>NC_136057.1:354867626-357267626 GCF_964261635.1 Lissotriton helveticus | reverse complement strand
GAGGATGTGGGATCTGAAGAGGATACTGCCTGGAATATCCCCCCGCTATCTATTATCAAGGGAGTCAGGGGCACCGAGGCAGCCTTACACTGGTTGGGTTTCTGTCTGGAGTGGGGCCTTCGGGCAGTAAATGTACGCACACGTTCTGATAGCTCAGGGGCAGCAACCTTTGATAACGGTCTGAGCTCCAGCCGTATCGATTATATATTGATTAATATTGAATCATGGTTGTTGGACTTTGGCCCTTAGGGCAGGTTCACCCCTAAACTTTTTGCTGGTAATGGTGACCTGGCAATAGTGATTTTTGGATTATGCGCACTTTCACTGTGTCCCAGTGGAAAGTGCGTGCGCACTCTGAGTGCATGTGCTGAGCTAGGCCTGCCCGCCCATAGGAATGCATGGGGAATGTATGTGTCCCTGGTAGTTCCTGATGCGTGGGGTGTACAGGCTTGAGTCTGGTATGTGTGAACTCGTGAGAGTGAATGCTGCGAGATGGTGTATGCAGCATGTATGTGTCTAGTAGGGAAGCGCCATTTCTAGACATGGCTGTACGTGTGCTGTGAGGGTGCTGGCGTGTGATTGGCTGGAGCTGGCTGGCATGCCAGGCTCCAGGAAGTCTGGATGGGTCTGCCCGGTGGTGAGTGGGAGATCTGCATGAGTAATGTGTGGGAGGAGTGTACCTGTGTCCTGGATGGGCTGGGTTTTCCCCACACAATGCTGGCTCCGCCCCCCTGTGGAGAGTCTAATGACCCAGGCCCTGCCAGTGAATAGAGAGGGTGGTTGAGGTAAACAGAGTACTCAAGAACCAGCTGCGACTGGTTCCGCCCCCACTCTGCACCCTCAGACAAAGGGAAATGGTGTATAAAAATGGGGCTGTGTCCCCACAGATGTTGTTCTCTTCCAGGATCCTGAGGGGGCTGCTGCTGCTGGGCCAGAGGACCGCCACTTGGACTGTCTCCCTGCCTGGAGACCCAGTGAGCTGGCTCTGGGCCCAGCCCTGCCCCCACTGCGTGCTGCATTTCTTAAAGGGCTCTTGCTGTGTTTTTGGAGCCTCTAGCGCCTGGAAGCGCTTTATTGATTTCCTTATAGCGCTGGGAGCGCTGTCTCTGATTTCTAGCGCTGAGAGCGCTTTACCTTTGTCCCCATAGCGCCTGGGAGCGCTTTTCCTGTCCTCCTAGCGCTGGGAGCGCTTCGTGTGGCCTCTAGCGCTTAGAGCGCTTTACTCTTGCGGCTGCCCACGCTGTAAATTGCCGTGTCTTTGTGCCAAGCGGCGCGGGTGCCACCCCGCTCATTGCCGCACGTTCACAGCCGGTGCCCACCCGGCATTGCCCCCAGATTGCCGCTGTTGTCCGTGCATTCCTTCCCTCGAGGGAGCCCACTCCTCGGGAAACTCACCCCCCGCCTGCGGTGCCTGAGCCGGGCCGCCGCGCTGCCCGCGACGACCCGGAAGGAGCTCCCAGGCCGGCCAATCGCTGCGCGGCCCTGGAAGAAGGAGCGGAAGTCCCGCCCCCGCAGCCAGAAGCAAGAAGCGGCCGTCCGGGGCTCCCGAGGGAGAGAGAGAGAGCCCCGGGGTGTCCCGCCGAGGAGCCTGGACGTGTGCCCCGGGCGGAGCACGAAAGAGGAGTTCCCCGCCCGACGGGAGCAGAGCTAGAGGAGCCCCGCCATAAACCCGGTGAGTGGAGGGCCCCGGACTACCTTGCAAAGAGGGGGAGGCGTCGGGGCACATTGCCGGTGCCCGCACCCCCCCCCCCCCCCCCCCCCCACTTGCTGGCGCTGACTTAGTTTTGGAGCCACGAGGCTCCAGGGGCATCTTCAGTGACCCCGCGTTCCACTGCGCCACATTTGTTCGCAAAGCCACAGAGGCTCTTGGGGGCCATAGCTGCTTCGAGTCCCCAGGAGGGGGGCTCCATCGAAGAGGCAGCATTTGTGTGTTGTGAAGCCACGAGGGCTTCAGGGGGGGCATGTTCATTTGAGCCCTGAGAGGCTCCGAGTGCCCACATTGTGTTGCGAGCCCAGAGAGGCTCGTGGGGGCATTTCGTTGTGCAGAGCCCCGAGGCTCAGGGGCAGTCCATTTGGTTAGAGCCCAGTGAGGCTCTGGAGGTGCCACAGTGGTATTAAGAGCCCTGAGAGGCTCAGGGGGCCAATTTACTTCTTGAGAGCCCAGCGAGGCTCCCACATCGGCCCCATTGTTGTTGTTGAGCCCTGGAAGGCTCAAACCTTGTTGCACCAGTTGCCCAGCACTTTGTGGGCAACTGCTACGTTTAGGCCCCTGGACATTGGGACACATGGACAGTCACAGGTGGTGACTTGTAAGTATGGCGCAATTGTACTTTCTATGCACCTCTGAATGAATGATTATGCATTGCATCATGTGTTATGTTTTTACACCCCTACAGGTATTGTGATACATAGGTGGTTGTTTTCTCCCTAGTACAGGTGGTGCTAGTGAGATCCTGTTACCAGTAGTTACTGGTTGTGTGCTATTTTGTGCTATATTCTATGTACTAAGTGCTATTTCTGAAAGTGTTACTTCTGATTCCTGACAGTGGTCCAGGTGGCCCTGTCTTGTACATATCCCCTGTAAATTCTGCCCGTGCCCCTGGCACATTGTAAAGTGTGTGTTTTATCTAATGTGTTTTGGTGTAATACAAAGGCTATTTTTATATAACCTTGTGTGGAGTTTCCTTTGTGGTGGGCCTTTGGTTGTTGTTGCTGGGGTGCGTGCGCAAATACTTAGCCTACATCGCCTCCAAGTTTAGCCTTGCTGCTCGCGCCACGTTACCTAGAGGGTGAGTAGGGGTTATCTTGGCGTGTAACTCCCTTGCCCTGACTTGGGTGTGGTGGTCTCTGACTGACTTTGGCGAAAGCCCTGGCCAGCCAGGGATCCCATTTCCAACAATGGTCATGTGTGAAAGATATGGTGGTGGAGTCCAGACCAGAGAGCGACCATAATCCTCTTCTTTTGGAGATTTTGGTCTCTGATATGGGAGCCCCCCTTATGGGAACCAACTATCTAACGTCTGATGTAGTTTTGTGCGACAATAGGCGGCGAGTTAAATGGTCCAAGGTTTTAGATGATCCAGTGCTTATTCGTAAGATTGAGGAGCTGGTTCTCAATGTGTGGAGTAGGATGTCATCAATATCCCCCCCTGGTAACATTGATTCTACAATCACCGTTCTCCATGAGGAGTGTTTTTTGGGCCTTAAAAACCTTCTAACCAAACCCTTAAAGTCTGGCATTGTAAAGGCGCACAAAAAATGGTATAATAAAAGTTGTAGAGACGCCCACAGCAACTTAATAGTTGCTGTTAAAGGCCGGAATACTGATGATATCAGGATAGCCAGGCAGCGCTACAAGCATACTCTTTGGGTTGCCAAGCGGGACTGGGACGATTCTTACTGGCTTGACCTCCTCAGAGCATGTGAATCCTCTAACCAAACTGGATTTTGGTTGATTGTTAGACGGGGCAGGGACTCAGCTCCCCAAGCTCCGGAGAACCATGTCTCAGCCCAGTCATGGGTGGAATTTTTCTCGGCCCAATTCAAAGACTCAGGTGTAGCACTGGACCTATCCACTGTAATGGCACCACAGACCACCCAACTACAATTGGGGGCCGGACTTATGTTTTTAGAATCTGATACCGTTCACGCTCTTGAGTCCGTCAAGTCTGGTAAATCCCCTGGTTTAGATGCTATACCAGCCGACCTTTTTAAACTAAACCTCGACCTATGGGTCCCCTATATTACGCAACTGGCTAATAACATCGCTGCTGGGGCTGAGATCCCTAAATCCTGGAAAGGGGCGGAAATTCTGCCAGTATATAAAAAAGGAGACCGCTCCATCCCAAATAATTATCGGCCTATTAGCCTGATCGACTCGATCCAGAAAATAGTATCAAGGATGGTTTTACTAAGAATCCAGGGCTGGATCGATTCGAACAACATACTTTCCCCTATGCAGGCAGGGTTTAGATCTGGTACCAGCACCATAGATCAGGTGTTCCGTTTTTCTTTGCTCTTTTGGAAGGTGGTTCTTTTGGGTGGTGGGGTTTTATACGCCGCATTTGTCGACCTTAAGTCGGCTTTTGATTTAGTCCCAAGGAAGAAACTATGGGAGGCTCTTAGACAATTGGGCCTTCCATTAGAGTTGTTGAGTCTAGTCCAGCGTTTACATGAGGATAATTTCGCCCAGGTAAGGTGGGGGAGTCAGGGTCAGGTGACCAAAAGCTTCCCTGTTCAACGAGGGGTGCGCCAAGTCTGTGTCCTGGCACCCACCTTGTTCCTTCTGTTTATAAACCAGGTGGTCCAATATTTTAACAACACACAGTCGGACGCACCCACCCTGGGCGGCCTTAAATATCCCATGTTAATCTTCGCGGACGACACCCTTCTCCTCTCAAAAACTAGGGGTGGGTTACAGGTAGCCCTGAATAGATTTTCAGAGTTCTGTAAAACAAATGACTTGCAGATTAACGTTGAGAAAACTAAATTTATGGTTTTTTGCAAGAAACCCCCCCCCAATTGTTCTGTTAGACTAAACGGCGTTTTAATTGAGCAGGTTAAGGTCATGACTTATTTAGGTGTGACCCTTGACCATCAACTCAATTGGAATCCCCAACTGGAGACAACTAAACTTAAATTTAATCGCCTGGCCGGTTGTTTGGTCCAAGAACAAAAGAAATCTTTCACAAAACGCATCACCCCTGCCCTAAAAATCTATGATGCCAAAGTCATCGCTGCAACCCTATATGGAGCTGATGTCTGGGGTTACAAGGACTTATCATGCTTGGCCATTGCGCAGAATAGATTCCTACGGAATCTGGTAGGTCTCCCGCAGTCTGCACCTATAAAACCCCTGTTGCTAGATCTTGGTTGCAGACCTATCACTGAGCTGGCACAGTATCGCCTAGTGGCACTATGGCGTCGTCTCTGGACAACCCCAGAGCTTAGTCTTTTCTCCCGTGAGCTTGATGAGGTAAAATCATTGTGGGGCGCACTAAAGATTCCATGGCTCAGGGAAGTCCAAAACATTCTGCATATGATGGGCCTACCAGAGCTATGGTCTAACCCAGGGGGTGTATCTTCCCATCAAAACCTGAGTTTAAGGCCCTTTTTTGGGCCTGGAAAAGATCTATTTTAGTAACCCAATCTTCGGATGCAAATTTAACTGGTTTATTCTTGATGCATAAAGTCATTCCTTCTCTTGAGCAGTATTGGGATTTGATCTCCAAGGTATTAGACCGCAAACTGTACCACCAGTTCCGTACAGGTACCTTGCCAGTCAATTCCTTTACAGCGAAGTGGGTAACGAAAGCAGGAAGCAAATGTTTCTGGTGTCCTGACCAGGAAGAAAGTGTTGGTCACCTATTCTTTGGTTGTCCTGCCTATCGATCCGCTCGTAATAAGTGGCTAAAACCCATATGTGCAACCCTGGATTGTAGCGGTCATCGAGATGCACTCACTAAATTACAAGAAATCAGATCAGAAACAGTTGTGGTTTGTGTTGCCAAATTCTTGGGTTGGTCCTGGTTGATTCGAGCTAAGAGATTGAATATGCTTTTAAATTGATTGTTCTAACCATATGCACTTTCTGTATCCTGTTTGTTGTGTATTCTATGGATTACCAGCGGTATTAATTTATGTGCATGTTGTAATTATCTTATTTGTACTGGGGATCCGCTAGTGGAACCTTTTTATTGCGAATGGTTTGCATGTCGTCTTTTATGAATTTCTTTTATTCGAAATAAAGACAAACCAAACAATGAATAAGTGCACAGTGAATAATAAAGTTGGTATCGAGTGAAGTGCAATTTATTTAAATTTTAGTTTCACATGGATGTGATTTATTCACTTCACCTCTTAGCACCAATTTTGTTTGTTTTGGACACTATATTTATTATTATTTTTAAGGCAAGATGGCTACCAATGATGATAAAAGTGGGCACAGCTGGTGAGTACCAACCAGCAAACTCGATTGGCGGTGCGCACATGGTGTCATCTTGCCTTTTCACTAGTTTTCTGATTGTGATGCTCCAGTTTTATGCACCTTTCACATTAACCCTCCTGTACGTAGTCAGAGGTAATAGTCTGGGGACTGCCATCTGAAAAAACGTTTTTTATTTCAAAATTGAAGGCAAAAAAGCGGGAGGTAACTACCTCGTAATGAAAAAGAGAGGCGTAGATGGGAACTAAATGTTGTGAATCCCTACCTCCGCTTATATTGTTTGGCCTTAAGAGGTGCCTTGCAGACCAGGTCTTTTTGTAATTATATTGACTATTGAGTGGAGGGCGACCTGGCTGTTTCTTTTCCCCTCTGTAGCTCCTTGTTGTGTGCATTCCAAGCCTCCTTACCTGACCATCTTCCCTGATAAGTTGGTGCTTCGCACTAGGGCCTCTTTCTTACTGAAAGTGGTTACACCATTCCACGAGGGGCAATCCGTCGCCTTGCACACTTTCTATGCCTCTCTGCATCCCTCTAAAGAAGAGAAGGGACTCAACTTCCTGGACCCAAAAAGAGTGTTTTTGTTCTACTTTGACTGCACTAAAGAGTCTAAAGAGTTCAGAGTGGACGACTAACTCTTCATGGGATGTGTTGGAGCAAAGAATGGTTGTGTGGCGCAGAAGAGGAATATCTTGTGATGGGTCGTCCTCTGCATCACAATTTGCTATGCTCTGGGCAAAAACAGCCTCCTGAAGGCGTAAGGGCTCTGTCCGCCAGAGCGAAGGCTGTACCACGGCATTGCAATGTGGAGTTCCAGTCCTCGACATTTACTAGGCAGCAACGTGGGCATACATGCACAGGTTTACCAAACATTACTTCCTGGACAGTCAAGTCCGAAGTAACAGCCTTTTTGGCCGCTCTGTCCTGCGGGACTTCCTGGTCTAACCTTGTCCTCAGTCCCTTCTCCGGGAATGGTATTGCTTGGGTATATATTCAAAGGTTAGGAATCTGCGGCTAGATGTGTCTATCAGATGGGCAAGTTACTTACCTTAGGTAACGCCTTATCTGGTAGAGACATAATCTAGCCGCAGATTCCTTACTGACCCACTTATCCTCCCTCAATGCAGAGAGGTTTATAGGGTCACGGGTGATCCCTTTTACGGCCCAAGTTATTCTAAACCCACCACTGTCAGTGCACTTCATGGTTCCCGCTCCTGGCGTGGAAAGTCGTGAAAAGTAACGGACGTCAGCGTGCTGAGGTAGCTCCTATATAGGTGACGCAAATGTCATATTCTGACGCAGACAATGCCGGCGTCATGCAGAGCTGACCGACGCCACCTACTGATGAGCAAGGGTATTGCTTGAGAAAGTCTTTCGGATCCAGCCTGATGTCTTGGAAATTCAAAGGTATAGAATCTGCAGCTAGATGATTCCTCTACCAGATGAGGCGTTACCGAAGGGAAGTGACTTGTCCTACTGAGGATCTGTTGACTGTTCTGAACCTGTGTGGTGTTATTGAAATAACCTTGACCTGACTCACACATCAGAATACAAAGTCTCAGGTGTGGGACAGCCGGTAGTTCGTTTTGATTGGAGAACAAGAGGGTTACTGGAGTTCTGTTTTTCCAGTGTTATCAAGCTAAGCTTGTACAGGTCAATTCCAGCAGTATTACATTCTTTGTGTGTTGTTCAGCCAGCAGTGAAAATTTGTGATCACTAAGAGATGAAAGGATGACGGTCCAGTGAACAAGATCATGCGAGAGAGAGCACTTCGGGATCAGGAAGTGAAATAACTGGTATGGAGGGTAAATTCCTATGTCTCATCAAGGGGATTCTGGGGAATTGCAGTCTGTTATCAAAAACCTGTTGTGCAAACTATATTCTGTTGCAAGTGGATTATGTTTATCTGGGCGGAGAAAAAAAGAAAATTATCCAACATTTTAATGCAAATGTCAGCCAAGGGGAGAAGCCTAGGAGACCCAGACATCATACACTGTTACCAAGCAGTGCAGCTTCGATTCGTGGTATAGTGGGAACGAACGGAATCTGAGAAGGAATGATGCTTTGTTATTTCAGGGCCATATATGAAAGGAATTCCTTGGACCACGAAGGAACATGGGGCCTGAGGATTGCACGGATCCCCTCTAACAAGTGCTGTGCAGTTGTTCTGGGACCAAGTATCCATAATACGAGGACTAACAACTTTCCCATCACCGTTAACGCCAATAACAGGGAACCCAGAAGTCTCCCCAGAAAGGGAAAAGGGGCTCAAAAAGTTGTAACAAGGTGGTGGAATTATTTGATAAAGATTGGATAATACAGTTTGAAACACAACAGCGAGACTTTGAACTCCTGATGATCAGAACATTACAGATACACGCAGGTAAGGCAATGGATTCTTCATTGAAAGACCACTTACAAATATCAAAAATTGATTCTTACAAAGAAAACAATAAGAAGCTGACGCCGGAACTTTATGCATTTTTAAACTCTGAGAAGCAAATGAAAACACCAAGAATGAAGAGATGGAAAAGTGAACTTGGCAAGACATTAACAGCGAAGGAGTAGGAAGACGTCCACTGTAGAGCAAGCAGCACACTCACGCCCCCGCAAAAATATGGGAATGGCACAAATGATAGATTTTGTCGAATCTCAGCAGAAGCGAACCTGAATACACTGTTGTGGCAGATCCCTAGACTTCAGACTTACTGGAGGGGTTGGACACTATATAGAAGTGTTCTTCCTTGAAACCTGGATTCCATCATATGTCATCCTGGGTTGACCAATGACCAACCATATCCCTTTGGCGCAGTTGCAGCCGGCATGACTCGCAGGTGGGGGAGTGCGGGGGGAGGCTGAGGGGGAGGTTTAATTAAAAAAAAGTTAACGTACCATCGCCAGCCCGGTCCGGTCCTGCGTCGCCTCTGCTCCTCACACGAAGCAGGCAGCTCCCTCCCCTCCCCTAAGCCAATCACAATGCTGCAATGGCAGCGTTGTGATTGGTTGGGACGCCGCCTACATGGAGGAAAGGCAGAGTGTGTTTGACTGGCTTGCCGACCAGTCAGTCAGTGCCCTCAGAGTGGACAAGCCACTCCTCCCCTGCACTAGAGCATGACCACCCACCTGCCCCCAACCAACCCCTTCTGCTTTCTCGCAGTGTCCCATAGCACCGAGATCACTACACCCCACTTCTGAGTCATCTTGCCAAAGAATGTATTGAACTCGCATGCCCCAAGTATCTACGAGGAGAAAACAGAAACATCTAAGGAGGTGCCCGATTCTTAAGACTGTGCACTGACTGACTACATGGTCACTCAGTCTACAGGAAGGGTAAATAGCAGCTGGTGCTGTGGGAGAGTGTATGGGTGAGGGGAGGTGCCAGGGTTCATGGTTACCAGGTTGAACTAATTGCCAGCCGGTAGTTGTAGGCGAGTCATTTGTTAAATGGTAACGAAATTCCTTGATTTTGATCCATAAAAACGGATTATGATGGAGAACGAGTGTATCAGATAATAAGAGCCTTGTATCACTCGGCGTTCATCTCTCAGTGGGGACAGCCTGGCTGCAGCGGGTGGAGTCCTCTGGGGCTCTGTTCCAGGAAAGGAATCAACACAGGGTCGTTCCTGATCTGCATTGGCCCATTGGTGTTTTATTGTGCTTTCGCAGGTGCACTAGTAGTGTCTGATTTAATACTTACCAGGAGGGTGGAATGGCCTCCAGATGTGCATATATTCTGGAGCGCTGCAGATGGCACGAGGAGATCACGCATGCCCCATTGGGTCTGCTCAGCCTTCCTGTGCCAGGAGAGCGTCCTTTCCCCAGGCCTGGACCTCGGGCGTCAGGGGTGGTCCGAGGGGCTGACTCTCGGCCGGATTTGGATTCTCCACAGACGGGGCATAGAACACGTTCCCTAAAAGACCCACCAGCAGGAGGTGCTGCTGCTCAGCTGCCTGAACCTGAATGTCCATGTGGGTTTCTCACCCGATCTTTATAAATTGATAACACAATTTAGGGCTGTGCTCCCGTTTCCCGCGTGCGCGGTTTATGTCATTATTACGAGATTCTGCCCTGAATTGCTGTATGTTTTGGAGCACCGAACCAGGGGAACCATTGGTAATTGGAGAGCTGATGGACAGCGTCTCCTGTTCTCTCTTTTGTTCCTTGGCACTGCATGCCTGCTCCTTTAAGAGCCCGAGCGCGTGCCCGCCTCAGACGCTGTCCAGGCTGCTCAAAAATTAATGCTTGTTCTGGTTTGTCCCCGGAGTGCTCCCGGCTGCCCCCCCCCCCCCCCCCCCTCCCTCTCTGCTCATTGAAACGAGAGGAGTCATGCAAGGGATCCGCTCCCGTCCGCCCCAGCGCAGCGCTCACTCCCGCGCTCACTTGGCAGCGGCTAAGCTGCTCTGTTTGCCCTGCAGCTCAGTCGGGGCATAAACTGGGTCAGTGTGTGCGCTCTGTCTGCGCTGCTCCCCGGCTCTGGTGCAGCGGCAGCGGCGGGGCACGGTCTGCGGGAAGGGGACGGAGCGGAGCGGCCGCCTCCCGAGCAGGTAAGAGCCTTCATTGTACTGCGCTCTTCGTTGACATTGAGACAGGTGGGGCACTTGGCACCCAGGGTCCCGGCTGAGGGCTTCCAGGGTCCCGGCTGAGGGCTTCCAGGGTCCCGGCTGAGGGCACCCAGGGTCCCCGGCGGAGGGCACCCAGGGTCCCCGGCGGAGGGCACCCAGAAGGCACCCAGGGTCCCTGCTGAGGGCACCCAGGGTCCCTGCTGAGGGCACCCAGGGTCCTGGCGGAGGGCACCCAGGGTCCTGGCTGAGGGCACCCAGAAGGCACCCAGGGTCCCCGGCTGAGGGCACCCAGAAGGCACCCAGGGTCCCGGCTGAGGGCACCCTCAGGGTGCCCGGCTGAGGGCACCCAGAAGGCACCCATGGTCCCCGGCTGAGGGCACCCAGAAGGCACCCAGGGTCCCCGGCTGAGGGCACCCAGAAGGCACCCAGGGTCCCGGCTGAGGGCACCCAGAAGGCACCCAGGGTCCCCGGCTGAGGGCACCCAGAAGGCACCCAGGGTCCCCGCTGAGGGCAGCCAGGGTCCCGGCTGAGGGCACCCAGGGTCCCGGCTGAGGGCACCCTCAGGGTGCCCGGCTGAGGGCACCCAGAAGGCACCCAGGGTCCCCGCTGAGGGCACCCAGGGTCCCGGCTGAGGGCACCCAGAAGGCACCCATGGTCCCCGGCTGAGGGCACCCAGAAGGCACCCAGGGTCCCGGCTGAGGGCACCCAGAAGGCACCCAGGGTCCCGGCTGAGGGCACCCAGAAGGCACCCAGGGTCCCCGGCTGAGGGCACCCAGAAGGCACCCAGGGTCCCCGCTGAGGGCAGCCAGGGTCCCGGCTGAGGGCACCCAGAAGGCACCCAGGGTCCCGGCTGAGGGCACCCTCAGGGTGCCCGGCTGAGGGCACCCAGAAGGCACCCAGGGTCCCGGCTGAGGGCACCCAGAAGGCACCCATGGTCCCCGGCTGAGGGCACCCAGAAGGCACCCAGGGTCCCGGCTGAGGGCACCCAGAAGGCACCCAGGGTCCCGGCTGAGGGCACCCAGAAGGCACCCAGGGTCCCGGCTGAGGGCACCCAGAAGGCACCCAGGGTCCCCGGCTGAGGGCACCCAGAAGGCACCCAGGGTCCCAGCTGAGGGCAGCCAGGGTCCCGGCTGAGGGCACCCAGAAGGCACCAGGGTCCCGGCTGAGGGCACCCTCAGGGTGCCCGGCTGAGGGCACCCAGAAGGCACCCAGGGTCCCGGCTGAGGGCACCCAGGGTCCCGGCTGAGGGCACCCAGGGTCCCCGGCTGAGGGCACCCAGAAGGCACCCAGGGTCCCCGGCTGAGGGCACCCAGGGTCCCGTCTGAGGGCACCCAGGGTCCCGGCTGAGGGCACCCAGGGTCCCGGCTGAAGGCACCCAGGGTCCTGGCTCAGGGCCCCGGCTGAGGGCACCCAGGGGTCTCGGCTGAGGGCACTCAGGGGTCTCGGCTGAGGGCACGCAGGGGTCCCGGCTGAGGGCACCCTCGGACCCCTCTGTTCTTTCCTTGCACTGTGGCCTGATCTAGAGTTTGATGCTGTGTCGGGTGTTTCATTTCTCGGGCAGGAATGGGAGATGGAGAAAGACATCTTTTGAAACTGACGTATCTTCCCAAGCTCAAGTTAGCAGATGCGCTCTTTGCCCTTGTGCGAGATGACCGCCTCCTTCCACTTATATCTGTTGACAGATGTTTTAGGTTCGACCCCGATTGAAAGAGCTAATCCCTGCTGCGCTTGCTTCGTCACTGGCCCTTTGCCGGCGCGTAGAGCCTCTTCGTCGAGACAGGTCATCGCGCTCATACATCGGGTGTGAAATCATTTGCCGACATTCGTTCCACACAAAAAATGATTTAGAAGTGTAAGTGTTCTGAAAGTTTTCACACTCATGCAGTTTAACCTTGTTCCCGGCCTGTGATGTTCAGCCGGTCTCCAGCTTTTCCTTAGCTTGTTTACATCATACTTGACGTCATAGCCGCCACTGCGCCGAGAGAAGCGCTGCACCGTCTGACCATCGGGGGAATGGCCGGTCCACGCAGCGCCTACATGCCCCGTAACTCCTTAGCCTACGGCTGACTATATGTCCGGAATCTGCCCCCACCACTGAAGGGCCAAGCGTTCCGTCGTTTGCACATGTTGCGCTGACGGCTTCAATGAGCTTTTGGCAAAATAGCATGGTCTGCAGGTCGCCTACCGGCAGCTTCAAGGCGCTCGCTGTGTGTCAAATGAAGGTAGCATGGTCTGCAGGTCGCCTACCGGCAGCTTCAAGGCGCTCGCTGTGTGTCAGATAGAAGGGCATGGTCTGCAGGTCGCCTACCAGCAGCTTCAAGGCGCTCGCTGTGTCAGATGGAAGCTGCATGGTCTGCAGGTCGCCTACCAGCAGCTTCAAGGCGCTGGCTGTGTCAGATGGAAGCTGCATGGTCTGCAGGTCGCCTACCAGCAGCTTCAGGGCGCTCGCTGTGTCAGATAGAAGGGCATGGTCTGCAGGTCGCCTACCAGCAGCTTCAAGGCGCTCGCTGTGTGTCAAATGAAGGCAGCATGGTCTGCAGGTCGCCTACCGGCAGCTTCAAGGCACTCGCTGTGTGTCAGATAGAAGGGCATGGTCTGCAGGTCGCCTACCAGCAGCTTCAAGGCGCTCGCTGTGTGTCAGATAGAAGGGATTGGTCTGCAGGTCGCCAGCAGCTTCAGGGCGCTCGCGGTGTGTCAGATAGAAGGGCATGGTGTGCAGGATCGCCTGCCAGCAGCTTCAAGGCGCTGGCTGTGTCAGATGGAAGCTGCATGGTCTGCAGGTCGCCTACCGGCAGCTTCAAAGCGCTCGCTGTGTGTCAAATGAAGGTAGCATGGTCTGCAGGTCGCCTACCGGCAGCTTCAAGGCGCTCGCTGTGTGTCAGATAGAAGGGCATGGTCTGCAGGTCGCCTACCAGCAGCTTCAAGGCGCTCGCTGTGTGTCAAATGAAGGCAGCATGGTCTGCAGGTCGCCAGCAGCTTCAGGGCGCTCGCGGTGTGTCAGATAGAAGGGCATGGTGTGCAGGATCGCCTACCAGCAGCTTCAAGGCGCTGGCTGTCAGATGGAAGCTGCATGGTCTGCAGGTCGCCTACCGGCAGCTTCAAAGCGCTCGCTGTGTGTCAAATGAAGGCAGCATGGTCTGCAGGTCGCCTACCAGCAGCTTAAAGGCACTCGCTGTGTGTCAAATGAAGGCAGCATGGTCTGCAGGTCGCCTACCAGCAGCTTCAAGGCGCTGGCTGTGTCAGATGGAAGCTGCATGGTCTGCAGGTCGCCTACCGGCAGCTTCAAGGCGCTCGCTGTGTGTCAGATGGAAGCTGCATGGCCTGCAGGTCGCCTACCAGCAGCTTCAAGGCGCTGGCTGTGTCAGATGGAAGCTGCATGGTCTGCAGGTCGCCTACCAGCAGCTTCAGGGCGCTCGCTGTGTCAGATAGAAGGGCATGGTCTGCAGGTCGCCTACCAGCAGCTTCAAGGCGCTCGCTGTGTGTCAAATGAAGGCAGCATGGTCTGCAGGTCGCCAGCAGCTTCAGGGCGCTCGCGGTGTGTCAGATAGAAGGGCATGGTGTGCAGGATCGCCTACCAGCAGCTTCAAGGCGCTGGCTGTGTCAGATGGAAGCTGCATGGTCTGCAGGTCGCCTACCGGCAGCTTCAAGGCGCTCGCTGTGTGTCAAATGAAGGTAGCATGGTCTGCAGGTCGCCTACCGGCAGCTTCAAAGCGCTCGCTGTGTGTCAAATGAAGGTAGCATGGTCTGCAGGTCGCCTACCGGCAGCTTCAAGGCGCTCGCTGTGTGTCAGATAGAAGGGCATGGTCTGCAGGTCGCCTGCCAGCAGCTTCAAGGCGCTCGCTGTGTCAGATGGAAGCTGCATGGTCTACAGGTCGCCTACCAGCAGCTTCAAGGCGCTGGCTGTGTCAGATGGAAGCTGCATGGTCTGCAGGTCGCCTACCAGCAGCTTCAGGGCGCTCGCTGTGTCAGATAGAAGGGCATGGTCTGCAGGTCGCCTACCAGCAGCTTCAAGGCGCTCGCTGTGTGTCAAATGAAGACAGCATGGTCTGCAGGTCGCCTACCAGCATCTTCAAGGCACTCGCTGTGTGTCAAATGAAGGCAGCATGGTCTGCAGGTCGCCTACCAGCAGCTTCAAGGCGCTGGCTGTGTCAGATGGAAGCTGCATGGTCTGCAGGTCGCCTACCGGCAGCTTCAAGGCGCTCGCTGTGTGTCAAATGAAGGTAGCATGGTCTGCAGGTCGCCTACCGGCAGCTTCAAGGCGCTCGCTGTGTCAGATGGAAGCTGCATGGTCTGCAGGTCGCCTACCAGCAGCTTCAAGGCGCTCGCTGTGTGTCAGATAGAAGGGATTGGTCTGCAGGTCGCCTACCAGCAGCTTTAAGGCGCTGGCTGTGTGTCAGATGGAAGCTGCATGGTCTGCAGGTCGCCTACCAGCAGCTTCAAGGCGCTGGCTGTGTGTCAGATGGAAGCTACATGGTCTGCAGGTCGCCTACCAGCAGCTTCAAGGCGCTGGCTGTGTCAGATGGAAGCTGCATGGTCTGCAGGTCGCCTACCAGTAGCTTCAAGGCGCTCGCTGTGTGTCAAATGAAGGCAGCATGGTCTGCAGGTCGGCTACCAGCAGCTTCAAGGCGCTGGCTGTGTGTTAAATGAAGCGATACAAAAGGGGATGATGGACGGAGCGTGTGTTAAATGAAGGCAGCACGGCCTGCAAATCGTCTTACGGTGGCTTCAAGGCGCTTGCTGTGTTTCAAGGGAAAATAGATGGTCTGCAGGTCGCCTGATGGCCGAGAGACTCCGAACGCAAGAGCAGTGGTTTCAGGGCCTCTTGATATCAGAACATGGCCGAAGGATCTATAGGACGAGGGCCTGAGCATACAGTTTTCCAAGGTTGTTTACTAAACTCAGTGCACCCTAGCTCTTGAACTGTTTCGGCCTATCACTAAAAACCAACGAATGCACCCTCATAGGAGCTGGAAGGTCACTCACGTTTCCGTCCTCAGTTAACACTACTGCATCTTTCCTGATTGCTCTCGCAGTTCTCTGCGTAATCTGGCCTGGACTGGTCACCTAGTCATGTTGAAGTGCGATGAACCGCGGAAGGTAGGGGTTCGTCTCCAGATGTCTGGGTGAGTTCAGGCTGCGGACGAGTGCCCCTAGGCAGGCACGACTGAAATATCTGAAGCTGAGGCAGAAGGCACCGTGGTTTCTCACAGTGGGCCATACAATGTGGAGACTGCATGCACATCCAATCCTTGGCCTCTGCAGAGCGACGCTCGTATATGTGCCAGTGTTAAGTGTGTGACGGGGTACACAGCTCTCGATATCTGGGCAGCAGCAGCACAGGAAACGACAATGCAGTGGGGGTTGAATGGTGAAGTGCAGGAGATGAAAGGAAGTACGAGCACAGGCAAAGCCAATAGGCCTGGGTTGTGTAAGGTAAACGTCTTGATTGTTGTGTGATATGTCTGAGTGCGATAAGAGGAAGCCCAGACGCCCAAACAGTGATCAGGTAAAACAGTTAACAAGCACTGGCAAAGCCAATAGATCGGGAATGTGCTAGGTATGTGTGTTGATTCTTGTAGGATATGTCTGAATACAGTAAGAGAAAGCTCATAGAGGCAGTGGTTCGGTAATGCAGTCAGCAAGCACTGGCAACGCCATTAGATCGTGCTTGTGTTAGGTATACGTGTATATGTCTGAATGCAATAAAAGAAAGTCAAGATGCTCCCAAACAGTGAACAGGTAATACAGGTAACAAGAACTGGCAAAGCCAATAGATCGTGAATGTGTTTGGTATGTGTGTTAGTTGTTGTATGCTATGTCTTGACTGCAGTAACAAAGCCCAGAGTAGCAGTGGCCATGTAATTCAGTCAGCAAGCACTGGCAAAAGGTCTGGGTTGTGTTAGGTAAATATTTTGACTGTTCTGTGATATGACTGAACGCAAAAAAACAGAAAACTCACAGAGGCAGCCAAACGGTCGTCAGGAAATAGTTTACAAGCATTGGCAAAGCGAATTGGTCTAGACTAGTTTAGGTTTGTGTGTTGGTTGTTGTGTTATGAGCCTAGATGTAATCACAGATCAATCAGGCTCCCGAATACTGGTCATGTCACGCTATGTGAAGCATAGGCTAAAGTATGCATGCTTTAGGACATTTGTTTTGGAAATATTTCCTAGTTCTGCTTCTTTGGTCACGCCGCTTTTAGGGAACATCCACCTTTTTCATCCTTAAAGCACCAACTACAGCTGTCTTTCTGACTGATCTCGAAGTTCTCTCTGTAGCAGACTTGATGACTAGTCATGTGAAGCGTGATGAGGATTTTTGTGAGGGTAGGGACTCCTCTGCACCCGTGCCTAGTCGGGTACTTTAGACAACAATCTAATCATATTTTGAAAGAATTCTGTGCGTTTCCACAAATAATTCTCGGCACACTTTTTGGGAGTCCTGCATAACTTCTTTCAGTGATGAAAATGTTTGAAAGTTTTGCGTCAGTTAATATATGTGAATTTTTAATTGGACTTATTCAACATATGCTTCTTGCAGGGAGTGCTAATCCTAACGCAACTAGTTTGGCAAACTTAGTCATGAAAATAATTTATTTTGTCTATTATTTTCAATCAGACGCGTCAGACCTACTTTTCTCATCGTCCAGGCCCGAAGGCTTTGTCCTCGTCTCAGGGACATATTGGACAGAAGGGATATTCAATTGCTAGCAGCTGTCCATTCAGTCTTGGCCAATGCACTGTATTAAAATCTGTTATTCCCCTTATTTGTGCCCCTACCCCAAAGTGCATTGAGGCCACCGCATAGAGGTTAGTAGCACTTTTCAAAAACCCACAAGTAAAACATAGTGATAATACTACATTGTGAACGGTAGCTGTATATGTGAGTGTGTTTTTAAACTCAGTCAAGGTGTTGAAATAGTCTGAGGAACTGACTGATTCTGATACCTGGTGCAGGGTTTTATTGGGTGGCGAAAGAGGGCTATCCCAGGCGATACCCACTGTAAATGGATTGAAACAAGGATGTCTATTCGCGCCATTACTATTCTCCCTATACATTTCTGACTTACCTTCGTTTTTGTCTTCAAGTGATGGTAATGCCCCAGTATTAGGGGGCTCTACGATTGTCTGTATGCTATATGCGGACGATATCCTGATATTGGATTTAACACCGAAAGGCTTGAACAATCGTCTACAAGCACTTTCCGCATATTCAGAACATCATCACCTGAAAATAAACGTAGCAAAAAGTAAAATCATGTGTATGGCCGGTAGGAGAAAGACGAAATATGAGAATTTTAGGTGGACGGTGGGAGGACATAGGCTGGAGGTGGTGAATTCCTATGTGTTCTTAGGGAAGATAATATCTGCCAATTTGAGCGATAAGGATCATGTTGCTAACAATTCTCGAAAGGCTCTGGCTCAGGGTAAAAGTCTGAGTGCTTTTTATTGCGCAACGGGGAAAAGACATTTCCCTTATTTGCTAGAGGTTTTTCGCGCAAAGATTTCAGCATCCCTGCTCTATGGTGTTGAACAAATTGATTTGGGGCAATGGAGTTTTCTGAATACTGTAGAGCGAAAAATTATCCGACAATTCGCCTCAGTTAATACCGCCTGCACAGCGGCTGCCCTTAGATTAGAGTTTGTAATCCGCAGTAGTTGGGTGCAGGCTTTAGCAGGGATCGTTCGTTGGGTGTGGTGCCTGGCCCGGGGGGACACAGGGACTATGCGGAGTCTTATGAAAAAAGAATTCTTGGGATCCTTAAAAGAACACTCTAGAATTGTGAGGAATTTTAGAAAGGCAGTTGAATACCTGCAATTAGATGAACTAACTTTATTCACATTGTCCCCAGGCCAGTTGAAGGCTGTTTTAAAACTGGCCACTTGGAAATTGAGTTTTAGCCTAGACAGGGAGGCAATTCTTGCAAAAAAAGGCCCTTCTCCATTTCTTGACTCCTGCATATATAAGAAAATGCAACCGTACGTTTCTTGGAATATACCTCGCGGCATACGACGTTTTTGGTTCCTCTTGAGGCAGGACCTTCTCCCTCTAAATAATTTAACATCTAGATGGTATGGGTCCCCTGCAATTTGTCACCTTTGTAATATGTCCACCCAGGATATTGTACATGTCCTTTTTATATGCCCAGCCTTGCGGATATCACGTAGAAAGTGGTTTAGACATATATGTTTAAACTTGGGTCTCTTGACGGCGAGCTCCTTTCTGAATGCTTTGTACAATCCGCCCAATGAAATGTTCTGTTTTAATATATTTAAATTTTTAAAATGTTTTCTAGATATTTATTAGAGGGCTTGGGAATCAAATGCTTGTCAGTATTTGTTTTATGTAAAGTTTGTGTATGTACAAATATATGTTGTATTTCTTTTATGTGGATCTCTTATGAGTTCCAAAACATAAATAGAGAATTGAATTGATTGCTTCTTACCCCTAAACACCGAAGATGCTGTCCCACAGTGATGACATCAAAGGGTTTCTCTCCTGCATGAATTGTTGCTTTTGTACCTAGCATCCATCTGGCTGCTAGATACCTAGATCTGGATCGACAGAACGAAAGTAAAGTTAGTAGCACAGTTGCATGTTTTTGTCTTAAAAATACCATTGGGTTTAAAACAAATCTGCACACTTTGTATTTGAAGTGCAAGCACTTTTTATTGTATTCAATTCACATGGTGGTGCCCAGCAGTGAAACTGTAAAGTGTGACCGATGATGCACATGTTTTTGCAAGTAAATGTGTTTCTGTAAAGCTTCTATGCACTTGATATTGTGAAATTTAACGCCCCAGGGTAACAGTCAGTGCAGAGGATTGTAGCTAAGCGAGTTAATGCACCTGCTTCAGAGATCTATGCAACTCCATCATCATTTAGTTGGTGCTGGTCAGCTTGCCTCAGCGTTAAAACCTTCCTGGTAGATGTCCATGTGTGAATGATGGCATGCAGTGTTGCTAATTTTATATTGTGCTTGCAATTGGCAGCGATGTATTACCATCCGTTAAGTTCTCAGGGGGCGGTCGCTCGAGGATGTACATAATAAAAAAAAATGTACTTACCTTCCCGCCGTGTCCCGTGTCTCTCCACATGCTCTCCTAGAGTAACAGGAAGCACAGCAAGGCCCCACTGACCAATCGCAACGCTTCAATGCAGCATTGTGATTTTGTAGGCACCTAGGCTCCCCCGACCAATTGCAACGCTGCAATGCAGCGTTGTGATTGGTTTTGAGCGCCCTGGTTTGACGCTCAACCAGGGATTGGGGGCCTGGGCATCTTCTCCATGCCGGCTATAATGCAGCCAGCATGGAGAACAGGGAAAGCGCGCATGACTGGTTTGGGCGGCCCCGGAGGGCCGACCAAATAGTCATTACGCAGTTAGGAGTGGTCAAACCACTCCTCCCCTTCTCTGTGAGCAGAGCAGCAACGCCCACCCACCCGCCCACAAAGCAGCACAAACATAAAATGGTAATAACTTAAAAATATAATTTTGTGTTTCCTCTTATCGCACTGCTTAAAAGCAGTGCGGCGAGGTTCCACCACCATAGCGGAGGAGACGCCACAGCTAGGTACTGAATGACTGTAAATCATCATGTCAAGATCGCACCAGCCTTGAGACGTATGTTTTTTAATTTACTCACCTTGTGCATCATGCATCTTTTTCAAGTTATGTACTAAGCATACTTTTTACATTGTGAAGTTGCAATACTGACCTTAAGAAATACCCTTTTCTTTCCACAAAACCATGTCACTGGCCCCATTTTTACACATACTCTCATTCCTTAGTCTGTCCTCATAGGACCCGTACCCTCCAGCTCTGCCCCCGCCACCCTCAACCTGATACCAACATGCAGTACCCCACATTTTTATTTTAATAACCAAGAGATTTTGGTGGGGTAAAAAAGGCCATGTTTAATTCTCCACATTTGAATAAACATGACAAGCATACACAATGCATATTGATATTCATAAATTCATTTTCCAACAACACCTTTACTTTTCCTGTTCCCCCCAGCCTTAAGGGAGGAGCACCATCTGGTTCGCATCTCGCGCCGGGGTATCCTACGCCAGGTGCCGTGCACCTGCCCCTTGGAGTGGTAGGCCCGCCGTTCCTTGTCCGTCCTTACCAGGGCCCACCTCTCTACCACCCGGCTGCCCTGGGACGCCCGGGAGGCTCGAAATCTGTCGCCCTAGCCTCCCCAGCCGGTGGTGACTTTCTCCCCGCGGAGAGCTCCCCATATCCCCCCTCAGAGCTGGCCTATGGAGTCCGCCAGGCGGCCTCCCCTGAATCACTGTTTATTGCTCGCAGGTCTGTACTCCGCAACAACATTCCCTTAAACCACTAAAATCAGGGACGGGTGGGTGGGAGTTAAAAGGAAGCCTCGGCCTGGAGTCCGAGGGTCAGCAGCGGGGTCCACACAGTCCAGCAGGGGCGACGGGAAAAGAGACCCCGGTCAGGTGATCTTGACCTTACATAGGCCCGAGGTCTCCGCCCCTCGCCCAAACCGGATGTGCGTCACCCGGGACCCGGAGGTGATCAACACTGGAGAGAGGGGGAGGCGGCCGTCTGCCATTGGCCGCCCGGCCGCCCCCCTGCTACCACTGGGGGCGGGAATTGGAGGGGACGTGCCCTAAGTGCGCGCCTCGTGAAGCGCGTCGCTTGGCATAGGACCCGTACCCTCCAGCTCTGCCCCCGCCACCCTCAACCTGATACCAACATGCAGTACCCCACATTTTTATTTTAATAACCAAGAGATTTTGGTGGGGTAAAAAAGGCCATGTTTAATTCTCCACATTTGAATAAACATGACAAGCATACACAATGCATATTGATATTCATAAATTCATTTTCCAACAACACCTGTACTTTTCCTGTTCCCCCCAGCCTTAAGGGAGGAGCACCATCTGGTTCGCATCTCGCGCCGGGGTATCCTACGCCAGGTGCCGTGCACCTGCCCCTTGGAGTGGTAGGCCCGCCGTTCCTTGTCCGTCCTTACCAGGGCCCACCTCTCTACCACCCGGCTGCCCTGGGACGCCCGGGAGGCTCGAAATCTGTCGCCCTAGCCTCCCCAGCCGGTGGTGACTTCCTCCCCGCGGAGAGCTCCCCATATCCCCCCTCAGAGCTGGCCTATGGAGTCCGCCAGGCGGCCTCCCCTGAATCACTGTTTATTGCTCGCAGGTCTGTACTCCGCCACAAGGGTGGCCAAGGCCCTCAGGTCTGACACCCTCCCCACCTGCGTTCGCAATAAATGCCCAAAGTTCACTTATGAATGTGTCTGTTCCTAAGTCCGACAGGTGCACCCCATCCTGGTGGTACATTGCTTCTCCTGAGATCAACCGGTGCTGAATGTAGCGCAAGCGGCCCTTCGCTGAGCACAACCTTGCCAGTTCACCATTCAGCTTTCTCACTGAAACGTTCAAAGATCTGACCCGGACTCCCGGTCCCCATGTCCTACGTGAGAGCATGCCCGACCAAACAATTGTGGCTGCCGGGAACATGTGTCCCAGCCAAGCAAATTCAGCCAGGAGGGCCTCCTTGACAGCCAAACGTCCCCTGTCCACCATGTCGTTGCCCCCTACATGTATAACAATCCAAGTTGGGGACTTGTTCCCCCTCTGTGCTCTGAGTTCCTCCACCGTCCGCCTTAAGTGTCGGATCCGCATCCCCCCGATGCCATGCCACACGAATTCGACCTCGCCCAAGCTTGCTGGCTTCACCACCCGTCGTTGCTGCACACGTACTGCCGCCCGGCGCACGAACGAGTGCCCCAAGACCCAGACCACCGACTCGGGCATACTAATCAGAAGGAGAAAGAGGACACCGTTAGACATCAACAAACAAGGGATGGCCAAGGCTGGTCATAACAAGTCCGGCCTCGCGTATCTTTTGTAACACCCCGATGCCCAGCGCCCAACACCCTTGACAGCGTGGGGAGAAAGGCCCGCCCCTGCCGCTAAGGTAGCGGCGCCTATCCTGAAGGAATGAGAAGAAAACCCGGCAGACCCCAGACCCAGTACCCCCAGGGCAAGCCTGAAAACCGCTTTAAATTGGAACTGTGACAAACAGTGGCCATTCTCGTGTATGAACAGGGCCGTGCCCCCACCCTCGGGACGAAGAGGCAGGTAAGCCAGCATCCGGGCTACCGGGCATGCTGCCACCCCAGGGGCGGGCCGGAGATGCACGGGGGCACCCTTTCCCCCCTTGGTCCGTTTTGGAACGCCTGAGCAGTACTACTAATCCCCCCGGGGAAAGGGCTAGGTCCCGGAACTGCAAGCCCCCCCCGTGGTCAGATCTAGAGGACCCTACCAATTCGCTCAGGCGGAAGGCCCCATAGAAGGCTAAGCAGAAGGCTGCTCCCAGCAAGATCTCCTCGAACGGAGAATCGCACACCGACGGTAAGACCCTTAATATTTCCGTCAAGGTAGGGAGGTCCAGTGGCCTACGACAGTCCCGCCTTGGTCCCTCCAGTCTGGCCCACCCTGTCAGCGCCTTTCTGATGAGGAAGGAAGACCCAGGGTCCCGCACCCCTGCTACCTTGGCAAAGAAGGCGATGGCCGACAAATTTGCCCTTGCGTAGGCCACCGCCCTCCCCTGATCCCTCAGCCTTTGAAGGAAACCATGTACCGCCTCTGTAGAAAAAACGTATGGGAAGCCTGACTGTTTGGCGAAACACAAGTACACATTAAATTGCTGTTGATACGACTGTTTTGTGCGTTCACTCAGGGAGGCACCTACCAGCCCCGCTAAAGCGGGGCTCCAATTGTCCACAGTGACGTAGGGAATATCGTCATTCGCTCCTCTGCCTGTGGGTGGAACCTCCGGAAATCCTGCAACTTGGAACGAGACAAAGCATCAGCTGCATGGTTATCAATACCTGGTATATGTGCCGCCTTAAAGGTTAAGTTTAGTTTTAAGCACGCCAGGACCAACAATTTTAACAAGCGCAGCACATGGGGGCAGGTAGCTCCCTGCCTATTGATGACTTCTACTACCGCCATGTTGTCTGACCAGAAGGTCACCGCCCTATCCCTGAAGTGTTCAGCCCAGATAGTCACCGCCACCCAAATGGGGAAGAGCTCCAGGAAGGCAATGTTCCTTGTCAGGCCACTTTCGTGCCAGGCCGGAGGCCAGACCGCCCCGCACCAAGCGGCGCCCAAGATGGCGCCAAAGCCGATGCTACCTGCCGAGTCTGTAAAAAGGCCAAGCTCTGCACTGGTCACCGGAGGGGCGGGCCACACCACCCGCCCATTGAAATCCGCCAGGAAACCACGCCAAACCCTCAGGTCCTCCTTCACACTAGCCCGTAACCGCACCCTGTGGTGCTTTTGGGTAAGACCCACCATGGCGCGGGCGATAGACCTGGAGAAAGGACGTCCCATTGGGATGATACGAAGTGCAAAATTCAACTGCCCTACCAGGACTTGGATCTGATGTAGGGACACCTTTGGGTCTGCCAAGGCCGCCTCAATTGCCCGGGAAAATGCCACCACGGTAATCTGCACTCCCCAGCTACAGTATCAATTTCAATCCCCAAGAAAGACATACAAGTCTCAGGGCCCACCGTCTTGCTGGGCGCCAAGGGGACCCCGAATTCCTGGAACATGTTCACCAATTCGTCAAGCGCCTGCGCGCACTTACCAGACCCCGCCGGGCCCATCACCATGAAATCATCCAGGTAGTGCACCACATCAGTGCACCCAGACCTGTATGAAAAAACCCACTGCAGCATGGAGCTGAAGGTCTCGAAATATTTACAAGATACCGCGCATCCCATAGGCATGCATTTGTCATAATAAAACTGGTGCTGGACCTGAAATCCCAGCAAATGGTAATCGTCCGGGTGCACCGGCAGCAGGCGGAAGGCCGATTCTATGTCCGTTTTAGCCAACAAGGCCCCTCGCCCTAGCTCCCTGACCTTCTGAATAGCGGAATCAAATGAGGAGTATGTCACTGTACACAGTGCCGGGTCAATAGAGTCATTCACTGAAGAGCCCCTAGGCGCAGACAAGTTGTGGATCATCCTGAACTGCCCAGGCTCCTTTTTTGGCACTACTCCCAGAGGTGAACACACATAGTTTTCAAGGGGGGGGGAGGGAAAAGGTCCAGCTACCCGGCCCAGCGAACACTCTTTTTCCACCTTAGTAATTACTACTGACGGGAGAGTCCTGGCTGACAACAGATTGTTGCACCGACTAACGGGAGGGACATTCACCGCAGGGATCCGGAACCCAACTGAAAAACCCTGAAACAAAACCACGGCCGCCCCCCTATCAGGGTACCGGTCGAGCCAATAAGTCAAACGTACAATGTCTACGGGGGTAGGCAGGTCAGGCCTGCGGGGGTTTAACATCTCTTGCCGCTGCCCCGCCTCCCCGCTCTCTCGCTTTCTTGTTGCACTTGAACTCGGGATGGGAGGGATGGCCGCAGAAGGAACAAGCATGTTTAAACTTGCATTGTCCGGGCGGGTAGGTGCACGCTTTACTATTAAAGGTCCAACAAACTCCTCTCTTCTCCCCTGGGCCCCCCTGGGATGTCCGAAAGGGCTGCCTGGCAGGCTGCTCCCTGCAGCTGGTACTTTCCAACCAGGCATTCACCTCCACCTGGTCCCAACCAATACCTGGGTTTTGCTCCTTGGCCCAGCGGAAGTCCCTGTCATAGTTCAACCATACTAAGTTTCCTTGGGTAGCATGCGCTTTCACAATTTTATTCATATAAAACACCAGTGGGATAGCTAAATCCTGTCTCTTTTCCAACAGTACTGAAACAAAAACATGGAACCCAAAAAGCCAGTTGGTCAGAGTCTCTTCAACCCGGGGCCTCCTCTCTTTAAAGGACCCCTCCTTGCCTTCTCTCTCCCTGAGGTCTATATCCCTCCTATTGGGCCTGATCAGGGAGAAGATGTCAATGTAGGCGCCCTTCCAAATCTTTTCCCGCATTTCTGGGGACACATGGGTGGCCAGCATTCCTGATTGGGACAGCACGTTCCCTTGTATTCCTCCCAGGGATCCCCCAACTTCGCTGGCCCCCCCAACCCCGTTACCTAGCTTACCTCCTAAGGGTCCAGCCGTCTGTGTGGCTGCCTGGGATAAGGATCCACTCGCTCCACTTGGAGTCGCTTTGCGCAATTCTGCTACCTGCGCGAGCTGCTTCTGAATGGTCTGCAGCGCCCCCTGATCCACTGCCTGCTGTGGGACCCATGGCGCTGTCGCCCCTGCGCTTGCTGAATCTCCCCCTTTGCTTGAGGACGACAATTGCCCTACCAGGGTGGCCACTGATGCTAGCCGACTTTCTACGGGGTCTTGCACTCCTGCCCCTGCGGCCACTGGCTGCGGCGGAGGCGGAACCGGCGTGCCCCCACCCGGGGCTAGAGTCTGTAGTGTCTCCCTGATTTCGGACAACAGCGCCCCCACCGGGTCTGGAGGGACAATGGACTGTGGTACCCCTGTTATTGGGGTGTGGGCCACAACTACCTCGGGAACCATAGGGGTGGGGCAGAGGACGGGACCTACTGATCCCACGTCCTGCTCCTCCACTACGTGCGTCTGACCACGCTTCTTGCCCTTCTCTGCCCTGTTATTCTTAGGTACTCCCCCCTTCTTCCGCAGCGGGGGGAATGCCGCTCTAGGCGCTACCCCTTCCCTACGTGGCCTCTCCACTACAGGCTCAGGCTGCTCGTCCTCGCTCCCCGTCTCGCTGTCCGGGGCGTCCTTGCTCAGTTTGCGCAAAAGTAATTTCATTATCTGGGCCAGCTCCGGGTCAGTGCCCTTCCTCTTATGCCCTCCTTTCTTGGGGGCCATCTCGCTTATCTAATCTGGCCGCTTCGTCTGCGCTGCAGGCGTTCCCTGACCCTCCTCACCCCCAACAGCTATGCCGCTGATCGACCTACACGCTTGAAGCCTCAACGCCTGCGCACCCCGCGCCCCAGTGCCACCGTCCACACCGCCCGGCAGGAGCCCGCACCCCGAGTACAACCCCACGTGCAGCCGCAACCCCGAGCACGGAGCTGGAAACCAAGTTAGCGAACCCACCACACACCCCCCGCCCGTGAACCACGGCTGCCCGCGAGGTCCCCCGAGGCACCCGACTCCTTACCTGGCCACGTGCACGGCACCCTTCTCTCCTCGCTCAGCGCCCGACACTAGATCCAGACGACCGCTGCACTCCCTCGATAGCCGGAGTCCTCCGACCAAACCCCTCTCTCGGTGCCGCTCTCCCTCGACAATCCAACGGGAGACGCGGGAAGAGTTAAAAGGAAGCCTCGGCCTGGAGTCCGAGGGTCAGCAGCGGGGTCCACACAGTCCAGCAGGGGCGACGGGAAAAGAGACCCCGGTCAGGTGATCTTGACCTTACATAGGCCCGAGGTCTCCGCCCCTCGCCCAAACCGGATGTGCGTCACCCGGGACCCGGAGGTGATCAACACTGGAGAGAGGGGGAGGCGGCCGTCTGCCATTGGCCGCCCGGCCGCCCCCCTGCTACCACTGGGGGCGGGGGCCGGAGGGGACGTGCCCTAAGTGCGCGCCTCGTGAAGCGCGTCGCTTGGCACATGCACCATTATTCCCTGGCCTATGACACGTTCATTTTTCCACCACACTGCTAGATGCCAAGTCCTCTCTGTTCACACACCTTGTTCTCCCCCCCTTGACATGTCACACCCACTCATGCTCACCCATTTGCCTTTCCTCCTCATACCACAGACCACTACATCCCCTCCGCTGGCGCATGCTTGCACGCATTCACTCTCCATTGCTCACCGATGACCGCGAATTGGTACGTCCTCCCTACGCATGCCTACATTCGCCTTACCATTTCTTCACTATGTCCAACCTCACTGGTTGCTTTCCCTGTTCACTCCTCATCCATTCCCACACCACAGGCCCTTGTACTCACCTCATCCATCGACATGCCCAGATTGCCGGCTTCCACTTCCATGTATTCGTGCTACACTCACATCTTATACGTTCTACAGCACTTTGCAAAACTCGATAAATATTGGTAGCAGGGTACATAGACTGCTGCACCACTGCCTGTGTTTTAAATAGACTAATAACCACAGCTAATTTCCCAGTGATTCTCCCAAAATAATGGCCACCTCTTAAGAACCAGCCACCATTAATGGTCCTTAATATAACAACATGTGGTAAGACTTTGCTCGTGCTTTGAAGTGGATATTTATATCAACACCAGGATGCACAGAGTGGGGCCTTATCCAGTAATACCACGCCCTGAAGAACCCGGAGTGTGGGTGAAACACCTTGGCTGTTTTGTATAAAAATATATGTGTAGTGCCAATAAATAAATAAAAGGAAATTAAGGACATAAAATGAACGAATGCCTCTGTCATCGTGATTTCGCTGTACTGGGGATTATCCCAAGGATGTTCGATTATCTCCACTTTTGTTCCTCTTATTTGTAATTTCATTCTACAGCACTTCCTGTTGTGCACATCTTTAAAAACACAATAGTGAGAGCCCACCTATGTTCTGGCAGGGCCGTTGATCCCAGATCTCTGACTGATCAAAGGCCCTGCCAGTGTATAGGTGGGCTCTCATTATTGTGTTTTTAAAGATGTGCACAATTCTCAGGTAATGTGTTGGAAGGTAAAATATAAAATGGCTCGCCTTAAAGATAAAATTTGGACTGAATTATCACACTATCAATCCCCCATCCACTTGTTTCCGGAGTAGGTCAGGATGTCCCCTCCTGTCCACACCAAGTCCCCATTGTAATACCGTTTGGAAGCAATACACAAACCCCAGCAGCGGAGCCATTCACAGTCATGTGACTTCAGACACGGGCAGAAGGCTCAAATGGTTTGGACAAGAAATAAAAACTGTCTAAAAGTGGCATTTTTAGAACTGTAACTTAACATCTGACTTCATCATTAAATAGGACCTTAAATTACAATTTATTTGAGTGTACACAACATATTTGTACCTGCTCCCAATCTAAAATTACCATTTCTCAAATGTAATAAGGCCTATGGACCTGGGCACACCCTTTGACCCTAAATCCACTGTCGGGAACCTTGGCATTCGCTCTCACCCTGAAACAGCACGCCGCCCAGCTTTCAGATGATGGGGCTCTTATGCTGAGTATTTCCCTTACTTACTGACTCCACTCGGAAGACCCTGACACAGGCACTGATAGTGAGCCGCCTGGACTATTGCAATGGCCTCTTGGCTTCGGCCAATGATTCCTCGTTGTGTAGTCTGCAGGTAGTCCAGAACACGGCGGCGCGTCTGGGCTTAAATGCCCCGACCCCCCTCCCCTAGGACTGCCTCTCGCCCTCTCCTCTGTCAGCTACACTGCCTCCCGATAAGAGAGCGGGTCAAGTTTAAGGTCTGCTGCACGGTCCATAAAGCTTTAAACCATCTCAGCCCTGCCTATCTTGCCGAGAAATTCATACTTCACACTCCCTCAAGGTCCCTCCGCTCTGGAACTAAGTCACTACTCATGGTCCCTCGAGTGAGGAAGGCCAGACTAGGTGGAAAGGCACTCTCCCACCTTGGTCCTCTTAACTGGAACCAGCTCCCCCTGCACATGAGGCAATGCCCGACCACCTCCAATTCAGGAAACACCTTAAGACCCTCCTTTTCTGCCTCTAATCCTGATCCAGTCCCTCAGCTCTCCAATTGCCTGTCCGCAGGTCAGAGATACCCCTTCGGGGGTCGATTCAGGTGCTATATGAATAAATAAATAAATAATAAGATAGCCCAGTGTTAGTCAATGGGAGAGATAAGCCTTAAAACAGTAAAAAACAACTTTAAGAGGTTTTTTTTCTGCCAGGACATGTAAGACTTAACCGCATGCGTGCGGGCGGAATTCCGCTCGTACGCTGAGATATTTCAAAGCACACTTTACGTGACGAGCTGGGCTCGTCATCAGCGTAGCAGGAGGCTACCTCATGACGAGCCCAGCTCGTCATCAGCGTCGAAGGGGTTAAGTACACATGTCCTACTTCTTAAATATACTGCACCCTGATATATGTAAGACATGTAAGATTTAAGTACACACGTCCTACTTCTTAAATACACTTCACCCTGACATATGAGCCTTTCGGGGCCTACCTAGGGGTGACTTATTAGTATTAACAAGCATTGGCAAAGCCAATAGGTCTCACCTATGCAAGAGCTATTGGCTTTGCCAGTATGTTTTAGCCATGTTGAACCCCAGAGTGGCTGCTGTTCAGCAGCTCAAAGTTATTAGGGTAAAGCGGAGTGGAGAGAGCAGAGTGCCATAGGATGGAGTGGTATAGTGTGTTATGGAGCGGTGTACAGCAGAGTGGAGTGGAGTGGCGTAGAGGGTGTTGGTAGAGTTTCGTGGAGTGGTGTACAGCAGAGTGGAGTAGAATGTTGTAGAGTAGATTGTCAGAGTGGAGTAGTATCATTGAATAGAGTGGAGTAAAGTGGCATAGAGGGAGTTGCATTGAGCGTCATAGGTTGGAGTAGTGTATAATGGCATTGAGTCGAGTAGAGTGCTGTGGAGTGGCATAGAGTGGAGTAGAGTGTCAGTGGAGCAGAGTTTAATGGAGTAGAATATCCTAGAGTGAGTAGAGTGGCCTCGAATAAAGCGGCGTAAAGCACAGTGGTGCAGAGTAGATTGTCTTAGAGTGCAGTGTGTAGAGTGCTTTGGTTGTGAGTAAAGTGGTGTATAGTAAATTGGCGTGGAGTGGTGTAGTGGCGTACGGTAGTGCAGTTGTGTAGAGTACAGTGGCGCACAGTGGAGTAAAGTGGTGCAGAGTGGTATAGAGTGGATGTTAGAAATGGGTTCTCTAGTTGGCAGGGGTATGCACCCTGTCCAAGTAGGGACCCTCTCTAGTCAGGGTAAGTAAGTTACACAACAAAGATAACCTATGCTCACCCCCTGGGTAGCTTGGCACAGAGCAGTCCGGCTTATCCCCAGAGGCAATATATAAAGTATTTGAACACACACACTCAGTGTAAGAGTGAAAACACCACAAAAGTACCCACACCAGTTTAATTTAGAAAAAGCCAATATTAATCTGAGTAAAACAAGACCAACATGACAAAAATACAACATGCACATATCAGGATATGAATTTTCAAAGATTAATAGCTTTTAGAAGACAATGGCTTTAACTGTGACTATTGGGTCGCGCTTGACCGGGATGAATCCACAAGTTGTCTGACGCAGTGGAGCGCGGGCCAGCAATGGAGTCAAGCAGACCCCAGTACAGTACCCTGGAGACGTGGGAAATCAAAGATGATGCGAGACACCAGGAAGGTGAGGGGTCGCGGAGGCAGGTGCAGCATTGTTTCCTTACTTCTATGCAGGTCATTGGTACGTCAGCGCTCAGGGACAGTGCGTTTTTTAATGGAGTTGAGGTATCACTGAAGTAAGTGAGGCGTTGGTTCCTGGAGGCGGTGCATAGTCGTGGAGTCCGATGCCCTGGGTCCATGCGAGGCGCATGGGAAGTGATGCATCGGCTGCAGGTGCGGTACCTCGGTTCCTTACTGCTGTGCGATGTTGATAATGAAATTGGTGCTGAGGGATGTGGCGTTGCGCAAGTGCGGTAATGCGTCGCTAACGGCGAGGCGCCGGCTCCGATAGCAGTGCGGCATCAATGAGGCGTCTATTCTGAACCACTGGGCCACAAGTGCTGCGTCAAAAGAGGGCGTCACGGACTTCGGTGACACAGTACTCGAGTCTGGTGCAGTGACGGTCAATTGCGTTGAGCGAGGACCACAGCTTTGGTGAAGGCAGTGGTGCGGCGTCAAAGTTTGCAGAGCTTCTCTGGTTCCAAAGTGACACTCGGAGTGGATGTGTTGGTTTCTTCTTTTTAGCACAAAACTCACTTTTAGGGGCCCAGGAACTGGATTTTGCACCACTTGATAGAGTAGGGCTGTCAGCAAAGTAGCCCAGTGAAGTCTTTGATGGCTGTGAGACTACCAACAGGAGGCAAGCTCAACTCAAGCCCTTGGAAAATCTTTAGAATGCAGGATGTAGAGAGCAAAGTCCAATCCTTCCACTCCCAGGACAGAAGCAGCAGGCAACGGCCAACACAGCAAAGTGCCAGTCCTTCCTGGCAGCACAACAGCTCTTCTTCCTGGCAGAATGCCCTCAATCCAGAAGTGTTCTGAGTATATGGGTTAGAGGTCCAGAACTTATACCCATTTTAGCCTTTGAAATGGGGAGATGTCAAAGAAAGGTCTTTGTAGTTAACCAAATCATGTTTTTTTTTTCTTGCCCTGGCCCCAGGCTCACTACTGGGGGGGTGTGCAGCGCTTTGTGTGGGGACAGGCACAGCCCTATTCGGGTATAAGTTCCAGCTCCTCCCAGCACTGTAGCTCAGGAAGGCTTAGCCGCCTGATGATGGGCTATCAGGGTTTGCAGGGCACTCCCCAGCTTCCTTTGTGTGTGACTGTCTAGAGTGAATTCACAAAGCTAAACTGACATCCAATCCAGATTTGTATTCTAAGGACAGGTAGAGGCACAGAATGGTTAAGTAAGAAAATGCCAACTTTCTAAAAGTGGCATTTTCAGACCTGCAATTTAAAAACCAACTTCACTAAAAGATTGTGTTTTTAAATTGAGAGTCCAGAGATGCCAAACTCCAATTTTCTATCTGCTCTCAAGTAGAAGAAAATCTGCTCGCAAGTGTAAGATACACATGTAAGATGTTACAAGGCAGCTTCAATGCTCCCCTATGGGAGAGATAGGCCTTGGTGTAGTGAAAAATAATTTACCAGTTTTTCACTACCAGGACATGTAAATACACTGCACCCTGCCCATGAGGCTACCCAGAGCCTACCTTATGGGGTGCCTTGCATGTACTAAAAGGGAAGGTTTGGGCCTTGCAAGTAGGTGAACTTTCCAGGTTGAAATAGCAGTTTAAAACTGCACCCACAGGCTCTGTAGTGGCAGGCCTGAGACCGTTTTGAGGGGCTACTCATGTGGGTGGCCTAAATAGTGCTGCAAGCCTAGTAGCATTTGATTTACAGTTCCTGGGCACATTGCCCTGTACTAGTGACTTATTAGTAAATCAAATATGCCAATCGTGGATAAACCAAATGCCATTACGTTTTAGACGCAGAGCACATGCACTTTTTCCCTGGTCAGTAGTGGTAAAGTGCCCAGAGTACTAAAACTGACAAAATCAAATTCCAGCACACAGTCAGAACAAGCATTGACATAGCCAATAGGTCTCACTTTTGGGACCTTATAAGTATTTAGTTATGCAGCACAATATCCTTGTTGCAACAACATCAACTGTTGCATGGCTAAACACCTATAAGGTCCCAAAGGCGAGACCTATTGGCTATGCCAATGCTTGCAATTACCTTTTTGCACAAACATCGCGCACAATATGTAATGCAGCCCCAAAACAGGCAAGTTTGCAAGTCTTTGTTTATTGTATAAGAAGCGGGTAAGGCAGGGACACCGGTCTCTGCCACCAGCTAACAAAGTTTAAACAAGCGCGAACAAAGATCATCAGCTCTATGATAAGAGCGCTGGGAGACAGTTTTGTAGTAAGCCTGAAGAAGGTGGTTGGACCTACTATATACCACCGAAACGCATTGCTTCTTGGTCTCTGGACTACCAAACCATAGGGGGTTTCTTTACAAAATGTGTTATATGTTGGATCTGTTGCGATTATTGGTTTGGTTGTGCATCTGTTTTTTTAATGTGAATTCTGATATTTGCTACACCTGCTCTACATGGTGTTTGGTATGAAACAACCTGATGCTAGCTATTGTTTCAATCCGAAATGTATGCACTGTACAGGTTTAAACATTTTTTTTTTTTTACTTTGATCGAAGCGATTTATTAAATAAACATGTTCATATTGTTTTTTTGGCTTACTCCATATATGTTGGTGATTGACTGACTGTTTGAATGTGGTGTGTTTACTCTGCGGTATTCCATTGAGGAATCCCAAAGGGAATTTGTTTTTGACGTCGTGTCCTGCAGCTGCGTTTTCTGCACAATTATGGATTTGCCACATTTGCCACATAATCTGCAGATTTGAACAACAAAAACACAGTGGAAGGCTCTATGCAGAGGTTAACTGGTCATCGTACAGTTGCTTGAAAAAAGAAAAAAAAAAAATGTTATTATCCGAAACATACATGGTGTGTCCAAGAATATACACATACACCAGCATGCAATGAACAATTGCTGGCTAGGATCCCTAAAGGGCAAACCATCCTTCTGTTGCTTAATACTGTATCTGGATGTTAAACTGGTACTAATGAGTTGAAACCTTTGCAAAGGCATTGTTAACGTGCAAATATTTGAACATTTTGAATTAATACTATTACAAAATGTGCCAATCAAGCCGCATAACTTGTCTTTTCTTGGTGCATAATTTATTGAACCCTGACACATAATTTGGTCCCCCCCCCCCCCCCAACACCACATGATTCCAGTGTCCCTGACAAATACCAACCAGACCGGAAGATATATAGGGGGTGTTCATTGAATACTTACCCTCATGTTGACGCTGCACTTGTTGAGTTTACGACCTGTGTAACTCATGTGGGGCGCCCCCAACCCCACCCCTCGCTACCGATGTTCACAGTACCTTTACATATGCAGGACGGGGCGAGTAAAACAACGGTTAAGCAGGCTGGTGTGGTCCATCAAGTTGTGGATGCTATATATGGAACTCTAATTAAGCTCGTTGTCGATCTGCAGTACAATCATACACCTAACTTTCTTTTTCTCTTAGTTAAATGAATGTAAATAAACTTACGAGGCCGATTGTTATGATATGTACTAATGACAACAAATCCTTGCTGTTATATGACGAGATGATGCACACTCTACGTGGGATTGACACAATACTTCTGTTTCTTTTTAGAACAGCTCTATAGTGTATACTGTAATAAAAAAAAAAGTGGAGGTAGACGACCATTGGCAAAATGCTCAGACATCTGATCCGTACTAGAGAAAATGCGGGGAGAAGGGATAATGCCGACATGAGAATACTTTTCATGTGTCTGACTATTTACTATTTCTATGGCATGTCTTGTCAGTTACTAGCGTGCGACTCTGGTGACTAGTGATTCGCAAAACTCGCTGGAACGATGCGCCTAACAAATAAGTGCATTCTGCAGTTCGATAACTTGAAAAGAGAACCAAACACGCATCCTTAATGTCATAACAGACATTCAAGCAACATCAGCATAACATGCAAAATTGATAAGAGTAGCGGGATCACTTCTACAAAGAAGCATGTTCACTCAAGCGCTTGTAGCCTCTGCGCATACGTAGAGTAGAAAGTTTGAGTGTTGCAGGGTAGAGTATAGCGGTGCAGTGTTGATTTCAGTGGCATGGAGTGGCGTAAAGTGCAGTGGCATTGACTAGTGGCATAGAAAAGATTGTTTCAGAGTAGATTAGAGTGGTGCAGGGTAGAGTGGATTAGTATAGCATCTGTGTTGGTGAAATGCTTTACATGGGGGTCAACAAGACGGAGATTTTGAGACTGCAGAGAGTCCAAAATGTAGCTGCCAGAACTCTTCTTGGCATGTCTAGAGGCTGCCCCACCTCTAGTGCCATTCGTCGGCTACACTGGCTTCCGGTGGCGAGACGGGTGGAGTTTAAGTCCCTCTATTTTGTTTTTAGGGTTCTGAATGCCCCAGGCATTTTAGCTGGCCTGCTTTCCGCCTACACTCCCACTCGTCATCTTCACTCAGTAGGTCAACACCTGATAGTTGTCCCCCGGGTCAGGAGGGCTCGCGCCGGTGGGCATTCCTTTCGCACACTGGCAGCTAAACTTTGGTATGCCCTTCCTGTACACATCCGGAGTGTGGATAACTATCTGGAATTTCAGAAAGCACCTAAGATGCATCTTTTCCCTTCTCTTTAGTTTTTTTTTTTTGTAGTCCACGCACTTCTGTCTACTTATGTGGCTCTTAATAGCCCATTGGTCTTTTTAGGTCTCACCTTAGGAGGGACCTCTTGGCATCGCTCTGTACTTTGTTGGAAACTCGTGCATGTTTTGCACTATTTCCAATGAGTACCCGTGCATGCAGAGCGTTTGCCTTGCAGGAGCAAGCAGCGGCGCCATCTGTTTGTAATTATCATGGCTGACGCTGCTCGCTCCCGCAAGGCAATCTGTTTGTAATTATTCGTGGCTGCCGCTGCTCGCTCCCGCAAGGCAAACGTTCTGCATGCACAGGTACTGTAACTTTCGCGCCCGCGGGCCGCGCTTGTCTTTAGATGTCTGCCACTGAGTTGACTCATCGATGTCAATGTTGAATGGCAGCCACTGGGTGGTACTGTTGCACTATTTATGCCTTCCTCCTGCTGTCCATCCTGAGTAGAGCCGGCATTTCTAGCGTTACTTGATTTAGCGGACAGGGGTTTCGCACTATTAAGCTCAGCCGTGCCCAGCATTTGATTGATATGGGCTACTTCTGTACGTTGGTGCTTGAGCTGCAGTTTATGGGACGTGCCGAGCCCCGATCGCCCTCCAGGCCCCTTGCCTGCCAACGTGTCCACGGGAGTGCCATAAAATACTGGAGCAGCACAGTAAAGCACGCCATGATTCCTGGCCTGCTCCAGCGCTTATCCAATCACAGCCGGCCCCAGCTCCCCCGAACAAGGTGCCGAGGGGCAGCAGATGCCCGCAGCTCCAGTGCCGCAGCTGCGGAACATGTAATTGTGAACATTTGCAGCGGGAGCGGCCTTGAAATGCAGTTAATACGCGCACAGCCATCCAGCGTCAGAAGGTGCCTTCTGCTCGCCTATGTTAATAACCCCCCATAAAGACTGACAGCAGATCGTCTTCAGGCCCGGTCCACATGCATCCACCCAGGACCCCACTCCTTCCAGACCCACAACATTTCATTGAACATGCATAGAATTGGGCACGTTAAGACGACGATTGAGAAGTTCACCTCACACAAGGCCATGTGGTCTCCCAGCAGTACTCCTCATGGGTACGAAGCCCACCGATGCTCTGATGATATCGTATCCCACGTCTGGGCTGATTCTGAGAAGTGGGCATGCGCGACTGTCTCCTTCAGGAAAGTGCTTTCCCGTGGCCCACATCCATAACCTGGACCCCCAAACCCAGGTCAAGTGTTGACTTCCAGCCATAGAAATTCTGCACCATGCCAATAACCAGACCCATCAACTTACCCTGCCGACTCATTCCCTTTAGCTGTGCAAATTGACCCAGTAAACAAGCGCTGGGTTGAAACAGCAGGTTGGGGCAGATTCATACATATCAGAATGTCATGTTAGGTGGGTGGTCATTAAATATGCATTTGAAATTGCAAAGCGGGGACCCTGGAGCTTTATGCATAGCTTCCCTGAGTCGTACACATCATCCATACGTGTAGGTGACACTGACAGCATCTTAGCGTAGACGTGAATCTTCCAAGGATCCATCGGCGAGGACATCAACAGTGTCCTGGTTATCTGAAATCCTCTGTTCGAGGCATATGAGCTGCAGATTGCACACTATGCATAGATGGCCACCTAGTGTTGGGTCCGGATGTTTGCAGTTTGTTTTTCTTGTAGAAATTCTTTGGAAGTCACGAGATAGGTGACTCCTCCTTTCGGTGATACTGCTCATGGGCATCGGCTCCATCCCCAGATTGTTTTTTTCCGCCACCGGGCTCGGATGTGGTTCCAGCGATCCTTGTTGGAACCGATTACCATCGGCGCGCAAACCTCACCGGCTTCAAGAAACTACTCTCGAAAGCAGACCAGTCAACACTACTCTTCAAGACCAAGAACGTTGATTTCGGTCGTCGACTACGGCCTTCAGGCCCAACTTGGCCTCGACTCCAGCTAATGGAAAGGACTCCATTTAAAAAGTGTCCTCAATGTGGGTCGAAGTTTCCCCACACCGACCTCCACGAGGTCTGTAGCCTCTGCTTCTCTCCAGAGCACGAGGCCAAGGACTGTTCAGCCTGTGCCTCCTTCCGCTCCAAAAAGACTATCCGGGACCGGAGAGCCAGAAGAACAATGGCTCGATCTTCAGCATCGATTCCGGACGACATCTTCCAGGAAGGCGTCGGCGTCCCAGAACAGCATGACGTCGACGGCAACTCAGAGGCAGAAGATTCTGATGTCGAGGACGTGACTCCAGCGCTGCGGGTCGTAAGTAAGACTGTCGACCCCGACCCTCCCTCGACACACACAAAAAAGGCTTCAGTCACACCCTCGCCCTCGGGCTCGGGTGCACACCGAGACACTACTTCGACGGCCCCACCTTCGGGCTCGGCCAAGAAGTCAATAAAGCCTTTGGGCTTGAGTGGACCCCCACTCGGTGCCAGCCCACACTCACCGGCACCAAAGAAACCATCTAGTACCGCACCGAAGCCATTGGTGCCGAAACACTCAGTTCTCTCGGCACCCAAAATAACTTCGGAGCCACACAAAGCTTCCGGCCCCAAGAAAGCACCGGAGCCGAAGCACACATCGGAGCTGAAAAAAGTATCGGACTCGAAAAAACCCTCGGAACCGAAAAAGACTTCGGAACATTAAAGACAAGAAGTCGAAAGAAGCCGCTACCGCGCCAAAACAAGCATGCACGCCGAAAGGTCACACTCCTGAAAGAGACTTGTTTACTCCAGACCCAAGGCAAAAAAACTCTCATAAAAGATCCCAAGACTGGTCGATTGACATTATCAAAGAAGCGAACATCAGAGGCACCAGCTCTGGCTCTAAAGAAGAAGAAGGACATTGCTACCTCACCTATGCATGTGCCTTCCCCTTCTCCTGCATTCAATCCCTCCCCCCTTATTTCACCCCCTCGCTCCCCTACACCATCTAGCACACATGATGATAATGGGGACGACATATCAGATACAGGGGCTAACCCAGAGGAGCCATATTATCACCCAGCCTCGCCAGACCCATGGGACAACTATAATACACCAGACGTTTCAAATGTACCTCAAGATGACATATACCCCTCTAGGCCTTCACCGCCAGAAGACACTATGGGCACTCCGATGCAGTAGAGGAGGACTTCTTGCTAGAAACATTTGACACTGCACAAAGGTCCTTGGCAATTTTGCCAATGCTCAAAGGCATGGTTAAACATGCCTCTGAGGTCTTTAAAGACCCAGTCAGAACTCGGGTCATAAACCCAAGAGTAGAGAAAAGGTATAAAGCTGCACCATCTGACCAAGCATATATAAAATAAACGATTCCCCTAGACTCTCTAGTCGTATCTAACGCACGTAAAAGAGCTAACTCTCAAACATCTGCCGAAGCTTCCCCACCAGACAAGGAGTCTAAACTCCTTGACGCGTCAGGGAAAAGAAGTGCCTTACAAGCAGCAAACATGTGGCGCATTGCCAACACACAAGCCTTACTAGCACGCTATGATAGGGCACATTATGATGAGCTCGAAGACATAATGCAGTGTCTCCCTGGTAAATTTAAAGATAGAGCTAGTGAGCTAATTCAAGAAGGGAAAATTATCACTAACACATCTATCCGCAGTACACTAGATGCAGCAGTCACAGCCTCCAGAGCCGTCAATACTAGTGTCCTGCTGCGCAGGCATGCTTGGCTACGTATATCTGGCTTCAAGCCAGAGGTCCAAAGCGCTAAACTCAATCAACCATTCGATGAGCAACACTTATTTGGACCCGAGGTGGATGTCTCCCTCGAAAAAATGAAGAAAGACACCGACACAGCAAAATCTATGGGAGCCCTGCAGCCGCAGGCTCCCCGACGTTCATTTCGTCGCTCCACATATAGAGGTGCAAACAGAGGGTACTCATCGGACACACCTTCCACAGCAATACAAAAGCCCCACTCAGTCTACCTACAGTAAGGGCTACCAAAGGGGAGGTTACCGCGGTAACAACAACAAAGGCAGAGGCAAGAACAACAACTCACGCGCTGCCACCACCCCAACCCAATTACTCCACTCCCCTTCCCCCGCCCCATTCCACTCCTGTTGGGGGAAGGATACAGCAATACCTACCAGCCTGGGAAGACATCACAACAGACAGGTGGGTGCTTCAAATAATTCAGTCAGGTTACTGTCTAGAACTAACATCTACCCCCCCCCCCCCCCCAACAGCGACCAATGTCACAAGATCATTTAACGCTGCTCAGACAAGAAGTACTTAATGCAATAGAAATAGTTCCAAAACATCAAAGGAACAAAGGAGTATATTCCCTATACTTCTTAATTCCAAAGAAGGACGGATCTCTGAGACCCATTCTAGACCTCTAAACGCTTACATACAGTCGGATCATTTCCATATGGTCACACTTCAGCAAGTCCTTCCACTCCTGTTGCAGAACGACTTTCTTGTCACACTAGATCTCAAAGATGCCTACTTTCACATCCCAATTCACCAGGCGCACAGAAAGTATCTAAGATTTGTGCTAGAAGGACAGCACTACCAATTCAAAGTACTCCCATTCGGAGTAACAACAGCGCCAAGAGTGTTCACCAAATGTCTAGCAGTGGTAGCAGCACACTTAAGAAGACAGCACATCCACGTCTTCCCATATCTAGTCAACTGGCTCATAAAAGCACAGTTGTACAGCCAGTGTGTACAACACACTCACAATACAATAATGTTACTCCACAACTTGGGCTTCACAGTAAATTACACCAAGTCACATCTGCTACCATCGCACACACAACAGTACCTAGGAGCTACAATCAATACTCAACTAACACTAGCTTATCCCTCTCCAGCAAGGATAACAAGTGTGCAAACGCTCCTAACAAAATTCAAATCACAACACTCGCTTCCAGCTCGAGTGTTTATGCAACTCATAGGGATGATGGCATCTTGCATATTCATAGTACCTCACGCAAGACTGAAGATGCGTCCACTTCAAGAATGTCTAGCACGTCAGTGGAACCAGGCTCAGTTAACAGACCTAGTGTTGGTAGACAGTCGTACTCATCGCTCTCTGCAATGGTGGAACACAAAAAATCTGTCAAAAGGCCGACTATTCCTATAGCCAGTTCCACAAATAATACTAACAGCAGACGCATCGCTCTCCGGCTGGGGAGCCCACCTACTGCATCACACCACGCAGGGAAAGTTGACACCAATGCAAAAACTATTCCACATCAACCATCTGGAGTTGTTAGCTGTGTTTCTAGCTCTAAAAGCATTCCAAACACAAGTTGCAATCAAGACTGTCTTAGTCCGCACAGACAATATGACAGCCATGTATTATATAAACAAACAAGGAGGGACACCCTCTCTGCAGCTCTCTCAACTAGCTTAGCAGATTTGGAGGTGGGCTATACCTCAGAACATCTTCTTAATAGCCCAACACGTCCCATGGGTTCAAAACACCATGGCAGATCTGCTAAGTCGGCAGACTCTGCAGATGCACGAGTGGGAACTTCATCCACAAGTTCTTCATCCGTTCTTTCAAATGTGGGGACAACCTCAGATAGACCTCTTCGCCACCCATGACAACGCAAAATGCCCACACTTTGCCACCAGATACCCACACCCATTGGCCAAAGGCAATGCGTTATGGATGAACTGGTCAGGACTATTTGCGTACGCTTTTCCCCCTCTACCAATGATTCCTTTACTAGTTCGCAAGATGCAACAACACTTGCTAACGCTTATACTAGTAGCTCCAACGTGGGCCAGACAACCATGGTACACCACACTGATACAGCTATCGGTGGTACCACATCAAAAACTAAACCTATCTCCACATCTTTTAACTCAGAACCATGGAGAGATCAGGCACCCGGACCCAGCTCAGCTCAACCTTGCGATCTGGCTCCTGAATTCATAGAGTTTGGTTATCTTAAACTCCCTCAAGAGTGCATGAATGTTACCAAGGAAGCAAGGCGTCCCACCACTAGAGCATATTATGCTACTAAGTGGAAACGTTTTATAATATACTGTCAAAACAACAACATAAATCACCTAGATGTTTCCATCCAACACATTATAGGCTATTTACTACACCTTCAAACGTGTAATTTAGCCTACACATCTATCAGGTTGCACCTAGCTGCCATTGCAGCTTACTTACAAAATAAGCAACATCTGTCTCTTTTTAGAGTACCAGCCATTAAAGCTTTCATAGAGGGTCTCAAAAGAATAATACCTCCAAGAATACCACCTTCACCTGTGTGGAACTTAAACATAGTGCTCACACGTCTCATGGGACCTTCATTTGAACCTTTACATAAATGCGAATTGCAATTTCTCACATGGAAAGTGGCTTTCCTAGTAGCCATTACTTCTTTAAGAAGAGTTAGTGAAATGCTAGCATTTACCATTCAAGAACCTTTTCTGCAAATGCATCACAATAAGGTTGTTCTTCGTACAAACCCTAAATTCCTTCCAAAAGTCATTTCGCCATTCCATCTAAACTAATCTGTGGAACTGCCAGTCTTCTTCTCGCAGCCACAAACAGTAGCATAAAGAGCTCTGCACGCCTTAGATGTCAAAAGAGCATTACTTTACTACATAGAGAGAACACAAAGCTTTAGGAAAACAAAACAACTTTTTGTATCTTTTTCACCACCGCATAAAGGCAACCCAATATCAAAATCTGGTATTGCCAGGTGGATCGTTAAGTGTATCCAAATATGTTATCATAAAGCTAAGCGCACACTAACAATTCCTCCAAAAGCCCATTCTGCAAGGAAAATAGGGGCTTCCATGGCATTCTTAGGGAACATTCCCTTCGAAGACATCTGTTTCCGGTCCAGGGAAGGCATGGCTTGGCAGTTCGGGCTGGACTGTTCCCATGAGGCACAGGGTCAGACTGATTTGCATACGGCCATGTCTGAACTGGGGTGGCAGAGTGGGCTAAAGAACGGTGATGGATTAAACCCAGATCTGTTGACTGGGTGTGAGTGTTTGATTGGTTCAGATTCTCCGTCCATCACCACCCCCTTTTGTACCGCTTTGTTCGCCATAAGTTGGCAGGGTATGCTCAGACGCGAGTCCCTTGCTCACTTTGCCACTGGATTCAAGCAAGCCTGGCTGAAGACTGCTGAAATGCCAGAAACCGGTCCTAGGAAGCTTGTTTCCGGTCCAGGGAAGGCGTGGCTTGGCAGTTCGGGCTGGACTGTTCCCATGAGGCCCAGGGTCAGACTGATTTGCATATAGCCATGTCTAAACTGGGGTGGCAGAGTGGGCTAAAGAACGGTGATGGATTAAACCCAGATCTGTTGACTGGGTGTGAGTGTTTGATTGGTTCAGATGCTCCGTCCATCACCACCCCCTTTTGTACCGAGGACTAGAGCTGGACACAAATAATAAACCTTCTGGTTGTGAACTCCCAGATCACTCAGGTGCACAGGTAACCTTTGTTCAGAGACACGGTCCGCCTTCTCTCATTCTATGCAGAAGCCATCCGATTGCTGAACAAGCATTTGCAATGCAATAGGTCTCGCATTTACGCAAGTTTGAGCTATTAACATTGCAAATAATGCCTTTTATTTTTGTTTTTGTTTTGAAAACCTAAATAAAAGGCATAGTTATTTACAAAGTCAATAGCTGAAACTCTTGTAACTGCGAGACCTATTGCATTGCAAATGCTTGTTTTCTTTCCCTCGTCATGATGAGTTCCTTGCTGTAAGCGGCTATTACTGATTTTAGCGCTGGGACACCCCTTTGCTGGGGCAGCTGCGCGCTCTACAAGACTTCCTAACATAACATATAGAGTAGTGGGGGTAGAGGTCAGTGCTGTGGAGTGGGTTGGAGTGCAGTGCGCCATAGTAGAGTGGAGTACAATGTACGGGCAGAGAGTAGTGATGTAGAGTGAAGTGGCATAGAGTGCAGTGGTGCACAGTAGATGAAAGTGGTGTGGGGTAGAGTGGTGCAGGATAGAGTGGTGTACTGTGCAGTGGTGTAGAATATAGTGTGTAAAGTGCAGTGGCGTTGAGTGCATCAGTTTTGAGTAAAGTGGTGTAGAGTACATTGGTGTGATGTGCACTAGAGTGGTGTAGACTGCAGTGACAGAGTAGATTGTTACGGAGTATGGTGCAGTGGCGTAGAGTTGCAGGGTATACTGTAGTAGAGTGCCCTGGTCTATAGTAAAGTGGCATGGAATACAGTGGTGCAGAGTAGAGTGGCGTAGAGTACAGTGGTGCAGAGTAGAATAGAGTGGCGTAGAGTGCAGTGGTTAGTGATTTGGTGCAGAGTAGATTGGTGTAGACTGGGTTTGAATGCAGTATTGCAGAGTAGGGTGGTATAGAGTGGAGTGGTGTTGAGTGCAGTGGTGCAAAGTAGAGTATTGTGGGGGTTGAGTGCATTGGCGGAGTGGAGTGGTGTGGATTGAGAGGTGTAAAGTGGAGTGGTGCAGAGAAGAGTGCAGTGGCGTGGAATTGGTGTAGAGTGGAGTGGGGTAACGTGGATAATGCATGGTATGGTAGAGTACTGCCATTACAGACAACACGTCTTCAATTGAAATGACCATTACATTTGCACTCCCATACAGTTTTACTGATAAACCTATACAGCGCACAAACGATGTTGTATGGAAATGTCATCAACCAATGTATTGATTTGATCGTCAGCACAGTACATTTTCAAACATTTAAAATTTTGGTGAATGATAGGGGAAAAAAATAACATCTGTACAGCCTTCCTCAAGAAGCCCCCCCCACCCCACCCCCAAGCCAGCATGATTGCCACCTAAATCCTCAGACCTTTAAGTCTGAAAAATAAACACCAAGCTCCCTGGAAAGTCCGACATTTGTCATCTGTCTTTAAATGCACTGCAAATGTGTCAAGATAAGAACAAGATTTAAAGGTCTGTTACAGAAAGCCAGTTTGTGGTAAAATACAGTAAACCAAGTTTGGGCAACTGGAGGAGGAACTCGAGCTGGACAGCCAAATGCAAATAAATCGAGCAAATAGAAAGCCAGAAAATGTGAGTTAAAAACCTCAAAAGCCAATGGAAATCAATCGGTGGAAAGTATTCCTAAGTCGACTTTCCGAATGTCCCCAAGATGTCTTTAGCAAACTAGACAGCTGAGAGCTAAAATTGAAGGTTTAGGAATGGCAGAAGGTTTATTTGTCGAAAGTCGAAATGGCAGTTTAAAACTACACACACAGGCGTCTGTGGCAGGCATGAGGCATGTTTTTGAAGTGCTACTTTAGTTGGTGGCACATTGAGTGCTGCAGGCCCACTAGTACCATTTCATTTACAGGCACTTGTAGTATGATTTACTAGGCACTTACAAGTAAATTAAATGTGCCGGTCAGGTGTTGATTAATTTTACCAGGGTTAAAGGAAAGAAGAACATTCTTGTGGTGAAGGTAATCTACTTCAATGCTGCCCTCTTGTTAGATCACATGGACGGGAGAGGGAAGAGTGTGTTTTTTTATTTGTCTCCTTTTTAATGTAATAGAGTGGCCATTTGCAATTCTGGTATGTGTTCGGATGATTGGAAATGGAACTATCAAATTCAAAGAACACCCAGAAGTAATACCATACCATGCAGCATCGGATTGGCTTTTGAACCTTATTGAGATGTTCCCTGAGGTTATAGTTTTTACAACTTGTACAATTTGTGAAGGCAAAAATGTACTGGGAGCTTGGTTTGGGGGGAATTCAGAATCAGCGCTGAGGCATAAAACGAGAGTTGGAGTTTGTATTTTGCGTTGGAGTTGCGAGAGTTGGAGTTTGTATTTTGCGTTGGAATTGTTTTGAGGGTGCCAGAAAGGGGCCTCGTCCAAGCTCTACTTACCTGTGAAGATATAGCTCTCCCTTTCAGCTGCTCGGAGGACGTCGGTAGTGGAGAAAGGTTTGTACCCCCTTGCCTGTGAACTTTGCAGGCACGCAAATTACATAGGGCTTTGCTGTTCCAAGTATGCACAGATAAGTACTGAAAATAGGCTTTAGGTGACTGCTTATTTTTGTACCGTCCGGGACATCAATATAATGAGCTGGCAACTCTAATCACAAGACTGGAAGTTTGTTTCAGGATGAGCACAATATTTCCTCCACCTCGATCCCTGGTCCCTGAATAATGCCATAATAGCAAATAGTTTAACTTATACCTGAAACCCTATGCCAGCCCTCCATAACATGCTGAGTAACTTCAAATGTTTGGAAATGCACCCTACATTCAGACAACTCACTTTTGCCCTTCACTTTCACACTCACCCTGCACTCACATTGTGTACTCACACTGATCACCATGCACTCACACCATTCACCCGCTCCCCCTTCAGTCATAGTGACCACACTGCCCTTATGACACTCGTCATGAATTCACACTGATCTCCTTCCACTTACCCTGCGGTCACGTGAGCACACCGCTCCCTCTGCACTCAGTGATAACTCTGCACCCACAATGCACTTGCGCTGTTCACCCTGTACCTCACCCTGTAGTCACACAAGCACACTACTCGCCATGCACTTATGTGACACTTCACTCACCTGTCCCCTCCACTCACCTGTCCCCTCCACTGCTCATTCTGCAATCTCCCTCAAACAAGCCTGTCACTAACCATTCATTCATTCGTCCCACTCTGCACTTACATCCGCACTCAAATTCATATGGTCATCTAAACTCTCCCTGCAGTCACTCCTCTTAACCTACTCTCACACTGTTGCATCGCTCACCGTGCACTCACATGGGCACTCCTGCCACCCACACAGCGCAGAGGGTTAATGTGCCTGCTACAAAGAACATGTACCATGCAGATCACAGAACTGAGTGCGAGTAAACTGAGTAGCGCAAAAAAAAAAAAAAATGTTTGCCAGAAAAGGGATCTAGAGAGATGACACATTGTTGGCGAGCGGTAGCGGGGTAATTCATGGAGGAGGAGGAAATGGGGAGGGGCGCCAAAAAGACTGTTGCACCGAGCGCGACCAGTGTAGGGCCAGCCCTGGTTGGGAGAGTTAGCCGCACCCCCACCGAAGGGCCCCTGTAACTTTGTTGACTCTACATCTCGGCTGCTGTGCAGTTCCTTAGTTTAGGGAGTGGCTGCAAGGCAGGTCCATTGACCGAGGAACTTTGACTGTTTTTTTTACGCTCCCACGGTGAAGCACACTCCACCCCTTCTCAGACACACGTAACCGCGGTGATGACGGCACACCCCGGCTGATGCAGCTGTGAGCTGTGACCTTCGAGTTCAAAGCTGAAATGTGTCCAGGACCGGCGGTTCATCTGCGCTAGAATGGATGCAAGCAGGCCTCAGGCGCCACGGCCCGAGCCAGAGCAGGTGAACTGTCGACCCGGAGCCCGTATCTTGTGTTGTGGGTGGGGGTGTGCCTTGCTCAGGGTCTTGGGAGCCCATGATTGTGATTTGTGGGGCAGTGGGTGCGACAATCGGACAGTGAGAGACTTCCATTAATTCATTTATCCAGCTTGAGGCTAAGTGAGGAGGCCTGCTCGTCTCTTGTGTTTTGATATTTGGATGCCCTTCTTGGGGAAGGGGGCCTGTGCCACCTTGGTCTTCCTACCTGTGATTTCCCGTGATCCTCTTCGCTTCCCTCAGGGCCTGTTGGTGGCTTTCAGTGGCGCTGCAGCCCCTGTGCATTGTGGCTCTGCTGTCTCTGCTTAAACTGGAAAGCTGGGCCGGGCACCCTTGAACTGTCAGTGCAGCTAAACATGTGCGTGTCTTGCACTGTCTGCAGGCTTCGTTTCTTTTATGCCTCAGTCCCTGAGCACGGGGAGGGAGCGCGGTGGGTTTCTGTCTGTAAATGTGAAACTAACTTTCACTCCTCTTGCGCGTTTAACTACCGTTTAATGTCATGTCAGCTTATGCCAAAGCTTCACCCGACGCGGTTTCCATTGTAATAATCTACCTTTGGCACCGATGATGGTCCTTAAGTTGGGAAAGAAAGTGCCGGGTCCGAGGTATGGTAGGAGTCCGCTGCCATCGCTGTGGAATCCCAGGGTGTGTCCCACGGCTGCCTGACTTCATCCACCTCGGGCCACCACCACCAGCTCCCGACGGTTCTTCCACCCCCCTCCCCCCCCTGCATTCCTCTTCTGTCACTGCTTTCCTTCCTAATGTAGAAAATAACAAGCATTGGCAATGACAATAGGTGTTGCCTAAGTAAGAGCTATTGGCTTTGCCAATGTCTTTTAGCCATGTTGTACAGAAGTGTGGAGTGGTGTAAAGTAGAGTGGTGTAGAGTGCAGTGGCGTAGAGAGGTGTACAGTTCGGCAAAGTGGAGTGGGATAGAGTGGAGCAGAATGGAGTGGCATGGCATAGAGTGGCTTGTAGTGGCGTAAAGTAGAGTGACGTGGGTGTCGTAAAGTAGCGTGGCTTAGACTGCCATTGTGTTGAGTAGGGTAGAGTGGCATCCAGAGGAATGGCTAAGAGTAGAGAACATCAGTGTAGAGTGCCGTGTCAGAGAGTGGTGCAGAGTAGAGTGGCGTAAAGTGCAGTAGTGTAGATTGGCGTAGAGTGGTGAAGAGAGCAGCGACGTAGGGTAGAGTAATGAAGAGTGCAGTGGCGTAGAGTACAGTGGCATAAAGTAGAGTGGCGTAAAACAGAGTTCATTGCTGTAGAGTGCAGGGTAGGGGCGTGGGAGGTAAAAGAAGCAACAAGGAGGAGGATATGGGAGGGGGCGTGGCTACGAGCCGACAATGGCGGACGCGTAGTCTCTGAGCTCCGTCCTTAGCCCACAATACTTGCTGCATATCCTGCTCCCCAAGTACGCCACCCACCTGAAACTGCCTCCTGGAGCATTGGTGAGGAACGGAGAAGCGGCGACGGGGACCTGCCGTCCCCCGACACGGTCTGGAACCGGGGAAGAGTCACGGCGCCTGCTGAGGCCTACACCCTCGTGTGAAGCCGCGGCCTGGATTTGGCAGACGGCCCGGTGGGCTACCTACTGGCGGCGGAGATCTGCGGGGGCACAAGAGGTACGCCTGAACCCTGAGCGCGTCCGCGCACATCCCTCTACCCTGCCTCTCCAGCCTGGGTGCATCTCCCCTGGGACGCCCTGTGAACCCGGCCCTACCCTCCCGGTCGCGGTCGGGACCGGCAACGCGCACAGGAAGGTATCGCGCTTGGAGCTCCACCGCTGCGGCCCGCGCGCACCAGAGCGCCTGAGCGCTGCGCACAGACTGCGGAACCCTGACTGAGGCGGAGGTGAACGGCGGATCGTTTCCCCAGGCAGGGACAGGCATTGGCTACACGAAGTGAGCAGCAACGGTGGCAGTATCGGCGGACGCCATTTTGCCCCCTCCAGGTCTCCGGGGCACGCCAAGCTCACCACACGGTGTATTACACCCACCGGAGCCCTGCACCACGACCACGATCACAGGACACAGGGGGCGCGTCGTGACACTGGTGGAGACCCCACTCACATCATTGCGAGAGACGAACCCCGACGCTCACGTGGGCAGAGGTACGAGAACAGGGACGCCATATCTGAGGCTACTCCTACTCGAGGCCACCACGCGGTGCTTTTGACCCCCCGCTGCGAAACCTCTTGTGCCACTCGGCAGTCGACCCCAACCATCACTGCCTGTACCCAAATATGCCCCGCTGAGAACGTTGCCTATAGCGCCACAGCATCCCTCACAGGCGCAAAGAGAGACGTTGTAACGGCTGATTCTCCTGGCCCCTCGTGGATCACTGTGCCATAGACACCCTCTCTTCTCCCGGATTACATCTCTCGACGCTTACCAGGACACGGGACGTTCCGAATCACTACAAAGTGGAGTCTGTGAAGGGGGCGCGTGATCCACGCAGCGTCGCCCTGCACACCAGATCCATGGGGAGACACCGGGGCAGAACCCAGGACCAAGGCGCAACAACGGACATGCAGTCTACCGGCTCAGAAGACCCTCTGGCCTCCTCCAACGCGGATGTTATCCCACCGACCAGGAAAGGGACTCAAGATGCCAAACTGGACCTCATCCTGAATGAAATCAGGGCGACAAGAGAAGCACTCGAATCACGTATGGATAATACGGCAACGGGCCTCTCATTGCTCCGGGCAGATCACAACAAACTGGCAGAGAGAGTGTCGGAGCAGAAACTCTCACTCAATGATCTGATCCCCCAACAGACGGAACACTCCACGAAACTTGAAGGCATGGAAAAACAACTCCGACAACTATGGGACAAGGTGGACGACGCGGAAGGGCGGGCCCGCCGCAACAACGTCCGAATTTTGGGCATTCCAGAGAGAAGCGAAGGGAGGAATCCCACTCAATTCGTAGAAGACTGGCTCAAACAGATGGTAGGCCCGGAGGATCTTACTGCCCTATATAGCGTGGAGAGAGCGCACAGGATGCCCTCGAAACCGCCTAAGCCGGGAGCCCCGCCGCGCCCTCTGATCGCACGCCTCTTTCACTATAAAGATCGCGACACAGTGCTGCGCGCAGCAAGGGAAAAGGCGCCCATCCGTTACGAAGACAAGACTATATCTGTGTACCCAGACTTCACACCTGCAGTACAACGAGCCAGGTCCACCTTCCTGGGGGTTAAACGCAAATTGCGCGAACGAGAACTGAAATATGCCCTCCTCTTCCCAGCCCGCCTCAAGATCCTACATGGCAACAGATCACACTTTTTTGATTCCTCGGAAGAAGCAGAGGAATGGATGGAAGTAACACTCACCCCACCGACCTCACAAGACCCATTTGCCGAAGGCACCAGCACCGGCCGCCGGAACCAGCCAGACCGACGTCGCCCTACCTCTGATACTGGCCAAGGTCCCTCGACGCGAACCCCACCGAAAGGACAAGATGCGACACACCGCTCGGTGGAACGGGCAAAGGTGACACAGCTGACAGAGGCAGCACTGGCCGCTCACGATGCGGACACAGCAAGGGAAGTGGCCAGCAACTCGGACACGCGCACAGAGGTATCGGCGGATAGTTTACAGCTCTTCCCCAAGATCACGGCGCAAATGGCTGCAGAATTCTGACTACGGCGCCTTAAACGATGCACGAGTGGTAATGTATGAACAGCACAATTAGCCACACGCAGGTGGGTGGCGTGGGGGTTGTATGTGCTAAGGGCTTGCTAGGTCACCGCAGGTCAGCACACACCAGGACCGAATAGACTGCACCCCCCATCGTATGAACATGGTTGAGTTTGACAGTTACCCACGTTGGGTATCATGGTTTGGACCCCGAGTCCGTTTCCTTGGGGACCTTAAAGTTCAGGGGTTAATATTTCGAGTGGCATTCTATCACCAACGTAGAGTAAACTTGGCTTGCTCACCTGCGAGCGCAACGCTTCCTCATAATGCGCACAGTCATGGGGTCACTTAATCTATATAACATGTGCACCTGGAACGTACGAGGCATGGGTTCGATCCACAAACGGCACAGAATACTGGCCCAACTTAACCGCAGAGGGGTCGTGATAGCCTGCCTCCAGGAGACACGTTTAAGCAGTGCCGAGAACTTGAAACTGTCCAAGAAATGGAGAGGTCAGCTCTTCGCTACGTCCTACTCTGCATTCTCGAGGGGGGCGGCTATATGGGTTCGTAACTCTGTGCCCTTCAAACCAGTCGAGCAGAGGATTGACAAAGAGGGTCGATATGTATTTGTGAGGGGCGAACTGGATGGTGCTACTGTTGTGCTTGGATGTGTGTATGCCCCGAATTCGGGCCAATCGTTTTTTTTAACTGGACTTAATGGTGTCTTGGCGGACTGGGCGGGTTATCAATGGGTTATCGGGGGGATTTTAATGCTGTGCTGGATGTCACGTTGGACAGGTCACACCCACCGCTACACGCCACTGACAGCAGGAAACAGGCGGCCGCGCTAACACAATGGGCGGACGGGTGGGACTTAGCAGATGCATGGCGCAGCAAACACTTGCTAGACAAAGAATACACCTTTTTCTCCCCACCTCACCAACTGCACACCAGAATAGACCGAGTGTTCTGCTCCCGCTCTTTACTGGGAGCAATTCTCACAGCACAACACATGGGTAAGACACTCTCGGACCATAACCCTGTCGAACTGGCAATACAATGGGGTAGGCTCCTGACGCCGATACCGACGTGGAGGCTGCCCACGGACCTGTTGGAAGACATTGCCTTCAAATCGTCTATGGCGGACACCATTGAGGCTTACTTTACCACGAACACTGGCACCGCTAGCTCCAGACGGGTGGAGTGGGACACATTCAAAGTCTACATCAGGGGGGAGACAATGGCCACCCGGGTGGGCATGAAGAGGGTGGTGCTGGATGGCCTTAAGGAAGTAGAAGGTAAACTGGCAATGCTAGAAACAGAAGCAGTAGGCACGCACCTACACTTCACACCACTACAGGAAGCGCACATAAGGCATGCTGAGCTCCTAGAAAAATTGAGGTTACTGGACTACCGAGAATACACTAACAGACAACACACTCAAGCTGACCGGTCAGGCCCACTGTTAGCCCGCATAATACGGGACGCCCCGACGCACCTCCCAATCCTTGAAGTTACAGACCAGGACGGTTCCATAGCCTCGACTCAATTAGGAGTCAACAAGGCTTTCAAAGAATACTACACCACACTGTACGGCCCGCACCAACCCCTCTCGCATACGGCACTCGAGACATTCATGGAGGGCCTGGTTCTACCGCGGCTTACGGATAGACAGCGAGATGATCTGAAACGTACTATTACCACGTCAGGATACACGCCCTACCGAAGAATAAAACTCCTGGGACAGACGGCTTGCCTGTAGAATTTTACGAGACGTTTATTGAACTTCTCGCCCCGCGGTTACAAATCATCTATCACGAAGCACTACAGGCTAATTCCCTGCCACCATCCTCCCTGCAGGCTCTGATAACTTCCCTGTTGAAGCCGGGCAGGGACGGAATGCACTTAGCTAACTACAGACCCTTGTCCCTCCTTAATACTGATTACAAAATACTGAGCAAAGTGCTGGCAACTAGACTGACACAATACATTCCCCAACTGATTCATCCCGACCAGTGCGGGTTTGTTCCTGGTAGGAGCACGGCCTTGAACCTCCGTAGGCTAGCCCAACTGATGTTGCAAGACCGGGCGACCAGAAACACCGAGGGCTGTATCACGCTAGATTTAAAACAGGCTTTCGACTCCCTCAGGTGGGATTTCATGTTTGCCACATTTGAGAAATTCGGGTTACCCCCGAAATATGTTGCATGGGTCAGACTGCTCTACTCCCACCCCACGGCCCGGGTTCGGACGTCCAGATGCATCTCTGAACCACTGACCATTGCGAAGGGTACCAGACAAGGGTGCCCACTCTCCCCACTCTTATTTATTCTGGCACTCGAGCCGTTGCTTTGTAAGCTCCGTAAGGAAGCTCCTCACCTTGGCATTCAAAGGGGTGGGATGACACATGTGGTGTCTGCCTATGCTGATGACATCATCCTGTACCTTCAGGATTTGAGGGGTGACTTACACCCTATACCCACTCTCTTTGAGGACTACAGGTTGCTATCGGGCCTCACGATAAGCGAATCCAAGTCGTTTGGTTACTGCTTTAATGACACTGATCCATCTACGCCACTACCATTTCCGCCATACGCCTTCCGAATGGCGGACACCACTTTCCGCTACCTCTGGATCCAAATCTACAGAGGAGCGGAGGAAATGTTAAACGGCAACTTGGACAGGGCAATAAGAGCGCTCAAATCACAGGTGCAATTCTGGCTGTCACTATCGTTATCAGTCGCAGGTAGAGTAGCAATCTCCAAGATGGTGGTGCTTCCCCGACTCATTTACTATTTCACTAACTTGCCATTCCTGATTCCAGCCTCTACTTTCAAGACACTAGACACATTACTGACGGAGCTCATATGGGGGTCGGGGCGGAGACGCATCAGCCTAGCTAAATTGCAACTTACCTCCGCGGCGGGGGGCATGGGAGCGCCGGACTTTAGGGCCTACAACTACGCCTGTCAGTTGCAATGGCCGGCTTACTGGCTGGCGGGCAGGAACCTACATGAGATTGACATGACGGAGGACGACCGGTCCAGAGGGAGACTCCACTCCTTACTTCTGCCCCACTCGGAACTACCTAGAGATGCTCCCCCTCTTCTCCACCTTGCCATTCGATATTGGCGGAAAGCAGTGAAGTACACCTCCCCCACGACTTCCTACGACCCCACTACTTGGTATCCCACTGGAGTCCGGTCTGCTCACAACCCACAAGCTAGCCCCATGGCATGACGCAGGGGTCATGCACATTGGAGACCTATTCGCAAACTGACGCATGTTATCCTTTGAGGACTTCAGGGCCACACATAACGTCCCAGGAGGCTCATTCCTCCTACATGCTCGTATACGTCACTATGTGACGGAGAAATGGGCGGGAGAGGGCGAAGAGCCACCCACAAACCCACTACTGTCGATGCAATACCTCATGGGAGCGGGAAGCCACATAACCAGATGGCTTACTGCAGGTATTAGAACCGGGAGAGCGATCCCCTTAACACCCCTTAAGGCCAAGTGGGAAGGCGACATAGGACGACCACTTGAGGAGAAGGAATGGGAGCGAATCCTGCAATTTCCCAAAAGAGTGGCCAGAAGCCCGAAGTTCAAGTTCATTCAACTGATGGTCCTGCACCGGGCTTACCTCACGCCACGCCGTATACATGCTATGTTCCCTGACGCTGCTGATACCTGCTCCAGGTGCAGAGCTGATGACGCCACATTAATACACATGCTGTGGGACTGCCCGAAATTGGGCTATTATTGGACGAACGTACATGACTCACTTGCCAAAGCAGGAACTTCCTTACTACCCCGCACCCTAGAACACACAATACTAGGGCTAGAGCCGGGCGCGCGTAAACGTAGTGTGTCGACACGCTTCACTGATATGGCCATGCTACTAGCGAAACGCGCGATAACCATGCGGTGGAAATCACCCAAACCACCAGAACCTGACATATGGAGAGCGGAAGTTATACGGTGGGGCAAAGCGGAGGGTGAGGCACTGCAGCGAGAGGAACGCAGGGGCCATAGGAAGACACTGATATCGCTGGACTGGTTCACCATACTAGGAGCCTTTGAATTGGACGGGGAGGAGGGTTCTGTTGTCTCGCTCTCTACTGCTTGAACTGTGAACTACCCTCACTACATCATAACTTGCCTCGATACTAACGGGTGCACTTTGAACCATGTTAACCGGGAACCCAGGCTTTTTGTTGTTTGTACCTCTGGCTGATTGTAAGGGACAATGTAATAGGAAGGAGATATGTATGGGAGCAGCCAAATGCCACTTGATAACTGCAATTACAAATGAGCGTGCCAAGGGTGGGTATACCAGGGGTGGTGGGTGGAAGATTTATGGGGGTTCTGTTGAGTTAATCACAATGCAACAAAATGGAAAATTTACATCACGATTGTTATTACTGTACAGCGAGGAGCATGCCCTTATGTGATTGTCGTTTTATGTAGACTGTAACACATTGATGCTCTACTTGATATGCAAATAAACAAATTTTCAATAAAAAAAAGGAGGAGGATATGGGAGACGGACTAAAAACACAAGTACTCATATGGAATTCTTGAACACAAAAAAAAAATTGCACCAAAAACGGGAGCAGTTGATAGACTCAAGCACTTGGCCCATGCCCCCAGGGGTAGGCCGAACACACGAAAAGGACATGATGCCTGTATGTCATGACACAAATGGGAGTGAAGCAAATGAGAGAGACGCTGAAGCAAACAAATGGTAAAGACAGTGCATGCGCTGTTTAGGCTAAACCTAAAAATGAGTGCTGATCCCACCACTTGCAAACACTGGCACAAATTAAGCACGGTGCACAATCAGAGGTAGTCTGTTTCAACACAGCTTCTAGTGGCACAGAGTTTATTCAAGGATGCAGCAAGTTTGCCATGATCTCTACTGCAAGCAAGCAAAAGGAGTTCCGCGTATATGCCTCTCAGGGCTGTCTGCACCTGAAATCCTTTCGTGCTCCTTTTGCCAAACCTTCGACTGGTATTGGTTTAATTGTTCTCACCACAAGAGGCGAGCACACTGTGCTAATTAGATTGCTCAAAATTTTATGGGAATCAAACTGTGGTTTACAGAGCCATTGGGCCATCTCACGGACGGAACTCTGTTTACAAATAGAGGCAGTGTGTGCATTGTAAAACGTTCGATCAGTGCCAGTGTTGGGGAGTACGGGAGGTTTATCACAGGATGATTTTACCAGAGTGACAATCCGTGCATTCTAAATTACATTGAAACAGAAGTATCGCTCAAACTTACAATAGAGGGGATTTGGTCGTGGAGCAAGCCGAAAAGGACCCAATCTTCACTGACTTTACTACTCACTAACGATGGGCAAATTATTTGAGCACATTTCTGAAAATACTATATTTGCCCCCCACTCCCTTTTTACCCATCTGGAGAGCAGAATTAATGCTGATTTAACTGCTCTGTGGTTGAAAAATAGCTCAAAGCCTAACGCAGCTGATTTTAGAAACACACCGGGCCTGAGCAATGTATTTACCTTGACAATTGCAGTAAGGTAAATATATTGTCCCTACCCATTAGTGCTTTTTTAAGGTATAACGTTGTCCGACACATGACTGGTCTGCTGGGCATTCTGCCTGCATTCCACCTTTTTTTTTTATCCAGGACAGGCAGATTCAAAACCAGCAAAAAATGGCCAGAATTTCCAAACGTTTCACAACATCAATTTAATGCAGAAAAAAGAATTTTGCAAACCACTACTTCCCAAATCACAGAGGAATTCTAAAAGTGTTAAATCACTGTGAATTGACTCACCCTTTAAGGGGAGGCCGTGCTACAATGGTAGAGACGTCAGGCAAAAAGGTTTTTGGACTTCTCAGGAAGGCGACACTCATGCACTGAGCGTGGTCCCTGAGTCCAACTGAGAAACATTTGAGTTGAATGCACTGGTTGGGAATAGGTGGTCAGCCCAGAAAAGAGCCAGCAGCAATATAAAGGCCAGAATCTAAACCCATACATTTCTGCAGAGGAGACGTGCTAAAGTCTGCCATTGTGGTGGTTCAGTGGGGTTTGCGGATACTCAGCTGGAGTCACTCCCTAAAGAGTGGGATCGGCAAGACGTGATCCCCAGCTACCAACTCCGAAAGCTGATGTATGTTGTGCCAGGAGAGAGGTCCTCCAATGACTCGCCTGCCTGCCAAGTAAGAAGGCATTCCTCTGTTTTGTAATGTAAGTATCCAAGTCACACCATTGAGAAAAACTAAACCGAGGTGACATGAACAGGCCTACAACCCCTGTGCAGAAACGGAGGCCATCCACTTGTGTTTGGTGACCTTGGGACAGTCTGTCCCAAGGTTGCAGTCATGGTGGTGCAGCAGAAGAAAACACCTTGTGCTTCTATAGTGAACTGGAAGCCCTCAGTACTCTAGGTAGAGGTGAACAACCCCTGAGATGAGGAGACAAAAGGCTAGTGTGTAGAGGCTTCCGCTAGACATTATGATGTTGCGAACAGGTCATACAAGGAATGATACACTTTTTACATATTAATAAGTATCTGAGCTTGATCTGTTCCTCACCGAGTCCCAACAATCGATAACTCCAACCTTATGTTAGTAATAACAAGCATATGTCTACTTCCTTTAGCCAAGCGTCCCCAGAGGAAAATTGTTACGTTATACCCTCTTTCGGACCATCACTATCCAGTTTCTATTTTCTCACAAACCATACACTGGGGTATGCTGGTCATATGTTTACAATTCTTTGGTGTACTAGAATAGAAAGTTTGACACCATGCGTTTTCATCATAGTTGTGGTGAGACATTGGCACCTGAAGGGTTCAAGACATTTGGTGAGGAAAATCCCATTAACCTCCGAGATTTCAAGGAACTCGAGAGCGAGAGATATTTTCTGTGAAGTAGGTACTGCATATATCTTCACACGCACTTCCTACTCTCCATTAATGCACGCAGAAAAGGCATTAGGGTGTTTTTATTTTGCAGAGTGAGGCATTTGTTTATACCAGCAAAACAGCGATAAATTCGGAAATGTGCATCTGTAGGAGTCCACTTTGAGAACCTCAATTTTAGGAATCCTCATGGTGAGGATGCTACACTTGACACGTGTTTGGGCTTGGCAGGTATCCCTTCCTAATGTGACTTTGCTAATCTCTTTTTAATTTTTTTTTACCAGTCTCCCTTATCCTCTGTTTAGCTCCTAATGTAAATTCATATCTCTAAATTCCTTTCTGTATGCTTGGTGTATTACACTTCATGTTAAGATTAGGATCTTCTATCATGCACCCCCCTCTCGCTTCCTTTTCTTTTTAAAGTCCAGGAGACTTTGTGCTTTCTCAGAGACCCAGAATATGTATTCTTAATTGCAATAAGTCACTTGCAGCTTTGCTTATTGGCGAAGACTTGCTCCAATGTTTTACACAGAAGTATTTCTTGATGGCATTTGATTTCTTTCTCCTCTTCTCTGTTTCTAGTACAGAGTGAGGAAACAGTAGTATTTTCCTACCCTTTGTCGAACGCTTTTGTTCCTGTCGCCATGCAGAATCTGTTCTCATATTTGTTACCCTGAAGATCAATTTCAGACCACTCCTGCCCTCTGTCTCCACCAGAACTATGTTCGGTTTTATTCCATTGCACTTGTTACAATTTCAGTAGATTTTTATTATCCACTCCCCATGAACAAGTCGGTGCTATTTCTCTCTATGCCAGGAAGGAAACCGAAAACTCGAATCTGGTGTCTTTCTCACTTAGTTGTTCAGTAATTCAGCCCTAGTGGATAAGACTGTTTCCTTTATGACTGCACCTCCCTTGCGATCCAGATTAGTCATCCTGGAGGCTGTCCGCTTATTATGTGGCCTCTTCTCCTCCCCATCCTTTGCGCCATTGTGAGGGTCTTACCTTTCGGCTGGTTGACTTGTTTGTTGAATTTGTCCAGCTTGTCCTCCATCTGCTCAGTGCATTTCTCTATTTTGGTTAGGGCGTCCATGATAGACTCTCTCGAGGATGTGTCCGATCCAGCAGGTTAGGACTATCTGCTTTTTTTGCCTATATTTAGTATCTCGGGGGTTACGTAAAGATTCCCCGTCTCTTTTCATGATATTTGAGTGTGTCATCTGCCTCCTCCTTAACTCTAGGGTCCCTAGTAGCACGTCTATAGACTGTGCTTCAAGGGCAATGCCAGTGTGCGGCTGCTCCTGCGGTGTTCCTGTGTGGCCCTGCCTTGAGCCGTCACTCCTTGTGGTGGTGGCTGGACAGCATTTCTGACCTGACTATACAGTGACTAATGAAAATGAATTAAGCCTTTGGATAGAATGTGTGCCCTAGCTGGATGCTGGTCTAGCTTCCTTCCAGTGGGCCCACATCTGTCTGTTGGTTGCAACTCTCCCTGTTGGCTTACATAACTTGAACATGCTGAACAACCCTTGCTGTGCTACCACAATATAATGTATTTCTGCAGTTTATTTTATGAAGTACAATAGACAACCAGTAGGCAAATCTGGCTGTACATGTATCTGTCATTCTTCAAAAGTCACTAAATATTTTGCTGTCCCGGCTCCCTCTACGCTGGCAGTTATTCTGTATAATATTGTCCAAAAGCTATCTGAGCATCTCAATTTCATTTGGTAGTTTTAATGACTTTTATTGTAACTAACTGATCTGCTGGATGGAAGTCACAAGTGATTTCCCAGGACAACCACTTAGTTTTTACAGAGCATAAATAATGTAAACTGATATTGTTTGTGGGACATAATGGAACCATTAGCGCTTTTGGCACCAGAGCCCCACCCCATAACTTGCTGTTTGGTTCTTCCAAAAACACAATACATGTTGAAGTACAAGTCCATTGAGATACCCAGTCCCCCTTGTGTGAACCACATGACTTGAAGCAGGAAGGGTTCAGATTTGAGCTTGCTGTTTGATAGGCCAGTGAGCAGTCCCCTTATTTTATTTTTATTTTACAAAGTTTTATATAGCGTGAACTTGACCCGAATCGGGTATCGGAGCACTTTACATAGCACCAGTTACATTACATGAGGACACATTCATTTTTGTCAGGCATGGAGAGAGTAAGTGATTTGCCCAGAATCACAGGATGTTCAGCGTCATTGCTGAGACTCGAACCCAGTGTCCCAGATTAGAGGTCTACCGCCCTAGCCATTAGGCCAACTCCTATCAATTGCTTAATTGCTAGTATAGTACACACATGTACTGTAGGGTGCGTTTACCCTATTGCACATGTGGCTTTAATGTAGCTGGTTAATGGTATTATACCTTTATGTAGCTACATTCAAAATAGTAAATTACTTCACGTTTACTGTAGGTCAGCGCTTCCACTTTGGCCTCATAACTCTTACTCCTGTTTTTGCATTCCTCTCTTGGCATTAAAAACAAGCGCATCCTCTTGAAGCTGCCATTATTTTGATGCTTGGTCTGAAAAAAAAACTGTACCAAGTAGGTGTTTGAAAAGGAAATCCTTTTCTCAATTGTTTTGCTCTATCCAGTCATGCGGCTTTTAAGCCATTTCATTAGCAAGCCAAACTTTTGTGCATGGTTGAACTTTCTCCTTTCAGGGAGCCCCACTATATGACCTTGCATGCAGGATTTGGGCATTGTACTGATCTGCTTAGAGGTGATTGAAAATGTGAATTTGTATTTATGACAGACTGTTCCTTGTGCGCAAGATGGTCTCAAGCTTTGCTGTCTGTAGTTTTCTGTTTTGCCCATAAATACTCCCTGCCTACGATATACTGCAACAAATCTTTTGACACCATTATCTTTGCTGTTAGAAGATCCCCGTGACAAAATAAAGCTCATGTTTTAGCAAGTCGTAGTTTAATAGAATTATTCTCCAACTCTTTCAAAAGAGAACATAATCGCCTTTTGTTCTTTTTACTAACCACCTGACCCCTGTGTCCACCCTTGTGCTTTACACAATTTGATTAAACCTTTTTCTACAGTTCTGATTGTTCCTTTAAATGAACCTTTGACCCGGCTCGTTCTTTCAGCTGCCAAACTATATGAACAGGACTGTGGTATTTTGCAAGAGGAGTAGGCAATGCTTCATTGACGTGGGAGGGGGTAACTGTATTTTATAACTGTATTTTTTTTATAATATAGGGCTTCAACTCATTGATTTATATCCGTGATCCATCTGCAATATTTAGATCACATCACTTGTAAGGTGTTATAGAATAACTCTGAATTGGAAATTGTGATACCAGCCTCATTACACCATCCAAAGTTCAGGGAACATATGATCTGCGTTTGGTCTCAGAAGACGTAAAACTTAAAAACTAGCCCTGCGCCATACTGAACGCTTCTGGAGACGGAACTACTCTCCAGATAAAAAAGTTATCTACCAAGATCAACTCAAGCCCTATAAAAACTCTATCCTACAAATGAAGGCCCCCTACTTTTCTAATAAGATCCTAAACTCAACAAACAAATCCGAAGATATATTTGCAATTGTTTCAGAGTTATCTTATCCGGATAGAGTTACAGTGAAATTACCCCTCACCCAATTATTATGTAATGCTCTGAACAACTTTTTCATTGACAAAATCATAACCATCAAAGCCAGCATACCCGCTGACCCCTGTCCTGGCACTCATCCATTTACATCCAGGAATCCTCATTCCCTCATCAGTTCCCCACAATTAGTAGAGAACTCTTTCTTGATCTGCTAACTAAAGCCAAATCCGGATCTCCTCTTGACAGCTGTCCCCCTCATATTCTGAAAAACGTTTTTTTATGTTAAATGTAAATTGATACTTGTATAGCGCACTACTCACCTGCAAGGGTCTCAAGGCGCTTGTACGAATACCGCTGTGGAACCCATCCTGGATTTCCCTGTGAGGTGTCCACTCCTGGGCACCCCCAAGGTGGAGGCCAGGCATCCTTAGCGTTGTGGGGGCCGTTGTGGAGATTAAGCAAGCTATTGCCCAGAGTTGCAGAGTGGGACTCCATGATTGGAATAGGCACCGAGGCGAGAATTATCAGGTCCGTGGAATTTTGAGCCCAAGATCCGCCGTGGCGGGGAATTGAACCCTGGTCCCGGGCTAGACCTCTGCATCAGGGTCTGCCGCTCTAACCATTGAGCCACACTTCTCCACATATGCATGCCCTGACCTTGCCCTTTCTCTATTGAATGACTCATTAACGCAGGGATCTGTTCCCAGAGCCTTCAAAGAAGCAATAGTAGTTCCAGTAAGCAAGAAAATAGGCGCAGACCCACTTGTTCTTACTATCGTCCCGTTCTCATTGCTTCCCTTTTTGGCTAAGGTGCTGGAAGCCTACGTTGCTAACTGCTTCTGCTCTTTTGTGGAACAGTCCCAATTTCTTGACTCATCAAGCTGGCAAACTCACCACACCTCCCTTCCCATTCCACTGAGGCAGTACTCTTGATCGTACTAGACGAAATGAGGAAAGAAGCAGACGAGGGCACTACCAGGTACTGGTGCTCCTTGATCTATGGCTTTCGACAGTCGACCATGGTCCCAAGGTGGACCGTGGGATCTGCCCTGAAACGGCTTACGTCTTTCCTAGATGGTCGCACTCAATCAGTTCGACTCTCCATTCACTGCCTCCAAAGTGAAACTGACCTGCGGCGTGCACCTGTTCAATTTATACTTCCTCCCATTAATTCTGTCTCGGGGGAAATTAATGTGTGCTCTTTCAACTATGCTGATGATATGCAGTTAATTTTTACTATTGATAATACTCCTGACTCCATTCTGAATTTTCAGACAACTATGTTACATATACGTAATTGGATGAATCACAACCACTTAAAAATAAATCCAGACAAAACATAACTTGTCTTAGTCAGTGGCTCTTGAACCCTTGGAACTCGGATTTTTGTCCTGCTGAGTTGGGGATGTCACACTCGGATTTTTGTCCTGCTGAGTTGGGGATGGCACCTCTACCCTCAACTTCAGCAAAGAGCCTCGGAGACACAATCAACAGTGATCTCTCTTTGAAGTCCCAGATTGGGTCTGTAGTTTCCACATGTTTTTTCGAGCTTCGGAAAGTCAGGAAAATCTATAGATTCCGTAATTTTGAAGCTCTTGTTCAGGTCCTTCTATCTATGGTCATTTCCCACATGGATTATGCAAACTCGCTCTACTTCGGCCTTACGATTCATTCAACAAGACTGCAAATGGTACAAAACCAGGCAGTTCGACTGATCTACCAGCAGGCGAGATGGCGCTACATCACTCCCCTAATGAGGAAGCTGCTCTGGTTACCAGTAACACAACTCAGTGCATTTAAGATTGGATGCCTCCTCTTTAAATCCCTGCATGGCTCCTGCACGGAATTTCTCTGCCCTCACCCAGAGGTATACCCCTGCCCGAAACCTGAGGTCATCCCGTCTTAAACTCCTGGTCATCCCCCACCTTTAAAAGAAACAGATTAGGTGGATCTACATTTGCTGTTCTGGCCCCTCGTTTTTGGAACTCTCTCCCTTCAGACATTGGATCCTCATCGTGTTACCTTCAATTAGGAGATTCCTAAAAACTTGATTGTTCTCCCAAGCTTATGAATGAATCAACGAGCTGCAAGCTAAACCCTACTCCCGGTGCCAAGAAACCGTACGTGAGCTTTATAAATATTTTTGACATAACATAGTACCATCTCAAACTGGGTTAATAAACCAACGCTGTTCTGTTTGGAGTGCAGACTGTAATCAAACACCCATGGTGTGTCACTGCTGCTCAAACACATTGTTGGCCTCTTAAAAGGTAGCAGACCTCTTTTTAGCATATGTTTGATCCTGCAAGAAGACCTGGAAAAGCGTGCCAGAACTTTTAACCCACCCAGCTCTCCTGCAGGCAGTGCTTTGTTACTAAAGACCTCTCTTACCAATTCTCTGGACTAAATTTAGTATAATATACATTCACTGAGCCCTTATTCGGAAATACAGATAACTCTTTATTCGAATTCTGAATCCCTCTGGACTTCCAGCCCCTGCTCATGCTGGGGGGCTCATAAAGCATTGAGAATGTGGCATAAGTTAACATCGGAAGTCGTAGGCAGTAAACCTACCAATCTACTACCTGCCAACAGATCTCTCCTTAGACTATATATCTTTACTGTGTTTGTGGCCCTTAATGCAGTATGCTCCATCTGAAGAAGGTAGAGAAGAACTGCTGGAGCGTTGCGACCTGGATGCAAAAAGCATGTGCAAATCAGCCTTTAAACTGCATGGATGTGAAAGGAGAACAGCAAAACATGCCTTAAATCCACAACAATAATAATATCTGTAACAGCTATAAATGTTTTTTCAATTATTAAAGAGTTTGCTGAGTCTGTATTAACTTTTTGCTACTTCACCACCTTCCACACTGTGAAGATCTGTCGATTTTTTCCAAAATTGAAAATATTTGCGCAGCTATTTATAAAGACCTCCTCTTTCTCCCCACCCAGTTCTCTGCCTCTGCTTATCTTTTAGTCTGTTTTCTATTTGGTGCCCTATTCTCCCTCACCCACCACTCGACCCCCCTGAACTTTCGGCAGCCGAAACATTATCCAAGTTTGTTTTTAATATGGATCCTTGTCCTTTTTTACCTTTTCTATAAACTTGGTGAGGTTGTTTGCCTTTTTGCTTTCTTATTTATTCCCCACTCAAAGATTGAAATTCTCTCTCCACTTTGAGGATGGGTTGATTGTTTACCTTCTATTGAAACATGGCCTTGATTCTGCAAAACCTTAGAAGATCATGATGCAAAGCAATTGGCTGCTATCTTGGAGTCCAACAACCTCTTTGACAGCTAGCAAGTAGAGGCGGATTTCTAATTTAGTCCTAGCTCTGAAGACTGTAATGTTTACTGCTGTTAATGGTCTGTGGTTGGCAGACTCCATCAAAGCTCTGATTAATGTAGTTATTTTCGACTGTTTTAAAATTGTAGACCAGTGTCTTTGGCTGAACAGACTGAAGGAGATTGACCTTAGAGATGGTGTTGTAAGTTGGTTCTCCTTTTTAAAAGGATAGTGGCTAGATGTTAGCCCTGTGCCCCTTTATGCACAAGACCATAAACAACATTTGCAGTTTGCTGCCAATTGTCTGTTCACTTGCCATTCATATTTAATGTTTATGTGGTACAGGTTGCAACCCTTCATCGGCTCTCATGGCTTTCAGTTCTGTTCATATTCTAATAATAGTTGCTGTTCTGTTTAAGCAAACATGGTTCCATGCTTGAGCTCAGCTGTGTATGTGGGAATCAGGAAGTGGGTGGGCATAAATTGGGTGAAGCTCGGTGTCTAGAAATGGAGCTTTTGGTGGCCGCTAAGACTACTTATCTCGGAATATTCACTTTTCTGGCCAGGTGATGTCCCTGCTTCTTCCTACACTGTCAAAATTGTAAATGTTAGAATTGATACCAACTTGTAAATGGCAGCTTTGGCCTCAGCAGTGTTTCATTCTTGCTCATTTGAAATAAAGAATTGGCCAAATATTTTTTCTCAACCACAAGGCCAAGAGCTACTGCCTGAGGTTTGGATGATATCCCGCTAGACTACTGTATTGCACTTTACCTGGGGATTTTCAAATCTTTATTTCGTAGTCTTCAAATGGTGGAGAATCTGGCAGCCAGGCAGGTGCTTGCTTCTAAATTTGAAGAGGCATCTTCCGTCTTCGGTCATCTTCAGTGGCTCCCACTGCATGTCAGAATATCAGTTGAGGGCTTGCACATTTTGTGACTGCCTGTTTACAGAAGACCTGTTTGCCTCCTTAAGTTAGATGTATGCTTAATTGGTCCCTGAGCCCTTCATATACAGTGACTTGACAATATCTGGTGTCAGGAAAAACAGGCTTTGGCGACTGTTCCTTTTCTCCTTTAGCCCCCTCCCTTCTGATTCAAGATAAATAACACTCTTTATGTCGATTTGGGTAAAAAAATGAAAATTTCCTTTCTGATCAAAAGTTTGATCTTCCTATTTCTTTTCTTGTAGTGCTTTCTCTTCCCGCAACTTTGTCTGAATGTGCACAACTTATACTCCCATTGGAAAAAGGGAATTATTATGCCCTTTCTTAAAAAGCTGGTATCGACCCTCTGGATTTTAACAACTTCCAACCCCTCACCCTACTGTGTGCCAGTACAAGAATAATGGAGAAGCGTCTTCCCAGGTGGCTTGCTAACCATCTTAGGACCCATATTCTCCTGTACAAAATGCCAGGTTGGCTTCTATATGGCTTGTAACTGCCCATGACCACCTTTGGATTTTGTAAGTCTTTCTGCAGCGTTTGACATGGTCAATCATCTAATATATATCGTCTGTCCAAGGCCGTCTGCAAACCATACCCAATTATTGCCTTTTCCACATTTTTGATGATCAGATTTGTGTGCAACTGGTGGTATCCTTTAAGTCTTTGCACTTCTCTCATACTGTTTAATCTTTACATCCAACATCCACATGCTGTTTTCAAACCTTTGGCTTCAGCGTTTTCTCTAATACTGATGACACCCACCGTGGTCTTATGTTTGAACACCATTCTGACATTTCCATAGAGCAGCTCAAAGGTGGTCTACTGGGTGTATACATTTAGCCCAGATCTCTTGACTGGGGGTGAATGTTGGATTCATTCAGCATTCTGTCCATCATTAGTAGCCTCAGCACTTTTCGCCCTCAGTGCGATATGTATGCCCAGCTATGGCTCCCTTGCTTGCTCTGCCACTGGATTCAAGCTAGCCTGGCTGTTGAGGGGTGTTACCTCAAAACCGGTCCCAGGATACTTACTTCCGCTCCTGGGAGGACCTAACTTGCAATTCGGGCCAGATTGTTCCCATGAGGAGCAGGGTCAAGACTGATTTGCATATGGCTGGGTCCAAATTGGGGTGGCGAAGTGAGCAAAAGAACAATTGATTTAACCTAGATCTCTTGACTGGGGGTGAATGTTTGATTCATTCAGAAATCTGTCCATCATTTGTTGCTGCAGTACTGGGTGTACACAGCTGGATGTTTGTCAGTTTTCTAAAACTTAATAGTGAATGGACTTGATTTTGGTTGCCAGCAAAGACATTTCTGGCTGGACATTAGACCTCTGACCATATCAACTCGAACCTTTACCAGCTCCTACAGTTAAAGTGAAAAATGGGGGCATCCCCTTTGATCTGTACCTAATCCATTTTTTCATCAAATACAAACGACCTGGGCATAAGGTTTCCTTCACTTCAAGATGCTGACATAGATTCTTCCCTTTCTTCCACCTATTACACATGCCCTTCTTGAAGAAAGTATCACCTCACCTGGACTATTGCAATGTCGTATACCTTGGTGTTCCAAGATATACGATTGTCAAGTTTCAGTGCCTTCAAAATATAGCTCTAATACTGGTAAATGAACTACATAAATCTGAGCATGTGTTGCACACTTGCCTTTCCCTCCGTTGGCTCCCAGTCAGGCGAACAACACAATTCAGAGTTCTTTGTATTGTGAATTGGTCCTTTTACCAAAATGACATGTGGAGGTTGTTTCCATATGTCCTCTCTTGTTGAAAGTGCCCCCTTTTCCTCAAGGGAAAGGGGGCATGATGCTGGAATATACTCCAGGTTTACCTTTACATTCTTTCTCATGTGCGCCAATTAAAGAAGGCCTTAAAAATGCGTCCATATTTTTAATGGTTTGTTCTTGTTTTTGTCCTGTGCTATGTAAGGGTTTATGTGCTTAATGCAGCAATGCTGTCCCGGGGAACAGCGTATTCCAAAGATTATAAATTAATAAATACAAGTGACCTATAACATATGTCTCCACTGTTATAAACGACTTTATCTTCTGCAGTATTCAATAATCAGCAACAAAAATTAAATTCTGAGTTTTATATAGCGCAAACTTGATGCAAAGGTATCAGCGCTTTACATGAGCACCAGTTACGTTACACAAGGACACATTCATTTTTTTGTTAGGCACGGGGAGTTTAAGTGATATGACCAGAATCACAGGATGTTTAGCTTCTTGGCAGAGACTCAAACCCTGTTCACCCAGATTGGCGATCGAACGCCCTACCCTGTTGGGTCACATCCTATATACCATCTTCTTCGATGCTACTAAAAACAATTGTGGCCCTCTATGTGCAAAGATTACTGAAAGAGCCATTATGTTGGCCATGCATGGTATTCAGCTCTCATAATTTCGGATACCATTGGTGTTTACCATTTCAAATAGCTGTGAAACCCATTTATGAGCTGTTAGAAAGTTTTGCTGTTAAATTTCATGCCTACGCTGGTGACACTTACCTGATAACTATCTGGTTAGGTTGTTGACGAAAGTACACACTTAGAAGCTATGTAGGCCCTCCTCAAACATAGATGCTAGCAAATTGACTGATTTGAAATAAGAATGAGCTTCTACTTTTAGCTGCTATCTCGCCCTCTAACCTTATTACTTGTATATTTTTTTTACTCAAACGAATTTGAAATTAAATTCCTCTATTTTAAAATGCGTTACACTTGTGTTGTACTCTATACTCTATGTGACTATGTCGATGTATGGTCCAAGCGGTTGTGACTGTTGCCATACTCTATGGTTCATGTAGATATGTCTTTAATATAAAAGTTCTTAAATTTTTATAATATTAAAGTACCACAATTAAATAAATACATGGTCTGCAGAACAGCATTTTAACAACATCTCAAACTGTGTGTTACTAGCTATAAGTGCTTTGGAGAATTTAGCTTTTGAACTTTCTCCAACTTCACTGTGTGAACCCTGTAGGTTTAGAAAGTATCAAAGTCCATTTTATTAGGATGCTTTGTACACTGGTGTGTACAGGTTATATGACACCTTCTAATCAAACTTAGATTGAGTAAAACTCTTTTGTCTTTGTTCTTTATTCTTTTTGTTTTGCCTTACTGTGTAAAATAGGCTACACTGCGGCACAGCACATTTCAAAGGAAAAATGTACTACTATGCATCTTTCATGTAGGTCTTACTCACTGGATACCTTAGCCAGAAAAGATACAGATTTCTGCCAAGAGCTTTTGTGAATTTGCTTGAAGCCCCCTTGTGCACATCGGTCTTTTCCCTCCCAGCGATGAAACAAAGCTAGTGCAGAACGACGGAGAAAGGAAAAATTGCCCTCCCTCATGGGATTGCAATACTTATCCATGTACCCTTTTCACAGTACCTATCACTCCAATCAAATGCGTGCTGTGCTTCAACCTTGCCAAGCATTGGCAAAGCTAATAGATCTTGCCTTTACAATGCAAATACCAAGCTGTTGGCATTGCCAGTGTTTGTCAGTAAAGAAATGTTAAAAGAAAAAAATCAAAACACCCTGATGAAAACCAAACACACATCATATGGTATCTCAACACTCCACATTGAACTTCTAGTTTTCAATCTTTATAAATGCCATGATTATTTTTCAAATTCTGTTGACTCAGGAAACTCTGGAAAGAATTCAAAAAGAATAAGGAAGTGTTGGAATACAAAGGGAAGCTCTTGCCAAAGCCTAATTTACTTTCTGCAGTATTCAGCCATTTGGTCCACTGCAGTAACCCAGGGAGCAGATTTATGGGACTTCAGGAGAAGCTCATGCCAAGTCCACCTCCTTCGGAGGAAATCTTATTGAGTGCAGCAGATCCCTTCCCCAACGTCATGAAACTCTTTGTGTGCCAAAGATTAAGCTTTTATTCAATATGTGAAATGTAGGAGATAAAACAAAAGCAACCCTTTAAGTCTGCTCTTCAGACTTACCCCAAGCAAAAATACCCCTGTTGTGCTTTTACAGACCAGCTGGAAGGTGTGAGGAGCAAAACAGCGTAAGGCAGGTGGTGGGTATTTGAGGGGGGGAAGCAGCACATGAGGGAAAGAGCTAGGAACACATGCAGTCTCAAAGTGCTGAATAAAAATATTAAAAGTGGACCCAGTGCCAGACTACTATTTCAGGGGCACGAAATGCATAATACATGTAGAGATAGTGGAAAGAAACATGAGATAACACCAAATGCTTTAGAGATAGGAACACAGAAAGAAGAGGTTAGGGTACTCTGAATATTAAAGGGAACGGAAAGAAGTTGGAGACGTATGGAAGTAAGAAAGGTATTCAAGGCATGGACGTAGCACTGCCAGTGCCGAGCGGAAGAGCGAATAAAAGAGGGAGGGATGGAATAGAAACACAAATGGGTATAAAACAGGGAAGTCCCCAACAGAGTTATGGAATGGTCAATTCCTCCTTATTTATCACCCGGAGACCGGTGGTAGCTGCTTGTTTGTTTATGGCTTGATCTTTTGCAAGGGTTATCTATGCACCCCACCAGGCACCAGAAAGGTTGATCTTTTTTCCAACATGAAGAGTCTGCGCAAAGCTTCCTTAGCTGGTGACTGCGGCATTCCTACGAGTGCTCTTGAATATTCTTTCATCTACATATTTTCTGTACGCTTACAGCCATAGGTTATATAGCTAAGGAGCACTTGTGCTCTAGTAAGCAATTGTTTGACAGATTTCTTTTACCTACAAACACAGCACCACTAGACCTAGGCTAAGAAGAGAGAGAGGAAGGACAGCCTCTGAAACCATTGAAACATTTCTTGTACATATTGCTACAATTTTCAGGGATCATTTTCCACCGACTGCAAACGTGGACACTCGCTGGCAATGCATCGGCAGCAAAACCGAAATCGGTTTCATGGAACCCGAAATAAAAGTAAACAAAATAACCCCTTCCCTGTTCCTGCGTCTAAAACGAATACTGCGTTTCCTTAAATTAGATATATCGCATTACAAGAGAACACATATCATGTGCATCCTTAAAGAAGTGAATTGAAGTGCCTTGTATTTGTAGAAAAATACGTTGAGGTGACTGTAGGAGCCTTGTGGCAATGAGCAGAGGGAGGAGCTTTTTAAAACATAAATAAATAAAAAAGCAGGAAGGAACCGGGATGGTGGAGGAAGGAACATATACTGGGGCAAGAGAGCAATAGGAAGAACGCGTGGGTATGAAGGGAGAAGCAGCCCACTGGAGAAAAGAGGCAAGAGAAACGTGCACTTCTGTGGAGTGCTAAAAGCTAAATAAAAATAAGAAGTTCCCTGAATGTTAGCCGTGGAATAATACAAGTCATCCAATCAATAGAATGGTTGAGAAGCTATGCTCTCAGGGAGGGACACACGCAAGAACAGGAAGGAAAACCATCAAATGAGAAGCAAACAAATAAGAATAAAAAGCTAACCTATGGTAAGCAAGTGCTGGCACAAAGCTCTCTCTAAGTTTTGGTACTGTCCACAGGAGATCATTCGACAACGGCCAGCTAAAATCTATCTGCAGGCGGCACTTGAAAACAAATCAAATTAGTATAGATGGGTGGTAATGCAAGCTGGTATTTGGGCTCATGTGCCAGGGAACCACACAAAACATGTATAAAAGACTGAGGTAGGTCAAAATTGTAACGAGCTTGATCATCTAGAGTTTATGCATATACTTATTTGTTTTCCATATGGAGTCCACCATTTTGCAGGCCACCCCTCCATGATCCATTTCCAAGGTGTAACCACTCCATCCAGCACACAGTCAGTAGCTGTGTGCATCCTAACTAGATGTGTATATGCTGTCCTGCATTGGGATGTAACTTAAAATAAGTCTGCATAGGACGGTCATCCTTGGGTCGTGTCTTTGGTGAACATTTTACAGTATAATATAATATTTTTTCGGACCCACTGTCGCTCTTTTTTCTATATAAAGAGAATTAACCACACCACATAGTAAGTTGTAGGATGCATAAAAAACGGTGAATGTACTCAAACGAATGATGCTGTGCTGCCTCAATAAAAGTACATATTATATTCAAGCACATTTATAAACGCTTGGTGGACATATTCCTGCTGAAGTTCAAACCATTTGTTTTCCTTCAGAACGGTATTGTGAGGTTTGGTGGAAAACCAAATGGTTTCGTTCTTGATGCGATGAAGCAGGGTAATAAGCTTGTTTTTACATGTCTTCAGATGATGACCTGAGTTTTTGTATGAAATGATTGCAGCTTAAAAGAGGAAACACCTTTGGACAATTTAGGTCCCACACATTTGTCTTTGCTGTCATTCTGGGCTAAAAAGAGGTGACTGCGGTTATGAGCCGTTTCGATGATCACAGGGTAGTAACTGTTCCTATGATTATGCAACTGGTTCTTCCGGACCCTTTTTTAAATAGTTTTTTTGGTTTTTTTTCCTTTAACTTCAGAAAGTCCTGTTACCAGTGCTAGGAAACATTAATATGCACTGTGTTAAATTCTTAATGTGTGTGATTGGATTTTTCTGATTGTGCTTGCCATATTGGTTCACACTTTCATTTTTCTTATTCCCCAGGGCACGGTTTTCAGTTTGGAGACCGAAGAGGACGAAGACCACGGACTCATTGCTGAGGACAGCAACGACATTTACATCCTAACTAGTGATCATTCTGGGCAAGTGAGCCCGCCGGAATCCCTGACAGTGATATCTTCCTGGCAGACTGAGAGCTTGCCAGTCTCATTGACGACGAGCCAAAGCTGGCACACTGAGAGCTTACCGGTGTCCCTGGGGCCAGAGTCTTGGCAGCAGATAGGAATGGACCGGGAAGAAGTCAAGAGCTTGGACAGCAATGGGGGTGGAGAGGAGAGAAGTGAAAACAATTCTTCAAACTCTGATATTGTCCACGTAGATAAAGATGACATTGCCGAAGTGATAGCGGAAGCAGCAGTCCTTGCTGAAGCTGAAACTGCTTGTGCCACCGAAGAAGAGGTGGTGGTTCCAAAAGCTTCTGAGTTTCAAGATTCTGCACCAGAAGCAGTTCCCAAGCCACCACATTTGCAAACTACACATGAGATTCAGGAAGAAAAAGTAAACCCTCCTGCTGCAGCACGCCTAGGTCAACAGGATGGAGGCCAGGAAAAAACTGCACCATCTCGTCTAGGCCAAGAAAAGAAAGTGGAAGAAAAAGCTGCTGAGCCCGTCATACCAGAGATCCCTTTGCTAAGCAAACCTATCCAGGAAGCAGAAAAATTGAAGAAGTCATTATTACCGGAGAAGAAGCCAGAGATCATCTCCCATCCAGAACTGGAAGCTACTTTGGGGAAGGTCGAGAGCCAGAAATCCTCCCCAACTCTGTCTGAAGACAAGGAAGACCTATCATCTGCAGACGATGAAAAGCCGATTCTGTTGCCAGAGGGCAAATCTATACTACTTTATGGCGGGGCAGCGGCAGTCGCCATTCTGGCTGTGGCACTGGGAGTTGCACTGGCTCTAAGGAAGAAATAGGGAGCATTTTACTGAGAGAAGTAAATATCCACACCTAGGTACATCCACTGAAGTGCTGCTTGTGGGCATTGTGTGAACATTGGAGGAAGAGTTCCCTTTATGTCGTAGAGGAGGAGATTTTGGGTGGGGAAAAAAGACGTGTTCAGGGGAGGGAAGATTGGAAAGTGGGAGCTAAGGTAGACAAGTGAGGGAGATTTCCTGCTTGGGACCTTTATTTTTCTAAAATATTCTTTAAAAATATGTACAGGGCAAGTGCTTTGTTATAATACCTTAGCAAAAAGGATGATTATATAAGATTATTTTCCTATAAATGGAAATCTGTATTAAAGTAAGCAGAGACTGCAAACTCCGGCGAAACATTGCCATTTCTTATTCTGTCACTGAATTCCCCTTGAAGGCTTGGATTTTCATTTTCCTTGTTTAAAGAGATGCCCCCCTTGGTCAGTATTTGTAAAGAAAGACCAACGTTCAATTGTACTTGCTGTTTCCGGAGCATTGTCTTGGAACTCTATTTTTTTTTTTTTTTTTTTAGATCGAATGTCTGAAAGCGCCACCTATTATCCCTACAGGCTGTAACACTGACACTAGCAGAGTCGCCAGTTCCCCCTGACTAACTCTTTGCCCTTTCTTTTTCTTGCCCCTTCCTCAGGAATGTGGCGCTGCTACCCTGTAAGACACCCTCTCCAATTTTCTATGGAGTGGTAGTAAATCTAGTCGATTCCATTGAACTCCTGTGTAACAGAAAGGTGTGCCCAGTACACTTCTTAAAATCTGGTCTATTTTTTAATTATTTGCTAATATAATTATTTTTTGTAGCATCCGTTAATGACTGTAGACTACACTTAGCACCATAGTAATCCAATTCTTACAAATCCAGTGCAAGCACCTCCACCAACATGGGGTCGCCAGTGCTCCCAAAAGACAACGAGCCATGAATGCTGTCGCTTGTGAGATACTGGTGAAACATTATCTGTGCCACAAGATAGATTAAACCTTTCAAAAACTGTTCTGTCATTTACTGATCTGCAGGCACTTTGTTACATTTCTGTAAAATACAAACCTGTACTAGTTGCTGTATGAAAACCCATGTGCTGTACCTGGGTGAAGGCTAGCTTTATAAAATTAAACCTTTTGCCCCATCACCCCTTGTTTGCTTTTATTTTATTCAAAGTACTGCACTGGTACGACCTGCTCCAGATTGAAAACAGTAAAAGAAAGACACTGTGTTATCCATGGATGTAGTATCTCATAATGTACGTATTGGGGGAAGTAGCTGCATTTCTCCCCCCCCCCCCCCCCCCCCCCCCCCCCCCCCCCCCACCACAGTCAGTTTTCACTAGCCGCAGCTTTACCACTCGCCTTCAAAATATTTAATGGAACAATGACTGATGGCTGTACCTGTGTACTGGACTTTTGGGTGAACCTAGACCTGTAAGGGTGACTTCAAGAGTAACATTTTGCTAACACTGTTTCATTCCAAATGTTATCCTCTGATGTGTTTAATTATTCTTTTCCTCTTTTGATTTTATATAGTTTAATTGTGAATATGCATTCTGGATTTTATGGGAATTGATCTCCCGCCTATAAATTGGCCTTTTACACCCTTTCCCAAACAGTTGCAAATTTAGAGACTAGGATTGTATCAGATCTCAAGAGTTAGTATAACAACCTTTATTTATTGGGCTGAAGTAGTCGTTTATGCTGCTCTGAAGCACGAATTGTTAGAAGCTAAAATGTTAGCATTCACTCTCCACCTCACGTGACACACGTTAGTAGCGTGTTGGTTCCAGCCTGACAGTCTTCCTCTATCGCATGAGCTCTCCCCCCCTCACTCAATATATATGATTCTGCACCATGCAAAACATTAATTTTCTTCTTAAATTTCCCCTCAGTCAAAATAAATAGTCATTTCACCGTCATTACCTTCAGACGGTGATTACTTGGCGGATCCTCCTTTGCACAACTATTAAAACTACTGGAGAAAACCATGATGGGGAAGTCTAAGGAGGGCTCTCTTGATTCTCGCCACCAGCTCTATTCTGTCTTGATAACAACCTATAATGCTGGACTGCAACAGGCAGTAGCTTGTTAATGACGGCAAGGTGAAGTCCTTCCCACCTCCGACTGCTATCTTCCACCTCAGTCTTCCGACCAAGTTGTATAAAAGTGAAGTTCGATTTTAAAGTGTAGGTCGTTGTCCTATTTAAACCTGAACACTAATTGTTTTCAGGCTGTGTGAGAAAAGAATCAATGAAGCTAAATTATTCAGGTGTTTGGCATCCTTGTCGAACGCGTTTCATGCCTTACTCAACTGGCTGCCATACTGCGTTGCATCCGCAGCAGGGGTTTTAAGTTTCCTGTCCTTGTTAGCGATTGCTCAACTCCAACCTTCTGATGTTTGCTCTTGATTTCGTTTTTCACATTTGGTACTCCAAGGAGTAGCACGTCATCACTGTAAGTAGTTTGACAACGAAAACAGATTGACTCCAATGCCGCTGCAAGATTCTCGACTGTGTGCTCTGTTGTGGCAGTTAACAGGTAATCCTGTCAAAGGCGAGATGATAATTTAATGTCATTCCCCATGAACTGTCTTTAGAAGTAACTGTCAACAGTTGTATATTTTGAGCCAAGTATCTGTATAGTTGGAGGTTTTCGTTGTTAATGGCGCCGTAGATTTCATTTGATAATGGGCCACCATCAGATTTCTTAATATTATAATGCATAATGAACTTATAGCAAGGGCGTCAAATATTTATTCAGTACACACTGTAAAATAACTAATTTGCCTGTGCGTAGCCCTTCGCTGTTATTTTAATTTGTAATTCCACCTACCATCCCCTATCATTAAACAGAGTGCAGGGGACGGAATTAGCACACCAGAAGGTTGGTAAAGGTTCACCACCTTTTTATTGTATGACAGTATTTTAATTGTTCATCTAAATCTCTGTGATTATATGTCACGGAGTGCTTTATTAGTGCCCTTAAAGGTCATCTTTTGGTGTCCAGTATTGAAGGTCAAGAACGTTCAAGCTTGCTGTGCCAAATATGGTGGTCCTTCACAAAATTGTAAAGCCACCAAAGAGGAAGGTGCATACCTACCTCTGGCTGGAGTGAGATGCCTATCAAAAGTGCACCACAGAAGAAAAATGCCCTGGGTTCACTGTGTAAAAAGGACATGTGAGGAAGGCTGTCCTGAGCCCAGATCACAACAGCTCATTCAGGCTTTTTGAAGGATGTGGCTACAATTAAATGTACAGTGAATGTCACTTTAAAAGTGTGGGGGAAGGGGAGCAAGAATAGTATTTTTGTCAAATGAAATTTCCAGTTACAAGATGGCCCAGCATTTTACTATTGTTAGAAACATATGTACCATTGAGTTATGATGCATTGAAACATCCTACTTCTGGAACGTCTGACATTACACAAATTGAGAATTGATCACCTGTTCTGTTGCTGTCTGTTTATCTCATAAAATTGAAAGGTATGTATATTTGTTCCCCACCTGACATGCCCCAGGATTCACTTTAATAAATGAAACCCTTTTAAAACAGCAATAAGGGTTGGCCATCTTATTTCTACGTCGAATTCCTATTTGTACATGTACTACCCTACCAATAGCAATCTTAATCGCATGGTATTGAAGCTCATGTAGGGTTTGGTCCAGAAGCTCGTAATGTCCCCCTAGCATAGCAGTAACCGCTCACGTACTCGCTATAGTCTAGAGTAATGCTATCCCATTATAGTATACAGAGAAGGGCCGGTGTTCAGTGTTGGTTCAGGATTCAGACAATGTGGACACCTTTCTGCTGTACGTCTCCATGTAACCGTTGGCAAGGCCTCTTTGAATTTTCACCCCATTGTCTTCTTGAATGTCTGGTGCCTGTGAAGAAATACAGTTTATTATGGTTGTCATTTTCAAGCTGGTCAAAAAGCATGTCTCTGGTATTCTCTTCAACACAGAGCGATTAGATTTACCTGAGCTAGTTTTGGTGGCTGTAGTTAGTTGTTTTCCATGTTTTGTTCTACTGCAGTATGTACTACGTTTTTGAGTAGCGGGGGTGGGGGCGTCATTTATTTATTTATTTTATTTATTTATGCATTTTTATATAGCGCGGACTTTACCCGAAGGTGTCAGAGCGCTTCACAATAGGAACAGAACTGATACATGAGAACATTACAAGTGAACAAAACACAAAAGCAAACGTTACATTAAATGACGCAAAAATGACAATCGTGAGCCAACAAAATACAAGAGGTAGCAAACGGTGCATTACAAAAGTGACAATCGTGAGCCAACAAAATACAAGAGGTAGCAAACAGTGCATTACAGGAGGAAAAAGTGACGTGTGCAGGTTACAAAAGCGTAAAAAATAAACATAGAGGTATAATACTGCAATATATGGAGGACACTCAAGCACAAGAACAAACGTTATGTAGGCACTGGTGGCACTTGTGCAGGTATTGAACAAACAAATGTGAGAGGTAGAAAACAGTGTGTTGCAAGAGAAAGTGACGGGTGCATGTTACACACGAGTCCCAGACACAGGTAGAAGGATAATACTGCAATAAAAGGCAGACTCTCAAACCACAAGAACACACTGGGAAAACACTTCCATTGTCATGTAAAGTAGATTTTTCAGTAATTGAAGGGCTTCCTTCAGATAATGGAGAGGGCATGGATTACATTTGGAAATGTCGTTGAAGAAGGAGAACTTTGAGGTCAGTTTTGAAGGCCTTGGAGGAGGTGGTGGTCCGGAGCTGAGGCGGAAGTGAGTTCCAGATTCTCACTGCGCTGCCTGAAAAGGATTGGGCCATCGATCTCTCCTTCTTGAAAGTGGGAGGTTCAAGCAGTAGATTTTCCGCATTTCGTGATGGTCTAGAGCCCCCAGAGAGTTTCAGTTTATTCGCCAGGTAGCGCGGAGAGGAGGAGTGCAAGGCTTTGTGGGTGATGCAGACAGTCTTGTAGATAGCTGTAGCCTCGATGGGAAGCCAGCGGAGGGAGGATAACATGGGAGTGATGTGGTCGCTTCTTTTGGCCCCGTAAATGAAACGAGCTGCTGAATGTAGAACAGACTTAAGGGGGGATAGGTGGGATTTGGGGAGGCCAGTCAGAAGAGAATTGCAGTAGTCCATCATGTATCATCAGTGCATCATGTAGAATCTCAAAATGTACAGATTTTGGAGGTGGCTGCACCCCTCAACCACTCTTCTTGCTTGATGCCACAGATTGTAGCAGATATTGTCCTGCTACGGGTTTCACAATATCAAGCAAGAGCTTCGGGCACACTTGAATCTGCATCCCGCAGTTGTGATGTCTGACAAATTTCCATTAATGGCCTGGGACTGAGAGTGCCCTGATTGCATTATAGAGCAAATGCTGGGAGCTTGTTACAGTTGGCACTTGGGCCCGCTGTTTTTGCTTGATTGCGCACTGGTATTAGATTGAAGGTTTACACTGTTTTACTCCATTGCCTCTGGGTGTGAGTTAATCTTGATCCTCTTGCAAGTCTTTCAATTGCATTTTGCATCCTTTCTTGAAAAATGTGCTACCAGAGTCCATCAGTGCCTCTTGCGATCTTTACATAGTATTTGACTTGAAGTCCTTAGTAGTGTTGCCCATTATTTCGATTCCTTCGTACTATTGATCTCAAACCCTTTGAATCTTTACTTCCCGAAAGTCGATGTGATCTGTTCTGGGCTGAATATTCTCATCACATCAGTGAACCAGTCCCCCATTTGGTTATAGGCGGACACCTGGGGGGATCATGCACCTCCAACTCATTATTACTTACCTGGAATGTGCGGAGGCTGAACAATCCCCACAAGGTACGACAGATGGCGTGTGCTTGACGCACCACAAAATCAATATTTCCTTACTCCAAGAGAGACACCGCAGAGTACAGACTACCATTGTTTGAGCAACCAAATGGAGCAGTCACTTCTCCTTTTCCAACTACTACTCCTCCTACACTTGGGGTACAGCACCGTTAATCAAAAGAGTGCCATTCACACTTCTGTACTAGGAGACTGAGCCCCAGGGGCGGTCAATATGCTTCAGATGGTGATAGGTGGGAACCATCTAAAGCTACTCAGTTCCTACAGCCACAACACAGATGACCCACATTTTTATGACAACTATGGTACAAATGCACCACACTTGCACCCATACTCTGTGGAGAAGACTTTAACCTAGTATTGAACAGGCCGCTGAGCTGTTCGAACCCTGTGGCGTGCGCTCACCATGCTGCTGCCTTCTCAGACATTAACACCAATGGGTTGTGCGATATCTGAGGAAACTGATTCCCCATAGTGGCAGAAGGGACCCATGTATCTACATCAGATGGGACATGGGCTAGGCTAGACTACTAGCCTGGCACACTGGACATGTGTGGGTGGACAAAAAATATAGAACATCCCCTGCCCTTACCCCCACGCTATCTGACCATGCACCAGCACTGCTTACCTTCACAACTCTGGCTCCCAAACATCGTTCCTTCACCTGATGTCTCTCCCCACAATTCATGCTTGACGCTGTATTTATGGAGGAACTCTGGAGTGAAATCCAGAACTACTTCAAAGACGACAAGGGCTCAGTGCGATCCGTGGGGATGCACTCAATGCATATATGTGGGGAGTCAGTATTGCCAAACATGCAGTTTGGACTGCGCTCCGTGACGACCGTGACCAAATAGAACGTGCACTTAAACGTTAGAGATGCAATGCTCTACGTCCCAAAACCCCAACGACTGGGGAAAATTAAGCAGAAGCATGCAGCATTCATAGTCCGTGGAGCCGGAGGTTAAGCCTCTTTATAAGCATGATATATGGGAAAGCAGAGCAGTCTAGAAGAAGCCTCACCATGTTTGCGCAACCGGACAGCCACCCATCAGTCATTTCCCAGCTGCACAGAGGATGGCACCATTGCCCATGAGGCAGACGATATACTGTTGGAACTGGTGGACTTCTACACTGGTTTATACATGTCCCATGCAAGCCAAAAATTCCAGGTGAGAAAGAACAATATTTTGACTGCTTGCTTTACTGTGGCTAGAGGGCCCCCCTGAGATGGTTCCTAGAAGAGCTTCTCATATTGGAGGAGATCTGGGCAGCCATTGCGGGACTCCCTACGCTACCCGCTGGAATCTATAAACAATATGCGACGCTAATGGCACCCAGTTTGCTGCAGGACTATAACGAGGCATTACAGCAGGGCATTCTGTCCCCAACACTGAGAGATTCGACACTTGTAGTTCTCCTTAAGCCAGATAAACCTCCTGAATGCCCAAATTCTACTGACCCCTGTTGTTGATAAACACTGACAAAATAATCCTGTCCAAAACGCTTGCACATAGGCTGCTGTCGCTCCTCGTGGGGCTGGTCGTCCTGTATCAAGAGGGATTTTTCCCCGGCAAGTTCACCACACATAACATGAGAACCATTCTCGCTCTCATACATCAGCTGGACCCTAGGTCGAAAGCAGTGGACATATTTATAGGTGCAACCAAAGCCTTTCACTCCATTGAATAGTATTAGGTACTCAGTCCTGTTGCGAATGGCATACTGCACAACACCACTAGCTTAATGCGGTTGTTGTACAATGCGCCTTCTGCCCGTATTGTAACAGGCGGTCTGCTCTCGAACCCATTTGCAAGCGGTAAATACTTTATGCGCTTGCTACAGAGCCCCTGGTGTGTGCAGTTCACCAGCTGCATGTGGAACGTGGGCTGGCATTCTCACCTCACAATTTTTGCAATTATATGCAGATGATATTTCACTTTACTTGACTGATCTGGGGAGAAATCACAGCCCTGTCATGCGTGAATTCACACAGTTATGGGCGATTGTGTGGATTGTGATCAACTGGAACAAATCCACGATATTCCCATTAAGCCAGACTGCACGGCGCAGGCACTAGACTTCCCGCTGACATGAGCTACAATCTCCGTGAAATACTTGGGGATTTGGATTGATCGGGGCAGGACCAAAGTGCTTAGTGAATATTATGGAAGCACCATAATGCATGTAGGATGACTGAATAGGCACTGGACATCGCTTCTGCTGTCCCTGATGGGCAGAATTGCGTTGATTAAAATGGCCATATTACCCAAACTACTTTATCTATTTTATAATATCCCTATACCTTTGACCCAGTAGTTGATAACAATTGCTTGGGCGGGCAGATAATCACGTGTCCAATCGGAAACGCTGATGCTGCCATACGATGAAGGCGGACTGGCTGCGCCGAACTTTGAACTCTACTATGTGTGCTTGCAACAGCACTTTACACGTTTTTGGCATGACCATCATCCGTACATGGCACACCTGGCGATTGAACAGGACAGTGCACATCCCACCTTGATGACAGCCTTTCGGGGACAGCGTTTGAGACTAGATTGACATGGTCATCTGTACGCAGGCAACCTGGGAAAAATACGAAAGAGGCTCAATACCTCAATTCTCTACTCCCCTCTCCCCCAAAAAAACGGGCGCTGAGTCACCAACCTTTAAACTCGATCACAAGCGCTGACGGATCATCCAAAGGCTGCTGTGGGCTACCTACTTTGGGAGATATATTCCTTTCAAGACTGTTACTGGTGAACCCAGCAGTTTCGGGAGGCCTCTCTGCTGGACACCTTTATTTACTATCAGCTTCGAGCATTGTGCTGAAAGGTTTATCTCACTTTCCGGAAGCCCCCAGAATTCTAAAGAATGGCAAATAAGCTGTGCTCCATTAGAGAGACAAACACAATAAGACGGAAAGTCATCAACTAGGAAGCAAGAAAATCCGTATGACAAGTAAGCCAAACAATCAAAAGTAATTGGCTGACCAAATGTCCACTGTTAGTATTGGTATTGTACACTGTGGGACACGTTATTGAGCCCATACCGACTCTTTTACAGACCAAAGTCTCCATCCTGAAGATCCACGCTGGTCTGTTACAACCCGACAGTCATAATTTCTCCACCAGTGTCAATTGATAACGTGGGGCTGATAGAATGTCCATCCCCAACCGGCATAGACCCGTACTCATCCAATGTTTTCTAAGAGATCACAAAAGAAATCATAAAAGTGGGATCAGTTGTCATGCAACCGGACTGTAATCCAATCCTGTGTCTTTACCACAACTCAATACTCAGCGACGCTCACTTTTCTTTGTGGTTCTGACTTTGACTGATCCTGTGCCAGAACAGGGTGAACCCCAAAATAATGATTGTGAGGGAGGTGGCTTTTGCCCTCCTGGTTATATTGACAATATTTTGTGCCTTAACTCATAAAACACCAGTGGGCTTGACACATCTCCTGAAACCGAGCTCGACTTCTCATTGCCCTCCAGCGGAAGAGTGGCTCATTTGCAGTTGTGCAGCAGAGTTTTAGGGCTTCTACACCCTGGACCAGCGACATTTGCTTCTATGAAATAACTCTCTCATGGCTGTCTTTTACTACCTATTCGAAACCATGTTCTTGCACATCGTTGAAACCTAGACCTGCACCCATTTATCCAGATTCTCTCACCAACCAACTTAGTCCGAAAAGTCTTGATTGTACCAGCGTCATCGAGCAAGGCGGCGAATCTTAATTCATTTCCGACCAATCCTCAACATAGAGAATCCATAAAAATATTGATACTTTTAGCAAGTGAATTTTTTCTTCTGCCAGTCTGCTACAGAAGTTCATAAACTCTGTCCATCTGCTGACCAATATGCACATGCCCTCTGGGACATGGCCAGTGAGATCTTTGTGGAAAGTCTTTTTGGCTCAGACAATCTACAATGGACAGTAGTAAGTAAAATATGTCATCCGAGCAGGCTTTGATAAAATGGATTGCATTTACATGGCAGTCCGGTACAAGTGTCGTACTCCACAGACATGCTTGGAGGAGGTTGGCTGTATTTAGTGGGGATGTGCAGGCTAAACTGATGGATAAAGCCTTGGATGGGTATCACCTCTTTGGAGAGAAGGTGGACTCCACTCTAGTGTTGGATAGTAGTACCACAGCACATTTAAAGGGGCTACTCCAGATGGCTGGCCTATTAGCAGTCAGTGGTGCAACAACAACCCATTCCTTCAGAGGCTGTGGCCATAGCCCCAGCAGACATCAGAGGCCAGCATGGGCATTAGTACTCCAACTTTCTTTGCCCTTCTTAAACGGTTAGCAAGCCTCTTTAGTTTATCCTCAACATATCACACCAAGCTGGTGGAGGTCAGGATTGAGCTTTTTTTTCCCAAGTTTATGATGTCCGATTCATGGTTCTTGCAGGTTGTTCAAAGGGGCTATGCCCTACATTTTCTCTCCCCACCCAGTATTCCCCTCACACCAGAACAGAGGTTGGAGGAGCATTAGCCCATCTTGCTGCAGGAGATATGCCTCCAGCCCTCTACGGGTAACATAGAACGGGTACCAGATTCGGAGAAAGACAGTGGTTATTATTCCCACTACTTCTCATCCTGAAGAAGAATGGAAGTGTCGGTCCAGGAACCTGTGACACAAGGCTGTATCTCTGGAGAAGGCTGGAGCAGCATACCTTTTCTCAGGTGGCCAACCACCTGGGAGGCCACTGAATACCAGAGAAGACCAGTTATGCAGATGTTGCCTAGCAGTGCATGAGTGGATTATGCATCACAAGGCGGCATATGGTGTGTTCTGTCGGTGAGGAGAGCCCTGGCTAAATCTGTTTGCTAGTATCAAGGAAGGGACTGGGCTGTTCCTGGGTTCAAAGTGCAGGTCACTGGGGAGTGGATATATGTAGGAGGTTAATTGGTAACCTACCTGTGGGTATCCATTTTGTTGGATATAATGGCCTCACACACCCTTGCAAGTGTCATGCTTCATCATAGGCAATGCTCCTCGTTGGGTGGGCGGTGCAATACCCAACGGGCTACACCTCAAAGAGGGGCTCTTTGGCGGAGATCTTTTATCCAACTGCCCTTGGGTGAAGTGTGGGGTGAGGGGCCAGAGTAGTAGTAGACAGCATGTGAAATTAAAATAACGCAGGGGTACCAGAAGGAACTTTATTCGGGTGGTCCCGTGCGCTAACTAAAAACAACAGTTACATTGTTCCATGCCTGGGTTTAGGAAACAAAAGGAGAAGGTAAGAGGTTCTCGTGCGCCTGAATGGCTAAATCTATAGTCAATTGAGTTATCTGACACCTCTCCAAGATGGCCGCTCCTCCTAATGTCCTAGATCACATGACCCGCAGTGAGCTGGGTAATTCTCCTCACCTCTACTACTACTCTGGCCCCTCACCCACACTTCACCCAAGGGCAGTTGGATAAAAGATCTCTGCCAAAGAGCCCCTCTTTGAGGTGTAGCCCGTTGGGTATTGCACCGCCCACCCAACGAGGAGCATTTCCTATGATGAAGCATGACACCTGCAAGGGTGTGTGAGGCCATTATATCCAACAAAATGGATACCCACAGATAGGTTACCAATTAACCTCCTATATATATCCACTCCCCAGTGACCTGCACTTTGAACCCAGGAACAGCCCAGTCCCTTCCTTGGTACTAGTTATCTCAGGGCCCACGCTGCGGTCTGGACCTTCCACTTGTCTTGAGTGGTAATTTGGGCCTCTGGATCTACAAAGATCCCCACTCCCCCCTTTTTTGTATACATAAATCTGTTTGCTACCATCGAGTATGCACTATCTCAAAATTTTTGTGTGTTGTAGTTTCCACAAGAGCACCCGTTGGAGACACATTCCAGCTGGAGTGGACAGAGGAACTACTGGACACCTTTCTGCCACTACGTCACCTGCCTTGAGTTTTGAAGATCAAGAATGACCAAACCAGTCATAATGCTTGTCTGAAGAGTGTAGTGACCATAACTCCTGAGCGTGTGCAAAAGCTCCTGGTCATGATACTTTTTCTTGAGGAAATCTCCGCAACAGGGCATTGTCCTCCACCTGAATCTCTGCAACTTATACCTCCATGCATGGACACTGAGTGGCAGCAGCGATCTGAGGTAGTGGATGTCATCCTTGCTGACAGGTGCCCTAACACAAAATCTATCTCTACTGGCCGCTGGGACAAATGTGTTGCCTGGTGTGGTGCCCAAAGCACTGAACTCTTGCAAGCTAAGCTGCAAAACATTGTTTATTTCCTTAGCCTAGCAAGGTCTTACAGTGGGCACAATGAAAGCTTTATTTATCAGCTCTTTCAGCTGATAAATCAGCGATAAATGTACGTTCTCCAGACCAACAATCCTTGTTCAATTTGCAAGGTATGGTGAGGTTTATTAAAGGTTTAACACAGATGTTCCTTACCAAACAGTTGGTAATGTCCCAGTGGGACCATAACTTTCTCTTGACATTCCTCTGTGTACACCCTTCAAGCCTACGGATAGGTGCTTGTCATATCTATTGATTCTGAAAACCGCGTTCATTATTTCAGTTAATTTCTGTTGTCGTATGAGTGAACTGCAGGCACTTTCTGTTCAACCACCCTAACACTGCTTTCTTACCAGTAAACTTTTTTGCCCAAAGTTGTGACACTTTTCCACACCAGGCATTCAAACACTCTATTGGTGTGATTTGCTTTCCCTTATCCATCAAAAGAGGGGAGGCTCCATCGGTTAGATGTCCAAATGGGCCTAGAGTTCCTACATTGATTGTACCAAGGTCCATCAAGTAGCTGATCAGCTCATTGTGGGATTTTCCAGAGCAAAGAACCAGAAGGCTGTGGAGAAGAGGACACTGTTGAGGTAGACGGTCCTCTGCATCAAGATCTACTAAAGAGTAGCCGAAAAACAGTTACTGGAGGTTCTGTGAGTCAGTTCTACCTGGTCCAAAACCGCTACCACTCCATTGGTGTCAGCAGTGCCTGTCCGTGATATCTGCCTGGCTGTGACATGGGCATCGGTGCATTTATTCATGAAGCACTACTGCCTTGACTGCCTGGTCTAGTGGGAAGGACGTTTCACCCACTCAGTTCTGCAGAAGTTTCTGATTTCTGTCCACTCATCAGACAGTCCATCACTGGGGAAATACTGCTTTGGTATCTATTTTAAAGGTGAGGTATCTGTGGTAAGAAGTATGTATCAGTAGAACAAGTAACTTCCCTTCAGTAATGTTCTTTCTGGTGGATACTCCATTTAACTGCAGATTCCTCCTTGCCGTCCCGCCTCCCCATTCTGTAGAGTGTCCTCCCAGGTCGGAGATTGGCACACTGTCACAAACAATTGTTTTACTCTTCGCATCTGAGGGTGTGTTAAGTGAGGAGACTTGAAACTGACATTAGCTTGTGTCTCTACTCACACATGTCTAGGGCAGTACAGGGTCAACACGAAGCCACACCTAGCCACATACTGGCACTTCGGAGCATTGCTGGAAGATTCTTTAGAACCAGTCTGGCGCTTGGGGGATATTTTACGTTGGTTAGCCTGCAGTTAAAGAGTATCCACCAGAGAGCACTACCGAAGTGAAATAATTTGTTTTATTGACCATTAGTACATAACGCACACCTGAAACAGCTGTCTCTGTCATGGGCGAAAGGCACCTTATCCAGCTTTGTGGTAATCACTGTATTGACTTCTACGCCATTACTCCTTCGACAGCCTTGGAATCGCACCTGCTCCGCTGCATGTAATAGTATACCAAAAAGGCTAGAAATGGAATTGGTAACAAAAACAGTAACCATGCACCATGTTATTTTATATATGTTTTACTATCTACTGCTGAACAAAATGCACCCCATTAAGGAGGAAGGATGGTGGACAGGAATCAACTCTGGTAACTTGAGCAGCAACATCACAAGCTGTAAAAGGCCCAGGTTCCACCTACTCCTGCTTGGGCGAAGGAAGACTGAATTTGAGCCCTGAGCCTCACTCAGGCACTGAAAGGGGTGCGAGTCTTAAACAGGTACTAGCTCAGACCCAAACTAGAGAGGCACTCTATACATGTGAGGTTGAGAGACTGAGCCCTACGTAGGCTGCTGCCCTGACAACGCAAGAGCAAATCCGCTTTTCTTGTGTTACCTTGCTGCCTTCACTTCTCCATTCTCGCCCAGTACTCTAATATTCTTTTACATTACTATGGGAATATTTAGGTGGGTATTTGGAGGGGTGGTAAAAACTATCCAGAAAGATTGTAAATGATATTGATAGTTAAAAAAAAAACAGCATAAGTTATAAATGAGGAGTGTTATAGAAAAGGCAGCAACACATTCAGATGTAAACTGCTGCATTCACAAAGGATAAGAATAGTTAATAAAGAACTGACTGTCTTCGAACACACAGCACTAAAAGAAAAGCAGTGGGAGGAGATGGAGCTGGTAAAAGCACGAACACTGTGCAGAGTGCTGAAAGACCAAGAAAAAAGTAGTTCCTAAAACAGATCCTAAAGTGGGAGCAGTGGAAAGATACTAGTACTTGGTCTAGGCTCTCGGTGAGGGCTAAACCCAAGAAGAGGCATGATGCATGCATGCCATGGACAAATGCGAAGAGAAAAATAGGTTAGCAATAATGGAGTGAGCAAATTGTAAGCCTGTGGGCAGGCTGAAACCCACACTTTGAACACAACATGTCTCTTTGAGACAACACGTGCTCTCTAGCTGAGACCTACAAATTAGCTGGCTGGGGTGAAGTAGGGAGAAGGAATGCATGAGCATAACGGGCTGATGAGCAGCATGGAGAGCATTGGTAGGATGTGAAGTGGTAGCAACACAGGAGGGAAAGTGATAGAAAACATGCGTGCTCTCATAGAGTGCTGAAAGAAAAAGATAAGTTGCCTGAATGGGAGCAGTAGAATGGTACAAGAAAACCTATCAAAAGTATGGCAAAGAGGCCATGGTTAACGGGAAGGACAAACACCAGAGGAAAGAAAGCCATTAAATAAGAAGCAACCAAATGAGTGAGAAGAAAACCAAACAATGGTCAGCAATGGACAGGCTGTGATGAGAGAGACGTTTTTAGGAGATGAAAACTCGGTTTCATTCAATGATATGCATCCCCAAGAGCCTTTCTAAGGGCCTAGATAAGCTTCAATACATCATTTGAGCTGACACATTAACTCTTTCCGTGCTCATGACGAGCTCAGCTCGTCATGAGGCACGGTGCTCGTGTGCTCATGATGAGCTGAGCTCGTCATGAGCCGTGGAACGCTCACACGTGGGGATAATTCCCCTGCTGTGCTGAACGTTCCACGAAAACGGGTGTGGCCATGACGAGCTCAGCTCGTCATGAGCACACGAGCACTGTGCTCGTCATGAGCATGGGGGCGCCTTGCGCGCCCCCCAGCACAGCGGGGGAATTACCCCCGCTGTGACGGGGTTAATAGTACTCTAACTATATAACCTCCGGGACCAATGAGCCATGAAACCAGTCAGTCACCCATAAGTTGTGAGGCTGGTGCATCGGTCACTGCATCTACACATACAACATGGAGTCTGTATCCTTCCTGAGCAAAAAAGAAAGTATGCCATACATTGGTATTCTCCAAAGAAGACTAAATTAACCCTGTGTTCCGGGTCCTCCTACCAGTATTACTTATAAGATGAATCCAATCTTCCCATGAAACTGGGGAAAAAACACAGAAACCATGCAAAAATCCTGCCTCTACCAGCATCCTTCTGAATATTTTTCCTGTCTCTTGTAAAGACTGCTAAGTAGACATGGGAAGAAGATTAAGCCCCTGTTGGGCCTGGACTTGAAATATTGCTTGTATAAAGCCCCCTGTGGCTACCCCTGTCGGACTTGGAGAGTCGAGGTCATGAAATTTGGAATGATGAACCCACAATAACATTGGCCGTGAAGACCGGAACTGCATATAGGTGCCACCCAAATGCGCTGAAGTCAGTTCCTTTCTTTCCATGTTTTATACACCGGAGCAGCTCTTGCTTTTTTCTTGTCAGATGACAAGCTTTTTTCCTTTAAATTATTTACTACTATGCATGAGAATATGTTTCCTCCTAAAATCATAGGGATTAGGCCTTGTAGGTACTGTTGTAAACCGATGCCTGTGCCACAAGATGCGTCTCTTCTGTTTGGGTCGGTCCATGACTCCAAGTCCTGTGATGAGTGTGCCCTGATGCACCCGAAGGCTATCTCTGACTGCAAAGCCAAGCTGTACATCAATGAGCACTGAGAAGTTGCCTAAAGGTCGCTCTTGCTCGAAGTAGACATGGACTTGGTCCCTTGACAGGTCATCAATGCATTGCAAGTCCAGGTAAGTCAAAGTAAAAAAACAAACGCAAGAATTCCAAGCGGGCCTTGTTCCAGCTTTGCCACACTCCATCTGAAAAGTTGCAAGGAAGTCAAGGTGACTTGTAGTCTTCATCCCAGTTCCCTACTAAGGAGCCAATTCTACAACTGATCCCAACGCACCGCACATTTCCAGGTCCGTTGGCGACGCCACAACTGATTGAGGCATTTAAGGAGCCTACGGTCTGCATCTTCAGCTCTTTCTGATGCTCCTTTGAGCCCCAGGTGCTCCACTGAGGCCTGCTGTTAGATCACTGCCGGCGGGTCTGCCCTCTGCACCATGTGTGCCTCCTGAACCCACTTCAGCTTCGTCTCCGACTCCTGAGCCTGAATGTTGCCTCTTACACACTGCCGACAACGGAGGAGAATGTCAAGCCCATAGTTCTGTCCGACTCTGTCTCCCCCTCTGCTGCACAGGAGTTCAGGCTCCATGCACCCAGACCCCGTACATTCTGATTATAGGACAGTACCTCTTCCTAGAAAAAGTCCTCCAAAAACTATTTGGCTCTGGCTCTGACTCTGACCAGTGTCAATCTGCTTTTGATGATGGTTATGAACTGCTCCCACAGTATGATGGTGGCAATCTTTATTTATTTATTTATACAATTTCTAAAGCGCACTACCACCTAACAGGCATCTTGGCGCTAGTAACTCAGAGACCATGTCAACACAGGAAGGGGGCTAAAGCACAGGCCTAGTTCTTAGGGAATAGCCAAGTTTTAAGGTTCTTTCTGAACGCAAGGAGATCCTTGTGTTGCCTCAGTTCAAAAGGTAAAGTGTTCCACAGCCTGGCCGCAGCCACCCCAAATGATCTGCCACCTGCTCTAACTTTTTTAAAACGTGGGACTTTTATTGACATGCCTCTCGAGGAGCGGAGCGCCCTGCCCGGAACGTACCACTCAAATTTTTGCTGGAAAGAGACGGGTCCTTTTCCATGCAGGGCTTTAAATACTAGACACAGATATTTGAATTTAATTCTCTGTGTCACGGGGAGCCAGTGCAGCTCCGTCAGTGTTCCAAAGGCAGAGGACCTCCTTGACCATCCTAATACCAATTTAGCAGCGGCCGATTGTATCCGCTGTAGCCTGTCTAGCAGGAATTTGGGGGACTCGAGGAGCAGAGCATTACAGTAGTCCACCCGACTAAGTATCGTGCTCCGTGCTATCAGGACGCGGGCTTGTTGGGGTAAAAGAGGAAAAATCTTCCTCAGAGAGCGAATAATCGCCAGGCAGCAGCTCACCACCTTCCCCGCGTGCGCCTCCATGGAGAGGTTACAATCAAATGTTACCCCCAGGTTACGGACTGTTTTAACCGGCTGGCCAGGGTTGGGAAACTCTGGGGGCCACAGATTCATGGGCGGCCCTCCCGTGTTCCTATGCGTCTCAAATTGCATCAGCTCAGTTTTAGCTATATTAAACTGTAGGGAATTCTCCTTCAGCCACTGTGACATATCTTCTAAACATCTATGAAACCCCTCTACTGAAATGGACTGCTCTCCCTCCAGGGAAAGAATAAGTTGCGTATCATCAGCGTAGTTGATGACTTTGAAGTTATAGCGCTTGATGATCGTCAGCAGGGGTCTCAAATAGACATTAAAAAGAATGGGGCTGACGGCCGAGCCCTGAGGCACCCCATGTGAGACGGGAGTAAAGGCAGATTGGTAAGGAGGAAGGGACACCGCTTGCTGTCTCCCTGAGAGAAAGGAGTGAAACCATCTAAAGGCCACTCCCGTGACTCCCACCTCACTCAACCGTCTCAACAGGATGTTGTGATTGACCGTATCGAAGGCGGCAGACAGGTCCAGCAGAATCAACACTGCTTCCTGGCCCCTGTCTGCCCGCCTCCGAAGCTCATCCATTTCGGTCATCAGTGCCGTCTCAGTACCATGAGCCGGTCGAAACCCGAACTGCTCCTCCTCCAGATGTTTAGCCTGTTCTAAGTGCGCGGACAGTGTGCCACTCACTACCCGTTCCACTACCTTGGCCGGGAAAGGGAGAAGAGATATTGGTCTAAAATTCTTTAGACATTCTGGATCAAGGGAGGCTTTTTTAAGCAATGGCGTTACCAGTGCCTGCTTCCACTGACTAGGAACCACCCCTTCTGCAAGAGACTGATTACAGATCTTACACAGCAGTGGGAAAAGTTCTACCCCGAATTCCTTCCAGATTTTACAAGGATATATGATTTATATGGATCTATAGGAGGTGAGGCTGAATACTTCCTCCAAGACGGGATGGGCTCTTCCCCTAGACATTCCTTGGAAGAGTCTGCTTTTTTCACCATGGTCCTTAGGCAAGCAGTTGAAATCTTGGATCTGCAGTTGCCTTCAGTTGAAGTAAAACTTTGTGTCCTCACAGAAGTATTGCAACACTGATATTCCTCATCTGAATATCTGCTGCCACTCAAAGAAGCCCCGATCGACACTCATGTGCACTTGAACCAAATCCTGCTCGTGTCCACCGGTAAACAGATCGGTAGCACATCACCACAGACTTGCTTCTGGGGACCCTACCTTTCTAACAAAACATCATACTCATGAGAACCTGGTAATACAGGCTTCCACTAGCAAGGTTAACCCCACTTCCTTCCCCCTCTCCCCCACTGCCAGCTGTTTACTCGGTAGGTCCTTCACACATTATGGAATTCGATTGCTGAGATCTTACCAGCAGTTCTGGAAGAGGTTTATGTCAATTTAGAAGATTATTCAAGATGTCCAGGTGCAACCAGATACGTCATCCAGTCAGACCCGGATATGTTAGAGCAATAGGCACAAGCATGGGGCACCAGCGCCACACATTGATGAAATCCATGTGCGTCTTTCATTAATATGCCTTTTGAATGGTTTTGCCTCTTCCATCAGATGGCTGACTTGCTTCAGTGTAAGTGAGTAGAGCTGTGTGCTCCCTCTGCCTTTTCACACCTGCAAGGCAGTATCCTCAACAATTTCTTTCCTTTGGAAGCATTGCTACAGGGTTTGCCTTCAGGCAACATCCAGGACCATCACCCCAACAGAAAACACCTAAGTCCATTTGATTAGATTAGGCAGACAGCCAAAGTATAGCAGGGGCAACACATTTCGAGCTCCCAATCCCTCTGGCAACTGCCTACAAGTTGCTTTAGTTTGTCAGTCGTGGCAAATGACCACTCTGGGAGCCAGGGTCATGTTTCCATGGGTGGCAAACCATAGCATTCATCAGATGGGTCCTGCAAATAGTCCAACAGGGCTGTGCCCTATCTTTCCTTTTTGTCCCACTGCTTAGTCCACCCATGTCAGAGTTGTTTCAGAGTACCATTTGTCTATTTTACTGGACAAAGTTCAGGCTGTTTTTGACAGAGGAGCCATAGTGGATAGAGGGTGCCGAAGATCAGATCTGTATGTTACTCCCATTATTTCTTAGTGCAGAAGAGCGGAGGCCTTATCCCTATTTTAGATCTTTGCCCCTCAACCTTTCTCTGAGGACAGAAGAATTCAAGATGCTTACGCTGGTCCAGGTTCTGTCCGCCCTGAATCCAGGAGAGTGGATTCCACATTGGACCTGCAGGATGTCCATTTCATATCCCATTCATATCAAGGGGTAGCTGGTTCGCCTCCTCCCAGACGAAACCACTGCTGTCGTGATATTGAAACCTGGAGGCCCTGCACCACTGAACTTGCTGAATTGTCAGGGCATCCCGCTGATAATCCCTAGCGGGTTCTTCAAATGCAAGAGTGGCCGAGTGCAACCGCTGATACTTAGGAGATCAATAATGGCAGATACATCCAGAAGTGGTGCAGTGCTTCTTCCAGCAATGGGCAGAGCCCTTGTGCTCTCTTTGCCACTGCACAGTGTCCCCCCTTTTGTTCTTTGGAGTTCCCAAGAAGACTCTGAGACGTATACTGCCTAGAATGGAGCATGGAACTCCTTGTATGCCTTCCCACCACTACCTTTCAGACCTGAAGCATTAAAAAAGATCTAGAAATTCTACTTGCTCTGAACTGCAGATTGCTCTGAATTTGGCCAGGAGAGTGTGGTACCGTGAACTTCTGTTCATAAGCATATGCCCTTCGATGAGGCTGCTACTTCCAGATAATTTTCTGTCGCAGCGGCGGGGCCTTGCACCTGGACCTACACAATCTTCACCTTCATGCGCGGCGCTTGAGCAGCGGTACCTGACTACATCCGATTTCCTCCTAAAGTAGTGGATGTTATCCTGGTGGCCAGTCGTACTTCTACAAAGTCTGTTTACACCAGATGCTGGGACAACTTTGTGTCTTTGACTAGCACCCATAACACTAAACCATTGTAAGCGAAACAGTTGTATGCGTTACTGTTTGTTCTGTCTTTGGCCCGCAAGGACTTGCTGTGGGTACTGTTAAAGGTTTTTTGTTAGCCCTTTGAGCCTTTTGTTTTTAGTGGACTAACCGTCCTTGTTCAAATCACTTGTTGTGAAGTATTTTCTCCTAGGTTTGGTCTGTGTTTCCTCCTTTGTGATGCCACAGTGGCACCTTAATTTGATCCTTATTTTAGTAATTTCCACTCCTTTTCTTTTGAGCAATTGCACTGTTGTTCCCTGCATCTCTTGACCCAGAAGACTCTCATTGCCTTAACATCAGGTCATCACATGAGTGAGCTTCAAGCTGTGTCAGTACAGCCACTCTACGCCACCTTCTTTCTGGAAAACTGGTGCTGAGGACTAGAGCGGCTATTCTTTCTAAAGTTGGCTCCCTTTCATGTCGAACAGTGCATTACATCACTTTTCCAATATTCTTTGACCCACCTCTCCCTTTGAAAGAGAAGAAGTTCCACTTGGACCCAAAAGGAGTTCTCAGCTTTTACATCAACTGAACCAAAGACCATTAGGTGGATTGGCAATGAAAAGCAAGGCAGTGCAGAAATGGACTTTGTCCAGATGGTTAGTCCTCTGAATTAAGATCTTCTACGTGATGACTAACTAGCATTCTCCATAAGGGTCAAGGACCCATCCTACCAGGGCCAAGATTGCTACCACTGTGTTCACATGCGGGGTGCCTGTCCTACAATTTGTCCGGCTGCAACATGGGCATCAGTACACATGTTCAGGAATCACTACTGCCTTAACATCCAGGTCCTAAAGGAAGGGCATTTTGGCTTTTTGGTCCTGCATGACTTTTGGTCTGGGTCATTCCACATATCCTCCACCTTTGGTGATACTGCTTTGACATCTAGTCTGAAGATGAGGATTCTGTTATTAGAATTATCCATTAGAAGAACAAGTTACTTTCAGTAGTGCTTTTTCTGGTGGATACTATATCTGACCGACAGATTCCTCATCACCCTCCTTCCTCCTCAGCCTGTGGAATGGAGGCTTTTCCATCTAATAAGTTCCCAATTTAGAGATTTAGTCATTGGCACAAACAATTGTTTTAGGCTCCCCATCCAAGGTCATAAACAATGTCCAGAAAGAAGCTGACATAAGCACGCTGGAGTGACGCCTACATGCATCTTCAATCTCCACTTCAGCCGATGCGGATCCACATCATGCCACCTACTGGTGCACAGGGGCTTTGCTGAAAAATCTTCCAATCCAGTTGGGTGCCTATGGATATTCTAAAAGTGATGAATTTGCCGTTCGAGTATACACCAGAAAAAGAGTTACCAATGGTAACTCGTTTTTTGCTTCTATTCTAAGTACACTGGTACTTTATATTTCCTCTGCTCAGCTTGGAAAATGTACCATATTTAAAAGAAAAGTTATTGTTTGGCTTACTTGCCGAGCAGTGTCAAGAAGGATGTATTTTCAGGACGAGTAGATGTGAAAGTAAATGCATGGCCTGAACTGAAGGAATAATGAGTATTTGCAGTCTTTACTTTCAGTTTCGGTGCTGGTCAGATGGAAAAGCACTGGGAATCAACAAAGCGTTAAGTGGAGTAAGACTGTCCTGATGTAAAGGAAGATTTTGGTGATGTATTTGGCAGAAGCAACTTTGGTGTTTTGCCTACAATGGGTAAGCACATGGAGAAGAAAGTCAAGCTAAATCATCTTTCTTCCCACCCAGGTGACCATCTCCTGTTAGGAAAAGGAAAAGATGTGACTAATGCGATGACACTCCTATCTAAGGACTCGTCCAAACAGCCTTGAAGTCCAAAAAATCATTTAAGAGATGTGACTTCTGACTACTCTTGTGGAAGTGGGGAGACAAGTGTTTCCACAAAGGATCACAGTGGTAGATGCACAGGAACGTTTGCTGCCATAGATACGCGATCATATAGGATTAATATGGGATTTTATGTTTTGGAGCGACTCAGAAAAGATTTTTTTGCAACAGATTATGGCTAAATTGTATCCCTTAGAGAAAGTGGAGGAGGATTTGCCCAAAGTAATCAATGTGGATTCATTTTCATTTGAGACTAGGTAAACGTCCTTTACTGTAGAAGTTTTTATCAGATTTCCCATTTGATGTTCGGCACCTGCCAGTGGTGCGACTATAGCTGTAATACACAATCTGCTACTAAATGAGTGCATACTGATCCTGCACAAATAGCCAACTTTTTTCAAAATTACATTCTTGTCAAACAAAATGTTTGGAATAGATCTTGAAGAGAAATTGCATAAGACGTTTAAAGGATAATTTATTTTCTCTTTTCAACTGCATCAGTCGTCTTCTTTTTTTTATTTTTTTTTTTATTGCCACAGTTGGGTCATTTGACATTTATTACAATCATAGCATTATGATATAGACATCCACAATTTCCATTTACATAATAGTCTGAAACGGCAAGGGAAGATAAAATTACCAAATTCATATACAAAATATAATAAGAATAGAGATACATCAGCTATTCCTCTAAATACTCTTTGAGTACCCCCCAAATCAGTGTACCTAGTCATTTTTTCCTGACACCTTTTAGAGCATAAAGGTTCCATTCTAATTCATATACATTAAATATTTTTCTTCTCCAGAATTCAAACGTCGGTGCTTCAGGTCATAGCCATTCTGTGGCGATACATAGCCGGGCAATGGTTATTGTCACAAATAAAAAGTTCTTAAATGTACCCAAATTCACATTTTCATTAACACATTGCCCCCCCCCCCTCCCAATTAGCATAAGTGCAGGGGATATTTTAATCGGATGATGAATGACTAAGGATATAAACCTTTCGATACTGGAGATGAAAGATGATAATTTGAAGCATTTATAAAAAACATGAACAATATCTGCATCTTCCTCTCCATACCGAAAGCACTTTCCCTCGTACATAGGCCCCCATGTTGCCATTCGTTTGGGAGTATAATATAGTCTAAATATGGTCTTATATACCTGAGCTTTCAGATTGGCTGACAAACACAAATCCTTAGCCATCAAAATGGTATCTACAATATTTAAATCAGTTTCCCCCAGCTGGTTCTGCCAATATGCATTGTATTTATTCAAGTCATCAGGTTTATATTCCATCAGCAACCGATATATCGTACCGAACCTTTTTTTTATTGGATTGCCTCTATTAATTTATTCGGGGTGGGTGTGTTTAATTTCTTCAAGCAAAAATCTCTAACTTGTAAATATTTAAAAAAAGAAGATTGTGGTAACTGATATTTACTTCCCATATTTGAAAAAGATCTAAATATTCCATCTGTCTCGTACAGAACTCCAATTCTAACCACCCCTTTTTTACTCCATTCTTTTGCTACATTGTCCCAGAATATCAAGGGGAGTATTTTCTCAGCTAAAAAAGGGGTATGATACGAAATTCTCTCTAATTTCATAATCTTCCCTACCTTTCTCCAAACTTTATATGCGGATTCCACCACCTTAAAACGAGTATGTTTGTAGTAGTTCCCCTCCAGTTCTTTTAACAAACATCCTTTTGCATGCTCTCCCAATAATAGATAGAATATCGACACATCATCAGTCGTCTTCTGTTGCAAAGAAGAAATTACGACAGCCTTCAAAAAGACAAGAAGAGACCTCAAAATCTAAAAGATTGAAGGGAAGATCCTACTCCAGTAAGTTTTCAAACAAAGAAGGGATTCTCCAGGAAAGCAGAAATCCTTACTATGCCTGGCAATGAGAGGACCTGCTGATAGAAGGGTGAATCAGTCAATTACTTCAAGGCCTGAGAGGAATTCACTTCAGATGTGGGGGTCCTACGAACTGTGAATCAAGGTTATCTGATAGAATTCGAGAATCCCCTTTAAATCCATGAATTCCACTGACCAAATAGCTAGGATGCGTGCAAAAGAGGCAACCATTATCAGAAGCAATTCAGGCAATGATTCAGGAGGAGGCATAATACTGATTCTCTGGAGAGGAAATGGATTCTACTGTTCTTTTATTACCAAAGGTTTCGGGGGGGGGTCAGAACATTGATATTTCTTAAAATTATGATCCAGTGGATTGTGAACAAGAAATTCAGGATAATTACTTTGCAAAGAATAATTCATTTGATCCAACCACGCTAATTTATGACAACAAAAGACCTACATAATACATATTTTCACATCCAAAAATGAAACATCAACATTTCTTCAGGTTTTGTGCGAAGGAAGAACATTATCATTTTCAGGTTCTTCAGCTTGGTTTGAAGACTGCTCCAAGAGTGTACAGAACAATTGTGCCTCTTTTTATAGCCTTACTACACCATGCTTCTTCGGCCAGAGCCTGAAGGACCCATGCCTACCAATACATGGGATCCTGCTCATCAGATTCTATCATAAATCAGGACCTACATTGAAGCACAATTTTAAACAGCTTTTGAGGTAGTCATTTTCCCTCAAAAGAGAGCATTAAGACTTATAACCCTAGTCTTGAATCCATGCAGCAGAAAGGAGGCCCTGGTGGGGTTTTATCTGAAGGGTCATGTGACTACATGCATCTTCACGGTTCTTTGGGCAAAACTTCATGTGTACCATTGAATGAACCATCTTTTGGAACTTAGATCTACAGTATCACAAGATTTTGACAAAATGATTCCTGTCACTGACAACATTCTGTGGGATCTGTGATGGTGGTTGCTTCTGGATATCTTCAGAAAGGGGATTTTTCCTTGTGGTGATGTCTCTAAAGCTGACAGCAGCAGATGCCAGCATGTTGTTGTTGGGTTGGTGTTGGGGTTGGGGGGGGGGGGGATGGACAATTTATCAAATTGGAAGCATCAACTCTGAACAAGTGGTTGATACAGAACAGTGAAAATTGCTCCAATTAGGGAGAATTGATGGCAATTTGTAGAGTATTACTGTTTTTCCCACAGAAAACAGATCACCATGTCATAGTGATGATATGAGACCGTGACATACATAAACCATCAGGGACATGTTCTTGATCTCTGAATGTACTGGCAATACAGATAGAGATGTGGTCAGAGAATCATGTATCACTGAAAGCATCTCATCTGAGAAGGAAGGAAAAGGCCCAGGCTGACTCATTGAGCAGTGTTTTTCCTCCATCCCAATCTCGGTCATTGACAGCTCTTTCAGAAGATATGTCAAAGGTTTGGGCAGCCATTTCTGGGCATGTTTGTTGAACCACAAAACAATTAAGTCCACAGGTAGCTCAACATCATGGGTGAAGGGAGCGGATGCAATGTTGGTAGATTGGCCTCAGGAGTTGCTTTAGAATGTCCTCAAACCCCCCAAACTCCATCTTATTGGGTGAACTGAAAGGAACAGGGAGAGCATATTAGTGATACTTTTCTGTAAAAAGAGCTTGGTTACCTCTGTTACCGAGGTAGTTAATTCGCCCATACTAGAGCATTTCAGTGACTCCTTCTCCTCGGACATCTGGAATGATCAACAAAGATTTTACCTCCCTCGGTTTGTAAGTTGAGAGGAAAGGGTCACTGAAAAAGGGTATTCCGTGCCATATTGTAGAGACAATTCAGAATTTGTGGCAACCTTACACTTTGAAATATTATGCATGGCAGTGGTCCTCTTTTCAGAAGTGGTATAGAGATAATTATTTATATCCTTTTCCTCTATAATGGAGTTTGTGTGAGATGGGTGGATGTTAAGAGGACAGTTCTTATCTATTTACAGAAGACGTAGGAATCCCTTACCGGTAACAATTGGTGCATGAACTTGAAGTCATAATTTCACTCTCTGGATTAGAACTGAAATTACATTGGCATAATCATTAGCAGGCCATCCGCTCTCGGAGTGAATTCAGAGGAGGTCCATAATGAGATTTGCTGGATCATGGACTGAAGCACAAGGAGTTTCAGTTGTAGACATCTACATAGAAGCAATGTGGTAATGCGCAAATACTTTTATCTCGCTTCAGTCTGAACTGATGAGATAGTGAGAGAAAGAATTTTGGCGTAGGTGTTCTTAAGCCTGTTCTACCTTAATTTAGTAATTTCATATTAAATAGATGAATCACTTAATTTAGCATGAAGTGATTTCAAAAGTAATTAGTGTTGGGGAGGAACCAAGCTGGCGACCAAGATGGCTGCTTAGGCTCCCGGCTCCGTAGACCTCCTCATCCTGCTACAAGATCCTGCTAGATATCCTGTGCCTATGCAACGCTCCCGTAAAGACGAATTAAAACTACGCCGCACCGTGAGATCCCGAAAGTTCTGTCACGTTCGAGAACGGAGAAACATCGTCCTGAAGTTTGCGGCCTACATCAGCCCTGAAGCCGGGACCTTGAGTAGAAATCTAGCCGGCACCTATTTGAACAACATCGGACACAGGAGTTTGGGAGGGGCCGGTCCACCGGAAATGAAGTGAAGTTTTTGTCCGATCTTCACATTGAACGTTCGAACAGATTGGCGCTGTGAAGGAACGCCCCACAGACACTGCGGATGCAAGTTGGGTATTAATTAACGGAGCCAGTGCCGTGAATGGCTTGGAAATAGTCGGAAAGGTGACCCGGTGGCTGCGGCCACGTCCTGACGACGACCCCGAACTATCCTGTACGCGATTGGAGCAGGTGTCCTCATCTTCAACTCTAGTTGGTCGGTCCCTATGGGCCCGAGGGACTGACCATGGTGGAAATGTATGACATGACACCCAATATCGACCTGCATAGGATTCAAACCCAACCCTCTAAGGGGTCCATGGAACGTCGTACGGATATCTTGGGACGACATATCCTAATCAAGGGGTTTCCGACATCGGACCAGTCTGTCACCAACGAAGGGGAACAATCAGTGTCGGCCAGGAGTGAACCCACGCTCGCAGCTCTAATGGCGGCTGTCGGTGGTCTTCACCTTTCCCTGAACCGAAGAGTCCAAGCACTGGAACTTAAATTGGATGCCGTTATTTTAGAGATGGGGCATGTGAAAGAGACCTGTGTTCAACTCCGTGACAGTGTAAAAGTGGCGGAGTCCACAGCAACTGGTTTAAACGACGCCAACAACCCTGTGCAGCGAGAGGGGAATGCGACTCTGCTCTGCAAATCAGCTAATGGCAATGTGTCGGATGTCCCTGTTGTGCTGGCATGTTCAGTATTGACATTGACGGAGAGAAAATCGCGCCGTAAAATACATCTGATGGCTTATGTAAGGACTCAGGAGTGGTTTGACAAGGTAGCCCTCTTGTCTTTTTCGAACTCAGTTAAACGTGACTGGCAACAATCTCGGGAATTCCTGATGGAGCGGATGGGACCCAATGACAATGTGATTTACTGTTCCGTGATGTTTCCAGCTCGCTCCTGTGTTCAGCACTCTTCCACGATGGCGACTGTTTGGGTGAAGTACGCTTATGTACCTGATTGAACTGGCCAGAACTGAGACCGGCTTATTCTTCGGGACTTTTGTTCGAGTTGTGGCTGTGTGGGACTCACTATATAATGTTGATAACGGGAGGCGATGTGGGCGAGTAATGAATCCCCCGATCTTGGCTCGATTGTGTAACTGTTGAATATCCTTACTTCATACCTTCAATACAGGCGTCCGTTCAGGTCGCACCGGCATGGTCACCAGTTCCACAGTACCCTGATATTGATGATGCTGACCATCATAACGATACAGACCAGGTTGATGACGCTGCCCTAGCGGATTGGGACAATTACCAGGCTCAGACTCAGTCCCCTCCTCCTGCTTTTCCTCTGGCATCTCATCCAGTGGATATTGGGGGTTTTCACCTTTTGATGGCGAGAGCAGCCAAGCGTGTCTACTTGCCTATGGTCGTCAGGCAGGAGGACTGTTTTCTTTGATTTTAAGGATCAGCCTTTGAAACAAGTGCGTACCATTCCAATCATAGATTTTATTTGGACAGAAGGTCTCAAACTCATGGAACGGCCTAATTCAGTTCCGGCCGTACTCCCACGCATTGACAAGAAGTATAAGACGCCTGAAGATTCGCCTGTCTGCCTTGTTTCTCAACCAAAGCCTGACTCTGTCATTACGCAGGCTGCCCAAAAGAGATCACGTAATCCGGCTTCTCCTTTAACATCACCCCCGGACCAGGAAGGTCGACGCCTAGACACCATCGGCAAAATGTTTTCCACGATGGCTGCGACAACTGTAAGGACGGCAAATTCTTTAGCCATCCTCGGCCGTTACGACCGACAAATATGGTCGGAAATCGCTGCTTTGGTCGACCTGATTCCGGACTCCTCCAGGGCAGAGGCACAAAAAGATCGTGCAAGAGGGTGAAAGAATTTCATCGAAAATTATAGACTGCGCAATCGATATTTCCTCGACAGGCTTCAGACAACTGGCAGGCGCTTCAGTCTTAAGAAGGCAGGGCTGGCTTAAGGCTACGTCCTTTCGGCCGGAGTTGCAAGCAAAAATACTCGACTAGCCCTTCGATGGAGAGTCCCTCTTCGGAAAGCATGTGGACGACACCTTGGAGTCCATCAAAAAGGATACGGACACTGCTCGCGCCCTAGGATCTCTCCAATACCGGAAGCGACCATTTTGTGGAGCATGTGGCAGGGGCACATCCCCCAATGTTTGAGGCTCCTCCCAGTACCGCTCCTACGATGACAACAGACAGTATTACTCCAACCAGCCTCAGTGTAGACAGACCGATTCCAGACCATACAGGAGAAAATCCTCCTATGGTGGGGGGGGGGGTGGACTTCCAAAAAACAATGACTTTCTAAACACCAAGTCTTTTCCTGCACTGCAGATTGGAGGTCGAATCTCCCGAAACTTTTAGAATTGGTCACTAATAACTTCCGATCGTTGGGTCTTGGATGTGATTACAAAAGGCCACGCCCTAGAATTTCTCACGTTTCCTCCCCAACAGCCCACCAACTGGTCCCCCCCAGCACACTTGAAGGAACTGTTTGCACAAGTTGCAGTCATGATTCAAAAAGGAGCAGTCAAAGTGGTTCCTCGATTACAACAAGGGACGGGCTTTTACTCCCGATTTTTTCTCATCAATAGCAATCTGGAGAGTGGCGCCTGATATTAGACCTCCGAGCCCTCAACAAGTACATCAAGTCCCAAAATTTTGAATGCTGACTTTGCTGGAAATCTTACAGTTCCTAAACCCCGAGGAGTTCCTCTCCACAATCGACCTCCAGTACGCGTATTTTCATGTGCCAATCCACCACAGACACAGAAAGTACCTGCGTTTCAAAGTAGGGACGAAACACTTCCAATTCAAGGTTCTGCCTTTCGGCCTTCGTTCCGCTCCAAGGGTCTTCACAAAGATCATGGCTCCGGTAGCGGCTTATTTACGCCCTACAGGGCATACAAGTTTACCCCTTCTTAGACGATTGCCTGATAAAGGCCCCAACCTTTCTTGCAGCACAACAACACACTCAGACTTGCCTGTCAGTCTTCAAGAACTTGGGTCTTTCCATCAACTACGAGAAATCGCATAGGAAAGAGTTTTTCTGGGAGCATTAATCGACATGAACCTAGCAAAGGTGTTTGTTTCCCTGGAGCGCCAAGCTCGCATTTCCAAAATGGTGGCTCTTCTACGCTCAAAAAAGTCTGTTTCTGTCCGCATATTGAAATCCTTTCTGGGCATGACGTCGTCCTGCATACCATTGATCCCCAACTGCAGGTTACACATGAGAGTAATCCAAGAAGAATTGGACAAACAATGACGGCAAGTCTCAGGCACGTTCAACGACAAGGTCTTGCTGACGCCTCGACTTAAGGGAGCGTTGAAATGGTGGGCTCCCCCTCCCAACATCGCAACAGGGCGCATGTTTCAAGAGACCGCCCCCACGCTTACCCTTACAACGGACGCTTCCTTAGAGGTTTGGGGTGCACACCTCGAAGGGTTGTCAGTCAACGGCAAATGGACTGCGGACCAACGCAGGTGGCACATCAGTTGCCTGGAGCTCTTGGCCATCTTTCTCGCCCTGAAGCCCTTCCGTCTGCAGGTGGAAGGAGAGTCGTTTGGTACGTACGGACAACACCACCAGTATGCACTACCTCAACAAGCAAGGGGGTACGAAATCTCTTCTGCTCTCCAGACAGGCACAGCAGATCTGGAAATGGGCGATACATCATCAAGTCCATTTGACTGCATTTCACGTACCGGGCATCTCCAACGCCCTTGCAGACTCTCTCAGCAGATCTGCCACGGTCAACCACGAGTGGGAACTCCATCAGCCCACTCTGGACTATGTCTTTCGCATGTGGGGCAAACCGGACCTGGATCTATTTGCGACACCACTCAATCGCAAATGCCTATGCTACGCAAGTTGGCATCCCCACAGAGGCTTGAGCAGGAACGCATTTTCGATCAACTGGTCGAAAGAATTTGCATGCGCTTTTCCGCCGATCCCTCTTGTTCCTCGTCTCCTACACAGAATGAGAGCACAACCATGTCGCATCCTGTTGATTGCGCCCAGGTGGCCTCGTCGACCATGGTTCACGGATCTTCTTCTACTTTCCCAGTGCGATTCGATCCCTCTTTGCCCCCTGCCTCACCTTCTCACCATGAACCACGGACAGATCTGCCATCCAGACCCGGCATCTCTCCAGCTTCACGCTTGGAACCTGAGCACCATGAGTTCGCCCATCTAAATATTGCTCCTGATTGTAGGGAAGTCCTTCCTCATGCACGTGCTCCTTCCACCATTAAAACCTATAAATGGAAATGGAAACGGTTTTGTGTTTGGTGCCACTCAGAAAACATTTATCCTATGCTCGCTACCCCTGAGCAAATACTGCCTTTCTTCCTCCTTTTGGCGAAGTCAGGACTTTCACATTTCACTCTCAAAGTTTTCCTGGCCGCACTTTCCTGCTTTCGCCACGATGGTTCCACATCTCTGTACTCCTCTCGGATCATTTGCCAGTTCTTTAAAGGTCTGTTCCGGATGTTTCCACCTATCTGGCGTCCTCCACCTGCTTGGTGTCTGAATCTTGTCTTAGCCCAGCTTCTCAAGCCTCCATTCGAACCAATCCACTCAGCGGATTTGAAATTCCTTACTTGGAAAGTTTCCCTCCTCCTCGCACTTACATCCTCCAGGCGAGTGAGGGACATCCAAGCTTTCACCATTCAGCCACCTTTTCTTCAATTCTCAAAGGACGCTGTTGTACTTTGCACAAACCCTAAGTTTATACCGAAGGTTCCATCTGACTTCCACCTTAACGAACCTGTCATTCTCAAGACTTTTTTCCCTAACCCTCAGTCTCCCGCTGAGCGTACTCTTCATTCCCTTGACATGACGCGCTGCCTCAAGTTCTACATCCAACACACTGCTGTCTTTCGAAGGTCCGACCAACTCTTTGTGGCCTATGGGCGGATGCGCAAGGGACATCCGGTCACTAAACGGACCATCACTCGTTGGATTTCTTCTGCCATCTCCTTCTGCCATCAACGAGCTGGCAAGCCTCTCTCTGCTCCGGTGCGAGCACACTCGACAAGAGCAGTTGCATCCTCTACCGCCCTGTTTGCTGGAGAGCCTCTACATCAGATCTGCCGGGCGGCAACATGGTCCAGCAGGCACACGTTCACGGGTACTACTGTCTGGAGACAGCTAACGCTGCGGACACTGCTGTGGGTCAAGCGGTGCTACGAAATCTCTTCAAATGAAGGTGAGCCTCTGTTGCTTCCCGCCTCCTGTCATAAAAGGTTTTCTTGTGCAAATATGCAATGTTAATATGTGTATTTATATGATTGCATTTTCTTTATTGCCTTTTATGACTCTCTTTATATTGGCTTACTGCTTTCTATTCTTACTCAAGCATGTGAATCTATGAAAGACACTCTAAAACTGGAGAAGAACAAAAGTTACTTACTTGTAAACTGTGGTTCTCCATATTGGTGTCTCTCAAAGATTCACATGCGACCCACCCTTCCTCCCCGCAGAGGCTCTCTTCTCCTCATGCACTCTTGGTCACTCTTGTGCTACGAAAATCTGAGGGCTTGAGCTTCTGAGGAGAAGGTTCTAGAGGGTGCTACAGCCTGATTGGCTGGAATGTGGACTATTATAATGACTTGGATATGTTACTAAAGTGAGCTCTCCCTCAATGCTTTCTATGGGCCAATGCCGTTCTATGGCACTTCAAAATTGTACTTTTTAATATGTATATTATTTGATATCTATATTTAGGTATATATATATATATATTTAGTGAACAAGGCGGGAGCAGGCCGCCGAAACGCGTCTGAGCAGAAACTGAGCAAAGAAATAAAACGTTTGGATTGAAACTCACGGAGTGAGCGCCTTCTTTCATCAGAAGTTTGGTATGGTAAAGAATATATATATATATATATATATATATATATATATATATATATATATATATATATATTATGTATATATGTTTCTTACTACTATTTTATGTACCGTGGGACTCCCACTTCGACGACGGGGAATTATTCAAGCATGTGAATCTATGAAAGACATCACTACTGGAGAACCACAGTTTACAGGTAAGTAACTTTTGTTCTTCTAAACTCCCTCCCCGAAATAAATGGTCAATCAATCAATCAAAGCATTTGTATAGCGCGCTACTCACCCGGAGGGTCTCAAGGCGCTTGGGGAGGGGGGGTCCGCTACTGCTCGAACAGCCAGGTCTTGAGCTGCTTCCTGAAGGTGAGGTGGTCCTGGGTCAGGGGGAGGTGGGTCGGGAGGGAGTTCCAGGTCTTGGTGGCGAGGTAGGAGAAGGACCTTCCCCCTGTGGTGGCTCTTCGGATGCGGGGGACGGCGGCGAGGGCGTGGCCGGTCGATCGAAGCTGGCATTTGGGAGCGTAGAAGTTGAGGCGGCTGTTGAGGTATCCTGGGCCTTGGTTGTGCAGGGCTTTGTGTGCGTGGGTGAGGAGACGGAAGGTGATTCTCTTGTTGACTGGGAGCCAGTGCGGGTCTCTCAGATGTCTGGAGATGTGGTTGCGACGGGGGATGTCCAGGATGAGTCGTGCTGAGGCGTTCTGGATCCGCTGGAGTCTCTTCTGGAGTTTGGCGGTGGTTCTGGCGTAGAGGGAGTTGCCGTAGTCCAGTCGGCTGGTGACGAGGGCCTGGGTGACCGTCTTCCTGGTCTCGGTGGGGATCCACCGGAAGATCTTGCGTAGCATGTTGAAGCACGACGAGGAGACGGCGTTGACTTGTCTGGTCATGGATAGGGAGGAGTCCAGGATGAAGCCCAGGTTGCGTGCGTGGTCTGTTGGTTTGGGTGCGCTGCCTAGTGCGGGGGGCCACCAGGAGTCGTCCCAGGCGGAGGGTGAGGATCCCAGGATGAGGACTTCCGTCTTGTCCGAGTTCAGTTTCAGGCGGCTGTTCTTCATCCATTCGGCTACCTCTTTCATCCCTTCGTGTAGGTTGGCTCTAGCGGTGGCGGGGTCGTTGGTGAGGGAGAGGATCAGCTGGGTGTCGTCGGCGTAGGAGATGATGTTGAGGTTGTGCTGGCGTGCGATGTCTGCGAGGGGACTCATGTAGACGTTGAAGAGGGTTGGGCTGAGTGAGGAGCCTTGAGGAACACCGGAGATGACTTCGGTGGCTTCTGATCTGAACGGGGGGAGGCGGACTCTCTGTGTCCTTCCGGAAAGGAAGGAGATGGTCCACTCCAGTGCCTTCTCCTGGATTCCGACGTTGCTGAGGCGCTGTACTAGGGTACGGTGGCAGACAGTATCGAAGGCCGCGGAGAGGTCTAGGAGGATGAGGGCCGCTGTTTCTCCGTTGTCGAGCAGAGCTCGGATGTCATCGGTGGCTGCGATCAGGGCGGTCTTGGTGCTGTGGTTGGCCCGGAAGCCAGACTGCGAGAGGTCGAGGGATTCGTTTGTCTCGAGGAAGGCGGCCAGCTGCATGTTGACGGTCTTCTCGATGACTTTAGCGGGGAACGGGAGAAGAGAGATGGGTCGGTAGTTCTTGAGGTCGGTGGGGTCGGCTGATGGCTTCTTTAGTAGGGCACTGAGTTCGGCGTGCTTCCAGTTCTCCTGGAAGGTAGCGGTGTTGAAGGAGGTGTTGATGATGTCCCGCAGGTGGGGTGCGATGACAGCGTCGGCCTTGTTGAAGACGTGGTGAGGGCAAGGGTCGGTTGGAGATCCGGAGTGGATGGATTTCATCGTGCGGACGGTGTCTTCGGTGCTGATCGGGGTCCAGGCGCGGAGGGTGGTGGTGGGGGGCGGTGGTTCGGTCGTGACGTGCGTCGCTTGAGTGCTGAAGCTGTTGTGTATGTCCACGATCTTGTTGTGGAAGTAGGAGGCGAGGGAGTTGCAGAGGTCTTGCGAAGGGGTGATGTCGTTGCTTTCCGGCGTTGGGGTTGGAGAGCTCTTTAACGATGTTGAAGAGTTCCTTGCTGTTGTGTGCGTTGTTGTCCAGTCGTTCCTTGAATGCAGTTTTCTTGGTGGTGTGGATCAGTTGGTGGTGTTTTCGGGTGGCGAGCTTGAGGGCAGTCATGTTGTCCGGTGTTGGGTCTCTGCGCCAGGCTTTCTCAAGGGCTCTGCAGTTCTTCTTCGAGTTCTTGAGTTCGTCGGTGAACCATGGGGCTTTCTTGCTGCCGGGTCTGCTAGGCGGGGCCCTCAGGGGGGCGAGGTCGTCTGCACAGTCGCTGATCCACTTCGTGAGGTTGGTGGCCGCTTGGCTGGGGTTCGTAGCGCTGGTGGGTGGGTTCTTGCTCAAAGAGGTTGCGAGCTGGTCGGCTGTGATCTTGTTCCAGCTTCTGCGTGCAACCTGTTGCTGTTGGTGGTGGATCGTGGTCCTTTTGAAGCTGAAGTGGACGCAGCTGTGGTCCGTCCAGTGGAGTCCGGTGGCATGGCTGAAGGCGATGTCCTTGCTGGAGGAGAAGACGGGGTCGAGTGTGTGTCCGGCGTAGTAGGTGGGGGTGGTCACCAGTTGCTTGAGTCCGAGGTTAGCGAGGTTGTCCAGCAGGGTGGTGGTGTTGCGGTCTTTGTTGTTCTCCAGGTGGAAGTTGAGGTCCCCGTGGAGGATGTAGTCAGCGGAGGGGAGGGCATGTGGGCTGACGAAGTCGGCGATGTCTTCGCTGAATTGTGTGCGTGGTCCCGGTGGTCTGTAGATGAGCTTGCCTCTGAGGGTGGTCTTGGGGTTGATGTGGATCTGGAAGTGCAGGTGCTCGGCGGGTGCAAGGGTGTCGTCGGTGTTGGTCGTGATGCGGATGGAGTTCCTGTGGATGATGGCGATGCCTCCTCCTGTCTGGTTGACGCGGTCCCTCCGGATGATCTTGTAGCCGTCCGGGATGGCGATGGCGATGGCGATGGCGATGTCGGGCGCTGAGGAGGCGTTCATCCAGGTTTCTGTGAGGAAGGCGACGTCTGGGGTTGTGGTGTCGATCAGGTTCCAGAGCTCGACGGAGTGTCTGTGGACTGAGCGGGTGTTGAGCAGGATGCACTTCAGGTGGCTGCTGCTGTTGCTCGTCGAGGTCTTGGGCACTGCTGGAGTGTTGCAGGTCTGGATGCAGGTGAATTTGCAGGAGTTGCAGCAGAAGGGTCCGTGGGTGCGTCTCGGGGTGGCTCGGCAGCAGCCCGGGAGTCTGCCGGCGTTGAGTGCGATGAGTTCGGTGGCGTCATAGGACTGTCGGGTCGTCGTCTTCCGTCGGTGGGGGCCAGGGGTCTGGGCCCTGGGCGCGGTCCAGGCGTGGACGGGCGCAGACGGGCTTACCTTTGGCGCGCCTTTGGCGCACAATCGGCGCGCCCGCTGCGCGTTCGCACGGTCGCCATATATGGCGAAGTGGGAGGGATGGAGGAGCTGGGAGGCGGGAGCGGGGAGGGTACACAAAGGAAAGGGGGCGTGGCCGCTGGCACGGCGGCGGGAAGCGGGGCGGGGGGCACAGGGGAAACACGGGGAAATAAAAATAAATCACAGGCTCAGGGGGAACAAAAAGAACAACAGTGGACAAATGCAGCAACAGTAATAGTGCAGAAACAGTGGCAAAATTAGCGCGGCAGCACACAGGCAGGGAGGGCGATCCCGCTAGGGCAGCGGGGGCGGGGTAGAGGCGGCAGGCTCAGCGAGGCTGAGAGAGGCAGCGAGCAGGGGGGCACACGCAGCAGCTGGTGGCCGTGCGGTGCGGGGGTGTCCTGGGAGCAGGTCAAATGTCGGATATGATTTTAACGTTTGGGGAATAGATAAAGGACTCACTTGATAAACTCATTCCTTTGAGACTGCATAAGATTGGCAGACCATAGGGACGGGCCCATGGTTCAGTATGGAATTAGCAGATTTATAAAAAAGAAGGCAAACGATTGGAAAAAAGTTGAGAACATGTTACGATGCTACTAGTAAATCAAATTACAAGGATACAGTCAAAAGGTACCACTATGCGATAAGAGAAGCTCAAGCCTTCTACCTTGGCACAAGGATTGACGGAGCATCAAATTTGGCAGAGGAACTATTTAAAATAGTAAAATCACTTATGAAACCTGAATTAAAAAAACTGAGGGGATCTCGCCATCTGAATCTCGATGTAAGATACTGACAAGTTACTTTCCTGAAAAGGTTAATAATATCAATGACACTGTGGCAGAGAATGTCAAGCGTTATGACCAGGTCAATGATATTTCCCAGGACTCCATGGTCAATGCTAAGGGGCTCTCCAAGGACTGCATGGCCAAGAAGGAATTCACAGCCTTCCCTAACATCAGGAAGGAAGATATTAAAGTCATTATGAAAACTGTAAAATATGTCTCCCTGCTGGATCCACCTCATCCTGCCATATTGATGAAAGGAGAAAACACCCTTTCCCTGGTATTAATGGACATTTTTTTAGTCTATCACTTAAAAGCGGCACTGTACCTCCTTCCTGGAAGCACGCTGTCGTAAGACCCCTGTTGAAATATAAAAAAGAAGTCACTAGATCGTGCCTTAACTGAAAATGATACACCAATATCCCTACTTCCAGGCAAGAGTAAACTACTGGAAAAATGAGTGAATAGACATCCTTCATTATTTCTGGAAAATAGTAAGGTACTACATCCGATACAAACAGGATTCAGTCCGGAATGCAGTATGGAAACTGCACTGCTAGCAGTAATGGAAGAGCAGAAAAAAATCCTTGATCAAGGCGGATCAGTCATAGTTGGATTACTCAATCAATCAAAGCATTTATATAGCGCACTACTCACCCGGAGGGTCTCAAGGCGCTTGGGGGGGGGGGGTCCGCTACTGCTCGAACAGCCAGGTCTTGAGCTGCTTCCTGAAGGCGAGGTGGTCTTGGGTCAGGCGGAGGTGGGTCGGGAGGGAGTTCCAAGTCTTGGCGGCCAGATAGGAGAAGGACCTTCCTCCTGTGGTGGCTCTTCGGATGCGGGGGATGGTGGCGAGGGCGTGGCTGGTCGATCGAAGCTGGCGTGTGGGAGTGTAGAAGTTGAGGCGGCTGTTGAGGTATCTTGGGCCTTGGTTGTGTAAGGCTTTGTGTGCGTGGATGAGGAGACAGAAGGTGATTCTATTGTTGACCGGGAGCCAGTGCAGGTCTCTCAGGTGTTCGGAGATGTGGCTGTGTCGGGGGATGTCGAGGATGAGTCTTGCTGAGGCGTTCTGGATCCGCTGGAGTCTCTTCTGGAGTTTGGCAGTGGTTCCGGCGTAGAGGGAGTTGCCGTAGTCCAGTCGGCTGGTGACGAGGGCCTGGGTGACCGTCTTCCTGGTCTCGGTGGGGATCCACCGCAAGATCTTACGTAGCATGCGCAGGATGTTGAAGCACGACGAGGAGACAGCGTTGACTTGTCTGTTCATGGAGAGGGAGGAGTCTATCTTATCGCTGCATTTTAAACTGCATCTCACCCCTTTCTATTAGGAAGATTAGAAGAAATGGGTTTTATGGACTCAGTCCTTAAATGGCTTGCATCTCTTGTGAATGATAGAAGTTTAAAAGTCTATGATGAACCTTCTTATTAAAAATGATATCCCTGAAAGTGCAGGGTGCCCCAAGGATCTGCACTAAGCCCCATGTTATTCAACCTGTATGTTCGCCCACTAGCAGAGATTGCATCTGCACAAGGGCTCTCACTGGTGTCAGATGCAGATAGCACAGGTTGTCATCACGCTTACTCCTGATGCAGGGGCAGTCTCTAAATTCCTGCCTAAATGAAGTAGCAGGATGGATGTCTGCAGCTTACTAAAATTAAACAGCAACAAAACCGAAATTTCAGTAGTCAGCAACAATCCCACTATTTGGTTTGAAATAAGTTGGCAGGACTCTTTAGGAGATAATCCAATCCCTTTATGAGCTGCAAAAGGTTTGGGGATTTGGATTGGCAGTAAGCTGTCATTGGTGGTTCAGACAAAGAAATTAGCCATAAGCTGCTTTTGCCTATTAAGAACACTTAGAAAAGTGCTGAACATGCTACCCAGCTCAACCGGGAGTGATGGTGAAAGCATTATTGTTATCTAAACTAGACTATGTTAACACACTCTACCTGGGTAATCTTCGATTCGTGATCAAACAACTTCAAGTCATACAAAATGCAGCCACACAAATACTGCTGAAATTACCAAAACACCATGGAATTTCCAGTGGACTGGTGTCTTTATTGGCTGCCTGTTTCCAAAAGGATTCAGTTTAAGGCACTATGCATAGCTCATAGAGCGGTGCATAAGAAAGCTCCCCAGATACTACAGCACTTGATATGTCCATATACTCCTAGGAGATCATTACGTTCATCCTTTATAGGGGGACTAACACTCCCTAAGATCAAGGAACGAAGGATGCTCTTTCTCCTTTTTAGCCCCAAAGTTTTGGAATGCGTTGCCTTTTAACTTTAACCCCTTCCATGCCGAGGTTGTAATGGTTACGTCCTTGGCTGCGGTGCTGCTGTGCCAAGGACGTAACCATAATGCCCTTGGCACAGCAGTCATAAATCCCTCCACTGTAATCAGCAGAGGGATTTCTTTTTTTTCCTTTCAGCCTCGTGAGCTGGGGAAGGGCTTCCCCAACTGCCTGAGGCATTATTTCTTTCAGTGTAGTGATGCTCTGCGCGCAGTGCGCACCTACGTCATTACACTGAACGTGAAAGTGAAATGACCCAATTGGCTCATTTCACTTTCACTGCCTATGTGCTCCTGGGGCTAACTCACCACCGAGTACGTAGGTAAACTAAAGCGGCATCATTGGAAAGGGGAGGATCTCTCCTTTCCAATGGTACCCTTCTCTAGTGGATACCTGCTTGGGGATCGCTGCAGGAGGGCGATCCCCAAGCAGGGATCAACCTACTAGGCACCAGGGAGGAGGAAGCGGCTCCTTGGCAAGGGCCTTTGCTCCCTTACCTATGTTTCTGCCATTATTGAGTCTTTCTGCCCCCCTCAGGGGCCAGAATGCACACTAGACACCAGGGATTCTTTTTTTGTAAAAAATGTAGGAGTTGGGTTTCCCTAAAGGGGCATGCTAATGTCCCAAACCCCTAGAACAAAAGGGACAGTCTTTCTGCCCTCCCCCGGTGGTAGGTGGGGTTTATTACCCCAGATCTGCCCCCCAGGGAAGGCAGAAAGCCCACTAGACACCAGGGATTTTTTATTTTTAAAAGAGGGCTGGGGGCTACCCAGAATGGGCATGCTAATATCCCCACCCCACAAAACAAAAGGGGCAGCCTTTCTGTCCCACCTGGAGGCGTATGGGGGCTGTTACCTAGATACCGGGGATTCTATTTTATTTTTTTAAATATAAAAGAGGAATGTGGGCAGAAGTCTTTCTGCCCACCATGGGGGGTTGATTAGAGTACTAGCACCCCATTTGTTTCTCCCCCCCCCTCTCTCCGAAGGCAGAACGCACAGTAGGCACCAGGGATTTTTTATTTTGAATATGTGGGGGCTGTCAATGCCAATGCCCCCACCTTCCCAAACAAAAAAGGGACTGTCTTTCTGCCCGCCTTGAACATGTTTGGGCTGTTCTCGCTCCCCACGGGAGCAGATCATGTAAGGAATGGTAGGAAAGATGGTAGGAAATTTGTTTCAGCCAGCTGATTCCACATCTTACCCACACTGAATGTGATGAAAATGTGATTTATGTATTTTATTTTTTAAGCACAATTTGAGTTTTGCAAGGAATTCTGGGTAAGAAAATGTTGGGAGATCCATGCAAGCCACACCTCCCTGGACTCCCACAGGTGTCTAGTTTTCAGAAATGCCTGGATTTGGTAGGTTTCCCTACATAGCCGCCAAGCCCAGGACCAGAAATGCAAGTGACTTCCTTTCAAAACAAGGACATTTTGTGATCGATAATTTTCAAGTCTCCACACAAGTGAGGTATCATTTTTAGCGGGAGACTTGAGGGAATGCTGGGTGGGTTGAAGTCTGTGGCTCCCTGTAGATTGCAGAACTTTCCATCAGAAAAATGTGAGGAAAATTAGGTGTTTTAAAATAAATTTTGAGGTCTGCAAGGGAATCTGGGTAACAGAACCTGGTGAGAGCCACACAAGTCACTCCCTCCTAAATTCCCCTTGGTGTCTGTTTTTCAAAAATGTATAGGTTTGCTAGGTTTCCCTAGGTGCCGGCAGAGCTAGGGCCCAAAATCCACTGCTAGGCATATGTGTGAGGAAAATGTGTTTTTTAGACACATTTTTAGGTGTGCAAGGGAGTCTGGATAACATAACCTGGTGAGAGTCACTCAAGTAACCCCTGGATTCCCCTGGGTGTCAAGAGTTTTAAAATGTACAGGTTTGCTAGGTTTCCCTAAGTGCTGGCTGAGCTAGGGCTCGAAATCCACAGTGAACCACATTGCAAAAAAAGGGTCAATTTTCAGTGGAAAATTGTGTTGTGTCCATGTTGTATTTTGACTCATTTCCTGTCACGGGCACTAGTCCTACCCACACAAGTGAGGCCCTGTTTTTATTGTGAGATCTAGGGGAACACAGAATAGTAGAACAAGTGTTATTACCGGTTGTCTTTCAATGTATTTCTACCTTCCAAATGTAAGACAGTGGGCAAAAAAGAAGACATTTTGAAAAATGCCCTCTAACTCACATGCTAGTATGACTAACCACAAATTCGGAGATGTGCTAAAAAAACACTGCTTCTAAACTCCATATAGTGTTCCCATTTCGGAAATACATAATTTCCCTGATGCTTTTTTTAATTCTTTATATTTTACCAAATGAATTCCTGTATACCCGGTACACATTAGTGCAGCTATGTTATTGGCTCTGGGTACCTCAAGTTCTTGGTGAACCTACAAACCCTATATAGCCGTGAGACCCTTCTGGTCTCACAGATGACACGGTATATTGCTTTCAAAATTCTTTCAGAGTTAGAAGAAGTTATAGGAGAAAATGCAGGCACAAAAGGCTGTTTTTTTCAACTCTATTTCAATATTTTTATTTCAACTGTTAGTTTCTATAGGTAAACTTTGAAGGATCTACACAAATAACCCCTTGCTGAATGCAGAATGGTATCTACTTTCCAGAAATGTATAGCTCTCCGGTATCCATTATTGGTTTGTAAATGTACATTTCTAACTGGAAAGAGGTTGAAAGCACAAAAAAATAGGGAAAATGGGTAATGTCCCAGTAAAATGGCAAAGCTGTGTAGAAAATGTTGGGTTTCTGAAAACAAAGTCTACCCGTTTCTGAAACCTGGGAAGATGATGATGTTAGTACCACAAACCTTTCGTTGATACCATTTGCAGGAAAAAAACAGACACTTTATCTTGCAGCACTTTTCCCCAATTTTTCCCCCCAAAAAACAAATGTAGCTGCATGTTGGCTAATTTCTCCTTCCGCTTCAGGGGAATCCACAAACCCCTGATACCTTTAGAATCCTCAGGATGTTGGAAGAGAAGTTCACAAATTTGGTGTGGATACTTTATGTGTACAAAAAAGTAATGGGGGCCTAAGCGCGAACTACCCCAAATAGTAAAAAAAAGGGGATGGCACAGGGGGTGGAGGGTGTGAGGCGTGGCACCGAAAGGGTTAAGAATGAATAAGGGTGGGTTGAACTTTTGGAATCAGTTGAAAAAGGTGTTATGCACCTACGTTTCAGAGTCCTGTTCGGTTGACCTAGTGCTGAGAGGCCCGCTGGGTAGCCAAGTGCTTTAGAAATGCCAAGAACACAATAGAATAGAAATAGTTGAAGTGTAATCACAAGTAAAATGTAAAACTGGCTAGACATGTTTGGAAGAAAGTGCCACTAAACTAGATGGGTACTGCTAATTTGGTAAAGATGGGCCACATGTTACTTATTCCGTTTGAAAATCATTCATACCCATTGTTAAAAATAAAATGTATGGGGCGTGGCCAAGCAGTATGGCCGACAGGACGTGAGCTCCATTGGCTCCCTGCCGGCCGCCGCTTTATTCCTGAATTTCTAATCCTTTCAGTGCCCTCTGGCGTGTAATCCGGGTGCCCATGAGTCCGGACTGCGCTGGGCTCTCCCCTGCCCCGTATCGAGACGGCTGACGACCGGATCGGAGGAGCCCTCGGCCCGGCCTGCCTGGCGCCGGACCTGTGTGTATTTGAGGCCGGGGGCTGCGGCCTAGTCCCGGGCGTCGGACCTTTCCGGACGCGGGGGGACCCACTGACATCGGGGGCCCCTCGCTGTAACTGTAGCTCTGGAGTGGTGTCTGGGCCTTCTGGCGCCATGGGGCCCGTGAGGATTGTACCTGCTGCATAGAGGCTGGCCCGCAGTCGAGGAGGCGGCCGGCCTGCCTCGCGACGGGGCCTCTGCTAATTGAGGCCGAGGATTGGGCCTGGGGTCACGGCCCGCGAACGGAGGACTACCAGGGGTCCCACTGTCATCGGGACCCCTGGGTGAAGGAACAGCGGACTGAGTGGCGTGGACCTTATCCCGGGCTGTCCTGTGTGAGGCCGCCTGGGCTGGGAGCTGGGGCCTGGTCCGGAGTGAAGCAGCTCGCCTGGTGTGGAGGGGCCCACTGTCATCGGGGCCCTCCGAAGTTATTGGGGTGCCGGAAGTGGTGAGGGGGCCTTCTGGCTGCCTGGGGTCCTTTCCCCATACCTTGGCTGAGTTGTCTGGCCCGGAGGTGAGGTGGCGACCTGTCCGGTCGAGACAGAGCCGCTTAAAATTGAGGCCGGGGACTGGGCCTACCAAGGAAGACAGAGAGCGGGGTGAGACCGGGAGGCCCGCAGCCATCAGGCCCCCCCCCCCCCGAAGTGGAACAGGTGACGGAGGACGGCAGATCAGCGGGGGCCGGGGCCCGATTGCCCGGAGGTGGGGCTGCCTGTGCCCGGACCGGGGCTGCAGCTAAGGCCCGCGTAACGTGTCTCTCCTGGCGCAGGGGACCCACTGCAGCGGGGCCCTCCCGCGGAGACTGGGCCATTGGCACTGTATTGGAGCGCTCAGGAGGATGGTGGCCCAGAGTGAATACCCTTGTGAGCGGCAACCTGAGGCGAAGTGGAGGGAGCGGCTGTCTGGTCCTAGATGGGGCCTGGTGACGCAGGTGGCTGACGGAGTGGTCCCGCGGGGGCCCGCTGACACCGGGGCCCCTCTGAGTGGAATGGAGGACGGTGGCCGGCCGCGCCCTAGTCGGTCTGTGCATGACAGAGGTGGGTGTATCCTGTAGTATCCCACTCACGGAACCTCCGAGAGCTGAAACCGGGGACTGAGCCTAGTTGTTCCTTGTGTCCCACTGGAACCCGAGATGCACACCAACAAATCTCCTCAGAGTCGGTCTGCACGCGTGGGGGAGTGCTTGGGTCGGAGACCGTAGTCCCTTGGGCCGGCCCCTGCAGGACAGCTTCTCCAGGGAGGCACGGGCCGGCGTTGGATCTGTGACACTCTTGGACAGTGGGGGGCCTGGATTTCGATACTGTGGACCGAGGTGCCTGGTGGCCGATACGTGTGGGAAATCCAACTGCTTTGTTGAATCGAGGGTCTAGTGGGGACGTCAGGGCCGCCTGGAAGGAACTTTGTCGAACTTCATGATGCGTAAGGACAAAACGCCTCGGGCTCTGCAGCCCAACACAATAACACAGTACGCTACGCAGAGGCTCCCCTCTCAAAGACTGACGCGCCAGTCGGGGCATGGGGAGGGGGATCCAGCACCCAAAGAGCCCTCACGGGCGGCATTGTTGAAGGCCATACAGGGGTCCCACTCGGCCTTGGAGTGACAGATCGAGACTGTGTCCATCGACGTGAACCTCCTGCGGACAGACCTGCGCAAGGTGGCAGATAAGGTCACAGATGCGCAGGGGAATATCACTCAATTGCAGGGGGAGGTAGCATCCCGCAAGAAAACGGTCTCACAACTTTCTGCCACCACGGAGGCCCTAGAGCGGAAGATGCGGAGGGGAGAGCGCGCCGCAGTAACATACGTGTGCTGGGTATTCCTGAACGAGAGGAAGCGGGCAACCCGGAGCGCTTTCTTGAGCACTGGATCCGTACGGTATTGTGCCTTGAAGGTCTGTCAGATGGCTTTGTGATAGAAAGGGCCCACAGAGCGTTGGTCCCACCTTCAAGACCTGGAGTCCCTCCGCGAGCCGTCATTGCTAAAATCCTAAACTACCGCGACAGAGACTGCAACCTTAGAGCGGCAAGGGAGTCTAAGGACCTTATGTTTGAAAATGCAAGAGTGTCTATTTTTCCGGACTACACACAATTGGTTCAGGAGCAGCGCAAGTCCTTTTTGGCAGTCAAACAAAAGCTCAGGGAGATGCATCTGCAGTATATGCTTCTCTACCCAGTGAAGCTAAAGGTCATATCCCAAGGGCAGGCACACTTCTTTGGAGCTCCTGCGGAGGTTTGGGAATGGCTCGAGATTCGGGGGGATGCCCTCTCTCCTGGAGAACGAGGGGAAGCCCGTAGCACGTGGGGGACCAGACCGAGGAGGCAGCGCAGTCGGAGAAGACGTCGAGGGTCCCGTATGGATGAGAGTGTGGAGGGCGACCAAGTCACGGTGGGAGAAGATGGTTCCCTTCGCATGGATTTGGCGGAATCGGACCGTTTGCCTGCGGCGTCTCAACCTTCCTCTCCTGGGGAGATCCTTGTACCGGACACGTTGCAGCTCACTGCGGAAGTGGTTTCCCCGAATAGTGCAACGATCCCGGAGACGGCTGGAGCGCAGGGGCAGGTGCTGGACGGACTATTGTGAGGAGGGGCCCTAGCGCTATATATATAGATTGCGGGACTCTGGACATGGTGCTTGACCATTGTTGAACAGTAAGGGGGCTATTGTTGATGGGGGGGCTCTGTATGATGCTGAAGCTCGGGCGGGGGGAGCGGGTAGGGATTCGGGAGGCAGGGCGAATGATAGACTCCTTCATTGTCAGGGCCGGGGTGGTGTCTTATTTTAGGTCCTGTTGGGCGGCCTGGTGGGGAGTCGAGTGAGGGGGGGTTGGTTGTTTCCCTTTTTGGTTTCTGTTGGTGGGTTTAGTTAGGGTGATTGATGGGGAAGCTGTGTACGTCCTGGCAACAGCACGGGAAGGGCATATCGGCAGGTTTGTTTGTTGCTAGTATATTGCTCGTGGGTGGGGTTGGGGTTGGAGAGGGGTTGTTGTTAGGGAAAGTTGTAGGCATCGCATGTATAACACGTCGGGCACGGGACTGGAGGGACACTGAGAGTGCAGTATGGGGGAGGCGGGACACGTAGGTGACAATGGGATACAAGTTTGTGAGCTGGAGTGTGTGGGGGCTAGGTACTTGCACAAAACGATACAGAGTGCTGTCTTGGCTCCGTAGGCATGGGGTTGCGATTGTCTGCCTTCAGGAGACTCATCTTACTGAGGAGGGAGCGCAGAAGCAGGGTAAGAAATGGCGGGCCAGGTGTTCCATTCTTCTTATTCTTCATATGCTAGAGGGGTGGTGCCTGGGGTCCCTTTTACAGTCCAATATGTGGAGGCAGACATTCAGGGTAGATATTTGCTCCTTAGGGCTAAGTTGGATGGTAGGGATGTTACCCTTCTGAATACATATGCTCCGAATGTGGATGATCCGGGTTTTTTTCCGGCTCTGCAGGATGTTTTGGTTGACGACTTGGGAGAGCCGCTTTTTTGGCTGGGTGATTTTAACTGTGTTCTGGACCCGGTCCTTGATAGGTCTACACCACGGGAGGGCACGAAACCCCGAATGACAGTACAGCTTCACGAGGTTATGGAGAATATAGGGGCTGTCGATATCTGGCGGCAAGCCAATCCGACGCTGCAGGTATATACCTGCTTTTCTCCCACTCATAATACGCACAGTCGCCTTGATAGAGTGCTGGTACCTAACGCAGAGAGCAGCATGACTATGGAAGTGACACATCAGGCGCGCCTTCTGTCCGACCACTCTCCGGTGGTTTGTCTGCTGCGATGGGGAGCTCCGGTTTCCCGTCCCCGTACTTGGAGGTTCCCAGTAGATATCCTCCGTGACTCTGTGGGTAGGGCACATGTCGAGAAGGCCCTAACAGACTATGTAGACCTTAATTGGGAGGTGGGAGACCTATTGTTGGCTACTAAATGGGAGGCCCTGAAGGCAGTGGTGAGGGGAGCCTGTATGGGATTGACATACGGAGTCCGGAAACAGCTTCTCAGGGACTTGCAGACGGCAGAGGAGGGTCTCTTGCGTGTCCAGACTGCGGGGTCTCCTGAGGACCTACAACGAATGGGTAGCCCAAGGGACGGTCCATGACATTTTAGATCGTCTGGATAAGTACACCCTTGGCCAATATCGGTAGAGGCTTCATAGAGCAGGAGACAAATCGGGGCGACTGCTGGCCTGGATCCTCCGTAGGGAGCAAACCCCGGAACGCATTGTGGCTCTCCGAGACGCCCATGGGTCTGTGGTCCACTCGGAAGGGGCGATTCTTGAGACTCTTAGGTCCCACCTTCAGCAGGTATATACTGCGGACCCGGAAGTCTCCGAGGCCTCTTATACCCCCTATTTGCAGGGGCTGACCCTCCCGTCTCTCTCCGCAGCCGCTCAGAAGGACTTGAATGCAGTACTGACAGCGGACGAGGTGCGGGCAGCCCTCGCCCGCCTGCCGCGCGCAAAGTCACCCGGTAGTGACGGATACCCGCCAGAGTTTTACCAGGAGTTCGGAGCCATGATGGCGCGTCTTTTGGTGCAGGTCTATGCTGAAGTTTTTGAGACCGGATCTCTCCCGCGGAGCATGTCCAGTGGAGAAATTTGTATGATCCTTAAACCGGGGGGGGGACAAGCTCGACCCTTCCGCATATCGCCCTATCACCATGATCAACACTGACGTAAAAATTTTGACTAAGATATTGGCCACCCAGTTGGCCCCACATATGGCGTAGTTGGTCCACCCGGACCAATGCGGCTTCATACCAGGGCGTAACACCGCAATGAATCTCAGGCGTTTGAACCACATCATACATGAGGTTCAGGGGTTGGATGACCAGATGGTGCTCGTATCGGTTGACCTGGCCAATGCATTCGACACCGTGGACTGGGCTTACTTGCAGGAGGTTCTCCGGGTCGTGGGCCTGGGCCCAAACTTTTGCCGTTGGGTCCGTATTTTGTACAGCTCCCCCAGAGCTTGGGTGAGACTGGGAACAGTGCGTTCGGAGGAGTGGCAGTTAGGACAGGGTACACGACAGGGGTGTCCCATTTCACCACTTCTCTTTGCTCAAGCGATAGAGCCTTTGGCTGTCCGGATCTGCCTGGAGATGTCGCAATGGGGCATACAAGTGGGTGACACGTGTAACATTGTCTCCTTGTATGCAGACGATGCCTTGTTTTATCTGAAGGCCCCGTGGGAGGCGATCCTTGTGTTACTCAGTCAGTTGGATCGGTTTGGGGGTGCGTCGGGACTGCGACTCAACAGACATAAGTCTAGCGCTACGAGGCCTTTGGGTAGTAATGCGCTTTACAAAACCCATTTTCATTTCATTTCTTTGATTTATCCGTTGTCGGGGTTATGGTCGGTGCCCAGGGACGATTTGCGGGAGCTCGGTCTCCGTTGGGAGACAGATAGTTTTCGTTACTTGGGGGTTCAAGTGGCGCATACGGAGGTGAGATCCCTGGCCTGTAATATTGATAAGGTGCTTCATTCCCTGCAGCGCTCCGTGACTTTTTGGAACACCCTCCCGCTGTCTCTAATGGGCCGACTTGCTGTCGCTAAGATGGCGATGCTGCAGAGGACACTTTATATATTGCAAAATACGTTGTGTCCCCTCCCCCCTAGGGACTTTCGTACACTGAACATGCTCCTTACGTCCCTACTTTGGGTGAACCGGCGTAGCCGGGTTGCCCTCCACACAGTGGTGAAATCCTATGATGAGGGCGGCCTGGAGGCCCCTCGCTTTGACCTGTACTATTATGCTGCGCAGCTGCTGCCGGCCGCCAGATGGTTTGCAGACACGGATGTTTGGGAGACGCAGCTGTTGGCGGGTAGAGCGACGGTGCAGGAGCTTCAGGTGGCGTTGATGAGAGGTAGGGGGGGCAAGCGAGACTCTGCCCTACATCGTGAGGCATACGGCAAACGTTTGGCACCGCTTCGTTGAGAGGGTGCTCCGGGCAGCACCCTTCCACAGGGACTTGCCGCTTTGGATTCTGGCACCTGTGGTGTCGATGGAGCAACAGATGTCCTTTCGGGCCTGGCGGGAGGGAGGCTGTGAGACCCTCGCAGACCTATATCCAGCCGACACCTTCTTGACATTTGAACAGGCAGAGGATGTTTTTGCCCTGGGTAGAGGACAGTACCTGCATTACCAGGGATTGCGAGAGGTGGTGCGGTCACTATGGACGCAGTATCTAGAGATTCCCTCAGTGACTCATACCCTGGACATCATACTGTCTTGTGGCAGAGGACGTCGTCTTATTTCCGTGCTGTATGCGGCCATGCGTAGGGATTCTGCCCCGCCGGTTACCCCGGCGTGGGAGGCCTGGGAAGTGGATTTGGGCGCCCCGCTAGAGCAGGGTCAACGCACACGAATAGGGGCCCTTACAAAGAAGGTTTCTTGTAATGCGTGCTTAAAGTTGATAAACTTCAATTTCCTACACCGCACCTATCTCACTCCGATCTTGTTGCAGCGTTACTCCCCGGGTAGGAGCGATGATTGCTACAGATGTGGTGTGGGGGGAGCGGGGTTCCTGCACCTGGCCTGGGGTTGCCCAATGGTCCAGACTTTTTGGGGAAAGGTAGTGGAGCACATTGTTGCCACGACAGGGATCTGCATTACCTTGACACCTTTACACTGCTTGTTGGCGTTGGTACCTAGACCAAAGAAACGGAAGTTGTCTTATAAATTGATGCAATTGATGCTGGTGCTGGCCAGGCGTAGGGTGGGGATTACTTGGATGGGCCAGAAGGGCGCCAGAGGTTCCCAGGTGGCTGAGTGACGTGCGGGAGTGGTCCCTAGCGGAGTTGTAGGAGAGATGAGAAGCTGCAGGAGGACCTGTTGGTCTGGCGCATAATGTGTGCCACGATAGGGGTCTTGGAACACACCTCCCATAGCGATTCAGAAGTGTCAAGTGGAGAGTTATTCTCACCAATGGGTTCGGGCACTAAGGAGGACGATGGAGACGCCCCCGAAGTCACAGTGGAGGTGGGTTGAAGTGTGGGACCTGGCCCAGTGCTCGCAGGACGCTAGCTGTTGTCTGATTATTTGCAATGTATCTTGGGTACCTATGTATCACTGTGTGGCCTTCGGCCAACAAACCGTGCCTTAATGAATCAGTCGATGTGCATATGTGATGTTTTGATGCCAAATGGGGGGATGTTATTGTTTGCTTATTTTTCGCAAAATGACAAAAATAAAGTTTTTTAAAAAAATGAAATGTATAATTGTTAGAAAATCTCAGATTTGTGGCATAGAACACCAATACTGGTTCATGATCACTATCAATACTACGGCGTGGCACCCCACCAATTAATTTTTTTAAACGAGCTTTATTGAGTTTTCAATGTACATCCATTAGGCATGTCCAAAAGTCAATGACATTTGCTAAAATCACAATTCTGTTACATTTAGTCTAAACCCTACTCTAAGGGGTACCCTGCTCTTACCACCCACCCATTCCCCTTGGGCCTCTAACATTAGTCAATGATACATTCAATAACCGACCCATTGCAACTCGTCAACCATATCTTGTGATAACAGCGTTGTGCGCGCACATTCCTAATATGCTTAACGACTATAACCCATCAACTCACTAAGCTACCCCCCTCCTCCCTCCCCACTCCCCCAGGCATGCCGCTTCAAGGCCCGGCACCATAATTCCACTGTTCTGGAACACCACATAGGTTGAATAATACTCACATTCAAACAATATGGACATAAGTATATGCATGATCCCATCCCTACTTGCAACCATGACAATTGCCAGTGTATTCCTCCTTCTAATTTTGTGACCCTTCAGGGCTGCTCTCCAAGTCCTGCGCATTCAACGCAATATCATCCTCATCCTCCCTTTCAGAGTCTGGGTCTTTAAGCAACTGCACTAGACGCTCAAACGCTCTTGCCATCTCCAGTGCCCTTTCGCTTCCGGATCTCTTTGCTAATTGCAGCCGCACTACCCCATCGCATTCGGCCCATTTAAGAAATTTTCTTCCATCGAACCGCACCAGGGGGGGTTCTCGCCTTCCAGTGCATTGTGATCTCCCTTTTGGCTGGCACCAACCCCATGTCTGAATTTACTGGTAATTTTAGTTTTAGCCGTGTGATGAAACCAGTGTAGGATGCATGTTCCCAGGGTCAACTCCAACTCCCTTTCTGTGACATCATTCACCAACTCAATCACCTCCAATAGTCTGCTAATAGCGGGCAACCCCACATCATGTGAGCGAAGTCCGCACCCTCTCCTCTACAACGCGGGCATTCATCTGTTTCGGTATTACAATATGCTTTGATCTTTGCCGGGGTAAGATAAGCCCTGTGCAGAATAAAGAAATGGACCAATTTAAATCTAGCATTCCTAGTGCTCTTCCATGCTCGCGCTACTATGTCAACCCAAGAGCTATCGGATATCTCAGCTCCCAAATCCATTTCCCATATATGCTTAAGACCCTCCAGAGGGGCTAACCTCTCCATGGTCAATTGCCTATTAAGGCACTTAACTGCCTTATACCTCCCTGCAGCAGTCACAACATACTGACACCCCAAAGAGGTCCTAGGCTCCGTTGGACCCTCTTTCCAGTGCACACGAAGCGCCGCCATGAGAGCCGCGTGTAACAAAAAGCCTCCTCCCCGCAGCATGAAGCGCTCCTGCAATACCTGGAAGGGCAGCATAGATCTGTCTTCCTGCAGGTCTCCGATAGTAACCAACCCTTTCTCCTCCCATTCACTCAAATCATTCCACGAACTTCCATGAGGGTGCGCCTCACATACTGCAAGAGGTATATCTGGAGCATACGGCAGCCTCATTCCCGCCCGTCTAATACTCCTCCTCCAGTACTGCCTCGCAGTCCAAAGGTCCCCTGGTAGGTCACTCATCCGATTGGGGAGGTCCAAAAGGAGCTGCGATATCAACTTCAATTCTGGTACCCCCTCTCTCTCCCGCTCAGAGCCCCTCAACCTTGCCACTACCAACTGTTTCAACCACTGTAACTGCGCAGCCTATGTCTCAAAATCTGGAACTGCCCATCCTCCCTCTGAGCGCGGACACTGTAAGATCATTCGGGCTACCCGGCGCCTCCCAGTACCCCATAGAAAAACAGTGACCATATATGTAAGTTATTAAAACACCCGCACTGGTATCCAAACCGGCAATGTCGTAAAATAATAATGCAATTGGGGAAGAGCCACCATTTTAAGTAATGCCACTCTCCCGCCATCGACAGTGGTAACGTACTCCAAAACTCGAAACTGCCCATCAGGCCTCTCACCGCTCTCAGCACATTCCCTTCTAATAATTCCAACCCGTCGCGATAAATCTGGAACCCCAAATATGGGAGAAACCTTGCTTCCCACCGCACCCCTGCCACTCTCTGCAAGTCACCTCTAATATTATCTGTTGAAAATAAACAAGATTTGGACCAGTGAACTCTGAGGCCAGATCCTTCTCCTAAATCATGCAATAGCGCCTTTGCCCCTTCCAAAGCTTGCCCTGTATCCATCAAAAACATGAGGAGATCATCCGCGTACAAAGCAATATAATTAATATGGTTCCGCACTTGAAGGCCCCTATAATAATGCCAGGTTGTAGCCTTCATCTCCAAAGGTTCCATAGCCAATGTGAACCGGAGCGGGGACAGCGGACATCCCTGTCTCGTACCCCGACTCACTGCACAGGCCTCTGATATTACCCAATTCGTTCTAACCCGTGCCGTAGAAGACTGATATAACAGCGTTGTCCATGCTATAAACGCCTTCCCCAACCTGAAACTAGCCATGACATTTTTTTATTTATTTTTTATTTTCAAGGTTTTATATAGCGCAAACAAGATCCTTACAGATATCAGAGCGCTTTACATAGATATGGAAAGGCAAAACAATGTAATACAGGGGAAAGATAAACAGTTAAATAGTATTTCCAAAGTTTATGTTCAAGTGAATTTAGCCAGGAGGATCGATGTGACTTCCTTTTTGAAGGATGCAGTGGATGAGAGAAGTCTTGTTTCTGGAGGGAGGGCATTCCAAATCCTGGGAGCCATCCCTGAGAAGGAGCGTTTGTATGTTTTTTTCTTGTGGAATTTTGTGGTTTCATAAGGAGAGTTTGTGCGCTTCTTGTTGTTCTTGAACCTCCTGAGATTGTCAATGTCTGAGCAATGTAACTGGGCGAATTGTGGTGTAAGGCCTTATGAGCAATGCACATGATTTTCAGGTGTATTCTGGCTTCGTAGGGTAGCCAGTTCAGAGATTTTAAGCCGGGAGAGATGTGTGAGCGTTTTTTTGATCCAGTGATGAGTCTTGCTACAGCATTGATAGAGGCTCTTAATGGTGCGGTTGTAGATAGGGGGAGGCCGCAGAGGGCGGTACTTCCATAATCAATCCGACGGATAATTAGCGCCTGGACCGCAGTTTGGAAGTCATTGGCTGGGAGGAAGGGTTTCAGCTTCCTCAAGGTATTGATTTGGAAATTAGCTCCCTTCGTTGCATTGCTGATATGTCGTTGCATATTGAGATTGGAATCGAGGATTATACCTAAAGATTTTGCGGAGTCTACAATGATAGGTTGGACATTGAATGCATTGAGGTGTTTAAGCCAATCCTGAGCGATGTGGATTTTGGCGGGCGGAGCTATTAGTAAGAACTCAGTTTTTAGAGCATTAAGTTTGAGATGGTTCTCTGCCAGCCGTGTCTGTGTGTCCTTAAGCGTTGAGTTGAGAAGTTTGATGTAATCCGGGGATTGTAGTTTGAAGTAGAGTTGGGTGTCGTCCGCATACATGTGGAATTGCACATTAGAGGCATGAAGCAGTGCGGTGAGTGGCTCCATGACTAGATTGAACAGTGTCGGGGATAAGGCTGATCCTTGCGGGACACCTAGTGTGACTGGGACAGGGCTGGAAAAGGTGTTGTTGACTTTTTTTTGACTGATTATGGAGAAAGGAGGTAAACCATTTGAGTACTGTCCCTGAAAGACCCATTCTGGTATTCAGCAGATCGAGTACGTTCTCGTGTTTGACCGTGTCGAATGCTGAAGAAAGGTCGAGAAGGATGAGGAGGCACGTACCGTTTTGGTCCAGAATTTGAAGCGCGTCATCAATTATGTGTGTCATGACTGATTCTGTGCTGTGGTCTGCACGGAAGCCGGATTGGTGTCGGTTGAGGAGGTCAAAGTGATCGATGTGTTTTGTCAGTTGGAGTTGAAAACATTTTTCTAACAGTTTGGCTAAGGTAGGGATATTGGAGATAGGGTGAAAGTTATTACGGTCAGTAGGGTCAGCTGTGGGTTTCTTGAGTATGGGCGATGCTTGTCCCACTTTGAGGGAGTCTGGGATGCATCCTTGTTGGAGAGAGCTGTTAATGATTTTGGTCCAGAGCAGTAGAAGCCATGGGATAATATCCTTTACAGCGTTTGCAGGTAGAGGGTCCGAGAGGTGATTGGAGGGCTTCAAGGTGCCAAGGATCTTGCCTATGTATTCTTCCATGTAGGTATCAAAGGATGACCAGGAAGCATTGTTTTTTAGTTTAATGGGTGTTTTGCTGAGGGGGATAGAGTATAGGTTTAGATCAATGAGGAGATCATTCTTGATGTTGGTTGTTTTTAGATTGAAGAAGGTAGAGAATTCTTCACAGGACGGTAGGGTGCTGGATGTGTTCAGTAATCGTTGTGGTTTGTCCTTGGATTGCGATTTGATTAGTTCAAAGAGTTTTTTTGGTCGGCTTTTTGCTTGGTCAAGTTCAAGGCTAAAGAAGTCGGCTTTCGATCGTTTGATTTTCCTGAAGTAAGCATTTCTCTTTTTCTTTAGTGTATTGAGGTGTAAAGCTGACTGGGTAGATCTCCAATTACGTTTAGCTAGTCTCATAGCTCGTCTATCATCGTTAAGCAGACCGTCGTACCATGGTTTAGAGATTTTGGAGGAGACTCTCTTTAACTGAAGGGGGGCAACTTCGTTGACTATCGTGGTCATTGATTTGAGGTAATGATCGGTGAGCGCCTGAACATCGTTGTTTCCGGTGGGGGGGTAGGAGAAGGTTGTAGCTGGGAGATGGTGAGGAGTTTGGATTGAGTTTCTTCAGGTCTCTTTTCCAGGTCTTGGGTTTGGTGGGTTGGGCTGGACAGAGTTTCACATATTCATCGATGAAGAATATAATAATGTGGTGGTCAGACCAGTCACAGGGTTGGATTGAGTTTAGTTGGGTGACGTAATCTTTGGAAATGATGAGGTCCAGGATAGAGCCTTTGTCGTGAGTGGGGCTGTTGCAGATTCAGGTGAGGTCTAAGGTTTTGAGGACGTTTTTGAGACTGTTAACCACGGAGACATTGTGATCATTCCAGTGAAGATTGAAATCACCAAGGAATATTTGTGTATTTTGTCGACCTGAGTTTGTTGTGATCATGTCCATGAGGTGTTTAGTGAAGGTGAGGTTGTCTCCTGGTGGGTGGTAAATGATATGTAGAGAGCATACTGGATTGCCCTCACTGTTGACGTCGAGGCATATGTGTTCACAAGAGGAAAATATAGGGGAGATGGCTCAAGTTACTGAGAGGTTACTCCTGTGAATACATGCTATTCCACCTCCTGTCCTGCCGGCCCTGTCTAATCTGATGATGTGATAGTTAGGGGGAACTAAAATGTCAATGAGGGGGAGGAGGATTATGTTAACCAGGTTTCGGTAAGTATGATAAGATCTAGGTCAAGTGCGATAATGAGGTTGGCTATATCCGATGCGTGTCTGGGGGCAGATCTACAGGTAAGTAGTGTGCATTTGAGCCGTGGGGTGATGGTGGAGGCGGAGGGGTCCAGAGTGAGGGTGACTTTTGTGAGATTGTTAGAGATGGTGCCTCTATTATTTTGAGTAGAGGGCCTGTGAGGGTTGGAATGGATAGTAGGGATGGGGAGGTGTGTGGTGGCTGTGTGGGCCATGGACGCAGAATCGTAGGAGAGTAGGAGGGCACGTATGTCATACCGTGTCAGTGTATTGATGCATCGGATAGGTCGAGTGGAAGAGTTATGGGCAGGGATAGAGGTCCAGAGAGGAGGGTTGTGTATTTCTTGGTTACTGCTGGAGATGCCCCGTGGAATGGTGCATCTCCAGCAGTAACCAAGTGGGTTTACCGCGAGACGAACAGAAGTTGCAAGTGACGGACACTTGCCGTCTTGGAATTGCGGATGCCCATGAAGCGGTAGTTACCGCCTCAAGTGTTTTTTTCCCGAATAAGGAAAAGACACGCCCTTTTACATGAGATCGCAATTTTGCAATCTCCAAATTGAACGAGGGCAGGGCGCACCTTAGCGTGTGCGGACCACCCAGTTCAATCACCACGGTCCTGACGAAAACCTTTGAATTATATTTTTGGTTGAAACATGTAGACCTTATTTTTTCTTGTTAAAATCTCACATCGCACACTTCGCTATTTTTAACGCACCTCACGTTTTGAGACACCAAAGCCTACCTAACTAGGCACGGGTGCCACACTGTTTTTACAAGGGTTCAAGCACTCAAGAATAAATACTTGAAGTGAGTAGTTTTGGCCCCTTTTTAACACACTTGTTATTTTAATTCTTATGCACATATAAAAGAAAAATTAACCAGCTCCACTGTAGTCAGGTGTCGCAGCACACCCTGTGGGCACTCGACCTATGGGGTGGGACCCCGATGATGAAGCATGTCACCAACTAGGTTGGTGAGTGAGGGGTCTTCTATAGGGACATGTACTGTCCGATAACGGGTTGGGGCACAATGTGCTGACCTGAGCTGTTAGCTCCAGAAACAGAGTAACTACTCTGCCTTCTTGACTGAGGGGGTACTCCTCCATGGTGTAATAGACATCTGAAGACCATGTGCCGACTCCTTCATGGAGGAAGTCCTGAGTAAGGATAGGAAGGCTTTCCTCCATTGTGCTCTGCGTTTGGTGTTGAAGATGATGTTGGTGGTCGTGGGTCCAATTCGAGGTGAGAAATAGGGATCTGCAAAGGGGGTTTCTGGGTGGAATTTCAGAAAGTTGTGTTTGAAGGTTTTGGCTGTTTTTTTTTGTGAGCTTGGGGGGATAAATGATTTTGTATGTGTGGGTGCCTGTGAGACAGATATGACCACTCTAAACTATCAAATGCCTTTTCTATATTAACGGCAAATATCTTTTGGATAAGTACCCGACTCGAGCACCTGCAACAATCGACGGATATTTAAGGCTGTGTTTCGGGTAGGAATAGAGCCAGCCTGGTCCAGATGGTTCAAGGACGGCATATGTGACTTGGCACCCCACCATAGCTGCTTCTGTAACTGCATGTATAATAATGTGCATATTATCATTAATATAACAGATGTGTACGAATTGTTGAAAATCAATAAAAATGAAATTTAGAAACTCCTTTGCTTGAGTAATTCATTCATCTGGCCACATAAAATTCCCCAAATTAGCTGGAAAAATGTCAGACTACACTGTCAGAAAGGAGGCCTTGCTATTCCGGACAAAATACACTAGGGGACAATGTACCACTTGAAAAAGGCCAAGGTGGCTGAATCCTAATCCTCAACTACTAAATAATACTAACCCAGCGTGACAAAAGGCATTCTCTACTTTGTCATTTGTTCAAGAAGCAAATGAGACGTAGATACGCTGACATGTTTTATTTAGGTCGTTGTCACGCTTCATGGTCCACTTTCGGTTAGTCCTAGCTGCGCGCAGATCTCTCCGCTGCAGAAGGGCACATCTTCATTGCTTTACCACCATGCTCGACAGTTATGTGGCTTATTTATTTATCTTGAGTTTTATATAGCGCTGGCTAGACCCGTAGGTATCAGAGCGCTTTACATAAGGAACAGCGAGTTGCAAGTTACACATTTTACATAGGTTACACAATGAGGATCAGAGTTATAGGCCAACATGTTACATTTGTTAACAGCAATCAAAACTTAGTAACAAAGAAAAAGGGCACAGTTACAGAAAAATTTGTCATGGGAGGGGGAGAGGAAAGGGAAGGGAGAAACTGAGACGGGAAGAAATTGTGCCCAATGTCCAGCTGGGTAGGTGGCGGCCGGGGTGATGAACCAGGGCTGATCTCCTCAATAGCTGAACCAAGCAGCTCCCCCTGGGATTCTGACATACTACTCAGACTCCGCTGTCAGGGTAGTGAACTGGTGTACTCAGAGTGTCAGAGTATCGTGAGGAGGTGGGGAGGTGGGGGCGGGGGGACCATGGAACTGGAACACAAGGAACGAGGCAAAGAGGTGGGAAGGGACACATTGCAAGGTTGGAGCTCCTCCTGGTGAAAGTCTCCCCTGGCGGCCATCTTAAGGTCAGGCAAGGAGTTAACACCCCTGCACGTCCCCACATCCGGGTCCTTTTCACGGCTTGCTGAGACCATTCCTGGGGCCCTGCTATTACTGATTTCCCCCCCTCAAGGTGCCTCTTGGGTGGCCCCGCCCCATACCTGAAAAAGGGAGGGACGGCAGCCATTTTGAAGTCAGGCGAGGCGCCACAGGGTCTCCTACCCTCTCGGTCTGCCTTCAGTTCTTGCCCCCCCCTTGCACCAGTACCGTATCTCCGTAGTCTCTGTGCACCGGGGAGGGCGGGGGTCCTTTTAGTCCCATTCTGCTCCTTGAAGTGTTCGCTGCGAACCAAGTTCAGTGGTTCGATAACTCGGCTATATCAATTATCCTGGTAGCATCGGCACCCCCATTATGTGGTTCTCAGAATGACACAAGCAGAGTGACCAATCCATCCATAAATTACACAGACCATCCGTAATATGGACCTCACGTCCGCTGTCTGCGAGGATCCCTTTTACGGACACCCTTTGTCCTCATTTTTGGGCCTTGCAGGGAGCAGAGCTGTTCCCCTGCGAGACGTATCAGCTCTCTGATGGGGCCGCCTCGCACTTATCCTGAGAGCACAAGAGCAGCCCCACCCCGCCTATTGTCATTCTGAATGCCTGCTGATTGTCACATACAGAATGAGCTGTTACAGCATGTAGTGGTCTCCTCCTGCCGCGATCTAGGGCAGGGCATTCTTTTAGGGTTAGATGGAAGAACTGTACAAAACAAATGTACAAAAACCTGTTCATGAAAAGAAGCTGGCGAAAGCAGTAAAAGAAGAGGTTATAGTTCTTACACAGTCCTCATTTTGGAGATGAAGCATTTTTAATATTATATACAACAAAACGATATTTGCTGCTTTTTTATTGATTTTATGCAACTAACATCCATTGACTAAGCCAATAGTCATGGCTTGTTGTAGGTCTAATGTTACTGGATGCAATGATAGAAACAGCAAAATACCAGTCGGGCGCCACATTATGCTCATCACATATTTTTAGTGTGGGTGTTTTAAGCCACGCCCTTAATTGCATCAGACACGCCCCTTGGAGAGACTCCCAGTTTTTTCATCCCACTTAAAGCCCTGGAAACAACACCATGTCAGTCACCTCACTTCCTGGCACTGTGCATCATGCATGACTCATAACTTCCAAGTTTTCAGGTCACCTATGTGCAGAGGCATAGTGAACTCTCCCTCACCCCACCCCTTGCAGTAGGAACTTCAGCGAGGGCTGCGTTCTTTATGGGCGTCTTCTGTCTGCAACTCAGACAAAGGCACCGCTCCTAAATGATGTGAGAAGATGGGTTAGTGAATAAGTGAAGGAATGGGTAAATGGCAGGATGCATTAGTGAAATGATGAATGGATGAGAGAAAGGGTGAATGGATAGATAATGAGAGAAAGGATGGATGTATATGTGAGTGAAAGGATGGATGAGGGTAAATAGATGTATGTATGGGTGTTAGGGTAGATGAATGGGTAAAAGGGTGAATGGATCTGTAAAAGTATTGATGGATGAGTGAAAGGGTGGATCATGGGTGAGTGAATGGGTGGATGGACGAGAGAAATGATGGATTGATGAATTGATAAATGAAAGTGGATGGATGGGTGAAGGGTGGATAGAAGGATGGGTGGCTAAGTAAAAGAGGAATGGAGAGAGAAAGGGAGGATGGATGGATGAGTAAATGTAAATTGATACTTGTATAGCGCACTACTCACCCGCAAGGGTCTCAAGGCGCTTGTACGAATACCGCTGTGGAACCCATCCTGGCTTTCCCTGTGAGGTGTCCACTCCTGGGCACCCCCAAGGTGGAGGCCAGGCATCCTCAGCGTTTTGGGGGCCGTTGTGGAGATTAAGCAAGCTATTGCCCAGAGTTGCAGAGTGGGACTCCATGATTGGAATAGGCACCGAGGCGAGAATTATCAGGTCCTTGGAATTTTTGAGCTCAAGACCCGCCGAGGCGGGGAATTGAACCCTGGTCCCGGGCTAGACCTCTGCATCAGGGTCTGCCGCTCTAACCATTGAGCCACACTTCCCCAGTAAAAGCATGGATGAATAATTGGCAGAATGGATGGGCAGATGGGTGCCTGGATGAGTAAATAGAAGAATGCAAAGATGGATGAGTGAAAGGGAGGATGGAGAGCTGGAAGAAAGGATGAATGGATGAGTGAAAAGTTGAATGGGTGGACGGATGAGTGAGTGGGTGGATGAATGAGTAAGTGAAAGGATGGCTGGATGGGTGAAAGGGTAAATGGTTGGATGGATGAGTGAATCAATCAGGGGGTTTATAAAGCGCACTATTCACCTGTGAGGGTCTCAAGGTGCTGGGGGGAAGCGGGGACAGCTCCGGTTCTGTCGAAGAACCAGGTCTTGAGGTTCTTCCTGAAGGTGTGCAGGGTGGGGGAGCGTCTGATGTTGACTGGATCTCGTTCCAGGCTTTGACTGTGACGTAGGAGAAGGCTCTTCCGCCAGCTCGGGTTCTTCGGATGCGAGGGCGAGGTCAGCGGAGCAGAGGTTCCTTTAGGGTGCATGGAAGGAGACTCCCTCGCTGAGGTATTTGGGTCCGATGTTGTGGAGGGACTTGTAGGTGTGAGTGAGCAGTTTGAAGGTTACTCTCTTCTCGACGGGGAGCCAATGGAGGTCTCGTAGGTGTTGGGTCATGTGTTTGTGCCGTGGGGTCCCGAGGATGAGTCTGGTTGCTGTGTTGTGGATGGTTTGGAGCTTGTGTAGGAGGGGTTCTGTTGATTCCGGCGTAGAGAGCGTTGCCGTAGTCAAGTCTGCTGGTTATGAGCCTGTGGGTGACCGTGTTTCTGCATTCGGGGGTATCCATTTGAAGGTCTTGCGAAGGATGCAAAGGCAGTGGAAGCTGGTGGAGGCGAAGGAGTTGATCTGGTGGGTCATGGTAATGGAGGAGTCTAGAATGATGCTGAGGTTCCGTGCATGGTCAGTAGGGGTGGGCGGGCTCCAGAGGGCGGAGGGCCAACAGGTGTTGTCCCAGGCGGAGGTGAAGGGTCCGAGGATTAGGATCTGTCGTCTCCAAGTTGAGCTTCAGGCAGCTGTTCTTCATCCAAGCTGTGACGTCCTTCATTCCTTCCTGGAAACAGTGCTTGATATCTTTGGGGTTCTTCGTGAGGGAAAGGATGAGCTGGGTGTTGTCGGCATATGACACAATGGAGAGCCCATGCTGTCTGACGTTGGCGGCGAGGGGGGCCATGTAGATGTGGAAGAACGTGGGGCTGAGATAAAATCCCTGTGGTACTCTGCAATTGATCACTGTTGGTTCGGAGAGGACCAGGGGTGTCTGACCCTCTGGGTTCTGCCAGAGAGAAAGGAACAGATCCAGTTGAGGGCGGTTCTTCGTATCCCTGTGTCATGGAGTCTGGCTGCAGGAGTACGATGAGCAACTGTGTTGAAAGCTGCAGAGAGGTCTAGTAGGATGACGGCCGCAGTGTGTCCCTGGTCGAGTAGCATGCAGATGTCGTCTGTAGCTGCGAGGAGGGCAGTCTCGGTGCTGTGGTTGCTGCGGAATCCGGACTGGGAGGAGTCTAGGATGGAGTTTTCTTCGATGAAGGTGGTTAGTTGAGTGTTTACTAGTCCCTCTGAAACTTTGGCAGCAAAGTGGAGGAGAGAGATGGGCCAGTAGTTTTTCAGGTCCGTAGGGTCGGCCGTGCGCTATGAAGAGGAGTTTGACCTCCGCCCGCTTCCAGTCATCTGGAAAGATGCCGGATTCGAAGGAGGCATTGTGATGGTCCGACCTAGTTCGGGTGCGATGGTGATGGCGGCCCTGTGGTAGATGTGAGGAAGGCAGGGATCCGTGGAGGCATCTGAGTGGGTGTTCCTTACGGTCACGGTGGTGAGTTTGCTGGTGGCAGGTCGGCTCTTTGTCAGTGGTAGTGGGGGTCCGGTGTCTGATCGCTGAAGTTGTCATAGAGGGCCTTGATTTTCAGATGGAAGTAAGCGCTGAGCTTGTTGCAGAGTTCCTGGGATGGTGTGACGTCCATGGCTCCGTTGGGGGGTTTGGTGAATTGCTGTATTACGTTGAAGAGTTCTTTAGAGTTGGTTGCGTTGGTGGGGATTTTGTTTCTGATGAAAGTCCGCTTGGTGTCTCGTATGTGCTGTGGTGGTATTCCTTCAGGGCGTTCCTGTATCTGTTCAGGTCTTCCGTTGTTTTCTGGTTTCACCAGGTTTTCTCGAGGCATCTGCAGGAACGCCTAGTTTCTTGGAGTTCGGCGTTGTTTGACGGGGTAGCGGAGGGGTGTGAGCTTGTCGGCGCAACAGGAGTTCTTTAGCTGCGGAGTTGGTGTCGGTCTTGGCGCGCTGTGGGTCTAGGAGGAGGGTGGTGTTTAGGTGCTCCTCTGTGATCTTGCTCCAGTTCCTTCGTGGAGGGCAAGGGGCAGGTTTGGGTCCAGAGGTGGTGTTGAAGGTGAAGTGTACGCAGTGGTGGTCCGTCCAGAGGGGTTCCGAGGTGTGGCTGAAGTGGATGTTAGTCCCTCCTGCGAAGATGGGGTCGAGGGTGTGCCCAGCTCTGTGAGTGGGGGTGGTGATGAGCTGCTTCAGTCCTAGGTTGGAGAGGTTGTCAAGGAGGGTGATGGAGTCGGGATCGCTGTGGTTGTTGAGGTGGGTGTTCAGGTCTTCGAGTAGGATGTAGTCCATAGACGTGATGGCGTGGGGTGCAACAAAATCGGTAATGATGGCAGCGGACTGGGTGCGAGGTCCGAGGGGTCTGTAGGCGAGGGTGCCTCGTAGCATGGTCCTGTGGGTGAGCTGGAAATGGAGGTGTTATGTGTTGGAACGTGGGTTGCTTGTGCTGGAAGTGGAGAGTCGGAGGGAGGTCTTGTGTGCGATGGCGAGCCCTCCTTCTGGGCGGTGGGAGCGGTTCTTTCTCTGGAACTTGTATCCGTCCGGAATAGCGGTGGCAATGTCAGGGCCGGAGGTGGCGTTGGTCCAGGTTTCCGTGAAAAAGGCGACGTTGGGCGAGAGGGTGTCGATGAGGTCCCAAATCTCTATGGCATGCCTGTGTAGGGAGCGTACGTTGAGGAGGATGCATGTCAGGGCTCCGGAGGAGCGGGCGTCCCGTGAGGCTACGGCGGTGGGGTAGATGGTAAAGGATCATCGGCAGTGTCTACAGGAGATCTGTCCGTGGGTGTTGTTGGGTGTGGAACTTTGGCTGTCGGTGTGTCTTCCGGGGTTAAGTGCAGGGAGGGTGGCGTGATCGTGTCGGTGAGGTCTCGGAGATCCAGGGTTCCTGGCGCTGGCTGCGGTCGGGTCACGGTCGGGCCAGACGGGCTTGTCTTAGGCATCCCTTCGGCGCTCCAGCGGCGCACCCGATGCGCGCGACGGCGCAGAGGCCGCCATTAAGTAGGGGGCGGGGGAGGGCCATGTGGCTGGATGGCGGGGTGGGAAAAAGACGAGCAGGGAAAAACAATGTCTGGGCACAAGTAGGTCACCAATGTGGGCAGCGGCAGTAAAAACAGAACTGAGGCACAAACTAAGGCACAATATACACAATGGGCAACAAGACAGAAAGGGGGCAGCAATACAGAGGCAAATAGCAATTAAGGAGCAGAGACAGTTGCCGGCCCGGTGCAGGCTCGAATCCAACCAGGGTGGGTCTCATGGTCCGCCGCTCAGCAGAGCACAGCGGAGCTGCTGGGGAGAAGAGCGGGCCTCGGACCAGGGTCAGACTTCCTGGATGGATGAATGGGTGGAAGAGTGGATGGATGAGTGAAAGGATGTCTTGGGTGAAAGGGTAAATGGATGAGTGGATTGGTGGAAGAGTGAAAGGATGGATTGGATGACAGGGTGGATGGATGACAGATGGGTGCCGGAAAGGGTGGATGGAAGGATGGATAAAGGGTAGATGATGGATAGGTTTGCAAATGGTTGAAAAGGTTTGAATATGGCATACAGATGGAAGGACAGAATGAATGGTGAAAGACTGAATGATGGATGAAAGAATTAATATATGACAGAATGTAAATTTGAAATGGTGGCTATCAGGGGTTTGATAGAAGGATGAATGGCTAGATCCTTGGACAAGAGAGTTCTTCTGGGGAGGGTTGTGATGACTTACTTTGCTTTCTTGGTGCCATAAAGGCTTTAGTTGAAAGTGGGTGTATTTAAATTATCTGGCTATTCCCTTGCCTATGTGTTGCTATTCTTTATTTGCTGTGTGCTTATGTGTGGGATCTATACATCATGCATATGACATTTTGAGTGACACCCAACTGCTACTTGAATGTTACACTAGTAATTGTAAATGTTTGCTTGTTTTGATTTAGGTGTAAGTTTTTAGGGAGAGCCTCATAGTGCCATGAGCTGTGCTTGATATGTATATTGTGTTTGTAGCAATAGGCAAAGCATAAAAAATAGACTGTGTTATAGTGTATCGACAGTGCCATCTCTAAAGAAGCTGTAGGGAAAAGCACCTTTTGTGACTTCCGTCAGCTAATGCAACTCTCTGCGAAGCCCCCATAAGCAAAGCCAGATGGAGTAGTTTCTTACCTGTAACTCCAGTTCTCTCGTAGGGGTATTTCTGTGATATTCATAATCATGTGAACAGTCCCGCCCATGTGCGTGGAACCCAGAGCACTTCATTAGATATATCTTCTTAAGTTGTCATCTTCTGCCTTTCTTCAGGAAGGCCAGTAAAGACACTTAAAAGACAATAAAGCAGCCTAACCAACTAGGATACACTGGCCATTACTTGATCTTGAAGTGAGGAAAAACAGCCAGTTTAACTTTTTTAATTTAGCAATTTACTTAGTTTTACACATAGAAAACTCTCCTTCACAAAGCTCCTTTTTTAATCATGATAGAGATGAAAATGAATGGATAGAGAAGCCCCCCATAGGCTGCCATTATGTATCTGCAAATGGATACCGTGCCTTGAGGAGTCTCCAGAGACCCCCGGTATCCCATGATGCACAGCCAGAGGCAGTTACTTTCAGTTCTTTATGAAGGCGTAAAGGAGCAGAGCCTGCTGAGTCTTGGGGACATCTGTGTCTGCCACCAGGGAGGAGGGTGGGTTGTACCCACCCCAGGGCGGGACCAATGGGTCCCTGCCCTGGGGTGGGTACACCCCCTAGCCTGCTCCTCTTCAGTGGGAGGGGGGCAGGAGCCTAGCTGTGATTGGGCAGGGCTCCCCATCCCATCTTCAAGATGGCCGGAGACCGGAGTCGTGCTTCACCTCGCCTCTCCCACCTGATGGGTGGGGTTGACATAGGCTGGCACACCCCCTTTCCTCACTTAGGGTTTCCCGACGTTCTTTCCGCCAGAGTGGGGGTCAGAACCGGTAGGGGCCAGTTGCTGAGTACAGCAAGTGGCCTGGAGAAGCTCACAAAGGCGGTATGCCTTTGAAGCTTCCCCTGCCCATCCTGGGGGAGGAGGCCTGGCACCTCGTCCCAGGATGTGCATTGTTTCAGGCCACCGAGAGCGGCAGGCTCTCGACCCAGGGGTCCAGAAACATGTCTGGTGGTGGCAGCCTCGGCAGCCACACAGTCAGGACACTGGGAGTTGTTTAGGTTTCAGGGGGCATCTCTAAGATGTCCTCTGTCGTGCATTTTACATTAAATCCCACACTGGCATCAGTGTGGGTTTAATGTGCTGAGAAGTTTGATATCAAACTTCTCAGTCTTCAGTGAAGCCATCATGGTGCTTTGGAGTTCGTAATGACGACCTCCCAGCACCATATACTCTTAAGGGCAGCACTGCACTTACAGTGCCCAGGAATGGCCCTGGGTACTGTAGGGGCACCGGGCTCATGCACCTGTGCCCACACCACTGGCATAGGGCACCCAGCTAGAGGGGTGACTGATGGATGCCAGGGCAGTGAACTTGTGGGCATGGCACACAGGGATGTGTGCCATGTCGACTCTCTGTTTAGTTCTGTACTTAGACACTCAGCCTGCAAAGGCAGTGTGTGGGTGTCAGGGTACAGGGCCCCTAAGGGTGGCACAATAAGTGCTGCAGCCCTTAGGGGTCTTCTTTGGTCACCATGTCCTAGGTACCTAGGGTACCATTTACTAGGGGCTGACAGGTGGCCAGAGATGCCAATTGGGTTTTAGTTTCAACACAGTCTTAGGGAAGGAACACAGGCCCCTGGGCACCTGGTTGGCAGGAGCCCAGGGCACACTCAGTCAAAGCACATCAGCAATTCATCAAAAAGTGGGAGCATACCCATTCATGAAAGATGGCACTTCCTCACACTCAATGCTCCAGGGTCCTACTAGCAGGAGTCGGAAAAAAGAACTGAAAGTAGCTGCGTCTGGCTGTGCATCATGGGATACCGGGGGTCTCTGGAGACTCCTAAAGGCATGGTATCCATTTTCAAACACATAATGGCATCCTATGGGGGGGCTTCTCTATCCATTCCTTTTCATCTCTATCATGAGTAAAAAAGGAGCTTTGTGAAGGAGAGTGTTCTATGTGTAAAACTCAGTAAATTGCTAAATTTAAAAAGTTAAACTGGCTATTTTTTCTCACTTCAAGATGAAGTAATGGACAGTGTAGCCTAGTTGGTTAGGCTGCATTATTGTCTTTTTATCTCTGAAGTGTCTATACAGGCCTTCCTGAAGAAAGGCAGAAGATGACAACTTAAGATATATCTAATGAAGTTTTCCGGGGTCCACGCACATGGGCGGGACTATTCACATGATTATGACTATCACGGAAATCACCTACAAGAGAATCCATATTTCAAGTTTCACTTGCTGAAACACCCATAATGCGTTCCCTATAGTGGGTTTATCACAGCAATCCTCCCTTTAGTTCACCTATGTGTGCAGCTTTACATCTAACAATGGCACTCCGATATTAGATGCTAGTAACAAATTCTATCCAAGCAGATCTTCCTGACCACTTCTCTCACCAAACATGCCTGCTCAGGACCATAAATTGTAAACAAAATATCAGACTGGACAACCCAGTGCAGTTACCATATAAATAGAATAGAATCATATGAAATACCACAAAAAGGCCTGCACAATTGCTCAAAGCTGCGCACATGCCCAAAAACCGTGAAGTGCACGATTGTCGTAACCTAATATAAACTTATTTTGACTTGTACTTAAGTGGTTATCTATTTAATTACTTTTATACTATCGCACACCTTCCTCTGATGTCTCTGTAAAACTTACCTTTTGTCCCGAAGTTTCGTCCTGAATGTTGACCTTCTGTCCTGAATTTTTACACATACCGTCCTGAATTTGCACCCATTCCAGTTGGTCACCCTAGACACAAGTGTTTCATTTTCGCTGAACAAACATGTTGTTGTTAGTAACAGACAAATCCCTGCTCTTTGGACTTGTCTGTTCTCGGGCCATTGTACCAGGCATCAGGTTCACTCAGATGCTGATACAAGTGCTTGATTTTCGCTGTACATGTCGTTGTTCGCTACAGACAAGCCACTGCCTTGCTGCTGTGTTCCTTTCAGAGGGGATTCTGGAATTGAAAGCTGAAGCAATTTCCATTTTGGCAGGGGCCTGGGTGTGGCTTTGGAGTTCTTTGTGCTCGCTAGCAGATCACACAATCTGATCCTTTGGTTAATTTGCCAGAACGCCCCCTCTTGGGTAGATAGACCGCGTCTAGAACTTTCTTCAATTGTGAATAATCTTTCTCCAGGACGTGGACTTCGTGTTGCTAGTAGTTGGCTTTATAACTCTTTCCAAACTGTGGATCAGCAATGATTCTTTTATTAAGGCCATCACAGATCTTTTCACCTAAGCACTATAAATGCCGACACATTTGAGTGCCTTCCTGCCTAAGTTATTAACCATGTTGTAAAAGTGTCTGACTGTACGTGCGGGGGGGTAATATTGCTGCTCTAATATTGTGCACTGGTTTAACAGCACCTTATTCGAATTACCTTCCTGTCTTCCCAACTGGTATGCAATCTATGTTGGGTTGACCAGTGCACAGCGGTTCAGTAGGAGATGATGCGAAAGTGTTGAATTCAGTAGGTGCTCCCTAGGTATCGTCTCCCTGCCAATAGACGAATGAAACTGAAGTATCTGAAGTGCATTCAATTGTAAATTGTTAGCATCCCTAAAGGCACACTGTGGGGGAATAAATCCTCAAACTTCTTGAAAAATGTTCATCACACTGAGTTGGAGTTCAGCGTTCTTTTATTTCTTCACGTTTTGCATTCTTGTTTTCTTAATTGTATTCATTTTCATACAACGATTCATTTATAATCCATACATGGGTATTCTTTGCTCCAATGCATTTCGGGCCTCTGCCCTTCATCCGGGAGCATATCTACAAAGAACGACATATATTGAGTATACTAAGTGGATACCTATTGCCATGTTTATATATGTACAATACAATGCTACAATGTGTCAACTTTGTACCCCAAAAGTGGAAGTGTTAAATGTGAAAAAACGTGAACGGTGCTGAAAACGGCATGCAAAACGGCGGGGTATGTCGCTCTCATGAAACAAGAACGAGACTTACTGGTATGGATGGCTCTGAGGCTGAAAAAGCACCTGATCTAAAGTGAAAAATATATAGGAAGTGGTGAGCGCGGTAAACAGCTTCTAAATATAGAGGCTGACTCTGTCTCTAATGGTCATAAGTAAACAGAGTCTTAAAGGCGATACTCAAAGACAAAGTAAGTGAAGGGTAGCACTGGTTTTGTGTATGTTTGGAGCTCCGTTCGATATGTATGGCAGTATCGATGCGCTGCTGACAGGAAAGTTAAACCCGGTTAGTTAAAAGGAAAAGAACGAAGTCACGTGAATGTGTCATGTGATCGGGGTTGAGTGTGCAAAGTAGAAAGCGGACTGGGAATAGTCTGTTCATGTGTATGGGAGCGATCAAACAATAAAGAAAAAAAGGGCTGTGGAGCGGGTCATGCGGTGTTCTATGTGAAAAAGTGACCATCTAAAAAAATAATCATCAAAATAAACAATATAAGGTGGTTACATAAAAATAGAAAAGATTAAGAGGTTGCACATGATTATGAGAACGATCAGGATAATGTACAGAACTAGAGGTGCCCAAACACGGGCTACTAAACGTCATGAAAAATATACAGGTGAAAAAATACATTATAGGTAACACGAAAATTCAATACGGTCATTAAGTCCGTGAGGCTTAGTACTGTTAAGTTTATAAATCCAATATTTTCTCGGCGGAGTAGATGTTTATTGTTGTCCCTTCCTTCGACTTTGTGAACCACCTCTAACACCATAAATTTAAATTGGGAGATGTTGTGGTTCATTTCGATGAAAGGGTTTGCCACTGATGATTTAAGGTTTTTGGTCCTAATGTTAGACTTGTGTTCATTGAGTCGGGTTTTTAATTTGCGTTCAGTCTTTCCTATATAAACTTTACCACAAGGGCATTTGAGTAGGTAAACGACATTGTTGGTGTCGCAAGTGTCTGTTACATTTAAAGCGATATCTTGACCCTTCATGGGGTGCATTACTTTGTTCCCTGGGATGATGTTGTTGCAGTTATTGCAATTCGCACATGGTCGTGTGCCGCATGAAATGGTATCGGTTGGGATCGTTTGTTGTAAGATTTCACCTACGTTTTTCCTCGCGTACAGGGGAATAATGGTTGGTGATCAAACATGCCTTTAAAGTCAGGTTCTATTTTTAACATTGGCCAATGTTTTAATATAATGTTTTTGAACGTGAGGCTTACGTTGGAAAACTTAGACCCGATGACTGTCCTGTCACTTTTCTGTTTTGTTGTTGGTTTTAGTAGATCCAATCGATTTAGGGCATGAACCTGAGATTTGGCAGAGTTTATTAGATGGTTTGGATATCCTCTTTCGCGAAATCTAATCGCCATTTCGTAAATGCGTTGAATTGCTTTGGTGGGGTATGAGGTGATACGTTTAACTCTCAACATTTGAGATTTAGGCAGATGTTTTTTCAGTGATCCCTGGTGAAAGCTTGAGTAATGCAAAACGTTGTTGCGATCAGTGGGTTTCCGGTATATGTCAGTTGAAATATGGTTACCCTGTAGTTCAATGAACACGTCTAGAAACGTAATGGATTTGGGATCAATGGTCCAGGTGAATTGGATGCGTTCATTAACTGAGTTGAGAGTAATCTATGCTTGTTCGAGACTATTCCTAGAATCTTTCCACAAAATGAATAGATTGTCAATGTAACGTGCATACATTTTTATGTGTCTACTCCAGTTGGTATTGGACAAAATGTTTGTGTTTTCGTATTCACCCATATAGACATTGGCATATACTGGGGCTGCGCAATTTCCCATACTGGTGCCCACCAATTGCAAGTACCAATCATCTTCATGTTTGAAAGAGCTCTGGTATAAGGTGAATATTACCAGTTCCATAAGAAATAGTCGCATAGCTTCATCTAAATCCAGTTTAAGGATGGCTTGTTCCATTGCTTCTATCCCCTCCAAATGTGGGATCGAAGTGTACAGGGAACTTACATCGGCTGTACATAGCCACAGTTGTTCATCGGCTTCAACTATTATGTCATGCAATTTACGCAAAAAGTCAGTGGTATCTCTAATGTAGCTGGTCAACGATTGGACTGTAGGTTGTAAATGTCTATCCAAGTATTGTCCAACTGGTTCGTGAATACTACCGCGTGTGGCAACAATCGGACGTATGGGGGCATCAGTGAAGTTTTTATGAATTTTGGGTACTGCATAAATTGACGGGCTCTTGGGATTTTGTTTGATCAAAAAAAAAATTGTTTTTTGGTTTATGGTACCTTGAGAGAATGCTCTGTCCACAATGTCTTTGAGGATAGTGGTAAATTGTTGCGTGGGATTCCCCGTGAGTTTCATGTAAGTAGTCTCATCAGCTATGTGTTCTTTGAGTTTGTGATTGTACATTACTGAGTTCATAACGACAAGGGCGCCGCCCTTGTCTGCTTTGATGCATTTGATTTCTTTGTTGTTGGCGAAGGATTTTAATTTGTCTTGATCTTTTTGCGTGATATTTTTGTGTGTTGTTTTCTTGTAATTAATTTGTGATAACTCTTGTTTAACCAGCTTTTCGAACAAATCAATGGTTTTATGGCTCACTGGAGCCTGGTGTCAAGGGCAAGTACCTGGAATTCCAGATTTCCGTAGGAACGCCTGGCCGAAGATGTGATGCTAATTTCCCAACTCCCTTTCACCACTGAACCAGATTTCTCTGAACCCAGAGGCGAGGGGGAAAGGGGAAGTGGATGACAAACAGAGAGATAGACACACTGGTGACTTCCTTCTTCTTCAGAATATGGTTGTTCACCTGTAAGAGTTAACAAACCATTACTACATTCTCATAACATCTGAATTAAACTAGAATTTACTTTACTATGACCCTTTGTGTTACCTGACTGAGTGTGTAACTAAGCCTCTCTCTAAAAAGACTCTAAAGCTGGAATGACCTTAGATGGTTTTCTTGCGATAGACAATGAGTCTATAGGACTGGAGTTAAGTCTGAAATAAGGTCTGTTGAACTGGAGCTGATTGGCTTAGAATGGTTCCTGGGAGGATTGGAGTTCTCCGGTGAAAGAAACTCAGTAGCTGAAGAGTAAAGTTGGTAAGTAAAAATATATATATTTTTATCTACATTCAGGAACCAGGATGTTGAATATTCTAAGTAATGCCAAATTCACAGAGTCTTGAGAAGATTGAACATAACTGAAGCTTAACTCAGAAGGTTGCGCTATCATGCAAAATTATAGCGCTGTACATAAGTCTTTAAGGAAACATGAACTCAGGAATTTCACACAGTCTTAACCTGAGACCAATTAGTCAGGAACTTCTCTCTGAGTGGATAATGTATCGTTAGTCAAAAGCAGCAAGAGTTCTCCAGAGTTGACACTAGCGAAGGTACAACCGGTACTACATGGAAAATTCTTACCGGGAGATAACTGCTGGACTCAGACACGGCTTGACAGGAATAGCGCTGAAACTCAGAAACGGCTTGACAGGAATCGCGCTGTCTTCACAGGGAAGCATTCACTGGGAAAATACTTTGTGACCGCTGCTCAGCTGTTGAAGTTCAAGAGGTCACTAAGAAATGAAAGCGCTGACTTCACAGGAACGCATACGCTGGGAAATAACTTCGTGACCGCTATTCAGCTGACGAAGTTCAAAAAGTCACTGAGTAATGGAAGCGCTGTCTCAAGATATTAACTGGAACGGGGTAACTGGAACTCAAATGTCTACAGAAATGAAGAACTGTTATTTACCGCGAGAAGCGGTTTGACAGAGCTAAGAGAGCACGGAAAAGCTACAGTCTCTCAGAGAATTACCGTTGAAGTGCGCAGCGGCAAAATTGCTCGCGCATCAGATTTCCTGCCATCCACGTCAGAGCGCAAGACTAGAGCGCTGCCCAACTTAGCAGTCAGTGGCATTGGAAGTGACTGCATCCATCTTGTGTCTGAATTTTGCCATCAGTTGTGTCCAGCTGGCAGTGTGACCATGTAGCATTGTGTCTGTAGGAATCAGTTGATGAGGGTTTGTAAGCGAGTTTATGTTAGTGCCTAAACCATTCCTGACAGTACCCCCCACCAAAACCCCTTCTCTAGGCTTCTGTGGGTAAACCTTATGGAACTCTCTCACCAATCTGGGGGCATGAATGTTTGAGCTGGGTTCCCAGGACCTTTCCTCTGGACCATAGCCTTTCCAATCTACCAAATAAAAGACCTGACCTCTTTTAATCTTAGAGTCAAGAATCCTTTTTACTTCAAATTCCTCAGCTGATAGAACTTGGATTGGAGCTGGAGGAAGGACCTTGCGCAAATTAGGTGGATGTCTGCGAATTAATGACACATGAAAAGTCGGATGAATTTTAAAGGTTTTAGGCAAGCCAACCCTGACACTCACTGGATTTATCATCTGTACCACTGGATAAGGGCCTACAAATTTTGGCTGAAATTTTCGATTACCTCTCAAACGCATATGGCGAGTAGAGACCCAAACTTGATCCCCCGGTGCAAAGACTGGTCCTTCTTTACGACTCTTATCTGCCTGCTTCTTATAATCAGCTTTTGACTTAATCAAATTCGCTGAAGCTAACTGATAGGCCTGTTGCAATTTCAGAACTAAATCACCAGCTGCCGGAACCTCAACCTCTACTTGACCTACCAACATGTTGGGATGTCTGCCATAGTTTAAGAAGAATGGGGAAAAACCCGTAGCTGAGTGTACTGAGTTATTGTATGCAAACTCTGCTGTATCAAGTAAAGACGGCCACTCCCCAGCTTGTTCCATCAAATAAATTCGGAGGTATTGTTCAAGATCTTGATTAACCCTCTCAGTCTGTCCATCTGTTTCTGGGTGATAACTGGAGGACAAACTAGAGTCTATTCCTAACCCTTTTAGAAAGGATCTCCAGAACCGAGACACGAACTGAGGACCTCGATCTGAAATGACCACCCGGGGAATTCCATGCAGTTTTACCACGTGTTGAACAAACAGAGTAGCTAATTGAGTGGCATTTGGAAGACCTTTCAGAGGGACAAAATGACTCATCTTGGTAAATTGGTCAACCACTACCCAAATGACTGAATTACCCTGGCTAGATGGCAACTCGACAATGAAGTCCATCGACACAGTGTGCCAAGGATGAGGAGGAATAGGCAAAGGCAGGAGAAGACCTTGTGGAGACTGTCTAAGATTGTTCCCCTTTAAACATTGTTCACAAGTGGCAACATACTGTCTCACCTGAGCTTCCATGCCCGGCCAATAGAAATTCCGCTTCAAAAGCTCCAAAGTCTTAGTTACTCCCTTGTGTCCAGCCAATTGCTGATCATGAAACAAACCAATTGCCTTTTCTTGTAACTCAGCTCCTGGAACGAATGTTTTTTCTTGCACAACTGGTTTTCCATCCATGACTGACCGATTTGGACCCTCAGATGCCCAATTCTTATATTCATCTTTCAAAAATTCTTCTTTGATCTGTTCCTCCAGGTCATACGCTACCGAAACTGCCACAATTCTTTCTTGAGGAATGATAAATTCTTCCGACTTAGTCTCTGGCTTATCATCTGGATCATTTTCTGGATTCAATCGAGAAAGGGCATCTGCCTTTCCATTTTCAGTCCCAGGTTTATAAGTTAGAACAAAATCAAAATCTGCGAAGAAAAGAGACCACCTGAGTTGTCGGGGGTCAAGGTTCGCGCAGATTTCAGGAACTGCAAATTTCGATGATCAGTAAATACTGTGACCACATGTCTCGCGCCCAATAAATAATGACGCCATTCTTGAAACGCTTCCTTCACAGCCAATAATTCTCTATCTGCAATGGAATAATTAATTTCCGCTGGGGATAACTTTCGAGAATGGTAAGCTACTGGATGAAGCTGCCCAGTCTTCCGGTGTCGTTGTGATAAGACTCCTCCAATGGCCCAATTTGAGGCATCTGCTTCGACAAAAAATGGTTCTGATGAGTCTGGATGCTGCAGGATAGGTGCTGAGATAAAAGATTTTTTTAAGAACTGGAAGGCTTCTTCAGTTGCGGAACCCCACTCAAACTTTTCATTCTTCCTGAGCAATCGTGTGATGGGGCTCACCTTTTCGGAGAAGTTTTGGATGAAACGTCGGTAAAAATTTGCAAACCCCAAAAAGCTTTGGATTTCTTTTACAGATTTTGGAGCGGGCCAATCTTGTATGGCCTTTAACTTTGAATCATCCATGTAAACTCCTTGCGGAGAAAGAATAAAGCCCAAAAATTCGACTCGTGATGAATGAAAAACACATTTCTCCAGTTTGACAAAAAGTTGATTCTCCAATAGACATTTTAGGATGGTACGAACATGATGAACATGTTCCTTCAAATCCTTGGAAAAAATAAGGATATCGTCTATGTAGACTACCGCAAACCTATCCAAAAACTCCCGAAGGATATCATTCACAAAATGCTGGAAGGCTGCGGGTGCATTGCACAATCCGAAGGGCATAACCTGGTATTCGAATAAACCAAATCTAGTTCGAAATGCCGTTTTCCACTCATCTCCTTCAGCCATCCGCACCAAGTGGTAAGCCCCTCTTAAATCCAATTTTGTGTAAATATGGGCATCTTTCACCTGATCCAGAAGCTCAGAAATAAGAGGTAGCGGGTAGCGATTTTTCTTTGTAACCAGGTTCAAAGCCCTATAGTCAATGCAAGTCCTCAAACTCTTATCCTTCTTTGGGATGAAGAAAAGAGGAGAGGAGACTGGAGACTGTGAAGGCCTAATAAAGCCATTAGCCAGATTCTGATCAAGGTACTCCTTTAAATGCTGATTCTCAGATTCCGAAAGAGCATAGATCCGACTACATGGCAATGACGCTCCGGGCTCTAACTCAATCTTACAATCATATTCCCGATGGGGAGGGAGTTTTAAAGCTTCTTTTTCATCGAATACTGATTTTAAGTCTTGATATTCTTTTGGAATTTCTGGAATTTCCACCGTGCAAATCATCTGAGGTTGATTAGCTAAGCAGTAAGAGATTTTTGGCTCACTCTCCTTGGAAACTGGATGAAAACAATGTTGTAGACAGTAGTCAGAACTTAATTCAACAGTTCGCTTAGCCCAGTCAATTTTGGGATTGTGTTCTGTCAGCCAAGGTAACCCCAAAATCAACTGAAATTGTGGGGCATCAATTAGATTGAAACTGATGTAGCTACAGTGTTCTCCTGGCCCTAAAATCGTGATCACTTCCGTATCAAAGGATATTGGACCGGAGGATAGAGGAGTTCCATCAACTGCGCGTACTGGTTCAGGTTTAGCCTTTTTCACAAACTGGATGCCCAAACTCTTGGCAAAAACTAGATCGCAAAAATTTCCAGTGGCTCCTGAGTCAATCATAATCGCCACAGTGGCCAAACCGGATTTGCCAAAAGAGATTTGACATGAGAGAATAAGATGAGGAGCAGAAAATTGCAAGGTATTCGCCAAACTTTGCAGGTTGGGAGTTGTCTTAGAATCTGCTTCCACCAGAGCAACTCCTTCTACTGGTGGAGCTTGTCTTTTACCCATGACGCAGTCTTAGGTCGTCTAGGGCATTCCCTTAAAAAATGACCTGAACCACCGCAATACATACACAGCTTCCCTACTCGCCTCTTCTCTCTTTCCTCTTTACTCAATGGTCCTCGAACGGTACCAATTTGCATCGGTTCTTCTGGAGTTACCTCATCTTTAGTCTTTCCAACTTCTGCACGCATTCGATCAAACCTGGGAGGAATCGGTCGGATATCCTTTCTTCGTTCTGAACGTCTTTCTGATTGCCTCTGATCAATTTGAAGAACCAAATCTATCAATTCCGAAACATCCGTAGGTCTTTTAGGAATCTGAGCCAACCCATCCTTTAATTCGTCCCTCAGACCTCGATAGAATATGGCTGCTCTTTTGGCCTCTGGCCATTTCGTTTCCACAATTAGCTTATTATACTGAGCAAGGTATGCCACCAACTCTCTGTTTCCTTGTTTCAAATCTAAAAGCTCATTGTCTGTTGACTGAGAAATTGATCGTCGATCAAAAATGCGCAAAAATTCTGTTTTGAAATTTTCAAAATTATATAACACTGGATCATTGGTAGATACCAAAGGCATTGACCACGCCGCAGCATCGCCACTCAGGTAAGACAGCATGAAAGCCACTTTTGATTGATCTTCTTTAAAAATTATAGGTTTGCACAAATAATGCAAAGAGCATTGAGTAACAAATACCTGAGCTTTGTTTGGGTCTCCCAGAAATCTTTCAGGCGGGGCTAAAGGAATTGTCGGGGACATAGCATGCACGACCTGAGTTGTAAGTTCTGAGGACGAAGGGGAAGGACTGAATGTTTGAGACCTCTGACCACCAAAATTTGGACTGGGGCTAATAGTAAGCTCATTAAGCCGCTGACGAAGATAACTAGTCTCCTGATTAGATTTTTTAACCTCCTCCCTAGTCTCACTCAACTGTTTTTCTAATCCCTCCAAAATAGAGCCCAGGGCCTTCAAATCTAAACCTTCAGCCATGACGCCCAGACGGAAGGCAACTGCGGGCACTTCAATCTGTCAAGGGCAAGTACCTGGAATTCCAGATTTCCGTGGGAACGCCTGGCCGTAGATGTGATGCTAATTTCCCAACTCCCTTTCACCACTGAACCAGATTTCTCTGAACCCAGAGGCGAGGGGGAAAGGGGAAGTGGATGACAAACAGAGAGACAGACACACTGGTGACTTCCTTCTTCTTCAGAATATGGTTGTTCACCTGTAAGAGTTAACAAACCATTACTACATTCTCATAACATCTGAATTAAACTAGAATTTACTTTACTATGACCCTTTGTGTTACCTGACTGAGTGTGTAACTAAGCCTCTTTCTAAAAAGACTCTAAAGCTGGAATGACCTTAGATGGTTTTCTTGCGATAGACAATGAGTCTATAGGACTGGAGTTAAGTCTGAAATAAGGTCTGTTGAACTGGAGCTGATTGGCTTAGAATGGTTCCTGGGAGGATTGGAGTTCTCCGGTGAAAGAAACTCAGTAGCTGAAGAGTAAAGTTGGTAAGTAAAAATATATATATTTTTATCTACATTCAGGAACCAGGATGTTGAATATTCTAAGTAATGCCAAATTCACAGAGTCTTGAGAAGATTGAACATAACTGAAGCTTAACTCAGAAGGTTGCGCTATCATGCAAAATTATAGCGCTGTACATAAGTCTTTAAGGAAACATGAACTCAGGAATTTCACACAGTCTTAACCTGAGACCAATTAGTCAGGAACTTCTCTCTGAGTGGATAATGTATCGTTAGTCAAAAGCAGCAAGAGTTCTCCAGAGTTGACACTAGCGAAGGTACAACCGGTACTACATGGAAAATTCTTACCGGGAGATAACTGCTGGACTCAGACACGGCTTGACAGGAATAGCGCTGAAACTCAGAAACGGCTTGACAGGAATCGCGCTGTCTTCACAGGGAAGCATTCACTGGGAAAATACTTTGTGACCGCTGCTCAGCTGTTGAAGTTCAAGAGGTCACTAAGAAATGAAAGCGCTGACTTCACAGGAACGCATACGCTGGGAAATAACTTCGTGACCGCTATTCAGCTGACGAAGTTCAAAAAGTCACTGAGTAATGGAAGCGCTGTCTCAAGATATTAACTGGAACGGGGTAACTAGAACTCAAATGTCTACAGAAATGAAGAACTGTTATTTACCGCGAGAAGCGGTTTGACAGAGCTAAGAGAGCACGGAAAAGCTACCGTCTCTCAGAGAATTACCGTTGAAGTGCGCAGCGGCAAAATTGCTCGCGCATCAGATTTCCTGCCATCCACGTCAGAGCGCAAGACTAGAGCGCTGCCCAATTTAGCAGTCAGTGGCATTGGAAGTGACTGCATCCATCTTGTGTCTGAATTTTGCCATCAGTTGTGTCCAGCTGGCAGTGTGACCATGTAGCATTGTGTCTGTAGGAATCAGTTGATGAGGGTTTGTAAGCGAGTTTATGTTAGTGCCTAAACCATTCCTGACACCTGGTACGTACTTATGGTTTTTAATCCCATGAGTTGATCTGGTTCTTTATTTCCTTGAGGAGGTAGTACATTTTCAAAGAAATTCCTCAGTCTTAATTTCCTAGTGAGTTTGAAAGTGCTTACTTCTAGCTCCAGTTGGTTGGATCTGTTAGCTGGTACAAATGTAGTGCCTTTTTGTAGTAAGCTCATCTCATTTTGAGTGAAGTTGTAATCTGAGATGTTGATCACTAGTTATCTCTCATGATCGGTTTCTTTTTTTTTGTTTTTTTTTTGGGGAAGTGTTACACCTCTTGTTTGTGGTGGATCCTTTTGTTTTGCCCCTCTGGGGTCGTCTTGTTCTGTGACCTGCTCTAAAAAATCAGTGCCTGTTGTGTTTGCCTGGATGGTTTCTGGCTGTACTGATGTACTAGGTGTCGCTTCTTGTGTTCTGCACGATGGTTGAGGGCCAGGTCTACGATGACGGTTCGATGTATCACTATCTGTGGAAGATGTGTCTGTGTTCTGGGTGTATGGGCGGTTCCTCCTCCTCTGAGCGTATACCTCTGCCCAGGTATACATACACTTTGCCCAGTTTATAGTCCAGCGTGTCGCGGCGGAACTTTCTAATCTTACGGTCATTGATTTCTTTACTGTGTTTGTCCAATTGTTGATTAATGTCAGTTATAAATGTATCCCATTCCTCCGAAGTCATGCTTTTCGTCAATTCTTCAGTGGTTTCTTTGATCTTTTTCTAGGTCGATTAATATGTTAGATAGTTCCTCGATGATTAGTAGGATTAGGTCCAAGCTGCACTTGTTGAGTATGGCGTACCATCGCTCTTGGAATGTCTTAGAGTTCTTGCACAGTGATGGCTTCAATGCAATTCGTAGGCCTCTGGGTATACGCAAAGTTTTATGGTACTTGATTAATGTATTGGCATGTTGTTTTTGGTTTATCTTACTTTTAGACAGATATAGTAATTGTTTAACGTTCTGTTCCTTGTTCCTGGTCGTTGATGATTGTGATATGTCGTCTTGTATTAATGCGTATATTCTTGATATTTCCTCTGTTGTGAATGCAAAGGTGTCTGCCCTTGCGTCAGTGGATCGAGATATGTCTTCATAATTCTTTGTGATTGTGTATGAAAGATCAATAGTATAGCGTGCCACTAGTCTTTGGAAAGGAAATGTGGTAAACAATCTATGTTTGGTTGACCAGTGCACAGCGGTTCAGTAGGAGATTATGCGAAAGTGTTGAATTCAGTAGGTGCTCCCTAGGTATCGTCTCCCTGCCAATAGACGAATGAAACTGAAGTATCTGAAGTGCATTCAATTGGAAATTGTTAGCATCCCTAGAGGCACACTGTAGGGGAATAAATCCTCAAACTTCTTGAAAAACGTTCATCACTCTGAGTTGGAGTTCAACGTTCTTTTATTTCTTCACGTTTTGCATTCTTGTTTTCTTAATTGTATTCATTTTCATACAACGATTCATTTATAATCCATACATGGGTATTCTTTGCTCCAATGATTTCGGGCCTCTGCCCTTTATCTGGGAGCATATCTACAAAGAACGACATATATTGAGTATACTAAGTGGATACCTATTGCCATGTTTATATATGTACAATACAATGCTACAATGTGTCAACCTTGTACCCCCAAAAGTGGAAGTGTTAAATGTGAAAAAACGTGAACGGTGCTGAAAACGGCAGGGTATGTCGCTCTCATGAAACTAGAACGAGACTTACTGGTATGGACGGCTCTGAGGCTGAAAAAGCACCCGATCTAAAGTGAAAAAAATATAGGAAGTGGTGAGCGCGGTAAACAGCTTCTAAATATAGAGGCTGACTGGGTCTATAATGGTCATAAGTACACGGAGTCTTAAAGGCGATACTCACAGACAAAGTAAGTGAAGGGTAGCGCTGGCTTTGTGTATGTTCGGAGCTCCGTTCGATATGTATGGCAGTATCGATGCGCTGCTGACCGGAAAGTTAAACCCGGTTAGTTAAAAGGAAAAGAACAAAGTCACGTGAATGTGTCATGTGATCGGGGTTGAGTGTGCGAAGTAGAAAGCGGACTGGGAATAGTCCGTTCATGTGTATGGGAGCAATCAAACAAAGAAAAAAAGGGCTGTGGAGCGGGTCATGCGGTGTTCTATGGGAAAAAGTGACCTTCTAAAAAAATAATCATCAAAATAAACAATATAAGGTGGTTACATGAAAATAGAAAAGATTAAGAGGTTGCACATGATTATGAGAACGATCAGGATAATGTACAGAACTAGAGGTGCCCAAACACGGGCTACTAAACGTCATGAAAAATATACAGGTGAAAAAATACATTATAGGTAACACGAAAATTCAATACGGTCATTAAGTCCGTGAGGCTTAGTACTGTTAAGTTTATAAATTCAATAATTTTCTCGGCGGAGTAGATGTTTATTGTTGTCCCTATAGCCTTTAATACTCCGTTTACTTTTTCAGCCTCAGAGCCGTCCATACCGGTAAGTCTCGTTCTCTTTTCATGAGAGCGACATAACCCGCCGTTTTGCATGACGTTTTCAGCACCGTTCACGTTTTTTCACATTTAACACTTCCACTTTTGGGGTACAAGGTTGACACATTGTAGCATTGTATTGTACATATATAAACATGGCAATAGGTATCCACTTAGTATACTCAATATATGTCGTTCTTTGTAGATATGCTCCCGGATGAAGGGCAGAGGCCCGAAATGCATTGGAGCTAAGAATACCCATGTATGGATTATAAATGAATCGTTCTATGAAAATGAATACAATTAAGAAAACAAGAATGCAAAACATAAAGAAATAAAAGAACGTTGAACTCCAACTCAGAGTGATGAACGTTTTTCAAGAAGTTTGAGGATTTATTCCCCTACAGTGTGCCTCTAGGGATGCTAACAATTTCCAATTGAATGCACTTCAGATACTGCAGTTTCATTCGTCTATTGGCAGGGAGACGATACCTAGGGAGCACCTACTGAATTCAACACTTTCGCATAATCTCCTACTGAACCGCTGTGCACTGGTCAACCCAACATAGATTGTTTACCACATTTCCTTTCCAAAGACTAGTGGCACGCTATACTATTGATCTTTCATAAACAATCACAATGAATTATGAAGACATATCTCGATCCACTGAAGCAAGGGCAGACACCTTTGCATTCACAACAGAGGAAGCATCAAGAATATACGCATTAATACAAGACGACATATCACAATCATCAACGACCAGGAGCAAGGAACAGAACGTTAAACAATTACTATATCTGTCTAAACGTAAAATAAATCAAAAACAACATGTCAATACATTAATCAAGTACCATAAAACTTTGCGTATACCCAGAGGCCTACGAATTGCATTGAAGCCATCACTGTGCAAGAACTCTAAGACATTCCGAGAGCGATGGTACGCCATACTCAACAAGTGCAGCTTGGACCTAATCCTACTAATCATTGAGGAACTATCTAACATATTAATCGACCTAGAAAAAGAGATCAAAGAAACCACTGAAGAATTGACGAAAAGCATGACTTCGGAGGAATGAGATACACTTATAACTGACATTAATCAACAATTGGACAAACACAGTAATGAAATCAATGACCGTAAGATTAGAAAGTTCCACCGCGACACGCTGGACTATAAACTGGGCGAAGTGTATACCTGGGCAGAGGTATACGCTCAGAGGAGGAACCGCCCATACACCCAGAACACAGACACATCTTCCACAGATAGTGATACATCGAACCGCCCTCGTAGACCTGGCCCTCAACCATCGGGCAGAACACAAGAAGCGACACCTAGTACATCAGTACAACCAGAAACCATCCAGGCAAACACAACAGGCACTGATTTTTTAGAGCAGGTCACAGAACAAGACGACCCCGGAGGGGCAAAACAAAAGGATCCACCACAAACAAGAAGCGTAACACTTCCCAAAAAAAAGAAACCGATCATGAGAGGCAACTAGTGATCAACATCTCAGATTACAACTTCACTCAACATGAGATGAGCTTACTACAAAAAGGCACTACATTTGTACCAGCTAACAGATCCAACCAACTGGAGCTAGAAGTAAGCACTTTCAAACTCACTAGGAAATTAAGACTGAGGAATTTCTTTGAAAATGTACTACCTCCTCAAGGAAATAAAGAACCAGATCAACTCATGGGATTAAAAACCATAAGTACGTACCAGGCTCCAGTGAGCCATAAAACCATCGATTTGTTCGAACAACTGGTCAAACAAGAGTTATCACAAATTAATTACAAGAAAACAACACACAAAAATATCACGCAAAAAGATTGAGACAAATTAAAATCCATCGCCAACAACAAAGAAATCAAAGCAAACAAGGGCGGCGCCCTTGTCGTTATGAACTCAGTAATGTACAATCACAAACTCAAAGAACACATAGCTGATGAGACTACTTACATGAAACTCATGGGGAATCCCACGCAACAATTTACCACTATCCTCAAAGACATTGTGGACTGAGCATTCTCTCAAGGTACCATAAACCAAAAGACGAAAAACTTTTTGATCAAACAAAATCCCAAGAGCCCGTCAATTTATGCAGTACCCAAAATTCATAAAAACTTCACTGATCCCCCCATACGTCCGATTGTTTCCACACGCGGTAGTATTCACGAACCAGTTGGACAATACTTGGATAGACATTTACAACCTACAGTCCAATCGTTGACCAGCTACATTAGAGGTACCACTGACTTTTTGCGTAAATTGCATGACATAAAAATTGAAGCCGATGAACAACTGTGGCTATGTACAGCCGATGTAAGTTCCCTGTACACTTCGATCCCACATTTGGAGGGGATAGAAGCTATGGAACAAGCCATCCTTTAACTGGATTTAGATGAAGCTATGCGACTATTTCTTATGGAACTGGTAATATTCACCTTATACCAGAGCTATTTCAAACATGAAGATGATTGGTACTTGCAATCGGTGGGCACCAGTATGGGAAATTGCGCAGCCCCAGTATATGCCAATGTCTATATGGGTGAATACGAAAACACAAACATTTTGTCCAATACCAACTGGAGTAGACACATAAAAATGTATGCACGTTACATTGACGATCTATTCATTTTGTGGAAAGATTCTAGGAAAAGTCTCGAACAAGCATTGATTACTCTCAACTCAGTTAATCAACGCATCCAATTCACCTGGACCATTGATCCCAAATCCATTACTTTTCTAGACGTGTTCATTGAACTACAGGGTAACCATATTTCAACTGACATATACCGGAAACCCACTGATCGCAACAACGTTTTGCATTACTCTAGCTTTCACCAGGGATCACTGAAAAAACATCTGCCTAAATCTCAAATGTTGAGAGTTAAACGTATCACCTCAGACCCCACCAAAACAATTCAACGCATTGACGAAATGGTGATTAGATTTAGCGAAAGAGGATATCCAAACCATCTAATAAACTCTGCCAAAACTCAGGTTCATGCCCTAAATCGATTGGATCTACTACAACCAACAACAAAACAGAAAAGTGACAGGACAGTCATTGTGTCAAAGTTTTCCAACGTAAGCCTCACGTTCAAAAACATTATATTAAAACATTGGCCAATTTTAAAAATAGAACCTGACTTTAAAGGCATGTTTGATCACCAACCATTATTCGCCTATACGCGAGGCAAAAACATAGGTGAAATCTTACAACAAACGATCCCAACGGATACCTTTTCACGCGGCACACGACCATGTGCGAATTGCAATAACTGCAACAACATCATCCCAGGGAACAAAGTAATGCACCCCATGATGGGTCAAGAGATCGTTTTAAATGTAACAGCCACTTGCGACACCAACAATGTCGTTTACCTACTCAAATGCCCTTGTGGTAAAGTTTATATAGGAAAGACTGAACGCAAATTAAAAATCCGACTCAATGAACACAAGTCTAACATTAGGACCAAAAATCTTAAATCATCAGTGGCAAACCATTTCATCGAAATGAACCACAACATCTCCCAATTGAAATTTATGGTGTTAGAGGTGGTTCACAAAGTCGAAGGAAGGGACAACAATAAACATCTACTCCGCCGAGAAAATTAATGGATTTATAAACTTAACAGTACTAAGCCTCACGGACTTAATGACTGTATTGAATTTTCGTGTTACCTATAATGTATTTTTTCACCTGTATATTTTTCATGACGTTTAGTAGCCCGTGTTTGGGCACCTCTAGTTTTGTACATTATCCTGATCGTTCTCATAATCATGTGCAACCTCTTAATCTTTTCTATTTTCATGTAACCACCTTATATTGGTAATTTTGATGATTATGTTTTCAGATGGTCACTTTTTCACATTTTTCTTTATTGTTTGATCGCTCCCATACACATGAACGGACTATTCCCAGTCCACTTTCTACTTCGCACACTCAACCCCGATCACATGACACATTCACTTGACTTCGTTCTTTTCCTTTTAATTAACTGGGTTTAACTTTCCGGTCAGCAGCGCATCGATACTGCCATACATATCGAACGGAGCTTCGAACATACACAAAACCAGTGCTACCCTTCACTTACTTTGTCTGTGAGTATCGCCTTTAAGACTCCGTTTACTTATGACCATTAGAGACCCAGTTAGCCTCTATATTTAGAAGCTGTTTACCGCGCTCACCACTTCCTATATTTTTTTCACTTTAGATCGGGTGCTTTTTCAGCCTCAGAGCCGTCCATACCAGTGAGTCTCGTTCTAGTTTCATGAGAGCGACATACCCCGCCGTTTTGCATTCCGTTTTCAGCACCGTTCACGTTTTTTGACGTTTAACACTTCCACTTTTGGGGTACAAGGTTGACACATTGTAGCATTGTATTGTACATATATAAACATGGCAATAGGTATCCACTTAGTATACTCAATATACGTCGTTCTTTGTAGATATGCTCCCGGATGAAGGGCAGAGGCCCGAAATGCATTGGAGCTAAGAATACCCATGTACGGATTATAAATGAATAGCTGTATGAAAATGAATACAATTAAGAAAACAAGAATGCAAAACATGAAGAAATAAAAGAACGTTGAACTCCAACTCAGAGTGATGAACGTTTTTCAACAAGTTTGAGGATTTATTCCCCTACAGTGTGCCTCTAGGGATGCTAACAATTTCCAATTGAATGCACTTCAGATACTTCCCAACTGGTATGACACATTCACTTTTGCATGAACGGTGTCTGTCTGTTTTGCTTCTTTGTGTGTTGCTAAAAGTGCGTAGTGGTGGTGGAGGTTAGGGTGGAGTTACTAACAGCCATGGTGGGAGATACGGTGAAGATGGTACCTTGGAATCTTTTTAAGATTTTGTGGCAAAGCCACTAGTAACAGTTTGGACCTCGTTAAATCCCATATAACTTTATTATTACTTTTTTTGAACAGTCATTGTTTTTTGGTTTTGTGTTGGTGTATGATGGTGTGTATGTGATGGCAGAAGTGTTACTTTATGATGGTGGGTGTGTGAGTGTAATTGAGGGAATACTGGCGTATGATGTGTCCGCGCAGGCGTATAATGGTGGGTCATTAGCTGTCACATAGTAGTTGCTTGAGTATAATGGTGGCTATGTGGACATATGGTGGGGGTGTTGTTGTGTATAATTGTGTGTTCTAGCATATGATGGCCATATGGTGTTGTGAATCTCATTGTATGAATGCAGAAACATGCCCATCACATGTTGGGTGTAGGCATATGGTGGTTGATAAATCATCTGATGTTGGGTGGATATGTGAGTTTTGCATGGTGAGTGCATGGCCAAATAATGGTGGGTATGTTGGCGTATGATGGTAGATGTACAATGGTGGATGCGTGGCTGGATGAGGGTGTGTAGTTCTGGTGAGTGTGTGTTTTTTTTGTGGTGGTTATGTGGTCGTATGGTGGGTGTGTGGGCATATGATGGAAGCTGTCTGTATGCCTTTCTGTTAGTGTTCCTCACCGTTTCCCGGGTCTTATCCCTCACTGTTCCACTGCCCCTTATTGATTTCCTGTCCCTCTTTCTGTTCCCTTGTCTTACTCAGTCTCTCTTTATCCCTCCATGACCGTCCCTGACCATCACTGTCTGTCCCTTGCCTGCAGTCTCTGTCACTCTCTCTATGCCCGTTACTCTTTCCTTGTCCCTCGCTTTTCTTTTTCTCTGCCGGCCCTTTTGTCTCTTTCCCGGTCTCTCTCCCTACCTTTCGTCTCTAGCGGCCTCATCCTTCTCCATGTCCCTCGATGTTACTTTGTCACTGAGTCCTGTTTTTCTCATTTTGTCACTCTGTCCTTTGCATTACCCTGGATTAAATCCCTGCCTTGGCCAATGGGGTGAAGGGTAGAATAGTCTGGAACCCCGCCTTGCCAAGGGTGGGGAGGACAGTACGCAGCAATAACTCCTGCCTTGCCCATGGACAAGGGGTTCTATAATTTTACCCCTTCCGCTCGCCAAAGGCCAGTGGAACACCTAATTTGCTCGCCCTCCAGGTGAGGGTGCATATTTTAGAAATTTCCAGCAAATGATATAGCAGTAAAACAGTTCTCTGCATGAGATGAGTGACATTCATGCTGATCAGCTTAAGCTTTCTCATGTTACTGCAACAGGCAGGGAGACTGACTGCAGCGCGGGGACACACTAGTGAGTGTAACCATGCGCTTTATAAGCTTACTTATTATTATTATCAGTGATGGGAGAGAAATCTCTAGCTAAAGCCTTTTTAGCATCAGAACAATCTTGGATTTGCTGTAAGGTTTTATTAATGTACCTGTGCTCAGATGTTTCATGAGGAGTTTTCTATCACTTGCTTGAAAGACCCTGGAGGTGGCGCATCTTGTTTGCGTCTTGTTCTGGCAGCTAGACATGAGTGGATCTCAAGAGGTTGTCCCTATATCCTACAGGGGCCACAACTCACCACTAGATTAGAATGGAGATTAAGAGGTCCCATTATGGGCAAAAGAAACAGAAAGCTGTGAGCCTGAAGGAGGTGCACCGAGACAAGGCCTACAAGTAGAAGTTCTAATGGTACATTTAGAGTCTGTTATTGGTGATCCCCTGCCAGGCCTCTCAGGTGAGCTGCCTAATCCAGAATGCTCTGCTGCTTGATTATCTGAATTTCTAGCAGCACCTTATAAACACCTTCTAAGAAACCAGTCCCTCCTGTGATAGGAAACCAACACAGGTACAGTTGCCTTCTGTAGCTGAGCCTTTTATAAGCCCCATCCTGCTGGTTACCTAGTTTTAGGTGAGAATGTGGCAAGGGACCACGAGACACACCAGAGTAAAGTGCACTACAAAAGCAGAGGCTTCCAGTTCCTGTTATGGAGTTGGCATATCCAAGAACACTGTCTAAACTCTAGAAGAAGCTCAGTCTCCAGTGCAGTTTTGTCTGCTTCTGCAGTCTCCCAGTGCCAGTTCTGCTCATAGGAATTGGATTTTGCAGTGTTTTTATCTGGTATTCCAGATTATTTAACCCAACGTCTACAGGTAGCGCAAAACATGGCAGTGCACCTGTTGTATAAACTCCCTAAGCACTCATCTGCATTGCTTGTTTTTGCGAGAGATTGCATTGGTTACCGGTGCGTAAGCGAATGTTTACGGTTCTAACCCTAATGCATCAAGCCGTCTACAATAGGGGCCCTTTCTACCTGAAAAATAGGATCAAGCATTATAGGCCCATGAGAATGCTGCGCTCTAGTCAGGCTGGGATAAAAGCCCCACTGTAGGAGGCTATCTTAGTATCTGGTGCACACTTAATTAACTGAAGCATCCTGCACTAATCCAGACAACCTTTATGGTGATTTTAGTGGTCTTAGACAACCACAGACAGCTCTCTTAGTGGTAGTTGTGGAAAGCAGCCTTCAGGATTAGTCCAGAAGGAGTGTTAAGCAGCTTGTTTTACCAGAACTAATCTGTGGTGTAGTGTAGGTTAAACGAAAAAAGAACCCCACAGTGTACTTATAAAAATTGTTTTATTTATTACGTACACTCAGTAACACATTGGTATATCTCCTAACCAGAGATATCATCACAATACACACAATATTTCAAAAGTCGAAAAGGTAAGTAGCACAAATACAAAGTGGTCTCCAGGCGGAGACCAAACCATATACTAAGGAAGTGGAATGCGGACTGCGACCGAAGTCGAGACTTGACCCAGAAGACTAAGAAGAGCTGGGGACCCAAGGTACCACCCAAGGTAAGTACCCAGGAAACCCACAGAGGCTGTGTGCAGAGTGGAAACACAGCCGCGTACTCAATGCAAGTCAATGGGGACGTCGCGGCTGCAGTTTTGAAGAAAAAGGACCCTTCCCATTGGACCCTGAAGAAACCCAGTGGAAGAGAGAAGGTTGGAGAGTCACCCCACCCGTGGATATACCAGGAACCAAGATACCTATACCAGGGAAGCCGGGTGCTTAGGTGCGAAGTGATGTCAGAAACAGCCATAGACCACATCTTAGGACTTCAGTGAAGATGCTGCTGGCGAAGAAGGTGAAAGAATCTGGTGGAATCCAAAGCTGGATTCTTGAAGAGAAGTACCGGCAAGCAGAGGGGACAGAGTCTATGCCACTCGAGAGTGACCAAGAGGCACAGAAGATCAATGACCACTGATGACAGAAGCTGCAAGAGAGTTGACAGTGACCTTGTCACTGCAGCTGTGAGGATCAGGCGACGCTGTAAAAGACCAGGAGCCGTTCCTGAGCTGTCTCAGGTTGGAAGTCGAGAACCAGGGGGTCGGTGTCCAGGAGAGCACCAACAAGCCTTGACAGCAGTAACAGACTTGATAAACAAAGAAGGTGAAGTGTCGGGACCAGCAACGTCCAAGGGACTCACCACATGCAGGAGAATCAAAGCAGGCCCCAAGCAAGCAGGTGAGCCCACTAAAGCCAAAGCAGACCTCAATAGGACCCACAGGCCAAAGGCACAGGAGTTGCAAGAAGTCTTCAAGCAGCTCCCCAAGGATGCAGGTTCACGGTGCAGATCTTGGTAGCAAAAGATGCTGGAGGCTGAAGCTTCTTGTAGCCAAAGATCTCTGGAGGACAGAGTCAACTAGACTTGGCAACAGCTAGTCGAGGCGGTGCACAAGGGTTGTGTTTCAGCAGTTCTGATAAGGGATACTGGCCTGAAACTCCGTGAGAAGACGGTGCAGGGAGTTGCAGAACCACAGCTGTGTTGCTGAGCCTTTCGGAGTCCGTGAGACCTCAGGAGCAGCAGACTGTTCAGCTTAGTTTTGGGAGTAACTTCTTCACTCCAAGGGAGATTACTTTGGGTGTCTTTGATGCCCACAGGCCTGGAGAAGAACCTTGATGAAGCACAGGCACAGACGACGAAGAACGAAGACACCAGGAGCAGCAGGAGTCTTCCTTGTTGCAGTCTTGGTGCCAGACGAAGTCCAAGGTGCCCAGACTGTTGAAGTGGATGTGGTTTCTGATCTGAATCTTGTCCCACAACGAATCTGAAGAGCCACCCACAGGAAAGCCCTTAAGTACCTGAAGGATAGGGTTGGAACAATTCAGGGGTCCCTCCCAGAGGAGGGGCTGGACAGAGGGGAGTATACTCCCATGTCCTTTGTTCAGTTCCACACCAGAGTAGGAGCCAACGTCTCTCTGAAGTGGTTTTAACTGGAGTATGTAAGGAGAACACCAAATATGCCCTTCAAAGCAGTCTGGTGGCGCTGGCAAGCGCCCCCACCCCAGCCCAATACACAAAGTCCTGTCTCGGAGGTGGTCACACCTCCCTATGACTGGAAACCTATTGTCCTACCTTTCCCTGCTCGAGCTCAGCTCAGCAGCAGAAGGGCAGAACCATGTCTATGGTCGGCAGCAGCACTAGCTTGCTGTTAGACCCTGAAAGGCTGGTACCGGGAATTACAGGGGGCTCCCTAGGGGAGCTCCCCAATACAAGGGATCCTACAGCCAACACTGGAATCAGTGTTGGGGTAGGACTCCAACATGTTTGAGGCCAAACATGACCGGTGTTGGTGCAGCCAATATATAGTTAGACATCTCGTAATTGACTTGATGTCCACTATATGCACCCTGCCTTTAGGACTGAAAGGCCTACTTTAGGGGTGACTCATAGGTCTTAAGTGCAGTGACTTCAGATATAACAAAACGTATATCTGTTTGTGAGTGGTGCTAGCACCAGATCACACAGTCTGCAATGGAAGGCCTGTAGTCACAGTTTGAGTGATCTCTCATGGGTGGCATAATACCTGTTGCAGCCCATGGAGGACCCCTGCTGTACCAATGCCCTGGGTACCTGAGTACCATATACTAGGGACTTGCATGGGTACACCAGTAGCCAATTAGGAAAGTCCCAAAGTACTTACCATAGTCCAATTTAGGAAGAGAGCACAGTGACTGGGGTCTTGTTTAGCTGGATCCCAGTCAGACTAGTCGGAAAACAAAATTACATCAGCAAAAAGTGGAGGTAACCATGAAAGCAGATTCTACTTTCCTACACCCACACTTTAAAAATCAATGGAGAGGGGCCTCATCCTTCACGGTGTTGGCCACTGGTCAGTGGAACCAGCTTCTGCTATGGCTGAGAACACTGACAGATGAAATTTTTTTAAGAAATCATTAAAACGTATCTATTTAACAATTAGGGCGAGTGTGCTATTGGTCAGTCTTCACCTCTGTTCATCATTGGATGCTAAAAGCACCGGGACACTGGCAATGGCTGTGTGCTATATAAATCCTTATCATTCATTCAATGTGCTATTTAGGTGAGTGTACTGTGCTGTCTGCAAATCTGTGGTGGGAGGGACAAAAGCAGGATGAGAGCGAGAGTGCAAATCTAATAGTTTACTGCCTCTCACCAAAGCGCCCCACCATTCTGAAAGACTTAAGGACCAGGGAGTGTTATCTGTAGCAAGGAGCGACCAATTTAGGCACATGAATAAGATTTTCTACAATGCAAAACTCGTCATCCGGCCAGTATCCTTAGAACTGACCCTTACTCTCAGAAGTCTGATATATATTACTTTCTGGGCCACATACTCTTCGTGTTCCACTTTTACTGGATTCGTTTTTCAGTGATATGGGGAAAATCTTGGATTCAAACACAGAAGAGACTCATGGAATACTGGATGTCACCTAACGTATGAAGGAAAGAATAGCAGTACCAGTTGTTCTGCTTTGTAAGGACCTATATATAGTTAAGTTTTGGCTTGTGGAACACACCAGTTTCATGTTGCTGTTGACAACCAAACACATTTTTTCTGGATAAAACCAGAAACATTATGGAGATCTGCTTGTCATCTTCTTTTGACTTTTGCAACAATGTAATATTCTTGTGCCCATCTTTCTGGGAGTGTATTAAATTCCAGGCATCTGGAGACAGACAAGTCAAAGGCTATGATCCATGGATCATATGCGGATGGAATGCATAAGAACAAAACAAAAAAGGAGACCGTCCTGTTGTTAAATGAGTAATGTTGTTATATGTCGATTCAGCCAGCATTAGTAGATCAATCTAATTCCGACCTTGATGTGCACAAAATCAATAGAGATTTTGCTCAGCTGTCTAACTGGTTCTTTCTAAATGTACATCACTTTGAGGGAGATTGCCAGATTAATAATGTAATTGCATTGAAGAGTCCTTGGATCTCTTTCTACAAGTTGTAGAGGAATTTTGATTTACCATGCAAACTGTGTGCTGTCATTTTGTTAGTTTGTTTTTCAAATGCTAATAAACTTGATTATCAAAAAAAAAGGTGTGGTTTTAGAATATTAGTAATCTCGTTCAGAGTTAGACTCTCCTGAGAGACGTTCTATTGCACAAATTGTCATTTCTTTCAAATAGAGGGACACCATTCAATCGGTCTTTCTATCCTGATATAACTTTTTAAAAGCCTTTATTTCTCGTTCTGAATCTCTCGTACGTTTTTGGAATTAAGCTCTGAAAGACAATGTAACTGCTGAGAATAATAAATCAAACCACTAATCTATCAGTCTCTCTCTCCTTACAAATCTTCTTAGAAGCCTTTCTCTCTCTTTCTGAATCTCTTTCTTGCTTTTGGAATAAGTCTCTATATGATGACGTAACTGTTGAGAATAACAATTTAAACCACTGTGTTGGGTTAATGTTGGAGGTTGCTCATGCTTTATAATATCCAACATATGTCAAATATAGTGTAAATAGGATTTGCGTTATGTGTAACTTTTGTATATTAGTTTTGTATTTATGTCATTTATGTATGACTCTTAGTAATTTTATAAAAATTATAAAGATGTACGTCATTAAGTTATGTTAGTGTTTGTTCTAATTGTATAAATTATTAGACATGTCCGTCAGTCGTTCTTTGTATCTTATATGTTATTTGTTACAGCCCTGATGAAGTTCCACAATTTTCATTTTGAGAACGAAACGCGTTGGCTGTTTTTATGAATGAATATGAATTTTAAAATAAAGAAACAATTTGAAGAAATCATAATGGACTAGATTCAGTTTCTTCGGTGCACCTCCTTTTGTTTAATTTGTATTATAATCTGTACTCAGTGGCACCAAAGGGTGACAGGTGCTGGAGCATTGTGCACAATTCTCAAAAATTCATTTTCATCTATACGCACTGGATAATACGCCTTTTACGGTCCCGCCCCGGTACTTTAAGCAAATAGCGGCGCAGGTATCAGTGCTTCTCTGGGGTCACCGGCCCGCGCGCATAGCACAAGCAACGTTACACAGAAGCTGGTATGACGGCGGGATAGCACTCCCGAACGTACAGCTATATTATTGGGCGACCCACCTCAAAGTCATTAACCAGTGGATCCATGTGTCCCAGGATGACCCAGCATATAGGGCAGACAGGGCACAATTGGGAGATCAAAACATGTTAGCGGTCCTCTATAACAAGGGACGAACATCAAAACTACAGGGCCCTACACGACATACCGCTACAATATGGCACAGACTCGGATGGGTTGGGGAGGGGTTATAACCAAGCTTACCCCACTATGGGACACAAAGAAACTGGGTCAACTGAGGACAAGCAAAGGATTCACACAGTGGGACAACATCGGCATCTCCACGGTAGGGGATCTATGGGACAAGGGAACGATAATACCATTTACCCAACTTCAGCAACAATATGAACTGGGCCCAACTGAGATATATAGGTACATACAGATAAGGCACGCATTGATGGCAGTGATTCCACCAGAAGCGGACGTCCCTGAGGCCGCCCCGCTAGAAGACCGTATACTTACTGACTACATGCAAAAAAGCGCCTCTGAAAAGAGGCTGAGTCAAATCTACAAGATTTCACTCAGTCACTTTTCCGGCCATGCTGCGTCAAAACCCTGCGCCTGCTTGAAGCAGGTGTAAGGATTGATGCAGCATGTTGGGGATAGGGGAACCCCGAGCCTTGCTGGAGCTGCGTCGTGCTTGCAAAGCAACTACAGCAATGCGCCACCTTTCCGCGTGGGGATCGACACGCATCTGTCCATCTGTGCGCCATGGTGCGCCGCATTGTAAATGCGGCGCATCAGTGGCGGCGCACGGGTGGGCAGATGCGTCGCAACTCTTATGGTGCATCCCTGCTGATTAGCAGAAATGTGCCAGAAGTAGTAAATCTGCGCCTTAGTTTATGACCCAACAGCATATCCTAATCCATACTGAAACCCAATCTGAAGCCATCCAATCAGAAGGTTGCACTTATTTAATGTCCATGTCCAGCCCATGTCTCAATGGACCAGGGGTCTCCAACTTTTTCTGTAGTGAGAGTTACTTTTGATCTGTGAAAATCATTGTGAGCTACTGAAAGCCAAGCAACTTGCGTATTGTTACCAGACACCACAATGCCGAGCTTCATTGACTTTAATCCTAATCTCCATGGAACCAGATACTATGGTTTGAACAAAATACTTTGTCTAGGGGCACTATGACAGGGCTGCCATGTGTGTCACTGAGCATGGTCTTTGGGGATGTATGAACATGTGTGCGTATGAATGGGATATATTTGTATGGGTGACCAAGAGCCTTTTTCATATGTACTTGCAGCACAGGATATACTTTTCACCGAATGTGGCACTGTTACAGGAATAACATAAACATACAATCATTTGTTTTTTAATGGGAGAATTTTTTTTTTTTGATAATCAACTTTATTGGTTTTTGAATGACAGTGAAATTCATTGGTAGCAGAATCAGCGTCGTAACAAAACAGCACATCGCATACACTCGACAAGACAATGTAGGTGGCCCATCTGGACCGGGCATGGAGTTCCCAAACTCTTTCAAGTGTACAACAGTATTTAGACCCTCACGGTGGAAGCATATTAAACCATTTACCCCACACTTTGCCAAATAGTTCGGGGTAACCCCAGGCCTCATAGAGAGACTCTTCCTGTGCTCCGCACCAATCCACTCCCCTCTTCCAGTTCCGCACAGTCGGAGCCTTAGCCTGAGACCAAAGCGCGGCTATGTCTCTTTTCGCCACCGCGACTGCATTTCCCAGAAAACGTCTGTCAGCCCTGGAGCCATCAAGGCCGTCTAAGATCTCCAATAGCAAGTGCAGCAGTTCATGGGAAACCTCCCATCCTAAGGCCTGCGAAAGTTCAAGTTCCACCCCTCTCCAGAACCTCGCCAGCGGTGGACATTGCCATACCATGTGATAGAAATCCGCTGGAGCGGAGTCGCAGCACCCGCAAGCGGGGTAGGATCGCATCTGGGTCCGGAAAAGGCGCGATGGAGTGAGGTGAGCCGTATGGAGGTAGTAAAGTTGGACCAGGCGTAATTTAGAGGATGTTGTCAAAGTTTTAGGTGCCATAAGAGCGTTCCGCCAATCTGCTTCCTCCAGGGAACCCAGCCACCCCTCCCAGCGAGCCCGGAGTCGGTCCAGGGACGCAGGACCATTGTTCAGCAGCGACAGGTAGATTCGGGACACTACCCCCTTCCCCCCCACACCGTCCCCCTCCCCCTCCCCCAGGTTTCCCATCACCTGAGCCTCCAGGGGCCTGAATTCTGGGAGAGAGGTGGGGGATGGAATGTGGGTATGGAGGGCGTGTCTAAGTTGTGGATATTTATAGATTTGGGAGGGAAGGAGAGTGTGTCGTTTCTGTAGGTCAGTATAGGAGGGTCAGATGTGATCTCCCACCCATACGTCTCCAAGCTGCGATATCCCAATGAGGTCCTAACGGTGGAATCCCTGCAGGGACGACACCTCCCGCAACCAGGCCCCAGCAGCGTCTGCCTGGTGAGCCTCCGATCCCATTGCACGTGGCGAAGGGCTGTACGCCAGGCTGTGAGCACCGTCCTAGTGACAGGGGGTAGAGCCTGCGGCATCGGGCAACCGTAGAGAAATGCCTGAATCTGTGGGAGGTCCAGTGTTCTACGTTCCACCCGGTACGCTGGGTCGGACCAGCCGCCCGCAAACCAATCGTGGATCAGAATACGTTTCGTGGCCAGGTAGTAAAGATGGGTACTGGTCACCCCATGACTCCATCGAAGGGGGGGATACGACAGTGCACCAGGAACATGCGAACCTCCCTCCTCCCCATAAGAACTGGGTGAGAACGCCATCTAGTTCCCGGAACCAACTACCTGGGAGGTGGACGGTGATGTTTTGCAAAGTGTAAAGGAAACGGGGGAGGATAATCATTTTAAAAAGTGCACTCCCCCCCAGGGGGTTGAGGGGAAGGGTCTGCCAATGGGAGAAATTTAAAGGGCAGAACAATTCTCTGCAAAAATGTTCATAATATGGAACATTTTTCTACAATTTAAATTGCTCTCATTTAACAGTCTACTGGCCACTGGGAGCAAGATGCCTATTGTTCATAAATTCAGCACTTTGAAATGGAAGCAAATTCAAATGAGTTAACTTAAACATTATTGTAACTTTTCATTTTAATTTTCCCCATTTGAAAAGTATTCAGAAACATCATTTTGTTCACTGATCCAATATTGAGTTGACAAGGACTTTTATTATAGCCTTATAGCCTGCAGTAGCGGGCTATACCGGCTATTAAAGGCCCGCTGAATCGTTAAAGGCCCGAGCCGAAGGCGAGGGACTTTAACGAAACAGCGGGACTTTAATAGCCGTATAGCCCTGCTACGAAGGGCTATTAGAACACTCTGCCACTAGAGGGCAGAATGTTCTAACAAATTAAACAAAGGGTTCTCGAAGCTCGAGGGGATATAAATCCCCTCGAACTTCGAGAAGCCTTTGTAGAACATTGGAATGTTGCTCTGCGGGCCTTTACCGGCCCGTAGAAGCAGGGAGCACTCCATTGTCTGCAGTGGAGCTCCCAACATTCCAATGTTCTAATTAAGAGTTAAAAACCTCAGTGCTTCATTTGTTCACTTCTGTGCCCCAGCCTCGGTCATAAATCTGACTAATAACTGCTCATTATCTGGACCTGCTATCTGCAGCCTGATGATAATGTAAAATCAGCAAAGCCTTCCCTTAACTTTAAAAGGAAAATATGACCTTGTGCTTATTTAACAATGAACTCAAGGCTGTAAGCTACCTTGAAGGTGACTGTGAGCTTTTGGTAGCTCGTGATCCACTGGTTGGAGACACCTTCACTAGACCAAAAATCTGCTCATGACATGTACCGACCGCCACAAGGAACAAATATAATTAGATGTCATAGACTGTCGTGGGGCTGAGCCTTGCATTCACACAGTGTTAAGTTGACATGAGCTTATTAGAAGTTTAAACGCCATTTTTCCTTTCTGCTGCCTTTGCACACGGCACACACTTTATTAAATGTTTAGAGTTTAGCAGAGTGCTTTGCTTCACACGAGAATAACATGTTTTTCTATATTAGCAGCCTTGCTTGGTAAGCTTAGTCTGAACAGTGAGTGCCGAGGCCTTCAAGGTTATTTCAACACAGTGGTTGTTGTTTGGACTGATCAGCGCACGTTCTGGACATAACATATATGCAGCTGTGGCCACCTCTGAGATTGGCGCGTTTAATAATGCACTGCGTAGGCATGATGACACACACACACACACACTTTGAGAACATTCGTATGCTGAGAGCTTGTGCAGTATTTGATGTGATCCACTTCTGCTAAATACCAGAGGTATGTAATCCCAAAGAGACCTTCTGTAGATATAAAATAACCTACTAGCAAGGGAGGGTGAAATATAGGCATATTTTAAACCTGTTTCCATTTAGTATTATACCATGCTTTCTCCCTTTGTATTTTATGGAATAGTAACTATGCTGATAATCTTGATGCTTATAATATGTCTGCTTGTATTAGCCAAGATTCTGCGCATGAGAACACGGCATTAGAAATAAATATTTACGCCCTGTTTTGGACTGGTATGTTAGTATAACGAAAGAGTGTTCATGTGTTCCACATTGCCTGAGGTAATCTAAGTTCCATGTTCTGGGTTGTCTAATCATTGGTGTTATGGAAGAGCCAATGAGACACTGATGCTAGTCTGGTAGGGGATGTTGGGTACTAAGGTGAGTTTTGGCACACCCTAATTCACTGAGGTTCCAAGTCTCTATGCACAGTTCTGTGTAGGAGCAGAATCCCTGCTACAAGATGCTGTCAAATGTTTCGGTGATTGTAGGAATGCTACATCATGATGCAGTAACAGCCCACAAACCAGATACGCATTCTATCAAACCTAAACTGTTTTCTCTTTCACCATATACTGCACTCCACTGCCTTTTGGCTAGATAGCTATATAGAAATACTACATCCACACAGTGGTTGCACTTGCACAACACCTTGATAAACTGGCATCATAACGCCTTCCAAAAATCTACTGCAATGTGTAAAGCAGTGGTCCCCTTCTGAATGCTCAATTGCAAGTATCTGGTATCCGGTTTTTGTATTTTGACCGAGGCCTCTCCCTTAACATGAGTGAGGCCATGTGACCTAGAAGGGCGTACCAAGTGTGCCCTTATTTCACAGACCGTGGACTACTATCATACGTTTATCATGTAGAACAGTGGTTGCAGCATACCGTGTTTTGTGAATCAGTAGTTGTGACCAGACCTTTCTTTTGATCTACGTCACTAGAGTGGAGGCCTACTGCCCCTGTCATATATGGTTCTGCTTCTATGCGCTAACACAGATCCTTGCCTTAACATCTTAAATGTGTGTTTTGTGTGTACATGTATATGGCCTAGGGTCCATGTCATGAAACTGAGCGGAGGTTGTTTTCATAGACAGAGGGAGTGTATTGCTGATGTTCCTGAAGCTGGAGGGAGAAGACAGACACTGAAGTGGGGAAAGAGGAGGTAGGGGTCCTTTATAAATTCAATGAGATCCTTTTTCTGAGAGGGGATGTGGATTGGTCTTCTTGTAGCACTGTCATTTAGTAGATGGTGGAGTTAAGGGTGGGACTACACTTTCTATAAATAAGAATGAGATGGGTCAACATACCCAGTATGCCTAACCTGTTTAAAAGGGGGAGTCACTGACCGCCTTGTTGGTCTATCTCCAAGGAAGGGAGTGCTCCACAGAGTATTCACAGGACCACTGCACAACCAGAGATAGTGTCTGGCTGAAAGCCAGGTTCCCAGGGCTGACATGACATCCCCATGACTCTGGCCTTATTTGAAGAAGTGAAGTCTCTGGCCAGAAGCGCTTGAATCTAACCCGCTGCTGAGAGAGGAAAGGTGAGGAAAGGTGCTGCCAACCCTGCAGAAGTGGGACTGACTTAGCATGAAAGCAGCTTGACCCCCGGTGCGGTCTGGGTTCGCTTTCCGAAGAAAGACTGGGGAGAGTGATCTGTGTGCCCGGAGGCAGCAGTCAGTCTGTGAAAGTAGCTTGAGGAGGGAACTACAGTCAGCTCCACCATCAAGAGACTTGTACACAAGGCGGACCGTGCGATCTTCAAAATTTGTGCCTGATGTGGGTGTTCCACTGAGAAATTTACATCAGAGGCGGAGACGTTTTCTGTCCGACCTGAGGTGCAGTGCTACCCTGAAGTCCTCTCTAGGCCGGCTGTGCCATTGCCATCTATGTCTGTGCCTAAGTGTACGAGGCTACTACAACTGAGACCTTACTGCAGCTCCCCTTATGCCGCTATGACCTTTTTCCATGGCAGCCCACCTACTGCACCTCACCAGCAAACCAGTATAGGGTCCACCATTGCCTGACTCACCAGCTAACTGTAAAGACATTGGATGACGGCTCTTACTATTGTACTGCTGCTAGCCTCCCTTAAAATCTGAGTCAAGACTCGCCCCAGCATTTCTCCTCCTAAAACTGGGACTGAAGCATGACGCATGCTGCAGGTCCCTGCCAGATGCCTTACAATGAACTCCGAGGCCTGTACTGTGGAGACACTGTATAATACCAAAGACTTAAGAAATTAATGCTAAATCAAAATTCTGGGTTAATCTGCACCCGACACTTGACACTTACTCAAAGGACACTCAAACCTGAGGGAGACTACCTATCGATCTCCATCGAAGAATTAAGTAAATTACTCGTTAAAATCAAATCCGGCTCCCCTGCCGGTCCGCTCAAGCCTGCTCAGATCAGAGAATCTTCCTCGCTCTGTCTGACACCTCTGTGTCAGTTAATCAATGCCTCTTTTACATCTGCCACAGTACCTGCTAAATGGAAACAGGCCTGGGTTACCCCTATCCTCAAAAAACCTACTCTGGACCCGACCAAGCCTGAGAACTATCAACCTATCTCTCTCCTCCCCTGGGTGGCAAAGGCTGCCGAAGCCCATGCTAACAGGATACTTACCAACTTTTTACATGCTAATAACATTTTAGATGCCACTCAGCATGACTTCCGCGCTGGCCATAGCACGGAGAATGCTCTCCTTGCAATGGCGGAACATCTGCGAACCATGCTTGATTCCGGTCAAACGGCGGCTCTGATCCTTTTAGATCTCAGCGCCGCCTTCGATACGGTTTCCCAATAGGTCCTGCTTCGCTGCCTGGAGGAGGTAGGGATCTTGGACCTAGCCCTCGAATGGTTTAGATCATTCTTGACAGGAAGATCCTTCCGTGTCTTTACTCCTCCCTTCCTGTCCCAAGCACATCCAATTGAACAGGGCGTCCCCCAGGGCTCAGCATTGAGCCCTACACTGTTAAATCTCTATGTTTAGCCACTGGCTGCCGTCGCCAGGCAAAGGGACCTTACCTTGGTCTCATATGCTGACGACACGCAGCTAGTGGTTGCACTTTCGGATGGCTCAAATCAGGATGCCCTCAAGTTCAAAAATGGGCTTGCTGCAGTGGCGGACTGGATGACGTATAACTACCTACAGTTGAACGCTAATAAGACCGAGGTCCTGATACTCGGTAAGAACACCGAGGTATGGGTTGACCACTGGCGGCCCACTGTCCTAGGTAAGACCCCTGTACCCAGAAATGAGGTCAAGAACTTGGGGGTTTGGATAGACCCCTCGCTCAGTTTCTGTGGCCATACTAAAAAAGTTGCGGCCACTTGTTTTGGCATCCTGCGTGGCATCAAACCAATTTTAAAGTTCTTTGACTCATCCACTAGGCAGCTGATAATTCAGTCCACCATTCTTTCTCGTCTGGATTATGCCAGCTCCCTATTCTTGGGGGTTAATCAAGCCGAAATCATCCGGATGCAGCGCATTCAGAACGCAGCTTCCAGGGCCCAAGTCGGCCCTCCGAGGTTCTGCTCTGCCACCGATACCATCCGGAAGCTTCACTGGCTCCCGGTGGCACAAAGGATTCAATTTAAGACGATGTGTCTGTCCTTTAAAATCCTGAAGCTGGCCACTCCTAAAATCCTCGACAACCTGCTGACTCCATACGTCCCGTCTCGCTCTTTGCGCTCCATGGGGCAGCACATGGTCATGGTGCCTCGTTTTAAGCGCTGTAGAGCGGGAGGTTGTTCCTTCCGCTATTTGGCAGCAAAACTGTGGAATACGCTTCCAATCCACATTCCTTCAGGAAGGCAGTTAAAACTCATCTCTTTCCTCTCAAAAAATAATCATTCTCCTGGTATTTGTCTTACTGAACCTCTATAGCTGCTTTCCTCTTTGCTGCTGTAAAGCGCCGGGACCCCCCTTTGTGGGGCAGCTGAGCGCTATATAAGTAGTTATACCATAACATAACATAACACCTGCTAAAGGGCAGAGGCATCTGAAAGAGTGGCGTGGTGGAGCGGAATACAAAATGCCATAGTCCAAGCGACAATACGAGAACTGTGACTGGTTTATGTGCTGTGAAGCATTACTTTTAATTGTACAGAATAAAGAACTTCTTTTTTACCAAATTATTGCACTACTAGGTGATTGTTGAGTTCTGCGTTTACGTACTGCCACATTACCTTCCTTAGAACTCTGTGACTGCTCACCATTGCTACCACTGAGAGTCAAACATAGATGGGGTTAAAACTTGGCCCACTTTGCAAAGCCATAGTATGTGGTGTGGCATCTTCCCCAGCCTAGGTATCTGCCAAGAACTACACCACACACAGAGCTTAGTATTGCACATATTTATCCTTCTGCGTGTAACTGCGAACTCAACATTCTAAATCAGGCTTCATTGCATTCTTCTCTAACATTGACATCACAGCTCTAAGGAATCTATCAGGAGCCAAAAGGTTTCCATCATTGCTAACTCACAAGACGCTACCGGACGGACCCCAAGACAGCAGAGGCAAGCAACTCTAGCACCCACGTCGGACGCCTTGTAGCCCCTACTTGCCACATGGCCCAGCTGAACCATGTTGGGAAGCTACCCACAGTAGGAACACAACAAACTCCTTGAATGGCAGCATGATAAAGAATGTGTGATCAGTTGTATGTTGTGTCTAGTCCAAAACTATATCTGAAAAAGATCTCAGGGTGTCTGCTATCAATATGACTGCATTCATGTTCAGTGGATTTTATCAACACTCTTCCTTTTCAGATCTTTACACTAAGATCGCTCACTTCGTATGTTTGAGCGTCATTCCTACTGTGTTGATTGTTGCTTAATCTTTCATCTACCGTAGATTAACTTGAGTTAGGTTGAGAAATCCAATCCATCTCCAACAGACAGTAAAAGCCAAAGCCCTGATAGGAGTATTCAAGCAAGCCACCCGGGCTGAAAGGCAATACATTGGTGTATGAGAAACTCAGATCAACTAATTTAAAAAAACAATTTCAGCCACTTGCCCCATACCTTGTGGAACCTCACAGTACATCCCCGGGCCTCAAAGAGTGGTTCCCCTCCTGAGCCACGCACCAGTCCACCCCTCGGCGCCACTGTCGCAGTGTAGGGTGTTTGGCTTGAGCCCAGGCTGCCGCAATATCTCACTTGGCCACAGCAACCACCATGCCCAGAAAGTGCTTGTTTGCTCTAGAGCCGTCCAATCCATCAAACATCCCCAGGAGTAAGCGCAGGGGATCGTGGGGAACGTGCCAACTCAGTGTCTGAGTAAGCTCAGATTCCACTCCCAACCAGAATGGGGAAAAGCCCGCACACAACCAGACCATGTGGTAAAAATCAGCCAGAGCTTGGCCACATCGTGTGCAGTCCAGTGAGGGGCGTGGTCCCACCTTATGTAGGTGCATAGGAGTGAGGTAGGCCATGTGTAGATAGTAAAGTTGAATGAGACGGAGTTTAGAAAAGGTCGTAAGCGAGTCCAGGGTAGTGGGGTTGTTGTTCACCATGGAGTGTTATATCCGTGACTCTCCTCCTCTTCTCAGATCTCCCATCATAACCTGTGCTTCCAACGGGATAAACTCGAGCAGCGACATCCCTGGTGGGGAGGTGAGGGCGTGACTGAGATGTAAATTCTTATAAAATTGGGAGGTGTGAAGGGAATGGTGCTGCTGTAGATCAGGGAAGGTCCTGACGTGATCCCCCATCCAGACATCCCCAAGGAGCGAGAGCCTGGCGTGATCCCACTGCCGAAAGCCTGCAAGCATCGATGACTCTCGCAGCCACGTGCCATGCCACAGAGGTGTATGATCGAGTGAGTTGCTCGTCCCACTGCGTGTATCGCAGAGCGGAGCGTCAGGCCACTAGGACCGCTCTGGTGGGATCACCTGTGATATGGGAGCCCCATATAAGTAGGCTTGGATTTGCGGGGAGTCCATGGTTCTACGTTCAGTCCGATAGGCCGGGTCAGACCACCCCCCAGTGAACCACTCATGGATGCCGAGGAGTCTGGTAGCCAAGTAGTAGAGGTGGAGAATCGTCATACCCATGCCTCCGTCAAAGGGCGGGAACCGGCAGCGGGCTAGGGCAATACGCGGCCTCCCACCCCCCCACAGAAACCTAGTAATTACCCCATCAAAGTCTCAGAACCACCTACCCAGTAAAGGAAAGGTGGTATTCTGAATGATGTATAGGAAGCAGGGGAGGTTCATCATTTAAAAAAGTGCCCCTCTTCTAAGGGGGTTAAGTGGCAGGGTTTGCCAATGCTTAAGGTCATTTTTGGCTTTCGTGACCAGGGGGGTAATATTGAGCACCCACTCCAAGTCCGGGAGCAGAGTCACCCAGATCCCAAGGTATTTAAACAATTGTCTCCTGATAGGGATATTAGACTGCCAATCAAAGCAAGCCCTTGTGGACTTAGCCGGGTTGAGTCGCAGGCCTGAGACATTCTCTAAGGCCCGGAGCACCTCCAGGTAGCGGGGACCGGAGCATTCCGGGTCAGCCAAGAAAAGCAGGACATCGTCTGCATATAGGGTGATTTTGTCTACTTGGTCGGGGCCCCAGGACCAGCCCCAGATTTGGGAGTCTTTACATGTGAGGCAGGCCAGAGACTCCATCGCCAGCGCGAATAAAAGGGGTGAGAGTTTTCACAGATTTCTGATGAGAGAGCAGCGTTTTCATCTCCTCAAGCCCACTGCCTGCACACATTTAGCCCCTAATTACGCCCAATGCTGCAAATATTCTCTTTGGGCAGTACAATTTTCATAGGCTCTGCCTAGAGTGGCTTCTTGTTGGCAAGCCCTCCCCCCATCTTTTATATTGAATTACTTAGCAGGTTTTTTCAGCCTGTTTTATATTGGCTTGCCTTGGTGTGGTCACTCCCTCTGCATTGTGCATTTGGAATACATATCTATATTTATCCGCTGTGGGCATTTGTTTGTTACACTTTGTGTAATCATGGAAGATTATTTTGAAGAGGATGATTACTATTATGAGGAGGATGCCTCTGGCTCCATGGAGCAGGATCTGGTTGAGGCTTTAGACCAGGGAGTTCAACACTCCGTTAATAAGGCGCTTGTCCGCGCAATCACTCCCTTGAAACGTCATCTTTCCCTCTATGCACAACAGCAAGGTTGGTTGCCATCTACTTCCGGCCGTTCTTCTTCCTCTAAGTCTCCCAGTAATCCTCATAAATCTGATTTTCATCAGTTAGCGAAGTAATTGTCCAGTGACCAGTCCAAGTCCGCTAAAGGGGCTTCTACGTCACGGGGTGATCCTACAGATACAGATGACTCTTCTTCATCTTCCTCTTTGGCTCATGATGAACCTCCACCTTCTAAAAAAGCTTGCAAAGAGCGCTATGTTGATGCCCCAATGCATCCGCAGCTCCTCACCTTTGAGCCCTCTGACATCGTTCATCCAAACTCTTCTTCTTGGCTCCAATCCCCAGCTGTGGCTGAATATGTTCAAGCTCATATTCGTCAGCCGATAATTTGGCCGACAGTGCGGAGGTTGACCCTACTATGGTGACATACCTTAAGAAGTATGCTAGGGATTCCAAAAAAGGGTATTGACAGGGCGTGGCGTCCCTGCCAAGATAAATTGCTGGATCTCTTGGGTCCTCTTACAAAGATCTTGGATCTGGGCTTTCAAGCCAAGGAATCCTCATCTCTTGTGGATCCGGATGAGTTAATTCAGTGGTCACAGAGGGCGATTTGCCAATTGGGAAATGCCAATTGCGCAATGTCCTGCGAGCGTCGGCTCTCCATTTTACTAAAATTAGATCCCAAACTGGCGGAACTAGCCTCGTCGGAATCTGACCCGTTGGCACAAGGTCTTTTGTATGGCCAACCTTTCCTCGAAGAGTTGACAAAGTTTGTTGCGACCTTTAGTGGGCTGGATAAGGCTCAAGCTTCCCTGCGGAGGGCTTTTTGCCCGGTTTTCGCCAGGGCTGGATGATACAGGGGACGATTGTTCAGCCGTGGGTCCAACCAGAATCCCCAACGTGGATTTCAGTCCCAACGTGGCGGAGGCCAGGATGGTTATATGCCTGTAAGAAGGCGGGCTGCTGCATTCTGCAGAATCTGTAGCTTGTTGAGCACTCCTTGCTGGGCTTCAAGGAGTAGGCTATTACAGTAGTCGAGTCGTGACAGCACAAGGGCCGTCACCACCGTTTTTTTGCAGTCAACTGGTAGGACAGGGAGGACCTTCCGAAGGATTTTCAGCGTCCAGTGGATGGATGAGGATAGGGCGTTTACATGAGGTCTGAAAGAGAGTCTATCATCTATCACGACCCCCAAGTTCTTAACCTTGCTAACCGGGATAGGGGAGGGTCGCCATATCTTCCGGCCACCACCGCGGGCTCCAGAAGTTGACTGTGGAGCCAAACAATATCACTTCGGTTTTGGCCGAGTTAAGCTTTAGGCAGTTCCTGGCCATGCAGGTGCTCACTGCTGTCATGCATTCCTGAAACCTACCGGCCACGTCATCCTCTCTCCCTGGAAGCAGAGACACCACAATCTGTGTGTCGTCTGCATAGGATGTTAGTTCAAACCCAAAGGAGCGGATAACCGGGGCCAAGGAAGATACGTAGATGTTAAACAGGGTGGGGCTAAGCGAGGATCCCTGAGGAACCCCGCAAGGTGGTTGGAAAGGTTTTGACTCAAATTCCCCCAGTGCCACCACCTGGACCCTATTGGTCAGGAAGGCTCCCAAGATGTCTAAGGCCTTCCCCTGTACCCCGCATTCTTCCAAACGGTCCACCAAGATGGTATGGTGGACCGTATCGAAGGCCGCCGATAAGTCCAGCATAACCAAGGCCGCACGACCCCCTGAATCCATCACTCCTGATTTCTTCCGTCGATTTAATCAGGGCAGATTCCCTACTATGGCCAGGTCTAAACCCATGCTGTGAGATGTCGAGACCTTGAGTGGTTCCTAGGAATGCACTGAGCTGGGTGTTCATAGCTCTTTCTATGAGTTTAGCCGGCAGTGGTAATCTCGCGATCGGCCGATAGTTGTTGGGGTCGACGATGTCCAGATTAGGTTTTTTTAATAGAGGTCTAATCGAGGCCAGTTTCCAGCTAGATGGAAAATCCCCTGTTTCAAATAGCGTGAGCCAAAGAATGTCCGCCTCATCGCCTCAAGTTGAAGTTTTATTTATTTATATTACAGAACTCCGAGGTCCACATACAGCATTTATAAGATATACAAATATTCATAAAGCATAACAAATCACATATGTATATGGAACTCCTGTCCTCATTTCAACTACCAAACTGTTGCAGCCAAGTTATCAATATACATTTAAAAAACACTAAAAAATGTTCAAAATTCTATAACAAAACATTTCATTAGAGAGTATATAAAGTGATTGTAGTGCTTCCATCGCCGATCGTAAGGATACTTGCAAACATACAGGTCTCAACCATTTTCGGTGTGATAATAAGGGCGCCGGACAGACAAATAGAACATTAATTAAGTCTTGAGTCCAGTTATTACATAGTTTACATTCAGGGGAGGTTCCATACCATTTGGCCATAAGGTGGTTCAGCAGGAGCATGATCCAGAAACGTCTCAACCCATGGGGCATATTCCAATAAATCTATAGTTGCACCCTACGTACTGTGATGGAATCAGTTATATACTGGAAGTCTCTATTTTTTAAGGCACCTCTCCCTGTCCAGGCAAAAGCTTAATGCCCACGTAGCCGGTTTTAGGGCGACGTTTAGCTGTTCCGCTGTTGGCGTCTAACTGTAACGGATCAACTGCAGAGAGTAATTTTCTATATAATTTTAACCTAATCTTTTTATCTTCTAATATTTCTTTCTTATAAGTGACCTTAGTGAGATTTATTTGCTCCTTTCTATGCAAGCAACCCAGCGTACAACCCCAGCTAAACCCTGGACGCATACACTTCTTAAGTCCACTTCCAGCCTTAAGGCAGCCACTGATATCGCAGGGTTAACTGAGGTAATATTTCTTGTTATTTGCCCTTCCATTAAATAAACCCCATTTCCCCACACAAATTGCTTCTAAGTAAATCAGTGGGGTAGCTGGAAATGTTGCTCAATAGACTTCTAGAAGATAAGGGAAGTGTTTTCTGCTTGTAGCCCTATAGAGAGCACCCAATCCTTTGGCTTGGGTCTAAGCTTTGTTCTTGTTGTTCTCTTTATAGGCCTTATCACTAAGATTACCACACAGTATCTTCACACACAATGTGTAGGAGTTTACAATGATACATTTTGGGGAGCGCAGAGGCCAGTGGAAATTAGTTGTTTGGGTCTCTTCCTGCCATGGAAGCACATCATTTTACTTTTTTTTCACTGGAGATCTTAATCACGGATGTGGCAACTGCTTTCCCTCCCTATTACCAACTGACTAGACTTGACAGGAATAGTAAGAGAGGAGGTGGCATAGCAATAGCCACTAAGGCTGGACTTGAGATTAACATTCTGGAAACTATAACCTCGGAATGGTCAGAAAAGTGCATGTTTAGGATTGAAAACAAAATGAGGGAACCTGGAGAGGTGCCCTAGTATACAGACCTCCTGGCCCAAAAAAACGATTTCATCAACCGCCTGACTGAGACCATTGCTCCGTTCGTACTAGCAGTTGACAACTTTCTCCTTCTCGGTGATCTTAATTTTCACAAGCACCTTCTTTCACTGATACGAGTCAATAGATCTCCAACTTAAACATACTGGGACTAGTACAAATTGTGAAGGGACCCACCCACCTGGCAGGCCACACCCTTGACCTTCTGTTCTCTAACTCAGCCATTATTAAAGTGGAAGCACCTATCCCTTTGATCTGGTCTGACCATAGCCTACTGAAATTCTCCCTACAAACTGTCACTGATGGAGCGAGGTGGCAAACACTAAATTTTGTGTACCCCTCTTGAAGTCAATGTCCCATAATAATAACATTTACTAAAAGTGTTTTGTGAAACTAATCAACCATAGAATAAGATGCACACGTTTTATTATACATGGGAGTACTAATTTTGCTTGCATGTTGCCATATAATTCATTAACATGTGTTGTTATTGTATTGTGAATTAATGCACAGCTTAAATATAAACAAACGCAGATTAAATGTGCTTATTGTATACGTTTTGTGCTAAAAAGTGGTCGATTATGTAAGTATAAAACTCATTTGTGTTGCTTATTTGCTAGGTAACAACTAATGGGAAACATTAGTATGGGGGAGGTAAACAGAATGGGTTTTAAATTCAATAATTAACATGAATTTGTGTTTGTTTCTATGATAGTTCCAAAAGTGGCTTCTGAGGTCTAGTTAGAAAATGGATGCTCGGGTAAACAGTGAGCAAGAGCTGAACAGCGCAGGCGCGCCAAACCTGCAAGTCAGAGTGAACTGCCTGTGCTCTAGGAGGTTCAGGCTGCCCTGGCCCGGAACCTAGGATGGGTGCCAGACATGGACGATTGAATGTACTGATCCTGAGAAAATATTGTAATGTTGCCACTCTAGGAAATGGCTTGGCCAAAGACTGTCCTAAAACAAAGACCCTTTATTTTTCTTCTGAACCATCGAGAAAATGATGTTGTTATGGTGAGATGATGCTCACCCACCCCGAAATTGTCCAATGAGAGTTTGAATAAGAAATGATAGTTACTTTTTAGATAGATTAAGTTAGAGAAATAAGGTATAAAAACCCCTGGTTTTATCAAGAAGGGGTCGCTTTCTCGATTTCATCTGGAAGTGCTGCCCGACTGATGACCGATTCCTCGATGTAAGACTCTAATGATTTTTTTTACTTGTTTGCTTTGCAGGATTGAAGGATAAGATGAGGGTGTTAGTTAGGGATGTTGGGAGGAAATGAATTTGGAACTATCTGTTCTTTGCTAAACTTTAACTGTTTTCTAAAATAAAGCGATTTTTCTTGAGCTCTAAATAATATGATCATTTTGAAATAAAGTTTAAGATTTACTAAATAAATAATTTACTAATGCATAAATGTCAGACATAATAAAGTTTTGCTGTTAATAAAATTGGGAAAATGGAATTTTAAAAGGTGGTCTTGTGATTTTCCTACGCCTAATTTTCTTTCTAGCGGATCCATTGCCACTATGGTGGTGTGTCTGAATAATTAAAAATTTGAATAAAACCATGGTAAAGTGTAATAATCTGCAGGTGTAAATAATAAATAGTTAAATAGGTTTAGACGCTCCACCAAATGTTACAGCATTTCTCCATTGCGATTCACCAAAGCCTTGAAGCCAAGTATAAGTGAAGAGGGTAAATGCACAGTGTTATAGGCCTCACTGATGCATGATTTGTGAGTTTTAAGGTTTCAGGGAAATGGTGAGTATTGATTAGAAATGATTTCTGGAGCCGCGCTGTAGCAGTTATATCTTGGTAGCAGAGTAGTGGTTGCTAAGGAAATCAGCTAGGGTTATGTATAAAGTACTATATACAATTTGATGCAGAGATTTATGACTAACATCTGTTGAGTTTGTATTACGTTATATGTAGTCCTGAAAAGGCTTCCAAGTGTTGGGTGAAGCCTGTGCCTCTGTCTGCTGGCGGAGGAAGTGTGGCTAGGTAAAGTTGCACAGTGAATTAGTCTGTTTCAAAAAAGGAGTATCGCCGAATACTGCGGTGGTATTGTCGTATATCACTGTTTAGGGACCTTAGGAGTGAAAGGATAAATGTATAGTGAGGACAGTTTATGAAATCTCAGACTTCAAGCACAGGGATCATTTTGTGCATTCTGATTAAAACTTACTGCTGGGAGAGTAGTAGGACTCAACCCGAGCTTGAAAGAAGGGTAAAGGAGCGTCGTCTACTTTACTAGCGATAGAGGAATTCTGTGGTAGGTTAGATGGACGCGCTACCTACTGGTAACACAGAGTTCATGTGTATACGAATAGGGTTTTCCGTATGAACGTGTGTAAATAAAATTGCAATACGCGTTCAAGTGAAACTCTGAGATTGTCTCTAAGGAGGTGAAAAAGATCTCTATGTGCTTTCCTGGAGAAACAAGTTCGTTATTGCCTGATAGAAGGGTAAGGCCAGTAGTGTTGCTTTATCAGCAAGTCTAAAAATTCTGAGGAGATAAGCGTCGTCTACTCCGGATACAGAATACTTGTGCGATTGAAAATTCTATCACTTTATTAGCGAAACAGATTAGTGGAATTGTTTTGTGTAAGTTACTAACTGATTTTGTAAAATAACTTGTAAATACGGCTTCTTAAAAAAACCCTGTAAAGGAGGGGTCAGTCGGCGCTGCAGAAGACGGAGCGCTGGTGACGTCAAAAGTGTCGCGCTGGGATTAGTCCGTGTGACCAAGACAGAGTAGGAGCTGATTGGTTCATCACAGAAAGCAGCAAAGGCTATTGGTTAAGCACTAAAGTGACGTATTGTGTTCTAACTGGTGCATTAGTGCGAACCGCGCTGTGATAGGTTGGTGTTACGGAATGTAATGTATGTATACTTATAAAGGGCACTGTTACCTTGTTACGTGGCGTCCTGGCGCTGTATACCGCTGGGGAACCCGTCCTGGCTTTCCCTGTGAGAGGGCACCCCAAGGTGAAGCCAGGCATCCCCGGCGTTGCTGGGGCCGTTGTGGAGATTAAGCAAGCTATTGCCCAGAGTTGCAGAGTGGGACCCATGGTTAGCATAGGCACCTAAGCGAGAATTAGCGAGTCCGCGGACATTGACCCAAGACCCTGCCGCGTCGGGAGTTGAACCCTGGTCCCGGGCCGACCTCTGCTTCAGGGTCTGCCGCTTCTAACCACTGAGCCACACTTCTCCACGATACGGAATCAGCAACAGAATAGTATGCGATCTTTTGAAAGCAGGAAAGTTTATCGAAAATGTCATACTACTATTATGATGATGACAAGAAGGAACCGTCATGGTTTAAAAGGCTGAAAAACATGTTTGTAAAAGACAAAGAGGTAGTTACGAGAGAGGGAAAAATACTTCCTTCACCGAAAACGCCTGCTTCCTATATGTTGATGCAATATGGTTACCATACGTGTGTTTGGTTGGAAAATTGGGTACAGTATACCAAGGATGATGGTGTTTTAGCTTTTTCAGAAGGAGGATCATTTGATTTAGCTATTTTGAGGAATTTGAGAGACAAAATGATGAAACTTGAACCGAGACCCAGACCAACTAAATTTGAAGCATTGGTTGAGTGGGAAGATGAGATGCATGAAATGGAGAGTGAGAGGTTAAGTAGGCATCTTAGACCGAGAGGTAGAGGCAGAGATTTGTGGAGAGAAACACATGAGACTAGAATGCGAAGATGGAGGGATGGAAGTATGTGCGATAGCATGTATCCCGTCAGATTGGTAGAAGAATATGAAGGACGAAAAAGTACAGAGAAGAAAAAGAATACAGAATTAGGAAATCAAAACTATGGTGAAAGTGAATCAGAGGATGCTGTTTTAGAAGAAATACTAAATAGGAGACCGCCCCCATATCAACCAAGTTCTTTATGGACTACCCCAAATGCCCCGATGGTAGAAGAAAGAGTTAATGAAACGCCAAGACAACCATCACATTTTAGAGATTTTCCTGAAAGAGTAGAAACAAGATATGTCCCGAGTACACCGATAGGAGAAGCTAGAATTACGGGTACACCTGTAAAAAGTAATGATTCACACAGAATTGTGCTAAGTGCAGAAAGACGAAGTAATGAACAGCCAAATATGTCTGATTATGAGCGTTGTACACATGAATTGATTCAAAACCTTACTAAAAATATGGAAGCTGTAACTGTACCAGTAACCATAGGACCTGTGATACCAGTATTTGAAGATCAGAAAATAAAAGAGCCGAGATTAACCATTCCATTACAACAAAGTCTACAGAGAGCAAAAGAGAGTACTTATCCTGATTTATCAGAAATAAGGCAGAATATAAGTGTAAATCCACCAGAGTTAACTTTTAATCAAAATGTGTCATGCGGATACCCGACAGGAGCGGAATCTGACTCTGCCACTCCAGAGAGAAGTGCAGACAAAGTAGATTTAATGCAGACACCCATGGGACCATCAGAAAAAGAGGTGAGTGAATGGATAAAAACGTTAAAATTAAAAGAGCAGGAATCAAAAGTGTTGGATGTGGTTAGATTAAAAGTAGATATGGAAGAATTAATAATTGGAACAATTGCGACAGAAGGATTAAAAACTTACCAGGATGATGAGCTCATGTTTTTATGTAAAAGCAGAACATGGAGAGCTAAGACAATGTACGATCAAATAGAAGAAGTGGCAAGTGAATGTGGAATAGAATTTTCTAAAATAAAATCATTACAGAAAACTTATCGAGTAGATTTTGCAGAAAGAGACATTGAAAATATGAACACTGCAGGAAGACTAGTTCAGATAAAAGATTTGATTGTGTTATTGCACAAATAGGGTGATGTAGGTAAATGGAGAGTCAAGTGAGCAAAGAAGAAAGAAGAGAATAGTGATAAATCTACATTAGCTTTCCCCATTAGAGAAAAGGGAACAGTGGCAACTGAATTCCCTATGAGAGAAATTCCTGGAGGAGGATATGTACATGTGCCCTGGAGCAGACAAGATATATTGACATTAACGAATAATTTCCCTAGACTGAGAGAAAAACCAGTAGAGTGGTATCAGCAAGTTGACAGATTTGTAAAGGTGTCAAAGGTATTGTGGATTAATTTGGATGGATTGTTTGACATAGCAGTGCCAACAGATTTATGGACAGAATGTAAAATATCTGTGTGTTGGCCAAGGGAGGAATATCCCAGAGATGAGAAAACAGGAGCTCCATCACCAGACGTGATGAGAAAATACGAACAAGTAATAGTGTGGTTGAAAAACAAAATACCTCCAAAAGAAACTGATTGGGTAAATATAGACAGGACCACTCAAGAGCCGACAGAAACTGTGCATTCATTTTATGAAAGGTTGTTGTTGTTTTTCAAACAATATAGTGGTTATGAGGAATTCAATTAAAAGGATATGAGCCATTTTGTGTATAGGTTTGTATATGGATTAAGACCAGAAATTTCAGACATGATTAGACATAGCATGATGGATTGGCAGTCGAGCTCAGTAGATAAGGTACTGAGACAAGCAAAATATTGTATTGAGGAGATTGATGCAAAACAAAAGAAGTTGAAAGAGAAAGCCATGTGGGCACAAGTAAAAGTAGCGGAACAACAAGTAGCACAGATGGAGAATAAGAATGCAGGGGAACAAGGTGGGTTTAAAGGCAAACCCAAACTGGTAGGGAATATTGATGAATTGAAAAAGAAAATGCCATGTTTCAATTGCGGCAAGATAGGGCATTGGAAACGAGAGTGTAAATGTACGCCTAGAGTTAATGGGGAACAACCATCATTGAATCTGCAGGTGCAGTCTGAGGTAATCAGCAGCAACAGCAGATAGAAAATCAGCAAAGTCAGGTGCCGCAACCGCCACTGCCATACAGTGGGAATCAGCAGAGATACAGTGCAGAGACAGGATTCAGCAGAGGTGAGCAGGTAAAAAGACCGCAAAGAGTAAATGCGTGTCCTCAATATTGGTTGCAAGAAGAGAATGGCAGTGAGCCGGATGAAAGTTTCTGACGGTGCCTGAGGGAGGAAGAAGAGTGTATGCTTGGAGCCACTCTTGCGGTAGATCAGTCAGGTCCATTTGTGAGCGGAAAGGTGAATGATATGGAAATAACTTTCCTAGTGGACACTGGTGCTACCCGTTCTACTGTTAGATCAGTGGAAATTCAAAATCTTCCTCTCTCTGGTGAGACAATCCAGGTTTTAAGTGTAGCTAACAGACAAATAAATACTCCTTTGACAAAACCAGTTGAAATAGAGATTGGGACATACAAACATATGCATCGGTTTGTGGTGTGTGACAGCAGTCCTGTTAATTTGCTAGGCAGGGATATATTGTGTAAAATGAACTGTGCCATATATTGTTCAACAGATGGCATAGAATTGCAAACTCCAGATGAAGATAGTTTGTATAAATTGACAATGCTCATGGTTGAAGCGGAACAGGATAAACTGTTTCCGATAAAGAGAAAATTCCTGTTGAACTGAAAGAGGCAGTGAAAGAAAGTGTGTGGGATTTCACTGGAAAAGATATAGGTTTGATGAAAGGAGTTTATCCTGTGAAAGTGTCTATAAAAGAAGGTGCAAGTTACCCGAATATACCTCAATATAAAATGACTGCAGAGGTAATTGAGGGAATTACTACAGTAATTGACAAAATGATTGAGCAGGGAATTCTAAGAGAAATTGAGAGTAGTCCTTGTAATTCACCAATTATGGGATTGAAAAAGCCAAATGGAACGTTTAGAATTGTGCAGGACCTGAGAAAGGTTAATAAAATTGTTGTCCCATGTTGTCCAATTGTTCCGAATCCAGCAGTGATTTTGTACCAAATACCTCATGATGCAGAATGGTACACAGTGATTGATTTATGCAATGCGTTCTTTACTGTTCCATTGCATCCAGAAAGCCAACCAATTTTTGCGTTCCGTTTCCAAAATCGTATCCTAGCATGGTGTAGAATTCCACAAGGGTACACTGAGAGTCCATCGATTTTTAATCAGCTGCTAAAGCAATCTTTAGAAAATTTGAGTATGCCTGGAGAATCCGTGTTGGTACAGTATATTGATGATCTTTTGGTTGCATCAAAAACAAAGGATGCCTGTATAACTGATACAGTGGCATTGTTGAATCATTTGTCTGAGGAGGGACATAAGGTGTCTCCATCAAAATTACAGTTTTGCCAGAAAGAAGTACAGTACTTAGGTCACAAGATTGCTAAAGGAATCAGACAGGTCACAATTGAGAGAATTAAAATGATACAAGGAATGCAGCCACCTAAAACTCAAAGACAGGTAAGAATGTTCTTAGGAATGGTAGTTTACTGTAGACAGTGGATACGTGGATTTTCATTGATTGCAAAACCATTGCAGAGACTGACAAAGGCAGACATCAGAGACCATATTGTCTTGACCAAAACAGAGATGGAAGCATTTGAACAGCTGAAAACTAAATTGTGTGAAGCACAAGCTTTGGGAATGCCTGACTATGAAAAAGAATTTGAATTATACTGTAGTGAGCGAGAGGGATGTGCTTTGTCAGTATTAATTCAGAGGCATGGAAGAATGAGAAAACCAATTGCGTATTTCTCAGCTGTTTTGGACCCTGTTGCAAAGGCTTTGCCAGGTTGTCTGAAAGCAGTAGGTGCAACTAGTGTAAGTCTGGAGCAAAGTGAAGGAATTGTGATGGGATTTCCTGTGAGGGTGTATGTACCTCATTCAGTGGAGATTCTCCTCACAAGAGCAAAGACCCAGTACATGACTAACAGCAGAATGACTCATTATGAGAAAATTATTTTGGGAGCTGAGAATGTGACTGTTGTGAGATGTGTGAATGTCAAACCCATCAACACTGCTACCCGATACCATTGAAGCAGAAGTGAAAGGTGAGCTTGATCACAAGTGTTTGGATGTATTGGAGTATTGCACAAAGCCTCGTCCAGACATAAAAGATGAACCTTTGCTTGAATCAGATTTTGTAATGTTTGTGGATGGATCATGCTTGAGAACAGAGAGTGGTGTTCTAAGTGCTGCATATGCTGTTTGTACAGTGGCAGAAGTGTTGGAAGCATCTTGTCTGAAAGGAATTCATTCTGCTCAGATAGCGGAGTTGATTGCTTTGATACGAACATATGAGTTGGGAAAAGAGGTAAAAGTAACCATAGTGACTGATAGTCAATATGGTTATGGAGTTGTTCATGATTATGGACAGCTTTGGTCCCAAAGAGGCTATTTGACCTCTGCAGGAACACCCATTTGGAATGCAGAGTTTGTGAAGACACTGATAGACGTGTTACAGTTACCTGAAAAATTGGTTGTGGTAAAATGTTCGGCTCATAAAAAGGGTGAGGATTATATCACCAGAGGAAACAGTTACGCTGATGCAATTGCAAAACATTGCGCAAAGAATCAAATTTCAATCAATCGAGAAAAAGCTGAAGAACATGTTCCAAGTCCTTTAATGCTAACCACTGTAGTTGAGACTTGGCAGGAAGTGAAGCAGATGCAGGAAGAGGCAGGAGCAGAGGAAAAAGATATTTGGTTAAAATCAGGCTGCAGACAAAGGGAGGAAGATGAAATTTGGGTTTACAAAGATGAAAGACCAGTAATGCCCGATAGCATGATTTCAGATATGGCCCGAATGTACCATGGTCAAGCCCACATTGGTAGAGATGCTATGATTCGTCTTTTTAGACAAACTTGGTATAATCCAACATTTAGAATGATTGCTGAAAGCTTATGTCAAAGATGCCTGGTCTGTCAGCAATTTAATCCAAACAGAAAAACTGTTGTAAGTTTGGGAACCATAGGACGGGAGGGTGGCCCATTCACAAGAGTTCAGATGGATTTTGTTGAGTTACCTCCATGCAACAGACTCAGATATGTTCTTGTGATAATCTGTTTGTTCTCTCGATGGGTAGAAGCTTTCCCCACGCGGAGGAATGATGGATTAACTGTTGCTAAACTGTTCTGCATGAGATAATACCACGTTTCGGGTTTCCGGTGACGATTGAATCGGACAGAGGCCCGCATTTCCAAAATGAGTTATTGCAGATGATCTGTGAAGAAACAATTAAAAAGAAGGGGGTTCCCAACGGGATTCAATAATGAGGGGGCAGGCTATACGGGGTAAACTAGCAGCAAAGAAAACAGAAACCCTGCCCCAGGAATAGATATAGGTCCCACAAGGGGATCCTACTTATACAAAACGAAAAATTGGCATTTACCTTGCATGACTTTTTGAAGGACTTAAAGAGTATAACAATGAGTAAATGAAAACAGAGTACAAAAAACAGAAGTAACTTAAAAGAGGAGGAAAAGAATTGTTGAATTAAAGATAACTGGATGCAAATGCATATTAAAAAAGAGGCTGTCGCCACTGTCTGGGGCAAAGAGAAGCCCCAAAATAACGTTGTTCGGAGCACAGAAGTTACCACATCAGATAGATTCTAGCAGTAATCCAGTATGATGTCATCATTAATTGTAAACAACTTATCAACTGGTACATAGGCCTGTCTCATCACCCTGCCCATCAAGATTTCATGTGGACTTAATCCAGTTTTTCTGTCAGGTATGCTTCTCAATGTCATTAAAACAAGTGGCAAAGCAACTTCATTCCTGTTGCCAAACACGGCTCAGGTATGACTTGTTAAGTGGTAAAATGATGGCGGGTACAGAGAAAAGAGGCGGGAAGGTTGAGTTAAAAGGAAAGGAGGGGTTAGTGGATAACGTAGAATCCGCTGGGAAGATGGAAACACGAAGATGACTACTGTTGAGCAGGTACGCGCAAAGGGGTATATGAAAGGAAACAAGGTGTATAAACAGTTGAAAAGTGTTCGTAAGTTTGTAACAGGGCGAGGGACACAGGATACGGTAGAGAGAAGGCGGATAGAGAGGGGGGATGAGACTTCTACTGAGCCATCTAGGAATGTTAGTTTACGTGTCATTTAGATTTTTGAAGCTTTGTAATATTTGAGCAAATATGTGGAGGGAAAGTATTTATAAGGATGTTTTTGTTGTTATTTACAGTTACCCCTGACGAAGGACCCGTGGGGGTCCGAAATGCATTGGGCTGGAATAAACTGCTAGTGACGAACACGATGAATGGTGTTTTCTGCATGTATTCTTGAACATGAGAAATTACGAAAAATTGGCATTTACCTTGCATGACTTTTTGAAGGACTTAAAGAGTATAAAAATGAGTAAATGAAAACAGAGTACAAAAAACAGAAGTAACTTAAAAGAGGAGGAAAAGAATTGTTGAATTAAAGATAACTGGATGCAAATGCATATTAAAAAAGAGGCTGTCGCCACTGTCTTTGGGGCAAAGAGAAGCCCCAAAATAACGTTGTTCTGTTCAAGCACGTGCTGTTTGGGCTTGGCACGCTAAAAGTGAGCACGCCACATGAGGAAACTGTTGGATGATTTGAGTTAAAAAAAACTGGTGAAAATTCAGTAATGAAAAACGGAGTGCTACCCAGATATTTTTGAACTTCTGTGCTCCACCAGGTGGGAACTGAATCAAATTCCAAAGAGAAAATTCCAGCTCATGATCTAGTCCCTGGGGACTGGGTCGAGTGAAAGTTCATCGCAGAAGGAATTGTTTGGTACCAAGGTGGCAAAGACCACGTCAAGTTATCTTGGTTAGTACTACTGCAGTTAAGTGTGCTGGACTGAAAAGGTGGGTTCATGCTAGTCAAACCATCCGTGTGCCTGAACGTGAATACCCATGCGACGGTGAAAGTACAACTGACTCTGATTCTGAAGGTGAACCAGAGAAGGATCCAGATATTGAAGATCGACAGGAACGTCGACATCTGGAAGTATCAGAAGCCAGTTCTGCATCTGAAGGTGAAGGTGAAAGGGAGATTGTTGAAATACCAGATTCAGAAGATCAACTTGAAGATCGAGAATCGGTAAAGATTAGCACCAGTAAAGACGCAAAAGAAAGTGAAGAGAAAGTTGCTGAAAGGGAGAAAACTGAAAAACAATCTGAAGACTCTGAAAGCAGGAACGGAAATCCTGAAACTGGGGAAGAGGAAGTAACTCACGACAAGGATGAGATTCCAAGTACCAGTTATGAAGGTGTTCCTAACAGAGTAACAGTAGAGAAAACTAAAACTGATGAAGACAAAGACATTGTGAAGATCATAATCAATGATACAGTAGAAGACACTGAAAGTGAAACTGATGACAGTGCAGATGAAACTCAATTAAGAAAAAGCACAAGAAAAAGAGCTTGGAGAGTGGAGCATAATACAATAGAGCCGAAGACTAAGAAAGTCTGCAAAGGAGACAATTGGCCTAAAGGAGCTGGAGGATTGAGATTCAAAATAGTGAACAAAACAAAAGAGCAAGAAGACCACGCAAATGAGATCTCCAGCCAGAAAGAAACATTGGGAAAGAAAATAGAGACTATTCAAAGGCCTAAAAGTGTAAGACGTCCAAATCAGAGGTACAAATCACCTGAGTGGACATATATTGTCCTGCCACCGATTGTTGAAGTTAATAGTAGTCAAGAAAGCATGTACAACCCAAAGCCAATTGGGAAAAGTGAGTAAAGAAGTCAACCAAGAAATAAAAGATAGGTGCTTAAAGTATATGTTACTAAAGTAAAAAGCCTGAAGTCCTGTGAGACGGATATTGTAAATATAGGAGAGGTCGGAGTTGACAAAAGGTCGAAGAAAACTTGTTAGAAAAATCTAATTATAGTATAATTTAGAACAGTAACTGACACAAGGTCGAAGAAAACTTGTTAGAGTATTGAGTGAAGTGTACAACTTGTAGGTGACATAAGGTCGAAGAAACGGTGGTAGGGAAGATGGCAATGAATAATCACAAAACGAAATGTTCTATTTTTAGAAAATGGTGCAGATGCTTTACAATATGCATGGGGTTGTTGACTATACTATGGATAATTTTAGCTACTGTGATTCCTTTTCAAACTAATTTAACAAAATTAAAACCGAATGTGAGTTCAAGTAAGCCAATTGAGAAAGAAAAAGTGCATGAGACTCATGTGTACAAGCCAGAGTTGCATCAAGATAGGTCTATAAGCGATTTCACCAAAAATACTTTTTCAAAGTTATTGTTTGAATACACTAAAACTATGAATGTTGATGACTGTTATGTTTGTGTAAAACTGCCAGCATCAGTGTCAGAAGGGGTGACATATCACCACCTTCCTCTTACATATGGAGCAACATGTAGTGTAATTGCAAGTTTGTTTTACAAGACTGGGAAATTGGAATATAATTATTCCAATGTAGATGAAATATTTGCAAAATTGAAAATTGATGCCACATTAAATAAAAGGAAACCTGCGAAAGAAATGGGAGAATATTTCTTAGATGTGGATGAATTGACACATGATTACGCTTTTAATCATAATTTGACATGTAAAATGAGAGTTGAGGAGAAAGCATTCTTACACATGGTTGAGGAAAGAAGAATTGCTTACAAACGAAATGAGAAAATGAAACATGCAAAGTCTAAATATTACACATTTGATGAAGAGAACATTGAGGACAAAAATATGAATGTAGCAATCAATATAGATGCACCAATGTTAGGGAAATTTTGTATTGGAAGAGACAACTCAATGTATGACAATTATTTTGTGGGTGCGAGTCAATGTGAAGATACCTATAGAATTATAGGGGGTTGGGGATTTAAAGGAGGAAATGATCCTGTTTTTTCTGGAATTTATTTCATTTGTGGGAATCGAGCCTATTATAGATTACCAGACCATTGGTATGGAACATGTTATGTGGGTTTGGTCTTTCCTAAAAATTTTCATGTAGATAGAGGTACTAATGGAAAGCATGAGATAGGTAAAGTTCTAAGTCGAAAAAGAAGAGAAAGTGTGTTAGAAATAATAGGTGATGTATTTGGAGCACTGATACCAGCAGTGGGAATTTCGTTTAATGCAAATAGAATCAGAAAATTGTCTACAATAGTTGATAAATTATCAACAGATACAGCAGGAGGATTCCTGATTGTAAATACTGAAATGGTTGCCATGAGAGTTATGGTTATGCAAAATCGACTTGCCCTTGATATAATTTTAGCCAAAGAGGAAGGACTCTGTGGAATTTTGAAAGTTCAACATTGTTGTACTTATATTCCAGATAAAAGTCAGAATATTGAAAAGTATATTATACATATTACAGATTTGCATAAAGAAATTGAACCACTGGAGGTTAAAGGTGTCCTTGAAAGGCTGGGTAAAAGTTTCTCAGCAATTGAGCATTGGTTACAAGAAATAGGTAGTTCAATTATAGGTAAAATACTAATACCGATAACAATCTTAGTGATAGTAATTTTTATGATAAGGTTATTCTGTATATATAAAGGTAGAAGAGATTTTTGGAAGTCGATAAGGAAAAGGAATGAGGAACATCAGGCAAGAATGAGAGAAAAGAATGAAATAGAAATTGAAGAAATAAAAGAAAAGTTTTTCAAAGATTCAAAGATTCAAAAGAGAAAGAAACAAAAGTATAGATGATATTAACAAAAGAAATTGAAACATGTTCTGCTAAATTTTCCAAAATTTTGAGAGTTATTTGGTGATAAAATCACCAGATGCGGGAATTGATGGAGCGAGGTGGGCACACACAAAATTTTGTGTACCCCTCTTGAAGTCAATGTCCCATAACGATAACATTTACTAAAAGTGTTTTGTGAAACTAATCAACCATAGAATAAGATGGAGACCTTACTTCACAGCGCTTAGCAGGGACGCGCTTACCTCTGGCTGGTCACTGAGAGGAGGACTTTGCGAACAGCTCGCCGCACCCGCTCCGCGGGTGCCGCTTCGTCGCCAAGAGAGGAGGAGCGGGAGACCAACACCACCGGAGGGCTGCAGGGCTGCGAGCGTATCAGGGACTCCAATTCCCAGGAGTCCCTGAGAGACCGCTGACCACTTCCGGTCCGCTCTCCCTGCCGGCCCGCCCCCCGCCCACCTGAGGGTTTGTTAAAGCCCCACCAGCGGTCCTATCAATTGGGAGACCTTACTTCACAGCGCTTAGCAGGGACGCGCTTACCTCTGGCTGGTCACTGAGAGGAGGACTTTGCGAACAGCTCGCCGCACCCGCTCCGCGGGTGCCGCTTCGTCGCCAAGAGAGGAGGAGCGGGAGACCAACACCACCGGAGGGCTGCAGGGCTGCGAGCGTATCAGGGACTCTAATTCCCAGGAGTCCCTGAGAGACCGCTGACCACTTCCGGTCCGCTCTCCCTGCCGGCCCGCCCCCCGCCCACCTGAGGGTTTGTTAAAGCCCCACCAGCGGTCCTATCAATTGGGAGACCTTACTTCACAGCGCTTAGCAGGGACGCGCTTACCTCTGGCTGGTCACTGAGAGGAGGACTTTGCGAACAGCTCGCCGCACCCGCTCCGCGGGTGCCGCTTCGTCGCCAAGAGAGGAGGAGCGGGAGACCAACACCACCGGAGGGCTGCAGGGCTGCGAGCGTATCAGGGACTCCAATTCCCAGGAGTCCCTGAGAGACCGCTGACCACTTCCGGTCCGCTCTCCCTGCCGGCCCGCCCCCCGCCCACCTGAGGGTTTGTTAAAGCCCCACCAGCGGTCCTATCAATTGGGAGACCTTACTTCACAGCGCTTAGCAGGGACGCGCTTACCTCTGGCTGGTCACTGAGAGGAGGACTTTGCGAACAGCTCGCCGCACCCGCTCCGCGGGTGCCGCTTCGTCGCCAAGAGAGGAGGAGCGGGAGACCAACACCACCGGAGGGCTGCAGGGCTGCGAGCGTATCAGGGACTCCAATTCCCAGGAGTCCCTGAGAGACCGCTGACCACTTCCGGTCCGCTCTCCCTGCCGGCCCGCCCCCCGCCCACCTGAGGGTTTGTTAAAGCCCCACCAGCGGTCCTATCAATTGGGAGACCTTACTTCACAGCGCTTAGCAGGGACGCGCTTACCTCTGGCTGGTCACTGAGAGGAGGACTTTGCGAACAGCTCGCCGCACCCGCTCCGCGGGTGCCGCTTCGTCGCCAAGAGAGGAGGAGCGGGAGACCAACACCACCGGAGGGCTGCAGGGCTGCGAGCGTATCAGGGACTCCAATTCCCAGGAGTCCCTGAGAGACCGCTGACCACTTCCGGTCCGCTCTCCCTGCCGGCCCGCCCCCCGCCCACCTGAGGGTTTGTTAAAGCCCCACCAGCGGTCCTATCAATTGGGAGACCTTACTTCACAGCGCTTAGCAGGGACGCGCTTACCTCTGGCTGGTCACTGAGAGGAGGACTTTGCGAACAGCTCGCCGCACCCGCTCCGCGGGTGCCGCTTCGTCGCCAAGAGAGGAGGAGCGGGAGACCAACACCACCGGAGGGCTGCAGGGCTGCGAGCGTATCAGGGACTCCAATTCCCAGGAGTCCCTGAGAGACCGCTGACCACTTCCGGTCCGCTCTCCCTGCCGGCCCGCCCCCCGCCCACCTGAGGGTTTGTTAAAGCCCCACCAGCGGTCCTATCAATTGGGAGACCTTACTTCACAGCGCTTAGCAGGGACGCACTTACCTCTGGCTGGTCACTGAGAGGAGGACTTTGCGAACAGCTCGCCGCACCCGCTCCGCGGGTGCCGCTTCGTCGCCAAGAGAGGAGGAGCGGGAGACCAACACCACCGGAGGGCTGCAGGGCTGCGAGCGTATCAGGGACTCCAATTCCCAGGAGTCCCTGAGAGACCGCTGACCACTTCCGGTCCGCTCTCCCTGCCGGCCCGCCCACTGCCCTCAGACTTTGCTATATCTGGGGCCACTCCTCCCGCAGCGCGGGACGCAGCCCGGAGCGAAGACCGGGCTAAGAGCGGGCCGTTTGAGGCCGTTCGAGGACGGCAGCGGACGGCCCTGGGCCACCCCCCTTGCTACTCCCACCCCGCCTGTTGTTCTACCATTGTGTTAGGTTAGGCCAGCTCAATAGAGGCAACCTATCTAGCAGGGTGTGTGAGGGCCCCAACTCATCATGAGCACTAGGATGACACGTAGCAAGGCCGCCAACGGCGGTTCACAAGTTAGTGGCCCTATGGATGACTTCATCACTCGCACTAATATAGCTATTGATGAAGAAATATCCAAACTCCAAACTCGGGTATCCCTAGAACTGGCAGCCGCACGTAGGTTGTCCGAGGTAATGGCCCATTCGAAAAAATCATCCTTAGGCCATATAGCCTCTGCAGTCACCCCTGCTCGCCCTGTTCGCCCAAATAGCATCATGATTCAGGCTGATTTACACCATCCCCCGATTACTCCCTCTCTCACTCCGCCCTTAGAGCAAACACGCACTTTAGAAGAGCTAAGTTTCCCTGTACTTCCCCATACTCAGTCCCTAACTCTCCTGCCCAAGTAATTCCAACTACTTCCTGTGCTAGTGGCGCGCAACCCAAAAGAAAACACCAATCACGCTCAGCCTACTCCCGCAAAAAGGCTAAAGTGGCAGTTTCTCACCATTTCACAATGGCTAATACTCAGGCATGTACTGTCTTACCTGAGGGTCCCCTAAGATCGCAGCCAGTATGCCAAAAAATGGGAGAGGGCCCAGCTACCATCACCCCAGAGGTTGAGGGGTTGCAGGTGCAGGACCAGGGACAAAATGAGAAGGAATTTATTGACCAAGTCTGGGAAACACTAAAAAAACTTCTCTCACCACTTGACTTAAGATTGTCTAGGATAGAAAACAATCTGCTCGAGATGGAGAAGAGCATTATTGCTCTGGCCACTCTTGGCCTGAGAAATCTCGAAAACCAGGGCGTGTCCCTATCCGACCCACAATTGCCAGCTCCTGCTGCACAAGCTGAGCAGCACCCCGCTCCAGTACCTGCTGTTGCAAGGCCTGTTCCCAAGCCGAGGACGGTGGCTGTGGACCAAATTTCCACGACCGCTAAACCTCAGGCTTCCAAACCGCAGGCTTCTGCACGGAATCCTAAGCTGCAAAAAACAAATTCAAATCTGGCACCACCCGCTAGACCCCACCCCACTGAAACCCAGGGCCCTCGCCCAAAAGAAAATTTTAGAGGAGGCTATATAGATCTTCCTCCAGAGGCCAATGAATATGTAGTTGTGTTGACAGGTGTCCCTGTCCTCGGCATTGACCAATATGAAAACCATTGGTCATTGAAAAACAAAACAATGCACTGGCTTAGTGTTAACAGACCAGCTCCTAATGGCAAGAGAAGCCGGGTAATGATGGTCCGTAGAATACCCTGGGTGGGCCCATCAAAGAAATCTAAGCAAGGGGACTGCGTAGTTGTAACTTTTGATGACCCGCATACGGCACGCAATATTTGTTCTTGGCCAACTAGCGAGGAATCCCTTGTCATCCCGAGGCCATTATCCTACTTTTACCCTCCACGTCAAGTACGTACCCAAGTGGATAACTGGTCCTTGGTGCAGCACCATCCATGGAACATCCATCCCACGAGGCCAATGGACACCCTTTTACATTGGAATGGCCTTTCAACCCACAACAGATTTGGAGGCCTGGAGGAGGTCGATTGACTTTTTGCGCCCCCCGCTTCCTCACAACTAGGAAAAGCTTCGTCTCCCATGGATACAGAAATATCTGGAAACCAAACTTACAGCCCACAAAATAACGACAATGGGCCCTTGACTCGCACGCCACGTGTCTTGGATCTAGCTAAAATGGCTACTCCAGATTGTGTAAGGATGGAATTATGGCCTGCCAGCCACTGCATGACCCCACCTCCTTCCGCTCAACTAAATCTAATGGAGATCAAACTGCCAGATAGTGCTGCCCCCACTGAACTTTGCCAGACTAAGATCCCCCCAACACCAACTATCCCGGATGAAGGAAACTTTTCCTTACCCATTCATGTTCCTAAAATCTCTTCACCCGGTGAATCCTCACTAAAGTTCTTAAGCTGGAATGTGGCTGGCCTTGAACGTAACTTGACAACCCGGAATGGAACACCTTCTTGGCACCTTACGACATTTGTTTGCTACAGGAAACATGGTGCCAGGAACCTAGACACAGAGTGGGGTTCTCGACCTTCTACGTTCCGGCTGTTCACCATCAAGGTTCCAAAGGACGCCCGTCCGGCGGTCTCCTTATTTGGATCAATATAGCTCTAGACCTCAGTGTTCTCCAAAGACCTACTGAATCTCCCGACCTCCAATGGCTAACCCTCCATCACAAAGGGGGAAGGAAGCTAGAACTATTTAATATCTATTTAAGGGACAGCAGGAATGGAGGATCTTTAAACTCACTAGGTTTAAGCAACAACCTGGCTGCCTGCAACGCTGACTCTCTCGTCCTGCTGGCAGGCGATTTTAACTGCTGTTTTGAGCCTTTAGCTAAAGAAGATATTCTGGACACTAATGAGGAGGATAATAGGAGGGGAATCCCCATCTTGAACCTTGACCCGATCCCGAAATGGACACAAAGGGTGATCGACATAAACGCTCTTTGTATGGAGCATAATTTGAGAGCAACAAATGGGCGTTCTAGGTCAGATCCCATGGGTGCCCACACATATAATAGGACGGGCCACTCCTCCAGAATTGACTTTGTCATGCTCAACTATACCCTCTGGTCATACCACCAAGACATGGAGGTTATAGAAACCTGTGATAGCGACCACAACCCTCTTGCTGTAACCATTTCTGTTCCCTGGTTCCAGGGCTCTCAAGAAACCACCAACCAGATATGGAAATCCTCATGTGAGATCCTCCCCTCGAACTGTGGGAGACGTCTCAAATGGGCAAGAGTCGCAGCAGACGAGGCTAGGATGACACAAGCTGAAACCATCCTACTACAGGCTGAATCCAAGTTTGGTGCTTCAAATGGTGATAGTAAGAAGTTCCTATCACTATTTTTAGAGACAGTAACAGCACTAAGTGGGCTATTCACCATTTCGAAACCCAGCGCCAGCAGCGCTGCAAAAGGCGTCCCGAGAACAAACGGAAAGTGGTTCACAGCGAATTGCCGAAATGCTAAGAGTGATCTCGTGGCCGCAGTAAAAGGAAAAGACCAAGCTGCCATCAGGTCTGCAAGGAAACTCTACAGGAAATCTGTGACTGAGGCCAAGCGGTCATATGACTTCAATTTTTGGAGTGATCTAACGGAGGCAAGCACAAGGAAAGATGCCAAGGGGTTTTGGGACTTGCTAAGGTCAAGAGACAAGCCCATAGATCATCAACTGACTTGTAACATCCCGGGTGCTGCCTGGTTTGCCCATTTTTCGAACTTGTACACAGCGCAAACAGGGTCCCCCCAGCCAGATTTGCTATTACGGTTCAGTTCCACAGTCCTCCCACCAAACGAAGTTGCATTCACCGCTGTAGAAGTAGAGAAGGCAATTAGTTGTATTGTTCCCAACAAAGCGGCAGGCCCGGATGGGATCCCGGGCGAACTGATAAAAAATAATCCCCCATTTTGGAGCAGATTAATTGCTGCACTTCTTAATGAGGTTACGTTGGGGGGATCTTTCCCTGACTCTTGGAGGGGCGCTGAAGTCGTCCCCATTTTCAAGAAAGGCAACAGGGAAGATCCAGCTAATTACCGCCCCATCAGTTTGTTGGACACAACGCAAAAGGTGGCGGGGAAAGTGGTATTGGGCAGGATTCTGGAGTGGGTGGACGACAACCAGATATTATCTGATTTCCAAGCGGGCTTTAGATCAGGGACAGGCACCGTCGAGCAGACTTTCCGCCTTTTAATGCTCTATTGGAAGGTAGTGGTGCTAGGAGGAGGCAGTTTATACTTAGTCTTTATAGACTTAAAGACGGCCTTCGACCTGGTCCCACGAGCATTACTGTGGAAAGTCCTTGACGGTCTAGGTCTACCTCCCTACCTTCTGGCCTTATTGGTAAAATTCCATGCAAACAACTTTGCTCAAATCAGATGGGGTGCCCTGGGAGAAAAAACACCGTGTATCCCAGTAGACAGGGGCGTCCGCCAGGGGTGTGTGCTTGCCCCCACTCTGTTTTCGTTGTACGTAAATGGAGTGGTGGAGCATCTTTTACAACATCCTGCAGATGCACCATCCCTGGCCGGAAGGAAAATCCCGACGCTCCTGTTTGCGGATGACACCCTCCTGATTTCGAAGTCACCCACGGGCATACAGGCGCTACTTACCAGCTTTAAGGCCTTTTGTGATTCCAAGGGCTTAGCAATAAATATTGGCAAGACCAAATTTCTTGTCCTCAACCCCCCGAAGAAAACTGTAAAACCACCCACTCTAGACTCCGTTCCATTAGAACGGGTCAAAGAATTTGACTATTTAGGCATACGCCTCTGTGATAGCATGAACTGGAAGGCCCACCACCAGAAAGTGTTTCTAACCCACAAGAGGGTTGTTGGCGCTCTACTTAAAGAACAACGCGCCTCCTCAACAAAACCGATCGGGGCACTTCTTGACATTTATAGGGCCAGGGTTGTGAGTGCAGCATTGTATGGCGCAGAACTTTGGGGAACCCAGAGAGTGGACACTTTGGCCCACCTAGAAAATAAATTTCACAAAGACTTGATGAGGTTACCCCAGAGCACTCCTACAATCCCACTCTTGCTCGACGCAGGTACCCGCTCTATCTGCGAGCAAGCTAAATTACGTCCCTTATTGCTGTGGTCCAGAATTTGGAACGTTCCTGAACTCCACAGCTATGCGGATGCCCTAAAAGACGTTTTGTCCCTCCCTGGTTGGCACAAGATCACCTGGCTTAGAGAGGTTAAGAAGGCACTTATCTTGCTTGGTCTAGGATCTGCGTGGGAAAACAAAACCGCACCTCCCAAACAGGAATTGAAGAGGGCCTATTGGTCTTGGGTCGATAGTGAGAGACTGGGCAAATCTAACCATCCAAAAACTGTTGCCAACTTCCTGATGGTTAAATGTAAACCCTCCAGAGAAGCTTATATGGACCTGATCCACAGTCCTTATGATAGGGCTTTATATTTTAAATTCAGGGTTGGGGTTTTACCTTTATGCCAGTTCACTTCTACCTGGAAACCACCCTTGCAAACTGTTCCCGACTGTCCATTTTGTGAGCTGAAAACAGAATCTGTTGCACACTTTTTATTTGAGTGTCGAGCCTATCTGGCTCCCAGACGGAGGTGGTTGAAGCCTCTTTTCAGGAGCCTAGGAACCCGTTCACACCTGGAAGCTTTGAGAATACTGCTCTCAGACACAAGTCCCTTCTTTGCCATCTGTTTGGCAAAATTCCTAGGATGGGCTTGGCGTATAAGAACCACTAAAAAACTGATGATCCAATAATGTCTCCCCCTTTTTTAACATGTTTTTCTTGTCCAAATGGACAGATCTTTTTAAAGGTACAATGAATTGTAAGTTGTTTGTTCGATTATTGTTTTATACTGTGATGTTTCGCTTTTATGATATGTTTTTATATATCGAAATAAAGCTTATTACTTACATTACTTACAGAATAAGATGCACACGTTTTATTATACATGGGAGTACTAATTTTGCTTGCATGTTGCCATATAATTAATTAACATGTGTTGTTATTGTGTTGTGAATTAATGCACAGCTTAAATATAAACAAACGCAGATTAAATGTCCTTATTGTATACGTTTTGTGCTAAGAAGTGGTCGATTATGTAAGTATAAAACGCATTTGTGTTGCTTATTTGCTAGGTAACAACTAATGGGAAACATTAGTATGGGGGGAGGTAAACAGAATGGGTTTTAAATTCAATGATTAACATGAATTTGTGTTTGTTTCTATGATAGTTCCAAAAGTGGCTTCTGAGGCCTAGTTAGAAAATGGACGCTCGGGTAAACAGTGAGCAAGAGCTGAACAGCGCAGGCGCGCCAAACCTGCAAGTCAGAGTGAACTGCCTGTGCTCGAGGAGGTTCAAGCTGCCCTGGCCCGGAACCTAGGATGGGTGCCAGACATGGACGACTGAATGTACTGATCCTGAGAAAATATTGTGATGTTGCCACTCTAGGAAATGGTTAGGCCAAAGACTGTCCTAAAACAAAGACCCTTTATTTTAATGCTGAACCATCGAGAAAATGATGTTGTAATGGTGAGATGATGCTCACCCACCCCGAAATTGTCCAATGAGAGTTTGAATAAGAAATGATAATTACTGTTTAGATAGATTAAGTTAGAGAAATAAGGTATAAAATCCCCTGGTTTATATCAAGAAGGGGTCGCTTTCTCGATTTCATCTGGAAGTGCTGCCCGACTGATGACCGATTCCTGGATGTAAGACTGTAATGATTTTTTTTTACTTGTTTGCTTTGCAGGTTTGAAGGATAAGATGAGGGTGTTAGTTAGGGATGTTGGGAGAGAATGAATTTGGAACTATCTGTTCTTTGCTAAACTTTAACTGTTTTCTAAAATAAAGCGATTTTTCTTGAGCTCTAAATAAAATGATCATTTTGAAATAAAGTTTAAGATTTACTGAGTAAAGAATTTACTAATGCATAAATGTCAGACATAATGAAGTTTTGCTGTTAATAAAGTTGGGAAAATGGAATTTTAAAAGCTGGTCTTGTGATTTTCCTACACCTAATTTTCTTTCTAGCGGATCCATTGCCACTATGGTGGTGTGTCTGAATAATTACAAATTTGAATAAAACCATGGTAAAGTGTAATAATCTGCAGGTGTAAATAAAAAATAGTTAAATAGGTTTAGACGCTCCACCAAATGTTACAGCATTTCTCCATAGCCAAGTATAAGTGAACAGGGTAAATGCGCAGTGTTATGGGCCTCACTGATGCATGATTTGTGAGTTTTAAGGTTTCAGGGAAATGGTGAGTATTGATTAGAAATGATTTCTGGAGCCGCGCTGTAGCACCACCATTAACAGGTATCCTAGTAGCGAGCAGAAATGGAGTAGTCCACGGCAAAAAGTGACTCCTGCCACTTTCTTGCAGTATTATTTCAGTCCCCGCCTCTACTAGACACCGATAATATTGATCATGCAGTGGATGTTTTTGAAAAGGCTATTATGCAGGCCCTCAACATTATTGCACCTCTGTCAAGGGTCAAACCTAAGTCTAAGGTATCACCCTGGTTCACTGATTTACTAAAATCTGAAAAACTAGCCCGTTGGAAAGCGGAAGGAAAATGGAGGAAAATCAAAAGTATTGAAGACAGACAGGCGTATAAACGTACTCATTGATGTTATTTAGATAACATTGTTAGCCTAAAAACATATTTTATCAATAGAATCAATAAGGCTGCTAACTCTAATAAGGAGCTTTACAAAGTACTAAAGGAATTTACCAATTCTTCCCTCTGTCAGTCTTGCAACCCTTCTTTCCAAGCCTGGGAAGACATGTTGTCAACTTTCTTTGAGGAAAAGATCAATACCATTCATAACACCTTTTCGTAACACAGTAATTAGTTCGGTAAATCCTTCTAGAAGTGAGGTAACATTCTGAATTGGTGGCAAGTACGCTATAATTATTATTACATTATAACGAACTTGGCACCGATTCAGAATGTTACCTCCCTTCTAGAAGGATTTACCGAACTCTCCCAAGAAGAAGTCAGATCCCCCCTTCTTAAGATCAAATCGGGTTCACCAGGTGACCCAGTTTCTCCTCACATTCTGTCAATTATTGCCCCATCACTGCTCAAGAACCTGACTGACCTTTTTAATATGTCCTTAGACCAAGCAATAGTCCCTATTAAATGAAAAGCAGCTAGGGTTAAACCTATTCTGAAAAAACCTTCTGCAGATCCCCAGGAGCCTAGCAACTACCGCCCTTTTTCTCTCCTTACTTGCTTTGGAAAGGTACTCATGCTCCTGGTGAACAAACAACTCACTACGTATTTAGAGAGTCACAAACTGTTAGACCCCTCTCAATCGGGGTTCAGGTCTGCCCATAGTACAGAAACCTCGCTGGTGGAAGTTGTAGACAACATAAGACTTGCCCAGGACAACGGGCAATCCACCATGTGAGTCCTGTTTGACCTGCCGGCTGCCTTCAATACCATCTCCCACAGTATATTAGAACAACAGCTGTGGGAGATAGGAGTCAGGGGAACAGTCCTAGACTGGCTTAGAAACTATCTAGTAGATCAAACCTCCACAGTACAACTGGGACCCCGGGTCTCCTGTAGTCAGTTGGTAGACAGGGGAGTCCCACCGGGATCCATTATAAGTCTCATTCTCTTCAATCTATGTGGCACCCCTGGCCAAAGTGATCAGATTCTATGGGTTCAATCCAATGTTATACGCCGATACCCAGCTACTGATCACCCTTGATCCTAATCCAAGTTACACTAAACTCAGATTTAAAAATTGCATGATCCTTATTAACAGCTGGATGCAAATCAACCATATCCAACTCCATCTCCCAAACCTGTGGTGCGCAACCTTGGAGTAAAGATCGATAATCAGCTGACCATGAAGGACCGCGTAAACCATATAATGGGTACTTGCTACGGACTAATGTGTTGCCTACGCAGGGTTTTCAAATGGATTCCAATAGAATCAAGGAAACCACTTGTCCAGGTTCTCATCATAGGTTGGCGTGTCTATGGAAATGCTCTGATGGCTTCCATTAATGAAGATCTTTACAACAGACTTCAGGTCTTGCAGAATACTGTCGCCAGGCTGTGGCTCAATCTCCCATCTATTTATTTATTCATTCAAGAGTTTTATATAGCGCTGGCTAGACCAGGAGGTATCAGAGCGCTTTACATGAGGTTTCACAAAAATTACAATTACAAGATTACATCAGTTCCAAATTACATCAGTTGCTAGACAAACAATTGCAAGAGCGTAGAAGACGAGATAATTGAAGTGTAGAGGGGAAGTAGTGGGGGGTAAGGGAGGTGAGAAAGTGAAGATAGGGGAAGAGACAAACAGTAGAGACGAAAGGAAGTCTGTCTAAAGACCAATTGGGTAGGTGACGACCAAAGGAGGTTATCCACTGCCCATCTCCCCTATAGCTAAACCAGGTAGCTCCATTGGACATCAGACAGAATAGGTCAGTCTCACTACATTGAGAGAGGAGAGAAGGAGAGAAATAGAAGGAGGGAGGAAGCGAGCGGAGACGACAAGAGAGATGAAAGGAAGTCTGTCAAAAAACTGACTGGGTAGGTGACGTCCAGGGAGAGAATCTCCGGCCTGTCTCCCCTATAGCTAAACCATGCAGCTCCATCGGGCGTCGGACAGAATAGCTAGATCTTAAATGACGAGGGAAAAATTCACAGATAGAACGGGGGAACTAAAGGGCCCGGACAGGTGAGGGCAAAGGTCAGAAGCAGGAAAGTGGAGAAGAGTAGAGTGGGAAGAGTAGAGTAGAGTCATTGCGAAGTTCTTTTTTGGAATTTTTTAAACATAGCCGCCAAATCCGCTTTTGTGATCGCCATTGGAGTACTCTTCTGGGGAGTAGTGTGGCTCACTGGTTAGAGGCGGCAGACCTGAGAGCAGAAGTCAGCCCGGGACCAGGGTTTAATTCCCGACGCGGCAGGGTCGTGGACCTTGGTCAGCGGACTCGATAATTCTCGCTTCGGTGCTTACTCTAATCAGGGGTTCCACTCGGCAACTCTGGGCATTAGCTTGCCTAATCTCCACAACGGCCCCACCAATTCCGGGGATGCCTGGCTCCACCTTGGGGACTCGCAGCAGGGAGCATCCCACAGGGAAAGCCAGGACGGGTTCCCCAGAGTTATACAGCGCCGGGACGCCCCGTTGCTGGGGCAGCTGTGCGCTTTACAAGTATACTACATTTACATTTACATTGCAGTGGCTCCTGCGTCATCTCGCAGCGTCTGGCGTTTGACTGAAGGAATGAAAAAAAAATCAGAGACTTTACCCAACTGCTTGCTCATCGTCTTCTTTGACGGCATAGGGTTAGGGTGTGGACCAGGCTGGCCCCTGAGCAGTTGTCTGAGATGAGGCTGCTGCACTCCCAGTTGTAGGTGACTGAGTGGGGGGATTAAGGCAAGGTGGGGGTTGTCGGGCCCCCAGGCGCAAATTCAGGAGGGATATGCAGCCTCAAATTTAGGAATGCCTCATGGGGAGTGCATCGTGGCTAGTCGGTGCCAGCAATGCCATATAGGAGGACGGCCAGCAAGTAAGGACCGATGGGGGGTGGTATGGACTGTGGCCCTTCTGGTCGTGCCAGAGTCCATGGCGTCGGAGCAAGACCATGAGGAGAAGCACCACGGCGACTATCAGCGCAAATCATTTTTTCATACGTCGATGGCCTTAAGGCAGCGGGGCTGTGGACAAAAACACTGACCAAATTTAATAAGATCACGCACTCCTAACGGCTCCTCCTTGAACTTTGGATTGGAATACAACTTTTTACCCTCTCTGATTTGGAGCCTTGACCCAAGAATTGAGGAAAATTGGTCCTGAGGAGAACCCTGGTATTGGCGGGGTTTGAAACGCGTCGACCGACCCGGTCCCGGGTCACAAAAACATTTTCCATCCACAATTATATTTGCAAATAGAAAGAAGATTTGGTTTCTCGTTTTTTGCAACTTTATAAAGAACTGTATATTGACCAAAAAAACAGGGTTTATTTATGTTTTTGTATAGTATCGTTGACACCGGGACTAGTATGTGTATGTATGAGCAGTAGTATGAATGAGTGGCCAAGAGTGTTTGAAATTGACAGTGTGTGTTATAACTTTTTTTCTTATGAACTTTACACTTTTTGTATGTAAATGTATATAGTCTGTTTGTATTTCCATGCACAAAACAAGTATGTGTTAAAAAATTGAATAATACTTGAAAAAGAAGCAATAAAAGTTATATGTTGCAATTTCTAACGCAGGTGTTTATGTTACATTCATGACAACCATTTCTTTGATTATGGACTTGTAATTTAGGTTCTCAGCACTGGCAATTGTATTGTTCTATTAGTTAGAGTGCATAGGCAGCACGTAGAGAGTCATTGGTGTGTGCTGGGTCCAGCCTTCAGGCGTTGGTGGCCGCTGGCAACGTGGTGTGTGGAGGCCACGGACCCCAGGGCGCGATCACTATCGCGGAATCGGTGTTGTCAGGGTCGGATCAGGTCCGGAGGCAGATCAAGGTTGCTCTGTAGGGCCTCGAGGTAATCTGGCAATGTCGATATCCCCGGACCATGGTCTAGGCCAAGTAGCAGGCTGGAAATGCAGGGGGAGATCACAGGCTGAACAGGGAGCTGGTGCGAGGTAAGAGTGAGCCAGGTAAAGCACTGATCTTCATCCGACGGTCGCCAGCGGCCGCCATCTTAGAGTCAGGCAAGCACCCGATGGAATGTCTCAAAGTATGGCCGCCTCCAGAGTGAAGCCGATTTGTGTGCCCCCCGGCCCATAAGAATCAGCGGGAGTCTCCGCAGGGCGGCAGCACGTAGGCAGCAATCCTACCTCCCGAAGGCGCCCTTAGTCGGCGCCGTCCCCGGCAATATGACGGCCGCCATTTTGTGCGCCGACGCTTCTCTCCTCTTTCAGGGATATATCAGCCGCGTCCGAGGTCTTTGGAACGGGCAAAGTCGCTCCGCTGGTGCCCCAAGCACTCCGCTTCCAGTAGGGAGTATTTTCGTCCAAGATGAAGCCCCGTAGCCGCCTAGAGCCGGGCCGGGGCAGCGCGTGGGCCGGGAGCCGAGGCGAGCTACGTACGCCCTGCCCATCTGCACCTAGTCTGAAAGCTCTTCATTGGCTTCCCATAAGGAAACAAATCGGCTTCAAGGATATTTGTTTGGTACATAGGACTATGTATGGAAACGGGCCAAGCTACCTTGCCAAAAAACTCAACTGGCACCAATCTAATAGGACGCTCAGGTCAGCAACTAAATTCCTCCTCACCCCCCTTAGGATTTGCACCACTAGAAATGGCAGAAGATCCTTTTCTCACTTGGCTCCTGATTTTTAGAACAAACTCCCACTGCAGCTCTGCATGCTCATGGATCATAAGCAGTTCCGAAAGAGGCTAAAAACATTGCTTTTTTGATCGCCTTCCTCCTTTTGTCAATCGTCTCTTCTGCCTTCCATCGGAGACCCATGGGTTATATGTGTGCTCAATAAATCTCTCTGACTCTGACTTAGACTTTATGGGGTGGGTTCGGCAAATTTTTATAATGCCTGCATGTGACTATTTATTTTAGACCTTTAGGTGTTGGTCTAAAATTATTATATTGTCTGCATATAATAGGCAGACTATTTCTTTACTTCCAATAGATAGTGCTATACCCTCACTTTGAGTTAGGTGGCCTGGACGATCCTTAATGTGTAGTGAGAAGAGAATCGGGCTAGAAGGCACCTTTGTTTTTAGCCATTTGTAGTTATTTTCGCAGATAGGCGCAAGTTATCACCTAAGAGAACTCTAAACCAAGTAGAGGAGTGGGGTGCAATTACCAGCTCAAACCGGGTGCTTGGCATACCCAGCCATACCAGCTTCCTCCACAGCAAAGGACGATCCACTTTGTCAAAAGCTGTGGCCAAGTCTAGAAAGACTGCATAGGTGGCTCCTCCACTTACTCCTACTTGCTTCTCATTAATCAGCTGAAGGACTGCTATATAGTCACTAGTCCCATGATTTCTTTGGAGCCACTCTCCCCGAGCCTTCATTGACCCGGGGACCCCATACCTTGGAGACAAATTCAACAAAAACAAGCATTTACAATGCAATGGTTTCGCCTTTTGAAAAGTTTGAGCTATTGGCATTGTAAATGACAAAATTTGTATTTATGTGTTGGTTTTGAAAACAGATAAATAAATGGCATTGTCATTTACAATGCCAATAGTTTAATCTCTGGCAAATGCCACACAAAAACACACAGACCCACACACACACACACACACAGACCCACACACACCAACAGAGCCCCCCACACACACACTGTTTACAAATAGAGGTGTGCCTGGTCGAGATTTGTAAAGCCTCTGTTGTAGGTGCACGCTTTAGAAAATCCTTTTGCAGGCCATGTTTGTATCCCCCACAGACATGTCTACAGACAGCCGTCCACACTCGGAAGGTTCCCCCGCTGTCTGCAGACACCATACCCCTAAATAGCAGCCATTAGAATCTGCCTCACAGGTTAAACAGCCCCAGCCCCGTTTGGACCAGACAACCGCCCGCCCGCCTCCTTTTGGAAAGTTTCCTCAGACACTGATCGCCTGTAAGCTAGCCTAGTGACAGCCCCTACCACCACGGGACTATTTCTACATACAATCAAGATTGCCCTCCCATACAAGGTTGTAGACACGTACTTTTCTGTACATACCACCCTCGCCTGAAGGTTCGTTTAGAATGCCCGCCTTAAGATGAGATTGCAGGACGTGCTCCACCAAAGAACCATTCACACAGCACCATCCGCTGTAAACCAGTGCAAAGACCACTCTCTCCTACATACTAGTCCACAGACCACCAATTCCCTGGAGAGACGCCCAAAGAGCACCCTCCCCTACGCACCAGTTTACATAATCCTCTCCTACAAGACCATTTTATCTTACAGACCGGTCTACAAACCAATTTACAGGCACCTGCCCCTATTGACAAGCAGACACTTCTGCTTCACAGACTCGCCTGCCTACAGTCCTCTTCCACAGGTCAAGTTACAAACTGCCCTTCTGTGAAGAATACACAGAAACCACACCTCTCCTGGTTGGGTTTGTCTATAGATAGTCCTACCTTACAGATTTGTCCACAGGTCACCTCTCCCCACAGATCTGTTGACTGACGGCACTCCTCCGCAGACCAGTCTACATGCAGCCTCCATCTGCGCCTTTTGTTTCCCTCAAACCCTCGATATCTGAACAGCTGATGAAGCTCATTAAATCATTAATTGCGCCCGATGCCGACTCTCGCTCTCCCCTGCAGCTGTCACTCTCCCCTCTCCAGCTATGCATCGCCCGGCCGTCTTTCCTGATACGCCTTCACGGAACCTTGCATAGTAGTGATGCCGCTCAAGCCTCCTGCCCTCATCTCCCACTCCGCCTCACCTCCGACGCTACCAACATCTGCGCGTCCATTTCACTCACGTCGCCACCCCCCCCCCCTCAACTGTAGCAGGGTTTCCGTTCTCCCACAGAACTGTGCATAGAGATTTGGAACCTCTGCGAATTAGGGTGGCTAAAAACTCACCTCAGTACCCAAAATCCCCTTACCAGGCTAGCTACAGTGTCTCATTGGTCATAATAAACTTCCAATGATTAGACAAACCAGAACATGAACTTACGATACCTCAGGTTACGTGGAACACATGAGCACTCTTTCGTTATACAATCATTCCAAACCAGAATATGGAGTAAATGAGGACACGTGCACATTTGAAATATTTATTTACTAATGCCGTTTTCTCAAAGGCAGTATCTTAGATAATACAAGGAAACATATTATCAGAAGCAAAGTTATCAGCATAGTTACTAGTCCATAGAAAGCAAAAGGTGACAGCATGCTAAGATGCTGTAATGAATAAGCGTTAACAACACCTAATTCTCACCCTCCCTAACTAGCATATTATATTAATATCTAAGAAGGTCTCTTTGGGGTTTAGCAGGGCGGGCCCATACCTCAAGATCCTAGTATGAAGAGATCACATCAGCTTCCACCAGCTCTCTGCATGCGAACCGCATCAAGTGTATATGTGTGCTCTAAGCAAAGCAATATAAAAGGCGCCTAAAGCCAGAAATTGGCAGGAGCTGCACTTATGTTATGTCTATGAAGGTGCGGAGATCAGACCTCATAACAATTCTGTGTCGTGTTATCCTTGAAGCTTCAGCACTCTCTGTACAGACATAGTTTATTAAGCAAAGCTGATATCAGAGCAATAACATATTATTCTCATGTAAATCACAACGCTCTACTAGGTTGAAAGCTAAATCAACAATTATGTGCCGTGTGCAGAAGCAGCAAAAGGAAAAATGGCGTTTAAACATTTAATAAGCCCATGCTAACTTAACACAGTATATAGATAAGCAGTAACTATATGACACCCCCCCCATGATCCGAGCACGGATAAGATAAGATAAGATAAGGGCCTCATCATGACAGCAGAGTTCAAGAACGATGAGCGATATTAATAATCTTAGAAATCGATGGGAAAAAATGTTTCATGAATCAACTCAAAAAAATCCAAAATGTCAATACTTTGTTCACTTTTGCTCATGCCAATAGGTCTGGGAGGTGAAAAATGCAAGCAAAATTTGCAAAAAGCTATGTCAGTAGAAAACAAGGGGCCGTGATCTGAAACTTGGAAAGGTTTCTAGGACGTGACCGAATATGCAAAATATGCAGCAACAGCCTCCAATATAAAATCACCGTCTTCATCCGAAAACAGTTCAGCCATCCAATTTAACAGTGGGAAAGAACATACGTGCTCTTCTAGTGCCGGAGCCTCTATCACCATCAGAGGACAACTCGGTGGGTTCTCAAGAAAGCTATGTGCCAAGAAATCTTGCGCTGCTTCGAGTATGTTCCAATGACCCATTAGTCCATGCATCGCTGCCAAGGCAATAATCCTTTCGTCAGTACAAACCAACTCGTGAGTAACGACGGGACCCATTAGCTGATTAAAATCGACGTCAGCAGAAACCGTCTTGCAGAGACACAAATCAAGGGCCCAGTCGAAATCGCAGCTGAGGCAATGAGATACAGGCTGGACACATGTAAAATAGGAAAATCGAAACGATAATCCATACGCCGTGCTTAAAGTCGCAAGTGGCAAAGTGCCATAATATTCAAGCATCCTGTTGCGAAACAGTGCCAGGAGGGGCTGCGCGGCTTCTTGCACAGGAAGGGCATCCATGTTTAATGAAACAAAAGATCACCAGAACGCCTGCCGCCAGTGCCAGTAAAACCGGGAATCCACCAAACAGACTCGAAAAAATAGAATGGAAGAAAGCAGGAATGACTCCAAATATTTTCTCAAATGAAGTCAGGAGACCACTGCTAACTATTTTAAAAAAGTGCGCCAGCCCAGTTGTGGAGGACGCGTTAAAGATTGAATGAACCAGTTCGCTGAAATGCAACGGCAAATCAGTATTTAAAAGGGCCTGAACCTCTTTGCGTGTGTTAGCTATGTGAAGCACAAATGTTTCTCGAGCCGAACTCAAGGCCACTTCTTTTTGGGACAAAAGAGCTCTTATTCTACTCATGCCATTGAACTCCGCTGTCAAGGTTGGGATGCGCGGCCAGATGGAAACATCCCCGTTCCCATGCGTGGGTGGGTAAAGTACATTTTTGCAGCAAACCACACGTTCAGATACTGTTACCACATAAGCCACACCTTTAATTAACCCGCAACAATTCTCATTATTTAAAAGTAAATAACTTCCGTTCGCCAGTAAGGTAAAAGTGGGGATAATTGCTGGAACTGGCATTCCTTTTAAAACACAGGCTAAATTTGGTTGGTCCTGGTTACAAGAACCGTGCAACTGTATGTGTCTACACATTAAGGAGTGATCCGGTGTCTCTGTACACTCCTCCCCATTCAGATAAACTTTCTGTCCGTCTTTCAAACATCTGTAAGTAAATGGGAGGGACCAGACTTCATGGAGAAACCCACTACCTAACGGTTCATAGCGACCTATCGCAACATATCGCATACAATTAGTAAACTTATACAAAGCAAATGGTAATGTTATCAAACCGTGGATAAGCCACGTCGCAGCAGTGGCCTCCGCCACAGAAAAAGGCAAGGATTCTAATCTCTCAATATGTAACATTGAAAAAGACGCATCTCGCATGGAAAGCAAGCGCTGCTTGTCAGTCAAATTAAAAGGGGCAAAGAGAGAGGAAACATTCATGTAGGTCCATGGCACCTTGCCAGATTTCAACGTCTGTAGGGTCCAAGCAAATTGCATGACAGAACGCAATTGATTTTGGCCATGGTACAAAGCAGACACCTTATCCTGCACAATATCCACCACAGAGGACACAATATTATCTAACGTGTAAATGCGGGAAGAAAGCATGTTAATACTATTATCAACTACTGCAAGCACCTTCTCAAGATTAGCTTGATCAATTGCTCTAAGGCGTGTTGCCGCCTCAACCTGTGATGTCTTCCAGATTTCATTGTAAATAGCATATATCCATCTTTTTGATCTACCACTAGCCGGGCCCTTTATGAAATCATTCAAATCAACATCTTCATTCAGCTTGGATAGATGCAGTTTAACCACAGCCAAGGTAGAATGTTTCAGCCAATTTTGACACAACTTGCCTACTGAATAAGTCGTGACAGAATGGTCAGTTTCAAAACGGGGATCAGGTCTGACCTGTCTAAAACCATCAGATAAATTCAGAAAACGGTGCTGGCATGAATCAGCACTTCTGTGCCACATCAGCCAACCTTTTGGATCCATACTGGATATGTTAAAGGTAGAATTAAGCAAAAGGGTCTGCAAGTCCCTAATGGAGAACTGAGTAAAATTACTCCAGCCAGAATATTCCTCCAATTCAGGGATGGTAGGAGTATTTAATCTTTTAGAAGTAGCCAATCCAAAGCATGTTGTTTGCGAAATTGTTGCATTCAAAAACAACATATGATTTGGGATGAGACATGCAAGGTGCAAAGCCTCAGAGCCTTGTACCTGCCAGCCTTTAGAACCCCAAACAGATTTAAGGTCAATAGATTCCTTCCATAACTCGTAGCCTCCAAAAGCTAACTGATCAAGGAAGGACTTTGAGTACAACAATTTAGTATTGGTAAGTCTAACCTTGGACATCGGCTTCTGTGACATTTTAAAATAAAAAGATTCGGGATTGGATTGATTGAAGTCAGTAAAATAAGTGTACTTTTTCAAAAAGGTATTTGAACTGCCTTGTTTAGGAGCTGGGCAATGCTCCCATTGCGTAAAATTAACAGCATTCCTTCTGGAAGAAGTTTTATGTAAGAAGTGATTGCCAAAATGTTGGAAGCAAAATAAATCACCATAATTAGCAGATTCTAAATACAAATCCTCAGCATAGTATTTCAAATCAGAAAACAAACTCTCCACGGCCTGAACATCCCAATCGTCAGAACGTATGTTTTATTTCGCTACATCCCCCATGTTAACTCTAAGGACATTAGGGACATTAACAACCTCTGTAGGGCCATGAATTTGAACTGCATCCCCCACAATTCCATCAAGGACTGGCCAAGCAGTGATGTTAACAAATGTCAAGTCTCTTTTCAATCTGTGTGCTGAATGGGACGAGGAAAGGGGGGCCAAAGTTCCATTTAAATGTCGAATGCATGTTCTTTCCTCGACGTAGTGTCCATTGATGAATCGAAAAAAATAAAACACAAAACCACTTGACATAAAAAGGTAAATTAAAAAAAGTACCAGCCAAATATATGTCCAAGGGGGAATCAAAAAATGTTTTTTAAATAAAGTGGCATAAACTGCAAACCGTGAGGGTTTCTTCGAGGCATTGGAAACAGTGTCAAACGAAAATCTTGATTCTGTGGCCAAACGTGTTTGCAGGTCAGGTATAGATAAGTCAGTGGGGTAAGTGTAATCAATTTCATCATGGTCTGTACCAGGCAAAGTACTTAATAAAGGACTGGAAAGTGCAGGTAATTCGATAGCTACTTCAGGTTCAGGATTAGAAGCAGTGGCCAAAACAGAATTTCTCACAATGGAAGGACAGGAGACTGCCGGTATCATACTAAGAAGAATCGGCCACTCTGTGTATCTTGACATTGTCAATGGAGATAAACCTGTTTTCCTTCACTCCAAGGACTGGAACCGGAGCTCGATAGGAAGGTCCAAATTCTTTCTTGTTATCGATCTTCTCTCGAACGAGTTCTCCAACTTGGGGTAGCCAGCCAACTACCGGGATCTGCAACACAACATCCGATGTGGAGGGCAAATGTTCCTTTGCAAGACTGTCTCTGGTCTTTTGTAGATCCTGTAAAACATTGCAATGTTCATCTACGTCAAAGGTTGTGGCGCGAACCACGCAGTCTAGACCATCAAGGTCAGGGACGTACATCTTGATGCCAAAGAGCATTTCGTATGGGGTCCGCCCACCCAGAGACCTTCTAGGGAGATTATTAAGAGCACGCTGCACACCATTGAGGTGAGCCAGCCAGTTTCTGCCAGTGCCTATAACTCGAGCTGTCAAAGATTGCTTTAAGTCACGGTTCATTCGCTCCACTACACTATTACCCTCAGGTCTGTAGGGAGACGAAAACTTGACTTGGACCCCCATCGAAGTCATGGCATCCTTATATGCCTTTGAGGCGAAAGCCGGGCCCTGATCCAAATGGAAGGTACCACAGGCAAAAATCCCTACAAAGACACGCAAATCTCTAATGACAGTCCGTGAATCAGCGCTGCGATGGGGCCAAACCCACACAAAGCGTGTGCATGAATCAACTGCTACTAAGATGTACTTATACGCAGTATCAGAGGAAAAAGGACCGCAGTGATCTAAATAAACACATCCTAGCGGTTTATTAGATATGTACAACTGTGTCTGTGGCGGACGCGTAGCAGTCGAAGGTTTAATCTGCTGGCAAATGTCACATTGAAGGACATAGTCTCGCGTCTGTTTGTACAGTCCCCGCCACCAGAAACGTTGTTGTAATTGAGTTACAGTGGCCGAGACGCCCGCATGCGCAGACGCCACACCTTCATGCGCCGCTGTAATCAAGCCAGCTCTGCGATCCGAGTTGGGAATTAAACGTTCACCAACATCAGGAATTTTTACAAAAGGAACCTTTTCGGGACTTAAGTGGTATGTGTACTTAGAAGGGAACCCCGTAGGATGTTTACCTCCCTTCTCAGTGGCAGCAACAGCCGCCAAGATGTTATCATCAATCTTACTTTTGGACCGTGTAACAGCTGCAACTAGATACTTAGACACCGCTGATTTCGCCGCTTCATCAGCAAGCAAGTTACCAAAAGCGTGAACTCCCACGCGCTGATGGCCGAGAGTATGAATCACAAAAACGAGCAGCAGATTAGCCTTAAGCTCAGCCACTCGAACCCAGATCATCTTGTGTTTTATTGTGCTACCCTTGGAATCACGAAAATCATTCTGAATCCAAAAGAACAAGTTTTCATTGTAAGACTGGACACAGTAGTAAGAATCACTCACAATAAGAGTAGTCACACTAGGATCAGCGTACTCCAACGCGAGTAAAAGAGCACGAAGCTCTGCCAATTGTGCGGTGCAGTCCCCTAGAGTCTGCGTGTGCACGACACTGGACTTGAACTCATCGTCCACCATGGCACCGACCACAATGGCGCATGCGGAAACGTAGGCGTGTTTAGAGCCATGCGCAACCTGCGCCGAACCATTAATTTAATTAATTAATTGTGGGTTTATATAGCGCTAGAATCAACTCCCGGAGGAGTATCTCCGCGCTTCGACCGCTGGGGAACCCGTCCTGGCTCACCCTGAGAGATGGTCCCTAATGGGTATCTCTAAGGTGCGACCAAGCATCCCCGGCGGTCTGGGGGGCCGTTGTGAAGATGAGGCAAGCTAATGCCTAGAGTTGCCGAGTGTGGTCCCTGACTGGAGTAGGCACCGAGGCGAGAATTATCGAGCCCGCTGACCCTGGTCTACGACCCTGCCGCGTCGGGAATCGAACCCTGGTCCCGGGCCGTCCTCTGCTTATGGGTCTGCGGCCTCTAACCAGTGAGCCACACCACTCCACCATCAGTGTAAATGATGCAATGGAAGTCCTCCAAAGGTCGCATTGCTAGAGGAGCAGGATGAACAAACTCATACTGCAAGTACTCCTGCGACCGCAATGAGGCGTCAAAAATAAACGTGACATCCGTGGACGTCAAGGAAGCAGCCCATTGAATCCACCGAGGGTGCAAAGCTTTAGAATTTGGTACACTGGCTTTAGTAACTGCCTCCAAATGAGGACAGGGTGTAACAACCAACATGCGTTTTCCCTGTGACAGAGCACGTTCCTTAAGAATCGCCATCTATACAGCCGTCAGAACTTTCTCCACAGTGGAAAACCGCATTTCAGCCGAAGTGTACAAGTCTGACTTGTAGGCAATAGGTACTGTGTCTCCTTCATTAAAGGTCAGGTACGTGAAACCCACCGTCCCAGGAATCATTCTTATCACCAGGTTAGTGTGGTTATTACGAGTCAGTAAGAATTTAGAAGCGAGCAGATCAGCCTGCAAAGATTGCAAGATGGCTGAGAGCTCAGGCAGCCAGCATGATTTGGAAAAAGTTAGTTGTATCAAAGCATACAAAGGCTTGATACGCTGGGCATATTCCGGAATGTATGTTCTCCCGAAATTTAAAAAACCCAGTAAAGACTGTAATTTTTTCAGTGTTGTCGGAGCGCGCAACTGTGCACATTTCTCCAGGAAGTGAGGAGCCAAACCTCTACCTTCATTGTTGAGCTCATAGCCCAAGAACAACACTGTGTACTCTGCAATGTGCGATTTCGCAAAGTTAAATTTGTAACCCATATCAGCAAAGTTACAAATTATGCTGTTGACTCGACACAGATGCTCCCAAATTTCGTCGTCTGTGAGATAAATCTCATCCACATACGAGCAAGCATCCGGGTTGATCCTCTCCAAGAGAGAGACAATGCGGGCAGTGAAAATCCCAGGACTATTCTTATAGCCCATCGGGAGACGCCGAAATTGTTTTTGGACCCCGGCTGAAGTAAAGCTGGTCCACTGGGAACTAAGACCATCCAATCTATGGGCATAAAAACCGTTGGAAATGTCAAGCGTGGTTTTAAAACGCTTACGCACAAGACTATCCACAAGTGCAGAGCCGTGAGTATTCTGTACTGCACAGTTACGGCAGTGCGAGTTTAAATGCCTGTAATCCAAAACCAAACGATACGTTCCGTCTGGCTTGTTCACAGTAAAAAGGGGATTATTCATTGGAGACACGCACGTTTCAATCACTCCCTGATATTCCAATTGTTCAAGGATAGCCGCGACGGAAGCCTTGGCTTCACGCCGAATGGGATATTGAGGTTGAGGCTGTGGCTGAGACCGTAAAGGAATCTCGTGGCTTGGGGACAATTTATCCCAACCACACTGGTTGCGGTACAGAGCTGGCGCTAGAGCCTTAGCCCACTCTTCTGCAAAATGCTGCGCATGCTCTTTCGAGACAGTGTTCGCGAAACTGGGGAGGATTACCTCCTGCCCTCGCGGCGCCGCGAGCACAAAAGGTGGGGGCCAGTCAGCCTCAGAAAGCAAAATGTCATACGTAGACGAAAGATTTTCCCAAAATACCCCTTTTACCGTACGTTGTATGTCTCCTTCGATTAATAGGACAATTTCAAAAAGTCTATCAGGGGGAGCAACTCTGGTATCTGCTGTTTCTATCACAACAAAAACATCAGTCGCTGTCACCTTCAGTAGTGGACGCAGGGCCTCTCTCACAATGGTAATCTCCGCCGCGCTGTCCAGCAAGGTCAGAGCCCACGTCAGATTCCGAAGCCGCGTTCTCACTATCTGTGGCATATCGATGCGCTGTTAAAGCCGCGACTTTCTTTTTGGCAAACTTCGGTCTCTTCGGCGTAGTGCCGTCCTGCCTCCCTGCACCATCTGCCTGGCGGGGCTGGTCACGTCCTTGCTGACCACCCCGACCTCTTCCGCCTCCTCCTCCAGCGGTCTTCGGGGCCGATGAGTCCTGAAAGGAATGAGGAGAGCGTTGATCAGAAACCTGAAATCGATCAGGTGATTTAATTGTCGCGCGATCGCGCAAGTCATAAACACGCTCTGGCTGCGCAGGCATTGGAGGAGCAGGAATAGATTCTTGAGTCTGCTGCTGTTGCTTACCCTGTTTCTGCTTCTTTGGCCAATTTTGTTTCTTGGACTTGGGCTGGACTTCTGTCTCAGAAGACTGCCCCTGAGGTTGCTTTTTCTCTTTGACAGAAAAAGGCTTTAGACCCTTACTAGTGCGACCTACTGTTTTATAAGCAGCCACAACAATCCTCGTTAACTGGCGGGGTTTTTCGGCATCTGGGATAGCCGCCAAAGCATTAGCCCCCTGAAAGTTCACTGCTTCCCCCTTGACATTAGCAAGTATGAGATCGCAAACTATTTCAAAGGAGCCACACAGGCGCATACCCAATTCAACCGCCGCCTCCGGTCCGTGATCATCTTGAATACGTTTAATGATCGTAGGCAGTACAGCCATAGATGGAATGCCGTAACACCTCGCATAAACAGCCGCAAAAGTTCTGCCCCAGGTCTCACAGTCAACGAGTTCGGGTGCTAAATCTTTCGGTAAACTAATCGTCAAGATTCTATGTTTATCTCCAGGAGTTGTATTAGGAAATACTGCTTCCAGCTGGTCAAATTTCTCGGAAAGCCAGAAAGGAAATTCATCCTTATCCTGGGGACGGTTACCCATAACAGCATTGACCATTACAGGACTGAGCTTCAATCCGCCCTGTCCCGCTGGAAGAGCCGGACCCCCCGGGGGCCCACCCGGGAGATGACGACCTATGTATTGGACTAATGCACGAATCACGGCAATTGAAACTACATGTAGCCTACGAACCTCCGCCAGGGTACAATTGCCGTGTTTTGAGGATGAGGAGTAAATCCTGCCAGAACAGGCCAATTTGCGCCTGGAATGGACAAAGGACCTAACCTCGGAGGGGTTAACGAATGGGGTAGGGCGCCACCAAACCAAACGCGATGCTGCCAATGATCAATAGGTATTTCCAGTGCCCTGTACGGAGTATATTCAGCCGGCACAGGAGAGGCAGTGTAGCTGTGGAACACACCAGAATTAGCGTCCACAGCCGGAAACGTCACCCACGAATAAAACAGTTCGTAAGGGTAAGCTGCATCCGCACTTACCACCAAAACCACAGCCAAGCCTTCTAATGGGACCTGGTAATTCTGCATATGATTGCGCACCGCAATGCGACTATGCTGCGGAATGTCCACAGGCTGGGCCATGACTGCACGGGAATTGAGAAAAACAAAGTAAACTTTGTAGCACAACTGGGTAGTAATTCAAAGAAACTGTTTTAGAAAAATTCAAGCTTGAAAAGACCTATTTCAAAAATAGGTAGGTGTTTCCGACACCACCGTTTTCCGGAAACGACAGTGAAGGGGTTAAGGTCTGAATGATATACTACTCGAGTGTCATGATATAAGACCACCGACGTATGGGCGCCATGTAGCAGGGTTTCCGTTCTCCCACAGAACTGTGCATAGAGATTTGGAACCTCTGCGAATTAGGGTGGCCCAAAACTCACCTCAGTACCCAAAATCCCCTTACCAGGCTAGCTACAGTGTCTCATTGGTCATAATAAACTTCCAATGATTAGACAAACCAGAACATGAACTTACGATACCTCAGGTTACGTGGAACACATCAGCACTCTTTCGTTATACAATCATTCCAAACCAGAACGTGGAGTAAATTAGGACACGTGCACATTTGAAATATTTATTTACTAATGCCGTTTTCTCAAACGCAGTGTCTTAGATAATACAAGGAAACATATTATCAGAAGCAAATTTATCAGCACAGTTACTAGTCCATAGAAAGCAAAGGGTGACAGCATGCTAAGATGCTGTAATGATTAAGCGTTAACACCTAATTCTCACCCTCCCTAACTAGCATATTATATTAATATCTAAGAAGGTCTCTTTGGGGTTTAGCAGGGCGGGCCCATACCTCAAGATCCTAGTATGAAGAGATCACATCAGCTTCCACCAGCTCTCTGCATGCGAACCGCATCAAGTGTATTTGTGTGCTCTAAGCAAAGCAATATAAAACGCGCCTAAAGCCAGAAATTGGCAGGAGCTGCACTTATGTTATGTCTATGAAGGTGCGGAGATCAGACTTCATAACAATTCTGTGTCATGTTATCCTTGAAGCTTCAGCACTCTCTGTACAGACATAGTTTATTAAGCAAAGCTGATATCAGAGCAATAACATATTATTCTCATGTAAATCACAACGCTCTACTAGGTTGAAAGCTAAATCAACAATTATGTGCCGTGTGCAGAAGCAGCAAAAGGAAAAATGGCGTTTAAACATTTAATAAGCCCATGCTAACTTAACACAGTATATAGATAAGCAGTAACTATATGACACAACAACTGTTCTCAGCCATCGGTCACCTTTAGCTGGTGCCCCTCCCTCTCCCATCCTCAACCGACTCCCTCCCCGCCCCCATCCTCCCTCCCAGACCCTGATAGGAAACAGACCTCGCCAGCTCGGCACAGTAACAGCCAAGTGGGAGGCTGCGAGTTTGCGCCCGGGGTTGGGACTGCCCCACTGAGCCAACCCCCGAGTACATTGTAGATAACATCAGAGGAGAGGGGCGTCTCGGACTATTGTGTTAATTAAAGGGAAAAACGGTGCACACGAAAATGGCTACCGACATACACAACCGAACGCACGGCATGGCCCGTTCATCGTGGACTGAGCGGGCACGCCGCGTCTTCCACCGGAGGACGCCGTACTACACTGGACAGTGTGTTGAGGGGGCTGCGCGGGGTCCGCGACGCCCCCACTTCTTCCTCACGGTATCACTGGCTTCGTTTCCCCTTCCAAATATAGCCTCAGCTCGAATCCGCCAGTTTCCGACAATGCGCCCCCCTCTCCCCTCCATTAATGGTTCCTGCCTTGCCAGAGCTCCGCCCCACCAGGGCACCCCTTCTCTGGGGGTCATCAGCTGCGGGCACATACGAGTAAACAAGCAGGCGACCCACAGACCCAGGCTGATCAGTGAGGATGGGAACTAGGAAGGCGAGAATACGGCATGGCTATATCCAACACGAAACATTGACACTGACGAGATATCCGCAAAAGAGCAGGGCCTCTCTCACTTCAAGTGAAATTCGCACAGCAACGGGCACACGGTTAGCAGGAGGGGGGACGGCACACGGACAGCGGGAGGGGGGACGGGCACACGGACAGCGGGAGGGGGGACGGGCACACGGACAGCGGGAGGGGGACGGAGGAAGGCAGGACAGCAGCAAGCACTCACCAGAGGTCGGGGCAAATGACAAAATAAAAGGCGGCCAAAAAAAAAAGAAAAAGTCAACGCCCACCGCCGCAATGACGTGCTAAAAGGGGCAGGATGAGAAAAAATCGCCGGAACGCCCACGAGTCGCCTCGGTGAATGACGGACAGATCTCTCTTCCAATGGCTAGCCTCCATTTATGGAGCTAGCCAATGGAAGAGAGACATTGAACAAAAGGAGGTATTGGGTCCTGAAACTGACCAGCCTGGACCTCAACAATCGTAAAACAGAACAAAGTGGCTAATCAGATTTGTTTTATAATTAGTTAGGACACACTCAGCCAAGTTGTGCTGCGTGAACCACAAGTTTATATTACAAAAAGATTTTTTATTTTCATTTTTGGTTAAATTTCATTGGTTTGTCCGTATGTCTTCAAAGGAATACTTTGTCAAAACAGTAGAGTTAACAACAGGCAATTATGTGCGCAATATATACAAGTGAAAAAAATGTTCACAAGAGATACTCAAAATTCAAGACACCAACATACCAATTATTACATACAAAGCAAATTGAAACATAGAAAGCATTTCACAAAAAGAACCAGTCCTGTAACTTATATACCAATGGACAGGCGGAAATCAGAATACAGTGAAACTGCCTGCCTGTCTCACAAAACCTGTGATAAAGTCTTTTAAGGATTGACAGCTAGGGCCGACGACAGTTGGATTGATTGTTCCCTGGCTGCACCCTTCTTTCTTGTCACAGGCTGGGGGTCAGAGGTTTTGTGAGACAGGCAGGCAGTTTCACTGTATTCTGATTTCCGCCTGTCCATGTCTTGAATTTTGAGTATCTCTTGTGAACATTTTTTTCACTTGTATCTATTGCGCACATAATTGCCTGTTGTTGATTCTACTGTTTTGACAAAGTATTCCTTTGAAGACATACGGACAAACCAATGAAATCTAACCAAAAATGAAAATAAAAAATCTTTTTGTAATATAAACTCGTGGTTCACGCAGCACAACTTGGCTGAGTGTGTCCTAACTAATTATAAAAACAAATCTGATTAGCCACTTTGTTCTGTTTTGCAATGGAAGAGAGAGGCGGAACTAAGGCCACACTGTTTCTAACATAAGATTTCGCCTGCGCGAAATGTTGCTGCGCAGCTTTCGACAGGCGAAACCTAAAAAGGGAGGCGGGACTGCACTGCTCTCGCTCCCAGAGCCTTCTCTGTCCCCGGGGACCTCAATCCCTAGGGCCGTATGGTATTACAGAGGGGCCCCCCTCCCACAGCTTCATTAGGCTCCGGTCCCCATCGCTTGGGGCTAAATTCAATTAAAAAAGGGAGCTTGGGGGTGGTTCTCCTTGCTTTCTCTTCCTATTCTTCCTTTTTTCTTCGGGTGGTGGGTGGGAATGTATCTGTTATTTGTTGCTTCTTGTAATGTCAATGCACTTATTAGTAAAGGCGATGCGCTTTGTAAGACCCGTTTACTGCATGCTTGTTTCCTGCATTGTTCAATAAAAAGATTTAAACCATAAAAAAGGGAGCTTCAGGCCCCGGGACCAAATGCCTGGGCCAAATTCAATTAAAAAAGTCTAGGGGGCCATGGGGTCCTTCTCCGCAAGCCTTGTTAGGACCAAAGGAACCAATCCCCCGGAAGGCAAATTCATCCAAAAAGAGGAGGAGGCCTGCGCGGCTCCCTTCCCGAGACTTCTCATGCCTGGCCCCCTTCCATCTACAAATTCGGCCTAGCTCAAGGGAGGTGGAGGTCCCCAGGGCTGAAAATGGCCCAGAAGGGGTGCTGCGTGGCCCCCCTTCCCCCATTTTGGAATCGGCCTGGCAGCGGGGAGGTGGTGGTCCCTGGGGCCGTAATGGGCTTAGGGATGGGGGGCGTGTGTGCCCTCCTTTTCAATATGCGAATTTAATGTTGCCTCCCAGGACTTGGCCCACCCAGGGGCTGAAGAAAAACAAGCTCTGGAGACCCCACCACCAGGCCTAGAGTGTCAGGGTATTCCTACCCTGCCCCCATCTCTTTTTTTCTTCTTTTTTTTAGGACTCGGCTGAGTCCAAGTCCCAAAATGACTGCCAACACTTCCTGGTTAAAGTGTTGGCAGACAATCAGATCTTAGAATGAGATCTGTCGGATTCGTGTCCCTGGATATACACTATTTTTCTATCTTTGAAAACTACTGAAGGGATTTACACCAAATAACAAAAGAGTTCCTCTGGACCAAGGTCTAGACTTTATGACAAATTTGGTGTAATTCCGTTCTGAGGTTTGGGCCGTAGTGGTGTCTAAAATCTTTATGAGAATTACCAGAGGAAATGCACATTTTTTGACCCCCCCTCCCCTTTCTTGGCCCCCTCTTGACGGATCACCCAGAAGCTTTCCATCCACAACTAGAAAAATGGAAGGCACTTTTATTTTTTTATTTTGTAGGATTAGTCAAACAGTGCACAAGTTATAAGCAAATCAAAAAATGCTTTTCTTATGGAAACTAGGTCCTAACTATTACACCCTACTGGCAAATGCCAGTCGGTGTTTTATACATTTATATGTTTTTTTTGTTAATGACTTTGGTGCCGCTTGACAAACGTTTTTAAAAAAAATTATTTTTATTGGTTTTTACACATTGTATACCATAAGATTCAGGTTTGCATAACATTTCCAGTGTTCCGAGTTCTTATATCTCCTTGGACAATACGGTTTGCTTTTTGTTGTCACATGTTCATCTTTAGTTTAGTTTAACATTCATGTGTGTTACACTTGGGTGTTGCATCCATTGCGTAGTGTGCACTACCATCTACCAGGTGAATAGTCTTGTGTGGCGTTAGCCAGGCAAAGTTGTCGCAATGGTAGGTATATCAGGTTTTAACTCTTATCTGTTTCATAAGGGGGTGTGTGATAAGTATGCCTTTAGGGGATCCAAAATATCTTTGGGTCGAGATGTCACTGGGAGGAGCTCTGAGTATATGGCTAATTGTTCCTGGCAATAAACTAGCCCACGCAGCCAGTCTTTAAATTTAGGAGGTCTTCCTCGCCCCATCTTCATGTGACCATGCGTTCAGCCAGTAGCAACCCGAGATCCACAAACTTCCTCCCGACGCATCCATATGTGCTGTAGCGCAATATTTGGGGTAAGGTTTAGTTGCCTGCGTGTCATCTGGGAAAGGGCCTCACGACCTCCTCCCAGAATTGGAAGATTGGTCTGCATGTCCAAGCTAGGTGGGGGAAGTCAACTCCTTCCTCCCCACATCTGTCCCATTTATCAGTGTCTCTTAGGTTGTAGCTTCGCAGCCTTGCCGGGGTATAGCACATATTGTGTAGAAACTTGTAATGGATGATTCCCAGTCTACTGTTAGCTGTTATTCGCTCAGTCTGTTGGCAGCAGTATGTCCAGTACGCATCTTCCTGGGGGTTGCCTATCTCTGTCTCCCGTCCCTCCCTAAATTTCCTCGTAGTCTTCACCAGAGAGGTGAGGGTGCTTCGATAGAGTAGTGTTAGTGCATGGGAAGCACTGGTTGTTTGGAGCATGTTGTGCAGCAGTAGTAGTGTAGGAGGTACATTTGGAAAGTCTAGGGTAATTGATTTGACATCTTGCCGCAGTCTAATATATAGAAATAGTTCTATGGGTGAGGGGTGCAGTCACCCAAAAACAACCCCTTATAGCGAAATTTCCCTTTGATGTACATATCCCCCTATGTGTGAATATTGTAGTGTTGCAGCATCTTTTGACAGATACCCTCATGTGTTACCGGAGTAGCGGGGTGATAGGCCAGGGGCAGTGCAGGGGAGTACATTATAGGTACTTGCAGCAGCTTTGCGATGTTCCTCTAGGCAGCGTTTGTGTATGCTATGGTGGAGTCTATATTTATGGGAGTGATTCTCCTGGTGGTGTATAGCGAGGAGTAATACTCCCAGAAAACCTGCAGTATCGCCTCAGTATCTTTCTGGGGCTGCCCTGTCGAATTTCAGACCTCCAGCACATAGTTGGTGAACCTGGGCTTTTGTGTCAATTTCACCAGTGCTTTCCCCGGTCTCTCCTCTTCTCCATATCTTCTTGTTTTGCGATATTTACAGCTGAAGAGGCATTTTGTGTCTGTCGCGTTTTGATACTCGGAAATCATGTCCCTTATTTTTGCCTGCACTGCCCCCTTGCCAGTTGCAGCTAATTCTGCTTCTAAGTCCCAGATATTCGTGTCCAGTTTTCCCAATGTGTGTCTTATATCCCTAAGTATACCGCCGGCTTTTGCAATGCAAATGCCCAGTATAGTCACTTTTAGTGCTTCCCAGACCGTTGCCAATGTGGGGACAGAGTCTATGTTGCGTTAGATGACTTTCTCCAGCTCTAGGCCTAGTTCAGCTTTATATGGGGCCCCCAGGAGGAGACAGCTGCAGAAGCACCGGGCACGGTCTAAGTATGTACACACCAAGTGCTGTGCATGTATTATCGAGGTCCCAAGACCTCTGGAGACCAACCAGTAATCTATTATGGCACAGAGGAGTGATGGGTGCACTCCCTGTCTGTATGATGTGTATCTCTCCATGCATCGATTAGTCGATGTTCATCCATGATCTGCTGTACTTGGCGTTGGGCCTTCGTGTAGTGCTGTGGCTGTGGGTGGGAACGGTCTAGGGCTGGTCGGATAATGAGATTAAAATCACCGCCCCAAATGACGTCTGCTGAGGCGATGCTCATAATCAGCCCCCAAAGCGCAACGTAGAATGCTTCGTTGTCTACGTTATGGCCATAGTAATTCACTAGTATAACTGAATGTGAGGCTAGTTTTTCCCAGATCACATTATATCTTCCCTGCAAATCAATTAGGGTACCCTCCTCGATGTAAGGGGAATTTGTCTGTATGAGGATGGCAGTGCCTCCCGAATAGGAAGAATAAGAGAAGTATCTGTGTGATGCCCTGCTGGGGGGTATTGTCTAGGGGCAAGGCAGTTCCTCCCCTCAGGTAGTACAAGAGGGGGAGGGTGTCCGGGACCTAAAAAAACATAGTGCAGCGCTAGTGGTATCTTCGTGAGTAGTTGCGTCCATAAGTGTCTTTGCAATTAATGTGTATAGAAGGCACATCCTTGATGAGTATCTACATTAAATGACTCATTAGCGTCTCATAACCGGTTCCTTTTTGGGGGGTTTCTTTACATGTCTGGTTCTGTGTCGTGATTGAGCCTTATTTGTGTCTTTCACTTCGTTACTGCAAACCCTGCTCCAATTCCGATAATGGTGAAGCTGTTCTGTACCTGGGCGGCGATTTCTCCAGTTGGCAGGGGTGTTGGGCAGTTTTTTAACGAATTCCATCACCTGCTGTGAGGATGTGTAAAAGTGCTGCTTGCCCTGATGCGTGATCCGCAATGTGCCGGGCAGAGCATTGCATAGGTTATGTTGGCTTGTTGCAATTGTTTCTTGGCCTGCTGGAATCTTTTCCTGGCTTCCTGGACCGCCATTGTGAAGTCAGGGTATAGAGTGATGTTGTATCCTTCAAACGTTAGTAATTGTTGCTCTCTTGCCCTACAAAATGCATTGTCTCGATAAGTCAGACGCCTAGCAACTATAGGCCTGGGGGGCTCAAGGGGGGAGCTAGCTGCAAGCAATAGGTGTGCTCTCTGCACCCCAAGTAACAGATGAAAAGCATCTTTCCCAAAGCTAGTGACCAGCAGACTCTCTACATATTCCTCCATCTTTCTAGTATTGGCCGATTCAAGAATTCCCAGGATTCGTATGTTGTTCCTCCTGGATTGAGCTTCCAGATATTCATTATTAGCTGCTATGATCTTCAGAAACTATTCAATTTCTGTTGTTTGTTCGGCTCTTTGGGAGGTGGTATCTTCGAGCTCCGATATTCTGTGCTCTGCTTCCGCTATCCTCCCATATTGTCTCTCCAGTTTTTTCATTATGAAATCCATGCGAGAACACATCTATTTTGGACTCGATCGAGGTTAGACTGCGTTTCACTGTTACCAGTATCAACTTTGTGTTCCTCTTCAAATTGGTGACTAGAGCCTTGCTTTTCTACCACTTCAGGATCCCGGTTGTGGCTCTGGCCTCTCTCTGATTTGCAGGGTTTCACTTGTTTACCATCTGATTTCCCCATTATTAGTGATTTCTAGTTGTTGCTTTCTGATTTCTTCACGCCGCCTATGCACCTGTGCACTTTGCAGGGTCTCTGGCACACGGGGTGTCATTTTAGTGATTGGGGCTGCAGAGTATGCTTGCTGCTTATTGGCCCTGCTGAGCTGCGCTATGTATATGTGTGCTTAGCTTTCCACCTTTCCACTGCAGTTGACAGTTTACGTCCTTCACTTTGATTTGCTACGGGGGTGGATATCAGGTTTCAGACTTCTACGGGGGAGAGGGGAGTCTGGTTTGTAGTGTCTTTTTGTGACCCCCTTGCCCTCGCGCCTGGGCTACTCGCAATGTTTTTTATTTGTGGCTGTATGTTTGTATGTTGTGCTGTCAAGCTGTGGCAATGTGCCGACCGGGCGGTCTCCCCAGGGGCCCAATGCAGCCCTCACCCATCCAGGGCCACAAGTGTTTGTCGCTCAGCACTGCAGCCCTCTGCCTCTTCCCAGGTGCTGCAATCAGTGTGGGATAGAGAGGGCAGTGTGGCCTCCAGAGGAGAAGGCCAGCACCCCTGCTCAGGTGCTCAGCCACCTCCCGCTGCTGTTGACTATCTCTTTTCATCTGACTCACTCCAGAGGCTCTGCAGTTATTGAAACCCTGGGGGGGGGGAACGGACAGGGACATGCAACGTGCCGGTGTTGTTGCCTCCTCTGAGTCAGAAGTGGGCAATTTGCAGAAGGCGCCTATTGTCGTGCGCGGTCATGCCTGTATTTCATATGCCAGGCCTTGAGAGTTTCTCAATATGGCCGCCGGGCAGTGACCTTGGGGCACCAGCATAGGCCCGCCCAGGCTGGGGCTGCAATCTCTTGTTGCTCATCCCCAGGACCCGTAGCCACCTCACAGATATTACATTCAGACGGAAGGTGGGGGGCAGAGCACCTTCCGGGAGGGGGGTGGAGGTACTTCGCGTTGCCCCGGTATTTGAGTTAGACTCTTTGCCATGGTTCAACCCCCCCAAGCTCCTTACTCCATCAGTGGTCTGGGACCATCCTCGTGTCAGTGAGTCTCCGGTTCCGCTGCGATATCTTCAGCTTTACCACCAACATTTGTTGTGTTTTTAGGCGTGGAGGTGTCCCGTCCACGAGCCAGCCTCTCCCTTGGCCTGTCCTCCGTTCGCAGCGAAGAGCCTTGCGGCCTCCGATGCTGTCTGCATTGTCTCCACAGGCCCGGGATACAGCAGTTGCATTCTGGGCACACGCACCTTGTTAATTGAGAGCTGGCCTCAGTGTGTTCCTCCCTATTTCGTGTATTTTTAGGCTGAGTGCAGGATAGTGTTGGTTTGGGTGTCCAGGACAGCAGGCGCTTCAGGTGTGTGCGGCCATCTTGCTAGCCTGCCCTCTAGCACCCCAGCCGCTTGACGAATCTTCACGACATTTTCAAAACTAAAGTACCAGTCACTCCAGCTTCTGTCCGGAAAGTTTCGGGGTCATCTATCAAACAGGGGCCAAGAAGCAAATGGGGATCCAAAACGCGTTTGGCCTATACAATTTACCATAGCGATTTTAGACACTACAGCCCGAACCGCTGCATAGAATTACACATTTGTGTAATTTGGTGTAAATCTGTTCAATAGTTTTGGAGTTGATCTGGTCAGAGTGGCGGATCCACGTGCATTGGGACACGGTTCCCACGGGAGAAAATAAAATGTAAAAGTGATTGAAGGGGTTAAGAAATTGTCCAAAACTGTGTTTTGGGGTTCTTTTGCGCGAGGAACTGCCCAGTACCACCCGGATCCTCACTGATTCAAATGGATCTGTGGATCCAGGCCCCAATTTATAAAAAACATACACCCACTCAGACCGACATACCTACTCACACACTCACCCTCTTACACACCAATAGTGACTCACATTTCCCCACCATTCACAGACCCACTCACACCCACCCACTCACACAGCCACCCACAAAACCACTCACAGAGCCACAGCACCCACATACCCAAACAGCCACTGACACACAGCCACTGACACCCACCCACACCGCCACACCCACTCACATGCAGCCACTCACACACCCACAGTCACTCACACACCCATTCACAGGCAAGGATACACGAATAGAAATTACAATAGCATGTTTGTATTAAATGTGTTTTTGTTTTAGTATTGAATGAGTGCAATATAACTGGCAAAACACTTTTTTGTCCGATGATTCGCGATAGATCCGTGGATCCATAAAATGAATTTTTAAAAAATGGTTGCATTGCATTTATTGAATACTACATAAGTTACCTTACCTTAATTTTCAAATTTTTCAGTTTTACAATATATAATGAGTGGATGTGTGAATAAAATGTATTTCTAAACTTGTAAAAAGGCATATTAAAAAAAAATTGAACTTATGGGCCAAATCGTAGTACAATTTATATTTTACCAAAAAAAACTTGTGAAATTCATTAAAAAATCAAAGGTTGGAGGAGTAGCTACGCTAGCAACCAAGATGGCCGCGTGAGCTCCCGGCTCCGCCGACCTCCGTTCTTAGCCGGATGATCCTGGCACATATCCTGATTTTACGCCCGACCTCAGAGTGGATGAATAGTTGCAGAGCTTAAAGGTGCAATCCCGAAAATTTTAACGGCTTGATTGACGAAGTTACACCGTGGTCTAATTCCCGGCCTACTCCAGCTTGTGAGCCGGGGCCTCCAGTACTGGCCCTGCCGGGTTTCAGTTGAAAAACATTGGCCGTGGGACTCGACTTGGGTCCGGTCCCCCACAGTGAAGGTTATCATTGTCCGATTCTGATGGCGGTCATTTGGTCTGGTTAACATCATACGAGTGGTGACGGGACGCGTTGGAGGCTGTGGGCGGGGGTTCCCGTCCCGGAGTCCCAGTTTGCCGCCCCCGGGATTCGGTGGGTTGGGATCCCCGCTCGCAGTAGCGGATTACAGATTACTGTGGTTTAAACGTTGAGTCGCCCTCCGCAACTGTCCGCTCCGCTCTCGCTTGTTCCCCGGGAGAAACCCGGGTCTCCGGGGAAGAGTCCATGTTTGAAACCGAGTGTGCGGAGACGGGTCGGACGGAGTGTGGGCCTTCGCTGAGGGCTGTACTGGCCGCCATCGGCGCACTACATTTGCATGTGGATGCCATTGTCTGCAAAATGATCGCTGGTGCAGATGAGACGGGGCGAGTGGGACCGGACTCAGATCTATTGCATGGCCCGGCAAGAGCTGAGTTTTCCATGGAGTACACTGAGACGGAGGATGGAGGCACCGTGCAGAAGGACGTATTGACGCCCATGGTCAGTGCGCGACCACATACTTGCGAACTGGGAACTTTGAATGGATCTCTACAATCGATACTGTTGTCGTCTGAGGTGGAACCGCTTGTTTCCACATTCTTTAAGACTTTGAGGAGCGATCTGTGGTTTGCAACTTTGTCTTATCCCTCCCGGGCAATCTTACTACGTATACGGAGGAAACAACATTGCGACCTGAGGTTGGTGAGGGAGAGTGGGTGTGCGGTTGGGGTTTGCAAAGACTTGCTAATTTTGACCCATTCCAGACTGAACTTTTTTGAACTCTTTTCGAATTTTGATTCTCCTGAGAATGCGGTGGTTGAATGAATGAATGAAATAAAATGTATAATGCGCAACTAAAACCCGAAGGCATCAAGGCGCCTAACAAAAACAAATCAAAGCAAAAAAGGCAGAACACAACTACAAATATGACTTCGCGAAAAGTCAGGTTTTCAGAGCCTTTCTAAATGACTGCATGGTGGGAAGGGACTTAAGTTCCACCGGAAGAATATTCCACCACTTAGGTGCCAGAGTGGAGAAGGCTTTGCCATCCCATTTGACTCTACGGGTGCGGGGGACTGATAACAGAAATTTGTTGGCAGAGCGCAAGTTCCTAGAGGGGCTATAGGGAGACAGGATGGATCCGATCCCAGTAGAACTGCCTCTGGCCAGGGCCCCGTAGGTCATGCACAAAGTTTTAAAGAGGATCCGATCTTCAATGGGGAGCCAGTGTAGCGATTTTCTGGCGGAGGTGGCCGAGGCACGTCTGGGCAGATCTAATACAAATTTGGCCGCCGCGTTCTGGACCATTTGCAGGCGCTGCAGCAGACCCTTGTTTAGTCCCACATACAGCGCATTGCAATAGTCCAGACGGGAGCCAATGAGAGCGACCACAACTTGTTTTCTCACCTGCTGAGAGAGATAGTGTCTAATCTTCCTCAGTACATAGATTATACCCCAGCAGGTTGAAACTGTTCTATTGACCTGTTGACGCATGCTAAGGGTAGGATCAATCAGGACTCCTAGGTTTTTAGCTAATGTAGCAGAGACAGGACAAGCTCCCAGTGAGTCCGGCCACCAGTTCGCCGACCATATCTCTTCCTTTCCTCCGAACACCATAACCTCCGTCTTTTCCCCATTTAATTTCAATGAATTGTGGATCATCCATTGAGCGACTGCCTCCATGCCAGATCTAAAATTGGAGGCAGCCGAGCTGGCCGGCTGGGAGAGAGAGACGAGGATCTGGGTGTCGTCGGCGTAGAAGACTACCTCCATCCCGAAAGATCTAATCAGTCTTGCAAGTGGGGTCACATAGATGTTGAAAAGGGTCGGACTTAATGCCGACCCCTGAGGGACCCCACAATGCACAGACAGGGATGGAGATAGAAAATCCCCCAGCTTCACCCTCTGCTCTCTCTGATCGAGGAAAGAGGTCAGCAGACACAGGGCAGACCCCTCAACCCCAATCTCCCTCAGGCGTGATGTTAAGACCGAGGGAGAAAGGGTGTCGAAGGCAGCCGTAAGGTCTAGCAGGATCAGGAGGGTGGTCTGGCCCCCATCAGCTCGTGTGCGGATATTATCCAGCACTATGGTGAGGGCCGACTCGGTGCTATGTTCCCTCCTGAAACCATGCTGCGAGTAATCCAGCTGACCAAAACTTTCCACGAAGCCCGCGAGATGCTTATTCAGATGGATTTCCAGCATCTTCGCAGGAGCAGGGAGTACTGTTCTACCAGACGGAGTTCGCAAGAAAGATCGTAAGGGCCAAGGATGAGATTGACTGTTTCGACCTGTTATCATGACTTCAATGGACATGGGATTTGCTACCTTACTGCTTGTGGGAGGTCGGGTGGTGCCTGTAACTTCCCCTATTCGTTTTGCCTGCATATCCTGATGGTTTTTTCGACTGTACTGTAGGGGTTGTTTACTTCTGGCCGGGAGGAGGGGAGTCCGGGAGCCTGTATGACGATTTCCTCCTCCATTTTACTATATTTAGTATTAGTTAGTTGGGGCGACAGGCACACTGCTAGTTGGGGTTAGGCGACAGCCATATGCAGGGGTGCATGGTGGGGGTGGGATTTATTGTATTGTCTTTGTTTTTGTTTTTTATGTCTTTGAATCCTATTCATATCCTGACAATGGGTGCCTTCCTAAATGGTTATCCTGCTCGGTGGGCGGACGGGCCCTGGGGGTCGTAATGTTTACGTGGTTTTTACTATGCATGGTCTCTTAATTGCTGCGAGCTGGGTGTGGTCGCCGTTTTGTCCACTGCTCTTCTTACCAAATTCTCCTGTCACTCGAAAGTGATTTAAATACAATACTCCTGTTACCTATGGGGGGTGGACTTTTGAATAATGTCGTTTAGACTGGATTTGTACTAATTGCATTTTTACGGCCGCACTCCAGTATTATTTCATGCTTCTGCTTCTACCCCGGGGTTTACCCGTCTATTTCTCGCCATATGTATGTATATTTGTTGTTCATTCCGTGAAGTAAGACACCTGTTGTTGATTTTTCCTGTGTTCCTAATTAATAAGAAGAAATATTAAAAAAAAATCAAAGGTTGCAGGGACGTTATAGTTAGGAAATAGTGTTAAAAAACCATAGAAATGAAATAGAAAAAATGAAGGTTACAGGGACGTTAGTTAGATTCAGATTTTACATACACAAAACCTTAGAAATTCAGCAGTTATAGTTAGTTATCTCAAGTAACTATAACTCGTGCCCTAAGGTAACCATAACTCGCACCCTCGCCATGCACTGCCAGCTACCCCAAATATTCCATCAGTCATGACATCTTCTATGACATCACTGATAATATCACTGCAATATTTGCAGTGAAGTTATTGACAAGAAAACCATGTATGCCGGAGGAACGAGTTATAGTTACCTTAGGGCATGATTTATAGTTACTTGAGATAACTATTACTGCTGAATTTTTATGGTTTTGTGTGTGTACTATCTGAAACTAACTATAACATTCCTGTAACCTTTATTTTTTTCAGGGAATTTTAAAGGTTTTTTAAATATTATTTCCTGACTTTAACATCCCTGTAACAATAGTTTTTTCCACTGAATTTCTATTTCTTTTTAATTCTATTTCATAACTATAACTTCCCTGTAACCTTTTTTGTGACTATCTATCAATCTCCCGGTGGCCGTTGCCACTAGGTAGTTCTAGTTAGAAAAAACATTTTTTGGTTTTATAATGACTTTGCCACCGTTAGATGAATTTTCATAAAACCTTTTTTTCAAAATTGCTCCTTTAGCTTAGTTTCTTCCTAGCAAGTTCTGATGTGATCCCTCAAGCGGGGGCTGAGAAAAGGAGGGAGTCCCAAAACACAAAATCCCCATGCAATTTCATAGTGAACAACGCTACAGCTAAAATGGCTGCACATAATTATACCAAATTTGGCAGGAAGCCAGATCTTGTTCCAGAAAGCGTGATTTTTGTGATTGGTATGAATTTGTTCAATAGTTTTTGAGTGTAGGAAGCGGGCTTAGTATATAGTGCACACTAACGTGAAGCACCCTGCACTAATCTAGACATCCCTTATGGGGATTTTAGTGGTCTTAGATAACCATAGAAAGCTCTCCAAGTGGCTGCTGTGGAGAGCAGCCTTCAGGTTTAGTCCAGAAGGAGTGTTAAGCAGCTTGTTTTACCAGAGCTAATCATATAGTGTAGGTTAAACGAAATAGAACCACACAGTGTAGATATATAAAAATAGTTATATTTATTATACGCACTCACTAACACATTGGTATATCTCCTCCCCGAAAATATCAACACAATATAGACAATATTTCAAAAGGAGAACAGGTAAGTAGCACAAATACACAGTGGTCTCCAGGGGGAGACCAAACCATCTACTAATAAAGTGGAATGCGAACTGTGACCAAAGTCTAGACTTGATCCAGGAGACTTATGAGAGCTGGGGACCCAAGGAACCATCTGAGGTAAGTACCCAGTAATCCCCTAACGGCTGTGAGCAGAGTGGAAGCACAGCTGTGTACTCAGCGCAAGTCAATGGGAAAGTCGCTGTTGCAGTTTTGGAGCAGAATAACCTTTCCCAGAGGACCCTGAAGTAACCTTGTGGAAGATGGAGGGTTGGAGAGTCACCCCTTCCGTGGATACCCCAAGGACCAGGACACCTACACCAGAGAAGCTGGGTGCATAGGTGTGATGTGATGTTGGAACCCGCTTTAGACGATAATGGAGGACTTCAGAGAAGATGCTGCTGGTGAAGAAGGTAAGCGTCCGGTGGAATCCAACGGTGGATTCTGGAAGAGGAGTACCAGCAAGCAGTGGGGTCAGAGTCTATACCACTCAGGAGTGACCAGGATCCACAGTGGGGTAGCAAGGAGGGGGTGGAGGATACTGGCCACAAACTCAGTGAGAAGACAGTGCAGACCTTGAGGGAGTTGCAGAACCACCACCTGTGTCGCTGGGCCTTTCGCAGTCTGGAAGACATCAGGAGCAGCAGACCGCTCAGCTTAGTTCTGGTGCCAGCAGATGCAGGGGAGTGAATCCTTCACTCCAAGGGAGATTCCTCTGGGTGTCTTTGATGCCCACAGGCCTGGAGAAGAACCTGGATGAAGCACAGGCACATAGGATGCAGGAGTCTTCCCAGATACAGTCTCGGTTCCCAAAGTGAAGTCAAAAGCGCCCAGACGGCAGAAGTAGAAGTGGTTTCGGATTTTAATCTTTTCTCATGACGAATCTGAAGAGCCACCCACAGGTAAGCCCTTAAGTACCCTAAGGAAAGGGTTAGGGCGATTCACGGGTCCCTCCCAGAGGAGGGACAGGACATAGGGGAAGATACTAGCATGTCCTTTGTCCGGTTTTACACCAGAACTGGAGCCAACCGCTCCCCAAACTGGTTTCAACTGGAGTATGCAAGGAGGGCACCAAAGGTGCCTTTCAAAGCAGTCTGGTAGCGCTGGACTTCGCCCCCACCCCAGCCGAATACACTAAGTCCTGTCTGGGAGGTTGGCCAGGTGGCCCTTGACATAGAGACCCTGAAAGTCCAGAGGGCTAGGTAAAATTTGGGACTAGAGTCCCATGGTGACCGCACTAGTGGACCTAGAGTCAGGGAATCATCCATTGATGCTAGGAACCTGAGCAGCAGGCTAGTCCCTCCTTACGAGGATGGGGATGATATCCATAAATGGATCACTCTATTAGTGGCATCATCAGGAATTCCCTTCGGATGCTCCTAGAGCCAGGTATCACCTACTGCCATAAATCCCTACCATCAATGCCCCCCGCCCCTTTCTGTTTTCGAGCTGTGGAGATTGAAAGGCTATGTGGAAAGTTTTTTAACTTCAAATTGCAATAACAACTTTCAAGTGCATATCGGGACCAAGATAGTGGAAAACTTCCCTGCTTCTAACATGGCATCCACCTACAGGATGCAGGTCCAGAAGCACCCAACACCTGTTCCTGGCGACCAGCCTGCAAGCGAACCAGCCCTACCACCAGTTGGGTGCTGTGACGTCTGCTGCACTAGTCTCTGGTCCATTGAGCCCTTTGCACGGCCTGAGGCCCTCCGTGGGATGGTTTACATAGGGGCTTGGAACCCAGTTTCTGCCTACGTTATGCCAATACTGATTCGATGCTTGAACATAATTACATCAGAATCTGATATTGTACGCCTACATCATTATCTTGCATGTTTACTGTGTTTCTTTACACATACTGTTACACATGATTATAATGCCGATTTAGTCTACTTCACGCCAATATTGGTTCCTTGTTCATACACTGTGTTTTCATGTAGAGACGTAATCTATTGTTAAAACTGTGAATTCTATTAATTCTACCCTGTATCAGCAGTAGTAACCCTGCTTGTCTGATGTTTATTGGTCCATGTTTACCCTGATACCTTAACCATGCTAAATATTTATACAGTATAGTTACGCCAGTGATTTGCCTAGGTCCCTTCGGCAAACTGGCCGACAAACCCCACAAACCACTGGCTCAAAAAGACAATGACCACTAAGATCTCGAGAAATTGAGCATTCTCATCGGTGCTCTTCGGCATTCAAGGCACCATCTACTTCACAGACATCCCATCAAATCCTTGTGACGACTTCCCTTCACCTACCCCTCATTACTGGCACCCTGCTCCCCCAAAGAAGGGTATTCCACCCCTGCATGGAACAACCCTCTGCTGCAAAAGGTAAACATCTCAGAAGATCACCTCCCCCAGCAAGGGTCCCAGATTTCCGATAATGCACCGTCATGGAAAGGGATGGTCCCAACTCATACAGCATTACATTTCCACAAAACCTCTCTAAACAGGCCGCAAAATAATTCAAGCACAGAATCCTCATAGAACATCCAGCGATACTGACATCATCTACAGTCCAGCACACGGAGGCCTTAAAACTGACCTCATCTTCTACATTAAGAAACCCACCAAATGGAGAGAGAACTTCCTTCAACTCCTTCATGTAACTAGGAATACCAACATCCCTTATAGAACTAAGCTCACTATCTTCCCAGCCAAGGCCTTTAGAGAGGAAGTGTCCAAAACCATTTTCAGAAATGGGAACATCCTAGACCAAGACGCTGAATAAAACGTAACCATCTATGATTGCCACTTCCCTGCGCTATGCACCTTCGTGTCATTCATTTCCACTTCCAGCCCGATACCCCTCCAAGAGACCCATCCCCCACAGAAATAACCCATGCACCCACAGCCCTACTCGTTAATCCTTCTACACCCAATACCATTCGCACTGCCGCTTCCTCAACCACCCGATATCCTCCTCCATTACCAGGTACCCCGACGCTATGGTTTCGTGACCAGCTTTACTTTCCCACTCTCCATGGCACACCTCTACTGCCCAGCCGGGTCTATCTATCGCACCCGTATCCTCTCAGTCTATCAATGTAAGCTGGGTGGATTCTACTTTAGCCTCCACCTTGACTCAAATGATTTCCAGCCTACTCCCCTTCTCACCGAAGACCCAACCGTATCTCAACTGATCTCATAATAGCCTCGGCTAGAACACAAAATCAACACTATTCTGGAAGAAATGTTGCCACTATGTATGGACGCAAAGAGTGGCCACATACTGCCCCAACCCCACACATCTATGGTGAACACCAATCCTGTCACAAGCACTCACTTTCACCCTCCATCACTCACCCCAAGCCAAACCATCCCCTACATTCATCACCACCTTAAACCTCGATGCACCATGACTGGAATATTGTTGAGGGAAGCCGAAACCTTGAGCAACTCCTATGGTAATGCCTCCAGCCAACCCAACCACCGCCAGATCCTGGTCATCCATGGCACAAATAGGACCCAGAACATGACACGCCCTCCCAGGCCACCCAGCCAACTAACCACCATCCAACCCAGTCAGCCTGATCCGCAATCCTTACCTAGGCTTAGCTGCTTGTTACTAAACTGTCGATCAGCAGTCAAGCATGCCACTGACATTGCTGGAACTATCTTACGATACAATATTGACATCTGCTTTCAAACTGACACCTGGCTAAATGACCACTCATCAACCTCCTCACCCTATAAGACTTCTCAATCAGTCACTGCGCAGTCGCAGGGGTGGTGGAATACCCATCCTACACAAAAACTATCTCTGCCTAGCTGGCTTCTGCACTACCAAATACTCTACCTTTGAATATTTAGTAGTCCAGTTCTCCCCCAAAGACCCTAATCCCATCAAACTCTATCACGTCCAGATGACAACCTGCAACTCCTTGAAAACTAGCCGACCTAATATTGATGAACTCCCGAAAAGCCAGCACAGACATCAAATTAGGAGACCTAAACCTATGCAAGAATAATGCTGAAGATGCTACAGTACAAGCCTTATCCGCCTTTCTAGAAGAGAACAATCTTACCCAACACTGCTATAAACAAACTCACAATAAGGGTTCGACCCTAGACCTAATCATCTCCAAAACACCCTATCGCTGCACTCTATCCTACCATCTGACTGGACTGATTAACATCTAATCCTTTTCGATCTCAATACCATCGGACCAAAGGCCCACCCCGAATCAAGCCATCCCAAGCATTGGGTGAGGAACATGCACAATGTTCCCCAGGCAGAGTTGGAAGAATTAGTCAGCTCTCAAATCCTACCTCCACACGACCTCTCATCCGCCACCAACCTTAACGACCACTGCACCACAAAAATGGCAGAAATTGGGATAGCAGCTGCTCCTCTGGAACTCAAGAAGCATCCCCTCCAGAACCTGGTTCAATAAAGGCCTTAACATTGAGAGGCGTCAACTCCGTCAGGCTATAAGAAATAAGAGATAGCAGCCCTCGTTAACCAATCTCTGGATCCTCCGGGAAGAAAGGCTAAAATACAAAAAACGCATCTTCAAAGAAAAAGCCTCCTTTTTCCAAGACCAACTTGACCGATCCAGGAACAGACCCTTCTGTTGATGTTGCATTACACAATGATTTGTGCTGGCAGTCCAAAGGGTTTTACAGTGCTCCCACTAAGTGAAATTGTACAATTCAACGGCCAGTGGACAGATGAAAGTAATGATGTCCATAAGGATGAAAACAAAACATCTGCTCATAGTTGCCTTAATTAGGATAAGGATGTTTTCTGGAATAAAAACAAGTTAAAAAAACAAAATAAGGATGTTCATTGTCTAGCGAAATATAAGAAATGCAATCATCTAAGAACTGCTTTTTATATACCTTGGGCTGGCAAAAGCGCCTGGCATAACAATATCACCCAACGAAATGTGCAGAATATATGATATTTGTACAACCCCCCCCACTTGCCCCAAGATCCAATAAGGAACACTTCCACAACAAATTCCACCAGGGAAATAATCATTTATATTTACAGCATTATAGCTCCTTTCCACACAATGTAAGGATGCATGTGGCTGCAACTGGAGACAGTGTAAACATTTGCAGGAAATAATAAGATGATGCCCATGTACCATGCTCAAGAAGACAATCATCAGCATTGTAATCACAAATGGAAGGCAGCATTAGCCACAAAAATCCAAATATAAGGCCATGGTGGGTGGATGGACCCACTGCTATCTCCGGTACATACGACAACCCTTCTAGATCGCTGCCTACTGACTTCACTCATCTGCATTTCCAGGAGAGATGGGAGAACAATAGTCCTTGTTTCTTCAGGTTCAAGGTCATGTTTTGATTTTACAAATAATTGTGAAATAATCGAGCCTTTAATTGGTAGAGATGTTTGTAAATGTGCTACAGACGTAGTTGTTGATGAAGCAGGTTCAGTAGCTAACGTCGCTATTTCCACCAAATATGGGTTGGTTGAGGGTTTTTACTTTTTTCGGGTACCATGCTGGGAGACTCAGAAGTCCCTCCTATTGGGGAGACTAGCTGGATTCAACTGATCTATCCTCGGGATAGCTTCAGAATATTCAGAGAATGGACTGGTATAATCTACTCCAGAAACTTGCTCAGCTGGTCTGTAGGACAGTTCAAAGGTACGTTCTAATGAATCCTTGCCTGGATTAATTCCCTGCAGCAGTTTAACCTTCAATGGTTTACAGATTGAAATACAAGCAGACTGAATCAAATTGCACCCCTGTCTTTCCAAGGAAAGCATCAAGTCAACTCATCAGTTGGACTCGCCACCAGACACCTCCAGAGTGTCTGCTGCACTATTGGGACTTCTGCTGAGCTGCTTGAAGTGCTTGCGCCCAAGTCCTGTTTGGCAGGAATACCCATTGCTGTATCTGTATGCTTCCTAGAAAGTCCTTCCACTTTCTTCTTCTTAATTGGAGTCTTAAAGCCCCACCCTTTTTCTTTCACATTTTCTTTGACTTTAGTCTGTTCCACCTTTCCTGCTATACTCTTCTTCGGTACTCAGATTGACACCCTCTTTCTACTCGTTTATCGCCAGTGACCTGAAAGAAACACGAAGAACAGCTATTAGAATACCGATAGCGTTCTGGCCTTTTTAATCTTATTGCATATCCCAAAATACAGGAGATCTAGTCAGTCTTAACTCTCTTTCCCTGTTTCTTTCTGCTTTCCACTGCAGATTTCTCCTCAACAGAACGTTTAATGTCACTTTGGAGAAGCGTGGCTCAATGGTTAGAGTGGCAGACCCGGATGCAGAGGTCTGGCCCGGGACCAGGGTTCAATTCCCACCTCGGCGGCTCTTGGACACAATTTCCCCGGACCTGAAAATTCTCGCCTCGGGGCCTAGTCTAATCATGGGTCCCACTCTGTGACTCTGGGCACTAGCTTGCTTAATCTCCACAACGACCCCAGCAGCGCTTGGATGCCTGGCTTCACCTTGGGGGTGCCCAGGAGTGGACATTTCACAGGAAATCCAGGAAGGGTTCCACAGCGGTATGAATACAGCGCTACGAGACCTCAGGGTAGAAGGCGCTATATAAATACAAATACATACATTTACATTTAGGTTTTAAATGTGGTTAAACAGCTCATGTACCAAGGTATCATGATGCATACAGGTGTATGTTCATGATCTTGAACTGCTTCAAGTCTCTGCTGTATAGCCAGAACTGAAGTTTCTCCCTTAGTGTTGCTCAGGATGATTGAGGAAACTGTGGAGTAGTTCCCCATTATCTTACGTCCAGAGCTGGTGCAACCCTGTGTTTGTTTTGTATCTCTTGCAACACTTCAATGTCAATGTCAGAGTTTCTTATATAGCGCAACTTTTCACCGTAAGGTCTCAAGGCGCTTGCAGCACAAGGAACCGGAAAGAAGATGACAAACAGAAGAAAAAAAGAGATTAAACAACACAGGGGTCCTACTTGGGAAAAGCCAGGTTTTCAGTGCTTTACGGAATTTCTGGTGCTCCACGATGGAAAGGAGGTGAGTGGGCAGTTTATTCCAGAGTGTGGGGGCAAGGTAGGAGAACGAGCGTTGGCCATACCTGGAGGAACGCACACGGGGTTGTGTCAGCAGAAACTTATTGCCAGACCTTAAGGATCTTTTCGGAACATACCAAGTAAGTTTTTTTTTAAGGTAGCGAGGCCCTTTACTGTATAGTGCGTTGTGGGCCAAGCTCAGGATCTTAAATTGGCTTCTTTGCTGGATGGGAAGCCAGTGCAACTTTTCCAGACACGGCGAAGAAGCAGTCCTAGGTGGCATGTCCAACACTAGTCTGGCGGCAGTGTTCTGCAGAATATGCAGCTTTGCCAGTAAATCCCCATTCAGGCCATGGTACAGGGGGTTACCATAGTCAAGACGACTAATGTTAAGGCCCTGCACCAAAGGTTTTCTGGCCTCAATGGGGAGCCACCTGAAGATTTTTCTGAGGCGGTGCATTATTCCGTAGCAGGTACCCGTCATCTTGGCTACATGATTTTTCATAGACAGAGTGCTGTCAATAATTATTCCCAGGTTGCGGACCGCCGTCTTGGGGGTGGGGCATATCCCCAATTCAGCGGGCCACCACTCCCGGGTCGAGCACCTCTCAGCCTTGCCAAACAGGATGATTTCTGTCTTGTAAACGTTTAGTTGGAGCTTGTTATCTCGCATCCAGCTGCAGATCTCAACCATGCAGTTTTTAAAGCGAGTGCAGGTGTCTGTGGAATCTACACCGCACGTGATCAGCAGCTGGGTGTCATCAGCATATTACACAGTTTTAAAGCCAAATGATTTAATGATTTTAGCTAGGGGAGTCAGGTATAGGTTGAAGAGCAGCGGGCTCAAAATCGACCCTTGGGGTACCCCCACAGTCACAGAGCGACTGCCGGAGACCAGGGAATCGACTCGAACGGTGGTGAGGCGGTCGGTGAGGTAGTCCTCAATCCACCCCAGGGCCCCCCCTCTGACACCTATCTCCCACAGCCGATGTTTCAAAATGCCGTGGGGAATAGTGTCAAAGGCCGCGGAGAGATCCAGGAGGATGAGGATAGCCGAATCGCCCCCATCCACCGCAAGTCTGATGTTATCCACTATCTCGACAACAGCAGTCTCAGTACTGTGGGCGGCCCGAAAACCAGACTGAGAGGAGTCAAGAGCACCACACGCTTCTATATAGGCCGTCAGCCGGTTGTTAATAAGAAGTTCCAACACTTTCCCAAAGAAAGGTAACAGCGATATTGGCCGATAATGGGACGGAAGAGTCGGATCATCCGAAGGTTTCTTCAGAATGGGCTTTACTTGGGCGTGCTTCCATTTAGTGGGGACATGCGCTTGCTCAAGCGAAGCATTAAATATGTCTGTAAGGGGTTCTGCAAGCAGGGGCATGATTTTTGTACAACGGCGGGGAGGGAACGAGTCCATAGGCGATCCTGATTTTATTTTACTGAGGCCTTTCAGGGTCTCATCAACGGTGATGGGGGCAAATTCAGTCAAATGGAAGGCTTGGCTACAAACCCCCTCCGGCGAGGACGTCACCGGATTCCTATGTAACGGGGGTTGATTCGAGTCTGAGATAGGGAAAGCAGAATATATTTTTTTGATTTTATTCTCAAAGAATTTCGCCATTGACTCAACCCATTCTATGGAAGGGCTAAACAAAGATTTCTCAACGCGAGGGGACGTAAATTCCTTTAATATCTTATATAGCTCCTTACTAGAACTCGCCGCAGTGTTTATTCGCTGCGTCAGGTAAGTCTTCTTCGCTATTTTTATATTTTTCATATAGCTGAGATGGAGCCGCTTGTACTTAGCTCTGTCCATTTCCATTCTAGATGTCCGCCAGTGTCGCTCAGCAGCTCTACTAGCTAGTTTATCGTTGTTTAAACTGGTCTTAAACCATGGAGATGCTGTCGATTTTACTTTAACGGTAGCTTCAGGAATGGCTCGGTCTAAGGCTTGTAGGATAGAGGACTCCAAATTAGTTACCATTTGCTCTAAAGAAGGAAAGGGGCAATCTCCAGGTTTAAAATGGGCTAGGAACTTCAGGGTGAACTACCAATAAATGCAAGCAATGCATGTAAATATGTTTCTTCGGGTGTGCCAGTAGGTGGCATTGTTTGGCTCTGCGTGCGTCATCGGCACCGGAAGTGACGCTGCGCCACCTATATAAGTGCCACCCAAGTGATACCATCCCCGGTGGTGGGTCTGCAGACCAATTTAAAACAAGGAAGCCCTGTAGAACCGAATGGGCGAAGTGCCCATCCCTTCGGACCTGACTATCCGGACAATAATGGTTGGTGAAACATGTGCAGGGAAGCCCACGTTGCTGCCTGGCAGATGTCCAGGAGGGAACTCTGTAAGATAATGCAGCGCTCGTGGCATTCGCTCTGGTGGAATGAGCTCGCAAACCTTCTGGAGGTTGCTTCTTTGGCCAATGTGAAGCATATTTTAATGCATAGCATGACCCATTTGGAGATGGTCCGCTTCTGCACAGCCTGGCCTCTCTTCGCACCAGCATACCCCATGAAGAGTTGGTCATCCACTCGGGAACTCTTGTGTGCTGGCAAGTTAGAATGACAATGCTCTTTTTGGGTGCAGACGGTGGAGTTGCTCCTCTTCTTTAGAGGGATGTGGAGGAGCAAAAAAGGTAGGCCATGTTAAGGATTGGCCTACGTTGAATGGGGTAACTACTTTTGGTAGAAAAGAGGCCCTTGTGCAAAGCACCAGTTTGTCAGGATAAACTGATAAGGATGATGAGGCCTGCAGCTCACTTACTCTACAGGTAGAGAGCGGTAATAGCCACAAAGAAGGCTGTTTTAATCGTTAGAAGCCCGAGGGGACAACCATGGAGAGCACACATTACGAAATTTAAAACCAGATCAAGATCCAATCTGAGGCATGATAAATGGTGAAAGAGGGAAGAGATTAACAAGACCTTTTTAAGAACCTATGTACAATATGAGTGCCGCATTTGACACCGTCTCCCACTCCATCTTGCTGTCCACCCTGCGAGAGGCGGGTGTCGATGGTTCCGCCCTGGCCTGGATCTCTAACTTCCTTTCTAATCGCACGTTTCAAGTTTTTTCCTCCACTTCTGTCTCATCAACTTTTCCCTCTAATCACGGTGTCCCACAAGGTTCTATTCTCAGTCCTCTTTTTTTTTATTTATATGTTAGACCTCTTGCTCTTCTGGCGGAACAGGCAGGTCTCACTATTTATTCCTATGCTGATGACACACAAGTCATCTACTCACTTTCCACCAACAAACATCTCCCCTTCTCCTCCCTTCAAGCTGGACTAAAACAGATTTCGGCATGGATGTTTGAGCACAAATTAAAACTGAACGGGGAGAAAACAGAATTGCTCCTGTTTGGCTCTGACACCCCGCTCTGGGGCCCACAACATTGGCCGCCGGAGATGGGCCCTCTTCCCACTCCAACTACTACTGCTCGTAATCTTGGGGTCCTCCTGGACAATCAATTGTCCTTCAGGCAACACGTCGTGAAAGTCTCCGCCACCTGTACCACCATCATCAGGTGGCTAAGGAAAATCTCGTGGATGCTGCCTGCTGACACCCTGAGAACTGTAGTCCAGGCTCTTGTCATCTCACGCCTGGACTATGGTAACATCTTACTTCTGGGTGCCTGCAAGGAGGTAACCAAGAAGTACCAGGTGGTACAAAATATGGCTGTTCGCCTTATTTGTAACCTACCCGCCAGGACCTCAGCCTCGTCTTACATGCGTAAACTACATTGGCTGCGGATCGAGAGCAGGGTCAAATTTAAGGCACTATGTTTTATGCATAAAATCATGACTGGAAAAGCTCCACATTACCTATCTGTTCTGGTGCAGCAATATCTTCCACCTCGCACACTCAGGTCTTCCACCCAGAATAAGTTCAGGATACCGCATATCAAGAGAGCAAAAATGGGAGGTCGCTCATTTTCTCTGCTGGCTCCCTCTCTTTGGAACTCTTTACCCCCCCTCTGCGTTCTGAAATGTGCTTCTTGACTTTCCGTAAGGGAATTAAGACCTGGCTTTTCAATATGTAAGACTGCTGATTAGACGCTCCCCCCATTTTGTATACTGTTTTATATGCTTAGCGCCGGGAAACCTACGGGTAGCTGTGCGCTTAAGAAATGTAATAATAATAATAATAATAATAATAATGTACAATATGGGATATGAACAGAGAGGGTTGGTCAGGCAGCTGCAGAAAAAGCAGACAGATAGCACAAGAGTGCGCTGGACAACGGAAATAATGAAGAGTAAAACTTCAGAAAGAGGATCAATGTATATTTCTGCATACCATGCCACAAATGTTTTCCAACGACAGGCATATACCGTCTTGGTGGAGAGACACCTGGCTGCAAAGATGTTACACTCTTTGGGGGTTAGGGCGGAGGCTGTCAATTGGCACTGCTCAATATCCACGCAAGAAGGCGGAGACAGGACAGGTTTGGGTGGACCCTTCTCCTGGTGCTGCAATAGAAGATCTTTGCGACGGGCCAGCCTGATCAAAGGACCGATGGCCATGCTTAGTTGCTCAGAATATCAAACTCTCTGTGGCCAATCAAGAGCCACAAGGGTGACTTGGCCACGGTCATTCTTCTTCTTCTCGTAAAGGAGGCCTGTGCCCCACTGACCTGCCTTCAGAAACTCCAATGTGTAAAGCTGCTGACATTGAGCATTCTCGGCAGAGACAAACAGATCTAAGCAAGGCCCTTCCCACAGTTGGAAGAGACCTTGTGCCACCTCCCGTTGATGTTGTCTGTGAACACCTGCATTAGCCTTCCCTTGATGGAGTTTAGAAAAGCTTTCAATGCCAGTTAGCTTGCACGGAGCTCCAGCAGGTTGACATGGAGTCCGGACTCCACCAGGGACCAGAGTCCTCTGTTCTCCACCTCTCCCAGATGGCTGCCCTGCCCCAGGAGGGACGCATCTGTCACTACTGTGAGATCTGGGGAAGGAATAGGGGTCTGCCTCTGACCCAACAGCGGGTCATTAGCCACCACTGCAGATCTTTCACAGTTCCCTCCAAGATTTAGACCGTGTCGGAAAGGTTCCCCTGATGCTTTACCCATTGAAACTTCAGGTCCAACTGCAGACCCTGCATTTGCCATCGATCATGAGTTTCCAGCAGGATGCAGGAGGCCATGAGCCCCAACTGCCTCAGGGTCTGCCTTACTGAAATCCAGGATAAAAGCTGAAACATCGGTATCATAGCCTGAATATCCTGAAATCGCCAGTCAGGATGATAAGCCAGAAACTGCAGTGTGTCCATTACAGCTCCAATGAAAGGGAACGTCTGGGAGGACGTCTGGTGTGACTTTTGCATGTTGATAGTGAACACCAGCGAGGGCAGGTGGTTTGCAGTAGTATGGAGGTGGGAGCGACAGTCTGAAGTGAGCCCGCCTTTAACAGCAATGGGTTGAGATAGAGGGAGACTGTCACCCCTGATCTCAGCAGATGAGATGCAACCACCGCCATCACTTTGTTGAAAACCTGAGGGGCGCTGGTAAGGCCAAAAGGGACCATGGTGAATTGAAAGTACTAATGCCCCACCATGATCCGCAGGTAACGGCGGTGGGCAGGCAGGAAGGGAATGTGGAAATGGGCATCCTGTAAGTCCAACGCTATCATCCAGTCTCCTGGGTCCAGGGCAGACAAGGCCTAAGTTAACATGAGCATTTTGAATTTCTCCTTTTTGAGGAAGTAGTTGAGGTTTCACAGATCCAGAGTAGGATGAAGGCCTCCGTACTTTTTGGGGACCAGAAAGTAGCAGGAATAGCAAACCACAGCCTATTTCTGGTACAACACCCTCTCTGTCGCTCCCTTGGCCAAGAAGCCGTGACTTCCTTGCAGAGATAGATGATCCTCCGTAAGCCAGTTTTGCGATGGTGGCATGGAGGGAGGGGTTATCACAAAAGGGAGGGAGTAGCTTCTGCGGACGATTTGCAAAATCCACCTGTCTGATGTTAGGGACTGCCAGTGGGGCAGGTGAACTGCCGCCAACTGGATGTCCATGCTGGTAATATGACACATTAGGAGGGTTTGGAGGGTGCAGCTGCTGGGGGTTGGTGGACTGACCAGACTGCTGGCTGCCTGACCTCCGAGGTTTGTGGTTACTGTGCCCTTTGGCTACGCAGAGGCTGGGATGCATGCCCGGCGGCTAGAAGAAAATTGGTGCGGCTGGAAACCCCTTCCATAGCCACAAAGATGTAAAAGGTGGAATAAGGGTGACGTGGGTCCATAGAAAGGCCCAAGGACCTCGACGTAGCCTGACTGTCCTTGCAGAACTCCAGAGCCGAATCCGCCTTGTCTTCAAAGAGACTGGTGCCATCAAGGGGCATGTCCATAGAGCGGATTGGACATTCCTGAAAATAAAGTGATCCTCAACTAGGTATGGCACCTCAAGGCCACCATTGATGAAACCGCTCTGCGCAGTGAGTCGGTCATGTCAAGTCCACAACTGATAGAGAAATTCGCTGCATGTCTCCCATTGGCGACAGCATGAGAGTGTACATACCGAGCCTTCTCCGGGACCGTTGACAGCACCTGTGCAACCATCTCCCACAGGGCATGGGAATAATAGCCCAAAAGGCATGCAGAGTTCACGGACCGAAATGAGGGGCTGGGGGAGCAGTAGGGAATGCGCCTTGGGATGTCACTTCGAAGCTTAGACCACCAAGCTCTCCGGGGCAGGGTGTTGGGTGAGGAAGTTTGGGTACCCTTGGGAGGGGCGGTGGCAGCGGGTGATCGTCCTATTCACAGGAGCCCCTGTGTTCACTGGAGACACCTCAGGCATAAAAGATGCGGGTCCGTCACTGACTTAGGTCGATGACAGGCTCTGTAGTGCTTGGAGACGGCTTTCCTGGAGGATATGGCTGTCACACCTGGTGGAAAAAACCTCAAAAGTTAAAAAACCCAGTCAAACAGTGACTGAAGGGGTAGCTCTTTTCTGGAATAGCGCTGGCTGGCGCGGAAAGTAAACAACTGATGTCAGCATCCCTAGGTGGCAATTATATAGGTGCCGCAGACATCACTTCTGGCTTGGACGAAAATGCACATGAAGCCGAATGATGTCTCCTACCGGCATTCAGGGGTATCTGTTTTCCCTGTGCAAGCTGGTGCCCATTCAAAATGGCTGTCTGCACAGCATAGACAAATTTCTTTGGGAGTGAATCGATCTTCAGTTGTCAAATATAAATGTGATTTGTAGGCTATAGGCACCATTTGCTCCTCATTCAATAAAGCATATCTATAGCCTGATATGCTTAGTGTCATGTTTATAAATATTTCTTCTCCACCATATCAGCCTGTAGCCCACCTATGAAAGCCATATGTGCATATAATCCAGTTCTTTTCAGAAAAGGGTTCAAGGTTCTTTATTTTCTGCATAGTTACTTAAAACCATTGCAATATTACCGTATAAAATACTGAATACAGAAATATATATAAAAAAATGTTTAACAATGTGTGTATGATTTCCACCTTTTCCACTTCCTTATTGTTCATTTAAAAAAATTATGAGAGGAAATCCTCAAGTTAAAAACCAAATGAGACCCATTGGTCGATAAGACTTTACTGATATAAAATCAAGATTGATTATAAACATATTATATGTCCTCATAAAAACTTGATGCTGTAATTGCAGTCTTGTATTCCTTTGGACCAGCCATGTAGTTCTTTTACCAGTCGCTGCATTTCATTTGTTTACGTTTGCTCTACGCGTTGCGAGGATTTTCCCTTACATGCTGGCAGTTTGTCCTTGTATAATCTAGATTGGTACATGTTCCTGTCAGTGGTGTACTGCAGTGCCAGTGCCTGGTTCAGTTTTTATTGTTTTTTACATTTTTTCATCAGCTAGCATAAGGAATTTTACCAATCTGCAATTTAGTTGTATATTTCTGGGTTTAAACAGGCCAGTACCGCTTGTCTCCTGGTGCAGATGCCTTTCTGTTTTAGGGGTTCTTTGAGAAACTGTTGCCGAGCTTGTTGCAGTTCCTTGCACAAACAAATCAGGTGTAAAATGTCACTTTGTTTGGCTTTGCATAGCCTGCACGGCTCTTGAGCTAGTGTCCTTAGCCATGGTGGAAAATGCTGAGGGCACGGAAAGATTCCCATCCTATGCCTCAAAAAAATCATTTTTATAGACTTTGGGTAACCCTGGCTAAAAAATGGTTGTGGAGCCAGTGATTTATTGGAGTTGAGAGTCATCCAGGCGTGTGATCTGTTTGAGAAACTAGCTTTGTCCTCCACCAGAGAGATTTGTTTTAACGTTTTCCAGACCAGTTTTTTGAAATTGTGATAGCCAATCTGTGCATCCCAGAGTTCTGTGAGATTAGTAGACTCTAGGGCTAGTTGAAAATAGCTTCTGGCTTGGGAATGCTCCCTATGCTGGATATCCCGCCACAAAAGATTGTTTAGCGTATTTGTGGGGGCATTTCTGGACTGTGCAAGCAGATGATATAAGCACCATACCTAGCTAGATCTTGCCGTAGGAGGCCAAACTCCAACCTTATTTGAGCAGGTGATGTGTAGTACGTAAGGCTGAACATAATTCTATAGGCTTTGACCTGCGTAATGTCCAACTCGTTAGCATCCCTTCTCCTCATTGCCTCACTGCCATAAGCAATTGAGGGGATTAGTTTAGCCTGGACTACTTACAAAAGCGGAGTCAGGGTCGGCCCCATCAGTTTATTTGCGAGATTTTTCATCGTTAGGGCAATCAGCAGACCTTTTCTTCTCACCTCCTCTTTCTGGCGACGAAATGACCCTTCCTTGTCGAAAATAACTCCAAGGTACTTGTATTCCTGAGCTTGATCGAGTTTTGTGCCGCCAAGGAACCAATTTCTATGGAGATTCTTTTTGTTGTTTATTGTCATTGTCCGTGTCTTGCTCAAGTTTATTTTTAGGTTGTTTGCTGTGGCGTAGTTCTGCATTTCTGTCAGTAGGTGCTAGAGACCAACGTAGGTATGACTAAGCAGAACTAAATCATCTGCGTACATAAGATTGGACAATGTTGTCCCTCCTAACCTCGGCGAATGTTAGTTACAGGCCTCTAGCGCCTTTGGAAGGTCAGCCATATATAAATTAAACAGGGTTGGTGCAAGCACACATCCGTTTCAGTCCCTTTGTTGGAACTTTCGAGGAGATGTGGGTACCGCCACCTAATTTCACCTGCACCCAAGTATCTGTGTGCAGAAGTTTCAGCATGTTTAGAGTCGACTGTGGTAAACCCTATTGAGCCAATTTCCTCCACAGTCTCTCCCTCTCCACGTTATCGAAAGCAGCGCTGAAGTCAATATAACATAAGTATAAAGGTAGTTTTGATGCTTTAGCTGCATCGATTATTAGCGAGATTGTGAGGATGTTTGTGAATGTGCTGCCCATTTTGCAGAAACCTGTCTGGTTCAGCGGTATTATCGAGTTCAACTCCGCCCAGTTTGTCAGCTCCTCTAGGATTGTGCCCGCAAGGTATTTTGCGTCATTGTCTATTAGAGCTACTAGGCGGTAATTGTTGGGCTCCGCCTTGTCACCTTTTTTATGAATTGGCACTATTGTTGAGCCCTTCCATGACTCCGGTATTCTGTTTAGCCGCCTGACTTCCAGAAATAGCAGTTGTAGGATTTAGGCCCAGTCTTAGCTTTGAACATGGCAGGTGGAATTCCATTCGGTCCCGGAGCCCCTTCCTTCCTCCCCTTGGCAATCTGCTTTTTGATTAAGAGAGGCATAAAGCAATTATCTGTGCCTGCTTCCGCTCCCTCATCTCCGTTTTGCTAGCTCCAGCTAATTCTTCACTTTTTCTGCTATTGGCCATTTGAGATCCAGCACTGTCTGTTTGGTTATTAAAGTGTGTGAAAAGGTATTTTACCCAATTTGCTTCCGCGATATTTGACCCAATACCCTTATAGCGTGGGTGGATAATCCCGTTCACCGTCCTCCAGAAGCGGGCACTGTTGTTGCTATTTGTGTCGTATAGCAGTTTTTCCCAGAGTACCATCTCACCGTCATTGTTGATGTTCCATTTTAAGCTTTTTAATTTAGCCCTTTGTTTGTTCAAGGAGGCTCGTGCAGTGGCGTTCTCTGGGAGTCTTCTCAGCCTGCGCAGACTTGCATTTATTGATTTTTTGAGATATTTCAACTGTGAACTTTGCTCCTTTGAAATTTTGATTTCCCAAGCATTCTTGGAGTTATTTTTTGTAGAGGAAATTTCTGCATAACGATCTAGTAGCTTGGCCGTGAACTGTTCCCAGTGATCTATTTGATCTTCTGAACTGAAAACTGGTGAACTAAAAAGTTCAATTGCTGCTTCCGCCTTAGAATTAATATTGTTTGTTGTGCATTTGATCCTTTTTAAGTTGGAGGTAAAGATCGACCCCACAGTTGCGTCCATGCTGATTTGTCTTGATGCGGTTGCTATTATTTGGAATTCTTGGGGGCGATGATCACTATTGCCCTTATCCCCCATTCTATACCCAGATATATATTCAAAGAGAGCGAGACTTACAAAGGTGTAGTCCAGTATAGAACTTGTTGTAGGGGAATACTAAGAGGCAACTAGTGGAATGTCGTCCGGAAATCTTCCGTTTAAAGCTCAGAGGTTTAGGTGTTCTAAATCCGCAAGTAGGCAGCAATTGCAGTACTTTTTTCTATGTGGTGGAAGACTTTGTGTAGGAATATTATGAAATCCATTTTGTATAGCTACCTCCTCTCCTTGTGACGAGCCTATAAGATATTGGTTTAGATCCTCTGTCAGAATGAAGGTCTGGTTTTCCATCACTGTTGCATACTTTGCTGCCTGTTCAATAAGTGCTGTTGCATCTCTCACTTTGCGTTTAGGATGGACGTATGAATTGATTAGACACACCTCCATTTCTTTGTCATCTATGATGATTGTAATTGTGGCTGCTATTGTTTCATTTGACAGCAAAACCATACGGGATATTAAAGGTATGCTTGTGGTGGAGACGTAAATTGCCATCCCCCCAGAGCAGTGGCCAAATCTGCCCATCCTTGTAGCTGGAGTGGCGAAGCAGGTGTAGCCTTCAATGTGCTGAGGAGCCAAGAGCCAAGTCTCCTGTAGTAGAATTTTATCAAAAGTTGTTACATACTGCAGGAAGTCTGGGTCGTCTATTTTAGTTGCCAAGCCATTTATATTCCACGAGCAAAATCTGAGAAGAGGCTCCTTCATTCTGCTGTGGCTACAGTCTTGCCTATCGCATCAATGCTCCTCTGTTCATGAGATGATGGTGCGCGATATTGCTTCCTTGGTTGCACCTTGGTTTACTCGAGCAGCTGCCCATGGAACTTTTTCATATCAGTCCCTGTTGCTGCTTTTCAGAAAAGGGGGCAATATTAAATCGTATTACGGCTTCCCTCGCTCAGCTTGATGTGGCAGATAAGACCTTCTAAAATACAAAAACCCCATGATGGCTTGTCATTTTCTAAATGTGTTTGGATTTAGCAAAGAAGTACATTTCTGCAGGACATCTGCTCTATTCCTTGGCCTGCAAGAGATGATTCATATGCCCAGAAAGATTATACTAAGAAGGGCAATTTGTGATATAAGGAGGAAAAAGTTACTTACCTTCTGTAACAATATTTCTAGTGTATACTCTTATCTTTCTGCAGATTTCTCACTTCTTGAATACCCCAGGTCCCAGACTGGCCAGAAAGCTCCTCCATAGCTCTACCCTGCCCGTAGAGGGCACCGGCTCCGTTCGATGCTGAAAATGACACCCCTGACCCGATAAAGCCCCCTCCATAGTTGTACTGATGTCATTTTCTGATCTATTTTTTCCGTGCCGCAGAAGAAGTATGATGAGATTAACATCAGATAAGAAATGCAGTGCAACAATAGAAACTACATACCTATTTATCTTGGCACATAACCATCAATCAAATGGGGAGGTGGGAGAGATCACTGAGGATCCTGCAGGTAGATTATTTACCAGGTGATCTTGTCTAGTGCAATGGGGCCTAGGAAGGGCCTACCCTACAGCAGATTGTTGCTGTTCCCCCACTGCAGAGAACAATGGGCGCTGGCACTTACCAACACTAGATCCTACCACTGACCCTCCGCTTGTGACCATTGAATGAAGAGGCACTGTTGTAGCAGGCACGTGTGTAGCCAGGCTTGGGGTACTATGGTGAAGCCATTATGCCCAGCAATTGCCTAAACTGACAGTTGACGATTTAGCTGAAGAATAGGTAAGATCTGTTGGAAGGATAGAACTCTCTGTGCGCTTGGGTAGGCTTTGGGTGACTGAGATTAGCACTCCGACTAGAAAGGGCTATATTTGACTGGGTTGTATGAGTGAGATGGCATCCTGAGTGAGTGCTAGGCACTGCTGCTTGCTTGTTGTACTCCTGATAAGCCAATCATCAAGGTAAGGAAAAGCGTGGATACCCCCTTCTTAGTTCGGCGGCTACTATTATTGCTAGGTGCTTTTTGAAGATCTTTCGAACAGTGATGTTGCTCAAGTGGAGTACCTTGTACTGGTAGTGATGACCACTAACCAAGCAAGTGGGCGGGATGGATGGAATGTACAAGTTGGCGTCCTTGAGGTCTAATGCCACCATGTAATGGTCTTGTTGCCGTAGAAGGATCCTGAAACATGATCATATGAAAGTATTCGAAGAGGATGCAGTGATTTGGGGACCTGAGGTCCAAGATGGGACTGACAGAGCAGTACTTTTTGGGGATAAGTAAGTAAAGAGAGTAGACCCACTTGCACCGCTGGTGAGGGGAGTACTGGCTCTATTGCCCCCTTCTGGAAGAGTGCTTGTACCTCTTTCTGCAGAAGTATGATATGGTCGCTACAGAGGGGGTGGTGTGTTGGGGAGAAGAGGTTGATAAGTTCTAAGCAGTAGCTGTGATGAACCACTGCTAACATTATCTAATCCAAAGTATTTCCTGCAAGCAAGGGAGTAAATCTAGAGTCCCGTCTGATAAGTGTTGTGTGAATAGAGGGAGGCATGCTGAGTTAACGTTTAGAGGTAGTGATCTCTTTGCTGAAACCTCCTTTGCCTCCTCTGTTGATGCCCATTTAGACACTCCTGACATACCCTTGTGCTGCCTACTGGTGGTATGACTACTACTGCTTCTGGTATGAGGGGGTAGGGTCGGTGAAGCAGTTTTGGAGCATACCCTGTATTGTCACCTGCGAAAGAAACCCCTAAGCATTGCAGTCTGAAGAGCACATATGGCTTTAGCAGTGTTGATGTCCTTCTTGGTTTTCGCTAACATTTGATTAACCTGTGGGTGGAGCAGTTGTTCTCCATCATAGGGCAAATTGAGCAGATATTGCTGGACCTCTGGCATGAAGTCTGAAATGCCGAGCCTGGGGTGGCATCTAATATGGACACTGGTGTTGACTCCCCTAGATGTGGTGTCGGCCACATAGAGGGTACTTCGGATGGTGGCAATGGAAATAGTTCCCCTGCGACAATTTCATCCCCCCTCTTTTTAAATTGTATGGACAAACACCTAACCTCCTTTGACTGTGCTCCCCTCATCATTTACTCAGCAAAATCCCTAGGAATCACCATAGACAAACACCTGAATATGCAGTCACACATCTCTAATGCCACCAAGGGAGTTAAATACAAGCTGAGTATACTAAGGAAACTCAAACCCTTCCTCCCTCAGGCCAACCTAAAAATGTCAGTGCAATCCCTAGAGCTACCAAGACTAGACTATGGAAGCACCACTCTTTGCGGTCTCCCCAAATACAAGCTGGCTCCACTGAGGGCATCACTTAATGCTGCGGCTAGACTGGTATCAGGAATTAATAGATACAGCCACATCTCTCCGACCCTGAAAGCCCTGAACCGGCTGCCTTACGAGGCAAGAATACATCTAAAGGTTGCCTGCATGACCCATAAAGCACTGCATAACAATACACCCAGTTACTTAGCTCTAAAGCTAGAAAGGTCGGGAGGTTGCAGACAACTCCGTAGCACGAGTACTTTACTTCTGAAACCACAATCCTTCCATAAGAAGAGAACTGGTTGCAGAGCTTTCTCAGGGATTGCACCAAAGATTTGGAACTCCTTACCTCCTGTGGTGCATGGAATCTCTTCCTTTACCGCATTCAAAAAAGAAGTAAAAATACTACTAATGAGCAAGTTCACTTCCTACGTCTTAATTCTAGGCTGACACCAAGTCACCTATATGAGCCGCAAATCATTGCCTACCTCCGGTGGAATGAATGAGATTATTATATGTATGATTATTACCACAGCCACTTAATGCCTGGCAAGGGAAGTGTATATGTGTGTCATGGGGCTGGACGTGCAATCCCTATTGTCCTGCATTCTGCAACTTTAGGAGAGTAGGGTCTGCTTCCTATGGTCACCCCCACTTTTTGCTTTTGCTTTACTGGTTTTCGACTTAGATGTGGCTGTGGGCCTGCTAATCAGACCCACAGCCCAGATGCACACTCTCTAAATTTACACCATGTACTCTAGGTACATACACAATTGGGAATTGGTTCACCTTGTCAGCCCCTGTAGAAGTGTACCCGAGGTACTCAGGGCATAGGTGGAACCAAGGCCTACCAGGGGCTGCAGCATGTATTATGCCACCCCTGGCTGGCCACTCAAATAGACACAACTGGCTGATCACTCAGCTGGGGCAGGTCGTGTAATCACCCCTTGCTTAGGTATAGTATTCCTATATCTACCCTTATATATAGACACACAGTAACCTATAAGTCACTCCTATGGCAGGCCTTAACAATCCTGGAGGCAGAGTGCCTGGTTATGTGTGAGATGGTGCTCTAGCATGAGCTGAGCCTGTCTGCAGCTTTCGGAACCATATCGTTATAGCTGTTTTATGACATTGCCATACCATACACTCTTAAGTGCATTATGAACCTCGTGGTTAAATGCTAACTTTGGTTTGGCTTTATCCAAACATGTTGTGTAAGGTGTCATACGCTGTGGAATACTACCCCCTCGCCAATTCTGGCGACAGGGGTAGCATTCAACCCTTCTAGAGGGAGAAGACATGTTGTTGCTGACTATCCCGGTTAAAGTTAACCAGAGCCCCAGCGTCACAAAATGGACGCTGCTGCCACCGACACAAGTCTGACCTCCTGCTGCTGGGAGTCCTTCCAGTCACGGAGGTTTGGACAATAGGTTTCCTGCCTAGAGAGGTGCGAGCACCACCCCAGACAGGACTTTGTGTATTGGGACAGGGAGGGCTGAATAGATTGAGACACTGCCTGGGGCACACTAGGTGCTCCATGCATACCCCAGTAAAAACCGGTTGCTGGGGCACTCCAGCCCCAGCTCTGGCGCGAAACTGGACAAAGGAAAGGGTGTGTAACCACCCCCCTTCCTGGTCCCACCCATAGGAGGGACCTAGAAAGTAATCCAGCCCCTTTTAGTTGTATAAAGGTAGGAGCTGAGTCGACTTTAGATTAATCCTGAACCGAAACTTGGCACGAAACTCTGGACCTTCGACATTCTGCTGAAGATGAAGACTGAAGAATCTCCCTTGTGGCCAAGGAGTGACCACCCTGGGCAACCAGGCACCATCCAGCAAATCAACGGCTTGCTTTGTCGAGGTTCCCGCCGGAACCCGAGCACAGAGCCTGACAAGACCCAGACTTCCAGACCTCTCTGACCCTCTTTTCACGACGGCAGCATAGCTGAGATCCGTGGAGGCCACGAGACACATGGGACCGGACATCTTGGAAAGCCTGCAACTTGCTAACTGTGCAGCTCCTGAGGCATCCTCGAAGCTGCGCACTGGGGACTGAGAAACCCCGAACCCGAACTCCACCTGCACCGAAGATCAGCCCTCCACACTCCACGAGTTCTGCGTGGGGCCCTTCTGCTTGTGTTCTGCTCCACGCGTTGTCCGGTTGCTGACCCGTTGGCTTGTAGCCTCTGTGACGACAATGCTTTTGAATCACATCGCTGGTCTGGTTGCTCCAGACTGGCCCCTGCCTCCCTGCAAAGGTGAGGCACCTCAGACCTTGCTGGTCTGCACCAGAAGCCTTCTTTGAATCATGCGTGGGTTGCCTTTGCCAAGGCTCGTTGACTCCAATCCGGAAGTCGACCCCTCCATCTGCGAGAACCTTCGTGGGACAGCTCCTCTGCAGCACCTGGTCATCCTCGACGCCTCCTGGTCCGCGTGGCTGAAGAGACAAGCTTCAAGACAGCACCTGATTGCTCCTCGACGTCGTCTGGTTCCTTCCTGGTTCCACCGGGTCACTGGCTAGTGACTCAGACTCTGTCCCCTCTGCTTTCAGGTCCTCTACATCTTTGATCCACCCTTGGATCCACCCGGACATCTTCCTCCTGGTCGCCTGCAGCATCTTTCTTCAAAGGCTCCAGAGGACTCAACGGCGAAACCCGACACATCTTCACACCTATGCACCCGCCGTCTGTGGGTGAGGTAACGCGAGTACTTCGGTGCTCCCAAGGGTATTGACTATCCAAGTGTCTAGGTTTTTAGTTGTTTCCTCCTAGCTAAACCGGAAGTGTCCTAAATCCCTCTAAATCTAACCTCTAAGTTCCCATTGACTTTGCATTGACTCACGCGTGTGGGTAAAGACACTGCATGCGCCGCCTGTGGGCCTCCTACTTCTAAACTAAGGTTCAGATAGTGTAGCCCCAGCGATTCCCTGGGCCTTTCCTTTTCTCGTGACGTGGTTCTTATACCACTTTCTTAACATAAGGTTTGCTTCGACCCTGGGGCCTAACCGTAAATTGTGCAACTTAACGTATTCTGACTAAGTATATTGTTATGTGCTTTTGCCTCTGATCTCATAAAGAGTTCAGAGGAGTGTGTTAGTAAATAAATACATATATATTTTATATATATCCTGTGTGGTGTCCTTTCATTTGATATTCAAGGGGTTACATATGGTAAAACAGCTGGCTTTACACGCCCTCAAGAGACTCTTTTAGCCTAAGACTGTTCTGTCCACGCTACCACTAGGATAGCTGGTCTATAAGGTTGACTTACAACCATCACCATAAGGGTTGTTTGGACTGGTGCAAGGTGATCACTAGAATAGTGATCATCATATACCAGGCCAACTTCTCACATTGGTGTGCAGCGGTTGGGATTAGAGCTTGCTGTTGTTTTACCACTTGTAATCTTGAGATATCATTTGAAAGATCACATAGGTACCTATAGGTGAATATAAAAACAAGTCTTAGTATACTTAAGTTCTACTGAACTTAGCTCTTGTAGAGCCTGGGCCTAGCACACCCTGACTACAACTCCTAGAAAGGTTCTGTAGGAAAACAAATAGTGTAGGTAGGTACAACACCCCACCTCAGTAGAAGCCATGTCGCAGACAGTGAACCCCAGTGGTTCTCTGCCTGCAGAGAGGCTGCTCTGAGGATTGAGAGGCAAGAACTTGAAGTTGCCTTGGCCAAAGGGAAGCTTGCTCGTGCTAGAGAGCATAGAGAGAGTTAGAACCCACTGGTGGCAGCAATATCCCTAAGGATAAAGATAGGTCCTATGAGAATAGACACCTAAGCAAGATTGTGCCCCCCTACAAAGAAGGGGATGACATCCACAAATGGATAACTGCTTTGGAGAGGGCCTGCAAAGTACAGCAGGTACCCCAAAGTCAGTGGGCAGCAATCTTATGGCTCTCCTTTTCAGAAAAAGGTAGAGATAAGCTCCTCACAGTTAGTGATGGGGATGCTAACAACTACTCTGTCCTGAAGAGTGCTCTGATTGATGGGTTTGGCCTAACCACTAAACAATATAGGTTGTTGTTCAGGGATACCCAGAAGACACAGACTCAGTACTGGACTGATTTTGTTGATTGTGCCACTAAGGCTCTGGAAGGCTGGTTATTGGGAAGTCAAGTTAAGGACTATACAGGATTGTATAATTTGATCATGAGAGAGCAAATCCTTAGCAACTGTCAAAACCAGTTATTGCATCAGTACCTGATTGACTCTGATCTGGCCTCACCCCAAGAATTGGGAAAGAAGGCAGACAAATGGGTCAGAACCAGGATTAAGCAGAAAAACCAGAACCAGGGAGGTGATCAGAAAAAGGCAGACCAGAAGGTTAATGAGCAGAAACCAAAAGACCAGAAGTCTTCACCAGGCCCCCAAAAGGCACAGGGGGAGGGTGGCTCCAAAAAGAACAAACAGAAACAAGAAGGCCCAAAGAAGCTCTGATGTGGATACTGTAAATCAGTCTCTCACTGGTTTAGTGAGTGCACCAAGAAGGGCACAGCACCAACCACCAATGCCCCTAAGGCAACTGTTCCCCCTAGTCCAGCTGTTAGTGGTGGTTCCCAGCAAAAGGGTGTGGTAGGGTTGACCCTGGGAACTGGGGTGGACTCTGGCCTAGTCAGAGTACCAACTTGGGCTGTTCTTGTCTGTGATGGGGACATAGCAATGTCCTCTACTGTAAGTCCCAGTAATCTGAGCAAGTACAGTCAGACGCCTTTTATTAATGACAAGATGGTTCAGGCCTACAGGGACACATGTGCCAGTGTCACCATGGTGACACCTAACTTTGTGGACCCTGAACAGATCATACTAGGTGAAAAGTACCTAGTGACCAACGCTAGCAATGCCATTACCTCCTATAGTATGGCAGTTGTTAACTTCTCCTGGGGAGGGGTAACTGGCCTCAAAAGAGTTGTTGTGAGTTCAGACCTTCCTGTAGAGTGTCTGTTAGGAAATGATATTGAAACCTCAGTTTGGTCTGAGGTGGAGTATAGGACCCATTAGAAATGCTGGGAATATCAGCTCATGTCCTTGTTGTGACCAGGTCACAGGCCAAAAAGTGCTTACCTGAACAAGTGCTGGATCTTGGAACAATAGACCAGACACCACCCAAGAAAAAAAGAGCAAGAGGGTTAAGGCAGTTCCTTCCTCCCTGCCTCAGGTTGAGGATCATCCCTCCCAGGAGGATGATTCTGAGATCCAAGAGGGAACTGTCCTAGAAGAGCTTGAGCCTGATCAGGTTGAGTTTCTTGGGACAGGGGGGCCCTCAAGGGCAGATCTGAGGCAGGCACAATTAGACTGTTCCTCTCTTGAACCCCTCAGACAGCAGGCTGCTGGGAATGCTCAAGGTACCCATAAAGTGTATTGGGATGATGGGCTCCTTTATTCGGAGGCTAGAGACCCCAAGCCTGGTGCTTCCAGGAGGTTGGTTATACCTCTGCAATTTAGGAGCTTCCTTCTTACCTTGGCCCATGATATTCCCCTAGCAGGACACCTGGGCCAGAACAAGACTTGGGACAGGCTTGTCCCTCACTTTCACTGGCCCCATATGTCAGAAGATACCAAGGAGTTTTGTCGCTCCTGTGTTACCTGCCAAGCCAGTGGCAAATCAGGTGGCACAACAAAGGCCCCCCTCATACCACTACCTGTGGTAGGGGTACCCTTTGAGAGAGTGGGGATAGACATTGTTGGACCAATGGACCCCCAAACCGCATCTGGGCACAGATTTATACTGGTGGTAGTGGATCATGCCACCAGGTATCCAGAAGCTATTCCCCTGAGGACCACAACAGCTCCTGTTGTGGCAAGGGCCCTACTTGGAGTTTTCTCCAGAGTGGGGTTCCCAAAGGAGGTTGTCTCTGACAGAGGTGCAAACTTCATGTCAGGATATCTAACTGCAATGTGGAAGGAGTGTGGTGTGGTGTCACCTATAAGTTCACCACCCCCTATCACCCACAGTGCAATGGACTTGTGGAAAGATTCAACAAGACCCTCAAAGGGATGATAAAAGGGTTACCAGAAAAGCTGAGGCGAAGATGGGAAATCCTTTTACCCTGCCTTCTGTTTGCTTACAGAGAGGTCCCACAAAAGGGGGTTGGCTACAGCCCTTTTGAGCTTTTGTTTGGGCATCCTGTAAGGGGACCCCTATGTCTTGTGAAGGAAGGATGGGAGTTACCTCTCAAAAAGCCTAAGCATGACATAGTGTACTATGTACTTGGTCTCCGCTCCAGGATGGCTGAGTATATGGAGAAGGCTTCCAAAAACCTTGAGGCTAGCCAAGAACTTCAGAAAGCTTGGCGTGACCAAAAGGCTGTGCTGACTGTGTACCAGCCAGGACAAAAAGTGTGGGTGTTGGAGCCAGTGGCCCCAGCAGCACTCCAGGACAAATGATCTGGACCCCATACAATAGTTGAACAGAAGGGAGAAGTCACCTACTTGGTGGACCTTGGGACTCCCAGAAGCCCCCACAGGGTGCTTCATGTCAACAGACTCAAAGCATTTGCCGACAGGGCAGACATGGGCTTGCTCATGGCTACAGATGAGGGGCAGGAGGAAGAGAGTGACCCTCTCCTAGACCTGCTTACTCAGAACCCTGATGATGGTTCAGTAGATGGTGTAGTCTTTGCTGACAGCCTCTCTGACCATCAGCAACAGGACTGCAGACAAGTTCTTCAGTCCTTCAGACATCTGTTTTCCCTGACCCCAAGTCTGACAAGCTGGTGCACCCATGAGAGGGACACTGGTGACAGTCTGCCTGTCAAGAGTAAAATCTACAGGCAACCTGACCATGTCAGGGACTGCATTAGGACAGAGGTCCAAAAGATGTTGGAGCTGGGAGTTATTGAGCCCTCAGAGAGCCCTTGGGCCAGTCCAGTAGTCCTGGTACCAAAACCTCACACCCAAGATGGTAAGAGAGAGATGAGGTTTTGTGTAGACTACAGAGGTCTCAATGCTGTCACTAGGACAGATGCCCACCCCATCCCCAGGGCAGATGAGCTCATTGATAGATTGGCTTCTGCCAAGTTCTTGAGCACATTTGACCTGACAGCAGGCTACTGGCAAATCAGACTAGCTGAGGATGCAAAAGCCAAGACAGCATTTTCGACCCCAGGAGGACATTATCAATTTTTGGTAATGCCCTTTGGTTTGAAGAATGCACCTGCCACTTTCCAAAGGCTGGTGAATCAAGTTCTCACAGGACTGGATGACTATTGTGCAGCTTATTTAGATGATATTGCTGTCTTTAGCTCCACCTGGGAGGATCACCTGGTCCACCTGAGGAATGTTTTGGAGGCCCTGCAGAAGGCAGGCCTCACTATCAAGGCCACTAAGTGCCAGATAGGGCAGAGCAAGGTTGTGTACCTGGGCCACCTGGTAGGTGGGGGTCAGGTTCAACCACTGGAGAGCAAGATCCAGACCATCAGAGACTGGACTCCTCCAATCACCCAGACACAAGTCCGAGCTTTCTTGGGCCTGTCTGGGTACTACAGAAAGTTTGTTAAAAACTATGGGTCCATTGTGACACCACTGAATGATTTAACTTCCAAAACGATCCCAAAGAAAGTTCAGTGGACAGTTAGCTGTCAAAAGGCATTTGATGACCTGAAGCAGGCCATGTGTACTGCACCTATTCTGAAAAGTGTGGGAGCTGTACTTTCACACCGAATATAGATGGTCAAGACCAGCCCATTGCTTTCATAAACAGAAGGCTGACCCCTAGAGAGAAACGTTGGTCAGCTATAGAGAGGAAGGCCTTTGCTGTGGTTTGGGCCCTGAAGAAGCTGAGGCCATACTTGTTTGGCACTCACTTCAAGATTCAGACCGACCACAAGCCCCTCCTATGGCTAAATCAGATGAAGGGTGAAAACCCCAAACTTCTTAGGTGGTCCATTTCCCTACAGGGGATGGACTTTACAGTGGAACATAGACCTGGGACTGACCATGCAAATGCAGATGGACTCTCCAGATATTTCCACTTAGAACATGAAGACTCAACTGGTCAAGGTTAGTTTAATGTCCCTAAGTTTGGGAGGGGGGGGTTGTGTAGGAGAGTAGGGTGTGCTTCCTATGGTCAACCCCACTTTTTGATTTTGCTTTACTGGTTTTCGACTTAGATGTGGCTGTGGGCCTGCTAATCAGACCCACAGCCCAGATGCACGCTCTCTAAATTTACACCATGTACTCTAGGTACATACACAATTGGGAATTGGTTCACCTTGTCAGCCCCTGTAGAAGTGTACCCTAAGTACTCAGGGCATAGGTGGAACCAAGGCCTACCAGGGGCTGCAGCATGTATTATGCCACCCCTGGTTGGCCACTCAAATAGATACAACTGGCTGATCAATGCAAAAACAACAGGTGATGGACAGAATGCAGAACAATGATACATTCACCCCAGTACAGAGATCTGGGCCTAAATCCATCGTTTTTTGCTCACAATGCCTTTCCAGTTTGAACCCAGACATATGCAAATCAGTCTTGACCCTGTGCCCCATGGGAACAGTCCAGCCCGAACTGCTAAGCCAGGTCCTCCCTGGACTGGAAACAAGCATCCAAGGACCGGTTTCGGGCTTTCAGCCCTCTTCAGCCTGGATAGCTTGATTCCAGTGGCATGGAGATCACGGGACTCACGTCTGAGCATACCCGTCCCACTCAGGGTGACAAATGCAAAAACAACAGGTGATGGACAGAATGCAGAACAATGTCATACATTCACCCCAGTACAGAGATCTGGGCCTAAATCCATAGTTTTTTTGCTCACCATGCCTTTCCAGTTTGAACCCAGACATATGCAAATCAGTCTTGACCCTGTGCCCCATGGGAACAGTCCAGCCCGAACTGCTAAGCCAGGTCCTCCCTGGACTGGAAACAAGCATCCAAGGACCGGTTTCGGGCTTTCAGCCCTCTTCAGCCTGGATAGCTTGATTCCAGTGGCATGGAGAGCACGGGACTCACGTCTGAGCATACCCGTCCCACTCGGGGTGACAAATGCAAAAACAACAGGTGATGGACAGAATGCAGAACAATGTCATACATTCAACCCAGTACAGAGATCTGGGCCTAAATCCATCGTTTTTTTGCTCACCATGACTTTCCAGTTTGAACCCAGACATATGCAAATCAGTCTTGACCCTGTGCCCCATGGGAACAGTCCAGCCCGAACTGCTAAGCCAGGTCCTCCCTGAACTGGAAACAAGCATCCAAAGACCGGTTTCAAGCTTTCAGCCTTCTTCAGCCTGGATAGCTTGATTCCAGTGGCATGGAGAGCACCGGACTCACGTCTGAGCATACCCGTCCCACTCGGGGTGACAAATGCAAAAACAACAGGTGATGGACAGAATGCAGAACAATGTCATACATTCACCCCAGTACAGAGATCTGGGCCTAAACCCATCGTTTTTCTGCTCACCATGCCTTTCCAGTTTGAACCCAGACATATGCAAATCAGTCTTGACCCTGTGCCCCATGGGAACAGTCCAGCCCGAACTGCTAAGCCAGGTCCTCCCTGGACTGGAAACAAGCATCCAGGGGCCGGTTTCGGGCTTTCAGCCCTCTTCAGCCTGGATAGCTTCATTCCAGTGGCATGGAGAGCACGGGACTCACGTCTGAGCATACCCGTCCCACTCGGGGTGACAAATGCAAAAACAACAGGTGATGGACAGAATGCAGAACAATGTCATACGTTCAACCCAGTACAGAGATCTGGGCCTAAATCCATCGTTTTTGTGCTCACCATGACTTTCCAGTTTGAACCCAGACATATGCAAATCAGTCCTGACCCTGTGCCCCATGGGAACAGTCCAGCCCGAACTGCTAACCCAGGTCCTCCCTGGACTGGAAACAAGCATCCAAGGACCGGTTTCGGGCTTTCAGCCCTCTTCAGACTGGATAGCTTGATTCCAGTGGCATGGAGAGCACGGGACTCACGTCTGAGCATAGCCGTCCCACTCGGGGTGACAAATGCAAAAACAACAGGTGATGGACAGAATGCAGAACAATGTCATACATTCAACCCAGTACAGAGCTCTGGGCCTAAATCCATAGTTTTTTTGCTCACCATGCCTTTCCAGTTTGAACCCAGACATATGCAAATCAGTCTTGACCCTGTGCCCCATGGGAACAGTCCAGCCCGAACTGCTAATCCAGGTCCTCCCTGGACTGGAAACAAGTATCCAAGGACCGGTTTCGGGCTTTCAGCCCTCTTCAGCCTGGATAGCTTCATTCCAGTGGCATGGAGAGCACGGGACTCACGTCTGAGCATACCCGTCCCACTCGGGGTGACAAATGCAAAAACAACAGGTGATGGACAGAATGCAGAACAATGTCATACGTTCACCCCAGTACAGAGATCTGGGCCTAAATCCATCGTTTTTTTTGCTCACCATGACTTTCCAGTTTGAACCCAGACATATGCAAATCAGTCCTGACCCATTGCCCCATGGGAACAGTCCAGCCCGAACTGCTAAGCCAGGTCCTCCCTGGACTGGAAACAAGCATCCAAGGACCGGTTTCGGGCTTTCAGCCCTCTTCAGCCTGGATAGCTTGATTCCAGTGGAATGGAGAGCACGGGACTCACGTCTGAGCATACCCGTCCCACTCGGGGTGAGAAATGCAAAAACAACAGGTGATGGACAGAATGCAGAACAATGTCATACATTCACCCCCGTACAGAGATCTGGGCCTAAATCCATCGTTTTTTGCTCACCATGCCTTTCCAGTTTGAACCCAGACATATGCAAAGCAGTCTTGACCCTGTGCCCCATGGGAACAGTCCAGCCCGAACTGCTAAGCCAGGTCCTCCCTGGACTGGAAACAAGCATCCAAGGACCGGTTTAGGGGTTTCAGTCCTCTTCAGCCTGGATAGCTTGATTCCAGTGGCATGGAGAGCACGGGACTCACGTCTGAGCATACCCGTCCCACTCGGGGTGACAAAAGCAAAAACAACAGGTGATGGACAGAATGCAGAACAATGTCACACATTCACCCCAGTACAGAGATCTGAGCCTAAATCCATCGTTTTTTTGCTCACCATGCCTTTCCAGTTTGAACCCAGACATATGCAATTCAGTCTTGACCCTGTGCCCCATGAGAACAGTCCAGCCCGAACTGCTAATCCAGGTCCTCCCTGGCTGATCACTCAGCTGGGGCAAGGTCGTGTAATTACTCCTTGCTTAGGTATATTATTCCTATATCTACCCTTATATATAGACACACAGTAACCTATAAGTCACTCCTATGGCAGGCCTTAACAATCCTGGAGGCAGAGTGCCTGGTTATGTGTGAGATGGTACTCTAGCATGAGCTGAGCCTGTCTGCAGCTTTCGGAACCATGTCCTTATAGCTGTTCTATGATATTGCCATACCATATACTCTTAAGTGCATTATGAACCTCGCGGTTAAACGCTAACTTTGGTTTGGCTTCATCCAAACATGTAGTGTAAGGTGTCATACGCTGTGGAATACTACCCCCTCGCCAATTCTGGTGACGGGGGTAGCATTCCACCCTTCTAGAGGGAGAAGACATGTTGTTGCTGACTATCCCGGTTAAAGTTAACCAGAGCCCCAGCGTCACAAAATGGACGCTGCTGCCACCGACACAAGTCTGACCTCCTGCTGCTGGGAGTCCTTCCAGTCACGGAGGTTTGGACAATAGGTTTCCTGCCTGGAGAGGTGCGAGGACCACCCCAGACAAGACTTTGTGTATTGGGACAGGGAGGCTGAATAGATTGAGACACTGCCTGGGGAACACTAGGTGCTCCATGAATACCCCAGTTCAAACCGGTTGCTGGGGCACTGCAGCCCCAGCTCTGGCATGAAACTGGACAAAGGAAAGGGGTTGTAACCACCCCCCTTCCTGGTCCCACCCATAGGAGGGACCTAGAAAGCAATCCAGCCCCTTTTAGTTGTATAAAGGTAGGAGCTGAGTCCTGAGACTTTAGATTAATCCTGAACCGAAACGTGGCACGAAACTCTGGACCTTCGACATTCTGCTGAAGCTGAAGACTGAAGAATCTCCCTTGTGGCCAAGGAGTGACCACCCTGGGCAACCAGGCACCATCCAGCAAATCAACGGCTTGCTTTGTCGACGTTCCCGCCGGAACCCGAGCACAGAGCCTGAAAAGACCCAGACTTCCAGACCTCTCTGACCCTCTCTTCACGGCTGCAGCATAGCTGAGATCCGTGGAGGCCACGACACACGTGGGACCGGACATCTTGGAAAGCCTGCTAACTGTGCAGCTCCTGAGGCATCCTCGAAGCTGCGCACTGGGGACTGAGAAATCCCAAACCCGAGCTCCACCTGCACCGAAGATCAACCCTCCACACTCCACGAGTTCTGCGTGGGGCCCTTCTGCTTGTGTTCTGCTCGACGCGTTGTCCGTTTGCTGGCCCATTGGCTAGTAGCCTCTGTGATGACAATCCTTTTGAATCACATCGCTGGTCTGGTTGCTCCAGACTGGCCCCTGCCTCCCTGCAAAGGTGAGACACCTCAGACCTTGCTGGTCTGCACCAGAAGCCTTCTTTGAATCCTACGTGGGTTGCCTTTGCCAAGGCTCGTTGACTCCAATCCGGAAGTCGACCCCTCCATCTGCGAGAACCTTCGTGGGACAGCTCCTCTCCAGCACCTGGTCGTCGTCGACGCCTCCTGGTCCGCGTGGCTGAAGAGACAAGCTTCAAGCCAGCACCTGATTGCTCCTCGACGTCATCTGGTTCCTTCCTGGTTCCACCCGGTCACTGGCTAGTGTCTCAGACTCTGTCCCCTCTGCTTTCAGGTCCTCTTCATCTTCGATCCACCCTTGGATCCACCTGGACATCTTCCTCCTGGTCGCCTGCAGCATCTTTCTTCAAAGGCTCCATAGGACTCTACGGCAAAACCCGACATATCTTCACACCTATGCACCCGCCGTCTGTGGGTGAGGTAACGCGAGTACTTCGGTGCTCCCAAGGGTATTGACTATCCAAGTGTCTAGGTTTTTAGTTGTTTGCTCCTAGCTAAACCGGAAGTGTCCTAAATCCTTCTAAATCTAACTTCTAAGTTCCCATTGACTTTGCATTGACGCACGCGTGTGTGTAAAGACACTGCACGTGCCGCCTGTGGGCCTCCTACTTCTAAACTAAGGTTCAGATAGTGTAGCCCCAGCGATTCCCTAGGCCCTAGGCCTTTCCTTTTCTCGTGACGTGGTACTTATACCACTTTCTTAATATATGGTTTGCTTCGCCCCTAGGGCCTAACCGTAAATTGTGCAACTTAACGTATTCTGACTAAGTATCTTGTTATGTGCTTTTGCCTCTGATCTCATAAAGACTTCAGAGGAGTGTGTTAGTAAATAAATACATATATATTTTATATATATATCCTGTGTGGTGTCCTTTCATTTGATATTCAAGGGGTTACCTATGGTAAAACAGCTTGCTTTACACACCCTCAAGAGTCTTTTAGCCTAAGACTGTTCTGTCCACGCTACCACTAGGATAGCTGGTCTATAAGGTTGACTTACAACCATCACCATAAGGGTTGTTTGGAGTGGTGCAAGGTGATCACTAGAATAGTGATCATCATATACCAGGCCAACTTCTCACATTGGTGTGCAGCGGTTGGGATTAGAGCTTGCTGTTGTTTTACCACTTGTAATCTTGAGATATCATTTGAAAGATCACATAGATACCTATAGGTACATATAAAAACAAGTCTTAGTATACTTAAGTTCTACTGAACTTAGCTGTTGTAGAGCCTGGGCCTAGCACACCCTGACTACAACTCCTAGAAAGGTTCTGTAGGAAAAGAAATAGTGTAGGTAGGTGCAACACCCCACCTCACTAGAAGCCATGTCTCAGGGGGCGTGGCTTGGACAGCGATGTGGTGAGACGTGCTCCGGAGGAGCTCCCGCCGCTCACCGCTTCCATAAGCTATTATTGCGGAGCTGGGGCACTTACCTGCCATCTGGGAGGTGCCGGTGCCCTGCCGATACCTGGGCTGTGAGCGGCAAGGTGACCAGGACCCTGAGAGGCGACAGCGGTCGCCAGATGGAGACGGTGCAGCGTCCCTGACAGTGCGGCCGCCATCTTGAGCCCTGTGCCCCGAGGCTCCGAGTAGTGCGCGGGAGATGATTGGCTAGCCTGCCGGGCGCTGGTATACTGCTCCGGAGGTGAAGGCCCGTTGTGAGGACCCTGCTGCGGGAAGCGAGGAGATCTAGCCCTCCCCGCAACACAGTGGCTGACTGGCTGGAGCTGCTCGGAGGCCTCGGACTGAGCCCGCCATCTTTTCCCGCCTACGGATTGCACTGCCCTCTGGCTGCTGCTGGGACTCGAGGGGACCGCGACCCTCCGCAGGTGATGTGCCCGGGGCTATTCGTGGAGGTGGGGCTCCGGTGCTAAAGGGGGCCCCTGCTGGAGCGCCCACGAGGATTTACTGACCCTTGCCAGTGAGAGGCGGTGCAGAGCGGTAGCTAGAGGCCGTGGCTGCGGGCGCCCCGGCCCCGGACTTTCTCCTGTCGGCCTAGGGCGGAGCGGCTGGCCGATTGGTTTCCCCCCCCACCCACTCTGCGGAACGAGGTGGCGCTGGGGCGGTGCTGGTGGGGCCGCTTTGAGCGCCACATCTGAGAAGCAGTTCCCCCGGCCTGGGTCTGGGAGGCCGATCGGCGAGGGAGACGGAGGAGCTGTGGTCCGCCATTTGGTGAGCCTGGGACCTGGAGGTGCGGATTTGGCGGCGGTGGCCTGGGCGCTTGGGGCCCCTGTGGTGCCTGGGCAGTTGGATCCCTCCCGCTAGGATATTGTGCGACCTGTGGTGTGTGCGGATCTCTGGGGCACCTGCTGCGGGAGAAGACCGAACCCCTGCTGCGCCGCCGACCTTGGGAGCGATTCGGGAAGGCGTCGGTCATCACGGTGAGCAGCGCGGACCCGGCGAGCAGGGTGGCAGTGGAAGAGCGGCCCGCCATTTGCCCTCGAGACTGTGGGACTGCACGGTTAGCCTAGTGGCTGAAAGCACATTCCTTAAGGGGGGGCGAGAGCTGCGGTCCGCCATTCTGCGAGCCTGAGGCCCTGAGGCGTGTGCCTGGGCGCTTGGGGGCCCCTGCGGAGAGGATGGCGCTCCTCTCTGGGCTGTGGTGAAGGCCCGAGGCAGATCTGGAGTGCGGAGCGGAGAGCTGACTGCGGCGGAATCAGCGGGAGAGCCGTCCCGGTGCCTGGTGATCTGGGCCTTTGCAAGCGGTCAACCCACGGGCTCCTGTGAGGCCTGCGGCGTGTGCGGCCCTCTGGGGGCCCTGATCAGTGGTGGAGGGGCCTGGAGCGGCGAGCGCCTGCTGCGGAGAGGTCTGGACCCCCGAGGCGCCATTAACTCTGGGCGTGATCTGCGACGGCGTTGACCATCCAGGTGAGCAAAGCGAACGCAGAGAGCGGAGAAGCGGTGGGCAGCGCAGCCCACCATCTTCCTTTGAGACTGTGGGACTACCCTGTGAGCCCGGTGGCTGGGAGCACGGACCCTGGGGTCGAGTGGACGTAGACTGTATCTGATCCCCTGCTGGTGAACTCCTGGCCCTATAGGTGGGTGGCTGGCCAGTAGGGTGCTTCAAGTGGTGGCTGATGGGGTGCCTGGGGACATAGCGACAAGGCCTTCGACACAGACATAGGCGGGAGACGACCGCTGCCTGGACACCCTCGTGAGGGATACTGCTGGTGACCTTATCTGCTGGAGTGGCAATTGGCTGGGTCCCCTCCTCTGACCCCGCTGCTCCCGGGCTCTGGGGAGCAGCGCTAGTGTTCCTGCGATTTAGACTTGTGCATTACGGGTGGAGGGGAGGACTTGTTGGACTGGTGTGTAGTTGGGGGCGCGGGAGCGGGTGCAGACCCTTGCTTCAACCTTTAAATAGCCCTCTGTGCCCTCATCTGGCCTCAGCGACTGAAAGCGGCTGAAACTAACAATGACACGCTCCAACAAAGGAAACAAAGCTGAGTCGTCAGCAGCCCCCAAGGACAACACTGTCGTAGCAATGTGGGGGAAGTTGGGGGCGACGGCTACCGGGGAAGGGTCATCGCGGACTGTTGAGGAGTCCCCGCCGGTCACTCAGGCATTCATGTCCACCTTCATGTCGGAACTGAAAATGGAGATTGGATCGTTGCAGACTGAAGTGCACACGTGCGTGAAGGAGCTACGGAAGGAGGTCACGGAACTCGGAGACGGCGTAGACGGGCTGGAGCGGACAATGGATGTGCGCACGGAGGACCAGGAACACCTATGGCAGCGCCTGGCGGCCCTCGAGGAACAGAACATCGAGCTCCAAGTGAAGCAGGAGGATTTTGAGAACAGAAGTCGCGGCAACAACCTCCGTATCCGGGGAATTCCTCTTGGAGAAGAGGGGGAGGACATCATGAGATACGTGACGCAGCTCCTTCATGAGATCTGGGGGGACGAGAACGCTTCTCCTCCGGCTTTAGATCGGGCGTACCGCGTGTCCGGCCCGGCGGGCCGACCAGGACTCCTACCGGACATTCTGACGAGGGTCCACTTCTTTACCGAAAAAGAGGCGATCTGGAAAGCTGCGCGGGACAAACCGGACCTCAGCTACAAAGGCCACAAAATCCAGATCTTTCAGGACTTGGCGCCCAACACCCTGAAGAGGAGACGGGCATTCCGGCCGGTGACCGAAAAACTGCGCAACATGGGCATCGCATACCAATGGGGTCATCCGTTTGCACTTATATTCCAGTGGGAATCCAAGCGTAGAGTCATACGGACATACACGGAAGCGGCGCAACTCATCCGACTGCCGACAACCCCGCCGGCGAGCCCGACTCCGTCACATAAGCGGGAGAGGAAGGCGGCCGCGCCTTCATGGACTACAGTGCGCCGGCAACACCGTACACCGCCTGACGCTGAGCGATCGCCCTCACAGGCCAAACAGGACATCATCGCTCATATTCGGGGGATAAAGCAGAACACGATGGGCGCTCCCCGACCCCCTGATCTACGGAACATTTGCATTCCCCCTTTTTGGAAACTGGGGGCCCCACATCTAAGCTCAGCAGCTACTCTCACATCACCCTGGCTCCTGAAGTGCAAGGAGGGGTGTTAGCGGGAGCCTCTTGGATACAGACTTTCCAGGACCGCCACAACCCCTCTTCGTCTGTCCCTCAGGGAGTTACATCCCAGAGCGCGTCCAAACCTGTGGGTGTAGGATGCTCTGTAACAGGGACAGTGTAGTGAGGCCCTGTTGGCCGCAGTTGTTGTTTACCGATGAGTGGCATCTCTGGCTGCTCCTTATCTCTCTTCTCTTCTCCTACTTCTCTTGCCTCCCACTATTCTCTACTCTTCCTCTTCTTTCCTTCCCAGAGGGTGCGGGGCGGGGGCGCTGGTTGATGGCTTGGTGTGGGATGCGGCGACTAAGTGACTGTGGTGCGCATGGGGTATGCGGGGTGTATGTTGCGAAAATGTGGCTGGTTGGCGATAAGACCCTGATATGGCAGTAAACACTCCTAGCCCTTTGAAGGTCCTGACGCTTAATGTGAAGGGCCTTAATTCACCTAACAAGCGTAAGCAGGTATGGCACTATCTCCTTCGGCAGCACCCTGACATCATATTCCTCCAGGAGACACATCTTTTGCAGGCTGATACTGCGCGCATGGCACACCCTAGATATCCGCTACAGTTTTGGGCTGCAGCTGACATAAGACAGCGGGAGTGGCGATCTTGTGCAGGGCTGGCATCAGGCGGGGGGACGGCAGGCCCTACCGGAGTGGTGATGGACGCTTTCTGCGAGTGGGTGTAGAAATTGGGCGTCGTCGCATCACGTTGTGCAATGTATATGCCCCTAATAAGGCGCAGGACTGTTACCTTCGAGACATCCTGGGGGGGCAGATACCACAGGACGGCTCGTCGCTCATTGTGGGGGGGGGGGCTTTAACTTGGTATGGAATCCTGTGATGGACCGGAGTGAGAACTCCTCCAGTGGTGCGGGGGCAATGTTGGTGGCTCTGCGCAAGCAGTTGGTGGACTTCGGGCTGTTTGATGCCTGGCGTTACTTCTCTCCAGACAAGAGGGAGTATTCGTACTACTCGCATGTCCATCGATCCTACTCTTGCATAGATTATTTATTTGCTACTAGTGATCTCCTCCGCGACACTCTAGGGGTCGACATGTCTGACATCTCTCTCTCCGATCACGCCCACATTGAACTACTGCTGCAGGACCCGGCCGCATGCCATACCCGGGAACGGAGATGGTGCCTCCCGCCGAGCATTCTTCGGGACGCGGCGGACGTTGAGGACATTAGGGGCGCCATTGTCTCTTACTTTGAGAATAACGATCTTCCTGAAACACCCTTCCCGGTGGTCTGGGACGCCTTTAAGGCTACCATACGGGGGCATATCACATCCCTTTCAATTGCAAGGGCACGCGAGGCGCGTGCACTGGAAGATAAGCTTACGGGAGACTTGAAGACAGCTGAAATGCAGGATCAGGGTTGCTCTACTCAGCGAACGAGACGGCAGCTCGCTAATCTTAGAAGGCAGCTCAGGCTGATGCGTGCAAATAGGGCGGAGAAATCTCTCCTGGCACTGAAACAAAGGTATTTTGAAGGAGGGGACAAGGTGGGGAAGCTGCTGGCGAGGAGACTGAGAGCCCGAGCCGTGAAAGCACATATAGCAAATGTTCAAATGCCGGATGGGTCCAGAGTCATGGCGGCAAAGGATAAGTGTTGGGCTTTTCGGGACTATTATATGGCGCTATACAGGGAGGAGAAACCACCTTTGGAGCTGGTGGCGGAGGTGCTGGGGTGCTACGGGGGTGCGACGCTGCACCCACAACACACGAAGGAACTGGAGGAACCGATCGTGCAAGAGGAGATAGCATTGGCGATCCGTGAGCTCCCCCTGGGGAAAACACCAGGGCCTGATGGGCTTCCTCTATCCTTCTACCGCATGTATCAGGTGCAGCTAGGCCCCTACCTTTTACGTCTGTTCAACTCCTTCACGGAGGAGGTGGGACTGTCCCCTGACATGGGGCTAGCGGAAATTGCCTTAATCCTGAAACCTGGAAAAGATCCTGCTCTGTGCGCGTCGTACCGCCCGATTGCTCTGCTGAATACCGATTTTAAAATCTACACCAAATTGCTGGCGAAGCGATTGGGTCCTCACATGCCGGGCTTGATAGACCCTGATCAGGTGGGCTTCATTCACGATCGTCAGGGGGCGGACAACGTACGCAGGGTTGCCCATCTAGTGGGGAAGGCTCACCACTGGAAGATCCCAGCCTGCCTTCTCTCGCTGGACGCAGAGAAGGCGTTCGACTGGGTGGATTGGTCCTTCCTAAGGGCGGTGCTGTGCAAGGTGGGGCTCAGCCCGAAGATGATAACTAGGATCATGGCTCCGTACCTTGCCCCGAGAGCCAGGATACATGTTAACGGGCAACTCACGGAGCCGATTAACATTGGGAGGGGTACCAGGCAGGGTTGCCCACTTTCGCCCCTACTAAATGGCTACCAGTGGAAATGCGCGCAAAATTCAGAACGGCCTGCCTTACACACAAAGCCCTACACACAGGGAAACCGGAATATCTAGCCTCCAAGCTCAAAAAAGCGGGTCAATCCAGAAACCTCAGAAGTTCAAACTCCCTACTACTGATCCCCCTGAAAACGAGGAAACAAAAAACTGCCTGCCGCACTTTTGCCGGCAACACCCCAAAAATCTGGAACTGCATCCCAGTGGACATCAGAACCACCCCGTCCTTTCCCGAATTCAAGAACCGTCTAAAACACTCTACCTCAACCATGCGTTCCCGAACTCTACCTCTATTGCACATCCGAGAACCATGACTACCTCAAAAACACTACCTCACAACCGCCCCTCAGGCGGAAGAACACTTTGTTAAACACTGAACTTGTATGAATCCTGCGAAAAAAAAATTACTGTACCATTTCACACTTGTTACTCCCAATGTAAAGCGCTCCGATACCCTCGGGTCTGGCCAGCGCTATAGAAAACTCCAAAAATAAATAAATAAATAAATAAATATTCGCCCTGGCAGTGGAACCCCTAGCGGATATGATACGGCGGGACCCCAATATTCATGGCATCCCTCTAGGCGGCCAAGACAACAAAGTAGCGCTCTTTGCAGACAAACTCATCCTTGCACTCACACAGCCCCGAGAGTCCTTGCCGGCAGTGCATACAACACTGTGCCTTTTTGAACGTGCCTCTGGCCTGAAAATCAACCACAGCAAGTCCTGGGCACTCAGCCTCACTATCCCACAATCAGAAATCCCCTACTTAGAGCATTTAGCCCCTTATAAATGGTCGACCCAGCACATCCGGTACCTGGGCTTGCAATTGACCCCCTCGCTGGACGGCTGGACGCAACCCAACTGGAGAGAGTATCGACGATCGGTCCATGAGGACTTACGGCGGTGGAAACCGCTTGTACCGTCCTGGCTGGGCAGAATCAATGCCATCAAGATGTCCATCTTGCCCAAAATCCTGTATTTATTTCAGTGTCTTCCTACCCCTAGACCGCTGCATAGCATAAGAAGCCTACAGCGGGATCTAACCAACTTCATTTGGGGGGGGAAGAGGCCTCGCTTCTCTCAAGCTCTCCGGATGGTGCCTCGGGATCGGGGAGGTCTGGCCTGCCCCAACCTGGTAGAGTACTACTGGGCTGCACACCTTCGGTACATAGTGGAATGGGGTGTAACGGAGAGCGAGAAGGGGTGGCTCCACATGGACAGGGCCGTGACTGGGCGCACCATTTGGGACCTGGCGTGGAAACCTAGGGCGGGGCGGTCTCCGAGCGCATACCTGGCGGTGCCCACGAAAACGGTGCTGGAGATCTGGGACAGAATAGCGGTGCGTAAGGGCCTTACAACCTTTCCGTCACCACACACCCCTATCGAAGGGAATCCAAGTTTTCCTCCGGCACATCGGACTGGGGCTTTCCGCAAGTGGCCTCAGGGCAACTGTAGGGTATTCACGGATCTGTTCGATGGAGGCTCCCTCAAGACTTTCGCGGACTGCAGGGAGGAATTCCGAGTGCCGCCCGAGGCCGGGCTGCAATACGCTCAACTGAAACACTGGGTGCTGGCAGATGACACATATCAAGCGGCCACACGCGCCTTTACTCCGTTTGAGCGGTTAGCTCGCTCCTTTACGGAAACGAAGGGACTGATCTCCAAAATTTACCAGATTCTACAGCATCCGCAGACTCCGCCCTCCCAGGCCTACCAGCAATGCTGGCACTTCCTCTCGGGAGTGGACATCACTTTGGCGCAATGGTCCAGACTATGGCGTGATATACCCCAAATTTACTGTAGTGTACCGCAACAGGAGAATGCATATAAAATGATGACTCAGTGGTATTACACGCCGCAGTGGTTACATAGAATGTTTCCGACCTCTTCCCCTGAGTGTTGGAGGTGCCGGTCTGCGACTGGGGATTTCCTGCATATATGGTGTACTTGTCCCTCGCTGACCCTCTTCTGGAAGGAGGTCTTGAGTCACATCAGGGGGGTACTGGGGTTTCCTCTGCCTGAAGCCACTTGCACATTACTGCTGGGTATCAAGCCTGCAGGATTGAGGGCCCTCACCCGGAGCGACTGGGCGCTGGCGCTTCAAATGCTGGGAGCCGCTAGGCACCTCATTTCTTTATACTGGAAAAAGACGGAAGCGCCGCCCATTGCTGCGTGGTTTGTGTGCCTCTGGCATGTCATGACAATGGAACTTCTCACAGCTCGCTGCAGGCCCGCGGCGCGCGCTTCAAAGCGGGGTGGCAACCCTTGGTGAAGTATCTATGCGCAGTAGAGCATGCGCGCAACATGCCCCCTAAGCTCCGGGCGCTGCGACTAGTGGAGGATGCAGTGATTCCCCCTGACCCAGACAAGCTGCTGGCGTGAGGCCGTGGGGTGTGAGGCCTGGAATAATGTCAATGATACCAGAAGCTCCGATAGCTGATGCGATGCCCTTCCACCTCTCCCCTCTGCCCCCCCATGGCGCTCTACGACCCCGCTCTTTCCTAGTCTTCTCTCTTTGCTTACTCCTACTGTCCTTTCTGTTCTGCTGTCCTCTTTCCTGACATTTTATTGAAGTTTTGACCCTCTTGGTCTCCTAGTTCTCACCTTTTTGGTTTAATGGTTCCAGGTGGTTTTGGGACCGGGTCATCTTAGGCGGTGACCACGCAGAGCCCGTTGGCTGAGTATGACGCGACCGGCCCCGATGGGTTGTAGGTGATACGCTGTGTACAAATCTTTAGATTGAGCATTGTCAACGTTACTCCATTTTCTCAAGCCATAACGCGGCCGGCCCTGTTGAGTTGTAGGCTTAACGCTGTGTACTAGTCACCTTATTGCTACTCCCTGTTATGGGGGTGAAATAAAAAAAGATTTGACAACAAGAAGCCATGTCTCAGACAGTGAACCCCAGTGGTTCTCTGCCTGCAGAGGTAGATCCCTTGAGGACTGCTTCAAGATATGAAGCCTTAGCCTTCACAGAATTGAGACAAAAGTGTACTTCTAGAAGGCTAAAACAGGGTTCAAACCCTACCCTCAGATTCCTGATTGAGCTCTTAGAAGAGTATGATGCTCAACAGACACCTAACTCAGGTGCTTCAGATAGTACAGATGAAGTCCTTCCCTCCACAGATGATACTGTGGAACCAGAAGAAGAAGAGGAGGTAGTGGAGGAAGATTCTGATCTTGAGGTAGACAGCCAGGGTTCAGTCAGAAGACTTAGCCAGGCTAAGTATACATGGGAGTCAGTATGGGCAGCCCCCACACAGACCCTCAAGTGGGCTTAACCAGAGGCAGAGGAGAGGAAGATCCCACTCCAGGGAATCTCTCCAATCTCAGGCTTCAAATGGCTCTCATGGCCCTGCTCAGAGAGGGATGACCTCCCCTCAGAGAAGGGAACATGAGGCAAAAATGAGAGAGGCTGCTCTGAGGATTGAGAGGCAAGAACTTTAAGTTGCCTTGGCCAAAGAGAAGCTTGCTCGTGCTAGAGAGCATAGAGAGAGTGGGTTAGAACCCACTGGTGGCAGCAATATCCCTAAGGATAAAGATAGGTCCTATGTGAATAGACACCTAAGCAAGATTGTGCCCCCCTACAAAGAAGGGGATGACATCCACAAATGGATAACTGCTTTGGAGAGGGCCTTCAAAGTACAGCAGGTACCCCAAAGTCAGTGGGCAGCAATCTTATGGCTCTCCTTTTCAGAAAAGGGTAGAGAGAAGCTCCTCACAGTTAGTGATGGGGATGCTAACAACTACTCTGTCCTGAAGAGTGCTCTGATTGATGGGTTTGGCCTAACCACTGAACAATATAGGTTGTTGTTCAGGGATACCCAGAAGACACAGACTCAGGACTGGACTGATTTTGTTGATTGTGCCACTAAGGCTCTGGAAGGCTGGTTATTGGGAAGTCAAGTTAAGGACTATACAGGATTGTATAATTTGATCATGAGAGAGCAAATCCTTAGCAACTGTCAAAACCAGTTATTGCATCAGTACCTGATTGACTCTGATATGACCTCTCCCCAAGAATTGGGAAAGAAGGTAGACAAATGGGTCAGAACCAGGATTAAGCAGAAAAAACAGAACCAGGGAGGTGATCAGAAAAAGGCAGACCAGAAGGGTAATGAGCAGAAACCAAAAGACCAGAAGTCTTCACCAGGTCCCCAAAAGGCACAGGGGGAGGGTGGCTCTAAAAAGAACAAACAGAAACAAGAAGGCCCAAAGAAGCCCTGGTGTGGATACTGTAAATCAGTCTCTCACTGGTTTAGTGAGTGCACCAAGAAGGGCACAGCACCAACCACCATTGCCCCTAAGGCAACTTTTCCCTCTAGTCCAGCTGTTAGTGGTGGTTCCCAGCAAAAGGGTGTAGTAGGGTTGACCCTGGGACCTGAGGTGGACTCTGGCCTAGTCAGAGTACCAACTCAGGCTGTTCTTGTCTGTGATGGGGACATAGCAATGTCCTCTACTGTAAGTCCCAGTAATCTGAGCAAGTGCAGGCAGACGCCTTTTAGTAATGACAAGATGGTTCAGGCCTACAGGGACACATGTGCCAGTGTCACCATGGTGACACCTAACTTTGTGGACCTTGAACAGATCATACTAGGTGAAAAGTACCTAGTGACCAACGCTAGCAATGCCACTACCTCTCATAGTATGGCAGTTGTTAACTTCTCCTGGGGAGGGGTAACTGGCCTCAAAAGAGTTGTTGTGAGTTCAGACCTTCCTGTAAAGTATCTGTTAGGAAATGATCTTGAAACCTCAGTTTGGTCTGAGGTGGAGTATAGGACCCATGCAGAAATGCTGGGAATATCAGCACATGTCCTTGCTGTGACCAGGTCGCAGGCCAAAAAGTGCTTACCTGAACAAGTGCTGGATCTCGGAACAATAGACCAGACACTACCCAAGAGAAAGTGCAAGAGGGTTAAGGCAGTGCCTTCCCCCCTGCCTCAGGTTGAGGATCAGCCCTCCCAGGAGGATGATTCTAAGATCCAAGAGGGAACTGTCCTAGAAGAGCTTGAGCCTGATCAGGTTGAGTTTCTTGGGACAGGGGGACCCTCAAGGGCAGATCTAAGGCAGGCACAATTAGACTGTTCCTCTCTTGAACCCCTCAGACAGCAGGCTGCTGCTGAGGCTGCTGGGAATGCTCAAGGTACCCATAAAGTGTATTGGGATGATGGGCTCCTTTATTCAGAGGCTAGAGACCCCAAGCCTGGTGCTTCCAGGAGGTTGGTTATACCTCTGCAATTTAGGGGCTTCCTTCTTACCTTGGCCCATGATATTCCCTTAGCAGGACACCTGGGCCAGAACAAGACTTGGGACAGGCTTGTCTCTCACTTTCACTGGCCCCATATGTCAGAAGATACCAAGGAGTTTTGTCGCTCCTGTGTTACCTGCCAAGCAAGTGGCAAATCAGGTGGCACAACAAAGGCCCCCCTCATACCACTTCCTGTGGTGGGGGTACCATTTGATAGCGTGGGGATAAACATTGTTGGACCAATGGACCCCCAAACAGCATCTGGGCACAGATTTATACTGGTGGTAGTGGATCATGCCACCAGGTATCCAGAAGCTATTCCCCTGAGGACCACAACAGCTCCTGTTGTGGCAAGGGCCCTACTTGGAGTTTTCTCCAGAGTGGGGTTCCCAAAGGAGGTTGTCTCTGACAGAGGTGCAAACTTCATGTCAGGATATCTAACTGCAATGTGGAAGGAGTGTGGTGTCAACTATAAGTTCACCACCCCCTATCACCCACAGTGCAATGGGCTTGTGGAAAGATTCAACAAGACCCTCAAAGGGATGATAAAAGGGTTACCAGAAAAGCTGAGGCGAAGATGGGACATCCTTTTACCCTGCCTTCTAGTTTTTATTACAGAGAGGTCCCACAAAAGGGGGTTGGCTACAGCCCTTTTGAGCTTTTGTTTGGGCATCCTGTAAGGGGACCCCTATGTCTTGTGAAGGAAGGATGGGAGTTACCTCTCAAAAAGCCTAAGCATGACATAGTGGACTATGTACTTGGTCTCCGCTCCAGGATGGCTGAGTATATAAAGAAGGCTTCCAAAAACCTTGAGGCTAGCCAAGAACTCCAGAAAGCTTGGCATGACCAAAAGGCTGTGCTGACTGTGTACCAGCCAGGACAAAAAGTGTGGGTGTTGGAGCCAGTGGCCCCAGCAGCACTCCAGGACAAATGGTCTGGACCCCATACAATAGTTGAACAGAAGGGAGAAGTCACCTACTTGGTGGACCATGGGACTCTCAGAAGCCCCCACAGGGTGCTTCATGTCAACAGATGAGGGGCAGGAGGAAGAGAGTGACCCGCTCCCAGACCTGCTTACTCAGAACCCTGATGATGGTTCAGTAGATGGTGTAGTCTTTGCTGACAGCCTCTCAGAACATCAGCAACAGGACTGCAGACAAGTTCTTCAGTCCTTCAGACATCTGTTTTACCTGACCTCAAGTCAGACAAGCTGGTGCACCCATGAGGTGGACAATGGTGACAGTCTGCCTGTCAAGAGGAAATCTACAGGCAACCTGACCATGTCAGGGACTGCATTAGGACAGAGGTCCAAAAGATGTTGGAGCTGGGAGTTATTGAGCCCTCAGAGAGCCCTTGGGCCAGTCCAGTAGTCCTAGTACCAAAACCTCACACCCAAGATGGTAAGAGAGAGATTAGGTTTTGTGTGGACTACAGAGGTCTCAATGCTGTCACTAGGACAGATGCCCACCCCATCCCCAGGGCAGATGAGCTCATTGATAGATTGGCTTCTGCCAAGTTCTTGAGCACATTTGACCTGACAGCAGGCTACTGGCAAATCAGACTAGCTGAGGATGCAAAAGCCAAGACAGCATTTTCGACCCCAGGAGGACATTATCAATTTTTGGTAATGCCCTTTGGTTTGAAGAATGCACCTGCCACTTTCCAAAGGCTGGTGAATCAAGTTCTCACAGGACTGGATGACTATTGTGCAGCTTATTTAGATGATATTGCTGTCTTTAGCTCCACCTGGGAGGATCACCTGGTCCACCTGAGGAATGTTTTGGAGGCCCTGCAGAAGGCAGGCCTCACTATCAAGGCCACTAAGTGCCAGATAGGGCAGAGCAAGGTTGTGTACCTGGGCCACCTGGTAGGTGGGGGTCAGGTTCAACCACTGGAGAGCAAGATCCAGACCATCAGAGACTGGACTCCTCCAATCACCCAGACACAAGTCCGAGCTTTCTTGGGCCTGTCTGGGTACTACAGAAAGTTTGTTAAAAACTATGGGTCCATTGTGACACCACTGAATGATTTAACTTCCAAAACGATCCCAAAGAAAGTTCAGTGGACAGTTAGCTGTCAAAAGGCATTTGATGACCTGAAGCAGGCCATGTGTACTGCACCTATTCTGAAAAGTGTGGGAGCTGTACTTTCACACCGAATATAGATGGTCAAGACCAGCCCATTGCTTTCATAAACAGAAGGCTGACCCCTAGAGAGAAACGTTGGTCAGCTATAGAGAGGAAGGCCTTTGCTGTGGTTTGGGCCCTGAAGAAGCTGAGGCCATACTTGTTTGGCACTCACTTCAAGATTCAGACCGACCACAAGCCCCTCCTATGGCTAAATCAGATGAAGGGTGAAAACCCCAAACTTCTTAGGTGGGGGGGCAGAGCAAGGTTGTGTACCTGGGCCACCTGGTAGGTGGGGGTCAGGTTCAACCACTGGAGAGCAAGATCCAGACCATCAGAGACTGGACTCTTCCAATCACCCAGACACAGGTCCGATCTTTCTTGGGCCTGTCTGGGTACTACAGGATGTTTGTTAAAAACCTATGGCTCCATTGTGACACCACTGAATGATTTCACTTCCAAAAAGATGCCAAAGAAAGTTCAGTGGACAGTTAGCTGTCAAAAGGCATTTGATGACTGTTAGACCTGACATCATTGGCGTGTCTCCCTTCCATTTTTGACGGATTGCCTCCTCTGTTTTGACATATTTTTGCTGGTTGTATGTTTTGGGCACTGTGCCACTGCGAATCAGTGCCACAGTGCAAGTGCTCCCTATGTTAAATTGATATACTGATTGGATTCCATGATTGGCTTATTTGATCTACTGTCAGCCCCTAGTACAGTTCACCAGGTGTGCCCAGGGCTTGTAGAGCAAATGCTGCTGGTGGGCTTGCAGCACTGGTTGTGCCACCCACAGAAGCAGCTTGTAAAGTGTGTCTCAGGCCTGCCATTGCAAGGCCTGTGTGTAGTCTGTGACTACCATGTCAACTTGGCCAAGTGCACCCACTTGCCAGTCCCTAAACCTTCCCTTTACTTCATATTAGACACCCCTATGGTAGGCCCAAGGGCAGGGTGCATTGTAAGTATAAGGTAGGACATGCTCTGATGTGTGTAGCATGTTCTAGTAGCGAATGACAGCCATTTTCGTTTTTCACTATTGAAGGCTACCTGTTCTCATAGACTACAATGGGCAGGGAAGATTGTTACATCCCTACAATCCTAACTGACTCAGAGAACATGGTAGAAATTCGAGTATAGTAAGCCTGAACTCGAATAATAAAGTACATCTTTTAGTAAAGTTTATTTTAGTATTCTGTGTTTGCAAATACCACTTTTAGAAAGTAGGTATTTGCTTGCCTAACCATTTGAGCCCGCCTCTGCTGACTTGTGTATTCATTGTCTGGGTTTTTGTGTGACAGGGCTGGGGAAATTCCAAGAGACCGTCTGGGACAGCCCAGTGGTGATTAGGGAGATTTACCTCCAGATGGGAGGGGGAGAGTGCACTTGGGACCTGAATAGGGCTAGGCCTTCCCTCCACAATGCTGGCTCATCCCCGTGGCTTGTCTGATGTCTTTGCCCTGCCCAGTGAAAGGAGAAGGGGAATCCTGTCAACAGAGTACTCCAGAGCTGCATCTTCCCTCCCCTGTGCCGGCTCCACCTCCTATGGGGCGCCTGATGTTTCTGCCCTGCACAGTGAAAGGAAGAGAAGAGTCATGTAAACACAGTGCTCAGGAACTGGTTTAAACTAGGCAGAGGCCTCTCTGCCTTCAGAGAACAAAGGATTTTTTGGTATAAATATTGGGACCCAGTCCCACAGACTTTAGATCACTTCTGGAACAAGAAACCTTTCTGCCAAGGAGAAGAACCAAGGAAGGTGCAGGAGTTTGGACTGCCCCTCTGCCAGTGTGCTGTTTGCTGGGTTGGCCTGCAGTGGTTGCTTCATTGCCAAGGGAAAGGAGAAGGAACTTTGTAAGGACTTTCATCTACAGAATATTCTCCAAGGGCTTGAACTGTGCTTGCCTCCTGCTGAAGTCTCAGGGACAAAAGACTTCACCTCCAGCTCCCTCCTGAATTTCCTTGCTGGGAATTCTGACTCCAGTCATTTGCGTGCCGCTGGGAGCTGGAAGCGCGACGCATCGAGAAGAAGCGTGTCGCCGCCGCAGCTGAAATCATCGCAAGGCCGGAGAAGCGAGAGTTCGTCGCATCTCCCTGGAAGCTTGTGTTCATCGAAGCTGCCTGCTGTCACATCGCCGGAGAAGGGCGACGCATTGAGAGAGCTGTCATCGCATCACCGGAGAAGCGCATCGCAGGGCCTGTTGCGGCTCAAAGTACAGAGTCGTCGCAAGGCTGCCAGGGCGTCATCGCATCGTCATCGCATCGCCGCATCAAGGGCGCCATCTTCTCGCATCGCAACTGGATCATCGCATCGCATCAAGGCGCCATCTTGCGCACCGCAACAGGTCGAGAATCTACGCATCACCTCCGCACCGGTAAGGCTCACGACGAGTCCCCTATTCTGCGCAAGCATTGAGGAAGGACGCAACCGTTCCCCTGGGTCACAGAACCGACGCATCTCCTCTTCTGCGAGCCTTTTTGTTTACTTTGCGTGCCACATCCCAGAACTTTGTTGAGAACTTTGTTGCATTTACCATCAACTTGAATTAAGAGACTTTCATTATCTTTTAAGTAACCTTTAGTATAGTATTGTGGATTTTTGTCGTTTGTGGGCTTGTGTTTTGAAGTCTATATAAAGAATACCTATTTTTATAAAACCTGTGTTGTGTCCATCTGTAGTGTAATCACTGTATTACTGTGTATATTCACAAATGCTTAACACACTGCCTCTGAGATAAGCCTGTCTGCTCGTGCCAAGCTACCAAGGGGGTGAGCAGGGGTTATTAAAGAGAGTAATCCCCTTATCCTGACTTAGAAGTAAGGGTCCCTATTTGGACAAAGGTGATAACCATTGCCAACTAGAGACCCCCAGATCTAACATTGTTGGGCAGCGGTGAGGATTTGGACTTTGCATTTGTGTTTCATATACAGTAATTGGTGTACACTACTAGTGAGTGCAGACCAAACGCGACCACATACTTTTTGTTGATAGAAACTTTTTCCTTGGAACTGTTATTTTTGCTAAAGACTCCCAATTCTTACTACCATGAGTAAACCAGCATCTGTTGCATCTATGGATCTTGATTTTGAGGAAGAGAGGTTGGAAACCTACACTTTGAAACAGCTCAAGTATCTCTGCAGGAAATTGAAAGTTGCTACACCAGGCATTTCTAAAAAGGAAGACTACCAAAAAGCGCTGAGGGCCTGGGTAGAAGCCAGAAATGTCCCTGATCTTGTTGTGGAGCCTGTTGGGGATGCAGATGGGCACATTGATGGGCTAGAATTACCAGCCAGGGGAGGGGTGCTGTCCCCGCCTGGCAGCAGCATCTCTTCCAAAGACCTGTCCCCCAGACAACTGGAAGACAGGGAGAGAAATAGAGCACTGAAGCTGGAGTTGGCTAAGCTTAAGATGGAGGGTCAGAGGGATGCAGAGAATAACAGGTTGTCTTTGGAAAGAGAGAGAATGAGAATGGAGCATGAGAGAATGTTGAGGGAGTTAGAGATCAAGGCCAAGGGCTTAGAGATCAATTCCTCTGGTGGCAGCGCACCATCTGTGCCTTCAGAAGGCAGGGTACATATTCCCAAGGATGTCATCAAAGATTTTCACAAAGGTGAAGATATTGGTCAGTGGTTTGCAGCCTATGAGATAGCAATGTTGGCCCACCGGGTCCCTGAGAAGGATTGGGGAGCGGGGTTGTGGGGCCGCTTTGTTACTGAAGGTAGGGACACTTTGTTAGACCTGCCCAAGGAGCATAGGATGTCTTATAACCACATGAAGGAAGCACTGATGACAAGGTATGGGTTAACTCCAGAGCTCTATAGACAGAGTTTCAGGAATTGTAAGGAACTGGAGGGAACCACTTGGGTAGAATATGTGTCTTTCTTTTGCAGAGCCATGGATGGTTGGGTGAGGGGTAGCAATGTTGATAATTTTTCAGCTCTCTATGATTTGATTGCCAGGGAGCACATATCTGCTAATTGTTTGCCAGAGCTACGCCAGTGCCTTGTTGATAGCAAGTTGACTAATCCTAGAAAGCTTGCTGAGGAGGCGGACCGCTGGGTCAGTACCAGGGTCCACAAGGGTCTTGTGGGAGACTCCGCCAAAGGTGGGCAGGGTCCCCAGCAGAAGAGTGGGGGGGACAAGGGTAAACAGAGGGCGTTCCAAAAAGGTCCCCAAAGTAATTCCCAAGGGAACCAGGGTAAGGGTTCCCAGCCTCCCCCTGAAAAGAAGTCAGGACCCCCAACAGGTAAACCTGTTCATAGGGGGCCTGTTACCTGCTTTCAGTGTAAGCAGGTGGGACACCGTTGGTATGATCCCCAGTGTCCTCAGAAAGGACATTATGTGCCACCCCATGCCCCACCCCGTCAGATGGCCAGTGTAGCCCTGGGTGGGGAGGAGATGGGTGCCCAAGGTCGGTGGGGTCCCGCAGAAATGTCCCTTGTCTCATTAGGAGATTTTGAGATGGTCCCTAAAACTCAGCTGCCTGATAACACTAAAATATACAGGCAGTGGGTGACCATCAATGGCCATAGAGTGGAGGCTCTCAGAGACACAGGAGCAAGTGTGACAGCTGTCAAGTGTCACTTGGTCTCTGAGGAGCAGGTAGTCCCTCATGCATTGTTCCCAGTTGCTGCAGTTGATAACACAGAGAGCCATTGCAAGGTGGCTCACGTTCCCTTTGAGTGGGGGGGGTCTCTGGTACTCTTCAAGTAGCTGTGAGGCTATCCATGCCTGTTGATTGTCTGTTAGGCAATGATTTAGAAAGGTCCCCTTGAGCTAAGGTGGAGAGGAAGGCGCATTTGGAGAGGTTGGGTCTGCCTGAGTGGGCATGTGTGACCACTCGGTCTATGGCAGCTAAGGGTGTTCAAGAGACCCTGGAGCCTGAAAGTATGGCCCAGGCATCTGCCTTAAAGAGAAGAGGTAAGGGGCGTGGGAAACCAGCCCCTATTGTTCCTACGGTCCAGGAGGAGGCAGACCCTGAGGGGGATGCCCTGGAACCCACTGGTGAGCAAGTTTCTGAACTGGGGAACCTACCCGAGCTGACCCATTGGCAGCAAGAAGGGGGTCCCTCCAGGGAGGAATTTTGTGAAGAGCAAAAGTAGTGCCCTTCTCTTGTGGGTTTGAGGCAACAGGCCACAAACCAGGCAGCAGGTGATCAGTCTGGATCACATTGGGTCTACTGGGAGAATGGTCTCCTGTATAGCGAGCCTAGGGTTGCTGAGCCTTGGTCAGCCCGTGTGCTGGTGGTACCCCAGCGCTTCAGAGCCTTCCTACTGGGTTTGGCTCATGATGTTCCTTTAGCTGGTCATCTGGGGCAGAACAAGACCTTTGAAAGGCTTGTCTCCCACTTTTATTGGCCCCAGATGAGAAAGAGTTCAGATACTCATTGTAGGACTTGTCAAACTTGCCAGGCAAGTGGGAAACGTGGAAGGAGGCACAAGGCCCCTCTCCAACCTTTTCCTGTAGTCAGTACCCCCTTTGAACGGGTGGGCATTGACATTGTGGGGCCACTGGACCCCAAGACAGCCATGGGCAACAGGTTTATCCTGGTCTTGGTGGACCATAATACCCGGTACCCGGAAGCCATTCCACTCAGGACAGTGACGGCCCCCGTAGGGGGACGTGCACTGATGGGGATTTTCTCCCGTGTGGGGTTCCCAGAGAGGTTGTGTCTGACCGAGGTACAAACTTCATTTCCAATTATATGAAGTCTGTGTGGAAGGAGTGTGGTGTTACCTACAAGTTCACCACTCCTTACCACCCACAAGGTAATGGGCTGGTTGAAAGATTTAACCGGACCCTTAAGGGCATGATCATGGGTCTTGAAGAACCAATGAGGCGTAAGTGGGACGTCCTCTTGCCATGCCTTCTGTTTGCCTACCGAGAGGTGCCGCAGAAGTGTCTAGGGTTCAGCCCCTTTGGCCTTTTGTATGGTCACCCGGTAAGAGGACCTTTGAGTTTGGTAAAGGAAGGCTGGGAGCAATCTCACAGGAAACCTCCCCAGGATGTATATAGCTACATGCTGGCCTTCAGAAACCAAACCAGGTGTTTCAGGGATCTCGCTCAGGCGAATCTGGAAGCCAGCCAGGAAGAGATAAGGCGGTGGTACGATCAGAATGCCACTCTGATTGAGCTTCAACCTGGACAGAAAGTTTGGGTCATGGCCCCTGTGGAGCCTTGTGCGCTCCAAGACAGGTGGACTGGTCCTTATGAGGTGGTGGAGCGCAAGAGTGATGTCACCTATCTGGTGAACTTGCGGTCTCCAAGGAACCCTTTGAGGGTCCTTCATGTTAACCGCCTGAAGCCCCACTTAGAAAGGTCCGAAGTGGGCATGCTCCTAGAGACAGATGATGGAATGGAGGAGGAGACCGAGCCTCTTCCTGACCTCCTGTCTGCAACAGAGCAAGATGGGTCAGTGGTTGTGTCAGCCTCTCTGCCACACTGACCCCTGATCAGCAGTACGATTGTCGCCAACTGTTGGGGCAATTCTCTGATCTATTTTCCTTGGTTCCTGGTGTCACAGATTGGTGCGTCCATGATGTGGACACTGGTGACAGTCCTCCTGTGAAGCACAAGGCTTACAGAGTGACTGACAAGGTTAGGGCTTACATTAAGGAGGAAATCTCCAAGATGTTTGCTTTAGGGGTCATTGAGTCTTCCAACAGTCCTTGGGCCAGCCCAGTGGTCTTGGTCCCAAAGCCTGCCTCGCCGGGTGCCACACCTGAACTCCGGTTCTGTGTGGACTACAGAGGGCTCAATTCAGTCACCAGGACTGACGCACACCCCATCCCCAGAGCTGATGAGCTCATTGATCGGCTAGGAGCTGCACGGTACCTCAGCACGTTTGAGTTAACGTCTGGGTACTGGCAGATCACCTTGACCGATGGGGCTAAGGAGAGGTCAGCATTCTCCACACCAGATGGGCACTACCAATTTCAGGTTATGCCCTTTGGGATGAAGAATGCCCCTGCCACCTTTCAGAGGTTGGTCAACCAGGTGTTGGCTGGACTGGAGGATTTCAGTGCTGCCTACCTGGATGACATTGCAGTGTTCAGGGCGAGTTGGGAGGAACAATTGCAGCACCTCTTGGAAGTGTTGATGGCACCTCGCAAGGCAAGCCTCACGATCAAGGCAAGTAAGTGTCAGATCGGGCAGGGCTCCGTTGTGTACTTGGGTCACCAGGTAGGAAGCGGCCAGGTGGCGCCCCTACAACCCAAGATTGATACCATCCTGGCATGGGAACCCCCAAAGACTCACGTGAGAGCCTTTTTAGGACTCACCGGGTACTACAGGAGGTTTGTCAAAGGGTATGGCAACATTGTTGCACCTTTGACTGAGCTGACTTCCAGGAAGCAGCCCAAGAAAGTGAACTGGACTGACACCTGTCAGAAAGCTTTTGATGCCCTGAAAACTGCCATGTGCACAGCACCCGTGCTCCAGGCACCCAACTTCTCAAAAGAATTCATTGTACAGACAGACGCTTCAGAGCACGGTGTGGGGGCTGTTCTATCACAGATTACTGAAGAGGGCTTTGACCAACCTGTAGCCTTCATCAGTAGGAGGTTACTTCCACAGGAACAGAGGTGGAGTGCAATTGAGCGTGAGGCATTTGCTGTGGTGTGGGCACTGAAGAAGTTGAGACCATACTTGTTTGGGACTCACTTCCGGGTTTAGACCGACCACAGGCCCCTCAGATGGCTGATGCAGATGAGGGGTGAGAACCCAAAGTTGTTGAGGTGTTGAGGTGGTCCATCTCCCTACAGGGTATGGACTTTACGGTGGAACACCGCCCTGGTACAGAACACGCCAACGCTGAAGGTCTGTCCAGATTTTTCCACCTTAGTGAAGAGAACTCCCAAGGGGAAGGTTAGTTCTCCCCACATTTCAGCTGGAGGGGACACATGTTAGACCTGACATCATTGGCGTGAGTCTCCCTTCCATTTTTGACGGATTGCCTCCTCTGTTTTGACATATATTTGCTGGTAGTATGTTTTGGGCACTGTGCCACTGCTAATCAGTGCCACAGTGCAAGTGCTCCCTATGTTAAATTGATATACTGATTGGATTCCATGATTGGCTTATTTGATCTACTGTCAGCCCCTAGTACAGTGTACCAGGTGTGCCCAGGGCTTGTAGAGCAAATGCTGCTGGTGGGCTTGCAGCATTGGTTGTGCCACCCACAGAAGCAGCTTGTAAAGTGTGTCTCAGGCCTGCCATTGCAAGGCCTGTGTGTAGTCTGTGACTACCATGTCGACTTGGCCAAGTGCACCCACTTGCCAGTCCCTAAATCTTCCCTTTACTTCATATTAGACACCCATATGGTAGGCCCAATGGCAGGGTGCATTGTAAGTATAGAGTAGGACATGCTCTGATGTGTGCAGCATGTTCTAGTGGTGAATGACAGCCATTTTCGTTTTTCACTATTGAAGGCTACCTGTTCTCATAGACTACAATGGACAGGGAAGATTGTTACATCCCTACAATCCTAACTGACTCAGGGAACATGGTAGAAATTCGAGTTTAGTATGCCTGAACTCAGAATACTAAAATACATCTTTTAGTAAAGTTTATTTTAGTATTCTGTGTTTGCAAATACCACTTTTAGAAAGTAGGTATTTGCTTGCCTAACCATTTGAGCCCGCCTCTGCTGACTTGTGTATTCCTTGTCTGGGTTTGTGTGTGACAGGGCTGAGGAAATTCCAAGAGACAGTCTGGGACAGCCCAGTGGTGATTAGGGAGATTTACCTCCAGATGGGAGGGGAGAGTGCACCTGGGACCTGAATAGGGCTAGGCCTTCCCTTCACAATGCTGGCTCCACCCCCTGTGGCTTGTCTGATGTCTCTGCCCTGCCCAGTGAAAGGAGAAGGGGAATCCTGTCAACAGAGTACTTCAGAGCTGCATCTTCCCTCCCCTGTGCCGGCTCCACCTCCTGTGGGGCGTCTGATGTTTCTGCCCTGCACAGTGAAAGGAAGAGAAGAGTCATGTAAACACAGTGCTCAGGAACTGGTTTAAACTAGGCAGAGGCCTCTCTGCCTTCAGAGAACAAAGGATTTTTTTGTATAAATATTGGGACCCAGTCCCACAGACTTTAGATCACTTCTGGAACAAGAAACCTTTCTGCCAAGGAGAAGAACCAAGGAAGCTGCAGGAGTTTGGACTGCCCGTCTGCCAATGTGCTGTTTGCTTGGTTGGCCTGCAGTGGTTGCTTCATTGCCAAGGGAAAGGAGAAAGAACTTTGTAAGGACTTTCATCTACAGAATATTCTCCAAGGGCTTGAACTGTGCTTGCCTCCTGCTGAAGTCTCAGGGCCAAAAGACGTCACCTCCAGCTCCCTCCTGAATTTCTTTGCTGGGAATTCTGACTCCAGTCACTTGCGTGCCGCTGGGAGCTGGAAGCGTGACGCATCGAGAAGAAGCGTGTCGCCGCCGCAGCTGAAATCATCGCAACGCCGGAGAAGCGAGAGTTCGTCGCATCTCCCTGGAAGCGTGTGTTCATCGAAGCTGCCTGCTGTCGCATCGCTGGAGAAGCGCGACGCATCGAGAGAGCTGTCATCGCATCACCGGAGAAGCGCATCGCAGGGCCTGTCGCGGCTCCAAAGTACAGTCGTAGCAAGGCTGCCAGGGCGTCATCGCATCGCCGCATCAAGGGCGCCATCTTCTCGCATCGCAACTGGATCATCGCATCGTCATCGCATCGCATCAAGGTGCCATCTTGCGCACCGCAACAGTTCGAGAATCTATGCATCACCTCCGCACCGGTAAGGCTCACGACGAGTCCCCTACTCTGCGCAAGCATTGAGGAAGGACGCAACCGTTCCCCCGGGTCACGGAACCGACGCATCTCCCCTTCTGCAAGCCTTTTTGTTTACTTTGCGTGTCGCATCCCAGAACTTTGTTAAGAACTTTGTCGCATTTACCATCAACTTGAATTAAGAGACTTTCATCATCTTTTAAGTAACCTTTAGTATAGTATTCTGGATTTTTGTCGTTTGTGGTCTTGTGTTTAAGTCTATATAAAGAATACCTATTTTTGTAAAACCTGTGTTGTGTCCATATGTAGTGTTATCACTGTATTACTGTGTATATTCACAAATGCTTAACACACTGCCTCTGAGATAAGCCTGTCTGCTCGTGCCAAGCTACCAAGGGGGTGAGCAGGGGTTATTAAAGAGAGTAATCCCCTTATCCTGACTTAGAAGTAAGGGTCCCTATTTGGACAAAGGTGATAACCATTGCCAACTAGAGACCCCCAGATCTAACAATGACTTGAAGCAGGCCATGTGTACTGCACCTATTCTGAAAAGTCCAGATTACTCCAAAGAGTTCATAGTCCAAACAGATGCTTCTGAGTTGGGTGTGGGAGCTGTACTTTCACTGTACTTTCACAACCGAATATAGATGGTCAAGACCAGCCCATTTCTTTTTATAAGCAGAAGGCTAACCCCTAGAGAGAAACGTTGGTCAGCTATAGAGAGGAAGGCCTTTGCTGTGGTTTGGGCCCTGAAGAAGCTGAGGCCATACTTGTTTGGCACTCACTTCAAGATTCAGACCGACCACAAGCCCCTCCTATGGCTAAATCAGATGAAGGGTGAAAACCCCAAACTTCTTAGGTGGTCCATTTCCCTACAGGGGATTGACTTTACAGTGGAACATAGACCTAGGACTGACCATGCAAATACAGATGAACTCTCCAGATATTTCCACTTAGAACATGAAGACTCAACTGGTCAAGGTTAGTTTAATGTCCCTAAGTTTTGGGGGGGGGGGGTTGTGTAGGAGAGTAGTGTCTGCTTCCTATGGTCACCCCCACGTTTTGCTTTTGCTTTACTGGTTTTCGACTTAGATGTGGCTGTGGGCCTGCTAATCAGACCCACAGCCCAGACGCACACTCTCTAAATTTACACCATGTACTCTAGGTACATACACAATTGGGAATTGGTTCACCTTGTCAGCCCCTGTAGAAGTGTACCCTAGGTACTCAGGGCATAGGTGGAACCAAGGCCTACCAGGGGCTGCAGCATGTTTTATGCCACCCCTGGCTGGCCACTCAAATAGACACAACTGGCTGATCACTCAGCTGGGGTAAGGTTGTGTAATCACCCCTTGCTTAGGTATAGTATTCCTAGATCTACCCTTATATATAGACACACAGTAACCTATAAGTCACTCCAATGGCAGGCCTTAACAATTCTGGAGGCAGAGTGTCTGGTTATGTGTGAGATGGTGCTCTGGCATGAGCTGAGCCTGTCTGCAGCTTTCGGAACCATGTCCTTATAGCTGTTCTATGATATTGGCATACCATATACTCTTAAGTGCATTATGAACCTCGCGGTTAAATGCTAACTTTGGTTTGGCTTTATCCAAACATGTCGTGTAAGGTGTCATTCGCTGTGGAATACTACCCCCTTGCCAATTCTGGCGATGGGGGTAGCATTCCACTCTTCTAGAGGGAGAAGACATGTTGTTGCTGACTATCCCGGTTAAAGTTAACCAGAGCCCCAGCGTCACAAAATGGACGCTGCTGCCACCGACACAAGTCTGACCTCCTGCTGCTGGGAGTCCTTCCAGTCACGGAGGTTTGGACAATATGTTTCCTGCCTGGAGAGGTGCGAGCACCACCCCAGACAGGACTTTGTGTATTGGGACAGGGAGGGCTGAATAGATTGAGACACTGCCTGGGGCAAACTAGGTGCTCCATGCATACCCGAGTTCAAACCGGTTGCTGGGGCACTCCAGCCCCAGGTCTGGCGCGAAACGGGACAAAGATAAGGGTGTGTAACCACCCCCCTTCCTGGTCCCACCCATAGGAGGGACCTAGAAAGTAATCCAGCCCCTTTTAGTTGTATAAAGGTAGGAGCTGAGTCCTGAGACTTTAGATTAATCCTGAACCGAAACTTGACACGAAACTCTGGACCTTCGACATTCTGCTGAAGCTGAAGACTGAAGAATCTCCCTTGTGGCCAAGGAGTGACCACCCTGGGCAACCAGGCACCATCCAGCAAATCAACAGCTTGCTTTGTCGATGTTCCCGCCGGAACCTGAGCACAGAGCCTGACAAGACCCAGACTTCCAGACCTCTCTGACCCTCTCTTCACGGCTGCAGCATAGCTGAGATCCGTGGAGGCCCCGAGACACGTGGGACCGGACATCTTGGAAAGCCTGTAACTTGCTAACTGTGCAGCTCCTGAGGCATCCTCTAAGCTGTGCACTGGGGACTGAGAAACCCCGAAACCCCAAACCCGAGCTCCACCTGCACCGAAGATCAGCCCTCCACACTCCACGAGTTCTGCGTGGGGCCCTTCTGCTTGTGTTCTGCTCGACGTGTTGTCCGGTTGCTGGCCCGTTGGCTAGTAGCCTCTGTGGGGACAATCCTTTTGAATCACATCGCTGGTCTGGTTGCTCCAGACTGGCCCCTGCCTCCCTGCAAAGGTGAGGCACCTCAGACCTTGCTGGTCTGCACCAGAAGCCTTCTTTGAATCCTGCGTGGGTTGCCTTTGCCAAGGCTCGTTGACTCCAATCCGGAAGTCGACCCCTCCATCTGCGAGAACCTTCGTGGGACAGCTCCTCGCCAGCACCTGGTCGTCGTCGACGCCTCCTGGTCCGCGTGGCTTCAAGATAGCACCTGATTGCTCCTCGACGTCGTCTGGTTCCTTCCTGGTTCCACCCGGTCACTGGCTAGTGACTCAAACTCTGTCCCCTCTGCTTTCAGGTCCTCTTCATCTTCGACCCACCCTTGGATCCACCCGGACATCTTCCTCCTGGTCGCCTGCAGCATCTTTCTTTAAAGGCTCCATAGGACTCAACGGCGAAACCCGACACATCTTCACACCTATGCACCCGCCGTCTGTGGGTGAGGTAACGCGAGTACTTCGGTGCTCCCAAGGGTATTGACTATCCAAGTGTCTAGGTTTTTAGTTGTTTCCTCCTAGCTAAACTGGAAGTGTCCTAAATCCTTCTAAATCTAACTTCTAAGTTCCCATTGACTTTGCATTGACTCGCGTTTGTGTAAAGACACTGAACGCGCCACCTGTGGGCCTCCTACTTCTAAACTAAGGTTCAGACAGTGTAGCCCCAGCGATTCCCTAGGTCCTTTCCTTTTCTCGTGACGTGGTACTTATACCACTTTCTTAATATATGGTTTGCTTCGCCCCTAGGGCCTAACCGTAAATTGTGCAACTTAACGTATTCTGACTAAGTATCTTGTTATGTGTTTTGCTTCTGATCTCATAAAGAGTTCAGAGGGGTGTGTTAGTAAATAAATACATATATATTTTATATATATTGTGTGTGGTGTCCTTTCATTTGATATTCAAGGGGTTACATATGGTAAAACAGCTGGCTTTACACGCCCTCAAGAGTCTTTTAGCCTAAGACTGTTCTGTCCACGCTACCACTAGGATAGCTGGTCTATAAGGTTGACTTACAACCATCACCATAAGGGTTGTTTGGACTGGTGCAAGGTGATCACTAGAATAGTGATCATCATATACCAGGCCAACTTCTCACAGCAACCATTCCAGTCTTTTTTTTCTTCTCTTTCTACTGGATGTTGATATTGCATTCATGTTCTTTCTCCCATCATATTGTAAAGCGCTCTGATATCCTTCGGGATCTTGTTCGCGCTATATAAAACTTTATAAATAAATAAAATAAAATAAACTGTATTTAGCGTAAAGCTTAGTTGGCCTCGGATCTACTACATTATCCATATACTTCATACTCATGGTGAATCGAAGGAGTATATTATATGTCTGTATGTTAGCACAACCACCTAATGCTCAATAACAGTATGTTGTGCAATGTCCTGCTGATTCTGGGTCACCTATGTTTATTATCTATATATTATATACCTCTTTTGTACGTAATGACACATTTCAAATGCTTGTACACTACATCATCCGCTTATGCTTTATACTGTAAAGCGCTTTGACACCCTCGTGGGTCACGATGGCGCTACATAAAACGTTATAAATAAATAAATAACCAGGGATTCTGGTGTTACATGACCCCTGATATAGGCAAGGTTGTTGGAAGAAGGTTTGAACTTTTCTTTCCTTGTGATGTTACCACCCTAACCTTGACAGGATCCTTGATTCTGTTGGGAGCTGATTTGAGGGAAATTAATAACTTTCTCTGACTTAGAGAGTGTTTAAACAGGGAAATAGTTTACCTTGAGGAGTATATACATATCCACTTTTTGGAAAGTGGCTGCTCATTGGATCACTCTCGTAGTAGGCCAGGGTACTGCCCGGGGAAGACACCCTAATGATGTAATGGTCTAGGGCTGGATCCCATAGGGGATCACCAATGTAGTTGTCCCACACGTTATCTGTGGCATCAGGTTGTACGTGGCAGTAAGGATCAGCAGGGCCAAAGGGGCTGCCTTCCCCATTGGAGGAGTGGAAGGACCTGGGAGGTGGTGGTAGTCAACATGGGGCGAGTGGAACATGGGGAGAGGGCTGGTGTCCCTGTCCTTGTATCTCCTGGGCTTAGGAACTGGAGGGGTCAACAGAGCCAGTGGTTCTCGAAAGTTAGTTTCCTCTTCTGAGGCAAAACTCCAAAGGTATTGTTGGAGGGAACTTCGTAGAGATTTTGCCCATCTGGGGATGGATAAACAGTTGCTTTTGCCTTGCATTCAACTCCTCCTGCGGTCTCTGTAGAGTCAGTTGCTCTGATTATTTGGAGCCAGCAGTTTATGGAATACTAAGTACGGACAATGGTTTTGGTGGCAGTGGTGGCCTCAGAGTTGATGGTGGCCTTGGGATCATGGTCGTCCTCGCTGCTGGCGTTGAGGGTGTTTTCAGCTCTGAAGGTCCTCAAGGCTTGTGGGGGATTTTGGGGATCAAGGGCCGAAGACGGTCAATGACCAGAGGTGGGAGCGGTGAGGGATCCGAAGCCTTTGTTCTGTGACGACCAGCGACCGAAGTCAGCTGAGATCCTGAAGGCTGTGTGTTAATGGGAAGACTCCATCTCTGTGGTACTCTGTCTCTTTGTGAGGCCTCCTCGAAGGCTTGGTGAGGGTGTCAGTGCTAACCATACTTGTGACTATTATGGAGGTCTTTGTTTGAGTGTCGGAGGTGATCAAGGTGAGGGAAATGTCTTGTTATTTTTCCTCTTGTTCAGTCATAGGAGAGCACCACATCTGGGCTAGAAGACAGCCGATGATGAAGAATGGACAAAAGCCCGGCATCCTCACGTTCTGCCATGGAAAGCCAGACCTTTTATCCAAAGATATTGGGGGTGTCGCCAAGAGTCTTGTTGCTGCATCTTCTGGTGAGCCCTTATCGTCGATACTGGAATCTTTTTTTCAAGCTGGAGGTGAGGCAGGCCTTGCACATAGTGTCTGCATGGTCTGGGTAGTGACAGAGGTTGAACACCTCTTGGTAATCGGACCACAGACATTTGATATGGCACTGGGGACGTATTGGGGAAGCGTCTGTTACCTCAGACTGAATGCATTCTCTGCGAAGGAGTTCTCAAAGACGAGGCGTGAACAGCTCAAAGGGCCCTATGGTCCTAGAGTTGATGGTTAAGTCAATCTCTGAAGGTTGATGTTGATAAGAAAGCAGATGACAAAGGTTTTCTCAATCTGAATCGAAATTGAACATGTGGACCAGAGCAAAAGCGTGAGCCACATGATATTCGGAGGCCCAAAAATACACATCTGAACCCATCTAACATGGAATCAGTGCCCTTGTGCATTGCCAATTAAGGGAGGAGTCACAGTTCATCTCGTAAATTGGAAGACTTTATTCAAAGAAAAACAACTTGCAAATGTCCGACCCAAACATTTAATGGCAGGAGTATGCAGAGCATGTGATCTACAGCAATGCATCCTATGAACATACTGTTACAGAAGGTAAGTAACTTTTTCTTACTATGGATACTTATACTTGTAGAGTCCTCATCACCTCTTGAAAAGATTCCCAAGCAAAGCCTACCCATTTGTAGATTTAGGTGGAGGACTTGCCCCTCAGGTTGTCTGCTCTGGTGCTCACTGAGATCACCAGATGATTCACCACCAACCACATTCTGTTCTTGTGTGCCCAGGACAAAAGCTCAGATATTCTCTACCGAGAGACTAGGACCCTACTCCACCCTACTTGTTGATATACAACATTGTGGTCGTATTGGCCATCAAGATCTGGGCTGAGTTGCTGTGAAGGGACAAATGCCTGAGACTAGGCGAATCGCCTTCAGTTTGAGCAGATTGATGTAGAAAACACTGCTCTTCTGGATACCAGAGGCCTTTGATCTACATGTAAAACCCTCCCACTCTAGGGTGGAGGCACCAATCACTACTGTGGAAGGGCCGGAAGGGCGTTGAAGGGCATCCTTCTTGGAAGGTTCTTCTCCACAACCCACCAACTAAACTTTGCTTCAACGTTTCCGAAGACTACAATGGATTCTGAAAGGTTGCCCTCTGGTTGGAACCACTGCCTGCGGGTACAGCCCAGCAGGTGTGCATGGCTAGGAGGATGCAAGAGCTAGCAGGCAAAGGACCCACAGGACTGAAACCATAGCAATTTCCTAAAAGTGCATAAGCAACACTCATCTTCTATATATTTGCACAGATGGAAAGGCGATGCCCAAGGTGGTCCCTATAAACAGGAGTTGCTGAAACGGCTGTAGGTGAGATTTAGGCACACCGATGAAACAACTCAGGTCGTGCTGAAAGGAAACCATTGACTGCAGGTGTAACCACATCATCTCCAAAAACCTGTCCTTCAGAAACCAGTTGTTTAGGCAGACAGTAGCCATATCAGGTTCCTGCTCTGGCACCAACTCCATAGCTCTCTTATGAAGCAAGACTGCCACTTTGTGCTGCAGCAGGAGAACATATTCCTGTGAAAGATCTGAACGGAGAATGGGGTCTGGGGAGGATGCTCCTGGTAGTGTATGAAGCTATGACCTTCCAGGCTAGAGGAAAAATGGAGACCCTCAAATAGCCCGACAAGTGAGAACTAGAGCTGCTTCCCCTGTGGTGGCTGGGGAGCAGGAGGAAGTGATGAATGTTGGAATCGAAATGCAGCTTCTACAATTTCCATGCCCTCTACATTGTCAGAGAATGGGGTTTTGGGATTCATACTGAACAAGGCCCACCTGGTGTTGGGAGGAGGTTAAGGCCTCTTCCAAAGCCACAACATTTCTGAAACCCCTAGAAGTCCTTCCTTTGCGGCTGAAGCATGAGAGAGCAGGCAGTAGCAGAACCCGCTTTGAAGCACTTCAAGGCAGAGTCCGCTTTTCCCTTAAACAGTTTGCTACTTTCAAAGGAAAGATCCATCAAAGATGAACGCACATCTGGTAAAACCCCAGAGGTTCTCTGCCGCTGTCAGGAGCCATGCCCGACTCAGGTCCTTAATACCCTGGCTACCGAATCAACTGTATATAGACTGGACTGAATTACTATTCTTGATGCTGTCGGACCGTCCCTGATCAGGTCTTGGAAATGGGTCTGAAGATCGTGTGGGAGATTAGGAACTAGTGTACCAGTTATCTAACAAAAGGTATGCACGGCACCTAAACAGACATGTGGCATTGGAGACTTTAAGGCCAGTTTTCCGGCTGCAAAGATATTTTTGGCCCAAGCCGCGATATTTTTTAATTCCCTATCAGCTGGTGCAGCAGGAAAATTTCTAGGCGTGAGCTTCGAAGAAGATTGAACCACCCGGTTTCTGATGAAGTGTATTCACCCAGGCATGATGGATCACCCTGGGCAGGTGTATACCGCATTGCATTTGGTTTGCTGGCCACCAGGGCCCAGGATGGTTTGGTCCAAGTAGCCAAAATGTTAAAAAGAGCCTCATTGTTGCTGGAATGATGCCAAAGCGCAGACAAAGAACTGCAAGACTTTGGTCAGTATACTGGATTTCGTTTCTACAGAAGTCAAAGGCAATCCCAGGATATCAGTTGCCTTCCTAATGGAATATTTTGATGAAGCTCTAGAAGGAAGGAGCCAAATGCATACAGGAATTTTAACTCAAGGGAGGTATCTAAGGCACTAGCCTCCCAAACCTTCAAAATTCTTGTAAGGAATGTTGAAGGTCGTACTGCTCAGAGGCTGTGCCAAACAGTTCATAGACAGTGTGGTGTTCTCAGAAAAGCATCTCCTCAAATAGGCGTTAAGCCTCCTTCCTTAATTTGTGTGCTAGAGCCGGCTTTAAGGAAGTGGGAGAACAGGTATTGGCAGCACCACGGGCAGTGACAGCAATGGGTCGATGGAGTTGGCGCCAGGGGCAATGTCCGCTGGAATGGTCAAAGAGGTGGCAAATGATGCATAGGAAGGTCTGCAGGTGAAAGTTTATATGGCATCCTCACAGGGCCTGGAGGTACTCCAGAGGGGACCATTGCATACCTGAATAGCTTAAGCATGGCACTGAGGTGCCGGCTCAGCTCTGGCATGGAAAATCTGACTACTGAAGACCAGGAATGCTGAAACTAGGGTCTACAATGGAATTGGCTATTGAGGCGGGAACGCCTCAACCAATTCCAGCTTCAATGAGTAATCAGAGAGCAGCTTGAGGGACTACCCTTTTTTTTTGTCAACTCTTTTTATTGGCATTTTGTGATAAACAATTCCAAAGATCGCAGTGGACGTTTTTAGACAGCGTTTACAATTACAGTTACAAGTACCCCAATACTTCATTGTCAGCGCACTGGCGACATCAATCGCTACAAAGGCGTTAGTTCGGTATGACATGTGCAGGGAGTGTCTGAACACCAGCCATTCATGCATGTCCGCAGTACGTGTGAGTCTTTCCGCCATCTCGCCATTTGAATTGCCAGTTCATATAAACCCTACTCGGTTGTAACCACAACATTTGTAACGGAGAAACAGTAACAACAAGATGCAGTCATAACACCTATACACATTACAGATCGCTCCCCCGTACTCCCACCCAAGACCCCCTCCCCTCTATTTGAATCAGTGAACGTGTGTTGTGCCTCTCAATTTGCCTGGTCAGCCTTTCGCGCCCCTCCCTCCTCTGTCCTCTTCTGCTGACGTCCGTGTGGTCCCTCCGTTCACCCCACCCTCCTATCATCCCGGCTATGGGCTCCCGCCTGCGCGGTGGTGTCAATGCCGCTGCTGCCTCTGTTACTGTCGCTGGTGGTCGCTGCGCCTCCCTCTCCATGATGCTCTATTCCGCCCTCCATGCCCTCAGCCCCTTCCGCAGCCACCTCCGTCTCCGCCACCTGGAGTGCATTGAGCATACTTTCCCAACTGTCCGCCATGGGCTCCTTGCGCAATCCCAACGTTTCCTCCCTCCTGATAGCAGTCCATTCCACTCGGCCCCACGAAAGGAGAGACAGGGTCCATGCCCGTACACTGGGCGGTTCCCTCGCCTTCCATCTTTTCGTCAGGAGTCGCACCGCCGTGATCATTCCCAGGTCTAGGAATCTGGACGACGCTTTGGCAGTAGGGGACCGTTTGAAATGGTGCAAGAGGAACACTGGCCAGTCGCATGGGACGTCACGACCAGTGCATTGCACAAGCCGGGCGTGTATTACTCCCCAGTAATCACCAAGCCTCGGGCAGCGCCACAGGAGGTGAAGGAGATCCGCAGCAATCTCGCCGCATCTGGGGCAAGCTGCATCCGCCCTGTGAAAGTATTTATTAATTAAATCCGGGGTGAGGTAGGCCCTGTGGACTATATAAACTTGGATCTGGCGAAAGCGCATGTTTCTGGGTATGCGCACCGGGCTTCTGAGCACTCGCTCCCATTCTTTGTCCGCCAGCGGCCTCCCCATGTCTCGCTCCCATTTCCCACAGAGGGGGGCCAGGTCCAGTTCTGTGTGTAGACGCAGGGACGCGGCGAACCATTTAATGAGGTGCTTGCCCATGCCCATGACGTGGAGGTACTGGATCACCAGATGCTGCGTTGGCTCCTCCGCCATGTCACCCCACCTCATCGCCATCCGGGCTATGAGCGATCTGTGCATTAGGAATCCCCCAGGGGGAAGCCCGGTCTCTGCAACTAGCGACTCGAAGGGGATCAGGGTACCATCTTGGTAGAGGTCTCCCAGCGTCTGCACCTCTGCCTCCTGCCATTGCTCAAGCATGCGGTGCGTAAGGACACCCTCGCCTCCCGGTGAGCCCTCCAACTGCACTGCGGGCGCGTACGGGAGCACTTTCCTCGTGAGGTATAGTGCCCTACGGAAGCACCGATATGCCACACCCAATAGGAGCGGGGCAGGTTTGGCCCTGTCTGCCAGCGGGTGGAACAGCGCGGTGATCCGCTCCAGGGTGTAAGGCGGCTCATCTGTAGCGGTGTCCTCCTCCCCCCCGTCTGCTAGCCAGCGCGCAATCCACTGGAGCTGCGCTGCCAAGTAGTAGTGCTCGAAGCAGGGGGCAGCCAGGCCGCTTCTGTCTATGGGGAGGAATAGCTTCCCTAGGGCCAGCCGGTGTCGGGATGCGCCCCATACAAAGTCGCGCAGGATCCCATTGAGCTTGGAGAAGAAAGCCGCGGGCACAAACAGCGGGAGAATTGTGAAGTAGTAAAGGAGGCGAGGGAGCATCACCATCTTGGCCAGGGCGACCCTGCCCGTGGTCGTCAGAGGAAGCGTGGACCAAAAGCCCACCTGCGCCCTGAGCGCGGTGACCGCTCTGCCTAGGTTCCTGTCCAGCAGGTCCGCCGACTGCCGGTATATCTGGATCCCCAAGTATTTGAACGTGTCTGGGCACCATCTCACTCTTGCACCATGAAGGGTGTACTCCGGGTCTTGCTTCTCATTATTGAAGGCGAAGAGACAGTGAGGTTCTGTAAGAATCGTAATGACGTTTTCGGGTATGAACGAATATGGACGAGTTTGGTATCAATGAACCGCAAATAACGAGTTTAGTGGGTGCATGCGTTTTCGCTGCGCTACTCGGAAGGGTTCAGGTTATTTCCTGGTTTCTTCATCTGAACCCTCGGGTTCCATTTTAGACACGGCATCCATTTTGTTTTCTTGCCCTCACGTAGTCGGCACACAGGCCAATGTTCGCTTCATGACCCTGGGTTTCCCAAGCCTTACGGAAGATGCATATCCCTTTTGTGCGTCTTTTATTACGAGGGGGATGACATTGCAAAGGCAGATGGCTCCGCTCGGGGGTAATCATGCCGTGTCGGTCTATTGTTTCAGCCTTGCGTCCGCCAGGCTCGAACGCTTTGATCCTGCTTCCGACATTACCCCCACACCCTTCGTCGAACTGTTGTCTGTCTTCCTTGCACCTGTTTCTGTCTCCCCCCTTTTTCCGTTTACAACTAGATTGGAATGTGCCTAATGGTGAGATAAAGTGCTTTTACAGTTGGGAACCGGCAAATGCTACTGTAATCATGTTCCGGGTTTCTGAAAGCACGAATGAAATCCTTTTTGAAGTTTACTGTGGGAACTGAGTTGTAACCTTTTGTTCGTTATGTTGTGTAATGACGAAACGTGTATATAAGGAGCGATCCACATTTGCAATTTGAAGCAGACTCTCAGAACCTACACTCTGTTGTACTTCTTGTGACTTTTGCCTCCCTGCAGTAATAAACGCTGATCTTTGACGCCCAAGGAAGTGTCCCGTGTCTCTGTCATTTGTGCGCTGAACAGGTATCCCACGAAGGTTTCAGGTGTTGTTCCCTGGCACCGCTGGACCTTAGAAAAAGTCCAGTCCTTCAACAGGACTTGCCCACGTTAACACGGAGCCCCGAGAGGTCAGCAAATTGACTTAAGAGTGGGTCCAGCTGTTCCGGCATGTTGTTCACGTCCCTGACAAATATCAACAGATCGTCTGCGTACAGGGACACCTGATGTGTGCCATCTCCCAGCGGGATCCCATCTGCTAGTGTTTGCCTCAGAGCTGCCGCTAGAGGTTCAATGGCCAGCGCGAAGAGTAGTGGCGACAGGGGGCATATCCCTGTCGGGTGCCTCTGCCTATCGCCACCCCCTCCGACACATATGGCCCCAAGCGAACGCGGACCACGGGGCTCCTGTACAGTAGCCCCACCATCTCCAGGAATTCCCTGTCCAGTTCAAACGCCTCCAGCACCGCCCGAAGGTATCCCCACTCGAGGCTATTGAAGGCCTTTTCCAGATCCAATATGAGGCATCCCGCTCTGGGCCAAGCCTTCGTCGCCTCCGTCGCTACACGGAAGTATCTCCTGAGGTTCAGGGACATTGACCGTGCCGGCACAAAGCCATTTTGATCCGAGTGGACCAGGTGGGGGACCAGTGGCGCCAGGCGCTCGGCGAGCATCTTGGCCAATATTTTATAGTCCGTATTGAGCATCGCCAATGGACGATAGGAGCCCAGGGACACGGGCTCCCTGTCCGGTTTGGGCAGGGACGCCAAAAACGCTTCTCTCAGCGAGGACGGTAGTCGGCCCTCGGTTATCGCCTCCTGGTACATCTGAAGCAGCCTCAGCGATAAGATGTCTCTGTTCGCTTTGTAATATTCAGCCGGTAGGCCGTCAGGTCCCGGCGTCTTCCCAGTTGCTAACGCCTGGATCGCGTCACCCATCTCCTCTAGTGTGAGCGGGGCAACTAGCTCCTCCCCCTGTGCGGAGCGACCGTGGGCAATGTGACCAGCCCCAGGAAGGTTGAGGGACTACCCTTGCATGTCTTTACTCATGCCTCTCATCTTTTTATGTTTTCAGCTGGAGGATCTCTACTCCGACAATGTTGGGGACTTACAGTAGGGCCTGAACCTGTTCTGCTGCTTTCCCTAGCTTTAGCCATACACAGCCTCCCTCTATCTAATGGTTTTTAGGTGCATGCTCCAGCATGCCCTACAAGTGTTGGAGTCATGGTCATAGCCCAGGCCCCAAAAACAGATTTTGTGGGGTGGGGGAGGGGGGTGTCGATCGAGATTTGCTTTTCACAGTTGCTGCAGGGTTTAAACCATGACATCTTGGTAGGTGATAAAACTAGTTACTTACCTGTACACTATGGTTCCCCATTATTATCTTTCATAGATTCACATGCTTGTATCTTCCCCGTCGTCATGGTGGGAGTCTCACAGTAACAGAATGACCACAGCAGTATCATAGAGTAAAAACTGAATAGAAAGTGCCATAAGGAACCATAATATTTGGTAGCCAAACCTCATCATTATTTGGTTCAAAACTCCGCCAATCAGCTACTAGCCCTGACATCACACTCCCCAGCAGAGCATTCATACCTCAGATTTCCAGCCCCAAGTGAGAGCCAAGGATATATCTAGAGATAAGATGTCTACCTGAGTAACGTGGAGGCGGGCGGGGCGGATGTGAATCTATGAAATATAATACTGGAGAACCATAGTGTACAGGTAAGTAACTAGTTTTTCTCTAGTATAGAATCTTTCATAGATTCACATGCTTGTATCAGTGCTTGTATCAGAATAGCGAGCAGTACTTGTGACAAGGTGCGTTGCTCAGGATAGAACCTCACATCCTCTGTGGGCTCTGCCCCTATTTTTTGTACATTAACAATCATAAGAATAGAAAAATTGCTAAGATTCTACACAAAACATGCCTATGACTAGACAGTATGCAAATAATGCAAGAACATAAACATTAAAATATATGCCAATATATATGTGAATATATAATTTTGACAAATACCTTACTGAAATAAATGGCATAGAACTGCTTGTCCCACTGCTGCATCATTTCGCCATGCTGTGTCTAGACAATAGTGTCCAGTAAAAGTGTGCACATTTTTCCACGTTGCTGCCCTGCAAATGTCCGGCAGAGAGACTCCTGCAAATAGGGCCGTAGAAGTTGCCATCTTTCTGGTGGAATGTGCATGTACTCTGGATTGTAGAGGTTTACCCACTTTGTCATGGCACAAGGAGATAGCCGAAGATATCCATCTAGAAATACTAGATCTGGACAGTGCCAAACCTTTTCTTGGTCCAGAAAACGCTACAAAAAGTTGGTTTGTTTTCCTAAATGACTTTGTTCTGTCAATGTAGAACTTTAAACACCTTTTGACGTCCAGGGAATGTAGAGATATTTCCGCAGACGACGAAGGATCCCTAAAAAAATGTAGGTAACACCACAAGCTCATTGAGATGAAATATGGAGGGAACCTTAGGAATGAACTTCGGATTTGTCCTCAAGATAACCTTGTCTGGTCGAAATTGGAGAAAGGGTTCTGAAATCTAGAGAAGGCCTGAATTTCACTGAATCTCCTTGCTGAAGTGAGAGCTAATAGTAAGGATGTTTTCCATGAAAGAAACTGTAATTCTGTTTTATGTATCGATTCAAACAGAGACTTCATGAGCTGTGCAAGAACCGTATTAAGTTGCCACGAGACTGTTGGATGGTGAACCAAATTTGGATGGAGAATTTGGCCTTCGTTCATGGAGAGCAGGTTCTGCGAGAATGGGAACTGAATCCTGGGTGTCACTGACAGCTTGAGGAGATCGGAGAACCAACCTTGTCTCGGCCATGCTGGAGCTATGAGGATTAAGAGGCACGGTTCTGATTTTATTTTCCGAATCACTTTTGATATTAGAGGGAATGGAAGGAATGCATAGGCGAACATCCCTGTCCAGCACATTTGAAGTGCATTGCCACACGATCCATTCTGATGAAATCTGCTTGCGAAGTGTTTGCATTTTGAGTTGTGAATGTTCGCGAACAGATCCAGCGATGGGGTTCCCCATAGGCGAAAGACTTGGAGAAGTTGACCTTGATCTAATTCCCACTCGTGAGAAACAGTTGTTGATCTGATGAGGGTATCTGCTCTTACGTTGTCCACCCCCGGAATGTGCTGAACTTGCAGTGAGATGTTGTGGAGTAGTAACCACCTCCAAATTTCTTGCGCTTGTTTTGAGAGAAGTTTTTACCTTGTACCCCCTTGTTTCAATAAGTAAAACATGGTAGTTGCAATCCCAAGAACACTGCCTTTAGCTCCAGCAGGTTGATGTGAAGATGAGCTTCTCTTTCTGACCAATTACCCTGAATTTCGAGGTCTTGGAGATGTGCCCCCCAACCTTGCAGAGATGCGTCTGTCATCATTACATAACTGTGACGCTGAGGTTCGAAGAGCAGACCTCTTGTTAAGTGTTTTCTGATTGTCCACCATGACAGGGCCTTTTTTACCTGAGGAGAGATAGTAACCCGATCTTCGCAGGATCCTTGAGATTGAATACATTTTTTGTCCAGAAGCTCTTGAAGAGGCCTCATGTGCAGTCTGCAATTGGAAAGTAAGGAGATACAAGAATACATAATCCCCAATAATGACTTGTAGATTCTCACCGAAGTGAACTTTCTTGTTTGTAGATGAGAAGCTAGATTTATTATTTTCTGATCACGTTCCTCTGAAGGATAAGCTTTCGCTTCTTTCGTGCGGAGCATGGCTCCCAGAAATTGAAGAGTTTGAGATGGGATGAGGCATGACTTTTCTAGATTGACTCTCAGACCCAGACGACTGAAGATATCCATGCAACATTGCAGGGAGAGCTGGGTTTCCTGAAACGAAGCACCTTTTATGAGCCAATCATCTAGATACGGGAAGATTTGGTGATCTTGAAGCCGTAAGTGAGCTACCACTGGCGACATACACGTCGTAAAAACGCTCGAGCCGACTTCGGACCGAATGGCAAGACTTTGAATTGGTAGTGGCGCCCCGCCACCAGAAGCGTAGAAACTTTCTGTGGTTTATGTGGAACGGGATGTGAAAATAAGCATCTAAGAGGTCCAAGGATGCCATGTAGTCACCTTTGTAAAGAAGAAGTAGTATTTTTTGCCGGGATAACATCCGAAAAGATATCTTTTTGATGAATTTGTTCAAACTTCTCAGGCCCATTACCTGTCTCCATTTCTCCGTAAGTTTTTTCTTTATTAGAAAGAAATGCGAATAAAAGCCTTTCTCTCGTGGAAGAAGTGGCACTTCCTCTATTGCCTCCTTTTGCAAGGTTGATAAAATTTCCACTTTGAGTGCGGACAGGTGCCGTTGCTTTCTGAGAATCAGAGGTTGATTTGGAGGCTTCTGTATAAATTCTAGGGTATGGCCCTGATGAATTATGTCCAGTACCCATCTGTCTGTTGTAATTGACTTCCATTCCTGATAAAATAGAGCTAGATAATGGTTTTTGGAGCTTGAACAAGTGGCGGGCGCTTTGTTGAAGTCACGGTCTTCTACTAGGCTGTTGAGATTTGCCTCTTGCCGAAGACTTTCCTCTTGCCTGCTGATGATACGAGGTACTTGAGGATTGAAACTGCTTACCACTTGAAAACTGGCGATATCCCTGCTGATTGTAAGGCTGATATCTGCCAGATTGATATGCGGGCCTTTGATTATACTGTCCTCTAGACCCTCTCCTTCCAAAGGACAGAAATCTGCCCTGTAGTAGAGAGCCCAATGCTCGCGCCGTATCAGTGTCAGCCTTGATGCCTTGAAGGGCCTCATCGATGTGCTTTTCGAACAGATTTTCTCAGTCGAACGGCATGCCAATTATTTTCGCCTGGACTTATGGTCTAAACGAAGTGGATTTAAGCCATACCCAAGCAGTACTATTAGGAGGTGGGTGTGTGGATGGGTCCAAACCATAAAGTCCCTGCAGTGCTACCGCCGCCGCCATTTGCCTGAACGAAAAGAAAGACATATCCATTGCTATATCTATAGATTCAGATGCCGCTCTGGAACCATCCTGGATTAAAGCAGCTGCCTCTTCCTTTTTATCCTCTGGCAAATGTGACAACAATGGAGCTAGATCTGACCACTTTTGGCGATTGTATCTACTGAGGAGGGCTAACGCATTTGCGGCTCTAATAGTGCCTGCTGCCATCACAGCAAAATGGCAAAATGCTTCCTCGCACCATCCATTCGTCTTCCCTCCTTGTCTGGAGGGGCTGCAGTTGTTGAGACTGGATTTTTTTAATTGCGTTGTGCTGCCTGCAGTACCACTGACTCTGGCCGTGGATGCCCAATTAAACATGCAGGAGAGGATTCTGGTGCCCGGTACTTTTTATCTATCCTAGGCACCGAAGCTGCGACGGAGGCCGGATTCTTCATCAGTTTCAATCCTTCATTCCAAATGAAGTCTATAATTGGGATTGCTCGGATAGATTTCCTAGACTCCTCTTTGAAATCGTAAAGAAAATATTCTGCTTCTTGGACCGGAAGCGGGAGTTCAAATCTTTTCGAGGCCTTTTCCATAATATCATGGAATCCTCCAATATCCTGAGGAGAATTTCCTGGAGAAGGCGATGGAGACGGCGTAGTAGGGATAATATATTGCTCCCATTCTATCCCAACTAGACTTTCCTGAAGAAGTTCTCTTTCTGCTGGTTGATCGCGCTTTTCTTGGATGTTCTTGTTTGAATGTGAATGTGTGTATTGGTATGGGTATGATTTTGGTCTGATTGGAAGAGTGAGTGAATTGTGTGCCAATTTTTATATGCTCTTTTTGTCCTAGGCTGCTGTATGTGTTTTTTATGATACCTTCAAACGAAATTATGATAAAGAAATGTATTGTGTATTAATTACTTTTCTTGAACGGATATATTTTTCTACGTCAATAAAAAGAAATATTTGATATTATTTAGCTGGTTCTTTTGTTGGGCTTTTCCGTAGAGTTGGGATTTTTTTTTCCCTTTTACCTTTGGGAACTCCCCTTCCATGTTTTTCTGATGATCTCCGCCACTGTCCATTAAATCATCTCTAATTGTAATAATTGGAAGTGATCAAATTTTTTTAATTGAAGGAGTAGGTGGAGGCTGGGGTTGAGCCACCTGAACTTGAGCTGGACTGGATACAGGCTTTGAGGCTGGAGCGTTAGCCTCTGGGAAGCGACGATAGTAGTCATCATATGGCGAAGATCCGTTACAAGAGAAATTGGCATGGAAACAGTTTCCTCTCTAACCTCCTGCTGTACTTCTTCCTCTTCCTCATACTCATAAGACTGTTGAAATAACTCATATCTCTTTTCAGTCACCGGACGGTCTAGAAAAGAAAACACTTCCTGAAATTCCTGGTACTCATCATCGTCAGTGTCCTGACTTTTTATTTGAAGTTGGGAAGGACTACAAGCCACTCCAGATTCTTCATCCTCTGACTGCATCTCCAGCAGATTTGATGGTGGCAGCGGTGAAATCTTAGTCCAGCTAGTAAAATCCACAGATTTCTTCGTCGTCGACAAGCCCCTCAACAGTGGAAAGGACTTTAAAGATATGGATGGCTTCTTCTTCGGAGACTTAAAAGATGTCGTCGACGATGTTCCCATCGACGATGAAATTCGAATTATCGTTGATGATGTTGTCGACGTCAATGAAGCCGTCGACGAAGATGTCGTCGACGAGGCCGTCGTCGACGCTGATCTTCCAGTCGACGGGATAGTCGACGAACCCTTCTTCGATGATGTTGTCTTCGTTGTCGACGCGGCTGTCGTCGTCGATATCATCGTCTACGCTGTTTTCACAGGAGTCAAAGCCGGTGAAAGTCCTTCCTTCGAAGGAGCAGAAGACACTTCCCTTGAAACAGATGACTTTTTTTAAGGGAGTTTGAGGTAAAGAAGATGAAGAAGCTTCTTTTTCTTTGGTCCTTTGCTTTGTTGGATCTATTTTTTCCGCAGGAGCAGAAGACTTCCACTTCTTGGAAGATTGAGGATCAACCTCTTCCTCAGAGTCTAAATCTGAAGTGCCCTTCTTCTTTTGAAGCCATAATAATAGACGTACCTCCCTGTCTCTCAAGGTTTTTACTGAGAAGGTTCTACAGTGCTTGCAGTCTTTAGGGACATGTTTAGGGTGGAGACAGTACAAACAGTCCTTATGTGGATCCTCAGAAAATAGTCTAGGTTTTCCACAGGATCTGAAGGGTCTGAAAAGCCTCTTTTTAGAGTTTTCGGCCATTGTAGGTAAAGGAAGTAACACAGTACTTTAATCCAGTAGAAAGAAACTTTCAGTTGAAAAAGTGAAATGTTCACAGGAACAAAACTGAGCAGAGCTCAGGGAGACTCCTCACACGAAGGCGATTGAAAATCTGAGGTATGATGGCTCTGCTGGGGAGTGTGATGTGAGGGCTGGCAGCTGATTGGCTGCGTTGTGGACCAAATAATGATGAGGTTTGGCTACCAAATATTATGGTTCCCTATGGCACTTTCTATGTAGTTTTTACTCTATGATACTGCTGTGGTCATTCTGTTACCGTGAGACTCCCACCATGAAGACGGGGAAGATACAAGCATGTAAATCTATGAAAGATTCAATACTGGAGAAAGATTGCTGCACTTGACCGTACAATTTCTTTGGGGAGAATTGAGCGCAGGAGCCGCATTAAAGGCACAGGAAAGAGGCAAGTGGGTGGGGGCTGCTTATGGGGTCGGTGATGACGCGTGAGTTAATTTCCAGTGCTGAACGGAGCTGTTGCCCACTACTGTTGGAGAATTTTTGTGGGGGGACCAGGCTGGTACCCGGAGGAGTATTCAAGAACTGAGGAATCTGCAGGTAGTAGTATCCATCAGAAGTTTATTTTAAATCCATGTTTGACTTTTTTGTTTTCCCTTTCTAAATGATCACCTAAGTCGTCATCATTGAAATATATGTCATCAATATATGACAATATGTTGGGGTTGTCTTGGAGAATATCGATTATTCTCACTGTGAATAAACCTAAAATATTTGTATACCCCTGCAGTGATCTCATATGTGACTACAACAAGCATGAGCGCCTTTAAGTATTCAGTTATTCAGTGATGTCAAGAACTCTCATATATTTTCCTGGCTAAATTAATCATTCGTCCAGTACTGTGAGCACTTTGTGCAGCATTTGTATGAGGGTTCAAATTTCTATAGTCCATTACAATAAGATAGTAATTGTATGGTTTGACCACTATAAGAGAAGAGTGTTCATGGTTGAATGACATGGTATCTGATCCTGCAAATGTCAGATTCGTTTTTATATTGTCCTTTACCTCTGACTTCAAATAATATTCAGCCTGCACCTATGACTGACTCCAAAGAATAACCACTTTTAACACAGATCCTTTATGCCATCACATTTGATTTCCATATAACGCTGAAGCTTGTTTCAAAGCCCAATCCCGTGCATATTTGTCTCCGAGATCCTCAGTCACTGGGGAAGAAAATTCTTCCAGTATTACAACCCGCCCTCCTCCACGAGGTGTGTCCCTTACAAAGGATGAAGGCCAATTTTACTCAGCTAGGATATGATAGCCACCCAAGAAGGATGACCAGAAAATGACTTTATAGTGCAAGATATGTCATCCTCAATGTAGTTTATGTATTTCTACATTATAAACTCTATCAGGAGAATTAAAGGTGTCTATCTGATATTTCGGGCTGAATATACTCAGTAGTAGGAGTAGCAACTGAAAGCTCTTGGAGAGTCCAGAAATCTATTGCTACTTCCCTTCAGCTGTCCAGAACCACTGCTGCTCATGTTCAATCACCAGAAGGATTCTCTGAGGCATTTCTCTTCGTTTTATTGGTCAAGCCTTTCAACTTTCTTGTTTATCACAGTCCCTAAAAACATAACTTTCTCACTGGATTTCTGCTTTGGTGGAGATCCAGTTTGTGTTTTCTGTTTCTTTCTCCCATCATGTGTTGCAAATATGGCGCCCAAGTACCCCCTATAATGGGTGGTACCATTCCCAAATGAAGGCACACAGGCAACATTCTATGTCTATCTTGGGGCAGCCTCTAATGAATACGTTTACAAGAAATCCATATGCTCACTAATTCTCATAACAATTCTCTCCCTTCATGTGGTAATTCCCAATTGAAACATAAATCATGTTTGTTATCACTTATAGGGATCACTTGTTTTTCAGAGTAGTGTCTATTCACGAATATGTGGCAAGTAGCAGCCTCAACTGGTACAAACTCTACCCATGAGTAATATATTTCAGAAGGATAAGCTGGTCATTGCTGTGACGACCAGAATGAGCTCCTTCCAGTAGCAGTAAGCCTACATTGATTGGTTAATGGACCTCCTAACACTGCCACTTAGTAACAAATTAGGAGTGAGAATTGAAAAGCAAGTTAATTAGGGGCATTTCCTATTACTCGTTATGTGATTACCAAACCCTTTGGCAGAACAGTAAGTTTCAAACAGAGCGAAAGGAGGAAAACAAAATTACAATAAATATTTTTACATTAACAATGATTGTCAAGTGCTTGTGTGTAGTCCATGAGGCTACGCAGATAGCCAGCCGGGTAGTTGAGTGCCATGTTATCTTTTTTTTTTTTTTTTTACAAGTATTATATAAACTCAACAGGGCTTAGAGAATAGACAAGTTATAACCTACACATCTCTCTTGACATACCTTGGAGATTATGTTTATCAGGCGCGTAACAATGCCAAAGACTGTCGGGCATATTTATTTATTGCGAGTTCTGGCATGCCCTGCCATAAGTGCAAACACACAAGAAACCCACACTGTTATTTTTAAATGATTTATGTTTACCAAGTTTTAGTGTAGAATAAATTAAAACAAATAGCTGCAAACATCAATAAAAGAGTAATGGCAGTATGAGAAATGTAATCTAATGAAAGTTGATAGTACATTATACATGGTGCATTTTTAGGAACCCTGACTGTGTGCCTGACCTTAAAGCATCAAAGTACTGTCCTAATGAGGGTCAGCGCTTTGACAGTTACCACACATTCATGTCAGTACTTCATTTAAATGTGTTCATTTTACAGGGTTTTCTGCAAAACAAAACTATGTTCTCTGCAGGAAAATATGATATTAGAAAAACAGCCTTGGACAGCTTCCCTTTGAACTTAGCTGCTCTGCCAGCTGGAATGTCGTTGAAGTCCCAATATCTCTCGCTGAGAGGGTTGTGAAGACCAAGTTACTTACCTTCGGTAACACTCTTTCTGGTAGAGACTCTACCAAGCCGCATATTCCTCACCTCTTGATTATTCATCAGACGTCGGAGCAAACCGGTAAACTTTTCAGTAGTACCTCTGTGTGCCATGCGGCTTTGCCCCACTCTGGAAATGATATGCAGAGCCTATATAGGATGACATCAGTTGCTTTCAAGACTGTCCACATTCCTAAGACGCAGAGCCCCAAAATCAAATTGCTGTGACCAATGAACAGATTCTCAGACTTGGGATCTTATTAATGGATAGAGTCCAATCACAGAACGGGAAGGATCGGAGGGTCTGTGAGGAATCTGCAGCTAAATCATCTTTACGAGAAAGAGTATTACAAAGGTAAGTAACTTGTTCTTCTGATATAGACGTCTAGCTGCACATTCGTCACCTTTTGAATAGATAGCCAAGCAGGGCCGGACTGGGAACCAAAACCGGCCCTGGCAAAGTGCTCGGCCGGCCCCCCTCCCCACTCAGGGTGGTTGGAGGTGCACCCGAGCGCTTTGCTAGGGCCGGTTTTCGGCCGATTTTGTTGCAGGGCCGATTTTGCAGCTATACTACAAAAACGGCCCTGTAACAAAATCGGCCCCAAGGGGCCCAAAACCGGCCCCCACCCTTGCGGCGCACCGGGGGATTGCCCGGTGCCCGCTATGGCCAGTAGCCAAGCAGTACTATTAGGAGGTGGGTGTGTGGATGGGCCCAAACCATAAAGTCCTGCAGGGCAGAGCTGACTATCCAGACAACGTTGGAAGTATGCCCATGCATTGGACTTGGAACTTGACAGGGACCTGGCATGCTAACGCAATGGTAGCAGGTTTGGCTCCTGTAGAATGCTCATCATAGCAATCACACTATAACATGCTCATGGAAGAGTGACAGATATTAAGGAAAGACTCAACATAAGGGATCTCAATGATGGCGTCCTTCATGTTTCAGTAAACACAAAAGATTACAACAGCATGAAAATATACTGCAAAAGTGAGATACATTATGTGCTATGGACTGCAGGCTGAAGTTGCAATTAGGTATGGAAAGGTTGCCAAATGTCTCTAGGGCATGAGGAGGAGGGGCCGGAGCTCCGCACATAATGTCAATTGGGCATTGTAGTAGACAAGTTAATTGAGCCAGTCCTTAAATTTAGGTACCCACCCTTTACCCCAGAAACAAGCAATAAGTATTTTGGCAAGCAATAGGGTCAAAGCAACATATTTACGAGTAGGCGCAGAGAACTTTTTAACACGTCTCATTAGGGTAAACAAAGGTGTTAGCACGATCTTGCCTTCCGTCATGCAAGAGAGCTGCTCCTGCACCACCATCCAATAGGAGTGCACCGGTCCACATGCCCATGCCAGGTGCAGAAAGTCAGCGTCATCCAAACTGCACCTCGCAGACAGGGTAAACTTTAATGCAGAGCCCGATTCAACAAAAAATGGTTCTCTTCTGCACAATCCTTTTTTCACTCCAGAAAAAAACTGATCGTCCACCTATTCTTCGGTAAGAATTATGTAAAAGATCAGCACTGTCTTGGTGTCCAAGGAATGGAGGACCCCCCACCTCCACATTGGGGAAGAGCACAGAACACCAGCAAGATGATGTTTTGACTGATGTCAAAAAGCATTACAGCTTTAGGCAAGAAAGATGCCCAAGTCAGCAAAACCAGTTTGTCTGGGAAGAAGGTGGTGTACAGGCGGTTGACACAGAGAGCCTGAAGTCTACTCACACGCCAAGCCAATGGTATGGCGACAATGAACACTTTCTTGAGAGTGAGGAGCTGTAAGGACCAGCTTGTGAAGCAGTTCAAATGGAGAGCACATCAGAAACATTAGGACCAAGTTAAGGTCCCACTGTGGTATGACTAGGGGAGAGAGAGGAAACAGATGTAACCCTTTCAAAAAGTACATAACAACTGGGGACTTGAACAAAAATGCTTGATTTGGAAACCGCAAAAAGGCAGAAAGAGCCAAAAGGTACCCTTTAACTGGGCCAAAGCTAGGCCTAGCCAGGCTAGAAACAAAACATCAGGGGCCATATTTAGGTAAATTGCCAATACCGAATCCTTAATACCGATTCATACCGAATCGGTATTAAGAATGAGGTAAACGTGATGTAGGTAAAAATTCGTTAAACATTACCGATTCGTTGCAAATCGGTATTAAATACCGATTGTGAACTGATCGGTAATAAAAATACATACCGAAAGGCTATTACCGAATCGGTGTTACCGAATCCACACCCAAAATCGGAATTACAAATTCGGTAATTCAAAAAATAGCGTTTTGGTGAATCAGCCAATCCTGATACACCCATTTACTTCCCAAACAGGAAGTTGCCACACCCAGCCAGGTGCACAGGGCCTGGAGCTCACTGTGAGGCAGGCAGGCAGGCAGGAGAGCTGAGGAGCCAGCAGCAACACAGCCAAGAAAATAAAAAGAAAAACCACTGAACAAGCATTGAAATGGCAAGCCAGGACAAGGAGAAGGAGGCAGGTGAAAGAAAAAGAAAACTCAAGTTCAGCGACAAGGAGCTTGAGATCCTGATCGAGGATGTCACCCAAGAGTACCACAAGCTGTTTGGAGCCCAGTCCCAACAGGTGCCAGACGCACAGAAGAGGCAAATATGGAGTGGCATTCGGGACAAGATCAATGCCATAGGTGTGACCCTGCGCACCATAGAGGACATCAGAAAGAGGTGGTACGACCTCAGAAAAACAGCAAAACAGAGGATGGCAGAGAGACATAGGCTGGCAGGGAAAACTGGAGGAGGAAAAAATCGAGCCCCAGTACCAACACCACTGGAACAGATGGTAGAGTCCACCATCCAGCGGGAGAGTGTGAGTGGCATAGGAGACGCAGACAGCTCCGCCAGAGTAGCTAGAAAACAAGGTAAGAAGCATGCCCAGCATGCTGCCCTACCCCCTCCCCAACCCCAACCCCCATAGTGGTAAATGTGCTCCCACTCCACACCATGTCTTACTGCTTACCTGCAATGCATTCTGGGTGATGTAGTCAGTGTGAAATCATGATCAGGACTGTCAGGGCAGCTAACACAATAGCATGGTAATAGAATTGGATAGGTCAGGATAACCACTGTGCACTGTTGGCATGTACTTTAATGCAATGGCATTGCAGACAGAGCATTGAGAATATTTACATTTGTGTCATTTCAGGCGAGTCATCTCGCAGTGCAGCTGAGGGCAGCAGAGGCAGGTCAGCCAGGCCAGAGGGGAGTGAACAGGATGAAGACAGCATGCCTGCCGGGAACACCAGCTCTGCGCCATCGCAGCCAGCCAATCCTCCACCACAGCCATCACCACAGCGCCAGGGAGGTCCGCAATCCCCTCTCACTCAGTCACCACTGCGACGTTCACCAACACCACCACCACCACCACCACCACCACCACCACCACTACCACAGTCAGGCAGGAGGCATGCCGTGAACACCCTCCAGCAGATGGAGGCGTCGGAGGAGGAGGGCAGCCAGCGCGCACAAAGTCCTATCGTAGAGAGATCCAACAGGGAGCGGGCTGGTTCTGCATCCGAGGGTGCGAACATCTCATCACGACGCCGCAGGGCAAGGCCAGACAGTCCAGTGGCATTTGAGCAGGGTGACAGTGTGTTTGCTGGACTGGAAGGCAACATGCTGAAGGTCCAGCGCCTGCAATGGAGGGAGATGAAGTCATTACACAGGGAGGTGGCAAACATTAACAGACATATGCACAAGATGCAGAAGGGTATCAGTGCCATGGGGGAGAATATGTCTGCAGGGATGGAGAGGGTAGCAACCTCGGTGGACAACCTCTGCAGCCAGCTGGAGCAGGACCGTGTTGGCATGCGCCGGGAGAGACAGAGACTCCAGGACTATACCAAGTCGGTGAACCGGCTGGCCACTACGACATCACTGATGTGTCGCCGGTCCATCGCCATGCAGGAGGAGATGGCGCATTGCAGCAGGGATGTGGCCAGGGGGATGGTGTCCATGACCTCAGTGCTAGAGCTCATGCAGAATGCTAAGGCCTCAAATATGGAAGGGGGGGGGGACAGTGAGGAGGCTACCAGCCGTGGTAGAATTACACCCTCACCCACCGAGTGCAGGAGGCGTAGTGGACGTAATGTCCCAGCACAGGAACGGTCCAACTCACAAGTCTGTGTCGATGGGGAACATGCACGTGCAGCACGGGGACGCAAGAAGTGAAGGACATTGGCTGTCCACATGCATGTGATGGGTGATGTAACCCATGTCCAATTGGACAATGCTCACAATGCTGGAGGTGTGCCAAATAAACACCTCTACATGTAATTTGAAATGCCTCAGTGTCGTTACTCACTCAGAAATAGTGTGATGTAATCTCTGCCCGTCTATGTCTCCCATCATGTTCAATAGCAGCACCAGCCGCGCTGGGCTCTGGCTGAGGGTTGTCCTCGTCCTCGTCCTCTGACTCAGTTAGTTCCACTGCTGTTCCTTTTTTAGTGGCCAGATTGTGTAGCATTGCACACGTAGCAATGATCTTGCAACATTTGATGGGGCTGTACAGACGCGCACTTCCTGTTTTGTGGAGGCAACGGAATCTGCTTTTGAGCAAACCAAAAGTGCGCTCCACCACGTTGCGTGTGCTCCTATGTGCCACATTGTATCTCCTCTCCCTTCGGGTGGTTGGGTTCAGATATGGTGTGAGGCTATACGGCCGGAGGGCATATGCGCTGTCACCTATGATGAGAAGTAAGTGGCATTGATTGGTGTGACCAACAGCTTGTGCCAGGGTGTACATCAGGGTGTGTGACATTTACTTACCAAGTATGTATCCGTCGGCAAATTCACCAGCAAGCAGACGTGTATGTATGCCACTGTTCCTGAAGATGTAAGCATTGTGGGTACTCCCGGGGTATTTTGCCACGATGTCTGTTATTATGTGTTTGGCATTGCAGATCACCTGCACATTGATTGAGTGGGTGGATTTGCGGTTCCTGTAAATGTATTCACTTGCTGCAGGTGGGCAGATGGGAATGTGGGTCCCATCGATGCAGCCGATCACGTGGGGGAAGTGGGCAAGTTGATAGAACTCCAGCTTGGTTCTCTGCAGCTCCGCCTGCGTACTGGGGAAGGATATGTAATGTTCCATTCTGTCCATCATGGCGTCTAGGAAGGTGTTGAAGAACCGGGATAGGCAGCTCTGTGATACTCCACCCACTGCTGCTATCACACCCTGGAAACTTCCTGATGCAAGGAGGTGCAGGCAGCAGAGTACCTGGACATGGGTGGGGATTGCGTGGGCCCTTGGCGTCTGATGCTCCAGATAGGGTCTAGGTCCCGTATTAGCTCCAGGATGGTTTGTGGGTGCAATCTGTATCTCTCGTGTATTTCTGCGTCTGTCAACTGGAACAGAGTGATGCGTACTCTGTACACCTGCTCCTCACGTCTCCAGATCCTCATTCCTGCTGCTCTCAGGCGTAGCCGCCTTGCTATGAGATAGAGGCCTGCCATTGTGTTCACACTGATGCATTTTGGGTCTGTTTATATAGACTCCTACTGATTACCACATGCTCCTGAAACGTGGTAATTAACGATTCGTTATTACCGATTTTGGCCAATATCGGTATTACCGGGGTTTGCTACATAGCATATTTGGGGTTTTTACCGATTCGTTTATACCGATTCGGTATTCATTGTTTCGGTAATTCCAAGTCGGTAACTTATGGTTTTTACCGATTCGTTATTATCGAATCTATTCGGTATTACCTACATCTCACATGGCTAAATTTTTGTCGGTAACACCGAAAATGACCCTTTTTCGGTGTTACCGATCGGTATTTGGCCACCTACATATGGCCCCAGATAACTTGGCCTGAAAGGGATTTATCTACCAAGTACAAAGATAGGAATCATTGCCTTTATGTCCTGTACTCACTTTCCTAGGGAAAGGCATGAAACCGAACACGTGTCTCGAATGGCCCCGGTTAAGGGGAGCGTCTGACAAGGAGTCAGGTGTGATATTGGCACGTTGATAATGAACCCCAACGATAACAGGAGGTATGCCAATGTTTGGAGGTGGGTGGCGACTGCCTGGGGTGAACCTGCCTTCAACGGGCAGTCATCAAGATCGGGGGATCCTGGCACTCTGACCTCCAAAGATGTTCTTCCATCCCCACCATCACTTTCGAGAACACCTGAAAGGCACTGGTGAGACCAACGGGGAGCGCAGCAAACTGAAAATGCTTTTGTCCCACCACAAACCGGAGGTAAAGCCAGTTGGCCTGCAAGACCGGTATATGAAAATGGACATCCTGCAGATCCAACACTACCATCCAGTCTCCAGGGTCGAGGCAAACGTGACTTGGGCGAGTTGACGCATTTCAAACTTTTCCAGCCGGAGTAAGGTGTTCCAGCTGGCGCTGAGGGTTAACATGCCAGCTGTAACCCAGGTGGAGAACCACCCGGCTATGTGGGGCCGGCAGGTGTGCCAGAGGGAATCAGCAAGGTTCCGAAGAGCCGGAGCATGGCCTCTTCAATCAGCTTAGCAGTGGCAAACAGCCCTGGAGATTCTAGCTGTGTCGGAATAAGTTGCAGAATCAGCTCTGTAGTTAAACGACTTCAGGACTGAGATCATAGTGTCGGGTGCTGCCCCTGTGCCTTCTCAGGGGAGTGTGAGTGCTGGGAGGGGTGCAGTCATGCTTAGATTTATTTGGTTCTACTTTGATGTACCCAAAGATTTGGTTGGAGAGGAAGACAGACTCCTGTTACGACTCTGGTGATTTCTGGATCTCAACTGGGACAGACCTTTTGACCTGGACCGGAGTCTTCCAGTGCTTGGGGATGTAAAGTTTCACCTCGTGGTCTCATATTGCCTTCGGGTTCATCGAAAAGCAGTCACTGCAGACGTCAGTGTCATGGCTCGAACAGAAGCAAATTTGGTAAGGATCTGCCATATTTGTTTGCGATAGTACTTAAACAGCTTAAAACCTGTTGCTTTGGGAAATGACATGTTCCTTGTACACTATAATTTTTTTTAATTAAGTTAATGGTCTTCTGAGAAATGAGAGGTTGCTCCGGACCGTCATCTGGTAGCACAGAAGAAAACAAGTTACTTACCTGTAACTACGGTTATCCAGTATTGGTATCTTTCATAGATTCACATGCCTGAATCATTCCCTGTCGCCGAGGCGGGAGTCCCACGGTAATAAAATATACAAAAGCAGTGCCTTAGAATAAATTTGAAGTAGGCTGACAAGACTATAGGCCCTAAAAGGCCCAAAACTTAGAAGCCTATCTACCTCATTATATGAAAAGAACTGAAAGTAGTCCCAGCCAATCAGCTGTCAGCACCCTCTAGAACCTTCCCAGCAGAGGCAGTTCTCCTCAGATTTTCCCAGCACAAGTGAGAAGTACGTATCTCTAATATAGAACTGTTCTGCCGGGGAGGAGGGTGGGTGCATGTGAATCTATGAAAGATACCAATACTGGATAACCGTAGTTACAGGTAAGTAACTTGTTTTCTTATCCAGTATTGGGGTATCCCTCATAGATTCACATGCCTGAATCAGAATAGCAAGCAGTAAACTTATATCAGTCGTTTGCGGAAGGTGGGAGACAAAGCGTAATTCCATATATCCCCCAATCATCCGGAAGGTTATAGAGCACTAGAAATGTAAATATACATAAATGCAGAAAACCTTCTAAAACGAAAGAATTATATTCAGATAACACATTTCATGTTTAAAAACAGCATTTGACAAGCAAACATTACAGTGTTTTATACATACTCTTATGATATGAATCTAATGTGAGAGACCTTTAAAAGTCTAACCTTAATGAAGAAGATGCTGCAGCACCGCTTGTCCCACTGCTGTATCATCTTGTGATGCCGACTGCAAGCAATAATGCTTTGTGAAGGTATGGACACTCTTCCACGTAGCAGCTCGGCAAATGTCCTCCAGCGTGACCCCAGCAAATAAGGCTGTCGACGCCGACATCATTCTGGTAGAATGTGCTTTTACCTTTCTGGTTAAAGGCTTGTTAGCCTTTTCGAGACAGAATTGTATTACTGAAGATAACCACCTGGCTATCGTTGCTTTCGTCACAGCTTGTCCCAGCGCAACTTGACCATAAGCAATAAACAACTGATTAGATTTTCTTATGTCTTTAGTTTTCTGTAGATAGAACTTTAGACAACGCTTCACATCCAGGGAATGTAGGGCCTTTCTGCCGGTGTGACAGGATCCGGGAAAAAAGTCTTTAATTTTACGGGCTGGTTTAAATGAAATTGACACGGTACTTTAGGAATAAATCTTGGATTTGTTCTCAATGTGACATAGTCTTTCGAGAAATGGAGGAAAGGTTCTGAAATGGTGAAAGCCTGAATTTCACTAACCCTCCGGGCTGAAGTGAGAGCTAGTAAAATAGCCACTTTCCAGGTTAAGAATTTCAATTCAGCTCTCTGAATAGGCTCGAAAGGTCTTCTCATTAATTGGGATAAGACAATATTGAGATCCCATTCGGGAGGTGGAAGTCGTATTGGAGGAAAGGCTCTAAACAATCCTTTCAGAAATTGCTTAATCAGTGAAGAAGAACATAGTGAAGGCTTGTTGGAACTTCTCCTGAATGGGGATATGGCGGCAAGATGTACCTTAATAGAAGAGAATTCTAGACCCGCCTTGGCCAGCGAAAGTAAGTAAGGTAGGATATCCTCAGGCGGAGCTTGAAGAGGATGGATATTATTAGCTTCGCACCAACAACAGAAGCGTTTCTATTTGAAACGATACGTTCGGATAGTACTCTGAGCACGGGCATGAGACAGAATTGCTCTACAGTCTTCAGAGATTTGGAGATCTTTAAACTCTAAGAAGTCAGGAGCCAGGCGTGCAAGTGCAGCGAATGTGGGTCCGGGTGCAGAATCTGACCTCCTTCCCTTGACAGCATGGAAAGTGTTGGCTTGAGACGAATTGGAGGTTGTTGAGATAGCAGGAGCAGTTCCTGGAACCAATACTCCTCGGCCAGCGAGGAGCAATGAGGAGAAGAGTGCAATGTTCTCTCTTCATCTTCTGCAGAATCCTTGGTATTAACGGTATTGGGGGAAAAGCGAATGCATAGATTCCTGACCATCTCATGGACAGGGCATTCCCTCTTGACCCCCGTTGAGGAAATCTGCTGGCGAAGTACAGGCATTTGCTGTTCTGCTGTGTCGCAAACAGATCCAGAGTTGGTGTGTCTCAACTTCGGAAGATCCTGTTCACCTGTTCCTGTTCCAGCTCCCATTCGTGGCAACCTGCGAGGGATCTGCTGAGGTTGTCGGCTAAAGAATTTTGAACCCCCTTTACATGCTCCGCTCTGAGTGTTATGCCGTGTTCTATAATCCACTCCCACATCTCTTGAGCTTCCTTCGATAGAGATAGAGATCGCGTTCCCCCTTGCTTGTTGATGTAAAACATGCTGGTGGTATTGTCCGTACGCACCAGCACTGAAGAATTTGCAATTCTCGGAAGGAACGCTTGCAGAGAAAGGAAAATGGCTCTTAATTCGAGACTGTTGATGTGTTTCTGCCGATACTGATGAGACCATCGGCCTTGAATCTGGAGGTCCTGAGGATGGCCTCCCCATCCCTCCATTGATGCATCCGTGGTCAGAATGAACTCCGGGATAGTTTGAAGAAACGTGAAGCCCGTAGAAGACAGATTGCTTTCTTTCGACCACCATTGAAGAGCTTGCCTCATCCTGGGTGTCACCTTTATGCAATCTTAGAAAGATCCTCCTATTTGATGCCATTGTTGTTGCAACTCCTCTTGCAGTGGCCTCATCCTGAGTCTTGCAAAGGGAACTAGGTTGATCGCTGAAGAGCACATCCCTAGAAGAGACGCATATGTCCGGACAGAAAGTGACTTTTTTGCTGAGATTTGTTTTGCCAGTCTTCGGAGTTTGTCCTGACGTTCCTGAGACAAGAATGCTTTGCACTCGAGTGTCCAGTGAGGCTCCCAGAAAGGTTAACACCTGTAGGGGCTGCAGTTGTGACTTCTTTGCATTTAAAGTGAGGCCTAGACTTGAGAATAGACGAAGGGTGCTTCTGACCGATTGTCTTGTGATCTGTTTCGATGATCCTTTGAGCAGCCAATCGTCGAGGTATGGGAAGACCTGTATCCCCTGGGACCTCAACGCTGCAGAAACCGGGGCCAAGCATGTTGTGAATATTCTTGGTGCCGACTTCAGCCCAAATGGAAGCACCTTGAATTGAAAGTGGACGCCAGCCACTGTGAATCGAAGGTATTTGCGATGTTTAGGGTGTATAGGGATATGGAAGTAGGCATCTTCCATGTCCAGAGAAGCCATAAAATCGCCTTAGTTGAGACAATTGAGCACATCTGCCAATGTCACCATGCGAAAACTCTGTTTCTTCAAGAATTTGTTGAGCTTGCGCAGATCCAGAATCGGGCGCCACTCTCCCGATTTTTTATTTATTAGGAAGAAGCGAGAGTAGAATCCTCTCCCTTTCTGCGAGACTGGAACCTTCTCTATCACATTCTTGCGAAACATGTTTAAGGCTTCTTTGAACAGTAAGTGAAGACGAGGGGGAGGGGGACCCTTGGGCGGAGTCGTAGGTGGTTTCTTTAAGAACTCCAGAGTGTGTCCTTTTTCCACTAAATCGAGGACCCACCGGTCCGATGTGATGTTCCGCCATTGATGGTAAAATGCAGAGATCTTCGCGCCCACAGGGAGGAAAAGATTTTGGACTGGCGTCCGACAAAACTCATTGACGTTTGTTTGAATCTCGTCCTTGATTGTTTGATCTTCGTCTCCCTCCCTGACAAGAGAAATTACTGGAGGTAGACTGTCGGTATGATGACTGGTAATACAGTTGCTTGTACTGCGATTGGTATTGCCTGTTCTGCTGGTTAGGGTAATTTCCTCTGGAAGAAAAACCACGACCTCTTGTTCCTCTAAAAGAACCTCTCTTGTATTGCAGGGTACCAAGCGATTTTGCGGTATCAGTATCCGTTTTGATGGTGAGCAAGGCGTCATCTATGTGCTTACTGAAGAGCGAGTCCCCGTCGTAAGCCATATCGAGGATCTTTTTTTGAACCTCAGGTCTGAAGGAGGTTGCTCTGTGCCAGCCTTGGCGTCTGAGCACCGCTGCACCCGCTAACTGACGGAAATTAGTATTTGCAATGTCTAGGGCGCAATCTATTATTTCTAAAGCTGCCTTTTCTCCTTCAAGCAGTATCTTACGTGCCTCTTGTTGACGATCCTCCGGAATCAACTCAAGGAATTCAGACAGCTCCGACCACATCTGTCGGTCGTAGCGGGCAAGAATCGCAAGAGAATTTGCTGCCTAGATAGAGGATGCAGCATTGATGGAAAACTTCTTGCCTATTAGGTCCAATCTTCTGCCCTCTTTGTTCGGCGGCGTCGAGATTGGAGTGGACGGATTCTTGGACCTCTGTTGAGCGGCTTGCGATATCACAGAGTCCGGACGTGGGTGGCCCACCAAACAGGATGGAGTGTCTGGCGGTGCTCTGTACTTTTTCTCAATACAAGGAAGGACTGCAGGGATAGAAGCGGGTGTCTTCATAATTTTTAGACCTTCCTGCCAAATAAAGTCTATAATGGGTATGGCCCTGGTGATCTTCCTATACCCCTCTTTAAAATCGTGTAAAAAGCAGTCTGACTGCTCAATGGTAACAGGCAGTTCAAACCTTGTAGCAGCCCTTTGCATGATATTATGAAAGCCGCCAATGTCCTCCGGCGGAGAATCAGAGGGTTGTGGCAAAGGAGGGGAAGGCATGGGTATTACGTAATCATCCCATGGATCCGCAGGTGTGTTGTCTTGAGGCAGCTCATCTTCCTCTCTTCCGTCTTCATCCGAAGAGGAAGCATCCCGATCCTCTTGTGGTGCGGGTTCTGCAGTGTGTCTTGGTGACACTGGAGGCTGCGGTGGAGGAGGGGCAGGTACGTCCGCTGGTACCGGAGGTACGCTTGGCGTGGACGGTGTCGGTGGGAACCTTTGGCGATAGTCTGCCAACATGGCTTGCAAATCCTGTATCAACGAATGAGGGAGATGACTTGTCTCCTCCGAACGTGGAGGTCTGTATGGCTGTCTATAGAAAGGTGTAGACAACTCCTCTTGGTAGTAATGTTCTTGCATATCCTCTTCGTCATCTTCATCCTGGCATTTTATGTGCTATTCGGATGGATGGCATGCAATCCCAAAGGGACCTTCATTATCTCCGTCATCCTCCTCAGAATGTTCTTCCTCCACATATGATTCTAAAGTTTGCGATGGTAGCAGTGGGGAAATATTAGAGTAGTCTTGCCTATGATAGGTCTTAAGCTGAAAATGAGTATAGGCCACAGGTGAGACATGAGACATCTGAGGTGGAACAGGCCAGGGTCTTGTTGGCGGAGTCTTGGTGACAACTGGACTCCTTGTGTATTTAGGCGTCTTATCAAGCTGCGCTGAAGGCGGCTGGCTCATTGGGGGAAGTGCCGTCGACGAGCTCGTCGTCGATGGGATCGTCGTCGACGGTGGTATTGTAGATGGACTTTTCGTCGACGGGGCCGTCGTCGATGGGGTCTTCGTCGACGATGATTTTGACATCGACGGGGCTTTTATCGTCGATGACTTCGTCGCCGAGGAATCGTCGTCGATGCAATGGTCGTTGGCGATGATTTTGCGTCCTTAGCCCCTGAAGATTTCTTAGAGGAAACCTTAGCTGATACAATAGGTGAGGTAATGGCAGATGTAGATACCGTCACAGAAGAGCTTGAGATGGCAGAAGTCACAGAGACTGTGTGAGAAGACACCAGAGAGACCGTCTTAGTCTGGGCCTTACTCACAGTTTTAGATGAAGATCCTGGAGAAGGAGAAGCTGGATATTCCATAGGAGGAGAGGACGACCTCCTTGAGGGTTCAGACACTCCATGAGAGGATTTGTGTTGTTTTTTCCTGTCAGGAGAAGAGCTATCCCTGGATCTGGCTCTTTTGCTGGATGTTGAGGCTCTGTCCTCATCATCTGTGGAAGATGATTTGAGCCAAAGTAGAACCCTTGCCTCCCTGTCCCTGATGGTTTTGGCAGGGAAGGTGCGGCAAATCCTGCAATCCTTCACAATGTGAGAGGGATGCAGGCAGTAGATGCAGTCCTTGTGCTGATCATCTACATGGACCCTCTTCTTATCACAGGTCCTGCAGGCCTTGAAAAGAGCTTTCTTCTCAGACTTCTGAAGAAAAAATTGCAACTAAAAGTCTCTATCAGAAGTGCTATTATATATCATTCTGATGAATTATTTGAGGATAAGCCTTGTGATCATGATGTACGGTGAGAGTAATAAGAAATAAGTTACTTACCACATGCATCAATCAGAATAGCAAGCAGTACATCCCATTACAATAAAGCATGAAGCTGGCTGACTTTATTGAAACAGGTTGTGTAGAACCGTTTGTGCCACTAAAAAGTTTGCTGCTGCATTCACATCCAGGCAGTATACCAGGTGAAAGTATGCCTGCTTTCCCAACTATCTTGTAAAGACACCCCAACATAAATTGCATCTGTTGCCATGTTTCTTGTGGCGTGCACCTTTAGTTTACCATGGTGTGGACAATGTGCCTTGCTGTGACAGAATGTTGTGCAGGCAGACAGCCAACGTGTGATGACTTGTTTGGAAAATGGGCAGCCTCTTCCTGGATGGCCGAATTACTCAAATAATTAATTTGTAGACCATACATTCTGATCATGTACAACCTGAAGCATCTGCAAACATTCAGTAAGTGCAAAGATCTCGCCACAGGAGTAGATGGATTAGGGCAGCAGAATAACTGGTTCATTCAAATGAAAGTCTGGACTTTTGCCATTAATCTTGGGTTGGTCGGTAAAATCACCTTGTCTTAGATTAAATGAAGAAATAACTCATTGATGGTTAATGACTGTCCAACTCCCCTTAACTGCAGTATGAGCTAGCAAAAGTGCAGTATTCCACAAAAGGAATCTCAGGTGAGCTTCATGGACTAGTTTGAAAGAGGGCAGCAGGAGTAGGCTCAACAAAGTATTTAGCTTCTATGGAACTGGAGGATGCCTGTCTGGAGTAGATGATCTAGATAGTCCTTTCATGAACTGCCTTATAATTCTCTGTGAATACAAAGATGAGGAAAACTCTTACATCCTCGAGAATCTGGAAACTGCAGCCAGACCATTCTTGGTTAGTTTTAGCAAGCTTGCCAACATTTGATGAGACTGCCCGGAGACTACATTAAGGCCCTTACATTGCCCAATCTGCAGAATCTTTTCAACATAGCAGTAGAAGTCTTAGTTATGGATGGTGAGCGTTCCTGCGCAGGAATGTCTCTAATGTCTCAAGAAATAGTCAGATGGTCATACTCTTAGTGATCAGCAACCATACAGTCAGGTTCAGCTACATAAGGTCAGGATGAATCTGGAGAAGAGCCTAAAATGTTTTTTCCACTAGATTGGTTGGTACGAGGAGAACTTTAGTAGATAGCTGTCCAAAACTGATGAGGCCATGCAGAGGCAATCTGCTTTGCTCAATACTCTAACGATGAGGAGAAATGGAGAAAAAGCATAAGTGAAGACATTCAACCATGACACTAAAAGGGCATTGCATTTGAACTCTGGTTGATGGAAGCTGCTGGCCTAGTAACAGCATTTCTTCAGTCAATGGTTGGCTGGGCCCACTTTTGAAAGATGTATTCTACTTGGCCATGGTGGAGTTCCCACATGTGGCAATCTGACAAAATACAATTGAGTGTATCTGCCTGATCGTTTTGGCATTCCAGAAGATGTTCTACTGTAATGATCACCTCACTGATGATAGCCAGTCCCACAGCACCTGTGCCTCTGAAAAAGAGAGCAAGACTTAATTCCTCCTTGCTACGCAATGTAGTACATGATGGTTGTGTTGTCCGTCCAGCTCAATACAGTGGTATTGCTAACCTCATGTTACAACTGAAAGTCTTGTCTCATTGCCCTTAACTAAAAGAATGTTTACGTGGAGCTCTCACTAGCTCTTTCTGAATAGGCCTCCTTCAAAGCCTGCAGAAAGAAATCCAGGTGATTCAAGATTACATGAAACATCAGAAAAATTTGTATATGACGGGACCCGTTTGCTTATAGCAAAATACCATTGCCAAGGACTGGAGTTTTGTTATTCTTTAGTCTGTGGAGAAAGTGCCTTGAATTGATGCTGACTACAATGAAAATCACAGGTACTGCTAGTGACTTTGATGAATCGGTATGTGAAATTATGCATCCTGAAAATCTAGAGAGGTGAAGTACTCCCTAGAGCATTACCATTCAGAATGATTGTTTTTCCAAGAATGTGTTCAATAATGACCTCCACTGGCCTAATTTGTTTCTTGACTACAAATGATCTGAGATTAAACTGAGCTTGATTCCTTTGGACATTTTTAGTGGTTTCTTTTAGAAAGAGCTCCCGCAACGACAAATGATGTTTCTTTCTGGGTAGAAGAGTGAATACTTTTTGAGTACACTCCAGCTCTTTGCAAATACTTGTTAATATTCGGATTGTATGATTGGACCCATATTAATTTATCTTCCAGTGCCACAGTCCTTCAGGTTACTTGACTCATACAGAACACTTTGGATTTTTAGTTGAAAAATGTGCAGATATTATTAGGCTTTGACAATGCAATCGTAGGGTCTCAGTCTTCCAATTACATAGCTGTCATTAATGACCTCTCAAATAATTATTTATATGGCATTAAAAGGGTGGAACTTCGATTTTCAATTAAATCTCCACAGCCTTTTACGGTGTAATAAACTGGATTTAAGATATTGTAATCAATATTCTTTTTGTAATTTAGAGATAGCAAATAAACATTTAAAAAAACAAAAGTTACTACTGTTTGGTCTAACTGTACAATGGTAACATTGGAATACTGTTATAGTCATGACACTTCATAGATATAGCATTGCCTGATGATACATTATTGTATGATGCGATGGAATTGTGATGTGTACTGAAATGTCTTCCACATTGGTTCTGGAAGTGTTCTTGTTCTTAAGTAAAATGAGAAAGTTGATGTATAAAAAAAAAAAAAAAATTGAACTTTTTATCTGGTCTAATTAAATGATTAGACATTAAAGTGTTTTGTATTTGGAGTAATCCGCTACTGTGGCATTATTTGTTAAAGTCAGACAATTGCTGTTACTAGATCCTGTAGTATTTGACACCCAATCAAAAAGCTAAGCCAAACAAGTGACTGACTGACTAAACTATAAGGGGAAACTTTTTTATTTTATTCAATATAATTAGTACACACGATGTAATCGCACATCCCATAAATTACATCGAAAATAATTCTGCATCCAATTTCATTTAAGAGAATACATAATGTCTTTGTTTCTGTTTTCATGATGCTTGCCATGTCAATTAACCTTAAACGTTAAGGTTCTGGGTTACCATTGTTCATGTGGCAGCTCTTAGGGTGAACTCGGCTCACACAACCGAAGTACTGTAAAATCTTTGTTAATGATGAGACTCGCACAGCTTGCTTATTGTATTACCAACTTCTTTCCTCTTGTTGAACAAAAGTGAACTTGGTTGCAAAAATCTTCGCAATATCGGCGATGCGTCAGAAAAGCTGGAGTTGTAACAAATTTGAAGGAAAAATATAAGACAACATTTTGCTTGTGCAGTAGTCTGTTCATAACGGCCGTGCAAGCGATGTAAACCTGAAGACTTTGATCTGTTGATTTCAGACATCCTTTTGTTGCAAGGCTCCAATCCGCTCATACATTATCCTGTGGTGGAAGAAAAATATTTGAGTTTTTTTTTAATGGTGTCAAAACATTTAGATCAAAAACGTATTTAACCAGAACAATAAGTTTCCAATGAAAGTAGTCACTGAGATTCAAAACCTTTACAATACACTCCCTGACAAACACCTACATTTTGTTTTAACATTTCCTTTACGCTTGCTTGTTATTAATTGCATTGTTTAACAATTAGAAAATGGAGAACTACAGGAAGCAGAGCAAAAATATGAATGGTCCTTTAACTTTGTTTCTCGGGGTCTTTTTAGTCTTAGAGAGAACAGTACCTAAATGAACCATTCACCTCAGTTATTTTTTGCTCCTAAAATATGCAGCCAACTTGGAGGGTCAGTCATAAACCTTCAGACTTTATCCATATTGTTACAGACAAGGTAATGTTAACACAGCCATGTTCATAACTATAGAAAGTTTTCTTGCAGTTGTTTAATCCTCAGGAAGTTTATACTGGGGTCCAGTTCAGATCGTTGTGGTATACATATTACATTATTGTTGTGTCGTAGGTAAGGAGTTCCAGTAGACTTGGTTAGGTCACAGATGATACATTTATTCTTCTTAGATGGTTAGATAGGTTTTCCAGTAGATATGCAATCAGGCCCCACCATTTAAATTAAACTATTTTTCCCTGTTTCTCTGCCTCTGCTGTTCAGCCAGTGTGAGTGGAATGTTAGTGTGAATGTGATGTCATTGGAATGTTTGGTATGCTGTGATTGGACTGTCAGCTGGATCCTGGGCTGAGCAGCAGAGAGGATGCTCCTGGTGGGGCTTGATTACATATCTACTGGAAAACCCATCTTACCATCTAAGAAGAATAAACTCATCATCTGTAACCTAACTAAGTCTTCTGGAAGTACTTACCCTCGTCGCCAAATTATGTTGTGTCGTAGGTAAGGAGTTCCAGTAGACTTGGTTGGTTACAGATGATAAGTTTATTCTTCTTAGATGGTTAGATAGGTTTTCCAGTAGATATGTAATCAGGCCCCACCAGGAGCATCCTTTCTGCTGCTCAGCCCAGGATCCAAATGACAATCCACTCACAGCATACCAAACATTCCACTCACACGGGCTGAACAGCAGAGGCAGAGAAACAGGGAATATGTAAGGTAGAAACCTTAGATATAACAATTATGAATATAATGTCAGTGAAAGTATGAAGATCTAGTCAACAAGACGTGGTAGGGCATCAGTAGCGTAACTAATTCATTGGCTCACCCCAGTAAGAAGTGTTAAAGATAGTTTAGGACGTGATCCTTTGGCTTGCTTTTGTTCTTAAACGAAAGGCATACCATACCTAGGTGGGATAAGGCTGGTTCGTTCGTCCCTGAGAAACCTTTGATAGTCAACATTTTTTTAATTAACGTGTTTTGCAGAGTAATGTGGACTTTCTTCTTGGGTTCCTACTTTTGATAGTTAATTTCTGTGCAAGGTAGAGGGAGTTCTGGCTTTACATTAACTATATCTCTTTGTAAAATGGTCTGCGGGTATCCGCAAAGAATACCTGACGTAACTGTCACCCCTGAGGCATGATGGGAAGCTAGGGGTTATGGCTGCCTTAAAGGCACAGTGCCAGTTTATTCTGAGTGTTTCTGTGGGTTAGCTTTTCAGCTTTCTACACTAATGTTTCTACAATGCAGCCTATGTGCTGACAATGTTTTTTTTCCATTCTTCCTTGTAGGATTATAATTTCTGCTGTATAATAAAGCAGTTTTAAAATGCTATCTTTCTCCCTGCTTTAATGGAATGTATTTATGTACAAGGGAATTCCTTACAACATTGCTCAGCATGACTATGGAAGGCTACATTGTGTGTTTTTATATATATATATATATCCACATGGGTAGGTGGGAAGAGCTGGTCCTCATGACTGAACACAAAGAGGCTATGACCACTAATGTTAAATCATGGTTACGTTTCATAGATGATTTGTTCATCATATGGGACGGGAGTTTGGAGACAGCTCAGGAGTTTGTGCAGGCAATTAATGTAAATACTCTCAACCTGCATTTTACTGCTAACATAGGTGAAACTTCAGAGAGCTTCTTAGACACAGATGTGTTTATTGAGAACAACAGAATAGAAACCAAACTCCATCGAAAGTCAACAACTGGAAATTCAACACTCCAAGCCAAAAGCTCCCATGTGAAACATCTGGTCAGTAGTATCCCCTATGGGGAAATGTTGAGGCTAAGACGGATCCACGGTAAAGAGTGTGATCTAATTATAGCTCAACAAAAAAGCAAAAAGAGATTTCAGGAAAGGGGTTACTCTGAGGCTGTCATTAATACTGCCATTACTAAATCCATGCGCAAGAAGGAGTAGTTTCTTACCAGTAACTCCAGTTCTGTAGTAGGGGTATCTCTGTTATAGTCATAATCTTGTGAATAGTCCCGCCCATGTGCGTGGACCCCGGAGCAATCAAAAATAATCTCTTAAGCTGTCTTCATTGCAGTCCTGCATAGACACTTAAGAGAGAATTAAGACAAATAATGCAGCCTAACATATACAAGGCTACAAAGGCCACCACTTCATTTAAACAGTAAAAAGGATAGCCCACCATGTCCGGTTTAACACTATTTTACCAAGTTTTTCTCACAGGGAAAACTCCCCTTCACCAAAATCCTTGAAATGATAGAGAGGAAGGGTTGGACAGACAAGGGCATGGGCTGCCATTGTGTGTCTTGAAAAGGAATACCGTGCCTTTAAGTAACTCTCCAGAGACCCTCGGTATCCCAGAATGCACAGCCAAAGTCCTTTTACTTTCAGTTCTTTTTGAAGGTGTATAAAGAAAGGCCTGTAGCATACAGTACAGTACCATTTTCTCCACCGGGGAGGAGGGTGGGCGTTTATGACTATAACAGAGATACCCCTACTACAGAACTGGAGTTACAGGTAAGAACTCCTTCTGTAGTAGGGGATCTCTGTGTATAGTCATAATCTAGTGAATAGTGTTGTATCTTAGTTACAGTTTCAGGGTTCTGTGTGTGATGACCTGTTCATTGGATTCAGGAGTGTGGAATCCAGGGAGTTGGTCAGAGGACTACTGTTGCTGAAGGAAGAAGGACCCTGTATGCCTTTGGGGTTGTTTTACAGAATAAACCTGTTTTACCACCTACAACTACTGTTTCTTCATATCTTAACAGTGGCAACGAGGATGGGATCGCATTAATGAAGATTTGATGAAGTTTCTGGACAACACAACCCCTTTGGCAAAACCTTGTGTTGTTTCCACAGTACTTGACACCGTTGATGAAAGTAGCGAAACTAGCTAGACTAGTTCTAATGATACAACTGTAGATGTATATGCTGAAGCTTTAAAGGCTTTAGAAGAAAATTATGGTAAAAAAAACTAGCATTGTAGTAGAGAGACACAATTTTGTTTTCCAGAACACAATTACCTGGGGAAAATGTACAACAGTGTGTAGCTTGTTTGAGAACTTTAGCTATTACTTGCAAATTCAAGGATTTACATGAGGAAATTATTAGAGACCAATTTATCAATCGAATTAAAAACATTAAAATTCAGGAACGTCTACTTGAACTTAAAAATCCTTCCCTACAAAAAACTGTTGATACAGCAAGAACAATGGAAAACACATCCCAGTATGTTAAAGAGTTGGGTTCAGTGCAAGAGAAAGACAAAGATGAATCTAGTGTTAATGTAGTAAATAGCAACAAAAAGACAGAGTATAAAATTGAAAACAAAGGTGCAAAATTTCATACTGATAAGGGTCAAATGAATACAATTAAGCGTGTGTGTTTCAGATGTGGAAGTCAAAAGCATACTGCAGATTTTAATAAATGTCCTGCAATTAAAGTTACATGTATGAAATGTAAAAAAATAGGCCATTTTGCTAAATGGTGTAGGACTGGTGATAAAGGTAATTGGAAACGCTCTGTCAATGTTGTTGAACCTCAATTTGATGAGGAGGATGAGGAAAGTGATGAAAATGATATTATAGATATGGTTATATGTGATGATACTGTGAATGACATTTCTGAAGATTATCAACCTCCTAAATGTAATGTATTGATAAATCGTGATGTCATGGCACTTTGGGCTGACTCATGCTCGCCCTGCACTATTATTGATAAAAATATGTGGGAAAATGGGAGTAAAACAACTTTGACATTTCCAGATGTACATCCTAAAGGGTATTGTGGCGTAAAATTACCCATGTTAGGTTATTTTGATGCTCAGTTAACTTTTAAAGGTAGATCGTGTCTGAGCAAAGTTTATGTAGTTGAACATGGGAGAGCTTTATTAGGGTCGAAGGACCAGAAGAAAATGGGGATAATATTAAATCCTAATCACCCAGGTGTTGTTAATCAACGATATTCCTGATCAGGTGTTGTTAACCAACGATATTCCTTCATCCAAGTGGGAATTCGAATTTCCCAAGTTATTTAGCAAAGATCTAGGATGTTTAGTTAAATTTGAACATAAAATCATTCTTAAAGCAGACAGTGTGCCAACTGTTCACAAAGTAAGAAATGTGCCATTTGCCTTGCGAAGTTTATTGAAAGAAGAGTTGAACAGGTTATGTGAAGCCAAAATAATCGAACCAATTGAAGCTTCTGAGTGGCTTAGTCCCATTGTTTTGGCGCGGAAACCTAACGGCAAAATTAGAATGTGTGTAGATTTGAGAGATCTAAATCGGAACATATGGATTGATCGCTATTCTCTTCCACGCATCAATGAAATGATATCTAGTATCAAAGATGCTATGTATTTTTCATCAATAGACTTATCTAATGCACACCATCAGGTCAAATTACATGCAGAGTCTAGGCACTTAACATCGTTTATAACAACTGAGGGTGCTTTTCAGTATCTCAGGATGCCTTTCGGATTGGCATCCGCCTCCTCTGTTTTTCAGAGACTCATGTGTAGTATTTTGAAAGATGTAATTAACGTGAGAGTATTTCAGGATGATATTCTGACTTGGGGTAAAGATTTGACAACTCATGATAAGATAGTACATCAAGTTTTGTTTAAACTACAAGAAGCTGGTTTAACTGTATGTGCTGAGAAGTGCAAATTCGGCGTAAAACAAATTGATTATCTTGGGCACAAGATTTCCAATGAGGGAATTAAACCAAAAATGAAATTAGTAGATGCTATTGAAAAGGCTCCGCATCCAACCAATAAAGATCAACTGTGATCCTTTTTAGGACTCGCAGAATATTATTCTAAATTCGTTCCACACTTTGCCGACAAAGTACATGATTTGAGGTTATTAATAAAAAAAGGTACCTCTTTTGTTTGGTCTACTTTATGTCAACAGGCTTTCGAAAATGTCAAATTGGACATTGTAAGAGCGGTTGCTCTAAAACCTTATGATCCTAATCACACCTCCATAATTGTGGTGGATGCCAGTGCATACGGGTTAGGCGCTGTTCTTATGCAAAGAAACAGAGGAACTGAGAGAATCATAGCCTTTGCCTCTCGCACGCTCAAAGGTGCTGAACCCTCTTATTCAGTGATCGAAAAGGAGGCCTTAGCGTGTTGGTGGGGTGTGGATCGCTTTAAAACGTTTATTTGGGTTACAGCGTTTGAGTTAAGGACAGATCATAGGCCACTCATCGACATTTTCTCTACAAAGGGGGCATCTAGAGCCACACCTAGAATTGCAAAATGGTTGTACAGATTACAGGAATATAACTTTCAAATAAACTACGTTCCGGGTCACAAGAACATCAGTGCAGACTGTTTGTCTCGTCTTCCGTTGCCTTGCAGTGAGGATGATATGCAAGAGGATGGTGATGAATGGTTAGTTGCTAGTATTGAAGATTCATGTAATAATGCTTTAAGTGAGCAAGAGTGGATTCGAGCTGTAGTTAAGGATTACGTCTTACAACAAGTAATTCAAAATTTACATGTAGGAGTGAATTCATCATCTTTGGATAAACGTGTTCTTGCTGATTACAAAATGGTTTGGTCAGAGTTATCCTTTTCTAATGGTATTCTTAGAAGAAGTGAAAGACTAGTAGTACCATTGTTATTATGTGACAGAATGTTGTGTTTATTACATGAAGGCCATAGTGGTATGACCAGCATGAAAAGGAGAGCGAGAAATGACTTCTGGTGGGTTGGTATGGACAAAGACATTGATAGGTGTGTTCGGAGTTGTTTAGCTTGTATGTGTAGCGATAAATCACATAAGTCTCAAGAAACTATCATATCAGCAACCTCTTTTCCTGAGAAACCATGGGATAAAGTTGCTATAGATATTTGTGGACCGTTTCATGTAAAAGGGATTGAGAACAAATATGCCATTGTTTTGATGGATTTTCACAGCAAATGGCCAGAGGTTGCATTTGTAAGAGACATCAAAGCATCCAAAATGATTGAGTTTTGTGAAGAAATCTTTCATAGGGAGGGGTATCCTAGTGTCATTCAATCGGATAATGGTCCAGTTTGTGGCGGAAGAATTTTCTACATATCTTAATAAGGTTGGTGTAAAACATGTCACTACGTCTGTATATAATCCAAGAGAAAACGGTTTAGTGGAAAGGTTCAACCGAGTATTAAAAGAGTGCATACAATTAGCCAGTAATAATGATGATAACTGCAAGATTGCTGTCAAAGAGATGCTATGGTGTTATAGAAACACTCCGCATACAGCTACAGGGGAGGCTCCTTTTTCTTTGTTAAAGGGGCGTGTGGCTGCATCTAAAGTAAAACCCTCTTGGATGTCTCAGGAGATCACAAAAACATTTGATGCAAGGGAAATGTTGAGTAAGGTACAAGCGTATCAGAATAGATATGTTCATGATCATAATATCAAAGTCAAGAGTTCTCCAAGGTTATTCAATGTGGGAGAATGGGTACGCACACATCAAATGGGAAATCTAAGACCAGGGTGTTCCAAATGGTCTAAACCAAAACAAATCATTCACATAGAAGGCAATATTGTGAGATTGGATGATGGTAAACGATGGAATGTAAGAAGTATAACAAGATGTAATGATTTAGAGTGCAAACATATTTTGGGTCAAGATCTGGATCAAAAATTGATGGATGATAATGTTAAAGCATCAATTGAGAACAAGGGTGAAGAATCTATTCGTTCTAAATCGCATGTCAATGTATCAATGTCAAATATGAAAGAGAAATCTACACGTCCTAAGTCAAAACCTTTCTGGATGAAAGATTATAAATGTACATAAATGTTATTGTATTTAAATTGGTACTTTTATCTACTTTGTAATATTATATGTTCATATGCTGTTTTTCTTTTGTCATGCAATCTTTATATTTAGTTTTAGTTTTTGTTATTATAGAAAAGGAGATATGTTGTATCTTAGTTACAGTTTCAGGGTTCTGTGTGCGATGACCTGTTCATTGGATTCTGGAGTGTGGAATCCAGGGAGTTGGTCCGAGGACTACTGTTGCTGAAGGAAGAAGGACCCTGTATGCCTTTGGGGTTGTTTTACAGAATAAACCTGTTTTACCACCTACAACTACTGTTTCTTCATATCTTAACAAATAGAATGGCAAGCCCATCCCAACAACCAATCCGGCGGTGGAGGAAAAAAACAACACCACTACTGTGCAAAAATTTCCAACGAAGCCTGCCCAACCTGAGCATCTGCACTGGCATCAGAGTCCAGACAGTAATGCTTAACAAAGGTATGGACCGACTTCCAAGTGGCAGCCCTGCAGATCTCTGCAATGGGAACATTACGAAGCAAAGCTGTTGTAGCTGCTTTGCCTCTGGTAGAATGAGCCTTAGGCTTACCCCCTAAGGTCTTGTTAGCCTTCTGGTAACATAACTGAATACAGGACACAATCCACCTAGAGATGGACTGGTTTGAGGTAGCAAGACCAGTCCTGACCGACCCATAGTTGACAAACAATTGGTCTGAACTACGAATGTCCTTGGTCTTATCCAAGTAGAATTTCAACACCCTTCTGACATCCAGGGAATGGAGAGACCTTTCCGCTGGAGTGGAAGGATTCTGGAAACACGTAGGTAAAGTTATGGTCTGATTGACATGGAACTCAGAAATCACCTTAGGAAGGAACTTAGGGTGAGTACGCATCACAACCTTAGCAGCATGAAATACAGTATAAGGTTCTTGGCAACACAATGCCTGAATTTCACTCACCCTGCGGGCCGATGTAATGGCCACAAGGCAGGCCGCCTTCCATGACAAGTGCTACAGAGAAGCCTTATGGATGGGTTCAAAAGGCTCCTTCATCAACCTGGACAGCACCACATTCAGCTCCCATGATGGCGAAGGACGCCGAACAGGAGGAAACACTTTCTTCAATCCTTCCAAAATATCTTTAATCACAGGGATCTGGAAGAAGGATGTCTGTGAAGGGCATTTCCTATATGCAGTCAAAGCTGCGAGGGGAACCTTAATAGAATGAAAATTAAGGCCAGACTGAGCCAAATGCAAAAGGTATGGAAGGATGACATCTTCCTTGCAGGTCGTCGGATCATAATGCTTGGAAGTGCACCAGATGCAGAACCTCTTCCACTTGTAGGCATAGGAAGTCCTAGTGGAAGGTCTCTTAGCTTCCTTAAGTATAGTCATGCAATCTTCAGGGAGATTTAAGTGTCCATATTGCACTATCTCAGGAGCCATGCCGCCAAACTCAACAATGAGAGGCTGGGGTGCACCATCTGCCCCCGAACTTCGTGAGAAGGTCCGGCCGATAAGGCAGCCGCATGTGGGGTAGGAGAGACCGGTGAAGCAGGTCCGTGAACCACCACTGTCGGGGCCACTCCGGAGCAATGAGGATCATCCGCGCTCTGGATTGAGACAGCTTGATGAGTACCGCCGGAATCAGGGGAATGGGTCGAAAAGCGTACAGAAAGCTGTTCGACCAGCTGATCCATAGCACGTTCCACAGGGTTCCCGGTTGGTAATACCTGGAGGCGAAGTCTCGGCATTTTCTGTTTTCGGCGGTGGCGAACAGATCTACGTCCGGAGTGCCCCACCTGTCGAAGATGTCTCCTAGCACTTCGTTGTTTAGAACCCACTCGTGGTTTTCTTGCACCAGCCTGCTGAGTGCGTCCGCCTGAGCATTCTGCACACCTGGCAGATGGGTAGCCGTTATCGTCAGTCCTCTGGCTAGTAGCCAGTGCCAGATCGCCTGAGCTTCCTCCGACAGTGTGCGCGATCTCGAGCCCCCCTGCTTGTTGATGTAATACATTGTGGTCGTATTGTCCATCTGCACAAGCAAGGAGTTGGTCTGGAAGGACAGATGAAAGGCCTTCAGTGCCAAGTGCACAGCTCTGAGTTCCAGGAAATTGATGTGATACGTGGAATCCGCCGGGGACCACCTTCCCCGGATCTGTAGATGGTCTGAATGCGCTCCCCAGCCGTGGAGAGAAGCATCCGTGACAACAGTCTGAATGGGAATGTCCTTGTGGAATGGAACCCCCTTGAGGAGATTCTCTGCGGAGCACCACCATCTCAGGGACTGTTGATCCTGTCGTCCCAGCTCCCCCGCTTCTGGTCCCACTGATCCTCCAGACATTCCGGCAACAGCCTCATGTGCAGGCGTGCGTGTGGCGTGAGGAAGATGCAAAAGGCCATCGACCCCAGTAGAGAAGACACCGTCCTCACTGTTGTAGATGGAACAGCTATGAGAGCCTGAGCCTTCCGAAGGATCGATAAGCGTCTCTTCTCCGAAGGAGACACGCTTGCTGACAAAGTATCGATGGAGGCTCCCAAGTACTGTAGAGACAGGACAGGCGTCGGAACAGACTTGGACATGTTTATGTGCAACCCCAGCTGGTTCAACAGAACGGCTGTCCTGTTGAAGTGCAGTTGCGCTTCCTGGAAGGTGGAGGCTTTGATCATCCAGTCGTCCAGGTACGGGTAGACAAACATCTTGTTCTTTCTCGGGTGTGCTGCCACCACTGCCATGCATTTTGAAAACGTCCTGGGTGCAGACTTCAGTCCAAACGGTAGTACAGTGTACTGATAGTGATTGGTGCCGACTAGAAATCGCTGGAACTTCCGGTGTTTCCGTGCAATGGGCAGATGGAAGTACGCATCTTGCAGATCTATTGCACAAAGCCAGTCTCCCCATTGCAACTGAGGATAAATCTGGTGCAAAGACAGCATGCAAAACTTTTCCCTGCGAATCCATTTGTTTTCTTGTCGCAAATCCAGAATGGGCCTGAACTCGGTCTTGTCCTTCTTGCGCACGAGGAAGAACCGAGTGTAAAGACCCTTTCCCCTTTGAGACAAAGGGATGTCTTCTTACGCCCTCTTTCTTAACAGGGTATTCGCCTCCACCTGAAGCTCGCGCAGTTGGAACTGCGAGTAAACCGGTGGAATCGCTGGAGGCGGGCTGACGAAACGAAGACTGTATCCATTGCAAACAATATTCAGCACCCATTTATCCTGAGTAATTTTTCTCCACAATGCCAAGTAATGGTGTATGCTTCCCCCCACCGGAGCGGGTAACGGACAAGGGGGAAGTAGCACCTCAGGGCCTAGACCCGGCCGGGCCTTTGGGCGTCGAGGAGGACTGTTGGCTGCCTCTGCCCCTCTGGCGGTTCTGGAATGGCTGCCGCTGGTACTGCTGCTGCTGTTGGTGCTGCTGTCCAGCTTGGCGACCTTGCCCTCTTCCCTGGGCACCGAAACGTCTCTAGAAGGGACGGAAAGGTCTTCTTCTGCTCTTTAGGTTTTTCTAACCCGACAGCCGTCAGGGTTTCTGCCTCAGCCTTCATACGGGCCATCTCCTCATCCCCATGTTTACCAAAGAGCGTTGCCCCAGAGAACGGCAAGTTGGCGACTCGCTGCTGCACCTCTGGTTTCAGCGATGTCAAACGCAACCAGGCATGACGTCTCAGATTAATCCCATGGCAGTATCCATGAGCAGCCAAGAGAGAGGAATCTGCAGCCCAGCTGATCACCTGATTGGATACCATCATGCCCTCATTGATGATTTCTTGGAAGTCCTCCCTCCTGTCCCTCGGAAGGTGCTCCAGAAACTGCTGCAGGGACTCCCACAAAGACCGGTCATACCGACCCAAGAGAGCCGTGGCACTAGCGGCTTTCATGGATGTAGCAGCCGTACCGCAGACTTTTCGTCCGGCTGAGTCCATCTGACTGCTCTCCTTATCCGGAGGCACCGTAGAAGACGGAGCAGTAGCGTGCTGCTTCCTGGCCTCAGTGACGATCACCGAATCAGGCACTGGGTCCAATCGAAGGAACGCTGGATCGGAGTCTGGGGCCCTGTACATTTTCTGCAGCCGGGAAGGAGCGGATTTCGTTGACGCCGGAGTCAAGAAGAGCTCCATCGCCGGTTCCTCCAGCCCTGGTACCAAGGGCAACAAGGGTCAAGACAACTGCCGCTTGTGTAGGGTCTCGAAAATTACTGAAGTAGAAGGTGTGGGAACCGTTACCGAAATCCCCAGCTTCGTTGCCCCTCTCAATAATACCTCTTGAAAAGACATGATGTCATCGACCGGTGACACCCTCGTACGGGGGCAATCTGATAAGGTGGACGAGTACTCCCTGGCACTGGAGGAATCCGTATGCTGGGACCTTGACCTGTCCCTCCGGTGACGGTGCCGGGACCGCGTCGAAGACCGCCGGTGTCTCCGTCTGGACCGTGACCTCGATCTTCTGGGCCTCGGGCGATCCACTGGCCGTACAGGAGGCGGAGGCTGCGGAGGCAGAACCGGAACCATAGGTTGTGGAGGCCTCGTGGGTGGTGACGGGAGGCGCGGAGGTTGATGAGGGGGAATTGGAGGAGGAGTAGGAGGACGAGGAGGAGTCTCCTTAGGCAATGGAGGAGGCGTAGGCGTCCTGGGCCTAGAAGGCGAGTAGGTCTGCGAATATTCAGAGTCCGAAGACCTGACCACTCTCCTCTTTTTCTTCTGCCTTGGCGATGAAGTCCTCGAGGCCGACCTCTTTGCAGCCGAGCGCGGGCGCCGCCGCGACCGTGGGCTCGTGGATGCAGAGGACAGGCTGACCACTGAGGCAGAGGACACAGTCCTGGCCCTCGACCGCCTCCCAGACGTCGATCTTTCCCTCCGTGACGACGACCTCTTCTTCGACGTCGACCGTCTCGACGTCGATACATCCCTCGACGTAGACTCTCGTCTCCTCGACGTCGACTCTCGTCGTCGACTCTCGTCTTCGAATCTCGTCGTCTCGCCGGCGAGCGCCGGTGCCTCTCGGACCCCTCTCGACGTCGACGGTGTCTCGACTACCATGCAGTCCTTGACGTCGACCTCGTCCGAGGTCTCGACCTCAGTCCCCTCGACGTCGAACGGCGATGTCGCTTCGCCCCAGAGCCCTGGGACGACGGGGAGCAGATGGTGGTCATCTCTCTCGACACCGAGGCTATCGACGTCGACCTGTGCCTTTTCCTGGCCTTATCTTGATTGAGGAGCCCCCCAGAGGCTGAAGCACGGGCAGAGGACGAAGTCCCTCCATGCCCAGACCCACCATGGTCCTGATGTCTCCTTACCTCCAGGCCTTGGAGACGGATCTTCTCCCTGTCCCTCAGGGTCCTCTTGGAGAATGATCTGCAAATCTCACAGTCTTCAGGGACATGAGAGGATGGTAGAAAGAGGATACACACTCTGTGAGCGTCTGATTTAGCCTTCTTCCTGGAACACTCAGGGCACTTGTCGTACAAGGCAGGCATGTTCGACAGGAGAGTGGCCAAAACTGGCCAAAAACCCGAGCAAAAGGAAGAAGAAGCAGTCAGACGTCGAGTGAAACACTCACAACACTTGAAAAGTGCCAAAAAATTGAAAAACACCCAAAAATGGAGAGCTCAATGCTCCAGGGTCCTGCTAGCAGGAGCCGGAAAAAAGAACTGAAAGTAAAAGGACTTTGGCTGTGCATTCTGGGATACCGAGGGTCTCTGGCGAGTTCCTTAAAGGCACGGTATCCCTTTTCAAGACACATAATGGCAGCCTATGGGGGCTTGTCTGTCCAACCCTTCCTCTCTATCATTTCAAGGATTTTGGTGAAGGGGAGTTTTCCCTGTGAGGAAAACTTTTGTCTTAATTCTCTCTTAAGTGTCTATGCAGGACTGCAATGAAGACAGCTTAAGAGATTATTTTTGATTGCTTCGGGGTCCACGCACATGTGCGGGACTATTCACTAGATTATGACTATACACAGATATCCCCTACTACAGAACAGGTGGGAACTGTTAGCTGCTGAAGATAATACAACTGACAAAGACAGTGAAACAAACACCAATGAAACAAGAAAGGAATTTAGGATCATTCTCCAATACAGCCAACAACATAAAAAGGTTGAATCCATTATTATGAAAAATTGGCCCTTTGTCTTCAGTGATCCCATAATAGGTCCAAGGTTACCTAAAAGGCCTTCAATAAGTTACAGTAGAGGACGATCTATGAGAGACGAGCTCGTCAAGACTAGTCCAGAAGTTATTGAATCGACAAGTTGGTTACAAACACACACTGGTTTCTTTAATTGTAAGTCATGCAAATCTTGTCAACAGGGTGAGAACAAAACACATATTTTTCCCCATTTGATCAAAAGGAACACAAGATTGGTAGATTGCTTACATGCAAAACCGAGTATGCTGTTCATGTCTTGTCTTGCCCTTGCAATCTACTTTTTGTAGGGAGCACCAAGCTCCAAGTACACAAGAGAATATTACAACATCTCAGGGCGATAAACAGCCAAGACAATACCTACCCTGTGGCCAGGCATTTTAAATCTAAGCATGAGTCTAGAAGCTGTGATCTGAGGTATTTTGTTATTGACTCTGTTCCCGCGAGCAGAAGAGATGGGAACAGAGAAGGAAAATTGTGTCAGCTTGAGACCAGATATATTCTCGAATTGAATACTAAACAACCGTCTGGTCTCAATATTAAAGAAGATTTGTTTACATGCTTTTAATCAATTAATTATAGTGGGATTACTGGACAGTTTTAGTGCATGAATTTAAATCAGGAATGGTTTTAATCAAAATGACTTAATTTGTAACCAGGGGTTTTATATTATATTTATTTATTATTTATGAGTATTTAAGTTATCTTTTATATACAGATTTTACATAACTATTTATGCAATTTAATATTTTAAGCTCATATTTATTCCAATTTTGGATTGTAATTTTCCTGCTTAGTTAATGTTTATTGTGTAATGATCAGTTTGTATAGTTGTATAGACATGAAGGTTTCTTGTGATATACTCATGGCTAGTACAATTCCCCTTAGCCTGAAATGATCAGAATAAATTCTATAATAATAATTTTGCCCCCTCCTTACAAAACTCCGGGTATTTATACCGGTATTTCAATTAAGTTCCAATGGTTGTAAGAATAAATCACTACAGTAGCTGATTTATTTTCAATATCCGTCAAGCACTTGAACTTTATATAGGATATAAGGCGAATCACCGACTTGACTAATACAATTCTGGGGCTCCAGTATTGTTTTATACTCATATACATCAATTTTGCGTTTAAAATGTCTAATGTATTTATACAGATATAATGGTCAAATTGCCTTATAATGGATGATCGTGTTGACATGTTTGCTGCCACAAACAGTCTATGAACTATTTTAATTATCCTTTTGTTTGCAATTATTTTGCACTATTTTGCACATTATTCATGTATTTATGCATTGGTGTTAAAATATGATGACGTTTTGAAATATTATTTAATTTGAGGGCTCAGTTTGAATTAATTTAAATACTATTAGGCAAGGTATTTATTGTCCTATATGCTGCACAGAGGTGGAGCGGAAGGTCGTTCCAACTCTTGACAGAGTTGTAGGAGAAGGAGTGGCCACCGCTGTGGCAGTTACAGGGAGTGCGTGCAAGGGCGAGTGAAGAGGAGCGCAGCTGTCAAGCAGGTTGGTGGAAGCTCAGTCGATGTTTGAGGTAGGCAGGTCCTACGTCGAGGAGGGCTTTGTAGGCGTGCATGAGGATCTTGAACTGGCATCTTTTCTGGCTGGGGCGCCAGTGGAGGTCTCTCAGGTGAGAGGCCAATGTGGGTTCGTTTGGGGAGGTCCAAGTTGAGTCTTGCTGCAGCGTTCTGCATGGTCTGGCTTCTTTTGAGGAGCTGGATGGAGATGCCTGCATAGGATGCAGAGGACACTGAGCATGTGAAGATCGGCGGGGGCATGTTATTTAGATTTTGAAGTGGTTTGACTCTGGAACAAGTTGTGATAGAATAATGATGGAATTATTTTTACGCACACACGTTACGATACCCCTGACGAAGAGAATATCCCGAAATGCATTGGGTTTTTAATAAAGTCGTGACATGAGGAAACACGTAATTCTCCTTTGTTTTTATGAAAAACATAGTAGAAGCTTGGAAATGAGTAACATTTATTGACAAAAACATGGATAAAAAGAAGCGAAAAACAATGACAAAATTTGAAAAATGTGAAGATTACAAAGAAACTTGATTTATTTGATTAATTCGGTAATGGTCAAGGCTGTGCAGCTTGTATGGGGACCGGATGTGGTTCCCGTGTGTTGTTTCTTCATAGAGAGCATTGCCATAGTCGAGGCCTCTGGTAACGAGGGCCAGTGAAGAACCGGGTTATTTAGAACCCAGCGGTGCCCGGGGACACACCCGAAGTCTCCGGATTCACCTGTCTCAGAACTACAGAAACGCGGAAACTTCTTGGTGACGTCAAAGATCAAATTTATTGGCTGCAACCAGTATCAGAGGTCCACGAAGTACAATGACGTATATTCGTATGAGACTGCTCAAATTTGACAAAGCAAACCATCCCTTTTATACCAAATATTGTGCTTCAGGCAAAAATTCCTTATTTACAGTTGACCAATCCCATGTGTATACGACAAAAGCATTGCATGACAAACCCACATTTCATTGTCCAGCCCACCATCAATTTCTCGGGAAGGCCCAACACTCTTCATCAGATAAATCGAACGGACCCCTAATAAAAACGGGCACCTCCTCATCGTAAAACAGGCCATAAAGACAGGAGCAGAGACAGGTGTAAGTAGGATAAGACATAGTTGTGTGCAATAAAGGGTTTATGGTGTCCTGTGCTTTGATCCGTAATCTTGATCAGCTACTGGGAAAGGAACTGGCCTAACAAGTCTGGCCTCGGGCAACGGAGTCAGCTTGCCCAGGTCACACAGAAGTCAGCTAAAGATGTACGTGTCCCAAGGACTCGTTCGGCCTTAGTCATCGGCCTATGTGAGGGCAACCACAAAATGGCTGTCGTGCACAAAATGGAACCCACGGGTTCAGAACGGAATCCCTGATTTCATGGTGATCTCATCGCTCGAACATGACGAAAACACTCGTACATCTTACACTCGCCATTTTCGGTCCGCTGGTACCAAAATCGTCATGATACGGCGATATTTATGAAACGGGTTCAGAATTCACGGAACCTCAGGCCCTCCTTTTGCCCTTACATAGGCAATAACCTAAACCCATGTTAGACTGAATCTAGGTCTATACTCATCAGATCATCAAGATGTTGCTGTAGCATCATCCTATTACTTAGTACGTCTCTCGATACAGGTCTCCTTGCACACGATGTGGCACAAAGGCCACATATAGCAGGAGCACACCGTACACAAAGACAGAATAGGAAAAGGATGGCTAAGATCATCCCAATGACCATCAGAATCTTCCATCCCCAGGCGGATGACAGTTCCCAAAACCATCCCATCAATGACCAATCTCCTTTATCCACGTGTATAGATTCGGAGATCTTATGCAGTTTCGAGATGGCCTGGTACACTGTCGGAGCATTGTCTGGAATAAAAACACAGCAGCTTGATTGGATCACTTTACATACCCCACCTCGATCTGCAAGTATGACATCTAACGCAACCCTGTTCTGGAGAGTCATAAGTCGATCCGACTGGAGCTCAGCAGTCAAGTTACTAAGGGCATCGGCAGTTTCAACTACGGTGGACTCAACCACTCTCGTTAGCTGCCGTATGTTCCTGCTGTTAACCATCGGTCCCCAAAACGGCAGAAAACCCTTCACGAAATCTCCAAATTCTTGTCCTGCAGTATCTTCCTTACTGAAGACACCTCTAACAATTCTCGTCTTGTGGTAATCTGCCGCAGCTGTATAGGTGGGAGGCAACAGGAACGAGACAAAACATGTGCCCGAGAAGTCAGGGGGCAACCATGTGTATGCCCTATCGTAACAGACAAAATAGGTACCCTTAGCTGCTAGAAACGATGGGGAAGTCTGGGACGCAAAAACACACGTTTCCGTGCAGATACTCTTCCCTAACTGAGCTCTCGGATTCTTGCCATTACCTTGCAGACAAAGATGACCCTGATGGGGTATGATCCAAATCGGAGAGGATCTTTTCGCTTGCTGGTTTTCATTCAGGCTGACTCCATATCCGGTTACGTTCCATCCAATATACGCTAGTGTCTCATCTCTCGGGATCGTCTCATAGGAGCTAACTCCTCTAATCATATCGACTATACCCTTAACCAGAGCACTATTCTTTGGATTGTCTTTCACAGAACATAAGGGGTGGACTTCACGAGCATAGATGAACATCGTTCTGTATGCCCACACAGAACCATTGTAACTGAATGGCAGGACCAGGTAAGGAATACCCTTATCAGTAGTATGAGGCATAAGGCCACACACCCAACAGTTAGTCGTGTTCACTACCAGTTGGTGTTGGTGCAAAAGCTGAACAAAGGAGTTATTAACAAATTCTAATCTCCTAATGGACTAATGTTCAGGCAGAGGGTGAAAGGAATGCGAAGAAACAGTAGAAGAAGGTATGGGTTGTGTAGTGGGTGCAAACGTCACTTGAAAAGAGAATATAATATATCCTATCAAAAACAACATTAAACTAAGTAACATCAAAAGACACAATATTAAACAAGCATTGAAAATGCAATAGGTCTCGCAATAACGCGAGTCTGAACTATTAGCATTGTAAATGATTATGCCCTTTATTTTTGCGTTCTGGTTTTTGGAACATAAATAAAAGGCTTTGCCATTTACAAGGCCTATAGCTTAAATTTGCGTTAAAACGAGACCTATTGCATTGCAATGGTGGTGGTGCTGCTGAGTTTTCTCTGAATCTGCACCCACAATGTGTGAGTGGCGTTGCGTGTGTGAGTGGCGTTGCCTGTGTGAGTGGCGTTGCCTGTGTGAGTGGCGTTGCCTGTGTGAGTGGCGTTGCCTGTGCGAGTGGCGTTGCGTGTGCGAGTGGCGTTGCGCGTGCGAGTGGCGTTGCGTGTGCGAGTGGCGTTGCGCGTGCGAGTGGCGTTGCGCGTGCGAGTGGCGTTGCGCGTGCGGTGTTGCGCGTGCGAGTGGCGTTGCGCATGCGAGTGGCGTTGCGCGTGCGAGTGGCGTTGCGCGTGTGAGTGGCGTTGCGCGTGTGAGTGGCGTTGCGCGTGTGAGTGGCGTTGCGCGTGTGAGTGGCGTTGCGCGTGTGAGTGGCGTTGCACGTGTGAGTGGCGTTGCGCGTGTGAGTGGCGTTGCGCGTGGCGTTGCGTGTGTGAGTGGCGTTGCGTGTGTGAGTGGCGTTGCGCGTGTGAGTGGCGTTGCGCGTGTGAGTGGCATTGCGCGTGTGAGTGGCGTTGCGTGTGTGAGTGGCGTTGCGTGTGTGAGTGGCGTTGCGTGGGTGAGTGGCGTTGCGTGGGTGAGTGGCGTTGCGTGGGTGAGTGGCGTTGCGTGAGTGAGTGGCGTTGCGTGTGTGAGTGGCGTTGCGTGTGTGAGTGGTGTTGCGTGGGTGAGTGGTGTTGCGTGGGTGAGTGGCGTTGCGTGGGTGAGTGGCGTTGCATGTGTGAGTGGCGTTGCGTGGATGAGTGGCGTTGCGTGGATGAGTGGGGTTGCGTGGATGAGTGGGGTTGCGTGGATGAGTGGGGTTGCGTGGGTGAGTGGTGTTGCGTGGTGTTGCGTGGGTGAGTGGCGTTGCATGTGTGAGTGGCGTTGCGTGGATGAGTGGCGTTGCGTGGATGAGTGGCGTTGCGTGGATGAGTGGGGTTGCTTAGATGAGTGGTGTTGCGTGGATGAGTGGGGTTGCGTGGATGAGTGGGGTTGCGTGTGTGAGTGGTGTTGCTTGGGTGAGTGGCGTTGCGTGGGTGAGTGTGGTGTTGCGTGGATGATAGTGGGCTTGCGTGGGTGTGAGTGGCGTTGCGTGTCTGTAAGTGTTGCTGTGTGGGTGAAAGTGGCACAGAGCCTTTGATGTGGCCTGGCGCAGGAGAAATGCTGCTGCTGCTAATTAAATACAAGAGCGGCCGGGAAGCGGCCAGGAAACACAAGTACGGCCGGCCACATAATTAGGGGAGGAGAAGCCGCACAGCACACGCTGGGAGAAGCCCTTTGATGTGCTGTGCGGCCGCGATGCGCGCTCTGTGCTGGGGGAGGGCCATTAGCCTGAACTCGCGGCAAGATCAAACGAAGGGTGGGAGGGACATTGAGGAACAGGAACAGATGGCCATGAAAGTGTATGGGCCAAAAGCGCGTGCCTGTACGTGCACTCGAAGAAAACGCCACGAAAAAAAGCGGTGGTTTGACAATCAGTTCGAGCACTTGAATTCTCGCCATTTCCCATTCCTTCGGAATGGTAAAGGACGAGACCTAAAAACATTTTCTGCTCATTACTGTACACATTCTGGCTCTAAAATTCATTTCTTCAACAGGTCTCTCCATCTTGAAAAACTCCATCCTCTAACCGTGCTGCTGGCGGAGGTAGGGTGTTCCGTGCTAAGGAATGCGTCTGTCAGTCCAGGGAACGCCCCAGACCCAACCAGAACCGTTGACCTTGTGTCTTCGGCTTGCACTCCAAAGACTTGACGCCGCGACCCTACAGCTGAACCCGGATGGCGGTTCGAAAAACAAAAATCGGTCAAAACTGTTTCTCAGATGGGAGAGCTGAATGTTCAAAAATAGCAAAGAAAAATGAGTTTAATTTATTAGTCCCACAATTCTTGAACGCAAATTATAACGGCCTTTCCCAGGCAATGTCTGGTCTCGGAACAAGAGTTCAGGCTCAGTAGTGTCCAATCGAACTGACGGTGGCACAGCTTCTTGCAGAAGATCGTCGCTTTCACGCTCAGAACTTGTCCCCATTAAATGTGCGTCGCTAAAAGGCAGAAAACGAGGCACAGTCTCAGTCTCAGAATCAGCAATACCCTCCTGGACCCACCGGTCGTACGGCAGAGGCAAAGGGACCCTCTTACAGTGTACGCCGTGGATCCAGTTTCTTTTTCCTTGCACTCGTACTGCAGATCGCGTTGACAACAGCACCAAGTAGGGACCAATCCAGCGGGGCTGATCGTTCTTCGTTCGCTGGAAGTTCTTGATCAGCACCCACGAGCCAGGATCGATGACATGTCCTGGATCTTCAGAAGCCTGAGGCAGTGTATCATGAACCTGTTGGTGTAATTTAGCCGTCAGATCATACAAGTAATCAAGCAATACAGGATGTTCAATCTCGCTGAATTTCGTCGGCCCCGGCACTCCCCATATGTTTGCCGGGCGACCGAAAATGATTTCATAAGGACTAAGTCCCACTCGAGAATGTACAGTCATCCTGGTTGACAATAGTGCTAGTGGCAATGCGTCGGGCCATTTAAGACCAGAGCTCGCTTGTATCTTGGCGAGTTTTAACTTAAGAGTGCGATTATAGCACTCTACTAGTCCAGCTGATTGTGGGTGATTTGCAGCGTGGAATTTCTGGCGGATTCCTAACCCCTCACACACTCTCTTCATCACTTGACCCACAAATTCACTCCAGACCATTCTCGGCAACCCATATCTAGGGAAGAACTCCTTAATAAGGGCTTTGGCTGTGGAGAAGGCAGTGTTATCTTTTAGGGGATATGCTTCTACCCATCTTGAGAAGGCACAAACAACCACGAGTACGTATTTCAGGTTGTTGTATCTCTCCATGTGAATAAAATCTAGCTGCAAAACCTCGAACGGATACGTCGGAGGAGCAAAATGACCAGCTGGAGTTGGAGTTGCCTTACCAGGATTGTACTTCAGACAAACCATCCAATTCTTGACCACGTTCTCCGCGCACTTAGGAATTCCAGCATTTTGCCATACTGGGCCCAACAACTTGCAAATCCCTTTCACACTGATATGAGCCATTCCATGTGCCATCGTAACCACTGCAAGCACGTACGCATCGGGTAACAACCATCGCTGATGTTCTGACAACTCAACCCAACAACCATTCGCATCTAATTTACCCGTGCTCTCTCTCCACATACTCAACTCCTTCTCTGTAGCTTCAGCTTGAATCGACTTTACACTTTCTATCGTATCTTCACACATTCCAACATCACCAATCCAACTTGGTGATGTTACTGAAACATACATTCGGCTCATCACATCCCTCGCCACATCTTTCGCAACTTCATCCGCAAACGCATTACCACGACCAACATCATCGGTAATCTTCTTGTGTGCACTGCATTTCACAATCGCAATTTGCAATGGCAAGGTAAGTGACTCCAGGAGCTCATTCACCAACTGACCATGCTGTATCTTTGTCCCGTGTAACGTGAGGAACCCACGTTCCTTCCACAAACGTCCAAAACTGTGAGCCACAACAAACGCATACTGGCTGTCGGTATATATGGTCACTTTCTTTCCTTTTGATAACACACATGCTCTCGTAAGTGCAATCAACTCTGCTGCTTGGGCTGAATTATGTGAGATACGTGCAGCTTCAACAATCGTATGCAGAGTCGTAACAGAATATGCTGCAGTCGTATCACCATTCGGAAGCTTGAAGCATGAACCATCCACCCATAAGGTACCATCACACTTCACAGGAGGAGTGTCCCTACGATCTACTCTCCCTTTTGTTCTTCCTCTGTCCTGAGAAAGCAATCATGTTGCTCAACCACATCTGTCTCTACTGAAATCGGCAACAACGTCGCTGGATTCAACGTATTGCATCTCTTTATGTGCACATGACTCGCTAGGAGTGTCAGCTCATAACCTGACAATCGAGCACTAGTTAAGTGTTGTGTCTTGGTCCTGTTTAACAAAGTATCCACTGCATGTGGAACCATCACAATCAACGTATTATTCATGACCAAACCAGCAGACTGTCGAATGGAAACAGCTGCCGCCGCTGTGGCTCTCAAAAAACTCGGCAACGCTCTAGCTACTGGATCCAAAGTCGACGAGAAATACGCACATGGACGTTGCTTGTCCCCAAAAGATTGTGTCAACACTGACAACGCACATCCCTCTTTCTCGTGGACATACAACGTAAAGGGCTTACTGTAGTCGGGGGTACCCAACACAGGAGCCGAACACAATGCACTACGCAATTCGGAAAAACTTTTCTGACAATCTTCAGACCACGGGAGGGGATTTGGTGTGTCTTTACAGGTCAATGCCACCAGCGGTTTGGCCAGCAGAGAAAAATTTGCTATCCATTGTCTGCAATATGACGTAATACCCAAGAAAGCACGCACTTCTCTCTGTGTAATTGGCACACTCATTCTCGCAATCGCTTGAATTCGTTCTGGGGTCAATCTTCTTCCCTCCTTTGATAAGAGATGACCTAAGTAGGTCACTTCTTGTCGACAATACTGTAACTTCGAGAGAGACACTTTGTGATGGAAGTCAGACAAATGACGCAACAATAACAAGGTAGCTTCCTTACAAATTTCCTCTGTATCGGCAGCAACTAACAAATCGTCGACGTACTGAAGAAGAGCAGCACCATCAGGTAAGACAATCGCATCAAGTTGTGTTTTCAAAGCCTGACTATAGATTGATGGACTCTCACAATAGCCTTGAGGAGCGCGCTTAAACCGGAAGCTTCGACCTCCTAAAGAGAAGCCAAAAATATCCCTACTCTCCTTGGCAATCGGGATGCTGAAGAAAGCATTCTTCAAATCAATCACCGAAAACCACGTGGCCGAAGCTGGAATGATGGTCAATAAGGCAGTGATATCTGGAACAACAGGAAACTGTGGCACAACTATCTTATTCACCTCTCTAAGATCGATCACAAACCTGTAAACAGGTGGCTGAGAAGAGTCGGTGCGTTTCAAAACAGGCAAAACAGGGCTATTGCAAACATTACCTCTTGTTTCTTCAATTACGTCTTTCTGAATTAAATCATGGATGATTGCTAACAACGCTCTTTCACCATCACTGGAGATCCTATATTGGGGAATGCGTGGCATTTTAACATTTGATTTCAGTGTCACAACATACGGCGGTATCTCCAAAAGACCCACATCATTAGGACCAGTAGCCCAAATAGTATCAGGAAGAGAAGATAATTCTGTCGGAAGTTGATCTCTCGATAAATACATAGGTGAGACCACTTTCTTACCCAATGTAAGTTGTACTCCCGAAGGAGAACAATACAATGTCGCATACAATCTTTTCAACAGATCCAATCCCAACAAGTTCTCACCACAACCTGTCGTCAGAATAAGGGGTGCTTCGAGTTCGCGAGGTCCAACAGAAAGAGACAAAGGATTAGAAATCGGGTTTCTAACTGGGGCGCCAGAAAAACCTACTGAAACATTCGTTAAGCCAGACAAAGGTGCGCCAGGGAGTCTAGAGTGCATAATAGAACTCTTCGTAGCACCAGTATCCAACAGAAAAGGCTCTGGCACACCTGATGTAATCACTTCAACATAAGGTCCACTCTGATCTACTGGAACTGAAACCACTCCCTCTCTTTGTCCATGGCTGTCCTAGCAATCATTACCATCCATATTCTCACCTTCGACATAGTAGTAATCAGCATAGTACTGAGTCGTCCTACAAGATGCACCAGAGAGGGCACCATTTTGCTGATCAAAACTATTCATCGAATTTTGCTGAGGAAAGGAACGCGCGTTCTGGGGAAAACCTCCACGTCCCCTACCTCTAGAAGCTTGCGGAACATCTCGACCTCTAGCGCCAGAAACACCATTCATACGCTGTAACAAAACAGGGCAACTATTTTTAAAATGACCCTCTTCTTTGCAATATGCACATTGATTAGGGCCTACAGGAAAACGCGGTTGAGAAGGCTCAAACCTTTGCGAGTTTCGCTGAAACTGCCGAGGTTGCTGATAATCGCGTTGATTATTACGAGGCGGGTACGCTTGCTGTAAAAGAACCTTCGTCTTCAACTCTTTAGTTTTCTTGTCTGCTCTATCCTTCTCATCCTTATCCCTATTTTCGTAGTATTGCGCAGTAGCCAATAATTGTGCTGAAGAGGAAACGGCCCAAGAACTTTCTGAATCCTTTAACTTAGTACATAATTCAGGAAGTAAATTATGCACAAATTTATCAACAAACAACCGTTGACCACCCTCGGTACTCATGTCTTGACCACTATGGTCAATAAACGTTTCTTCAAACCTTGTGAAGAAGTCAGATACAATCTCATCCTTCTTCTGCTTACACGCAGACAATTTGTCCCAGTTCACTCGCATAGCAGGCATTAAAGTTTTCATATAGGTAATAATCCTACCAGGAAGTTCTGCAACTACAGGCTCAGGTTTAGCACCACCCACTTGTCGCGTATCCGCAGCTCCAATATTAGCCCATGTGTCACCTAACTCCTGCGCATGATCAGTATGACGAATCAATCCCCATAAAGGCTGTGGGACCACATTACCATATAACATGTCTAAATCCGCTAAATTCATAACGCATGAGTCTGCAGTCTGTGATAATTACTTATAGTACCCTGCAGGATTTTTACGGGGGTCAGGTAAGGTCTGTTTAAGAGCCAAAACTTCAGCACCTTTCCACGGAACATGTACCCAAACACGTTGAAAATGAACTGGTACGGCAGCAATGTTATTAGGGGCATCGGCTGCGACGGCGTCCTTCCATACAGGAGGAACTTCTCTCATCGGGTACTGCTTCACTTTCCTCCTAACAGAAGGGTCGGGCTCAAACAACGACTGAGAAGGAGACTCATTCCTGAGCGAAAGCACCGTCGCTATCGCTCTTTCAACATCAGGACCCACAATCGTGCCTTTCGCAAACTCGGATTGCACATTGTACAACTCAGACGGAGTCAGTTCCAGATCACTATCTTCCCATTCCTCACGAAGGAAAATACACATTTTCTCAAAGACATATCTCTGTTTCGGTGCTTCCCACTGACGGAAGACATCCATAACAGACTCTACATCATATCTTAAAGGACGAGTGACCCATTTATGCGCCAAATGATCCAATACTTCCCTCTCTCTGGAATCAGGCAGTTGACTACGCAACTGTTTACGCTCTGAAATGGGGGTCGTACTAAATGACCCAAAGAAAGGAGACAAAAGAGTAGTGACAGTATCAGTCATCCTCTGTCGAACAGAAGGGGAAGTTGACAGAACAGGAGATAAAGCGGACTGAGAAAAAGTCAACGTAGGAGCAGTAGCAGAGGAGGTAGCAAGAACAGGTGAAAAAGTCACAGGAATTAGAGGCGGAGCAGGTAGCAAAGTCGGCAACCCTTGAGAAGGCTGCACCAGAGGAATAGGAGCCACCTGAAGAGGAGCTGGTGGCTGTGCAATAACTTGAGGCAAAACAGCCGGTGGTTGTGCAACTAAAGGTTGCGGAGGTGCTGTAGCATTCTGCGCATAAGGGGGTGGCGAACTCAACAAATGTGACATCAAGGGATCTGTCTCAAGTTCCTTCACGGCATCTTGCTGAAGAAGCGGCAAAGCTGGATAGCATTTATCAATCGCCATTTTATGTTGCCTGTGCAACTGTTCACTCGCCTGTTCTTCTTCGTTATCTTTAAACTGTATAGCAGCTTTCATTATCGAGATACCCTTTTCTCTTTTATTCTTCTTCGCTAATTTAATTTCTTTCTGTTTGGCTTCCTTTCGCCATAGGCGGAAAGCGTCAAACATCGCCGTCCGGGCTTTCTTCTTAAAAAAAGTTTAACTTCTAGATTATCTAAAACTTCCGTATCAAAACTTCCATATTGGGGCCATTTAAAGACACCATATTTCCTGGTGTACCTAATCCATACTTCATTATATGTGATGGGGCCCACGCCATGTTTCACATAAAGCTCGTAGGTTGGAGTTCCAATCGAAGGAACCGGACACGAGTCCTCCAATCGGGAATCCCTATTACGACCACAACAAAACATTCTTCTAAGTCTGCTAAGACCAGGCATCTTCGCTCTCTAGTCTAGCTTCAAACTTCAAGGGAGTATCGAATACGATAGTCTCGTGAATACACAAGTCCCTCGGCTTTGGTACTTGCAAGTTCCAAATCAAAGATCATCGAGTTTCAAATCAAAGATCCCAAGGGATACCCAAAAACGAAAACTAAGGACTGGGAGACGATCCACTCATACTTAACTGAGGTATCGATGACGTCACCAGAAGACCCGTTTATCGTCTCGCTCTACAGATCCTCAAAGGCTCCAAGACAGGGCGACAGTCAGAGCAGCAGTCCTTCGTAGCCATCGGAAAGCGGGGAACCTCGCAGCAAAGACTTTCGGACCACGACGACATACAGGGGTCGATGAAGTGGCAGGCCTTCCTCCAGAATTTTCACACGAAGCTCCTCACGATCGTCAGGCTTGGACCGGTACCGCTGAAGTCGCCCCACATTGGGCGCCAAATGAAGAACCGGGGTTATTTAGAACCCAGCGGTGCCAGGGGACACACCCGAAGTCTCCGGATTCACCTGTCTCAGAACTACAGAAACGCGGAAACTTCTTGGTGACGTCAAAGATCAAATTTATTGGCTGCAATCAGTAACAGAGGTACACGAAGTACAATGACGTATATTCGTAGGAGACTGCTCAAATTTTACAAAGCAAACCATCCCTTTTATACCAAATATTGTGCTTCAGACAAAAATTCCTTATTTACAGTTGACCAATCCCATGTGTATACGACAAAAGCATTGCATGACAAAGGATAAGTTACTTACCTGTAATCCTAGTTCCCTTCCAGGGGTATCCTCATCAAAGTCATAAGCACTGAATATTCCCGCCCATGTGCGGGACCCCGGAAACAATATAAAAATATATATGTAAAAAACACATATATCTCGCTCCACATATATGTATGTACATATATCATTTTTCTCACACCAATGCAGCTCCACAACTGAGGCTAAAACAATGTAAACACATATACATGCACTGCAATTAGTAAGGAAAGAAAAAAACACATTAGGTCAAATAACCCTTGAACTTTGTGTTTTAATGAGTAAAACCACTCATAAATCCTGAAAATTGCTCATAAATAGACATTGTTAGCCTCAGGCTGCATTGCAAAACTATAGCATAGAAAATGAAACCATTTTCAACAAATAACTGGCACCGTGCCTTTAAGGCAGCCATGACCCCAGGCTTCCCATCATGCCTCAGGGGTGACAGTTAGGTCAGTTGTTCTTTGCATAACCCTGAAGACAGGGCTCAACCACAAGATCGTAATAGTACCGAATCTCATTTACCTGGGGAGGAGGGTGGGTTGCTTATGACTTTGATGAGGATACCCCTGAAAGAGAACTAGGATTACAGGTAAGTAACTTATCCTTCTCTTCCAGGGTATCCTCATCAATAGTCATAAGCACTGAATAGAATAGCAAGCCCATCAACCCCCTGCAGGTAAATGAGAAGTACATGACCCAACCAAGCCATAACAGCCAATAACTCAGCTGTTATACAGATTCCTCAGGGAGGCCTGGCCCACCTGGGTATCTGCTCTCGTGTCCGAATCTAGACAGTAATGTCTGGTAAATGTATGGACAGACCTCCAGGTCGCCGCTTTACAAATCTCAGACATGGGCACATTATGCAGGTAAGCTGCCGTGGCAGCTCTACCTCTAGTGGAATGCGCTTTAGGGGTAAACCCCAGAGGTTTCTGCGCCAATTGGTAAGCAAGTTTAATACACGAAACGATCCACCTGGAAATGGACGTTTCGATGCTGCATGACCAGTTCTGATCGATCCGTAGTTAATAAATAATTGATCAGAATGTCTAACAGACTTGGACCTGTCCAGATAGAACTTTAAAACCCTTTTCAGGTCCAAAGAGTGTAAAGCCCTCTCAGCTGGAGTAGAGGGATTGGGAAAGAAAGTGGGCAGAGAGATCGACTGATTAACATGAAAATCTGACACCACTTTCGGCAGGAAAGAGGGGTGCGTCCTGAGCACCACTCTATTCAAATGAAACACTGTATAAGGCTCTTTGGTACAGAGGGCCTGAATCTCGCTGACCCTACGGGCTGACGTAATAGCTACCAAAAAAGCCGCTTTCCAGGAAATATGCTGTAAAGTAGCTTTATGAATGGGCTCAAAAGGAGGGCCCATCAACTTTGATAGTACTAGGTTCAGCTCCCAGGGAGGAGAAGGAGGCCGTACAGGAGGATACACCTTTTTCAGGCCTTGCAGGAAATCTTTTACTGCTGGCAACTGGAAAAAAGAGGTTTGTGAAGGTGATCGCCGATAAGCAGTTATAGCGGCTAAATGCACCTTAATGGAGTTAAACTTCAAACCTGCCTTAGCCAGGTACAACAAGTATGGAAGAACTGCTTCTTCCTGACTCTTTACCGGATTGTGACCATTCTGCATGCACCACATATAGAACCTCTTCCACTTGCATGCGTAAGAATGTCTTGTGGAAGGACGCCGTGCTTCTCTCAGAATGGACATGCAGTCTTGTGGCAGTCCTAAATGGCCGTACTGAATGACCTCAGGAGCCATGCTGCCAAGTTCAGTGACGGAAGGTTGGGATGGTGAATCCTCCCGCTCATCTTCGACAACAGGTCGCATGGAAGCCTCTTGTGAGGAGACACGGACAGGTGAAGTAGGTCCGTGTACCACCATTGCCTCGGCCAGTCGGGGGCAATCAGGATCATTGTTGTGCACGAGTGGGTCAGCTTGCTCACCACCTTCGGGATCAGAGGAAGGGGTGGAAAGGCGTACACAAATTCCCCTGACCAATCGATCAAAACAGCATTCCCCCTCGTTCCTGGTCGATAGAACCTTGAGGCGAAGCTTGGGCATTTGCTGTTTACGTCGTCCGAAAAGAGATCTATGGAAGAACGACCCCAAGACTGGAAAATGTCTTCTAGCACTTAGTCGTTGAGAACCCAGTATTCTCTGTCTTCGAAGTGCCGACTTAGTGCGTCCGCCCTCACGTTCTGCTCTCCTGGGAGGTGGACTGCTTGAACAGACAACTTGCGAGCCAGAAGCCAATGCCAGATGCACTGAGCTTCTAGTGACAGAGTCATTGAGCAGGTTCCTCCCTGCTTGTTTAAATAGTACATCGTGGTGGTGTTGTCCGTTTGTACTAGAACCACCTCTTCCTGAAGCGAGGGAAAGAACGCTTTGAGAGCCAGGTGGACTGCTCTCAACTCCAGCAAGTTGATGTGGTAGGTGCTTTCTTTGGCCGACCACAGACCCTGCACCTGAAGAGGACCCATGTGCGCCCCCCAGCCTTGCAATGACGCGTCTGTGATGATCGTTTGTGTAGGAGGAGGTTGATGGAAGAGAACTCCCACTTGCATGTTCTGCTTCTTTGTCCACCACGGGATGGAAGATCGCGCTACCTCCGACAAAGTGATCTGATCGTCCCAGCGATCTGATTGCTGGTCCCATTTGTCCTCCAGATCCTGCTGAAGAGGACGCATCCGAAGTATGGCGTTCGGTACCAAGAATATGCAGGAAGCCATCGATCCTAAGAGGGAGGCTATCTTTCGCACTTTCTGAGTCCTGTTGCGAAGAACTTGCTGGCACTTGAGCGCTATCGAAAACTGTCTCTCCTCCGAAGGAAACACTTTTCCTACCTCTGAGTCTAGCAGAGCTCCTAGGAAGTGAATCTTCTGAGTGGGTTGGGAGACCGACTTCTTGTAGTTGACATGCAGGCCTAGACGTTGACAAAGTTCTATGCATGTCTGGAATTGATTCCTTACATTGTCTGGAGTTGGACCTTTCAACAGCCAATCGTCTAAGTAGGGTATACGAAGACTCCCATGCGGCGTAGAGCTGCCGCCACCACTGCGACACACTTCGTGAACACCCTGGGGGCCGACTTCAACCCAAACGGAAGGACTTTGAACTGGTAGTGAGAGGTCCCCACCCGAAATCGAAGGAATCTCCTGTGATCGGGCCGTATCGGGACATGAAAATATGCGTCTTGAAGGTCCACCGAACACATCCAATCCCCCTTCCTGAGATGTGGATAGATTTGGTGAAGCGCTAACATGCGAAATTTTTCTTTTCGTACATGTAGATTGAGTGTTCTCAAGTCCAGAATAGGTCTGTATTCCGCCTTTTGGCCCTTTTTTCTGACCAGAAAATACCTCGAGTATACTCCTTTCCCCCTTTGAGCCACCGGCACCCTCTTGATGGCTGATTTCTCGAGGAGTGTCGCTACTTCTTTCTTTAACATTTGTAGCTGGTGGCTTGACGTTGACATCGGAGGAACGGGTGGAGGTAGACGATGGAAACGAAGACAGTACCCATTCTGCAGCGTAGACAACACCCATTGATCTTTCGTAATGGCCTGCCACTCTGTCCTGTGATGTGCAATGCTTCCCCCCACTGGAGTGGACAACGGCGCTGGGGGAAGTGAAGACTCATTGCTTCTGCTGAGGCTTATTGAAGTTGTTGCCTTGGCGCTGATTTCCATTTTCTTTGGAATTGCGCTTGCCTTTATATTGCGATTTTTGTTGGCCTTGCTGGTTCTGGCCCTTCTGCCAGTTAGGGGTTTGAACCCTCTGCTTCGAAGAGCCCTTGTTGTCAGAACGGAACTTCTTCCGGAATTCCTTTTTCTTTTCAAGTCCAACAGCTTTGAGGGTGTCTAACTCCGTTTTCATCCGCTGCATCTCCTCATCAGCACTCGCCCCAAAGAGAGATGCTCCTGAAAAAGGAAGATTTAGTATTCTGGATTGAGCCTCGGGTTTCAATGCTGTAAGGCGCAACCATGAGGATCTCCTCGCTGTGATTCCATGCGCATAACCATGCGCAGCCAGCGTTGCTCCATCTGTCGCCACTCCTATAATCTGATTGGAGACTTGACCGCCCTCCAACAGAATCTCCTCAAAGTCCTTTTTATCTTCCTGAGGAAGTTTATCAGAAAATCTCTGAAGCGAGTCCCACAGAGATCTGTCATATCTGCCCAGAAGAGCTTCCACATTGGAGACCTTGAGGAAAGAAGCTGAGGTGTTACAAACTCTTCTCCCCCATGAGTCTTGTACCTTGCTGTCCTTATCCGGCGGTACCGTGGATGAGGAAGCCACCGCATTGGATTTCCTAGCCGCCGCAATGATTACTGAATCTGGCGGGGGATCGGACTTGAGGAACAGAGGATCCTCTTCAGGAGGACGATATTTCTTGAGAATCCTCGCTGGGACTGACTTCACCGTCGCCGGAGTCAGGAAGACCTCATTTACTGTATCCATTATGCCCGGGACCATCGGCAATAAGGGTTTGGGTGCCGTTCTGTGCTGCAGGGTTTCGAAGATGACCGTCGTCTTGATCTGCTGAGCTGACATAGGCACTCCTAACTTCAGGGCTCCCCTGCCCAAAATGTCTTGGAATGAGAAAATATCCTCAGTTGGGGATATTCTCGAGCGTGGACTGTTTGTTAGAGTCGGAGAGTAATTCCTGTGAGATCGGGTCCTTGATGTACTTGAAGAGCTATGAGTTCGCCTGGACCTAGATCTTCTTCTAGGGGAGCGCGTTCTAGAACGAGATCGCCCTCTGTGACTAGAACTTGCTTTACTTGAATGTCCTCTAGAACGAGACCGTTCTTTGCGGCGGGAGGCTTGATCTCGATACGCCCTCAACTGATCTGCCGCCTCCTTGTCCTTGGCCCAGTGGTGAAGAGGTCTATACCACCTTGGGGAAAGACGAACAGTAGGAGACTTTTGGGTGCGACCTCTCTCTGGCGAACGTGCACGTGGAGGAGGTTGATCCGCCTGATCCTGCTGCGACCTTGAAGGGGACTTTGCCCTCTCCCAATTCGAATCGCTGTCTCCCCCATCCGACGATCTGCCACTTCGAGATGCCGAGGAGGATGAGGATAGGCTAACTAGAGACCTTCTAGAGGAAGACCTCGACCGACCTCTCTCTTCTGAGACCCTCTTTCTCTTGGCAGGAGGATCCTGTAATGGAGATTGTTCCACCTCCGCAGCCGATGATGATCCTGGGGAACCCAGTTGAGACCTTAGGATTTGAGACTGGTCCAATGGTTCGCTCTCCATCTCCTGCACCACCTGCCCCAAAGGCGACCTCTCCTGTGATCTTGAAGGAGAGATGTTCACTGGCTGCGAATCGCCCTGCTCCCTGGATCTGCGCTGATCCGTCAACGGTGGCTGTTTCGACGTCGAGCGCTGAGCAGATAGATGCTCTCTCGACGTCGACCTCGAGTGTCGATGACTGTCCTTCACAATAGAGCGTCTCGCCGTTGAAGGATGCCTGCTCGACGGCGACGGAGGCTGCTTCGACGCCGATGCTCTGTCGGCGACGAAAGGTGCCTCGACGTCGAATGCCGCTTGTCTGAATGCGACGGAGGCTGCCTCGACGTCGAACGCCGATGACCGGGCGTCGACGTGGGCTGCTTCAACGTCGATCGACGATGTGTAGGCATAGGGTCCCTCGATGCCGAACGACCACGACTAGTCGTCGACGGAGGTTGTCTCGACGTCGAACGCCGATGGCCAGGCGTCGACGGAGAATGCCTCGACGTCACAGCATGACGATGCTGCTTCGACGTCAGTTGGCTCGCCGTTGAGCTCTTATGCTTCGACGGGGACCTATCCCTCGACGCTGTCTGTAGCGGAGGTAGCTTGGATGTAGACGTTGAAGACATCTTCTTCGTCGCCGTCGACTGCTTCTTCGACGCCGATCCCGACGCCGAAGGTGAACAAGTCGGGGCTTCTTTCGACTTCGACCGCGCCTTCCGACTTTTCTGCTTCTTGGGAGATCTTCCTCTCTCAGAAAGTCCACAAATACGAATTCTCTCTCGATCTTTGAGAGTTCTGGATGATAAAACCTGGCAGTGTTCACAGGTGTTTGAAGAATGAGAAGCTGGCAAGCACAGGATACACACTGAATGAGTGTCAGTCTTTGCCATCTTCATTCCACATGAAGGGCATTTGTCAAAAAGGGAAGGCATTTTGACAGAAAAAACACCTTTTTTAAGCCTAAAAAAGGTAGTAGTAGCACCCTAGGTCTAAAAGACGTCGAGTGAAAGCAAAAATTATAGATTAGCAAAATTATTTTTTGACAGAAAGTCAAAAAGAAAGGGAGCTGTTTCACTAGGGTCCTGACTGAAGGAGCCGGAAAGAACAACTGACCTAACTGTCACCCCTGAGGCATGATGGGAAGCCTGGGGTCATGGCTGCCTTAAAGGCACGGTGCCAGTTTTTTGTTGAAAATGGTTTCATTTTCTATGCTATTGTTTTGCAATGCAGCCTGAGGGCTAACAATGTCTATTTATGAGCAATTTTCAGGATTTATGAGTGGTTTTACTCATTAAAACACAAAGTTCAAGGGTTATTTGACCTAATGTGTTTTTTTCTTTCCTTACTAATTGCAGTGCATATATATGTGTTTACATTGTTTTAGCCTCAGTTGTGGAGCTGCATTAGTGTGTGAAAAATGATATATGTACATACATATATGCGGAGCGAGATATATGTGTTTTTTACATATATATTTTTATATTGTTTCCGGGGTCCCGCACATGGGCGGGAATATTCAGTGCTTATGACTATTGATGAGGATCCCCTGGAAGAGAACCCACATTTCATTGTCCAGCCCACCATCAATTTCTCGGGAAGGCCCAACACTCTTCATCAGATAAATCGAACGGACCCCTAATAAAAACGGGCACCTCCTCATCGTAAAACAGGCCATAAAGAAAGGAGCAGAGACAGGTGTAAGTAGGATAAGACATAGTTGTGTGCAATAAAGGGTTTATGGTGTCCTGTGCCTTGATCCGTAATCTTGATCAGCTACTGGGAAAGGAACTGGCCTAACAAGTCCGGCCTCGGGCAACGGAGTCAGCTTGCCCAGGTCACACAGAAGTCAGCTAAAGGTGTACGTGTCCCAAGGACTCGTTCGGCCTTAGTCATCGGCCTATGTGAGGGCAACCACAAAATGGCTGTCGTGCACAAAATGGAACCCACGGGTTCAGAACGGAATCCCTGATTTCATGGTGATCTCGTCGCTCGAACATGACGAAAACACTCGTACATCTTACACTCGCCATTTTCGGTCCGCTGGTACCAAAATCGTCATGATACGGCGATATTTATGAAACGGGTTCAGAATTCACGGAACCTCACCAGGGTGACTGTCTTTCTGGTGTTTGTGGGAATCCATCTGAAGATTCTGCAGAGCGTGCTAAGTGTGTTGAAGCAGGAAGAGGCAACTGCATTAACTTGTCATGGGAGGGGTAGTACGATGAATTTTATTCTAGTATCTTCTGATATTGTGCCCTTCATTTCAGATTCTCAGGTTTTGCCAACCTGTCTTAATGACCATAAGATCAGGTTAATCGGTCTTGATTAGCACCCACAGAGAGACAAAGTGCCTACTGCTACACCAGATTTGAGCTATTGCCGCAACAAAAGATTATGTATCAAATGGGACAAAATTGATCCTGTAAAAGTTTTCACCAAACTTATAATTGGAAATAAAAGGAACATTTGAAAGCTGCTTATCAGATAACTCCACTCCAAGAGAAGAGGGAAAAAATAAGTTACTTACCTGTAACTGCAGTTATCCGGTATTGGTATCTTTCATAGATTCACATGCTTGAATCATTCCCCGTCGTCGAAGTGGGAGTCACACGGTAATATAAATAAAGCAGTAATTAAAGACCTTCATAGCCTATCATGGAGGCAACCACCCATTTAATAGCCTATCTGCCTCCTTTTCTAAAAAAGGACCAAACTTGAATATAATCAATCCGTAACCAGCACCCTCTAGAACCATTCCCAAGAGAGGCTGAGTCCCCCAGATTTTCCAGTACACGTGTGGATAGTAATACTGGAATGTAAGGGGAGCCTCTCCGGGAAGGAGGGTGGGTGGCATGTGAATCTATGAAAGATACCAATACTGGATAACTGCAGTAACAGGTAAGCAAATTATTTCTTATCCAGTATTGGTGTAGCTTTCATAGATTCACATGCTTGAATCAAAATAGCAAGCAGTAATGTATAATAAATAAGCACCCCTAGTGGATGGTGGGTAGTGCCAATACTATTTCAAAATAAATACACATAAGTATAATCTTACAAAAGTGCTGGTGTAAAAGTAGATGCATATAAAGGTGTTGACATGTGAAAAAAACATCTCCAAGTCAACTTGAGCAGTATGCCAACTGTTATAAACAATAAAGATACTTTTTTGTCAACAAATCAATACTGATAATATAAAAGTGATGATAGTGTTGCTCCCAGGATTGATGAAGTTTCTTTCCCTGTTATAGATAATGCCAGTGCATCTAAGGGTAGAAATAGTACCATTCTGGGCTCTTGGAATATTGCGGGTCTGGAGTCGCGCTTGTGTATTCCTGATTGGACCAATTTTATTCGTCAAGGCGACATCTGGTCCTTCCAGGAAACCTGGGCGCTTCTCCCATTGTTCCTCACAGGCTATCTGAATTTTAGTAAACCTGCAACTAGAGGGAAAAGAGGTCGAGCTATGGGTGGCTTGTCTGTTTGGGTCCGTCAATTTGAGGGAGTGTCAGTCAAGGAAGTTTATATTGATAGCCCAGACATACTAATGGTCAGTATTAAATCTACCAGTGGGTTGAATATTTTGTTGATCAATGTATATGCTAGGAGCACCCAGGGTGGTAGGGTCTCCCCTGCCCTTCTTTGCTTGGATGCATACCTAAGTGAAGTCACCATTGATGGTCATTTGATTATAAAGGGTGATTTGAACACATGTTTTGAACCACTGAGTTTAGATGAGGGTCTCCTAACAGAGACCGAGGACACGGCCTCGGGGATACCCCAACTTGATTTAACACCTATCAAAAAATGGTCCCAATCGGCTACTTTTATAAAAGGGTTATGTCTGGATTTGGTATTACGTGCATTAAACGGTAGAGTGCGCTCCGACAGGCTGGGCAAACATACCTTTTGTAATGGAAGATACAGCAGTCGTATCGACTACGTTTTACTGGATGTGAAACTTTGGCCTAGAGTAGTGGACATGGAAGTAAAGTCACGCCCAGAAAGCGACCATGATCCATTGGTGGTGGATTTAAGGGATTGTAGCTTCTTGAGGTCGGTTAATCGCTTGTCTAATATAGTACAGGAGGCAGTTGTTCTTACCAACGATATGCGGAGGGTTCGTTGGCCCAAGATCTCTGTAGATATGGAAGCTCGTAAAGCAATTAGATCTATGGTTACTAACTCCTTGGCTGTGATCTCCAATTGCGACACACAGGAGGAGATAAATACAATGATTATGGATACGCACTCTAGATTGTTTATATCTCTAAAAGATCTATTTGTTAAGTCGGTATCCAAAAAGGGTATTAGTGGGAATAAGAAATCCTCTAGCTGGTTTGATCAAGAGTGTCGTCGGACCCATGCAGAATTGTTTAAGGCCCTCAAACTTAAGAACTTGGCCCTTGTTAAGTCTTGTAGGAAGGCTTTTAATGCTGCCAAACATTCTGCTAAGGCCACATGGGATGAAGAACGCTGGTTAGCACTATCTGAAGCATGTGGCTCTCGTAACTTACAACGATTTTGGCACTTACTTAAATGGGGTTTGTCACATGATGATCGCCCAAGCCCAGCCTCGGTGGACCAACAACAATGGGTATTATATTTTGAGAATCAATTTAGGTGCTGTGCTTTTGCACATGATAACATCTGTTGGCCACTCTCGATTGAGCCCCTTGTTTTTTCTGCTAGAGACGTTGAATTAGTTCTGAAGTCTATTCCTAGGGGTAAGGCCCCTGGTCCCGACTGCATTCCGGCTGACCTATTCCAACACGATCACGACCTGTGGGTACCATATCTAGTCCATCTGGTAAACGCACTAGCCACTGGTGCCAAAATTCCTGAATCCTGGGCAGGTGCTGAAATTTTGCCGATCTATAAGAAAGGTGATCGGTCGGTTCCTTCCAACTATCGGCCGATCAGCCTTATAGATGCGGTTCAAAAAATTGTAGCCCGCCTGGTTCTTGCAGGAATCCAGGAATGGATTGAGGATTTTAATATCCTAACTCCCCTCCAAGCTGGCTTTAGAGCCCACGTGAGTACCTTGGACCAGGCCTATCGGTTCATGCTCCTTTATTGGAAAACGGTTTTTCTGGGCAGGGACTTGCGGTCTGCTTTTGATCTCGTCCCGAGGGCTGGGTTGTGGAAGTGTCTGCTTGAAATGGGTATGCCGCCCCCCCTAGTTCGCCTGCTGGTGAATTTACATGCAGACACCTACGCCCAGGTTCGCTGGGGCAAACCAGGTGAGGTGACGGGCAGGCTCCCTGTGGCCAAGGGTGTCAGGCAAGGGTGTGTGTTGGCCCCCACCCTTTTTTCCTTATATATTAATCGGGTCACCAAGTACTTTGAAACCCATCCCACGGACGCTCCATCCTTAGCTGGAATGAAAATACCGTTGCTCATGTTCGCTGACGATACTCTTTTGATTTAAAAAACCAGACAGGGTCTTCAACTAGCCCTGTCGAGGTTTGAGAGTTTCTGCAGTGAACATGAGCTCGAGGTGAATGTATCAAAGACCAAATTTATGGTCTTAAGGGGTCACACTCAAATCACCTCAAGTGTTACAATGGGGGGGTCATTACTGGAACAAACCAAGTACTTCACCTACCTGGGGGTCACATTTAGCGAGACACTAAGCTGGTCCCACCAGGTTGAGCTTATGGCCCTAAAGCATCTACAGATAGGTGGCGCCTTGATAAAAGAGCACAAAGGTTGCTTCACCAGGCCAATGTCACCGTTACTTAAGATTTATGGGTCTAAGGTTTTACCCTCTATCCTTTACGGGGCGGAATTATGGGGTTTTAGTAATTTGGATCCCCTGAGATTAGCCCAAAACAAATTTCTCAGAGTGGTTACGGGCCTCCCACAGTCAACTCCCCGGATCCCGCTTCTGTATGACCTTGGGTGCCAACCAGTGGAGGACCAAGCAAGGTTTCGTCCCCTGGCATTCTGGCGACGTCTAAGGACAACGCCGGAACTCCTGTTTTATGCAAAGGCTTGCCTGGAGGTCAAAAATTTGTATGGTTCCTCGAGTATAGGCTGGTTCAAGGACTTAAGCTCTTCCCTTTTGGCCTTAGGGTATGGTGACTTGTGGACTAACCCAGAGTCTGCCATCTTCCCTACAAAAAAAGATCTATTGGGACTGGGTGGTCCACAAGAGACATATGAGACTGGGTTCGAGCAACCTCACAGGTCTATTTATTGTCCATAAAGACACATCCAGGCTCGAAAAATATTGGGATATGATCACCAAGCCCCTGGATCGCAAACTATTTCACCAGTTTAGATGCGGTTCTTTACCTTTAAGGGATTTCACAAAAAAATGGGGATTCAGTGGGTCTGGGCACTGTCCAAAATGTCCTGGCCAGGGTGAAAGTCTTGACCATTTTTTGTTTGTGTGTCCTTTGTACTCTGCACCTAGAGCCAAATGGTTAAAACCGGTCTGTAGAAGCCTTGGTACCCGCTCAGCCCTTGAAGCAAGTCGTATTTTAAAAACCAACCTAACCCCACTAATTGTTGTGGGGCTAGCAAAATATTTAGGTTGGGCCTGGCTAGTCAGAAACAGGTATATAAAAAACATCTAGCCAGTGGTATTTTAATAAAGTTCTTGTCTCCGTGTTTCGATTAGCATATTATATGTGCTGTTAGTTAGGCTTGTGCAATGCTTTTTGTTTAACACTTATGTAGATTATATATGTGATTTAATATGGTTTTAAAGCATTTTTATAGGTATATGTTGTATTTTATGTCTTTTATGATGCACTATTCGAATAAAGACTACTTGAACTTGATAATATAAAAGAAATTCTCTAATTAAAGAGGATCACCTACTGAAATAAATGACATGGAACAGCCTAACCCACTGCTGAATCTAGGTAGTAGTGCTGCGTGAACGTATGAGTTGTTTTCAACGTCGCAGCCTTGCAAATATTTTCCAGTGAAACTCCAGCGAACAAGGCAGCCGATGTAGAGACTGCCCTTGTGGAGTGAGCTTTTACTGTCCTTGGCAAAGGCTTGCCTGCCTTGTCGTGGCAAAATTGTATTGTGGCTACTATCCATCTTGCATTTGCAGTTTTAGACAAAGCAGTGCCCTGACGACCTTGTCCATATGCTACAAACACAAAAGCAAAAATAGAGCTGCACCACATGAGAAACAAAAAAGTGAAATTCCACAGTAAAGTAAATCACAATTTAAAAATGGCAATTTTTGCACAATCCAATTGTGTTTCTTCCTTTATTGTTGTATCATTGTCGTGTATTTCTATAGGTTCTGAATCAGTCCCCCTATTCCTGACCCTATTCTGGTTAAACTAACTATCAAGTTAACTAACAGTCAGCCCATGAGGCAAGAAAACCCCCATGATGCAGATACCGTTATCTGACGCAGTCACACTACGGCACAGGAACGTGTTATCTGATTAGGTCATAACGCTTGAGATCTAATTAGACAAGCGACATTCCTCCAGCCCCTGATAAGGCATACGACGTTCTCATAACAAATCAAACCTATGACAACCTGGATAATCCGTGCGGCCATTGTTTTGATTTCACAGAGAACTTTAGTAAAGAATGTGCTAACGAGCAAGTCGTATGACATCTTTATTGACGTATCTATGTCCATCCTTACGTCAATCTCGGCACCTTTAAGGTATAAATATTGCCGACCTTGCCCTATGCAAACACACGTGTGGTGACAAGACGGAGCAGCCATACTTGCCGAAGCCGAGAGCAGAAGCAGACCCCGCTGGCAGCAGCCCCGCCTTCCTGACGCGCTGAGAGACGCGCTGCTATCTCAAGCCGAGAGACCCAGCACCGGCGTTTCTGGGCAGCCCTCGCAGGCAGCCTGGAATATCGAGAGCAGAGAAAGAGATACTATTCCTCATCCATCCTAAATTCCAGGTACAGAACTGAATAACCCCTCACAGAGAATTCTTTAGTTATTCACTTGGCAAAAACAAACTTAACTTAAACTGTAACTTTCTATTCCCGCCCACGCATTAGACTTAGGTCAGGTACACGGGGTAGGCGTATTTAGAAACACCAGTTGAGTACGTTTAGTCAAATGTATATGTGTATGTAAATATATTTTAATCATTTTAAACATCATATGGCTCAGAAACCATATCAATGTTTTTACAGTATTATTTTATACTATTGCTTTTAATGTATGCACTTTACTTAACTATAAGTATTGCAATAATATCGATCCATTTCTCATGTATGAGAAAAGAGACTGATCAATAAATAACACCTTTTTATTGAACACGCCCGTCTCTTCCTTTTCTCTACAATCTGATGAGACTAAGAATGCACGTACTGACTGAGTAAAATAATTGCCTTGTGCTCACACGACTCTCGAGATTGACTCTTGATTAGGGGAGAGCAAAGTTGTCATGTTCTATGGTTGTCAGAAACTAAATCCCTTCTTGTCTAATCAGGGGAGTTAATTCCTTCCTTGAACATTCGAGAAAGTTTCTAGCGTACTCTGAGCTTAGCTGGCAAACCCAAAAATTAAGTCTAGTATCGACAGTAGTAGACCTAGTTAACGTCTGGTCTAGGCCTTTACTGCTGTAGGTACTATTCCAATGCGCAGAGCCTATTGGGAAAATAGGAGCTACACTACATGGCGCCCAACGCGTTTGGAAAGGGCGATAAAACTAACGTAAGACATTTAGAGTAACTCAGTCGTGCTTTCTCACTCAGACCCCTTTTCCCAAATACTCCAAAGACGTCTGGAGTGGGTGAAAGGTTATATCCTCCAAAACCTCGCAGGAGGGAACTCCTATGTATGGTTCTTGGTCAAGTCAACGTTGAAGGATAAACAGTTCCAAAATATTGTGCATCTAATCTTTGTTCCATAAAGAAACCTGATCTGCAAATAGACATAATACCATCCTGTCTGTAAAATGGGAGACAGTGATGAAGAAAGAGAGGCAGTTAGATTAGCTACTGAACTCGCAGATGCTGATGCTACCATGCAAGCAGCAGACCCGAATATAACACTCATTCCGGTCATTAAAAGGAGATCTATAACCTTAAAACTTATAGAAAATGGACTGACACCTAGAGGTGGCACAGTCATATTCGTAATTGAGGCACACGAATATCGGCAGACAGAGGTATACTATACATGGATACATTTTCCAGCAGCAAATGCTGTAACAAAGTACTTCCACTATTACAAAATAGAGGTTCCACCCGACATTTACACTCCTTTCGAGGAGGTGGAAGTACCACTCAAATTCCAAGAGCATTTGCTCTTATTTGATGGCGCCCTAATACATAATAATCACATCACCAGGCTCGGTCCTTTAGGTAGACCAGGAGCAACGTGGCCGGTCTTAGCCGGATACACACCACACCCAGACATCGAAGGAATGTCTACAGGAGAGCTGTTAATACAGCTAAAACAACTACTAAAAATTCATAGACAATTAGTTCAGTATGTAATGCGGACTTCAACAATTCAGCCAGCGATTAAACTTCCACAGCTGACCCCTCACCAGGGGAACACAAATAAAATTACACCACAGAACATCCAATCCTGCCTAGGTAAAGTTCCAGCTAAACGGGAACAGATACCATTCTGGTTGGCACAGAAAATCACCCAAATAGAGGCGGTGTTTCCTGACACCACCCCATTAGAAAAACACAGGATTCTGACTATATGTCTCCCAATGGGAATCGCACCACACATTGAGGACTGTGACACTTGGGGTACAGTCTTTGCTTCCATCTACACAAAAACGCACGGTGTTCCATCCATTTCGGTAATACCAGATGTGCTAAAACAAATTCAAGATGAATACGGTCCAGAACCTGCTTTAACTCTTGGTATGAAATTACTAAAAGACTTCAAGCAGGTCTCGGCTATATTATTAGCCAACATAAAAGGTGAGGCAGCAAACGTGGCGATCCGCCAGAGGTTAAAAGAGACAGATATAGCAGACCAACCAGCTGAAATTGCAAGAATCATAGAAAAATCCTATGAAGAACTAGGCAGAGATAGTCTAGGTGGAATACCAGTAAAACCGCAACTGACTACAAGTCCAGAAAAAATATTTTTTAATAATAATAATTCACCAAAAAAGAACTGGGATGGAAACAAACAATCCAATCCTAAAGAAAAGAAATTCCAGTCCCGAGGAAGGTCTCCTAGGCGAAGAGAGAAATCTCCAAACCAAAGACAGAGGTCACCGCAGAGTGACCCCTCGGGGAATAGATATAACCTTAGAAATAGGGATAATATTAAAAAACCTGATAGATATCAAGACATTGATACACGTCCCTCTCAATCTTTTCAGAATTCCTCGCAGAAATCGGAAAGAAGAGGACGATCAGAAGAGCACGCCAAGTCCAAAGACAAGGAACCTGCTCAACAAAAAAAGAAATTACAATTTCCAAAAAAGAAGGTAGCCAGTATCAAGGTAGTTAATGCCGAGAATACTGAGGACACAACTGAAAAACGGAGAGTGGGCTCAGACAATGCTAGACAGCGCAGCAGAGGTGAGCATAGCTCGCAAAGTCCTTATGAATCATCTGGAGACAGTGGACACGAATGAATACCTTCAAGTGGAAACTGCAGACACCAGAGTTAGCAAGCCCCACAAGATATACGAGATAACATTACGTATAGAGGGAGATAAGACTAGGAAAATAAGGGGACTATTTTGGGATAACCTCTCCAAAGGCTATGACATCCTTCTAGCTGAAAAAGACTGGCCACCAGAGTTTGTCAGGGAGTGCCCTCATGGCGAAGAAGTAATTATGCCTGCCTTCTCGAATCAAATACCGATTCATAAAAAATACACACTTGCTAGAAAGTGGGCAGTGGCCTTAGCACCTGCTTTATATAAAAATCATGTAGGATGGGATGAGGATTCTCCTCCTCACAAAATCCAGTTAAAATCACAACCTACTGCACAAAGGCAGTACCCAATTAAGCAAGAAGCTAAAAAACAGGTAAATGAAATACTAGATCAGCTAGAATACCAGGGGGTGATTGAAACTTGCACCTCACAAATGAACAATCCTTTGTTTCCGGTCTCCAAACTAGACAATTCATATCGTCTAGTTTTGGATTACCGACACCTTAACACATGTTGCAAAACCTTTGCAGTGCAAAACTCACACAGTGCTGCACTAATGAATAACATAGTGCGCAAAAAATACAAAACAACCCTGGACATCTCCAATGGATTCTTTTGTCAAAACATAGCACCAGAGAGCAGATATTTAACTGCATTCTCAGTAAATGGCACTCAAAAACAATTCTGTCGGTTAGCCCAGGGGTATTCTCAGCGAGAGTAACAGAATTACTACAACTATATGATGATGAAGCATTATCTTATGTCGATGACATTTACTTAACAGATGATGACTTGGAGACTCACTTGAAAAGGGTGAACACCATAATACTTGGGTTCGCTGCAGAGGGTTACAAATTCAACTTTAAAAAATCCAGAATTGCCCATCTGACGGTCCTATTCTTAGGATATGAGTTATCAAGTGAAGGCAAAAGCCTGGCAGACAATTTCCTAGAGAAATGTGCCGTAATCCAAGCTCCTAAAACACTAAAAAACCTACAGTCAATTCTAGGCTTCCTAAATTTCGGAAGAACATACATTGCAAATTACGCAGAAAGGGTCAAACCCCTTTATGATCTAATTAAACCAGACTTTAAAAGATCCAATTGGACTCAAACACACACAGAAATTTTGAGATCCTTACAAACAGACATGCTAATTAAAACAAAATTAGAAACACGTGATAACACACGCAACCTTGTGATCCGAGTCATCCCAGGGAGATGCGGATTCACATACCTGACCTCTAATGAGGGAGAAACGGTACCAATTGCATTCAAATCACACATGTACACAGAAGCTGAACAGAAATTCAGTAATACAGAAAAAATAATTCGTGCAGTTCAAACCGCAATAGCTAGAGAAAAAGACATGGCTGACGGTAGACATATCACAGTCAGAACAGCAGAATCAGCCTTTGAGGCACTAACAACACCATGTAATTTACCAACAACAACATTGAATCCGGAATGGATACAATGGGTGAACTCAATCACAACTGACAAAGTATACTACTACTTTGATCCAGAACTAGAAGAATTAAAAAATCTAAAATATGAAAAGACGTATCCTCTGCCAATCGACATTCTGCCTCTACGACATTACGCCTGTGTAATCTATACAGACGGACATGCTCAACCCTCCGTTTGGGGAGAACAAGCATACAACCCCACATGTGAGATTACAAAAGAAGTGTGGCGCGGAGGTATATTAAAACCTCTATTAACAAAATCACACTCAGTAGAAACTAATTCATAACAACAAACTGAAATAATAGCATTGAAAATGGCGCTAGATAATGCGGATCGCGAATTCCCGACACTTATAGTGTCAGATTCATATTACTGCGTCAAATCATATAACAGCGATTTGCTGACATGGATTCAAAACGGTTACAAAGAGGACACAGATGCACAAATAAAACAGAAACTGCTCTGGGAACAAATAGCTCTTTTACAAAAAGAACTACCAAAGACTCACGTGACTCACTCACTGAGTCATCAACGTGATGGCGTTCACGTTGTAGGGAATTCATTGGCTGAAACAGCCGCAGCGGCAGCCACTAAACCGGCTCCCGTAGTTCGAAAAAAGCGTACATTAAAATACAATGACGGTGAAACATTGCTGGCGGTAAAAACGTCATTAAAAGGCGACTGCTCAGCGTTACCGATCAACTATCCACTCAATTATACATACATAATCGATGCAAACTCCGTCCCTTTTGCTCGAATCCCTGGAGTGGGGGATAGAGTGATTCCAAACATGGACAGGAGAAACTTGTTAATCGCAGACGCACACATGGGCGAGGGTCTCAGACACCTTAAATTAAAAGATTCTCTGGAAGAATTACAATCACGGTACTGGTGGCCAGGCATGAGCCTGCACTACACCATGTTTGTAAAAAACTGCCCAAACTGCAACAGAGATCGCAGTGGGGAGAGAAGCAGTTTAATACCTCGTCGTATCAAGGCAGATAATATTACCAGCAAAAAGAATGGCTTGCGATTAACATATACAGGCTAGTTTCCACTTATAATGTAGATCCTCAGCACTCGGCTGACGTCCGGACTATTATACAAGATTTGCGAGTCTAAATGGCATATACGCTAAGAGCATGCTACGTTCGACCATTGTTTTCACTCAGGCAATCCAGTCTGGGGGGGAAACATGGCCAAATGAGCACAGCCCAGCGGGAATCTTCTCACTTCCTTCCTGAGGGTACGGGATGGTGTAAAGAAAAAACCAAGGCAGAAAGCAATCTATAATGGAAAGGATATTAGGTTCGGGAGCTGGGTGGGTCAAACATCTAATAAGTGTCCAACGTAGTCTAAATAACTTGCCAAGAAATTCTCTGAAGGGATTCAGTCCGTACGAATTATTATTCGGAACTAGGATGTTGATCTCTGACCTTGATAGTCAGACTTCAGTGGTAATAGAAAAAACCTTTGATGTCAAAGACCGTTTGGCTATTTTGCAGGACTTAAACAAAACAAGAAAAGACCTGAGCAACATACAGTTGAAACAACAGCCAACGACCACTGAAGAATCACCACCTGTCCCAGCAAGACCTGTCTGGATTCCAAAAGTCGGGGATCTAGTCAGGGAGAAGATCGCGGTAAAGAAGGAATTTGGGCCTTCTTACAGAAAAGCAGTTCCTGTCTTGTCTGTCAACGGGACAAGATCAGTTGTACTACCGCCACTTGCTGGAAAAAAGGAGAACCGAGTTGTATCCATCGACCTGGTAAAACCACAACATGTGGCCGATAACAAACAGTAGGCCAAGTGGACTCCCAATAAGTAGCAGAACACCAAGGTTTGCTACCAGCACAGAGGTCCTAACAAAAAGGCTCATCACATTTGAAACGCCTAAAGAAGAACAAGAAGGACTATGCAACAATGCAATAGAACTCAGACCTCTGAAAACCCAAATAAAGACATTTAGCCGAGACACACCAATCTATACTGAAGTACCAAGTGAAAATGCAAAAAACAGAAATCCTGAACCAATTGGAACAATTGACAGAACTGCATCCGGTTACTTCATCAACTTCGATGATTCCTCTGACGGCTTCAGTGAATCAAAGACACAGCCATCATCAAAATCCTTTAAAGACAAAGCTAAGGAACTTTTGAAACATCTGAAAGAAACATATCTGGTTTCTTCATGGATTGAATTTTGGGTGGGTTTTGGTGCATTTATCCTCATACTTTGGCTCATCATGGTATTTACTTTGGGACGCTTCATTGAGGGAAAATATGCTAAAATGGACACAGCAAGTCAGAACATCAACTTGATCCTCAAACCACACACATCTTCACACGTCGAGAAAAGAGAACTTTCTTCAGAACTTTCTTCAGCCAACTTCACAGCCAATCCGATACCTGGTGGGGTAGCCTGGGACAACACTGACTATGAAATTTATGGTCCGGTCGAGACCCTGAAATATCCACACCAAATCAAGATCTCATTGAGTGATTTTGCAAAACCAAACTCATTTGCTGATGATTGGGACTTCGAAAGCATTAACAACATGATGTCTGACTTAGTAATGTCTGCTAAATTTACAAAACATGATTATTTGCAAGGTTCTACAAATTATGATAGTATGTATTGCTACAACCATTATGGTAACCATTTTTTGCATAGATCCGCACAACCTAGAAATGTTTTAAAGTATAATCAATGGGAACATTGTGCTACACCTCCAAAAGGGAGCTCAAGAACCATTTATGACAAATATTCATATTTTTCAGGTTTTAACACAAGTAATGCTGAAACTTTTTATTTTAAATTGTCAAACAAGACAGGGATGAAAACCATGATAACCAACACAAAATTGATATATTCAGATTCATTCTTTGAAAAAATGAATACTTTTGGATTTGATTATTGGGACAAAAATGTTGATTTGAAAAGTGTTTGGGGTACAAAAGAATGGCAAGTACAGGGTATAGAAGCTTTGTTTAGAGCCTGCATGATCCCAGAACAAATGATATTTTTAAATGACACTGTTCAACAAACCACCTGTCTTGGCCTAGCCAAAATCAAAGATTTAAATAAACCGTCTATTCCAAAGCCAACAATGTTTAGCAATAGCTCTGATACAGATGAAGAGATAGACGTAAACCATATATTAAACCAAAACAGAACACATCCTGATTGGAAACAATGGTTGATCTGGCCCACAGATACAAATAACTGTCAAGATAGATTCCTGAATAAAACACAGGGTTTCAAAATGACCAGGCCAGACCCTAGATATCCCCAAAGACATCACCCAGGGATAATAACAACCTACAGTGTGGGCAAATTATGCCTTCAATGGCTACAGACTTCCACACTGCCTGAAATTAAGCAACACCTAACTTTACTTACTAATGGTGCTGACTTGCGTGATTTCATACTGGGACCACGCAAACAGCGTCAAAAGCGTTTCATAGCAGCCTCTGTATATGCAGCATACAATGAGGCCTGGAAGGTTACTCAAATTGAGACAGCAGAAAGAATACGGGAAATTGACCGTATTAATTTGGAAAAATCACTATCTGTAGTGGACAATGGGTTAATGACTCTGTCCTCCAGAATTTTTTCATTGGACAGCATTGTGTCTTCAGCAATCGATATATTATCGCAAGACTTACTGTTATTACAACATGGTCAGTCACAATTGCGTTCCATTGTACAGCTTGGCTGGACGTTACAAAATCTGCGTTCAGGCTATGTGCCTTGGCGTTTAATCAACACAACGTCACTATTCCAAATCTTTAACCTTACTGATAGACAAATCGGTATGGCGCAAAAGGGTGCTGATTATACAATCTTGAGCATTGAAAAACTAGAAAGATTACCGTTGACAATGTCAGAACGACCTGTCAGTGAATGGATAATCCACGGAATCATAAATATTCCAATCTCAACCTTCAGGTTTCAATACTGCCAAAAATATATACAGGCTGGCATGTACGAGAAATTGGGAAAAGGGTACCTTAAAACAACTTGGAACCTGCCCTATTCACATGCATGTGTCAGTAATAAAGGACAGAAAGTGTTTCTTAGTGGCAACAATTGTGCTATGTCACTAAGCGGCACGCTTCTGTGTAACGGAATTAGTTTGCATGGAGCCTGTGAAGGGAATTCATACAACCTTTCATGTCACCAGCAAGGCGCACCTGCAACTGAAATAGAACCATTCTTTCAAAGACTCTATAATGGGAGTTACATTCTTATTGTAGACCGCAGATGTTGCAGTCTTATGCCCGGGACTCCTTATCTAGTAACTACAACGGCGAAGGTCAAGTGCTGTGGACGTTCTTTATTCCCCAGCTCCTTTCCAGACAGGGAGGCAAGGGCATGGCCCAGTTTGAAAATTACTTCTATTCGAATAGATACTTTAAGCAGAATGAAAACAGTGCTTCTTCAGACGCCTACAAGGCTCACGTCATCAAAAGAAACGTATGATCTACAAGTCGCAAGGACGACTGCAGAGATACATACATTATTATCGACTAATTCCCCCGTACATTTCGCGGAAATCCTGAGCGAAATCTTAAATATTTCTGATACCACTGGGGTCTCAAAGGTATTTAAGACAGTATTTTCGATGGCATTAACACCATTCAAAGCCATACTGGGTATTTTTCCAGATTTCGTCCATTCGATTTTTGGCGGACTTCCCCTGATCCTGGGACTAATTGCAGGAATCCTATTCCTAGTCCTTATTTTTCGTTATGGCAACCCATGTCACAGATCAAACTCTCGCGACAATGGAAGATACGATCCTAGCCATTGGATACCGGGACCGGATATCAAAAATCCTGGGACTCTCCCGGCTTAGAGACCTGAACATGACTTGGTTTCTATCATTTCGACCAATGTGGCAAAGGTGTGTTTTACCTGTACTAAGGTGTCTGCTATGCGGAGAAGAATGCGTGTTAGACACCTGTCTGACGCTACAATCGGATGCGCCAGTGGATGCAGATACACTGTTGGTTCCTACCAAGGTTCACGCTTTGTGCTGCCCTCAAAGGCTGCCAATCCTGATGACGGCATTCCTGGAATCTTCACCACTACGATTGAAGAGTAGTGAAGTTCAAGATAAAAGCAACATCGAACAGGTACGACCTTCTGTCAGCAATGCGAATCAGAATGTCAATGGAGACAATCATGCGCACGAATGCATGGTTACCCCTATTTCCGACTTAGTGGAACTTTCCCATGAAGCTGTTGACAGTTTTTTCGAAAGCCTGAATGATATGATGTTCTCTCCAGAACAGAAATAGAGACTTTTGAGTAAACTCGCACACGGCGTTCCCTGAATTCGGCCTTCAACTTTAAAAATAAAGTTACATGAACAATTTCACTCCAGCTCACGGACAGCAATATTTTTCAGCAAGCCCCTTAAAATATTTTTCTACATATTTTTTTCCCGGGACACTGATCTTCTGCTTAAAGTAAGAAACTATTCCTAGAGAACTAAAAAATTTCTATTTTTAGATACTTTATAGACTTTAGCTGCTCGCTGGTATGTTCACAAATATTTTATTATGTGATGAAATGGTCTCGAACTTCCTTTCTGTATAGCCATATTAAGAGCCATTTCATGTGTATTTCTCATATACCAATAAGCAATAATGCATAAAAATGCGTGTTTACTTTTGCATTTAATTCATAGCTTAAGTGCATACAATATATATGACTGCAATTTTTCAGTATATTTGAAAATTTCGAAATGCATTTATGTATTTTGGGGTGGTAAGGTATACACTATACTCTATAGTATGTTGTACTATGTTATACTATGCATAGATTAGTAGATATGACCATAGTTAGCGTGGAGTGGGTGTCGTGTATTTCTATAGGTTCTGAATCAGTCCCCCTATTCCTGACCCTATTCTGGTTAAACTAACTATCAAGTTAACTAACAGTCAGCCCATGAGGCAAGAAAACCCCCATGATGCAGATACCGTTATCTGACGCAGTCACACTACGGCACAGGAACGTGTTATCTGATTAGGTCATAACGCTTGAGATCTAATTAGACAAGCGACATTCCTCCAGCCCCTGATAAGGCATACGACGTTCTCATAACAAATCAAACCTATGACAACCTGGATAATCCGTGCGGCCATTGTTTTGATTTCACAGAGAACTTTAGTAAAGAATGTGCTAACGAGCAAGTCGTATGACATCTTTATTGACGTATCTATGTCCATCCTTACGTCAATCTCGGCACCTTTAAGGTATAAATATTGCCGACCTTGCCCTATGCAAACACACGCGTGGTGACAAGACGGAGCAGCCATACTTGCCGAAGCCGAGAGCAGAAGCAGACCCCGCTGGCAGCAGCCCCGCCTTCCTGACGCGCTGAGAGACGCGCTGCTATCTCAAGCCGAGAGACCCAGCACCGGCGTTTCTGGGCAGCCCTCGCAGGCAGCCTGGAATATCGAGAGCAGAGAAAGAGATACTATTCCTCATCCATCCTAAATTCCAGGTACAGAACTGAATAACCCCTCACAGAGAATTCTTTAGTTATTCACTTGGCAAAAACAAACTTAACTTAAACTGTAACTTTCTATTCCCGCCCACGCATTAGACTTAGGTCAGGTACACGGGGTAGGCGTATTTAGAAACACCAGTTGAGTACGTTTAGTCAAATGTATATGTGTATGTAAATATATTTTAATCATTTTAAACATCATATGGCTCAGAAACCATATCAATGTTTTTACAGTATTATTTTATACTATTGCTTTTAATGTATGCACTTTACTTAACTATAAGTATTGCAATAATATCGATCCATTTCTCATGTATGAGAAAAGAGACTGATCAATAAATAACACCTTTTTATTGAACACGCCCGTCTCTTCCTTTTCTCTACAATCTGATGAGACTAAGAATGCACGTACTGACTGAGTAAAATAATTGCCTTGTGCTCACACGACTCTCGAGATTGACTCTTGATTAGGGGAGAGCAAAGTTGTCATGTTCTATGGTTGTCAGAAACTAAATCCCTTCTTGTCTAATCAGGGGAGTTAATTCCTTCCTTGAACATTCGAGAAAGTTTCTAGCGAACTCTGAGCTTAGCTGGCAAACCCAAAAATTAAGTCTAGTATCGACAGTAGTAGACCTAGTTAACGTCTGGTCTAGGCCTTTACTGCTGTAGGTACTATTCCAATGCGCAGAGCCTATTGGGAAAATAGGAGCTACACTACATCATATCATGTTCATAAAAATATCAGCCAACGCATTTTGTCCAATTTAACATTGGACTTCTGCAGGGCAAAGGTATTATTATGCATCAGTGTCAGAGCATTCAGTGGGCGAAAAACATTCCTTTAATGTATGAGCCAAAAAGGTATCTGTGTAATATCAAGATGAATAGCCACAGTCCAGGCAGTATGCGAGACGAGAAAACATCAAAAGGTCATTAATAGCTACAGTCCATGCAGCTAACAGGTAAAAAAAACCAATCCAAGGTCGATGTGTAATTTCCAATAATATGTGGCCCTTGGATGTGGAATTATCCACCCTGCCGAATGCACTGCAATTGGTGTCGAGAAATCCGTCTAAGCAACATGGCGTCCTCTTCGGTGAAATGAGCTACGAACAATTGATCTGTCTTGCGGACAGACTTAGGGCCATATGTAGGTGGGCAAATACCGATCGGTAACACCGAAAAAGGGTCATTTTCGGTGTTACCGACAAAAATTTAGCCATGTGAGATGTAGGTAATACCGAATAGATTCGATAATAACGAATCGGTAAAAACCATAAGTTACCGACTTGGAATTACCGAAACAATGAATCCCGAATCGGTATAAACGATTCGGTAAAAACCCCAAATATGCTATGTAGCAAACCCCGGTAATACCGATATTGGCCAAAATCGGTAATAACGAATCGTTAATTACCACGTTTCAGGAGCATGTGGTAATCAGGAGGAGTCTATATAAACAGACCCAAAATGCATCAGTGTGAACACAATGGCAGGCCTCTATCTCATAGCAAGGCGGCTACGCCTGAGAGCAGCAGGAATGAGGATATGGAGACGTGAGGAGCAGGTGTACAGAGTACGCATCACTCTGTTCCAGTTGACAGACGCAGAAATACACGAGAGATACAGATTGCACCCACAAACCATCCTGGAGCTAATACGGGACCTAAGACCCTATCTGGAGCATCAGACGCCAAGGGCCCACGCAATCCCCACCCATGTCCAGGTACTCTGCTGCCTGCACCTCCTTGCATCAGGAAGTTTCCAGGGTGTGATAGCAGCAGTTGGTGGAGTATCACAGAGCTGCCTATCCCGGTTCTTCAACACCTTCCTAGACGCCATGATGGACAGAATGGAACATTACACATTCTTCCCCAGTACGCAGGCGGAGCTGCAGAGAACCAAGCTGGAGTTCTATCAACTTGCCCACTTCCCCCACGTGATCGGCTGCATCGATGGGACCCACATTCCCATCTGCCCACCTGCAGCAAGTGAATACATTTACAGGAACCGCAAATCCACCCACTCAATCAATGTGCAGGTGATCTGCAATGCCAAACACATAATAACAGACATCGTGGCAAAATACCCCGGGAGTACCCACGATGCTTACATCTTCAGGAACAGTGGCATACATACACGTCTGCTTGCTGGTGAATTTGCCGACGGATACATACTTGGTAAGTAAATGTCACACACCCTGATGTACACCCTGGCACAAGCTGTTGGTCACACCAATCAATGCCACTTACTTCTCATCATAGGTGACAGCGCATATGCCCTCCGGCCGTATATCCTCACACCATATCTGAACCCAACCACCCGAAGGGAGAGGAGATACAATGTGGCACATAGGAGCACACGCAACGTGGTGGAGCGCACTTTTGGTTTGCTCAAAAGCAGATTCCGTTGCCTCCACAAAACAGGAGGTGCGCGTCTGTACAGCCCCATCAAATGTTGCAAGATCATTGCTACGTGTGCAATGCTACACAATCTGGCCACTAAAAAAGGAACAGCAGTGGAACTAACTGAGTCAGAGGACGAGGACGAGGACAACCCTCAGCCAGAGCCCAGCGCGGCTGGTGCTGCTATTGAACATGATGGGAGACATAGACGGGCAGAGATTACATCACACTATTTCTGAGTGAGTAACGACACTGAGGCATTTCAAATTACATGTAGAGGTGTTTATTTGGCACACCTCCAGCATTGTGAGCATTGTCCAATTGGACATGGGTTACATCACCCATCACATGCATGTGGACAGCCAGTGTCCTTCACTTCTTGCGTCCCCGTGCTGCACGTGCATGTTCCCCATCGACACAGACTTGTGAGTTGGACCGTTCCTGTGCTGGGACATTACGTCCACTACGCCTCCTGCACTCGGTGGGTGAGGGTGTAATGCTACCACGGCTGGTAGCCTCCTCACTGTCCCCCCCCCTTCCATATTTGAGGCCTTAGCATTCTGCATGAGCTCTAGCACTGAGGTCATGGACACCATCCCCCTGGCCACATCCCTGCTGCAATGCGCCATCTCCTCCTGCATGGCGATGGACCGGCGACACATCAGTGATGTCGTAGTGGCCAGCCGGTTCACTGACTTGGTATAGTCCTGGAGTCTCTGTCTCTCCCGGTGCATGCCAACACGGTCCTGCTCCAGCTGGCTGCAGAGGTTGTCCACCGAGGTTGCTACCCTCTCCATCCCTGCAGACATATTCTCCCCCATGGCACTGATACCCTTCTCCATCTTGTGCATATGTCTGTTAATGTTTGCCACCTCCCTGTGTAATGACTTCATCTCCCTCCATTGCAGGCGCTGGACCTTCAGCATGTTGCCTTCCAGTCCAGCAAACACACTGTCACCCTGCTCAAATGCCACTGGACTGTCTGGCCTTGCCCTGCGGCGTCGTGATGAGATGTTCGCACCCTCGGATGCAGAACCAGCCCGCTCCCTGTTGGATCTCTCTACGATAGGACTTTGTGCGCGCTGGCTGCCCTCCTCCTCCGACGCCTCCATCTGCTGGAGGGTGTTCACGGCATGCCTCCTGCCTGACTGTGGTAGTGGTGGTGGTGGTGGTGGTGGTGGTGGTGTTGGTGAACGTCGCAGTGGTGACTGAGTGAGAGGGGATTGCGGACCTCCCTGGCGCTGTGGTGATGGCTGTGGTGGAGGATTGGCTGGTTGCGATGGCGCAGAGCTGGTGTTCCCTGCAGGCATGCTGTCTTCATCCTGTTCACTCCCCTCTGGCCTGGCTGACCTGCCTCTGCTGCCCTCAGCTGCACTGCGAGATGACTCGCCTGAAATGACACAAATGTAAATATTCTCAATGCTCTGTCTGCAATGCCATTGCATTAAAGTACATGCCAACAGTGCACAGTGGTTATCCTGACCTATCCAATTCTATTACCATGCTATTGTGTTAGCTGCCCTGACAGTCCTGATCATGATTTCACACTGACTACATCACCCAGAATGCATTGCAGGTAAGCAGTAAGACATGGTGTGGAGTGGGAGCACATTTACCACTATGGGGGTTGGGGTTGGGGAGGGGGTAGGGCAGCATGCTGGGCATGCTGCTTACCTTGTTTTCTAGCTGCTCTGGCGGAGCTGTCTGCGTCTCCTATGCCACTCACACTCTCCCGCTGGATGGTGGACTCTACCATCTGTTCCAGTGGTGTTGGTACTGGGGCTCGATTTTTTCCTCCTCCAGTTTTCCCTGCCAGCCTATGTCTCTCTGCCATCCTCTGTTTTGCTGTTTTTCTGAGGTCGTACCACCTCTTTCTGATGTCCTCTATGGTGCGCAGGGTCACACCTATGGCATTGATCTTGTCCCGAATGCCACTCCATATTTGCCTCTTCTGTGCGTCTGGCACTTGTTGGGACTGGGCTCCAAACAGCTTGTGGTACTCTTGGGTGACATCCTCGATCAGGATCTCAAGCTCCTTGTCGCTGAACTTGAGTTTTCTTTTTCTTTCACCTGCCTCCTTCTCCTTGTCCTGGCTTGCCATTTCAATGCTTGTTCAGTGTTTTTTCTTTTTATTTTCTTGGCTGTGTTGCTGCTGGCTCCTCAGCTCTCCTGCCTGCCTGCCTGCCTCACAGTGAGCTCCAGGCCCTGTGCACCTGGCTGGGTGTGGCAACTTCCTGTTTGGGAAGTAAATGGGTGTATCAGGATTGGCTGATTCACCAAAACGCTATTTTTTGAATTACCGAATCGGTAATTCTGATTTTGGGTGTGGATTCGGTAACACCGATTCGGTAATAGCCTTTCGGTATGTATTTTTATTACCGATCAGTTCACAATCGGTATTTAATACCGATTTGCAACGAATCGGTAATGTTTAACGAATTTTTACCTACATCACGTTTACCTCATTCTTAATACCGATTCGGTATGAATCGGTATTAAGGATTCGGTATTGGCAATTTACCTACATATGGCCCTTAGTCTTTTGTAGGTAAAATTGAAGACATCTTTTGATGTCTAGAGTATGCAGTGTTCGTTCCGCAGGTGTAGAAGGATACGGGAAGAAAGTCCTGAGATTGACAAGTTTATTTAAATGAAACTGTGACAGAACCTTAGGGATGAATTTGGGATTCGTCCTGAGGATAACCATTTAATCTGCAAGACAAAGGAAAGGATGTTTTATGGTGAAGGCTTGTATTTCGCTAACCCTTCTAGTTGATGTTGGGGTGAGCAAGAGAGTTACTTTCCACATCAGGAACTTGATATTCCCCCTTAGGATGGGCTCAAAGGGCTGCTTCATCAATTGAGATAGGACTACGTTTAAGTGCCACTCAGGGGGAGGGGCTTGAACAGGTGGATAGGTACGAAACAAGCCTTTCATGAATTGTTGTACCACTCTGGTAGAGCAAAGAGATAGACATTTTGGGGAGCATCTATTTCGAGAGATAGCTGACAGGTGAACATTAAATGAAGAATATACCAGCCCAGTTTTAGCCAAAGACAGTAAGTACAGTAGTATTTGCTCTGGAGTTGAAAAAGGTACGGATGCACCTTGCTTTGGAGACACCAAAGGCAGAATCGTTTCCATTTTAATCTGTACGTATTGTTGGTGCTGTCCACACAAGATTTGGCGATAATGTCTTTACACTCTTGCGCAATTATCAAATCCTTAAATTCAAAGAATTCAGGAGCCATGCATGCAAAGAAGAAATGCTGGATCCGGGCGACACATTTGACCTTGATCAACAGGGTTGGTGTCGGTAGTAGACGGATGGGTTGGGCTTCCGAGAGGACGAGACGCTCCGTGAACCAGTGCTGCCTGGGCCATCTAGGGGCTATCAGAAGAAGTCAGCAGTGTTCCCTTTTCGTCAAGACCGTGGGTATAAGTGGAATGGGAGGAAAGGCGCCGCAGGCAGAGACATTTGCAGTGCGGATCCGTCACCGACATCATACGGAGACAAACCGCGGGCATCCCTACACACCGGGAGTCAAGGACTCAAAAAGAAAGAGACAAAAGTCCCCAAAAACATAGTCAAAAATTGACTGGGGGTACCGCTATCTCCGGATCTGCCCTTGCTGGTGCGGAAAAAGAAAGAACTGAAGTCAGTGCGCGAGGGCTGCGTCTAAGTAGCTGCCGCGACGTCATCACGGCGATCACGAAGCCTACAATGGACGCGGAGCCGCAGACGACGCCTACCGACGCACAGGGGTACTGCTGACGAAAAGTTTCCGGATCCAGTCTGACGCCTGGGGGTAATTCTATGGTAAGGAATCTATCACTAACGTGTCCCTTTCAGATCTTTGTAATACGAGGGTCTAACAATGCTAGACAATATTTTCACCCTTGTTAAGTTTGGTACTTTTTGTCCTCATACGAGTTTTGAGTGTTCTGTCTTGTGACAATCTTTAATAAAAGTTCTTTTAAATTTAAATGAAGTGTAGAATATATCTGCATATCTGAAAGAGAATGAAATAAAACATGCCTACTTAAGTACCATTTCAATTCACCATGAAAGAGCAATTTAAAATTGAACAAGGCAGTTGCTCAAACAAAAAATGACACAAATACCATCACATACTGCAGTCAATCAAGCAATTTGCTTTTGGAGGACAGAGACAGACCTTCCATTTAGACTAGACATCGGAGCTCGGTGGAATGATCATGAATTCAGAGAAAATACCAACAATGTAGATTAAGCATTACAAGTAATATTGCCTTCTCCATCAGGAGATACTCTATAGTATACACGAAACGTTGGATAGAGTAGCAAGCTGAAGCCCACACTTGGAAGAGAAACTAAAGCCTAATGACTTGTGGTTGAAAATGTCTTACAAAAAGTGACTATGCAGGAATACAGGACCCACAAGTGTGCCACTTACCAGTGGAAAATCAGGAACAATTCTTAACATATAAAACCCTGACCAAAATGATAAAGATAAATACTGCTCTACATCTATTATGTATGTGAAGACACAATGGTGCACCAAAGTACTGAATCAAAAGCTTGAGAAAAAATAGAGCTAAAATGGTTCCTCTGCTGCAGTGAGGTAACAAAAAATAATGCACCACTCCCTTACATATTAACTGACCCCTAAGATCCAAGAATCTCACAGGTACACAGATCTTAAGCTGAATATACTCTATCCCTGTGCTGCCAGGGTCTGCAATGGCTATGTTAGTCCCCTTCTATGATTACTTTCCAGATTTGAATGTGGCCCATCTAATAATAGTAACAAACATTAAAGGAGCAGTCGCTCTTTTTCTCTGGGTGTTGCAGTTGTATACTGGTTATTCTTAGCTTTAACTACCAATGTTTAAAAAAATAAATGTTTTTTTTGAGAATTTTGAAAACCAATTACATTTTACAAATGAAAATGTGAGCGTTACTGAGGTTCTGTTTTTCGATTGGGGATTATTCTATAGTTAGGACTCTGGATATGATTCCTTGGTGGTGGTGTAAGGCCTACTTTCATAGATAGGTCTGCATTCTGAGCACAAGTACAGTCACCCTAATTAAGTACATTTTCCCAGACTATTATATATCGATTTGGAGATAAAGGGTGTACAGTACTTTGCCAGCTCAGCCAACTTCAGTGCATGTGGCAGTTTATGATAGCAAATCTCAGACCTGAATACAAGCGCTAAAGAACAGGAATCTGTGATTAATTGTTGTTGACACATTTTAATAAACACCTCTGTGAGGCCAAACTAGCGCAACTACTGTATGTACATTAATGGGACACAAGTTACTTACCTGTAAACTGTGGTTCCCCAGTATTGGTGTCTTTCATAGATTCACATTCTTAAATTATTCCCCGTCGTCGAAGTGGGAGTCCCATGGTACATTATATATATCTCTCACCAGCCTAGGCAGTATTGTAACATAGCCATCAATAGGAAAAAACTTGTCACTTTATTAGCTCGTCCAAGTCAGTAGATATAGCCCAAAGTCCAGCCAATCAGGCATCAGCACCTTCTAGAACCCTCTCCCCAGAGGCTCAGATCCTCAGATTTTCTAGCACGAGAGTGACATAATAGTCAAGTAAGCAAGAGGAGCCTCTGAGGGGAGGTGGGTGGGTCGCATGTGAATCTATGAAACACACCAATACTGGAGAACCACAGTTTACAGGTAAGTAACTTATGCTCTTCTCCAGTATTGGGGTGTCTTTCATAGATTCACATGCTTGAATCAGAGTAGACCGCAGTAATTCCAGAATTGTACATGCAAGTTGAATATCACCATAGGTAGTATATATATATATATATATATATATATATATATATATATATATATATATATATATATATATATATATATATATATATATATATATATATATATGTGAGAAGTTGGCCTGATATGCAGTGCTCACTATTCTAGTGATCACTATGTATCAGTCCAGACAACCCTTATTGATGATTGGTTGTAAGTCAACCTTATAGACCAGCTATCCTAGTAGCATGGATACGAGCAGTCTAAGGCTAAGACTCTAGAGGGCGTGTTAAGCCAGCTGTTTTACCATCACATTACCCCTTGAACACCCAGTGAAAGGACACCACACAAGTGTTATGAAAATAAACAGTGTATTTATTAGAATCACAACAACCCTGTACTCTTTATGAGGACAGGGTGCTAGGCACACAACAAAACTCTTACGAAAATACTTAAGTTAGCACGGTATACACAAATGCCAGAGGGGCACGAAAAACCATATACTCTAAAAGTGGAATGCGAAATTACTAGCAGGTAAGTACAGTACTAATAGGCTTTGGAATCGCTAGGACTTGACTAGGGAATCGTTAGATTACTTCTAGGAGGCCCAGGGGACTCGGGTGCAGAGTGTGCACTCTCACGCGGGATGCGGGACAAAGTCTATGGAAGCTAGTAAAGGCAAAGTTAGTGTTCACGGGCGAACCCGACCTGGTAGGGAGAAAACGACAGTGGATCCTGACCCTTGGATAGTGAGGCTATGCTGGGGCACCGAAATGCCGAAGTTACCTAGCCCAGGGGCTGCAGCTGCATAGGTCTCAAAAGACGTCGGGAATCCTCGTTGCCGGACCAGGAGCCTGGAAGAAAGATGCTGGCAGGCGACCAGTGAAGATTGTTCGAGTTGATCCAAGCCTGGATCTGGAAGAAGGATGATAGCTGAAAGCAGAGGGGACCAAGTTCGTGACTACTAGCCAGTAGTCAGTGGGCACCAGGAGGGCACCGGATGGTAGTCACCTCGACTAGGTGAGTGGGCGACGCTGGGCTCTGCAGATCTCACGGACCAGGAGGCGTTGTCGGTGACCAGGATGGAGAGGCGAGCTGTCCCACGATGGATGAAGCTGTCGGCGTCGAAGTTACCCAGGATTGGGCAACAAGCCTTGGCTAATTCAAGCCCACGCGGTGGACTAAAAATGGCGTCTTGAGTGGACCAGGAGGGTCCGGGGTGCTCCTCTTCGGGAAGGGAGCAAGGGCCAGTCTGGAGCGACCAGACCAGCAGCAGTGATGTCGTCGGGCGTCGTTCAGAAGGCCACAAGCCAGCAGGCTAGTAGCCAAACAACGCGGTGAGCAGCAAAAAGCAGAAGGGCCCCACGCCGATCGTGGAGATGCTGGGGGGCTGCTCTTCGGTGCTGGAGCTGCTCAGGGTCGGGGCTTCTCGGACCCCAAAGCACTCACCAGGAAATTACTCGGCGGGCTTGCTGTGCAGAAGTCGTGCAGTCTTGCAGATGGCCGGTCCCTCGAGGTCTCGTCGCACCCACGGTTCTCAGCTGGGCTGTAGAGGTGGGTAGAGGTCAGAGGTGCCAGGGAAGCCGGTTCTCGTTGAGCTGGGCAGTCGGATTCCGGAGGAAGGACGTGCAGCAGACCGCAGTGTTCTTGATGGTGCCTGCGGATGCAGGGTGACTACTCCTTAGCCACAAGGGAGAATCTTGAAGAAGGAAATCTTGAAGTCCTTTCGTAGAAAGTCGTGTCTTGATTCCAAAGATGATCTGATTTGGAAGGGGGCCAGTCCCTACCTTTATCTGGGAAAAGGGGGCTGGCACGCGACTAGGTCCTGCCCTATGGGTGGGACCAGGAGGGGGGTGGTTACACCCACTTCCTTGGCGGGCTTTTCCCCAGCACAGGGTCTGGAGTGTCCCTGGAACTGGTTCAAGCCAGCCTATGCACAGTGAGCACCGGGGTGCCACGTGCAGTCACCTTTCTCTGAAGCCCTGCCTACCTACAATACACAAAATCCTGTCTGGGACGGTGCTGGCACCGCCCCTGGCAGGAAACCCTTTGTCCTTATCTCCTGCTCTGGGAGGACTCCCAGCAGCAGGAGGGCAGACTTGTGTCTCGGTGGCAGCATCCATTTTGTGGAGCTGAGGCGCTGTTTGACTTTAACCGGGGTTAGGGGTTACATACATGTCGTGTCCCTCTAGAAGGGTGGAATGCTAACCCCGTCGCCAGAATTGGCGAGGGGTTAGTATTCCAATTCGTATGACACCTTACTCGACATGTTTTGATAAAGCGATACCAGAGTTGGCATATAACCGCGAGGATTATAATGCACTTAAGAGTATATGGTATGCGATATCATGGAAACGGCTAAGGGATGGATCCCGAAAGCCGCAGACAGGCTCAGCTCATGCCAGAGCACCATCTCACACGATTCCAAGCACTCTTGCCTTCAGGATTGTTAAGGCCTGCCATAGGAGTGACTGATAGGAGATCTGTGTGTCCATTTTAGGGTTAGATATAGGTATACTATATCTACAGCAAAGGGTGAGTACACCACCTTGCCCCAGCTGTCGTGCAGCCAGTTGTGTCAGTTTAGTTAGTCAGCCCAGGGGTGGCATAATACATGCTTCAGCCCCTGGGAGACTTCTGGGTACACCTCAGCCCTGGGTACAGGGACTTGGAGAGGGCCCAGTGCCAATTCAGTACCTGAGTACAATTTGGATAGAGAGAACAGCTAGGCTGTGGGTCTGATTAGCAGGCCCACAGCCAGGGAAAGTCGTAAACCAGTGCAGCAAAAAGCAAAAATCTGGGTGATCATAGGATTGCAGACCCTACTCTCCTACAATATATATATATATATATATCCATACATATAAATATACATTCTGTGTAGGAGGAGGGAAGAAATAGAGGCTCACCTTATTTAAAAAGATTACGTAGCACTGCTTGCCCCACGGCTGTGTCCGCATTGTCTGCCGCTTCTAGACAGTAGTGCTTGGTAAAAGTGTGCCTGCTGGACCATGTTGCAGCTCTACAAATTTGATGAAGAGGCAGCGCAGCAAAGAGTGCAGAGACTGCTCTCGTCGAGGGTGCCTTGACCGTTGTTTGAAGTGTCTTTCCAGCTTTTTGATGACAAAAGGAAATTGTACTAGATATCCAATGTGCAATAGTCTGTTTGGTTACGGCATGTCCTTTACGTATTCTGGCGTGCGCTACAAACAGTTGAGCGTTTTTCGAAAACTGGCTGTTTTTTGCAGATAAAATTCTAAACACCTCTTAACATCTAAAGAGTGTAAAGTCATTTCCGCCGGTGACTGTGGATTAGGGAAAAAAGTCTTTAAGATAACCGCCTCATGTAAGTGGAAATCAGACGGCACTTTAGGGCTAAATGCCGGGTTAATAGTAAAGGCCTGTATGTCGCTGACTCGTCGAGCAGAAGTGAGAGCTAGAAGCAATGAAGTTTTCCAAGAGATGAATTTGAGATCAGCCGTATGAATGGGCTCGAATGGGGACTTCATGAGTTGAGCCAATACAACGTTCAGATGCCAAGACGGAGGTGGATGTCGAATTGGTGGGAACATTCGAAATAAACCCTTGAAAAATTGTTGTATTATTCTTGAAGAATAAAGAGAGATGGAACCATCTTGTCGAAATCTGGAAATTGCGGCCAGAAAAACCTTAAGAGGGGCGTGAGATAGTCCAGATTTTGCTAATTGCAAGAAAAAAGGCAAAAGCTGCTCTGGCAAGGAATGAACCGGATGAACATTAGAAGCCTCACACCAAAGGAAAAACAGTTTCCACTCAAGTTTGTAGGTCTTGATAGTGGAAGGTGCCCTGGCGTTATCAAGGACCTCCCTGCAGTCCGAAGGGATCATTAAGTTGGCAAACTCATAGTGTTCAGGCACCAGGCTGCCAATCTCAAAGATCTCGCATCCGGATGGCTGACCTGTCCTTGGTCCGTCGTCAGCAGATCCGAAATTGGACGAAGCACAATCGGATCGCCCTCTGATAGAAGTAGTAGTTCTGAAAACCAAATCTGGCGAGGACATCTGGGGGCCATGAGAAGAATGCAACATGGTTCTCTCCGCATTTTCCAAAGCACCCTTGGGACTAGAGGAATCGGTGGAAAAGCGTAAGCATACATTTTTTACCAGTTTATCAAAAAGGCATTCCTGTATGACCCTGGCTGGGGAAGCCAACATGCGTATAATGGGCATTTGCAGTACTGACTGGTCGCAAATAAATCCAGATTGGACCGCCCACACCGCTGAAAGATGTGGGCAAGTGTCGGTTGATTAAGTTCCCACTTGTGGTTGGACGAGATTGACCTGCTCAAGGAGTCCGCTAGAATGTTGGATACTCCTGGAACATGAACTGCTGTTAAGGTTATTTGATGTTGAATCGCCCAATTCCAAATTTGCTGAGCTTGTAGGGGCAGCAAAGTGGACCTTGTGCCTCCTTGTTTGTTCACATAATGCATGCTTGTCGTGTTGTCCATCCGGATCAACACTGAGCTCCCTGAAGGAGGGTGCGAAAAGATTTCAGCGCCAGGAATATCGCCAATAGTTCCAAGAGGATTATGTGCCAAGTTTGTTGCTGTGCATCCCATTTTCCCTTGACTGTGAGACCTAGAGGGAAGCGTCTAATGTGAGGATGAAATTTGGAGCGTCCGCTAAGAAGGCGCGGCCTGCTGAAACGTTTGGCATGCGAGTCCACCATTTCTTTATGAGGAAGCATCTTGAATAGAAACCCGACCCTCTTTGTAAATTTGGAACCACTTCATCGCTCCTTTTTTCAACATGACTTTGATTTGGCGTAAAAGCTCCTTCAGATGGGCAGTAAGAGGACCTCTGGGAGGAGAATTTGGGGGAAGTTTTACAAACTCTAAAGTGTGTCCTCTGGAAACTATGTCCAAAACCCATCGATCTGTAGTAATGAGAGACCAGTTTGAGAAGAAATGGGAGATTCACCCTCCAACTTTGGTTGTGGGGATGGGTGGAGTGATCGGCAGGTGGCAGTTGTCACTGCTTTTTTGAAGAATATCTGCCTCTGTAGGAAGATTTTCCTCTGTACTGCTTATAAGAGGCAGCTGGGGGCTAATGGTAAGACTGCTGTTGCTGGAAAGAAGAGTAGCGCTGTTGTCCCTGATAAGACTGGTACTGCTTGTTCTGATTGTAGCCTCTTCGAAAGGAATAGGCGGAACCACGAGCCCTCGCACCACGAAAAGGATACATCTTAAATTGGAAAGTGCCCAGAGCACGTGTGTTGTCGGTATGTTTTGGCTTGAAGGGTGTCGCCTATATGCTGCCCGAAAAGTGATTCGTGATTAAAAGGCATATCGATAATTTTAGTTTGGACTTCCTGTTGAAAGGAAGTAGCGCTTAACCTGCCCTGCCTTCCGAGGACTGCAGCTCCTGCCAGTTGGCGAAAACCCGTGGAAGAGACATCCACTGTGCAGTCAATGATCTCAGCAGAGATCCTTTCACCTTCCTGAAGAATCTTTACAGCTTCGATTTTGGATTCTTCAGGCAACATGTCAACAAAAGGAGAAATGTCCGACCATATTTGCCTGTCATATCGGCCTAGGATGGGAAGGGAATTAGCCACCCGGACAGTAGTTTCTGCCATGGTGGAAAATTTCTTCCCAATAGAGTCAAGGCATCTATCCTCTCAGGAGGAGCTGACAAAGGAGACGAGGGATTCCTGGCACAATGTTGTGCAGCCTGAAAAATAACCGAATCCAGCTTCGGCTGACCAATTAAACAGGCTGGTGAACTGTCTGGTGCCTTGTATTTTTTATCAAGGCGTGGCAGGAATGGGGGCAGTGGTCTTCATGACTTTCAAACCCTCCTGACAGATGAAATCTAATATAGGTATAGACCTAACTTGTTTCTGTGGCTGATTTTTGAAGTTGTATAGAAAACGATCCTCGTCCTTGGAGACCATAGGGAGATGGAATCTCTTGGCTGCTCTGTCCATGAGGACATGAAATCCACCTATATCCACAGGTGTAGAGTCAACAGGAGTTGGAGTGGTAGGCGACGGAGTCTGGATTTGGTAATTGCCCCACCCAGTAAGTAGGGACCCATCATCTAACTCCCCCTCTTCTCTGTCCTCATCAGTGCTATGTGTGTCGCCAATGTTGTGAAAAGTAGATGTCACCGGAGAAACCGGAGAGGGCGGCTCAATGACGGAAGAAGACAGAGGAATAGGCGTCTGAGGGATCAATGAAGCTGGCTCTGAAGGAGGAAAACAGCTGTAGTAATCGTCAAGCATATGTTGCAAATTAGGAATGAGTGACAAAAGCATCTGTGCAGATGGATATTCAGGCTGCGATTGAATATTTGGCTCTGAATAATTTTCATACTCTTGGTCATCATAAATGTCCTGACACTTGATGAGAAGCTCTGAAGGACTATGAGCAGCTCGAAATCTATCATCTTCCTCTGAATCCTCCTCATCCGCCAATTACACAGGAATATTAGGAGAAGCTTGGATTGACAATAAAAGGTCCAGTGAAGACTGTCTACGCTGAAGCAAAGAGACCTTTTTTGGTTCTGATGGTGGGAAAAGGGCTGCTGAAGGCTTCAAAGGCACTAGAGGCATCAAACCTGGAGGTGATACCAGAGATTCCGCTGATGAACCTGTAACCGTCAACGAGAGACATATCTGTACCTCTGGTTGTAAAGACTCAATTGCCGTCGACGCAGCAACCATTGTTCCTTGGAGGGTCTCGTCGACGAAGAGGCGTCCGTCGAGGAATGTTTCTTCTTTTCGACGTCGACAAAAAGAGAGATGTAATAGCTGACTTAGGCCTCACCGTCACTGAGACAAACGTCAACGGAGAAGACGTAGACGACATCACCATAACAGGTTTAGGCGACGAGCAGGTAGACGATGTTGTTGACCGAGGCATCGACGACGAACTTGTCGTCGGGATGCCAGTTTTCTGAGTAAGATGTTTTCAGTCAGTCATTTTGAAGCTGGATACTTCGATCTCGGAGGCGTAGAAGGTGGAGATTGACCCTTAGGGAGAGCTGGAGTCTCTTTTGATGAGGAAGGCTGATCTTCACATTTAGAACAGTGGTGTTTCTTCAAAACCTTCGCCTTAGGAGATGTCATCTCCGCCTCACTAGCCCTTTTCTTAGAGGCAACAGTATTAAGAGAGGAATCACTCTCAACATCAGATAGTGGCTCATCCTTCATTTTTAGCTTCTGCTGGTCCGTGTGCTTTGAATTTAGGCACGAATAGACGGAACAACGTACCTGCTCCTGATGACATGAACGAGCAGTGGGTTATCGTTTGTCTGCACAGCTACCCGACGGGATTGTAATAGATGGAAAAGGGAACTGCAGCAACATCCACTATGGCATCAATATTGCGCTAAAGGACTTCCAAGACCAGAGTGCCTAGCGAGCATCAGCCCAGGTGGGCGGAACGTTACAAACATTTTAAATACCTGCAATCACGAGTATGCTGCTTCTTCCTCCCAGAATCGCCAAGCCAGTGAGAAAGGAAATCTTCCGAAACGCGTATGGCATGCACGGCGCAAGTCTACGCTGCTGAGGACTTATTTTAACCCCCTGCTGTCACTCGAACAATAAAGGTGAAAACATGACGTTGTGTGTGGTGACTCCAAGTTTTGGGTACTTGGATATGGAATATATATATATATATATATAGCGCTATTTTATGTACCGTGTGACTCGCACTTCGACGATGGGGAATGATTCAAGCATGTGAACCTATGAAAGACACCCCATTACTGGAGAAATGTTATTTACAGTCGAAATAAATGTAAAGAAAAGTGATGTAAATGATAGCATACCAAAGAGGCCTGTCATCTTACAAAGTTTGCATCAACTGTCACAGAATGTTTGGGACAAGACCTGTAGAATATAGAGAAGGGAGGAGGATGAGGACAGGAAGGAAGGGAAAACAGAAGAAAGTTCTGGAGTGTTAAGGTTAATGCAATACAACACAAAAATTATACTGTTCTTACCTGTCTTGCTAAATAATCAATGGAAGAGGGGATATGATGGTTAATAAAATCCACTGTTCTCCAAAAGACACGTCGGAGAAGACCTGGGACACAGCAAGACACTTTTCTGGCCAAAATCATTGCAAGTAGCAGCTTGGCTTTCTCCAGTTCTAATCCTGCTGGAACATTTACTACCAGATTGTCAATTACTGTACAAAAACGTACATCCTTATCCTTTGTGAGGAAAACAGCACAAACAGGGAGAAAATTAAAACTTAATTTAATATTTTAGTCTATCTCTCTGCATTTGAGAAATATGATTTACTCTTTTAATTTGGAAAAGCTATGCATCTTTGACAGTAGCTCTCCAACAAAGGTATCTCGCCTCACATTCTTAAACTAAAGAGTAATTTCCACTGTCAACCATTACTTATTTTTTCAAATATTTAAAATCTGAAAATGACAGATATATATATATATATATATCTCCAATGAATCCGCTTTTACACTCCACCTCCTTGTTCATAAAATGGACACGGAACACAAGATCTGAGCTAAGCTTAATTTAATCGACGAGAGCTGTCCGCCATTACGCGTTTTGGCCACTTTGGACCTTGATCACATGACAAGCTGCTCATGCAGATCCTCTCATTTAAAGTGACATGAAAAATATCAAACAATGGATATTGAAAACAGACTGTGTGCTCGGTTTTTTACATCCCTAGAGTTCATACCAGAAATACATATAAATATATATTTCCGACATTTGTTGCGTCTAGATTTTCTAAACACAAGCTTTTAGTGCAAACAGAATGCAATAATTAAATACAATGATAAATAATTTTAAAAAAACAAATCTTTCTTATCATCACTGTAATGAGCATGTTATTGTGCACATTAGGATGGAGTACCAATTAAAGTCATGGTATGATTACTGTACAATACATATATGAAAACAAGTTACTTACCTGTAACTTTAGTTCCCCAGTATTGGTAACTTTCATAGATTCCCATGCTTTTGTATCATTCCCCGTCGTCGGAATGGGAGTCTCGGTAACTAAAATAACATAGCAGTAGGTACAAAAGAGAAAGAAAAAAGGCCTAGGCCTCATTCCCTTTTGTAGTATATCACCCTCTTTGTGTAAAAGAGACCAAACTTTGGCATCAGCCAATCAGAAGAGCCTCACCCCTTAGAACCCTCCTGAAGGAACCTCAGAGCCTCAGATTTTCGTAGCGGTTGTGTAACAGTCACCATATCTGCTGATGGCTGAGCTTTCCCCGGGGAGGTGGGTGGGCGCATGGGAATCTATGAAAGTTACCAATACTGGGGAACTAAAGTTACAGGTAAGTAACTTGTTTTCTTACCCCAGTATTGGAACTTTCATAGATTCCCATGCTTTTGTATCAGAGTAGCAATCAGTTAGCAATAAGAAAACACATTTTGTGTCATACTATACATTGCAATAGCCAACATGACATAAAGATACAAAATGTGCCAAATTACGGAAGGTGGGATAGATAGGAAAGCTCACCAATTAGTGGAAGAGGTTCCTCAGGACTACACTGCCGTATCTTCTTGTTGCAAGGAGTCCAAGCAGTAATGCTTAGTAAAGGTGTGGACACTGCTTCAGGTAGCAGCTCTGCAAATGTCCTTAATATGTACCCCCGCGAAGAGGGCTGTTGAAGACGCCACTGATCTTGTGGAATGTGCTCGAACCCTGCCAGTCAGTGGTTTACCTGCGCAGAATGGCAATGTAGGATGGCACTGGTAATTCCTCCTGCAATCCCCTGCTTCGACAGAGGGAGACCCTTGCTCGGACCACCAAAAGCAACAAACAATTGGGAGGATTTTCGAAATCCCTTGGTGCGATCCAAATAGAATTTCAAACATCGCTGCACATCCAGAGAATGTAGCGATCTCTCCGCTGGTGTAGCCGGGTGAGGAAAGAAAGCCTTAAGAATAACCGGCTCGTTCAAGTGTAAGTCCGAGGGTACTTTGGGTATGAACTTTGGGTTAGTTCTTAAGATGACTGTGTTTCTTTTGAATTGTAGAAAAGGCTCCTGGATTGTGAGAGCCTGCAACGCCCCAATACGCCTTGCCGATGTAAGGGCAAGAAGGATAGCTAATTTCCATGACAGGAACTTCATGTCTGATCGATGAATTGGTTCAAACGGGCATTTCATGAGTTGAGTGAGGACGAGATTTAGGTGCCAAGTAGGAGGCGGAGGCCTCACTGGTGGATAGACCCTAAACAAGCCTTTTAAAAACTGTTTAACAATTCTGGAGGACCACAACGAAGGTCCAGACTCAGACTGTCCGTATCTTGAAATTGCTGCCAAGTGTACTTTTATAGATGAATGGGCCAGCCCAGACTTAGCCAAGGATAAGAGATAAGGCAGAAGCTGATGAGGTTTCGAAGAAAAGGGGTCCATTTTCTCTCTCGTGCACCAAATACAAAATCTCTTCCATTTAAGGCGATATGTTCTGTTCGTGGAAGGAGCCCTCGCTTGGGAGAGGACTTCTTTAATTTAGTTCGAGATGGGGAGATTCATAAATTCTCGCTGCTCAGGAGCCATGCTGTCAGGTATAATGACTGTGGATCCGGATGCCAAATTTGTCCTTCGGACATTGTAAGAAGGTCTGGAATAGTCCTCAAGGATAGAGGAGGAGCTAGCGACAACAGATGGAGTTCCGTGTACCAGAACTGTCTCGGCCAAGCAGGAGCTATCAGGATCATCCTGCATGGTTCCACCTTGATCTTCCTGATAAGCCTCGGGATCAGTGGAATGGGGGGAAAGGCGTAAACAAATGTCCTTGACCAGGCTATCGAAAGTGCATTCCCCAATGATCCTCGGTGGTGAATCCTGCTTGCATAAGACCGGCATTTCTTGTTGGTCGGCGTGGCCAAAAGATCTATCGCTGGTTTGCCCCACTGGCGGAATACTTCTTCTAGAACTTGTTGGTTTAGTTCCCACTCGTGACTGACTGAAGATAACCTGCTCAGTCTGTCGGCATTCTCGTTTAGAACTCCTGGCAAGTGTTCTGCCTGCAGTGACATCCCGTGAAGGATAGCCCATTCCCAGATCTCCTGCGACAACGGGAGAGACCTGGTTCCACCTTCTTTGTTCACGTAATGCATGGCCGTGGTGTTGTCCATCCTGATGAGAACTCGTGAACCTCCTAGGCGAGGGAGAAAGGCTTGTAGAGCTAGTTTACTGCTCTGAGCTACAGTAGATTGACGTGGAGCCGAAGATCGTGAGGAGACCAATGGCCACTGACATGCAGGTCTTGCATCACCGCTCCCCAACCATCCAATGACTCATCCGTTTTCACTACTTGAGGAGACGGATCGCCTACGAAGGATAGACCTTGGGACAAGTTTCTCTGCTCCGTCCACCACAGGACCAATCTTTTCATTGACGGTCACCCTGTCGTCGAATGATCCGTGAACCTGTTTCCATTGAATGTCCAGTTGTTCCTGAAGAGGACGCATTCGCAGTCTGCAGTGAGGAATCAGGGGTATGCATGACGAAATTACCCCCAGCAGCGACTTGTAGCGGCGTACTGAAAGACACCTTCTTTTTCGTACGTCCAGAGCCATGGTTTGCAGCTTTTCCCGCCTTTCTATGGTCGGAAAGGCTTTTGAGAGTTTTGAGTCCAGGATGGCTCCCAGGAAAAGTGCCTTCCTGGATGGGACCAGAGATGATTTGTCCTTGTTCAACGTGAGTCCCAGATTCCGAAACAGGTTTGTACAAGCCTGAACAGCATCCCGCGCTGCTTCCCTGGACGGAGCCTTCAGCAACCAGTCGTCCATGTAAGGGAAGACTTGAAACTGAATTCTTTGCAGGAAAGCCGCTACTGGCGCCAGCACCTTCGTGAAAATCCTTGGGCAGAGCGAAGTCCGAAGGGTAAAACCCTGAATTGAAAGTGTGTTGGGTGAATCGGTACATGAAAGTATGCATCCTCGAGATCGAGCGTGGCCAGGAAATCCACCGGATTGATCAGCCTCAGGATGTCTTGAAGAGAAACCATCCGGAAAGGCAGGGAGATGAGATAGGTGTTGAGCTCCCTGAGATCTAAAATGGGGCACCATTTCTCTAACGTCTTCCTTACCAGGAAGAACCTGGAGTAGAATCCCTGTCCTTTTTTGGTCGGAGGGAACCGGCTCTATGGCCCCCTTGAGGAGCATCTGATGAACTTCGAGCCGCAGAAGACGTAGGTGTTTTGATGGAATGGCTGCAGGGGACTTTGGTGGTGGGATTTGAGTGAATTCTAAAGTATGGCCCTTTCGAATGATGTTCAGCACCCAACGGTTCGATGTTATCTTGGACCAATTCTGAAGGTATTTAGATACCCTGCCTCCAACAGATGACTTCTTGGAGGAGGGTCCAGTAGGAAGAGCCAGGAGGCCGCTATTGGGGCTTGGACGCATCACGTCCCTGGCGTGCCTGCTTTCCTCTGTTAGGCCTGGAATAATTGAAGGATTGGCTCTGCCTTTGTTGTTAAGGCTGGCGGTACTGCTGAGAACTTGATCCGTAGGACGAGTATCTTTGCTGTTGGTAGGATCCTCTGTAGTTTTACTCTTGCCCCTGGACCCTCTAAAAGGAGTTTTGCGGTACTGGAGCGTACCCAAGGATCTTGCCTTCTCAGTGTCCTTTTTGATGTCTTGGAGAGTGTCGTCTATCAATTTCCCGAACAGTGCCTCGCCATCAAATGGAAGATCCAGGATCTTATTCTGGATCTCGGGGCGAAACCAGGTCGCTTTCAGCCACCCCTGGCGACGAAGGACCGCCGCTCCGGCCAAAGAACGAAACGCCGTTGTGGCAATGTCCATGGCGCCGTCAATGACCTCCATTGATATCGCCTCCCCCTCTTGCAAGACCTTTCTGGCTTCTGCTTTTGGTTCTGGCGGAAGCTGGTCCAGGAACGGTGTGACATCACACCAAAGTTGGCGGTCGTATCTGCCCAATATAGCTAGGGCATTAGCTGCCTGCACCAGAAGACTCGCCATCGACGAGAATCTTTTCCCGGCATTGTCCAATCTCCTTCCCGCCTTGTCCGGAGGAGTTGTTAAAGGAGCAGAGGGGTTGCGGGATTTTCTCTGCGCCGCATGGGAAATCACGGAGTCCGGTCTTGGGTGGCCTGTCAAGGCAGCTGGACCATCATCAGGCGCTTTGTACTTTTTATCAACTCGCGGTATCACAGGGACCACCGTCGCTGGATTTTTCATAGCCTTAAGGCCTTCATCCCAGAGATGCTGTACTATTGGTATGGACCTTGTCGTCTTCCTGTAAGGTTCCTTGAAATCGTACAAGAAACACTCGGAGGCCACCACAGGCATTGTTAGCTTGAACCATCAGCTGATGAAAACCTCCTATAGCTGCGGGCGGAGAATCCACCGGATCCGGACACGGAGATGGAGGGTCCGGAATGGCGTATTCATCCCACTCAGAGGCCTGATCAGCTCCATTCTCCGAATCATGATCCTCATCCGAGAAAAAAAAAATGAGTTTCTGCTGGTCTGGAAGGCTCCCGTGAAGTTGATGCCTGTGGCTGAGGAGACACCTGAGCTGGTAATCCTGGAACAGCCGCTGAGGCTGGCGCCGGGACAGGCAAGTCATGAGCAACTGGAGCCGGAGCAGGCTCTGCAGCCTTAGACTTGTAATCTTGCAGCATTTTGTGCAGATCCTGCAGGAAAGAAGATGGTACCGTAACCATCTCTTGACCAGAATATTGCTAAGGTCGGGCAGCATGATGTTGATAACCTTCCTCCTGGTCATATCCTCCTTCCGAGTCCGTCTCCTGGCATTTGACCAGAAGTTGAGAGGGGCTGTCAACATAGCCATACGAGTCCTGATCATTCCCTTCGGACTCATCCTTATCAAACAGCAGAGCTGGAGGCAAGGGGGTTACCCTCCCAGGAGATGTCATGTCTGGCGTAATTCTGGTCATGGAAATAGTAATTATCTTTTCCGAAGCCAAAATCATCAACGGTCCCGTCGACGATGGAATTGAGAATGCAGCCGTCGTCAGATTCGTCGACGGAATATGCTTCGTCGACACAAGAACACTCGACTACGAGATGGGCGTCTTCGATGCCGTCAACAACGAGACTGTCGACATCCCAGCCGTCGTCATCAATGTTGCTGTCGTCGAGGCCCTCGTCGACGACACTGTCGTCATCGCCACCGTCGACAAACTCCTCGTCGTCGACACTGTCGTCGTCGACACTGTCGTCGTCGACATCCTCGTCGACGATGCCGTCGTCGGAACCAGATTAGTTTTAGCTTCGATTTCTTCGTCGACGGAGCCTCTGTCGACGACGCCTTCTTCGTCGACGACTTGGAACTTCTGTCAGAAGATTGGGAAGAGGGTTTCTTGAAGGCTGGATCAGTCTTAACACCCTTAGAAGGCGTAGATGGTCCTACACCATGGTGAGGAGATTGCCTGGACCCTGGCTCTCAGACTCTCTGGTTTTTTTTTTATGCCTTAGAAGAATGCTCCACAGAAGGAGAAGGGTGAACCCCTACCCCTTTTCACTGACCTTCTTATTGAAGACGCAGAAGCAGAGCCCTCACTGTCACTGGAGACAGTATCCTTCCTGGACTTCAACTTCTGGAGCCAAGTCAGAAGCCTACCCTCCCGGTCCCGGAGGGTCTTGGTTGAAAAGGTGTGGCAGATCTTACAGTCCGCAGCTTTGTGATCAGGATAGAGGAAGTAGATGCAATCCTTATGCCTATCCTCGATGAAAAGCCTTTTCTTGCCACAGGTGGAACATGGCTTGAAAAGGGCCTTCTTCTTCTCCTTGTCAGACATCCTGGAAGGATCAGCAGACAATCTGAAGAAAAATCTTGAAGAGAAAAACTCCTGAAGAGTAGAATGAGCAGAGCTCAAAGGAGGCTCCCTAAGCACAACGTGCGGTAGAAAATCTGAGGCTCCTTCAGGAGGGTTCTAAGGGGTGAGGCTCTTCTGATTGGCTGATGCCAAAGTTTGGTCTCTTTTACACAAAGAGGGTGATATGCTACAAAAGGGAATGAGGCCTAGGCCTTTTTTCTTTCTCTTTTGTACCTACTGCTATGTTATTTTAGTTACCGAGACTCCCATTCCGACGACGGGGAATGATACAAAAGCATGGGAATCTATGAAAGTTCCAATACTGGGGTAATCAGCTATTGTTCATAAATTCCATTGTATTTATAAGTGTTTTAAAAAAATATATCACCTCCTAATTGCAAAAACAAACTGTAAAGTGCATAGTGCTTTGTGTGAATTGTGATAGTATAGACAATTGTTGTGCAAACAGCAGTGGAATGTGACTTATCGGAAAATATCCCGATACATATTTCATCGTGTTTATCCTCATTTTTCGATTGTCATCATGGGATACATTGATCTTGTAATCAAACATTATTTGAATGATTTGACGAGAAACTGGATGTCTTAAATCTATATACATATTGAGCTATTTTCTTCTTGTATCCTATGGCATTGCCATAATTATAGCACCTTTTATTATTGGATATCCTCTATATAATAATATAATCATAAGAAAAATCACGTTCCTAAAAAGAATAAAACCTTATTTCTAAAATCTCTTATCATTTCATATCTATTTACAAACAGGTATATAGGTCTTCAGTGGTGTTCAGACCTCGCAGACTTTTTGTGTCTAGATCCAGAATATAGCAGGTCTCAAGTCTTCCAGGTTTAAATTCTCTATTTCCTCCTCTTCTTTGAGTGGCGATTGAATCAATTAGGAAATATTTCAGATCACAGACATTGTTTTTGTGAATTTCATTGAAATGTCGAGCAACGGGGTATGTTGGGTCTGAGTTCTTTATGGCCCTAATGTGCTGGAAGTATGCGTTTGTGGGCTTGGAGTTTGGTACTTCCCACGTACTGCAGCCCACATGTGCATGGCAGTACATATATCACACACTCTATTTTGCATGGAAGGTGTTTATCTATCTTCTTTGCTTCATCACAGAATGTTGTAGTGTATGTAGTTCTATTCATCCCGTGCTTGCATGCCTTGCAGCGTGTGCATTTAAAGAAGCCTTTCCTTGCAGTTAACCATGAGACTGCTTCCTCCACTTCTGGGCTGCTCTTCACCAGAGCATTTGCCATAGATTTTGTTTTCCTATAGGAGATGGAAGGTGTTTTTGGTAAAAGGTGTCCTATTACTGGATCATATAATATCAAGGGCCAGCTTAGTTTGAGAATACTTCTTAGCTGTGTTTCTTGTTTGCAATAGGTTAAAATAATTCTGATGGGGTCATTATTATGATCTAAATTTGCATTGGTTTCCCCCTCAGATGCTGTCGTATTGCTAAATAAAAGCTCAGATCTGTTGTGTTGATTGGACTTGGCTATAGCTGTGTCTATTGTTTTGGGAGAGAATCCTCTTTCTAAAAATCTTATTTTGCTTGCTTGTTGTGTCGATTTCAGGTCTTGATCATCACTAGATATCCGTCTTAATCTCAGCATCTCTCCGTATGGTATACCTTCTTTCAGATGAAACGGATGAGAGCGTGTGGTGTGAAGACCAGTGTGTTGTTGACTATGCTGACTTTTACATCAAGAAAGTCAACTGAATCTGAGCTAACCATGGCTGTAAAATGTAAATTGATTTCATTCTCACTTAGTAAAGACACAAATTCTTTTTACAAAAAAAAGACACAAATTCTAAAGCACTTTCTTTGGTTCCTCTCCACACCACAAACAGATCGTCTATATAACGTAGCCAAACTACAATATATATATTCAACTCACTTTGTTTCACACTTCCCCCCCCCACCACTAAGCAGGTAACTAGTGGTTGAAGTGGGCGGGATCGGCAGGGCCCGGCGTGCTGCTACTTCTTTAATACCATAGATTCCGTTCCCCTACTTTCTTGTTATGAACATGCATCCCAGGACAGCAGAAATGGGCAAGGGCTGTACAGATGGCTCGGCTTGTGGCCGTTCTGGGACAGACGGGCAGAAAAGGACTCTGTCCACTTCTGCTCTGCTGCTTCAGATGCCCAACCCCTTTCTTTCTTCCTCCTATTCCCTCTCTTTCTGTCCAGCTCCTTCTGACTTACTGAAAACCCTGACTTCAAGGGTTCTCACACTCTCTTTCCTTTATTTGTTCCCATGTGAAATGGATCCAAAAAAGAAAAACACTTTTGCTGGAAATGTCATCTTTTTCTGACATTGTTCTAGCCTAACATGCAGCCTCTGGAATAAAGGGTTAAAAATAAGAAAAATGAACAATTGTTACTTACCTGTAAACAGGTGGTTCTCCAGTATTGGTGTCTTTCATAGATTCACATGCTTGAATATTCCCCGTCGTCGAAGTGGGAGTCCCACTGTAAATAAAATAGCAATAAAATACTAATAACATATGTATGTAAAAACATAACACATAAAATACACATTAGAAAAAGTAGTAAATACCCAGAGATAATTCCTACATAGGAATACATGGTAGAGAGAAAAAACACTTGTAACATATTTCTGTCATTATGTTAGTCCAAACTACAGCCAATCAGGCGCCAGCACCGCTCCAGAACCTTCTCCTTCGGGCTCAGTCCCTCAGATTTCGTAGCACAAGAGTGACAAAAGAGTCTATGAGGAGAAGCGAGCCTCTGAGGGGAGGAGGGTGGGTCGCTTGTGAATCCATGAAAGACACCAATACTGGAGAACCACCCGTTTACAGGTAAGTAACAATTGTTCTCCAGTATTAGGGTGTCTTTCATAGATTCACATGCTTGAATAGAATAGTGAGCAGTAGTAGTCGATAAAGGCTCGAAAAGCCATGCAACAGCATGGAAGAAACTCAATGAGACCATAATATAGTCATGCAAGTTATAACAGTAATCATAAAAACCATAATGGAGGAGGGAAGACAGAGGCTCACCTTAGTTAAAAAGATTGCGAAGCACTGCCTGTCCCACTGATGTATCTGCTTCGTTGATGGCACCCAGGCAGTAGTGTTTCGTGAATGTATGCCTGCTGGACCATGTGGCTGCTCTGTAGATCTGATGAAGCGGCACACCTGCAAACAGGGCAGTAGAGGATGACATCGCCCTGGTGGAATGGGTCCTTACTGAAGACGGAAGAGGCTTGCCGGCTTTCTGATGGCAGAAGGCAATGGCCGAAGAAATACAACGTCCTACTGATGTAAAATTTAAGGCATCTTTTAATGTCCAAGAAATGTAAGCGTTGCTCTGCCGGAGATTGAGGATCGGCAAAGAAGGTTTTCAAGAAAACAGGTTCATTAATATGGAAATCCGTGGGCACCTTAGGCAAAAAGGTTGGATTGGTGCAAAGCACTACACAGTCCGATTTAAATTTGAGAAAAGGTGGCTTAATGGTGAAGGCTTGAAGAGCACTCACGAGACGTGATGAGGTCAGAGCAAGGAGAAGGGCTACCTTCCAGGTTAGAAACTTTAAGTCCGCCTTGTGGATAGGTTCGAATGGTGCCTTCATTAGTTGAGCCAAGACGACATTAAGGTGCCAGGTAGGAGGAGGACGCCGAATAGGTGGGAACTTCCGGAACAGTCCTTTGAAAAATTGGCGAATGACTCTGGAAGAACAGAGCGAGGAGGAGCCATCCTGACGGAAACGAGAAATTGCCACCAAGAAAACTCGCAAAGTACAATGGGATAGCCCTGATTGAGCCAGTTGCAAAAAGAACGGGAGCAGCTGCGCCGGAGTGGAATGAATAGGATGGATATTAGCAGCTGCGCACCAATGACAGAACCTCTTCCACTTGTTCTTGTAGGTCTTAACTGTAGACGGAGCTCTGGCCTGAGCGAGCATGTCTCTGCAGTCTGGCGAAATATTCAAATGGGCAAATTCAAGGTGCTCAGGTTCCAGGCTGATAATTTCAGAGAGGAGGGGTCCGGATGGCAAATCTGACCCATGTACATCATGAGGAGATCCGCTCGAGGATGAAGGAGGATGGACTCGCACTGGGATAGAAGATGCAGCTCCGAGAACCACGCCTGTCGGGGCCATCTGGGGGCGATCAGGAGAATGTGTCAAGGCTGCCTCCGCATCTTCCACAACACGCGAGGCACCAGCGGAATTGGAGGAAAAGCGTAGGCGAATAGATCGCACCAGTTCATCAAAAGGGCATTCCCGCACGACCCGTGGTGGGGATGCCACCTTGCGTAAGATGGGCATTTCAAGTTCTCCGGGGTTGCAAAGAGATTCAAAGACGGATGACCCCACCGTCGAAAGACCAAGTCGAGAGTCGGTTGATGTAACTCCCACTCGTGGGTCGACAACGTGGATCTGCTTAGGGAATCTGCTAGGATGTTCGAGATGCCTGGAAGATGAACTGCGGTCAGGGTACCCTGGTGACGGAGTGCCCAATCCCAGATCGACTGAGCCAGCCGAGACAAGAGTGGAGATTTGGTTCCGCCCTGATTGTTGACATAGTGCATACTGGTTGTATTGTCCGTCTGAATAAGCACCGATTCCCCTTGGATCAGAGGATGGAACGACTTGAGTGCCAGAAAAATGGCCATCAACTCCAGCCTGTTGATGTGCCAAGATCGTTGAAGCAGAGTCCATTTGCCTTTTATGGACAGGCCTTGAAGGTGTGCACCCCATCCTTCTGAGGAGGCGTCCGTTGTCAGAGTGAGTTCTGGAGTGGTGGAAAGGAAAGAAGTCCCTGCTGCAAGTTTGGATGGCTGCGCCCACCACTTGAGAGCCGACCTCATGAGAGCGGTGACACTGACGAGGTCGTTGAATGAACCGGTGACCTGACGCCACTGTCCGTCCAATTCCTCTTGAATGGGGCAAGTCCATAGTCTGCAGTTTGGGATCAGCAAAATGCATGATGATGCCATCCCCAGAAATGACTTTAAGATCCGGACTGAAACGGACTGTGTTGCACGAATCAGAGACACTAGCAGAGAATCTTTAGTTGACGCTCTTGAGACACGAATGCTTTGGCAAGTGTTGTGTCCAAAGTGGCTCCTAGAAAATTTCTGCAGGGAGCTGGGTCTACCTGGGACTTTTCGGCATTGATTGAAAGGCCGAGGGAGCAAAACAAGTCCTGACAAAGACGAGTGTCCCGAAGTAGCTGGTTGCGAGACTGTGATTTGAGGAGGCTGTCGTCCAGGTATGGAAAAATTTGGACGCCCTGGAGACGCAGGTAAGCCACCATTGGAGCTAATACTTTCGTGAAGACACGAGGGGCGGAGCGTAGGCTGAAAGGCAGCACCCTGAACTGGAAGTCTCTCCGTCCCAACCGGAAGCGCAAGTACTTCCGATGCCGTGGAAGAATGGGGACATGCAATTAAGCGTCCTGGAGGTCGATGGTGGTCATGAAGTGGCCCATGGAGAGAAGACGCAAGATCTCTACGAGTGTAAGCATGCGGAAGGATTGGCATTTGAGATACCTGTTGAGTGCTCGCAAATCCAGGCTCGGCCGCCAATCTCCTGTCTTCTTGAGTATAAGGAAAATACGGGAAAAGAATCCCTTCCCCATTTGAGACTTGGGAACCACTTCGAAAGCACCTTTTTGGATCATAAGACGAACTTCATGGAAAAGCTTTTTGAGGAGGGCCGGAGGCGGGCCAGATGGTGGAGTGGGAGGAGGAATCTTGACGAACTCTAGTGCATGGCCCTTTGCTACAATGTTCAGAACCCAACAGTCCGAGGTGATTGAGGACCATTGAGAAGAGAACAGGGAGATTCGACCTCCAACTTTTGGGGGGAAAGGCAAGTCATTGTCGTTTGGGAGTGGATCCTCTATAGGAAGATTCCCCCTTGTAGGATTTGGAAGACTACTGACGGGAGGACTGCTGTTGGTGGGAAGAATATCGTTGATTACCCTGGTGGTAGGAGCGATATTGAGTGTTTCCTCCACGAAAAGTAGAAGAGGTGCCGTGTCCGCGTGCACCCCGAAAAGGCTGCTTACGGAACTGTAAAGTCCCTAAATAACGAGCAGTGTCAGTGTCTTTCTTGATTGTTTGCAGTGCCTCATCGACATGTGCACCAAAAAGCAACTCGCCGTCATACGGCATATCCAGGATCTTCACCTGTACCTCCTGGCGAAAAGAGGTGGAACGTAACCAACCCTGCCTTCGCTAAACAGCTGCCCCAGCAACCTGCCGGGAGCCAGTACAAGCAATATCAACAGCACAATCAATTTCTTCCGACGTTCTCTCTCCTTCTTGAAGAATATTCAAGGCTTCCGCATTGGAGGGTTCCGGGACGAGGGCCACAAGGACAGACATGTCTGACCACATCTGGCGGTCGTAGCGCCCTAAAATGGCTAAATCATTAGCCGCTTTCACCGTAGAAGAGGCCATCGTTGAAAATTTGCGTCCAATAGCGTCAAGGCGACGACCTTCCCGATCAGGAGGAACTGTAATGGGAGAAGTCGGGTTCCGGGAACGACGCTGTGCAGCTTGGGTGACCACCGAATCTGGCTTTGGCTTCGCAATCAGGCACGCTGGAGATCCAAAGGGCGCCTTATATTTCTTCTCAAGGCGGGGAGGACGGCGTTTGAATTTGGTAGTCGTCCCACTCAACCATGTGACTGGCGTCATCATCATCATCATCATGAACTTCACCATCCTCACGTTCTGGAAGAATGTCATCATTGTCATACACTGTAGTGTGTATTCGAACTGACGTCTGAACCTGAGGAGAAGACGCTGGTGGCTGATTCAAGTCCCACTGAGGCATCACAAAGGGAACAGGAGGGAACATGTGTGTGATGCCTTTCAAGAATCTATTTACAACAGGGGACTTGTGAAGAGAAGGCTGATCAGGAAGCCTTAAGAAGGCTGAAATGGCCGAGAGGTAGCCCTTGATAGTGCCCAGAGCAGAACCCTGCTGGGCAAGAGAAAGAAGAGAGAGGAGAACCTCTGAAAGGAGGGGCAGAGAGTGGATCCACAGCCTTTGCTGTGCACCATGCCACAAATTTGTTCCACCTGCAGGCGTATACCGTTTTTGTGGAGGGACGCCTGGCTGCCAGAATCACATCACAAACTTCAGGAGGCAAGTCAAATGGCCTCAACTGCCGCCGCTCAATCTCCACGCATGTAGGTGGAGACTGGACAGGTTCGGGCGGAGGACCCTCCCCTGGTGCTGCGACAGAAGGTCCTCCCGAAGAGGCAGACGAAGCGGGGGATCGACTGACATGCTGAGTAGCTCGGGATACCAGTAACTTCGTGCCCAGTCCGGAGCCACAAGGATGACTTGGGCACGGTCTCGCCTGATCTTCTTCAGCACTCTGGGCAGAAGTGGTATAGGCGGAAAGGCGTACAACAGACCGCAGCTCCACTCACGACGAAAAGCGTCGCAGAGCGAGTGCCACCTTGAAAATTCCAACGCGCAGAACTGATGACATTGCGCGTTCTCTTCGGTGGCGAATAGATATAACCAAGGCTCTCCCCACTGCTGAAAGAGACCTTGCGCCACGTCCGAGTTCAGACGCCATTCGCGATCCATCATGCACCGGCGACTGAGTTCGTCTGCCCTGGCGTTCAGGGAACCTGCCAGGTGTTGAACCACCAGGGTGACGCCCTGGTGTTCCAGCCATTGCCAGAGGCGCAGAGCCTCCTGGCAAAGGGTCCATGACCCCACCCCGCCATGTTTGTTGCAGTACCAAATGGCTGTCCGTGAACACCTGCACTACACTTTCCGAAACAGAGGGAAGGAATGCCTTCAGTGCAAAACGGATCGCCCGCAGCTCCAGAAGGTTATTATGGAGCCGGGACTCCGCCGGAGACCAGAGGGCTCTGATCTCCCTCTCTCCCATGTGGCTCCCCATCCCAGGAGGGACACATCCATCACCACTACGTGCTTCGGTTGGGGTAGGAAGAGAGATCTGCCGCTGACCCAATCGCGGTTTGTGAGCCACCACTGCAACTGACTCGCAGTGCCCTCCGAGATCAGGACTTGGTCGGACAGGTTGCCCTGATGCTGTGCCCACTGAAACTTCAGGTCCCACTGCAGAGCCCGCATCCGCCACCTGGCGTGATGCACCAGAAGGATGCAGGAGGCCATCAATCCCAGGAGCCGCAGCGTCAACCTGACCGAGACTCTGGATAAAGGCTGAAAGATCGGTATCAGAGCCTGAGTATCCCGAACCCGCGCCAAGTCCCTTACCGCTCGGATGAAAAGGAGCTTCTGAGAGGGGCACAGGTGTGACTTCGGCACGTTGATGAAGAACCTCAGCGAGTGCAGGAGGTCAGCCGTAGTCTGGAGGTGGGAGACGACTGTTTTTTGCGAGCTCGCCTTCACCAACCAATCGTCGAGATAGGGGAAGACTGAAACTCCTGATCTGTGCAGATGAGCTGCAACCACCGCCATCACTTTCGTGAACACCTGAGGGGCGCTGGTAAGGCCGAAGGCGAGCACCGTAAACTGAAAGTGCTCGTGGCCTACCGTGAACCGCAGGTAGTGCCGGTGGGCCGGCAGGATGGGGATGTGGAAATACGCGTCCTGCAAGTCCAACGCTAGCAGCTAGGACCTGAGCCAAAGTCAGCATCTTAAACTTCTCCTTCCGGAGGAAGCTGTTGATGCTCCGTAGGCCCAAGGTAGGGTGTAGGCCTCCTTTGCCCTTCTTGGGTACCAGAAAGTAGTGGGAATAGCAACCACGTCCTACTTCTGGCCCCGGAACATGCTCGATGGCCCCCTTGGCCAAGAGGGCCGTAACTTCCTCGTGCAGAAGTGGCAAGTGATCCCCCGACATGCGATGGTACTGAGGTGTCATGGCTGGAGGGGTTGCCTCAAAGGGGAGGGAGTAGCCCCTTCAGGCGATTTGCAGCACCCACCTGTCCGACATGATGGTACGCCAGTGGAGGAGGTGATGGCGAACCCTGACTCCCACTGGCGTCGGATGGGCCTGAAATGCCAGACTAGGAAGGCTTAGAGGCAGATGCTGCGGGAGCGGATGTGGACTGACCCTGCCGTTGTCCCTTGGCACCGCCGCGTCGGTAACCACGTCCGCGACCTCGGTTGAGTCTGGTTCTGCGGCCTGTGGCTGGCTGGACGTGAGGGGGCGCCTCTTCCTTGGCCCCGAAAGGGGCAAAAAGCAGTAGTTTGCTAGCGTTGGCCTAGGCCCAAGGACTTGGCAATAGAACTGGAGTCCTTGAAACGCTCCAGCCCACTGTCCGCTTTGTCGCCTAAGAGGCGACGGCCATCAAAGGGCATGTCCATGAGCTTGGCCTGGACATCCCCAGAAAAGTTGGCAGACCTCAGCCAGGCGTGGCGGCGAACCGCCACTGTCGTTGCAATATCTAGCGAGTCCGCGGTGTCATATCCACACCGGATCAAGTAGCGTGCTGCATCCCGCCCTTGGGCGAGCCGTGTCCGGGCCTCCTCCGGGGCGCTGTGGCAGCACCTCCGCAACCGTATCCCACAGAGAGTGGGTGTAATGGCCCAAAAGGCAGGCGGTGTTGACAGACCGCAGCCTCAAACTCAGGGAGGAGAACAGTTTCTTCCCAAACTGATCATACCTTTTGGATTCCCGATCCAGTGTGGAAAAGTAAATTTTGCCATGTTCTGTGTCCCTACGTGTTCCCCATCTTATGTTATATGTGCATGATTAATATGCATATGTATTCCCTATGATCGATTAAAGACGCAATTACAGCTGTGTCCATCTCTAGTATGCCAGTTCCTAGTTTTCGTGAATACAACGAGCATCAGGCCTATGTAAAGTTATGTTGCCACGTTTCACAGTGTGCACGTTAATTCAGTAAAAGTCCCCGTTTCTAGGCCTCAAAAGGGCCCGGACTCAGATTCAGCTCCTGTCTCCTGAACCCTCTCCGAGGAGCGATACAGCCCCCACCTGTATCCCTGACCCTTCACTTACTTCCTGCCTCACAGTGCCCGGCTCGGCCTGGCTCTGCCTGTCAGTCTGCCAAGAGTATGTTATGATTCCAGTTATCAGTCCAGCTCTCCTTCCCTGCATTCCTAAGCTACTGAATCGCATCAATAGTTTCCGTCATGGTCTAGCCTTTACGTCTCCATGTAAGAGAAATACTGTATTAATGGTCATTTAATATTCCTCAACACGCACTACATGTAGAATAATGCATGCACCAGTCTTAGTGTCTGTTAGCCTTTACCCTGATAACTTTTGGATTCTATCAAGATGTTCTCTAAACATCAGATACTAGATAGTGTTTAGGTACATGTCGCTCTGACACTCCAGACTTTCGTCTCTCCTTCTAGCGCAGAAGTCATAGCCCCCAGTTTCTCCCTAGTAACACGTCATTGCCAGCTTGAGCGCACCACTAGGTTAGAGGTCCCGGCTCCTTAGGTAGCCCCCTCCATGTTTCCGCCCCATTTATGACATATTCTGTTACGTTTGCATCACATGTCTATGTATACGCCTCTTGTTACACCTACTTTCTGCCTTATCTTTCGCGACTGCTACAGGCCCTGCCCACTGCTACGCCTATTGTACTGAATGCTATGTATTTTGTTTAACTATATATACTTGTGCACTGTTATTAAAAGTTAGCTGTTAGCTGCTGTTGTCCCGATCCTGCCCCTGTGCAGCGCTGCCATCCTATTCCCGTGCAGGTTGTCCTGTTCCTGTCCTTTATGCTGTATTAAACCTGCCAACTCCAGCTACCTCGAATCTTGACTCTTATTTATTGAGCTATCTGTTATTATATATCCAGTCAAAAATAGAGGTATTATTTATTTATTTACCACATAATGGCGCCCGAACAGGGACTTGCCCTTTCCCCACGCGCCGGTGAAGCCACGCAAGCCCCCTGATCCTCTGCAGCCGTGACGGAACCATACCGTGCACGTGCAGATATTTCTGCTTCAAGTATCCCTCAGGCCCACGGAGGAGACGGAGGTTGCGGTCCAGCATCCAGACGAGGCGGTGGAGGAACGCGGCGAGTCCCGACCAGAGCCCAAGCCGAGAGTCCAAGGTCCGAGGTATCCAGAGGCCCACCCGTAACAGAAGTCCGAAGTCCGTCCGTCGTCGTAGCAGTCCAGTCCAGTCCGAGGCCTTCCGTTCTTGCTGCCCGGTGAGTACCGTTGCTGGGGTAGTATCTAGACAGGGTCAATTGCATTGTCTCTGGTCCGTGGGTTTGGGTACACAGATCCAACACAAAGTGTCCACTTAGGTGGATGCGGGTCCTGACGTGTCTCTTTATGAGACCGGTAAGTTTCGTACTGTTTTAGCAGTGCATCTAGTTTCTGTTCTAGCCCGTTCTGTTCTCGAGAAATTCATGTATTCTGTTTTCAGTATTCCAGGTAGTATTTTGTCCGAACTGTTATCCTAAATGTCATTCATGTATTTCAATGTCGTGGTATGAAAGTGGTGTTTCTTCAGTAATTATCGTGTTCATTGTGTATTGTATTGTGTCTAGACTCCAGCCCAGTCATGCCATTGTTTTCCAAGTTACGTCAGTTAAAAACTAGAAAAGGTCTGTTAGAAGAAGCAGTTCCTGTCCCGCCTAGGGACAGTCCAGGTCATTTTATGTATCAAAAGCATGGCATAAGTGCCATATTGTATCTAGATTTGTGGGTGGAGTACACCAAACAGTTAGAAGAGAAATATAGATGGCCCGTATCGGGTACATGGGATGCAGAGTGCATCATGCGAGTAGAAGAAGCATTATGGAAAAAGAAAGCCAGACAGTCACAGAAAGATGCCATCGAGTTATGGCGCAAAGAATCTCATAAAAGAACCGAAAAAGAAATCAGAAAGTCAGAATTAAGTAGAGAATCCTCAGAAAGAGCCCAAGAAAGGGAACTAATCGAAATAGGTGAACGAGTTAAAACCGAACAGTCAGACAGACAGAGGAATGCCCTTATTAAGGGTATGTATCCTCTTCTTGCCGAGGGCTTGCCAAAAGCAACCCCGGAGGCATCCAGTAATTTCCCGCCACCTTTAGTTCCGACCAAGCTACGTCACAAACCGACCGCAGCTGATATTTTTCTCTCGTCCTATTTGGACGACACAGTCCCAGAATATGCAAATCCTGTTCCGCCAGCTCTTGTAAATAATGTAAATCCTGCTCCTCCAGTCACCGGGGCACCTGTTACAGCACCTGTTACAGTACCCCCGGTCCAGCCCGTAGTACAAATTCCCGCCACATCAGTCACTCTGCCAGCACGAAGAGTATCAGTCGACAATTCCAGCTTAGGGGCCGCGGGAGGAGGTCCTCCTGGTACCCCGCCGCCAAGTAGACGTCTAGGGCCAGTCGAGTTACATGAACGTGCGTTACAGCGTACGCCTAAATATCAGTCCATTGCAGAAATCAGGCGAGCTCTTACTGAATGCTGTTATGATCCAGTCCCAGGCGAGGATAGTATGGTTATATATTCCGTACGTATAAGGCAGGTGTCCGAGTATTTGGTCACCCTACCGAATATGAAAGAAGATCTAGACAGAATGTATCGTTTCATTCGTACTGGAGACGATCCAGAAAGTATCGGTGAAGTCATGTCTCTCAGAAAATCTGAGATCCAGTTCATGTTATTAAGTTTCTGATCAATTGTTTAATACGGGAACAAGATTCCCCGACTAAAGATCCGACCGAAATGAAAATTCTGACAAAGTGGAGTGATAATATAGCCGAGGGTAAGCACAAGACACTCAATAGTATAGAGAGTATGTACAAGAAAATACGTAAAGAAATAATAAGGTTACACGAACAACGCAGAGAAGCACAAGCGAGAAAGAAAATGACTCTCCTACTGAAGAGGTAGACGACGAGAATACCGCCAGAATAGCGTATGTAGGTAAATCTAGATTTCCAGACCGACATTTACGCCTAGAACACAAGAAAGTCTTTCATCATCCAGCACCAGAACAAGGCTCTCTAGAACAAGTATTTCAAGCTACCGATCACATTCTGAAATCACGAATCGGTTATAGTGAATTAAGTACCATGCATGAACAAGAACTAGCCCGATCAGCAGTCCGATGGATTACTGATTCTACCACTTTTCCAGACGAAATAGTGGCACAAATGTTTCTGAAACTGCCCCCAGCCGAGCAGCGACTGGTGGGTATGTATATGATCCAGCACCTCATTACGCTGTATGAGGGTCAACATTCTGATCCAGGTCCGTTACATGATATCCTGAACGAGTTACTCCAGTATAGATGGAAAGGTTTAGGTACCGATTTAATTAGTACCATTCTAGAACAGCGCCACAAATATAGAACGTTTCTGAACCCACATTTTGTTCATGTCTCACCTCCAGAAAGTAAACCGTTTTACATAGACAGACAGCATCCGTTACGAGAAGTACACCCAGTTAGGACAGCGGGTGGTGAGATGCAACGAGTATTTGTTTACACCCCAGTTACCAAGATGGAACTCTTAGAGATGAAGAAGTTAATTCCCTGTCACGATAAAGATCCAGCAGGGTTCCACCGTGAATTAAAAGACATGCTCCGTATGGGAGAATACACGTATCCAGATATTATTAAAATGTTAAAAGTCCTGTTGCCTGCGGGCATATACGAAAAACTCAAGGAAAAGGATTGGGAGGTGGGAGAGAAAAAGATCGATTGGACAGCTCTAGAAGCTGAAGATAAGATACGAGTACCAGGTACCGGTCTTGGAGACAAATGTAAAGAATTACCTGAACTGTTAATACAAGTTTTGCCTAGATTATTAGCCACTAAAAAGGAAGACTGGGATGCAATCTCAGCCTGTAAACAGAAACAAGACGAAGACACTAGTGATTTTTATTCTAGATTTGAGAAATGTTTTATAATAAACAGTGGTTTAAAGACGAGTAGCGAGTCATACCCTCATCTTTTTGTTACTAAACTAGTCGAGAATTCAAGTCCACAAGTTAAAAATCGAGTTTTGAAAGTCGAGAGTACCTGGCAAGCTAATACTCCGTCCCAAATGCTCCAGATGCTCCAGTATCACCAGAATAGAATCAGAGAAGAGCAAGAACACGAGAGAAGACGTATGAAAGACACGAAAATGAAAGTACTAGTTGCACAATCTGTTCCACAAGACAGTCAGAAGAGGGGTCCGAATCAAGCCAGTCATCCTGCAGTTCCCGTTAAAGGGACATGCAATTATTGTAAACAGCCAGGTCATTTTATAAACGAGTGTGCAGTTCTGAAACACAACATAGCCACTGGTAAGACTAAAGAAAGACCACGTCCGCCTAGACAAGAACAAGTTTCACAGACTTCTCAGCCACAGAATGCACAACAGACGGTTACAGCACCGCAGCCTATCGCTGCAACACAGCATGTTACACAGCAGATGTACCAGTATGCACAGACATGTATCAGAGTATCCAGAGTATCAAGCGTATTCATGAAACAGCCTAGAGAGGGAGGTAGGCTTGCCTCTCATCGAGATTCCTGTAGATCAAGAGGGTCCCTATGTTCACAGTCAAGTATTAGGGAAAGACAGAAAGTTCTTGATTGATACAGGGGCAAGTAGGACGACTATTAGTCATGACGAGGTTCCAGGGGCTCCGCTCTCAGGCTCTAGAAATGTTTCCCTTGGATTTTCAGGAAAGCCAATAGTTAACGAGATATCAAAGCCAGTTACTCTAGAAGTTGGTCCATTGTCCCGAACTACTGATCTATTACTTACGAAGTCATGTCCAGAAAATTTGTTAGGCATTAAGACATTGAAAGAATTAGGTACAGTTATTTGTTGTTCCCCAGAGGGAATACGTTTGTTTTTACGTGACTTCAAGGGTCACTATGTTTTACGAGATTTTGATCCAAGATTGTCTAATGTTCCGCAGCATCTATGGGCGCAAGGTCCAACTGATGTTGGTTTTATGCAAATCACACCCCATCGTGTGACTCTCAAACCAGGTATTGTTTTGCCACGAATCAGACAGTACAGATTGCCACCTGAGGCTGTAGCAGCCTTATCCAAAATTATTGACGAGCTCATTGCTCAAGGAGTAGTTGTAGAAACTGACTCCAATGTATGTAATTCTCCTATCATTCCAGTCATAAAACGTACTGATCCAAATGCACCCCCAGTATATCGATTAGTGATTGACCTTCGAGAACTCAATAAATGTATCATTCCCCAGTACCCAGTTGTTCCAGATATCTCATCTCTGTTGACAGCTATTGATCCTGAGGCAATATTCTTTACCGTAATCGACCTCAAGAACGCATTTTTCAGTGTCCCCATTCATCCAGACAGTCAGTTTCTTTTCGAATTTTGTTTAAATGGAAGGAGCTATAAATTCACACGAGCTCCTCAAGGTTTCACAGAAAGTCCTAGTATTTACAGTCAAGCACTTAAGAGACAACTGGACAACATTCACATGCCAACTGACACTGCCCTGCTCCAGTATGTCGATGATCTACTGATCACAGCCCGTTCTGAACGTGATGGTGAGCAAGCGTCACTTACAGTTCTGTATTTCCTAGCCGAGATGGGGCACAAGGTGTCCCCTTCGAAGCTTCAATTCTGTGTCCAGCAAGTGATCTACTTAGGCCACTTACTGTCCAAGTGGGGTAGGCAGTTGACACCTGACCGTATCCAGTTAATAGCGAGTCTTCCTCAGCCCAAGACACAGAAGGAGGTACGTGCTTTTATCGGCCTCACTTCTTATTGCCGACAATGGATTCCTCAGTATGCATTTCTAGCCAAACCACTGATACAGTTAACGACACAGGAGGCAGCCGTATCGACTGTCCTCCCTTGGACATCTGAACATACACTTAGTTTTAATGAGTTGAAGAAAGCTTTATGTCAAGCTCCTGTTCTAGCAACACCGAACTACAGTAAGTCTTTTACGCTTTTTGTCACAGAACGTGATGGTACTGCATTATCTGTTCTCACACAAGATCAAGCAGGACAATACAAGCCCTGTGCTTATTTTTCTAGCACATTAGATCCAGTAGCCCAGGCTCTGCCTGCGTGCCTCAAGTCAGTTGCAGCCACAGCACTAGCTATCAGACAAAGTGATTCTATAGTATTAGGACACTCCTTGACAGTACAAGTTCCACACTCCGTGGAAGTTCTTTTAAACCGAACACAGACTCAGCACTTGACCATTGCACGATTGACAGGTTATGAACTGACACTGTTCCAGCCACACATAGAAATCAGACGCTGCAACATTCTAAATCCTGCTACACTGTTACCGTCAGTTACTTCAAATCCTGCCACACATGACTGTGTGGAAGTTGTTAACACTATGACAAAGCCAAGACAAGATCTGACAGATATTCCATTACCAGATCCCGACCTGACACTTTATGTGGATGGTTCATGTATGAGAACAAGTACAGGAGAACTAGTAGCCGCGTACGCAGTGACTACTGACACTGAAGTTATTGAAACACACCGTATTGACACCCTGTCTGCTCAAGCAGCAGAGCTAGTCGCTCTGACACAAGCCTGCATACATGCCAAGAACCTGAAAGTTAATATTTACACAGATTCACGCTACGCATTCGGAGTCGTACACGACTTTGGAGTGCTCTGGCAGGAGAGAGGTTTCATGACTTCTCATGGAACCAAGATTCAGCATGGTTTCCTTATTCAAGCTCTGTTAGATGCAATACATTTACCAACAGCTATCGCTATCATGAAGTGCAAAGCACATACGAAAGTCACTGACATTATTTCCCAAGGTAACGATCTAGCAGATCGAACAGCCAAGTTTACAGCCCAGACTCCGGACATTCCAGTTAGCAAGACACCGACATCCACTCTAGAACAGACTACTTGTATGACAGTCAAGGACCCTACTCAAGATGTCATAGATATCCAGTTACATGCTACTCCCGAAGAAATTAAGAAATGGTCCGAACAAGGAGGGGTCCAGACAGATCAGGGATGGGTGACGAAGGGAAAAGCCACATGGTTTCTCCCCGACTCTATGGTTCAAGTCATTATCAATACCGCACATAGTCCTGCACACCTAGGAGAAAAAGCCATGGTAGACAGTATCCAGAACATTTGGTTTAACAAGCATTTACGAGCTGCAGCCAAGCAGAAAGTCCGTACTTGTATGATATGTTGTCAATTCAATCCAGGTAAAAGTGTCCCGGTGGAACAAGGTGGGTTCCAACCCCCTGACCACCCTTTTGAAGTCCTCCAGATGGATTATATTCAGATGGAGCGATGTCGAGGTTTCAAGTATGTCCTTGTAGTTGTATGCGCTTTGTCCAGGTGGACAGAAGCATATCCAGTCCCAGATTACACAGCCGCGACCACTGCCAAGCAGTTGGTTCGTGAATTTTTCCCCCGCTATGGACTCCCCAGGGTCGTGTATTCTGATAACGGCCAGCCATTCTCATCCGAACTTATGAAGCACGTTTCCCTTTTGTTAGGGTACCAGTGGAAGTTTCATTGTGTACGCCATCCTGAAGCAGCAGGTCTCGTAGAGAGACATAATCAAACCTTGAAAATCCGTATTGCCAAAGTCTGTCAAGAAAAAGGTGTAGACTGGTTAGTTGCTCTGCCAGTCGCCCTATTCTATATGCGCATGGTCGCACACTCCAGATCAGGTCTGTCCCCTTATGAGGTCGTATTCGGCCGCCCCCCGAATATGTGGGGTACACCCAGACCCCGAAGTATTACAGATGTTTCCAGTAATATGCTGACAGATTACCTAGCTTCCTTGATGTCTGCCCTACACTCTTGTCGTTCACAGGTTGCCGCCGCATTTCCAGACAATACCGAGGTGAAACCGCATGAAATCGTTCCAGGAAGTCTAGTGCTTGTCCGGAATTTCGATCGTTCAAGTCCGCTGGAGCCTCGCTGGAAGGAGCCGAAGTTAGTCCTTTTGACCACCCGCACTGCCGTCAAGTTGGAAGGCAGGAAGGGGTGGGTGCACCTGTCGCATGTCAAGAAATTTCACGGACTCCGACTAAAAACTGTTTCCAAGAACATTTCCAAGGATTGTCAAGATTTTAAAGACTGCCAAGATACTATTCTTAAGGACTGTCCCGCTAATAACTTTGATTCAAAGCCCTCCCTGTTAGAGAAAACTCCACAGCAGGAGTATAAACAGAAGCTACGGTCTAGTAAAATAAGTCAGCCAGTTTAATTGTGTAAGTCCCCCTGGGTGAAACGGTTAGACAGGTATCTGACATGTATGAAATAGACCCCCATAGTGAAAGAGTTAGTCAAAGCTCTATCCGATGTATCGTTTTTCTAAGTTTTATTTTGTTTTTAACTTTGATGGTTACCTGCACAAGTTATGCATTTTATTTATGTTTTCCAATTTCTCATGTAAATATGTTTTCTAATGCTACAGTAGAGCACACGTTTAGTGATCTGCCTCCTCATGAACTATCCTATCGTCTTGCTATGCGCAACAATACATTTATCCGTATGTTACATTATTCACACCAGACCAGCAATGCCACTAATTGTTGGGTGTGTGGTCGACTCCCCCCTTTCCAGACACCGAAGGGAGTTCTGCCACTGTTTCCTTATCCGTTTTCACATAATGGTTCATGTGGAGCCTGGTCCATGTTAACGTCATCCTCAACAGATATGTCCTTTCTGAACAGTACATGTTTTCCAGACAAGCAAGGTCTTCCCCACAGAACAGGGTTAGATCTAGAAAATGAAGTTTATAATTTGGGTAATTATTCTTCGAATTTCATGGTCCTGAATGTTCAGTCTGATCCTACTCCAGACTTACCTGCTATTTCAGTACTACCAGTCAAAGGCGAATTATGTGTCAGAAAAAATGGTTCCGCACATGTAGGACATAGTGATTGTACTACTATTGTCAAGTATAGTGACAGTGGGAAATCTATTTTCAAAGCTTCACGTCATTCTTATTTTGTTTGTGGTCAGACCGCATATGTTCGTCTGCCCCTCGATTGGGATGGAACCTGTTACATGCCTTCCTACTGCCACCAGTTTTTCTAGCCCCATCTGATTATCACAGAAACACACATCTAGTACACATTAGACATAGAAGGGAGATTGAGTCCCCGATTGTCGATCAAACTGAAACTGCTCTAGAACAGTATACAGACTTCAATAGAGGTTTCTTCTTCTTTATAGGCCCTATCCAGAATAGTAAGTTAATCCGTAGGTTAACCAGAACCCTTGAAGCAGTAGTGAATGAGACTGCCTCTGCTCTAGGTAACTTAACCGAAGAGCAATCTGCTATGAGATTTGTCGTGCTCCAAAATCGTCTCGTTCTTGACGTCATACTGGCCGATAGAGGAGGAGCATGTAGAGTCATCGGATCTAGTTGCTGCATTTTCATTCCTAATAACGCGCCGTCTGTTTATTCAGCTATAACCAGACTTCATAAAATCGCCCATCAGTTACACCAGAATCCAGGCACCTGGACATGGTCCGGTTGGTTCTGGAGTATAATTTCTGCCTGGGGATGGAAAGTATTGTCATTTCTAGGTATTGCAGTAGCGATCATATTCAGTTGCTGCCTCTGTATACAATGTGGCCCTGCGATTTGCGGCATTTGTGCTACCTCTTGTATTCCTAGTCCCAAGTCCCGTCCTAAGTCCCGTTCCAAGGCAATTCGAGACGAGCAAATGATACTGTATGAAATGATAGATGGTATCATGAATATAGATGTTTCCTGATGGAAACGTAGTGACAAGGAGGGAATGTGGAAAAGTAAATTTTGCCATGTTCTGTGTCCCTACGTGTTCCCCATCTTATGTTATATGTGCATGATTAATATGCATATGTATTCCCTATGATCGATTAAAGACGCAATTACAGCTGTGTCCATCTCTAGTATGCCAGTTCCTAGTTTTCGTGAATACAACGAGCATCAGGCCTATGTAAAGTTATGTTGCCACGTTTCACAGTGTGCACGTTAATTCAGTAAAAGTCCCCGTTTCTAGGCCTCAAAAGGGCCCGGACTCAGATTCAGCTCCTGTCTCCTGAACCCTCTCCGAGGAGCGATACAGCCCCCACCTGTATCCCTGACCCTTCACTTACTTCCTGCCTCACAGTGCCCGGCTCGGCCTGGCTCTGCCTGTCAGTCTGCCAAGAGTATGTTATGATTCCAGTTATCAGTCCAGCTCTCCTTCCCTGCATTCCTAAGCTACTGAATCGCATCAATAGTTTCCGTCATGGTCTAGCCTTTACGTCTCCATGTAAGAGAAATACTGTATTAATGGTCATTTAATATTCCTCAACACGCACTACATGTAGAATAATGCATGCACCAGTCTTAGTGTCTGTTAGCCTTTACCCTGATAACTTTTGGATTCTATCAAGATGTTCTCTAAACATCAGATACTAGATAGTGTTTAGGTACATGTCGCTCTGACACTCCAGACTTTCGTCTCTCCTTCTAGCGCAGAAGTCATAGCCCCCAGTTTCTCCCTAGTAACACGTCATTGCCAGCTTGCGCGCACCACTAGGTTAGAGGTCCCGGCTCCTTAGGTAGCCCCCTCCATGTTTCCGCCCCATTTATGACATATTCTGTTACGTTTGCATCACATGTCTATGTATACGCCTCTTGTTACACCTACTTTCTGCCTTATCTTTCGCGACTGCTACAGGCCCTGCCCACTGCTACGCCTATTGTACTGAATGCTATGTATTTTGTTTAACTATATATACTTGTGCACTGTTATTAAAAGTTAGCTGTTAGCTGCTGTTGTCCCGATCCTGCCCCTGTGCAGCGCTGCCATCCTATTCCCGTGCAGGTTGTCCTGTTCCTGTCCTTTATGCTGTATTAAACCTGCCAACTCCAGCTACCTCGAATCTTGACTCTTATTTATTGAGCTATCTGTTATTATATATCCAGTCAAAAATAGAGGTATTATTTATTTATTTACCACACCAGAGGAGCGGTCGGGAATGTGGTCTGGGACATAGAGGCCTGGATGAACAGGCTCTTGGGGGTGGGGTGAACGGACAGAAAGCAGGGGTCGGCCGGAACCGGGCGGTGGCGTCGGTCACGTTCCGATCCACAGGGAGGCCTGTGGAGGGCATGGACCAGGTGCCCATCAGAACGTCGGTGAGGGCTTCGTTAAACGGCAGTAGAGGCTCCGAGGCGCTTGCCTGCGGTTTGAGCATCTCAGTGAGGAGGTTAGTCCTCACGGCCGCGACAGGGAGCTCAAGAGCCAAGGCCTTGGCCACCCTGTTCAACACCACGCTGTAAGCAACCACCTCTTCCGAAGCCATGGAAGGAGGAGAGACGAATCCGGTGTCGGGCGAAGTGTCCAGACCACTGGCCTCCCCCAGCTCTTCTGCCCAGTCCTGGCTCTTCTGCCCAGTCCTGGCTCAACTGGCCCTGCTGAGCCAGAGGGTCCTCAGAACCCTCCCAGTCCTCCTCGTTATCCATCTCCTGATAAGCAGGCAAAAATGATGGAGCCGGGTCGTAGGTGAAGGCTTCACCCATCGACGGCGGAGACGGCGCCGGACCCGGACTGAAACTCGGGTCGACGTCATTGGGAGCGACACCCTCGGGGTTGGCGCTAGCCGAGGAGTCGTAAGGTCGACTGGCAACGACCCGGATCCAGGCCTGGATCCTGCGGGGCCCTGCGGCGTCGGGACAGGAGTCGACGACGGCGCCGGAGCCGCCAGCCCGCTAGGGCTCCCAGTCGGACCCGCGGGGCCCGAAGGCGCCTCGGCAGGTTCCGACGGAGGGAAGTGCGTCCTCATGGTCGTGAGGAAAGCACTGATCTCCTCCGGTGTCACGTGCAGCCCAGGGACCGGCGGGTATGGAGCTGAACGTGGGCCTGCGTCTCCAACGGAGCCGCGTGGGAGGTGTCACCCGAACCCCTGGCCACGTCGTGCGAGCGTCGGGGGGAGTCAGAAGAGCGATGATGCCTCTTCAACTTCTTTTTCAAATGCCTCGACTTACCTGAGGACTTGAAGCCTGACGATTGGTGGTGACTCGTCAAGCGGCGATGACTGCGGCTCCGTGACCGGTCCCTCAATTTCCTCCTCGACTGGGACCTCGAGTGGCGCAGACCCGACTGCCGGAGCTCGAGCAGCTTACGGGACCGCTCCCGTCTAGCCTTCGAGGTCAAGGCCCTGCAGTTGGGGCTCGACTTGTCATCATGGTCGGCCCTGAGGCATTAAGGGCACCGACGGTGGGGGTCGGTCACCGACATCAGGCGGTGACGGGTCTCGCAAGGATTAAAACCAGGCATCCCTATCGGCACCGCGAGTCGAAGGTCGACTTGAAAAGTGATAAAAAAAAAAGTTAGTCAAAAAATGACTAGAGTACTGCTCTTCCCGGATCTGCGCTTGCTGGCGCGGAAAAAAGAAGAACTGACGTCAGCGTGTGAGGGTGGCGTCTAGGTACTCCAACGACATCATCCCGGCGATCACGACCCCGACGACGGACGCGGAGCAGCAGACGACGCCTAGCCACGCGCAGGGGTACTGATGACGAAAACTTTACAGATCCAGTCTCACGCCTGGGGATATTCTGAGGTAAGGAATCTAACACTAATCTGGTTCTTTCAGATTCCGGAGGTACTGCAATGCCGGATTGATGGGTGGGGTGGAACAAAAAATGTGTATTGTGGCTGTGTTCAGGGATGTAGTCTTTTTACCATACTGCTTATGTTTTGTAAGGAAATAAGCAATGGACATTGAAATGGGTCAATTCCATGCACTGTAGTCATGTCATTAACTTTCCAGGCATTAAGGTAACTATGCTGTTCCTGCTTACATTTTACATGCTTTACTTAATTTTGCATTCCCTATGAGTGTTTGCTTTTTCACGGATGTTGTTACTTCTTTTCCCAGGCAACATATTACTCATATCTAGTGCGTAATTCAAATTGAGCCGCGTCCAGGTGTTTATAGTGGGGCACAATTGGGTTGTAGCTGAAGGCAGTGCGAGTTTCTTTTAGTGGGGGAGAGGATGGGGCACTATGGTCAGAGCTGCAAAATTCGAAACTGGGGACCAAGGTTCAGCCTTCATGACCAGTCCACCAGACCACACTCCTCAGGGAGCACAGTCCCATGCTAGACCTTAGAAGGCGCCGTAAGAACGTGGGAGCCCTGGTGTCTTAGCACCAGCAAGACAACCCTAGCGGTGGCAAGTGTGGGTTAACCTTGAAGGCTTGTCCACCAAAAATCCATGCTAAAGTTCACCTCCAGTCTTGTGGGCAGGCCTATAAAGCAGCACACCCTAGAGCAACAGTGACTCTCTCACTGAGGTCACTAGACCCTTGAGCAGGGCGGCTCTAGGCCGGTGTGATCTGACTTTGGGTGGGGGTGTCATGTTTGCAAGTATATTCTGTTTCTAAAAGCACTTGCTGCCTCCTTCCTGGCCTCCAGCACTTTTCAGCAACAATAACAAATGTCATGATAACTCTGGTGATTAATGTTCTTCCTAGGGAGAGATCGAGTGGAAGTTTTGAATCATGGAAAGGTAGCACAGTTTGTTAATGTGCCTGCTGCAAAAAACATGTAGCATGCAGATCACAAAGTGCACATAATTGACAAAAGCAGTAACCCACTGACCTATGTACGAGACCCCTTTGTTACTTGCAGTTTATAAGTTAAAGTCCTAACATAGAACAGTGAGCTATTACCTGTCATCTAAGAGCTGCATGCAAACTGCAAGGTATAAATTAGAGCGTTATGTTTTTTACCCCCAGTCTTTGATTATCTTAATGTTGCAAAAAGTGTTCATTTGGATACAAATCAATTCTGATTATTAAAGAGAACCCCCAACCATGGTATTAAGTTTTAAATTCTGCGTTTCTGTTTCTCCAGACCTATCACTACTAAACTATACTGCCTACTAGTATGGTAGTCATGTGACTCCTACACCTTGTGATCCTTAAGTCTTTTGTAACATTTTCTATACAGGGATTACACACATATAATTGATTGGCTCTGTGTGATGTAAAGTGCTCTGACACCCTACACTGGTATGAGTGAGTGGCTCTGTAAATCAAATTAAATGCATCTGAGAGAGAGTGTGGTTCTGGGGCATTGAGGGGCACTGTTAAAGGGTGGTAGTGAGGGAATCAGTGTTGGAGGGAGTCATGGGTGGGCACCTACAAACATTTTCGCACAGGGTTCCCACCAGCACTAAAGCTGGTACTGCCCTTGAGGCCAGTCCTCCTCACCCATTGGTACTTCCATTGGCCTTGTTTCAGCAGTAGTAGCCGTAGCTCACTAGGGACTGGCAATGCAGAATTTGCACGCACATCAAACTAAGTTTGCCAACTTTACAGTCTCTCTGCTTCATGCACAATCACTTTTAACATGTGCTGCCTACTTTGGGGGCACTGGAATTATGCTGCAAAGGAGGACAAAATGATGCCATAGTGTTGACTAAATTATACAGCAAAAAAAGGTTTCTAACGTAATGGAGTAAATCAAATCAAATCACTGTTTATTGTTTTAGGTAATTAAAACCATAACAATTTGTCCCCTATATAAATCAATCGCCATAAAATTTTTGTTAATTTTCCTTAAACCTTTAAAAACCTTTTGATTTCAATTAACAATAGGCAAATATGTACAAGTGTATAATAATCAACTGATAGGTCCGGAGCATTAGTTAGTCCATGTTCCACTGTATAATCAAAAGGATACATTACAGACATAAATCTAAATTGACAAATGATCTCTCTCAAGTTTCGGCCAAGCTTTTTCTTTGTGGCATTACGGAGCAGTGTCTAGGTGTTCAGTTTTAAACGCCCGCTCATGTGAGTTATGGAACTTTATCAATTGACGGTTCATTAAAGTGTCTGTCGGGTCCAGTCCAGTTCAGCTATTATAGCAGAGATGCAGGTCCTTATTCTTTTGATGTTTATTGTATTCCTCAGTAAAGTGACTTGTGCTTTTAAGAGTTTGGGACATACACAGACTAAGTGGATGAAGTCCTCTTTATCGCTGCCGCATAGTCTGCATTCTATTGGCCCTTTGTGGACCCAGATTGGCTGGTCCGCGATGGAAGGTAATTTGCCCAAGAGAAGGGCCATCAGTTGTTGCTTTTGATAGACCAAAAATGTGATGTTTAAATATGGCACCAGGGTCTTATAATTGTTGATTACCATCCAAGCATTCTTTTTCTTACTGAAGATGTAATTGTCCATTAACAAAGAGTGGAATTTTGCAGTTTTATTTATTGCTTGTTTGAAGGATGAGTAGGTCAGGTTGGTGTTCCAAAGCTCACCTGAGCAAGTTGTCAATATTGCTTTTGGAGATATTGGTTGCATGGAGATTTTTTTTCCTTTTCTAGTTCCGCCCACAGTGCTTTGTTCAGTTCTGAATCTGCTGTATTTTGTTTCAGTCGGTACCATTGCTTAATGGTTGCGTACATCCTCCCTAGTGTTTAGTTAGTTACGCCAAATTCTAGTCTCACCTGAGCTGGAGATGCGGATTGATGAATCTGGAAGACCCTAATATATGTTGAAAATTGCAGTTTGTTTAAAAGGTCGGAGTCTTTCCCATGTAGCGCAATACTGCCATAAGTTAACGGTGGTTGCATTTTGGCCGTTACTACTGCTAAAAAGGGTTTATATGATGGCCCCTTCAGTTTTTTTCGCTTGAGTCCTGAAGGCAAATGATAGGGCATTTGTTCTCTGCAGCATGTATGCTTTTTGCTCTCGATGGGTCTGCCTGCTGTCTATATAAAAACCCAAGTATTTATAGCTGGCGACTTCCTCTAGCAGATTGTCAACTAGTTGTATGTATTTGAGGCTAAAGAGTTGAGGGGCCGATTCAGGCTGTTTATTGTTTCCCAACATCTACTTGAATTTGTTTTTGCATTATGTAATAGTTTAGCACAAACATTGTCCTCGCATCTTCTTTTGTGTTCCCATAACTTCTTTTAATATTCCTTCCTAAGGTTACATACAACTTCCAAACCTGTGGGGCTCAGCTCAGTCCTTTTTAGTTCCTGACCGTTTTTTTCAGTTCTTGTTTCAATGTGAGAACCTCAGTCGGTAATGGCGTGATGTTTTTTTGTCTCTGTGCCTGTTTTGATTTGCCAGTCACAAATGTTGTTAATTTATCTGTAAAATTTACCCAGGCTTGTATTTTGTTTAGACCGCTGTTTTCACTTTCCATATTGAGCCTCTGTAGTTTGACCTGGAGCTCCACGATGTTCTCTTTTAGCCTTTCAAGTCGATTGAGAATATGCATTTCTTCATTGCCTGACTAGTCTGGTGCTTCGGTAGGTTTAAATTAAAATAAATATATTGGTACGAATGGTTGCTTCTGGTGGTAAATTAGATGACGAACCACGTAAGAAAGGGCGTTAATGGTAATGATATTGCCGTGTAGTCAGGTTTCGATTCCGCCTTCCCTCCCAAATAGGTGTACTTTGGCGGGGTGTATTCCGAAGTTTCTACCATTTATGATTCTCAAACCTAGGCATTCAAGCGTTTTCACCAGATGTTGCCCTATAAGATCAGAGGGAACCGACTTGTTATCTGCTGATAGTTTCTCGTCTTCTTCTGGTGTGTAAATTAAGTTTGAGTTAAAGTCTCCTGTTACGATGATAATATCCCAGAAGGGGTTGGTGTTTCTTATGTCAATGATTATGGATGTTAATAAGACATAATGAGCTTTCTGCTTTTACGCCGGATGAGCATTGATGTTAATTAGTCGTACGACTCTTAGTTCCTCTTTCGCTGGCAGCGAAAATGGTATTAAATGTACGTTCAGACAATAGGGGGCTATTTGCTCTGATCGGATGTTGATGGCTGTTGACACAAACTGCTAAACCGCCTTTTGGACGTCCATGTCTCCTATGTTTCTCAGCTGGTGTGTTGAAATGTGTAAATACGGCAAGAGGCAACTCCTCCAGTGACCACATCTCCTGCAGGGCAATTATGTCACAAGTTGTCCATGCTTGTGGGGGACTGCCATCTTCTAGCCATTTTTTCTCTCTTACTATGTTCCACGAGATAAGGTGTAAAGTTCCCTCATAAAGGTTTGTCTCCTGGTTGCATGATTATCCTTCACTTTATTCAGGATTCCTGGGAGCCAGCTTCAAAGGTCGTTGTCATGTTCTGTGTTCTCCTTTTTTTCAAGATGGCCTCATTGCGTCGTGTTGCAAGTGGGCTCCTCCCTTTTGCTTGCCTGGGGACTGAGTATACCTGTGATTTGGCTATAGCCTTGCACGGCCCTGCATTTTCTTTCTTGGTGGAACTCTCCGCAAGCAGGCCAGGTTAATGAGGTATAGCAGGTTTGCAAAGTCTTATGCCCCATATGTCAAGTTGTTGGTTTTGGCTCATAATGAGTTGGGCAAGTTCCGCTTTTTGCCATGTTGTAAGCGTTTGTTCTTTAAAGTTTCCATTTCAATTCTGGCAAAATTCCACTGTCAATAGGTGGGTTGACTTTAGATGTTTTAGAACGGGGATGGAGATTAGTAATTGTAGTATATTACCCCTGTTTAGAATGTCATGCTGCCCCTGGGACTCCTACTCTGGTGTTTGGAATATTTGTTGTGGTAATAGTCCAAACTGCCGGGTGTGAGTGCTAGTGTCGGCTTCTTGGTCTTTCCCCACTGCAGTATTTACTACTCTTTTTGAGGTCTTGAGCTGGAGTACACTGGAATGGCTTTTCTGATTGCTCTCTGTATCTCTTGATGTTGTGTCCTCTTCTTGAGATCTCGTCTCGGTTTCTCGAATGATTGCCCATTCCCTTGGTTGCCTTCCATAGGGTTTACGTTCTCATTATTGTATATATTAAATCTAAGGTTTTCATGTAGCTGGATACCCCTTGTTATGAATCTGGGGGTTGGAGTCTGAAGTCGCTAAGATGGGGTCGCCTTGTGGTTCTTGTCTTGAGAAGGTGTTTCTGTATAATCTTTGGTCCTAGGCTCGTAGTTAGTCATTCTACCTTGGGCTTTTTCCAACCGTCCTAACAGAGTCTGATCCTTAGTTTTCACATCTTTGCTTGGCTGTGGGTTGGATACTTCTTTCTCATTTGTTGTTTCTTTTTTCAAATTCGGATGTGTGAACCTGTTTACGATCAGTTGCGATGTCAAGTTTGCGATATGCCCTGCCTTTTTTCCTTGTTGCTTCTTACTGTGTTGATGACAAGTTACTTGTGTAACGATCTATCTGTAAGAGACATTAGTTAGTGATAAATTCCTTACCTTAGAATATTCCCAGGCGTCAGACTGGATCCGGAAAGTTTTCGTCAGCAGTACCGCTGCGTGTCGTAAGGTGGCGTCGTGCGGCTCCGCGTCCATCGCTGGCGTTGTAGGCGTCGAGATGACGTCACCGAGACTACTTAGGCGCCACCCATGCGCGCGGACGTAGGTTCTGTACATGACTTTCCGCTCCAGGAACTTTGAGCCATGCAAGAAACTGACCACTGGTGCCATGAAACTAGGGCCCTGAAAGGGATGACCTTAACCCTAGAAATCAGTTTGCAGAACGGGGAGGATGGGTGAGGCGGTAAGGAATCATCACTAACAAATGTCTCTTACAGATATATCGTTACACAAGTAAGTAACTTGTGCATCTGAAAGAGACACGTTAGTCATAGATTCCTTACCTTAGAATAGATACCCCAGAAATACCAACACCGGTAGTGGGTTTGCCAACAAGATCAAACTAGAAAGTCACGGAGATCAGAACGGCCAAAGAAGCCGTCTCTCTGGACTGGACTGTCAAGGCAATAATGCTTGGTAAACGTGTGCAGCGAGGCCTATGTAGCTGCCTGACAGATGTCCTGCAAGGGAACACCGCGTCCCAAAGCAGTAGTGGCTGCCGTTGCCCTGGAAGAATGGGCATGCAGCCCCACAGGAGGCTCCTTCTTAGCCAACAAATAACAATCTTTGATGCACAGAACGACCCACCGAGAGACGGTCCATTTGTGCATGGCCCGACCTTTTTTGGCGCCCAAGTAGCCAACTAAATGTTGGTCATCCACCCGGAACTGTTGTGTGCGCTTCAGATAGAACGAAAGAGCACGTCTTGGGTCCAGAAAGTGGAGCCTACCTTCCTCTTTTGAAGGATGCGGAGGCTGAAAGAAGGTGGGCAAAGTGATGTTCTGCCGAAGTGGAAGGGCATGACAACCTTTGGCAAGAAAGAAGGACGAGTCCTTAAAACCACTCTGTCCGGAGGAACAGAGAGAAAAGAGGGTTTAGAAGAAAGAGCCTGGGGCTCACCCACTCTTCCGGCAGAGGTGATAGCTTCCAGGAAAGCCCTTTTTAGAGTGAGACGACGTAAAGGACAGTTATGAAGTGGCTTAAAGGGAGCGCACATCAGATAGGCCAAGACAAGATTTAAGTCCCATTGAGGCATAATCAAAGGCACGGGAGGAAAAGTGTGTGTAATGCCTTTGAGGAAGCGATTAACCAGGACGTAAAAAGAGAGGGCTAATCTGGACGCCGTAGAAAGGCGGAAATGGCCGCGGGATAACCCTTAATAGTGTCCAGAGCAGAGCCCTGCTGGGCTAAAGAGAGACGGAACAGAAACACCGCTGAAAGAGGGACAGAAAGAGGATCCACAGCCATTGCTGTGCACCATGCCACAAATTTGTTCCACCTACAGGCGTATACAGTCTTAGTGGAGGGACGCCTGGCTGTCAGAATAATATCACAGACTTCGGAAGGAAGGTCGAAAGCTGTCAACTGTCGCCGCTCAATCTTCACGCATGGAGGAGGAGGCTGGACAGGTTCGGGTGGAGGACCGTCCCCTGCTGCCGCGACAGAAGATCCTCCCGAAGATGCAGTCGGATCGGGGGAACGATCGCCATGCTGAGTAGCTCGGGATACCAGTATCTTTGTGCCCAATCCGGAGTCACAAGGATGACTTGGGCCCGGTCGCGTCGAATCTTCTCCAGCACTCTGGGCAGAAGTGGTATAGGCGGAAAGGCGTACAACAGACTGCAGCTCCCTGCTGCCTTGAAATTCCAATGCGCAGAACTGGTGACATTGAGCGTTCTCTTCGGGTAGCGAATAGATCTAACCAAGGCTATCCCCACTGCAGAAAGAGACCTTGCACAACGTCAGAGTTCAGACGCCATTCATTTATTTATTTATTTATTTTTGCAATTTTTAAAGCGCTGCAATTACCCGTAGGTGTCTCGGCGCTGATCCATGATCCATGATCCATCAAGCACCGGCGGCTGAGTTTGTCAGCCCTGGCGTTCAGAGAACCTGCCAGATGTTGAACCACCAAGGTAATGCCTTGATGTTCCAGCCATGTCCAGAGGCGGAGAGCCTCCTGACATAGGGTCCACGACCCAACCCCTTCCTGTTTGTTGCAGTACCACATGGCGGTGGTGTTGTCCGTGAACACCTGCACTACACTTCCCTGGACAGAGGGAAGGAATGCTTTCAGTGCAAGTCGAATCGCCTGAAGCTCCAAAAGGTTGATATGGAGCCGGGACTCCACTGGAGACCAGAGGCCTCTGATCTCTGCCTCTCCCATGTGGCCACCCCATCCCAGGAAGGACGTATCCGTCACCAATGTGTGCCCGGGTTGAGGAATGGATCTGCCATTGACCCAATCGCGATTCGTAAGCCACCACTGCAATTGTTGTGCAGTACCCTCCGAGATCTGGATGTGATCGGACAGGTTGCCCTGATGTTGTGCCCACTGGAACTTCAGGTCCCACTGCAGAGCCCGCATATGCCATCTGGCATGTTGCACTAGTAGGATGCAGGATGCCATTAGGCCCAGGAGCCGGAGGGTCATCCTGACTGAAACCCAGGATAGAAGCTGAAAGATCGGAATCATAGCCTGAATATCCCGGACTCGCTGCTCGGGAGAATAAACCCGAAACTGCGTCGAATCTAGAACTGCTCCGATGAAGGGGAACTTCTGAGAGGGACTCAGGTGCGACTTCGGCACGTTGATTGAGAACCCCAGCAAATGTAGGAAGTCAGCCGTAGTCTGGAGGTGGGAGACGACACCAGGGTTGAGCCTACCTTCAACAAACAGTCGTCGAGATAGGGGAAGACTGGAACCCCTGATCTGCGCAGATGAGCTGCGACCACCGCCATCACTTTCGTGAATACCTGAGGGACACTGGTAAGGCAGAAGGGGAGCACGGCAAACTGAAAGAACTCTTTGCCTACCGTGAACCGCATGTAACGCCGGTGGGCCGGCAGGACAGGGATATGAAAATATGCGTCCTGCAAGTCCAAGGCAACCATCCAGTCTCCAGGGTGGAGAGCAGCCAAGACCTGAGCCAGAGTCAACATCTCCTTCTTCGGGACCAGAAAGTAGTGGGAATAGCAACAACGTCCTCCCTCTGGCCCAGGAACGCGCTCAATGGGTCCTTGGCCAAGAGGGCCGTGACTTCCTGCTGGAGAAGCGCAAAATGGTCCCCCGACATGCGGCGGAAATGAGTTGGCATGGCTGGAGGGGCAGTCTTGAAGGGGAGGGAGTAGCCCCTTCGCACGATTTACAGCACCCACCTGTCCGAGGTAACGGAACGCCAGTGGGGAAGGTGATGGCGAATCCTGCTGTCCACCGGCGTGGGGTGTGCCCCAAAGCTCGGACTAGGAAGACTTTGAGGTGGATGCTGCAGGAGCGGAGGTGGACTGACCTGCACGCTGTCCCCCCGCGGTGGGAACCACGTCCGTGGCCGCGCTGAGGTTGGTTCTGCGCAGGCTTCTGGCTGAACGAACGTGTCTGGCGCCCCTTCCGTGGCCACGAAAGGAACGAAAAGCAGAAGTAGTCGTGCTCATGGTGGAGAGACCTAAGGACTTGGCCTCAGCCCGGGAGTCCTTAAAACATTCCAGCGCCTTATCCCCACATAGGCGAGTACCATCAAAGGGCATGTCCATAAGAGAACTTTGTACATCCCCTGAAAAACCAGTAGACCACAACCAGGCACTGCGACAGAGGCCCACTGTCGTGGAAATAGCCCTACCCTGTGAGTCCGTGGTGTCCAGTCCACACCTGATGGCGAACTTTGCTGCATCTTTCCCCTCAGCAACAGCTTGGGAAAGTACCGTCCGAACCTCCTCCGGACACTGAGGCAGCACCTGCGCAACCGTGTCCCACACAGCATGGGAATAGCAGTCCAAGAGGCATGCGGTGTTCACCGACCGCAGCCCTAAGCTGACAGATGAAAAAAGTTTCTTGCCGAACTGTTCCAGCATCTTGGATTGCTTATCTGGGGGAGCGGTAAGGAATGCGCTTTGGGAAATGGAGGCCTGGATGACCAGGCCCTCCGGGGTTGGTTGGGTGGACAGAAAAGCAGGGTCACCTGGGGCGGGCGATAGCGCCTGGCCACATTACTAACCACAGGGACCCCAGTGGCTGGTCTAGACCAGGAGCTCATCAAGACGTCAGTTAGGGCCTCATTGAACGGCAGCAGGGGCTCCAAAGAACTGGCTGCCGGCTGAAACACTTCAGTGAGGAGATTAGTCCTGAGGGTCACTGTAGGTAGGTCAAGGGCCTCAGGTGCTCTACGGAGCACCACAGTGTATGTAACACCCTCCTATATAGCCACAGCAGGAGGAGAAAGAGGAGGTTAAGGCCACCGGCATCCTCTAGCTTTTCCGTCTATTCCTGTTCTGACCCGCACTGCCGTGCGAGAGGGTCCTCAGACCCCTCCCAGTCGTCCCCTTCCTCCACTGCCCGTGGAACAGGTGGCGGAGGTGGGGGAGGGACAGGGGAATACAAAATGTCGAACGGCGCCGGGCGGCGCTGGTCCAGCTCCGTGTCCCAATTAGAGATCTTACTAGGGGCAAAATTGTCCGGGAACCCAGGCAAAGGCGGTGGCGGAACGAACAGAACCCACTGCGGCACAGGGATTGGAGCTGTTGATGCCAGAGGGCTCTCAACTGGGACCACGGGGCCCAAAGGCGCGCCGGCGGGAGCCCGAGGCCTGAAAAGGCGGTCCATGGCTGCAAGAAGTCAGTCTGAATCAACAGGGAACGTGTGCGGAAAGAAGGGAGCAGTGACTTGAGTGCAAGATGTACCGCTCTCAGTTCTAGCAGGTTGATGTAGTATCCCTGCTCTGTCTCTGACCAGAGTCCTTGTACCTGAAGAGGCCCTATATGAGCACCCCAACACTGTAGGGAAGCATCTGTGACAAATGTTTGACTGGGAAGGTCCTGATGAAAGAGAACTCCTTTGAGCAGATGTGATCGTTGCATCCACCATCTGATTGAATCCTTGGCTGACTGAGGGAGAATCATCAAATCTTCCCAGCGACCTGATACTTGTGACCACTGATCCACCAGAGATTGTTGCAGAGGACACATTTGCAGTCTGGCATGTGGGACGATGAAGATACAGGACACCATCAAGCCCAGAAGTGAGGATACTTGTCTGAACGTGTGATGGCGAGAATGGAGGAGATTGCAGCACTTGTATATTGGGGATAACCTCTTCTCCGAAGGACACACGCTTGCACTTATGGCATCCAGGTAATCGCGCCCAGGTAGTGGATCTTTTGAGTTGGATTGAAGATCGATTTCTTGTAATTGACTTGTAGGCCCAGATTGCTGAGCACTCGTATGCAGTAGGAGAGATGACTGAAGCAGAGCGGGTGAAGGGGTTTTCAGCAACCAGTCGTCCAGATACGGATAGCCGAAGATCTTCTGCTTGCGAAGAAATGCTGCTACTACTGCCATGCATTTTGAGGACGTGCGGGGGCCTGACTTGAGCCCAAACAGGAGGACTTTGAACTGGAAAGGTCGAGATGTTACCTGAAAATGCAGGAATGTTCGATGTTTTCTGGAAATCGACACGTGGAAATAAGCTTCCTGCAGGTCTATGGAGCACATCTAGTCCCCTTGGTGTAACTGCGGAAAAATCTGGTGCAGTGCCAACATCCAAAATTTCTGTTTGTGTAAGAACTTGTTCAAAAGCCTACAGTCGAGTATTGGTCTGTACTCTTGAATCTGACCTCTTATGCGTACCAGAAAGTAGCAGGATTACATTCCTTGTCCTTGCTGCGAAGTGAATAGTGAATAGTCTCTCACACAGGACCTTTAGGATGTAGACCATATCGGAGACCTTCGCCTACTTGTTCTTGATTTGGAGGAAGGGCGAAATCTAGACTGCTGAAGCGGTGTTCTGGAACGGGAATGGTGAGTTGGAGGAGACCTAGGTCTCCTTGGTGAACTGCGTGAAGACAATCCCGTGGATTTAGCTGGTAGTGGAACAGCTGAGACTCTGGAGGGAGAATATGTTTGAGAGTAGTCCGAACCAGGACTTCTGGGTGGAACCCTCCAATGCTGAACACTCTGTAGCCATCTTGGCAAAAGGTTAACAGGAGGTGTCTGTTTTCCTGCAATCGGTGATCCCGCCGGCGTGATTTGCCCTATATTGATGCCTGGAGAAGATGATGCTTCCCTCGACCGTATGGACCTGATCGTCGATCTCGGCTTTCCATTGAAGACGAGGGAGGTCTTGGCGACGTGATGCTAGTCACCGTCGTAGGGTTTACTTCTCTCGACATCTAACTGCAGCTGAAGACATTGACTGTGCAGCTCTTGACGTCGACCGCCTGTGTGGCTACGTTGGGGTCCTCGACGTCGACCACTTGTGTGACGGAGGCGATGTCCTCAACGCTGACTGCCAGTAGGACAGCGATGGACTCCTCGACGCCGACTGACGGTGGGACTGCGGCGGGGCCCTTTACGTTGACATTCTCAATGCCGACCGTGCTTGCTGTGACGGCAGAGGAGATCTGGATATCGACCGGTGCCTTGACGTCGATGGGAATTTTCCCGACGTCGATCTAGATTTTGATGTTGACTTATGCTTCTCCTGTGTAACATACTTCGAGTTACAATTTGACAGCGGAGGCTCTGAACGCCTCAACGGCGATCTGTTCCTCGACGTTGTAGCATGCCTTGCCTGCTTTGCCTACGTCAATCTCAAAGCTGAGGGGGAACAGTCCGGGATCTGCTTCTTTTTTGATGCTGGAGAAGCAGAACAATGTTGTTTCTTCTCAAGTCTGGGTCGTTCCCGAGAGGAGGGCTCTTCAAAAGCATGACTGATTTCAAAGCCACTTCTGGAAGGTCCCTTTCCTCTCTCCAGTAGGGTATGCAGCTTTATCTTTTCCCTGTCCCCAAGTGTTCTTTTAGAAAATTGCTGCCATAAATAGCACTTCTCTGGATTGTGTGAGGATGGTAAACACACAATAAATACAGAGTGTGGGTCCAACTTTGCGATTTTCTTCCCACAGGAGGGACAATTTTTGAATAAATCTGGCCTTTCTGACAGAAAAAGTTGGTAAATTGTCAGAAAACCACTAAAGAAGCTGCCAGCAGTCACAAAACATAGAATGATGAAGACATTTTTTTCAGGAAACCAAGTTCTGACTAGAACAATCAAAAATTGACGAGCTCAATGCTCCAGGATCCTCACAGAAGGAGCCGGAAAAAAGAAGTGACCTAACTGTCACTTGTGGTACATGATGGGAGCAGGGAGCTCCTGGAGGTCTTAAAGGCACGGTGACAGTTTGTTACTAATCCGGTTTTATCTATACAGTCTATGGCCTAATTGCCTGCTATTACTTGCCTTTTTCTTTGAAAATAAAATGCTGTGTTGGAACACTAGAGGAGTGCATGCTCTTTAGTACAGAAATTATATATAAGGGATTTTATTTTAAATGAAAAATCCAATGCAATTTTGGCATCTTAGACTGTTTAAATGATGTTTAGGCTGCATATTTATGTATTGCGTACGTGTTTATTTGGCTGAACATATATATATATATATATATATATATATATATATATATATATATATATATATATATATATATATGTGTGTATTTTTTGATATGCTGCGGGCTCACCGCACTTGGGCGGGACTATTCAGTGCTTATGACTATTGATGAGTATCCCCTGGAAGAGAACATATAAATTACTCATAAGTGTATGTTACCTTTGAAAATAGTTCCCAATGTGTCTGCTATTGAACTCTGATGTACTTTCACACGCCGTATCTGCAACTTACATTGGATTATTCTGATGTAAATTCGGAAATATGGGCAAGAAAGAAAAATTTATTAAAATATTTTTGAATTATTACAAAGTTAAGACTGGGTATAGATCATATTTGCATAGTATTCCCCCACAAAAGCAGTGGACTCCCTTGAAACACACTCTGACTACCTTGTGTGGTCAATGCGTACTTGTGGGTGCTTCACATAAATTGTGCATTCGTAACAACACCTCTGCATAAAAAAGGTTTCTGGCTTTGTGGATTGTGGCTAAATAAGATTTGAAACTCCAGAGCTTCCCGCCTCTCTGAGATGTTGGTAAGCTTTAAGAAATTCTCCCTCCCCATACTAAACAAAATACAATATATATAAATAAATGATAGCTTGTAAACTCTCATTTAATAACAAAGAATTTGTGCATTGTTTTTAAAGCACTTGAATTGTAATGTCTGTAACACTCATTGTTAATGCTTAGAATTGAATATGCTACTTACCAGTATGCATCTGTTCTTGGCATGTAGGGCTGCTGACATTCATATCTATAGCATAGATCGCCGCCTAGTGTTGGGTCCGGATGATTGCACATTGTTGTCCTGGAAGAGTCTTCGAAGTATCACGAGATAGGTGGCTCCTCCCCTGGACTACAGTGCGCATGGGCATCGACTCCATCCTCAGATTGTTTTTAGCCATTGTGGCAAAGATGGAGTGTAACAGTGTAAGCGATGGCCATGCTAAGAGTAAATGCAAGAAAGTCTGCAGCCGCTACAGGCGCCGGGGAGGAGGGCGGGCGATATGAATGTCAGCAGCCCTACATGCCAAGAACAGATGCATACTGGTAAGTAGCATATTCAGTTCGAGGCATGTGGGCTGCTGAATTCATATCTATAGCATAGAATACATAGCAGTCCCTCCATTATCGGCGGCCGCCTGTGCCAGCTGCAGAAGTTTGGAAAAGTGTTTCAAGAACAGCCTGTCCTACAGCTGCTTGCTGTTTTGAGTGCACATCTACACAGTAATGTTTAGTAAATGTATGTGGTGTAGACCATGTGGCTGCTCTACAAATATCTTCCAAAGGAATATTACCCAGGAACGCCATGGAGGCCCCCAACTTGCGGGTGGAGTGGGCTCTGGGGGGGACCGTTAAAGTGCGCTTAGCCTTGTGGAAGCAAATCTGAATACACTTAACGATCCACCTGGCTATCCCTGCTTTGGAAATGGGGTTGCCTTTGTGCTGGGCTGAAAAGGCAACAAAGAGCTGTTGTGTTTTTCTAAAGTCTTTGGTCCTATCAATGTAGTACATCAACGCTCGTTTGACATCAAGAGTGTGGAGCATTCTTTCAGCTACTGTCTCAGGGTTTTGAAAGAACGCGGGCAGTTCAATGGTCTGATTGACATGAAACTGCGAAACCACTTTAGGAAGAAATTTAGGGTTAGTGCGCAGCACCACCCTGTTGGAGTGAATTTGAATGAATGGCTCTTGTACAGTGAGCGCCTGTAGCTCACTAACACGCCGTAGAGACGTGATGGCAATGAGAAAAGCCACTTTCCATGTTAAGAACTGAATCTCACATGAATGCAGAGGCTCAAAAGGTGGGCCCATCAACCTGGTGAGGACCACATTGAGGTTCCATACAGGAGCTGGCGGGGTCCTGGGAGGGATGACCCGTTTCAGCCCTTCTAGGAAGGCTTTAATGGCAGGCACCCTGAAAACAGAGAGATGCTGCCTGTTTTGGAGATAAGCCGCTATGGCGGATAAGTGTATCCAAATGGAAGCATATGCTAGAATGCATTTGTAAAGATGTAACAAATAACAGATGATGTTAGGAATGGATGCATCTAGCGGGTTGATGTGATGTTCTGTACAGTAAATGACAAAACGCTTCCATTTTGCTGCATAGCAGGCCCTAGTGGTGGGCTTTCTTGCCTCCCGGATGATGTCCATGCATTCAGGAGGCAAATTAAGGTAGCCAAACTCTAAGACTTCAGGAGCCAGATCGCCAGATTGAGCTGTTGCGGATCTGGATGCTGAATGTCGCCATGGTTCTGCGTCAAGAGCCTGGGTGTGAGGTGCAGCCTTTGATGCGGTACCACGGAGAGTTCTAGAAACGTGGTGTACCATGGTTGGCGTGCCCACGTTGGAGCAACCAGGATGAGTGTCATCGAGTGTTGCTTTAGCTTTCGTGCCACCAGCGGTATGAGAGGTGCTGGGGGAAAAGCATACGCAAATCTGCCTGACCAGCTCATCCATATTGCATTGCCCTGCGACTGTGGGTGCGGGAACCTGGCGGCAAAGCTTTGGCATTTTGCGTTTTTCCTTGTGGCAAACAGGTCTATCTCTGGATGACCCCACTGCTGGAAGTACGGGCGGAGTACTGATGGATGTAACTCCCACTCGTGCATCTGGTGGCTGTACCTGCTGAGCAGATCCGCCATCTGATTGTCCTTGCCCGGGAGGTGTTCCGCCATGAGGAGGAAGATGTTCCTCTAAATGGCCCACTTCCACACGCTCTGAGCCAGATGAGACAACTGTGGAGAGTGTGTACCTCCCTGCTTTTGGATGTAGTACATGGCCGTCATGTTGTCCGTCCGGACCAACACGACCTTGTTGCACAGATGTACTTTGAAGGACTTTAGTGCCAGGAAGATCGCCATCAGTTCTAGATAGTTGATGTGCATCTTCTTTTGCTGCGGCGTCCATAGTCCCTGCACCGTGTAGTGGAGTACATGAGCTCCCCATCCCTGGAGAGATGCGTCCGTCGTCAGGATAATCTGTGGCACAGGCTCTTGGAACGGTCGGCCCTTGCAAAGGTTGTGTGGATTTCACCAATGCAGAGAGTTGTATGCCCGACCGGTCACCAACACTAGGTCTTTCAACTGTCCTTGAGCCTGAGTCCACTGATGTGCCAAGCATTCTTGGAGCGGACGCATATGCAGCCTCGCGTGCGGGACTATGAAGATGCAGGAGGCCATCATGCCTATCAACTGCATGAACACTCTTGCTGGAAGTGAGTGCTGCGGTCTGAACTTTTGGATTAGCGACTGGATGTTGTCGACCCTCACTGAATTTGGCTGAGCCGTGGCCGCCAGAGTATCTATCAACTGCAAAAAACACAGTTGATGGACAGAATGTAGAACAATGTCATACATTCACCCCAGTACAAGGATCTGGGCCTAAATCCATCGTTTTTTTGCACTCCACACCACCCTGGGTTAGACACTGGCTATATGCAAATCAGCTCTGACCCTGTGCCTCATGGGAACAGTCCAGTCCGAACTACCAAGCCAAGTCTTTCCCAGACCGGAATCAAGCATCCAAGGACCGGTGTCTGGCTATCAGCCTTCATCAGCCTGGATAGCTTGACTCCAGTGGGGTGGAGAGCCTGGGACTCACGTCTGAGCATACCCAGCACACTCGGGGTGAAAATTGCAAAAAACACAGTGGATGGACAGAATGTAGAACAATGTCATACATTCACCCCAGTACAAGGATCTGGGCCTAAATCCATCGTTTTTTTGCACTCCACACCACCCTGGGTTAGACACTGGCTATATGCAAATCAGCTCTGACCCTGTGCCTCATGGGAACAGTCCAGTCCGAACTACCAAGCCAAGTCTTTCCCAGACCGGAATCAAGCATCCAAGGACCGATTTCTGGCTATCAGCCTTCATCAGCCTGGATAGCTTGACTCCAGTGGTGTGGAGAGCCTGGGACTCACGTCTGAGCATACCCAGCACACTCGGGGTGAAAATTGCAAAAAACACAGAGTATCTATCGTCGCGCCCAGATACTGCCGCACATGGGCTGGCTGAAGGTGCGACTTCGGATAGTTCAGTGAGAAGCCCAGACCGTGAAGGTGAATGGTGTGGGACATGTCGGCGGCGCACTGCTGGGCTGACTTTGCCTGAACCAGCCAGTCGTCCAGATAAGGGTAGACATAGACGTTTTGTCTCCTGAGGTGCGCAGCCACTGTCGCCAGACATTTTGTGAACACTCTGGGGGCTGTGGTCAGTCCGAAAGGAAGGACCTTGAATTGATAATGCCGATTCTGAATGGTGAATCTGAGGTATTTCCTGTGTGATGGATGGAGTGGAATGTGAAAGTAAGCATCCTTGAGATCCAAGGCTGCGAGGATGTCTCCCTGATTGAGCAACGGAAGAACCTGCTGCAGTGTTAGCATGTGGAAGTGTTCTGAGAGAATGTACTGGTTTAGGGGCCTGAGGTCCAGAATAGGTCTGAGGGACCCGTCCTTCTTTGGGATTAAGAAGTACAGGGAATACACCCCTGAGCCTTCTTCCTCCACTGGCACGAGCTCAATTGCGCCTTTTTGCAGCATGACAAGAACCTCCTGCTGCAATAAGTGCAAATGCTCTGCGGACATAGGACGGTGCTTTGGTGGTATGTTGGGTGGAGTGGACGTTAGCTCCAAACAATAGCCAAACTGGATAAGTTTCCTGACCCACCTGTCTGTGGTGATGAATTTCCAGACTGGCAGGAACTGCTGGAGTCTCCCCCCGACAGGTGTTGGATTGTCGGGGGGCAGTGACAGGGAGTCACTGTTTGTTGGTGGCGGAGGAACGGGAGTTGTTGTTGCCCCTGCCTCTGCCCATGGCGCTGTTGCCCCGGTATCCTCCTCTATTCTGCTTGGGGTAAGAGGAGTGCGCCCCACCTTTATTGAATTGTGTTTGTTGGGACATCTGGCCTCTGGAAACACCTCTATTGCCTGAGCGACGAAAAGTGCTCCCCCGAAACTGTTGAGACTGGAGGGCCCCCATGGACTTGGCAGTCTCGGTATCCTTCTTTATTTTTTCCAGGGTGGTATCCACCTCTGGACCAAATAATCTGTCAGGGTTTACCGGCTGGTTAAGGATGGTAGTTTGTATTTCCGGCTTAAAACCGGAGATCCTAAGCCATGCTTGACGTCTTAGCATCACACTGGTATTAATTGCCCTGGCTGCAGTGTCCGCAACATCAAGTGCACACTTAATGGAAGCGTTAGAGATGAGCTTCCCTTCCTGGATAAGCATCTCTCCTGCCTCTTTATATTGGTCTGGTAGATGCTGCAACAGGGTCTCTAGTGTGTCGTAGTGTGCCCTGTCGTATCTAGCCAAGAGTGCCTGCGTGTTAGAGATACGCCAGATATTGGCCGCCTGAGCTGCTACTCTCTTTCCTGATGCCTCCAGTACTTTAGATTCTTTGTCTGGGGGAGGAGCTTCACCAGTGGTCTGTGAATTCGCCCTTTTGCGGGCATTAGAAACTACCAGAGAGTCCAATGGCAACTGGCCCTTGATGTAGGTAGGATCGCCAGGTGCCGGTCTGTATTTTTTCTCAATTCTAGGGTTCACTACCCTTGACCGTGTGGGTTCCTTAAAAATGTCCGCAGCATGCTTAAGGACCCCCTTCAGCATTGGAAGAGTCTTTACAGTCTTTTCAGCAGTTGAGAAAGTGTCAAAGAGGAAGTCCACCTCAACTGGGTCAGCATGCATTTCAACGTCGTGGTTTTTAGCTGCCCTCTCAATTAAGGCATTAAATGCCGCAGAATCCTCAGTGGGAGAGGTCTTGACGTTGTACACCTGAGGGTCATGGGCGGTGTGCTGATCCCCTTGGTCACCTGCTACAACCCATGAGTCCTGTTGTTCATCAGGCTCTGTGTTGGTAGGAAAATTGTATTCCTCGTCTTCATCCCCGGCACCCTCTCCATCAGAATAAGTGGGTGAGGGTGTTGCAATTCTTGGAGTCTGAGGCACTATCGGTTCGACCAAGACCGATGATTCCGAAGCAGGCCTTTTGCGCTTTAGAGGAATTGTGTATGACTCCAAAGGCTTCGATGCTGTGATTTTTCTTTTGTAAAGCGTAAGCTTTCCGGTGTAGGCATCGATGAAATGCTCCGACTGCTCCTCTAGTAAGGGCGGACGATGCTTCAAGCTCCCAGCCGTGTGAGTCGGCTTCGACACCACAGAGTCCTTGGGCACCGATCGTGGTGCGAAGGCCTTCGGCGCCACCTTCGGCGGCAACGTGAAGAGGATTGGCGTTGAAGTCTTTGGCGTCGGAACAGATTGCTTCGGGGTGGAAGGCGTCTTCGGTTCCCCCGTAGAAGCCTTGTCCCTAATCCGTATGAGGGAGTCCGAGACCTGCTTCGTAAAGGAAGCGGATGGTTTCGTCGACCCGACAGCCGACCTCGGTCCACCAACATGGGTAGACTCGAGCGTCGATGACCTTGGCTTTTCTGTCCGAGGCGTAGGAGCATCCTCCTTAGGGCCGCTACGATCTCTGTCTGTGGCAGCAGACGTCGACGCCGACGGTATCGGATCGGCGGCCTGTACTACTGGCTTCGGGGCCCCAGTTTTCGGCTCGACGCCCTTGCTTGCCTTCGGCTCGACGCCCTTTTTGGAATTCGGCTCGACGCCCTTCACCAGTTTTGGCACGCCGCCTTTGCCCGTTTTGACCGGGTCGATGGCTTTCTTCGGCTTCGATTGCCCCGACACCTCGGAAGACGACGGTGTCGAAGGGGGAGCAGACGTCTTCGGTTTTGATGGCGCCTCAACCGCTTTTGTTTTTGTCGACACCGATGGTTTCACTTTCGGTTTCGTTTTCAACAATGGCGGCTCCGCCGAAGTGTCCGTAGCCGGGCCGGAAGGCGGGGCCGTGGATGCTGGTATAAGGTCTTGGGTAAGGCCGTGTGGCAATCCCTCGACCTGAGCCTTTGAAATTGTTCGAACGGGGCATAGCTCTTCCTCTGAGCTATCTTCCATGGCCCCATAGGCCTCATTGTCGTCTCCTACCTCGTCGACGACTTCGTCTTGGCCTTCGACATCCGCTTCGTAGTCGTATTCGATGTCCACCGTGGGGGGTGAAATCTGCAACTGAACCTCTTGTTCGTCTGCTTCTTCGTCGTCGAAGATGTCCACCGGTGCCGGGGCCGTGCGCCGGGCCTCGAGGCGCGCCACGCGCCGAAGCCGAATCGTCTTCTTCGAACGAAACCTGGAACAAGCCATACAGTTGGCTTCGTCGTGGTCCGGCGACAGGCACTTGTTGCACACCGGGGGACGTCAATGTGGGGATACTTAGATCCACACATGGGACAGTACTTGAACGGACTCCGTTCCATGCCGTCGAAAGTCTTGCTGCGTCGACTGGGCCTCGATCACCGAAGAGTCACACGACTCCTTGGATATCCGACTCGAACTGAGTTGGAACAGAACCGGGCACCGAATGCAAACAATACCGACGGTTCGAAAAAGGCCTTCGGGCTTCGAAAAAGTTTATGTAGATTCCGAACTGGAGATAACGAAATTACATCCGAACCCAATGGCGGAAAAAAACAATCTGAGGATGGAGTCGATGCCCATGCGCACTGTAGTCCAGGGAAGGAGCCACCTATCTCGTGATACTTCGAAGACTCTTCCAGGACAACAATGTGCAATCATCCGGACCCAACACTAGGCGGCGATCTATGCTATGGATATGAATTCAGCAGCCCACATGCCTCGAACTTGGTTATTTCTATCATTCAATATATAAAATTTGCCAAACTGAGTTTTCAACTTAAAATTACTTCTCATGTTCCTCACCTCTTGTGAAAGATTATCATCCAGAAGAATATTCACTAAATTGTCTACCACTTCTTGCTGTATTCTGCTATCTATCTCGTCCCCCATCAGAGCCAGGCGATGTGCTATTGTAATACATACATCAGCTTCTGAATCTTCAACTAAGGAGGAAAGAAAGGAAATTAGTTCAACTGACTAGACTAATTTCCAAATCACTTCCCACATGCAAGTGATCAATGCAGTTACTTGACAGGTCACATGAAGCTGTGAGTCCACCCCAGTCAACTTTATATTGTACAACTTTAACTATGTAGCTTATTTGCCATTGTTTGCTTTGTTGTGTTCACAGTTAATCAAAGTAGGTCTGTATGGTAAACTCACTGTTGATAAACAAAGATGACAGTCAAATAAATGTCTATTTGTTGAACGTCAAGAGTGACCATTAAAGACAGTTCTAGAATTACAGTCATAAATTATTACTTCTTTTTCCTTTCCCAAACATATCTCATCTGTACATCCTGGATGCACATATACTAGAATAATTGTTCTTTCTTTCTCAAGGTGCTAGCGCCTTTGAAGTCTTTAATGATTTTTATTTTTGCTGTTCTATTTAGGTACTGTACAAATAAAACACTTCCTTCTAAGTTCTAAAATATAAACCTGACAGGATACTGACGTTTATTGCATGTTCTTTCTCCGGGTCAAATCACCAAGCATAAACCTTGACAAATCCTCGCTTCTCTAAGAAGGTGTTGAAGCAGACAGGAGCCTCTGGCAATACTGAGCAGCTCAATAGTAACGAAAGCCCTCGGACATCACTAGGAAGGATAAGTTACTTACCTGTAATCCTAATTCTCTTCCAGGGGTATCCTCATCAAAGTCATAAACACTGAATATTCCCGCCCATGTGCGGGACCCCGGATACAATATAAAAATATATATGTAAAAAACACATATATCTCGCTCCACATATATGTATGTACATATATCATTTTTCTCACACCAATGCAGCTCCACAACTGAGGCTAAAACAATGTAAACACATATACATGCACTGCAATTAGTAAGGAAAGAAAAAACACATTAGGTCAAATAACCCTTGAACTTTGTGTTTTAATGAGTAAGACCACTCATTAATCCTGAAAATTGCTCATAAATAGACATTGTTAGCCCTCAGGCTGCATTGCAAAACAATAGCATAGAAAATGAAACCATTTTCAACAAAAAACTGGCACCGTGCCTTTAAGGCAGCCATGGCCCCAGGCTTCCCATCATGCCTCAGGGCTTGACAGTTAGGTCAGTTGTTCTTTGCATAACCCTGAAGACAGGGCTCAACCACAAGATTGTAATAGTACCGAATCTCAGTTACCTGGGGAGGCGGGTGGGTTGCTTATGACTTTGATGAGGATAACCCTGGAAGAGAACTAGGATTACAGGTAAGTAACTTATCCTTCTCTTCCAGGGGATCCTCATCAATAGTCATAAGCACTGAATAGAATAGCAAGCCCATCAACCCCCTGCAGGTAAATGAGAAGTACATGACCCAACCAAGCCATAACAGCCAATAACTCAGCTGTTAAACAGATTCCTCAGGGAGGCCTGGCCCACCTGTGTATCTGCTCTCGTGTCCGAATTTAGACAGTAATGTCTGGTAAATGTATGGACAGACCTCCAGGTCGCCGCTTTACAAATCTCAGACATGGGCACATTATGCAGGTAAGCTGCCGTGGCAGCTCTACCTCTAGTGTAATGCGCTTTAGGGGTAAACCCCAGAGGTTTCTGCGCCAATTGGTAAGCAAGTTTGATACACGAAACGATCCACCTGGAAATGGAACGTTTCGATGCTGCATGACCAGTTCTGATCGATCCGTAGTTAATAAATAATTGATCAGAATGTCGAATAGACTTGGACCTGTCCAGATAGAACTTTAAAACCCTTTTCAGGTCCAAAGAGTGTAAAGCCCTCTCAGCTGGAGTAGAGGGATTGGGAAAGAAAGTGGGCAGAGAGATCGACTGATTAACATGAAAATCTGACACCACTTTCAGCAGGAAATAGGGGTGCGTTCTGAGCACCACTCTATTCAAATGAAACACTGTATAAGGCTCTTTGGTACAGAGGGCCTGAATCTCGCTCACCCTACGGGCTGACGTAATCGCTACCAAAAAAGCCGCTTTCCAGGAAATATGCTGTAAAGTAGCTTTATGAATGGGCTCAAAAGGAGGGCCCATCAACTTTGATTGTACTAGGTTCAGCTCCCAGGGAGGAGAAGGAGGCTGTACAGGAGGATACACCTTTTTCAGACCTTGCAGGAAATCTTTTACTGCTGGCTACTGGAAAAAAGAGGTTTGTGAAGGTGATCGCCTATAAGCAGTTATAGCGGCTAAATGCACCTTAATGGATTTAAACTTCAAACCTGCCTTAGCCAGGTACAACAAGTATGGAAGAACTGCTTCTTCCTGACTCTTCACCGGATTGTGACCATTCTGCATGCACCACATATAGAACCTCTTCCACTTGCATGCGTAAGAAAGTCTTGTGGAAGGACATCGTGCTTCTCTAAGAATGGACATGCAGTCTTGTGGCAGTCCTAGATGGCCGTACTGAATGACCTCAGGAGCCATGCTGCCAAGTTCAGTGACGGAAGGTTGGGATGGTGAATCCTCCTGTTCATCTTCGATAACAGGTCCGGCCTGCATGGAAGCCTCTTGTGAGGAGACACTGAGAGGTGAAGTAGGTCCGTGTACCACCCTTGCCTCTGCCAGTCGGGGGCAATCAGGATCATTGTTGTGCACGAGTGGGTCAGCTTGCTCACCACCTTTGGGATCAGCGGAAGGGGTGGAAAGGCGTACACAAATTCCCCTGACCAATCGATCAAAAGAGCATTCCCCCTCGTTCTTGGTCGATAGAACCTTGAGGCGAAGCTTGGGCATTTGCTGTTTACGTCGTCCGCGAAGAGATCTATGGAAGGACGACCCCAAGACTGGAAAATGTCTTCTAGCACTTCGTCGTTGAGAACCCAGTCTTCTTTGTCTTCGAAGTGCCGACTTAGTGCGTCCGCCCTCACGTTCTGCTCTCCTGGGAGGTGGACTGCTTGAACAGACAACTTGCGAGCCAGAAGCCAATGCCAGATGCACTGAGCTTCTAGTGATCGAGTCCTTGAGCGGGTTCCTCCCTGCTTGTTCAAATAGTACATCGTAGTGGTGTTGTCCATTTGTACTAGAACCACTTCGTCCTGAAGTGAGGGAAGGAACGCTTTGAGAGCCAGGTGGACTGCTCTCAATTCCAGCAAGTTGATGTGGTAGGTGCTTTCTTTGGACGACCACAGACCCTGCACCTGAAGAGGCCCCATGTGCGCCCCGTAGCCTTGCAACGACGCGTCTGTGATGATCGTTTGTGTAGGAGGAGGTTGATGGAGGAGAACTCCCACTTGCATGTTCTGCTTCTTTGTCCACCACGGGATGGAAGATCGAGCTACCTCCGACAAAGTGATCTGATCGTCCCAGCGATCTGATTGCTGGTCCCATTTGTCCTCCAGATCCTGCTAAAGAAGACGCATCCGAAGTCTGGCGTTCGGTACTAAGAATATGCAGGAAGCCATCGACCCTAAGAGGGAGGCTATCTTTCGCACTTTCTGAGTCCTGTTGCGAAGAACTTGCTGGCACTTGAGCGCTATCGAAAACTGTCTCTCCTCCGAAGGAAACACTTTTCCTACCTCGGAGTCTAGCAGAGCTCCTAGGAAGTGAATCTTCTGAATGGGTTGGGAGACAGACTTCTTGTAGTTGACATGCAGGCCTAGACGTTGACAAAGTTCTATGCATGTCTGGAATTGATTCCTTACATTGTCTGGAGTTGGACCTTTCAACAGCCAATCGTCTAAGTATGGGTATACAAGACTCCCCTGCGGCGTAGAGCTACCGCCACCACTGCGACACACTTCGTGAACACCCTGGGGGCCGACTTCAACCCAAACGGAAGGACTTTGAACTGGTAGTGAGAGGTCCCCACCCGAAATCGAAGGAATCTCCTGTGATCGGGCCGTATCGGGACATGAAAATATGCGTCTTGAAGGTCCACCGAACACATCCAATCCCCCTTCCTAAGATGTGGATAGATTTGGTGAAGCGCCAACATGCAAAATTTTTCTTTTCGTACATGTAGATTGAGTGTTCTCAAGTCCAGAATAGGCCTGTATTCCGCCTTTTGGCCCTTTTTTCTGACCAGAAAATACCTCGAGTATACTCATTTCCCCCTTTGAGCCACCGGCACCCTCTCGATGGCTGATTTCTCGAGGAGTGTCGCTACTTCTTTCTTTAACATTTGTAACTGGTGGCTTGACGTTGACATCGGAGGAACGGGTGGAGGTAGACGATGGAAACGAAGACAGTACCCATTCTGCAGCGTAGACAACACCCATTGGTCTTTCGTAATGGCCTGCCACTCTGTCCTGTGATGTGCAATGCTTCCCCCCACTGGAGTGGACAACGGCGCTGGGGGAAGTGAAGATGCATTGCTTCTGCTGAGGCTTATTGAAGGTGTTGCCTTGGCGCTGATTTCCATTTCCCTTGGAATTGCGTTTGCCTTTATATTGCGATTTTTGTTGGCCTTGCTGGTTCTGGCCCTTCTGCCAGTGAGGGGTTTGAACCCTCTGCTTCGAAGAGCCCTTGTTGTCAGAACGGAACTTCTTCCGGAATTCCTTCTTCTTTTCGAGTCCCACAGCTTTAAGGGTGTCTAACTCCGTTTTCATCCGTTGCATCTCCTCATCAGCACTCGCCCCAAAGAGAGATGCGCCTGAAAAAGGAAGATTTAGTATTCTGGATTGAGCCTCTGGTTTCAATGCTGTAAGGCACAACCATGAGGATCTCCTCGCTGTGATTCCATGCGCATAACCATGCGCAGTCTGCGTTGCTCCATCTGCCGCCGCTCCTATAATCTGATTGGAGACTTGACCGCCCTCCAACAGAATCTCCTCAAAGTCCTTTCTATCTTCCTGAGGAAGTTTTTCAGAAAACCTCTGAAGTGAGTCCCACAGAGATCTGTCATATCTGCCCAGAAGAGCTTCCGCATTGGAGACTTTGAGGAAAGAAGCTGAGGTGTTACAAACTCTTCTCCCCCATGAGTCTTGTACCTTGCTGTCCTTATCCGGCGGTACCTTGGATGAGGAGGACACCGCATTGGATTTTCGAGCCGCCGCAATGATTACTGAATCTGGCGGGGGATCGGACTTGAGGAACAGAGGATCCTCTTCAGGAGGACGATATTTCTTGAGAATCCTCGCTGGGACTGACTTCACCGTCGCCAGAGTCAGGAAGACCTCATTTACTGTATCCATTATACCCGGGACCATCGGCAATAAGGGTTTGGGTGCCGTACTGTGCTGCAGGGTGTAGGAGAGTGGGGTCTGCAATCCTATGGTCACCCCAGATTTTTGCTTTTTGCTTCACTGGTTTACGACTTTCCCTGGCTGTGGGCCTGCTAATCAGACCCACAGCCTAGCTGTTCTCTCTCTAAATTGACAACCATGTACTTTAAGTGCATTTACCAATTGGTACTGGGCCACCTTATCAGTCCCTGTACAGTATACCTTAGGTATCCAGGGCATAGGTGTACCCAGGGCCTACCAGGGGCTGAAGCATGTATTATGCCACCCCTGGCTGGCCATCTAAAACTGACACAACTGGCTGCACGACAGCTGGGGCAAGGTGGTGTAATCACCCTTTGCTGTAGATATAGTTTACCTATATCTAAACCTAAAATGGACACATATCCTCCTATCAGTCACTCCTATGGCAGGCCTTAACAATCCTGAAGGCAGAGTGCTTGGAATTATGTGAGATGGTGCTCTGGCATGAGCTGATCCCGTCTGCACCTTGCGGAACCAAGTCCTAATAGCTGTTCCATGATAACGCTATACCATATACTCTTAAGTGCATTATCAACCTCGCGGTTAAATGGCAACTCTGGTATAACATTATCAAAACATGTCGAGTAAGGTGTCATACTAATTGGAATACTACCCCCTCGCCAATTCTGGCGACGGGGGTAGCATTCCACCCTTCTAGAGGGGCACGACATATATGTAACTGTGAACCCCGGTTAAAACTAACTCGAGCCTTGGCATCACAAAATGGATGCTGCCACCACAGACACAAGTCTGACCGCCTGCTGCTGGGAGTCCTTCCAGTGAGGGCGGCTTGGACAAAGGGTTTCCTGCCTTAGGAGGTGCCAGCACCACCCCAGACAGGATTTTGTGTATTGGGTAGGATAGGCCTGAAAAGAATGAGACATGCCTGGGGCACACAAGGTGCCCTGTGCATACACCGGTTCAAACCAGTTGCTGGGGCATCCCTGCCCCAGCTCTGGCGCGAAAACCGGACAAAGGATAGGGGGTGTAACCACCCCCCTTCCTGGTCCCACCCAGGGGAGGGACCTAGTCAGTAGTGCAGCCCCCTTTAGCAGGATAAAGGTAGGAGCTGGTCCCATTCCAAATTAGATTATCCTGAACAACTTTGTAAGAAGAAACTCTGGACTTCGACGTTCTGCTCCACAGAAGACTGAAGAATCTCCCTTAGGGCAAGGAGTGTCCACCCTGCAACTGCAGGCACCATCAGCGTCCAGCGGCTTCACTTTGTTGTCTTCCCTCGAGGATCCAGACTTCAGAGCCCGACGAGACCCGGATTCCCAGACCTCTCCGACCTCAACCTACATCTGCAGCACAGCTGAGATCCGTGGGTGCGACGAGACACGTGGGACCGGCCATCTTGAACGAACCTGCACTTCGCTTCCAGCACGACTCCCGAGGTAAACTCGACCAAGTGCTTTGGGGACTGAGAAGCCCCAGCCCCGAGCAGCTCCTGCACCGAAGATCAGCCCTCCAGCATCCACGAGATCTGCGTGGGGCCCTTCTGCTTGTTTGGTGCTCGACGCATTGTCTGGTCACTTGCTGGCTGGCTAGTGGCCTCCTAGACGACGAACCTTGAAATCTTTGCTGCTGGTCTGGTTGCTCCAGACTGGCCCTTGCTCCCTTCCAAAAGAGGGGCACCCCGGACTCTCCTAGTCCGCACCAAATGCTTTTTCCACTCACCGCGTGGGTTGCCTCTGCCAAGGCCTGTTGACGCCGATTCGGGATCCAACACCGCCGACAGCCAGAGCCTGCGTGGGACAGCTCGTGCCTCCATCCTGGTCATCGAAGACACCTCCTGGTCCACGTGGCTGCAGAGTCAAGCGTCCACTCTTTACCTGATCACGATGACGACATCTGGTTCCTTCCTGGTTCCACTCCAGTCACTGGCTAGTGACTGTGAACATTGTCCCCTCTGCTTTCAGGTCTTCTTCTTCACCGATCTACCCCTGGATCGCACCGGACATCTTCCTCCTGGTCGCCTGCAGCATCTTTTCTTTCAGGCTCCATTGACTTCAACGCGAGAACCCGACACGACTTCGCACCTATGCACCCGCAGCCCGTGGGTGAGGTAACGAGAGCATTTCGGTGCTCAAGTGTAGCTTGACTCTCCTAGTGTCCAGTTCCACAGTCGTTTTAGTCCTACCTAGTCAGGATTGTCCGTACTTACCTTCTCTTTGAACTGTACTGTCCATAGACGTTGTTACGCATCCCGCGTGTGAGTTCACACTCTGCACCCGCGTCCCGTGGGCCTCCTATTACTTACCTAAGGTTAGGATAGCGTAGTCCCAGCGGTCCTGCAGCCTCTGGACAGCTCCATTTCTTCCATTGACTCTCACATTCCATTCCATTAGTATAGTATATGGTTTGCCGTGCCCCTAGGGCACCATTGTAATTTTGTGCAACTTGTCGTATTTTTCTTAAGAGACTGCCATGTGCTTAGCCCTCTGACCTCATAAAGAGTTCAGAGGTGTTTGTTATTAATAAATATACTGTTTATTTTCATAACAACCTGTGTGGTGTCCTTTCATCTGGTATTCAAGGGGTTATATTGTGGTAAAACAGCTGGCTTCACATGCCAAAAGAGTTTAGCCTAAGACTGCTTTGTCCATGCTACCATTAGGATAGCTGGTCTATAAGGTTGACTTACAACCAATCACCATAAGGGTTGTTTGAACTGATACAAGGTGATCACTAGAACTAGTGAACATCATATATCAGGCCAACTTCTCACATTGGTGTGCAGCGGTTGGGATTTGAGCTTGCTGTTGTTTTTACCACGTATAATCTTGAAATATCATTTGAAAGATCACATAAGGTACTATAGGTACATATAACAAGCTTAGAAATACTCTGAGTTCTACTGACCTGCTGTTGTAGTACAAAGGGCCTAGCACACCCTGACTACAACTCTTAGCAAGGGATCAGTAGGAAAACCCATAGTGTAGGTAGGTGCATCACTTACACCTCACTAGAAAGCATGTCTACCCATGGAGAGACTTCAGAGACTCCCCTAGTGGTTAGTGACCCTCCACAGGTCCTTTCCAGATATGCAGCTCTCAGTTTTAAGGAGATGAGACAATTGTGTACCTCCAGGAAATTGAAACAGGGTTCTAACCCTACCACTCCTTTTTGGTTAGGTCTCTTAGAGACATATGATGCTAGAAAGGCTTCTAACACAGATGGGAGCATGCCAGCCTAAGAAGGTACTCGTGGTGATCCAGACCTCCCTGAAACAGATGATTTATTATTATATATTTTTTGTTTGCATGGGGAGATGAATTGATTTGCCCAGAATCACAGGATTTTATTCTGACCTGAGACTAAAAACCCATCTCCAAAATCGACAGCTCGAGCATTAAGCCACAACCCCAACCACAAGAGAGGAAGCATTTTCATTATTATATACAACTTGATGCAAAAAACAACTATTGATAAAGCCAATAGTCTTGGCCAGGGCTCGAGTCGGGGTACCACGCAGGTGGACGGCGTCCCCCCAATTATTTTACCGGGAGCTCGATAACTGGAGCAAATGGAGTCACACATTCACTCTTTGGCCTCTCTGGAGCGAGATCGGAGCCCATTCAGAGCGCTGCTCACGCACTGGCTTCTCTGATGCAATCGCATTTAAGGGGTGAGTGAGGGGAGGCAATGAGTATGATGGTGCAAGCCACCTTTGGTGACATCACTTCCTGTTGTGACGTCAGCGTCCCCCCACTTCTTTTTTTAGGACTTGTGCCCTGGTCTTGGATTCTTGTAGGTATAATGTTACTTGTATTATATATCTGGACGCAATGACAGAGGCAGCAAAGTATCAGTAGTGTGGCACACTATACGATGCACTCATTTTTAGCTTAATTGCTTTGAAGCCACACCCTTAATTGCATTGGTTACGCCCCATTGAAATATCCCTGAGTATTTTCATCCCACTTAAAGCCCTGGTCTACAAACGCGGTCACGTTCCTTGCGCACATAGCCTTGGCTGCAGCGCACAGAGATCTTACTCTGCCGCACACAGAGGAAAATAATTAGAGGGAACATTGCTGAACAGTACAGGTTAATGTTCAGAGACACCCAGAAAACTCAGGCTCAAGATTGGACTGACTTTGTTGATTGTGCCACTAAGGCTTTGGAGGGCTGGTTACTGGGAAGTAAAGTTACTGATTACACAGGATTGTATAATCTAATTATGAGAGAGCAAATCTTAAATAATTGTCAGAACCAGTTGTTGCATCAGCACTTGATTGACTCAGATCTGACCTCTCCCCAAGAATTGGGAAAGAAGGCAGACAGATGGGTCAGGACAAGGGTCAAGCAGCAGAACCAGAACCAGGGTGGTGGCCAGAAGAAAGCAGACCAGAAGGGTAATGAGAACAAGCAAAATGACCAGAAGACTTCAACAGGGCCCCAACAACCTAAGGAGGGTGGGTCCCAAAATTCCCAAAAGAAGAAGAATGATGGTCCAAAGAAACCATGGTGTCAATACTGTAAAAGTAAAACTCACTGGTTTAGTGAGTGCACCAAGAGAGGCCAAACTCCTACCACTACTGTCCCTAAGACACCTGCACCCCCTAGTACAGTTAGTAGTGGTAGTGTACCTCCCAAGGCTATAGTTGGGTTAACCCTGGGAACTGAGATGGGTTCTGACTTAGTCAGAATACCTACTCAGGCAGTTCTTGTTTGTACTGGGGACATGGATATGACCCCTACTGTAAGTCCTAGTACTCTGGGCAAATACAGACAAACGCCTTTAATTAATGGAAAAATGGCTCAGGCCTACAGGGACACATGTGCCAGTGTCACTATGGTGACACCAACATTTGTGGACCCTGACCAGATCATGCTAGGTTCAGATTACCTAGTGACCAATGCTAGCAATGTCACTACCAATGACAGTATGGCAGTTGTTAATTTCTCCTGGGGAGGGGTAACTGGCCTCAAAAGGGTTGTAGTTAGTTCAGACCTCCCAGTAGATTGTCTTTTGGGCAATGATTTGGAATCCTCACTGTGGTCAGATGTGGAGTAAAGGACTCATGTAGAAATGCTAGGTCTCTCCTCACATGTCCTTGCTGTGACTAGGTCACATGCCAAGAAATGCCCAGCTGAACAAGTGCTGGATCCTGGAAGAATGGACCAGACACTACCCAAGAGAAGGAATGGTAGGGTTAAGGCAGAGCCTTCCCCCCAGCCTCAGGTTGAGGATCAGCCCTCTCAGGGGGCTGACCCAGAGACCCCAGAAGGAACTGTCCTAGAAGAGCTTGAACCTGATCAGGTTGAGTTTCTTGGGACAGGGGGACCTTCCAGGGCAGACTTGAGGCAGGCCCAATTAGACTGTTCCTCTCTTGAACCCCTCAGACAGCAGGCTGCTGCTGAGGCTGCAGGGAATGCTACAGGTGCCCATAAGGTATATTGGGAAGATGGACTCCTATACTCTGAGGCAAGAGACCCAAAGCCTGGTGCTACCAGGAGGCTGGTCATCCCCTTGTCTCTTAGAGGTTTCCTTCTCACCTTAGCCCATGAGATTCCCCTTGCAGGTCACTTAGGCCAGAACAAGACTTGGGACAGGCTTGACACTGGCCTAATATGTCTGAAGACACTAAAGAGTTTTGTCGCTCATGTGTCACCTGTCAAGCCAGTGGCAAATCAGGTGGCACAACAAAGGCCCCCCTCATACCACTACCTGTGGTGGGGGTACCCTTTGAAAGAGTGGGGATAGACATTGTTGGACCAATGGACCCCCCAACAGCATCTGGGCACAGATTTATACTGGTGATAGTGGATCATGCCACCAGGTAACCAGAAGCTATTCCCCTTAGGACCACTACAGCTCCTGTTGTGGCCAGGGCCCTACTTGCAGTTTTTACTAGAGTGGGGTTTTCTAAGGAGGTTGTCTCTGACAGAGTTGCAAACTTCATGTCAGGATACTTGACTGCAATGTGGAAGGAATGTGGTGTAAACTACAAATTCACCACACCCTATCACCCGCAGTGCAATGGGCTTGTTGAGAGATTCAACAAGACCCTCAAAGGGATGATAAAAGGGTTACCTGAAAAGCTTAGGCGAAGATGGGACATCCTTTTACCCTGCCTCCTGTTTGCTTACAGAGAGGTCCCACAGAAGGGGGTTGGCTACAGCCCTTTTGAGCGTCTGTTTGGGCATCCTGTAAGAGGACCCCTATGTCTTGTGAAGGAAGGATGGGAGTTACCTCTGAAAAAGCCTACACTTGACATAGTGGACTATGTACTTGGTCTCCGCTCCAGGATGGCAGAGTACATGGAGAAGGCATCCAGAAACCTTGAGGCCAGCCAAGAACTTCAAAAAGCTTGGCATGACTAAAAGGCTGTCCTAACTGTGTATCATGCAGGACAGAAGGTGTGGGTGTTGGAGCCAGTGGCCCCAGCAGCTCTCCAAGACAAATGGTCTGGACCCCATACCATCATTGAGCAAAAGGGAGAGGTCACCTACTTGGTAGACATGGGAACTCCCAGGAGCCCCCACAGGGTGCTTCATGGCTCAAGGCATTTGTCTACAGGGAGGACATGGGCTTGCTCATGGCCACAGACGAGGGGCAGGAGGAAGAGAGTGACCCTCTCCCAGACCTGCTCACTCAGAACCCTGATGATGGATCAGTAGATGGTGTAGTCTTTTCTGACAGCCTCCCTGAACATCAACAAGAGGATTGTAAACAGGTTCTTCAATCCTTCAGGCAAATGTTTTCACTGACCCCCAGTCAGACAAACCGGTGCACCCATGAGGTGGACACTGGTGACAGTCTGCCTGTCAAGAGTAAAATCTACAGGCAACTTGACCACGTCAGGGACTGCATAAAGAAGGAAGTCCAAAAGATGTTGGAATTGGGAGTCATTGAACCCTCAGAGAGCCCTTGGGCTAGTCCTGTAGTTCTAGTGCCTAAACCTCACACCCAGGATGGTAAGAGAGAGATGAGGTTTTGTGTAGACTACAGGGGTCTCAATGCTGTCACTAAGACAGATGCCCATCCAATACCTAGGGCAGATGAACTAATAGACAAGTTGGCTTCTGCAACTTTCTTAAGTACATTTGACCTAACAGCTGGTTATTGGCAGATCAGGTTAGCTGAGGATGCCAAGGCCAAAACAGCATTTTCTACCCCAGGAGGTCATTACCAATTTGTGGTGATGCCCTTTGGTTTGAAAAATGCACCTGCCACTTTTCAAAGGTTGGTGAACCAAGTTCTCACTGGGTTGGATGACTTTTGTGCAGCATATCTAGATGATATTGCTGTCTTTAGCTCCACCTGGGAGGATCACCTGATCCACCTGAGGAAAGTTTTGGAGGCCCTGCAAAAGGCGAGCCTCACTATCAAGGCCACCAAGTGCCAGATAGGGCAGAGTCAGGTTGTGTACCTGGGCCACCTTGTAGGTGGAGGCCAGGTTCAACCATTGGAGAGCAAGATACAGGCCAAGAAGGACTGGGCTCCTCCAACCACCCAGACACAGGTCAGAGCTTTCTTGGGCCTGTCTGGTTACTATAGGAAGTTTGTCAAAAATTATGGGTCCATTGTGACACCACTTAATGACTTGACAAGCAAGAAAATGCCAAAGAAAGTTCAGTGGACAGTTAGCTGTCAAACGGCATTTGATGACCTAAAGTAGGCCATGTGTACTGCACCTATTCTCAAGAGTCCTGACCACTCCAAAACCTTCATTGTCCAAACAGATGCATCTGAGTTGGGTGTGGGAGCTGTTCTATCTCAACTGAATATTGATGGTCATGACCAGCCCATTGCTTTTATAAGCAGAAGGCTGACCCCTAGAGAGAAACGTTGGTCAGCTATTGAGAGGGAGGCCTTTGCTGTGGTTTGGGCCCTGAAGAAGTTGAGGCCATACTTGTTTGGAACTCACTTCAAGATTCAGACCGACCATAAGCCCCTCTTATGGCTAAATCAGATGAAGGGTGAAAACCCCAAACTTCTTAGGTGGTCCATTTCCCTACAGGGGTGGACTTTACAGTGGAGCACAGACCAGGGACTGACCATGGCAATGCAGATGGTCTCTCCAGGTATTTTCACTTAGAACAGGAAGACTCACCTGGTCAAGGTTAGTTTAATGTCCCTAAGTTTGGGGGGTGGGGGGGGTTATGTAGGAGAGTGGGGTCTGCAATCCTATGGTCACCCCAGATTTTTGCTTTTTGCTTCACTGGTTTACGACTTTCCCTGGCTGTGGGCCTGCTAATCAGACCCCCAGCCTAGCTGTTCTCTCTCTAAATTGACAACCATGTACTTTAAGTGCATTTACCAATTGGTACTGGGCCACCTTATCAGTCCCTGTACAGTATACCTTAGGTATCCAGGGCATAGGTGTACCCAGGGCCTACCAGGGGCTGAAGCATGTATTATGCCACCCCTGGCTGGCCATCTAAAACTGACACAACTGGCTGCACGACAGCTGGGGCAAGGTGGTGTAATCACCCTTTGCTGTAGATATAGTATACCTATATCTAAACCTAAAATGGACACATATCCTCCTATCAGTCACTCCTATGGCAGGCCTTAACAATCCTAAAGGCAGAGTGCTTGGAATTATGTGAGATGGTGCTCTGGCATGAGCTGAGCCCGTCTGCAGCTTGCGGAACCAAGTCCTAATAGCTGCTCCATGATAACGCTATACCATATACTCTTAAGTGCATTATCAACCTCGCGGTTAAATGCTAACTCTGGTATAACATTATCAAAACATGTCGAGTAAGGTGTCATACGAATTGGAATACTACCCCCTCGCCAATTCTGGCGACGGGGGTAGCATTCCACCCTTCTAGAGGGGCACGACATGTATGTAACTGTGAACCCCGGTTAAAACTAACTCGAGTCTTGGCATCACAAAATGGATGCTGCCACCACAGACACAAGTCTGACCTCCTGCTGCTTGGGGTCCTTCCAGCGAGGGCGGCTTGGACAAAGGGTTTCCTGCCTTGGGAGGTGCTAGCACCACCCCAGACAGGATTTTGTGTATTGGGTAGGATAGGCCTGAAAGGAATGAGACATGCCTGGGGCACACAAGGTGCCCTGTGCATACACCGGTTCAAACCAGTTGCTGGGGCATACCTGCCCCAGCTCTGGCGCGAAAACCAGACAAAGGATAGTGGGTGTTACACCCCCCTTCCTGGTCCCACCCAGGGGAGGGACCTAGTCAGTAGTGCAGCCCCCTTTAGCAGGATAAAGGTAGGAGCTGGTCCCATTCCAAATTAGATTATCCTGAACAACTTTGTAAGAAGAAACTCTGGACTTCGATGTTCTGCTCCACAGAAGACTGAAGAATCTCCCTTGTGGGCAAGGAGTGTCCACCCTGCAACTGCAGGCACCATCAGCGTCCAGCGGCTTCACTTTGTCGTCTTCCCTCGAGGATCCAGACTTCAGAGCCCGACGAGACCCGGATTCCCAGACCTCTCCGACCTCAACCTACATCTGCAGCACAGCTGATATCCGTGGGTGCGACGAGACACGTGGGACTGGCCATCTTGAACGAACCTGCACTTCGCTTCCAGCACGACTCCTGAGGTAAACTCGACCAAGTGCTTTGGGGACTGAGAAGCTCCAGCCCCGAGCAGCTCCTGCACCGAAGATCAGCCCTCCAGCATCCACGAGATCTGCGTGGGGCCCTTCTGCTTGTTTGCTGCTCGACGCGTTGTCTGGTCACTTGCCGGCTGGCTAGTGGCCTCATAGACGACGAACCTTGAAATCTTTGCTCCTGGTCTGGTTGCTCCAGACTGGCCCTTGCTCCCTTCCAAAAGAGGGGCACCCCGGACTCTCCTAGTCCGCACCAGACGCTTTTTCCACTCACCGCGTGGGTTGCCTTTGCCAAGGCCTGTTGACGCCGATTCCGGATCCAACACCGCTGACAGCAAGAGCCTGCGTGGGACAGCTCGTGCCTCCATACTGGTCGTCGAAGACACCTCCTGGTCCACGTGGCTGCAGAGTCAAGCGTACACTCTTCACCTGATCACGACGACGACATCTGGTATCTTCCTGGTTCCACTCCAGTCACTGGCTAGTGACTGTGAACATTGTCCCCTCTGCTTTCAGGTCTTCTTCTTCACCGATCCACCCTTGGATCGCACCGGACATCTTCCTCCTGGTCGCCTGCAGCATCTTTTCTTTCAGGCTCCATTGACCTCAACGCGAGAACCCGACACGACTTCGCACCTATGCACCCGCAGCCCGTGGGTGAGGTAACGAGAGCATTTCGGTGCTCAAGGGTAGCTTGACTCTCCTAGTGTCCAGTTCCACAGTCGTTTTAGTCCTACCTAGTCAGGATTGTCCGTACTTACCTTCTCTTTGAACTGTACTGTCCATAGACGTTGTTACGCATCCCGCGTGTGAGTTCACACTCTGCACCCGCGTCCCGTGGGCCTCCTATTACTTACCTAAGGTTAGGATAGCGTAGTCCCAGCGGTCCTGCAGCCTCTGGACAGCTCCATTTCTTCCATTGACTCTCACATTCTGTTTACTTAGTATATGGTTTGCCGTGCCCCTAGGGCACCATTGTAATTTTGTGCAACTTGTCGTATTTTTCTAAGGAGACTGTCATGTGCTTAGCCCTCTGACCTCAAAGAGTTCAGAGGTGTTTGTTATTAATAAATATACTGTTTATTTTCATAACAACCTGTGTGGTGTCCTTTCATCTGGTATTCAAGGGGTTATATTGTGGTAAAACAGCTGGCTTCACATGCCAAAAGAGTTTAGCCTAAGACTGCTTTGTCCATGCTACCATTAGGATAGCTGGTCTATAAGGTTGACTTACAACCAATCACCATAAGGGTTGTTTGGACTGATACAAGGTGATCACTAGAACTAGTGAACATCATATATCAGGCCAACTTCTCACACAGGGTTTCAAAGATGACCGTCGTCTTGATCTACGGAGCTGTCATAGGCACTCCTAACTTCAGGGCTCCCCTGCCCAAGATGTCTTGGAACGAGAAAATATCCTCAATTGGGGATATTCTCGATCGTGGACTGTTTGTTAGAGTCGGAGAGTAATTCCTGTGAGATCGGGTCCTTGATGAACTTGAAGAGCTATGAGTTCGCCTGGACCTAGATCTTCTTCTAGTTGAGCGCGTTCTAGAACGAGATCGCTCCCTGTGACTAGATCTTCCTTTATTTGAATGTCCTCTAGAACGAGACCGTTCTTTGCGGCGGGAGGCTTGATCTCGATACGCCCTCAGCCGATCTGCCGTCTCCTTGGCCCAGTGGTGAAGAGGTCTATACCAACTTGGGGAGAGACGAACAGGAGGAGACTTTTGGGTGCGACCCCTCTCTGGCGAACCTGACCGTGGAGGAGGCTGATCCGCTTGATCCTGCTGCGACCTTGAAGGGGACTTTGACCTCTCCCTATTCGAATCGCTGTCTTCACCATCCGAGGATCTGCCACTTCGAGATGCCGAGGAGGATGAGGATAGGCTCACTAGAGACGGTCTAGAGGAAGACCTCGACCGATCTCTCTCTTCTGAGACCCTCTTTCTCTTAGATTAAACAAAACCATTTAAAATAGGGTCCAAGGGATATATATTTTAAAGACCCACACCTGATTTTATCCCCAGCACCAACTGAATTTATAACACACGAAACACAGGGGGTCTAACAGCCAAATTGAGAGGCTACACTGTCGATACTGAGTCAACAAGATCTCAAAATATCTTTATCGCACACACATAACGTATTAATAAGGATAAAGAAGGAAAAAGGCTAACACTACATGCATAGAGGAGACCGGTACATCATCGATTATTCGTAAAATGGCTGATTAATCCACAACAGATCGTAAAGGGTTTCCATCAAATTAGACTCAATGATCAGTCCTATCATTTGGCCAAACCCATGTGCAAATGAGGCTGGTCCCCTGATCAGTGGGACACTCAGCTCCGCACCTTATTGTTGTATCAGGATTTGGTCCACCAAATACACAAACCGTCCATGATGACTGATCTTTTGATGGTAAAGTAAGAAGAAATAGTGCAACGAACAAGAAAGTGATTTAAAATAGGATGGAATGTCCTCCTTCTAAATACTTTATTCTGCGGACTGGACACGCCTCCTAATTAAAAAATAGAACAGTGCAAGAGAAGACAGTGACAATTATCTGTCTACATAAGGGCCAACATGTTTCTGCCTAACGGGTATTTAATCCCTTGCCATTCGTCAGGGCCTCTGCTCGTATAATAGTTGCACTCCTAATAGTGAAATATAGAATTCACCACCATCACCAAAACAAATTGTTGTAAAACTGGTTAGAAACGGTACAACCTGTAACAACCATGGACATTAACCCTCCGATTCACAATGGTTACTGTGAATTCTGTGAAGGAAAACGTTATATCATTAGTACTGTATTCGATGCATCAGTCTCATGTGTGGAGTAGTGTGGCTCACTGGTTAGAGGCAGCAGACCCGAGAGCAGAAGTCGGCCCGGGACCAGGGTTCGATTCCCGACGCGGCAGGGTCGTGGACCTTGGTCAGCGGACTCGATAATTCTCGCTTCGGTGCTTACTCTAATCAGGGATCACACTCGGCAACTCTGGGCATTAGCTTGCCTAATCTCCACAACGGCCCCACCAATTCCGGGGATGCCTGGCTCCACCTTGGGGACTCCCAGCAGGGACCATCCCACAGGGAAAGCCAGGACGGGTTCCCCAGAGTTATACAGCGCCGGGACGCCCCGTTGCTGGGGCAGCTGTGCGCTTTACAAGTATACTACATTTACATTTACATTTGTTTACATATAGTGTGTCACCAAGCCAACCAATAATGTGTGTCAGAAAATTAATTTTTATTCTTACCCTTTGTGGTAGGGCAATAGACCTCACCTCACCTGGACACTGCTAGGGTACTAAGAGGCCCCGCACTACAAAGATATAGGGAAAACAAAAGAATGTGGCAAAGTACTATAAAGAATTTTTTTTTCCGCTTTACACCCTGCCTATAATCATTCCTATGACCAAATGCATTATATCTAGAGGCAAAACATGTGAGGTAGATAAACACCCCAAACTCAGTGTACTAAGCCTCAAAATGACCCAGAAACTCGACTAAGACACCAAACTTTAAGGAAGATTAAAATTCCTTTGTATGCTTATTCAGGAATTTTACAACATTCTGATCTTCAAAACCTGTGATGTGCTAAAGTTTACAACATAGTATAGCTAAAAGTATTCTGTGGTAGCTGCTCACCTTTCCGTCGGTACCTCAAGCTCCCATCTGAGACTTGGGGGAGGCACCGATCTGTAGGAGATTCTAGTATAAGTAGACTAGTGAGGGTTTGTTAGTGAAGTATCCCTCCACCTTTAAGATGTATACTAGATAGTGGCAATCTTATCATGTGTCCCTTCAATTGGTATATATTAGTGGCAAGGTCACTATTATCAGACATTTATTGTGAAGTAAGCCTTATTGGTCTTTATTTTCATAAGAAAACTAAGCGCACTACTTTACGCTCGACATCTCGCGAGATTTCGTGAGGACGTGCTCAGAACTACCATATGATGTCATATCGGCCATCTTTGTAGTTCCTAACACTATAATCTGGTAATCATTAGACCATGATTATTCCTCACGTGCATATGATGTTAGAATGCCCCCAGTGTTGTGAGCCACTGCCTATTTTTCTACAAAGTAAGCCTAGTTTGATAGATGGGGGGTCGCTCCTTCCGTGTGAAAGCCGCAACCCTCTGGAATGCGCTCCCCTTGGAAATCCGCCTTTCGAATGACCTAATGTCTTTCCGCAGGGCCCTGAAAACCTTCCTGTTTTAATTGTTTCTAGCTTTTACTGTTTGCTTTTTGTTACCGGACCTAGTGTTGTGTTGTGTTTACCTTTCCCTGCGCCAGGACGCTCCTTCGCTGGAGCAGCTGTGCGCATTAAAATGCAACTAACATAACATAACATAACATAACATAACAGTTGAGCTGGTTTTCTTAGGAACAAGTGCGCAATACTTAGCGCTCGAAATCGCGCGGGAAGATGCGCTCAGAACTACCCGATGACATCATATCGGCCATCTTTGTAGTTCTGAAGGCTCCAACCTGTATATCATAGAATCACGATTGACCATATGTTGTTTTTGAAAAAAGTACCAGTCATTGGGCAATCACAGCTGCCCAATGATGTCATTTCGGACATCTTTGTAGTGCGATGACTGCAACCTATTGGTCCGTGATATTCCAATGTTGTTTTTGGGAACGCAAGTGCTCTAAGTAGTGTGCCATGAATGGCCTCAGAGTATATTCAATGGGCATAACTAGGCAGATGCTCCAAAATCTTACAATGTGGGAACCATCCTAATGATTGTGCATAGCTATATGTCACCCTCCAGTGTATGTCAGAAAACTCCCATACTCAAACCTATTTGTGATATTATGAGAAGAGTGTGAGCAAAGTAATTCAGGCATGAATCAATATGTACAACATGTTTATATAGACACACCCTATTACAGTCAGTATATCCCAGTTATTGCTCACTAGTGCCAAGGCTACAGGGAGGTCCAAGGAATATCATCATTTAATCCTCCTGTATCAGCCCGAAGTTTATAAATCAATTTTTGCTCTTTTCTAAAAAGGTAACCCGACACATCACTTATGTGACTGGGTATATATGGCTTCTCCAGGACAGTCCATTGGAAGTCCGTTTCTAGATGTGCACGCTCCAGGAAATGTCTCGTAAGTTTAGTGTTGTTTTTCTTACAACGAAAAGAACTCTTGTGTTCCAACATCCTGGTGCGGACTTTGCGGGTCGTCATACCCACATATCGTGTGGAGCAAGGACATGTCAGCATATAAATCAGATTGTTACTATTGCAATTACCATAGTTACTCTGCAACCAAGGTCTCGTGGTGCCTATATCTATCTCCTTCGTGTGTTTGGTCTGAGGACAGACTGAGCAAGTGCCGCAAGGGTGATGCCCGACAGCTGGTGGAAGGTTCCACAGTGTTTCACCAAGTTTCCTAGGGAGCTCTTTTGGGCGTGTGTGAACAAGTCGATCCCGAATGCTGCTTGCCCTTTTGAACGCAAACAAGGGTTGCGCGATTTTCTCTCTCCCATGGTTCAGAAGGCGCCAGTGTCTTTTGACAATCTTCTGGATGGCATTGCTTCTAGTATTGAAGGTGCTCACGAAAGTGAGTCTAGTCAGAGGTGGTTTAGGGATTGGAGCTTCCAGGAGGGCCTCCCTATTGTTGTTAACCGTTAATTGTCCACAGAGATTCCTAGCATGCACCTCAAAGTCCTCTCTATTGGAGCAGTTCCTGCGAACCCGTGGGAACTGGCCATATGGTAGATTCTGGCGCAGGGACTTCGGGTGGTAACTCTCGTAAAGGAGGAGTGAGTTCCGCGCCATAGGTTTCTTATACAGTTCACTATGCAATCCTGCAGTAGTGACATAGATCGACAGATCTAGGAATGCAATTCTTTCCTTATTTGTTTCCATGGTGAATTTAAGAAACTGGTTTCTACTGTTTAGCCATTGGTGGAATTCATTGACGGAATCCACCGTGCCTCTCCACACCACCAACACGTCGTCAATATAACGCTTCCACCACCTAATAGAGGTGTGGAAGGGGTTGGTGGGTGTCAGTACGTGTTGTTGTTCGAACTGGTGCACGTATAAATTCGCCAGGCTCGGCGCGAAAACGCTGCCCATACTCGTGCCCGAGATCTGGAGAAACAGCTTGTCCTCATACTTGAAGAAATTCATTTTCATGGCTATAGTTGCCAAAGCCATTATAAATGGTACAGGGGTGATAGTTTCACATATACTATCCCTCAGGATGGATGTTACGACTTCCAAAGTCTCATCCTGAGGGATAGAAGTATACAGTGATTCTACATCGAAAGAGACCAGGAGGTCTCTTTCAATATCATAATCAATTTCTGGAAGGACACGCAAGATATCTTTAGTGTCCTGCAAATATGTAGGCATTTTCTGTACAATTGGCCGCAGAAAATAATCGACAAAAGTTGACAACGGCTCCAGGAGAGACCCTATTCCTGAAATAATAGGCCTACCAGGCGGTGGCCTCCGAGGTTTGTGTACCTTTGGTAAAAGGTAGAAATAAGGAGTGGTTGGGTGTTTAGCGACCAAATAAGTCGCCTCACTTTGAGTGATCCAACCCTCAGATAAAGCTTCTTCAACCATATCCTGTATCTGTTTAGTCACCTCTTCTGTAGGATCTGTAGACAAGGGAGAGTATGCCTGTCTATTGTTTAGTTGTCTATAGCACTCAGTCTGGTAATCCGTGGTGTTTAAAATAACTATAGAGCCGCCCTTATCTACAGGCTTTATAGTTATTAAATGATCCACTGAAAGTGATTTCAGTGTCATTTGTTCTGATTTGGTAAGGTTGTTAAATGACCTGACTGTTGTGCTCCACAGGGAAGCAATATCACCCGCAACAGCTTGCTCAAAGGCTAAGACCTGTGGAGGAACCTTGTGAATAGGTGGCTGAAATTTAGATTTTGGTCTAAGACCGGTGTTTGTGTCGCAATCAGCATTGATCTGATCCTATAAGAGATAGTGTAATCTAAGTTTCCTGAAAAACTGACTCAATTCACATTGGAAAGTGAATGGGTCCCCATGATTCGTCATGACGAAACCCAAGCCTTTATTCAGTACTTGTTCTTCAAGTGGAGTTAGTATCTTGTTAGATAAGTTGACTACGAGGGATTGTTCGATGGGCCTGCTTTCTGGTTCTTGGCAGTTTGGCTCTGTGTACCTGCATGTGGGCCTGTCTGGTCTTCCCATTGTACAACTGTGTTTTGTGCTGCTCGCCTTTTGCCTCTTGGTCGGCGTGGGCCAAACCCTAAAAAATGTTGAGAATTGTAGGCATTTGGAAACCCTTGGAAATTCGGCGGAGGTGGAGGTACAGGGTAAGGCTGTTGGTTCGGTGGAAAACCCCAAGGGGTGGGTGGCCACCATTGCTGGTATGGATCAATATGTTGATTGCCATATGAGTAGGGTCTGTTCCCACTACCTCTCCCACGTTGTGGAAAGCTAGGAGCGCCCGTGTTGGTGTTGTCTGGATCACTACTGTCAGACCCTGAACTAGAGTAGTTAGACCCATAACGTTTTCCATTGTTTCTGTATACAGGTGGTGTGTACGTATCGCTCGTATAGGGGTACACACGTTCATGCTTCCATTTACTCAAATCTTTTTTGAATTTATCTAATTTTGTTTGCAGAATAGTATCCTTGAATTCACCTGAGTTTTTGTTCGATTCGTCCTGCTGTTTTTTAAACAGAATCGGCGTTACTGTTGTTCTTATTGCTGCTTCTAAAACCTGTATTTCAACCAAGATGGTATCGGCTATTCTTTTTGCTGTGCTAATGATCAATATTAGCCAGTCTCTAGTACATCTCCATGCTATAAGCGACCAATCCTTCAGGACGATCTTATCTTGTAAGAATAGTCGAGGAGCATTGGAGACCACTAGACCAAGCGGGGCGCAACTAGCCCTCAGATATTCTGCCATGGTTATTCCATGGACCAAGGTTCGGGCATGTGTCTTTTTTAAAACCATAACTTTGGCCCAATCATCTCCTGTACTAGGAATGGCTGTTGAAGGTATGTTCAAGACACTGGGCATACTATCCAATATAGAATGATATATGGCATCATCATACGCAATACCACTAATTTCTGCCATTTTAGTGTTGGTAAAACTAGTTTGTGAAAAAGGTGTCAAAAGCGAACAACTGAGAAATCGAGTCTCAATCACCACTAATGTCGGGGGTCGACCGACTCTCAATGCTATGTAACAGTTCTACAACTGGTAACTGTCAAAGAACCATCTAATCGTATGGTTATATAGTCGGACCCGCAGCCAGACAGCTGCTCCAAAATAGATTAAACAAAACCATTTAAAATAGGGTCCAAGGGATATATATTTTAAAGACCCACACCTGATTTTATCCCCAGCACCAACTGAATTTATAACACACGAAACACAGGGGGTCTAACAGCCAAATTGAGAGGCTACACTGTCGATACTGAGTCAACAAGATCTCAAAATATCTTTATCGCACACACATAACGTATTAATAAGGATAAAGAAGGAAAAAGGCTAACACTACATGCATAGAGGAGACCGGTACATCATCGATTATTCGTAAAATGGCTGATTAATCCACAACAGATTGTAAAGGGTTTTCATCAAATTAGACTCAATGATCAGTCCTATCATTTGGCCAAACCCATGTGCAAATTAGGCTGGTCCCCTGATCAGTGGGACACTCAGCTCCGCACCTTATTGTTGTATCAGGATTTGGTCCACCAAATACACAAACCGTCCATGATGACTGATCTTTTGATGGTAAAGTAAGAAGAAATAGTGCAACGAACAAGAAAGTGATTTAAAATAGGATGGAATGTCCTCCTTCTAAATACTATATTCTGCGGACTGGACACGCCTCCTAATTAAAAAATAGAACAGTGCAAGAGAAGACAGTGACAATTATCTGTCTACATAAGGGCCAACATGTTTCTGCCTAACGGGTATTTAATCCCTTGGCATTCGTCAGGGCCTCTGCTCGTATAATAGTTGCACTCCTAATAGTGAAATATAGAATTCACCACCATCACCAAAACAAATTGTAGTAAAACTGGTTAGAAACGGTACAACCTGTAACAACCATGGACATTAACCCTCCGATTCACAATGGTTACTGTGAATTCTGTGAAGGAAAACGTTATATCATTAGTGCTGTATTCGATGCATCAGTCTCATGTGCATAGTGTGTCACCAAGCCAACCAATAATGTGTGTCAGAAAATTAATTTTTATGCTTACCCTTTGTGGTAGGGCAATAGACCTCACCTCACCTGGACACTGCTCAGGTACTAAGAGGCCCCGCACTACAAAGATATAGGGAAAACAAAAGAATGTGGCAAAGTACTATAAATAATTTTTTTTTCCGCTTTACACCCTGCCTATAATCATTCCTATGACCAAATGCCCTATATCAAGAGGCAAAACATGTGAGGTAGATAAACACCCCAAACTCAGTGTACTAAGCCTCAAAATGACCCAGAAACCCGACTAAGACACCAAACTTTAAGGAAGATTAAAATTCCTTTGTATGCTTATTCAGGAATTTTACAACATTCTGATCTTCAAAACCTGTGATTTGCTAAAGTTTACAACATAGTATAGCTAAAAGTATTCTGTGGTAGCTGCTCACCTTTCCGTCGGTACCTCAAGCTCCCATCTGAGACTTGGGGGAGGCACCGATCTGTAGGAGATGCTAGTATAAGTAGACTAGTGAGGGTTTGTTAGTGAAGTATCCCTCCACCTTTAAGATGTATACTAGATAGTGGCAATCTTATCATGTGTCCCTTCAATTGGTATATATTAGTGGCAAGGACACTATTATCAGACATTTATTGTGAAGTAAGCCTTATTGGTCTTTATTTTCATAAGAAAACTAAGCGCACTACTTTACGCTCGAAATCTCGCGAGATTTCGTGAGAGGACGTGCTCAGAACTACCATATGATGTCATATCGGCCATCTTTGTAGTTCCTAACACTATAATCTGGTAATCATTAGACCATGATTATTCCTCACGTGCATATGATGTTAGAATGCCCCCAGTGTTGTGAGTCACTGCCTATTTTTCTACAAAGTAAGCCTAGTTGAGCTGGTTTTCTTAGGAACAAGTGCGTAATACTTAGCGCTCGAAATCGCGCGGGAAGATGCGCTCAGAACTACCCGATGACATCATATCGGCCATCTTTGTAGTTCTGAAGGCTCCAACCTGTATATCATAGAATCACGATTGACCATATGTTGTTTTTGAAAAAAGTACCAGTCATTGGGCAATCACAGCTGCCCAATGATGTCATTTCGGACATCTTTGTAGTGCGATGACTGCAACCTATTGGTCCGTGATATTCCAATGTTGTTTTTGGGAACGCAAGTGCTCTAAGTAGTGTGCCATGAATGGCCTCAGAGTATATTCAATGGGCATAACTATGCAGATGCTCCAAAATCTTACAATGTGGGAACCATCCTAATGATTGTGCATAGCTACATGTCACCCTCCAGTGTATGTCAGAAAACTCCCATACTCAAGCCTATTTGTGATATTATGAGAAGAGTGTGAGCAAAGTAATTCAGGCATGAATCAATATGTACAACATGTTTATATAGACACACCCTATTACAGTCAGTATATCCCAGTTATTGCTCACTAGTGCCAAGGCTACAGGGAGGTCCAAGGAATATCATCATTTAATCCTCCTGTATCAGCCCGAAGTTTATAAATCCATTTTTGCTCTTTTCTAAAAAGGTAACCCGACACATCACTTATGTGACTGGGTATATATGACTTCTCCAGGACAGTCCATTGGAAGTCCGTTTCTAGATGTGCACGCTCCAGGAAATGTCTTGTAAGTTTAGTGTTATTTTTCTTACAACGAAAAGAACTCTTGTGTTCCAACATCCTGGTGCGGACTTTGCGGGTCGTCATACCCACATATCGTGTGGAGCAAGGACATGTCAGCATATAAATCAGATTGTTACTATTGCAATTACTATAGTTACTCTGCAACCAAGGTCTTGTGGTGCCTATATCTATCTCCTTCGTGTGTTTGGTCTGAGGACAGACTGAGCAAGTGCCGCAAGGGTGATGCCCGACAGCTGGTGGAAGGTTCCACAGTGTTTCACCAAGTTTCCTAGGGAGCTCTTTTGGGCGTGTGTGAACAAGTCGATCCCGAATGCTGCTTGCCCTTTTGAACGCAAACAAGGGTTGCACGAGTTTCTCTCTCCCATGGTTCAGAAGGCGCCAGTGTCTTTTGACAATCTTCTGGATGGCATTGCTTCTAGTATTGAAGGTGCTCACGAAAGTGAGTCTAGTCAGAGGTGGTTTAGGGATTGGAGCTTCCAGGAGGGCCTCCCTATTGTTGTTAACCGCTCTCTTTTTTGATCTTGTTATGAGTGAATTTGGATAGTGTCTGTCCCGTAATTGTCCACAGAGATTCCTAGCATGCACCTCAAAGTCCTCTCTATTGGAGCAGTTCCTGCGAACCCGTGGGAACTGGCCATATGGTAGATTCTGGCGCAGGGACTTCGGGTGGTAACTCTCGTAAAGGAGGAGTGAGTTCCGCGCCATAGGTTTCTTATACAGTTCACTCTGCAATCCTGCAGTAGTGACATAGATCGACAGATCTAGGAATGCAATTCTTTCCTCATTTGTTTCCATGGTGAATTTAAGAAACTGGTTTCTACTGTTTAGCCATTGGTGGAATTCATTGACGGAATCCACCGTGCCTCTCCACACCACCAACACGTCGTCAGTATAACGCTTCCACCACCTAATAGAGGTGTGGAAGGGGTTGGTGGGTGTCAGTACGTGTTGTTTCTCTTGGCAGGAGGATCCTGTAATGGAGATTGTTCCACCTCCGCAGCCGATGCTGATGCTGATCCTGGGGAACCCAGTTGAGAACTTAGGACTTGAGACTGGTCCAATGGTTCACTCTTCATCTCCTGCACCACCTGCCCCAAAGGCGACCTCTCCTGCGATCTTGAAGGAGAGATGTTCACTGGCTGCGAATCGCCCCCCTCCCTGGATCTCCGCTGATCCGTCGACGGTGGCTGTTTCGACGCCGAACGCCGAGCAGATAGATGCTTTCTCGACGTCGACCGTGATCTCCTCGACGCCGACCTCGAGTGTCGATGACTGTCCATCGCCATAGAGCGTCTCGCCGTTGAAGGATGCCTGCTCGACGACGACAGAGGCTGCTTCGACGCCGATCGCCGGTGCTCTGTCGGCGACTGAGGGTGCCTCGAGGTCGAATGCCGCTTGTCTGAATTCGACGGAGGCTGCCTCGACGTCGAACGCCGATGACCGGACGTCGACGTGGGCTGCTTCGACGTCGATCGACGATGTGTTGGCATAGGTTCCCTAGACGCCGAACGACCACGACTAGTCGTCGACGGAGGTTGTCTCGACGCCGAAGGCCAGGCGTCGACGGAGAATGCCTCGACGTCACAGCATGACGATGCTGCTTCGACGTCAGTTGGTTCGCCGTCGAGCTCTTATGCTTCGACGGTGACCTATCCCTCGACGCTGTCTGTAGCGGAGGTACCTTGGATGTAGATGCAGAAGACATCTTCTTCGTCGCTGTCGACTGCTTCTTCGACGCCGATGGTGAACAAGTCGGGGCTTCTTTCGACGTCGACCGCGCCTTTCGACATTTCTGATTCTTGGGAGATCTTCCTCTCTCAGAAAGTCCATAAATTCCAATTCTCTCTCGGTCTTTGAGAGTTCTGGATGATAAAACCTGGCAGTGTTCACAGGTTTTTGAAGAATGAGAGTCTGGTAGGCACAGGATACACACTGAATGAGTGTCAGTCTTGGCCATCTTCCTTCCACATGAAGGGCATTTGTCAAAAAGGGAAGGCATTTTGACAGAAAAAACACCTTTTTTAAGCCTAAAAAAGGTAGTAGTAGCACCCTAGGTCTAAAAGACGTCGAGTGAAAGAAAAAAATTGTAGATTAACAAAATTATTTTTTGACAGAAAGCCAAAAAGAAAGGGAGCTATTTCACCAGGGTCCTGACTGAAGGAGCCGGAAAGAACAACTGACCTAACTGTCGCCCCTGAGGCATGATGGGAAGCCTGGGGTCATGGCTGCCTTAAAGGCACGGTGCCAGTTTTTTGTTGAAAATGGTTTCATTTTCTATGCTATTGTTTTGCAATGCAGCCTGAGGGCTAACAATGTCTATTTATGAGCAATTTTCAGGATTTATGAGTGGTTTTACTCATTAAAACACAAAGTTCAAGAGTTATTTGACCTAATGTGTTTTTTCTTTCCTTACTAATTGCAGTGCATGTATATGTGTTTACATTGTTTTAGCCTCAGTTGTGGAGCTGCATTGGTGTGAGAAAAATGATATATGTACATACATATATGTGGAGCGAGATATATGTGTTTTTTACATATATATTTTTATATCGTTTCCGGGGTCCCGCACATGGGCGGGAATATTCAGTGCTTATGACTATTGATGAGGATCCCCTGGAAGATAAATGGCAGTTACTCACTAGGTAACTGTACAGTTAGCACTAACTTGCCTTAGACCTGCCTGACAGGAGATTGAAACGATGAGAGTTTGTGCGAGAAGCCTGAACCTCACAGAAGTCCTATGAGATCTGTTTGCCAATTACGTACTGAATTGTTTTTGACTGGAAAGCTTGATTGTAATTTCAGCAAGTATAAGTAAAGCCAATCAATCTCGCTTTTAATATTACAGTTGACCATCTTTCTTGGAATAGTAAATATATAATGAAGTGTCCAAAAAAATGCATCAAATAAATTATATCCACACACATGGCAAGCATTAGAGTTGATCTTAGAACTTATACTTTTGTACTTCATGAGAAAAAAAACTTTCCACGTTGGCCACTATGCATCAGCATGCATGTGTACACAAACACAGTAAAGGGCTGCCTTCCAAAATGGCCACCATGTATACGTCTGCGTGCCGATGAACAGGCTGCCAACTTGTAATTATTTGTCGCGTACTTTTATATACTGTTCCAAGATAGCAGAAAACCATTACTGAATGCTATATTAAGGATTACAAGTACAAACTGGATGCCACTCAAGCTCATTAAAGTGAACAGCCCAGTAGCAGTGTGCAGATGCTGGGCCTTTACAAATGAAAAATATTGAAAATAAAAACTACATAGAGCAGCGCTGAGTTGTGAAGGGGGTGGCGGGAGACCCTCAAGTGAGGGGGGTGAGATGTGAAGAGAGAAGAGAGAGCGCGAGGGCGCAGGGGTGAGAATGGTCGAGAGAAAATAGTCCCTCATGCACCAGAATACAAGTCCTTTATACACGGTTGAAGGCCAAGCTCCTGTGCGCTGGTCTAAGATGTGATTGACAATGACTCATGAAAATGGCTAGAAGAGGGAAAACAGAGACATCAAAGGGCTTGATGTGGGCTGTAGCCAAGCCCTCTTTAAGTTCATATTAAAGTATTATTCACAACTGGTCAAATACAGCCAAAGCGGTCTTTAGGCAAGACCTAAAAGGAACACTGTTTATCAGCAACACTCTAGTAAGATTCCAATGTTACTCCATCTATGAACGATAACTGTGGATTTGGTTTTGAAATTAGTATTACTTATGAACCTTGGTTGGGTTGTGTAATCGTATTATTCTCTGGAGAATTTCCCGCAGTTATGATACGGTACTGAGAGAGCACAAGTTTGGAAAAAATGTATAAGTACGCCATATTTACAAGCACGTAGTTAGTTTAAACATGTTTTGCACACGAGTGTTTTATATCCAGGAGTGAAATATACAGAGTGGTTTACATTCAGTAGTGAAATGTATAGGATGTTAAGTAGAGTAACTATAATTATAACGGTGTGAGATTAATGTAGAAATGTTGGAATATATGTGAAAACCTCATGTTCTCATGTTAAAAGAATCATGTCCGAATTAAATGTAACTTTGAAAATCCAGTATTATGTGTAGGCCTTAGGGCAATTCACAGCAAACCTGAACGTGCTGCTAAATTAATGTGAGATAAGGTTGACATGGTTCTTCCAAATGTACTATTGAACTTAGGGTTAAAAGTATATGCTTTATAGATGTGTTATTTTAGAAACGTATGCTAGTTAAGAATGTTTGCTGTTTAAATCAAGTTAACGTTTTAAGAGTGCAGGGACCTGCTGCATGTAAATCAAGTAGGCCAGAGGAGATAATGTCATGTCGTGTAAATCGTCATGTGCTCGTTAGAGAAGAGGTCGCGAGGTGTCCAGCACCGAGCTTTGAGAGTGTTTTATGACTAAAGATATGGTGGAGTCTGGAATTTGAGGCCCACTGCAGGACGAGCTGTATGCAGGTGCGAGGGTCCTAATCAGCTCGAATGAAAGGGACTTTGTTCAGTGGCGCCTTGCGCAGGCCTGTAGGAGTTTCCAGGAATTTCAGGGGGTATCAGCGCACTGAAGAAGAAGCCTGGGAACCAAGGTCAACTATAACGAGGGTCTTCAAGAGTACCATCATGGAGTTTACCGCGCAAAGATGTACCACGTGAGGGGCGTCCCAAGGGGCGTTCCTATCAGAAATGTGATTTGGTATTAGGGAAAGAGACCCGGGAGGAGAGCAGAGCAGATGATTTTGGGAGCCTAAGGAAGCGGATGGGTAGGCAGATAGGCTGATCAGGAGAGACCCATCATCAGAGAAGAGACAAAGAGAAGTGCGTGATCTTCTTAGGAAGTCACCACGGCTGACACCTAGAGGGTTAAGATCTTGCTAAGTAGGGATGTCATTTAAAATAGTGTAGGGACAGAATAACCTTAATTTTCTTTTCTGTAATGACTTTGAGATTGCAACTTATATCTATTTTGACAACCCTTATGGTCTTTGAGCTTGTACTTATTATTTTGTTCTTCAGACTTAGATTATTCAAGAAGTTCATGTTCATAGTGATACCGATTTATCTTCTGAATCTCATTTTGAGAAGTTTGTATCTTCAGTTATCTTTGACTTTATATTAAAACTTTAAAACTTAAATTTGGTCAGTGGTCATTTAGAGTGGTGTAAGTTCTTAAATTGATTGACTTATTGCGAGATTACCTTTTACTCAAAGACAGGTACCAACGATTCAGTCGACATAGTTTGGGATTTGGTAAGATAATTAGTAACCAGTAATCCCGCGTTAGCAGTTGGTAGCAGAGTGAGGATGGTTATCTTCTTGAGGAAGGTAATCTAGAGAGGTTAGTTTACCCCAAGGCCCGAGACGCCGAGAGACGAGCAGCGGAAGAATCGTGTGCCGAAAGGTGCAGACGGTGCGAGAAAAGCAGCAGTATCGGAGAGTGAGTATAAAAAGGGTCATGCGTGAACAGATTGCGGTGTTTTGTGTTGTATTTGTATTGTAATGTCTTGCGGAGTTGAATGCCTGTAGTGTGAATGAGAGAAGGTTGTGAGCGCGCGCAACCTGGTAAGCTGGTAACCTGGTAAACGGGTGAACTGGTGAAATCTTAAGTTCAGGCCAGAGCTTAAGTGGTTTTGGGTGTATCGAACATCCAGGGTAGTTGTCGACCATAGTACGGAGGTCACGAGGTACCATTGACCGCCGTGGATCCAAGATAGGGGGAGTGTAAGAGTGAGTGTATGAGTAACGGACGCTGGTCGAAAGTTACTGTGTGTGAGTAACCTATCGGAGAAGGCGATTGTCTGGAAGTAAACGGAAAGACATTTCGCCAAGTTAAGGTGACAACTACAGAAAGACTGTGGGCGTACAGTCAAGAAAGGTGATCGCTTGGACGGAAGTAATCATTTTTCAGAGTATGAATGGGATGCGTGCATGACCGAGGAGACGAGCTGAGAAAGGAGGGGAACTGCTGCGAAGGGGGACGGGTGACGTCGGCTAGAGCCGCGCTCTGATTGAGCGGTTGGTGTGACGTTAGCTAGAGCCGCGCTCTGGTTGGGCGGCTAGAGTGACGTCGGAGGAAAGTCGCGTACGGATAGGCCAGTTAGTGAGAACGGGGCTGAGATTGGTGGAGTGTCATCAGGAAGTAAACAAACGCGGAGAAAAGAGAAATCATGAAGTGTTTTAAGTGTTTGAAAGGGATTTTTAAACGTAAACGAAGTGAACATTATTACGGGGAAGAGGCTCCGCCAGAGGGTACACCAGCTCATTATATGGCAACGAATGTGGGGCTGCATACGATATTATGGATTGGGGCTTGGAATAAGCTTACGGAAGGGAATGAGGAAATGCAGTTCCCGAGGTACGGGACGTTTAAATTAGAGGTGTTACATCGGCTAAAAGCAACCATGTCCTCATTGAAACCCTCGCCCAGACCAACACAGTTTGAGGCTCTTAATGCATGGATTAAGGCTGCACACGACCGAAATTTGAACAGGCGTCAACAAAGACTGACGCGATCGGTAAGGGCAGTGCGAGATTCCAAATGGGATGAGGAGGAAAAGCGTTGGAGAGTACAGACTATTGAGGTGGAGAAAATGTATCCGATGAGGGAGGTGTCAGGAGGAGGAAACCTCATGAAAGAAGACGAGGAAAGCGAGTCGGAGGACAATCTGATAAACAGATTGTTAATGGATAGACCACCTCCGAGAGTGGGGTTAATAGAAGATAGAGGGCTCGCAAGGGAAGATGGAAATGACATAGAGGGATATACACCACTCCCTATATCGGAATGGACACCTATCAAAGGCGGAGAAACACCTCCAAACCACACTGTACAGAGTGTAGTGGGAAGGTTTGTAGTGCAGAAAACGCCAACCACAGAAAGGGTCGAGTCTGTGGGATTGCCAGACGCTCTTCAAGTGCCTGTTACCATAGGACCCATAGTTTCGATCTATAATTCTGAGAGAGATAGAGGGGAACAACAAAGGCAATTGGATAGGGAAAGGATTGAGATGGAAAGGAGGAATAATGTGACAAATGCATGGAAACAATTGCCAGGTTCGGTAACATGGAACACCCCATTAGACACAACTGTTGGTCCCAATTCAGAACAGGGAGGTCCGAGAGGACCAATGGATCTAAGGGGACCACGGCCAAGATCTTTTTCAGAGTTAAGAGCTGATTTGAGGGAATGGGACGGGTCCGTAGTATCTCCAAGTAACAGGACAAGAACAGAACCAGAGTGGGAAAGCAGGGGTAACGGGACTGTATCTCATTGTGGGGCCAGCGAAAGCAGTCAGGGCCGGGAAGGCCAAAGTCAAGAGAATAGAGGGGATGCATGTCCTACAAATCAGAGAGAACAACCGGAACAAAATACTAGGATTGTAGAATGTGAGGAAATGTCCCGTCTCTGGGGGAAAGGAGGAGATGAGGCGGTACGGGCTTTTCAGAATAGGTTTAGGTGCCTTCATCATACATTTGGGGAAGACGTTCAACATTGGAGAAAGGAGAACAGCGATAGGTCCCGCCACGTCTCGAATAATCAGGAATCACAGGGAAGTAGGGAAGAAAGAGGGAGTAATGGAACATCTTACCCTGCATCCCGTGAAACTAGCCAGGATGGGGAGAGAGAGGCTATGAGGCATGAAGGAGTGTTTCACCACCCACCCCGAGAAGATGGAAAGGCATGGGATCTAGAGAGATGGGAACAGGGGAGGACTCCCTATAATTCACCAATACCTAAACGTAGATCTCGGAGCTGGGATGGGAGAGATGCGGATGGAGGAGCTAAATTGAGTGTCTTAAAAGCTGAAATTAAGGCAAAAAGGCTTGATGTTACTAGTTTAAAATCAGATGTTGATGAGATAATAGATGGAACATTGCCTTTGGAAAGGATAGAATTGTATGAACAGGATGAGTTATTGTTCATGGCAAAGGATATTACTAGGAAAGCTAGAGCGTTTCATGAGAAATTGACTGATTTGGCAGACAGGTATGCCGTGGATTTGTCTAGGACAAGGGCATTACAGAGTAACCACAGATTACAGTACGCAGACCAAGATCTAGATGAGAAGAGAACTACTGGATTAAAAACACACATAAGAGAGCTGGTAACAGGGATAAGAGTGTGGAGGGAACTGGATAAATGGGAAGAAAGGTGGTCGAAAAAGGGCACAGTTAGGCGAAGTACAAATGTGATGACCCCTGAGGGAAGGGTAATACAGATGGAGGCATTCCCTTTGCGAGAAATATCAAACGGAAATTATGTACATGTGCCCTGGAGTAGAGGAGATTTAGCTGCATTTACCAACTCATTTCCGAAGTTGCGGGACAATCCAGTCGAATGGTATAAACAGGTAGAGAGGTTTGTCAAAATCTCGAAAGTACTGTGGATAGATTTGAACACGTTGTTTGACATCGTGGTCCCATCTGATTTGTGGACCCCGTGCAAGACTAGTGTTGAATGGCCAAATACTGAACCAGTGAGGGATGCTCGGACTAATGGACCGTCCGAGATTGTCATGCAAAAGTATGAAAGGGTAATAGCATGGCTGAAAGATAAGGTACCACCACAGGACATAGATTGGGTAAAAATAGACCGAACAAGGCAGGAACCCAAGGAGACAGTTCACGAGTTTTATGAAAGATTATTGAAAACATTCAAGCAATACAGTGGACTAGATGTAATGGATCCCAAAGATATTGGGCAGTTTGTGTCAAAGTTTGTCTTGGGGTTGAGACCTGATATTTGTTTGGTGATACAGCAACATTTAATCTGTTGGCAGAACAAACCACTAGATGAGATTTTACGATATGCGAGGTACTGCAGTGACGAGATAGATTCTAAAGCCAAGAATCTAAAGGAGAAATTGATGGTGGTGCAAATGCAGTCCGCTGGGAAGGGTGGCCAGCAGAAGCAGGGGATGGGACGAAAACCAAACGGTCAGAATAAGGACAATGAGGAAGGGCAGAGACCTAGGATAGACTTTGCCACTTTAAAGAAAACGACAAAGTGTCATCAGTGTCACCAGGTGGGGCATTGGCGACGCGAGTGTCCCTTTAACCCTGAAAATGGAGAGCTAGAAGTAGAAGAGCAGGTCCAAGAAGACCCAGTGCAAAAGGTGACAGTTCCGAGCAGTAAGGTGGCCAAAGGGGGGACTTCGGCTCCACGGGCCCAATTCCCACAGCCACCGAAGATAGCAGCTGGAGGAAAGGTCTTTAAACAAATGCCTCTGTTTATCGAGGAAGAAAAATGTTATTACATTGATCCATTGACAGGACAACGGGTGAGCAGTGAAGAGGACTGTACCCTCGGGCAGTTCTAGAAGTGGATCAAAGAGGGCCATTTGTTGAGGCAGAAGTGGCAGGGTGTCCCACTATGTTCTTAGTGGACACTGGGGCTACTCGTTCGACTCTGAGATCAGCGGTGGTTCCAGACTTGCCAATGTCAGGGGAAACAATTCAAGTGGTAGGAGTCGCAAATAAAAGAATGACTAGTCCCTTGACAGAACCAGTGTCTGTGAAAATTGGAAACCACATGAACGAACATCAGTTTGTGGTTTGTGACTCGAGTCCGGTATGTCTGTTAGGAAGGGATTTGTTGTGCAAATTGAACTGCACCATATACTGCACCCCGCAAGGAGTGGAGGTACAGACTACCGACGAAGATGCTACTTTTAAGGTGGCCAATTCCAAATCTTGTGTAGAACTATATCCTACTCTGACAATAGAAGATCTTCCCCAAGACCTACGAGATGCAGTGGCGTCAGAGGTATGGGATTTCACAGGAGAAGAAATAGGATTGATTAAGGGGGTAGAACCGGTAAAAATATTGGTAAAACCAAATGTTGAGTTTCCAAGAACGCCTCAATACAAATTGTCCCAGGAAACGATTGCGGGAATAAAACCTGTGATCGAGTCAATGATACAGCAGGGAATACTGAAAGAAATCGTGGGTAGTCCTTGTAACTCCCCGATTATGGGTTTGCAGAAACCTAGTGGGAAATTCAGGATAGTACAGGATTTACGAAAGATTAACAACATAGTCGTTTCATGTTGTCCCGTGGTACCGAATCCATCAGTGATATTGTTTCAAATACCATGTCAAGCAGAATGGTTTACAGTGATAGATCTTTGTCAGGCTTTCTTTTCAATCCCATTGGATGAAGAGAGCAGGTATCTTTTTGCTTTTAAAATGGAAGATCGCGTTTTAACATGGTGTCGAATCCCACAAGGATTCACAGATAGCCCATCCATCTTTAATCAGTTGCTGAAAAAGAATCTTGAGAATCTAGTACTGCCACAGAACTCGGTTCTGGTACAGTACATAGATGACCTACTTGTTGCGTCAGAAACAGAGGAAGCTTGTAAAGCAGATTCAATTGCCTTACTGAATCATTTAGCTGAAAATGGACATAAGGTATCTCCGAGCAAGTTGCAGTATTGTTTGACAGAAGTACAGTATCTAGGGCACAGGTTAGAGAAAGGGAAACGTAAGGTGTCCCCGGAGAGGATTGAGGCGATAATGAAAATGAATGCGCCTACAACACAGAGAGAAGTTAGAATGTTCCTAGGAATGGTGGGTTACTGCCGACAGTGGATAGTTAACTTCTCACTGAAAGCAAAGCCCTTACAGAAACTGACGCACAAGGAGGTGAGTGATCCGGTACCATGGGATGAAGAATGTCTGGTGGCGTTTTTACAGCTGAGAGACGATTTATGTCGTGCTCCGGCTCTGGGAATGCCAGATTACGAAAAGTCATTTTCACTCTATTGCTGTGAGAGAGAGGGATGTGCTTTGTCAGTCTTGGCACAGACCCACGGTAATGCCCGTAGACCAGTTGCATACTTTTCGGCTACATTAGATCCAGTAGCCGCAGCGTTGCCCGGATGTCTCAAATCCGTTGCTGCAACGGGTGTCAGCATTGAAAGGAGCGAGAGTATTGTGATGGGACATCCAGTAGTGGTGTATGTACCACATTCAGTTGAATTGTTAATGACCAGGACGAAGACGCAGCATCTGACCAATAGCAGGCTCACGCGTTACGAGCAAGTTATACTTGCCGCAGAAAACGTGACTCTCAGGAGATGCTCTGTCTTGAATCCTGCTACTTTGATGCCATTACCTACGGTAATAGAAGGCGAAGGATGTGAAGACCACGATTGCCTTGATGTGACTGAACTATGCACGAAACCCAGACCAGATATTGTGGATGAGCCATTGTCAGACCCCGATGAAATTTACTTTGTTGATGGCTCATGTTTAAGAGACGATACTGGTCGGTTGAGAGCAGCTTATGCTGTTTGTACCATTACTGGAGTTGTGGAAGCCGCTTGCCTGGAAGGAGTACATTCCGCACAGGTAGCAGAGATTATTGCCCTAACTCGTGCCTGCATAGCAGGAAATGGAAAGAGAGTCACCATCTACACGGACAGCCAATATGGTTTCGGTGTGGTTCATGATTTCGGGCAGTTGTGGTCTCAGAGGGGTTACATGACCTCCTCTGGTTCGCCCATTCGAAATGGAGAATTTGTGCGATTGCTGATAGAAGCATTACAAGGTCCTGTTGACATCGCAGTAGTGAAGTGTGTAGCTCATACTAAGAATACAGATTTTGTGTCACAAGGTAATAGATATGCTGATGAAGTCGCACGCTATTGTGCGGAACAAAGTTATTCTTTCTCAAAGGTGGAAATAGAAGGTGCAGAAGAAAAGACTGAATTAAGTATGATGTTAGAAACTGTAGACACTTGGGAGGATTGAAGAATAATGCAGGAGAACGCACCTGAAACAGAGAAAAAGGCATGGGAAATAGCAGGTTGTGTGCGAAGTGAAATGGATTTTTGGGTTTCAGCAGATGGGAGAGCTGTGTTACCTGAAGAATTAGCTAATCCCATGGCGAGAGAAATACATGGTCCAGTACATCTAGGAAGGGATGCTATGATGAGAGTTTTTAGGCAGACTTGGTATTGCCCGAAATTCAGAATAGCAGCAGAATCAGTATGTAAGCGATGTGTTACTTGCCAACAGCTGAACGTAGGCAAACGAACACCAGTCACACTGAGTCACATTGGGAGGTCGGGGGGGCCTTTCAATAGAATGCAACTAGATTTCATCGAAATGCCAAGAGTCAATCGCCTTCGGTATGTGTTGGTGATTGTATGCGTATTTTCCAGATGGGTTGAAGCGTACCCTACACGTAGGTGCGATACACTCACAGTGGCAAAATTGTTGCTCAGGGAGTTGATACCGCGCTTCGGGGTGCCTGCCTCTTTGGAATCTGACAGAGGAAAACATTTTAACAGCGAAATAGTGAAGATGTTGTGCTCCACACTGAATATCGATCAAAAGCTGCATTGTAGTTATCGACCAGAAGCTTCAGGAATTGTGGAACAAGTGAACGGCACGTTGAAGAATAGATTGGCTAAAGTAGTGGCATCCACATCTTTGAGTTGGCCAGATGCTCTTCCTTTAGTGCTCATGAGCATGCGCAGCACACCTGATAGGAGGACAGGTCTCTCTCCCCACGAGATCCTGATGGGGAGGGCCATGAGACTTCCTACAGTTCCAACTACTGCTCTATTGAATATTACAGATGATCTGATCTTGGATTATTGTAAAGGACTGTCTGACGCCATCCATTCTGTGTCCCTTCAGGTGCATGCGGCTGAAGTTCCAGCAGCGAGGAACCTGTGTCATGACCTGAACCCAGGGGACTGGGTCTTAGTTAAAAAACACGTCCGGAAGAACTGCCTAGATGTTCGCTGGCGTGGGCCCTTTCAGGTAATCCTGATAACGAACACCGCGGTGAAGTGCGGGGGGCTGCCAAATTGGATCCATGCATCCCATACTAGAAGAGTTCCAGCACCTCTAGAAGGAACAGCTCCCATCCCAGACGAAAGCCCGGAAGTGGAAGAAGAGTCACAAGAAGGGATTGAGGCAGCTGAGGGGGTGTCGGAAGAAGTTGGGAACGCAACGGATTCAGAAGAAGAGCGAAGGCAGGACGGCAGTGAGACGGAAGACGCAACTGAAGGAGAGAGCAGAAGTGAATACGACTCAGACTCAGATCCGTATCGGAGCGACCAAGAACCAAGTGGGAGGACAAGGAATAGGAGAATAAGGCTTGGAGCTGCCACTTGGCCAACAAGGAGAAGAAGGCTAAGTTTGAGGTCGGCCCAGGAAGAAACGCTTACTCCTATATCCGAAGACTCAGATCCAGAAGAAGATATCCAGGATCAAGCCGAGGAGGGTCTTAGAAGATCAAGGAGGGTGCGAGTGCCTAGTAGAAGATACTCTACTCCCGACTGGACCTACCTCGTTGCAGATGTCTGGGAGACACAGAACAGGGAGGATCAGGGAAGTGGAACTGATCAGAACTGACCCGATCATCACAGTGCAAATAAGGTTTCTACTACCAGGAGCGGAGACCGAAAGGTTGCTGACACTCAACATCGTTCATCCTGCTCTCCTGAGTGGAATAAGAAAATTGATTTTAGAGACAGTTGAGTTTCCAGTTTGCTGTTCACGATATCCAATATTGGAGGGAACTCTTCTTCGTTTGGAAATGCTTGAGCGAGTAGTAGAAATGCTAGGAGCGCTTATTGTTGTGGATTAATACCATATTGTGAATGTCTTCAAAGGGGCGCAGAACTGGAAAGGTGAAGAAAGTGATCTTGATTAGAACGGACCCCTTTGTAATTGTGGATGTAGAACTGATAGTACCAGGAGTGGAAATCGAAAAAACACTAACTCTCAATTTTGTCCGTCCACTTGTCTTGAGCGAAATAAGGAGAATAATCCTAGAAAAAGTTGACTTTCCATGTTGTGGTACGAACTGTCCAGAACCTGAGGGAATGATACTTCGGATGGACATTTATGAAGACGTAGTGTCACTCCTTGAGCCATACATAACTTTAGATGAAAACAAGACTTTTGAAAAGAAATTGTAAACTTGTTGCAAGGTAACCTAGCGCCGAGAGGAAGAAGAAAAGTGATAGGGGTTTCATTTTAGTGGATGGAGAAGGGCTAGGGTTGTCTATTTTCTACTGGACTTTGAACTGTTTTGCGGAAACAAATTGTCAAGCTTCCAAGTGTTCAAAGAAAGACATTGCAAGAGAGAAAGACTTTGTTTGAAAAGAAGAGGAAGTGAATGCTGGAAGAAAGTCAAAAACTACACTGTTTGAGAACATGGAGGCTGGCAACCCGAACCGCAGGGCAAAATGTATAGCTGTTACACTTTTAGGAGTAGTGGTTTCTCTTATAATTTTAGTGGTAACTGTTTCATTCCTAGCGGGACACGAAGGGGATGAAACCGCAGTTAAGGAGGATAAGGGAGTATCAACACCGAAAACTACCATTATTAAAGAGAAGGGAAACCTCAATGAGAAAGACAAAGCATTGTTAGATGCAGAAATAAAAAGGCTTCACACCGACGAGTCACAGGGAAATTACAAGTCAAATGCTTATGCTAAATTGCTTTATGAATATGTTGATGCCATGGAAGTAAAGGATTGTTACGTTTGTATGCAATTACCAGCTTCAGTGGAGGAGGGTATCAGATACCATCATCTTCCGTTGACATATGGAATAACGTGCAGTTTATTGTTGAGCATGTTTTATGGACGAGAAGGATTCGAGTATTATTTCTCGAATTTCGACTCGACATTGCCAGAGGTTCCGAATTTCAAGCATTTGAACAAATGGGACTACTACAAAAGCGAAGACAGATTACACAAATGGTTTATTCCATGGAAAACGTTAGATACTTCACATGCTCGAAGAAACAATCTGACTTGTCAAATATCAGAAGTTGAGAAAAAGTTTATAGCACAGGTAGATACTAGATACAGGAGGCAGAAGATTTTGAAAGCATCAGGACAATGGGAAACAGATTGGACCAAGGAGGAGAGGGCACATCAAAGAAAGGGTAGTATTGGTCCAATTGCTTTGGATAAGGATAAACGGGGAAAACTGTGCATTCACAGGAGTTACTCATATTATGAAAACTTTTATGTAGGTCAAGTCCATTGTGAACATGCCTTTCAATTGGAGTATTACTCTAAGAACTTTATGAAAGGGATGCAAGCAATACCAAATGTATATTTTGTATGTGGAAGATATGCCTATGTGAAGTTACCAGATAATTGGTACGGATCATGCTATCTGGCTGTTGTCTTTCCTAAAATATATCATGTTGAGAATTTAGACACGCCTAAGAAGGAAATATCAACTAGATGGAAACGAGGGCTGGGTGCAGCAGAAGTAGTTGGAGATGTACTCGGTGCTGCATTCCCTTTCTTAGGATTGATAATGAATGACATTAAGATCAGGAGGTTAGCTACAGTCGTAGATAGGCTATCTGCTAGTACTGCAAGATCATTGATGCTGATAGAAGGTGAGATGCAATCGATTAGGGCAATGGTTCTTCAGAACCGACTTGCTCTAGATGTTCTGTTAGCAAAAGAGGGAGGAGTCTGTAAGGCCTTGAAGGTCCAGGAATGCTGTACTTACATTCCAGACAATTCAAAACCTCTAGAGAAATATATACAAAACATCACTGCCATACACTACGAAATTGAGGACCTGGCAAAGGTAAATGTGTGGGAAAAAGTAGGCCAGGGAATAGGTAAAGTTGGAAGTTGGTTTGCCAACTTAGGAAAGGGTATCGTTTGGTACATACTGAAACCCATCATCATAATTGTGATTTGTGTAATCACTTTGTGGGGATTGGTGCGTTTGTATCAATGTTATAAAGCAAATAGGTTGCAGAGAACTATGAGGAAACAGGAGGAAGAGTTGACAGCAATGCAGGATTCTCAATACAAGAGTCTGAAAGCATTGGAGAGTATGAAAAGAGGTGGAACTGCCCTGTCTTCACTTTAAAAGGTTCTACATTTTTAGTGTCTTGGTGATGATGACCCCTGAAGGTCATCAAAGGGGGGACTGAGAGAGCACAAGTTTGGAAAAAATGTATAAGTACGCCATATTTACAAGCACGTAGTTAGTTTAAACATGTTTTGCACACGAGTGTTTTATATCCAGGAGTGAAATATACAGAGTGGTTTACATTCAGTAGTGAAATGTATAGGATGTTAAGTAGAGTAACTATAATTATAACGGTGTGAGATTAATGTAGAAATGTTGGAATATATGTGAAAACCTCATGTTCTCATGTTAAAAGAATCATGTCCGAATTAAATGTAACTTTGAAAATCCAGTATTATGTGTAGGCCTTAGGGCAATTCACAGCAAACCTGAACGTGCTGCTAAATTAATGTGAGATAAGGTTGACATGGTTCTTCCAAATGTACTATTGAACTTAGGGTTAAAAGTATATGCTTTATAGATGTGTTATTTTAGAAACGTATGCTAGTTAAGAATGTTTGCTGTTTAAATCAAGTTAACGTTTTAAGAGTGCAGGGACCTGCTGCATGTAAATCAAGTAGGCCAGAGGAGATAATGTCATGTCGTGTAAATCGTCATGTGCTCGTTAGAGAAGAGGTCGCGAGGTGTCCAGCACCGAGCTTTGAGAGTGTTTTATGACTAAAGATATGGTGGAGTCTGGAATTTGAGGCCCACTGCAGGACGAGCTGTATGCAGGTGCGAGGGTCCTAATCAGCTCGAATGAAAGGGACTTTGTTCAGTGGCGCCTTGCGCAGGCCTGTAGGAGTTTCCAGGAATTTCAGGGGGTATCAGCGCACTGAAGAAGAAGCCTGGGAACCAAGGTCAACTATAACGAGGGTCTTCAAGAGTACCATCATGGAGTTTACCGCGCAAAGATGTACCACGTGAGGGGCGTCCCAAGGGGCGTTCCTATCAGAAATGTGATTTGGTATTAGGGAAAGAGACCCGGGAGGAGAGCAGAGCAGATGATTTTGGGAGCCTAAGGAAGCGGATGGGTAGGCAGATAGGCTGATCAGGAGAGACCCATCATCAGAGAAGAGACAAAGAGAAGTGCGTGATCTTCTTAGGAAGTCACCACGGCTGACACCTAGAGGGTTAAGATCTTGCTAAGTAGGGATGTAATTTAAAATAGTGTAGGGACAGAATAACCTTAATTTTCTTTTCTGTAATGACTTTGAGATTGCAACTTATATCTATTTTGACAACCCTTATGGTCTTTGAGCTTGTACTTATTATTTTGTTCTTCAGACTTAGATTATTCAAGAAGTTCATGTTCATAGTGATACCGATTTATCTTCTGAATCTCATTTTGAGAAGTTTGTATCTTCAGTTATCTTTGACTTTATATTAAAACTTTAAAACTTAAATTTGGTCAGTGGTCATTTAGAGTGGTGTAAGTTCTTAAATTGATTGACTTATTGCGAGATTACCTTTTACTCAAAGACAGGTACCAACGATTCAGTCGACATAGTTTGGGATTTGGTAAGATAATTAGTAACCAGTAATCCCGCGTTAGCAGTACTAAGATGGATGACAACTATAAAAATAAAAAATCGATTATAAAGGCAAAAATGAAGACCCTGAAAGAGTTTGTTATGAAAATGGGGACATATGTAATGGACCGGATACCACTCGTCTAGCAAAATTTAATGGATGAAATATGCTTTTGGCATTCTTAAAGAAGACGATTGTTATCAATGAAATGAATCGATAAAACGCATCAGGAATGAGTATAGTTCAGTTAAGTAATTTTGCTTCAATAAATAAAGTCTGTCATTTTTTCACTACGTTTTTTTCAGTTAGAAGTGTTTAACTGGAAATTATGATTTAATAATTTTGAATGTAACAAGGAACTAAAATGTTCTTGCACAGTTTTCCATTGAACACTGCCTGTCCTGAAATATTTTTGGATAATCCGTCACACCAATTAATTCAAAGAAAGCTCATGCATTAGTTTAGGAATGTCTCCATCAGCTTTCAAAACACTTTCTTTCAATCAGTGATATTTTCCTGTAGATTTAGTACAAATAACCTTCAGGTTTTCTGGTCATTCTTAACATTTCTAGCGGAGACTTCATACTTTTTTTCTTCTTTATAGGCATTTAGTGATAACATTGTTTCAACGTCAGCAAATGGAAGGCGGGGGAGGTGGGGAAAGGGGGCGCAGCACAGAGCGATCAGACGTACAGTGCTAATTAACACGTGCCCATCAACGAAAGCCTCAAATACGACACTTGCGACTTAGCCTTCCTCAAATTTAATAAGCACTACTGTCTGCCCATTAGTCAATGGGGCGGGAAACTAGAGGGCTCCCGGAATCCATTCCACAGGCATCATGGTGCAGATGAGCAGTTCAGTTGCGGCCCTGGATGCAGGTCTGCCTAGGGCCTCAGAGGAGGGTAATCTCCGGGAGTACGGTCCTCCTCGTTTGGTGTGTGTGTGTGTGTGGGGAGGGGAGGTCCCTAAATGTCCTTCGAGCAGTTGCGTGGTGGCATTAGTTCCCAGAAGTTGGATAATTGCTCCTGGCAGTATGATGTTGTGTCCTGCAACCATGTATCTATAGAGGGGGCTGGCCGTCTTCCCCAGTACATGGCCACTCAGCGTTTGGCCAGGAGTAGGAGCATGGCCGTTAGTCGGAGGTCCATTGGTTGGACATCTTTTACATTACACAATAGGCCGACTAGGGGAGTTTGTGGTAGGGAGTGCCCAATGACGGTGTGTGGCAGAGAACACCCCAACACAAAAATCCACCACCCGTGGACACTCCCATGGGAGGTGTAAGAGGTGGCTTGAGGGGCAGCGCAATGAAGACAGCATGCGTTCGCTACCAAGCCCATGCGGAGGAGCTATAGCGGAGTGTGGTAGAACCGGTGGAGGAATTTAAAGTGCATTAGCTGAAGTCTATAGTTGGGTGAGAGGGCTGCCGTCTGGCCACAACAGTAGGAGCATTGGGGTTCTGTAATGGGGGTCCGTGCTGTTTCCCAGGCTGTGCGTGCAACCGGCACCCGGACGGGTGTTGTGGCCTGCATAATGGCGTGGAGGCCAGTGAGCAGTTTGCGCGGTGAGGGATTGGTGAGGATGTGTTGCAATATTTGTAGCGTGGGTGGGGGCTCAAGGAAAGTGTCATGTATCGTGCGGCGAGTGGCACGAAGTTGGTGGTAGAGTAGAATCTCAAGGGCTGTAGGGTGTGCCATTCCAGCGGCCACACACGGGGGTATGAAGTGGCCTTCTGAGTATAGGTCGGCAATATCCTGCTCACGTGCCCTCGCTCTAGCGCCCTCAAATTGCAGGGACGGCAAGAGGGGGTTGTTCCTGGAGGGTACGGAGGGCGCATAAAGATAGGGAAGTCCAATGCGCCGTCTCATATCATCCCACACCCACCGCTTGCACTCCACCATATCTAACTCAGCTTGTGGCTGATTGTAGGGTGCATAGAGCGCTGTGACAAGTGGACAGGCTGCGGCATGGTCCATCTCCATAGCAGTGTGTGGCTAAAATTACGTGGGGTAGAGCCAGAAGTGACTATACTGTGTGTGGGTGCTAAGCGCATAAAGAGCCATGTCGTGTGCACCCAGTACCCCCTGTTCGTGAGGAAGAGTGAGTATTTCCTATGAAATTCTAGGCTGTCTACTGACTCAGATCAGTATCACAAGGTTGGAGGGCAGCCAGCGCAAGAATTGAGCAGTGAGTGGGAGAGGTATATTTGAGAATAGGAACAGGAACTTGAGTAGGATGACCGTTTTTGCTATCTCTATCCATCCCGTCACGGATAGTGGCAGGCGGGACCACACTGGGACTCTATCCTCCAGCCACACCACAGCGCGACCATAATTAAACTTTCACATTTTGTCTGGAACCCGACTGAGCCAGATATCCAGGTAGCGAACCGGATCAGATGCCCATTGCAGTGAGTATTTGGAAGGGAAGGGCTGTGTGTAGTCGGTCAGTGAAACTGTGTGGACCTGGCCCAATTAACATGGATACCGGAGTTTCTCATGAACCGTATACCCTTGTGAATAACAGGCTAGATTTAACTGCGGCTTGCGAATGTATAAGGTCTTCATACATCGATACCACCAGATCCCTAGCTGTGAAGCCAAGACCCCAGTGGGCATGGTGCTGCCTTAATAAGGCTGTGAGGAGCTCCACTGGCATGACAAATACAATCGTGGACCGTGGGCACCCCTTGCGTGTCCTGCAAGTGATCAAGAAGGGGTCGGACAACATTCCATTCAGTCGGAGGCAGGTAGTGGGGGAAGTGTAAAGAAGCTAGATCTATTGGAGGAATCCAGGAGTGAGGCTGAGTCGTGTGAGTAGCAAAAACAGATACAGACATTCAAGGGAATCGAAGGCCTTCGTGGCATCCAGTAGTGCGACAGCAAGTTGAAGGTCCAGAGTGTGCATGAGGGCGAATATTATACGCCGGTTGTGTGTGGTGGACCAGCCCAGGATAAAGCCAGATTGATCCATTCGAAAGATAGTGGGTATCAAAAGGAGGAGGCGGTTCGCTAACAGTTTGGCAATGATTTTGTTATTGACATTGATCATGGAGAGCGGCCAGTAATATTCACAACGGGACACTGGCTTATCTGGTGTTAGGAGCGAAACTATGACCGCTTCTCTTAGGGAGGGTAGTAAGAACCTGATGTCCAGAGAGTCCTCATAAATCGCTATTAAGTGGGGGCTAGTATGGGAGAAAATTCTTTGTAAAAGGTAGTGGTCAGTACATCCAGTTCTGGTGCTTTGTCACCAGGGAGGCTCTGAATGACCTGCAGTATCTCCTCCGAGGTGAATGGAGAGTCTAAATATGCCTGGTGAGCCTAGTCCAGCCACAGCAGCTGCATGGAGTGCAGGTACACAGCCTGCTTCCCACATCATGTACTTACGTGGCCTCATACATTTTGGAATAGCAGAAGGTCATTGTTTGCACGAGCCCCTAAGGAGTGGTCTGTTGCTCCTGCCTTTCATTCAAAGAGCTCCACCATGTAGGCGGAGGCCCGGGGTTTGTGGAGCATGTCAGCTAGAGTTTTCCCAGGGTGGTCACCCTCTCCATATCAGTGCACCGTTGCCTAGTGGTCGAGCTATTTCTCGTATGCCGCCTACTCATTCAATTCAGTCGTTTTTGCCTGAATAGTAGCCATAGAAGCAGTGCTTTTTTGATGTATTGCAGTCTAGCTCTAGGGAGCGAAAGTCGCTTTTCAGCTTGGTAAGTTGCCCTTATGTTGTTTTGCAATACACGTTCCACAGATGACTACCTTAACACCTTGCCGGCGGCGCCGATTCTCCCCCGGTGCTGAACATTCCATTCGCGGGTGTGGTCGTGACGGAACCATTCCGTCATCCACACAGCTCAACCGTGAGGCATGACGGACTGGTTCCGTCACAAGCATCGAAGGGGTTAAATGCCTCCCATAGTGTCGAGAGTGAGGACAGGGAGCCCTTGTTCGTTGTGAAGTTGTCAATGATCACGAAGCGGACCTCGTTGCAGAAAGTCGCATCACGGAGCACCCTTGGGGGCAGACGTCTGGTATAAGTTTGAGGGGCCACAAGCGGCTATATGAGTTCCAGTAGTACTGGGGCATGGTCTGAGAGAGTGCGAGGCAGATGTGCCACTGAGGTGGACCAGGTTTGTACATCGCAGGCTAGCATTCTACACAAGACCACACATTGTGGAATGCTGTGGTGCAGGTGCCCTCTGAGCTAGTCTTTTGTGGAAGCAGCCAGACATCGCTTAGGTAGTTGTCCCGCAAGGGAATGTTTAGTGGGACGCAGCATTGGGGTTAGGGCATCTAGAACTGCCTGATGAGTCCAGCTTGTCAATTAGAGTCATACTGAAGACCCCACCCAAAGGATCGCACCCGGGCCCAGGCTGTCGATCAGCCGCCAGGCCTCAAAAAAAGTTGGGCTGTCACCCACCCACTCCAACCCATACACATGGTTGAAAACAGCGTAAACACCCCCCACCCCAGCATCCATCCCAACAACATTCTGACAACATGGGTGTAGGAGACTGGCTTAGTATATGGTGCACATGTATTTAAGTGATGCACTTTGCACTAATCCAGGCAACACTTACGGGATTTTAGTGATCGTTGATAACAATAGAAAGATCTCAAAGTGGTAGCTGTGGAAAGCAGCCTTCAGTGTTAGGCAGCTTGTTTTACCAGTTTAATACTGTAGTGTAGGTTAAACGAAAAAGAACCACAAAATGTTTATATAAAAATACTTCTATTTATTATACAGCACTCCCTAACACATTGGTATATGTCCTATCCGGAGAAAATAATACAATACACTAAAAATACTTCAATTTCAATAAGATACGAAGCACAAAATACAGTGGTCTCCAGGACCAAGTCATATACTAAGAAAGTGGAATGCGAACTGCAGGAGAGCACAGGACGTGGACTAGAAGGCCCAGAGAAGCAGGGGCATAAGGTAAGTACCCAGGAATCCCACGGAGGCTGTGTGCAGAGTGGGAACACACCTGTGCCCATACAAGTCAATGGAGAATTTGCTGTTGCAGTTTTGCAGAAGGACCCTTCCCAGAGGACCCCAAAGAATTCCCTTGGAGGCCGGTTTCCATCGATTGGCTACAAATCCACCAAGTTACTTATTATTTTTGTTTGACTAAAATCTAGCTTCACTTTTTCCCTACTTATCCTTTTTACTGTCCTGGAACCAGTTTTAGCCATTGATTTTCCACAAAATGTGTCTTTCAGACTTCTGCTATCCTCACTGATGGGACAAGGACATTTTGTCATATTACCTTTATTCTTACATTTTTGCATCATTTGCCTATTCAGTTCCACAACCAATGTAAATAAGAGTTGTAGGAAAGTAGGAAAGTAGAATAGGCTTTCATGGTCATCCCCACTTTTTGCTGGTGTCATTATGTTTTACTGACTAGTCTGACTAGGACCCTGCTAATCACGACCCAAGTCTCTGTGCTCCTCCCCTAAATTTGGCATGGAGAGTACTTAGGTACACTCCTAGATCGGCTACTGGTGTACCCATGTAAGTCCCAAGTATATGGTACTAAGGTACTCAGGGCATAGAAACACCAGGGGTCTCCAATGGGCTGAAGCATGTATTATGCCACCCATGAGAGACTATTCAAATTGTGACTACAGGCCTGCCATTGCAGCCTATGTAAACTGGTGCCAGAACCACTTACAACCGAAATAAGACTCCTTATATCTGGGGTCACTGCACTTAAAATCTTTAAGTCACCCCTAAGGGAGGTCTTTCAATCCTGAATGCAGGGTGCTCGGTTCTAAGTGTGAGGGTGCCCCTGCATGAGCAGGGTACCCCTACAATCTTCGGAGCCCATTCTCCCGGGTTGTAAGTGCAACAACCATTAATATACATAGAGTGGCTATGCGTTATTACGCAATGACCATCTCTAAATTGGCTGTAACTAACCCTGTCATGTTTGGTATCAAGCATGTTGGATTCATAACCCCACCCCCACACCATAAACTGGGAGGTATGATTCCATGCACTGTAAAGCTCCTCCGGGAGGCCCTCAGTGCTCCTGGTACCAGTCTTCTAGACCTGGACAGCAAACTATGGTTGCTGCCGACCAGAGACAAGATTCTGCCCTCCTGCTGCTGAACCAAGCTCAAGCAGACAAGGACAGAACCTGTCACAGGGAGGTGTGCATTGGGATAGGGCGGATGCACTTGCCAGCACCACTCAGACTGCTTGAAGGGCACATTTGATGCCCTCCTTGCATTCTCCAGTCAAAACCAGTTCAGGGAGCCATTGGCTCCCGCTCTGGCGTGAAACTGAACAAAGGACATGGGAGTATCCTCCCCACTGTCCAGCCCCTCATCTGGGAGGGACCCCTGAACCGTTCCAACCCTTTCCTTAGGGTACTTAAGGGCTTGCCTGTGGGTGGGTCCCTATATTCCTGGTGGGACAAGATTCAGATCACATTCCACTTCAACTTCAACCATCGGGGCATTCTGGACCTCGCCGAACTTCGAGTTGGGAACCTAGGGCCAGATGTAGGTAATGTGATTTTACCGATTCTTAAATACCGAATTTTACCGATTCGGTATTTAAAAATCGGTAAATGATATGTAGGTAAAAAATCGGTATATTTTACCGAATCGGTAAAAGTCGGTATCGGACGATCGGAAAATACCGATCGGTATTTACCGATCGGTATTTACTGATCGGCATTACCAATGCATTCCTATGGGCCTTTTGGCCCATAGGAATGCATTGGAAATACCGATCGGTAAATACCGATCGGTACATACCGATCGGTAAATACCGATCGGTATTTACAAAAACGTGCAGAAATCAAAAGTGAAACTTAACACAACAGCCAATCAGGTGCAACCACCCTCCCCCTTCCTACCAGGAAGTGCCTGCCCAGCCAGCTGCAACTCATTAGAAAGTTCTGGAGGCAGGCAGAGCTGAGCAAACAGACAGAGCAGCAGGGAGAGAGTTTTTGGAGTGAAACACAGAAAGAATGGCAAGCAGCACAGAGAGCCAGAAGGCTGAGAGAAAAAGAAAAATAAAGTTTAGCAACATGGAGTTGCAGGTACTAATTGAGGAGGTGGTGAGAGTGCACACCCAACTTTTTGGAAAGCTGTCCCTTACACTAGCAGAGTCAGCAAAACGAAAGCTCTGGCTGCACATTGTAGAAAGGGTGAATGCTGTTGGAGTCACCACCAGGAGCATGGAAGAACTGAAGAAAAGGTTCTATGACCTCAGGAGCCACACTAAGAAAAAGATGGCTGAGCTGCACAAACAGGCTGGACTCACCGGGGGAGGCAGGAATCCAGCCCCCCCCAACTGACTGACCTGGAGGAGTTGGTGGCATCTACCATCGAGCCTGAGAGTGTGGTGGGACTGGGAGAAGTGGACAGCTCTGCCAGAGCCAAAGCAAAAGGTAAGAAGCATGCGCAGCACAACACCCCATACCGAGCAGCATCCCTTAACCCTTTGTGCACAGGCCAACCCCAGTCCAGTACTGCTAGCACTATACAGGAGCAATGCATTATGGGAAATGTAGTCAGCAAATATTAGACCATGTATAACTTAACAGACATCAGCAAGGCAGTGAAAGTAATGCAGATTAATGAAAGTTAAATGTGTAAAGATTTATTTTAAGTCACTGTGACACAGTAGCACTCATTTGACATACGCTTATTTACACCTAGGGGCACCATCAGCCAGTCAAGGCACACCGACAACAGGGACAGCAGCAGAGAGGGAGGAGAGTGAGGAGGCAGGGCCAAGCCATGTCCATGCATCGCAGGATGAGGAGGATACAACTGCCATCACACAGGAAGAGGAGACAGTCCTGACCCCCGAGTGTCCACACTCCCCACACCTTTCCCAATCCCCAGCATTGCACTTCTCTCCTGAAACATCACCATCAATGCTACAGGCTGCACCTAAAACCCCACCAGCCAGGAGGCGACTCGTGGCCCCACTGACAATTATGGACACAACAGAAGCTGAGGATGAGGACACTGCACCTAGGGCTCAAGCTGCACTGCAGCCCAACACAGATCCTGACACCATGCGCAGACGTCGCCGCATGCCCAGCACTGCAGGTGGCTCTGGAGATGGCACTGTCTTCCGTGGGCTGGAGGGAAGCATGGTGCGCATCCAGCGCATGCAGGGCAAATCTCTACAGGCCTGCCACCGCCAAATCCGTGCCCTAAATCAAACAATAGGAGAAATGGGTAAGGGCATTATTGACATCGCACAGACCAACAGGGACATTGTCAAATCCAATGATAACCTAGCTGCAGGAATTACTTCTGCAATCACGCAGCTGTGCACTGAAATGAACAACATAGAGCACACAAGGCGCAGGGACGCCCGAGCAACCAATAGGGCCATTAATCGCCTCGCCACTGCCACAGCCCAGCTATGCCGCAGAGGCAATAATATGCAGGAAAGCCTGACCCAGAACACGGCCGAGGTCACCAGGAGCATGGCCAGAATAACCAGTGCCCTAGAGGCAATGATGATCTCACAAACAGCTCAAAATCCTGCCCTGGATGTGCCTGAAGGAGAGGACACCAGTAGCCGCAGCAGCTTGGGAAGTGCTGTGTTGCCACCTCGTAGGAGCCGCAGGCGCCCAGCTGAGCCTGCAGGCCAGGAGGAAGGTAGTGAGGAAAATCTCAGTGGCTCTGGGAAGCGGGCGCGAAAGTGACTTTGCCAGGACATGTTGTCCCCACCTTTGTTTTACTTCATTAGTTGCACTTGAGTGCTTTAAGTTTGTGGAAACATATAAATACTTTAGTTCCATACACAACCTGTCTGTGTCTCATTACTTACTCAGAAATAGTTGCTTGTTATTTCCTCACGCCTGTATCTCCCATCACTTGGTGTTGTGACTCCAGCAAGTTGTCTCTCAGGCACTGCATTGTCGTCATCATGATCCTCATAGTCAGACAATTCAACCTCTGTGCCCTTCCTCACAGCCAAGTTGTGCAACATGGCACAGGCAGCTATGATCTTGCAGCAGGTGGTGGGGGTATACTGCCTTGCGCATCCACTTTTGTGAAGGCATCTAAATCGGCTTTTCCATATGCCAAAGGTCCGTTCTACCACATTGCGTGTACTTTTGTGGGCCCGGTTATACCTCCTTTGGCTGGGTGTGGAGGGGTTGAGGTAGGGAGTCAGGATAAATGAACGTAGGGCATATGCACTGTCTCCTAAAAGGGAAATGGGAATACATTACTCACATGCATACTTGTAATTCTCACTGCAATAGGTGTGGAAGGGGTCGCAGACTCTGTCTTACCTAGGAGGTATCCTTCGCCAAATTCCCCTGCTGACAGACGTGCATAGATGCCGCTGTTCTGAAATATATAGGAGTCATGGGTACTTCCAGGGAATTTTGCGACAAGGTCTGTGATGACATACTTTGCGTTGCAAATCACCTGGACGTTGATGGTGTGGCTTGACTTCCTATTGCGGTAAATGTATTCTGTGGCTGCAGGGGGACAAATGGGGATGTGCGTGCCATCAATGCATCCGATGATAGGGGGAAATCTTGCCATCTGGTAAAACTCAGATTTTGTTTGCACAAGTTCAGCATGGGTGGATGGAAAAGAAATGTAATGATCCATCCTATGCAACATGGCGTCAAGGAATCTGTGAAAAAACCTTGAGAGGCTGCTCTGGGTCACCCCTCCCGCCACAGCAACCACGCTCTGGTAGCTCCCTGACGCCAGCAGGTGGCGGCTGCACAGCACCTGTACATGTGTTGGAATTGCATGTGCCCTTGGGGTGGGGTGCTCCAACAGTGGTTTGCGGTTCCTGATGAGCTCCATGATGGTGTCTGGAGCCAATCTGTACCTTTGAAGTATCTCCTCCTCTGTGAGCATGAACAGGGTCACCCTCTGCCTGTAGACCTGCTCCTGTCTCAGCCATTCCCTCTCTCCTTCCTCCCGTAGCCGTAGCCGTCTTGCTATTACGTAAAATGCCGCCATTGTGCAAACTGAATTGCATTTTGGGTCCTTTTTTATAGGCTGCACCTGGTTACCACCTGATTTGAATCCATGGTAAATACCGACTCTTAAATACCGATTTTGAGGCAAAATCGGTATTTCAGAGCCTCCCTACATCTCAAAGTTAAATTTTACCTATTCTAATTTACCGATTCGTTAAATTTACCGATCGGTAACTATACCGATCGGTAAGTTTACCGATCGGTAACTAGACCGATCGGTAACTAGACCGATCGGTAAATGTACCGATCGGTAATATTACCGATCGGTACTTTTTCATAATCGGTATTTTACCGATCGGTAAATTTACCGATTCGCCCTCTTTCCTATCACCTACATACCGAATACTCAATACCGGTCGGTAACGGCCGAAAATCGGTATTTTCGGCCGTTACCGACCGGTATTTGGCTACCTACATCTGGCCCCAAGACTGCTACCGGGAAGACTCCTGCTGCTCCTGGTCTCGTCGCCCTGCAAGTCTGCTGCAACGTCTGTGCCTGTGCTCCATACAGGTTCTTCAAAGGACCTATGGACATCCAAGACACCTGAAGGAATCTCCCTTGGAGTGAAGAAGTCTGCAGGCACAGCAACACCGCTGACCGGCCTGCTGATCCTGGGCTCCCACGGACTCAGAAAGGCTCAGAAACAGAGGTGGTGGTTCCGCAACTCCCTTGAGGCCTGCACTGTTTTCTCACTGAGTTTGAGGCCAGTATCCCTCGTCAAAACTGCTGGAACAGAACCCCTGTGCACAGCATCGACGTGCCGTTGCCAAGTCTTGCAGACTCTGTCCTCCAGAGATCCTCGGGCTCCAAGAAGCTCCAGCTTCAAGCATCTCCTGCAACCAAGATCTTTGCCCACATGAAACCCTTTGCACTGTGGGCCTTCATCCTTTGGTGAGCTGCTCGAGGTCCTCTTGCAACTCCTGCGCCTTTGGCCCGTGGGTCCCCACAAGGGTCTTCTTTGGCTCCAGTGGGCTCCCCTGCTTGCTCGGAGCCTGCTCTAATTTACCTGCCCGTGGTGAGTCACTTAGACCTTGCGGGTCCCGACACTGCACCTTTTTCTTCAACTACGTTGGTTGGCCTTGCCAAGGCTTGTTGGTGCCCCCTGATGGACACTGACCCCTTGGCTCTTGACATCTGAGGTGGGACAGCTTGTGCATGGCTCCTGGTCCTTCTCTGCGTCTCCTGGTCCGTACAGCTGCAACTTTAAGGGAACTGTCTACTCTACTGCATCTCCGATATTGGTGTGCGTTTGTCTTCCTTGCCTCCTGGTCACCCCTGTGTGGCATAGACTCCGTCCCCTCTGCTTGCAGATAGCTCTCATCTTAAACCCACCTTTTGGTTCCACCGGGCACTTTCACCTTCTTCGCCAGCTGCATCTTTACTGAAGTCCTCTACTGTGGTCTATGGCGGTTTCCTTTGCCACTTCGCACCTATGCACCTGGCTTCCCTGGTAAAGGTATCCTGGTTCCTGGGGTATCCATGGGTGGGGTGACTCTCCAACCTTCCATCTTTCACGGGGTTTCTTCAGGGTCCACTGGGAAGGGTCCTTCTTTAAATCTGTAACCGCCACTTACCCATAGACTTCCATTGAGTATGCAGTGGTGTTCCCGCTCTGCGCACAGCCTCAGTGGGGTTCCTAAATACTTACCTTGGGTGGTACCTTGGGTCCTCCGACTCTTCTACGATTTCTGGGTCCATTCCTGACTGAAGTCGTGTTTTGCATTTCAATATTTTAGTATATGGTTTGGTCTCCCCCCTTTGTCCTCATTCACCTCTGACTACAGTAACTATACCAGCCTGTACTCAGCGTGTTTTGCAAACAAGTATGGGGGTTTCTCCCCCAGCCTGCAAGTACAGCTATGCAGTGGAATGGTGCCGTCCCCGAACGGGTAAGGTCAACTCTCTTATTCAGTCCGGTATTTACCAGCGACTGCTAAGATGGCCATAGGGGCGAGGGAGGGGCGCATCACAGTCCAAAGAGGTATAATCATAGGGCAAAATATTTATGTGCTATAGGCTCTATCCATGCCCCCCACCTCTATATTTTGCCATTTTAATAAAAAGTTCCACAGCGCTTTATTCCTTTTTGATTGGGACTCTCTCAAATCTAGCTTAGCTTTTGAGATAACAGAAGATAACAAGTCAGAATGCTGAGGCGGCAAATATTCCATCCATCTCAGACAGATTTCCCGCCTGGCCAACAATATTGCATAGAAAAGAAATGCTATAGCTGGTCCTGTAACAGGAAGAACAGGAGGTCCAGGATAAGTTGGAACAACTTGATAATAACTCCAGGTGAAGTAATCTTCGCATATTGAATGTCCCGGAGGGAAAGGAAGGAGAGGACTTAAAATCTTTTATCATTGTATTATTGAAAGAAATGATACAGATTGACATGACAGAGGAAGAGATTACGAAAGATATACAAAGGGTGCATAGAGATCCCTTCAGGAAAAACCCTAATAAAACCAAAACCCAAAAAATTCTCCTGAATTTCCATACCTATTCTCTAAAAGAAAAAATTCTGAATATGGCTTTGAAACTAAATCGTTGAAAGGGAGAGACTTCTAGTTTGAAATAAGGTCTGACCTTGCTCGAGCTACCATAGACAGGCAATGGGAGCTGGGGAGAAGACTAGAGGATTTTAAAAAATTTGGGGTGGTAGTCCAACTTAAGTTTCCAGCCGCCCTTAGAATTATGCACCAAAATAGAAAGCACAATGTAAGGTCCAAGCAGGAGACGGATGAGCTCTTACTGAGCATGAAAAAAGGCGATACTTAATATCGCAATATCTTCTTTTTCTCCTGCAGTGGGCTTAAGCTTGCTAATTATTTATCGTGGGGCAGAGGGGTGCACGTTTGTGAGGTATACAGAAAAATAGAACCATTTGATAAATCGATTTGTTATTAATTTAATACACAAATAAAATAAATAGGAAAATAAACACAGATGGGTTAAAGTTATGGCTACCTCATGAATTGAATAGGGAGTTTTGGAGGCGGGCAGCCTCCGGGTGAAGCACCTAGGACTAAACGCTTGTCCAGGATAACACTGTGGTGGGTTATCCAGAGTAGGGATCAGAGGTGGGGGAGGTGGGAAGGGTTAACTGGGTGGGGGGCATGTGGGGGAAAAAACTTCTCATTCACTTCAGTTAAGCAATTTATTTCAGGTGGGAATGCAGTGGTTTGGCTTTTCTTTTCTCTTTGCCTCAAATCCAACCCAAGTTCAAACTCAAATTACCTAGAGAATGATCCAGCTTTTATTGCGGCACGTGAATGGTTTAAATGTTAAACAAAGAAGGGCCAAGATCTTACAATATATCAGAGATTCCCCAGCGCAAATTATTATTCTACAAGAGACCTACCTGACAAAAAATGAATCAACCACTATTTTTAAGGACTTAAAATGGGTCGAACACATGAGTTGTACAGACCAAAGTACCAATGTTAGAGGGGTGTCTATACTAATAAAAAAAAAGCAACTTAAGGCGCGTGTAATAGAGTTGTTAGTTGATAGATGGGTCATCTCAAAAGTAATGATAATGGGTAGTCTCATAACTTTGATAGGGTATTACGGCCCAAACTAGGACGACCTTGACCCCTTAAAAACCATTTCTGCCAACTTATTGGACTTTCAAGATCCTGTGATCATGGCCGGTGATTTTACCATTGTATTAGATCCTAAGTTGGATAAATCACCAAATAGTAGAGCTGTGGTTGCGTCTAAATCTCGATGGGACTTAGTGATGTCTGGAGAGAGAGATTGGGCTCTCAATTAGGTGTTTCCTATTATAATGGGAAGTTTGGTCATAAATCTAGGATCGATTTTGTCCTGGTCAGTTTTAGCCTGAGGGGGAAAGTACAGGACGCTGGTTATTTGACGCCCCACTTATCTGACCACTCAGGGGTGTACCTTGATTTGGACCTGGAGAGCAGGAAGATAGGCAGAGTTTGGACTCTTGACCGAACATTGCTTCATTATACAGAGGATATGGGCCATCTGAGCCTCGAAACTAAGGAATTTCTAAGTCAAAATGTAGGTTCTGCCTCGCCCTCTATAGTGTAGGAGTGATTGAAAGCCATTTTGAGGAGGAAGATTACTAGTAGAATGTGCTTCAGGAATAGCAGGATAGGGAAGAGATCGCCCAAATCGAAACAAATATGAAGATCACTGTGGCGAGCAAGAAGGTTAAAATGGAGAAATTAAAAGAACAGATGGATACTACACTCCAGATGAGGGTTAAAAAGCGATGGGAAGCGGGCAAGCTGGCCTGTTTCAAGTATGGGGATGGGGGCGGGGAGACTACTGGCCTGGAAAGCAAAGTCAGACAGAAGGTGCAACCTGATAAGAGAAATTGAAGATGGCGATAGCAAAACTAAATTGACTACTGACGAGGAAATAGAGGGAGCTTTTCATGATAATTTTCAGAAATTATATTAGGAAGACAGGCTGGTTAATAAATCTGAAGCTGAAGAATAGTTGAATTGAGTTCACGCTCATTCCTCTAGATAAGTCACAACAACTCCTCCTAAAACTGGAAATTACTGAGGAAGAGGTCAAAAGAGCGATCTCTTTAGGCAGAGAGGGTAAGGCCCAGATGGTCTACCCATGGAGCTTTATAAAAGCTTGGGTGAGGTCTTAACTCCAGCAATGACCCAACTCTTTAACGATAAAGCCAGGAAAAAATCCTGCAAGTTGTGAGTCATTTAGACCCATATCACTGCTAAACGCAGATTATAAGATCTTCACCAAAGTCCTAGCTGACCGGTTAAGTAAGGTAGCTGGCGATATAATACATCTTGTCCAAAAGGATTTTGTTAAGGGGAGAAATCTTTACGAAGTTACATATGATCTAATTGGCACAATAGACCTAGCCACAACACACTTGCTCCCTTTCGCCACCATGACCCTTGATGCTACAAAGGCCTTTGACAGAGTCAACTGGGTATACTTGGAGTCCATAAAGGAGAAGTATAACATTGGCGAGAAATTTCATAGAGTAATCTAGCTGATATGAAGCTCATCTGCGAGGCTGCTGGTCAATGGTAACTTAACCAGGCCCTTTAAAATAACCAAGGGCACTAGACAGGGCTGTCCCCTATCCCCCCTTCTCTTTCATTTGTATATTGAGCTATTTGCTCAGAAACGTAGAGACAAGGCGAGAATTTTACCGTTTAAGCATGAAGGGTGGGAGAGAAAAGTGGCCCTTTATGCTGATGATATCCTGATCCTCACCTGAGATCTCTCTACAGCCCAGCCTGCCGTGATAAAACATGCAGAGGACTTTGGTAGGATATCAGGATATGAGATTAATGTAGGGAAAACTGAGGTTATGTCTTGGAATCTGAATGAGAGCCAAAACCAGATCAAAAAAGAGATGAGATATCTCGGGGTAAAAATAGTGCAGGATATTGATAAAATCACAGAGGCCAACATGTCTAACACAACTAGAGAGTGTACGCAGCTCATGAAGAGCTGGGCCCACCTTCCTCTGACAATCTTTGGAAGGATAAATCCGGTTAAAATGATGGTACTGCCTAATTTCACGTTCTTTTTTAATGCCATCCCACTGCATTTCTGCAAACTTCTTATCGGTTAAACTTCAACAGGCTATAAACTCCTTTAACTGGACCAAACGGAGGTGGCGTGGCCTGCAGCGTCAAGATGGCGGTCGCACTCTAAGAGTGCTCCTGGACCCCCTCCGTCATCCGCCCGGCATCCGCCGCTTCTTGCCTACCTCTGCGCCATCTGACAGCCAGTTGGGATCCCTGAATTGCCTGCTTCCCGCTGATGCCCTTTGGAGCTGTCCTGGTGCTCCCTAGCTGCTCCTCCTGCTCTTCGCTCCCGGAGGCCTAGCGCGGGCAAAATGGCGGCCCCCGGGTATCGTGGGCCACTGCACAGACGGGCTCCAGCCCGGGGCCTTGACAATATCCCTGTGACCCAGGCCTGCGAGGTCAGGCGCCCGGCTCCATTCCTGTGCCATCTAGGTGTCGCGCGGCGGAGCTGGAAGGCGCTGCCTGCGATCTCTGGTGCCGGAGCTGCGGCGAGAAGCTATCGGGCCGTGGGCACACCCAGGGGTGCACGATCGAGGTGCCGCGCGGAGGAGGCGGCTGCTGGTCTGGCCCTGGACCCGCGAGAGCTGTCGCCCTGGTGAGAGCGGCGAGGCGACAGATCCGACCCAACGCGATCAAGGTGAGGAGTTCCGGGGGAGGGGGGTGACGTGGAAAATGTGAGCAGTTGGCCTGGTATATGATGTTCACTATTCTAGTGAACACCTTGCACTAGTCCAAAAAACCCTCATGGTGATGGTTGTAAGTCAACCTTATACACCAGCTATCCTAGTGGTAGCGTGGACAGAACAGTCTTAGGCTAAAAGACTCTTGAGGGCGTGTAAAGCCAGCTGTTTTACCAAATGTAACCCCTTGAATATCAACTGAAAGGACACTACACAGGATATATATAAAATATATATGTATTTATTTACTAACACACTCCTCTGAACTCTTTATGAGGTCAGATGCAAAAGCACATCACAAGTTACTCTTAGAAATACTTTAACCAGCACAATTTACAGTTAGGCCCTAGGGGCGCGTAAAACCACATACTAAGTAAGTGGTATAAGAACCACAACTGTAGAAAAGGAAAGGCTAGGGCCAAGAGAATCGCTGGGGCTACACACTGACCCTTAGGTTAGGAGTAGGAGGCCCACAGGCGGCGCGTGCAGTGTCCTTACACACACGCGAAAGTCAATGTTAAGTCAATGGGAACTTAGAGTTTAGAAAAAGAAGGATTTAGGACACTTCCGGTCTAGCAAGAAGGAAACAACTAAAAACCTAGACACTTGGATAGTCAATACCCTTGGGAGCACCGGAGTACTCGCGTTACCTCACCCACAGGAAGCCGGTGCATAGGTGTGAAGATGAGTCGGGTTTCGCCGTTGAAGTCTATGGAGCCTGTGAAGAAAGATGCTGCAGGCGACCAGGAGGAAGATGTCCGGGTGGATCCAAGGGTGGATCGAGGATGAAGAAGACCTGAAAACAGAGGGGACAGAGTCTGGGTCACTAGCCAGTGACCGGGTAGAACCAGGAAGGAACCAGACGACGTCGAGGAGCAATCAGGTGCTGTCGTGAAGCTTGTCTCTTCTGCCACGCGGACCAGGAGGCATCGAGGACGACCAGATGCTGGAGAGGACCTGTCCCACAAAGGTTCTCGCAGATGGAGGGGTCGATTGCCGTATTGGAGTCAACAAGCCTTGGCAAAGGCAACCCACGCAGGATGCAAAGAAGGCTTCTGATGCAGACCAGCAAGGTCTGAGGTGCCTCACCTTTGCAGGGAGGCAAGGGCCAGTCTGGAGCAACCAGACCAGCGAGTTGGTTTCAAAGGATTATCGTAACAGAGGCTACTAGCCAATGGGCCAGCAACCGGACAACGCGTCGAGCAGAACACAAGCAGAAGGGCCCCACGCAGAGCTCGTGGAGTGTGGAGGGCTGATCTTCGGTGCAGGTGGAGCTCTGATTCGGGGCTTCTCAATCCCCAGTGCACAGCTGCGAGGATACCTCAGGAGCTGCACAGTTAGCAAGTCGTGGACTTTTCAAGATGTCCGGTCCCACGTGTCTCGTCGCCTCCACGGATCTCATCTACGCTGCAGACGTGAAGAGAGGGTCAGAGAGATCTGGAAGTCTGGGTCTTGTCAGGCTCTGTGCTCGGGTCCCGGCGGGAGCGTCGACAAAGCAAGCCGTTGATTTGCTGGATGGTGCCTGGTTGCCCAGGATGGTCACTCCTTGGCCACAAAGGAGATTCTTCAGTCTTCAGCTTCAGCAGAACGTCGAAGGTCCAGAGTTTCGTTTCAAGTTTCAGATAGGGATCAAATCTAAAGTCCTGGGGTTCAGCTCCTACCTTTATACAACTAAAAGGGGCTAGATTACTTTCTAGGTCCCTCCTATGGGTGGGACCAGGAAGGGGGGTGGTTAGACCCCCTTTCCTTTGTCCAGGTTCGCGCCAGAGCTGGGGCTGGAGTGCCCCAGCACCGGTTTGAACTGGACTATGCATGGAGCACCTAGTGTGCCCCGGGCAGTGTCTCAATCTATTTAGCCCTCCCTGTCCCAATACACAAAGTCCTGTCTGGGGTCGTGCTCGCACCTCTCCAGGCAGGACACCTTTTGTCCAAACCTTCGTGACTGGAAGGACTCCCAGCAGCAGAAGGTCAGACTTGTGTCTGTGGCAGCAGCATCCATTTTGTAACGCTGGGGCTCTGGTTAACTTTAACCGGGATAGTCAGCAACAACATGTCTTCTCCCTCTAGAAGGGTGGAATGCTACCCCCGTCGCCAGAATTGGCGAGGGGGTAGTATTCCAAAGCGAATGACACCTTACACAACATGTTTAGATAAAGCCAAACCAAAGTTAGCATTCAACCGCATGGATTATAATGCACTTAAGAGTATATGGTATGGCGATATCATAGAACAGCTACAAGGACATGGCTCCGAAAGCTGCAGACAGGCTCAGCTCATTCTAGAGCACCATCTCACACATAACCAAGCACTCTGCCTCCAGGATTGTTAAGAACATGTAACAGGAGTAAACCTGTTAACCCAGTTGAGACCGGGTAATGATGATAACAATAATACAGTGTCTCAACACTGTATTTAAATTGTAAATCCCGTTGTAAATCAGGAGTCTCTCCTCGTCACTGCGGGGACCGGTTTCGGCAACTTCACCGATCCGACGAATGAAGTATCTGCAGACGAGGAGGGACTCCCGATTTACAACGGGACGTTCTTTGATTAAAGCCGTTTTTGGTCGGCACGCCATTGCCATGCCACGATATGAAAACTGCTCCTCCATCTTGGACCCAATTTAGTTAGTCACCGTTTATTCGCCCAATTGATGTACTTAATCAGCAACAGCCCCACGGATTAACTCTTGAATTTACAACGAAGATTTGTCTTCAACATTCAGACCTGGATTCTGCCTACCTATTTGAAAGAGCACAGAATTCTATTTAAGTAACCAATGTCCTGATGATGACCTAAAGTCATAAAGGTTGAAACGCCGTCGACCCTGCAAGGCCAATTGCGGCTTTTTCTTTTTTCTGTTTGGTCAATTTGTGATTAATAAATGTAATTTTTTGTATATAAATGTAAATATTGTATTTTGACCATTGTATACTAATTGTTTATCTTACGCCACCCCACGTTGTCACATAATCACTTGTGTCACTGCGCCGTTCATTCACTTTCACCTTGCCAGTACTCTCTTGGTTATTTTTTGGTTACTGTAATTTATTTTGACAATGTGCTGTCTATATGCAAAATAATATTTCTGTATTATTCTTTGGTCTCCTTTGTCCCTTTTTAGGTTTTGACTAGCGATGCATGCGTACGAAGTACGCATGCGCTAGCAAAATCTAATGATATCCTCTAATCCTCTATGTGGGGTCGGGTATCTGCCCCCTCCTCCCATTGGCTAGCTCCATAAATGGAGGCTAGCCATTGGGAGCCGGATCTGTCCGTCAAAGGCCGGACCAGATTCGGGGGCGTTCCCGACATTTTTTCCCTCTCCGCCTCTGCGATGTCGTCATCGCGGCGGTGGGCGGAGTTTCTTTTTTTTTAATTTTGTTTGTTTCTCCCATTAAGCAGCCGACCGCCGCTGGAGGAAGTCGAGGTGAGTGCTGCCGTTCCCTCCCCCCTCCCGCTGTCCGTGAGCCCCCCCGTGTCTCATGTCGTCTGTGCCGTTCCGCCCCCCTACCCCTATAGCGCGAACTCGCCCCGAAGCTATCCGGGCGCTTTACATGCGCACCGGTTGTGTTGCAGACGGTCACATTCATTTCTAGGCAGGGGGAGATGAAGTGGTTTGCCCAGAATCACAGGATGCTTCCGCCTCCCGCTAGACTCGATCCTGTTCCCCAGCTTCAAAGTCGGCCCACTGGGATGCCCCCGGGCGGCAGGGGCCGGGTTTACACATAGCTTGTGCGCACCGGTGCAATCTCGGCTTCAGAAAAGACTCTTCATGTCAGACCCACCGCAGTTCGAGCCCTGCTGGCTCTTAGTCAGGGGTCACTGAAACACACGGAAAAAGTGGCTCAACTTACTGCTCAATTTAAACATACTCTATAAAATGAGTCAGGTCCACCCAAAACGACCCTCTCTACCCCCCAAACCACGTCATTGGAGTTAAACGCACGTGCTTTAACTTATATGAACCCATTCCTACGTTACCCTCAATCCCTACAAGCTGAAAGGGCAACAAGTGTGTAAAATTATATCAAGAAAGGAAAACTCATTTCCAATCCCCGATTTTGGAACCATTCTTCACCCTATGAATTCCCTCTTCCGTCATTAGCATAACCCCACCTCTCCACAACAGCCGGACCTCCCGGAGCCCCCCCCCCCCCCAACACCTGCACTTAAACAGTTTACCTCTTCTGAGCCTCCGCCGGTCCCCTATGAATCCCCTCTTCCGTCATTAGCACCAACCCCACCTCAAAAGAACAGCCGGACCTCCCGGAGCCCCCCCAACACCTGCACTTAAACAGTTTACCTCTTCTGAGCCTCCGCCGGTCCCCTATGAATCCCCTCTTCCGTCATTAGCACCAACCCCACCTCAAAAGAACAGCCGGACCTCCCTTAGCCCCACAACATCTGCACTTAGACAGTTTACCTCTTCTGAGCCTCCGCCGGTCCCCTATGAATCCCCTCTTCCGTCATTAGCACCAACCCCACCTCAAAAGAACAGCCGGACCTCCCTTAGCCCCACAACATCTGCACTTAGACAGTTTACCTCTTCTGAGCCTCCGCCGGCAGCCTGACCCCCGCACACAATCCACTCCAGGTGCAAAGCCAGGAAACGCTCCCGCTTCTCGAGCATTATTGAGGTGTGTTCTCCCACGTGAGCCCCTCTCTTCACCCTCATTTGCTCATTCAAACTCACCCAATCACCTTGGCTGTTCCATAATCCAAAAACAGTGCTAGGAACTCCAAATCCCACAATGCTCTTTGCTGTCACCCATCAAACGAAATCAGTAAAATAAAAACGTAAAACACAATAAAATGAAGCAAAAACTCACGGATTCCACCCCCCGTCAGGCTTTCTCTTCACAAAACCAAAAAAGTGAAATGTTATCCAAACATAATGCCGATTCAGTGAACACCTGCTCAAAATTCATAATCCACTCCAGTGCTATTGGAACAGGAATGGTTCACAAAACCCCGGGAGCAGTTAAAGTTCAGCGGCCACACTGATCCGATATTACTGTTCACGTGAAGGTGTTCCGTCCATGAATCCATTCCAGGTCTTCCTTTCTCCTCTGTCTCCATGGTGCTCGACCCTTTATTATAATCTTTGAGAAATCCAAATATGGGGGTAACTCCAATGGGGACGATGGATTTGCAAAGCACAGAAAGTATCTGTGTGAGAGTGCACGTACACAAAAGCGTGCTGTGAGGCCCACAAAGCACTAATAGCTGCATTAAAAAGAATAATGTGCACGAGGCGCATGCCTTAAGGGGCCTAGACAGGAAAACAACTAGATGAGTTCGGACAGCATGGGAGGAAGCATGCCGGGGGGATCTGGAATTGGCTGCTAAAATGTGGGACAATTATTTGTTCTGGAAAATAATTGCCAATGGGAGTGGCAAAGGCGCAATCTTGCAAGCCTAGTAATATTGTTTCTGTGTTCAGGGGCGTAACAAAGGGCCCCTGCAGCCCCTGTGGGGCAGAGGGGTCTCTCATCACATTCTGTAAGAGGGGGACGTCATCTTGCGCTACGCCATTTACTGGGCACTGCTGTCCTGAGGCAGAGAAGTGCAAAACGTACTTATAATAGTATTACTTTATTATTTTGAAGTTTTTACACTTGTTAACAATGTCTGAGCATAGGTTGCACCTCATTAATGCAAGCTCTGCTCTACAATATAGTAATAAATAATAGAAAGGTGACCAATAAACCTTTTCCCCGCCCCCTGGTTCCCCTGCCCCCTGGCTGTGCTTGCTTCCCTGCCCCCTGGCTGTGCTTGCTTCCCTGCCCCCTGGCTGTGCTTGCTTCCCTGCCCCCTCGGTGTGCTTGCTTCCCTGCCCCCTCGCTGTGCTCTGGGTGTGTGTCAGTCACATCTTGGATCAGCCACAGGAGTATTTTTGTTTCATCTTCTGTATGAGGGACTATTAGATTAAACTATTGACATTGTAAATGACAATGCCATTTATTTATCTGTTTTCAAAACCAACACATAAATAAACAATTTGTCATTTACAATGCTAATAGCTCTAACTTTGGCAAAGGCAAAACCTTTGCATTGTAAATGCTTGTTCCCTGTTGCATTGTGATTAATTCACTGATAATTTGTCCGTCCAGGATTGTTAAGGCCTGCTATAGGAGTGACTTATAGGTTACTGTGTGTCTATATTTTGGGGTAGATATAGGAATACTATACCTAAGCAAGGGGTGATTACACAACCTTGCCCCAGCTGAGTGATCAGCCAGTTGTGTCAGTTTGAGTGGCCAGCCAGGGGTGGCATAATACATGCTGCAGCCCCTGGTAGGCCTTGGTTACACCTATGCCCTGAGTACATAGGGTACACTTCTACTGCGGCTGACAAGGTGAACCAATTCCCAATTATGGATGTACCTAGAGTACATGGTGTGAATTTAGAGAGAGTGCATCTGGGCTGTGGGTCTGATTAGCAGGCCCACAGATACATCTAAGTCGAAAACCAGTAAAGCAAAAGCAAAAAGTGGGGGTGACCATAGGAAGCAGACCCGACTCTCCTACATGCCGGCCCGCGCTATGTTATGTTATGTTAGGCTCTTTTGTATAGCGCTCGAATCACCGTGGGGCATCTCGGCGCTTACTCAGAAAACCCCCAAGGAAAAGGATAACTAGGAGGAGGAAGGAGCTTAAAACAAAAATGCCTTTAGGTGTTTCCTAAAACTGCAATATGAGGAGGTTTCTCGCAAAGATATTGGAAGGCTATTCCAGTATTTGGGAGCAAGATAGGAGAAGGCCATGCCCCCGGATCTATGAAGTCTGATACTGGGTACCTGAAGTAGCTGCTGTGAGCTAGACCTCAGAGGACGGCTTGGGACGTGTTTTTTTAGTTTATTTTGTAAATACAGAGGACCCTGACCTTGAAGAGCACTGAAGGTCAGACAACAGATTTTAAAAAAGGCTCTTTGTTTTATCGGCAGCCAGTGTAGATTTCTCAGCAATGGCCTCGAGGGGGAGCCCGCCGGCATGTTCAGGACCAACCTGGCCGCCGTTTTTTGGATTACCTGCAGTTTATTTAAGGATGTTATTCCAACTTCTGCTAATAGGGTGTTCCCGTAATCCAGGCGGCTAATCACCATAGCTTGGGTGAGCGTTCTGCGGTGTTCCATCGGGATGAAAGGGAACATTTTTCGCAGTATTCTGAGCCTGTAGTAGCAGGCCCCCGAGACCGCAGTTACATGATCCTGCATTGAGAGAGAGTGATTTCGTTTAATGCCAAGATTGTTAACACAGTGCTTTGGCATTGGGGGGGAGGGGGCCCAGCTGTGAAGGCCACCAGTCCTTGGACCAGACTGCTGCGGCTTTCCCTAGAAGCATGACTTTCGTCTTGCCCGGGTTTTAACTGAAGACAGTTGTCAGTCATCCAGTTTGAAATGTCAGAAATTCCTGTAGCAAAACGGAGTCTATCTGCTTTGAGGTTTGGGCCGATGTTAAACAGCAGCTGGGTATCGTCGGCGTACGAAATAGATTTGAACCCCAGGGCTTCCACCACCTTCGCCAGAGGAGCCATATAGATGTTAAAAAGGGTGGGGCTAAGGCAGGAGCCCTGGGGAACGCCCTTATCTAATGGTATTTTCTCGGACTGATAGGGGCCCATGATGACCGTTTGTGACGGGTCAGCCAGGAAATTCAGTAACCATTTAAGGGCCAGACCGTGTACGCCGAAGGAGCTTAACCTCTCTGCGAGCCTAACATGAGAGATGGTATCAAAGGCGGCGGAGAGGTCAAGAAGGATCAGAATTGCTGAACCACCGGCATCCACAGTTGTTCTCAGGGAGTCGGTCACCGCTAACAGGGCCGTTTCCGTACTAAAGCCCCGACGGAATCCGGACTGTGAAGGGTCCAAAATGCCATTTGATTCCAGATAGCTGTTTAGTTGCTTGTTAATAATACTTTCAAGTATTTTACCCAGGAGAGGAAGCAAGAGATAGGGCGATAATTACCCAAATCTAGGGGGTTTGCCAGCGGCTTTTTAAGAATGGGACGTACAAATGCTTCTTTCCACGGGGCTGGGATTACCCCTTCCACAATCGAGAGGTTGAAAATCTTTTGGATGGTGGGGGCCAGTGTATGGGATAGGAGCGACATGGTCTTAGGGGGTAAGGGTCGCCTGGGGAGCCAGATTTGGCACTCTCTAAAGCCTTTTGAGTTTCTACTAGGGTGACCGGCCTAAAGCATTTGAGAGAATAGTCGGCCCATAATGTGACAGCACTGGAGTTTGCGGCGATAGGTAGAACTTCCAGGTCAGACGGTGAAAAGTTAGCGAACATTTTTCCAATTTTCTCCTGAAAGAACCTAGCCAGTGAGTCACATAAATCTTGGGACTCGATAGAAGATTGCTTGCATACCACGGGATCCACAAAGTCTTTAACGATGTCAAATAAAGCTTTGTAAATGTATTGCGACTTATATAGCGCACGTATCACCCGAAGGCATCAAGGCGCTTGCCTTGGGAACACGTCCTGGCTTTTCCCTGTGAGATAGCCCCTACTGGGTATCCCCAAGGTGAAAGCCAGGCATCCCGCAGCGGGTGGGCCGCCGTAGTGGAGATTAAGCAACTATTGCCCAGAGTTGCAGCGTGGGACCCCATGATTAGAATAGGCACCGAGGCGAGAATTATCGAGTCCGTGGACATTTTGGGCTCAGGACCCTGCCGCGTCGGGAATTGAACCCTGGTCCCGGGCCAGACCTCTGCGTCAGGGTCTGCCGCTCTAATCAGTGAGCCACACTCCTCCACTCAAGCTTTGGATGAGTTATTAGAGTTCTCGATTTGGTTTGCAATGTACAGACATCTTGCTGCTTTTAGATTACGGTGGTAGGCTGTCAAAGCCGATTTAAAGAGCAGTTTCGACTGGGGGGTTTTACTTCGTCGCCAAAGTCTCTCCAATCTTTTACAGGAAGACTTTTCCTGACTAAGCTCAGCGGTAAACTATTGAGCTGAGTATCGATTTAAGGTATGTCTGGATTTTTTTCCATTGGAATAATTACATCCAGTGCCTTCATCAGCCCTTCGTTAAATCCTGTCATTATATTAGCTACACCCTGAGCCTCTGCCGGTGGAAGCGTCTGAAATACCACCTCAAAGGCCTGTGGGGTGAGCTTGTTCCAGGGCCGCTGCATGGTAAAGCATCTACTGGCAGGCTGACCACTTTGGACCCGTAGGGGAGGGGGTGATATAAACTTAATCATCGAGTGGTCAGTGCAGACAAGAGGCCAAGGAGGGTCATATTTAAGTGAGTCAATATTGGTGAATATTAGATCAAGTGTATGACCCCCATTATGGGTGGGTCCTTGTATTCTTTGGAGGAGTCCCAACTGCTCAATATCAATGAGGAGCTTATTTACCTCTGGGAGTGAATGCAGTTCCCCGTGAAAGTTAAAATCCCCTAGCACCAGAAACTTGCTAGCTGCAAGGGCGTGTGTGGCTATCAAATCTACCAATCTGTCAGTAAAACCTGTTTTCGGGCCAGGCGGCCGATACACTAAGGCTCCCGTCCAGCTCTCAGAAGCTGAAAAGGTTACTTTAAAAATGCCAAGTTCCAAATCATCGCCTAGTAGGGATTTTATCCAGGAGATGTTAATATGCTTTTTAAATGCAATGGCAATTCCTCCACTCATTTTTCCCACCCTGTCCAGGTGAATGAATTTATAATTGTCTGGGATAGCTATATTAATAGTCGGGTGGTTGGTGGGGGTCAGCCAAGTTTCAGTAAAAAAGCAGATTTCAGGAGAATGTGAATTTATCATGTCCCAAATTTCGAAAGGGTGTCTGGCTAAGGATCGAACATTACAGAGAATACAGGTTAAACCCTCCGAAGGAGCGGTCCTAAATGGGTGTGTTAGTGGAACGTGGCTAATGAGTAGATCACCCTGAAAAGTACAGGCTCTACATGCTATCTGCCCTTCTAGCTGCTCAGGTAGCTTTTTTGGGCAGTTTAGCGTATCCCCGTGAGTCTCAGAGGCTTTCCTCCGGATAGCATGAAGTTCAGCTCAGGAGTAGACTGGCCCTCTTGGGGGGGTCAAATCTGCCAAAGGACAGATAGGGGTCGTCGCCCCTAGCCCCGGCCCGCCGCGGATGGACGCAGACGGGCTTATCTTTGGCGCACCAAAGGCGCGTCCGCTGCACGGAGGCATAGCCGTCTCTCTTCTATGGTGACGCAGAGCGTGTCAGCTGACTAGAACCGCCCCCCCCCCAACGCCCCGCCTGCGAGGTGGGCGTGGAGAGTGTCAGCGGCCTCAGCAGCGATGTAGCGATGTAGTCTCCGCGCCTAGTCGGCCGGAGCCAAAGGATTCCTGCTTTCAAGTTTAGGTAGGATTATTTAAAAAGTGAATAAAATGCCAACAATCATAGATTTCAATTTTAAAATTATCAATGAGCAAAAGTCCTAACTCCCGGCATTCCGCCTCAGGAGTCTACTGAGTGGGCCTCAGGGACCCAGGCTCTGTTCTTGCCCAGCCGGGGAATCCTTGCTTAGCGGCCTCCAACCCGCGCGTGGTGCCCCGCCCCCCCCCCCCCGCGGTGGACAGTGCTTCGCTACGGGGCCGGTGAGAGACACTCTCCTACACTGGCCCTCCCTCTCTCTCTGCTCCGGAGGGCTGCTGGCCCCCCCCCACCGCATATGTGAGGCTGAATATCCAGGAGGTGACGGTGGAATTCTCCGGAGCCCTGCCCGCAGGAGTGGGCTTGCGACGGTGATCCTGACCTCTGTGGGGGGTGGCCGTTCCTCTGAAGGTGCCACGACAGCCGGGGGCGCCCGTGGGGGGGAGAAGACCAGAGCCTGTAACCTGGGCCTGTTCTGACCCTGCTAACTCAACCGACGGACGGACCTGCCCAACGCTGTGTGGCGGTGGGGGCGGCTCTGAGACACCTTCCTCATCGGGGGTGGCTGTGATCGCCTGAACCCGTCCAAGTGGGTTTGTGCCGGGAGGAGACCACCGGGGACAACCGTCGGGAACTGACCCACCTGGAGCTGTGTGCCCGTGGGGGAGCGAGGTGGGCCCATCACCAATCACGTGGCCTGGGGCGGCCTGACCCCTTTAGCGGACCTACCAGAGGCCCGCCACTAAGTGTTCCGGATCCTTGTCTTCGCCGCAGCGGAAGACCCCAGCACCAGGGAGACTGACCATCGCTCCACGGGCGGCCTCCCCCCCCTCCGCCTCTGCCCCTGCTCTGACCTCTCCACCTATAAGGCTTGGGTATAAGTTGGACCGAGGTCCACGGAGGGATCCATCCACCCTACCGGAGAGCCTGGTGCCGCCGGACCTGCGGCCCGTCCCTCTTCACCGCCCGTCGGCCGCCTGTCTGCACCCATGGGCAAACCCGCACCCCCCCGGCCTCTGGCCCCACAACCCAAACGACAATGGAACAATTTACGAAACAAGATCGAGGGCCTGGCGGCGGGGCGGTGGCTGGTACTGGCACAGCCGGAGGATCTGTCAACCATCCTCCAAGTGATATCCGCATTCCAGACGTCCGTGGAAGGCAAGATATGGGAGGTGCGGATTGACGTGGCCCTCATTCGCCAGGACCTCCGTAAGGCCACGGAGTGCATCACGGAGGCGGAATCCTGGATCTCCACGGTGGAGGACGACGTCGCTACTCTCAAGTCTCAGATGGCCTGTCTCCAGTCACAGACCGTAGAGCTCCACCATACGGCAGAAGAAGCTGAAAACAGAGAGCGCCGGAACAATCTACTCCTCCTGGGGTTTCCTGAAGGGGCGGAGAAGGAGAATACCGCCATCTTTATGGAGACCTGGATCCGCTCCTGGATGCCCAAGGAGAAGCTCTCCCTCTGGTTCGCGGTGGAGCGGGCGCACCGCTCCCTCGCTCCTAAACCACCGCCTGGAGCGCCGGCCCGCCCTATCATCCTTCGCGTCCTCAACTTCCGCGACAGGGACGCCATCCTGGAAGCGGTCAGGGAGTTGGGGCCACTGCATCACCAAGACTCTAAGATAATGGTGTTCCCGGACTACTCCAAAGAGGTCCAGTCTCAACGTCGCTCATACGACGAAGTCAAGCAGAAACTCAGGCGCTGGGCCTACGATATGGACTCCTCTTCCCGGCCCGACTAAAAGTGATTTTCCAAAACAAGACGCTCATTTTCGACTCCCATCAAACGGCGTGGACCTGGCTAACGGAGGAGCGCCCCCTCCGGCAACATGGGACCCTCTCCCCCTCCCGGGGAGCCACGAAGCGGGCGTACCACGCGGCGCCGAAGCCCAGGCGCCGGCGAACGGCGAACTGGATCCCGGAAGAAAGCCGGCCACCGGGGTGGTGGCTCCCATTCGCCCGAGTGACGGGCTCAAAGTTCTTTGCTCCAGACCCAGGAGCGGTGCCCTGCTCCTCTGCCACTGGCCTCCTCTCTGATTGACCTGAGCAGCGCCCCCGGACAAAATGAGACTCTGCGACACGCCGTATCGGACTCTGACCTGTCTGGGAGTCCGGTGATCCGAGGCTCGGACGACGACGCTGAGCCATGACGGCCACCATCTTCAGTGCCTGTAGCTTGACCCGAAGTGCTTCACTACCGACCATGTCTCTGGATGGGCGCTCGAGCTCGCATGGAGCTCACTAACCGGATATGTTGGGGACTTCTCAGTGTTACACTCCTGAGTTCATGTACCCCGGCTTGCAGATGCTTATTTGACAACGTTTCCTTTACTTGGCAATAAGCATGTCATCCTAACACATGGAGGGGGGTCCGACTCTGCCATGTCCCAATCTTGTGGTTGCTAACCGTTTTAGTTTAGCTGGTTGCCTCCCTGCGTGGTTGTTGCTACTTAAGGGCGACAGATGCTTCCCGTTTCAAAGTATAGGGTGGGGGGAGTTTGGGGGAATGGGAGGGGAGAGGGACCGTTGTCCCTCAAGAGTTTATTGTTTTTGGCAGCCTACGGGCCGCCGTTGTTGCTTCTCATTGATAGTCACATACCCTCTTGTCTTTCCTGGCAACCGCATGCGCCCCTGTCTCCACAAGACACACCCCGGTGCCCCGGGTTGGGCCGAGACCCACCCCCTGCCCATGAGAGGAGTTTGTCTCTCAAGGTTTGGTTGTTGTTGACCACCTCCGGGCTGCCTCGTTCTGCTTATGTGTGTAGTCACGAGTCCCAATGTCCTCAGCATTTGTCACGTATGCCCCTACCTGGGCCCCAGAACCCCAGACGCCACTGGATCTCTCCCCCGGCTGAGGGGAGACCTCTGAATCCCACCTACTTCACGCTAGATCCCGCCCCTCCACATGACCTACATCTCTGACACGCCACGCTGCATCCTCTCCTTGACCGTATCAAACGAACGGCGGTGCTGCGCGCAGCCCGCCGCCACATGCCTAATTCCCTGCTCCTCCAGGAGACCCACCTCCTGGGTTCCCAGTGCCACTTCCTAGCACGTTACGGGTTCGACCAAGTCTGGCACTCAGGCTTCACCAGGGGCTCCAGGGGGGTGGCCGTTCTTCTGAGGCGAGGGCTTCCCTTTACCGTAACCCATGCCGTCACCGATACTCAAGGTACATATGTGGCTGTATCGGGCTTAGTTGAGGGCAACCCCCTGAACCTCCTTTCCGTCTATGTGCCCCCGGCACTCCTGTCCTCCACCCTTCAGCACCTCACACGAGTGGTCTCTTCTCTCCTCCAGGGCCTCACAGTTGTCGGGGGTGACTTTAATGCGGTCCTCCAGTTCTCCAGGGATGTGTCGGGCCCTCCCTCGGCGCACCTCTGCGAAATGTCTTGTGGGCTGGGCCTCGACGCTGGGACTTTGTGATGTATGGAGGGTGTGGAACCCCCGGAAAGAACAATATACCCATACGTCCGCTGCCCATCATAACCACTCGCAGATAGACTTGATTCTGATGCCCGCTACTGACTGCCAGCTGGTGTCCGGAGCGGAGATTCTCGCTCGAGGGATCTCTGATCACTCCCCTGTTGCCATCCACATTGGGTCCCCGTCCACCGGCCCTAGGACCACTTGGCGCCTCAACGCGTGGTACCTGCAAGACCCCGACCTAGTAGACTCCCTTGGCCAGGAACTCCGACACTACTTCTCCGCCAATGTAGGGTCGGTTCCTTCACAGGGAAGGCTCTGGGAGGCGGTTAAGGCGGTTCTTCGAGGAGTCGCCAGGGGACTCGTACATGCCAAGCGTGCGGCCCAGTCTGCCCAGCTGGCGCAGCTGGAGTCCAAGGCCGTCCGCTTAGAGCGGGCCCAGCTGGAGGCTGACGCCGCGGATTCCTCCAGACAGCTGGCCCTGGTCCGAGACGAGATTCGGCGGCTCTCTCTGGAGCCGGCCCAAATGCTCTGGCGATCCTCGGTTGGCCGCATCTACGGATGGGGCAACAAAAACGGGAAACTGCTCCACAATTTGATCTCCTATCCCAGAGCCCACCGTGTTATCCCTGAGATCCGTACGGTTGATGGGATTGGCCAGGTGGCCTCTCAGGCCATTGCGCAAACCTTCGCACAATACTACGAGGCCCTTTATACCGCACGCCCCCCGGCGCCTCCCTCACAGACCTGATGACAGAATCCGGAATGTCTTTGCCTTGTCTCCCTAAGGAGACGGCGGATACCCTCGATGGCCCGCTCACCACCGAGGAAATCCACGGGGCCATCACCCTGTTACACTCCGGCAAAACGCCTGGGCCGGATGGATTCCCCCAGGAATACTACTCTACATTCCGTGAGGATCTGGTGCCCCATCTGACGGAGCTCTTCCGACAGGTGGTGGAGGACGGGTCCTTCCCATTCGAGTCGGACGTGGCGACTATCGTGGTCATCCCAAAGACACACCCACCCTCCTTAGACTGCTCCGACTTTAGGCCCATTTCCCTGATTAATACTGAAATTAAGATATTCGCCACCGCCATCGGCCAGAGACTCCGCCCTCTCCTGACTGACCTGGTCCACCCTGATCAATGCGGCTTTATGCCGGCCAGGGTTACCCGACACTGCATCCGTCGTCTCCACCTTGCCTTGGCCCATCGCCATCGGCTCTCCCCCTACCTGGCCCTTCTCCTTCTCGATTTCGAGAAGGCCTTCGACACGGTGGACTGGGAGATGTTTTGGAGAAGTTGGGCTTTGGCCTTCCCTTCCGCCGCCTGATCCAGGTCCTCTACAACAGCCCTAGAGCCCGAGTGCTCGTTAACGGCAGACTCTCCGACCCATTCCCGATCCGAAGTTGCACCCGCCAGGGCTGTCCTCTCTCCCCACTCCTATTCGCGTTAGCGATGGAGCCCCTGGCGGCGCTCATACGACAAGACCCCTTGATTCGAGGATGGCAATGGGATCAGAGCCAAGTGGACAAAATTGCTTTATATGCGGATGACGTGCTGCTCCATTTGGCTGACCCGGAACGCTCTGGCCCCAGGTCCCTGAGAGCCCTTTCAACCTTTGAGCGAGTCTCTGGTCTCCGCCTCAACCCGACAAAGTCAACGTTGGTCCCCCTCCACTCAATTTGCGGGCCTGCTTTGACTGGCAGGCGGTGATCCCCCTCCGGAAGCTGTCGTTCAAGTACCTGGGTGTGTGGATGACCCTCCTGCCTGAACTGGAGTGGACACTCAACATTGCCCCCCTAGTCACCCGGATGAAAACTGATCTTCGAAATTGGCCATCCCTTCCCCTTAACCCGCTGGGACGAAGCGCCCTGCGGGTGGGTGGTCTGACCCCGCCTACCGGGTAGAACTCACTGTTATTGAGTTCACACAACTGCAAGGTTTCCTTTCCGGCTCCCCATTGCCCCAGGACATGCCCTCCATCACCAGGTCAGTTCTTATGGCTTGGCGTGCCGCACTCCGCCTGGTGCGCTGGGACCGGAAACTGACAAGGCAAACGCCCCTTTGGTGTGGCACCTGGCTTGGCGAGACCGCTGCCCTGGAAGGGTTCCGTCGATGGGATCTGGTGGGAATAACCCTACTAGGGGACGTGTGGATGGGGGACCACATACGCTCCTTCTCTAACCTACAGCAGTGACACTCACTCCTACACTCCCAGTTTTACAAATACCTACAACTCTGCCACGCCCTCCACACTCACCTCCCCATACCCACTTCCCTTCCAGAGTTTAGTCCCCTGGAGGCCCGAGTCATGATGGGAGATCTGGGGAGGGGAGGGGTTTCCCGAATATACCGTGCCCTGATTAATAATTCCCCCGCATCCTTGGATTGCCTTAGGGAGCGATGGGAGGGTTGGGTGGGCCCCTTGGACGAAGCTGATTGGCGTGACGCCCTTATGGCGCCCAGAACCCTAACCACATCCTCCAAATTACGCCTGGTCCAGCTCTACTTCCTCCACGCGGCCTATTTGACACCGGTCCGTCTCTTTCGAGCAGGTGCGCGATCCTCCCCGGCCTGTGCCCGATGCGCTGGTACCCCGGCCGACTTCTTCCATATGATGTGGTTGTGCCCGGCCTTGGATTCCTTCTGGAGAGGGGTGGAGGGAGAGTTGACGGGTGCGTTGGGTTGGGTGGTCCCTCATGACCCGAGACATCTGCTTTTAGGAGTGTTTGATGGTCTAGATGGCTCCCGAGCCGATAAGCGCCTCTTGGGAACGGCGCTAGCAGTAGCGAAACGGGATATTGCAGCCAAATGGTCTCAGACGGAGGCACCAACTTTGCGGAAATGGAGGAGGGGGTAGATTGGTGTGGGACACAAGGGGAATCCGTTTTTGAGGCCCGGGGCTGTCCAGAGCTCTTTCATAAAGTGTGGGGCAAATGGTTTGGCTTGCTACCACCGTGATGACCTTGTTACATTATTGTGTTCGGTGGGTACGGACGACTTATTATATCTATCCTGCTATGCTTTGTGGTGTCCTGGGAAGGGGACAGGGGTATTTTAGAGGGCTATGTGACTTGTTACGAATGAATTTCTTTGTGTTGAAAACTTTAATAAAATTGATTATCAAAAAAATACAACAAAAAAAAAACTGGACCTATAAGGAACCAGAATTGCCTGGATGAAGTTGAGACGAAGGAGGGAGAAGGGTGGTTGTTTATGCCTTCCAGATCTACAGTATTATGCTTGGGCTTTCCAACTATCCCACACTAGGATGTTGTTAAAATCCCACGATTGTTCCGGGTAGGGGCCATGTTCGCAGCAATGTTGAGGAGAGTTAATTTTAGCTCAGGAAAGTTTCATGTTCAAGTACGGAGATCCTAATTCTTTTTAAAGATAAGGTTAAAAGTGTAGCAGGCAATGGCCAGAACATGGGCTAACATCAGACGGCTGTCGGGACTTCATTACTTTTCCAGTTTGCCCCTCTTTGGGACTCCCCTGGGACTGCTTAAAAGACAAACTAGCGCAGCCCCTAAGGGAGGCTGGACTTAGTGTATGGGGAGACTTCGCTCAGGAGGACGCACTATTACCCTGGTCATCGTTATATGCTCTTCGGGAGTGGAACGTTTCCAGATTAAAAATGTTCAACTCAAAAGATGGGCCCAGAAACAGAAATCCCCTATTGGTGAAGGAAATTTATTGGAGGAATATTTGGTGGGAAAACCAACGAGGAAAAAAGAAGCCTCCTTATAGTACTGGAAAATCAAAAAGGCAATATATGGGGGGTTCAAACTGGTGGGAGTTCTGTGGGATGTTTGTTTACCGGGAGAGCCTGTGCAACAACTTTGGCCAGAATCATTGGGCACCCTCCTCCGAACAGTTAAGCCGGCATGGTTAAGGAGGAGCCACTTCTTTTCAATCCACAGGGCCTATCTGACTCCGCAAAAATTAGCAAAGATGACGAAAGGACTGTGGTTTGGAGCGAGCATCAGATGTACATATGTTTCAGGAATGTCCAGCTATCCTCGATTTTTGGGTCAAGGTTGGTGAAACCATTTGATTATAGTGGGTTTCCAAGTCAAGGTAAGCCTCCCTTCGATAATCTTTGGGATTTCTGATGTAACGAGACCACTGTGTATTGTGTGCTATTTACGTATTCTAATGACAAAGTATTGTGTGTATAGTGTTGTATCTCCGGGTAGGAGACAATGCATTGTGTTAGTGAGTGTTAATAATAAATACATATTTTTTATAACTACACTTTGTGGTTCTTTTTCACTTAACCCATACCATAAGATTAAATGCTTCTTGTGGACTAAGCCTGAAGGCTGCTCTCCACAGCTACCACTTAGAGAGCCTTCTAAGGTTGTCTAGGACCCTGAAATCACCATTAGGGTTGTCTGGATTAGTGCAGGGTACTACACTTACATAAATGAGCACCATATACTAAGCCAGCTTATCCCAAGAGTGTTAAGATTATTAAAGCTCTGATTGTAATAGAATAAATATCTGGCGTCTAAGTTGGTGATACTAGGACCCCCCAAAAAGCTTATTAGAAGTAAGGAACTCCTGAATCTTGAGACTCCTAGAGCTCAAGAATCTAATACAGCATCTGTTATTTTCAGTAGTGGCGTTATGCTTCTGCAACAAGTTTCCTTTTTCACTTCAGACCTAAAGAGGTGTCAACTTTTTAAAAAGATCCACTTGCTCAAAGTACAAGAGCTTCACAAATCTATGTATCAGTGAGGTGACAAATTACGGGAGCTTCTCATTATATCAGAGGTCTATAGTCTCTCTAATTATGCCAGGGCTAATACTATATCAAGGTTTGGGTATCGGCAAGGCTGTGAGTTTGCCACCTTACAGTAAATCTACATAGGGGAGTAGGGAGGTAGTGGCAGTTCCAAGGTTGTACTGTAATGCCATTTGAGTCTGGGCACACTCACAACTTTACATGTTTGATGATTTTCACCAACTCCTCTCCAATCTCCTCCCCCCTTGGAAATTTACTCCTGAAAAGGGCAGGAATAAAACTTTTTTCAGGGTGCGTAAATAGAGGTGTAGGGAAAGTGAATTTGCAATCACGCAGCAGATTTTCACATGAACAAATACAGTTGTGTATATTTGCTCATGCAAAAATGGAATGTACAAATGTACAAATGTTTGCTAGCAGTATAGTTCCCAGGACTACTTTTGTGAATTTCTGACATACCTAAATCTGAAAAAAAGGAGGTGGTGATGGACGGAGCATCTGAACCAATCAAACACTCACGCCCAGTCAACAGATCTGGGTTTAATCCATCACCGTTCTTTAGCCCACTCTGCCACCCCAGTTCAGACATGGCCATATGCAAATCAGTCTGACCCTGAGCCTCATGGGAACAGTCCAGCCCGAACTGCCAAGCCATGCCTTCCCTGGACCGGAAACAAGCTTCCTAGGACCGGTTTCTGGCATTTCAGCCGTCTTCAGCCAGGCTTGCTTGAATCCAGTGGCAAAGTGAGCAAGGGACGGTCCTACATATTTTGTAGTCTCTCACCTGGTGATCAGGATACAAGCAATAAATGCACTTCTTGTTCCCTTGCTCACTTTGCCGCTGGATTTAAGCAAGCCTGGCTGAAGACGGCTGAAATGCATTTTGGTATTCACAGAAGGCACTTACTCATTTCGATATTCACAGACTCCTGAATGGCTTCTGTTAATACCGAAAGTCTTAAAGTTAGTATTTTTCTCAGTTTAGGAGTCCTAAAGTTAGGAGTCCTAACTTTACTACTCCTAAACTGAGAAAAAGCCAAACATCTCTGAATGTGGGCGCTTGCGACTGTGAAAGAATTCGCCTTGATAAGGCAGTCATCTAGGTATGGAAATATTTGGATTCCTTCCAGACAAAAGTGTGCAGCCACCGGTGCTAGAACCTTGGTAAACACATGGGGTGCTGAACGTAGTCCGAAAGGAAGGACTTTGAACTGGAAGTCCCTGCCAGCCACTCTGAAACGCAAGAATTTTCTGTGTCTGGGTAGAATTGGCACATGGAAATATGCGTCCTGGAGGTAGAGGGTGGCCATGTGAACCCCCGCAGAAAGAAGTTGAAGGATTTCTTGAAGGTTAACATCCAGACGGAAAACTACTTTAAGTATTTGTTGAGGGAGCGAATATCCAGAATGGGGCGCCATTCTCCTGATTTTTCATTATCAGGAAAAATCTTGAATAAAATCCTGTTCCTCTTTGCAATTGAGGGTCCATTTCGATTGCTCCCTTTCGTATCATCAAATTTATTTGGGAAAAAATCTCCTTGAGATGAGCTGGAGGTGGGCCTTTGGGAGGAGAGTTTGGAGGAATCTTTATGAACACTAGAACATGGTACTGGCCACAATGACCAGGACCCACTTGTCTGATGTTATAGCGGACCAGTTCAAGTAAAATTGGGAGATTCTTCATCCAACTTTTAAAGGGGTAGGCGGCAGAAGAAGTGGCAGGTGGCGGTTGTCACTGTTTTAGATGAATCCTGTCTGCCGTAGGAGGGCTTCCTTTTATTCTGCGAAAAGGCAGTATTTCGTTGTCCGTAACACTGTTGTCATTGAGGCTGGTATCGTTGGTTACTTTGAAAGGACTGGTATGACCTTTGTAGGGTATAGCCTCCTCAATTAGAAAAGGATCCACATCCCTTAGCACCCCGAAAGGGCAGATTCCGAAATTGGAGAGTACAGAGAGATCTTGCGGTCTCTGTATCTTTTTTAATGGTCTGAAGGGCCTCTACCACATGTTGGCCAAATAGTGATTCCCCATCAAACGGCATATCAATAATCTTTGCCTGAACCTCCTGCCAAAAAGATGTCGAATTTAGCCAGCCTTGTCTTTGCAGTACTGCGGCACCCGCTAGTTGCCTAAATCCTGTAGATGCGACATATATGATCTCAGCAGAGATACGCTCTTCGTCTTGTAGGATCTTTAAAGCTTCAGATTTTGATGGTTCCGGCAACATGTCGATGTAGGGAGAGATGTCCGACCACATCTGTCTGTTGTACCGACCTAATATGGCCAGTGAATTAGAAGCACGGACGGTCTTCGCGGCCATGGTGGAAACCTTTCTTCCAATAGCGTCCAATCGTCTGCCATCCCGATCCGGAGGAGCTGTGACCGGAGAGGAGGGGTTTCTAGGTCGTCGTTGTACCGCTTGGACAATAACAGTCAGCTTTTGGTTGACTTATGAGGCATGCAGGTGAGTTATCTGCTGCCTAATATTTTTTGTCGAGACGAGGCGGGACCGCAGGAACAGAAGCAGGGGCTTTCATGACCTTCAATCCTTCTTTACAAATGAAGTCAATGATAGGGATAGTCCGTACCTGCTTCCTTGGCTGATCTTTAAAGTCGTATAGGAAGCACTCATCCTTCTTTGTTTCCATAGGCAGGAGGAACCTTTGTGTTGCCCTTTCCATAAGGAGATGAAAGCCTCTGATATCAACTGGAGGAGAATCGATGCGAGTTGGAGGAGACAGAGTTTGTATCTGGTAATCGTCCCACTCCGTAAAAAGTGATCTGTCGTCCAATTCTCCTTCCTCCCTATCGTCGTCTGGGCATCATGTGAATGATGAGAAGGCACTGGAGAAGGTGGTCTGGGTGACCTCAACGCAGAAAAGGAAGCTTGAGGCACAGGGGTCGGTGGAATGGACTCCGCCGATTCAGATGGACCAAAACGGCGATAATAAACGTCTAACATGAATTGTAGATTGTTTAGCAGAGCTAAAGGCATCTGTGCCGTAGGTATCGCATCTGTGCCGTAGGCTTTTGCTGAAAACCGGAGTCGGAGCTGCGTTCAATGCCCGACCGGTTTCTATTGCTGCTAAAAAGACTTTTATAATAGTTGCTGCGCACCTTGCACTGACTGTTTTTACAATATTTTAATATTTTTGTGCTCGTACCTGGGGAATCTGTGGGGGGGGATTCTTGCGTATTTTGCACTTAGTTAGCCTGTTCCGGGGCGGCCATCTTAGGTGGTTGACAGGAACACGATCCAGTTGTTCCACGCTGCCTATTTAAGAGGTATGCTGACCTGGTCGCGCTGCTTTGCTGAAAACCGGAGTCGGAGCTGCGTTCAATGCCCGACCCGTTTCTATTGCTGCTAAAAAGACGTTTTTTAATAGTTGCTGCGCCCCTTGCACTGACTGTTTTTTACACATTTTAATATTTTTGTGCTCGCACCTGGGGAATCTGTGGGGGGGATTCTTGCATATTTTGCACTTACTTAGCATGTTCCGGGGCAGTCATCTTAGGTGGTTGACCGGGCAGCGGTCCAGTCGTTCCACGCTGCCTATTTAAAAGGCATGCTGACGTGGTCGCGCTGCTTTGCTGTAAACCGGAGTCGGAGCTGCATTCAATGCCCGACCGGTTTCTATTGCTGCTAAAAAGACGTTTTTAATAGTTGCTGCGCACCTTGCACTGACTGTTTTTACAATATTTTTGTGCTCGTACCTGGGGAATCTGTGGGGGGGGGGATTCTTGCGGATTTTGCACTTAGTTAGCCTGTTCCGGGGCGGCCATCTTAGGTGGATGACAGGAACACGATCCAGTTGTTCCACGCTGCCTATTTAAGAGGTATGCTGACGTGGTTGCGCTGCTTTGCTGAAAACCGTAGTCGGAGCTGCGTTCAATGCCCGACCGGTTTCTATTGCTGCTAAAAAGACGCTTTTAATAGTTGCTGCGCACCTTGCACTGACTGTTTTTTACATATTTTAATATTTTTGTGCTCATACCTGGGGAATCTGTGGGGGGATTCTTGCATATTTTGCACTTAGTTAGCCTGTTCCGGGGCGGCCATCTTAGGTGGTTGAAAGGGCAGCGGGCCAGTTGTTCCACGCTGCCTATTTAAGAGGCATGACGACGCGGACGCGCAGCGTGCACGCCGAAGGCAAGCCCGTCTGCACCCATCCGCGCTCAGGGCCAGTTCCCCTGCCCGTAAGACGTAAAGATGTACTCAAAGCAACAGCTGGAAGAGCTTAGGCCGGGGGGGGGAGTATGGATAATTGCCCTAAGATCCCCTGTGAGACGAGGTCCAAAGGTCCACTTGGGGCATGCAGCTGCTGTGGTCTGCAACTGCCTTACATTCTTGACCAACCTATCCACAGTCTGCAGGATAAATCCTCCAATGTTCCAAGTTATTTCATCAGACCTTTGCTTAAGTGCTCGCTCTTTAATGCAAGGTACCTAGTCAAACAAAGCTCTGAATGTGCACTTTTGCTAGAAGAACACAGTATCAAAATTGCTTTTATTACGGAACCTTGGACGGACCAAGCATCGCGTCCAGACCTAATAACGGCCACTCCCCAGGATTCTCCTGTTTTTCCTTGGATCGTCTCCTAAGGAAAGGGTGGGGGGTGGGGGGGTGAGAAGTTGGTCTGGTATATGGTACTCACTAGTTCTAGTGATTACCTTGCACCAATCCAAACAACCCTTATGGTGATGTTTGTAAGTCAACCTTATAGACCAGCCATCCTAGTGGTAGCGTGGACAGAACAGTCTTAGGCTAAAAGACTCTTGAGGGCGTGTAAAGCCAGCTGTTTTACCATATGTAACCCCTTGAATACCAAATGAAAGGACACCACACAGGATATATATAAAATATATATGTATTTATTCACTAACACACTCCTCTGAACTCTTTATGAGGTCAGAGGCAAAAGCACATAACAAGTTACACTTAGAAATACTTTAAATAGCACAATTTACAGTTAGGCCCTAGGGGCGCGTAAAACCATATACTAAGTAAGTGGTATAAGAACCACGACTTGGGAAAGGAGAAGGCCTATGGCCTCGAGGATCGCTGGGGCTACACTATCTGACCCTTAGGTTAGGAGTAGGAGGCCCACAGGCGGCGCGTGCAGAGTCAGCACTTCCACGCGAGAGTCAATAGAAAGTCAATAGGAACGTAAAAAGGTAAGTAATGAAGTTTTCTCGTCGTTTCCTATGGAGCCTCGGAAGAAGATGCTGCAGGTGACCAGGAGGTACATGTCCGGGTGGATCCAAGGGTGGATCTAGGATGAAGAGGACCTGAAAGCATAGGGGACAGAGTCTAGGTCACTAGCCAGTGACCGGGTGGAACCAGGAAGGAACCAGATGTCGTCGAGGAGCAATCAGGTGCAGATGTGAAGCTTGTCGTTGCAGCCACGCGGACCAGGAGGCGTCGAGGATGACCAGGTGCTGGAGAGGAGCTGTCCCACGAAGGTTCTCGCAGATGGAGGGGTCGACTTCAAGATTGGAGCCAACAGCCTAAGCAAAGGCAACCCACGCAGGATACACAAAAGGCTTGTGGTGCAGACCAGGAGGGTCTGAGGTACTTCACCTTTTCAGGGAAGCGAGGGCCAGTCTGGAGCAACCACACCAGCGATGGATTTTCAAAGGAGTCGTCGTCAGAGGGCTACTAGCCAACGGGCCAGCAACCGGACAACACGTGGAGCAGAACACAAGCAGAAGGGCCCCACGCAGATCTCGTGGAGTGCTGGTCTTCGGTGCAGGTGGAGCTCGGGGTCGGGGTGTCTCAGTCCCCAGGGCACAGCTTCGAGGATGCCTCAGGAGCTGCGCTGTTAACAAGTTGAAGACTTTCCAAGTTGCCTGCTTCCACGAATTCCGACGCCTTCCACGGAGCTCAGCTGTGCTGGAGTCGTACAGTGGGGTCAGAGGAGTCCGGGAGTCGAGGTCTTGTCAGGCTCTGCGCTCGAGTTCTGGCGGGAACAAGGACAAAGCAAGCCGTCGAGTTGCTGGATGGTGCCTGGTTGCCCAGGGTGGTCACTCCTTGGCCACAAGGAAGATTCTTCAGTCTTCAGCTTCAGTTGAATGTCGAAGGGTCCAGAGTTTCGTCTTCAGTTAATGTTAATGTTATTTTGGAATTTATAAAGCGCAAACTATCGCTCCGAAAGGAGCATCCTGGCGCTATAGAGAGGGGGAGGTCAACAGAAGTGAGATCTATATGGCAGCGAGTACATCTGACAGATTAAAAAGCCAAGTTTTAAGTTGGTTGCAAAAAGACGTTTCCTGATCAAGTAGCCTTAGCTCCTTTGGCATCCCATTCCATGCCCTAGAGGCCAAGACACTGAGGGTTTTCCCCCCTTTAGTTTTAAGGTGAAAGGCGGGGATATTGGCTAAGTTACAGCCTGCTGATCTCAGAACTCTTGTGGGAGAATAGTGGGAGTATCTTTTAATAAGATATTTGGGGCCGATGTTGTTTAAAGCTCTAAAGGAGGTCAACAAAATTTTGAAGAGAATCCTTTTATGTAGGGGGAGCCAATGAAGTTTCCGAAGCGCCGCAGAGGCAGATGATTTTCTGGGAAGTTTCAATACCAGGCGAGCCGCTGCATGTTGGACACTTTGTAATTTTTTTAATGTCGTTTTTGTTTTTTTTTACTCCTGCCATAAGACCATTACAATAGTCGAGGCGGGAGAGTATAAGGGCCACCGCCACTGATTTTCTTACGTCAATGGGGAGAAAGTCAAAGAATTTTTTCAATGATTTGATGATATTAAAACAACTACCTGCCAAACTCCTTACTTGGTGGTCAAAAGATAATGACGCATCAAAAAGGATGCCCAAATTCCTGGCCGTTTCTACTGAACTCGGAGGTGATGTGGCTCCCTCTGGCCACCAGTCATTGGGACTAAAGTTAACATTTTTCCCAATGGGCAGTATTTCTGTTTTCCGGAATTGCATTTTAAACAGCTATCATTCATCCATTGAAAAACGTCCGCAAGACAATTCCGAAAATTTTGTTCAGCCGAACAGGAATCTTTATCCAGGGATACAATCAATTGTGTATCATCAGCATATGATGTTACCATTATCCCATGGGATTCAATTAAATAAATGAGGGGCACCATATAAATGTTGAAGAGTAATGGGCTCAAAATTGAGCCCTGGGGGACTCCTGAGGTGATACTCTTCTCCTTTGAGTGGAAAGGTCCTAAGGCGATGGTCTGAGTTCTTTCTGATAGGAAAGATTTTATCCAATTTAGAGCCCCATCTGTTATACCATTTAGTTTCAACCTATCAAGGAGGATTTTATGGGAGATGGTATCGAACGCCGCCGATAAATCAAGGAGAATCAAGACGGTGTTCTTCCCTTCATCCTGTACATTTCTAATGGTGTTCGTTAATTCCATGAGAGCCGTCTCCGTGGAATGTTTTGGACGGAAGCCAGATTGATGAGGGTGCATAATATTATGTGTCTCCACAAAATTTGATAACTCTTGATGAACCATGTGCTCGGTAATTTTACCAAGGACTGGAAGCAAGGAAATAGGGCGGAGATTAGAGAGGTCTGAAAGATTTTATTTTGCTTTTTCATCAGGGGTCTAACTATGGCCTTTTTCCAATCCCGGGGAACGACCCCGGAGCTAAGTGATTCATTCACTATTTGGTTAATTATGGGATTAACCACCTCAACTATTTGATGAAGGATGAAAGGAGGGCAGGCATCAGACGGTGATCCCGATTTACAGGACATAATGGCCTTGTGCGTTTGTGCAAGGGTTACCGGCTTAAACAACGCAAAAGTATGCGGCCGTGAAGGCACGAGGCCACTAGTACTCACTCTACTGGGGCACACAGTGGGTACGAAACCATCCTGTAATCGTTTTATTTTGACGTCAAAATAGTCGGAAATCTGATCACAAAAATGTTGTGAAGGAGGGATTTCTTGTTTCACGACTGCCGGGTGGGTAAAAGATTTTACTATATCAAAGACGGTTTTCTGTTTTTGCTGGGCTTCCTGGATGAGTTTTGTGTAATAAGCCCTTTTGGCAGTTTTAATATTTGCAAAATAAAGATTCCTATATTTTATATACAGACTTTTTGCTAGTGGATCATAATTCTTCCTCCAGTTTCTTTCCCCTTTTCTGCACTGAAGGTGCGCTTCTGCTAGGGACTTCGTATACCACGGTGCACTTATCTTTTTGGATTTCTCCTTATTTTTTACAGGAATTTTTGGTGGGGCAAGATTATTAGTTGCAAGTTGCATCTAGGTTTGGAACATTTTGGAATCCTGCGATACGTCACCAGAAAGGCTAGGGGCCCGTGACTGAGCAGAGGCCTTGAGCTGGCTATTTTTTGCAATCGAAGCCCAGTTTTGGCTAGTGGCAGAAGAGGGAACAGTTTTTACTCTTTTCTGTGTATGCCCCGTATACACCTCAAATGGAATAAGACAGTGATCGCTCCAAATTTGAGGGATTGGTGGATGGGAAACTAAATGCAAAAAATTGGAACATATCCCATCGAGCGTGTGACCAGCCTGATGGGTATTATTAATTACTTTTTGAGACAAACCAAATATTTCAAGCCTCTGGAGAAAGTTAGAAACCTGTGGATTTTCCTTCACTTCTAATTGCAAATTAAAATCTCCAAGAAGTGTAAAGTTCGATTCCAGAATTAATCTTAAGTCTCCTGGGTCAGCTCCTACCTTTATACAACTAAAGGGGGCTGGTTTACTCACTAGGTCCCTCCTATGGGTGGGACCAGGAAGGGGGGTGGTTACACCCCCTTTCCTTTGTGCTGTTTCGCGCCAGAGCTGGGGCTGGAGTGCCCCAGCAACCGGTTTGAACTGGGGTATGCATGGAGCACCTACTGTGCCCCAGGCATGTCTCATTCTATTCAGCCCTCCCTGTCCCAATACACAAAATCCTGTCTGGGGTGGTGCTCGCACCTCTCCAGGCAGGAAACCTATTGTCCAGGCCTCCCTCGCTGAAGGGCTCCCAGCAGCAGGAGGTCAGACTTGTGTCTGTGGCAGCAGCGTCCATTTTGTGACGCTGGGGCTCTGGTTAACTTTAACCGGGATAGTCAGCAACAACATGTCTTCTCCCTCTAGAAGGGTGGAATGCTACCCCCGTTGCCAGAATTGGCGAGGGGGTAGTATTCCAAAGCGTATGACACTTACACGACATGTTTAGATAAAGCCAAACCAAAGTTAGCATTTACCGCGAGGTTCATAATGCACTTAAGAGTATATGGTATGGCAATATCATAGAACAGCTTTAAGGACATGGTTCCGAAAGCTGCAGACAGGCTCAGCTCATGCTAGAGCACCATCTCACACATAACTAAGTACTCTGCCTCCAGGATTGTTAAGGCCTGCCATAGGAGTGACTTATAGGTTACTATGTGTCTATATATAAGGTAGGTATAGGGATACTATACCTAAGCAAGGGGTGATTACACAACCTTGCCCCAGCTGAGTGATCAGCCAGTTGTGTCAATTTAGGTGGCCAGCCAGGGGTGGCATAATATATGCTGCAGCCCCTGGTAGGCCTTAGGTGCACCTATGCCCTGGGTACCTATGGTACACTATACAGGGATTCACAAGGGTGACCCAATATCCAATTTGGTATGTACCTACAGTACATGGAGCCCATTTTACAGAGAGAGCAGATAGCCTGGGTCCTGAATAGCATGATCCCAGGCCAACTAAGTCGAAAACCAGCTAAACACTAGGCAAAAAATCTGGGGTAACCATAGTCAGGCATCCACCTTCCTACAGGGGGCTTAGCGGTGATATTTATCATAACTCATTAACCCCAGTGTTTCAACCGGCATCACACTAATTTTGTGAAGCCCTTTCAGTGAAGTTCAGTTTCGAACATCACAGTATTTTTAAAGGGATACTTCTCTATAGACCTCTGGGCCGCAACTGGGGTTTTTGGAAACAAAAGGCACTCTGCTCGAAGAAGGTCTGTGCCTAGATTCCTTTGTGGTTCTGGGTGACTTTAACTTCCATCTTGAGGACATAAATGACCCAGATACCAGTGGCCTGAATAAAATAATGGAAGCCGGGGACCTGAAACAACTGGTAGTTGGTCCTATACATGTGAAGGGTCACACCTTAGAAGGGAAATTTTCGAACACCGATATATGCTGTCCAGAGGTCCTTCCCCTGGTTTGGTCCGACCACGGCTCCGAAATTAGAGAGGGCCCCACATAAGGTGGTGGAAAAAATGATGTGGAAAAACTTAGACAAGGCACAATTTAAGGAGGAACTTATGAACACTTTACCTCCCCCCTCGGGTGATATTGACAAAGCCACATATGACTATACCGATTGGCTCAATAAAGCATACAATAAACTGGTTCCTTTAAAAAACGGACTCCCAAGAGAGCTAGTCCCTCTGCACCTTGGTACTCGGACCAGCTTAAATGCCAGAAACTGGCCTGTAAAAATCTTGAACGGGCCTGGAGGAGAGGTTACGGCTCTGTTGAGAAAGGTAATTATAAAGTCAGCCTAAAACAGTACAAAGATTTACTGCTGGAAACTAAGAAGAACTTTTTCTCCAGTGAAATCCTCCTAGCCAAGTCCAACTCCAAAGAACTTTTTAAAACCGTAAAAAGGTTAACTTCTCCGCTCAGCACAATTTTATTTTGAGCAGTTCTGAATTATGCGACAATCTGGCCATCTTTTTTCAACAAAAGGTGGAGGCCATATTCTCTACTTTTACTCCTCAGCTGGAAGGGCCTGTTCTTCACTCTGTGAATCCTAATCAGGCGGATCCAGTTGTGGGACCAGTTTTTGAACATTTTACCCCTCTTGGGGGTGAGGAAACTGCTAAATTACTGTCCTCTGTTCGCTCTGGTTCCCCCTCGGACCCTTGTCCGTTCCCTATAATCACAGCTGTTTCGGAAATGATCCGCTCTGTCCTGAACCCTCTCATAAATAAAATGTTTACTTCCGGGATTTTTCCGATAGCGCTGGAAAAAGGCCTCAATACTCCCCCTCTTAAAGAAGCCTTCTCTGGATCCCTTAGAACCGGGAAATTATAGGCCTATCTCGTGACTTCCCCTGCATGCAAAAATCACAGAAAAAGCCATGAATGTCCAGCTCAGTAGTTTTTTCCGCTGTATTGTACTTGATTCCACCCAGTACAGCTTTAGAGCCGACCATAGTACTGAATCAGCCCTTATCAAATCCTGTGAGGAGGTAAGGGAGGCCTTGGACGGTGGTGGGAGGGCTATACTTATAATGATCGATCTTCCAGCAGCCTTCGACAGGGTCCATCATAGTCTTGATGGACCGGTTGTCGGGGGCCGGTGTACGTGGAATCTCCTTCGTTCCTTTCTATCAGTGAGAATTCAAACGGTCGATCTGGATCACAACAAATCCCAGCCCTTTAGTCTTCCATGTGGGGTGCCACAGGGTTAGGGTTCGTCACTGAGTCCGACGCTCTTTAATATCTATGTGACATCCCTAGCAGCTCTGATTAGATCTTTTGGTATCCAGTTGACTACCCACACCGACGATACTCAGATTGTTCTTTCCTTCAATGACGATCAGATAAAAGAAACAGGTGCACGTTTCCACAAATGCATGAAGGCGATCGCATGCTGGATGTCGGCAAACTGTTTGAAATGGAACTCCAACAAAACGGAGGTGATCGTATTCGGAAATAACCCGCATGTTTGGACCCCAGACTGGTGGCCAACAGACATGGGGAATTATTCTACCCCAGTTCTCAAAGCGAAAAACTTAGGAATTATAATGAGACAACAAACTGATGTTTTGCGATCACATCAGTTCAGTTGTTTCATGATCCTTCGAGTCCTTAGGAAAATATAACCGCATCTCTCGGACGGTAACTTCAGGACAGTAGTTACCGTCCTGGTAATGGCACGCTTAGACTATTGTAACAGCATTTACCTGAACGCCGAAAACAACAGCTTAATAGGCTTCAGTTGGTTTAAAATGCAGCGGCCAGACTACTGTCTGGTATATCTAATTTTTTTTCAGTCCGAGGAGAACTCACGCGGTTGCATTGGCTCCCGGTGAAACAAAGGGTTCATTTTAAGGCCCTGTGTACAGCTTTCAAAGCCCTTAACGGTATCGGCCCGGACTATCTGAGGCAAAGGTTCAAATGGTATAAACCCCAGCAGGACGCTGCGATCCTTGGGGGCAAAACTTGTTCAAACGCCTATTTTTAAAAAAGCGGGTTGGGGAGGGAGTTTCATCACCTGCACATCCAAGGCGTGGAACAAGTTGCCGTTCCACCTGAGGAATGCTGACAATCTGCTTGCTTTCAGAAAGGGGCCGGAAGACCTGGCTGTTCTCGCGGTGAGCGCACTGATCGATCGCATTGACTCACGGTTTAGGCAAGCTCAGCGCCAGGACACCTTTTGGTATTTGCGCGCTTCTTATAAATTCCAATAACATAACATCTGGAGCTGAAGCTACAGTCTCTGAGGAAGGATTTTCATCCTGATCATCCTCATGATACTTAATGAACAATTCTGAAGGGCTCCTGGCAGTGCGAAATCTGTCATCCTCTTTAGACTCCTCATCATCCTCCCCATAATCCAGTAATTGCTCAGGTAACTCTAGAGGTACCTTAGTAAGGGAAATATGCAGTGGAGAGAGGGCCTCCAGTGAAGAACCACGTCTGTGCAACAAGGAAGATTCTGTTGTTAATGGTGGCAATTGCACAGACATCGTAGACGGTGCAGAGGATGCCGTGGTCGTAGACGCTGACTAAACCTGCAACTCTGTGCAAGATGATTATTGAAGCGTCGACCAGGGGGCCGTCAACGGAGTCGTCGTCGATTGAGCTGTTGTCAATGAAGTGACCATCGACGAGGCAGTCTTCGACGACGAGGAAGTCTTTGTCGACGAGGCAGTCTTCGGCGACGAGGCAGTCTTCGGCGACGAGGCAGTCTTCGTTAACGACGAGGTAGTCTTTGACGACGAGGCGGCCGTCGGCGAGGCAATCGTCGACGAGATCTTTCTAACCTTCGTCGTCAACGGGACGTCGATGGTAGATATAATTTCCTTCGTGGACGAAACTGGTTTCACGGAGAAGGGAACCAGCGTCGACGGAGATGAAGCCGGCGACATGATCACCTGTGGTCTCAGCGGCGAGAAGGTGACAGTCGACATCGTAGTAGCGTCAACGGTGATTTTAGTCGACAAAGTAGTCGTCGTCGATGTAGTCGTCGACGGGACTTTTTCTGAGGTAAATCCTTCTCAGAAAGTCATTTTGAATCCAGAGACTTCGCAGTTTTTCTTGGGGTGTAGTAGCCAGAGGCTTACTTTTAGAAGGTGTAGGAGCCTTTTTTGAGGTAGAAGGCAATTCAGCACCTTTAGAGTTGGCTGTTTTCTCGACACCTTAGCCCCAGGAGAAGACAGATCCTCCTAAGCAATCCTCTTCCTAGAGGACATAGTTGAGCCAGAGGCAACACTCCCCACATCAGATAAGGGGTTGTCTTGATCTTTAATTTTCTGTAGCCACAGAAGTAGACGCCCTTCTCTGTCTCTGAGAGTTTTCTGAGGGAAGATCCTACATATTTTGTAGTCTCTCACCTGGTGATCAGGATACAAGCAATAAATGCACTTCTTGTGGGGGATCCTCAGAAAACAGCCGGAGCTTCCCACAAGACTTACAAGTTCTAAAGGGAGATTTCTCAGAAGAAGACATCATGAAATGAAGAAATTCCTGAAGAATTAGAAGGGTACTGAGCAGAGCTCAGCGAGACTCCCTTCACACGACGTGCAGTAGAAAATCTGAGAGCCTGAGCCTCTGAGGAGAACATTCTGGAGGGTGCTGTCGCCTGATTGGCTGCAGTTTGGACTGTATATAATGGCTTGGACAAGTCATAAATGTGGAAGTTTTTTCATTGTAGTTTTTGGCTACTTTACCTCCTGGTTCTATGTTGTTATCTATATTATGGTTATTATGTGCATAATTATTGCTTTTTTATGTACCGTGGGACTCCCACTCCGACAACGGGGTATGATTCAGGCATGTGAATCTATGAAAGATACCCCAATACTGGAGAACCCTGACTTGCCTTTTAGTCCACTAATAGCAATGTCATCAGGGCGGGGCAGGAAAGTTTCTCAGTTCATGTTTAAAAATTCCTACGTTTTATAGATATATCAGTAATGCATGGTGTGTAAAGAGCACTTTCATTTACAAACAGCACATTTCCATTGAAATGGCCGCAATCGTTCTGACTGACGTGCAGCTTTACTGATAAAACTACATACTGTACAAACTATGTGTGTAAATCAGGTCTCAGGAAATATTTAGCATTTGCACATCACCAAGTAAACTGTTTATATTTGTTTTGATCCCATTAAAATAATTGTTTCCATCACACCTTAGTATTCCAGGAAAGTGCTTTCCTAACTACTGAAATATATTTTGAAATGTGTGTACATGAGTTTACACTGCCTGTACTACAGCACAATTGTCAGACAGTTAACTTTATCTTCCTTCTCTGACTGCAAAGTTAGAGGGTTTGGTAAACACTAATCTCCAAAATAAAATAAGCAGCAATTTGTCAGAAGACATAAATTATCTTTGAACCCACAGCAAATGTGAAAAGATAAAAACAAGATTTAAAAGCATCTTTATTGCTCATTCACTTTCTGAATATAAAGAATGCCTGTTTTTGTCAGCTGGAGCTCCCTCACCAGACCAGGCCAGCAGGCCTTAGAAATAGCTCGCCCTGATAACATTTGACTAACCATAGCAAGTGGGCATGGAGATTTCTCAAGACCCGAGAGGAAATTATTTAGATCAATCTAAAGCCCACCTATTTGCCAAATGCTTCAACTAAAACAACTTGAGGTTCCCCCTTCCTCTTCTGTTCCCCTACTCCTACCTTGGAGATCTGTCTATTGCAGCGCCATGATACCGCTGGTGAAAGTGCGCTATACAAATATTTTAAACTCAAACTCAAACTCAATCTTTAACCCTCTATAACCCTCAAGCCCAGAATAAGTCTGATTGGAGTTCAGACTCATCGACCAGGAGCTATGAGCAACTGGTGCCCTGGTTAGATACTGGTTTGAAATGAAAGCAGCTGAGCCAATGCTCTCAGAGAATTCCTCACCCAGGACTTTGATAGCCCAAATCTACAAGCAAACGCACTCACATAATATGTGCTAAATGTTTAACCAATTTGAACATGGAAAAACCATGGGACAAGCCCATCTCCAAATCTTTGTTCATATTCTTGCTCAAAAACTGTTCTGCCAACAACCACTTATTGTCTTACCATGCAACTTCAATTCCCTGAACTTCAGGAATAACACTTCTGCGCTTATGCTTCAGACATTTTGATGCAAGAGAAATCAAACACATATGGAAATATCCAAGAACACATCCTGCACGCAGAACTACCATAAACAAAGTCTGGCTCCTTAGGTATACTAATGCTAAAAAATTGCAAGGGAACAGGGAGCCTATATAACTGAAATTTTTAAGACACTTGAAATAAGAACGTGTAATGAAGTAGCGTTACATTGTTTTAACAACACTAAAGGATTATTAATCAAACAAGTTTGTCAAATACATGAATAAGATCCAAGACAAATCTGACAATCTCTAACATGTAAAGGGATGGATGGTTCTGTACATCTTACCTTGGTGAACTCCAATGGCACCAATGCCAACTGTCTGGATTTTTAGCGTGTGTAGTTTTGCGCATTCATGGCTTAAACACTCAGGCTTGTCTTTTGGGGAGGGGCCATAATGTGGTCTTAGACCCACTGGTTGAATTACTAGAGCTCTGGCTCGTACCTACAATAGACCGGTGGTGCTTTGGTTGATCTGCTCAATGCTAATGATTTGGTAGATATATATTGAGGGCTTTGCACCCACACACACATGCCTACACATTTCACCCTTTAGTACATGAATCCTCCTCCAGAATGGATGCATTGTTGGGTACCAAGGACATATTTGGGTGGGTCACAACCTGCACTCATGCCAAGTACGTTTTAATACCACTCCCTGGTTAGGGTGGTCCAAGAACTCACAGCAGAAACCCTACCACTAGGCTTCAGCGGACCAGTCTTGGGAACTTGCTCGACATTGTGTTTAGAGAAGAGATTTGGCAGACCTCCAGTAATTATTTTAGAGAAAATAAGGGCACTGTGCGCTTTAGCTTGTCCTTTTGGGAGGCTTATAAAGTTGTGATTCGAGAAAAATGCATTAGTAAAAGTTGTGGAATCCTTAAGTCCCTTAGAGGGGAGCTGGGTAAGCTAGAAAGTGATATTTAGACACTGGAGGAGGCATATGGTTTGAATGGGATAATAATAATGGAACTTCTAAAACGCGATAGTTACTTCTAAAGAAGTGTCCCAGCACTAAATGGCCAGAAACTCCTAAGGAAGGCCAACAGAACTAAAAGCATAACTAAAAAGCCATGTTTTCAAAAGATTCCAGAACAATATATCTTGCTTAGCTTGGCTAAGATAGAGAATTCCATAGTTTAGGTGCCAGAAGACTTAAGGAGCTGCCCCAATGCAAACCTTCCTAACTCTAGGAATTTGAGCCAACGAGGTCCCAGAGGACCAGAGACACCTCACAGAAGAGTAAGGCCTGATAAGTGAGTGCAGATAAATAGCACCTGTCTTCCTAAAGGTTCTATAGCGTAACAGAGAGCTTTAAAGGAGAGAAGTTTCTTGATCAGAAGCCAGAGCTATTCGCACAGAGCAGAACTCATAGAGGCCCACTTAGAGAGATTTAGCAAAAGCTGGGCAGCAGAACTCTATACACACGCTGGAGTCTCATCAGTCAACACAGATACTCACAGATAGAGGATGGTACAATAGGAGTCTCATCAGCCAACACAGATACTCACAGATAGAGGATGGTACAATAGTCCAATGAAATGCCTGAATTACTGTTTTTTGGGCGGCCTCAGGCCAAAGCCTAATAATGTTCTTAAATGATTTAAGAATCCCAAAGCATTTGCCTGCAAGGGCCGAGATTTGACTATTAAAGGTGAGATTTTCATCAAACCAAATACCTAGTGTTTTAAACATAGGCTTTGTTTAGGGAAGGAGGCCTAAATCTGATGGCCACAAATCAGAGGACCAGATTGACAGCTGCTTGCCCAGAATGAGGACCTCAGTCTTGCCCGCATTTAATTTTGGGCAGTTGAGCTATATCCATTGGGCTAACAACTGACAAACCATACCTCAAAGAGACCGCAGTGCTGACAGAATTCTGTGATGAGGTGACAATCAACTGCGTATCATCGGTGTACGATATGATGTCAAACCCATGATCGGTGCTGTCGGAGAGTAGGGTCTGCTTCCTATGGTTACCCCCACTTTTTGCTGTGATTCTCTGGTTTTTCGACTTTAGTGTGGCTGTGGGCCTGCCAATCAGACCAACAGCCCAGCTGTTCTCTCTCTAAATTGATACCATGTGCATTAGGTACATACCAGATTAGTTACTGGGTCACCCTTGTGAGCCCCTGTATAGTGTACCATAGGTACTGAGGGCATAGGTGCACCTTAGGCCTACCATGGGCTGCAGCATGTATTGTGCCACCCCTGGTTTGCCTTCCAAACTGACACCAAAGGTCTGTTCACACAGCCTGGGTAAGGTGGTGTAATCACCCCTTACTTAGATATAGTATCCCTATATCTACATATAGACACATATACACCTATAAGTCACTCCTATGGTAGGCCTCGACAATCCTGGAGGCAGAGTGCTTGGTTTTATGTGAGAGGGTGCCCTAGCATGAACTGAGCCCCTCTGCAGCTTTCGGAACCATCTCCTTATAGCTGTTATATGATATAGCCATACCATATACTCTTAAATGCACTATAATCCTCGCGGTTAATGCTAACTTTGGTTTGGCTTTATCAAAACATGTTGTGTAAGGTGTCAAACACTTTGGAATACTACCCCTCCCCCCCTTCGCCCCCCGCCCCCGCCAGTCCTGACGGCGGGGGTAGCATTCCACCCTTCTAGAGGGAGAAGACATGTAGTTACTGCTTTACCCGGTTAGAGTTAAACAGAGCCTCAGCATCACAAAATGGATGCTGTTGCCACAGACACGAGTCTGACCTCCTGCTACTGGATGAAACTCCGGCAGGGGAGGCCTGGACAATAGGTTTCCTGTCCAGGGAGGTGCTGGCACCTCGCCAGACAGGGTTTTGTGTATTGGGGAAGGGAGGGCTGCATCAGAAGATGCTTTTCCAGACATTGCCTGGGGCACACAATGTGCTCCATGCATAGGCCGTGGGGCACTCAGCCCCAGCTCTGGAGCTAAACTGGACAAAGGGAAAGGGGTGTAACCACACCTTCTCAGGTCCACCCATAGGAGGGACCTAGCCAGGTAGTCCAGCCCCCATCCTTAGTATAAGTAGAGGAGCTGTGTCCCTAGGACTTTAGATTACCCTGGACGAATCTTTGAAAGACATATCCTGGACATTCGATGTTCCATTCTGACTGGAAGACGGAAGATATCTCCCTTGTGGTCAAGGAGTGACCACCCTGTTCAAACAGGCACCAACAGCAACTTTGCCGGTCTGCATTTTCGAGGCTCCTGCCGGATCCCGAAGAATCTGCGACACAGGACCTGGACTTCCAGACATCTCTGACCCCGACCCATATCCACAGCAAAGCTGAGAAACGTGGCGGACACGAGAGACATGGGATCGGAACTCCTGGACATCCTGCATTTTGCAAGCTGCACTCCTTCAACAAGGTATCTCGAAGTTGTGCTTTGGGGTGCTTGAAGCCCCAGCCCTGAGCACCATTTGCACCGAAGCCCAGGCCCCCACACTCTGCGAGTGTTCCGCGGCCCCCGCTTTTGCATTTGAGCTTGACGCATCTTCCCGGTTCCTAGTCCGTTGGCTAGTGAGCCCCCTGAAGACTCCATTTTGAAACTAACTCGCTTTCCTGGTTGCTCCAGGCTTGCTCCAGCTTCCCGGCAAAGGAGAAGCGCCACCTTGCTGGTCTGCAACAGAGCTAATCTCAACATCCTGCGTGGGTTGCGGTTGCCAAGGCTTGTTGGGTCCAATCCGGATACCGACACTTGGTCATCGTCGATGCCTTCTGGACCTCGTGGCTGAAGAGACAAGTTTGAGTACCTCACCTGTAATCACCCGACATCGCCTGGTTCCTTCCCGGTCACTGGCTAGGGACCCAGACTCTGTCCCTTCTACTTTCAGGTTCTTCAGATCTTCGATCCACCCTTAGATTCACCTGGACACTTTTCCTCTGGTCGCCTGCAGCACTTCTTTGCAGCTCTCCATAGAAAATGACGACAAAACCCGACACGAAAAGACACCTATGCACCCGGCTTCCCTGGGTGAGGTAAAACAAGTACTTCTGTGCCCCCGTGGGTCTTGACTCTCGAAGTGTCCTAGTTTTTAAAGGGTTTTATCTAAGTCCATCCGGAAGTGTCCTTAAATTGTATATTTGTAACTTTTACGATTTCCGTAGAAAGTCAATAGTAACACGCGCCGGTGTTTAGACACTGCACACATCTCCCGTGGGCCTCCTACTTCCTAACCTTTGGTCGATTAGAGTAGCCCCAGCGATTCCACAGGCCTGCTTTCTAATTCTCTCATGGTTATTATACCACTTCCTTAGTGGTTTGTGAGGCCCCTAGGGCATTACGTATTCGGTGCAAATTATCGTATATTAATTTTGTGACTTGTATTGTATTTTTACCTCTGACCTCATAAAGAGTGCAGAGGGTTGTGTTTAGATTAAATACATATATATTTGATATATACCTTGTGTGGTGTCCTTTCATTTGGTACTCAAGGGATTATAATTGGTAAAACAACTTGCTTAACTCGCCTACTGAAGTCTTAGCCTGATGACTGCTGGCCATTGCAACCCCTAGGATAGCTTTCTATAAGGTTGACTTTACAACCACCATCAATAAGGGTTGATTAGACTGGTGCAAGGTGCCCACTAGAACTAGTGGACATCATATGCCAGGCTTACTTCTCACATTGGTGTGCAGCGGATGGGATAAGAGCTTGCATTGTTTTACCAAATAATCTCGAGATATCATCTGAAAGATCATATACAGGTACCTGTAGGTACATATAAATCAAGTCTTATATGCATAAGTTCTACTGAAGTTAGCAGTTGTAGGTGGTAAGGGCTTAGCACACCCTAACTACAACTCCTAGAGAGGTTCTAGTAGGAAAACAAGTAGTGTAGGTAGGTGCACACCACACCACACTAGCCATGTCCTTGGAAGCAGGGCCTAGTGGCCCTCTGCAGGAAGACATCCAAAGGTTACCTTCTAAGTATTACACATTCTCTTTTCAGGAACTGAGAAGCATGTGTGTGGTCAGAAAGTTAATACAAGGACAGAGTCCAACCTTTAACCACCTGGTAGATATCTTAGTGGTTCATAATGTAGAGAATGCATCAGACCCAGTTAGCCAAGGTAGTAGAGAGGGGGGCCATCCCTCAACAGAAGAGAACCCTACTGGGGAGGATCCAGTAGTCTCTGATGATGATGTGGATGTTGACCAGGATGAGGTTGATGAACCTGACCTGGGCAACTCAGAACAATCTGGAGGTGGAGAGGGCCAATGTAGGCCACCCTCTAACCTTCCAAATAGGCCTAATGGTGGGAACAGAAGGCACAGATCACTTTCCAGTGGTTCTGAGCATTCTGACTCATCAGTAGGGTTCAATGCCTCTGCTCAGAGGAGGATGACTTCCCCTCAGAGAAGAGAGCTTAAAGCTAGAATGAAAGAGGATCAAGAGGCAAGAAGTTGCCCTTGCAAAAGAGACCCTAGCTCTTGAAAGAGAGAAGAAATTGCGTGGGCTAGAGCCCACTGGTGGTAGCAACAACCCTAGTGGTAGGGAAAGGTCTCATGACCATAGAAACCTGAACAAGATTGTCCCTCCTTATCAGATTGGGGATGACATCCACAAATGAATAACTGCTTTGGAGAGGCCTTTCAAAGTACAGCAGGTACCCCAAAGTCAGTGGGCAGCAATTGTGTGGCTCTCCTTTGCAGACAAAGGAAGAGACAAGCTCCTCATTGTTAGAGAAGAGGATGCTGACAACTACTATGTCCTGAAGAGTGCTCTGATAGATGGGTTTGGCCTAGCCACTGAGCAGTACAGGTTGCTGTTCAGAGATACCCAAAAGACACAGACTCAGGAATGGACTGATTTTGTAGATTGTGCTACTAAGGCTCTGGAATGCTGGTTGCTGGGCAGTAAAGTAAGTGACTATACAGGATTGTATAACCTTATTATGAGAGAACAAATTCTTAACAACTGTCAAAACCAGTTATTGCATCAGCACTTGGTTGACTCATCTGACCTCTCCCCAAGAATTGGGAAAGAAGGCAGACAAATGGGTCAGAACCAGGGTGAAGCAGAAGGTACAGAACCAAGATGGTGACCAAAAGAAGCAAGACCAAAAGGGTGGGGAGAAAGCAAATGACCAGAAGTCTTCTCAAGGTCCCCAAAAAGCTTCTAATGGTGGGCGTTCCCAACAATCTGAGAAAAAAGAAGGCCCAAAGAAACCATGGTGCAAGTTTTGTAAAGTAAATACTCACTGGGCCAGTGATTGCACAAAGAAGGAGGCAGCTCCAGCCACCATTGCCCCTAAGGCAACTGTTCCCCCTAGGTCAGCTTCAAGTGGTTGTTCTCAACAGAAGGGTGTAGAAGGGTTAACCCTGGGAACTGAGATGGATTCTGGCCAAGTCAGAATACCAACTCAAGCTGTTTTGATCTGTGATGAGGACACAATTCTTTCCTCTACTGCGAGTCCCAATAACTTGGTCAAGTACAGACAAACACATTTATTTAATGACTAAAAGTGGCTCAGGCCTTCAGGGACACATGTGCTAGTGTCACAATGATGACGCCTGGCTTTGTGGACCCTGGACATATCATACTAGGTGAAAATTACCTAGTGACCAATGCTAGCAATGTCACTACCACTCACAGTATGGCAATTGTTAATTTCTCCTGGGGACGGGTAACTGGCCTCAAGAAGGTGGTGGTTAGCTCAGACCTCCCTGTAGAATGTTTGCTTGGAAATGACCTGGAGACTTCAGCTTGGGCTGAAGTGGAGTATAGGATGTAGGAGAGTAGGGTCTGCTTCCTATGGTCACCCCCACTTTTTGCTTTTGCTTTACTGATTTTCGACTTAGATGAGGCTGTGGGCCTGCTAATCAGACCCACAGATGCACTCTCTCTAAAATTCACACCATGTACTCTAGGTACATCCACAATTGGGAATTTGTTCACCTTATCAGCCCCTGTAGAAGTGTACCCTAGGTACTCAGGGCATAGGTGTAACCAAGGCCTACCAGAGGCTGCAGCATGTATTATGCCACCCCTGGCTGGCCACTTAAACTGACACAACTGGCTGATCACTCATCTGGGGCGCCGTCGTGTAATCACCCCTTGCTTAGGTATAGTATTCCTATATCTACCCTTATATATAAACACACAGTCACCTATAAGTCACTCCTATGGCAGGCCTTAACAATCCTGGAGGCAGAGTGCTTGGTTATGTGTGAGATGGTGCTCTAGCATGAGCTGAGCCTGTCTGCAGCTTTCGGAACCATGTCCTTATAGCTGTTCTATGATATTGCCATACCATATACTCTTAAGTGCATTATAATCCTCGCGGTTGAATGCAAACTTTGGTTTGGCTTTATCTAAACATGTCGTGTATGGTGTCATACGCTTTGGAATACTACCCCCTCGCCAATTCTGGCGACGGGGGTAGCATTCCACCCTTCTAGAGGGAGAAGACGTGTTGTTGCTGACTATCCCGGTTAAAGTTAACCAGAGCCCCAGCGTCACAAAATGGACGCTGCTGCCACAGACACAAGTCTGACCTCCTGCTGCTGGGAGTCCTTCCAGTCACGGAGGTTTGGACAATAGGTTTCCTGCCTGGAGAGGTGCGAGAACCACCCCAGACAGGACTTTGTGTATTGGGACAGGGAGGGCTGAATAGAATGAGACACTGCCTGGGGCACACTAGGTGCTCCATGCATAGTCCAGTTCAAACCGGTGCTGGCGCGAAACTGGACAACGGAAAGGGGGTGTAACCACCCCCCTTCCTGGTCCCACCCATAGGAGGAACCTAGAAAGTAATCCAGCCCCTTTTAGTTGTATAAAGGTAGGAGCTGAACCCCAGGACTTTAGATTAATCCTGGAATCGACTTGAAACGAAACTCTGGACCCTTCGACATTCACCTGAGTTGAAGACTGAAGAACCTCCCTTTTGGCCAAGGAGTGACCACCATGGGCAACCAGGCACCATCCAGCAACTCGACCGCTTGCTTTGTCCCCGTTCCTGCCGGAACCCGAGCACAGACCCTGACAAGACCTCGATTCCCGGACCTCTCTGACCCTACTGCACGACTCCAGCACAGCTGAGCCCCGTGGAAGGCGTCGGAACCCGTGCAACCAGGCAACATGGAAAGTCTTCAATTTGCTAACAGCGCAGCTCCTGAGGCATCCTCGAAGCTGTGAGACACCCCGACACGAGCTCCACTTGCACCGAAGACCAGCCCTCCACACTCCACGAGATCTGCGTGGGGCCCTTCTGCTTGTGTTCTGCTTGACGCGTTGTCCCGGTTGCTGGCCAGTTGGCTAGTAGCCCTGTGACGACCATCCTTTTGAAAATCCATTGCTGGTCTGGTTGCTCCAGACTGGCCCTTGCTTCCCTGAAGAGGTGAAGTACCTCAGACCCTCGTGGTCTGAACCAGAAGCCTTTTGTGTATCCTGCGTGGGTTGCCTTTGCTTAAGCTTGTTGGCTCCGATCTTGAAGTCGACCCCTTCATCTGCGAGAACCTTCGTGGGACAGCTCCTCTCCAGCACCTGGTCGTCCTCGACGCCTCCTGGTCCGCGTGGCTGCAAAGACAAGCTTCACGGCAGCACCTGATTGCTCCTCAACGACGTCTGATTCCTTCCTGGTTCCACCCAGTCACTGGCTAATGACCTAGACTCTGTCCCCTCTGCTTTCATGTCTTCTTCAACTCCGATCCACCCTTGGATCCACCCGGACATCTTCCTCCTGGTCGCCTGCAGCATCTTCTTCCAAGGTTCCATAGGAATCAACGCGAAAACCCGGCACACTTTGACACCTATGCACCCTCAGCCCGTGGGTGAGGTAACGCGAGTACTTCGGTGCTCCTGTAGGGATTGACTATCCTAGTGTCTAGTTTTGTTAGTTGTATCTTCCTATTTAGACCGGAAGTGTCCTAAATCTTCGTTACTTACCTTTTTAAGTTCCCATTGACTTTCTATTGACTCTCGCGTGAGTGTACTGACACGGCACGCGCCGCCTGTGGGCCTCCCACTCCTAACCTAAGGTTCAGATAGTGTAGCCCCAGCGATTCTCTAGGCCCTAGGCCTTTCCTTTCCCCGAGTCGTGGTTCTTATACCACTTACTTAGTATATGGTTTTACGCGCCCCTAGGGCCTAATTGTAAATTGTGCTATTTAAAGTATTCTGATTAAGTAACTTGTTATGTGCTTTTGCCTCTGACCTCATAAAGAGTTCAGAGGAGTGTGTTAGTAAATAAATACATATATATTTTATATATATCCTGTGTGGTGTCCTTTCATTTGATATTCAAGGGGTTTCATTTGGTAAAACAGCTGGCTTTACACGCCCTCAAGAGTCTTTTAGCCTAAGATTGTTCTGTCCCCGCTACCACTAGGATAGCTGGTCTATAATTTGACTTACAACCATCACCATAAGGGTTGTTTGGACTGGTGCAAGGTGCCCACTAGAATAGTGAACATCATATACCAGGCCAACTTCTCACATAGGACCCATGCAGAAATGTTAGGGATATCAGCACTTGTCCTTGCTGTGACTAGGTCACAGGTCAGGAATTGCAACACCGAACAGGCCCTGGATTCTGGAACAATGGACCAGTTGCCTAACAGGAGGAGAAGCAGTAGGATAAAGGCAGTGCCTTCCCCCTTGCCTCAGGAAGAGGATCAGCCTTCTGAGGAAGCTGATTGTGAGACCCAGGAAGGAACTGCCCTAGAAGAACTTGAGCCTGATCAGGTTGAGTTTCTTGGGACAGGGGGACCTTCCAGGGCAGATCTGAGGCAGGCACAGTTGGACTGCTCTTCTCTTGAACCCCTCAGACAGCAAGCTGCTGCTGAGGCTGCAGGGAATGCTAGTGGGACCCATAAGACTTATTGGGATGAAGGGCTCCTGTATTCAGAGGCTAGCGATCCCAAGCCTGGTGCTACCAGGAGGTTGGTCATACCTTTGGCATCCAGGGGCTTCCTTCTCACACTAGCCCATGATATTCCCCTTGCAGGACATCTTGGCCAGAACAAGACTTGGGACAGGCTTGTCCCTCACTTTTACTGGCCTCACATGTCAGAAGATACCAAGGAGTTTTGTCGCTCCTGTGTCACATGCCAAGCCAGTGGCAAATCAGGTGGCACCACAAAGGCCCCCCCTTATACCACTACCTGTGGTGGGGGTTCCCTTTGAATGTGTAGGGATTGACATTGTTGGACCAATGGATCCCCAAACAGCCTCTGGGCACAGATTTATTCGGGTGGTAGTGGATCATGCCACCAGATACCCAGAAGCCATTCCCCATAGGACCACAACAGCACCTGTTGTGGCAAGAGCCCTCCTGGGAGATTTCTCAAGAGTGGGCTTTCCGAAGGAGGTTATCTCAGACAGGGGTGCACACTTTATGTCTGGATACCTGACTGCAATGTGGAAGGAGTGTGGAGTGAACTACAAGTTCACCACACCCTATCATTCACAGTGCAATGGTCTAGTTGAGAGATTCAACAAGACCTTAAAGGGCATGATTAAGGGTTACCCTGAAAAGCTAAGGCGGAGATGGGACATCCTTCTGCCCTGCCTTTTGTTTGCTTACAGAGAAGTCCCACAGAAGGGGGTAGGCTACAGCCCTTTTGAACTTCTGTTTGGGCAACCTGTAAGAGGACCCCTTTGTCTGTTGAAGGAGGGATGGGAGTTACCTCTCAAACCTCCCAAACGGGACATTGTGGACTATGTACTTGGTCTTCGCTCCAGGATGGCCGAGTACATGAAAAAGGCATCCAAAAACCTTGAGGCTAGTCAGGAATTGCAAAAGGCCTGGCATGACCAACAGGCTGTGCTGACAGTTTACCAGCCAGGACAGAAAGTGTGGGTGTTGGAGCCTGTGACCCCAGAAGCTCTCCAAGACAAGTGGAGTGGACCCCACACTATTGTTGAACAGAAGGGAGAAGTCATTTATTTGGTTGACTTTGGAACTCCCAGGAGCCCCCACGGGATGCTTCATGTCCACAGACTGAAACCATATGTTAACAGGGCAAACATGGGCTTGCTCATGGCTACTGATCAGGGATAGGAGGAAGAGAGTGGCCCTCTCTCACACCTGCTCTCTCAGAACCCTCATGATGGTTCAGTTGATGGCGTAGCCTTGGCCGGCAGCCTCACTAACCAACAGGAGCAGGACTGCAGACAAGTTCTACAGACATATGTTTTCACTGACTCCAAGTCAGACAACCTGGTGCACTCTTGAAGTGGACACTGGGGACAGTCTGCCTGTTAAAAAGTAAGATTTACAGGCAACCTGGTCATGTCAGGGACTGCATCAGGACAGAGGTCCAAAAGATGTTTGAATTGGGAGTCATTGAGCCCTCAGAGAGCCCTTGGGCCAGTCCAGTAGTCCTGGTGCCTAAACCTCACACCCAAGATGGTATGAGAGTGATGAGGCTTTGCGTGGATTAGAGAGGTCTCAATGCTGTCACTAGGACAGATGCCCACCCCATCCCCAGGGCAGATGAGCTCATTGATAGATTGGCTTCTGCCAAGTTCTTGAGCACATTTGACCTGACAGCAGGCTACTGGCAAATCAGATTAGCTGAGGATGCAAAAGCCAAGACAGCATTTTCGACCCCAGGAGGACATTATCAATCTGTGGTAATGCCCTTTGGATTGAAGAATGCACCTGCCACTTTCCAAAGGTTGGTGAATCAAGTCTTCTCAGGTCTGGATGACTACTGTGCAGCTTATCTAGATGATATTGCTGTCTTTAGCTCCACTTGGGAAGATCACCTGATCCATCTGAAGAATGATTTGGAGGCCCTGCAAACGGCAGGCCTAACTATCAAGGCTACCAAGTGCCAGATAGGGCAGAGTCATGTTGTATACCTGGGTCACCTTGTAGGTGGAGGCCAGGTTTTAGCATTGTAGAGCAAGATCCAGACGATAATGGTCTGGACTGCTCTAACCACCCAGACTCAGATCAGAGCTTTCTTGGGCCTGACTGGGTACTACAGGAAAGTTGTCAAGGGTTATGGTTCCATAGTGACACCCCTTAATGACTTAACTTCCAAGAAAATGCCAAAGAAAGTTCAGTGGACAGGCAGCTGTCAAAAGGCATTTGATGACCTGAAGCAGGCCATGTGCACTGCACCAATTCTGCAAAGTCCAGACTACTCCAAATAATTAATTGTTCAAACAGATGCTTCTGAGTTGGGGGTAGGTGCTGTGCTTTCACAACTGAATAAAGATGGTCAAGACCAGCCAGTAGCTTTTATAAGCACAAGGCTGACCCCTAGAGAGAAACGTTGGTCAGCTATTGAGAGGGAGGCCTTTGCTGTGGTTTGGGCACTGAAGAAGCTGAGGCCATACTTGTTTGGTACTCACTTCAAGGTTCAGACAGACCATAAGCCCCTCTTATGGCTAAAACAGATGAAGGGTGAAAATCCCTAATTGCTCAGGTGGTCCATTTCCCTACAGGGTATGGACTTTACAGTGAAACATAGACCTGGGAGTAACCATGCCATGTGTTGGAACTGGCCCTTCTTGCAGGGTCAACCTCAAACTTTTTGCTTCTTCCTCCCCTATTTTTCCTGACCCGTTGCTGTTGGCAATAAGACTCTGGGCACTTTACCACTGCTGATCAGTGATAAAGTGCATATGCTCTCTGTGTAAATTGTATTCTGATTGGATATACATGTTTGGCATATTTGTATCACCACGAAGTCCCTAGTAAAGTGCACTGGGTGTGCCGGGGCTTGTGATGACAAATGCCACTAGCGGGCCTGCAGCACTGATTGTGCCACCCACAGGAGTAGCTCTAAAATGGTGTCTCAGGCCTGCCACTGCAGTGCCTGTGTGCAGTTTAGAAACTGCCATGTCCTCCTGGTCAGTGTCCCCACTTACCAGGCCTAACCCTTCCCTTTTCATGCACATTAGTCACCCCTATGGAAGGCCCAAGGTACCCCCCCTGGGCAGGGTGCAGTGTATGTGAAAGGTAGAGCAGGTACTGGTGCAGGTGAAATGCTCTGGTAGTGAATGGCAGCCATTTTCGTTTTTCACTATTGTAAGGCTATCTTGCTCCATAGATTAACATGGGGGATGCTGGCTACAGTGGCTACCAGCCTTTCTTCTCATAGAAACAAGATAGGACATAAGTATCTAGTATCCCTGAACTCAGAATTTAATAACACATCTTTTAGGAAAGGTTGTTTTTAAATCCTGTGTTTGAGAACAGCACTTTTAGAAAGTTGCTGTTCTCTTGTCTGACCCTTCTGTGTGCCTTGGCCTGTTTGTGTATTGACTGTCTGGTTTGAGAGTGACAGGGGCTGGGGATTCCCCAGGAGGCTGGCTGAGTGAGCCCTAGGCTGAATGACTGCATTTGCAACTTGAGTGGTGGGAGGAGTTAGCACCTAGGCCTGAATAGGGCTGTGCCTGCCTTCCACAATGCTGGCTCCACCTCCTGCTGGGCGGCTGACTACCCTGCCCCTCACTCTGAAAGGAAAGGAGAAGCCAGAAAAACAAAGTACTCAGGCAACACCCAGAACTGGTTCAGACCGGGCTCAGGGCCCACTTGCACAAAGAGAACAAAGACTTTTAGGGGTTTAAGTACAGGACCCCTGACAACAGAAAATTAGATCATCCTGGAATCAAGAAGGAACCTCTGCCAATGAGAAAGCTGAAACTGAAGAAGGAAGACTGTCCTGCTGTTTCTCTGCTGGACTGACCTGCTGTTGCTTTGCTGCCAAGGAGAGGGGAAGGACTTTGCTGAGGTGCCGTGTCCCCTGTCTTGAAGGAATGTCCAAGGGCCTGAGAAGAGCTGGCTCCCTGTTCTGAAGTCCCAGGAACAAAAGGACTTCACCCCCAGCTTCCCTGAACTCTGCTGAGAGAGTTCTGTCCTTCTTAGAGTGCTTGATCCAGTTGTGGGGCCTCTGGAAGTTGTACCTGTGCTGGGAAGCTTGAAACTAAGCTTGAGAGACTTTTGCAATTGAAAAGTGTTGCATCGCTAGCTTGCGGAGCGCATCCCCGACAGTGCGAGATGATTCCCGCCGCTATGAAGGCCGAGATCGGCCGTCGCATCCTTCGTTTGCGGGACGCACCAGAACGGTGCGGGAAAGTCTAACATCGCTGCGAGTGTCTTCGCAGAGCCTGTCGTCGCTGGGTGAGATCGCCGCACCGCTTGCTTGCGGACCGCATCACGTCGCTGCGAGTGTCGTCGCAGAAACCATCGCGTGGAGGAGCTGCGAGAGAGAAGATCACCGCTGGTCCACGCATCGTCGCCCCGGAGATCGTCCCAACTCCAAAGATCGTCGCATCGTGCCTTTTGCGAGAACAAACTTCCTACGGAACCTCCGCACCGGAATCCATACAAGTGGCCTTCCTCCCCATACAGACCGGATTCGTCGCAACACGCCCGCTGCTGCAGATCCGCACGGGAGCCCACTATAGGGGGCCATGCTCCCTATCAGGGCAACAGTACATCTCTCTATACGCGGATGACCTTTTACTCTTCCTGGAAGACAGAGCTCTGATGGGAGCTGACACTGTACTGACCACCTTCGGTGAAATATCGGGTCTTAGGGTGAACTGGGCTAAGACGTGCTTATTCCCAGTGCGCAAGGGAGAAACCCAACCCACCACGACTAGGGCGATCAGATGGGAACCCAACTGTCTGAAATATCTAGGGGTCTATGTCCATCACTCCCCAGCGGACGTCTTAGAGGGTAACATCTCTCGCAGCATCAGAGCGCTTAAGAGTAGTATGACCTTTTGGGCCACCCTCCCACCGTCGGTGGCGGGTCGTATAGCGCTGCTCAAGATGGTGGCGCTACCTCGACTGCTGTACTATTTTAGGACGCTCCCGATTTGGATTCCGCCAGCTGTATTTCGACATCTGAAAACATTGATCGTATCCTTCCTTTGGGGAACGGGCCGACGCAGGGTGGCACTCGCAACTCTGATGAGACCTAAATCAGAGGGGGGGCTAGCTGTACCCGATTTCGAAACGTATTACTTAGCAGCCCAATTGCAGACATACACTCAGGAAATAGCGAGAGAGTTCCGAGGTCCAGAGGACACACGGGGCCTGGGAATACCTAGACACGTGCTCTCCTACATGGCAATGCAGCAGAGATTGGTTCTTAAGGACCTCACTCAAGAAGAACGTATGATTCGGCTCTGCTGGAACCGATCACAGCGCAAAGCGGGAGTGAACCACCCCTATGCCCCTGAAATCCCGCTGGGAATGCTCACAGCATTGCCACATGGGGGAGACTGGTCGCAGCTGCAGAACTGGGAGGAGGCGGGGATCCAGGTCATGGGTGACCTCTATGAGGACGGGATGTTATTACCATTCCCGGCGCTCTTAGATCGCTTTGACATACCTAGAGGTGACTTCCTACTGCACGCGGCGCTCACGCGAGCGATACAAGCGCACTGGAAGGGGGGCTTGAAGAACCGAAGACAACAATGGCATGCCAATATATCATGATGGCAGCTGGGACGGTTAAAGCAGTCACATGCTTGTACACTAGAATGCTTAACGAGGGACTTCCTCCGTTGGAAGCGCTTAGAGGTAAATGGGAAGCGGACATAGGGAAGGAAATCCCTGAGACAACATGGGCTCAGCTGATGCGCCGAGCCTGGAAGAGTACGCGTAATGCGCGGTTCCAATTAGTCCACTTTTATATTCTGCACCGGGCATACTTGACCCCGGGGAAGATACAAAAATACTTTGCTATGGACAACGCGGCTTGCCCTAGATGTCAGGCAATTGGAGCGGACCTAAACCACATGTTATGGACCTGCCCCAGCTTGACCTTCTACTGGCAATCGGTGGGAGATACCCTTAATAGAGTAACAGAGCGTGTGTTACAGTTTGACATGGCGGTTGGGGTACTCCACTGGTTCCCGCATACCCCCAAAAACAAAGTCTCTAGCAAATTTATGGATATGGGACTCATCCTAGCGAAACGTAAAATCACGCGCCACTGGAAGGCACGAACGGGTCCAGTAGATGGTAAGTGACGCAATGAATTCCTTAAATGGGCTGGGGCGGAGAGCACATTGAGATTCCAACTAGCGCGGCGGAAACAGAACGACAGAGCGTTAGAGACTGCGCAGGCGTGGGAGGCCTTGGTGCAAGCTTTGCATGATTATGACATGAGGAGCGACTCAGAAGACTAATGCAATGACCGGACTATTTACCCCGCACCACGACAGGTTTAATGCATGTTTCCCCATCGGGCAACCCCAGTGTTCCAATCCCACATTGACTATACTAACGACGCTGCACCGATGGCGGGGACTGGGAGAGGGGATGGGGGGGGGAGCTAACCCTCAAACCTACTCGACACCACATCGCCGGACGTCGCCTTTCTTACAGAAACCTGGATGAACGCCTCATCAACGCCCAACATCACCATAGCCATCCCGGACGGCTACAAGATCATCCGAAAGGACCGCATCAACCCAACAGGAGGAGGCATCGCCATGGTCCATAAGAACACCATCCGCATCACGACCAGTTCTGACGATAACCTCGCAGCCGCCGAACACCTTCACTTCCAGATCCACACCGACCCCAAGACCACACTCATAGGCACCCTCATCTACAGGCCACCAGGACCCCGCACACAATTCAGCGAAGACATCTCTGACTTCATCAGCCCACATGCCCTCCCCTCCGAGGACTACATTCTACTGGGAGACCTCAACTTCCACCTGGAAAAGAACAACGACAGCAACACCACCACCCTTCTGGACAACCTCGCCAATCTCGGACTCAAACAACTTGTAGACACCCCCACCCACTATGCCGGGCACACGCTCGACCCAATCTTCACCTCCAGCAAGCACATCTCCTTCAATCACACCACTGCTCTCCATTGGACGGACCACAGCTGCGTTCACTTCAACTACATAAAGACCATGACCTACAATCACCCACAACCAATTCCCCGCAGAAACTGGAACAAAATCACCACGACCAGCTCTTCACATCACTTCACCAAAACCCACCTGCCAAATCATCGGACCCAAACCAAGCAGCCACCAACCTCACACAATGGATCACCCACAGCGCTGACGAATTAGCACCCTTGAAAAACCATCAAATCAAGCAAGGTAGCAAAAAAGCCCCCTGGTTCAATGATGACCTTAAGGAATCCAAGAAGACCTGTCGTACCCTCGAAAAAGCATGGCGAAAAGCCCCAACCACTGACAACCTGATCACCTTCAAGAACGCCACCCGCAAACACCACCAACTGATCAGATCCACCAAGAAATCAGCATTCAAGGATCGACTTGACATCAACGCCCACAACAGCAAGGAACTTTTCAACATCGTCAAAGAGTTCACCAACCCCACCGCCGGCACTAACGATATCACTCCCTCCCAAAATCTCTGCGACTCTCTAGCCTCGTTCTTCCACAACAAAATCGCTGACTTACATAACAGCTTTGGCGGCCAGTCCACCCCACCCTCCCCCGATCTAAAACCCTCCTCCAACACCCTTTGCGCCTGGAACCCAATCACCACCGAAGACACCATCCGCCTGATGAACTCCATCCACTCAGGTTCGCCAACCGACCCATGTCCCCACCACATTTTCAACAAAGCAGACTCCATTATCGCACCCCATCTCCGAGACGTCATCAACTGCTCCCTCAACTCCGCTACCTTCCCGGAAAGCTGGAAACATGCCGAACTCAGCCCCCTCCTGAAAAAACCCACAGCAGACCCCATCGAACTTAAGAACTACCGCCCCATTTCGCTCCTCCCATTCCCTGCCAAAGTCATTGAGAAAACAGTCAACAGTCAGCTCACCGCCTTCCTCGAATCCAACAAATCACTCGACCCTTCACAGTCCGGCTTCCGAGCAAAACATAGCACCGAGACCGCCCTCATCGCAGCAACAGACGACATTCTAACTCTACTGGACAACGGAGAAACAGCTGCCCTCATCCTACTTGACCTCTCCGCAGCCTTCTACACAGTCTGTCATAGCACCCTTACACAACGCCTCAGCAACATCGGAATACAAGGAAAAGCAATGAACTGGATCATCTCGTTCCTCGCCGGAAGAACCCAGAGAGTCCGCCCCCCCCTTTCAATTCGGAAGCCACTGAAGTCATCTGCGGCGTTCCACAAGGATCATCACTCAGTCCCACCCTCTTCAACGTATACATGAGTCCCCTTGCATCCATCGTGCGCCAACACAACCTCAACATCATCTCCTACGCAGACGACACCCAGCTGATCCTCTCCCTCATCAAAGACCCAAACACCGCCAAAACCAACCTACACGAAGGGATGAAAAAAGTGGCCGAGTGGATGAAGAACAGCCGTTTAACACTGAACTCGGACAAAACGGAAGTCCTCATCCTAGGTCCATCCCCCTCCGCTTGGGACGACTCATGGTGGCCACCGGCCCTGGGAAACGCACCCAAACCAACGGACCACGCCAGTAACCTGGGCTTCATCCTGGACTCCTCCCTCTCGATGACCAGACAAGTCAACTCCGTCTCATCATCTTGCTTCAACATCCTACGTATGCTCAAAAAAATCTTCAGCTGGATCACCACCGAAACAAGAAAGACGGTCACCCATGCACTGGTCACAAGCCGACTGGACTACGGAAACACCCCTTACGCCGGAACCACAGCCAAACTACAGAAAAAACTCCAACGCATCCAGAACGCCTCAGCCAGACTCATCCTAGACGTCCCCCGCCAAGCTCACATTTCCGGTCACCTGAAAGACCTCCACTGGCTCCCCGTCAACAAGAGAATAACGTTCCGTCTCCTCACCCACGCACACAAAGCCCTCTACGACCTAGGACCCGAAGTACTCGTCTTACCTCACCCAGGAAAGCCAGGTGCATAGGTGTCTGTTCGTGTCGGGTTTCGTCATCGTTTTCTATGGAGAGCTGCAAAGAAGTGCTGCAGGCGACCAGAGGAAAAGTGTCCGGGTGGATCCAAGGGTGGATCGAAGATCTGAAGAACCTGAAAGCAGAAGGGACAGAGTCTAGGTCACTAGCCAGTGACCAGGACGGAACCAGGCGATGTCGGGTGATTTCAGGTGAGGTAGTCAAACTTGTCTCTTCAGCCACGAGGTCCATGAGGCATGGGTCTTGACTCTCGAAGTGTCCTAGTCCATCTGGAAGTGTCCTTAAATTGTATATTTCTAACTTTTACAATCTCCATAGAAAGTCAATGGTAACCCGCGCCTGTGTTTAGACACTGCACGCGTCTCCCGTGGGCCTCATACTTCCTAACCTTTGGTCGATTAGAGTAGCCCCAGCGCTTCCACAGGCCCCAGGCCTGCTTTCTAATTCTCTCGTGGTTCTTATACCACTTCATTAGTATATGGTTTATGAGGCCCCTAGGACATAACGTATACTGTGCAACTTATCATATATTAATTGTGTGACTTGTATTTTATTTTTACCTCTGACCTCATAAATAGTGCAGAGGGGTGATGTTTTAATTAAATACATATATATTTGATATATACCTTGTGTGGTGTCCTTTCATTTGATACTCAAGGGATTATAATTGGTAAAACAACTTGCTTAACTCGCCTACTGAAGTCTTAGGCTGATGACTGCTGGCCATTGCTACCCCTAGGATAGCTTTCTATAAGGTTGACTTTACAACCACCATCAATAAGGGTCGATTAGACTGGTGCAAGGTGCCCACTAGAACTAGTGGACATCATATGCCAGGCTAACTTCTCACAGGTGCCAGCTGCTCCGGGGAAGGAGCAGTGGGGCGGGGAGGGGTAGGATGGAGGTTAAAAAAAACAATGCACTTACCTGCCGACCTGCCGGCTGGAGCCTCGCCTCCGTCCTCTTCCTGGCTTCTTCTGTCCAAACAGGAAGCAGGAAGCACCTGCAATGCAGAGGTTGTGATTGGTCTGAGTGCCGTATTTCGGCGCTCAGCCAGGGAATGCAGCCTGAGCATATTCTCCACCCAGGCTGTAATGCAGCCTGGGTGGAGAACATGCAAAGTACACATGACTGTTTGGTCGTCCCAAGAGGGTCAGCCAATCATTCATTGCGCACTCACAGAGTGACCACCACTGCCTCCCGCCCCCACCTGCTCTGAGAGAAGAGCAGATCCACCCCACCCCTACAAGACGGCGCAGCAGGAAGAAATAAATTGATAATAAGGTCAAGTTATTATCATTTTATTTTTCCTATTTTTACTCTGCGAAAAGCAGTGAGGCGACGCTATTCCGCCTTAGCGGAGGAGCCGCCACTGCCTTTGACGCTCAATATCTGCCAGGGGAGCATATAAATACTGAAAAGAGTAGGGCTCATATATGAGTTCTGCAGCACCCCCTCCTGCAGTGACAGGGCCTGAAAGACAAAGGATTTCAACACCTCAAAAGAGCAGCCCTGCAAGAAAGACATTGCAAAGCCGTACAGCCGACACCGCAGTCCTACAGGAGGTTTGGGATACAGTGTCGAAACCAGCACTCAAGTTCAGTTGCAACAATGTTGCAGTGTCACCCTGATCTAGAATCCGCCACGACCGAACCACCGCCCCCCACCACCACCCTCCGCGCCTGGACTCCGATCAGCACCGAAGACACCATCCGCACGATGAACTCCATCCACTCCGGATCTCCGACAAACCCCTGCCCTCACCACGTCTTCAACAAGGCCGACACTGCCATCGCACCCCACCTGCGGGACATCATCAACACCTCCTTCGACACCGCCACCTTCCCGGAGAGCTGGAAGCACGCCGAACTCAGCGCTCTACTCAAGCAGCGCACCCAAACCAACAGACCACGCACGCAACCTGGGCTTCATCCTGGACTCCTCCCTCTCCATGACCAGACAAGTCAACGCCGTATCCTCGCCGTGCTTCAACATCCTGCGCATGCTACGCAAGATCTTCCGATGGATCCCCTCCGAGACCAGGAAGACGGTCACCCAGGCCCTCGTCACCAGCCGTCTGGACTACGGCAACTCCCTCTACGCCGGAACCACCGCCAAACTCCAGAAGAGACTCCAGCGGATCCAGAACACCTCAGCACGACTCATCCTGGACATCCCCCGCCGCAGCCACATCTCCGGACACCTGAGAGACCTGCACTGGCTCCCGGTGAACCAGAGAATCACCTTCCGGCTCCTCACCCACGCACACAAAGCCCTACACAACCAAGGCCCAGGATACCTCAACAGCCGCCTCAACTTCTACGCTCCCAAACGCCAGCTTCGATCGACCAGCCACGCCCTCGCCGCCGTCCCCCGCATCCGAAGAGCCACCACAGGAGGAAGGTCCTTTTCCTACCTGGCCGCCAAGACTTGGAACTCCCTTCCGACCCGCCTCCGCCTGACCCAAGACCACCTCGCCTTCAGGAAGCAGCTCAAGACCTGGCTGTTCGAGCAGTAGCGGACCCCCCCCCCCCAGCGCCTTGAGACCCTCCGGGTGAGTAGCGCGCTATATAAATGCTTTGATTGATTGATTGATTAGATGTTGAACAGTGTCGGGCTGAGGGAAGAGCCCTGGGGTATGCCGCAGATGATCTCGGAGGCTTTGGATCAGAATGGGGGGAGGAGGACGCTCTGAGTTCTGCCGTAGAGGAAGGAGGTGGTCCATTCCAGAGCCTTGTCTTGGAACCCTACGGCGTGGAGGCGTGCGCATAGTGTGTGGTGACAGACGGTGTCGAAGGCGGTGGAGAGGTCCAGGAGGATGAGGGCCGCGGTTCACTGTTGTCCAGCAGGGTCCTGATGTCATCGGTGGCGTCGATGAGGGCAGTCTCGGTGCTGTGGTTGCTGCGGAACCCTGACTGGGAAGGGTCCAGGATTCTATTTTCTTCGAGGTATTGGGTTAGCTGTCTGTTGACGATCTTCTCTATGACCTTGGCTGGGAACGGAAGCAGAGAGATGGGCCGGAAGTTCTTGAGGTCTCTTGGGTCCACCTTGTTTTTTTTTTAGTAGGGCATTGATCTCGGCGTGTTTCCAGCTCTCTAAGAAGGTCGCGGTCTCGAGGGAGATATTGATGACATTGCGCAGATGGGGTGCGATGGAGCTGCTGGCTTTGTTGAAGATGTGGTACGGGAATGGGTCTGACGGGGAGCCGGAGTGGATTGTGTAAATGGTCTTGATGGTGTCATTGATGCTCACGTTGGCCCAGGCTAGCAGGGGGTCGTGGTCGATGGTGTGCGGAGAGTCTGTTGTGTTGATGTCTGTTGGGGCTGTCTGGGTGTTAGGGCTGTCTGGGTGTTGAAGCTGTCGTGGATGTCTGCTATCTTGCTGTGGAAAAAAGTGGCGAGGGAGTCGCACAGGGCTTGCGACGGCCGGATGTCGTTGGAGCTGGGGTTGGGGAGTTCCTTTACGATGTTGAAGAGCTCCTTGCTATTGTGTGCGTTGTTGTCGAGGAGGTCCTTGAAGGAGGTCCTCTTGGCAGTCCTGATGAGGTGATGGTGGTTGTAGATGGCGTTGTTGTGGGCTGCGTGGCTGTCCGGAGTCTGTTTACTGTGCCATTTCTTCTTTAGTTTCCGGCAGGCTAGCTTGGAGGCTAGGAGTTCTGGGGTGAACCAGATGGCCCTCTTGCTGGTGTCAATGTAGGAGGGTTTTTTCAGCGGGGCGAGGGTGTTGGCACAGTCGTCAATCCAGCATCTGAGGCTGTGGGCGTCGCCGGTGTTGGATGGTTCGGTGGGTGGGCTGAGAGCAAGGTTTGCTTGTAGTTGGTCTTCAGGGATTTAGATCCAGCAGCGTGGGAGCTTGAGGAGAAGACGGGGTTGAGCGTGTGGCCAGCGGCGTGGGTAGTCCTTGTGACGAGTTGCCTTAGTCCGAGGTTGGCGATGTTATCGATCAGGGTGGTGGAGTTGCTGTCGTTGTTGTTCTCAAGGTGAAAGTTCAGGTATCCGAGAAGGATGTAGTCGGTGGAGGCCAGGGCGTGCGTGCTGATGAAATCGGCGATGGAGTCGCTGAACTGGGATCGAGGTCCAGCTGGTCTGTAGACGAGGGTGTCTCTGCGGTTGGAGTTAGGGTCTGTGTGGATCTGGAAATGCATGTGTTCGGCGGTGCTGAGAGTGTCGTCGGTGCTGGTCGAGACCCTGATGCTGTTCTTGTGGACGATGGAGATTCCTCCTCAGACTCCGTTGGTACGGTCTCTGCGGGTGATCTTGTAGCAGTCTGGGATGGCAATGGCGATGTTGTGTGCGGAGAAGTTGTTCATCCAGGTCTCTGTCAGGAAGGCGACATCCGGGGATGAAGTGTCAAGCAGGTCCCAGAGCTCGACGGCATGTTTGCGTGCGGAATGGGTGTTCAGTAGGATGCATCGGATGTGATTGTGGCCTGTCTTGGCGGGTGGTTTGGCGGCTCTGAGGCTGTTGCGGGGATCAGGGGTTCTGGCGCTGGGCGCGGTCAAGGCCCTGACGGGCGCAGACGGGCTTGCCTTAGGCGCACCAGCGGCGCGCCCACTGCGCGCGTCCGCCATATATGAGGAGGTGGAAGGGAGGAGCAGCTGGGAGACGGGAGGCAGGGCAGGGGCAGCGAATGAGCGGTCAGGAGGGCAGGGACGCAGGAGATGCAGCGAGAGCGGTGAAGGGCGACGAAGGAGCAGAGCAGAAGGCAAAAGGGCATCGAATTACGGGGGCAACAAGGGAACAGAAGGCAAAAATGGGCACAGAATTACGGGGCAACGAAAGGAACAGAAGACAAAAATGGGCACAGAATTACGGGGCAACAAATGGAACAGAAGGCAAAAATGGGCATAGAATTACGCGGCAACGAAGGGAACAGAAGGCAAAAATGGGCACAGAATTACAAGGCAACGAAGGGAACAGAAGGCAAAAATGGGCAGAGAAAATACAGGGGCAGCGAGGAGAACAGAAGGAAAAGAGGGCACAGACCAAATATAGGCACCGGGGGAAAAAACAGACAACAGCAGTCACAGACACCAAATAACAATAAAGGCAATACAATAAGATACATATGGTGATACAAACCTACGGCCTACCACTGGCCACCAGGGATGAGGAATAGGTGGTAGCCTACGGGTGGAGGAGGGCCTCGAACTTTCCCAGCAGCGACAGCTGGGGCAGGGACACACAGGCGGTGCTGTGCAGAGGGGGAGCGACCTACCTAGCAGGGTCACGGGTGAAGAGCCCCTATCCAACGAAGATAACGATTTAACAATATAAAAGATTTCTCTGGAAGAGTTTTGTACCCACTAAATTTTATTGGGTAAGAACAATTGGTTCCGACGTTCCTCTTTCAGTTGTTTTTTGTCTTTCTCTCTGGTTCATTGTTGTAGAATGTTCTACGCCTTTGTTCAGTGACTATGAGATAACCTTCTCGATGACACATTATTTGATTTCAAGGGTCTTTTTCCTCTTTCAGTTTCTAAAGAGATACATCAGGACCAATTGTTGTTCTTACCATATTGTTCCTTGGTCCTTTAACGCATTCTGGAATTAACCCAGTATCTTATAATCACTCAATTTTATTGGCATAAAACTCATGCCGCACCTGCCCAATGCCCCTATGATAGATTTTTACAGCAGAAAGAGATGTCCATGCTGGCTACAGCAAAATCTTTGCGCGAGATGCACACACAGCGCTTGCAGTTCCTTTTAATAGAACTAGCTCTTCGTTGCTAGTTCGCCGTAGCCTAGTTCTTCGTGCTATCCTGTCAACTATTGGAGCGATTTGATCCAGAGCCCCAAGATATCCAGTGTTCTACCTGAGAGTTGGCTAAAGTAACAGAATTCCCAAGTTTTGGCTTATTCATTGTAAAAGTGCCCTCTTTTTGCATGGTTGCCCCCAATGTTTGCTAAACTGCTGATATGCTCTAACTGAGCGTGCCCTGGGTTCCTGCCAAACAGATACCCAGGGTCTGTGTTCTTTCCCTAAACTGCATTGAAAACAAAACCCAATTGGCACTCTTTGGCCACAGGTCAGTCCCTTGTAAATGGTACCTTAGGTACCAAGGGCACTGTGGCCAGGGAAGGCCTCTAAGGGCTGAAGCAAATATTGTGCCACCCTTAGAGGTCCTGTACCTTTACACACACACACTGCCTTTACAGGCTGCGTGTTTAGGTGCAGAACAAAGTGAAGAGTCGACAAGGCGCACATCCGTGTGCCATTCCTACAACCCACTGCCCTGGCATAGGTCGGCCACCCCACTAGCTGGGTGCACTATACCAGTGGAAAGGGTACAGGTGCATGGGCCCTGTACCTCTAAAGTGTCTATGCCAATTCTTAGACATTGTAAGTGCAGTAATGCCATTAAGATTATATGCTAGTGGGAGTTTGTCATTACGAACTCATCAGCACCATAATACCTTTGTTGAAAACTGAGAAGTTGGGGATCAAACTTCTCAGCACATTAAACCCACACTGATGCCAGTGTGGGATTTAATAAAAAATGCACACAAAGGGTATCTTAAAGATGCCCCCTGAAAAATGACCTAACACTAGTGGCCAGGCTGCTCGCCAACTGCCACCACCAGACATTTGTTTTGGATCCCTGGGTCGAGAGCCTGCTGCTCTCAGGGGTCTGAAACAATGCACATCCAGGGACGAGGTGCCAAGCCTCCTCCCCCAGGAAGGACAGGGTCCACGAAGAGGAAGCTTTAAAGGTTTGCCGCCTTTGTGAGATTTCCCAGACCTTTTGATGCTTCCAGCAACTGACCCCCACAGGTTCTGACCCCCTTTGCCAAACCCACCCCTCAGGTGGGGGAGGCGAGGTGAAGCACAACCCTCAGTCCCCGCCATCTTGCAGATGGGGGGACCCAGCCAACCAGAGTGAGGCATATGCCCCCCTCCCAAATGAGGGTGGCATAATAGGGGGTGTACCCACCCAAAGGAAGGGACCCATTGCTCCCGACCTTTACCTACCTGTAACGCCCCTAAATCTAGTAAAATTGCTTCCTAAGACAAGAACCGACCAAGAAGAAAAGAAGAAGGACCAAAGAAGCTGTGCTAAATCTGAGAAGAGGAGCACGCCCACTGACTTGGCTCCAGCCCTACCGGCCTGTCCCCACCTCGAACCTGCAGAAGAGAAATCCCGGTGTGTCCTGCAGCCAGCAGCCTCAAGAATCCGAAGGACCTGCCCTGCCTTCCAAGCCAAAGACTTTGTCTCTTGTGAGCCCCGGATTTGCTCACCCACAGACTCTGGCTCCGGCCTAATCCACGAGTCTGCACCACTCTGCACCCGACCCCACGGCTCGAGTTCGAATGACCCACCACCACAAGGAGGTCTCCCTGGCGTTCCTGACCTGAGATCCGGTGATCTCTGACCTGCTTCGAATCTCCCAGCAAAGCCTGCAGCCTCTTACTGGAGGATCCCCCCTCACAGCCACCAGAGATGGTAAGAAAAACTCTACGCCTAAAGACACCCCTGCACCCGAAGTTCCACAGCATTGGGTGGACCAACCAACAGTGTCCCAGCATCCACAGGCATCCCAACTTACCTTTCCAACAGGTGGTCACATCCAAAAGATCTCCGTTCCCTAGCCTGCAGTCTTTGTTGAGACCGGAGAATCCCCATTGAAATCAACAGGGCACCCAACACCAAACCAGCACCCTGCACCCAGCCGCCCCTGTGCCGCTGCGGTTGTACTTTGGGTGCTAAAACTGATCCCCCTTTGCCCGGAGCTAAACTCCAGGAGCTTAGTTCCCACAACCTTGTGGCCTGCTCGTGAGCAGTCACCAACTGGAGGCCCCCTCTTACCCATTGGACAACACTGGGCCTCAGCAATCTGCACCCGGCCGCCCTAGTGCCGCTGAGGGTTCTTTAAGAGTGCATCTTGGGAGAACCCTGGTTCTAACCCCAGAATACCAACTCCCACAAACTTGTACTTACCTGCAAACCGTTAACTTCATTTTTCTCCATAGGAATAAATTGACTGTTTTTCCTAAAAAAAAATTTAAGTGTGGAGTTGGTTTTGTATAGAACTTTGAAAAACTGCAAATAGCTAAAAACTGCTTACACACCTTTTCTCTAGGAAATGACCCAGTGTGATATCTAGGTATATCCCATTGAGTAGAAAAAGTAATCCAGAAAGTAATCCAAAGCAATCTAACACTAATTTCAACTGTATTGAAGGCATTTACAAACATGTAACAAAGTCATTTTCATTCAGCTTGCTTGTATTGTTCAACCTGCCTTGAAAATTATCACATACACTTACCTGTGCCAGGCTTGCTTGGTTCTAGGAAATAAATATAACTTAATAATATTTTTTATACAAATCAAATTAGTCAGAGTTCAGTCTTGGAGTGTGTGCCGTCATTTACTGATTGACAAATGCTTAACACTACTCTCTAATAAAGTCTTACAGCTCGCCCACACTACCACAAATAGAGAGTAAGTTGCTATCTACTTTAACCTCTGCCTACCATTGGGGTTCCACCGGAGTCTGTGCACATTATACCTCATGTTGGTATAGTATATACAGAGCAGGCTTCCTACATTCATGGCTAAGTTACTGGTAAAAGTAGCCTGTTCTAGAACCTCCGCAACTCTAAATTCTGGAGTTTCAGCAGGTAGCAGATAGGGAAATTCGATTTTGCAGCAAGCATCAGGCTGCCCGAAACTGTGGGGTGGGTGAAACACCTGGACACATTTGCATTGTTGATTCGGCCCAATTGATGAGGTTTCATGACGACGGGCATTTGTCTTGGGAAGAAAAAGATAAAGATAAGCAAGTTGGGCGACAGACTCGCTCTACTCTGTCTAGCGCAGATAAAGATAAGTTGAAGGGCAGTGCCAGAGAGGAATCTCGTCAGAAGACTACAGCGACGATTCTCACAACTACAGTTCAGGCTTGGGAAAATGCAAATCAGTTATATTTTTTTAGAAAAGTTCTGTTGGGAGACATTATATAATTGGCAGTATATCTCTGACGAATCAGGCCCAAATTATTTGAAGACAGATTATAGGCAGTTAAGAGACGGGACTTACCCTTTCAAAAATATATCTGACACAATTAGACGAGTGGTTAAATTACGGGATGATACATTACAAATGCAAAATGAAAAAGAATTAGCTAAAAAGCTTCAAGTAGGCGTTGAGACAACAGAATCTCAGACAGAGAAGACGGATATTCCGGTGGATGCGAATGATCGCAGCAGTACTGAGTCCGCTATGAGACCAATGCATGAAGCTGCACCCCTGTATGTTCCCCCGAAGGGTGGGGGAACAAATGATGATAAAACTTCGGATGATGCATAGGGATATTTTATATATAATTGGGTTTATACTCCTCGTGGCGAGAATCAAAAAGACCGAGGATACCTTGTCGGACAGGCTACCTGCGCCTAGGAGCGTTAGAATGCACTCCATTATCAAGTGAGGATACCATTCGGCGTTCCCCTACTATTTATCCAGCAAACCTGTTTGGATCTTTTCATTATCATATTGCCCATTCAAAATTACGGAGGTTTGTTTTTTCAAAGGAAGAGTTCACAAGCACTGCTCAGGCTGCAGACACCTCGCCTTAAACTACTGGTCGTTTATGTTATTTACGTCGAGAAGGGCCCCACAAATCTTGGACGCTTCTGACCCTACCGCTTTAACCTGATTGTGGGATACTCTTTAGATTTAGAGCCTGGGCAAATATATGCCCTAATGCCAATCATCTGAAAAAAGTCATAAAGCAGAATTGGCATCTAGTGAAAGATCTGGATGATAGTCTTGTAGATATGCCTCTATTTGCTTTTAAAAAGGAAAATAACATTGCCAACCACATTGTTCGAGCTGCCATGCCAGCATCTAAACCTGCGACACTGCGCCAAATGATGGGGATGCCCCCCATTCTCGGACACCACAGATGTGGCACGTGCCTGTGTTGTGAATCTTCTATTGAGGGTTCATTGTTCCAGCATAACGGTATCTTCTGGAAACACGAATCCTTCAGTAACTGTAAGAGCAAGTTTGTCGTTTATGGCATTACATGCCCTTGTCACCTACTGTACATAGGTAAAACCAACCAGGAGATCCGTCACCGGATCTCGCAACATAAATCGAGAATCAAAAGGAAGGTCGAAAACGCCCCTCTGGTGCTCCACTGGACGCGGATGCAACATGCTGTCAGTGACCTTAAATGGACTGTGATTTCCAAAGTGGAAAAAAATCCCCGTGGTGGCTATCAAAATCTTGCATTGTCGAAACGGGAAGCTTTTTTAATAGTCAAATTTGACACTGCTGTGTCTGGGCTGAATGAACTAAGTGAAATATTTAAATTATAAGCAGGTTTGTTTCACTATCATTCACTCCTCCTATGCATGCAAATTCCGTTTTTTCTAGTAGACCACTGGAAACCTTTGCGGACCTGCTAATCCGGCCCTGGTTTTCTGTTTCCAAACTGGCTACCGGGAAACATAGTGGGCGTATACCAATTATTGGCCTGTATATATGGGCGGTCGCACGGCAGCCCAGTTAGCTAAGGCGCTTGTGCCAGAGTGCTGCCTCCCCGCTACGCCGTCGCCTGAGGTTTTGGACTAGTGATTCATTTGTGAGTATTACTAGACGCATGTCTCGCAGTGTTAGCCATTTACACTTTACCGCCTCGTAACTAACTCTTACCCCGTTGTTTCTACCGCAGTAATCATCTTCAAAATGCCCTCAGCGTGCAGCGCCGCGTTTACGGTAACACGCCTACAACCTTTTTAAATTTAGTCATACCCGTTCCAACGGTCCCCTGACATTTGCCATGTTATATTTTGCAGGGCCTGTGATTCGTTTGTAATCAGCGAGCCGCGTTTGGCGGACCACGCCCTTTGCAATTAACTACGGTAAGCCGCGTTGCTTCCTTCGAGCTTTATTGAATCACTGGTGGGCAGCATTCCAAATGTACTGACGGGCGCAATGTTGGTTCTCCCCCAGGTTCCCCAAACTACTCTAAATAAAGTGTCGGCTACAGTAATTTCAACATTGAATGTTCAGTCTTTCTGGTAAGAAATGTCAGCAGTTACACATTGATACGTTAGTATCCTGAGGCGGTTGCAGTTAACTGAAGCTTTTGCTCCATTACTTTTTTATAGACATCGTGCTTTGTTTTACTCTCATTTCGACGGCGGTTGCACTCTAAAATAAAGGCTCAATAATAATAGGTAAGGACTGTTGCAGCTATTTTAGAACTTCTAGCTCTTTACCAGCGAGAAACCTGCCCTGATTATATACGTGTCCACTGATTTATAGGTACCACAATCGTTCCTCCAAGTGACTCTGCCTCTAGCATAGCATTCCCGCCTACTATCAAGGCAGGTAAGACTATAAGTTTTCCAATTCTTTCATTCTTCAGCCACCCTGATTAGGTCACGTAGGTAACTCTAGTCTGCCTTGATCATTTTCAGGTACAGGTTTTTTTCCCCCCAGCCATGATGCTGTGAATTTGATTATCTGGATGTAATTTCACCATTTGGGTAAGCTGTGGAGGAGGGGGTGATACCTGAGTGAGGAATCTGATGCTGATTCACTGAATGCACATCTTGTATAACTTTCCCCCTCAATCTTTCTTTTCTTCTTTTAGATATAACCAAAGGCCTTGAAGAGAATCCTCATAGACCAGTAGGATTCGAAACGCGTAGGCCCATTGCCACTCTCGAGTCTGCATGGGTGATAAGCTCATCTGAATCGCCCTGTTGCTTATCACTACTCTTTGTACATTACTTTGTTCATTTTTTCTTTAACAAAAAAACGGAGAATATCTGAATTTGTTTAAGGAATGTACTTTTCGTATATATAATTTTCTAGTAATACCCTCCAAAATACTTTGCAGACCGTGGCCTTCTCCAGCATTCTTGTGCCTGTTCGTCCACTGTAAATATTGGTCACTGTAATATATTGCACACGTTATAATTTCCTGTTGTTCCTGAATGGTTGAATGTCGTATGCTTGTGACATGTTTGATATGATGAAAGATTCCCTTATCTCTTATTTTTGTACTTAGCATGTAATATTGTCTACCTTTTTGAACAAGTTTTTCTAAAATATAGCTGTTCTTTTGAACAAAATAATAAAAGCTACTAATCAGCTCCCAGTCTTGAATTACTCCTTCAGGTTCTGTGTTTAAACATTTGTTAATTATTCTTTTGCATCAGTACTGGCATTTCCACTTTGTTTTTTTGGGCAAATATATGAGCGTTCCAAATGCTATCCTGAAAGCGTCATCACATAACAAGTTTCAACGCAAAGTGTTGATCTTAGCCTTGAAAAAGTCGTCTCAAGACGAAACACGTGTCGGCTGTTCTTGTTTGTGTTTCTTAGGGTCAACATTGAAGAAGATTTAAGAATAAAATATTTCTGCTGCACATACTACTGGATCTGTGCTATCAATGTTTATTGAACTGTCGACTCATTTGAGTCATTCATGTAACTTGTTTGGGTTGTGCTCTGTCAACCAAATTTTCTTGTCACTCCTTGGAGTAGAGCTGATGTGATGGCTCTTAAAGCTGCTTTGCCCGACTCCCGGAAAAATCCTGCCGCCTTCTATGAGGAGGTGGAAGGAGCCATTAGCTCCTGCACTATTACCTTGCCAGATATTGATATGTTCTTTGGGGTATTTTTGCCTCCTGATATGTGGAGAACAATACGTAAAGAACAAGTTACTTACCTTCGGTAACGATATATCTGTAAGAAACAGTAGTTAGTATTAGATTCCTTACCTTAGAATATCCCCAGGCGTCAGTCTGGATCCGGAAACTTTTGCGTAGCAGTACCCCTGCGCGTCGGTAGGCGTCGTCTGCAGGCATCCCCTGCGGCTCCGCGTCGTCGGCGTCGTGCGCCGTGATGACGTCGCTGGAGTATATAGACGCCGCCTCCGCGCGCTGACGTCAGTTCTTTGCACACAGCTTTTCCGCGCCAGAACACGCAGAGCCATGTGAGAACCAACACTGGTGCCATTTGAAACTAGGGCCCTGAAAGGGATGTCCTTAACCCTAGGTATCAGTTCGCAGAACGGGGAGGATGGGCGGGGCGGTAAGGAATCTAATACTAACTACTGTTTCTTACAGATATATCGTTACCGAAGGTAAGTAACTTGTTCATCTGAAAGAAACAGGTTAGTATTAGATTCCTTACCTTAGAATAGATACCCCAGCAATACCAACCCCGGTGGTGGGTCTGCGAACCAATACAACCTACACCAGAAAGTCCTGGAGGACCGAACGGCCAAAGAAGCCATCCCTCCGGACTTGACTGTCCAGGCAGTAGTGCCTCGCAAAGGTGTGCAGCGAGGCCCACGTGGCCGCCTGGCAAATGTCCTGCAAAGGGACTCCCCGGCCCAGGGCAGTAGTAGCCGCCGTGGCCCGAGTGGAATGGGCCCTCAGCCCAACAGGAGGCTCCTTCCGAGCCAAAGAGTAGCATGCTTTGATGCACAGGACGACCCACCGAGAGATGGTCCGTTTCTGTACCGCCCTTCCCTTCTTCTCACCCACGTAGCCAACAAACAGTTGGTCATCCACCCGGAACTGGCGTGTGCGATCCATATAGAATGAAAGCGCACGTTTTGGGTCCAGACGATGGAGCCGCTCTTCATCCTTTGAAGGATGCGGAGGCGGGAAGAAAGAGGGCAAGGTGATGGACTGCCCAATGTGAAAAGCAGAGACTACCTTGGGCAGGAAAGAAGGTCTAGTCCGAAGAACCACCTTATCAGGATGAACAGACAAGAAAGGAGGTTGAATAGAAAGAGCCTGGAGCTCACTCACTCTCCTGGCAGAGGTGATGGCTACCAGGAAGGCCGTCTTTAAGGTGAGAAGACGGAGAGGACAGGAATGAAGGGGCTCAAAGGGAGCGCACATCAGGAAAGTCAAAACCAGGTTCAAGTCCCACTGAGGCATCACGAACGGAGTTGGAGGATACATGTGCGTGATGCCCTTCAAGAATCTCAACACAATAGGGGACTTGAACAAAGATGGCTGATCAGGTAGCCTCAAGAAGGCGGAAAGGGCAGAAAGATAGCCCTTGATAGTGCCCAGAGCAGAGCCCTGCTGGGCAAGGGAAAGGAGGAAGAGGAGAACCTCAGACAGAGGGGCAGAAAGGGGATCCACAGCCTTCGCTGTGCACCATGCCACAAATCTGTTCCACCGGCAGGCGTATACCGACTTTGTGGAGGGACGCCTGGCTGCCAGAATGACATCACAGACTTCAGGAGGCAAGTCAAATGGCCTCAACTGTCGCCGCTCAATCTCCACGCATGGAGGTGGAGACTGGACAGGTTCGGGTGGAGGACCGTCCCCTGCTGCTGCGACAGAAGGTCCTCCTGAAGGGGCAGGCGGATCGAGGGACCGACTGTCATGCTGAGTAGCTCGGGATACCAGTACCTTCGAGCCCAGTCCGGAGCCACAAGGATAACTTGGGCCCGGTCGCGCCTGATCTTCTTCAGCACTCTGGGCAGAAGTGGTATAGGCGGAAAGGCGTACAACAGACCGCAACTCCACTCGCGCCGAAAGGCGTCGCCGAGCGAGTGCCGTCTTGGAAACTCCAACGCGCAGAACTGATGACATTGCGCGTTCTCTTCTGTGGCGAATAGATCTAACCAAGGCTCTCCCCATTGCTGAAAGAGGCCTCTCGCCACATCCGAGTTCAGACGCCATTCGTGATCCACCGAGCACCGACGGCTGAGTTCGTCCGCCCTGGCGTTCAGAGAACCTGCCAGGTGTTGAACCGTCAGAGTCACGCCCTGACGTTCCAGCCATTGCCAGAGGCGCAGAGCCTCTTGGCAAAGGGTCCACGACCCCACACCGCCCTGTTTGTTGCAGTACCACATGGCGGTGGTGTTGTCCGTGAACACCTGCACTACACTCCCGTTGACAAAGGGGAGGAATGCCTTCAGTGCTAGGCGAATCGCCCGCAGCTCCAACATGTTGATATGGAGCCGGGACTCCGCCGGAGACCAGAGGCCTCTGATCTCCGCCTCTCCCAAGTGGCCACCCCAGCCTTGGAGGGACGCGTCCGTCACAACCACGTGCTCCGGTTGGGGAAGGGAGAGGGATCTGCCCCTGACCCAATCGCGGTCCGTAAGCCACCACTGCAACTGTCTCGCAGTGCCCTCCGAGATCAGGACATGGTCGGATAGGTTGCCCTGATGCTGGGCCCACTGAAACTTCAGGTCCCACTGCAGAGCCCGCATCCGCCATCTGGCGTGATGCACCAGAAGGATGCAGGAGGCCATCAGCCCCAGAAGCCGCAGCGTCAACCTGACCGAAACCCGGGATAACGGCTGAAAGATGGGAATCAGAGCCTGAATATCCCGGACCCGCCGTTCCGGAGGATAAACCCGAAACTGCGCCGAGTCGAGAACCGCTCCGATGAAAAGGAGCTTTTGAGAGGGACACAGGTGTGATTTCGGCACATTGATGGAAAACCCCAGCTCGTGCAGGAGGTCTGCCGTCATCTGAAGGTGGTGGACGACTGTCTGGGGCGAGCCCGCCTTCAACAGCCAGTCGTCGAGGTAGGGGAAGACTGAAACCCCTAACCGGCGCAGATGAGCTGCGACCACCGCCATCACTTTCGTGAACACCCGTGGGGCGCTGGTAAGGCCGAATGGGAGCACGATAAACTGAAAGTGCTCGTGGCCTACCGTGAACCGCAGGTAACGCCGGTGGGCCGGCAGGACGGGGATGTGAAAATACGCATCCTGCAAGTCCAACGCTACCATCCAGTCTTGTGGGTCTAGAGCAGCCAAGACCTGAGCCAAAGTCAACATCTTGAACTTCTCCTTCCGGAGGAAGCCGTTGACGTTTAGGACGCAGGCCTCCCTTGTCCTTCTTGGGTACCAGAAAGTAGTGGGAGTAGCAACCACACCCTACTTCTGGCCCAGGAACGCGCTCGATGGCCCCCTTGGCCAAGAGGGCCGTAACTTCCTCCTGCAGAAGTGTCAAGTGGTCCCCCGACACACGGTGGTTCTGCGGTGGCATGGCTGGAGGAGTGGACTCGAAGGGGAGGGCATAGCCCCTTCGGACAAGCTGCAGCACCCACCTGTCCGATGTTATCGCGCGCCAGCGGGAGTGGTGATGGCGAACCCTGCCACCCACTGGCGTCACGTGAGCCCGAAAGCTCGGACTAGGAAGGCTTGGATGCCGCAGCGGAGGGAGGCGTGGACTGACCACGACGCTGGCCTCTACCGCCACCACGGCGGAAACCACGGGCGCCACCGCGCTGGGGAGCGCTCTGCGCCGCGTGGCTGGCAGCACGTGTGGGACCTCCCCTCCCTTGGCCACGAAAGGGCCGAAACGAACCCGTCTGCTGGCGCTGGGTCGAGAGACCCAAGGACTTGGCCGTGACCCTGGAGTCCTTGAAGCGCTCCAGCGCGTGGTCCGCTTTGTCACCAAATAGGCGACTGCCATCAAATGGCATGTCCATAAGTGTATTTTGGACGTCTGGTGAGAAGTTGGCAGATCTCAGCCAGGCATGGCGACGAATCGCCACCGTAGTGGACATGGCCCGTCCCAGTGAGTCTGTGGTGTCCAGACCACAACGGATCGAGTACCGCGCCGCATCCCGGCCTTCAACCAAGGCCCGGGTGAGCTTGTCCCGCACTTCCTGGGGGCATTGCGGCAAACACTCCTCGACCGTATCCCACAGGGAGTGGGTGTAGCGGCCCAAGAGGCACGCGGTGTTACAAGACCGCAGTCCAGCGCTCAAAGAGGAAAACACTTTTTTACCAAATTGGTCGTACCTCTTTGATTCCCGGTCGGGCGGAGCCGACGGAAATGCGGACTGTGAAGTGGAGGCCTGGATCACCAGACTCTCCGGGGAGGGATGGGTGGACAGGAAGGCAGGGTCGTCCGAGCATGGACGGTGACGCCTGGCAACGTTCCGGTCAACCGGCGCACCAGAAGCGGGCCTAGACCAGGTGCCCAGAAGGACATCCGTCAGGGCCTCATTAAACGGCAGCAGAGGCTCCTGGGGGCATGACTGCGGTTTAAAAACTTCCGTCAGAATATTCGGTTTGACCTTCGCGACGGGGAGCTCAAGGTGTAAGGCCTTGGCAGCCCTCATCAGGACCACCGAATAGGCAGCACCTGCCTCGGACGCCACAGGGGACGGAGAGACAAACCCAGGGTTGGGCGACTCGTCCAGGCCACTGGCATCACCCAGATCACCTACCCAGTCCACATCATACTGGCAGGCACGGGATAGAGGGTCCTCAGACCCCTCCCAACCCTCTCCATACTCCTCCTCATCATACCCATATTCTGGATCGACGATATAGACATCGGGGTCGACGGGCCCCATCGGCGTCGGATCCGGCGTCGGCCGACGCCGGTCCGGCTCCGAGTCCGGAGTCGGGGAGGAAAGGGGGGTGGCGCCGCGCGGCGTCGGTGCCGGGGACCCGACGCCGGCCGGAGCCGACGGCGGAGTCGCTGCACCACGCGGGGGCGGTACCACGGGTTGGCCCACAGGAACCGACGCCGGAGAGGCCGGGAGACCAGCCGGCGACGAACCAGAGGGAACCAGCGGCGCCGGGGCCGGAGCCACCGGCGGCGCCGGGGCAGGAGCACCCGAACCGCTCGGGCCCCCAGACGGGACCGACGGGCCCGCAGGCGCCGAAGGCCCCGCCGGAGAAGACCTCGCCCTCATAGCAATGAGGAAGGCCTCGATCTCCTCACGCGACGCGCCTTCCCCAGGGACCGACAGGTGTGGGGTAGACGGCGTCGGCGACCCATGCGGGACCGCGGGGGTGGGGTCACCCGAGCCCCCGGCCGCAGCACGCGGGCGTCGGGGGGAGTCGGGGGTGCGATGGCGACGCCCCGACTTCTTGTGCTTACCTGACGAGCCGGAGGAATGGTGGCGACTCCCGGAGCGCCCATGGCGGCTCCGCGACCGTTCCCTCGACCGCTCCCTCGACCTCCGACCGGACTGGGACCGCTCTCGACGCGGGGCCGACACCCGGAGCTCGAGAAGCTTGCGGGACCGCTCCCGCCTAGCTTTTCCAGTCAAGGCCCGACAGTCGACGCAGGACTCCACGTCGTGGTCCGCGCCCAGACACCGGAGGCAGAGTCGATGGTGGTCGGTGACCGACATCAGGCGGTCGCACTCGTCACAACTCTTGAAACCGGGCATCCTACCGGCACCGTAAAGATCAATTAGTTAACAAAAAACTTGGTCAAAAGACCGGAGTACTGCTCTTCGGATCTGCGCTAACTGGCGCGGAAAAAAGAAGAACTGACGTCAGCGCGCGGAGGCGGCGTCTATATACTCCAGCGACGTCATCACGGCGCACGACGCCGACGACGCGGAGCCGCAGGGGACGCCTGCAGACGACGCCTACCGACGCGCAGGGGTACTGCTACGCAAAAGTTTCCGGATCCAGACTGACGCCTGGGGATATTCTAAGGTAAGGAATCTAATACTAACCTGTTTCTTTCAGATATAGATGACAATGTAGCATATGATACGTGGGAAAATTTTGAACAAATAGATGTGGAAAGGGAGCCTGCGCAAAAACCTCAGAAGGAGATATTAGATCTTCCTAAGTAATTGTGACTAAGTTAAAGAATCTAATACCCCCTAAGAAAATAGATAGCTGTCATGCGCTGAAAGTCCGCGCCTACAATAACTAATTGTACAAAGACTACATCTCCCAGAATTCATGCGGAGGCATGGGAGGAGATAAAGTTATAATACCCAGCAGACCTAAGAGGGGAGTGCGCGTAATTCTGTTTGTTCCTAAACGAGAGGCTGCTCGTCTGCAAGTCTGCCTTCTTTTGATTCTTCCTGATTCCTGTTTTGTTGCCTGGAATTCGTGCTGGAAAGTTACCCAAGACTTTGGAGTTTCTGTTTTCTGCTGCGCTGTCCTGCGTCTTGGTGAAAGTTTGATCAAGAGTCCTGAGTGAGCTTCTTGGAGTCACGAAGCTGCTGGGGTGAGGACGTTGTTTCTGATGCGCTGAGGGAAGCGCTTTGTCACGAACAAAAAAAAGGGAAACTCGCTGCCTGTCTGTTTTCCGAGACTTGCTCTCAGAGGGAGCTGTTTGCATCCATTTCGTCATTGTTGTATCGGCGCTGGAGAAAGTGTCTGGGGCGGAACACAGTGCTTTGCTGAGGATATTTCTGGAGAGTTGTATTATGCAGGAATATGCAACTCGAATTTCACACACCATGCGCTGAAGAAAACACATAGTGGGCCACATTGAAGGATTCAACAGCGGGAAAAGAATTGCGCTGAGGTAAGTGCTGACTTGTTTCATGCAGAGACGATTACCCATTCTCTGTGGGGTTTATGAGACATTTTATTTTTTCTTCAGAGTGGAGCCAAAGGACACACGCTATTTTTTTGCTTCTTCATTTCTTCTTTACTATTCTACTCGTACCTGGGATTTCTGAAATATATGCTTGGGTATGCATGGATTGGTTACTACATGATAGTTGCATAATAAGGGAATATGATTGGATGAGTACAATTGTGTCTGCTTGTTGTAGGATCACTCTGATTTAACGGAGAGAAGTATCTCTATTAGAACTGGTGACGCCTATAATGGAATTCAGAGATCGTCCCGTCTAGCTCTCAGGTATGGGTCAGACATAGCGAGAATAATATGAGAGTAGTTAGGACTTCACGTTTTGCTAACCATGTACTCTTTTGTTGCAGGCTTCCCTCACCTGATTGCTTTACCGCTCTGTGTTAAGTTATCCAGAGTTGGGGGGCCGTCAGGAGGTGGGATGATACGGGTAAGCATTTGTTTCTTGATAAATTTTTCGCTAATATGTTACTGGAAATAGCTCGTAGCTTAAAGGCCAGCGAGAGTTCTTGGACCACGTCTTCCCCAGTTTCCATTTTGAGTATGGCCCAATATTATGAGCGGCAGGAACAGGAAGCAAAACGCAGGGAGGATAAGAAGGTTAAAGATTTAAAGATAAAAGTTATGTTGGCTCAAGTATATGGTCCACCATTTAGGGGAGGTGGAAGAGGCGGATGTGTAATGTATACACCTGGAGTGCCCCTCTTCCTCAAGTAAAGTTGTCCCCTGATCAGTGTTCTTATTGTAAGAGACTGGGCATTGGCGTTCTGAGTGCCCTCTTTTGCAAAGTCAGCAGTACCGACGGGGAAGGGGTAGTGTGAGAAGACGCTCAGGGAATTTAGGAATAAGGGGAGGAACAGGAGCTTGCCCCAGAATCGAAGCAATTGAACAAGGACCAAATTACTCTAATACTTTTGATAGTCAAAATCAATATCAAATGCCTGATTATTCTGCTGATGCCCTTGCAGATTCTGCTTATGCATAGGAAAGCCTAGGATGGGGTAAAGAACAGGTTGAGGTGCCAGGAGATCAAATAGGTCCTTACGTTGGCACAAACATCTTGGGAATCTACTGATCGGTTTCCAGTTGATACAGGGGCTACCCGTAGTACCCTGTCCGGCACAATGATAACATGGATTTGTTGGGACACCTACACCTAGCCCACTTTCACAGCCATTTGAATTCAGACTTGATAAATTTACTGCAGCATGCCCATTTTTGCTCTCCCCTACCACACCGGACAACATTGTGGGTATCGATATTCTCAAATATTTTCGTGCCACAATACGTTGTTCTCCGGAAGGCGTGCGTGTTATTTTGAATGACAATTATTCAATGGTTGAGAGATCTTGTCTTATCAATGAGGATGCCGCTCTGGCGTCCTTACCTAGTGTAAAGAAGGAACACTGTTATTGTTGTAATTTCTTGCCTCCCATCATCAAAGTCTCGCAAAAGAAATTGCAATTTTGTAGACAGCAGGTTACCTATTTAGGTCACCTCCTGTCTAAGGGGGGACGTGCACTTAGACCATATCGCATTCAGACCATTTTAGATACTCCCGTGCCCTGTACTCAGAAGGATGTCTGTGCACTGATTGGCCTCACTTCTTTTTGTAGGCAGTTTTTCACACATTATTAAACCTTTGTTGGCCCGTTTGACTAAAGACACTCCGATGCCCCTCCCATGGACTACTGAATGTCAGAATGCCTTCCAACCGTTACGCCAAGCTCTTTGCTCTGCACCAGTATTAGGAACTCCAGACTACACTAAGACTTTCACACTCTATGTCCACGAGAGGGAAGGTTGTGGCCTCTCATTTTACCACAAACACACGATGATAAGCAACGTCCTTGTGCATATTTCTCATCTGTCCTGGACCCAATCGCCTGTGCGCTGCCTGGATGTTTCCGAGCAGTGGCAGCAAAGGCTGTATCAATATGTCAGAGTGAAGGAATAGTTTTGGTACATAAACTGCTTGCGTTAGTACCCCATTCAGTTGATGCTTTGCTAAATCAAACGAAAACACAGAATTTGACTAGTGCTCGCTTGACAAGATATGAATTGACACTTTTGGCCCCTCATATTATACTGAAAAGATGTTTGACACTAATCTCTGCCACATTGTTGCCATTTCCATCTACTCAGCCACAGTCATAAGAGTCACATGATTGTATATCCCTTACTGAAGAGCAAACAAAAGGTCGCATACACCTCTCGCTAGTGTTGACAGGGAGTTATGGGTTGAGGCCTCGTGTCTAAAATTGCCTGATGGCACTACGTCTGCTGCCTATGCGATTATACTTCCGACAGTAGTTGAAACAGCTCGTAACCCACAGAAGTCAGCTGTAGCAGTCGAATTGATTGCACTAACAAGAGCGTGTGAGCTTAGTACAGACGTGTTAACATTTTACAGACAGCCAGTACGCTTGCGGGGTGGTACACAATTTTGGGTGCTTATCGAAATAAAGGGTTTTCTCACCTCACATGGGACACAGATAGTACATGGAGAATTAGTACATAATCTCCTTACTGCCCTAACCTATCCTAAGAGTGGCAATTGTTAAGAGTAGTGCACACAAGAAAGTGACTGATACAATCAGAGCAGGTAATGCCCTTGCAGATCACACAGCAGGTGAAATCGCAATGCAGCGAAGTATCACATCCATGTATGTAGTGAAGTCACAAACTGAACGTTGGCATGATGCCAGGCAAGAGGTGCTGACATGCAACAATCTGCTTCAGCTGATGAACTAGACCAATGGTCTAAGCAGGGAGCACTGGATGATGAGGGCTGTTGGAGTAATAAAGATATGACAAAATGGAAGTTACCCACAGCCTACTTATATCCCTTGATTCACATGGCCCATGGGCTGGCACATGTTGGTGCATCCTCAAGGGTAAAACAACTTACGCAAGTTTGGGATCATCCTGATATTGCTGGCACTGCTAAAAGGTAATACAGTCGTGTCTGGTCTGTCTCCAGTATAATCTTGGAAAATGAACGCAAAGTCCAACAGGAGGGTTTGCAACACGAACTGCACCTTTTGAGGCCCTGCAAATGGCCAACGGACCTCATTTCATTGGGCAAGTTGGCGAATATGTCATGAAAGGGTTGGGGACTAAGCAGAAATTTCATGCAGCTTTTCATCCACAATCAGCAGGCTTGGTGGAACATTATAACTCCACCCTGAAATTGAAATTGGCTAAAATACAGGCTTCCACGTCTTTGAAATAGCCCGATGTCCTGCCTCTAGCACTACTTTCTATCAAATCACTACCACATACACGATCTGGCCTTATGCCATTTGAGGTTGTGTTTGGCAGGCCTATGAATATTTTGGGAATCCCTAAGCCTCGCCCTATACTTGATGTACCCATGTGTTGATGAGTGACTATTTGTCCCAGTTAACTGACAGCTTGTCTTTCTATTTATCAGCAGGTACGGGAAGTTCTTCCAGACAGGTCGCATGGTGAAGTCAACGATCTGCGGCCTGGCGATTCCATGCCGCATGCCCTCATAAACCCAGCTGCGTTGACAAACCACCACAACATTATGATTACCGAGAAAGGGCGAGCTGCGTCACCTGAAGGACCTGAGGAAGTCTTCCCAGACAACACGATCACTGGTATATCTAGATATCTGCATCAATCCAGAAAGAAAGACATTTCATCGCAGAAAGAGACTGTTTGAGCCACTGTCCTGGGTGGTTAAAGACTGACTACAAAGGAGGGTAGCCTATTAGTGACTACTCGTCTCAACGTTAGTGAAGAAACCAACGCCTGCCCAGGATCTTAGGGCACCATCTGTTTTGCTGTTTACCAACAAAATGAACATGCCGGAGGAGAAGAAATCGAATGCTGCAAAAGTCTGTAGTAAAACCATGATGTTTGCTATTGGACTAACTTTGACTGTTGCCATCATCGCTACTGTAATGTGGGTAGTGGAGGAAGTAATGCCTGGAGCCTCCTTACCGAACATTACTGTTATACAAAAACAAAAGGGAAGGTGCACTCCAATGAAGTCAATATAGCGAAAGGTATTTTAAAAGTCTCTTTATTCAACATCAAAGTTTTCAATCGTCAAGTCACTGCTGCCATTCTATCTCAATGGCTCATGCCCAGCTTGGTTCAAACTTCTATATGCCTCTAATGAACAAAGTTTGTTACCCCGATGAAGAAGGGGACCTACAAGCTAAAGGAACTATATGGGAAATGGAGGAGTATTCTTCTTTCTTTCTTTATTTGGTTTAAAAGATAGAAAACCATAAAAGCAGGATCACAAATACAAGACATATTTTACAGACCATTAAAAAGAAACTCTTTACAATTCATTTTGATCGCAGTTATCCGTGTCATCATTGAGGGTCCCAGACTATACAATCTAATACATTCTAAAAATCATACAATTCACAGTTAGAAGGGTTGTTTACAAATTTGTTCTATGTTTAAAAATACATTAAAAAAAACTTAACGATATAGTTACAAGTACATTCGAAGTCTAAAAACTGCATTCGCAACATAGCTGGGCGACATCGTCTGATACCCCACAGTTTTAACAGTGGTATCAGCCAGAGCTTACGATGTCCGTGGTAAAACTTGCAAACCAGGACAGTATGCATAGTTGTCTGCTCTGAAATTTCATCGCAGGGGCAGGGTGAAAGAATTGAGTCCCAACTATTTTTCACTGGGAAGGCCACTAATCGATGAAAGATGTTTAGCCTGAATCTCATCAAAAGAAGTCGCTCAAATACCTTAAGATCGTGTGTTAGGTATGGCTGAATTGACAGGTAATCTGGACCGCAAATGAATGTTGAACAGAAAATGTTGTTGCTTCATTGGCAATCCGTAATTCTTCTAAATGGCCCAGTGCCCTTGCTTTCAAATCCCTCTCGAGATTTCACAAATCATCTCAGGTGTGGTGTAATAGGTAACCCTGGGCGAAGAACTACGCTCCGTTCGCGGAGCTTGCGGAGTTTTGGCAACTCCGCGTTCTACGGAGAACGCGAAGCTGTCGATTACTCCGCGATCCGGTGCGTAGCGTAGTTCTCGCGCGCTGAATAACATTATCGCGTGCGCCGGGGGTAAGTTCGCGCGATATTTGACGCGATCACGCACTTTGGAAATAAGGGAACGCAAGCGGGCGGGACAAACCTCTTGAGTAACTTAGCGCGCTAGCTATCTTGAGCATGCAGGCAGCGCCCCGAACACGCGCACCCGAAGACGAAAAACGGCGCGCGAACGGGTCTAGCAAGCTACTACGCATGTCCGCGGAGCTACGCGAAGGTCGCGGAGTGCAACTGCGTCTTCGCGTAGCTCCGCGGAGTGCGGCTCCGCGAACTACGCCCAGGGTTAGTAATAGGTCCCTAACCCTAGGTCAATCAGAAAGTTTCTCACATACAAGAGCCATCTATTTTTTAGTGAGTGGTCTAGTGACATACAATCTGCCATGATTTGCTTAGTTAATAAGTTTTTTTCAGATATCCAAATTCGTCGCCAAAGTAAAAGTGGTTGGATTTTTACCAGATCCACCAAGTACGGGATCCCCAATTCCATATGGCATGCGAACGTGAAAACGCTTTTAGGTGCCGCTAATAGAAATCTTAAAAATGTATTCTCTGCCACTTGCAGGGCCCTGATGTTAGCATGCCCCCACACACCCACCCCATACAGGGCTATTACCTGACATTTGGCATTATAGATTTTTAGCAGTTCTACCGGAGACCTTTTTCCCAACTTTTGGGAAAAATTTATGAGTGCTGCAATGGCTCGCATAAAAAGATGCTTTCTTGCCTCAACTGTGGCTTTCCAGTTCAATTTATCATCAATTATGATGCCTAAATAGGGGTACTGGGCCGTAGTTTCGAGCTTTTGTTTGCTATGGAATATGTCTTTAACCCCTTTTTTCCCTGTGCCTGCTATCATTACGTAAGTCTTTTTTATGTTTATATGTAAATCTAAGCTCCCCATAAAGTCTGCATACCTGTCCAAAGCCTTCTGTAATTCGCGAGGGGTACGAGCCAATATCACAGCGTCGTCCGCGTAAAGCAGAGCGGGAATCTGACGTTTTCTTACTTGCGGTAGATCCTGGCCCCCCCCTCAACATTGCTGCCTCCAGACTGTTTGTATACAGTGAAAACAGAAAGGGGGCCAGGACACAACCTTGGCGAACTCCACGCTCTACTCCAAACGACGCAGATAGTTCGCCTTTTACACCAAATCGTACTCTGGCAGAGGCTTTCGAGTATAACTCCCTTAAAAAATCTACAAGAGGAGCGTCAACTCCCATTTGTGACAGAACAGACCAGAGCTTTACATGACAGACACAATCAAAAGCAGCGGACAAATCAACATAAACCATGTATAACTTGCCTCGCTTTGCGTGAACATATTTTCCCAGCAACATTGATAGGTTCAGGGCTTGCTCTGTCGTACCGAAGCCCTCCCGAAACCCAAATTGAAGGTCGGAGAGGACCCCACCATCGTCCGCCCACTGCTGGAGACGCTCAAGCACGACTCTACCCACTACCTTGCCCAGCGTATCCAGCAGTGAGATCGGGCGATAGCAGGATACCTCCTGCCGGTCTCCTTTTTCAAATATTGGATCCATGATGGCTTTGGTCCAGGAGTCCAACAGGCCCTTCTCCATTACTGCATTAAACACCCTGGTCAACATAGAGGCCCACAGATCCGTGTTGTGTTTAAATAGATCTACGTCAGGTCCCGGGGCTTTCCCATTTTTACTAGCATTTAAGCACCTCGGAAAGATCAAATTCTAGCGCGATAGGGTATAAAACCGCACGGGGGCTACTAGTGGAAGCTACGTCAGTTCCTGTTACTGTTGGGCCTTTCTGAAATATTTTAGAGAAATGGGCCACCCAGACTGATTCCTCGATGGCTACTTCTATTCTTGGGAGATTTTTGTCATCTACTAAAAAAGGGGATTTTACCACTCTCCAAAAAGCCTCACTGTTTTTGTCTATGGAGCTTTTATGAAGTTGGTCCCACAAGGCTTGTTTTAATTCACCCTTCCTCTTCTTACGTGCAATATTATAATTTTTCTAAGTTTCCTAATTGCCTGTTGGTCTCTGTTGGTTTTGTTCAATGCTACTTTTAGTTTTGTGTGGGCTGCCGTGCAGCTGTGGTTGAACCACCCTACTTTCCTGAGTCGATCTCTTTGGACCTTTACTGTCAGTAATTCATTTATTTTTTCTAGGATTACCGCAAAGTTACTTAGAACTTCCTCCTCTGAAGCTGCTGGGTCTAAGCATCTAAGAATGAATGGATAGGCTGCTCTTATCACCTTTTCGGTAGTTTCCCCGGGGTCTACCTTCTTCCATCTTAGGGAGTATACATTGATCCTGTCTAGATGCAAGGTGTTCTGACTTAGCACACTTAATATCGACGGTGAGGAAGACTGAGAATGTGTTAAGTAAAGTTCTAAACTGAGGGCAGAATGATCACTTAATGTGTTGACTAACAAATCAAAACTCAGGACTCTGTTGGTCAGGACATTCGATAATAGCACGTAGTTAACTGTTGTTTCATGCACTCTCCCCAAGAATGTTGGTTCAAGCCGATATGAAATCGGATCTACTTTATTAGCTATCGTGAGACCTAACGCTGAGAGGACTTCGTTCAGGTACGACCCCATGCTAGAATGGTAAAAATGAACAATGGGGCCATCATATTCATCCACCAGCCCACAAATGTTACTACTGCTACGTGGGCAAGGATGCAGATTGAAATCCCCCCCCCATACAATGCTTACACTTGCTCTGTCTCCAAGATTCTGTGTCAGCTGAGAGAGTTTATCTCGCAGGTTGAGCAAGACCTTCAAGACCAATCCTTCCAAAAGGTTGTTATAGAAATTGAGCAGAGATATAGTTTCTTTATTGTTAAGGGAGAGGAGAAGGAGCTGGTAATTTTCATCCAGCTGCAATAGTTATTTTCAGTCCTTGTATTGTATTGTCTATAAAAAATAGTCAGTCCTCCTTTGGGCCTACCCATGGTTCCTGCTAATGCTGGGGTGAAATAGGTTTTGTATCCTATCAGGTGAAGTTCGGTCGTAGACCATGTCTCCTGGAGGCAGATGACGTGATGCTTCTGCAGGAAATTCAGGGCGCTTCCATCTTCAACCTTGGGGCGAAGGCCCGCAAAATTCCAAAAAATGACTTTTATTGATTGGGGGTCATTGGCTAAAGGACTGCCCACTGGGGGGGTGGGGTCAACTTGCTCCCGACAGCCAATCGGGGGCCTCTTTGTCGGTGGTGGTCAGTCAACCATCTCCAGACAGCTGTACCTATTTGTGTTCGGGATTCCTCTCCAGCTATCCCTGAAGGCTGCCTCCCTCGTAAAATTTCTGGTGAGATTGCCTCCCCACTTCTCCAAGTCTCCTCCCAGGTCTCGATGGCCCGCTCTATGCACATTCCCCTCATAGGCTGGGTCAATACAGTTCCTAGGGGGATAAAAAAAAGAAAGTCGTTTGGTTTCTATGCCTTCATTTCTACCTGGGGTTCCCCATGAGCAAATATGATCCACCGTACGTGGATCCTCAAAATTGATCAGAACGCAGTCACCCTGAATTAATTTCCTTCCATGCCCCACCCAGGGAGCCCTACGTACCATTAAGATCTTACTCGACCGATAAGGTGGTAACGGTCGGTTCATATTGAGCCAATGTTGGACCTTATTCTTTAATGCCCAGCTAGATTCCTCTGTGGGGTCTACCAACTCCGGTACGCCAGTCATCACCACCACGACAGGGCTAGCCTCAAGGGGCAGGTTAACAGGAAATCTACCATTGGAATCTCCCCTATTCCAGTCTCTATTGGTGTTTAGAGCGGGGGCCTTGGGAGTGTTATTTTCCTGCCTGATCTGCGCAGTGGATTCTTTGGGCTTCTCTACACTTTTCTTCTCTGTTACTGTAGGGGTTTTCGATTTTAAGTTTACCCCTGCAGCAGCTGTTTTTTTTCCTTGTACACCTACTGGTTTGTTAGTGAACGATTTATTTCCCCCAATCTTTGGGGCCCCATAATTTGGTGGATTTTTTGAAAGGGCAGACAGTTCGACTAAGTGTTTTTCAATGTGCAGTAGTCTGGTTTCTATCGGTAAAAGATAGAGTTTAAGTAACTCTCCCAATTTTGTTAGCAGTTGGTCATTAACCTCGTTATAATTTTTTCCCTCTGCCGAGTTGACCAGTGCCCCAATACTTCCATGTCCCAGGGTCTCGTTTGACACAGGGTTTGGGGGTTCAGTATGCCTGTTTTTTTCCCTCTCTCTATGGTTTGATCTGACTTGTCCCCCTGGTTTTTGGGTAACTCACGTGTATCATTGACCTTTGTTATTTTTGGTTTTTCCCTTTTTTTTCGTACGGCGCTCTCCCTCCTTCCCTTCAGCTGTCTCATGTCCTCTGGTGTGGTGATCATAGCTAATTCCGGAGTCTTTTCCAGCTCCGAACTTAGTTGTGAGTCAGATAGGAGTTCTGATGCCGATAAATCCACCACGTTTGGTAGGCTATGCATATCGACACAAACTTCTATCGGGCCAGACTCTCTACCCTGCTCAGGTGTTCAAGCGGTCGCAAAGTAGCCCATGGACGATCTTTTTGCTAGGTCTTGGGACACTCTACGTTCCATAAGGGAGATACCTTGGTCTATGAATGAATTTGCCCTAATGATGAAGTTATCTAGGGGGCCTATTAACTGAGCCCCTACTGCGGCTGTTTTACTTCTACTTCCTCGTGTTGTCATGATACTAGTGTAAGACACGATGTACTATCCAAATTCACCGATCTAGAAAATATATTTACAATCTATTAAAAGAGAACTGGAGCATACATACAGTTCGTGATTAGTTCATGTGACAGGAGGAGTTAGAGGAGGGGCCCGGTCCGGTCTCGCACGGGCTAGAACGGGCCCGCCCTTGGCCCGGGCTTCGCCCGCGCGCGTCCCGCGTAGGTAGGAGTGGCTAAAATAGGGAGACAGAACGGGAAGAGGACCCAGGTGAGGCAGGTTACACGCCGCTGTGGAGCCTGGTCCTCGCAGTCCCGTGGGTCCAAAGTTCAGCCCAGAATCGGCGTCTCCACAATGAGGTAGGCAAAATCAGAAGTGAAAACCACCAAGAGCTTGTGGCAATAAGGAGCTCTCAGTTCGAGCGGCTCTCGCAAAGCGGGGGCCGCGAGGCGCTTTGTAGTGCTGAGAGGCAGGACGGGAAGAGGACCCAGGTGCGGCCGGTTACACGCCGCTGTGGAGCCTGGTCCTCGCAGTCCCGTGGGTTCAAAGTTCAGCTCAGAATCGGCGTCTCCACAATGAGGTAGGCAAAAGCAGAAGTGAAAACCACCAAGAGCTTGTGGCAATAAGGAGCTCTCAGTTCGAGCGGCTCCCGCAAAGCGGGGGCCGCGAGGCGCTTTGTAGTGCTGAGAGGCAGGACGGGAAGAGGACCCAGGTGCGTCCGGTTACATGCCGCTGTGGAGCCTGGTCCTCGCAGTCCCGTGGGTCCAAAGTTCAGCCCAGAATCGGCGTCTCCACAATGAGGTAGGCAAAAGCAGAAGTGAAAACCACCAAGAGCTTGTGGCAATAAGGAGCTCTCAGTCGAGCGGCACCCCGGTATCACAGAGGAAATTCTGCCACACGTTATGTTTTCCCCAACACTCGAACGGCCAAGGGTAACGGGCCATTTGTCCTCACTGTTATTAGAGCCCGAGCAAATCTTTGTGTGAGCAGTTTTGGTAGTATCCCAAGTGACTGTACCACAGTATTGAACATTACTGGAACGAACAATAGCAGTTTTCTATCCTCACACACCACTTATTTTGTTTGTGGAACTAAGGCATACTACTTCCTACATCCAGGCTGGTCGCCTTCATTCTACCATCTGTGTTTTTAGCTCCCCCAACTCTACTACCAAGATTTGCAATTGTTCAATCACTATGCTGGTAGTAGGGGAAAACGTGCAATCGATGTCTCTGTAGTCGACCAGACAGATGCTTTGTTCCCTCTGTATTTCCACTTGTACTACTTGTCTACCATCTAAAACAAATGTCCAAAATGTAAATGCCTGTTTAGCAATAGACCGAGAAGTCGGCGATATGATGCTGATTGATATATATATATATGACATTAATCATACCCCTTTAGAAGCATAAGAAAATGTCTTAGCTTATGCCAAAAGGGCCGTCTGTAAAAAATGTGTAATATTTTATTTGACATAAGCAGCAGCCATTTTGGCTGTGGTGTCCATTTCCTTTCCTTCGTAATTCTCCCGTCCTCTGCTACTCGTCTTTTTCTGCCTGTGCTATCTATTTTAGTTGACATCCGGACTCAGCTAAAACCAATGTGCGTGCTGAGAGTTTGTAGCTGCCAGTACATCTGTTGTCTATCAAACATTTACTGCTGCCAGAAGCACTCCTACTCCCCCCTCCCACTTTGCTGTCCAAGTGGTTATTCATCTACCCTTGTTTGCTGAAAACTATTTCTACTTGTCCTTCCTATTTCTGTTCACATGCTTGCACTGCAGAAAACCTGTATAAAAGCCTTGTGTTCTGTGACTTCAGTGTACTACCTCAGGCAGCACTTGAGAGTGCTGTGTGGATGTGGTCCCACTCATAAGTGATTAATAAACTTGTTATTTATTTCCAACTCCAGTGCTGATCTCAGTGTTGTTGGTCTTTGAACCCGTGGACAAAAGGGTGACCCTGCACCAGTGTACCACTAAAAAAAGGGTACATTTCCACAGTCACTTATACTAAATCAGTCATGTACATTAGACTGACATTACAAAAATGTTAAACAGATGACCATTAAAAGAAAGTAAGAAATAGTGATCCCTGCACAGGGTGTAATAAGAGATCAAAACTAACTTTATTCCTATAGGAATTTTAGGACTTTCACCTACCCCACCATGCATAGGAGGGTGTGTAATGCAATTTATTTTCCACAATTTGATTAAGGAAATATTTGGTAACATCCCTGCAATTACATATGGTTCTGTTATGTAGGGGTGACTTACATTTCTATGAATTCAGAGAAAATACCCATGGTGGAGAACTAGGCTGACAAGTAACTTTTGAAAGTCATAAACAGTAACACTGAGTAACAAACCAAACTCAAATGTCAATGGAAAATGAGAATCACAGACAGAAAGAGAGATACGCTAACCAAAAAGGTTTCACAGAGAAGCTTGCCCCACCATCCGCTTAGGAAATAAAATCACTGCAATAGTGTTTTACAAATGAATGAAACAAACTTTTAATTGACAAATATCCACATGGCCTTCTTTATTCTTATCTAGATAATAAACCAGAATCTTCTTAACATCTATTGATCCCGTTTGTCAATCACCGTTATCCCTAAGGTGATAGCCATTAAGAGAGGACGTTTCCAAGAGAAATGTCGGCAATCCACTATATGCAGTGATGAAATTTAGAATGAAGCTCTCTTGAAGTTTAGTAGGTGGGTGGCTGGGGCGGATTTTTACATCTTTCAAGACTGTCATCACAAGAACTGTGAAAAAATGCCCAGGAAGGATACTGCTGGCAAGAGGATGGCAGTAAAATGTGCCTTAATAGAGGAGAACTACAAACCTGATTTATCCAGGTAAAGAAGATAAGTTAGTATAGTTTCTTCCTGGCACGTTCTCGTATCTGCCTTCTTCTTCATAAGGAAGCCTCTTCCACTTATCAGAATAATTGTACCGTGTGACATTTTACTTCCTTTCTTTATGACGTTTATCTAGTCTTCGCTATATTTAGATGCATAAGAAAATAAGTTACTTACCTGTAACTGTAGTTCTCCAATATTGGAAGTTTTTCATAGATTCACATACCTGAATCATTTTCCCGTCGTCGAGACGGGAGTCTCCGGTATATAAAAAGCAATGCTTAGCAGAAAAAGCGAACTGAAAAAGGCCTAGGCCCATTTCTCTTTTGCAACCCATAACCTTTGTTATGTAAAAAAGGACGAAACTTTTCTCTTAGCCAATCAGAGCTCCTCACCCTCTAGAACCCTCCTGAGAGAACCTTTTGCCCCTCAGATTTTCGGGCACTTGTGCTATAACACTTTTTGTGTCTAATCCGAGGTGAGCCTCTCGGGAGGAGGGTGGGCATGTGTGAATCTATGAAAGCTTTCAATACTGGAGAACTACAGTTACAAGTAAGTAACTTGTTTTCTTACTCCAGTATTGGAGCTTTCATAGATTCACATACCTGAATCAGAATAGCGAGCAGTAAAAACATAACACATTTTGTTTTTGTCACCTACTTCACACAAATAGGTAACACGTTTTATTTTCACATAGCAGTAGCTGTTTCAAAATATCCATAGACATATCACCCATAAATTACATATCAAACAGTCTACAATAATAAAATGTGCTTATCTTAGCAACCAAAGGAAGGCGGGATGACAACGAAGGCTCACCGTTATTGGAAAAGGTTCCTCAGCACAGCGTGTCCCACTGCTACATCGCCTCTTGCATGAGCATCCAGGCAGTAATGCCTGGTAAAGGTACGCGTACTCCTCCAGGTAGCCGCTCTGCAGATGTCCTGAAAAGAGACACCTGAAAACAGAGCAGTAGAGGTTGATACCGCTCTTGTGGAATGTGCACGAACACGTGCATTCAACCGCTTCCCCGCCGCCTGATGACAGAATTGAATGGCGTTCGATATCCATCGTGCAATTCCCCATTTTGACAACGGGAAACCTTTCCTGGGGGCGCTAAAAGCAACAAACAATTGTGTAGATTTTCTGAAAGCTTGTGTCCTTTGCAAATTAAATTTCAGGCAACGCTTTACATCCAGAGTGTGAAGAGTCCTTTCCGCCACCATAGATGGTTGAGGAAAGAATCTTTTAAGGATCAATGGCTCATACAAGTGGAAATCCGTTGGTACTTTCGGAATACATTTTGGAATTGTTCTTAGCACCAATCTGTCCTCTCTGAATTGCAGAAAAGGTTCTTGCGTTGTAAGTGCCTGTATTTCTCCCACCCTTCTGGCTGATGTCAGAGCTATTAATAGAACCACCTTCCAGGATAGGAATTTGAGAACAGTTTTGTGAATTGGCTCAAATGGTGGTTTCATCAATTGTGATAAAAAAAAATTCAGTTGCCATAGAGGAGGTGGAGGCCTGATAGGACGGTAAACTCGAAACAACCCCTTCATGAACTGTTTCACAATCCTCTCCGACCATAGAGATGGACCTGCCGAGTTTCTCCTGTACCTAGAGATCGCCGCCAAATGCACTTTAATAGAGGCATGGGCCAATCCAGGCTACGCCAGCCTTAGTAAATATGGGATGATCTGATGCGCCTCTGCTTGCAGAGGATGTAAGTCGTTCTCCTGTTACCACAAGCAGAATCTTTTCCATTTCATCCTGTATGTCTTACTAGTGCTCTCGGCCCTTGCCTTTGCTAGGATTTCTCTGCATTCTGCCGGAATGTTCAAGCGATGAAATTCTCCGTAGTCAGGAGCAAGGCCGCTAATTACAGTGATGTCGGGTCTGGATGTCGCACTTGTCCCTTCGCCATAGTCAATAGTGGCCGTAGATGTATTGGCTATGTCTCTGATAAAATGAGCAGCTCTGTGAACTAATGCTGCCTGGGCCACCAAGGGGCTATTAGTATCATTCTGCACGGTCCTTCTTCATTTTCGTGAGCACTCGTGGCAGGAGGGGAATCGGCGGAAAGGCATAGGCAAAGACGCCATGCCATTGAAAACGCATTCCCCCATGATCCTCTTTGGTGATGCCAGCTTGCCTAAGAATTGGCATTTCTTGTTCTGGGCTGCGGCAAACAGATCCACCGTTGGTATTCCCTACTTGGCAAAGATGGTCAACAGCGTGTCCTGATCTAGTTCCCACTCGTGACAGTTAGTTTTTTGCCTGCTGAGGGTGTCCGCTGTCGTGTTTTGATCTCCTGGAAGATGTATAGCCTTTAAAGTTACTCCGTGATCTATAGCCCATTTCCATATTTTCTGAGCTTCTTTTGACAGAGAAAGTGATCTTGTGCCCCCCTGTTTGTTTATATAGTGCATTGCGGTTGTGTTGTCCGTTTGCACTAACACCGATCTCCCTTCTACTCTTGGCAGGAAGGCCAACAATGCCAATCCTATTGTCCTTAATTCCAAAAGGTTTATGTGAAGGTGTTGTTCTTGTTGCGTCCATCGGCCGCTGACTTGTAATTCTTGTAGGACTGCTCCCCATCCTTCGAGAGAGGCATCTGTGGTAACTACTAATCGAGCTGGTACGGTCAGACCCACGGAGATATTGTTTCTGCGAGTCCACCACTTTACCGCCTGCAACATTGGTTGCGTGACTTTGATCTTTTCTTCGAAGGATCCCTTTGCTTGGCACCACTTAAGGTCTAACTCCTCTTGTAACGGCCGCATTCTCAGACGACACAGGGGAATGAGTGGTATGCATGAAGACATCGTCCCCAGAAACGATTTGGATTTTCGGACCGAAAGACACTTTCTTTTACTGAACTCTTTGGCTAGAGAGACGAGTCCCAATTGCCTCTCTATGGATGGGTATGCCTTGTTTTGTGACGTAACTAGGATTGCACCTAGAAATGTGATCCTTCTGGATGGTTGAAGAGATGATTTTTCCACATTTAAGGTCAGACCCAGATCTGCAAACAACTCCATGCAAGCCGAAGTTGAAGCGTGAGCCGCCTTCTGCGATGGTGCCTTTATCAATCAGTCGTCTAGGTATGGGAATATCTGGTGTTTTGTCTTCGGAGATAAGCTGCCACCGGTTCCAGACATTTTGTAAAAATTCTCGGTGCAGATTTGAGGCCGAATGGCAGCACTTTGAATTGGTAATGGTCTTTGGCCACTGTAAAACAACGGAACTTTCTGTGGGAAGGATGAATGGGGATATGAAAATATGCATCCTGTAAATCTAGGGAGGTCATCTGATCTCCTGGGTTTAAGAGTAGCAGAATATCTTGGAGGGTCACCATTCTGAATGACTGTTTCTTGAGATAGGCATTTAGAGACCGTAGGTCCAAGATCGGACGCCACTTGAGAGGATCCTTCCTGATCAAGAAGAAATGGGAATAAAATCCTTGTCCTCTTTGGGAGTTCGGCACCGGTTCTATTGCTCCGTTTCGGAGCATTGCCGAATCTCTCGACGCATCTGAGACAGGTGTTTTACTTCTTGACATGTGGGTGGCGTGGGAGGAGGGAAGTGCAGGAATTCCAGAGTATGTCCAAATCTTATTATGTGGAGGATCCATTTGTCCGATGTTATTCTCTGCCACTGATGTAAATAATAAGTTACTCTTCCCCACAGGGGAACATTTGACTGGGTAGGAGGATAAGAATCCGGAACTTGAAGGCTGTCATTGTCTTTTATTGTTGTCTTTCCCTAAACTACCTCCTCGTCCTCTGGGAGTGGACTTAGAGTAGTTTCCAGAGTGTTTCTGCCTGCCTGTTTCTGCCTGAGGCGGAAAGCCGGGGGTTCTACTTCTTTTCTTTATGGTGACAGAAGCGGCAATTTTATGGTGACAGAAGCGCCAATTTTTAAAATTGTAAATATTTTATTAGTGACGCTTTTATATTTGCACTGTATTACCGCGCTCTCGGGTGCAAGACTACGTTGCACCGAGACACACTCTTCTCACCTTTCTCCTCCCGGCGTGGCCGATTAGGGGCTACAACGCGGGGAAAGGCACCATCTTGGAGGGAGGAAGGGTTGGCGGTCCAGTGGCAGGACGCCTCCCGCCCTCCAGGATATTTAAACAGGGCTAATCTTAACTCTGTGTACTAGTTTTACTCTCCCCTGAGGCGGAAAGCCGGGGGTTCTACTTCTTTTCTTTATGGTGACAGAAGCGGCAATTTTATGGTGACAGAAGCGCCAATTTTTTAAATTGTAAATATTTTATTAGTGACGCTTTTATATTTGCACTGTATTACCGCGCTCTCGGGTGCAAGACTACGTTGCACCGAGACACACTCTTCTCACCTTTCTCCTCCCGGCGTGGCCGATTAGGGGCTACAACGCGGGGAAAGGCGCCATCTTGGAGGGAGGAAGGGTTGGCGGTCCAGTGGCAGGACGCCTCCCACCCTCCTCTATAGAGTATAAAATGTCGAGGCCATTCCGTCCGCGCAGCGGGCGGGCGCAGCGGGCGCGCCGGCGGCGCGCCAAAGGCAAGCCCGTCTGCGCCCGTCCGCGCCGGACACGGGCCTAGGGCCCCCCCCCTGGCTCCACTGCAAATGCGCGCCTCCAATACTCTCACTCCATGTTAACTGACCTCTGTCCACAAACTATGGAAAGATGTAGCAGGAATAACCCTGACTGTATATCGTCTATAACCGCACTACATTGCATGCACTGTCAGACGTCCATCCCCCTGCTAAATAAAACGGTCGGATGGGACAATCCTAAACAGACAACGCAAAAGTTTATTATAGCCCTTATCAATGTACGCTCGCTGGCTAAACATAGGCAAGAAACGGCCGATGTACTCATAGACAGGAACATTGATATAATGTTCCTGACGGAGACCTGGTTGGATAAAGCATCAGAACCAGATCTCGCGATGGCCATCCCTAAAGGATTTAAATCTTATAGGTTGGACAGAATTGGTAAGAGAGGAGGTGGGATCGCCATAATTGCTCGTGATACATTAAAAATTCGTACCACAGCAATTCCTTCCACTACATGTGAGGCTTTTCAATTTGATATATACCTATCCCCCTCCTACAACTTTAGAGGCATACTATTATATAGAAGACCAGAAATCCGTTCGGGATTCCTTGAAGAAATCGCCGCCTTTCTGGAAACCTCTGTTACTGATAAATCTATAACACTGCTAGGAGATTTTAATTTCCATCTGGACTGTAGTGAAGACAAAGACACTATCTCCTTGCAGTCAGAAATGGAGGTTTTCGGTCTATCTCAATTGGTGAGGGGACCCACTCATAACGCAGGACACACACTCGATGGAATATTTACCAATCTTGAGAATCTGCTAGTGACTGATGTCCTGCCAATGACTTGGACCGATCATCATCTGGTATTGGCCACGATACAAATTAACAAAACAGCTATCGCGATAACACCAGCCCCTAAACAAGAATCGTTCAAAGTGTGGAGAGACATTAACATTCCCAGTTTTAAGGAAGTGTTAGATAACTCAAAGCCTACTCTGTCTAATAACCCAGAAATCGCTACTGAACAATATCAAGCATGGTTGGACCAGGCCGCCAATAAATTAGTCCCAATAAAAAGGATGTCTAGAAATAGAAGTTCCCCTTCAGCCCCATGGTATACAGAGGAGCTTAAAAAACTTAAGCAACAATGTAGAAATCAAGAAAGACAGTGGAGGAAAAATTATGACAACGAAAATAAAATTATGTATAAAGAGCTCTTAACTCATTATAAGCTCTTGATTATAGAAACCAAGAAAAAATATTACACTGAGCAAATCGAAAGCGCAAAAAATTCAAATAAGAAGCTTTTCGACATAACTAAACAGCTGGCGGGAGGTGTCCCAGACCTGAACCCCCATGTTCACAAAATTTCTGTGATTCACTGGCCTCTTTCTTTTTTAACAAAGTGAATGATATTTTCTCAGTATTCAACCTTGGTGATAATCAAAACACCGATAAGGTGAACATCCCTTTCCCAAGCAATAATTTATCTTGCTTTGCTGAAGTCACTGAAGATCAAATCCAGGACATTGTTAAAACCATCAAATCAGGATCGGCGTTAGATCCCTGTCCCCTGAACACTCTTCGCCCACTAATGGACACTGTGACACCAGTCATAACCCAAATATGCAATATAATGTTCCGCACTGGTATTTTTCCTACCCAACTAAAAAAGACCTTATTAAAACCTCTCCTGAAAAAACCCGGCCTTGATAAAACCGATCTGAAGAATTACAGGCCTATAGCTAACCTACCGCTTCTTGCAAAAATAGTTGAGAAGGCCATGAACACCCAACTTACGGAATTCATCGAGCAATACCACCTGCTTGACGAAACACAATTTGGATTCCGTAAGTTTCATGGGACTGAAACAGCACTCATAAAAGCAGCAGATGATATTCGACTAATCAGAGACCAATGTGGCACAGCACTATTGGTGCTTCTAGATTTATCGTCCGCCTTCGACACGGTTGACCATAAGAAACTAGTCGACCGTGTCGAAAAAATGGGCGTGCAAGGTCAAGCAAAAAATCTACTGGCATCCTTTCTGACGGAAAGATCCCAGGCAGTTACCCTGGGTCAATTTGAATCGGCTGAACTATCACTGCCATGTGGGGTACCTCAAGGTTCATCCCTTAGTCCGACACTTTTTAATATCTATGTGTTGGACCTCGCAAAGACCATCAAAGCGCACGGGATGAACCTTACCTCATATGCAGATGATACTCAGCTAATTCTGGGTGTCAGAAACGATGGGGAAACAGTAGCGGAGAGTTTCAAAATAGGTATGCTGGCCATTGGACAATGGATGTCGGCAAACTGTTTGAAATTAAACTCCGATAAAACTGAGGTGGTCACTTTTGGCCATCTCAGTCCTAGCTGGTCCCCAGTATGGTGGCCATCATCCTTTGGAGCCGTGCCTGAACCTGCTACAAAAGTAAGAAATTTGGGCGTCATCTTTGACGACAAGTTAAATTTCATGGCACATGCCAATCAGACTGCCGCCACAGCTTTCTACAAACTACGCTTGGTCAGGAAGATTCTCCCTTTCCTTCCCAAAAATGTAGGCAAGACAATTGTCAGCGCTCTTGTCCTATCAGCACTGGATTACTGCAATGGCTTGTTTGCCAACACTCAAGCCAGGATTATTAAGAAAATGCAGGGAATCCAAAATGCGGCAGCCAGACTTCTCTCACATACCCCTAAATTCAAGCCCATAGCTGAGACATTGAGAAGTTTTCATTGGCTCCCAGTCAGGAATAGAATTAAATTTAAGACACTGTGTATTGTCTATAAGTCACTACATCACCAAGCGCCACAATTTTTGAAAGACCATCTTGTCCCATACATTCCCTCTCGGACACTGCGTTCAGCAAAACAGAACGACCAGGTTGGTCAATTGGGGAGACTGACGTTTCTTAGTGGCTGGGCCAAAACTATGGAACACAGTCCCGCAATCCATACGATCCAGCCCAAATTTGATGTCGTTCAGGAAGAAACTGAAAACTTGGTTATTCAACCTTTAAACAATTTCATGTGACCTTACAGGAGAGCAAACAAATGTACAGCGCCGAGACGCCTGCGGGCAATTGTTCGCGCTTAATAAATGCTAAAAATAAATAAATAAATAAATATTGCTGCCGGTAGGGCTGTGATGCGGAAGAATAGGAGGTGTATCTTCCTTGCTGGTATCCACAGATTCGAACTAACTCCTCAGGCACACGCACGCCGGGAGCTTTTAGAAGCACTTTCTTTTAAAATTTATTGTGATTCTGTTTGAATACTCACTGATTCTGTGTGAATTCTTAGCCTACCTTAAACAGCCCAGAGCGCTCCTAGCGCCGGCTGCAACGACTAGTGAGACGCCATTCCGGCGAGATCTTGGGCCACGCCCACTTTGCAGGCCACGCCCCCTCCGCCACAAGTAAATAAAAGCGCCAAAACTCGAGCGCCCACAGATTCGAACTAACTCCTCAGGCACACGCACGCCGGGAGCTTTTAGAAGCACTTTCTTTTAAAATTTATTGTGATTCTGTTTGAATACTCACTGATTCTGTGTGAATTCTTAGCCTACCTTAAACAGCCCAGAGCGCTCCTAGCGCCGGCTGCAACGACTAGTGAGACGCCATTCCGGCGAGATCTTGGGCCACGCCCACTTTGCAGGCCACGCCCCTTACTTCAGCTTCATTATGTGTTGTCACCGGAAGCGCAGCGGACGAGCGCAGCGGGAGCGCCGTTTGCGCGCCGAAGGCAAGCCCGTCTGCGCTCGTCCGCGCCTGGACCGGGCCTAGGGCCCCTTCCCCTGCCCGTTCTACCATTCACATTCCTAGAACCCCCATTAGATACAATGCTTTACGCCTTCGTGCGCTAAATTCCATCTCACATCAGTGCCAGCGTATTAATCTAGCAAATCAACCTCTCCACCTTCCGTACACCTGTCCAAACTGCTCGCTTGTCACTAACAATTATCAACTGTTGCCTACGATATCTACCACCAAAAAAGTATTACCTAAACTCTATTTAGCCGCTTTGCTAAATGTGCGCTCCCTCCCAAAACATAAAATTGAAATTTTCAATTTCATCGAGACCTACAATGTCGACCTCCTTTTCATTACTGAAACATGGGGCGATCTCTCCTGTGGACCTGATTTTGTCACGGCCACTCCTGAAGGATACTCTATCGTTAGACTGGATAGACCTCCTCCCAAAAGGGGAGGCGGATTAGCTATTATTTACCGTTCAAACCTAACAGTACGAACAGAAACCATTCCCATCTCTAGCTGTGAAGCTTTGTCCTTCTCGATTGCTGTCCCAAATGCACCTCCTTTCAAAGGTATACTCATTTACCGCCCACCAGGACCTCGCAGTCCTTTCCTTGCCAGTTTACCCCTGCTTTTAGAACCATTGGCAGGTGAAAGTCACCACACCATTCTGGGCGATTTTAACTTTCATTTAGAGCTTCTGGACAACCCTGATACTTCTGCTCTTTTATCTGAACTATCCAATATAGGTCTCCCCCAACTGGTTACCGGTTCCTCCCACATCGCGGGTCATCTCCTGGATGGCCTATTCTCCAGTGAGAAATCCCTAGTGATAAAGGATCTCCTTCCCTTCACCTGGACGGACCATTCTGCCATTCTCTTTAATTTTTTACTCCACCTTACTCCTCCCAGAGCCCTTACTACACCTTCAGTGAACACATTTAGAGCCTGGAAAAGCATCGACATTCCAGCTTCTCAGTCATCACTCGCGTCTTCACGACCTCCCACGATGGATGACCCTGAATTAGGTGCCAATAATTATACAACTTGGATTCAAAACACTGTCGATCAGACAGTGCCACTTAAGAGACATTCCTCCAACAGAACAACTAAGTCTTCACCATGGTTCAATGATACTCTAAGGCTAGAAAGACAACAGTGCAGGCGTCAAGAACGCAAATGGAGACGTGATTATGACCCTGAGCAAAAAGCCCTCTATAAATCCATGTTGCTGAAATATAAACAATCTATTATTACTGAGAAAAGTAATTTTTACACCTATCAAATTAATCTTGCTCAAGATTCGACCAAACAACTTTTCCAGGTAGTAACCCAACTCTCAGGACAAACTACATCTAGCCCAGTCACGTATACCCAAGAACTATGTAACTCCTTGGCTAATCACTTCCAAAAAAAAGTCACTGACATCTTCTCTCAATTCGAAGCTCATGCCAATGACACTGGACATTCTCACTCTGTCTCTAATGACCATCTTCCTTCTGCCTCGAATTCTTCCATTCCCCCGCGATCAATCCCTTTTAACTCCTTTCGGGAGTTCTCCCAGATCTCCTCTGATCTTGTGTCCCAACTTTTAAACACCACGAACTCCGGTTCCCCAGAAGACCCTTGCCCCCCCTCTATCCTTAAAAACTTTCCTGAAATCCTTTGTCCTATACTCACTGAGATATTTAACGCCATGTTCCTGTCCACGACCTTCCCCTCCATCTGGAAAAGAGCCATCGTCAAGCCTCTTATTAAAAAAAGCTCACTTGACCCCACGTTAGTTGCCAACTACCGTCCAATCGCTTGCCTTCCGCTCCCCGCCAAGATTGTAGAAAAAATCATGAATAGACAAATCTCCGACTTCATAGAGCACAACCACTGTCTGGACGAGACACAATTTGGCTTTCGAAAAGGACGTGGGACGGAAACTGCACTCATCAGGGCCACGGAGGAAATTAGAAAGGCTTCGGATGGTGGAGGTTCGGCGGTGCTTATTTTACTGGACCTGTCTGCGGCCTTCGACACGGTCGATCACTCCACCTTGATCGACCGTGTCGAATCGGCCGGCATCACGGGCTCGGCGAAGGACCTCATCGCCTCATTTCTTGCCAATCGAGTTCAATCTGTTACCTTCGGTAATTTCAGTTCACCTTCTTTCACTCTTCCTTGTGGTGTACCCCAGGGATCCTCGCTAAGTCCGACATTATTTAACATCTATGTGTCGGACTTGGCGAGGACCATAAAAACCCATCACCTGGCGGTTACATCCTATGCCGACGATACCCAGATTGTCCTAGCCATAAATAAAAACGGAGATGAAGTGGCCTCCAACTTCAATCTGGGAATGCTGGCTATAAGTAACTGGATGACACAAAACTGCTTGAAATTGAATTCCGATAAAACGGAGGTGATGTTGTTCGGAAATCTTTCCCCTGCCTGGTCTCCCACATGGTGGCCTGATGCCTTGGGACCTCCCCCCTCCCCAGTAACCAAGGCCAGGAATCTTGGAGTTATACTGGACACTAAACTCACCTTCATGTCTCATGTTAACACGGTAGTATCTTCCTCATTCTACACTCTAAGAATGATAAAGAAACTTCTACCTTACCTTCCAATGAATACAAGAAAAACTTTGATCAGTGCACTTATCATGGCCCGCATTGACTACTGCAATGGCCTGCTAGTCAATGCCCAAGAAGGTGTCTTAAAGAAACTGCAACTTGTGCAGAATGCCGCGGCCAGATTGATTACCAGACTTCCCAAGTACGCCTCTATCTCCGGAACTCTCCGGGAGCTCCACTGGTTGCCAGTGCAGAAAAGAGCCAAGTTCAAGGCTCTCTGTATCGCCTACAAGGCAATCCACGATCAAGGACCAACGTATCTGAAAGACTCCTTTCGTCCTTACGAACCTACCAGATCCCTACGATCATCAACCGCGGGACTACTTCAAGTCCCGAGGACAAAAAGAGTTTCCTGGGGAGACAGATCCTTCATAGTAACTACCACTAAACTTTGGAATAGTCTACCCTCCTACATCAAAATCTCCACTTCTCTGCTCTCCTTTCGCAGACAGATAAAAACCTGGCTGTTTAAGCAATAATCTCCTCATGAGCTAATTCGTTTCACTCAGCGCCGAGACACCTAAGGGTAATTGAGCGCTTAACAAATAGCCTAAAATAAATAAATATAAGAAGGTTGTCCTCTTCCACAGGCGCATCGAAAGGGCACCTTCCGGTACTGCAACGTTCCCAAGACTTTCGCCGTATCTGTGTCCTTTTTAATACTCTGAAGGGTCTTATCCACCAGACGTCCAAACAAGTCTTCCCCATCAAAAGGTAGATCGAGAATCTTATTTTGGACCTCCGGGCCAAAAAGGCAGTGGCTCTCAGCCAACCCTGGCGCGGTACAACTGCTGCTCCTCCTAGGGAACGAAAGGCTGTGGTAGCTATGTCCATTCCATAGCACAATCGATGACTTCAGCTGAAGTCCTCTCCCCTTCCTGCAGAACCTTCTTCGCCTCCTGCTTACTGTCTTCCGGAAGGAGGTTAACCTATGGTGCTATATCGCACCACATCTGCCTGTCATATCTGCCCAGAATGGCAAGGGCATTAGCTGCTCTGACCAGGAGAGCTGACATCAAGGAGAATCTTTTACCTGCGTTGTCTGAACGCCGTCCTTCCCTGTCCGGAGGCGCAGAAATAGGCGCTGACGGGTTTTTCGATTTTTGTTGCGCTGCCTGCGAAATGATAGAGTACGGTTTAGGATGGCCCAGCAAACACGCCGGAGGGTCAACGGGCACCTTATAAATTTTGTCCAACCTCGCGAGCACAGGTGTAACCACCGCTGGAGTTGTCATCACTTGTAATCCTTCCTTCCATACGTGGTCGATGATTGGTATGGATCTGATTGATTATTGATAGGGCTCTTTAAAGTCATAAAGAAAACAATCTGACTGAGTTGTCTTCATCGGCAGCTGAAATCTCTTTGCAGCTCTCGCCATCAAGTTGTGGAATCCACCAATATCCACTGGTGGAGAATCCGCCGGCCCTTGGGTGGGTTATGGTGGAGAGGTGATTAGATAGTCATCCCATTCTCTGTGGGGCTCCATTAGCTCCCCTTCTTCATCGTCATGATCATCCGTGGTCACCGGATCCTGGTGCTGTTGGACCTGAGGTGTTTGTGGAGTAGTGTCCAGTAGTGATTCCCTGCTGCGGACTGGAGTGGCCGGAATAGAACGGTGACGTGAAGGCAGAACGTCATGAGGGACCACTGATGGAGGAAACCTCTTCTTATAATCCGCCAACATGAATTGCAAATCCATCATCATTGAAAATGGCATTGCGACCATCTCCTCCTGAGGCCCTTGTTGGTAACGATGTTGTGAGAGGCTGTGGTATTCTTCATAACCCTCTTCTTCGTCGTCCTCTTGACATTTCACGTGGAGTTGCGATGGGCTACTAGCATACCCGAAGTGTCCGTCATCCTCCTCCTCATCCGACTCTTCCTCCTCCAAAAGGTGCGATGGAACCAGAGGAGTAATCTTGCTCGGGGAAGTCACTACCTGTGTAATCTTCATCTGTTTTTCTAGAGTTTGTCTCGTCGACGAGATCGTCGTCGACACTACCGTCGACGAAGTTGTCGTCGTCGTCGACAGTGCACTAGAACCATTCCTTGCCGACGACATAGTAATCGTCATCGACGTTCCAGTCGACAACCCAGCTGTCCTCACCATTGACGACGATCCCGTCGTCGACATGGTCGTCGTCATCACCCCCGACGATGTCGTTGTCTATGTTACCGGCGTCGATGTTACTGCCGTCGACGCTCCCGTCAACGCTGACGCCGTCGACACTAATACAATCAATGGTAGCTTCTGTACCTCTTTGGTCGTCACCGTAGACGCTGACTTCTTCGTCGACACTCTCGTCGACGATGTCGAGTTTTTGCTTTTATCCTCAGGTATACTAGAGGATTGTTTCTTGAATGACTCTTGAACCAAAGGTGGTGTCTTTGAAGGCTCAGAAGAGGATCTCTTGGATACTTTTTCCTTAGAAGTGTGTCCTTTGCTCTCATTTTCTCTTGGCTGAGTAGATTTGGAAGGACTACGCCCTGAAGTCCCTTGGGTGGTCTTTTTTAAGGCCTTCTCAGGACGGTCCCCTGAGGAATGAGCCTGAGGAGATCTTGCTCTTTTTTGAGATCTACTAGATGAAGAGGAGGATTCCTGGTCACTATCACAAGAAACCACCTCCTTTCTGGCCTTGATCTTCTGAAGCCAAATTAAAAGGCGTCCCTCATGATCTCTAAGGGTCTTGCTAGAGAAAGTGCGACATACCTTGCAATCCTTTGCTTGGTGGTCCGGATAAAGACAGTAAATGCAGTCTTCATGTTGGTCATCAGTGTAGAGTCTCTTTTTAGAGCAGGTGGCACAGGCTCTAAAAAGACCCTTTTTCTCTTTTCCAGACATTTTATAGGATGTAGATGAGAAACAGATCCCAAAATTCTCAAATCCACAAGAAAATTAGAATGAAATCAAGCTTCTACAAAGTTGGAAATCCAGAGTTTGAGCAGAGCTCAAAGGAGACTCCCTAGCACAACGTGCCGGTAGAAAATCTGAGGGGCAAAATGTTCTATCAGGAGGGTTCTAGAGGGTGAGGAGCTCTGATTGGCTAAGAGAAAAGTTTGGTCCTTTTTTACATAACAAAGGTTATGGGTTGCAAAAGAGAAATGGGCCTAGGCCTTTTTTCAGTTAGCTATACTGCTAAGCATTGCTTCTTATATACCGGAGACTCCCGCCTCGACGACGGGGAAATGATTCAGGTATGTTAATCTATGAAAGCTCCAATACTGGAGTAAACTCAGTTCAGCAACGTAAGGCTCGGGTGGAGAATCGTGCCCGACAATCTGGAGAATAGATCAAACCTACAAAAAAGCTTCGTGCTGACAGGGAAGATCTTGTCCAATTAAAATCGTCTTTGCAATGCATTTCAGGAAGTCCAGCTATTAATTAAAAAAATTGACAATGTTGCCTACAGGCTTTCTTTTTGTTATAAATTCATTTGAAAATGAAATCATACATATTTTTTTTAATCCCTCTTTCCCAAGAATTGTGATTTACATATATATTATAACTACTTCACGTGCCAAAGAAGCTCACACCATGCATATCACAACAAGAGGCTTTAAAAACACAGTAAAATTAGGTCACATCTTGGTGCTACATGCTCAAACTAATAACCATCAAATGCCTCCAAAACATGCTGCCCTCTTTCCCACGTCTGATCTTAAACGTAGTACTTTCTCATCAAGTACGCTTAACGAGAATTAAATAAGGAATACTGACATCATGAAGTAAATCTGAGTGTTAAGCACTAAGCATGATGGAAAATTACGTTCTTATTTGGCCAAACATGGAGGACCTACCTGGAAGGTTTGAACGATACCCCGGCCTGCTATACTGATTTCCGTCTGTTTGCAGGTCTCCATCCATCAAACCATCTGGGAATGGTGGGTTTGCAGCTTTCAACTCAGAATCTAGAAAATTCAGTTCACGAGTAAACTCATCACTGCAACTCCTGCACTGCAAGAAGGACAGCAAAACCAACTCTGTACTCATGTTTGATTCCATCTTGAGTTGCTCCTTCAAAACTCAACCTATGACAAAGCAAAACAGAGAAGAGTTTTTATAGCACTGACAGCACAATATGCAGTGTTCATTTGTACATTTACATCAATTACGTATTTAAATTTCTTAACCGCTAAATCTTTTCACCTTTTAAACACGCTTAATAATTTTCTTTTGAAATCCGTTTCTTTTGATATCCGTTGTGCTTTTTCTGTTTTTCTTCATCATTTGCAGCATGATCGCTTTTTAGACAAATATTGTACGACTGAATTTTGCTGGTACAATTGCTGAGAGTGTAAGCATTATTTGGGGGCGTTCATGAAGAATTCATGCTTCCCAGTGCCTCTGTGGGCACAAGAGGCGATTTGCCATGATAATACAGGACTTGAGACAGCATTCTACACTGCATTCTACACTGCCTCACTAGCCCCTCTACCCCCTCATTAACCTTTACATCCAAAAATGTTAGGTCCTCTTTGAGTAGGAATGCAAGCAACCTCAAATAAGTTTCGAATTATTTGGGCTTCTTCAATAGAGTGCAGCTTAAGTTCTATGGCACAACTATGCTGGGCATACCAGTCACACTCATGGTGTTGCACTGAGGAAGGAACAAATGGGATGGGTGGATGCTTGAACTAATCTCAGCCACTGGTAATTACTCTAAGAAGCAATTCAGCCCATTGTTTTTTTTTTTTACCCACCATGCCACCTCAAACAGGAACAAGCCATATTTGCAAATCCTACTCCAATAGGAATATAAACAACTGGTTGTGGTTGCTTGTGATTCCCACTTACAGTGGACCTGGTCTTACACTTCAGGCTTTTTACTGCAGTCATTGGAGAAGGACCAGCACTGATGTGTATGTGCTATTTACTGCAGTGTACACTAAAGTAGGGCAGGAAGATGTGCCAGTAGAATTCACTCCACCTCTGGTGCTTTGTTACTCCCAGAGCTCCAAGTGTGGAGGCGTGCCATCAGTAAATGGAGTCTATTAAATGGTGGAAACAATGAAACACAATGTTGCAATCGAACAGCACACGCCATCCCTGGTCATAAATAAGCAATCAATGCCAAAACCACCATTAATGTTTATGACTAAGTTATCTGGTGAAGCCAGCTTTCCGATCTAAAGCAGGGTAACACTATGAATATTTAGGAGACATTTAGCAAGATTTCAGAAAGCATCAGTCCAAAGTTGTCAAGTGAGCTATGGGAATGGGTAAGTCGTAAGGGTGCATGGACCTTTTTTGTAGAAACAGGGAATTTTGTCAACCATACAACTTTTTGAAACCCTGTTAGCAAAACAATTTCCATAGTAGGGAGGCATGTGTGCAGCACCTGCCTGCCAGATCCTACAGGCATTTAGCAAGATTTCAGAAAGCATCAGTCCAAAGTTGTCAAGTGAGCTATGGGAATGGGTAAGTCGTAAGGGTGCATGGACCTTTTTTGTAGAAACAGGGAATTTTGTCAGCCATATCTACTTTTTGAAGCCCTGTTAGCAAAACAATTTCCATAGTAGGGAGGCATGTGTGCAGCGCCTGCCTGCCAGATCCTACAGGCAGGCAGGCCTCACATTCAATCTCCGTGGCTGGTGGAGTTTCTTTAGAGAGCACTATCAAGAGCTGGACACTATAATTAACAATGTAATTACCATGAAGTTAATTATAATGGTGACCCCGACAGTACAGGAGGACAAAACTTCCTTCTGGGTCTTGTGGTTTAGTGGATTAATTCATCCACTGTAGGAGCCTGTGTTCGAACTTAAGGTGATAGCAACAAAGGGTACAAAGTTCCCCAAAGGAACGAGAGTAAAGACAAAGGTCTGAGGAATGTGTGTAGGGAGTGGTGGGATATCTGCACAGGGAACTGGGGGGTTCCCTTATTGGAACTAGAAAGCCTCACACACCCAGCAAGCTAGATGTCATGCTTCATCACTGGCCTTCTGCTCCTCGTCAGACTGGCGCTGCAATGTCTGACGGACACCTTATAGGTGCTCTTTGATGGAGTTCTTCTGTTCCGGCCAGTTGGTGAGTGCGTGTAAGGGGTTCTAAAATAGTGTAGTCGTGCGGGAGTGGTGAATTTAAAAGAAGGTGAAGATGTGGCTGGTTCCCTTGGTTAAAAAGGTGGGAGGGGAGATAGAAGCACAGAGTAGGTGATGGCTAGCTATCTCCACCCTCTGGTCAGGTCGACATGTTTCTTGCCTATCGGGCAATTCTTCAGGACCTATAGTGACAGTACTACACAGTGAACAACTAAATGGATAATTGTGAGAAAGGAAAAGATAAAAAATGATTACAACCCCACTAGGTCGGTAATTGGTAGGTTAAAGATCCTACTCTGGAATGATGACCCCTAGGAAAACCCTATCCGGCCCCGCAGACTGTTCCTGTGGGACCTGCACGGTCTGGTTAGGTACCTTAGCGGCGTGCGGTCATCGCCTCTGAAACCTACACCCACAGCAACCGCGAAGTCCGGTGTATCGAACAGCTGGCCGGAACAGAAGAACTCCATCAAAGAGCACCTATAAGGTGCCCGTCAGACATTGCAGCGCCAGTCTGACGAGGAGCAGAAGGCCAGTGATGAAGCATGACATCTAGCTTGCTGGGTGTGTGAGGCTTTCTAGTTCCAATAAGGGAACCCCCCAGTTCCCTGTGCAGATATCCCACCACTCCCTACACACATTCCTCAGACCTTTGTCTTTACTCTTGTTCCTTTGGGGAACTTTGTACCCTTTGTTGCTATCAGTTCGTTGGACTAGTACACTGGACCCCATTAAATATTGTCCACTGAAGGTTCCCCCCCTTTTTTGCATTATTATTCGAACTTAAGGTCACAGGTTCAAATCCAAGCTGGTCCACTCAGCCTTTCATCCTTCTGAGGTCGATAAAATGAGTACCATTGAGTTGGCCAACAATAAACATCTGTTATTCAGCACCAAGATATCGCTGGGTGAACGTGCGCTTTATAAATACACGTTATGATACTTGTATGCGCAATGCAAAACGAGGAATTTTTGGTTCACAGTGCATTTTATTTGCACATCTCCCTTTTTCAAGTCCTGGGGAGGTAGATGTGTAAATGGCGAAATTGCCCTCCGTCAACCAACTGCTGGATGGGCAAAATGAAACGGAGTTACTTACCTGTAACTATGGTTCTCCATAGATTCACATGCTTGAATCATCACCGTCGTCGTAGTGGGAGTCCCACGGTATCCTTATAAAAGCAGTAGATAATACTATTATAGGCTACAATGTAATGAACAGTCACTGGAAAAAAAACACACTTAAGTAATGGCAAAACTTTAAGTAACAGCCAATCAGGCGACAGCACTCTCAAGAACACTACCAAGAGAGGCTGAGTTCCTCAGATTTTCAAGCACATGTGTGAAACTATATACTTTGAGGAAATGAGGGAAGCCTCTCCGGGGGGGAGGGTGGGTCGCATATGAATCTATGAGAGATACTAATACTGAAGAACAGTAGATACAGGTAAGTAACTCATTTTCTTCTCCAGTATTTGATCTTTCATAGATTCACATGCTTGAATCAGAGTAGCTAGCATTTGCACAGAGAAAATGTGCATAGAAACAACAACTATATATCATTAGAGGATGGAGGATAACAATATAGATGCATATACTGCAAAAGCACAACAGCATGATATAACTTTATAATGGTAAAAACACATGAATGAAGATGAAAAAAATACCTCTAAGTCTAGGCTTACCTTATTGAAACAGATGAAGTAACACCGCCTGTCCTACAGCTGCCTCACTGTAAGTTGCCAGATCCAGACAATAATGCAGCGTGAAAGTATGTGTACTCTTCCATGTTGCGGCATGGCAAATCTTGTCCAACGGGACGCCAGCAAAAAGAGCAGCAGAAGAAGATACTACTCTTGTGGGATGTGCTCTGGCCTTGATCTTGAGTGGTTTACCCGCCTTAGTATGGCAGAGCTGAATAGTTGTAGCAATCCATCTTGCAACAGTCCTCTTTGTGACTGCAGCACCCAGTCTTTGAGGCCTATATGAGACCAGTAAGTTGGTTCATTCTGCGTAGCTGTTTAGTTCTTTGCAAATAAAACTTAAGACACCATTTAACATCTGAGGATTCTCTGCTGGCGAGAATGGATTTAGAAAAAATTTACGGAGGACATCAGGTTCATTAAGGTGAAACTGAGTTGGAATCTTCTGGATGAATTTAGGATTTTTTCTCAGTAAAATCTAGTCCTCTATAAATTGTAGATAGGGTTCTCTTATAGAGAAAGCTTGGTTTTCCCCTGCTCTCCTTGCAGAGGTAAGTGCCAGAAGCAATGCCACTTTCCAAGTGAGAAACCTGAGCTCACTTTTGGCTTTAACTGTGGTTTCTTTAGTTGAGATAGGACCACATTGAGATGCCATTCTGACGGAGGAGGCTGAATGGGAGGAAAAGTCTTGAATAACCCTTTCCATGAATTGTTTGACGATGCAAGAGGAGCGCCTGTATTGGGAGATGGCTGCGAGGTGGACCCTCACTGATGCGTACGCCAGTCCTGACTTTGCCACAGACAGTAGATAAGGCAAAGACTTGTTCCGGAGATGAGAGAACAGGCACGAAGAACAAGAACGCTTTTATTTTAATCTGTATGTTGTATTGTTCGACTCAGTTCTAGCCCTAGACAAATCATCCCTACATTCATGGGGGATGTCTACATCTTTGAATTCCTTGAATTCAGGTGCCAAGCATGCAACTGAAGAGAAGCAGGGTTTGTCCTTTTCTCATGGGTAGTAGAGTCACTATCAATGGGAGTCGATAATGCTTGGACTCCGAGTAGGAGTAGCTCTGTGAACCAATGCTGGCGGGGCCAACGTGGAGCAATGATGATCAGCAAGGAAGGTTCTCTTTTCATCTTCATTAGAACCCTGGAGATAAGAGGGCATGGGGAAAAGCGTAAGCAACGATTCCTGACCATCTTATCAAAAACGCATTCCTCCATGACCCCCTCTGAGGTTCCCTGCTGGCAAAGAACCTGCATTTTCTGTTCTCTTGAGATGCAAATAGGTCTAAGTTGGGTGTTCCACATTTCCGGAAGATGGCGTTGAGAATCAAAATATCAAGTTCCCACTCGTGACATGTTTGTCCTATTCTGCTCAAGGTGTCTGCTAGATTGTTTCTCACTCCTGGAAGATGGTCCACCTTGATGATGATGCAGTGCATTAACACCCACTCCCAGATCTTTTGAGCTTTCAACGATAGTTTCAGAGACCTTGTTCCTCCCTGCTTGTTGAGATAGATGCTCGTATTCTTGGGAGAAATTACTGAAGAGCTAAGAAAATAGCCCTCAATTTCAGGAAGTTGATGTGCATCTTGGAGAGATAGACTCCATTTGCCACAGGCAAGGAGAGAGACTCCATTTGCCACAGGTCTTGAAGGTGGGCTCCCCAGCCTTCAAATGAAGCATCCGTGGTCAGAATGAACTCTGGAAGTGGAGAGAAGAATGTCAGGATCACAGAGAGATTGCTGGCAGACTGCCATCAAGGAAGTGCTTTCTTATGATCGGAGTGATCTGAATAATGTCCTTGAATGATTCGATCACCTGAAGCCATTGCCTGTCCAACTGCTCCTGGAAAGATCTTATCTTAAGACGTGTGTGGGGTACCATGAGGGTGGCCGAGGACATCATGCCGAGAAAGAATATGAGACGGACAGAAGCGAACTATTTTTTGGCTAGACTGTGAACCAGCAGTAGTATGGTGTTTTGCCTTTGTGTGGATAAGAATGCCTTGTTTTGGAGAGTATCCAACGTCTCTCCGAGAATATGCATCCGTGTAGAAGGTGTGAGAAAGGATTTCTGGTAGTTGATTGCAAGCCCTAGAGAGTGAAACAGTTGCAGGTAGATGGATATGGCCTCCAAGGCCCGGTGAAGAGAAGGAGCCTTCACTAGCCAATCGCCGAGATACAGGAAAATCTGCAGGTCGCGTAATCGTAGGTGTGCTGCCACGGAAGTGAGACATTTGGCAAATATCCAAGGAGCTGAGCGAAGGCCGAAGGGAAGGACCTTGTACTGATAGTGCGTGCCTGCCACATTCAAATTGAGAAACCTTCGATGTTTGGGATGGACAGGAATATGGAAATACGCATCCTATAAATCAAGGCTGGACAGAAAATCCAAATGGTTCCGAAGATATAATATCTCCTGGAGGATTATCATGCGGAAGGATTTTTTCTGTAGATATTTGTTGAGCTTTCTGAGGTCCAGAATGGGACGCCATTCTCCTGAATTGTTCTTCACAAGAAAAAAGCGGCAGTAGAAGCCCATTCCCCTTTGACAGCGTGGTTCTCTTTCTATGGGTCCCTTTTGCGGCATGATAAACGCCTCCTTATTGAATAACTTAAGATGGGATGGCAGATAATTTTGTGGTGGATGAGGAGGTGGTACTGTGACAAACTCCAGGGTATGACCATACTTTATTATATCCAGGACCCATTTTTCTGTGATAATTTTTTGCCATTGACTGAAATAGCGTGAGATGCGAGCTCCTCTGGCTGGAATGATAGGGGAGAGTGCAGCAGGCCCCGGGACATCGTCCCAGTTTCCTAACAGTATCCCTGGATTGTACAGATTGTTTACATCTGGGTTGCCTGGAGTATGTAGTCTGTGGTGTTGCACAATATGTCTGTTGATGTTGGTAATAAGGGCGAAATGAGTGATAGGTCTGAGGTTGGTATTTCTGGTAACCCCCACAGAATGAATGTTCCGCTACCACAAAAGGGGGCCTTCCAGTTTTGGAGAGTGCACAAAGCTTTAGTTGCTCTCAACCAACCTTGATGTCTAAGGACGGCAGCTCCAGCGAGTTGACAAAAGGCCGGGGAAGCTACATCCAAGGATGCATCGATAATGTCTGAGGCAGATATTTCACCTTCTCGAAGAATCTTTCTCACCTCTGGTGTCTTGTTTTCGGGAAGGAGGTCCACGTATGGAGCCATATCGGACCACATTTGGCGGTCGTATCTGCCTAATATCACTACTGCATTGGCCACATGCACAGTAGTGCCTGAGGGGCTGGTAAACCTCTTGACAATGTTATCAAGGTGCTTCCCTTCTTTATCAGGTGTAGCGGTGATAGGCGCTGAAGGATTCCTTCAACAATGTGTATAGTGAGTTACCCTTTCTGGCAGGAAAAGGATTGGGTCAACAAAATAAAACCAAGACATGGACACTAGACTAGTGATGACAATAATCCACTATACTCTCGCTAAAGATATGAGAATATAGTAACGTACGATCTGGGGTTGCTAAGTGTTCGGGGTTACCAAATAGAGGGAAAACAGTTTAAACATGCGATATAAATCTAAGTGCAACTGTGAAAAAATCTGGACCTAACGATATGTATTATGATATGTTTTCTAGAAAATATTTAGCTGTGAACGAGTCCTTGAAGACGGGTGCAGAATAGAAAAAAAAAGCACAGAAACGCCGCGTCGACAATTTCGTTCTTGTAACAATTTTTTGTTTTATGAATATGATTATGTAATGTTTATGTTTAAGTACCAAATTAGTGAAGTTTTAAATGTTTTTTAATTATTCCTTGGAAAACCTTTTTTAAATGTGTGAATAAAATTGTGTATATGATTTGTACATACTACTACCTAAGATTACTTATTCTAATAAATGTATGAAAATGTTTTAACTAACAAGTATGCCTCATGGTTTTAATGATATCTTTATGGTCCATACATATTGAGTTGTAAATTTGGTAATCAGCGTAACACTGCAACCCATTCCTTTATTGCAAATCATCCCCCAGTTGGGATCTTAAGCATTTCTTACTCCCATGATAAGGAACCCTCTTTTTGTTAGGCTGAAGGATTCCTTGACATCTGTTGTGCAGCTTGAGTTATTACCGAGTCTGGTTTCGGGTGTCTTACCAGACAAGCTGACAAATCATCATGAGCCTTGTATTTTATTATCTATTCTAGGCAAAACTGCGATCACTGTAGCAGGTGTTCTCATGACTTTCACACGTTCCTCACAAATATGGTCAATTATAGGGATTGCTCTCACAGTCTTCAATTGATCTTTAAAATCGTAAAGAAAGCAGTCAGACTGCTTGACTCTTATCAGTAACTGAATGCGAGAAGCTGCATGCTCCATCAATGTGTGGAAACCGCTAATGTCCTCTAGCGGAGAATCTGCTGTCTGAGGAGATGGGGAAGCAGGTGTTGAGATCATGTAATCTTCCCACTCATTGCCAGCTGGGCTTGTACCTTGAAGTTCACCTTACTCTACATCACCATCATCAGAGATGTCATGCTGTTGGGGAGGTAGAACACTAACAGTTGCTGGCGACATCCTAGGCGAAGGCTCAGACAGGCATGGATGAGATGCTGGTGGCGGTGGAGGTTGAGGTGCACTCGTCGATGAAGGAAAATGAGTACAATAACCCTGCAACATGTCTTGCAATTCTTGGACTAATGCCACAGAAAGGTGGACCTTGGGTTCACGAACAGGTTCCATGTATTGTATCTTTGCATGTGGAGTGTGAAAGTCCTGCTGATAATAACCCTCATAGTGTTCTTCATCATCGTCCTGAATCTTGACGTGAAGCTAAGAGGGACTGTGAACAGGGCCAAACATGTCATCTTCATCAGACTCTTTAAAAAATGTTGAAGGAGGTAATGGCAAAATCAGTGAAAGATTCTCAAGAAAACGCCTCGTCGACGGATATAGAGGTGGAAGTTGTAACGTCAGCAGTCGTTTGAGGTTCGATGTAGAATGCAGGGTCGTCCGCTTTGTCGACGGCAGTGGTGTCTGTCGTCAACGAGGAAATAGTGGGAACTGATGATGAAATTATCATCGCCGTCGATAAGGATACTGTTGTCATTGTTGCGGTTGTTGAGGACGAAGAGGTGGTCGTCGACAGAACAAACATTGTCGACGAGGGAGAAAGTCAGTATGGGTACCTTGACCCCCACTACAAGCATCATCGGTGGAGCCGCCGTTGATGGCGCATCAGAGACATTTGTCAACAATGTTTTTTTCGATGACAAGATCGTTGATGGCATTGAAGAGAAACGTGCCCTAGCGGTGATTTCTGCATCAACAGGTACCCAGAGGACGGTGCCGTCGACGACAGAAGCTTTTTAGAGACTGTTATCTTCATAAGTGGAGTAGTGTGGCTCACTGGTTAGAGGCAGCAGGCCTGAGAGCAGAAGTCAGCCCGGGACCAGGGTTCAATTCCCGACGCGGCAGGGTCGCGGACCTTGGTCAGCGGACTCGATAATTCTCGCTTCGGTGCTTACTCTAATCAGGGGTTCCACTCGGCAACTCTGGGCATTAGCTTGCCTAATCTCCACAACGGCCCCACCAATTCCGGGGATGCCTGGCTCCACCTTGGGGACTCCCAGCAAGGGACCATCCCACAGGGAAAGCCAGGACGGGTTCCCCAGAGTTATACAGCGCCGGGACGCCCCGTTGCTGGGGCAGCTGTGCGCTTTACAAGTATATTACATTTACATATTACATAAATGGCTCTAAAGAGGGTTTCATATGTTTTGAGGTCATATGGGTTTACTCCTCAACAAGAAATGGATGCTTTTCTTTTGTGAGGGACCGGCAACTTCATGACAGGATTTTTCAGAAGCTTCTTTATTACCCTCAGGAGATTCTTGTGACCTCTCTCCTTTTAGATTATTCCAGAGAGGTATGTGAGGCAGAGCTTTCTCATCATCAGACGTCATCAGATTTACTTTTAAATCTCTCTAGCCAAATCAACCACCTACCCTCTCTATCTTTAAGGGTTTTGGATGAGAAAGTTCTAATAATCTTGCAGTCATTTACCTTAAGCTGGGGGTACAAACCGTAAATACAGTTCTTTTGGGGATCGTCAGCATGGAGTCTCTTCTTACTGCATGTTCCACCTGACCTGAAGAGACCTTTCTTTGAAGAATCCAACATTTTCTAGAAGATATCTGGTAGTTTTTTTGTTGTTGTTTTTTAAAATAATTTTTTTATTGATAAACAAAAATACAATAACAACAAACAAGGCATTAGATAGAATATTGGCGATCATGCGTCTCCATAGAGAGTTACTCCGAGTATACAGGAGAAATCATACGATTACAATCAGTCGTGTAGGGGGGGGGGGGCAGCGGGGAAACAATGCAGCACTGAAAGTATTAAACAGTACACGGAATGTCATTTAGGGGGAAAGGGGAACATCAGGAAGTAAGTCTTGCAGGGGAGTGCATATGTTCCCACGAAAGGCATTCCACTGAGACCAGACTCTGTTCCATTTCCTAGGTCTACCCCTCGCCAGATACACCGTTTTCTCCCTAAACATGCACCAATCCATGCCCTCCTTCCATATCGAGACCGGGGGCGACCTCTGGGAACCCCACAACTGTGCGATGTCTCTCTTAGCTATCATGTTACCAAGGGTCGCCCAACTGATCTGAGCAACAGTGTAATCATTCGGCTCCCACACGTTCAGCAGGCAGCGCCTTGCCTCAGGCAGCAACGACACTCCAGTAACTCTTTCCATACCCGCATGCACTCGGGCCCAAAACCCCGCCACCACCGAACACTCCCACAGAATGTGAAGGAAAGTTCCAGGCATACCACAACCACGCTTACACAACCCATCCAGCGAATAGCCCATTCGCACCAGACTCGGACCAGTGACATATATACGGTGCAGGATCTTAAGTTGAACAAAGCGAAGACGGGCAGGAATGGCAACCTCCTTGGGCGACGACAACGCGGATTGCCAGTCTTCATCATCCAATTCCAACCCATCCTCAGTCCACACCGCTCTGAGACGCACAAGTAGATCAGCACGATTATTGATCAATTTTTTATAAATCAATGAAATCGTGCTGTCAGGGACATAACTGTCCAGTATACGGTCCTCAAGAGGAGAGGACTCGGGGACGTCAGTGCCCACAGCGAAATCCGACAGCAAAGCATGGTGCACCTACACATATCTGAAAAATTCCCTGTCTCCGAGCTCATATTCCGTCCTCAGCACCTGAAAGGTTTTAACATTTTCCCTGGTCCAGAGGTCGCCCACTCTGCTGATACCAATCATGTCCCATTTCTCAAAACCTTTCGTTCACCATAAGCAACCCAATCTTTCAGATGCATATAATGGAGCCGCACAAGTCAATCTATCACCCAATCCAAAAGCCGCATTCGCATCTCGCCAAACTCGCACAGCAATCCTAGTGGGCCCAGATAACATCCTACAGATCCCTTTGGAATAAAGCGCCCTGCTATAATTCCCGCCCGGTAAAAGGTGTTTATCCATCTCGAAAGCCGGTGAAGGACCCGGTACGTAGGTTGCATGGTTAATCGCACTCAATTGAGAGGCCCAATAATAACGCCTGATGTCTGGGAGAGTGATGTCCCCATCGTACCAAGGGAGCGTAAGCTTGGGGAGAGCAATACGCGCGCGCCCGTCCCAAAACAAACGTCTCTGCAGGCTCTCCACTTCCCGAAAAAAAACGGAATGAATACGGTTAAACGAGTTCTGGAGTGCGTACAAAAATCTCGGCAGCGCCATCATCTTAAAAAGAGCAGCACGCCCGAGCGGCGACAGTGGCAACCGAGGCCAGCGCGAGACATCGAGCTTCAGTCGCTGAAGCGGGGGAAGCAGGTTGCGCTCGTAACGGACCGCAGGATCCAGGGAAATATAAATCTCCAAATACTTGAACCCTGACTCGGCGACTTGAATCGGGAATCTGCGAGGCAGCGGGGGAAGCGCTCCTGTTAACACATAGACACAGGATTTCGTCCAATTAATAACAAGACCAGAGTTCTTCCCAAAGGAGGTTAAAACGTCAAAAAGCACATTCATGGATTTCTGGGGGGATGTAAGATACAGAAGGATGTCATCCGCATAAAGCGAAATACGGTCCTCGAAGTCGGGAGTCCACCTAATGCCCTTTATCGAGGGCTACCAACGGAGCCATGTGGCCAGTGGCTCTAGCGCAAGGGCAAAGAGCAAGGGAGACAACGGGCAGCCCTGCCGAGTGCCCCGTCCAAGAGTAAAAGTGCCAGATGCCTTCCCATTAACCACCACCTGAGCCAGAGGCTTCTCATTAAGAATGCAATGAATACAGGGCCAAAACAAATTTGGCGAGTGCCGCCCAGAGATAAGGCCATTCAATAGTATCAAAGGCCATTGTGGCATCTAGGGAAGCCAAAATGGCCGGCTCAGAGAGGGTCCCGGCCCTCGCGAGAACTCCATGAAGTCGCCGAAGATTGAGGGCAGTATTGCAATGTGGTATAAAACTGGATTGATCCGGATGGATCAAATCACAGATCACCTTAACCAAACGGTTAGCCAACAATTTGGCTCAAATTTTGGGCTCGGCATTTAAAAGGGAGATGGGCCTATAAGAGGCACAACGATCACGCGGCTTACCCTCCTTATGTATTACCACGAGAGAGGCCAGCCGTTGATCCGCGGGGAGGGAACCAGATTCCAGCGCCTCAAGGAACATATCCTTCAGATAGGGCGCCATTTTGTCAGGCTGCAATTTGTACAATTCAATGGGCAAACCATTAGGGCCCATAGCCTTACCAGAACGAAGGGAGCGGATGGCAATTGCTATCTCATCGATCGTGAGCGGTGCGTCCATGAGATCTCTATCAACATCGGAAAGACAGGGCAATGCAATGTCCCGCAATAACAACCGGGAATCCTCCTCGTCTCTATCACAAACTGAAGAATACACAGTACGGAAATGGTCCACAAAACAACCAATGATCCCAGCCGGGTCAGTCACACATACTCCATCCGACCTTTCAATGACAGGGACAACACGATTCGCTCTTTCTTTCTTTTCAAGCCACGCAAGCAATTTACCAGCCTTGTCACCCACATCATACAGCCTACCCTGTTGCTCTCTGTTCATTACCTTAGCAGCGTCGGTCACCAGGGCTTTATAATCAGATTGTTTTAAGCTGAGGGAATGGAGTTTGGCACGGGTGACACCAGCCTCGAGGTCACTCTCAATCACAGTTATTTCAGCTTCAATGCGTACCAGTTCCTCACATTTAGCCTTCTTGGCGCCAGCAATCAAAGACAAGGAATGTCCACGTATAACAGTCTTGAAAGCCTCCCACAATGACACAGATGAAGAAACAGACCCCACATTATCAAGGAAGTAATGATCAATGGATTTTATCAGCTCCGAGCGGATCTTGGGATTCCGGAGATACCAGGGATTAATGGAAGCAACCCTGCCTTCGCTGCACACCCCAGCTTCCACACTGAGCCACAAGGGGGAATGATCTGAGATGCCCCTGGGAAGATGACAGATTTCCCTGATAGAGGAGGATTGGGCTGCTGGCATCAAGAGATAATCAAGCCTAGAGAGGCTACCGTGGGCTCCTGAATGGAAGGTGTACTGTAACTGCACAGGATGCATCAACCTCCAACTATCTATCAGCCCGAAAGTTTCCAAAAACCCACTCATCCACAACTGAGATCTAGCCAAGTCTCTGGGAGGGTAGCGATCCGAAGTGCCAGAGACAACAGAGTTAAAGTCCCCACCCAGGATTAAAAGACCTTCAGGAAGCCCTAGAACAACCCGTCCAATATCAGCAAAGGTGGGGGTCTGCAGGCCTGGGGGGACATAGATCGTGAGTATGGAGAGCGACTTCCCCTCCCATCTACCAGTGAGCGCGGCGTAGCGCCCCCTGTCGTCAAGTATTACATCATCAATCTCAAAGGGGAGGGAAGACCGAACCAAAATACCCACCCCCCAAGAGCCAGAAGTAAATCCGGAATGAGCAACCAAGCGTCGTCTATTCATGGCTTGACAAGCTTTACCAATTAAATGTGTCTCTTGCAGAAGGACAAAATCAGGAGAATGACGTCTCAAAAACTGCAGCACAACCCCGCGTTTTATCCTGTCCCCCAACCCGTTGACATTCCAAGACAGCAGTCTCAACTCACTAACCCCCATTCCGGGAGAGACTACAGAGCACACCCCACAAAGAACACACAGATCGAAACAAAGAATACAACACGATGCCTTGCGAAAAAGAACAAACAAACAAACACCCCCCACCACCCCCCATCTCAAACCCGTTACAACTCCCCCCACCCTGCACCCCTGCGTGAGACTCAATAGCCACCCCAACTTGCAGTGTGCCTGTCGCCCAGTCATTAAACTAGTCTAAACAAAGAAACCCAGGAGGAGGAAAGAGTCCCATTTCACTCCCGCCACCCCGGGCCAATATAGAACAGGACAGAAAAAGACTCAGCTGAAGTACCATTGAAAGGTTCAGACATCGGGAACCACAGTGTCACTCTTGCTCCGGCAAACCACCCTCGGCACCGCTAGGGTGCTCGGATCAATCATCCCTTTTAGGCAAAGAGTCAAGCCAGTCACTGACCCCGTCCGGACGATCGAAGAAAAATTTCCGATCCTCATATTCGATCCGAAGTCTAGTTGGGAACAGCATGGCGTACTTAAGGCCCAAGACACGTAGCCTCCGTTTCACACCCTGAAAACCCATTGTCTGCCTTTGAACCAACTGAGTAAAGTCCGGGTAGAAGTTAACTGACGTGTTCTCGAACTTCACCGGGCCGCTCACCCGAGAAGCCTGCAGGATGGCGTCTCTGTCGCGAAAGTGAAAAAGTTTTGCAATGATAGGTCTCGGGGGGGGCACCCAGTTTTGGCTTACCACCCGGAACTCGATGGGCCCGCTCAACGGCGAAGAACTTGCTGAGCCCGGAGGGGGCGAGATGATTTAAAACAAGATCTTCCACCAGGAGATCGATCAAAGAATGTTCGTGGTTCTCAGGGACTCCAATAATGCGTACGTTATTACGCCGTGCCCTATTTTCAAAATCCTCAAGCCGGTGTGCCATCAAGTCGTTTGAGGAACGCAGGTTGTCGACTTTAGTCTGCATGTCGGAGACATCGGTAGTCAGGCTGGAGGTCTTCAAATCCAAGGACTTGACCCTCTCATTAGTTTTCGCCAGGTCCGCTCTAATCAAGGCGACGTCGACGGCCACCGTGTCGATCTTCGAGGCAAGAGCCTCGTATTGTTGACCCATCGAAGCCTTCATGCTGGCGATGGCGCTCATGACATCCTGTAGGGAAAGTTCAGGAGAAGCAGCGGGGTCAGGTCCCAGATCTTCAGGAGTACGGCTGGTGCCACCGGGAGATCCCTTAGGATGGGTGTAACGATCCATAACATTGGTTTGAATCTGGCCCCCTCGGAGAGGCGTCTTAGTCTTGCGCTTCTCAGGGTCGGGTCTGGTGGCCATATTGAAAAGGGTGCCCCGAAGGGGCCCGCGAGACCTGGTGAAAATGGCCGTTTATGGCAGGGCCAAAAGTCAGCAAAAGTGAGCCAAAGTAGGATAAAAGCTGGAAAAGTCGAATGCAAGATGCTCACAGATGAAACACGTTGCAGAGGGGCGAAGCCAAGCCGGATCAAGGGTAGATCTGAGCCGTGTTACGATCGATCGAGGCCCGGAGTAGGAAAGCGAAACCGAAAGTTAAGAAGAGGCCGTCTGGGGGGAAACCCCTTCGGCCGATGTTATTCAACTACTCCACGGCTTGCTGGCTAATCGAGCCCCCGGCCACGTACTGGGGCAGGCCGCAAAAGTTGAAGTCGATGTAGCAGTGGCCCCCGACGTCCAAACGAAATTCTCAAAGAAGTATTAAGTTCAGCCAAAGTGCATCTTCAAAAGCCCATCTTCGAAATCAGGATATATTTCAGGATAGTTGCGAAGGGCGGCGAGGGTCCCGGGAGCTCTGTGCTCACGCGACCATCTTGGATGCTCGCAAAGCTCCTCCTCATATCTGGTAGTTTTGAAAGAAAAAACTGAGCACAGTTCACTGACATACGACGTGTAGTAGAAAATCTGAAGAACTCAGCCTCTCTTGGGAGTGTTCTACAGGGTGCTGTCTTCTGATTAGCTATTACTTAAGTTTGGTTCTTTTTGACAAAAGAAAGTTAATAGGCTAATGCAGTGACTGTTTATTGCATTGCACTACGACGACAAGGATGATTCAAGCATGTGAATCTATGAAAGATCCAATACTGGAGAAAAGGGAATTTCACCCATCCCTAGTGAGTGGCACATCTACTATTGGTTATAGCTTTTCATTGTGGTACTTTTACTTTTGTATTATTTAGGACAAGAAAAGGTGGCAATGAAAAAAACACATTTTACTACTCTTGAATGACATGAGGCAACTTGAGAACTCTACCAGTCACCACCATTTGGCAAAATCTCACACACAACTAGGAATGAGTCTGCGTCAGGTCTGGCCTGTTGCACAGCCTTATCATTTTCCAAAAAGAGAGACACAGCTCTATACCAGCACAATACTTCTAATTTTAAGCCCTTTTGTGTTCCCAGCTAATTCATTCTTCCGAGACTAGCATGGCTCTACCAATAAACCTCAACTCATGATTTACTCCATCATCTGCTCTTCTATAAGGGAAATTCAAATTAGCCATGCGACTTCTATCCTAACTGGCAGGTCCCCAAACACTTTTGATACATCTACCAATGCACATCAATTCCTGAATTGCAGTAACCCCTGCCCATGCCATTTGCACTGTGACACCATAAGTAGGCTTTAAAACACCTCTATCACCACTTTTTGTGGGAAAGGGGAATTATTTCAGACTGAGAGTTACATATGTTACTGTATGATGTAAAAGGTTGTCCGGGAAATATGATGGTTCTAGTGTCCATCTGAAATACTGCATAGTTAATCCCATTAGGGTAAATAAAAACAAATAGGTGCCTACCTGAACGGGGAAACCACTCAAGTCCCACAATAGCCCTCATTCTATTTCTATTAATTTTATATGGAGTTTTCATAAAGCATTAATAACCATCCTGAGGTAACTCAAGCCCCAGAAGCTACATGTAAACCTATTCTAAGTGCAAATCACTATATATATCTCTATACAGATATATACAAGAAAGAAGTGACTCAAACAGCTGGATTCATCAAAGAACAAAAATATATTCCCACTACAAAGTGTCCGCTTCTACCTTCCTCAGGTAGTGCAAGCTGGTTTTGCTCGGTGGCTGCACAGATGACACAGCTGAATTTTCAAAAAGCATCATGAGTGAAGATTTCATTTGGAATGTGGAATCAATGCAGTCCTGAGAGCTCTTCAGACAGGCAGCAATCAGGTGGTATTGTCAGTAATGTTCTGTCCATCTAGATGCAGTGATTTAAAACGGTACATCCAGAGGTTTTCTCTGGAGTTTAGTAGTTCTACGGGTGGGCGGAATCCGCGTAGCCAGTCCACGGAGTTGGCAACAAACTCTGTGGCACTCTGCGTAGCTCCGCTACGCCGCTTGCCTCCACCCCCTATTATTAATATAACTTAAAAGTATATTAAAAAGACTTACCTAATGCGGAAGAAAACGAGAAGGGCAGCCCGGGGACGCCACAGTTTAAAGGCAAGTATTTTTAATATACTTTTAAGTTATATTAATAATAGGGGGGGTGGAGGCAAATGGCTGGCCAACTCTGCTCCGCTGCGGAGCTGTTGAGTTTTGCCTACTTGGCGTTCTCTGCGGAACGCGGATTAGGCAAAACTCGGCACACTTCACGGGCGGAGCGGAGTTCTCCACCCACGGTTAAGTAGTTCTTCCTTTAAGACATGTTCCACAGGGAAAATCTTCAGATCTGATAGTAAATGATCCACAAGGTTAAAATGATTGGCTATAGGCTGGTCAATTTTCTTATTAATTACTGCTGATTTGTAGTTCCTGAATCGTGTACGATGGTCATTCACTGTTTGGCCTATTGTTTTTTTACAGCTTTGGTATTGGCACTGAATCACATAAATAATGCATGCTGAGTGACATGTAAGATGCTGTCTTATTCCATAGGTCCTTCTCGGTACAGAACTAGTTACTGATGATGTTTGCAAAAGGTGTTCACACATGATGCACCTTTTAGAGTCACAGCAATGAACCCCCGCATCTGTTCCAACGTGCTTGAATTCAGCTCTCACAATAAGAGATCGTAAATTGGGAGGTCTGCGGTAAGCAATGACTGGCGATTTTGGAAAAACCTTTTGCAATTTTTCACAAGTAGACAATAAGGGAAATGTTTTTTTAATTATATTTCTGTGGTTGGGAGCTAATGGATGATAGTCAAGCACAAATGGAGTTGTGTCACTTTTGCTTCTGCTGTTGGTATTCCAAATAAGTGCTTTCCTGGGTAACTGCAAATTATTATTATTATAATTAAGTTTATAAGGCGCAACATCTACCCAAAAAGGGTTTCCCGGCGCCAACCAGGCCACAGAACAAATGCCTGATTGAAAAGCCAGCTTTTTAAAGATTTGCGGAATTGGACATAGGCCGTTTTATTCCGAATAAATGAAGGGAGCGAATTTCATAAGGAAGGGCCAAGATAGGCAAACGATCAGCCACCCATCCGGGATAGTCTGACTTTAGGCACAGAGAATTTCCCTTGGGTGGACGAGCGGAGGCACCGGGAAGGCAAATTAAGATAAATTAGGGATTGCAAGTATCGGGGAGCCATACCTGTTTTGATTTTAAACATAGCCCAGGGCCTTGAACTTAATTTGGTTCTCCACCCTGAACCAGTGGAGGTCCCGCAAGTGCCCAGAAACAAAAGAAGCTCAGCAGAGCAGTCTTGCAGCTGAGTCCTGGACCAACTGTAGCCTACGAGTCCCTTCTTTGTTTGCCCCAGGTAAAGAATGTTACCGTAGTTCAGTCTAGAAGTGACAAGCGCCTGGACTACTGTTCTTAGGGTATGTTTTGGCAACATCCAAATAATCTTTTTTAGCCATTTTAAGATAGTGAAGCATGTGGCAGCTACCTTGCATAGTTAGTGAGTCATCTATGATGACGCCCATATTGCGGACTTGAAAGGAGGGCTGAGGTAGAGTAGGCCTGTGCTGAGGGCCCCATAGATCTCTACTTTTCCCCAAAACCAGAACTTAGGTCTTCTCTCCGTTGAGCTTGAGATAATTAGCCTACATCCATGAGGCAATTTTACCCAAGCCCAACTGGAGGGGGGAAGTCTCAGCCGCCCTCTCCATTGTGAGCGAGAAGATAATCTGGGTGTCGTCTGCATAAGAGAACAGAGACAACCCAGCTTCTTCAGCAACATCCGCCAAAGGTCTAACATAGAGACTGAATAGTAGGGGGCTGAGAATGGAGCCCTGAGGTACACCATAGCGCGAAGGAATGATCTCAGAGCTAGCTACTGGAAAAAAAACGTAGAAGGTCCGATTGGCAAGAAAGGAAATAAGCCAGTTGAGAGCAGGACCACAAATTACCAATGATCGGGGCATGGTCTGCAGCCCAGGATGGAGTTCGCATAAGCAACGAGCTCCGGGCAAAGTGCGCCAAACTCCGTTTATTATCCTGGACCCTTTAGTGGCATACGGACTGCTAACCTCGAGTCCTGAGGCGGTTGATGCCTGGACCATGTTGCTGTTATCCTGAGCTACACAAAAGGGGATGACGGACGGAGCGCCCGAGCAAATCAAACACTCACCCCCAGTCAACTGATCTGGGTTCAATCCATCACCATTCCTTAGCTCACTCAGCTACCCCAGTTCAGACATGGCCATATGCAAATCAGTCTGACCCTGTGCCTCATGGGAACAGTCCAGCCCGAACTGCCAAGTCATGTCTTCCCTGGACCGGAAACAAGCCTCCTGGCACCGGTTTCGGATTCATAATCCTCATCAGCCAGGCTATCTTGAATCCAGTGGCCAAGTGAGCAAGGGACTCACGTCTGAGCATACCCTGCCACACTTAGGGCGAACAAAGCGACACAAAAGGGGATGACAGATGGAGCGTCCGAGCAAATCAAACACTCATCCCCAGTCAACTGATCTGGGTTCAATCCATCACCATTCCTTAGCTCACTCAGCTACCCCAGTTCAGACATGGCCATATGCAAATCAGTCTGACCCTGTGCCTCATGGGAACAGTCCAGCCCGAACTGCCAAGTCATGTCTTCCCTGGACCAGAAACAAGCCTCCTGGGACCGGTTTCGGATTCATAATCCTCATCAGCCAGGCTATCTTGAATCCAGTGGCCAAGTGAGCAAGGGACTCACGTCTGAGCATACCCTGCCACACTAAGGGCGAACAAAGCGACACAAAAGGGGATGACAGACGGAGCGTCCGAGCAAATCAAACACTCATCCCCAGTCAACTGATCTGGGTTCAATCCATCACCATTCCTTAGCTCACTCAGCTACCCCAGTTCAGACATGGCCATATGAAAATCAGTCTGACCCTGTTATCCTGAGGGCTGAGGTTGCTACACACGCTAAGTACAGCCCTGTGTGGTCTCTGGCCTCGCAGCGGGCCTGCAGAGTGGGAGAGGCCTCTGGAGCAACGAGCTGCGTTGCGACCTGCCCGGCCTCTTGAAGCCTGAGGACGGCTTTGGGCCGGCTTTGGGCCTGCAGCTTTGGGGACCTGACGGAGGTCGGGGCATCTGGTGGCTGTCTGCTGTGCCTCGCTGCCGATAGCGGATTGCACCGAGAGTCCACCAGTGCCACGCAGTCGAACTTACGGCCCCCTCTACTGACGGCGTTCCATCGGCGGAAATACTGATGTTGAGAACGGGTTCTGCTTTGTGGACCTGGATGCAGTGAGGGGACACTTGGACCTCCCGGAGCGTCAATGACACACGGTGAGTGCCCCCCCTCCATCAGACTGGCCATTGGGGGTGTGCAATCTACAGCAGGGGGCTCCATGCTGATAACTCCTAGTGCTGGTGAGACCCTGATTGGAGTCTGCTGCATCAGATTCTTGCTGCCTGGAAATCTCCCTTCTCTCCAAGCGCAGTCTTGTGGACACAGAAGTGCGCATTGTGGGGCCCGACTGGAGCTGGCTCTACATTACCTGGCGGGTCCATATCACTGCATTGGAAGCAGGGCTGGCCCTCAGACGGAGGCGCTGGCTCGCAGTGGCTGCTGACAATAGTGTCTGCTCTCTTTTTTGGAGATCTTCTGATTAGTGTGTGGCCTATGGTGTGGATGCTGCACGTTGATAAGACCTCTGGTGTTCCTCTACAACGGCTGTGTTCCCCTGCTTGAAACCTGTTTGGGCCTGACTACTGCATTTGAACGGAGGGCTCCGATCCTGTGATCTACTGCCTGGTGTTGTCGGCATATTGTGTGCTGCGCTGCTTTGTGGTGGCTGGTAACCTGTGCTGGTAACAGGCAATGGCCCCAGCTTTTTCTTTGCTATTGTCCTTTCTTACTGACACTGAGCGCCCTTTTCCCCTGTGGGGTACCTCACCGGAATTAGACCTACTGGTGCTCGTGGTGGGACACCCCCTTGTTGGGGTTTGGGAGTGCAGCTGTGATCAGTCATGGGCAGAAACAAAACGAAAATACTACCGGACTTGGAGCTGGCTCGCTCCCCACCTTCTGAGACCTTCTCTATAGAATCTCACCGGACTGATGAGGGGGTTACTTCTCTCCCTCCCACTGACAAACTGGATGTGATCCTCAAGGAGATCCGTGAATCTTGTGCTGCTATTGCACAACAGATTGGTACCCTCCCCACCGACTTAAATCTGCTAAAGGATGATCATAAAAAGATGGCGGATAAAGTGAAAGATATTGACTAATCAGTGGCAACTCTGCAGCCCCATGTGGAGGGGTATGATGCGCACATTCGACTCCTGCAACAACAGGTTGAGTCCTTGCAGGCCCGGGCTGATGATGCGCAAGGTAGGGCCCGACGCAACAACCTCTGTATCGTTGGGCTTCCGGAGGGGGCGGAAGGACAACACCCTACGACCTTCATTGAGGACTGGTTGCGGACCAGGGTAGCCCACACAGGCTTGTCGGCACACTTACCGGTGGAGCGTGCCCACAGGGTATCTATGCGCAAACCTGTCCCTGGTGCTAATCCTCGACCGCTCTTTGCCAGAATCCTTAATTACAGGGATCGCAATCATATATTACAAATGACACAAGAAGCAGGCCCTATTCTCTTCGATAATACTAAAATATCAATTTTCCCGGATCATACACTGTCGTTACAGCGCCTGCGCTCCTCGTTTATGGAGGTCGAGGCCCGTGCACGCGCAGCAGGGTTGACTTTTTCTCTTTTGTTTCCTGCCAAACTTAAAATTATTCATAATCAACAGGCCTGCTTCTTTGATACCCCTAAAAGCGCATGGGAGTGGTTGGATAGGAATTTTACGGACACTGCCCGTGCTATGCGCCCTACGCAGTTGCAGCCGGAACCGCAGAGCCTCCCACGCCAACGGAGGGAACTCACTACACAGAGTACTGTGCTTAACACTCCTTCGCAGCAATCAGCACTGGAGAGCAGACGGGCGGCCCTCCGCTCCGTCTCAGCGTTGCAAGTACCCTGGCAGCTATCAGCACCAGCCCATCGGTGGAGGCATCCTCGGACTAGGATTCTGGAGGCAGTATGGCATTATTCTCGTCGGTGTCCACACAGCTTAGCAATGATCCGTTGGCTGATTGAATGATGTCATTATTAAATGTCCTATGATATGTGGAGAAATGCTTTACTTTGTTCTCTTGGTAACTGGCCGTCCCATTTGTAGGCACAGCTCTATACATTTATATCCTATGCTATGTCACATGTGTTATATTTTGTTTACAACATGATTTGCTCCGTAACTGGCTGCTGGGTACGCTTTCATGATGCAGTCCCTGGCCCGGCCTATCCTGGGTTACTGTACATTTTGTAACTGATTGTTGCATATTTACAGTTAGCAGCTCACCCCACTTGCGGAAAGCCCTTCTTATTTCCTGTGTTCTGTGCCTTGTTTGCACACAGTTTGGTTGACCGTAGTTGAATCGTTGGACCTTGTAATGGATGGTTGTGTTTATTTTTGATTATGTTATTGATCTGTTTTCTTTTGATGTTTGCATTCTTGCTGCATAATCCGATGGTGGGGGGTGGGAGGGTGGTGGTCCTGCGGGATGGACCTAACTCATGTATCCCCATGATGTCAATTGCCAAATCTTATACTATTGTATCCTGGAATATTCGGGGGATGGGCACGATGCACAAGCGGCATCGAATAGCTGTAAAGCCCAAATAGTCTATCTTCAGGAGACACACCTAGTGCTGTCAGAAACCATGAAATTGCAGAGACAGTGGAGGGGACAACCGTATGCAACGGCCTATTCCGCCTTTTTTAGAGGGACTGCAATATGGATACGGGCACGAATCCTCTTCCCACTTAGTGAGACTAGGATAGATGACCAAGGATGATATGTATTTTTAAGAGGAGCATTAGATATTTGGCGGTCCCTGCATGCCAACATGCGAGAATATTCCTTCTATTCCTATCCATACAGGTTGCATACCAGTCTAGACCACTTCTTATGTACACCTGGCTCATCCCCGACCATTAAGCACTGTACTTATTTGGGCAAGACCATCTCGGACTATAATCCTATAGAACTAGTGTTAAATTGGGGTTGTTCCCCTATTCCCACTTGGCGGTTGCAACGGACTACGGGGATCACCACATTTTTTCTAGAGAATGCGGGCACAGCCACGTCCAGATCCTTAGAATGGGAGGCCTTTAAGGTCACAATTCGGGGAGTCGCCATAGGGTCCTTAGTGGGAATTAAGAGTGAGACGGTTAGAGACAAATCTGAACTAGAAAGTGCCTTGCAGGCAAAAGAGGTAGCAGCCCGATAAGCGAGGAAGGGGCAGAGGCCCTGCAGGAGGCCAGGATACAATATGCAGAACTGTTGGAATGGCTCAGGGCAATCGGCATGCAAGCGTACACACTTCACAAGCATGCGGAAGCTGAGAGCTACCACACGGTTAGCACGATTGATTAAATCTCAAATAACCCCACCCCCATACTGGCGATAACTAATGCTCAACACACATTGGTCACCTCCCAAGCTGACATTATTCACACATTCCGAGATTTTTACACTACCCTATACACTGCTCCCCCCCCTAGATATGTCAGACAAAATCACTGGTTTTCTGGCAGGTGTCAAACTTCCTACCATCTCTGACTCTCAGACCGAGGAGATGGAGACTCCGATTACCGCAGCAAAGATCCGAGTGGCCATAAAGGCATTGGCCCGTAAAAAAACTTCGGGTTCAGATGGGATCCCTGCAGATTTTTTTTCAACCTTTGCAGACATTAGTCCCCAAGTTGCTACAGCTTTATACGACATCACTTGCAGAAGGCTCCTTGCCCCCCACCACTAGGGAAGCACTGGTCACATCCTTGTTGAAGCCTGATAAAGTTCCTACCGACCTTGCGCCCTATAGGCCCATCTCGATCCTTAACAATGAATACAAAATACTCAGTAAACTTTTGGCATCTAGGTTACTCCCTCTACTTCCCACATAGTGCACATAGATCAATGTGGGTTTATACCTAACCGTAGTCCCTCACTAAATATTCGCCGTCTACATGCTATGATTCATGCGGCTTTGTCCTCAGCACCATTAGCTGGTTGTCTATCATTGTATATACGCCATGCGTTCGATACTCGGAGCTGGCCTTATATGTTAGCCGTGTTGGCTAAATTCGGACTTCCCACATCATATTGCAATTGGGTAACATTGCTCTATACTAACCCTACCGCCCGGGCCAAGACTGGGTTCACTATCTCACCAATGTATTCTGTTTATCGTGGTACACGCCAAGGCTGCCCCTTGTCGCTCTTATTGTTTGTGCTGGCTTTGGAGCCTCTAGCTCAATGTCTGCGCCAAATTATGGTCCCATATGGAATACCGCTGGCTGGAACAATCCATTCTGTATCACTCTATACAGATGACATGTTATTATATTTTGAAGATTTGAACGCGACTATGCATAAACCAGCAGCGGAGTTTGCACGGTTTGGCCAAATATCCGGATTGTGCCTTAACGCCTCAAAATCAGTGGCATTTTCCTTTTATGATACGTATAATAGACCTCACCTACAGTTTGGGCAGTTATTATTTAAGGTGGAACCCACAACTTAAAAAAATTTAGGGATCTACGTTTACAGGACCAGTGCGGATACTATACATGGGAATGTGGTTAGAACTATTAACTCACTCCGTTCTCAGATCTCTTTTTGGAATACCTTACCCTTAACAGTGGCGGGTCGTTTGGCCGTGTCCAAAATGGTCATGTTACCTAGACTCCTATATCACTTTGTGAACCTCCTGGTGATTCTCCCTGCATGGATATTTAAAACACTGGATACCCTGTTAGTGTCCTTGCTAAGGGTAAAGGGTAGACATAGGCTGGCACTGGTCAAAATGCAGTTGCCGAGTGCCGCAGGCGGCATGGGGGCACGCGACTTTAAGGCCTACTGTATAATTGGGCAATTACAATGGCTAGCATATTGGTTGGCAGGCCATAACTTATTTGAGATAGGATATAACAGGGGCCATCTCCATCGTGGTATCCTCCAGGCGCAATTATGCCCCGGGGTAGACAAACTGAGAGATCCCCCCTTTCTCTTGCATGTAGCATTACATTACTAGAAGCAAGCACAAAAATATGCAAAAATTCCTTTCCCGTATGCCCCTAATATCCCGCTTTGTGGCCTGCCCACTAGGTGCAGGATTTTATCTAATGCTCGATTGCAGAGTTGGACCCAGAATGGCACAGAGAAGGTTGGAGATGTATTCTTAGATGGCAGTTTGATGTCTCATGAGGACTTTGTACATACCAATGCAGTCCTGGCAACCCTCTTCCTCACACATGCAGCACTTTTGCACAACATCCGGAAATACTGGTTGGTGGATCAGAAAGAACCTCCCACCTTCCAACTGTTGAAATCGCTTCATATAATGAGTCATGGCCACCACCTTGTACGATGGCTCTACTGGGGGCTCCAGGTACATATGGGTGCTCCACTACTGACTCTTCGACAAAAATGGGAAGTATCCCTGGTAAGGGAATTGAATGATAGAGAATGGGCATTCATGTTGGAGAACCCTCGTCGGGTCTCCCAAAATTTCCGCCTAAAAACAATATAATCCTTCTTACTGCATAGGGCCTACCTCACCCCGCGGGCAATCCAGAAGATGCTTCCTGCTGCCTCTTCTGGCTGTCCCAGATGTCCAAACAATGATGCTGATTTTATTCACATGTTGTGGTCCTGTCCTGCATTGGGGGGGTTTTGGTTGGTGGTCACGCAGAGCCTTTCACTCTTAACGGAACACTCCCCTTGGAATTTAGATGCATGCCTTCTGGGCCTCTTTCCTCTCCCCAAGAAGGCGAAACTACTGCGCCGCTTTGCGGGCTTAGTCTTGATGCTTGCCAAAAAATTGATTACTCAGCGCTGGAAATCGCACACGGCGCCGCGCGAGGGTAAATGGAGGGACGAAGTTATTAGATGGATTGTAGCAGAGAAGGGGGCGCTTCATCGCGAAGAATATAGAGGGCTGCAAAAATGACCCATCTCCCTACACTGGGCGCAGTTGGAAGAAAAGTTCAGAGCAAACACGGAGGAGTTGTTGGGAGGCTCCGGGGGCAAGTTGGAGGTACATTCAGATGATCACTTATTATTGATGCTACTATCTGCGTGGTTTTTGTGATGGCCGCAGGTCCCCCCCCCCCCGGCCCTCCCTTTCCTTCCCTCTCTCCCCCCCTCCGCCTCCCTTGTCCCCCCCCCTTACTCTTCTGTCTTTCCCACCTATATCGGACATGGCTACCCCATAGTATTATATACCTGAGTAGGGATCTTTACAACACAGCCGCAGAGTTTCTTAGGTTCCTTGTTAATAGACTTGGTAATTGGGGGGAGGGGGAGGACAGTTCGATATTGATAATTAACACACTGATAATGCTTGATGTACTGTGTCTAATATGTGAGTGTATTGGTGTTGGTAGAACCGGTGCTGCCTATCTAGGCACTATAATGCAATATAATAATATGCTTGGAACATTAAGAACGAAATGTATAGTCCCTCATCCGAATGTAAGAAAAAACAAAACTGTAATTCGTTCTTTGTCATATGTATCAGTGATCTGCAACGCTTAATAAAATATAAGTTAAAAAAAAAATGTTAAATACCCAATGATCTTAAAGTTTTTACTAACACGCTATGAGACACTGTGTCGAATGCTGCGCTTAAATCCAGCAGTATATGAGCTACCGTATCTCCAGAGTCTAATTGGCCGCGCAGTCTGTCCGTGACTCAGAGGAGAGTTGTTTCAGTTGAAAAACCGGCACGGAAGCCCAATTGGGATGGGTGAAGAAATGTTTGTGATTCTACGAAATCAGATAGCTGTAAATAAATGTGCTTCTCTAAAATCTTTGAAAAGGCCGGTAACAGAGAAATGGGCTGGTAATTGGAAGGCAAATCCGGGTCTGCATTAGCCTTCTTCAAGAGGGGAAGCACCATGGCATGCTTCCACTCTGATGGAACCATTGCTTCCTGTAAGGAGGCATTCGAAAGATCCATGATTACTCCAAAGATGATTGCTCAAGCTGTTTAAGCACGTAAAGAGAAAGGGTGCCCCTGGGAGAGCCCGATTTAACACTGTCTAAAAGATGTTTAAAGGAATCCATGTCTCATAGAGGCCATGTGTCCAATCTGTATGTATGTATGTATGTATAGCATACTTATATAGCGCGTACTGTCACCCAAAGGGTACCCTGGCGCTTTGACTACATAATCGCAATACAGGCAGAGGAGGATCACACAGCCCTAGGAAAAAGGTGAGACTTCAGACCCTTTTTAAAGTGGGTCAGCTCATTCAGCTTCCTTAAAGAGAGTGGAAGAGTATTCCACAATTTAGCGCCAGTAAAGCTGAAAGAGCGGCCACCCATTCGCATCCTCTGAATGCGAGGGACCCCAACCAAAAAGGCAGAAGAGGAGCGTAAAGGCCTAGCTGCAGAATACCATTTGAATTTGTTCTGAACAGTAATAGGTCCCAGTCCATGAAGTGCTCTAAAGACAGTACAAGAAGCCTTAAAGCAGATCCGCTGATGTATAGGCAGCCAATGAAGGTCTTTGAGAGCCAAAGATGAAGATGCAGAACGCACACGTGAAAGAGCCAGCTTGGCTGCCATATTCTGGATCCGCTGCAGTTGCTTTATCAAAGAGCTAGGGGCTCCTAGAAGTAGTGCGTTACAGTAGTCTAACCTACTGAGTATAATACTGCGCACTACCTCAGGTCTCGTCAACAAAGGTAGCATAGGGAGAATTTTGCGCAGCATTCTTAGCAACATCAGGCACGTGCTAACAGTCTTGTTTATGTGGACATCCAATTGAAGGTGAGGACCAAAAATTCACCCAGATTGCGAGCAGAGCCAGCTGACTCAGCAGTGTCCTTAGTGGTAGAGGGCCAGAAATCGTCGGGCAGAGGGCGCGGGATTTTATCCAGCGAGCAATGTAAAACCTCTGTCTTAGATCCATTAAACTGGAGGGAATTTTCCCTCAGCCAGCCCGCCGTGGCCAGCATACAGCGATGGAAGGTCTCTGTAGAGACAGCATCCTTACCCTCGAGAGAGAAGATAAGTTGCGTATAATCTGCGTAGTTGATTACCGTGATACCAAAAGATTTGATCAACTTGATCAGGGGGCAGAGGTAAAGATTGAACAAAATGGGGCTGATCGCTGAGCCCTGAGGGACACCTTGCCCTACCATTCTGTTATCAGACATAAAAGGGGGCAAGGTAACCACCTTCTGTCTGTTAGAGAGGTAGGAGGCTAGCCAGTCACAGGCTGTACCGACCACCCCACTGTCCTCCAGTTTCCTGATCAGTATGGAATGGTTCACGGTGTCGAACGCGGGCGAAATGTGAAGCAGCACCAAAAATGCTGCTCAGCCACTGTCGAATCGCGATCGTAAGTCATCCAGAACCACTACCAACGCCGACTCTGTACTATGTGCTGGTAAAAAACCGAACTGGGCCACATCTAGGCATACATTCTCCTCAATGAAGTGAGAGAGAGACTTAGTTACAAATTTTTCCAGAATTTTAATTGGAAAAGGTAATAAGGAGATGGGTCTGTAATTCACAGAGCAGAGAGGGTCCAGGGTGGCTTTTTTTTAACAATGGCGACATCACGGCCAGTTTCCAACTGTCAGGGACAGTGGCAGTACTTAGAGACTGGCAGCAGATCAAATATAGAAGAGGGAAGAGCTCGGTCTGAAACAACTTCCAAAACTTGTGGGGTAACGGGTCAAGCGGGGAGCCCGAAGACACACAAATCTATTTGTGGATACAGAAAGCACCCTACCTTGAGTCAGACAAGCATTATCAGTTAAGAACAGTGAGGATGCTGGTTGGGGAGAAGTGCCAATTTGTAATAAAGGGAGACTATTAAGCTGCAGTCTTTCTATTTCTGAGTATATTTTGTCTACTTTTTGGTGAAAAAAGTTGGCCAAATGTTCACATTGCCGATTATTAAGCGAAGGGGGCCTAGATTGAGTTTCAGAACCAGAAAGCTCTTTGACCATGTTAAATAAATTTTTTGGAGCAGTTCAAAGCACCGAAAATGGTTGCTGAAACATACTCCGCACAAGTAATCTTACAAAGATTATGGTATTCTTTTTATGCCATCCTGTAAGCAGTTTGAGTCAGGCGCATAGTTCCTACTCCAGCGTCTTACATTTATTTGGTCTTCTCTATTTTCAGTTTTTTCTTTAAACCAAGGCGCTGGAGGACGGTGGTTATTAACCTTATTTAAGGAAAGGGGGAGACAGATGTTTATACCATTAAGAAGCCACTTTTGTACGGTGCCCAAAAAAGTACTCATCACTTATATAGAAATGCGAGTATTGGAGGACAAGATTTTATTTAGGATAGCCATATCTGAGTTTTTCCAATTTCTAGTAATTTGCAAAGACTTGTCAATTTGTTGCTGTATATTATACAGAGGATAGCCTTGCCTTTTAAATAATGTAGCAGGATTTTGGCCGAGCATAATGTTGAGCGCGAGGTTGAAAAAGGAGAGCTCGGTCAAGCGCAGGGGCCCGCCACATCACTGGCCACCAAATCTACTTGTCAAGACGAGGAAGGGAGCCCGGGAGGTCAAGAAGGGGCTGGCGCCTGGCCACTAAAGGCTTTATCACAGCGCTCTTCACGTCCTTACGCGAGGACCTGCAGGAATCCAAGGGGCAACTCGCAGCCGACCTCAGAGGAGTCAATCGTGATGTCGAGGAGATTGGCGTCCGGGTGCCTACACTAGAGGAACATGAAAATGGACGCAATGAGGAGATAGAAATGATGCAGCAGGAGATCCTCAGGCTCAAGGAGCAGCACATTGAACTACAGGCCCACGCGGAGGACCTGGAGAATCGCTCCCGCTGCAACAAAGTGTGCATCCATTGAGTGAAAGCTGGTGCCGAGGGGGAAGACATAAGAGAGTTTGTTTCGGCCCTCTTCTGTCAGGTGTTGGGCCCAGATCATTCGGCCGCAGTCAAGATCTACAGGGTCCACCGAGTAGGGTTGCCAAGGAGTGGCAAGGCTCCGCCACCGGACATCATGGTGTGTGTGCATGACTTTCAGCTCAAGGAGCTCATCATCAGGAAGGCGAGGTAGGCATACCCCTTGTAATTCCGTGGTTACTTTCCAACACTTTTCCAGGATCTGTCAGCCACTGTTTAAACGGCCGGAATTCCGTCCGATTACGTCGCATCTGAGGGTGAAAGCAATCGCCTACTCATGGGGACATCCCTTTCCAATCATTTTCCGCTATGAAGGCCAACTGAGACAGATTTGCTCTCTTCAGGAGGCCAGAGAAGTCCTGGGGTAGAGAAGCCAGCGTCCCTGGAGAGGCAGCGCAAGCCCCTTGAGGGGCCTAGACACAATCAATCCCACTGGCAGAAAGTGGGCAAGTCCTCCGCCCACAAACCGGACACAGCAACTACAGTAAAAGAAAGAGAATCAGTCATTTCTTCGCTGGCCACTTCTCCTGCTCAACCGTACCCCCCTCCACCCCGAATGCATAGTAAATGCATGTGGAGCACGATCTTGTGGCAGTTCCGGGTACCGCCCCCGCTCGCCTGTGAAGGATGGCCTTGGGCTATTACCCCCTAACCAGCGTTTCCTAGACGAACTGTGGTCTTTGTAGACTTTTGCTTTTGTCCTAACTTGTTGGGTGAGTGAGTCTCTACCATTCAATTGGGGTTTTTTTTTTTTTTGGGTATCCTGCACAGGTCCTTGGGCAACCTGTTTTATCACTAGGCGCATCCCCTCTCGTCTTCTCTGCACTGAGGCCCCCGCCCTGCTTTATATAACATTGATTGCACCCCATGGGTAAGGCGCTCAAGATTGTATGTCTTAATGTCCGGGGCCTTAACCACCCTGTAAAGCGCTCTGCCATCCTCTCCTTGCTAGAGCACACGGAAGGCGATATTTGCATGTTACAGGAGACCCACCTGTTGTCCAATGAGACAGCATGCATGCGCTCACAATGATTTCCAATATTGGTCCTCAGGCACTGCAAAGAAAAATGGGGTAGCCATTCTGTTGGAGGCGAAATTTGAGGGGAAAGTTCCCTCTACCCTATATGAGGTGAAGGGCAGGGTTCTAGAACTCAGGCTCCAATGGGGTTCCACTCTTTTCACACTGATCAACTTCTACACGCCAAACACGTACCAGGAACCTTTCATCATTAGGAAACTTTCAGAGGGTTTGTGTCGCCTGACGCTGCAATAATAGTGAGAGGCAACCTAAATTTGGTCATAGATAATGATAAGGACCGTTCTGGCCAAAGACACGAGCAGATAGGGGCACTCTCCCCTAAGGGTAAACAATGGTTTGCAGACAGTGGTCTGCACGATGTCTGGCGTCACAGTCACCCTGAGTTACGGAACTAAACCCACTACTCTGCTGTTCATAAATCTTAAACGCACATTGACCACTTTTTAGTTTCCACTGCGCTGCTGCCCACGGTGCGGAAGGCCACTATAGAGACACAGTCCCTGTCGGATCATGTACTGATCACTAGCAACATTCAACCAGGTGAGAACACCCACAATCATGCGAGATGGCGCCTGTGGAAGGGCCAGCTGCAATCGTCTAGCACGGTAGAGGGGTTACACACAAAGCTAGAAGAATACTTACAGCATAATGATAGGGAGACACCTTGCTTGCAGCAATCTGGAAGGCACTTAAGCTCGTAATGAGGGGGGAACTTTGTGGCTGTCCTCTGCCGATAATAGACGACGACGGGAAACTCTGCAGACAATTGAGCAGGAGGTGAGGGAGCTAGAGGCTATACATAAGCGTACAGGAGCGCCGAGGGTATGGAGAAATTTAGATAAGAAACGCTTCCTCCTAAAGCGCCTAGATCTAGACAGGGCAGAATACGCACTACTGCGCCTAGGCCACAAGTTCTATCTGAGCAGCGACAAATGTGGGAGGCTGCTTGCGCAGAGACTCTAAGCTAAAACTATGTTGGTGGCCATATCATCGATTAGGCAGCCCTCTGGGTAGTGGTGCACTCAGATTCTCAAAGAGTTACCAGATTTAGGCAGTTTTACCAGTCTTTATATAGGGAGGAGACGCAGACAGCAAGATGCTTGTACCTACCTGGAAGCAAGCAAGTTCACATGTCTCCCTGAGGCCCTGGCGACGCAGCTTGAAGAGCCTATTTGCCCGGAGGAAGTTATATCAGGCATTGCAAAGCTGCAACTGAATAAGGCCCCAGGTCCAGATGGATATCCTGCCCTATTCTATAAAACATTTTGCAGGGAGTTGTCGCCCGTGCTGACGCAGCTCTTCAACTCCTTTCTGGAAAGTGGAGCGGTCACGGACTCCTTGGCAGAAGTGGCGATTTCAGTGATTATTAAGCCCCACAAGGACCCTAGTCTGTGCGGTTCATACCGCCCAATCTCACTGCCTAACCTAGACGCGAAACTCTTCGCAAGTATATTAGCAGTCCGGTTGAACCCTCTGATGGCGGGCTTGATTGACCCTGACGAAGCGGGGTTCAACCACACTCGCCAGGGAGGAGATAATACGAAAAGGCTCCTTCACCTCATGGATAACGTACATAGATCCCGTGAGGAAGCCTTATTTCTGTCAGTGGACGCAAAGAAAGGGTTCGACAGGGTTTGATGGAGTTACCTGTTTGACACACTCCGTTGCTTTGGCTTTGGAGAGCGCTTTATCCAATGGGTTCGTTGTGTTCATCACTCGCCTCGAGCATTTGTAAGGGTGAATGGGGTTTCTTTGATGCCTTTCTCGATCGCTAGGGGCACAAGTCCCTCCTCTTCGCCCTATATATGGAGCCCTTTGCCCAAAGGATCCGGGATCAGCCGCAAATTCAGGGACTTTGATTTGGAGGCAATACCCATAAGATAAGCCTCTATGCGGATTATATGATTCTATCTCTCTCAGAGCCACTCACGCCTCTGTCCGCTCTCTTGCCTGAACTTGAGACCTTCGGGGAGGTCTCAAGATTCAAAGTAAACCTCAGCAAGTCCCAGGTCCTTAACCTTTGCTCTCCTCAGGCACACATAGAGCTTTTAAAAGAGAGATTTCCATTGCAGTAGGGCAAACAACCGATAACCTACTTGGGCATCCTTTTGGCTCCTACTCTGTCGCAAACGCTGGGGCTGAACTATTCTGTGTTGGTGGACCAGACGGCGAAAGCTCCGGATGAGTGGTCGAGGCTAAAACTGGCCTGGTTCGGGCTCATAGCAGCATTACAACTAGCCATAAATACATTTGTTTGGGGAGGAGTGAAGGTGCGACTACCCATGTCCTAATTGGTGCAGCCCAAGAAGGACGGGGGAGTAGGACTCCTGCTTGTACACAGATATGCAATGTCACCATTTTAGGCTTGCTATCTTCAAAAGTGCCTATCTTCAAAATGGCTTAACAATCCAAACAGAGATAGGACCAATCATTCATCACTTTGTAGGGAATGAGACAAAAGACTACAACTCAAGGATTGATACAAAGAATCACGTCCAATCTTAATGACTGGTTAACAGAAAGTGACAGCGGACTATGCCCCAGAGAAGCCTGGTACACTGAATGAGTTTTAGGGCTACTCCACAGATTGAAGCTCTTCATGGCAGCCTTCTTGGATGGGGCATGCATTGCAAGCACCTACCTATATGTTTATGTATACACCGAAATTAGTCTATTTTAAGATAGAGAGCATTCACACTCAGGAATTCATTTTGAGACACCTTGGACAGGGCAATGTCTGATTACTAGGGCTACAAAAAAGGCCAGGCTTAGGGCGTTTCAGCCCAGGCGTCGAAGCTAAGGGTGGCGAGGACAAGGGTAGTTGCCTATTGAGCCTGTTAAGGGTGGAGAGGACAAGAGTAGTTGCCTGTTTGGGCCTGTTCGAGACTGGTCGGGACTAGGGCCTGAAATGCTGCCCTTTTTCTCATTTACCAATACCCAGCCGACACCATCCACAACCACAAACAGAGCAACACACTCACACCAAATATACACCACGCACAACACTATGCACAGATTAATGTACCAGCATGCACCACCAACCCAACCAAACCACATCTACACACCCTACTATGCCAACTACCACACATATCCACCATCACCCACAAACAGTACACAACTCTATGCTATACCACTAACCAATACACTCATTACTAACACGCCAATCAACACCATAAATAACCACATCCCACTCAGACACACTCTCCCTGCTGTAATTACACCGAACAGTCCACCATTTATCACTAACAAATATATAATGATCCTTCCATCAGTTGACTTAAAAAAAAAAATCCTTCACTCTTTTATCCCTCCACTATCCTTTTTCTATCAAAATTAACAGACTAACGTGTTCACTTCTCAAATTCCATATTCCATATTCAACTATACTAATATACTGCCCAAATAACTGAATAACATATCTACTACTCAAATTACTTCATATTTATACTATACTAATTTTCAACACTAATCCTTTATGGGTTCCGGAGTGGCGTGCTACTCGCCAAAAATGCGCTTCAACACCCATCAGGGGTTAACAAGTGCTATATGAATGCAAATCTTTCTTCCCCTTTTATCCATCCGCTATCCTTCTCACTCCAAGTAACAGACTAATATCCACCACTGAAATTACCTCATATTTCACCATATTAATTCACCACTAATCCTTTATAGGCTCCCTGAATAGCATGCGTCAAGACGCGAGCGATAAATAAATACAAACTTTTGTCCTACTCTATCCTTCTGCTATCATTCCAAATCCAAATAACTGACTAACCTATCCACCACTTAAATTGTACTTGCATGTTTCACTATACTAATTCAACACTAATCCCCTGTGGGTCCCGGAGTAGCGTGCTACCCGCCGAAAAAGCGCTTCAACGTCTCGTCAGGGGTAGTAAGCGCCATATAAATGCAATTACAATACAATACAATACAATATACGTAGTTTATACACCGAAATCAGTCCATTTTAAGATAGAGAGCATTCGCACTCAGGAACTTATTTTAGGCTTTAAACTAGTCCGCTCCATAGATTCCTAAGTCATCTAAGGAAGATAGGCACTGTGCTCTCAATAACCACAGAAGCATTTTAGCCTAGATCCCAGTTTATTCTCCCTCCTGCTACTAGATTGACATAACATCAGAGGATTATAATAGTTAGGTCTGAAATTCTAATCATAACCATGACAGGGCCCCATCTGAAACCTGAAAGAAGGAATTCATATTCTATCTCATACCCCCCTAATTTCTCCAAAAATGCCTCCAAAACCTTTAAACATAACCCACTGACCCTTGTTACCTCACCACTCAATGGCCTCCTAGGAGTCACCCTCAGCCTTATGATCCCGAGAGTCTACGACCAGCCCTAGAGCAATAGCACAAATCTCTCTACCACGCGCACATTACCCTCAAAGGACGGCTCTGGAAACTCTAGCCCACCTTTACTTATAGGGCGCCTGCCCCCTGTCCCACCTAGTCACTATGCCATCCGCCATGACAACCTACTCCAACCCCGCCTCTGCAAACCACTTAAAACTACACAGTCCGAACTCCTTCTCGATCAGTTTTCCCCCCAACCTCCCACCCAAAGTGAAGAAAGACTTTAAACAAAAACTTATCAGACAACATCCTGAATCTCTATTCGCAGACATCTATCACTGTGCTTCCAAAGGACAAGTAAACAAGCATTTACAATGCAATAGGTCTCGCATTATTAAAGTTAGAGCTATTGGCATTGTAAATGGCAATGCCTTTTATTTATGTTTTTGCTTTTAAAACATAAATAAAAGGCATTGTCATTTTCAATGCTAATAGCTTAAACTTTCGCAAAAGTGAGACCTATTGCATTGCAAATGCTTGTTTAAAGGATGCCCCAGACACTTCTTCCCCAACCTACCAACCTTCAGCGATAGGGCAAAACTGCAAGCTTATCTTAGCAAGTCCATACCTGAATACAGCGTGCTTGGAAGAGCAGCACATGCGCTGCTTAGGATCGAACTAAAAAAAATTCTGTTTTAATAGCATTACACAATATGCTCGGGTATACAGGAAAGAGCTGGCAGTGTTGGATAGTTGTCAGGGGCTATTTATTCGTTTTTGTGTTAAGCGCTACACATTTAGCAAGTCCATACCTGAATACAGCGTGCTTCGAAGAGCAGCACATGCGCTGCTCAGGATTGACCAAAAAAGTCTCTGTTTTAATAGCATTATACAATATGCTCGGGTATACAGGAAAGAGCTGGCAGTGTTGGATAGTTGTCAGGGGCTATTCATTCGTTTTTGTGTTAAGCACTACACATGGAACATTGTTTAATGTATTTGATACCTAGTGTTAATTTGTCCTTTTTTTCAGTGACTTTGTGTGCATGCGTGCGTGTGCATATATGTATGTGTGTGTGCGTGTGTTTATGTGTTTGCGTTTGTTTGTGTGTGTTTGTATGTACGTGTGTGTATGTATGTGTGTGTGTGTATGTGTGTATGTATGTATGTATGTATGTATGTATGTGTGTGTGTGTGTGTTTCTCTGCAGATTATAGGATCACATCTCTGCTGGGCAGCCTCTGCCTTTCATCCTTTGGTGTCATTCTCCCTCTGACACGTCATAGGTTTCACACGAGTCTCACTGTGGTGAGAGTGCTGCAGGAGAGTATCAGGGGTACTGGGTCTCTGGATGACAGTTTGTGTAGAATAATCTTTTTACTAGAAAAGTGCTTTAGACCGATGACCCCAGAGCCTGCTCCCTTCCAGTGTGTGGTGAGATTTTTAGGATGTGGGGGCTCTGAAGCGACAAGTTTTATAGCGCTTGGGAGCGCTGTATTCACCTGCCTAGCGCCATAGCTGCCAAGGTTTCAGATTGCTATGTGTGACATATTCATAATTTCAGTGTAATTATGAGTGACATTTTAATGACTGTGAGTGACACTATCTCCGTCCCCACTGACTAGTGTCACCCGACTATCACCAGCGCGGCCCAAACATAGCTGCCAAGTTTTTAGTACACACAAGTAACATTTCTATGTTTTCAAGACAGGTATAAGTGATTTTCACATATCCTGTGCAACACCTTTAGTGATACCTTATAAAGAGCAGTGGTTTAAGAAAATGTATGGTACAAAACGAAAAAAAAATTTTTTAGTAAGTGCAGTGTGGTACCTGGATTAAATACACCACTCACACCTGACGTGATTTGTGAAGTTGCCCTGACCCTTTCCAACCATACCATACCATACCTTCCTGTAAAATCTTTTAGTAGCATCTAATAAAATTCAGCTGGTAATCTATGGCGGCGCTGCAATGAAAAACAAACATGCCGCCCGGCGTCATTCTGTCTATCTGAGGCCAATCTGCGAAGTGTGTGACACTGGTGGTTAACACCGACAAACAGGGTGGTAAGTGGCTGAAACTACTGTCTACTTACAGTGATGGTTTTCACCCAGAAGCGTGATTGGCACGTCGGTGACTCGCACTGCAATTGGGCTGCTGGGTGCTCATGCCACGAGTGAGCTACCCCTACGGCAGACTTCTGTCCAGGCTGCTGCTGCTGTCCTCACGGAGTCCTGGCAGCCGGCGCAGTAAACCGACAGTGACGCCGGTCAGTCATGGCTTTCCATTAACCCGTCCACTGCACTTATTCCCTCTGCCGGCTCGGAAATTCTAACTGAAGAATGAATGCTGCGGCGGCCTGATTATAATGGCCTACAGCACTGAGCAGTGTGTGGCCGGGCCATCACGTGCGAGCAAAAGCGCCACTGCCCCATAATTTGCGGCCACCTTGGCGCCTCACGCAATTAAATTCTGGAGGGAGCCTACCCCTCGTGTGTCCCCCCGCATCACCGCCGCAGCCCGGTACAAACCGAACATCGCCGCCGGCCTGCGACCAGGAAGTCAGGCAGGCCGGGCGCGACAACCGGAAACAGGAAGTAGGAGGGCGGGAGCCTACCCCGCCTCCCACGGAAGAGCTGCGGCTGTTTTGAGCACCGGAGCAGGCAGGAGCCTACCCTGCGCCCCGGTGCCGAAGGAGGGAGGAAGAGTCCTGCTGCCGGGCCCTACAGCTGCCGATGAGAGGAGAGCCGCCGCACGAAGGAAGCCGGTGAGTGGGGCTTCGCCTTGTTGCTGAGCTGCGAGGGCGGGGGGCATGTGTGTGTGCGCGCGTGCGGCGGGGGGGCTGTGTATGTGTGTGAGCGTGCGTGCGTGTGTGTATGTGTCTTGGAGTCTGTGTGTATGCGTGTGTGTGACTGTGGGGGGGGAGGGGGTGTGTGTGAGCGAGTGTCTGTCTGTCTGTGTATATGCGCGCGCATGGGTGCACGGCGCGGGACGGAACGTGCGCGTTTGCGCACCAAAATCTGGTAGAAAAGCTAGTAACACCCTTTTGTCCCTCATTCCCCCGAGACCGGCAACATTAAGTCTCCAGCCTGGACGCATCCTTCGGATGCTAATTCCAGGCGAGACCTAAATAGGATCTCATCCTCCACACTGAAAGAACCGAAATATGGAACTCCATCCTCAGATCGCAACTCAATATCTCCAAAATAACTAACACCTCCGATAGCAGCAAACTGACTTTCTCAGCCCCTAACCACACTAGGCAAAATGGGAACACCACTGCGACTATCCACTCCAATAGCACAGTCCTGATACAAGCCAACAATGTCAATCTAGAATCCTTTTACGCCCTCTTCCCTCCCTACGAACTTCCCACTCCCACGCACTCCTCCCCTGCCCGCACATCCTCTTCTCCCTGAAGAATCCAACCCGCCAAAAGAACTCGCCCATCATTCCGGTGCACCCTAGGAGTAACACCCGCCCCGCCGCGAGACACCACCCCCAAAACTACCAGAAAGAACAAGACTCCCCTACCCCCATCCGGCAACCACCCTCAGCCACCCCCTGCCCTCCATCCCTCACAACCCACTTCAACCAACTTCAACATACAGCAGGTGACTACCAACCTCCTTCCCAAACCCACATGCAATTTACCACCAACGCCCCAACGCGGCCTCCGCCTCCCCGCACCCTCAGCCCCGCTGCGAGACACCACCCCCAACACTACCAGAGAGAGCAAGACTCCTCTACCCCACCTGCGGCAACCCCCTCACCCGACCCCCGCCCTCCATCCCTATGATGAGCAACTTAACAACGTTAGGCTCTACCCCCAGGTTTAACTTACCCGCCCAGTACACCCACACCGACATAGAGACTGGGCAGCGGCTCACCCTGCTTGAAAACCAGGTAACACCCATAATCCAGGGTCTTAGTGAAATCCTCACCAACCTCGCCGCACCCCTAAAGCCTAACCTTTTCCCTTCCTTCCCCTCTCTCTCTCAACAGAGGATTTCCAAGTTGCCCACCCGAAGGGGATCTCTACCCCCCGCTCTAATCAGACACAGAGACCTAAAAGAACTAGAGATAAAACGTCTGAGTAAAGCGGCAGCTCTCGCTTCCTCGTACGACAATCCTTTTACTGCCACCCTCCTATCCAAAATATAGGTGATCACCGGACTGGGAAGAGAACAGGCCCCTCCGAAATCCCCCAGACCCCCACCACACGCACTATCATCCCCACGGTCCCCCAAACGAAAAAAAAACAAAAACAGAGATATCCCCCACAAACTGCATGCTCATAAACTGCAGATGAGGCACCAAGCATGCCACAGAGCTAGCGGAACCAATCCTCACCCAAGACATAGCATTCATCACCGAGACATGGCTAAATGACTCCTCATTTCCACTCATGGATACTTTTGTCCCCCCTGGCTTTGTAATCACCAACAAAGATAGAAAAGATCAAAGAGGTGGAGGCTTCTTTATCGTACCCCGGCGGTCATCTCAAAAATTTATTCTAACATTTCTGCCAACTGCTTTAGATGTCAGCAATATAATCCAGCTAATTGGTCTCATATTATAGCTCATTGTTCTAAAATTGTACCCTTCTGGAATGAGATTTTTTCATTCCTACAAACGTTTTATGAGATTGATGTTACTTATAATGTTTTAATTCTGTATGGTTATGATTTTGAGCTAGAATTAGCAGATCATATGGTTAAATTATTATATATTGTAATGGCAGTGGCAAGATCTTTGTTATTACAGAATTGGAAATTAACACAGGTACCTTTGTTTCATACATGGCTTCAAAAAATGAAGAACGTCAGAAAAAGTGAACTGTTATACGCAAAACGAATTGGAGGGATGAGGAAGTTTGTAAAAATTTGGAAATCTTATTTTGAGTAATTATGGACTAATGTATCTATTTGAAAATGTTGGGATTTCTGTTTATAGTAAAGTCCACATTTTGTATAGCGCACAATCACCCGTAAGGGTCTCTAGGCGCTGGGGGGCCGTCGGGAAGATTAAGCGAGCTATTGCCCAGAGTCACATGGTGCTGGGCTAACCTGCCGCCGGAGCCGGGGATCGAACCGTGGTCCCCAGATTCCAGCGTCAGTCGCCCTGGCCGCGGCGTCACACTTTATACGACTGGACTTTGTGTCAACAGTTTACTTGGTTTGAACCTGTGCCTGTCCTGACTTTATGTGCCAAGGAAACTTCAATAAAAATCTTAAAAAAAAAAAAAAAAGAGGTGGAGGCATAGCAATCATCCACAAAAACAACATTTCCGTGACGGAAATAGACTCCTTCACCTACAACACCTTTGTGTACCTAACCGCCAACATCAACACTAGCAAAAACAATACACTTATCTGCCACCTTATTTACCACCCCCCAGGCAACACAACCACATTCACTGAACGCTTGTCTGACCCGATTGCCTACCGCTCTCTTCGAGACACGAACAACCTTATTCTGATGACCTCAATCTACACTGGATTGAAGAAAATAACCTATAAATCCAGAACCTGAAGGAGCTGCTTCATAGCAACAACCTTACATAAACCCTGCTTAGAGGAAACCAACAACAAAGGAGCAATCCTAGACGCCATCATCGCCCAGCACGACTCTGTCACGATAGATCGCACCCTGCCCGTGGACTGGTCTGACCACCACTTAATCCTTTTCCACCTCACTTAGCCGTTCACTCTTAAACCCCCCACCCAAGACCCTCCAAAATGGACTAGAAACTTCACTCAGATTAACATGACAGACCTAGAGGGAAGGGTTAACTCTATCCTCACTGCCCCCACGGATGATCCACAACAGTACTCACCTCCCACTACAACAAAAACATGACATCCATTCGAGATCAAGTAGCCCCCTTGAAACTAAAAAAAAACCAGGAATATCCCATCCAGATCTTGGTTCAACACGGACATTAACAACGAAAGAAGACAGTTAAGAGCTACAGAAAGACCATGGAAGAGCAACCCCTCCTCATGTCTACTCGAACAACTCAAAGCAGCCCGAAGGAAATACGAAAACACATCAGCAGCGAAAAATCCACCTTCTTCTGCGCCGCCCTGGACAACGCAAAAAAGAGGCCCAACAAACTGTTCACAATCATCAGGCAACAAACGTCCAAGTCCCCGGAATGCTCCCTACAGAACTCCAAGGACTTGTGTGAAAACTTTGCCAACTTCTTCGAAAAAAAATAAGATTGAGCTCTCACTGGAAATCAACGTCAACCTCATCTGCAAAAGCTTGCCCCCAATGACAGTAGATAGCACACCCATGCACCCCCAAAAAACATGGAAGTCCTTCAACCCCATCCCGGAAACCGAGATCCTCAAATAGATCTCCATCTTCAAACTAGCCTCACCTCCTTGACCCGATACCCACCCAACTGACCAAAAAATGGACAGTCTCCATAGCACCGTTCTGGTGCAAGATCATAAACAGCTCCCTGAGAACCGGCATCATACCTGAATGCCTCCAAGTTGGCCAAGTCACGTCACTACTAAAAAAACAGGCCCTGACTCCAAGGAACTGAATAACTGTAGACCCGTCTCCAATCTCCCCCTCCTATCCAAAATCCTTGAAAATGCATCCTCCAACAACTGACTCAGCACATGGATAGCATCAACCTTCTTGACCCCCACCAATCGGGTTTCAGAAAAGGCTATAGCACCGAGACCGCGATCCTTAACGTCACAGGCAACATCCACAAATCCCTCGATTCCGACCAATGTTGCCTCCTCATTCTCTAGACCCATCAGCAGCCTTTGACACAGTTGATCACCAGCTTCTCATCAAGGCCTTACAAGAAAGGGTAGGTGCTGATTAGGTGGTCCTACGCTGGTTCTCCTCCTTACACAGCTGCTCACAAAGCATCAAAATAAAATACTTTACCTCTGACATTCACCCCGTCAACAGGGGATTCCCCCAAGGTTCAGTGCTCTCAGCTCAACTGTTTAACATATGCATGGAATCCATTGCCACCCTACTCAAAAATGCTAACATTCCTTTCCACCTCTATGCAGAAAACACCCAGATCTATCTAGAAACCTCCTCCATAGATGACATTCACAAACTAAATGTCACTCTAAAAGAAATACAACATTGGTTGTCGCTTAACCACCAAAAACTCAACCAAGATAAAATGAAATCCTCCTCATCTCCAACACAGAAGAGAACCCTCATATTTCGGAATGGCTAAAAGCTCTGGATGCTCTTAACGGCAATCACACTCCGACCCTCTCCGTTAAATCATTAGGAATCACCCTAGACTCAAAACTCGACGTGGCCAAACACATCAAGAACTCGGCAAAGAGTGCCTTCGTCAACCTGAAGCTACTTAACAAAATAAAACCATTCATCCCAACCAATGACCTCAAACAAGCCACCCAATCACTGGTGCTATCCAGACTCGACTATGGGAATGCCACCCTCACTGATGCAACAAAATCTCACCTAGCTCCCCTCAAAACTACTCTCAACACAGCAGCTAGAATGGTCACGAATCAGGAAATTCTACCACATTTCACCAGCACTCAGAGAACTAAAATGGCTCCCAGTCGAATTGCGTGCCAGTTTCAGAACTGCCTGCCTCACACACAAAGCTCTGCACACAGGAAAACCTGTGTATGTGGCTGCTACACACAAGAGGGCTGGTCAGACAAGGAATCTCAGGCGCTCCAACACCCTACTACTCATCCCTATGAAAACACACAAAGAAAAAACTGCAGCACGGTCCTTCGACGGAACTGTGCCCAAAATCTGGAACACCATCCCAGTCGATATCAGGACTATCTCATCCTTCACAAAATTTAAAAAACACCTAAAAGTCCTTTTCCTCAACCGCTCCCTCCAGAATGGATAGCTGCCATCTAAACGCAAATCCCTGCTCGTCGTCTTTCCAAGACATTGTAGCTCTAAGACTTACCTCCTCCCTGCTATTTGACCCCTACCTGCTCCTCCCCTCCACCGAAGTGGATTCAACCCCAAGACATTAGGGTGAGACGCGCCCATGATGTTAACAAATGGTTCAGCCGGAGCTCAAGGAGGAAAACCTAGCCGTTCGTCGAGCAGAGCGTGCCTGGAGACGCACTTATTGCACTGTTTCTAAACTATTGTACACCTCCATCCAGGCTGAGTACAAGAAAGCCATCCTCGATGCTAAAACCAGCTATTTCTCCAACAAGATCCTCCGGGCAGAGAGTCAACCCAGGGAAATCTTGCTACAGTTTTTGAACTGGCCTCTTCGGACAGGACTACCTCTAAGCCGGTACCCTCCCAATCTCTGTGCGACTCATTGAACAATTTTTTTATTAATAAAATTGCAGACATTAAGGCCAACATCCCCCCTCCCTCGCCAGCTTTTTTTAAATGTTGACCTACCACTTAATACTCATCATCTAGATCACATAACTCCTTAGTCTAAAGAAACATTTCTCTCCCTGCTTCCCTGTGTCAAGTCGGGTTCCCCTTCCGATATCTGCCCGGCCCATATCTTGCGTAATATCTTCCTGACTTGCCCTTCTCCTCCTCTTATCTTTCTTAATGAGTCCCTCAAATCAGGAATTGTTCCCCTCTCCCATAAAACAGCTACCATCATCCTAATCTTAAAAAAACCAGGTGCAGACCCCACAGCGTTAGTAAACTATCGGCCTATTTCCCTTCTTCCTTATTTGGCCAAAGTCCTTGAACGCCACGCCACCAAAGTCCTCAGTTCTTTCATCGAGGACAGTGGCTATCTTGCTCCGTGCCAAGCAGGGTTTCGCCCTCTCCATTCCACCGAAAAAGTGGTGGTCTCTGTTATGGACACACTCAGAGAGGGGCTAGATGTCAATCTCCCACAGGCACTGGTTCTTCTTGACTTGTCTGCCGCCTTTGACACGGTGGACTATACCATCCTTCTCTCCCGTGTCGAGGCGGCAGGCATCGGAGGCTCTGCCCTGGCCTAGCTCATTCCTGAGGGACCGCTCACAGGCTGTCCATTTGGCGGAATTTTCCGCCCCTGCACACAAAGTGCAATGTGGTGTCCCCCAGGGATCTTCTCTTTCCCCTCTTCTTTTTAATTTGTATATCTTCCCTCTTATTCTTGCCTTGCAAGGATGGAGGTTACGGTGTTTAATTACGCCGATGACCTCCAGCTCATCTTTAATCTTTCTGATTCCCCTGATTCTATTCACAATTTCCAGCGGTGATGGTTTTTATCAGGGATTGGATGAACTTTAACCATCTTAAACTCAACCCTGATAAAACCGAGCTTGTCCTCACTGGTGGTAAACTTAATCCCTGGTCTCCCACCTTCTGCCACCCTTCTTTTGGTCTTCCTCCCTCCCCCTCTCCCTCTGTTAAGACACTGGGGATCACGATTAACCAACACCTTACCCTACACTCCCAGATCAGCACGGTGGTTTCTTCTTGTTTTTTTATTTTGCGAAACATTCGAAAGACATCACGTTTTTTTTCTTTTTCAGCTCTTAAGTTGATTCTTATGGCTATGGTTCTTTCCCGTTTAGATTACGGTAACATACTGTACAATGGTGTCCCTACCTACGCCATTCGGCGGCTCCAACTTGTGCAGAACCAAGCCGCCCGCTTGGCCTACGGCTTACCTAGATCACATCATGTCACTCCTCTCCTCAGATCTCTCCATTGGCTCCCTATCAGAGAAAGGGCCCTTTTCAAGATGGGCTGTATGACGTTTCAGGCCCTTGCTGGAACAGCTCCGGCTTTTATTAAGTCCAAAATGTAACCCTATATTCCCACTAGACAACTGCGCTCCTCCTCTCGGTTTCTCTTGGTGGTGCCCCGGTTCAGGAAGAGCAGAATGGGAGGTTCTAAGTTTTCTGTTCTTGCCCCGCTGTTTTGGAACTCTTTACCTCTCTCTATGAGAACGACACCATCTTATCTGGAGTTTCGCAGCACCTTGAAAACTCTCTTGTTCTCACAAGCTTTTACCATCTAAATCACTTTGCCACTTGACTTAGGACCCTACCCCCACAGCGCCATGAAACCGCTAGGTAAGCGAGCGCTCAACAAATACCTTTAAATTCAAATTCAAATTCAGACAACGTGCACACTATGAGGTTATCTGAGGACTCACGGACTACCTCAATGCTGCTCAGCACACTTGGACTTCCGAACCTATATGTAGAATACTGCTTTATTGTATACACCCCAAGACAACGTGCACTCTATGAGGTTATTTCAGGACTCACGTACTACCTCAACGCTGCTCAGCACACGCAGACTTTCCAAACATATATGTAGAATACTGCTCATTGTATGTATCTTGCTCAAAAACTGTTGTGAAATGCTCCGATACCCTTGGGTCAGGCTAGCGCTATATAAAACTCCTTAATAAATAAATAATAAAATATCTCTAGGCCCCCCACCTTCGGTATATTGCGGAGTGGAATCACCCTCTCTGCAAAAAGCATTGGACCTTCATGGAACGAGCAGTGCTGGAGCAAATATCTGAAGGGAGGTCTGGTTTCAGCGTAAGCTGAGGGCGTGGGGTCTTTACTCTTCACCTGTAACTGCAGCGACGTTAAAGGTCTGGGACGCTGTAGCGTTTAGAAAAGGTCTGACGACATTCCCCATGCCGATGACCCCGAAAGTAGATATCCTGGATTGTTCTCCTGGCTGTAAATCCTAAGTCTCCCAGAGATGGAGGGAAGCTGGCTGCAAACGGTTAGGCTCACTGTTCGACGAGGAGGGTATACTTACCTTTGGTCAAGTGTGTCTGGATTATGATCTACCCAAAGCTGATGGATACTATTATTTCAACTTCGACACTGGACTACTTCGCCAACCTACCGGCCGCAGGTTTCTCGACGACTTTGAGAAATGGCTAATGGGTAAGAAAGATGACAAACATCCGATTTCTGAGCTTTACACTGTGCTTGCCACCGGACAGGGAGGAGGGCACACAAAAGGCCAACTGCGCTAGGAGGAGGAGCTAGGGAGGGCCCTCTCGGACAAGGAATGGGTGAACATACATTACAGGGCACATCATACATCCTATAACACTGCCGGAACCGAATCCGCATACAAGGTAACATCCTATTGGTACCTCACACCGGCCCGCATTCACTGCTGGGACAAAAATCACACCGAGAAATGTTAGAGGGGCTGAGGACTTGCCGGGTCTCTGGTGCATCTCCTCTTAGGCAAATGGCATTGGTGCTACTGGCAGCGCGACGGGCAATCCTAGCGCACAGGCTTTCTTCGACGGTGCCGAACTAAACAACTTGACAACATAGACTGTGGCTGACTCTTGCCAAGGAACGCCTCTCACTAGTTCAAGACCACAAGAGGCGACCTACGCAGACTTATGGGCCCCTTCCATACAATTGCTATCAAAAGAGTTTAGGGAAGTCACATTCCCCAAATATCTTCAAATACTGCATCTGATCCCGGGGGCTCAGGAACCGGCGTCGTCCCAGAAGTAGTGGGGCAGGCCTTATGCGGGGTCTGATTGGGAGAGGTGAGTGGTATCTAGTCGAACTTGTATACTACGTTGCAGGAGCCCTTCTTTTATTTTATTTTCCTTTGGGGGGGAGGTTTATGTCCTGTTCCTCTTTTTTGATATTTCTACTAGTTTTGTTTTCATTGTAGTTATGTATACTTATGCAATCCAGACATCGCTGCCAGCCCCCGGGTTGTAGGCATTGAAGCTGGGTAAACTTGATTCGTGCATTCATCCCAAGCTGCCAGCCAATGTGGTTGTATGCATCCAGCTGTGTATTGTTGCAGGATTGTCTCTCAAATGAATAAAAGATGTGTTCCATAAATAATGTAGCAATCCATATTATAAATATGTCATCAATTAATTGTAGGGTAGCAGAGTGCAACTAAGAAAAGGCTGTGACAGAGAGGGGGCACAAAGCGTGTTTGGACGAAAACCCTCACTTACCCGAGGGTGACATGCTTTATCACTGGGTTCCTCCAACACACTGGGACCGCAAGGCACCTAGTGTGGACTACAACTTCCCTGCAGGGAAGGAGCAGGAGTGTTTTATATAAAGCACGTAAGATTTCAATACCTCAAGGGTGACAGTGAGGGGCAGAGTGCAACAAAAAAGTGTGTGTTTAAAACTATCTCCGTAAGGACAACAACTTTATTCTTACATCCTACGGGATAGAGGATAAAAGCAAAGTGAGACTGGGTTATGGATGTGTACCCTGTAATGTGGTCAACGTTTCTGCTCTAAATGGCATCCACATTCAAGGCATTCATAAGGACCAAGATCTTATGTCACTCAGCTAGAACAAACATGCAAAAGTTAAATAAGAAAAATACGAAAAGATACTCAGGCCTCTACTCTTGAACAACCATGCGCTGCAGTAACAATCAGTGCGGTAGGTCAGAAGGCCCTATAAACAACATGTACGGTCCGACTCTACCATCTACAGAGTCTTTCACCACGTAGATTCCTCTTCCGTTATTAGTGGTGCTCCGCCGCAGACTCTGGAGTCACGTTGATCATACGGCTAATAATAATCTACTCAACCTAACTGTAATGTACTTGACCAGTGAACTGGACCTGTGAAGTGGTCTCAAATTGTGTGATCGTGGGCAACTGTTTTGCCTTATGGAGCTGCCATTTTCCACATTATCACATAAGAGAGCACCTTCATATATGCAAGTTCACCATTTCTGCTGTACAAAAAAAACTCTTTATTTACAAGACTATACGTGTGCTCCTTGTATAGTAAGGAAAAAGCCCACATATAGGATACTCGCTCTCTGGCTTGCCTCTTAGTTCACTAATAGCATTTTCACCTGGGCAGGAGCAGGAATATTTCCCAGTTCATGTTTAAAAACTCACTTTTCATAAATATATTAATAAAGTATGATGTGGTAGTGCGCTGTCATTTACAGATAGCACATTTTATAATTGACATGGCCACAAACGTTCCCACTAACGTGTAGTGTTAATGATAAAATTATATAACTCATAAACAGTGTTTGGAAATTGGCCAGGCCGTTCGGGTGGACTGTTCCCATGGGAAACAGGGTCAAGCCTGATTTGCATATTGCTAGGTTTAAACTGGAATGCCTTGGAGTGCAAAAAAACTATGGATTTAACACAGATCTGTGACTGGGGGTGAATGTTTGATTAATTCAGCATTTCGTCCATTTTCTTTTCTTTTTGCATTTGTTACCCTAAGAGGGAAGTGTGTGCCCAGATGTGGGTCCCGTGCTCGCTACGCCACCAGATTCAACCTAGCCTGACTGATGGGGGGTGTTAACCCAAAACTGGTCCCAAGATGCTTATTTCTGGTCCAGGGAAGACCTGGCCTGTTCCCATTGGGAACAGGGTCAAGACTGATGTGAATATGGTTGTGTCTAAACTGGAATGGTGCGGTGTGCAAAAAAACTAAGGATTTAACCCAGATCTGTGACCGGGGGGGTCAATGTTTGATTAATTCAGCATTCTGTCCATGTTCTGTTCTCTTTGGAAATTGGGTTTCAGCAAAAATATTTAAAATGTGCACCTCACCAAGAGTGTAATGATTTATTTTGATTGTATAAAAATATTTTTCACCAAATATTTACAAAAATGGCTCTTTATGACTAGTAAAATATGTCTGAAATGTTTGAACAGTTCACATATAAGGTACCTCAGTGTTGCACTAGAAAAAAATCTAAAATCTTATAGCCTTTTATTTCACATGCTTTGCCCAGCGCGATCGTCACACAGTTCACTTTACAAAATCCTCTTACTTCAGTCACAGAAAGAAAAGCAAATGTAAGAAGACAAACTGACTTTTGACCTGTCTCTGAAAGCCAAGCAAATGTGACAATTTATTTCCCTTTACTTGCGAATGTCATTAATAACATGTACCACACAGTTTCCTATGTTCTAAGGGTTATTCTTTGTCAAACTCTTAGGTGCCCTCTCCCTTTTTCAGTCCTGAGGAAGACCCCTTTGTAAGGATCAAGGTCAACCTACGATTGTTTGGTGTCGAAACGTTGACTTTTCCATTGTTTATGCCAGTGTGGTCAACAGTGCTTTCTCGCTGTGCCATATCAGCAACATAATGGCTTTGTATTAATTTATACCCAATTGTCAGTCTGGACAGACTTCTTTTTGTAAATAATAATGTGGATGTATATAATGTCCTTTCCTTTCTTATTGAACCCTCACTTCGTGCACCAATTTTTCCTTTCTCCTTTCTTTTTCGGGGCACTACTTTGGGTAAATATTTTCCAGATGTTTGCTGGATTCTGAACATTCCTTTGGGTGTTCAACATGAATAAATAATATTGAGTAGAACCTTAAAATGTAAGCAATATAATACATGTGTTTGCATAAATAATTGTTCCGCTGGGACCATTTCTCTTCTGTATCGATAACTACCCAGGTCCCAGTGGTTTATCTGGGTTATACCCATTGTTTGTAACTTAGTCAGGAGACCGTCACAACATTCACTACTTAGAACACAAAGGAAAGAGTGAATACTAATTATGTTTGCCCACAGTTGTTATATTATATCAATGTCTTTCTAGAAGATCGCTTTAGATTTACAAGTATAGTAGGGAGTTTGGGACCCACGTGACCTTACTATGGAAAATGTTGTGATGAAAGAAAAAAGATGAAGTACCAGTGTCAAGAACATGGACAGTCGGTTAGTTAGCTGGACCTCTCCCTCTCGACTGACTCGGCACCATGAGGCGCTACAAAACCTGTAGATCTTGTACAGCGGAGGTCATGGGGTCTTCCCTATCCAAAGTGTACGGAAAACTTGGCACCCGACGCTGGAGGACAACTTTGTTTTGGAACTCAAAGGCGATGCTGTTGTGGTTACAAGCCCTGAAGAAACTTTGGTCCCGGGCTGGAAGCTCAAGAATAGGGACTTTTCGATTTGGTAATTGGACCCTGGTCCCAATTGGATTTGGCTACGGGGACCTAGGTGCCTGCTTTTATGGATTTGTTGGGGAGCCATCCTGCCCCCCTTGTCAGAGTGCCCTCCCCCTGGTGTGAGGCCAGCCAGCTGAGCCCATGTGAAACAACAGCAGCTTGAGGCCTGCTTCCGCCGGCACCCTTAATGGTGAATTTGAGGAAGGATACCTGATCAACACAGTACATACAGCAGTACTGAATTCCTGAACGCAAGTAAAGGTCTGAATTTCAAATTGAACTGCCCCTTTTAGACATGGTTAGCAACCAAGTTTTGCCTGGAACATGATATAATTTCGACTGGTAGGGCACAGGGTCCCTGCCAGCCAGGTAACTTGTGCCAGAAGCGCTTTCCCTAAAACTGTACCTTTGTTTGCCAATTGGCACAACATCAGCACCCCTTGTAAGTCCCCAGTAAATGGTACCCCTGGTAACTAGGGCATTGGCGCTGTTGTGGGATTCCCAGGGCAGCAGCACAAATTGTGCCACCAGAGGGTCCCCTCACCAAGGCCACGCACACTGCCACTGCAGGCTACCTGCCTTGGTGCAGACAAAACCGAAGGGCTGACATGGCACACATCTCTGAGTGCCATGCCCACAGACACTGTATGGGATATAGGTAAGACACCCCTAAAGCACGCCTCATAGTCATAAAGCAGTGTGCACTATATCTCCTGTGAGGATATATCTACATGAGCAGATTTACCTACAATATCTATGTTGTTTCTTGGATATTGTAAGTGAACAGGTAAGCCATAATGAGTACATGGGCTGGACACTCATCATTAAGAGTTACCCAGCTCAATAATGGCTTCACTGTGTTATGGGAGAATTGGTACGAAAAATCTCATCTTAATAAACATGCCCTAATTCCAGTGTCAGATTCATTAATAATTTCACACAGAGGACCATTCAGAGTGGTCCCCTGAAACCTACCAACCCTTATTGTGGTCACCGACTGGTCTAACCCAGCCTTTCACCACCAGGCAGAGTTCTGACATCATGGGATGAGCGCTAGTGCGCTCAGAGGTCAAGAAAAAAGCATGTCCTGGGAGGAGGTGTTCACATCTGCCTCCCTCGGTCAGGAAAAGCAATCTGTAGCTGGAAGCTTCAAAGGTCTTGCCGCCTTTGAAACGCAACCACAGCCTTTCCTGATGTAAGGAGCAGCCCGCCCCCTCCTGTCTTCTCCCCTTTTGGCGGGAAGACAGGCAGGAAAATGTAGACAGAATAGGAGGTGTAGCCGCCTCTGTCAACTCCAACCCTCAGGTTCCGGAGCAGTGGTTAAGTAAATTTTTCAGTGCCCACCATCTTGAAGATGGTGCGATTTCTCCAATCAGGGCTAGGGCAATGTCCCACTCCCACAGGAGGTGGGCAGAAGAGAGAGTGTAGACAACCCAAGTAAGGGTCCCATTGGCCACTACCTGTCACTTCCTTGAAAACGTCTCTAAATTTAGTATTTAGGTGGTATCCTCAGACCCTGAAACTAAGTTCCACGGACACAAGAAGATGAAGAACGAAGAACCGCTGTTGGACCGAGATTGCAGACATCGGGATGGACTTTAAGCACAAACTCCTGCTTGTTGCCTCAGAACTCGACAATCGCCATCCTCCAGCTAGTCTTGACACTGTGTGGCCTCCACAAACCCCAGAGGGTCATCAGCACTTTGCAAATTGCCAGGAACTCGCTTTAGATAGAGTTACTACCTCCCTGCAGCCGCAGGCACCAAAAACAGCAAAGTTTGGTCCAGTGTCATCCAGCTCCCCAGCCCAATTGACGTCTCCAAGTACCAGTGAAAGGTACAGCTGTCCTGGAGGGTCAGCTTGGTCTTTCCACTTTGTCTTGAGACCCCATGATCCACGGAGCTGAAAGGCACGAATTCCCGGTGTGCCGGACCTCCTGCTGCAAAAACCTACTACAAAGTTGAGTCCAGGCAGACTCCAACTCTACAGTCTTAGTGTGTGCCATTGGTGGCAATATATGTTAGTTTTTTTAACCTGTGTGGGGAACCTGGTGTTTTAGTGGAGATTCCATGACGAGTTGGGTACTTTTTTAGGGGACAGATGGGCCCTAGCTTCTCTTATTTTGTGAATCTTTTTTTCTTTGCTCTAATTGTGGGGAAAATATACATTACCCACTGGCAGTCGCCAGTAGGCAGTTATAGCTAGGACCATGTTTCGTAGGAAAATAATTTTTGGACTTGCCTATATCTTTGGAGTGCTTTGATAAATCTTTACGAAAAGATTTTTTCCAATGTTTTTTTTTTGTAACTCTTGTTATTAGTAATAAAAACAAACAGACAAGGCAATAACAGCGGTACAGCTGGATACGTGTTCAAGGAGGAAGGAAAGTGCATTACAGTATATTTACAAAGAACCATCAGTGCAGGGGGGGGGGGGGCAGGGGAGAAACCAGAGTCAAAAAATCATAGAAGCTAATCATCACTAGGAATGTCGGGTATGGGGGAGAGAGGAACATCCGGATTATCTGCAAGGGGGGTGTGCATATATCTCCACGGTAGGAGTTCCAGGGACCCCAGATTTTACCCCACTTCTGGGGTCTGCCCCGTTTTTTTTCCAATGTTAACTTCCATAGAGATATTAGACACGACTAGAGCCCGAACCGCTGGACAGAATGACACCAAATTTGGCAGCAAGGTGGGTCTTGGTGCAGAAAGAACCCTTTTTGTTACCTGGTGTAAATCCGTTCAGTAGTTTGGGAGATATTAAAAAGAAAACAAATTTGTAAATCTAGGGGCGCGTAGGCTCCACAAAACCTCCTGATCTGATTGGCTGCCAATACTTCAAGCAGGAAGTGTTGAGAGCCATCTTGGAACTCGGCTTCAGCAGAGTCCCAGAAAACAAGTAAAAAAAAGAAGAAGAAGAAATGGGGTCAGGGTAGGAATACCCTGATCCTTTACCTCTCGTTGTGGGGTCCCAGAGAGACCCTGCTAGGGGATAAAAGCATTTTCTTTTCATTTTCACCGAAAATCGCAGTAGATCCACAACTCCCATGAAATCCCAACCCCCCCCCCCCCAAAAAAAACGCTACAGCGCTTGTTTTGGAATAAGCACCCAGGTGTGTAAGGTTCTGATGACATTGTTTAAATACAGGAGGTGGGCGCATGGGGCTCCCTTATAAAGCTTTTGGAGGCCCGGGGACCACCAACTCCCCAGGACTTCGTTTATACAAAAGGAGGGGGCACAGAGGGCCCCTCTCCTCAGGCTTTATAAGCCCCAGGGACCACCACCTCCGAGGGGCTAAACAAACATTGATGGGGGAGTGCGGAGCCGCCCCAGCCCCGGAGACCACCACCTTCCCAGGACTAAACAACTACTCATGGGGGATACCAAGGATCCCTCCGGGCCCCGGGAGCCACTACCTACCCGGGCCAATATTTCAAATAATACACAGGGTGCACATGGAACATTGGACCCATGGGCCACCACCAACTTCCACAGGGTGAAATACAAATTAATGGGATGGGAGGGCCCTCATGGACCCCCAGGCCATGGGGAATACCACCCCGTGGTTAAAATGACAGTAATGGGGGGCCAGTCTACCCACAGACGTCACCTTTTTTCGATAGTCAGTATGCTAGGAAAGGTGAATATTGGTTGTGGCTTGTCTAAAGTTCCATTGAAAATTAACATGGGCAAAACGCATTTTAGGACCCCTCCTTTTTCTCGGTCCCCGCCTGACAGATCACCCCGAAACTTCAAGACAGCAGCTGCAGTGGCAAACTAGTTTTGAAAGTTTTGTGAGGATTCATCAAACAACGTCTAAGTTATCGGAAAATGAAAAAAATCTCTTCCTATGAAAACTACATCCTAACTCTAAATACCTACTGGCAACCGCCACCTACGTGGGAACGCCTACGGGGCTTCCTTGTGACTACTCAGTTCAAACACATAAAATAGGTAACATGCCATATGTCTGTCAGTGGCATGGCGCTCAGGTTAATTTAAGGCGCTTCTTCCTAGTTCTCCATACGCCAAATGTGAGGACTAAGGTTCAGATGTAGTCTTTTTCCCACTGATGGCAGCTTCAGGATTGATCTCTGCCCTGCAGATTCAGCAGAACTTCCAATCAATTGCGGTATCTGTTCACCTTCCTTGATGCGCAAATGTGAATCTATATGGGTGGGACTCCTTCCTTCGGCTGCAGTCAGGTCAGAGGTACCAATCTCTCCTATCTGGCTTGCATTTTAAAATGTTACTCACATATGAACTTACCTTGAAAAAACAAAAGACAAGAGGCGTTTGGCAAAACAGGAACAGGTTGTTTATTCAAGCACTACGGCCAGGAGCACACATACAGAAGCAGGTGTGAGGACTACCTCAAAATACAACCAATCTGAACAAGGTTTTATACATTTTTTTGGCTATCATAAAGTGTTTCTGTCAATCCTTTTTTGGTAAAAGAATGCCAGCCTTGTCTTTGGGGTCATAAATAAGGCCCCCGATAACAAAGGCAGGTGCGCTTTGACCATACGTGGACACAATGGGGGCCAATGGGTAACGTGTTCAGATGTCTGGCATGAGGGTCGTGTGATCACCGTGTATGCTGTGTCATGATTGGCTGTGTGTTGGCTGTGTGTTCCTAACTTCATGTGGCATCTGACTTCATGGTATTTTGGGGATGCGCACACACCTCCAGCCATATTTGCTTTATTGGGGTGGCAGGCAAATCTCCCGGAAGCATTGTGGTGCCGCTACGCTTATCTGACTGATTGACCCGAGTTTCCTGTCCACACGTTTGTTTGCCAGCTATGTGCCACCCCACTCATGACCTGTCAATCAGTAAACTCAGGCCTAGGTCTCAGCAAATGCCTGACCACATACTTCTTGGCCGGGGTTGATAGAGAGTTCATGATGGGTGAATTTGATGATAAAGATGATCAATATTAAAAGTGTCTATTAAGGACGAGCAGAACACCCTCCACAAACCCAGCCATTAAAACATAGTGAATTGAAGCCATCAAAGGACAGTGCTTCGCTAGAGGCGGCAGTCGTAGGCACTATGGTGCAAATGTTGAACAATGTGGCTATTGAGAAGCAGGACCACGTCTCTTTGACCTTATGCCTTGCCCTAGTTAAATTGTGCTCAAATTACGGCAAGCCAAATAATGGTGTGCCGTGGTGGATAAAGAGGGTCGCTCCATGAAATCCGATGTTCAAAGCACTCTATGAGGTCTAACAAGAGCAGAGAAAACACGAAGACGGCAAACCCAACTAGCTAACTATGGAGATTGATGACATGGAAATATTCCTCATCTCCTTCACAAACTACTTCCACTCCACAATGGGATGCAACTGCTAAATTGATGCATGCGCAAATTTCCTGACAGTGGAGATTGTAAACACAACGACCTTCAAGCAGTACCAGTCTAAACTTAAGAAAATCTAGGCAGCATTCCCAAATCTGTAAAAACGGACAACAGAACCCCCCTTTTAAGACCCTGGCATAAAAGCATTAATAGATGAGGGGGGCATCAAGCACTGAAAGATCATCCCTTTGTAGCCCCAAGCCAACAGGGAGGTTGAAGATGTATGCATACACAGAATGAGAGACTGAATATGGTTGTAGAACAGAATGCCAAAATTGAATGAGCAATACATCATTTTTGAGGGTATATCGACTTCTAGCCACTGCACCTCACACTATGCCCCTGCATAATCCCCTGTTCGGTTGACACCAATGGCATCGTATCATGAGTGTGTACAACAAAGGGGAGCACTCGAGAGCCCGGCCGCAACATGGCCATCACTCTGTGAGGCCCTGACGGCTGGAGGAATCCTCCTGCACTTATCTGCCCTCGCATCTTGGTGCCTGATTGCAGCTGATCCTGCTGCACCAGTGGAGTCGTCCTTTACAGATGCCTGAGGTGCCAGGATGATGATGACTGCGGCGGAGGACCGGCGGCCTACAAGGAAAGCGGCTGGGTGGAGGACCGATGTGCAGGTCCAGCCAGGGGAGCAGAGATGGCTTGAAGTAGTGCATATACCGTCAAGGGGTGGGAGTATTACAGGAATTTTGAATAAAGCTGAATGTCGCTGGATGCTTCGCTGTAACAGTATAAATGAGGGTTTAAACACCATGGAGGAGTGTCACTCCTTAACGTATGGTTAAATCTATGTCTGACCCTGCTAGAATGCATATTGCCTGTTTTTTACATCTGTATGCTTTATTCTCCTAGTAATTTTATTCTTCCACACTGTTAGGGTATAATGTATTTACGATCTATAAACCCTCTTCTGTGTATATCCCTTGTGGTGAAATATACTGTAATGACTATGTAATCTCTTGTTGATGCTGTGTTCATTATCTTTTCATCTATTGGCCACAAGTGATGTATGATTCACAACCTCCCCCCTCATTTTGTTTATTTTTTTTGTGTATCTTTGTCGTATTGCAATATACTGTGATGACTAGGTAATTTCACGTCATAATATTTATAATGTCCTGATATGATGGCGATTAATGTTTACACATTTCTATGTATTTGTAAATTAGGATTGGCTGGGAGTACTATCATGCTGTTAGTATGTTATCGGTTTATTATAATTTTTGATTGCAAAAGAACTATCGTGAGTTAAAATGTATATTGCATACACTCTTCTACTTAGGCACTACGTTATGATGAAGTTATAACATGCTAAAAATTGTGATTGGACTCCTTTTTAAGAAATATGCTTTATTTATTATTTCCCTGTACCTTTCTTTCGCGAGCCGGGTCTTGGTGACAGCTGGCGGCATGTCCGCATGTTAGTTGTCTGGATGACTGTTACAGATACGGAAGCCTCGTATTGAAGGGCTCCCACTGACCAATTCCTTATGGTAGTCTTTTCACTAGTTTGATAAAACGAGCCTTCGTATGATGCGTTGATGCATTGTACTTTATTCTTATCATTATCATTTATGAAATAGCTTAAATGGTTTGGGTTAATAATTAATATATGACATCCACTCCATTAGTCTGAAACAATTAATTGTTTCATGACATCTCAACTAACGTTTAAACACCATTCAAAGATGGCCGCCACGGAATGACCGTACCGTTTTCTATGTCTAAAAATCGGCTTTATAAGTGCCGTGCTGGTGGGGGCTGCTTTCGAGTCTCGGACCCTTGTGGCGTTTGGATACAACACACGTGCTTACAGGTATGTCTGCTGCGCATTTTAGATAGCGTTCGGTGATCCAGTTGGTCCTGTTGATATACTGATTTGTATGAGCCTTAAAGCTCGAGTATGCATGTATTGCACTCCTTTAAGCGAGGACTCTCCTGCTCACGCGGTCTTGCCCTGTTTTGCATTATAGCATACACGGCCCCTTTAGAATCTTTGAACGTCTAACTGTGGTCCATTTATAATACTCGATTTCTTTAAGCCATAAAGCCTGAGCTGGCATTGGTTGAGCTGATCAAACAGATGTGGTCTGGCGCGAGTACTTAGTAGCGCTAATTGACCCTGATATGACTATTGATTTACGATCATATAGATATAATAAGTCCTTTTCCTCCCTCAGACTTATCAGTAACTACATGTTCTAGTGCCACTTGGATGGACGATTGAATCTCCTTGGGATAAGACACTTTTTTGTATAAGAAGATCTAACGCTATTTTCGAGCCATTTGACTACTAACGAAGTAAGTTTTCATAATCTCACAATCTAAATAAGATTGGTTAGCTTGCGCAGGTCGGACTGATTATTAACTACTTCCGCTCTCTCTACAGCTACCGCAATTGATTTGTGATCACATCGAGAGCCTGTGGGCACACTTGGTTCCGCATTTCCTATATAGGTGAATGCCTAGATAACATCATGATTTAATTGGTGGTGGTTACTTATTTCACCTGAGTGGACGGGTTTCTCTCTCTGCCTTACGCAAACGTCATTCACTACGCGGGCGTCTATCTTTTTCTTTTTCCGTTATTCTTTCTCTCTTCCCTTCTTTTTCTTTCTCTTTCTTTCTTTCTTTGTATTTTTCTCCCTTCGCCCCCTTTCCCCCCCCCTATCCCCACACCTCTTTCCCCTCCCTTCCCCCCCCCTTTTCTCTTTCTTCTAAGGGAGTCCAAATATTAAAAGATTTTGTATTTTATTTATTTACAGATTTTTTATCGCTCATTTCAAATTGTTATTGTCCTGATGATGACCGCAACTTCAGACAGCGGTTGAAACGCCGTTGACGCTTTTGTGGCTGATGAATTTTAGAGGGCACATAATCATTGTATATGTTGTATCCCTTCTTTTTAGAAAACGAATTGTGTTTGCCACCTGTCTGGTTTTTTGTATATATGGTTTGCAATTTTATAAACCAGCAAATATCCATTGAGCGCATCATTTTATAAGAAATTTTGTGATATTTTTTCAAATTTGATGAATGATAGTTTCTTTGATTTTTTTATATATTTTTCTAAATAAATTCTTGCACTCCATCCCTATAACCCTTCACTCTCCTTCACTTTTTCTTCTTCTTTTTCCTTTTTTCTTATTTCTTATTAAGAAAAAGAAATGCACTGGTTCTTTCTAAATTTGTAATTTACTGTGTGCTTCCTGAACTACTGTTAGGAATAATTATTTACTACCCCTGGTTCAGGTCGGTGGGTTGCCTCTGTTGATTTCAAGTTGACCAGTGTGCTGCCATGAAATATTCAAGTAACCCCCTGCTGAGAGCTGGTGCATGCTCGGGGGGACCCTACAAGGCGGCGGCCCCTTGCACAGGGAGGGGCAGGCTGCCTGAGTGCGGCTGCAGTCGGACCTGCGGGTGCCGCTGGATTTGTGGGTGCGTCCTTTGGGCCTACTCGGTCGATGGGGACCTAGTGCCGGAGAGCCCGGATTCCGCCTGATGCGGCGCAGCTGGTTCAGTTGTCACACAGGGTGGAGCCGGTCCACGCAGGGAGAGAGCTTGTGCCACAGTGAACCCAGGAAGCCTGCAGGAGAGGGACAGACCCATGCCGCGCAGCCTCATTCAGATGAGGGAGCCGATCTGGGGCCTGGCCCCAGAGAGACTGTAGTGTGGGGGCTGCTTGGAGGTCAGTGCCCAGAGTGGGGGCCCTCTCACTGGAGACAGACATTTGAAAAGCGGGGTCCCCCAAGGGACATGAAGCCTGAGGCAGCATCAGGGGGTCCTTCCTTCACGGTCCGGATGCCATGTGGGCCAACTGGGGCCAAGCTCTTGAGTAGCTGACTGCCTGCATGCCAATTATATACTACCTCACCTCAGTGATGCTGGGGGCCGCCTCTGCAAACTCTAACTGGCACCAAATGCTTAATAGGAAACTGTCCAACTACCTGCCATGAAACGGTCTGATCTGCTAGCTCTGCGGGCCACTACTGTAAACTACCTGCATCTGGCCTGCTCGTGCCTCCCCAGAGTGGATCGTCGCTTAGGTGGAGACACAATTGAGCCAAGCGGTCTGCTTGTGCCCCCGGGTTTGGATCGGTCAGGTGGAGCCAGGACCGCACCGTGGATTGGCTGACGGTGCATAGGACCTAAAGATCCTCGTCCATTGCTGGTTGCTGACGGCTCCTCGAACTCAAGATGGAGAAGCCCGCATGTCAAATAGACCAAGCTGTACTTTGAACAGAAAGAATAGACGTGCACTGCGGACGCACCCCTAGAGAACCAATACTACGCTCTGGGTGCACTGAGAGCTCACCCAATGAGCCTGATATCCAAGCAATGTCCTTAGACTTAAAACACTGCCTGACTGCCATTGATAGTAAAATAGATCTGCTCACAGATAGGTTCGACCACCTCAAGGAGAAAGTGGATAGTCATGACGAGCACATCGCCCAGCTAGAGCTACGCAAGTCGCTGGTGGAGGCCAACAAAGCAGCCCCAAGTGAAAGACTGGTACAAATGGAAAGGTGTAGGAAGTTATTCCAAACACAAATGAAGATTTGGAGGTGCAGTCAAGTGGAAACAATCGAATGATAGGAATCCACCCCAATGGGCCGTATCAAGGGCTTTGTGGAGTTGATGCTCCGCACTGTCCTTGGTAAGGAGCTCTCTGCAGTGTGCATAGGTATAAAGGGCGCATAGATCACTAGGTTATCAACGCCAGCCTGGAAAATCGGCCCGCCCTATAATTGCTCGCTTATTAAACTACAGGGACACAGACAGTGTCCTACGTCAACCAGAGACAGACAGACATTCAGCTACCAGGGTAGAAATGTGTTCTTTTACCCAAAATTCTCAATGGTGTCCCTCTGGCCATGTGCACAGCCCTTCCGCATGGGGGGGACTGGTCTGTGTTGGCTGTCTGGGAAGAGCTCGGGCTCCATATGTTGGGAGATTTATACAGAGACGGGGCTCTGTTATCCTTTCAAACTTGCAGAGCACTTTTGGGTTACCGCGGGGAGATTATTTATTGCATGCTGCCTTAATAATGGGGATTCAACGGCAGTGGAGGATGGGACTATTGGAACCCCCGACGTCACTGGGTTGCCAGTATGTAGTCATGGCGGCAGGTACGTTCAAGGCTGTCACATGCCTATACGGACGCTTGTCGACTGAGCAACTCCCACCCCTGGAAATTCTGAAAGGCAAATGGGAAGCGGATATTGGTAAGCCCATACCCGAGACAACATGGCCTCAACTAGTGCGACTTGCCTGGAAGGGTACACGTAACGCCAGGTTTCAATTGGTTCAGTTCTTCACATTACATAGGGCCTATTTAACGCCGGTTAAAATCCTGCAGTACTTCGGTGGCTCCCTATCGCAGTGCCCGAGGTGTAATGCAGATGGGGCTTATTTCCAACACATGTTCTGGTCTAGTACGGGGTTGGGGTCTTACTGGGAAGAGGTGACAGCATGTTTGAATCAGGCGACAGGACGAACGATAGAGGCAGAGATGGGGACTTGCTTGTTACTTTGTTTCCAACATACCCCCAGCACGAAGATTACTAGTAAGTTCTATGACTTAGGGTTAATTATGGCAAAAAGGGAGCTTACCATGCACTGGAAGTCGAAGACAGGGCCTAATTATCTGAGGTGGAGAGCGAATTTTTTAAGTTGGGCGGGTAGCGAGGGGACACTTCGGTTACAGCTAGCTAGGCGCACTGCTAATGATAGGGCACTGGAGGCGGCCAGAGCGTGGAGGGCTTTGGTGGCGGATCTCCAAACTCCTGCTGTGGATGCTGAAGAAGAGGAGGAGGATGTGGATCAGGTTGAGAGGGCAGCATTGGCGACCTAACAGGAAGAAAGGCGTAGGACGATGTACCAAGTTGTAGTATGAGGGGGGCCACCTTGCATGTTCCGGGCCTAGTGATACTAGTGGACTATAGTGGTGACACCAGGGAACATATTTCTAACCAGCGGAGTTCCTTTTTTTTTTCCTCTTCCAGGCCACAATTCTTTTCTAGGAAGTATTGTGTTGTTTGTTTGGCTGGAAGACAAGACAGTTGGGTGGCTACAACCAGGGGCTACATAGGATGGGCACACTGACAGGGGTTGGGGGTAGAGGGGAGGGGGTAGCAGGATTGTTAGAGGGTGGGGGGTTTATTGAGTAACCTTGATTGAAATGAAAATATTTGATGGGCCATCTGTCTAATGGCTTTGTGTATGACTATGGTCTGAAAGGTTCTGAGGGAAGTTGAAAACAATAAAAAATCTTTTTACAAAAAAAAAACCTTCTCAATGGTGGCCCAAACATCCAGAAGAGATTTCCTGCCTGTCAAGCGATCCCTTCTCAAGACCGATGCCAAATACTTCCTCCTGTATCCAGCCAAATTACATATCTTCCATGCAGGGAAAAACACGTACTTCACTGATCCAAAGACGGCAGCCAAATTTGTTAAAGGACTCCCACTGACACCAGACAGACAGCATGCTGAACCGAACAATGCCAACTCAGGCCACATCAGTGACAAAGAGTAACAGCAGGCACAACTACGTGCTGCCCTCGAGCGAGTGGCTGCGCGTTGCCCAAATGAAAATGTTGCTCTGGGTATATCGCTGCAAGGCGAGTAAGATCTGCTGATCAACTGCCTCCTCTGGCCACCCAGCCTTCCCATAGCTGGGAGTGTGCCAGGATACTAGTTTGCCCTCGTGGGATGATTTCCTAGATGTTTTACAATGTTGGCCACTTGAGGCCATTATTTGGGGTGGGATGTCTGCATTCAGCCTGGCTGGGGGGCTGTATGGGTGCGGGTGGGTGTTGTTTGGTAATGTTGATTGCAACAGTTGGTGTGCCTTTTCCTCCTCTTTCCCTTGTTTCCCCCTCCCTCTGCCACACAGCGCAAAGCTAAAGACTTGAATGTGAGCTTCTTTCTGATTCATGCTCAACAAAACGATAGGGAGCAACCACCAACCACCAGTCAAGTTTAGTGGTGGTTGGTTGGGTGTCATAGGGGTTAGTAAGGAGGAGGAAGTGGGTTGGGGGATCCCGCTTTTGCGGAACTAGGGTCCTCACACATCCAGCAAGCTAGGTGTCATGCTTCATCATTTGGACCGGCTCCTCGTTGGACCGGCGCTGCAATGTCCAACGGGCACCCGCGAAGGGGCTCTTTGTCGGAGATCTTTTGTTCCTTTGCCGTATGATGAAGTGGGGGTGTGTGGCCAGTGGGAGTGTAGATACTAGGTGGTGTAGTGAGTGCGTGAATAGTTTAAAAGGTTGGATATTCCAAGTAAATACATTTATTTCGGCTGGTAATCCACCTTGTTAAAAACTATTTAGAGTGGCAGTTCCCTTAGGGCTGGGTAGTCAGTTGCTATACTGCTCCGCTCTCTGGGCCAACATGTTTCTTGTCCTATTGGTTAACAAAATACCGTGGCAATTCTTCAGGACAGAAAGGTGTAAAAACAGTGAAAGTGGTGTATAATATCTACACTGAATGGTGCTTCTAATGATATGCTACCAATCAGTAGTGACTACAACTCAAAAGTCATGTAGTCTCTGTAAAAGTACCTGTGGAGACAAGGAATGTGGAGAGAAAGCGAGATTGTCAACTGTTAGAACGCTGTCTTAAATGTGACTCCACGTTAAATACATTCGCCTCCCAAGTGGTCCACACCTCCTCAATGTGATACACGCAATGTGAGATCATTTGCAAATTAAAAAGAAAACTTTAAAACTCTCTCTCAGTCATACTCCATTCTCAATTATAGCCACTGTTGCTGGTATAGACCCACTATGTGTATGTGAGTTATAAGCAGCCCTAAGCATTCTCTTCTATGTGGCTCATATCGCGTTGAGACTCACCTCTCTTCTTGGTGAGAGGTGCCTCAACAGGGGCAGACAGGTCATGCAGGCGCCTCAAAAGTAGGTGCCCTGCGTTAATGGGAAGATAAAGGCAAGCGTTAGGAGAACCATTCCCTTGCCAAAGAAATGGCAGGAGTCAGCAAGACTACCGGCAAGCCAGTGGAGGCCTGCGCTAGTCAAGGCCACCCGCGGTCGATGGTCGCACACGTGCAGACCGTCCGCCGCCGGCGGTGACCGGGCCATCGCGCCCTCCTGCCGGTGCCGGGAGCAAGTCGCCCCTATCAGCTCAATGGTGGAGAAAGTCAGGTGAGGCGGTCCTATCCTACCTCGTTAGCGAGAAAGTTCAGGACTTACTTGAATGTCATGGAGTCCTCGTGGTCAGACCTACCCACGCTGTCCGTCCCTGGGCCGCTGGTAACGCCATCAAGTTGGTGTGGCCAAAAGAAGAATCCAGGAGCGTGCGCCTCGGTGGGGGCGTGCGCGTTGGTGGGGGCGTGGACTCGGATAAGCACTTCCGGTGTGGAGTGCCAGACAGCAGTTAGCATCGCTCATGGGCCATCTTAGAGTATGTTTGGTAGAACGGGGATAGATACGCTAGTGCTATGGTGTGGCGATAGAGTATAAGTCCACCTACATATATATATATATTATTCATATATATTCTCGGGTGTGCTGTTTGGCGTAGATGACACCTCAGTGCGATGTTGGTTGCATGGTCACAAATTACATGTAGCACAGACTACTGTGGTGCTCTGATGACTTGGGGGGCCATCTTGGAGTGTAGTTGTAGCACATGCACAGAAGTGTACTCGATTTGTGCTGGAATATCTATGCGGGAAAAGTCTATAGTAAAAATCTGCCCTAATCTAGAGAGACACCTACCGTGGATGTCAGTTGCGGGGTGTTGTACCAATGTATCAATTTAACTAGCAGAATTGATAGCTATTCAATCTATATGTTGCCCTGTTTCAGTTAGACGTGTGGTAGGGTGCTGTAGTGTCTAAGCGTACCGCTCTCAGTAGGCTAGTTCTATTCAGCGGGCCCGGTAGATCCGGTGCAGTGGTCCGGGTGGGACCAATAGTCTGGAAGAGAAGTGTATAAACTAAGTCAGGCGATGGTCGGTATCAGTTAATCATTAGTATGTGGTCTTTAGTTATTCTCAACATCCGTACCTTAGTCTGAAACAGATGGTGGTACATACGGTTCATCTGTTGTTCAATGATGCCCATGGTATGTCGTCATTTAACCCTTTGGTGGATGTTGACAATCGATGTATCCAACGTTGTCAGTTCTGAAAAGTGTTTGTTGTGTGCTACCAGGGAGGTGTTCTAGGACCAACCATTTAAGTGAATCTGGGTTGTGTCCCTTTTCATGATAGTGTGTGTACATCTTGGTTGTCAGCTTATGGCACCTGATATTACTTTTCTGCTCTGTGATACGTGTCTTTACCTGTCTCATCGTCATCCCAATGTACATATCACCACATGGGCATGTAATCAGATAGATGCATCTAGAGGTGTTGCAGTTAGTATGATTCTTTATTGTCCAGGTAAATGTGTCTGCCAATGTGATGGTTTTAACCACTTGCGTCTGTTTACAAACAGCACATCCACGGCAGGTAAAGTGTCCCTTTACAGCAGGTAGGCCCCAGAGAGTTTGTTGTCGGTTGCTCTGTCGGACTTTTGGAGCTTCTATCTGATGGCAGGGCTGCTGCCCCTGCGCGCTTCACTAGCACTAGCATGGCAGTACTGAACTGTATTACATGGAATGTCCATGCCTTGAATGATAGACGTAAGACGAATCTTGTGATTGTGTTCCTGCCGTGGCTCGGTGCTGATATTTGCTTCTTGCAAGAGTTGCGCCTGATGTAACTCACTGTACCGCGATTACGCGCGGGCTGGATAGGGGAGCGATACGTTGTGTGCTACTCAAACTATGCCCAGGAAGACGAAATTCTCATCAGGGACTGCCCTGGTGCATTCACCAGGCCCTCTGCAATAAACAGGAGCGATATGTCTGGTTCCCTATAGGGACATGCGCTATGGTTTATATCTATTTACGACCCCAATGTGGATGATCCCACCTTTCTCACTGAGGTATGGTAGCTTGTGGGCATGCTGAGCCCTGGTGCGATCATTTGGGGAGGAGGAGATTTTAATGTGGTTTTAGACCCAATAATAGATCGATCTGGGGACTCTCTATGTCCTCACCCATTGGGCAACTTCTCAGCTACAAGCTATCATTGCTGATAATGAAGTTATGGATCTATGGTGGATCAGGCACGGTGCTAGCGAAGAGGGAAGGTGCGTGACCTCAGCTTACATGACCTGGTTGTACACGGACTATTGGCTCGCAACGCGTACGATGGATGCTTGGAACATCAAAGTCTCCCACCTGCCGGATCATGCCCCTGTACTTTGTAGGATTTCCCCAAATGAGTTTCATTCACGTGTCTACATGTGGCGTTTGCCAGCATATACTTTGCAGGACAAGGCGTTCAGGGAAGGTATCCAAGCGTCCATTGTGAAATATGTTGGCATGGTGGATTCCCAACTGTTTGGGAGGCATACAAAACTGTGATACTAGAGGAATGTATAGCAAAGCAGACAGGTGTATTGCAAGCGCTGCGTAGTGACCTAACACGCTTTGAAACCGAAATTCATGAGAAAGAACTTACAATTTATGCAGAAAGCGTGCGCCTCGTTGGCCAGCATACACAGCAAGCTTAATGAGTTAAAGAAAGCAGCACAGCGGGAAATACTTTACTTATGGAAAGAGGCATGTGCCAGACGATATGGGGAATGAGTTGGGGAAGGCAGGACGCTGGCTGCCATGACCCAGGGCCAGCGACTATATTACTGAATTCGGATGGATGACAACGATATTGTGACCGGGCTGCCTGCTGTGCAGAGGGAGATGACCAATTTCTATTTCTCGCTGTACACAACACTCTGACCCGACATGCCATTAGATCTTAACTCATTTCTTGACTTGGTGCAATTGTTCTAGGTGGAGGATGGTAACCGCAGGTACCTAGAAAAGTCGTTCACAAAGGAAGATGTTGTGCAGGTTATTAGGCCATGCCCAACAATAAAGCCCCAGGTCTAGATGGACTTACGGCTGCTTTTTATAAAAAGAATGCGCCTCTCTTGTCACTGCACCTTATTAGCATGTGTGGGGAATCTCTGGAACACGGAGTGTTGCCCCAGTTCCTGCGAGGAACTAATAGAGACTATTCTGAAGCCAGGCAAAGACCCACAGCGATGCAAATCCTACAGACCACTATCCATTTTTTTTTGTCAAATCTGTTTATTAGCATTTTTTGAGACATTGCAGTACATTAGACATTTCAACAGTGTCAACGCAGCAAGTTGGGCATGTCAGAAGAGCATTCCCTACAGACCACTATCCATGATTAATATGGATAGTAAAATCCTAGCAAAACTGATTGCCTCTCGACTGCTCCCTCTCATAGTGCGATCGGACCAATCGCGTTTTGTGCCAAGGTGAGCCACGTCTCACAATCTCCACATCTATTTGCACTCTCATAGGCCATCAAACCCTCCCTCAGTGCTGCTGCAATTTTTTGTGATGCCACTAGGGCATTTGATACCCTCGAATGACCATACCTCTTCGCCCTGTTGGCCCAGCTGGGACTCTGCCCCAACTTCATTAGATTAATAGGCTTCCTTTATGAAAAACCCATGGCGTGCCTCCGAGTTAATAGGGTGATCTCGACCCCTTACATGGTGTTTCGCGGTACACTGCAGGGCTGCCCCCTGTCACCCATCCTGTCTGCCATCGCGATGGAGCTCTTAGAGGCTAGGCTCCGACAGCATCATGCACATCGTGGCCTGGCATTCTCGCCCCAAGTGGTGCTGGTATCTATGTACACTGATGTCACTTTGTACATCACAAATCCCTGCAATAATTTGGACCCCCTGATAAGGTAATTCACTAGATTTGGTGGGCTTTCTGGGGTTAACATCAATTGGGCAAAACCTGGGATCTTTCCACTCACTTAGTTGAATGAAGAATTCACCTCAAAGTTTCCCTTATGATGGGTCAGTGGCCAGATAAAATATTTGGGGATCTGGCTGAGTCGCAATTTGGATGACATTTGGAAATCTAAATACCGCCGTCTGATGGATTGGCTGGAGAGCCGGGTTGCAACTTGGACAAAGCTTCCACTATCTATGGCCCGTAAATTAGCTCTAGCAAAGATGATCGTGCTACCCAAAATATCTTTATTTGTTCAACAATATTCCACTGTCGCTTCTCTTGTGCTGTAGGCGTCAGCTCAGATCACATATGGTGGTGCTAGCCAGGGTGCGACAGCAGCCACTGATCGCCACACAATTTAGTGCCCACACAGTGCCAGAGCATGACCTTGGTACAGCCCGGGAGTGGGTAATTTGTGGAATAGTCTTTGATGTAATTGAGGAGATCACTGGCAACCGACTTGTGCATACTCCCCTGGCATTGTTGCTGGGCTAAGTCAAGGAGATCCCACCAGTGCTACTGAAACTGTCTGCCCTTCTGCTTGTGCTGAGTAAATGCCTAGTGGCGATTCACTGGGGTCGTCGACTGGCTTGAGGATGCTGCGTATTGCCAGGATAGTTTGGTGACCTACTAGGACCTGATGCCAGCTGGGTCATGCCCCAAAGATATTTTGTCACCTTTATAATTTTATTTACGACTGCACAATCAGGCGGCAGTGGGGGTCAAAGTGCCTGGCTTGCCGGATGCAGAGTAGAGCATGTTTTGGAACCCTGCAGTGGGCCACCTCTGATGCGGACAGCTTGACTGCTGGAGCATCGCATGGTAGGGGCTCCTGCATATGATATACAGGTTGGATGAGAGGCAATGTGAATAGATAGCAATTTAATTGATTTGACACAGAAGAACGGAGTCATCAGCCGAAAGTCTTGTAGTACGCAATTATCTTTCATTAGCAACAGCCAATGCGTTCCGCCCAAAGAGGGGCTTCTTCAGGGCTGTGAAAGCATACAATATAAATGTATTTTAAGAAGCTGTAGGTCAGAGACCAAGATAATCTGTGCACAAGTTGACAGAGAGTCATACGTGTTAAAACAAGTTAATATAAAGTAGGGAGAAGGGCAGGGGAGGAAGCAAGAGAAAAAGGAGAAAGAGAAAAAGTAGGATTGGGACAAGTGTGATTGGGCGTGTAGCTCCGGTAGTATGTGCGTAGTGTGAAGCGAGAAAGAAAGGTCCTTCAGAACCCTTAGAAAGCTGGAGGAGTGAGACAACCAGTGGGCTTCTAGGGTAGGAGCACTGTGTCTGAACCTAAAAACATCCAAGTGACAGTGCGCGTGGTAGGGTTTGACTATTCCACAAGTAGCCGGCTTATCGATAAATATGTCGTGTTGATCCTACTTTTTCTCTTTCTCCTTTTTCTCTTGCTTCCTCCCTGGATCGGGAAGCACAAAGACTTTCCTTCATCACGACCCACTCCACACTGAATTACGAGGTGTTCAAAATACTCAGAAAACACTGGTCATTACTAAGAAGAGTGCCCGAGGTTACCAACTCCATCACGGAAGAGCCATCCCTGACATTTAAAAGAAGCAGGACCATTAGGGACACGTTGTGCCAGAGCTATACCCTACACACTGCACCACAACAGCTTAGCTGGCTCAAGAAACCTATGGGATTTTACACATGCAGTACCTGCAATATTTGCCAATGGGGATGTAACAGAACAATAACTTTCTCATACAACACGGACTTGCAACACAAGATTACACATTTCATCAACGGTCTAACCAGCTTTGTGGTCTACGTTATCATATGCGGATGTGGCAAGATCTATGTGGGTAACAACACAAGACCGCTCAAGACACGTATCCAAGAACACAGCAGGGCAGCACTCCATGCAGACACAACATATGCTCTTGCCTCACACAAATGCAGGACAGGTGTAGACAGAACCAAGTTCCGCTTTCATGGCACAGACATCGCCATTAGCAACAAACACGGGGGAAACAGAGCACTGGCACCAAGACAACTTGAAGCCAGATGGATTTGTACCCTGCACTCCTCTACTTTAGGCCTCAATAATGACAATGACATGCACTACTTCCTTCAATGAGTATTGCAACTAGGCTTTGCTGCCATTTTGCGTAGTATGGGTCAACTGTTTAACTGTTGCAATGCAACTGTGATACGGGCCACAGATTCAGAATTGGATACCTTTTTCTCAGTTTTCTGCGCGCTTGGTAATCTCTTCTGCTCCCTCTAATGGATTTCTGTTTCTTGTGCAATTAGCAATCTCCCAGGCACCCCAATGTGTTTGTGGAGAACAACAGCACTATCGCCTGCACATCTATACTACTATTATAAAGGAAGAACTTTGAACCTTTGAGGCGGGTAAACTCTGGAACCACAGCGCCAATCCACACACCCGATACATCGTTGTAATCGTCAGGGTGTGCAGATGGACATAGGCTATATAAACGTAATAATTATACGTTATTTAAAAAATTTACCGGAAAAAAAAAGTAGTCCCTTGGAAGAAGCGCCGACCGCGACGTACGTGGCCGGCGTGAGGAGCGCGGGGAGGAGCGGCGTCCAGGAGCGTGAGGAGGACCGGCGTACATGGCGCGGGGAGGAGCGGTAAGGAGCGGCGGACAGGCGGTGAGGAGCGGCGGACAGGCGGGGAGGAGAAGTGAGCGGTGGATGAGGTAGGTTATTTATTTATTTATTTAGGAGCGGTGAGCGGCGGAAAAATGAAGCAAAAATGAAAATCGTGAGCAAGAGGAAGCAAACGTAGCATTACAAAAGTGAGCCAAACGGTGCATTACAGGAGGAAAAAGTTACGTGTTCAGGTTACAAAAGCGTAGAAAGTAAACATAGAGGTATAGGAGGAAAAAGTGAAGTGTGCAGGTAGCAAAAGGAAGCAAATGGAGCATTAAAAAAGTGAGCCAAACGGTGCATTACAGGAGGAAAAAGTTACGTGTGCAGGTTACAAAAGCGTACAAAATAAACGTAGAGGTATAATACTGCAATATATGGAGGAAGGCTCCGGGGGACCCACGGACAACGTCGGGGCGGGCAGGGGCCCTGAAGCCTAATTGCTCCCGGACAACGTCGGGACGGGCTGCTAGTTTAATAATAAGTTTGTGAGGAACTGCAATCTAAACACTTTGACGCATAAGATTTGTTTGCTGCTAACGACCTTGTTATCTCTGTGTAAAATTTGATGGGACACAAGTATAAATCCCATGGTGTTGGCACTGTAACCCTATTGCACACACTTTGGATTGAGATAACACCGTCTAATGCTTGGGAAATGTGGCAGTGTAACCTTATTGCCACGGATATTGTGGGTGGCTAAAGTATATGGCCTCCAAATCTCTTATGTATTGACACCAAAAGGCACATATACCTCATATACGCTGACAAACTCCTGTGTACCTGTCCACTTTTCGCAAGAATTTAACAAAAGTTAGAAGGGAGGTAGAGGGAAATAAATGATAGGTTCACCCTCTAGAAATGATTACGTAACAAAATATCCCTGAGAAACAGAGATCAAGAGCCTAGCAGTTACTTATAGACCTATTCACAACACTCACTGGAGTTAGAATAGTGTACATAGTGTTAGAAAAAGAGGATTGCTCTTTTTCTTGGTGTCCCCTCACTCACCAGGGTTGCCCCACGGTGACATGCTTCATCATAGGGGCCATCCCAGTCCACTGTGGACTGGGACGTGCTGCGACTGGTGAAATACGTAGGAGCACTTATGGTTTGACTATGTGTGGTGTGTGAAATGTGATGTGATGGAGTGGGGTGTTACGTGAATATTAAAAATACCTGCCTAGTAAGCCTTAAATAGTTTTATTCTTGCTCCTAGGTGGTAGAGTTAAAACCGGGGTAGAAATAGTAGGATGCCTAAATGACAATGTGTTCAGGTGTACCTACCAACTTCTATCTGTCTACATGTTTCGTGCTTCCCCCATGCACTTCCTCAGTACTACACAGGGACCAGCCCTGTGTTCGCCACTCCTAAAAGACGCCCAAATGAGCTAATAGTGAAAAAGAATAATTAAATAAATGCTGCAAATAATAAAGCATGCATCCTGTACCTACGCGACAGATTTAATCACGTGTTTCCTGTAAGAAAAAATATAACGTAGTAGTTACGGGGTATCCAGACCCCCAATATATGCACACAAGTTACACACATATTTTTTTTATATGAACCAAATGGCCAGTGCTTATATTCCATGTGGCCCAACACAGTGTATCAAAAAGGTTTTTCTGCACGAAAAAAAGTGGTTAGCACCTCGTGGTAGAAGCAGGCACACACTCTACTCGCACACTCATATACTTTACATACATGTGATCGGGCCTAACTGTGCCCCATGGACTCGGAGGGGTTCAGTATCCCAGCAATCTAATGGAAAGAAAGATGATAGTATTGAGTCGATCAGGTCCTACTTCTGTAGGAAGAAAAGCCGTAATGACTGGGCTCTGTGTGAGAACAGGCTGAGAAAATAGAATACTCTGTCAGTCCAACGCGGTCTTGTAGGACACGCGATCTGCACTTACTTGCTAGCAGGCTACCTCCCTCTTTTTCACCTATACGTGCTCCTCCGGTCCGAATGTTGTAGGACCGTAGGCGGTGAACTGCTTTTAGCTTCTCCTGCTTCACTCACTTCCGCATTGTCATTGTGGAAGAGTGGGACGCGCGAGGAGGTGCACGTCAACTATGGCGGCCATGTTGGGTGTGTCAGATATCGTCTGTAAAAGGTCTTAAACTATAATAAGACTACACGTAATTCATTTGGAAGGAATTTACGGTAAAAGGTTTTTCCGAGCGGGTATTACTATGCAATTTGTGACAATTTAGAAAAAAAACAAAAAAAAACCATTTCTCTCTTCTGACACTCATTCTTAACTTTTAATTGTCTAGGACACAACAGGAGACCGGGTGTTTTTTAGAAAATCTCCGTGTGGCTGGTGGGTTCATGGTTGGTATACTTCGTGTTCTTTTTCAGGGCTAATATGTGACAGGTTGTGGTTTGGCAGTGTCTCAATGATGGTCACATGTCAATCGCATCTAAACAAACCCACATTTTGGATTGGAAATATACCTTGCAGTGGGCTCATTCTATGCGTGTAAGGGTTTCATAGTAAATGGCTGATTACGTGAATTGTCCCCATGGAATATCGTCATTCAGGCCCACAATGTGAGAACGGAGTCTGAACACCCAACGTTGTTCTTTTTCCAAAAGTTTACTCTCAATGTCAGTGTGTGACTGTAAAGTTTCAAGGACCACCCATCGCATATCATTGGGTGTATGCCCTTTTTCCAGGAAGTGTGTAGTCAATCTGGTGTTGGAATGTTTGCACCTGAAGTTACTGCGGTGTTCTACCACCCGGGTACTCACTTTCCTGGTAGTCATGCCAATATAGTGCAGATTGCACGTACAGGTGATCATATAGACCACACCTGTTGTATTGCAATTCGAAAAAGCCCTTAATTCCCAGGTCATCCCATTGTTAAAGGTCACCTGTTTGGTTGCTTGGGTCAAATGGCAGACGCTGCAATTCGAACACGGATGGTGTCGGGATGGTAGGGGATGCAACAGGCGTACCGGGCCCACCGTTTCTTTAGGGCGTGTGTGGACAAGTAAGTCCTTCAGGTTCTTCCCTTTGCGGTGACTGAACATCGGTTGGGTAAGGTTTAGACCCCCACTGTTAAGTGTTCTCCAATGTTTTCTTATGATTTTTGTTACCTTTTCTGAGACTTCATTATAAGTGGTGATGCAGATCGGTCTCCTATTGATGTCATTGTCAGGTTCAGCCCTGGATTTTGGTTCCAACAGTGCGTCTCTATTGTTATTCGGTGCTCTCTTTCTCGCTTTCGACACAATGTGTCGAGGGTAATTCCTCTGCAACAGCTTGGTGCTCAGATCTTTGGCTTGTGTGTCATAGTCCTGTTTTTCAGAGCAATTACGCCTCAGGCGTAAGAACTGCCGAAAGGGTAAGTTTTCTCTCAGTTGCCTTGGGTGAAAGCTGTCGAATTTTAACAAGCCATTTCTAGCCGTGGGTTTGAAATGTGTGGTAGTAGCCAGTTTGCCACCTTTAGCTTGGATATTCAAATCCAAAAAAACAAGTTTCTGCCTGCTCAGTGTGGATGTGAACTTAAGAAATGGATCTTGTAAATTCAGCCAGGCTAGGAATCCATTGACTTCCATCTCCTCACCTCCCCAGATGAGAAACACGTCATCAATATAACGTTTCCACATGTGGATATGTCCTGAGTGGGGGTTGTTGGGGGTCAAGATTTTCTTTTTCTCCAGCTGGTGTACATACAACCCTGCCACACTCGGGGCAAAGGTACTCCCCATGCTGGTTCCGTGTGTCTGACGATAAAGTGTTTGTTCGAATAGAAAATAGTTCTCGGTCAGTTCTAGACGGCAACATTCCAAAACCACATGTCTGGGTGTTTTATATTGCCAAGTGCTCTCAAACAACAGTTCCTCTAGAATATCCAGGGTCTCCTTGTGTGGTAGACTAGTGTAAAGACTTTCCACAGCAAGTCCAACTAGAATTTGTGTGGTAGGGTCAAGACCTGATGACTGGAGTAAGGAGTTGCAGTGGCATAGGATCTGCGGGGAGCTACACGTTTTTTTTGCATGTGGGCATGCACTCTCTAAGTGCTTGAGAAGCTGCTTCATCGTGACTGTGCCTATCTAGTGATAGCGGTGCAGTGCTGGGGGCCGGGCAATAACTCCTGTCATTGACACTGTGAGCTGTGGCAGATACTTGCTGATCCTGCTGCCACATCTCGGCCTTAGGTGAACCACACTTGTGCGTAGGTCGGGTAGTGAGGCCTTCGCAGCAGAATCCTCCTCCTACCGGTGTCCCTCTCCAGGCTGTTGGGTGGAATCTCTGCTGGGGCTCAGCGACCTGCGGGCTGTGTGTGACTGGTGGAGCATGGCAGCGGCCGGCCATAGAATCGCTGAAAGAAATGCTCCTAAAACAAACAGCGACTGCCGCCTCGACGGGAAAGAAAGCGCAGATTCTAAGTGAGGGGGCTGATGCTCCAGCCACAAAAGCGTTTATGATGCAACTGTTTGCTGCATTTAAGGAGGACATTCAGGATATCAAAGATCATCTTGCTGTGGATTTAAGAGATGTGCGACGAGATGTAGATGGCATCGGGGAGCCGGTGGCCCCTTTGAAGGAATATGACGTGAGCCGTAAAGAGCACCTCCATCAGCTTCAACAGGACATGCTGCGTGACCAACATCTTGACCTGCAGGCTCACGCCGAGGATCTTGAAAACCGTTTTCGGTGCAACAACGTGAGGATCCGGGGTGTGCCATGGAAGGAAGAAGGGGACGATCCGCACAGCTATGTGGGGGCACTGTTCCGTCAGGTACTGGACGAGCAGGACACCAAGAGGCGCCAATTCCCCTCCGCCAGACATCCTTGCATGTATACACGACTCCCAGATGAAAGAGCGAATCGTGCGCAAGGCGAGAGAGACATAAGCTTTGCAGTTTAGATGTTACTCTCCAGCTATCTTCCAAGACTTGGCGGCCTCTACATTGATCAACCAATGCGAATTCAGAGTAGTGATGATGTATCACAGAGAACAGGGGATCCCCTATGCCTTGGGTCATCCATTCCACATCATCTTTAAGCACAAAGGAAAGCTTCTTCAGCTCCGCTCTCTGTCGGAGGCCAGTGGTATGATCAGCTGCCTGTGCCATGTCCCTCCAGATGTTCCTTTTTCTGACGGACATTGGTCAGTTTTCATGTACGTTCTTAGGACTACCGCATTGTTTCTTGCCAAGGGAGGGGTATGTTTGGGTTATTGTTTTGGGGACTCCACATCAGCCACTATATTGGGATTGTATTTGGAATGTTCTAGGTCTCTAATGTTTTTCTGTCTGAATTGGCCTTACTATGACTCTACGTCGCCTGCTGTTTGAGAACCACGCTTGGAATGAGTAGGGATCTTAAAATTGTTTGCCTCAATGTACGGGGCTTGAATAATCTGGTGAAGAGGGGAGCGGTCTTGTCCCTCTTGGATAGTGTAGCGTGTGACATATGTCTCTTACAGGAGACCCATCTCCTTTCCAAAGATGTATCACGGATGCGTGATAGACGCTTTCCTCAACAATTTTGGTCTACGGGGTCATCCAAGCGGAATGGGGTGGCTATCTTATTTGGGGAACACTTTTCTGGCAAGGTACTTGCATCAGTTGCGGAAATAAAGGGTCGCTTATTGGCTATTAGGATACTATGGGGGGACACCCCCCTTACTGTAGCGTCACTTTATGCGCCAAACACACAGCAGGAGTCCTTTCTTCTATCCGCTCTTGCAGAAGTCCTCACCTCTCCAGATGCAGAGCTTCTAGTGGCGGGGATCTGAATCTTGTTATGGATTCTGGGCTTCATAGATCAGGGCAGCGCACAAACCAAGCAGGTGCACTCTCCGATAGGGGTATTGAATGGCTGAGGGACAATGGGTTAATTCACGTTTGGAGCGCTCGCCACTCTGGAGAGCGAGACTGCACGTATTACTCGGCTGCATACAAAACCTATACGCGACTGGATCATTTCCTCTCACAGCATCCCTATTCCCTAACCTCCACACTACCAGGATAGAACCTCGCTCTCTCTCAGATCAGGCTCTTATTGCTGCATACCTCCCTGCACAACGGCCGCGCGACTTTCCCCCTAGTTGGCGCCTCCGTGAGTCTTTGCTGCATTCGGATGAGAATCTGCAGCGCTTTAAACAAGCTATCAAGGATTATCTAGTACTTAAGGACGTGGGCTCCACATCTCTGTCATCGGTATGGGAGGCGCTAAAGCTAGTGGTCAGGGGGGAATTATAGCTATCTCGGCAGCTCTTAATAATCTTCGTAAAGAAAAGCGGTGCCGTTGGAAAAAGAGGTCCTAGAGCTTGAATCAATTCATAAACGCACGGGGGCTCCTCTGGTTTGGAGGGACGTAGAAAAACGCCGTTGCATGCTTAAACACCTAGATTTGGACTGAGCGGAATATGCCTTTTTACGACTCCGGCACAAATTCTTCCTCAGCAGTGACAAATGTGGTAGAATGCTGGCACATAGACTGAGGATGTAGACACAGAACTCGTTTATACAGGCTATTCGGGACAAGAAGGAAGAGGAGCAGACTTCTGATGCCCACATCTTGGAGGCCTTCCACTCCTTTTATAATGCACTATACTCCAAACAGGACTGCCCGGCGTCTGATCCGAGTGCCTACTTCAGCTATTGCGACATCACCTCATCAATCCCAAAAGCCCTATCAAGCCCCTCAGCAGAAGCCTCAGTTAGAGGGGGGATCTCGTCGATTTCTAGGCTGAAGGTGGCCAAATCCCAGGACCCGATAACTTCTCAGCCTCTTTTTATAAGGCCTTCTGTGCTGGCAGGCTCCTTTTTAACAAAGCTGTTTAACACCTTTTTGGAATCCGGTAGGGTGACCCCCTCCATGTCTGAGGCAGCGATCTCGGTCATCCTGAAGCCTGAAAAAGATGCGCTAGAGTGTGGTTCCTACAGGCCCATCTCTCTACTTAATGTTGACGCAAAAATTGTTGCCGGTATTTTGGCTGCTCGCCTAAGTCCTATCATGCCTGACCTTGTAGAGCCTGATCAATCTGGCTTCATTCCAACTAGGCAAGTGGGTGATAATACTAAGAGGCATTTACACCTCCTCAATAGCACCCAACGATCGCAGAGGCAAACCTTGTTGGCCATTGATGCCGAGAAGGCGTTCAACCGGGTGGGGTGGGCCTTCCTCTTTGAAACCTTGCGTCGCTTTGGGTTTGGAGAGAATTTCATCAACTGGATTTGCTGCATATACTACGCTCCCAAAGCCTTTGTACAAGTTAATGGCACTAGGTCCTACTCATTCCCAATTGCTAGAGGGACCCGACAGGGCTGCTCCTTATCCCCTTTTATTTGCGCTCTATATGGAGCCTTTGGCGCAGCGGATTAGGCCAGATAATCGGATACTGGGGATGACATTTGGCACGTACATACATAAAATTAGCCTTTATGCGGATTACGTTATTCTCACCCTCATGAAGCCCCAATCTACCCTGCCAGCACTGCTGGAAGAGCTCACTTCTTTTGGCAGAGTCTCAAGCTTTAAGGTTAATCTGGCTAAGTCAGTTATCTTGATTCTAGGAATTCCTCCAGACGAGATGCAGGGGATGCAATTGCAATTTCCGTTTACATGGACGCGCCAAGTCATACTTTACCTTGGCATCCGACTGGCTCCTACCATTGCCCACACAGTCTCGCTTAACTATGAGAGGCTCCTAGAACAGACTACTAAAGAGCTGGATGCTGGGTCTCGTTTGCGCCTGACGTGGTTTGGGTGGATAGAGGTAGTGAAGATGACCATTCTTCCGCGCATCCTCTATATTTTTCAGCTGCTTGCCTTATCTCCCCCGCCCCGCACGCTCCAGCAATTGCAGGTTCTCATCAATAAATTCATATGGCATGGGAAGAAACCGCGCCTTTCACTTGCCCAGATACTTGCGAGTTCGAAAATCCAGGGTGGAGTGGGCTTACCTCTGATCAGGGGCTATTATCAGGCCTCCAGCTAAAGCTACATTGTGAGTGGAACAGGTCTATGTCCTGCAAGCACTGGAATTTTATGGACCAGTCGGTTGCAGGGAGTAATATTTGTAGGGAACTATGGTTACCCCGCAAACACAGGGCTTGGGGCCTTTACTCATCTCTGGTCACGGCGCCGACACTTCGGATCTCGGACAGAGTAGCCCAGCAGAAAGGCTGGATCTCCTTTCCCTCGCCGATGACGCCCATCGTTGACATCCCCGATTTCCCTCCAGGTCAGAGCTTCGCGGTCTTCCACCGTTGGGAGGGAGGCCGGCTGTAAAAGAGTTGTTTCCCTCTTTGACACAGAGCGACTGATCCCATTTGCGCAGGTCCGACTTGACTATGGCCGTTTACCTACTGACGCTGACGAATTCCCCTACAGGCAGCTGGGTCACTATGCCCGCTAACTTCTCCCACATGTCCAGTCCTCTCACCTGCTTTGAAAGCTGGTTGGTCCGTAAAAGCGACGACTGTCACCTAATTTCTGAATTGTATGCAATGTTACTGGTGGTCCGAACTCCAAAACGCACGAAGGCGCAGGTTCGCTGGGAGACGGAATAGGCCGCAGACGTTCAAGGAGTGGGAACACATTCTATACCGCACTCACCACACAGCGCACAATACAGCGGGGGTGGAAGCAGCTTTCGAGCTATTCTCCTTTTGGTATTACACGCCTGCCTGCATCCAGAGTTGGGACAAGAGTAAGACAGATAACTGCTGGAGGGGATGGGGGATGACAGGGACTTTAGCGCATTTACTGTGGCATTGTTCAAAACTTCAACACTATTGGACTGAGGTTCATGATTAAGCATGGGCGTAAAATCCGTTCCGCTCGCGGATTTTGCGGATTTTCGGTAAATTCGCAATCCGCGAACTCTCGCGAACTTACCGAAAATTCGTAAATCCGTGCGAAGCAGATTTTTTTGCTTGGTCGCACTTGCCAACTAGAATACTATACAATTTCGCGGGAGTAAACACTTGCGAAAACGTAGATGCGGCTGGCAGCGACAATCTCGCAATTGCGAGATTGCAAAATTTGCAATTACGCACAAGAAATCCACCAGCAGGCAGCATAAACCTTGAAAATTATGATTTTTATTAGAATAACTCCTAAGGTTGACATTTGCCTGCACTTTTTTTTTGCAAGGAGTCCATTTTGGGGTGGGGGGGTGGGAGGAAGGAAGTGCCCCACAGTCTCCAACTTCCTGTTCCTGTCCAGCAGGCTCCTCTCAGTGCTTTCTTCATGTGCTGGTCACTTTGATTTGGATCTTGACCTGGAAGCACTCAGCAGGTGCAACAGTTCAAACTCATCATTAGTAACCATTCCCTGTAGTGCTTCCTGAGGGGCCCCTCCAGAGTTCAGTTGCCTACTTGCAACTATTTTATGACCCTGCTCTGACCCTCACAGCAGGCTCAGAGAATAGCTACAAGTATACAACAAAGGTCCTGTTAAAAAAATTATGCAACAGAAAGCAATTACAGATAAGGAAGCAGGTGCCAGGGATCTTGACCTGGAAGGATTACTTTTTGTGGATGCTGCTGGATATTTGGATTTTTGCAAAACTGAAAGCACTCAGCAGGTGCAAAAGTTCAATCTTATCATTAGTAACCATTCCCTGTAGTGCTTCCTGAGGGGCCCCTCCAGAGTTCAGTTGCCTACTTGCAACTATTCTATGACCCTGCTCTGACCCTCACAGCAGGCTCAGAGAAAGCAATTACAGATAAGGAAGCAGGTTCCAGCCAGGAAGTTCAAATTCAGTAACACATTAATCAGCCCCTAATTCATTTATGTCAGTTGAGGCAAGGCAGGTGTGCTTTTCCACCCATAATCTACAGTGATGAACTAGAGGGTGGCATGGGTGAGCCAGAGGGTGGCATGGGTGAGCCAGAGGGTGGCAGTGGTGAAACAGAGGGTGGCAGTGGTGAAACAGAGGGTGCTGTGATGAACCAGATGTAGAAACAACATGTTCGCGACCGTTGCTACCCGAAAAGTAAGTTCGCGTTTGCGAACTGGTACAAAATCCTCGCGAACTGGCAGAAATCCTTGCGAACACAAAAAAAAAAAATTCGCGAGAGTTCGCGGATTGCGAATCCGTAAATACGCAATTTCGCGGATTGCCAATTCGCAAAATCCGCCCATGCTTATTCATGATAACATAGACAAGGTTTTTGCCATAGCACTGCCCAGAGCTCCAGAGTATACACTACTTGGTCTTTCACATCTTAAGGTTTTTCCACTAAAATCCTTGCGGGATAGGCAGATAGCTCTCGCACTTTTGGCTGCCCGGCAAGTCATCCTAGCTCTGTGGGGTACAACCTCAGAACCTGACCTGCTATCATGGATACATCGCTTATGGCACCTACTAGCAATGGAGCGTATGTCCATGAGAGTGGCAGGAGTAGGTGGGCACCATTTTTGGACTTGCTGACGAGAAATATGATAGAAATTACTTGCCCCAAATATTTGCAGATTCTTTAATTAATACCGTTGGATCAGGAGTCAACGGCCCCGACTTAGGTAGCATGATCTATATAGCATCCCTTGTAATTTTGATTGCAATTGGCCCTTTTGTAAGAAGACGACGGCTGGTTGGGAGAGTGTGGGGGTGGGTTGGGAGGGATTCTTCTTTGTTTTTTATTCCTTCATCTGTACTGTTGTCAGGTGATGTTCTAGCTAGTGTTTGAAAATCCGGAAGTTGTGCTACTACTTAGAGACAGTCCTGCTTGCTACGCCGCCTGCCTCCGTTGTTGGCTATACACGCTGTGTAATATACTATTTAATCGCTCTGTCGGCGTGGTGATGTAGGCAGGAGGCTGTGTCTAACAACTATGTCTTCCGTTAATAAAAACGATTGATTCCTAAAAAAAAAAGTTTTTAAAAAAAACAGTGCGTACAACAGAAGCTGGCTAGAAACAATGCTAACACCAGTGAAGTAAGAAGAGCATAAACAAACCATAGCAGGTGACCCAGTGTAATACAATAAGTTCCTAGGAAGTAATTTCCAGATACCCCTTCAATATGATGTGTCCCGTGGGCTGTCCTGTCCAGACAAGGGACGATGGTAAAAGTTGGCAAAACCACAAAACTATGAACAGTAACTCTGTCTAACCCAACCCTAGGAGGACGTTGCAGTGGAAGAGCATGAGGACAGGACTTCCAGCCTGAGGTCTAGACCTGCTGCTTCCACCACCAACCCTGCAGACCTACAGCTAAACAGTCAGCAGCAGCGATCCCACCCCTCATACACTAGGAATCCCCCGAGGTATAATTGTAGGTGCAACCTACAGTTTTAGCGGCAACTCACATGCGATATTCTGTATCAGCCTGTAAAGAGCGGAGGAGGCAGGAGAAGTTTAAAGAAGAATTTATTCTAAGTTAAGTCCAAGGACCCACTGGAGCACAGAGCAAAGCGTCTAAATCAGATCAGCTCCAACCGCTTTTCTGATTTAGAACACAGCTCACAACACATTCTCCATTACATAGGTAACACTCTAAAGATAAGACTATTCCAGAAATGACATATTAAAATTCCAACGGAGAAAGAGAAGAAGGATATTACCACGTGTATCTTTTTACAGGAAAACAAAATAAAATAAAAAGAAAATAAAGCAAAAGAAAATTAAAAACAAATTAAAGGAAAATTAATCCAAAACATAGTCATCAAATTTCTTGGGCAACTTAACACATCTCTTAAGAGCAACATGAGAATCTAGAACAGAAGAACTAGAAACAGCATCATCAACAGAAACAGGTGAATCCAAAATAGGATCAGGTAATGGACTTGGACATGAGTCACATGAGTCCACAGGTAATGGACTAGGACACGAGTCACATGAGTCATCAAACCAGAGACCATCCTCACCATCTTCCCTTTTATCAAAAAAAAGTTCCTGGCCAGGTTTTAGAACAACCACAGAACTTTTATTCCACCACCCTCTGCCCTTGAGAAAAACAGTGGAATCAGAAACTTGTTCTACCATGAAGGGCTTACTGAACCTGGACATACCTTTGGGTGTGTGAGAGGGATTAACAATCCTAACCCAATCACCGACATTAATAACCTTGCTCTTACAATGATGAAACCCATCATGATAAGATTTTCCAGAGAACCATGCAGAGGTGATGTTATCTCTAGCTTTAGAGATAGAAGACTCAAAACTTCCAGACAAACAGCTCTTGTTTGTTAATTGAGGTAAAAATAAGGATTTAGCTTGTCTGCCCCTCATAAGACAAAAAGGAGAAACCCCTGTACAGGAATTAGGAGTGATATGATAACTCCAAATGTTGTCTTTTAAAAAGTCAAAAACGTCCAAATTACTCTCCAAAGCAGCTTGGATACCCTCCTTAAAAAATCTGTTGGCCCTCTCAACCTGACCATTTGAACGTGGACTATAAAGAGGAGCTCTCTTAGCAGACACTCCAAACTTTTTAAGAAACATTCCCATTTTACTTGAGATGAACTGAACACCATTGTCAGACCTAATGGAAATGGGTGTCCCTTCAATTCTGAAAACATTGTCCAGAAAACTAATGACCACATCAGTACTAGGATGCTCTACAAAAGAATAATGTAACCACTTAGAAAAAAAATCATCAACGAGAACAATTAAAAACCTATACTCCCTACCAAGACAATCATAAGGTCCAGAAAAGTCAATCGAAAGCCTTTCCCACGGACCAGTAGGAGCCTCACAAACCGACAGAGGTTCTGTAGACACCTTCCAATGCTTGTCAGACCTAACACACACCGCACAGTTGTTGATAAACTTCTCGACAAAGGTATCCAATCCAGGCCACATAGTGACACTTAAGTATCCTCTTTGTACCAGAAACACCAGGATGTCCAGAATGTGCTAACCTGACAATCTTTTCTCTAAGGCTACCAGGTGGAACAAATAATTCATTCCTCAACAAAATACCATTTTCAATGGATAACTCGTTCGCCACTTGTGCAAAACTCCTTAAAGGAGATTCAATATTTTTAATAGAGAGCCAACCATTAACAACATAAAACTTGACCTTAGCTAATAAATTATCTTTCTCTATCTTCGGAAGAACTTATCCTCCCTCTGCCAGATGATATTGATATCACTCTGCCTTGCCTTTCTCTTTTTTCCCCCCTCAGTACTGAATCTTTACCCTTACTTTTCAATTCCGTAAAAAGTGGGTCTCCACTAGACCCAGCCCCTATGAACATTCTAAAGCTGGTCTTGCCTAATATCAGTACACATATCATCCATCTAGTTAATACCTCACTTGAATCAGGAAGGGTAACCCAAGACTGGAAATTGGCCATGGTTAGGGCCCTGTTAAAAAAGCCTCATCTCGACCCCCAGGACTTTTCCAACTATCGTCCCATTTCCCTGCTCCCTGCCATTAGTAAACTTGCCGAGAAATGGGTAAATAAACAATTAGCATCCTTTCTGGAGACCCATAACCTGCTCCATCCAACCCAAACCGGGTTCCGGAGAGGACAGGGAACGGAGACGGCACTGCTGAGGGTGGTAGAGGACTCCAGGAGGATTCTGGACGCAGGTGGCAGCGCGGCCATTATCCTCCTGGACCTCAGCGCCGCCTTCGACACGGTGAATCACCGTGTCCTCCTGTCTCGTCTCAGAAAACTGGGCGTCAAAGACAGGGCACTCATGTGGTTGGAGTCCTTTCTTGACGGTAGATCTTTTAAGATCTTTTCAGACAGTAGTTGCTCTCCATCATTGCCATTACAGTGTGGGGTGCCCCAGGGTTCCTCCCTTAGCCCCACACTGTTTAATGTTTATATGGCGCCCCTGGCAGAAGTAGTAGCTCCCTTCGGGATCCAATTGGTAAGCTATGCTGATGACACCCAGCTAGTTGTCTCTCTCAATCAAGTGGAATCCCCCCCTTCCAGGCTTTGCCGTTGCCTGGAGGCAGTAGCAAACTGGATGGATTTATCCCACCTAAAATTGAATGGAGGAAAAACAGAGCTGATGCTCCTAGGAAAACGAGCCATATTTAACAACGTGCTTCACTGGCCCTCCTGTATGGGTCCAGGACCCACTCCAAAGACCGAGATAAAGAGTCTCGGGTTTTGGTTGGATGCAGAGCTGTCATTTAAGACCCAGGCAAGGAGGACAGTGGCCACCTGTTTCGGACTGCTGAAAACAATTCGGAAAATTCTTCCTCAGCTACCCGAAACAGCAAAGAAAACCATAGTCCAGTCTCTTATTTTATCCAGGCTGGATTATGGAAACGCGCTCTATCTTGGAGCCCCTGTCTCTGTTATCCCGCAACTTCAGGTTGTCCAGAATTCTGCAGCACGGCTACTCACGGGCACTAGCCACCGCACATCAGCTAGGCCCGCACTCTGCACCCTGCACTGGCTCCCCATAAAGGAGCGAATCCATTTTAAGACTCTCTGCACGGTCCATAAAACACTCTATGGGAATGGCCCCCTCATCCTAGATGACATGATCAGACCATACAAATCCACCAGGAATCTTCGCTCGAACCAACAAAACCTGCTGATAGTTCCTAGGATCAGCAGAGCCCGCACAGGAGGTCGTCTGTTCTCGCACAACGCGGCTGGATTGTGGAATGCTCTCCCTCCACCTCTTCGCCTAGAGCCTAACCTTCTTGTCTTCCGGAAAAAACTAAAAACCTTTCTGTTTCCAAAAACCAGATAATTCAGATCTGCATTTTTAACCCATCCCTGTCTGGTCAGTCTTAAGCGCTGGGATGCTCCCGAGTGGCCACGCGCTATAGAAGAACCTAATAATAATAATAATAATAACAAGCATGATCGTTCCATTCATTCACATCAATGCCAAAATTGCTAGACTCCACAGCATCCACAGCAGCCACCACACACTCATGTTGATCAGTGACTTCATCATCGGAAACATCAAGTGGAGGTAACCTAGATAAACAGTCAGCAGCAAAATTCTTACCACCAGGAATGTGCTGAATCTCAAAGTTAAACTCTTGCAATCAACCGAACCAACCTGGAGGAAGCACTACCGCTCCTCACGCCATCCATCATATAGACTAACGGTTTATGGTCCGTCACCAAAACAAAAGGCCTACCCCACAAAAAATTCTTCAATTTCTCCACAGCCCACACACAGGCTAGAGCCTCCTTCTCGATTGTGCTATAATGAACCTCTGCACCTCTAACAGCCCTTGAGATCAATGAAATAACTCTCTCCTTGCCATTAACCATCTGCGTGAAAACAGCACCCAAACCAATTGTGCTGGCATCAACAGTTACAAAAGACTTCCCCTCAGGATTAAAAGTTTTAAGACCCGGGGCATTGGTGATAAGTTTGATGACACCCTGAAAAGCAGAATCATGGACATCAGTCCAAATGAATCTAGCACCTTTTTTAAGCAACTGTCTGAGAGGTTCAACAACCAAAGCATATCCTTTAACAAATTTTGCGTAATATTCTCCTAACCCAAGAAAGTAACATAAAGCATCCCTTGTCCTGAGGCTTGCTGGCATTTTCAAGGTTACTAAGGATGTCCTTTTTAGGAAAAATCCCTTCCTGAGTGATTTTATGACCCAAATAGTCAATTTCTTTAACAAGAAACTTACATTTGTCCTTGCTCACTGTCATACCTTTGCTGCTAAGGATCTTTAAGACTGTTTCCAAAGTGACATTGTGCTCATCAATAGACTTTGCAAAAATTAAAATGTCGTCTTGAAAAGACTGTACACCTTTAACACCACAGAACAAATTTTCAATTAATTTCTGGAAAACGCTGGCAGCCGTTGCCAGGCCAAAAGGCATCCTCAAGAATCTAAATAACCCAAACGGAGTTATAAACGCCGTCAGATCTTTAGAATCCTGATCCAGAGTGACTTGATGGTACGCTGCCTTCAAATCAATAATTGAAAAAAAAATTGCTCCATTGACAGCAGCCAACATTTCCTGTATTCTAGGCAAAGGATAAGTCTCTACTACAATATTTTTATTGAGAGATCGAAGATCTACACACAGCCTAATTTCTTGATTCTTTTTAAGAGCAATAACGATAGCCGAAACCCATTCTGAGCTATCAGTAGGTTCTATGATACCTTGAGAACAGAGACTATCCAAATGCGACTTAAGCTTGTCTCTCACACCCATAGGTACCATGCGAACTTTATGTTGTACGGGTAAAGCTCCTTTTTTAAGTTTGATCCTGTGTGAAAAGCCTTTGACCTCACCCACAACATCTTCAAAGACATTCTTATACCTATTGAGAATAGGAGAAATAGGACATTCCAAAGAAATGCTGTTAACAGGCATTTCTCTCAACTGAATAGGATGATCAGATCCAGGGCATAAATTAATGCCAAGTTTACCAAGATCATACCAGCCAACAATGTTCTTCCCATCAATTGCGACATAAATTTGGGTAAAAATACCACGGGATTCAAATTTTAATGAATCTTCAAAGAAGCCTAGCATTTTGATCTTAAAATTACCAAAAGCTTTAGGATTGATATCAGATTTGGCAAGTTTGACACCTTTCCATTTTTCATAGAAGAAAACATCTGATAAAATGGTCACAGGCGAACCAGAATCAGCCATAGCTTCAAAGGCAATTTCTCCAACATGAACTATCCCTAAAGGAGCTTTGAAGGGAAGAGAAATACTATTTATGTGACTATCAAAGGAATCATCATAAATAGTAATGACCAAATTCTCCAAATCATCATGAATACAAGAAACACTGGTAACAGCGGAGTCAGATCTACCACCCTTCCTTTGAATCCTACAAGAAGATGCAAGGTGGCCAATCTTACCACACTTGGTACATTTTTTCTTAAGAGCAGGACAATCTGGAGAATTCGCCAAATGTGCCTTTGAGCCACATCTAAAACAACTTAAGATGCTACTAGTCTGAAAATTACTCTTACTACGCATTTGAACAGCACAAACAGAGGTGTCATTAGTACTCTTGTTTTCATTAGCAGCAATGACCTTAGAAGACTCAATAGATCTTTCAATCCCTTTGGCCAAGTCATTTACTTCTGCCAGGGTAGGATTGCGACAAGCTAAGAGTCGTTCTTGTACCTTTTTAGCTGCACAATTAAAAACAAATTGATCCCTTAAAGCAGTATCAACATAGGCACCAAATTCGCAGTTTGCAGCTAACACCCTTAGAGCCGCTATATAATCCTCAACGGATTCATCTGCGAACTGTTTCCTCTTATGAAAAGAATGTGTTTCAATCATAACGTTAGGTTCATCTTCAAATTGTTTTTCAAGTCTAGCAACAGCGTCAACGAAAACATCCTCGTCGCCATTGTAAAGAGCGGAGGAGGCAGGAGAAGTTTAAAGAAGAATTTATTTTAAGTTAAGTCCAAGGACCCACTGGAGCACAGAGCAAAGCGTCTAAATCAGATCAGCTCCAACCGGTTCTCTGATTTAGAACACAGCTCACAACACATTCTCCATTACATAGGTAACACTCTAAAGATAAGACAATTCCAGAAATGACATATTAAAATTCCAACAGAGAAAAGGAAGAAGGATATTACCACACAGCCTAGTCCATTTATTTTGTTTGAATTGAAAAGGGATGTAATGTGCAACCCAATAACATGCCATGACTAGTATGGCTGTACGGATCTCAAGGCTCGGCAGGCCTTATGGAAAGAATAAAAAAAAAGGCTAAAGGCACTCTGCCTCAGTTCAGGAAGGTGATTGATGTGTGTCACTGCAGCCTGAGTGAACCCCAGCATCTGAAGTATTGGCCAAAACCTGATTCCATGCCCCCCCCCCCCCAATCACACATTTAATTGAATCATATTTGCATAATCATGGTCATTGTTTTATAAGAAAAAAACATTAAAACTATATATGCTCCACAAAAAGCGTCTCTTATCTAAAGCCCATGAATTGAAAGATTCAACGCCACTGACATGAATGATGTGCAGTTGTTTAAAAGAAAGTGCTGCTGCTAATCGAAAGGCGGAACATAAACAATATATATGCATTTTAAATACATTCTCTTAGTATGCAGCTAAAAGAACGGAACGAAGGTCAAATCATAGTTTGGAGCAGGGGCCCTGTAATGTTGACACATACGCGGCACACATGCCAACATTTTGAACGTGGTAAATAGGGAGCATAAAACTATATATATATATGGAATGGATTTCCCCCACTGGTTTACACGTAAACGAAGTAGATTTTAGGTGGGAGATACCTAACATAAACCCATTTAGGGCTTTAGAAACGGGACTCTTCCGCCGGAATCGGGTATGTTGGGATCTTTGGCATTCATGTACACGGGTCAGACATTGCCTGACAGAAAACAAACCTGTATTATTAGAATATGGATAAGCATAAAGCATGAATACATTTATACATTAAAATATTTTGAGCTATATTAAATACAAATGAGAATAACGAATAAACAGATTGAAAATCAAGTCTGACTAACGGCCCTTCAAGCTTCAAGTGAATTGCCTCTTCGCCGGGTTGATATATATTTTTTTAGCCTTGACTTCTCACTTTACATCTGAAGAGGATTGGCCTGTAAATGAGGAAAACACGTACCGTGGGTAAATAATGGAATTGACTGGCCTGACTTCTCAGTACTGCGTGGGGTCTCGGGTGCACGATCTCTCCGCGCGGCGGTTGAACAATAGGATAACGTTCGAACATAATACGCATGCGCTTGCGACAAAAAAAAAGCGCGCGCTGCGCACTAACTTCACTCCTACTAAAACCAACACGCTTTCAACATGTAAACTACATTGAATTACTGGGAGCATCAAGGCAGTGCTTTAAATTGGATGAAAAAACTGGGGTGGTAGTCTCTCAAGAGGGCGTGATCGTCATCCCCTGCCGATTAACCCCCGATCTGAGTGGCATTCGCTTCCCTACTGCTTCTTTACGCGCTGCTCCACACGGGGCTGATTGAATCTCTTCAGCATCCTGACGAGAGAAGCATTTTGCTCAGGTTTAAGGGTTATGCCTGCACTAGATTGTTTTTATACAGAAAAGCTATTATGTTTATTTCTAATAATGAATATACAATGCTTGTGTTATTTGTAGAGCCTCCCTTAATATTTACTCTGATTCAAAGAATGTATGTAATATGGGGAGGAGTTACATTTTGTGGAACATTCAATTTGATAAAAGTAGCAATAATAGTGAAAACGGGTTTTCTCCGTTTTAATTTTTGGCACCGATGCAGGGATAGATAGATAGATAGATAGATTAGATAGATATATGCATTGCACCAACTTTTCAACTTTTCATCAAAAGAAGTCAGCTCGAGCCCAGATTCATCAGCGTGAAGGTTTATTTAAATAAGGATGTCAAAAACGCCCGACGCGTTTCGGTGCAGCCGCACCTTGGACCCGTGAAGGTGCGGCTGCACCGAAACGCGTCGGGCGTTTTTGACATCCTTGTTTAAATAAACCTTCACGCTGATGAATCTGGGCTCGAGCTGACTTCTTTTGATGAAAAGTTGGAGCAATGCATACTTGAGGATCGCCTCCTCGCTCGAACCCGCCGCCATTAGAGAGGCTGGGGGACCGGCGAATTTTGGTTTGAAATATTAATATTAATATATATATATATATATATATATATATATATATATATATATATATACACATATATCCAAACTACCTCCTCCTCGCCGAAGAAGCAGAAGCCACACAGGGGAAATTCAGGTGGAAGCTTTTACTGAGACATCGCGGCATAATGCATTTCGGCCATCGCGGCCTTCATCAGATGCCAAACAATCACAGTTCTGGCCCACCCCCATTTTGAAATGTCCTGCAGCGTGCCCATAGGTGAGATCTTGTTCCTCCCCAAGTCATGTGCTTGTGCACTCCGTCGTTGCTCAAAACTGCAAGTCCCAGAGTTCTTTGCGCCAGGTGAGTATTCCACGGGGATTCGGTAATTGCTGTGTGATGTTAGGAATTTGTGCAGGACAAAGGGGGATGACGGCGATATTAAAAACAGGATTGGTGTTCAGTCCCAGAGCTTCCTCGAGTCCCCTACACGCTGCCAACCTCCACGCCAAGAGTCCACCGGGCAGGGGCAGGGAAATCAATGTACCCCACACTCCGTGAAGTCACGGACTAAATTGCAGCCGCCCATGCTTGCCTTGCCATGTGAGGTGGGCCTGAGCTCTTCCGATACCTCGGACACCAAAACCACCTTCTCAGATGCAACACCAGTGATGCTCAGGCCAACTTGTGGAGCGGGGCTTCTGTAAACGGGTTTCTGGTTGCCGTGTACAAAATCCAAACTACCTCCTCCTCGCCGAAGAAGCCACACAGGGGAAATTCAGGTGGAAGCTTTTACTGAGACATCACAGCATAATGCTTTTCGGACATTGCGGTATATGATATGAGATATATATATATATATATATATATATATATACATACGCAGAAACCTGACCGCCAAAGGTAGCGGTTACACCAGGCGTAGACCTCCACTCCGGTACCAGGTGTTTAGTCGAGTAACAGACACCAATGAAGCCACATCACGAATTCCAGTGCCAGCAATCCATATTTATTTTCGTTAAAGTGCAAGAGCGAGTGCCATCCCTGACGCGTTTCGCTCCGCAGGCGGAGCTTGATCACATGACGCGTCAGGAGTAGGTGGTGCAATAAATTCAATTTAAAAGCCCAAGCGCCTAAAGAAACAGGACGCAAGGGTTGCAACACAGCAAATAGGCCAACAATTCATAATTAAAGCAATAGTGCCAGTCAATTATGTTTCTAATCGATGTACAAAAGGACACTGTTAAGAGCATAGTGCTCAAATGACATGTAAGAATAGCGTCACATGATTTGATCTGACAGCCACTCAAAGGGAGTAAAATGGATATTGTAAATAAATTTTGTCAAAATTAACCAGAATGTAAAGCACTCTTAAATCTTCACAAATGAAAATAAAAAGTGTGCTCAAAAAGTCAAATGCAAGTGCATCCAAACATTCTATTACACATTGGTCAAAAGAATTATTTACATGCTCCCTGAGAAAGTTATCAACGACCCCTATCATAAACACAATACATGTTCAAGTGTCAAGAAAAGTGCCTAAGTGCTAAAGTGCAAGTGCTTCAGAACAATTTCATGATCAAATGAAATACATTATTTTGGCTACAGAAGACTTGAATTGAAAAACTGCAAATGTAAACAAGAAAGGCAAAATTTAACACTCAAATGTATCAAATCTCAATGAAATAGTCAGAAACAGAGAAATCCCAAGGAATGCAGATCAAAAAGGGGAGAAAACTCATTTCAAGAAGGTTAAGGCCAAATACACACAGTTTATAGAAAATGATGTAATTCATCAAAAGCATTTAACCCGTTAGGGGACCGGGTATAATGCTTCCCTTTGGCGCAGCATTTTTTCGCGATCACCACCTCTGCTTGGATTGGCTACGGAACACAACAAGGTGTATGTGAAGTCCTTTAGTTTATTGTCGTGTACCGCTTTGAAGTGGCGAGCCACTGGATAGTTCATATCTGAGTTAACTATAGCCCGGATGTGCTGCAAAATACGCTGATGCGCAGGTAGTTTTGTACTGCCAATATAGGAAAGAGAACATGTGCAGGTAAGCTGATAGATTACAAAATCACTGCGACATGTTAGATGTTCTCTTATTGGAATCAACCTGTCGTTGAAAGCAGATACATAGTGTGTGCCATTGACCGCAAATGTGCAGGCTCGGCATGAGGTGCACCTAAAAAAAACAGGTTTATTAAGCCAATTCGTTTTGAGTGGAAGTTCAGGTTGGGTTCTATCTAATGAATCTTTCATTGAAGGAGCCCTCCTAAAAGTGATGGCTGGTGATTTAGGTAAAAATGGGGCAAGAATAACATCAGTTAGTACAATTGGCCACTCCGATCGAATGATGTTGCTGATCTTAGATGTTTGAGAGCAGTAGGTGGTGATGAACCGAACAGAGCCCTGTGCTGTGGATTCAATGATCTCCTTGTTTTTAGAGATTAAGAGTTCCTCGCGGGGGCGAGCACGTACCTTAATCATAGCCTGATCTAAAATGACTTTGCTATAGCCACGTCTGAGGAATCTGGACCTGGATTCCATTAAACATTGGTTTAAGATGTCAGGACTACTGCAGATGCGTTTAATCCGGATAAATTCACCCAAAGGAATGCTGTTGATTGTGTGTGGTGGATGAGCACTGCGGGCATGCAAGATGGAATTGCCCGCAGTGCTCTTCCTGTGAAGTTTAGTTTGTATGGTATCATGATCAATGTAGACCTGGACATCCAAGAATTCTGCAAAATCAGATGTGATATTGGCAGTAAACTTTAGATTCCTGTCATTGACATTAATGTCAGTGACGAATGAAGCAGCTTGTTCCTTGGTGCCCCGCCAGACGATAAAAATATCGTCAATAAAGCGCCAATAATGAGCTAGGTGAGGGAGCCAGTGTGCATGGGTGACCCCAAGAACATGCCTCTCCCACCAGCCAACATGAAGACATGAATAGCTGGGGGAGAAGCATGAACCCATGGCCACCCCTAGTTCCTGATGGTAAAAATCTTTTCCAAATTGGAAATAGTTGTTGAAGAGGCATAAACGTATCATATCCAAAAGCATGAGGTTATGATCTCTAAATCCTGCCTCTCGTCCATCCAGAAAATATTTGACTGCTTCAAGGCCTTGGAGATGGTTGATGCTGGTATAAAGTGCCTCAATATCCATCACCAGGAAACAAAAATCAGGACACCAAGTGATTTGACTGACCTTAACCAAAAAATCTGTATTGTCTTTCAAAAAAGAAAGAAGAGAAAACATATGTGATTGAAGAAAGAAATCCACATATTTAGAAATATTCTCATTCATACTACCCTGAGCAGAAATGATAGGGCGACCAGGGACAGGAAAAGTGCATTTGTGAATTTTGGGTAACAAATAAAAGAGTGGGGTGATGGGATGTGATACATTCAAAAACTTGGATTCATTCTTTGTCAATAAGCCAGTTCTATACCAGAGATTGATGTCTTTTCTAGTTTTTTCATGGCTTTTAAGCATCACAAATTTAGTGCATTTTGTGTAACAAAGGGGATCACATAGTTGTCGAGCCGCTTCAGAAATGTAATCAATTTTGGCCCATAACACTGTATTTCCCCCTTTGTCGGCACTCTTCACTACAACCAAATTGTTACCCTGGATTTTTTTCACAAGTTTGGTATACTGTGTATTATTGAAATCAACTTGTTTTTTCTTTTTCTGCACCGATTTATTGAGTGCCTTCAATTCTGTTATGATCCTATCACTAAAGACATCCAATGCATCTTTAGGAATCAAGGGCAAGAATGTGGATTTGCCTCGAAAGGTGGTGGGGGAGAACAATTAACCTTGATAGCTTGACTCACTGTCAAATCAGTTTGCGAGTTATTTTCATTATCTAAAGACAATAACGTCTGCAGACCCTGCAAATGTTTCACCTGAAGAGATTCGACATTAGATGTTTCAACCTCAGATTCAGCACGTAAAATTGAAGTATCAGGATGTAACAAAAAATATTTTTGCAATTTAATTTTCCTAATAAATTTAAAAACATCGATTCGTGCTTGGACATAAGAGAAGTCATTAGGTGGACAATATGAGAGTCCTAAAGAGAGGAGTTGTTCTTCCGCCCTGGACAATGTCAGATCTGTCAGGTTGATCACTTTGTTGTCTTGTTCACTGGCTAATTGTTCCAGTTCTTGCAAGTTTTGCCTCGCCTTCCACCTCTTTTTGGCAATTCGTTTCCTGCAGCGGCGTTTTTGACTGCCGCTTTGTCTGCTTGGGGAGGAGTGTTCCGTGAGCGCAGAGAGTACCTCCGGTCCTCGCTGACAAAATTTAGTTCGTCAACCACAGAGAATTTTGTCAAATCAACTGAAATTGCATCAGCTCGTAATAGACTGTCCTCAGAGCCACTGAATGATGCTACTAATAGATTGTCTTCATTTGTCAATGCAGGGCACGTAGCTGCCCCTGGATCAGTAGTCGTAGTTGTTTTCTGCTGGGTGGACATGGCTTTGCGCTTGTAAGAGTCGTATTTGCGTGAAAAAGTAAAAATACGACCTGTCGCATAGTCCTCTTTGTCCCTGGCAAACTTATTGATTTTCCTTTCTTGAATAGTTTGCTCCAACTTAGCGAGTCTTTGGTCAATTTCTTTGCGGGTGTTCGCTATTAAATCAGTGTCACCAGTCGCTTCCAAAAGTGCATTGACCTTTGCAATTTCTATTAGTAATGATTCTCTGTCTGAGTGGGCAAATTCAGTTAAAATTAGTAGCATATTTCTAGATGATTGAAGACTATTTTCTGCCCATCTCTGGAGCATTTTGGGGTCCGGGTTTTCATAAGTAGGAACAATCATCACTCTCAGACCCCGGGGCACCCGATTGACCTCCAGATATTTATCCAATGATTTCTTTTCCCACTACTTGGAAAGTTCACTGCGGAGCAATTTCTCCAAAGTTTTCAATAAATCCTTGGTGCTGTTACTGACATTTGAAGTGCGACTTTCTCGAGTAGTTGTAGAAGTAACAGTAGGCAGATTTTCACTGAAAAAACCATAGGTTTCAGCCATGTTATAGTTAGGAATTAGCATTTAAAAAACATTAGAAATTCACTGAAAAAAACATAGGTTTCATACATGTTATAGTCAGCTGGACATTTCACTCATACAAAACCATTGAAATTCCCCCGTTATAGTTAGTTCAGCTAACTATAACTCACGCGCCCGCAATGCACTGCTGATGACGTCACATATTACATCACTCATGACATGGTCAGTGACATCACTGATGACATCTCAAATGACATTTATTTTTATTTATTTATTTGCGGGTTTGTATCGCGCTTGAATCGACTCCTTCCGGAGTATCTCTGCGCCCAAAAAACACCAAAAGCATGGTCAAGCAGTCAATGGATAGCGGATTAATTCTGAAACAGGAATGTTTTGAGCTTCTTCCTGAAGCCCAAATGTTCAGGACATTGCCTCAAGCAAGGGGAAGCTTGTTCCATAGAGTGGGACCAACTACAGATAAGGCCTTGCCACCCTGTCTGGCCTTTCTCACAGGTGGCACTCTCAGGAGAAGCTGGTTACTGGACCTAAGGGACCGAGCCGGATTGTATGGAATGAATTTATCCCTCCAGTGCGATGGCCCTAATCCATTTAGGCTCTTGTGGATTATTCAGCAGGTCTTGAATTTTACCCTGTTACGGACTGAGAGCCAATGCAATTTCTCCAAGAGGGGTTTAGACGGTGCCCTAGGGGGGGCATTTAGTACCAGCCTGGCAGCAGTATTTTGAATCATCTGGAGTTTGGCCAATACTCCATCATTGGCCGATAGCAGGAGGCCATTACAATAGTAAAAACGACTAAGTATCAGAGCTTGCACCAAGGTTTTCCTGGTGAAGTCAGGTAGCAGGGGAAAAACCTTCCGCAGCAAGCCAATGACATGGAAACAGGAACCCACAGTGATGTTACAATGCTGTTTAAGAGAGAGTTCATGATCCAAGCGCACACCCAGATTTTTCACAACCAGCTTAGGTTCTGGGACCGGGCCAAGATCTTGCGGCCACCAGTCCGGGGTCCACAGGATCTTTGCTTCCCCGAAGAGCATAACCTCCGTTTTGCCTACGTTACCTTGGAGGCAATTAGATGTCATCCAATTTGCTACCGCCTTCATGCCATTGGAAAAAGATGTTTTCACCTCGTCTGTAAGAGTTTTAAAAGGAAACAGGAGCTGGGTGTCATCCGCGTAGGATACCGGGATGAAACCGAACTCTCTCAAGATTCTAGCCAGGGGGGCCACGTAGATGTTGAAAAGAGTTGGGCTCAAACAGGAGCCCTGTGGCACCCCCTTGGTAATCTCAGTCTCCACCGAACGAAATGTGCCCATGCTAACCGATTGAGTCCGGTTAGATAGGAAATTTCTTAACCAGGCCAGTGCTGTACTCACAAGACCGATCTTAGCAAGCCGTTCAAGCAGAATATTATGGGATATAGTGTCGAACGCTGCCGACAAGTCTAACAGTACCAGGACTACCGAATGACCCCTGTTCTGGTACATATGTAGATCATCCATCACTGACAGTAGCGCCGACTCAGTACTGTGCTTCGGCCTGAAGCCAAATTGCGAGTGGTCTAGACTGCCGGTCTGTTCGATATAGCTCGAAAGGTGCCTGTTCACATGTCTTTCAGTGAGCTTTCCCATGAATGGAAGTAGGGATATCGGTCTGAGATTTGACAAATCCGTCCAAGGGATTGTAGCATTCTTCCTACTAGGTCTTACCGATGCCTTTTTCCATACCATGGGCACTCGGCCTTCGGTCAGTGATAGGTTCACAAGGCACTGAATCCCTGTACCCAGTGTCTTAACCACCACCGGCATCATTCTAGCTGGAATAGAGTTCGAAGGACTGCCACTTTTGGTTTGACTCACCAGGCACTGCACCTCTTCCAGAGAGATAAGAGGGAATGCACTAAGAGTGGCCTAGCATGTTTCTTCTTCGACCAGTGGCGATGGTAAATCTCCTATAGAAGACCGGTTGGCATTGGTGATGGTATCATAGATCTTATCTATCTTGCTTGTGAAGAATTGCGATATTTCATCGCATAGCTGTTGTGAGGAAAGTTCAGCACTCTCACAGGCCACTGGTTTCACAAAGGATTGTAGAATTTGGTACAGTGCCCTGGGAGCATTGCCTGCGGCAGAAAGAAGGGACGCAATGTGATTCTTACGTGCGATCCGGATGGCCTTGTGATAGAGAGTGAGAGCTGACCAGTAGTGGTTCCCGTCATCCTCTCTATGTGATGTTCTCCAGACCTTTTCCAGCTTTCTGGCAACCTGTTTTAAGGAGCGTATATGTTCCGAAAACCACACTTCCTGTTTGTGTGCAGGACGTGGATTGAACACTTTCATAGGGGCAATAATATCCACCGCTGTGCGAATAGCTTGATCATATTTGGCCAACGCCGTTTCGACTTCACATCACTGATGACATCATCCAGTTAATGTGTGTCTTTCTGAAAAATAAATATTTTTTATATATATATATATCTAAAGGTCGATGGAAGAATACATGGGTAAATAAGTGTCTGAATGGATGTTTTTTTTGTAAAAATGTTTGCGTAACTGACTTATTAAGTGTATCTTAGTGAATACATGTATTAGCGAGTAAAGTTTAAATATGTAAATATCTGTATCAGTGTCTCACTTTGTCTATAAGTGGCTGCATGGGTTGGTGAGTAGCTACATGAGTGTTTTAAAGTTCCAAAACTCCACACCACTTAGAAGAATTTCCAAGTGAAACCAGTCAATGTTAGCCTATGGATGGAAATTCAAGTTACTGTAAGTATGGTTAGAATTACTTTTCAGGATCAGTAGTGCGCTCAAAGATGCAGCACTGACGTCTCTTGTGATAACAGGTGAGTAAATTGGAATTCGTAGTTCGGCTGATTTTACAGGAATATTTTGCTTAATAGTGACGGAAGGGGGCGGGCCTGAGGTAACATGTGTGCAAACACGCCCTGTGGCGCGTTTTAGGTTGGGGAATTAATTCCTCTTCAATCCTGAGGTCCCCTGTGAGCCAACTAGCCCACCAGGTACCTTCAGTATGCGCCAGGGAGCTGCGTTTACTCACCTGTTATCACAAGAGACGTCAGTGCTGCATCTTTGAGCGCACTACTGATCCTGAAAAGTAATTGAAGAAGAATTAATTCTCCAACTTAAAACGCGCCACAGGGCATGTTTGCACACATATCACCTCTAGGTCCGCCCCCTACATTCACCACTGTGCAAACATGCCCCGTACCGCGTTCTAAGTTGGGGGATTAAGTCCCCTTGCACACTGGGGGTCCATGGGGGCCAACTAGCCCACCAGGAACGTCCAGTATGCGCCAGGCGGCTGCGTTGCAGAGAGGTGTAAAAAGGGGCGTGGCCTCATTACACCTCTCTGCAACGCAGCTCCCTGGCGCTTTTTCAGAGGAGGAACTAATTCCCCTTGCATACTGGGGGTCCCTGGGGGCCAACTAGCCCACCAGGAACTTCAGTATGCACCAGGGGGCTGCGTTGCAGAGAGGTGTAATGAGGCCATGCCCCTTTTTACACCTCTCTGCAACGCAGCCCCCTGGCGCTTTTTCAGAGGGGGAACTAATTCTCCTTGCATACTGGGGGTCCCTGGAGGACAAATAGCCCACCAGCAACCTCCAGTATGCGCCAGGGTCTGCCCCCAATTCTTTTTTTTTTTTATGGAAAGGGCCACGTGGCCACCCTCCCGTGGCCAATTCCGTGGCCCCCTTCCTATGCCCCCTTAAGGCCCCCGGGATCCCATCCCCCAGGGCCTGCCTCTTTTTTAAAAAAAATTTTTATATCAATGGTGGAGGGGGGCCGCCTGGCCCCCCTCCTGGGCAACTTATGGCCCCGGGGACCCCATCCCCCGGGGCCTGCCCTCTCCGTTGGGGACCGAGGGGGGGGTCCCCAAGCCCCCCACGGTCCCTGCCGGCTCCCCGCATCCTGCGGGAGCCGGCATTGCTTTTCTGCTTGGGGAGCAGCTAACATTCTGCTCCGCATACAGAAAAGCAATACGCTTTGATTTTTGAAAGAGAGAGCAGGTTTCCTGCTCTCTCTTTCAAAAATCAAAGCAGTTTGCTATGGTAGGGCGGGAGCCGCGAGACTCCCGCCCTACCATAGCAAACAGCAGTGTCCCGGGGGTAGGCACCCCGGGACACTACAGAAGCCGGCCCTGGAAGGTTGACAGCCAATGAGCATGCAGCTCGTGCTCGTAATGGTACGCTTGACCGTACTCTTACCGTACGCGTACGGTAAGCGCCTATACATATATCTATGATTTTACTTTTGATTTTCTCAGGAACTACTGAACAGATTTACACCATAAGGGTAATCTGCGAACCAAACTCTACCTTTTTGCCAAATGTGGTGTAATTCCGTTCAGCCGTTCGGGCTGTAGCCCTGGCTAAAGGTCCTATGGAAAATTGCATGGGGAAAACACGTTTTCGGGCCCCCCTTTTTTCTAGGCCCCCGCTTGACGAATCACCCCCAAACTTTCAGGGAAGGAGCGGAGCAGGTCATTTTCTTGGAGAAATTCGCGAAGATTCGTCCACCGGCGCCAAAGTTATTCCAAATAGAATGTTGCGGATTTCCTATGGAAAGTAGGTCCTAACTATAACTAGGTTATATATATATATATATATGTGTATATATATATATTAACAGGCAACATATGGATGTGTGGTGCTGCTCGGACTCAGCCAATGTGAGGTGTGTGACGTGGCTTCCGGTTACCCTTGGAAGGTCGTGCACTGAGCTCATTTTTCACCGATAGTGGTCTCGCTCGTAGGCACAACCGGAAGTACTAGGGTACCTGAGTGAAGGCTGGGGGAGTTGTCACTCTTTTACACAGGGTGTGAGTGGGGCAGGAGAGAAAGAAAGCGGGGAGGAGGAGGAAACAGGAAGAAAGATGGAGAGAGGAAAGCTAGAGGGGAAAGAACATAATTGCAGGAAAGATAAAGACAGACTCATAAACCGAGAAAGACAGACAGAAAGACATGCGTGAAGATTGCGCACAGAACCCACTGGATGTCACTACGGTGTAGCGCCAAGCAGAGCCGGCCTGGCACTAGCGCCACACGGACAGTGCCGGCAGAGCCCAGCGGAGGGAGGGCCTGATGGTGGGGGTGGGGCAGATCACCTGTTCTCCCATATTCTGCTGTTCTACTTTGTGCTGGCTGGGGGGGCGGGGTTTAAACACTCCCTTAGAGAACAGAATGACCCCCCCTTATGTAGTGTGTACGACATGCGCAGGGGCTACACCCACCCCAAACTCCCCAGTATTGACACCTGACCCCCACTTGAAGAAAAGTGTGTCTCATCTGAAAAGCGGTATCGGGAGAGCAAATAGAGAACAAGATGGGGACCCTGGTGGGCGGAGCAACTCAGAAGTGGATGCAACGGGAAACATCCACAACAACGAAGATCAAAAAACGACTTACCTGAACAACGAAGTCTGAACAACGAAGAATCACATACCACGAAGTCCAGAACCACGACTTTGCGGAACAACGACTTAAAACATTTAAAATGTTCAGAATTAATTTACCTTTTAAAGCCAGTAGATGGCACTGTTGGTTAGCATTACACTGTGGTAAAGCTTTTCTCTCCTCGACGCGAAAACTCTATAGCCGACACATTTGAAATGGCATCAAGGAAAAGCAAGCATGGAATTCTCTAACATTAAAAGGTAGGTCATTTGTTTGAATAAATGATTTTTTTAAATACTTATAATTAATTATAGCGTATTATTTATAAAAAGAGATGTTTAACATTTGGATTTAATTTGAAGTAAAAACACTTTAACATATAAACACGCTAATAAGGGATTATTGGGGGGTGCGGGGGTTTCCCCCCCCCCACAAAAAAAGACTAATTAAAGGAATTTCGTTGTACAGGAAGTCGTTGAAAAAAAAGTCGCTGTAAAGAAAAGATCGTTGTTTAAACTTTAGTGGTTTAGGAGGTCGTGGTTCAGGCAGTCGTGGTTCAGGAAGTAGTTATTTAATCATACAACCGGATGCAACATGGGGCACGAGTGGTTGGTGGAAGCAACACAGGGCATAAAGGGTGAAAGCAACATGAGCGCGCTAGTGCGGAAAGCTACATAGAGGTGCAAGTTGGGGAATCAAACAGAAGAAAGTGAAATATGCATCTGGAAGGAAGAAAGGACACAGTTTAGAAGGCAATGCGGGGCAGTGGAAGAGAAGCATAAGGCGAGAGAGAGAGAAACCAGGAGCGCAGCAGTTAGAGTGGAGAAAATCACATTATGGAGACTTCAGGAAAACACCTAGCGACACAGAGGGGGGGGTTATTTAAGTTGCTGTAAAGGATTAATACGCTGCACAGGCAAGCACACGCACGTCCCGTGTCCCCCTGGAGTCTCCCTAAAAAGGGCGTATGAAAAATACGAGCCCGGGAGGCAGCAGAGCTTGCGGGGTTGAGAAGGGTTACCTCACCACACCGGCTCGGAGGGAAGCAAGACTGCATGCCCTTCTCTCTCCACCTAAACAGAGGCGCGTGATCCGTCACTACAGGCCCAATCAGAGAGCCAGAGTGGCGCGTGCTGCAGGCATGAAGGTAGCATGACTGAGCTTAAGCTTGCTGAACTCTCCCTGAACCTTCCCTGGACAGCCTCATCAGACAAGCTGATAAGAAAAGTATTCACAACGACAGCCGCAAAGCAGGACACTGTGTCCGGAGGGGCTGTCCGAAAAACGGACAGGGTGGCACCCAAAAACACTCCTTTCCATTGGGAAGCCAGCGTTTATCATAAACGCTGACGCTACCCAATGGAAAGGAGGGGTGGGGCTTACAGTCCCTTTTAGAAATCTTGTATTTAGAAGATCTATCTGAGAGGCGGAGCAGCTTCACTGCCACGCCCAGCCGAGACCTAAAAAAACATGACCTGTTCTGTCAGATTACGCAGCGAGGAGTGGACACAATGGGATCTCTTGAAATCTTTAGTGCTCTTCTCACAATGCACCTTAGTAGGCAGGAGACCAACTGACTCCACATGTTAGCATGTGGGGTGTAGTAGTTGAAATGACTGTCACACTGTGGAGGGTGAGTTGGATTCGAGGCAGGTCTAAAAGAGCATAAAACCTCCTGAACTTAATGCAAACGTCTGTTGGCAAAGAGCGAAACATTCAGTACAAACGGTTCAAATGCACACTGTACCGATGGTTGAATATCCTTTTATCGGGCCCTTAACCATCTCCTCATACCGACTTGCTTTTCCAGCTTCCATATTTAGCTTTCTAACCGCCGAACTTTGCACTCTACCTAGTCTCTTTCCATTTTCGGTATAGCCTAGAAACAGCTTTTGGTGCCACGAAGCCGCATATAATAAACAAGCATTGACAAAGCCAAAAGGTCTGGCCTTTTTAAAGGAAAGTCCATGTGTTTTATTGTAATTACATGTTGTGTCACGAAGTCCATCGATTTTAACCCCACTACCAACTTAAAAGTATACATGATGTTTTAAATAACACAGATCTGGAATCGTATACTTAATACTTTGACAAATAATTTACAGTATCAGAACATAAAGGAGATGTGCAGGCAAAAAAAAGAGACTGAGATAAATATGCAAAATGGAATAAATAATTTCCAGTATCACAACATAAAGGAGATGTGGATGCAAAAAAAAGAGCCGCAGAGAAATATACAAAGTGGAATGGAAGGTAAAGAGTACTACAGGGGCTTTAAAAAGGAGCACAGATGCAGCTACCAAAACCAAGAGAGTAACACCGAATGGTTAATAAATAATGATTGAGAGTTAAAAGAAAAAACACATCTTCTATTTCCAAAAACGATGACTGCTTTGGTACTTCTTGTCCTTACAAACATGGGAGATGTCATGAAGTTGAAGAAAGGTTCAGTTTAACTCTTTAAGCTGCAGTGACTCTGTAAACAGCATTGGAGACAAAGTACTGCTTTGTGCTCCTTGAGATGCTTTTGTCAAAAAGCACACACATGCTATGCACGGAGGCGCGTATGTGGCAACCATGCCAGACAAGCTAGCGTGAAGCAATGTTTGGTCAACAAAGGAAAAGACCCACCATAATCTGGTTTCTCAAACTTGCAGAAGTTACACCAGCGTGGTTGAACACTTCCTGCATCATATTCAACAACTACTTTAATCACTGACATGATTTTTATTAGGTTCAAATTTGATATCAGCTGTTATTAATTTACATATGTGGTCTTTGTGTAGTGTGAACATATCCAAAAGCCAGCAGAGCGCTGTACAGGGTCAAAGACAAGCATAAATCAGGTGATAGAAGTAGCTGGGTTGCGAAAGGTTAATGCACCATGATGTAGTGTTCTTTAAAGAGCAGAGTCTTGAACTCTTTCCTAAATAGGAGCAGCACTGGGGGTTCTTGATGGATACTGGGCTGTTGTTCCAGATTCTGGGTGCGTAGATGAAAAAGTCCTCTTGCCTTTTTTTCTCTTTTTACACTCCTTAGTCTGCAGTCTGATGGTGTCCTGACTGTGGGTGTGCCTGAACCACCAAACATTGTAAGCTTGTCCGCAAGATAAACAGGGGGTGCAGATTATGATGGCTTTGTAAATTATAGAGTTGGTTTTGAATAGGGTTGGACAGAACTTGCGGAGCTACACAAAACTCCATGAGATTCCTCCGATTCCTCCGAGTTCCACCAGTGGACAGAAAATATTAGCACCGGTAGCACTTTTGCTGTCTCTCGACTAGAAAATCTACTTAAGCGACAGTAAATCTACTCAAGCTGCAGTAAATATACCGCCTGCATTAGAAAATCACACTAGGTGATGCATAATTTCAATCGCATTTTCTGGAGGATCACAGGAGAAAATTTCCACCACATAGCGCCTGGTCTAATTTGGCCGTCACTTTGCGTTAAAGAATAATGCAAAGTGACCAAAAGTTTGCACTTCATTAACAGGAAATGTGATGCGTGTTCTGTTTTGGGTTGGCTAGGTCATGGAGTTTCAAGACATCCGTCATGTGTTCAAAGAAGGGCTGTGCACACTGAAAAATGGAAAGAATTGAGCAACCCTGTTTTTTGGTAACTCACAGTGTACTGCTCATATTGGAGTATATTCTTCACATACAAGAGCAATCCAAATGTCTAAGTGAAGCTATTTAATCAACCAGAATAAAGTCACAGTAGTTGGGGAAGAGCAACCTCCTGAGGCTTTTTTTTCAAATGTTATGACGCTCGTGCATGGTGTGCTGACGTCATTAGATTAAAACAGAAACCTAGTTTCAGTTTCACTGCTTCGGTGCTCACGGGGCTATCTCAGACCGAGGACCAAAAGACAAGGGAGAGGTATCGTTGGAAAGGGGAAAATCTCTCCTTTCCAATGGTACCCTTCCCTAGTGGATGAAGGTGATCCCCAAGCAAGGATCCACCCACGAGGCACCAGGGAGGGGGGACCGACCGCTTGGGCAAGGGCCTTTGCTCCCCCCATCGAAATCAGGCATAATCAGACTTTCTGCCCCCCGAGGGAAGGAAGCCCACTAGGTACCAGGGATTATTACTATTTTTTTTAATACATGGTGCCCCAACCCTAGAAAAACTTGCCATAGCCTTTCTGCCCCACGGGAGGCAGATGGGGGCAAATAGCCTCTTATTTGACCCTCTAGGGGGACAGAAACCCCACTAGTCACCAGGGATGATTTTTATCAAAGTTTAGGGGGGGGGGGCGGCTGCCCAGTATGAGCATGCCAATGCCCCCACCACAAAAGAAATACCAGTATTTATGCTCCCCCCCCCTCCGAGGAGGCAGATGGGGGCAGTAGCTCCTGATCTGCCCTCCAGGGAAGGGGGAAGGAGGAAGCTAGGCACCAGGGATTGTTTTTAATACATAGGGTTGGGGGCTGCCCTAAATGGGCATGCCAATGAGCCCACCCCAAAAGAAATGGCCACAGCTTTTCTGCCCCTCAGAAGGCAGATGGGAGCAATAACCCCTTATCTGGCAGAAAGCCCATTAGGCACCAGGGATAATTTTGTTACGAAATTCAGGGGAGAGGGCTGCCCAGAATGGGCATGCCAATGCCCTCCCAAAAAATGGCACATACTTTTTGCCCCCCCCCAGGAGGTAGAGGGGGACAATAGCCTCTGAACTGCCCCCACCAGGGGAGGCAGAGAGCCCACTAGGCGGCAAGGGATTATGCTGTCTTTTTTATACGTAGGGGTGTGGGCTGCCCAGATTGGGCATACCAATTCCCCCAACCCACCCCCAAAAAATAGCCACAGTCTTTCTGACTCCTTGGGGCCATATCGGGGCAATAGGCCCAATCTGCCCCCGTTCCCCCTGGGTGGCAGAAAGCCTACTAGACACTGGCCATTTTTTCGCAACGTGCCTAGCTGTGGATTTTGGGCCCTAGCGCAGCCGGCGCTTAGGGAAATCTACCAAACCTGTACATTTTTTAAAAGTAGACAGCAAGGGGGATCCAGGATGGGGTGACTTATGTGCCTCTCACCAGGTTCTGTTACCCAGAATCCCTTGCAAACCTCACTTTTAGTAAAAAAAAACAAAAAAAAGATTTTCTTTACATTTCTGTGAGGGAAAGTTCTGGAATCTGCATAGATCCACAAACTTGCATTCACCCAGCATTCCCGAAAGTCTCCAGATGAAAAATGGTACCTAAATTGTGTGGGTAGGCCTAGTACCCAAGACAGGAAACAGCCCAAAACGCAACATGGAGACACCACATTTCTCCAATGAAAACTGGACCTTTTTTCAAATGTGCCTAGCTGGGGATTTTGGACGCAAGCACATCCGGCACCTAAGGAAACTTAGCAAGCCTATACATTTTTTTTAACTAGACACCGAGGGGAATCCAGGATGTGGTGACTTGTGTGGCTCTCACCAGGTTCTGTTACCCAGAATCCCTTGCAAACCTCAAACTTGGTAAAAAAAAAAAACAACATTTTCCTCACATTTCTGTGAACGAAAGTTCTGGAATCTGCGTGGATCCGCAAACTTCCACCCACCCATCATTCCCCAAAGTCTCCCAATAAAAATGGGACCTCGCTTTTGTGCCTAGACCTAGTACCCGCAACAGGAAACGGGCCAAAACTCAACGAGGAAGCCACGTTTTCCAGTGAAAATTTATCCTTTTTTGCAATGTACCGAACTGTGGATTTTGGACCCTGCGCTGCCGGCACCTAAGGAAACCTAGCAAACCTATATATTTTTTTTATACTAGACATCCAGTGGAATCCAGGATGTGGTGACTTGTGTGGCTCTCACCAGGTTCTGTCACCCAGAATCCCTTGCAGATGGGGCAATAGCCCCTGATCTGCCCTCCCCCTACATGGGAGGCAGAGATCCCACTAGGCGCCAGGGATTACACTGCTTTTGTATACGTAGGAGTGGGGCCTGCGTAGTTTGGGCAATAGCCCCCAATCTGCCCCCCTCCCCGAGGGCGGCAGAAAGCCCACTCGACGCAGCGTGCCTAGCTCTGGATTTTGAGAGCTAGCACTGCCGGCACCTAGGGAAACCTAGCAAACCGGTAAGTTTTTTAAAACTAGACAGCAAGGGGAATCCAGGATGGGGTGACTTGTGTGCCTTTCACCCGGTTCTGTTACCCAGAATCACTTGCCAACCTCAAACTTAAAAAAAAAATACACATTTCTGGGATGGAAAGTTTTGAAATCTGCGTTGATCCACAAACTTCCACCCACCCAGCATTGCCCAAAGTCTCCCGATAGAAATGGTACCTCGCTTGTGTGCTTAGGCCTAGTACCTGCGACAGGAAACGGCCCAAAATGCAACGTGGACACCATGTTTTTCCAGTGAAAACTTATCCCTTTTTGCAATGTCCCTAGCTGTGGATTTTGGACCCTAGCTCTGCAAGCACCTAAGGAAACCTAGCAAACATATACATTTTTTTAAAACTAGACATTCTGCATTGAACACTAACACAAGTGAGGTATCATTTTACTTGGGAGATTTAGTGGAACGCTAATTGGTAGGACACTTGTGCCGGTGCGGTGATCCTAGCCAGAAATGTGAGGAAAATGTGATTTTGTTAGCTATATTTGAGGTTGCAAGAGATTCTGGGTAGGAAAACATTGGGGGATTCACGCAAGCCATACATCCCTGAACTCCCCCGGGTGTCTAGTTTTCAGAAATGTCCGTGTTTGGTAGCTTTTCTTAGATGGCCGTCGAGCCCGGGGCCAAAAACACAGGTGGCCCCCTTGCAAAACCAGGTAATTTTGTGATAGATAATTTTAATATCACCACAATGCGTTTTGAGCTCTTCCCTGCCGCGAGTACTTGACCCACGCACACAAGAGAGGTACCATTTTTATCGGTGTCAGCCCGGTGATGCCACAACTTTCCCACACAGAAATGTGAGAAAAATGTGGGGGGTTTTTAAGCTACATTTGAGGTTTGCAGGGCATTCTGGGTAGGAAAACATTGGGGGATCCACACAAGCCACACATCCCTGGACTCACCCAGGTGATAGTTTTCAGAAATGTGTTGGATTGGTAGGTTTTCCTAGATGGCCGCCGAGCCCAGGACAAAAAACGCAGGTGCCCCCTTGCGCAAAACCAGGTAGTTTTGTAATAGATCATTTTGATGTCTCCACAATACTTTTTGGCCCCTTCCCTGCCACAGGTACTTGGCCCACCCACACAAGTGAGGTATCATTCTTATTTGGAGACCTGGGGGAACACTGGGTGGTAAAAATTTGTGCCAGACCGGTGATCCTAAAACTTTCCCACACAGAAATGTGAGAAAAATTTGTTTTTTTTCATCTAAATTTGAGGTTTCCAAGGGATTATGGGTAGGAAAAAGTTTGGGGGATCCACACAAGTCACACCTCCCTGGACTCCTCCGGGTGTCTTGTTTTCAGAAATGTCTGATTGGTAGGTTTCCCTAGATGGTCACAAAGCCGGGATCAAAATCACAGGTGACTCGCTCGCAAAACAAGGTCTTTTTGTAATCGATAATTTTGAAGACTCCACAGTACCTTTTGGCCCATTCCCTGTCGCGGGTACTAGGCCTATCCACACAAGTGAGGTACAATTTTTATCGGGAGACTTTGGGGGATGCTTAGTGGGTGGAAGTTAGTGGATCCATATAGATTCCAGAACTTTCTATAACAGAAATGTGAGGAAAACGTATTTCTTTTTTACAAAGTTTGAGGTTTGCAAGGGATTCTGGGTAACAGAACCTGGTGAGAGCCACATAAGTCACCTCACCCTGGATGTCTAGTTTTCGAAAATGTATAGGTTTGCTAGGTTTCCTTAGGTGCCGTAAGAGCTAGGGTCCAAAATCCACAGCTGGGCACATTCCAAAAAAAGGGCCAGTTTTCACTGGAAAAATATGGTGTCCGCGTTGCGTTTTAGGCATTTCCTGTTGCGGGTACTAGGCTTACCCACACAAGTGAGGTATAATTTTTATCAGGAAACTTTGAAGAATGATGGGTAACTGGAAGTTCGTGGCTCCCCGCAGATTCCAGAACTTTCCATTGCAGAAATGAGGAGACTTTTTTTTTTTTTTTACAAAGTTTGAGATTTGCAAGGGATTCTGGGTAACAGAACCTGGTGAGAGCCACATAAGTCACCTCATCCTGGATTCCCCTGGATGTCTAGTTTTCAAAAATGTAAAGGTTTGCTAGGTTTCCTTAGGGGCCGGCCGATCTAGGGTCCAAAATTCACAGCTAGACACATTGTGAAAAAAAAGGTCAGTTTTATCTAGAAAAATGTGATGCCCACGTTGCATTTTGGGCTGTTTCCTGGTGCAGGTACTGGGCCTACCCACACAAGTGAGGTGCCATTTCTATTGGCAGACTTTGGGGCATGCTTGGTGAATGGAAGTTTGCAGCTCCCTGCAGATTCCAGAACTTTCCATCGCAGAATTGTGAAAAGTATTTTTTTTTAAGAAAGTTTGAGGCTTGCAAGGGATTCTGGATAACAGAACCTGGTGAGAGCCACACAAGTCACCTCATCACGGATTCCCCTGGATGTCTAGTTTAAAAAAATGTATAGGTTCACTGGAAAAATTTGATGTGGCCACATTGCGTTTTGGGACATTTCGTGTTGCGGGCATTAGGCCTACCCACCCAAGTGAGGTACCATTTTTATCAGGAGACTTTGGGGAATGCTACGTGTTTGAAAGTTTGTGGATACATGCAGATTCCAGAACTTTCTATCACAAAAATGAGAGGAATATGTGTTTTTCTTTTTAAAGTTTGAGGTTTGCAAGGGATTCTGGGTAATATAACCTAGTGAGAGCTACACAAGTTACCCCATCCTGGTTTCCCGTTGGTGTCCAGTTTTAAAAAATATATAGGTTTGCTAGGTTTCCCTATGTGCCGGCTGAGCTAGGGTCCAAAATCCACAGCTAGACACATTGCAAAAAATGGGTCAGTTTTCACTGGAATAATGTGATGTGTCCACATTGCGAGTTGCAATGTTTCCTGTCGCAAGCACTAGGCCTACCCACACAAGTGAGGTAGCATTTTTATCAGTAGACTTAGGGGAACACAGAATAGCAGAACAAGTGTTATTACCAATTCACTTTCTTTGCATTTCTGCCTTCCATTTGTAAGACATTTTGTAAAAAAGAAGTCATTTTGAAAAATTACTTTTAATTCACATGCTTGTATGGGTACACACAATTTTGCAGATGTGCAAATAACCACTGCTTCTAAACTCTATATTTTGTTCCGATTTCAGAAATATATAGGTTTCCTTGTTACCTTTTTTCACCCTTTATATTTTACCAAATTAATTGCAATATACCTGGTACACTATAAATCACCATTGCAAGACGCAGCTCAATTATTGGCTCTGTGTTCCTTGGGCTCTTGGTGAACCTACAAGTCCTATATATCCCCGCAACCAGAAGGGTACAGCAGATGTAATGGTATATTGCTTTAAAAAATCTGTCATACTTAGAAGAAGCTACAGGTAAAAACGTTGGCACAAATGGCTGTTTTTTTTTCAACTTAATTTCCATATTTTTTATTTTCAACTGTTAGTTTCTATAAAAAAAAACTTGAAGGATCTACACCATGGGTACTCACAAACATTTCCCAGAGGGCCGCGCAAAGTACTGTCTGTGGGATGCCCGAGGGCCTCACCTATGCCAGCAGGGCTAGAGTCGGGTAATGATAGGTGGCCGTAGAGGGATGTTAAGATGTTAAGCAGATGGATGGTGTGGACAACAAACCGAGCCTCATGACTTCTATCTGCCACCACCACTCTATTCTCATGCACCAAGAATTAAAATCAAAGGATTAACTTTTAATATAAAACAGGGGAATTGCAAATATGAAACCTGAATACTTTAATTTATGCCTGTTTCATAGCTTTCTGAATGTTCCTGCTCTGTCAAGTGAGCAGCAGCCCAGAGCTGCTGGTCACAAGGGGGCTGCAATTAACAGTCAGAAGGGCCGCATACCGCCCCCGCGCCGTACTTGGAGTATCCCGGATCTACACAAATGACCCGTTGCTGAATTCAGAATTCTGTCCATTTTTCTGAAATGTATAGCTTTCCGGGATCCATTATTGCTTTCACTCCCATTTCTACCACTAACTGGAAGGAGGTTGAAAGCACAAAAAAATGCAAAAATAGGCTGTGTCCCAGTAAAATGCCAAAACTGTGTAAAACATATTGGTTTTCTGACAAAAGTCTGCTTATCCTTGAAAGCTTAGAAGATGGTGATTTCAGCAATAAACTCTTTTTTGATACCATTTGCAGGGGAAAAATTTGACGCTTTTATCTGCAGCACTTTTTTCCCATTTAAAAAAATAATTCGCTGTATTTTGACTAAGTTCTGGGTCCCCTTCAGGGGAATCCACAAAGCCTGGATACCTTTAGAATTCTCAGGAGTTGGGAAATAAGGACGAAAATTTGACGTGGATACCTTATGTGGACAAAAAGTTACAGGGGCCTAAGCGCGAACCTACCTCTAGAGCAGAGTGGGCAAAAATGTTCTACGCAACCATGCACATAAACCAAGACACAAACACCCATGCATACAGAGCACATACATGCACCAATGTATACAGAAATATCTTTGCCTATGTACGCAGACAAAACAGTGACGCATTCGAACACACACAACTTACATTCACATTTGTGTAACTGCCATGTGGCCCCATGGCAGGTGACACACTTTCAACCAGTGGTGGAATTTGGTGAAAAGCATTGTTTTATGCTGAGAGTTTGAGCCCATATCTGTAAAGGAAAAAGCAAACTTACAAATCTCAGAATACTTGATTCCGTTGTCTGAAATACCCTGAACTGGCTAAGGGGAATCACACTAGATGTGATCGACCCGGCTGCCATACCCATGCATAAGTGCACACATGAACTGATAAATTGAATACAAGCATACATGTTATTAGGTCTCGCAGAACCAAAGCGCATGCGTTGTTCTGCGAGAATATAGTAGGCAAAACAGCTCTTGAAACCAGCGAGGATTGTCCCCAATGCATGTGAGGTACTCAAGCGCGACGCTTCCCCAGCATGTGCTTGAGTACCTCACATGCATTCCCTCCCACTCGCTCGCACATCAAAGGCTGCTGCTCCCCCGCCAATGCGCTCCCGCCCCGCCCCCCCACAGCAATGCCATGAGCTTGTTTTATTGCCGCGCGGCGTCACTTTTACAGCCGCGCGGCGCCAATGCTTGTTATTTTATTTCCCGTGCTTTCCCCTCAGCCTCCGTCCGATCACTTTCACTTTCGTGGCTTGTTTGTCTAATGCCCGGCGCGCTGGCTCTGCAGGCCGTGTGAACTTAGTTACATCGGCCAATCTCTCGCAGTTTCTCTGCGGTCCTCAGCCGCCTGCATGCAGCTGGAGACAGCACACAGAGGGCTGTAATGAGCATTACTCGCCCCTCACAGCCAGCAGACAGCCGTGGAGGCGCTCATGGCTTCACCTGACCGACGCCCGCATCCTTCGGCTGGCTCCTTCTCGGGAGCGTTGGTGAAAAAATAGAGTCTGGTGAGCCACGCATTTCTTTTCTTCAGCGCCCCTCACTCAACGGCATTTTTCGCCCATCACACTTTCTTTTATTTTTCTTTATTAATTTGGGCACCCTTTTCATGACCACTTCCCCTTAGTCCGGTGCTCTACTCTCCGTCCCTCTGCTTTTTTTTTGTTTATTTTGCTAATGGTTTTGTGGAGGAGGCGTGGGAAAGCAACATTTGTAATATGAACTCGACGCTGCTGGACCCCGGATTATTTTTACAACTCCGGTAGGAAACAACATCATTTTGTGGCGCAGCAACTCTCTCCGCTCGCCCCCACCCATTCACATCGCAACCTCATATGCAGCACTATTAGGTTCAAAAAGGTTTCCAAGGATGCTAATATAAATGGAGGCTAATAACCTTCACATGCTTGTAGCACTAATGCCATAATATAACACAATCATATGAGAAACACATATTGTTGTGAAAATATAATCTTGGATACCATTAAAAAAAGACAGACAGTACAGCTCCGGGACAGAGGGTTGTTTTTTTTTTTTTTTTTTTTTTTTTTTAAAACCTTTATTGTGCTTGAGAAGGAGAACAAATACGGGCCTACAACCAGCAGGCCGGCCACGATACTGTAGGCACAAAATGTAAGCAATGCAATTCCTCAGCGGCATCAAACAATATAGCATCAATCAGTAGCAGTTACAATACACAGGAACACGTCGCCAAGGGTAGGAGCAATGAGGTTTAAGTTTTTTAATTTGATCTAAAGAAAATCAGTGAAGAATAGATGCAAGAAGAGCTGAGTCCGTACAGTAGCTTCACAACCTGGGTAGGTAGCATAATTAAAAACAACAGTAGAGATAAACACTCCACGGTATGGCAGTATAATGCAGAACAGCAGGAGTATCAGTACACATTTACGCATCACCTACAGCGCCACCCACTCCCCACTAATCCCATGTCAGACCCAGAGCGGAAAAAGGAACAAGAAAGCGCAGAAACGATAGAAAAAACAAGGCCCATAGAAACCAAAAAGAAAAACTAAATCCACCCCCCCACCCTACAACAATCCGGAGGCTACGGCCTACCCCCCCCCCGGTAAAGTGCCTGTCGCCCTTTAAAGAACCCGAAATATAGAGAAGAGAAAGAAAAGAAAAGAAAAGAAATAAAGATTCTCACTCATGAAGAGGAGAAAAGGTAAAGAAAAACTTTCACAAGTGATAAAGGGAGCAAGGAAGGACAGTCCCGGATCCCCATTAAAGAAGGTGGGGAGGAGCCAATAAAATAACAGATCTCCCGGACATCCAGCCAAAAAGGATCCATACGCCATTAGAGTCTAAAAGGACAAAGGTCAAGAAACAAGGGGGTTACAAATGCGGTACACAAGAGCGCGAACCGGACCCATAAAACACCACCCCAAGTGTAGAGTAGACAACCGGATATGAGCAGTTCCAAATCACAGTCGAAGGTGTCAGGAGAAACAAGAAGCAAAACAAATGTGAGGAACTGAATCGTTGATACGCGCCAAAAAGGCGCCATAGGTATAAACGACAGAAAATAGGCCAGTGCAAGTGAACACCCGGAACCCCCTAGTTTTATATAAGTCGCAAACGATCACTACACCATGGTACCCGCCCGAAACCCGCCCCAGCCAGAACAAAGACTAAGATGGCCGCCCCAGGCAGTGCAGAGACAAAGAGAAATAAAATGGACGCCACCCTTTACAGGCAAACCCCCGTCCCATTGAACATGAATGACAAGTCAGGCACCCGAAACAAATACAACAGAGCCGGCAACACACTAGGTACCAGGATAGCCTATTGTAGCGCCGACTACGCCGCAGACAAGAGTGCTATGATATAATGGATGCACTGCGAGCGAGAGCTGAGCCATAACCAATAACATCCAACCAGCTGGAAAATCAAGTCGCGCTCTGCGTGTGGTCACACAGCCCCCCTTACAACATCCCAAACCCAACTCCCATCAGGTAAGAGAACAGTACAGCAAAGAGACCGCCGAACCCTGGCCCGATCTCAGACGCCCTCCAGTACATAACCCTCCATGAGTGTCGATCCCCTCCACAACATAGGAATAAGATGGAAACAAATACAGGCTCAGCAGCCATCAACCGCATCTTCCGTCCCTGAGCAACCCGCCCGCAAAACGACAGTCATCCCATAGAGAGGAACCAAAAAAGATAGAACACAATTCTTGCGACTGGAAATGAAGGGAGAGGCCAGCGCGCAGAACAGGAAATACAGTATGGAATAGGTAGAAGTCTCACTGAGTGCATAATCAACACATCGACAATGTTTCAGTCCGGGGTCACAACCAGGTGGACAGTCAGTGCCAATAAGGGAAAAGTCATCAGCCCTGTCCCGAACGTCGGAATCCCACCAGGCAGAGCCACAGCGAAGCAGAGAAACAATATGGCCACAGAGAGAGTGAGAGTGTCGCAGAAACACAAAATGGCCGTCGAGATCCAACAGTAACTCCATCAGCTGTAGTAGTGAGTTCCCTAGGAACCTGCAGAGCATACAAGTTCTTCGAATTCAAAGTCGGAGGGCACAACCCAGGGGCCTGTGATGAGGTCGACAATGGTGTAGATATGTCCCAAGGCACTCGCGACGAACAGTCCAACAATGTTACACTCCCCGGTGAAAGGAGAAACAAAGTATCCCTGATAAAGGCAGCAGGCAGACAATCTCGGGCACCAGGCAATTCGGGAGCGGGCACCTCTGTCCAGTCGGCAGAAGGAAGCACTGTATCGCCATGAAGCGCAAGCGGAGACGAGGGTAGATGTGGCGGGGTCAGTACATTGCAATCCCGCCGCAGCGACGGCGCCATGTCGTCCAGCTTCTTCCACAGCACTTGGCAGTCTTGGCGCATATCAGCGCGGAGGCCATGCAGGGCAGTCAGGAGGATTTGGAGAGAAATTGCAGGCTGAGGCCCCCGGCTCTCACTTCCCAAGGAAGGTATTCGGGAATCTAACCCCGTCGCAGGCGGGGTAACACAGGCCAGTGACAGGGACGGGCGCTCTCCCCCACACCTCGGTGCCTCCAACAAAGCCATCATGGCGAAAGTCCGGGGAAATCACAGGATAGTCGTGGCCCAGGCGAGCGTCATTGCGGGGCTAAAGCAGTTACAGAGTATAGCACCAGTGAGGCACACAGCGCGGAGAGGCGCCCCGTACTATAGGGGGTAGCGAGGCGCGGGGCCAGGCAAGCACAGGCTATCAAACATGGCCGTGCAACACTCTCCGTCCGTACCTGCCCCAAACAAAGGATGTGCTGCGATAGGGTGCCTCCGCTCAACGAGCGCTCGATCCTGGCCTCCTTCTGCAATCGCCGTACGCGTCGCAGCACAGACAGTGCGCCGTAAGGTCCCCACCGGTGCCCAGGTCTTCAACGCCGATAAGGTATCCTGGCCGCCATCAGGTCTCCGGGGAGCGGCAAAGAGCCCCTGTGCAGACGGGCTCCCGGGCTGCGGGCATCACCGCGGCTATCTCCGGCCGCCGGGCAGGTCGAGAGACCAGGATCACACCTCTGGAATCAGCGCCGCGCCGCCCTTCATGCGGTAGTGAAGTGCGCCAGGATGTATGCCAGGATCACGGAGCGGCGGTAACAGGCTGAAGGAGCCGGGAGCCTACAGGTCTGCTCCGGACGCCATCTTGGCTCCTCCCCGAGGGTTGTTTTATACAGGTATTGTATCACACCACAATATTTAAATATCACGTACAGATGCAATATTGTGGTATAAAGCTTTGTTATATATTGTTCATGTGTATAGCACTTTAATATGCATTGTCTGATCGCTTTCAAAGCGCTCGGATGTTCGCTAGGATAAGTTTACTGGCAGCTGCAGAATCTAATTTTAAAATAACATATGTGGCCTTTTGGGGAAATATTTCGACAACATTCGACAGGTGACCTTGTGCACACTTTTTATAACTCCTTTCAACAATGGTCGCTTTGTGATCAGTCATCAGTGGCAGACTACAACCATGGCAAGTCCATTTTCTATGTTTGCAGCTAATGCCGTATGAGCAGGCTTGTGTTTCGGTTGCTCTCCGCCCAGGGGTAACCTATCTGTTTGGCTCATTTCTCCACCCGGAGCGACGGAGCCAGCCCTCCTCACCATGGTGAAGGTTCACATGTTCAGCTCGGTGAGGTGGGGAACCAGGTCCTGGAGGAGACCCCTGCTGCTGTTTTCCTGGCCCAGCAGAAGAGCAAGATAGCAGTTATCAACAACAAAAAAAAAGGCATCAGTATCCTGGAGAGGTGCTGGACTCCCTGACTGCCGGCGGTGCAGGTGTGTCCATCTTTACACCCTTCCTGCATATCCGAAAGCACCCTTGCATTCCATAACTGATACACCTTCCCTGTACTACCTTCTAGTCCCTTTTCACCTATAGCCAATGGCCGCACATCTTGCCCCCTCCCCTTTCAAACAACTTCCTGACCCACTGGTACGCCATGCCCATTAATCCTTACAACCCACTCACTTGCTCCTACAGCCCAGAACTCTTCAGCTAATTTACCCAGGCCCATTATGCAACCCCTCATTGTTTAATTAACGCTTTGTGACTGTCACCTGTGACATCATACCGCTGTAATGTCAAGGGTTAATATTGCCCTAACTCAATTATACCAATTAATGGATCATAAGAGGTGTTTTGATAGGAGGTTTGTACTTTATTATAGAAATCCAAAAAAATGTTTTCTTACCTACACATACCATAATTATGTTTTAGTTGTACACTGAGCACTTAATTATAGCTTGTCAAGGTTACTGTGTGTTATTTGTGCAGTAGGAAAATTCAGTCACCCTCTTGCAGTAAAATATTTCCCACTGTTCTGGTTTCTGGCTTTCTGGCTGGTTTCTGGCTCTCCCGCCTGTCCATGTATCCACACTTGGCATGTACAAGATGCCCTTTTACTACATCCATGTTGAGACCTTGTCCTCCCATCCTGCATTGCAAAGTGCCCGGATGCACTGCCTTGCAGCGCGCTACATATAATAAGCTTTAAAGTAACAAAATCTCCCTGTTTCCTTGCAGGGCCCTATCCTGAGCCAAGATTCAGATAGGGGCCTCAACAGGGGAGGGGCAGAACAGGGTCAGGCTGAAAGTCGATAGTACTGGCACGCACCCAGGCTGCCTCTACATAGAGCATTATGCAGCCTGCTTGCCTCTAGTATAATCCCCGCCCATTATAATTAGCACAGTTTATTTGTGTTTTCAAGGATGGTAAAGACTTCTTTAGGCAGTTAGCCTAGGAAGAGTCCCTGGAATGAATTTGCTTGAACATGTTGCACCATAGCTGAAGCGTTTGGTAATCGGGGGAAGACCCCTGTCCAAATCCCCCTCAACCCTATTAGTGGCGAGAGATAATAGTTTGTGACCATTCCCTGCTTGACTTCTGTATTCAGTTGTCATCTTTAGAGGTTCAGTCCAACACTTCACTCCAGGTCATTTGAAACACTGCTTCCCATCCTGAACTTTTCACATACAAACATTGATTTCATGCAAGTTAGTCTAATTAGTTCAGAGTGCATTAGTGTAGCTCACAACTTGAAAAAGCATTCATAATACCCTTGACAGGTGATCACCTTAGTTAACATTAAAATTGCTTTGTCGACTTTCAGGCCATGGTCTGTCTTTTGGAATCCCCACTGGCGTAGAGGCTTTTTAGGTCGACCTCTGACAATGCGCTTGCGCATTGCAGATGTCGATCTATAGTAGCTGAAACAAACTCTTTGAACCAAGCGCGGATTCAGATTACATGCAGTTCATGTGATGTAATGAAGCATGAAGCTTCCCCAGGCGCGTGCTTGGCCTCGCACACCCCCATCAAAGGCTTCTGCTCACCCTCACTCCCTTTCCTCCCTCCCACTCGCTGGCCACGTCAAACGCGAGAGCTTTTATAAAAGGGGCTTGCTTCCGACAGTGCGCGACCCGCTGGCATTTGTCTTCAAAGGCTCTTGAAAGCTTGAAGGCAATCTGCTTCCCCGCCCCCTGGTGTTTCTGGCTTTTCGCACCATCGGTGTGGAATGTTGTTTACATCTTGCTCGACATTGCCTAGTAGGACTGCTGCGGATCCCAGTCCGTCGGATTACATCACTCTGTCTCTTTCAAGGAATTCAAAGGCATTGTAATCACCGCCATCCTACTTTTTAACTAAGGGTTGCAGAGGATTACATGTCTTAATAAGAGGCCACAGCAACCTCACATTAAACTAGCAAGATAAAAGTATAACGTTAAATGACATCTGATGTTTTTCTAGCCTTTAAAACAGTATTACGTTTCTGTAATCGGGTTGGGCCCCGTGTTGGTCAGAAGTGTTTTTAGTTTGTAATTTTATCAATTAAAAGTTGTGAAGATCAATTTTTGACTAACATGTTTACAGAAACGAAGCATCGTGCATGAGTTCAAATCCATAGACATTTAAATTTGAGGCAGGGGCTTATTATATGTTTGACATCTTAATATACTTTTGCAAGAACTCTCACCGTAAGACATGCTCTGCAGTTACAGTGTCACGTGGAAACTCTTAAAATGCACATCTTGCCAACAACTTGCCCAGAGACCAATTCTGCACTTAAGTAGTTTAATGGTTATTATGCTTGCTAATATACAACCACAATTTCACTCTTTCAAGCCTCAAGCCACTGTTCACTTAATTTCAAAATAAGCTTACAATCTGTGACTACTTTAGGTCAACACTGACTTCATTTGTATCATACTCTAAGGCATGTATGCCTCCATCTGTAAACGTAAATTATCTCTATAGATCTATGCTTTTTATTCCAAAAGTTTGCATTTTCGGAATAAACTGCCTTTTGAGTAGGTAAGGAAACAAACAAACTCTTTCCCATTTAATTTGCAGCCAAGTACAGTGTAGCACAAAGTGATATAAAAAGTGGCACTGGATATTGCACCACCCCAGCATCACTCAGCACCACCACGGCACCACTCAGCATCACCATATCATCACTCAGCGCTACCCCAGCATCACTCAGCACCACCACATTATCACTCAGCACCACCAAATTATCACTCAGCACCACCACATCATCACTCAGCACCACCAAATTATCACTCAGCACCACCACATTATCACTCAGCACCACCACATTATCACTCAGCACCAAGCACCACCATAGCAACACTCAGCGCCACCACAGCATCACTCAGCGCCACCACAGCATCACTCAGCACCACCACAGCACCACTTCGCACCACCACAGCATCACTTAGCGCCACCCCAGAATCACTCAGCGCCAACCCAGCATCACTCAGCGCCACCCCAGCATCACTCAGCGCCACCCCAGCATCACTCAGCGCCACCCCAGCATCACTCAGCACCACCACAGCACCACTCGGCACCACCACAGCATCACTCAGCACCACCACAGCATCACTCAGCACCATCACAGAATCACTCAGCACCACCACAGCACCACTAAGCACCACCACAGCACCACTAAGCACCACCACAGCATCACTCAGCACCACCGCAGCACCACTCAGCACCACCACAGCACCACTCAGCACTACCACAGCATCACTCAGCGCCACCCCAGCATCACTCAGCACCACAACAGCACCACTCAGCACCACCGCAGCACCACTTAGCGCCACCGCAGCATCACTCAGCGCCACCACAGCATCACTCAGCGCCACCCCAGCATCACTCAGCGCCACCCCAGCATCACTCAGCATCACCACATCATCACTCAGCGCTACCCCAGCATCACTCAGCACCACCACATTATCACTCAGCATCACCACATTATCACTCAGCACCACCACATTATCACTCAGCACCACCACAGCACCACTCAGCACCACCACAGCATCACTCAGCACCACCACAGCATCACTCAGCACCACCACAGCATCACTCAGCACCACCACAGCATCACTCAGCACCACCACAGCATCACTCAGCACCACCACAGCATCACTCTGGAACACTACAGCATCACTCTGGAACACCACAGCATCACTATGCGCTACCACAGCATTATTATGCGCCACCACAGCATCACTCAGGGCCTCCACAGCATCACTCAGGGCCTCCACAGCACTCACGGCCTCCTCAGCATCACTCAGGGGCACCACAGCATCACTCAGGGCCATCACAGCATCACTCAGGGGCACCACAGCATCACTCAGGGGCACCACAGCATCACTCAGGGGCACCACAACATCACTATGCGCTACCACAACATCACTATGCGCCACCACTGCATCACTAAACGCCACAGCATCACTCGTCGCCACCACAACATCACTCTGCGCCATCACAGCATCAATCTGTGCAACCATCCAACAACAACCGGTTCAAATATGTTCTCTCAATATTTCAAGCTTTATTACAAATGTCACAAAAAGACGTTAATATTTCACTTCTGTTCTTGGATTTTCGTCACAATAAAATACACTGACCATAATCTTCAAAAAAGTTATTTACAAAAGTTTAAGCTATTGCCATTAAAAAATTACTTTTATTTAAGTAATAATTATTTTAAAAAATTAAAAGCCATTGTTATTTGCAATATCAATACATCTAAGTCACGTAAATACAAAACATGTTGCATTACAAATGCCATAGGTGTCACATTTGCGAAAGTTATAACTATTGGCATTGTAAATGACAAAGCTATTAATTTTTTTTATTGCGATATTTGGACCATTTTTGCTGCTTTCAAAAGAATATTTTTTAGCATTACCTTCTTTATTTTTAAAACTAAGACAGGCTAGCAAGCATTATTAAAGGGAAGTATTTGTTTACATTTCACAGCAGACAACAGGTTTAATGGCATACATCTTTTGAACAGGGCATGAGAACATATTTAGGCAGGGCAGTGCTCAGATACTGAAACAAGCATTGGCAATAGGTCTCAGCAATGCAAGATCTATTGGCTTACTCAATGTGAATGCCTTTTAGCCATGTTGTGTAGCAGTATGGCTCCTGTTCAAAATGACTGAAAATCAGGGAAAAAACGGTATGACGCTGCTATACAACATGGCTAAAAGACATTGACAAAGCCCATAGCACTCTGACTGCCGCTACCACCTGGATTTGCCTGTTTTTTATTGCTGGTGATGGGCAGGGCAGGACGCAACACGGAGAGAGGGCCTGTGGGAGGGGGCAAGAAGGAGAACGAAAGTTGGCAATGCCCTGAGAAGCTGTGTTGTTGCTACTGTACACCTAGCCCTTCAAGCCAGCCATGCCACGAGGAGCCTGACTTTGTAGAGGTGTACTGCGCAAATGAATTAAAGAATTTACTTTAGAGATACATTTAATCGTGTATTTTTTTAATACAACAAGCAAATATTTCATGCAAACCGTCAAAATGTCATTCATCAACTCAAGAGGTAATGCAGGAATTTGTTTATTCATGCATTCAATCATTCGCTTGCATGCAGGTTAGTTCATCCATCCATTTATGAAGTCAATAATTCAATGGAGCATGTGTTTGTGTGCCCTGTCATTCATGTAATCACTCATCCATCTTTTTCCATGCAATAATTCTTCTATGCATTTGTTGATTCATGAGTTAAATCCTTCATTCAGTTATCGATGCACACTTTCATTTACCCATGCGTCTTCTCGTTAATGTACTCCTAGGTAGATGATTTGCGCTCTCTTCTGTTAACGGTGTCACGCGGCAGGAATGTGTCCCACTATATCTTAAATGCTCCCAGTCCCACCCTCCTCCTCATTCATCTTCGGATTAAGCAGCTTACATCTGGATAACACAGTTCTGTTTATATAACAATGGGATGCGCAACAGTGCTGGTGCAACACATCTGACCCAGCTGCCAACTGGAAAGCACAGCCGACTCGAGGTGCCCAGCGCAAGGACCAGTAACATCCGGCTATCACGCCCTCCAGCGGCAGCAGGTTCTACAGCATGTAGGTAACCAGCTGAAACTCCCTCAAAGCTCATGGGTTTAAAGCGCCTACAATCTACCCAGTAACGCTAACGGCAGGACAAAGGTTCAACTTTCAGTAAGACGGTTCATGTGGTTATACCTGGCATCCGACTGGTTCTGCCCCAGCCATATCGACATGTGAGGCATCAGTCTATATCTAAATGTCCAGGTTTCCAGCTTCGCGTAGCGCCCACACAGCTTTCGTTTGAGGGCTAATATATATTATATATCTCATTTTTGGGAGATCAGAGGCCTGAGGCACATGAGGTGCGCAACTTGCTCAGGATCACACCTTTGGCATGGGTCGTGGAATAAGAGACACAGCTGACAGCCAAGGAAAAGCAGAATGCTGGCACGGGGGTGCCTTAGGTTAAGGGATAGAAAAGAGATGTGCAGGTGGCACCATGGATAACGGAAGTGAAGCAGGGTGGGTGAGGCAAACACCGCGGTCAATGGAAGGTAAGCAGGGTGGGAGAGGCAAACACCGCGGTCAATGGAAGGTAAGCAGGGTGGGAGAGGCGAGCACCGCGGTCAATTGAAGGTAAGCAGGGTGGGAGAGGCGAGCACCGAGGTCAATGGAAGGTAAGCAGGGTGGGAGAGGCAAACACCACGGTCAATGGAAGGTAAACAGGGTGGGAGAGGCGAGCACAGAGGTCAATGGAAGGTAAGCAGGGTGGGAGAGGCGAGCACCGAGGTCAATGGAAGGTAAGCAGGGTGGGCGAGGCGAGCACCGCGGTCAATTGAAGGTAAGCAGGGTGGGAGAGGCGAGCACCGATGTCAATGGAAGGTAAGCAGGGTGGGAGGCGAGCACCGCGGTCAGTGGAAGGTCAGCAGGGTGAGTGAGGCAAAAACCACAGTCAATGGAAGGTAAGCAGGGTGGGCGAGGCGAGCACTGAGTTCAATGGAAGGTAAGCAGGGTGGGAGAGGCGAGCACCGAGGTCAATGGAAGGTCAGCAGGGTGAGTGAGGCAAAAACCACAGTCAATGGAAGGTAAGCAGGGTGGGCGAGGCGAGCACTGAGGTCAATGGAAGGTAAGCAGGGTGGGAGAGGCGAGCACCGAGGTCAATGGAAGGTAAGCAGGGTGGGAGAGGCGAGCACCAAGGTCAATGGAAGGTAAGCAGGGTGGGAGAGGCGAGCACCGCAGTCAATGGAAGGTAAGCAGGGTGGGTGAGGCAAAAACCACAGTCAATGGAAGGTAAGAAGGGTGGGAGAGGCGAGCACCTAGGTCAATGGAAGGTAAACAGGGTGGGAGAGGCGAGCACCGAGGTCAATGGAAGGTAAGCAGGGTGGGAGAGGCGAGCACCGAGGTCAATGGAAGGTAAGCAGGGTGGGAGAGGCGAGCACCGATGTCAATGGAAGGTGAGCAGGGTGGGAGAGGCGAGCACCGCGGTCAATGGAAGGTCAACAGGGTGAGTGAGGCAAAAACCACAGTCAATGGAAGGTAAGCAGGGTGGGAGAGGCGAGCACTGATGTCAATGGACGGTAAGCAGGGTGGGAGAGGCGAGCACCGAGGTCAATGGAAGGTAAGCAGGGTGGGAGAGGCGAGCACCGAGGTCAATGGAAGGTAAGCAGGGTGGGAGAGGCGAGCACCGCGGTCAATGGAAGGTCAGCAGGGTGAGTGAGGCAAAAACCACAGTCAATGGAAGGTAAGCAGGGTGGGAGAGGCGAGCACCGCGGTCAATGGAAGGTCAGTAGGGTGAGTGAGGCAAAAACCACAGTCAATGGAAGGTAAGCAGGGTGGGAGAGGCGAGCACCGCAGTCAATGGAAGGTAAGCAGGGTGGGTGAGGCAAAAACCACAGTCAATGGAAGGTAAGCAGGGTGGGAGAGGCGAGCACCGAGGTCAATGGAAGGTAAGCAGGGTGGGAGAGGCGAGCACCGCGGTCAATGGAAGGTAAGCAGGGTGGGTGAGGCAAACACCGCGGTCAATGAAAGGTAAGCAGGGTGGGAGAGGCGAGCACCGCGGTCAATGAAAGGTAAGCAGGGTGGGAGAGGCGAGCACCGAGGTCAATGGAAGGTAAGCAGGGTGGCAGAGGCGAGCACCACGGTCAATGGAAGGTAAGCAGGGTGGGTGAGGCAAACCCCACGGTCAATGAAAGGTAAGAAGGTTGGGAGAGGCGAGCACCGAGGTCAATGGAAGGTAAGCAGGGTGGGAGAGGAGAGCACTGCGTTCAATGGAACGTAAGCAGGGTGGGTGAGGCAAACACCACGGTCAATGGAAGGTAAGCAGGGTGGGAGGCGAGCACCGCGGTCAATGGAAGGTCAGCAGGGGGGGAGAGGAGAGCACTGCGTTCAATGGAACGTAAGCAGGGTGGGTGAGGCAAACACCACGGTCAATGGAAGGTAAGCAGGGTGGAAGAGGCGAGCACCGAGGTCAATGGAACGTAAGCATGGTGGTAGAGGCGATCACAATGGTCAATGGAAGGTAAGGTGTACGGGTGTGTGTCGACACCACACACAATGGAAGGTGGGAGGAACAGGAAGGAGGGAAGTACACAAGAGAAGTATGAGGGACTGCATACATTTGTGCTTGCTGAATGCAGTGTTTGTGGCAATATCAGGGAAAATGACAGTAAAAACTGGTCCACCAAACCATAGAACAGTTCCACAAACACCCCCCAAAAAAAGCCTCACACATGGACCGGTCAGATTGGCCCTGCTGGCACTGCCAGACTGATTGCCTCATAGGCCGATCGGACCGTGGCTCTATCTGCAGTGCTTACAGTGAAGGTATAGCGGAGACCTGCAGTGCTTTCAGTAAAGGCACTGTTTGAAACGGTAGTGCTTACAGTTAAGTAGTAATGGGATATGCAGTGGTTGTAGTGGAGGCAGCACTGGGATGTCTGCTGAGCTTGCAGTGGCAGCACAGCTGGGACCCGCACTGCTTTCAGTAAAGGCACTGTTTGAAACGGTAGTGCTTACAGTTAAGGTAGTAATGGGATATGCAGCGGTTGCAGTGGAGGCAGCACTGGGATGTCTGCTGAGCTTGCAGTGGCGGCACAGCTGGGACCCGCACTGCTTTCAGTAAAGGCACTGTTTGAAACGGTAGTGCTTACAGTTAAGGTAGTAATGGGATATGCAGTGGTTGCAGTGGAGGCAGCACTGGGATGTCTGCTGAGCTTGCAGTGGCGGCACAGCTGGGACCCGCACTGCTTTCAGTAAAGGCACTGTTTGGAACGGTAGTGCTCACAGTTCAGGTAGTAATGGGATATGCAGTGATTGCAGTGGAGGCACCACTGGGATGTCTGCATGGCTTGCAGTGGAGGCGTTGCTCGGATCAGCAGTGCCTACAGATAGGTAACTGATGGGATCCTGAGATCGTGTGGGATGGAGTGGAACGATTAGAGTCGGAGGTACGGGTATTTGGAGAGCCATGCATCAATCAGAGCCCAGTGTGTTGCCCAGGTAGCAAATTGTTTGGCCTGTGCTGTTATAGGGGATACTAGGTGTGGCGGGTAAGATCTAATGAGGAAGGTGTTTTGCACACAGTTGTAGTCCCCTCCTAATATTCATGGGGTCTGGGTATATGTACTTGCGGGACGTGAGAGTGTGTCCCAGAATGTTCCCTGGTCTGTGTTCGGTGCGTAAATACTCGCCAAAATTACTTGCTGACCGTCTAACAGCCCGTGCAGGGGTGCATAGCGGCCCTACGTGCCAACTGTTCTAAACAGCTCCTGAAATGGAATCTCTGGGCGTATCCATGAGGGTCCCTCTCGCATAGGCCGAGTATATCGTGGCACAGAACATCCTGCGCCATTGCTTGCGCAGCTTGACTATTTCGTTCGCTGCCAGGTGGGTTTCTTGTAGCAGCGCGAATTGAGCATTCTGCCTCTTTATATATGCATATGCTGCATATCGCTTATGCGCCGTGGGCATGCCTCTCACATTCAGGGTGAGGATGGTGATATGACCCTTATGTGCCATGCTGTGATGCGGGGAATCTGGGGAAGTGGGGTTCCTGGGTGCTATTTCGCGATGCAAACCGCTGCCCTGAACTAGCCTGATCTCGCAGTTCCTCCCTTGTTTTATAAATACATTCCATCCAGAGATTTCCTGTATTCTACAGCGTCGGGTAGTGCTTCCTCTGCTTACTCTACTGAAACATCTATGAATCGTCTCAGAATATTCCTTCGTCGCTGCTAGGTGGTACTTAATCGTCCCCCTACTGCAATGTCAATTAATCTCATTGGCTTGTACCTCAACCATCTTGAGGTGTACACCAATGGTGCATTCCTTGTGCCCGCTCTCCTCCATATATAGGTGGACCCTATAGAAAGCTATTGTGGCACCTGTGGTGTTCCCTGCGTCTTACCTCCTTCCCTAATTGATGGACCACAAAACATTTATCTTATTTCTACAAGATGCCATTAGGCTGCAACTTCCTTGGTTTTGGAGTTGCCAGATATTTCTTTTGTTTGTCTAGACTGCTTGTCCGCTGCCACACCCAACTGTCAAATGGATGGTCACTATATTTCAAGGTAGCTTCCTAAGAACAATCACTAGCCTAGCATGTTTGTAGGTTACACTTAAACACTCCTTGACAGACCTTTACTTCATTTACAATGGCTAACTGTATTCAGACCCTGCCTGTGGCTCGCTCTCCTGTCACTCCTTAAAAAATGACACTTAGCATTCATACTGGTTGCCTCCAATCAATGTACTCTTGTGGGTTGCTACTCTGACGTTTCTGGGTAGCAACTAAAGCGCATTACTCAAGTGCTTGGCTGTGGGTTTCACATCAGTGCCCCTTTACAGGCTTATTTATCTAGACAGCTACCCATGGTTATCCACTTGTCGCTTTGGGGGTAGAAGAAGCCATAGAGAAACAGATAGAACACCTGCCTGATTCCAGTGGACGCCAAGGTCTGCTCCTTTCGCATTGGGCTGGGTTCCACAGAGACTCGCTCAGACCCATCAATGACACAAAAAAACACTTCCCACATAGGTCACACTGCAATTCCATATTCTCCCATGATGTACCATGCACTTTGGCACGTCATTAGGGATTTCAAGTGCTATATAAATGTTATTACAATGCAATGCTTTTAATTTCTAAAGTGGCATTAAAGGAAACATTAGCTGCAATGTTATAATGGTGAAAAAGCAAATCTCCTTTTCTGAAGCAGGACACTTGAATCCCTCTCTCATAATGCCAATCACAAAGCTAACAATTCCACATACACCTTAAACCCTTCTTAGATTAATTTCAAAAGGATGTGGCATATACATTTTCATTTGTGCCACACACAGCATCCGACTGACTCCCCTCACCGACACATCCAAGGACATCATATGCGGCGTACCCCAAGGATCATCTCAGCCCCACCCTGTTCGACATCTACATGACCCCCCTCACAGATGTCATCAGTTCCCACAGACTCAACATAATCTCATAAGACAATGACACCCAACTCATCCTCTCGCTCACCGAGGACCCCTCAAACACCGAAACCAACTTCTGCACCGCCATGACTGATGTAGTCAAATGGACGAGGGACAGATGCCTCAAACTAAACTCCTGCAAAATAGAAGCACTGATCTTCGGGAAGAACACCTCTGCATGGGACGACAGCTGGTGGCCAACGCAGCTCAGACCAACACCCACACCAACAGATCATGCACGCAAACTCAGCATAATCCTCGATAGTTAACTAACCATGAAATGACAAGTCAACACGATTGCCTCGTCTTGCTTCCACATCCTTCGCATGCTCCCCAGAATCTTCAGAGGGATCCCAATCGACACCACAAAGTCATGCAGGCCCTCATCACTAGTAGTCTCGATTATGCTCTCTAATCCGGAATCTCCACCCAGCTCCTCAAAACACTCCAGATCATGCAGAACACCGTGGCCAGACTCATCCTGGACCTCTCCAGACCAGTGCTTTAAATGGGCCAGTACTGTCCGGTACGGAGTACTGCCACTTTTTTATTTTGAGAGGGAGAGTACCGGCACTTCTCAAGAGAAATGCTATACTTTTAAGCAGGAACTCTGCTACAGAGTAAAGCAAAGGCACAGGGTCAAGACCGATTTGCATATAGCTGTGTCTGAAATGGGGTGGCGAAATGAGCTAAAGAATAATGATGGATTCAACCCAAATCCGTGACTGGGGGTGTCTGAAAAGTTTCAGCGCTCTGTCCATCATCTCCTAGTGTTTGCTTTTTTTGCCCTAAGTTGGCAGGGTATGTCCAGACGTGGGTCCCTTGCTCCCTTTGCCACTGGATTCAAGCTAGCCTGGTTGATGAGGGCTGTTAGCCCGAAACCGGTCCCAGGATGCTTGTTTCCCGTCCAGGGAAGACATGGCTTGGCAGTTCGGGCTGGCCTGTTCCCATGAGGCACAGGGTCAAGAATGATTTGCATATAGCTGTCTCTGAACTTGGGTGGCAAAGTGAGCTAAAGAATGATGTCGTCAACCCAGATCTGTGACTGGGTGTGAGAATCTGAAAAGAGTCAACGCTCCAGCAATCATCTCCTTGTGTTGACTCTGCTACATAGTACCTGCACTTCGATTTTTCCATTTCAAGCACTGCCCCAGATTAACCCACATCACCCCTTACCTCAGAATACTCCACTGGCTAACTATCCAGAAGAGATGCCAGTTCAAGATCCTCACACAAGCGTACAGTGCCGTACACAATGAAGGACCATCCTACATCAATCATCAACTGAACTTCCATCAAATTGCAAGACACCTGCGATCCGCCTCACTCGCCCTCACAGACACACCCTGCATCCTTCTCGGGCGAAGAGGGGGACGCTCCTTCTCCTACATTGCTGCCAAGACCTGGAATGCCATGCCCCTCCACCTTCGTACAGTTGCTCCTGGCAAACTTCAGAAAGAAGCTGAAGACCTGACTTTTCTACAGAGACACAGCACCATCAGTGCCCAGATACCCCTACAGGTGACAGTGTTGCGCTATACAAATTTTGACTGATTGCTTGATACACCAAACCTAAAAAGGCACCCTTCGGTCATTTTGGTTTTGGATCTGGTATGGTATGAGATGGTTACAATAGTGACATATTTAATTATGAAAATATGGTGTTGTTTCATTTTAAGAGTGTAAAGTCTTAAGATCTGCATGATTAGAAACTATGAATTGGGTACAGTAAAGGCTAAAGACATATCTACTTAGAACACAAAAGACCTATACAAGCACAGCGCTGACTCAGAATTAGTGTTGTCTTCATTGCACGAATGCAAAAATTCCAAACTGGAAAGACTAATCCCGACAGCCAGAGTAAACATGTTTATCAGAAAAAAATCCTCAGGTTAAAGATGAGAAAAATGAATCAGATCTTGATGAGTCACACAAACAGGTTATGGAAGTTCCACCGGAAGCCGCCATGTCAGAAAAAAAGAACAAAAATCTCAATCATTTTACAAAGCATTATGGGACAAACTTAAAATCAGACTTTGCCTGGTATGTTAATCGCACATGGAAACAATATGCCAGGAACTGCCCAGTTATGCACTAGTAACGGGAGAAACTAAAGAAGGAATCTGCTTTTACTGAGCTAGTGTATAGATTAAAAAAAACATGCTTACCTCTGAATAACAAGTAAAACAAATGTACACTATGCTCCTGTTTCAGTCAACTAAAACACAGTTCCAAAAGACGTACTCTAATGCTACACAGCACAGTGTCACTATTTCTTCTACAAAGAGTATTAAATGTCATGCGGAATAGAGAGCATCCTATTCAGAGGCTGAACCAAGTGTGAAAGCCAAAACAAGCTCGGAAAAGAACATACAAATGTGAGGTATCAACCAGGTTGATGCATGGCAGATTTCGATCACTGATACCGACTCCTCTACACGCCCCCTACCAGGATACCCCTTGTAGAAACATACACCTGCCTATGAGTAATATTTAAACATCATACAGATATTTCATAACAGAAAAAAAGCTAAAAGAAAATACAATATGGGAGGCCAGATGTACTAAACATTTTAGCAGTTGCAAACGCTCAGATCCACAAAATCAGGTGGTTTGAGAGCAGTTAATTGGCTATGTACTAAGCCCATTTTAGGACTCTGTAAAGTTTTAACGACTCCTAATAAAGCTTGGGAACTAGATACAGAATAGTAATTTGGAAGGGACGTGTTGAGGGCATCTTTTCCAAATAGTGATTCGGTAACCTAAGTATGACTAGTTTGCAACTGGAATTCTGGTCGCAAACCATTCAGAAGTTATCGACTCCCAAGTTGGCATGTGTTGGGACATAAATGTTCCTCACGTGGTGACGGATATCCACATGAATGTCCCAGTTGTAACAATATCTGGATCCCTGGTGCTGATATTTTAGTCATGGGCGAACAAGGATCATACGTGTGTTCTAAGACAAAGGTCTGCACACGGATTGCGGTATTGTTGGACAAGGAGGAGGCGCCAAAACACTACACTGAGGGCGGTGAAAGGTACTGCCCTTACCAGGACTTAAGTGGCACGAGTGCAGTGGTGGCAGTATATCATGTAGTGATCTGTAGGAGTGAACAGGCCTTTTTTTTTTTACCTGTGTCACTGGATTGAGGCCTACAGCTTCTACTGGTGTGTGCTTAACTCACCCTTGGCCTACATCAATTTAGTATGTAGCGCTGTGCAGCATATGTGTAGTTGCATGCGTATGTTAATGTTAATGTTAAGCTAAACTTATAAAGCGCACTGACACCATAAGTTTCCTGGCGCTAAATGATGATTGTAAGGAGGCGACAGAAAGACTAATTGGACTTAGAGAAGAGCCAGGTTTTCAGACTCTTTCTGAAACACATCAGGGTGTCAGAGGTCTTAATTGCCAAGGGGAGGGAATTCCACAACTTGGGTGCCAAGTAACTGAATCTGCGGCCTCCCAGCTTTTTGAGTTTGACCCCAGGGGTGACCAGAAGGTGAAGATGGGCTGAGCGAAGGTTGCGGACCGGGCAGTACGTGACAATGAGTGACTTCAGAAAATCTGGGCACTTGCACTGAAGGGCCTTATAAATTAAACAGACAATCTTAAAAGCGGCCCTCTGTTCAATTGGCAGCCAGTGCAGTTTGTGTAACAAGGGTCTTGCTGATTGCCATTTTGGGGTTTTATGAATGAGCCTTGCTGCCTGGTTTTGCACAATCTGTAGACGATGGAGTAGGGACTTGGAAAAGCCCATGTAAAGGGAGTTAGAAAAATCAAGACGGGAAAGAACAAGGGAAATAACGACTTGCACTAGTGCATCATGCGAGAGCAAATGAGAGATTTTACGAATTTTCCGTAGCTGAAACATACTGGCCGAAATAACAGCTCCTACATGGGTTTTAAGAGAGAGATCGGAATCAATGGTAACGCCCAGGCTCTTAACCGAGCCAGCGGGGCTAGGAGATGTGCCTAGCTCTATTGGCCAGAACTGTGGTCCCCAGTGAGCCGCACTGTTGCCAGGCAGGATGAGTTCCGTTTTCTCCGGATTTAATTTGAGCTGATTATGGATCATCCATTGCTGAATGTGGAGCATCACTGCCTGAAAATCAGATGTGGCATCAGGGGAGTCCAAGGGGAAAATTATCTGCATGTCATCAGCATAGTTGAGGACAGTGCATTTCCAATTTCTCAGTGAGAGGATCAGTGGCCGGAGATACAGATTGAACAATAAACGTGAGAGGGCAGATCCCTGCGGGACTCCACATGTCGTAGACACCTGAGTTGCTGTAAAGGGGCCTAGATGGACCGTTTGCCCTCTGCCCGAGAGGAAGGACTTAATCCACTTACGGGCAGGGCCCTGGATGCCAGCTTGTCCGACACGGTGGAGAAGAATGTCATGATCCACCGTGTCGAACGCGGCCGACAAATCCAGGAGTACTAGTGCCTGTGGGGATCCCCTGTCTGCATTCCCCCGAAGAACATCCAAGACTTTCAGGATAACCGCCTCAGTGGAATGCGCTGGCCTAAAGCCAGCTTGATTAGGTTCCAGAAAGCCCGAGTTCTCTATGAATGTCGACAGGCATGTAGTTACATGGGCCTCCAGAAGTTTAGACATGTAGGGCAAGAGGGAGATAGGCCGGTAGTTAGCAGGGTTAGCGGGGTCGGCTCCCGGCTTTTTCAATAGGGGAACTAATATGGCCTCCTTGAACGCACTGGGGACCGTACCAGTACTCAGAGAGGCGTTCAGGAGGGGGAGAATGCTGTCAGGTAGGGAGGAAAAAAACGCTCTAAGAACTGAAGGGGGACAGCAATCCTTGGGAGACCCCGATTTGATACGGGTTGTGAGCTCCGAAAGAGTGATGGGGGTTATAATTGAGAATTGGGTAAGGGAGCAAGGGTTAAGAGGGAGAGAGTCTAACAGACTAGCAGAGATGGGGGAAGAAATGGTGTTCTTAATATCCACAATTTTCTGAATAAAAAAGATATTGAGCGCATTACAGGTTTCTTGGGTCGGGGCCTGGATGGGAAGAACTCTGTGATCCGATGAGAAGTCGTTCATAATTTTGAAGACTTCTTTAGATTTATTACGGGCTGAAAGAATTCTTTCAGAGACATGCGAGGCCTTTGCTCTAACAATTGCATTTTTATAATCTTTACGGGCCATCACAAACAACAATCGGTCCGGATTGGAGTAACCACGCCTCCAGTTACGTTCTAATTGGCGTAGCTTTAACTTTAATGCTTTAAGTTCCCCAGAGAACCATCGGTGGGAATTGCCATGTCTGGCATGTGCAAATTTAGTGAGAGGGGCAAACCTGTCACTAGCTGTTTGCAGCCAGCTAGCAATCCCACCCTCCATAGAGTCAACACCGGATTCAGGGTCAATAATGGGGCAAGTGTTGGTCACAAAATCAAGGAACCCTTGGGAGTCATAGGAGTTCCATTTGCGAGACAATCCACCAGCTAAAATAGGGACCTTGGCCCTACCTTCAATTGTGATAGTGACCTCTATCAGGTGGTGGTCTGACCAGAGACAAGGGGAAATAAGCGGACGGGATAAAACTAAATTATGAGTCCAAATATGGTCGAGAATATGACCCTTAATGTGGGTGGGTACAATGATATGCTGTATCAAATTAAGACTAGTCAAAATTTCAAATAATTCCATGGCATGTGGTCCGGCATGGTCATTATCGAACCAATAGTTAAAATCACCAAATATAGCGATTCTAGTATGGTGAGTCAGCAGGTCAGCTACCTGTTCACTCAGAGAGATGGGGAACAAAGGCATCGACTGGGGGGGGGGGGGGGGGTGATAGAGCAATACGAGAGCGAGGACACCTATTGTCTACCCCAGGCAACGTCAGCGAAGCAGTGGTAATAAATTACATTTTTTTTATGTATAATGGCCGCTACCCCTCCTCCGGGGCGACTAGATGGTCGGTTCGCGTTAAGAATGTAATAATCCGGAGGGAGGGCCGCCAAGACGTCCGGATGGGAGTCAGATGTAAGCCATGTCTCAGTTAGTAGCAGGACATCTGGTTTATCCGTAGTAAGTAGGATGAATAAGTCTAGCTGGTGTTTCACCATAGAGCGTGTGTTGAGATAGAGCACCCGAAGCGGTGTATCATTGCTTAATGCCTGTAATGATGTTTTCGGAGGAGATCGGGTAGCTCCATACTCACTCCTGACACATGGGCAGGGTGCAAGTGTGCCTGTGAGTAGTATAATACATGGAATACTGTGGGTTCCATTTAGGGAGACCCAGGGCTGACTGGAGGAACATGGGGGGGTAGAGGATCCCCAAAACAGATTTGTGGATTGCTGCATTCCCGAGAGCTGGGTGGGACACACACAGGATCAAGGACGAACCAGGCTCTTAAGTACACTTCATAGGGGGCTGTTTGATTCTGAGAGAGGTCAGCAGAAAGGGGCTTGGGCACATCTTAGGAAGGAGATGGGGCTGATTAGAGAATCATTAAGAGCAGGGCTGGGCCCGTTAATAATCCTTTGATGCACGTCAATGTGGCTGAAAGGCAGGTGTGAACTAGTCATTCACATTGCTTGTGTTGTAGTGCTATCAGATTGGAAGTCACTCCTGCTGTGACAGACTGCTTTTTGGAAGGGCAGGACAGAGAAGTGGACATTTCAAAAGGAAGCAGACCCCCCAAAACAAATTTAAAAGACTTGTAGTGATTTCCCTTTTGGGCCAACTTCGAGTCTCCCTGAGTTTCAGGTAATGCAACTGCTTTGCACAACCACACATAATACATTTGTTTTTGTGACATTATATTATTTTAGGAATACACTATACATTTATTTGTTATTCAGTGACTGTTCTTGGGATTCAGTCTGAACATTTTGTATGAGGTTGAACAACATGGTGTACTGTTTCTTTTGCCCGGTCAGGAACATCGCCTAACGGTTTTAGACATAACATGGTAGCACAGCTGTAGTTTTCTAATACAGTAGTTCTTTTCATGTAAACCGTGTCTCGAACCCTTGGGAGGCAGAGAGGAGAATTCAGGTTGAGTGACCGGTCCTGGAACGGAGGCAGCCGCCTTTCGGAAACTGAATTTATATCTATGAGGAGGACCACTTAACTACACACACCAGGTATGGGGTCTGTTGTTAATCCCAGAGATCACAATATATTCCTGTGCTGACATAGTGAGGATATATTTAGACAGATATATTAATTGCCATGGTTGGGTTGTTCATTGCATATAGCCTGCTAGTAATGTTGATTATGTTGCTCAGTTGTATTTGTTAACTTATCACAGCACATCTCTTTCAAAATAGACTACCATCGATTCAATAAATATTTTGTAAACTTCCTTTGTGTCTTTCTTTTCTTTATTATGGATAAGCATGAGTGAGAAACAAAAAGGTGATGATCTGTTTCCACAGTTCCCTTGGGGACTAGAGTTTCATGTTCTAGGTTTGCCAAAAACACCTGCTACTCTGCAAAGGTTAGGAGTTCAGGTGAGGCACTATGAGCTAGTTGGATTTGGGCCTATAGGTACCAACGCGATAGAGAGACTCAGTCCCTACATTCTGACGTCCTGTTATCCCAAGGCACAGTTCGTCAGAATCCCCGCAATATGGTGTCCAATGTGGCAACAGACTCAGACACCAAATCACATTTTTGTTTGGAAATGGACTATAAAAAGGGCAGCTTGGGGCCTACAAATCTGTCAGCCAGCCTGGCGGTAAGTCGAGAGGGAAAAGCTTTGCAAGACTTCTACTTGTGACCAGGACTGGGGGCTGAGGTCTGGCAGTCTCCCAGCTGGGAGACGTGACATCACTTAGGGACATCCAAGACCACTTGCTTGGAGTCTAGATCACCAGTGTCTGCCTGCCTGCCAAGACCAGTGTGCCCGGTAAGAAAGAGGATAGTGCTCAGAGGAGGCAGGACCCTGCCGAGTGAATCCCTGTAGTGAGGTGTGAGGAAGTGACTGCTGTACCCGTGTGTAGATTTAGGATGCCAGAGGGGGCTGACATGAAGTTAGCTGTGCTGCACCAATCAGGTCATCGCCCATGTGCAGGTGAAAGTCACAGACCTGTACACTAGAGTGGGCCACTGTGAACACTGCATTACTGCAGTACCAATCAGGTCATAGCCCATGTGCGGAGTAAATCAGGTCACAGCCCATGTGCGGAGTAAAGTCAGCAACCCCATATGCCGGGGGGGGTCACAGTGAAGAGTGCATTACTGCCGGGCCCAACAGGCCGTAGCCTGTGTGTGGGGTAAAATCGTGACCTCCATATGCCAGATGGGGCTGCTGTGAAGAATGCATTTCTGCTGTGCAGAGTGGGCCGTAGCCCGTGTATGGATTAATGGCAGTGGCCCATTAAAAAAAATGTAGGCTTGTTTCCTTTAAAGAAATAAGGCTGCTTAAAAAAAATAATTAAAGTATTTAATTTTGAAAAGCAATCACAGAGATGGTGGTCTGCTGACCCTTGCAGGCCACCAACCCTGTGATAGTAGCCAACTTTAGTAGGTCACAAATTGTGACCTGCTTATTGGTGCACAATTCGCAACCACTTTTTGCAAAAGGAATCTTCGTATATCAGACCCTATATGCAAAAACAACATAATAAATGCTCTAACAGACAGTACAGCAACATAGAACATATGTAGGTACATCCTGCAGTTCAGTATATTGCAAGTAATGGGGCTTATTTAACAAAAGGTTCAGATGGCGTCTCTTATCATTTCTAAGGGCCTTATAATCTCACTCATCATTGGCTATTATACTGCACTATCTATCACAGGGTCTACACCTCATGTTGTGTGATCCCTAGAGAGTTCTAGGTGCCCCCCTCATCTATGTACTATCTATCTGCTCACCCATCTCTTAGATGGCCTAGTTTCTAGAGGGTCAGGTAAACCCTTAAGTAGTGCTCTCCAAGTACTGTGCAGTCTGATTAAGGTGGCCATCTGGCATCACCTTGGGGTAAAAAGAAGGAGAAAGGTGGAGCATGAGTCGTTTTGCCAAGAATCTTAAACAGGGTCTTCTGGGCAATAAAGCCACCTAACTGAGCTGGGCAAAGGAATTGTTGTAAGGCTACTACCACCTCTTTGGACAGTCTCGTGCACCGAAGGCCAACTATTTCAGTTTCTAAGTGGAACGTTGCTTTTATTTTACTGAAAAATCAACCACCTAAGAGTAGAAGGTGACACTTAACTGAACAAAATTCATATAGTCACATTATAATACCTTGCATCTTTCTACAATGTAAGCAGATTTCTATGAGTTGTAGAATTTTAAGGAACAAAATTATAGAGACCAGGAGCCAAAGCTCAAAAAGAACTTTGAACTTTTAGGAGATATTTAATATCTACCACCACATTGTGCTCTACCAAAACGAGCTGCCACCAAGAGAAGTTTAGAACCACAGTGAAGATTTTCTGAAGGCATATATCACTATGAGCAAGGCTAAATATTTTGCACAATTCTGCATGTACACCAAGAGCCAACGTATGGAATGTCCAGCCTCACAGACACGGTCTATGAGATTCACTTTCTAACAAGAAGAACAGTAAGATTCTCTGCTCCTTCTAGATACTTCTGGAGCACTAGACACTGCACGTTGTAGTAGTCTTTTACATAGGGATTTCTTACCTTGTGTGCATATCATTTTATAAATGCTTTTGCATGATTACAGATGTGTTTCTCTTTAAAAGCGTATGGTATGTTGTCCTAAGTTATGGAACTCTGGATGAATCCTTTCAGTTGCATTCCTCGTCTAGTCACAGTGCCTGGTCCTTACATGAGGTCCTAGTTGTTTGTATCCTTCTTAATAAACATATCGTTTAAAACATCTCATCCGTGTGGGTTTACTTACAACGTAAACCTAAGTACAGCACGTTGAAGTAGTCAATGATGGAGCTCACACAGGCTCCCACTAAATCATCATCTTATCAGACATAAAACATTTAACATTTTCCAGAGAATCTGTACCTGAAATAAAACAGGCTGAAGTCACCACCATAAGCTGATTATCCTGATTGGGAAACTTATCCAGTAATACTCCCTGAGATATTAACTGGTAAAACCCTTTCCTTTTCTCTCCAATGAAGTGGGACATAGGTGGGAAAACCAGGAAGTTCTGGTACTAAGGGAACCACCACTTGAACACTATTTGTCCTAATTTTGTTGAGAACTATGGTGATCAGACGGAAAGTCAAAGATCAGACCATGAAGTTACATGATGGAGAGGGAATATACTCCCCAATGCTGAAAGCTCCTCCCACTGGTTCAGTAGTCAAAGAAGTCAGAGGTTTGCTCCTGAAGAGCCACTTGCAAAGATAGACCTGAAACCATCCAAACTAACTTCTACTTCAGTGCTACAGTATTCTTTCAACGTTCAGTGATGCATGTGTACTGCTTTATACCTCCTATTTCCTGTAGTGTTCTCTCTCATGCTACTATTTAACAGACTGCTTACATGTGGAATTTGGTACCTTCCCTGTTCATATTGTATTCTTTGTGTACAGAGGTCCAATCCCCGGACGGGTCATGTTTGCGCTTTGTAAAACCTTTAGAATAAAAAAAAAAAAATAATGTAGTATAGAAGCTGTTTGTTCTCGTCGAAGCAGAGAAGTCCATAAGCAGAGTTAAAAGCTTTTCACATATAGGCCGAAAGGTGACCAGACTCAGGCAGAGCACCAGGAATGACAGGAGGACAGCAAACAGGGATACATACCAATCTGTGTTTTTCTAGTTTATTTGGCAACAATGCAACTAATGCATAGGTTCAAGTGCTGCTTGCTTCATGGGGCCCAGACATCCTCACCTAGCAGTAGACCTCATACCTTTGGGCCCTCTTGTCTTGATGCCGGAAGCCAGCATAGTGGATTGGATTGGATTGGAGTGGAGTGGAGTGGAGTGGAGTGGAGTGTGTGTGTGTGTGTGTGTGTGTGTGTGTGTGTGTATATATATATATATATATATATTACCTACTGGCGGTCGCCAGTAGGTAGTTATAGTTAGGATCGATTTCCATAGGGAAATCGCAACATTCTATTTGGAATAACTTTGGCGCCGGTTGAGGAATCAGCCTGAATGTTTCAGCAACTTTGCCTCGCGGCGCTCCACTCCTTCCCTGAAAGTTTGGGGGGCATTCGTCAAGCGGGGGCCGAGATAAAAGGGGGGTCCCAAAACGTGTTTTCCCCATGTTAATTTCCATAGGTGGTCTGTCGCACTTTTAGCCCGAACCGCTGAATGGATTCCCATCAAACTTGGCAAAATTGTAGGGACTGGTAGTCCGATGTGCCTTTGCTATGTCTCAAGATATGTGCTCCAGAGGATTTTGAGTAATTTAGGTTCAAAAAAATGTATATATCTAGAGCCGCGCCGCGGTACGCGTACCGGGGAGCGCTCCGGGCGCGCCACGCGACTTGCGCACGGCAAGCTGATTGGTTCTCGGGTGTCTGTAAACATTCGAAACAGTCCGCAGCGGCCGCCATCTTTTGTCTCGGTAGGATTGAGACACAAGAGGTGGCAAAAATCAAAGGGGGAAATGAGCAAAAGGGGGCAGGGTACACCCCCCCTGAGCCCCTAGGTTTGATGTGGGGGCCATAAAAGGGTCCCGCGGGTAAAAAATAAATAAAAAAAAATCTTTTTTCGGGGTGGGGGATCGCCTGGTACGCGCACCGGGGAGCGTACCATGGAGATAAAAAATGACAGACTTTTTTTTAAAAATATAGCATTTTTTTTATAAATTGGAGGTAGTGCTGAAAAGAACTTTTTTTTTGTTTTTGTTGTTTTATATTTTTTTTAGACTTTTTAAAACGATTTTATATTTTTGGGGGATTTTTTTCAGGGGAAAAACAAAAACAGGGATTCCAAAACTGCTCAACAGGAGCACAAAAATTTGAAAATTTAGGGACTGGCAGGGCAGCGGTGTTCCTGTTTCTTTATGGCAATGAGTTCAACACTCTGCTCCCCATAGCAGAGCAGTTCGTCACACTGCGTGCACAGAAATTTGATGCCTGCAAACACCAGCTGTATGTTAGGGACCATTCTTCCCGAAGGTGTTGCTCCATCAGTGAAGGTGCTGCCGCCATCTGTGGGTAAATTCCGTGCCAGCTCCCTGACACTCTCCCTGGCAAAGTTGTTTGGGTGTCTTCTTTTGACATGCCTGATTAAATTGGCTTTTCCGAAGCTATATTTTTTTAGAGGATTGCCTCTGGATAAAGTACTGCCACATATTTTGCAGGTTACTTTTGCAGCATTGACTTTTTCTTGTCCTTCAGGGATGTCATAGAATTTCCAGATGAAATGGTTCTTTTTCTTCTGGTGAGGAGGGTCCTCATGCAAAAATCCGTCGGAATCACTGCTGGATGACTCCCTTGTAGCCATTGCTGTAGATCAGGAAAGTAGGAGATGAAGACAGTACACAGAACAGCTCTTGCTCTCTCCAAGTACAAAGCAATAATGAGAGAAATGGGTGGGCTTTTCACAATTTGGAGAAAAAAAAAGTTCTGAACCAATGAAAAGTGTTATTTTAAAGTCACATGGCGCGTATCGTAAGCGCATCGGGTCGCTTACGTTGCACGATTGTATGCGCCTCCGGGTGCGCTTACGCGTGCGTCATAAGACGCATCTCGCGGCTACGCGATACGTGTCTTATGACGCAAGGCGTGGCGGCTACGCGATACGTCACGATGTTGTTTTCGTTCGCGGCAATAGCGCTATCGGGACGCTCACCTGTACGCGCCCCGGGGCGCGCCGTAAGATTGCGCTTACCCGTGCGTTCACCGGTAGGCACCCCGGGACCGCCCTGGGGTGAAAAATAAAAATAAAAATTCAAAAATGACATAATTATACAATATAAAATTCGCTTTAAAATTTATTATTTTTTATAACTATAATTCACTGAAAAAACCATAGGTTTCACACCAGTTATAGTTAGGAATTAGCATTTAAAAAACCTATGAAATTCACTGAAAAAACCATAGGTTTCACACCAGTTATAGTTGGGAATTAGCATTAAAAAAAACTATGAAATTCACTGAAAAAACCATAGGTTTCACACCAGTTATAGTTAGGAATTAGCATTTAAAAAACCTATTAAATTCACTGAAAAAAACCATAGGTTTTACACCAGTTATAGTTAGCTGGAAGTTTTACTCGCATAAACCATTGAAATTCCCACGTTATAGTTAGTTGGACTCACTATAACTTGCGCGTGCAATGCACTGCTGATGACGTCACATATTACATCACTCATTTTTTTTTTTTGCAAATATTTTTTTATTGCAGCAAAATCAGGGAAGCATACAGTATATTCAAACCTCTCTCCTTGGTTCTCAGTTGATGTGCCGCCCCCTCATCCCAGTATCACACAGCCATTCAGCTCACACCCCGGAGGTTGAGCGGCAATATCACGGTGGGAATAGAAATTGCGCTGGAGCATTCTGCATATGTCCATAGCCACCAATCGGGTGAGGAATGGCCGGGCTGCTTTTGGTCCTAACATTCCCTTCTCCCTGTCCCAAGTCCAGGTAAACCAGGAGTCACTTTTCACCCATCTTGAACAAACCCCCCCCCTCCCCCGCAACACCCTCATCCCCCTCTACCCCTTCTACCCCTCCACCCTCGTCCAGGACCACCCCTATCCGCCCTCCCGCCCCCGCCCAGGCCCCCCACCCCCCCAGGCGTGCCAGAGTATCACCTAATCAAATTCTCAACCCCACCAACAAGACCAGATCCGGAACATAGCACCAGGATTTACCAGCGACCATTCGTAAGTCCTCACATTGGAACGCAAAGGTAGGGAAGCAGAAAATCGGGTCTAAGCCGTCCCCCCGTCCGGTGGGCGCTCCGCCGGAGCCGGACTATGTATCGGGGAGTCCTCCTCTTCCATGTCCAGGAGCGTGAGACCTAGGACCATCCCCTCCCACACCCTGGCTCTCTCCAGTGCTGTGTCGTTGCCTATCCTGAGCGCGGCCCGCAGGCGAAGCTCACCCTCACATCTAGCCCATTTATGCAGCTCAGCCCTCCAGCGCCCTACCACGGGGCCCCGGGACGCCTTCCATTGGGACGTGATGGCCCGCTTCGCCAGGATGAGCCCCAAGTCCAGAAACTTGCTAGTGACTTTTTTTTTTGATGTGTGTGGGAACCAGTGTAATATGCAATGCGCCATGGTGAGTTGCAGGTCCCTCTCCGTCACCTCCCTTAGAACCTCCACTACTTCCTCCCAAAAGGGCCCCAGCTCAGGACAGGACCAGAACATGTGTTGGAAGTCGGCGGGATCTGCCGGGCAACGCGGACAGGACGCCGGGTGGGCCGGGAAGTTCATATTACATCACTCATGACATGGTCAGTGACATCACTCATGACTTCCAGCTAACTATAACTGGTGTAAAACCTATGGTTTTTTCAGTGAATTTAATAGGTTTTGTAAATGCTAATTCCTAACTATAACTGGTGTGAAACCTTTGGTTTTTTCAGTGAATATATATATATATAATATATAACGTATTACTGAACATATATAATTTTATTTTTCATCCAACCAGCAGTTGCATATCATTTAAGACATTTCAATCATCGATGTTCAGTAATACATAACATTTGGATTTACAATCTGTATCATACACATATCAGATGACACTTTCGTAATTCCAGCATCAGCCGATTATATTCCACCTTACATGTGCCTCTTCACTCCCCACCACTCGACACTCCCTGTGTCCCTTAACATCCATTGCCTGTGTGGTGCCCCAGTCATAGTACTGTAAAAGCCGGTTACTTCATAAGTCAGAACTTTGTTCGGGTTCCGGTGCTGCCTGTAAGTACTGGACTAGTGGCTCCCAGAAGTCGCTGGGCCGCGAAGCTTGTGGAATGTCCTCTGCATAAGTCTCTAGCGTAGTTTTACAATAGGTCATGTCCGTGATCCAGTCCTTAAGTCTGGGGGTCTCTTGCTGCCCCACTTCATCGCAATGCGCCTTTTTGTAAGCATCAATGCTACCGCCAAGAATTTCCAGCGTCTAGCATGTTTAAGTTTCCTGACTCCTAAAATGCACACCAAGGGAGTGTTGGGGATCTGCTCTGACAGCATTTCGGATACTGTGGCGGTGACTTCATCCCAATATGTCTGCAGCTGTGGGCATGACCATGCAGTGTGTAAAAAGTCAGCTCTCTGTGCAATGCATCTCTGGAAGGCGTCTGTCTCCCTTAGGCCCAGTCTGAGTAGTTTGGCCGGCGTATAATATAGTTGATGGAGGAATTTGAAATGGATAATTCGCAAGTTGCAATTTGACGTGAGAAGTGTGAGTTGTGTGCAGCTGTAGTGCCAGTCTATTGTCTCCCCCAGCGTTATCTCCCATCTACCCAGCGCTGCTGTAGGTTTCTTAGCCTGTTCCTCTTGGGCTGCGTTATATAAGCGTGTTACCAGATTCTTCCGGTTGGGAGCCGTTAACAATATGTGTAGTGTGTTCAGCAGTGTGGGTTCATCTGGGAATGTAGTGTATAAGGACCGGTCATCCATGCGTAGTCGTATATATGCAAATTTCTTCAGTGGGAGTTGATGAGCACAAAGTGAGGGGTCTGTCCATTTAATGAAGGTATTATGGGGATATAGTTGTCCCATAGAGGTCTGTCCCATCTCCATCAGTAACGTATGCATTTTCTTTTCTTGCGTTACGGTAAGTCTAGGGCGTCTCACAGTGAGCAGCGCCCGTGCATACACGGTAACTTGCGTGCTCTGTGTGCCAGCGCATGCCACGCCCTGGAGGTGCTTAGGGCCGTGCGGATCTGGTCACTCGTACGTGCCTTATCGGGTCGGCTATGAGCGCAGGTAGGGGCAAGGGAGCAACACTGTTTTTTTCCACCGCGATGTGTGGTATATATACTTGGGGTTTCGTCCAGCAGTGTGAGTGTTGTGCCTGTGCGCAGAGGTAATATAGGTGGAAATCTGGCGCCCCAAAACCTCCTAAATGGTATGGTTGGGTTAATACCTTCCAGCTCGTTCTGGCCTGTTTACCTGCCCATGTGAGTTTTTGCACAATAGAACGTAATCTTATAAAAAAGGCTGTATTCAACCATATTGGTACATTCCAGAACAGATATAGAAACCTGGGTAATACAATAATTTTCTGTAAGGCTATCCTATCTGCCATTGAGAGAGGCATTTTTATCCATTTATCTACCTGTTCCTCTAACCTCACCAGCGCCTTTCCATAGAGTTCTCCCTAATAACTAAGTCTGGGTCACGGTGGATCCAGACCCCTAAGTATTTAACTGGATCTGTCCGCCATTTTAAAGGGTATTCCAATTGAGGTTCCCCTGTTGCCTCAGTTAAAGGTATCACAACTGATTTGTCCCAGTTTATTCGGAGGCCGGCATACTGTTCGTAGCTAACATATTCCCTAATAAGCGGGTTTAGGTTCCTGTCTGGGTTTGTGGTGTAAAGGACCATATCGACGGTATACAATGCTATTCCCATAGGGCGGAGGCCGAATTGCAGAACCGAGTCAGAGTGCTTCTGTCGCATCTTACAGGCCAGTGGTTCTAGGATTAGTGCAAAGAGCATTGGTGATAGCGGGCAGCCTTGTCTGGTACCGCGCTTTATCTCTATGGGATTGGATGTGTAGCCGTTTATTCTGACCCGTGCCTTAGGCTCTGCATATAGTAACGATATCCATTTCAGGAATGGCTCTGGGAACCCCATTTTGCGAAGCGTGAGGAACATAAAATCCCATTCCACCGAGTCGAATGCCTTGGCAGCAACTAAGAGGGCCGCGGCCGCTGGTGTGTCCGGGTCTAGTTGATGGTATAGCGCAAAAATGGTGCGAATGTTGTGGGTGGTGGACCGGGTCAGCATAAAGCCTGCTTGGTCTGGTACACCAGGTTGCATAGAAGCGGTTGTATTCTGTTTGCTATTATTTTCGCTATAACTTAGCATCTATGTTTATCAGTGATATAGGCCTGTAGGATTCGCACTCAGTGGGGTCCTTACCCGGTTTTAGGAGTGCTATCAGGAGTGCCTCGCTCAGTGAGGTCGGGAGTGTGCCTTCTTCATAAGCTTCTTCAAGCATTTCTGCCAAATGTGGGATCAGGAGATCACGGTATTCTTTATCAAATTCACCCGGAAGGCCAACTATACCCGGTGCTTTGTTGTTGGGTAAGGAGGTAATGGCTTCTAATATTTCATCCCGGGTGATATGGTGACATAAGTATTCGCGGTGGGTGTCTGATATCCATGCCAGCGCCACGTCTTCTAAATAATCCCAAATTTCTGACGTTGCAGACCTTTCCTGAGCAGTGTACAGTTTAGTGTAGAATTTGGTGAAGCATTCTAGTATGGTTGGGGAGTCGTATACTGTTTTATGTTGCACGTCCTGAATCTGTGTAATATACGTTGAAGTGTAATTGGGCCTAATTTTGTGCGACAACGCTATGCCAGGTTTCCCTCCCTCCCCATAGTTTCTAGCGGTGTATTTGTGCGAGATATATTTGATCTTGTCATCTGCAAATTCATTGTATTTATCAATCTGTGTTCTGATGTTAGCCAATAATGCTGTATCGTGCGTGTCTTCAAATTCGCGTGCCGGCCTAGCAATTTCAGCCTCCGTTCTATCCAATTGTCCCTGTATATCTTTTAGTATGCCTGCGTGTTTACTAATACAGTGTCCCCTTATGGTAACTTTGAAAGCTTCCCAAAGCGTTCTTGTGCTCTGCACTGATCCTGAGTTATGTTCGAAAAAGTCCATGATAGCCTGGCGTAATTCTTCCCTAAATACCTGGTCCTATAGTGCTGTTTGCTTCAATCTCCACGTGAATTGTCTTGGGGTGTGTGTCGGGATTTGTATTGTGATATGAACCGGGGCATGGTCCGAAAGCGTCCTGTGTAGGTGTTCAAAGGCTTTTGTCCACGTGCATGCATCTCGGGATATCAGCCAGTAATCGAGTCTGGACCACATGCAATATGTCGAGGAAAAACACGTACCCTCTCTGCGGGCTGGGTTTCTAAGTCGCCATACATCCACCATATGCCAATCTTCCATCCCGTCCCTTAATACTTTGGCCGAGTATTTGCCATATCTATCTATCCCGGTTGACTCTCTAGTGTGGGGTCTAGGCAAGTGTTGAAGTCTCCTCCCCAGAGAATAGTGTTGGGTTGGAGTTCACGTAGTTGTGTCCAGATTTGTGCATAAAAGGAGGGGTCTTCTTTATTCGGGCCATACACATTTACAATAGTAAGTGTTGTGCCCCCGAAACAGCCCTGCACTATAACATATCGCACTTGGTCGTCTTACACAGATTTAATGAGTGTGAAAGGTGTATTGCGTTTTACCCAGAGCAGAACCCCTCTCGCGTAGGAGGAATAGGACAATGTCATTCTGTACGTAGCCCACTTGGCCCCTATTTGTTTCTCTCTTAATTCCGTCAGGTGTGTCTCTTGTAAGCAGGCTACATCTATTTTGTGCCTGTCCAGGTATGCTAGGACCTTGCGTATTTTTCGTGGGTTATATAGTCCCCTAACATTCCACGTTAGGAGTGTCAGTCGTCTGTGCTGAGTTAGGGCATAAGTCATCTGCCGATTCTCTGCCATCAGTCCGGTGTATGCGTCTATGACGGATGAAAGTGTCTCCCATGTGCCTGTCTGCTACATTGCCACTGGTCAGAGTTTTCTGTTTACCCGCCCTTCCCAACCCCACCCACTCCACCTTCCTTTTCTCAGTGGAGCCATTCCCAGCTTTAACAAAAAACATTTCCCCCAAGTGATGAAATTAAAAAGAAAACAATATAACAGTTTGTGTGGAGCTCACATAGGGGTCAGAGGCGCCCACCCGTTTCCTGTGGCTTAGACCACATGGGTACACCCCCTGAACATGCATATTACGAATACCAACACTATTACAACAGTACTAAGCAAGGCTGTGAGATAGCCCTCTCCAGCGGAGGTCAATGAGCTCATCCTATATCAAAACAAAAGGGGGTATGGCAACACAAAAGGACATTATTTATAAACGTTGAAAGTCAACTTATCTGGTCCAGCAGTATGTAGGCTTCCTATATTTAAGCATCGTCCGACCGGGCCCTGGTGGGGGACGTCCCACACAGCGCGCGGACAATTATCCGTCTTAACAAACATGTGTCCATGGAATAGTGTTCACTCCACATCAGACGTGGTAGACTGATCTCTGCGTTCTCCCCTTGGTGACCTTCTCCGCACTCCCAGCTGGCCCTTCTGTTGTATGAACTTCATTACTTCCGACGGTTCAGTGAAGATCCGCGTCCTGCCATCAACTATGAGCTTTAGTCTGGCCGGGTATAGCATGGCGTACGGGATATTCAAGTCTCTCAATTTCTGTTTAGCTGTAGTGATTTTTTTCTGCGCCTCCTGCACTGATGACGTTAAGTCTAGGTAGATGGATATGTTCATACCTTCATGCGATAACTTGCCGAGTTCTCTGGCCTTTCAGAGCGCCGCATCTCTGTAATTTAGTAATTTGGCGATAATCTGCCTCAGTCTGGAGCCAGCAGGTGGTTTTTGCGCCAGCGATCTGTAGGCTCTCTCCACAATGAAGATTTCTGATAACGTGTCACGTTCCAGCATGGAGATGAGTAGATGCTCCACATAGTGTTCCATTGGGCCCGTGTTTGTCGTCTCGGAGACTCCCATTAAGCGGACATTGTTTCTTCGGGACCTAGCTTCCAAGTCTTCTGACTTCGCCGTTATGGCCGCCAATTGCTTCTCCATCCTCGTCTGTTTCGCATCCATCTGTACTTGGCCGTCTTCAGCTTCATATATTCTCCGCTCCGCCATGTCCAGTCTTTCTGTGTGTTTATCCAACCGCTCTGACATCCTATCAACTCCATCTACGTCAAAGAGTCAATCTTCCCATCAATATTCGACAGTGCGGTTAGAATTGTGGTGAACATGGTTTGTATGTCGTCATTTGTTACCCCCCCTGTAGCTCCCGCCGTCGCTTGCGCCGACGATTATTCATCAGTATTTTGGTCCTGATGTTTCTTCGTTTGTACAAAGTTGATTTTTGTTTGGGTGCGGTCCGTTTTACCCATGACGTGGTTGAGAATTTATCCAGTCCACGCGTGCGTTGGTCACGGCGTCGCCAGAGCAATGAAGCCTTAAGTTGGGACCCACGGTCCGGTCTATGGCATAAAGTATGACTATGTTCTATGGGGCGAGAAGATCCTAGTCGCCAATGGTAGTCTGAGTGCTATTGCAGAGTGTATCTTCAGACCCTGGTGCGGGTGCGGAAAGCGCAGGCGTCAAGGGGCGCTGACGAGAGTTTCCGGGACCCCGTACATCCGCCTACTGTCCTGTAATACCAGGGACTGTTTCTCAGACTAGTACCCACTGTCCGCTGCAAGTGCGTGCCCCAGCTCCACTCAGTCACCAGACTTCTCCCAGCTGTGTTTGCCCGGACTCGGCCTCTGATCTGTGCAGCCCCCTATAGTCAGGCACTCAACAGGCAGGAACCGGGTAGAAGGGGGTCTCACACGTTCCCCAGCACTGATGTGGAGGGCAAAGGTAATTCAAAACTGCCCACTTTTTGTCTCAGTCGTCTGTGTTGCTGTGTTGTCTAGTGTCTGTGATCTATCTCGCTCCTTGAGGGTCCCGCAATCCTGTAAGGCCCGTGTGTACTCTCAAGCAGCCTGTTTCTTTAGTCCAGTAGCCGCCCTGTGGTGTCAATGCCCAAGGTGGGTCTGTGTTCACTATGTGACCTCGGCGGGGCCGCCCACCGGGTCCCAGCTGCGTCCGCAGGTAATTACGGGCATCCGCCGGTGTACTTTCCCGGTGTCTTTTCGCCCGTGAGGGCGCGCAGTCCCAATTGCTAGGCCCCGAGATACAGGCCCGGGCTGAAGGGATGACGATGTCACTCACGGGTCTCTGGTGTTCATCGGGGGCTCCGCAGACATCCCGCCGCTCTCCTCAGTAAATTTAAACAATGTCGGCCTCAGCGCTCATGCCTGCCAGCGCCTCCACCGATTACGTTACTAGGGTCGCGGTCACAGCAGGTCTTGCTTTCCCCCGCAGCCGGGAGGCGTGCCTTACGTCCCAGCTTATCTTTCCACTGCGGCCTGAGGCTTCACTTTCGTTTTCTACGCTGGGCCGCAAGCTTCTCGTTCACAGTTTCGGGTGTCTCCAATAGCTTACAGAGTCGGACACAGCTCCCCGGTGGGCCCGCTCACATATCCTCTTGACCTCTACCGGATGCTGGCTGTTTGGCCAGTGTTGGCAGGATATAGCTGAAAAGATAGTAGGGCGTGCGCAAGGACCTCGCTTAACAAGCGGCCATCTCGCTTCAAGGCTAGCTCCGCCCCCCTAGGATGGTATATATATATATATATATATATATATATATACACATCATATATATGGTATATTCACATCTGGAGGATTCGAGGAGCAGCCCTGTTGACCATCACTTCTACAGCACCAATAGAATACATTTTTCAGAATTGTCTAGAATTCTTCTTAATCTCTTCCCTTGCAGTTCTTTTTGATATTGACTGAGGTGGAGGCAGGGTGGGATGGCACTGGAGAGGTGGGAGGGAGGTTAGGGTTGGAATCCAGGATTGCAAAGTTTTTCTTTTTCTCAGAATTTTTTGGGTAGTTTTGTGGATTGTACCTATTTGCAAATTATTGGTCAAAGGTGTGTGAAATCAATGAGATATTCAAGAAACCTATACCTTCCTTGAAAGCAAAAACAGTGAATATAAGTGGGGGAAAAAGAGAAATATGTAACTTGTTATGCAGGGGACTGATCCACAAAAATAATATACCATTATGTCTGTCAGATCCTTTAAGGTGCAGTGATGTATTGTGTTTTAGTGTGCTCAAATCCAACAATGGAGCTGTGGTTTACAATGTTTTTTCATTGTGTACCAACTATGCATCACTTGACGGGGAAAAATCTAATTGATAGAAATTAGCGGTAAATGAAAGCTCAGCATTTTTTAAATGTACCTTAGACTCTGCATTTAGAGAAAGAGTGATTGGCACTTCTCCAAATTCTGGATTACCCATACTGCCAGACAAGTATGAGGGAGTTTTTTTTTCAAATTGTGTTTTTGTGGAAAATGACTTACAACAGAAAGCCACAAATGTGGTGAAATGTATTAGATAATATAAAATGGCATGCCTACTGCATTCCCTCCCTTTCCCTAATTAGATGGTAGGTTTCATGTATGGGTGGGTCTCTTGACTGGGGCTGGGAGAGCTTAAGAATGTGACCATGGAAGTTGCAAGAAAGAAGCTTGGAAATAGGTACATTTTTTCGTTGTGTGGCGTGGGTGGATGCCACCACTTTTTCTTAACCAGAATACCTTGCAAACATAAAGCATTGCTGCAAACAAAACTGATTTTCCTCACACTTCGGCAATGGAAATGTATAGACTCTGTGGCAATCAGTAAAAGACGCACAACCCTGACAAAACCAGTACTACACATCTATTGATGGACCCATCGTAAGGGACAGGATACAGGCCAAATCTGAGGATTGTGTTGCGTGAATGTAGAGTTTGCCCTATTATGTGCCGTTTAATAGTCCCACCATCAGGGGGGGGTACTCTTTGTATTGGGAAAAGTCTGGGAACATGGATGGTAAAAAAACTGCGAGAGATTTTGGAGTTTTCTATTACAGGAGAGATACCCCCACAGTTATGAAGCCGAAAGTAATAGAGATGTGGGTCAAGTCTTGGCACGGATATGTTGCTGCATGAGGGTCAAGCCTTGATCGGGATATGTTGCTGCCTGAGGAAGACTGGAGGGAATTATATGGATAAAAATTGTTTAAGTATCTGACAAATTGCATGTTCAATGCATTCTACCCGACAGCCAATCAGGGAGAGGGATGTGTGACTTGAAATAGTAGACACTATGGGATGCAGAGTATTTGAAAGTGTACTTTCTATACTTTCATTACAGAACTGCAGTTTGATCAAAATGTCATCAAACGAACAGTGCACCATAAACTGTGAGTCTGCCAGTGATCTGCACTAATATTACCTAATTGACTGTCCATATCACATTCCCTTGGAAACTCACATATATAATATTTGAATAAAACATTAAGAAAAGGAGTTAACAGACTGGGAAAAAAATCACAGTTTTCAGTATATCTTCTGGGTGCAGAAGTTGCACAAATTCATATTGATGAATGCGCTAAAAAATATATAATTTTTATGGAAGCACATACAGATCAATGACGTATGTGTGTTTAAACAACATATTGCTGCTTTTTTAAACATAAAAAATAAAAAGCTGTGGCACAGGGTGTATTAACACCTTGGCAATGAAAGGGTAAGAGATGTGTAGACCGATCCTCCCTTGCAGGGAGAACCCCAATCAAAGTGGAAAAGATATTTGGGAGAACTTTCTGGGCTCATTTAAGGATAAATGAAAAGCCTTGAAATTAATCATCACAGCAAATAGGAAAAACCTCAGCTGGGCATTGAAATACAGATTATGAAAGTAGTCCTCTTTCTGTTTGACTGAAGTCAAGAGGTCTCCTGAGGCAATCATGGAGCTAATGTGCTGTAACCATTTATTCCAGAAAGACAATTTACAGAGTGACCTGTTCACCCTCTGCAGATCTGTGAGAACATCAGAAGGTTTGTGTCCATAAACAGAACTCAGAATGCTCTGGTTCCCTATTCCAATTGTAATAGCAGAACACATATACAATCACATAGATAAGACCGAACAAGGCTCCAGACGGGGTTCTAAGTACCTCACATTAATACAAATTATAACACATGGGAGCCTGCAATCCCTGTATAAAAGCCAGCCTCTAATTTCCTTATTCCAGGTAATTTGTGACATCCATAATTACCTTTAATAAATAAATGGCGTAGCCTCACAACTGGAATCACCTATTACAGTTGATTTCTGAATCCGCAATGCCACTGTAAGAGGCAACAGTTGAGGGGAAAGGAAGGTCACTGAAGTCTTCTCCTTCTTCTGCTGTTTTTCTAGATGAACATTAAGAAGCTGAAATGTGGCATTTATAAAAACAAGGGTACTTTTTCCACGCTTTAAGTAATTGAAGGAAACAATCTCTGTCTGCATGGTTCTATGAATTCTGAGCTACAGCGTTTTTAAAAAATCTGACTTGTAGTTAACTGATTCAAATATCTTTTTGCAACAAATATGCAACTGCTTTTTGGTGTATTTAATTTTACACTAGAGATTATATTTTTTTCTTTGTATTCACAAACATCTTATCTCTTTCATACGAAAGAGTACCACACCACTGATATACGTGGTTTGTGGGAACAGTTATGGTGTGATTATGTATTATAAGGAATAAAATACCCCTCTGCTGTACATAGTAAAGATATTACAAGTCAACTTGGAGTTTCATTACTTTATATAGGAACTCAGCCTTCAGCGAGGTTCCTCTATATGGTCAGGGAAGGAACGCTCCTATTCCTTGGAATATTCTTATAATGTATGATACAGGGTATTTTATCCCGTATACAATATAGTATGTACATGAAATAGATATCAAAACAATTCCACATATTGCTACAGAAATGGGCTGCAGAGTGAGATTTGAGCGAATGCTTCACGGTGTTGCAACAGTTAAGTACTCTAATAGAAACTGGTAAGGTTTCATATTGTTGGTGCATGTCCTGAAAATGATTGGATAATGGAGGATCTTTTATTAAATTGTTTGCTTTGTAGATAATTTAGCTTCAAGCAACATTGCATGTAATGAGCAAGTGTCAAGTCCACGGACGTCCATGGAGCACCTTTTGGGGGGGAGCGGGGGCAGGGGTGACCATCTCCCAGATGCGGTAAATCTACTGATGCACGCATCCAAAGAAATAACATTAGAGGAAGAAGCAGATACTAACATAGGATACCGAATCAAGGTTTGTGGCTAGGGAAGGAGGGTGGGGGGTAAGGCTGGTGTGCAGCTGTGTGCAGTGAGTGGTTGGCGCTGCAAGCCTAGGCAGGAGGAATCGCTTGGTGAGTTTATTGGGGTGTTTCGGCTGGGGTGGTGTTCCTGCGTAGTGTGTAGGGGGTCTCAGGAAGGCAGAGCCAGGAGGGCTGCTGCTCGCAGAGATTCCACAGGGGGGCCTTGTGACTGTGGGGGCGTAGTGTCCTGTTCAACAATTTGACAAAACCGCAGGAGTAGCACACTCCATTCAGGGGAGATGGGACGGCGGGGGGCTCTGCGCATCTCCTCATAATGGCACGCATCTTCTTCTGCAGAGTCCCACTTACATACCACCCCAAGCCACCAGGGGCGGTTGCATAGGACTCATACTGACTTGCTGGATTCAACAATTTAAGAGTGAAGCATGCAAACTGGATCAGGTCTACCAAATATTCATTCAGACAGAAGTCAGGCTTTAAAAGGCAGAAAATCTGTTTTTAGGTTGTAGAATAATACATGTCGACTATTTAGCCATTCCTGTTAGTTTGGCAGGATAGTTAAGATGTCTTGATCAGAGTTAACTAATACGCTAAAGTATGAGCGGGTATCATCTGCATAGTGATAGCAAATCCTTCATTTGGTTATTTGCGACCAATGGGGTTCTATAAATATTGAAAAGTAAAGGTGCCCATTCTCTGGTGACGGGTCAGTTCAGACAGATTCCCCAATTGCAACACATGGATGCTTATTGGAAAGATATGATTGCAACCATGTTATTTCTGTGCTATTTATTTAAATCCTTTGTTTGATAGTGTATATGAAGATTTTAGGAAGCAACTTTAACTGTTATCGAAACAAATGTGAAGGTGTAGTCTACCACATCCACCATTGATGTTTTGCGGCTATGTTCTTAGAGGAAACCTTATTGGAAATCACCTATAAGTTTATTTATTCCGGATAATCCTTGAGCTGGGATGCAGTACAATTTTCTATAATATTCATGAGAAGTGGTGCTGTAATTGAGCGAAAATTCTCAAATCAGTTTGGTCAGCTGCTGTTTTTTTAAACTGAGGTTTTACATGCCCATGTTTAGGGTCAAGCCTACGAGAGGATGCGTTTGAATTTATAATTGTTTTTAATTTATTTTGGATGCTTAAGACAAGTTTCGCTTGTGTGGAGTATTTATAAGGTTTGTCAGGTTTTTTTTACCAATGTGGTAGATGTAAGTGTTTGAACAACTACTACATCAGCAGTATGCTGTTTGCCAACATTAGAGGGCCTATGTTTAACTTGATAAGTCATCTAGATGTCCATCCGTTTGTGTGGAATTTGGGTGTGTGGTGGTGGAGATTGTTAGCGTATTGGTGTTTATTTTATGAGGTACAGTAGCATCAGGCTCTACTTTTGGCAGGACAGGTTTAAAACTGTTATAAAACTTAAGGAACGATCCCTGGTGCTCCCAAGAGAAAGTTTGATCTCAATAACTTCTTATAACGGGTTCTCGATTGAATGGAGCAGTGCTTTTACACGTCATTGTAATTTTTATTGGAGAGTAACCCTGTGGGCCTACTAATGTTTCATGGCTGAGCATGGCGTCATGTGGACTAGAGTGGTCCAAGCTAAAGTGGCTTTAATTTGAAGAAGGACATTCAGTCCCATCCAAGAGCTTTTTTAAGTCATACGTGGCTTGGTAACGATCTTCTATTGGAGAGGTGTCTTGGAAATGAATATGGCGAGTGTGTGCTACACTCGGAGATGTGGGGGTATGGGAGTTTTGGCAGGGTGGAGATTGTATCCTGACGAGACATCTTGTGATTAAGCAGCTGGAAGCAAGAGTTGTTGTATCAGTTATAGGAAGGGGGAGCTACAGTTCAGGAGAGAGACAGCTTTGTCTCGGAGTCAGGCAGGTGGGAGACAAAGTTCAGAGGAGGGACATCGGTTGTATTAGTGTTAGGTTGGTTGGAGCTAGAGTTTAGAGGCTGGTCCATCTTGTGTGTTTTAGTAACCCAGTGGGAGCTCGAGGACAGAACAGATCCATTGCAGGTATATGTCATAGGCAGGAGAGAGCTTACATTCAGAGGAGGGACATCCAGGGTGCTTGTGTGTGGTACAATTAGGAGGAGGAACAACGGAGGTAGAATGTTCGCTAAAAAGAAACTTACATCTGGGAAAAGGCTCCACCTCAGGAGGGGTGATCTGACCTCAGGCCATTAACAAGGTTAAGGCTAAGAGAATTCAAGCAAGGCCTAACAAATCTGGAGGCTCCACACTCCAATTGCATCAGATTCATAACCTTGCAGTTGTTGGGTGAGCATGGGGTCAAATCATGAGTTTTCTCTGTTCGCCCTGAAAAGGTGGGTGTTATAACCATGAGAAAAACTGGATTACGACTCATCTGAACAGTTGGAGGCATTTATAGTATAGGTAGACATGGTAATAAGAACGTAGAGGATGCAGGCAGAAAATCACACCAGTATTCTGGGATCCTTGGAAACCAGGGCGTGAATTGTTGAGCCACATACAATTGGTCATAAAGATGAGATTCAACAAAGTGTGTTGAAGGGGCACATTAATTGCAGTGCAAGATTAAAACTAAGTTCAATGGGGGCATTGGTACAAAAATATTATTAGCAACACACATAATTATTTGTGGTTCCACTAAAATAAACCAAACTAAAAAGTATAAGAAATATAAAAAAACACATTTGTATCATTAACTGAGAGAAAGAGCAGCAGATTAGTGCACACTTTGCTGCTGTGCAAGTGAATCATCACTAGCAGGCAATGATATTTACTTGGGAGTGGACAGTGTTGAGCATTTCAGAACTATTCTAAAAAGACCAAAACACTGTGTTTTCATCTTGAAAGCCATGTATAGCACAAACAATACAATAAAATTACTAGTAGGCGGAAGACTGGGTGCAGCTTGTTACATACAGTGCTGGGCAGGAGGTCTCCTGCTAGTTGGAGAGGGACAATTTTGGGGAGGCACAGTTTTGTAAATGTAATATTCTGTTTAGAAAGACTGAAATATATTATACAACTAAGTGTATTGCGCAGCAAAATAAACATAAAAATAAAAATGTTAGAGGAAAAAAGCGAAGAACCTGGTGTGGGGGTGGCCTTGTGGAGAGATACTTTATAGGGAAGTAAAGTTTGGGAGATTTTTTTGCAATTTACAAGGCATTGTATGAAAACATGGATGTATAGCAGAACATTAATTATGGAACTGCTTACACATGCTCAAAAGATGCGCCTCAGCTCTTAAACAGAAATAAATGCCGCTTTGTGTTTATGAGGAAGTTTGAGTGGAATTGTTTTAAGTAAAGCCAGATGCGATATCGTGTTTTAGAGGAATATTTTAGATTATTGGAAGAAGGTATAATGGGAACTATGACGCTGACCAGGTAACAGTAATTGGGGTTTTAGGGAAGCAGCAAACTATAACATACATACTGTGATTCAGATGAGCTGTGTGCATTAAAATCACTAGAAGTTCTGGTACAGAGAAAAATGTGACAGTGGGTGGTCCGATTCCAGTACACACAGTTGTTGTCTGTACTATACAATGTGGAAGCGATGGGTTGCAAGGGATCCCACCGTTTCGCATCAGCAACTCAGGGATGTGATAGCCAGCAGTGGTTCTGTGCAGGGGGAGCTGAACCCCTAAGACGCCTTCTGTGGCAAAACATTAGCAAGGGGCATAAGCTGGTATGAAAGGTGGCATCGAGAACCGCAACTTCAGCAGCTACGAGGGGGGTGGGTGGGGGCAGTCGTCCGGGCCCGGTGGCCACGGCTAGGTTAGACTAAAACTCTAGTTTTAGGGCCACCCTTAGTCTGCAGGCAGTAGCTCGTAAATATAATTTCACAGGAATGCCATGTTCAAGCAAAGGAACTAAGTACGGTGATGGTGACAGGGAAAGAAAAAAAACCATTGCAATTGGAAAAAGAGGAGAGAAAGAGTGAGGGAGAGACAGAAATAAAATAAAAGGTAAGAAGGGGGGGGGAAAGAGTTGAGAAAACAGGAAAAGATCTAACGGAGAAGGAAGAAACGGAGCTGGTGGAGAAGAAAGAAGGAAAAACAATTAACCAAGGGAAACAAAACAAGGGGTGTAGGGGAAATGAGAAGACCCACCCAATATCCTAGAAAGGGGCGCCCTTGGCAGCAGGCAGTACTTTCCGTTTTTTAAATTTCTTGAGTGCCCCTTCAGAAATGCATAGAAAACATTTTGCTGGTGATTCTTCAACTAGTTAAATTATGACGCGAACGCCCACAATTTGACCCTTTCTTTCAGACGCTCTTAGTTGTAGAATAAATACCCCTCGCTCCCTTGGTACGGACGTCCTCCCAAATAGGGCCCAGCAGGATGGGGGCTTCTGCAGGCGCGAGGACGTGGAAAACGGAGCACATAGCAGTTGCCTCTCGGTTCCTGGTACCCTATTGTCGCGTAGCGCGGGGAAACCCTTGGTTGGGCAGCCATGCGCTGTACACATCCGAATAATAATAATAACATGGAAGAGTGGTATGTTCAAATCTGCAGTCCGCGCAGCCGAGACAGGCAACCAACAGCCCTAGGAAATGTAAAGCAGCAACGCTTACCAATCTCTCATCTGTTAAAGACAAACAGACCAAGGCTAGTAAAAGGAATAAGCAAGCAAGAGTCAGACGAGCCACATGAAGGCTCGAGTCTGGCACCAAGCTCTGGATCACGATCACCTCGAGGTCTCCTGGGACCCCCTCGAGCCAAAAAAAACAGGAGGCGAGCTTTGAAGCATCTCCTCTCTTCTCCCTTCCCTGCCTCCTCTCTCAGCACTGTGCGAATAATGACAAGGCGCATGAGCACCCGGATCGTTAGTCCCCAAAGTCAGAATAAGCGCCACTGAGGATTTCCGATGCATGCATTCAAGGACACACCCAAGGTGCATTGGAGTATTGGTATTTCATGAGGGTCATGAGAATGCAAACCTGCTGCCCTGGCCAGCGCCTGGTATGTGGCACACAGGTGCCATGTGGTCTCTCCCCAGGCCGTGTGCTTTTGTAATACTGACTGTGATGAAGCACATTCCCAGCCTGTACTTTACTCACACACCTCGTGACACGGGGGTCTGAGTACACACAGCAGGCGGGGAATGTGTCTGGTGATTTACATCTGCTCTTTGTTCAGGGAAATACATTGGAGAGTACTAAATGAATGTCTTTCCATACATAGGCTGTTTACTTTGCTTGTGTATGATGGACACCTGTGGACCGTTTTGTTTCCCTAATCTTTTTTAACTGCAGTCATTAGGGTGCTGGAGCAACTCTTGAAAGTACTCTGTTTTCCTTAAGGCAAGGTAAGCTAGTGATAAACTGATTTAACGCAACACATCTTTTCTCTGAACTTAGTATACTAATTTAGTTCAAAATGACAAATGAACATAAACAATTGACATGTTGCTGTTAAAGGAGAAAATGAACGAGATACCTTAAATTGCACAATATATGACAAGGAAACACAGGCTCAAATCCCAGATTCCTCACTTGACCAAATGGTGTGATCCTTGGCAAACCTTATTTCACAGTCTCATTTTCCTTGAGTCACCAATTTGAGAACACCCTGATATAATTCAATTCAGGATGTGCCTTATATGACAATGTCACATATATGGTTCAATAGTCAACAATGTTGCATCACATATGACACGTGACAAACATTTCACGGTTCACTTGTTGTAATGTGATCTGGATATAGGGGAATGGTTCTAAGCTTCTGGCTTAAAAACATTACTTTCAATAGATACCAAAATATGCAGTCTACTTATGCCAATCGCCGCATTGAGTAATTTTTCTACCAAGAGGCACTAGAATATGCAAGCTGGTGAGCGCAAGCAAGATTTGGAGTCCCCAAGCGCGATTTTCTAACGGGGGCAGTTGCAGCCAGAAGACTGCTGTTCATGTAGATTTTTTGCCGTTCAAGTGGATTTTCTACTTAAGCTACAGCAAAAACAACTTAAATGGCCATGCGCTCTTGCACAACGCATGGTGCTGTTCGCGTTGATTTTCAGCACTGCTCATGCAACCCGCGCTAAATTGCAGTGAAATCTGAATATTTCCACCCGTTGGCAGAATCCTGCAGAGTTTTGTGGAGTTTTTCTGTAATTCAGTGCATTCCACGCAGCAAAACTTCGCGAGTTCCCCACACCCCTAGTGCACAGCATCACACTTATGGTGTTCATGTTGTGGGTACTCTCACTTGGAACTAGCATCATCACTATCTGCAATGAGAGCCATTATTACACAAAGAAAGCACCTGCGTTGCGACTAGATATGAAATATGAACAGGAACCACCCAAACTGGTCCCTGGATTTCAGACAGTGGATCTTCTTCAGTGGCCAAAGAGTGGGAGTACTCCAAAGAGTACTTGGACAGCTGCTGTAATCTAGGGTTAGTATCACTGATCACTAGGCTCCCTGAGATAAGGGGATATCACCACAAGTCTGCATATCTGATTGGGGGGCAGTGAATCTGGCTGGGAGCCCGCCTTCCTGCTGAAAGGGTAGAAGTGACTTTTCCTGTAGGAACTGACTGCCCGAAAAGGAAAAGCTCCTCAGCCAACTCTGGAGAGAGAAGCAAATCAGGAGAAGCATACTACCGTGGGAGTGAGCCTACAGCCGACCAATGTGTGGCTAAGGGGTCCCATGGCCTCCTCGTGTGCCCAGTAAAAGTCCAATGTGAACCTGCAACTTGCCTGTATGATGAATCCATCAGCCGCCATAAGAAGACACATAACTCATGAAAGTTGCTACATTTTGCCACAGTGGCCTGCCTGTAGCATTCCATACAATATCCTCTCTGTAGTACTGCATATTTCTTAAGTATATATAGTATTGAGACATAGCGTGTCTGAAGTACTTCCCTTTTTGTTAAATAAAAGAGATATAGTGTGGTTGAAGTATGTCCCTTTTTGTTAAAAGAAAAGCACTGGGTTGTCTTTTGTTGATCGTTTGAGTTTTTAGTCGTCACAGCCCTCCTACACCTGCATCATCTCCCTGAGACTTCTTGGGCTGCTCGACCTCGCTACACTGAACCTTAAGTGTGGCAAAGGTGCATCTGCACAATTTTGCACCTCCAAGGTAGGTCAGACCACAGGCAAAATACCCCAACCCCAGGGGTGGCGCCCAGTAGCCTCTGCCTGCCCTGTGACACACCCAAACTAGGTCGACAACACCTGATGCCTGATTAAAATGGTAAAGCTTTGGCTCAGACTCCTGGCTTGGGTCAATGAATTTGCAGGCTTACCCACCTCTAAAACAAGTCCTAGCATCCTTTCCAGTCTCGAAGATAAGCAATAAGGGTAGGTGGTGACCTCAGTTAACCTAACACCTGAAGATAACATTGACTGAGAACTTGACTAACCCATTTTGATGGGATTGTTGAAATCGGTTAAAGAGAACTCCTTAGACAACCCTAAAGGACAAAAGTTTAAAGGAAAACGTTTTAAATAAAACAAAAATAAGTTATTTCGTTTTTGTATGGGATGTCTAGAGTTTTGAAGTGTCTGTCTCTAGAGAGGAGTCCGCCTCAGATGATAAATATGGTGGAGGAAGGACAACGAGCTAATTAACATACAGCCATTCATTTCTGTGTTGAAAACCGGGAATCTCCCGCATATTTCAGTGGTGTGCTTAGGTACAGAACCTGAGTGTGCAAACTCGAAATACGGAGCAGTGCATTTTACCTGAAATCACAACTGGACTTAGTTTTCTATTCATTCAAACTATCTAAAAACTCAAAATTCTTCAGGAGACAAGGCGCCCGAGAAGCTGCATCTAAGGAGAGGGTCCTTCAGCATCAGCAGATTGCGTGCGCAGGTTATGTCTCTGTCAAGTTCAGTTCGGAAGTTCAAAAACAGTTTTCATTACAGTTAAAGCCATGAAACCCCCTTTAGGTAACTAACGTATTACACGAAAATGTACTCACTGACAGTCCGCGGCGACCCTGTGACAGCTGCCGTGACCCCCAAAGCTGCGCGAGGGACCCCGAAGAGTTTATAGCGCGACTTCCGCCCAGTATTAAAACTGAGCGCACTGTACGGCTGCCGTCTGTCCTTTCACTTCCTCCTTTGCGGCTCCTCCCTCTTCCCGGTTTCTGTTTCCGCCCCGCGCGCACATTGCCTGCGCTTCATGTAGTTCTGTTTTTTCTTTGTACTTTTTGTTCTGCCTGAAAAGCACCAGCCGTTTATGATTTTTTTTCCATAGCGTCCAGAGGTGAACAGCAAAAACGAGCACTGGTAAGTGCATCAGAATTCGTCTATGTGATTAATAGTAATTTGTTTTTTTGTTGTACTTAGTAGTTTGGTGAATAGTTGTACATAATATATTATTTATTTATTTATTTTATTTATATTCTTGTAGCGCGCCTGAATCAGCCCCGAGGGGGTATCTCCGCGCGTAGCTTCTGTATGAGTCGAAGGAGCTAATTGAGGGACATAGCAGTGTAGGGAGCAGAGGCGGATTAATCTTGGGTAAATAGGTATGTTTTTAGTTTTTTTCTAAAAGAAAAGAGATTAGAGATGTGTCTCAATTGTGGTGGGAGGGAATTCCATAACAAGGGGCCTTTGAGAGAGGGTGCACGGCCACCCTGTCTCGCTCTGATGACTTTGGGTACATGCATCAACATGGTGTTACTGGAGCGCAAAGCACGTCCAGGAGAGTAGGGGACAAAGATGTCTTTTAAGTATTTGGGACCGGACCCATAAATGCATTTATGCATTATGCAGCAAAGTTTGAAATTGACCCGTTGTTGCACTGGGAGCCAGTGAAGGTGAGAAAGGAGAGGGCGTGACGGGGTACGGGGGGGGGGGCATTCAGGATGAGTCTTGCTGCGGTGTTCTGCACCACCTGCAGTCTGCATAGTTGTTCTTGGTTGGCGGAGATGAGTAGACCATTGCAATAGTCTACCCGCCCGAGTACTAGTGCCTGTACCAGCGTTTTCCTGTGGATGTCTGGCAGGAAAGGGAAAATGCGCCGTAGAAGACCAATTATTCGGAAGCATGTTCCCGTGACTTGACTGACATGGTCTTTTAGAATCAGTGTTTGGTCAAGTCGTACTCCCAGGTTTTTAATGGTCTGTTTGGGCGCAGGAACAGGTCCTAGCTCAAGTGGCCACCAATCCGGAGACCAGAGCAGGGTGGCCCCTTCAAACAACATGACTTCGGTTTTAGTCATGTTGCATTGGAGGAAGTTCTGGGCCATCCAACCTGCCACAGCTCTCATGCCATTTTGAAAGGATTGCATGACTGCAGGTGTGATAGTTTGGAAGGGAAACAACAGCTGGGTGTCGTCAGCGTAAGAGATTGGGGAGAACCCGTAAGATCTTATAATCTCCGCTAAGGGGGCCACATATACGTTAAATAACGTGGGGCTCAGGCATGAGCCCTGTGGCACACCCTTAGTGAGCTTCCTACAGATAGATTTATGGGAGCCTAGTTTGACACCCTGTTGTCTATCTGCAAGAAAGCTTTCAAGCCACGCAAGGGCGGTCCCTTTTACTCCCACTCCCTTCAAGCGGCCGAGAAGGATTTTGTGCGACACCGTGTCGAAGGCAGCGGACAGATCCAATAGCACCAGAATCACTGAGCTCCCCCGGTCAAGTGACATTCTGATGTTATCTGTCACTGACAGGAGGGCTGATTCGGTGCTATGGTTGGGCCTAAAACCAGATTGTGAGTGGTCTAGGCCGCCCGCTGCCTCGATGTAATTTGACAGGTGTGCGTTAACATGTTTCTCGGCCAGCTTGCTAAGATATGGTAGGAGGGAGATGGGCCGGAGGTTGGAGAGCTCCGTCCAGGGGAGAGCCGCGTTCTTACGGATGGGGTTCACCACCGCTCTTTTCCATTCAATTGGAACATATCCCTTCTTCAAAGACTGATTAATTACATCTTGAATGTATGGGCCTAACAAGGTACTGAGGGAGGTTAGGGTTTTAACAGGGATGAGGTCATCCGGAGACCCTGATTTTACATGGGTCATTAGTGTGAGTAGCTCTTCATTGTTGATAGGAGGGAATGTGGTCAGCGTGAGGTTAGTATTTTCAATAGATGGGACAACAGTCAGAGTGTCATTGCCTATTTGAGATGCTAAGATTTTGTCATATATGGATTCTATTTTATTTTCGAAGTATAAGGAGACTTCTTCACATAGACTTTGTGAGAAGTCATCTGGACTTACGCAAGCCGTAGGCTTAACAAATGTTTCAAGAATCCTATAGAGTTCCTTAGCAGAGTTGCCGGCTTCCATGAGCTGTTGGGCAATGTTGTTTTTGCGGGCAGCTTTAATATGTTTGTAATAGTTTGTTTGGGCTGCACGGTGTGCCTTCTTGTTTTCCTCTGAATGTGATTTTCTCCATCTCTTCTCTATCCTCCTACATTCTTGCTTCTCTTTTCTGAGAGCCTCGGTGTACCATTTTTCCTGTTTGGCCACAGGGAATTGTTTAAAAGTTTTCAAAGGAGCAATTTTGTCAATGGCTATCGTAAGAGATTGCTGAAACATAGTAAGATTATGTTCTACTTCCTCAGTGTCTTTAATGTCAGGTTTTTCCCACACCTTTTGTAATGCCTCCAGTGTAAGTTTGTGCCACTGTCTGCGTATAGTAGGGGGTGAGGATTTCTTATAGGAGCCTTGATTAACTTTAAAAATAGTAAATTGTAATAAAAAGTGATCAGACCAATCTAATTGGGTGGGTTCGTGACAAGATATATTGTCAAAGTTGGAATATATCAGGTCGATACAGTGTCCACCTTCATGAGTAGGACCCTGGTTCTTTTGTGTGAGGCCAATGGTTGTCAAATCGGTAGACAGACATTTGGCCCCCGTAGATTCAGGTTGGTCAGTATGTATGTTAAAATCTCCAAGGAGAAGAAAGTCCTCATTGGCTCGTATGTGTGGGCCTAATATCTCTAAGAGAGGTATAGAGAATCTGGGGCATGTGAGTGGAGGTCTGTATATAAGTGCCCCCTTGCTGGTCTTTCTGTTAGGGAAAGTTAATCTATAGACCATTATTTCCAATTCTTTGCAGCATTGTTTATCTAAAATATCCAATTTAAGGTGGTCCTTATAAATAATAGCGATGCCGCCACCTGTTTTTTCAGGGCGGTCTGAATGGTAAAGTTTGTATCCCGTTGGCACTCCCAGGGAGATGGCGGATATCGTGTGGGGCTTTAACCAGGTTTCGGTAATAAAACAGATGTCTGGAGTCCGGGAGTGTATCAAGTCCCAGATCTCTATTTGGTGTTTAGGCATAGATCGCACATTAATAAGGATACAGTGCAAGTCATCAGGTGACATACTCAGTTTGTGTGAGTCAGTGGATTTCATGGAGGAGTAATGGCATTTTCGGCATGAGAAGGGCCTCTTATCATCCATGTAACAAGGAGTAGTATGGAAGAAGCCTCATACCTGATGCGTTTTGCGGCGCGAATGGGCGGCATGGTGGTACAACCGCCGCCACGTCGACGCGTCCTGTCACGGACGGGCGCAGACGGGCAGCTCTTTGGCTGGTCTTCGGCTGTGCTGAGGCGGCGCGTAAACGCTGCGCGCTTCCTGTAAGGCGATGGCTAAGTAGCCCCCAGTTGAGAGCTAGAGCGCTGACCGCTCCCGGAAGTGCCTGGCCCTCACCTGTCCGCCCTCCGCACAACGGTAATGAATCACCGAGTCGGACCGAGGCGGGCAGGAACAAGAATCGAGACCAGCACTCCGGAGTTATTTAAAATAAGTATTAAACTATTTAGAGCTGCACTCTCGCTAAAATCGTGCACAAGTGGTTATAAAAGCAAATTGTCTAAAAAGCGCTAGTATGTAAAAACGCTCAGCCAGTCACTCAATTGATTTTCTTCTCGTTCAGCAAGCTAGCGGTGTAAAGACGCTGCCACCGTCCTCCACCGCAGCTGCGCTGTCGAAAGGCTCCGCCTAAGTAGCCCCCAGTTGAGAGCTAGAGCGCTGACCGCTCCCGGAAGTGCCTGGCCCTCACCTGTCCGCCCTCCGCACAACGGTAATGAATTACCGAGTCGGACCGAGGCGGGCAGGAACAAGAATCGAGACCAGCACTCCGGAGTTATTTAAAATAAGTATTAAACTATTTAGAGCTGCACTCTCGCTAAAATCGTGCACAAGTGGTTATAAAAGCAAATTGTCTAAAAAGCGCTAGTATGTAAAAACGCTCAGCCAGTCACTCAATTGATTTTCTTCTCGTTCAGCAAGCTAGCGGTGTAAAGACGCTGCCACCGTCCTCCACCGCAGCTGCGCTGTCGAAAGGCTCCGCCTAAGTAGCCCCCAGTTGAGAGCTAGAGCGCTGACCGCTCCCGGAAGTGCCTGGCCCTCACCTGTCCGCCCTCCGCACAACGGTAATGAATTACCGAGTCGGACCGAGGCGGGCAGGAACAAGAATCGAGACCAGCACTCCGGAGTTATTTAAAATAAGTATTAAACTATTTAGAGCTGCACTCTCGCTAAAATCGTGCACAAGTGGTTATAAAAGCAAATTGTCTAAAAAGCGCTAGTATGTAAAAACGCTCAGCCAGTCACTCAATTGATTTTCTTCTCGTTCAGCAAGCTAGCGGTGTAAAGACGCTGCCACCGTCCTCCACCGCAGCTGCGCTGTCGAAAGGCTCCGCCTAAGTAGCCCCCAGTTGAGAGCTAGAGCGCTGACCGCTCCCGGAAGTGCCTGGCCCTCACCTGTCCGCCCTCCGCACAACGGTAATGAATTACCGAGTCGGACCGAGGCGGGCAGGAACAAGAATCGAGACCAGCACTCCGGAGTTATTTAAAATAAGTATTAAACTATTTAGAGCTGCACTCTCGCTAAAATCGTGCACAAGTGGTTATAAAAGCAAATTGTCTAAAAAGCGCTAGTATGTAAAAACGCTCAGCCAGTCACTCAATTGATTTTCTTCTCGTTCAGCAAGCTAGCGGTGTAAAGACGCTGCCACCGTCCTCCACCGCAGCTGCGCTGTCGAAAGGCTCCGCCTAAGTAGCCCCCAGTTGAGAGCTAGAGCGCTGACCGCTCCCGGAAGTGCCTGGCCCTCACCTGTCCGCCCTCCGCACAACGGTAATGAATTACCGAGTCGGACCGAGGCGGGCAGGAACAAGAATCGAGACCAGCACTCAGGAGTTATTTAAAATAAGTATTAAACTATTTAGAGCTGCACTCTCGCTAAAATCGTGCACAAGTGGTTATAAAAGCAAATTGTCTAAAAAGCGCTAGTATGTAAAAACGCTCAGCCAGTCACTCAATTGATTTTCTTCTCGTTCAGCAAGCTAGCGGTGTAAAGACGCTGCCACCGTCCTCCACCGCAGCTGCGCTGTCGAAAGGCTCCGCCTAAGTAGCCCCCAGTTGAGAGCTAGAGCGCTGACCGCTCCCGGAAGTGCCTTGCCCTCACCTGTCCGCCCTCCGCACAACGGTAATGAATTACCGAGTCGGACCGAGGCGGGCAGGAACAAGAATCGAGACCAGCACTCCAGAGTTATTTAAAATAAGTATTAAACTATTTAGAGCTGCACTCTCGCTAAAATCGTGCACAAGTGGTTATAAAAGCAAATTGTCTAAAAAGCGCTAGTATGTAAAAACGCTCAGCCAGTCACTCAATTGATTTTATTCTCGTTCAGCAAGCTAGCGGTGTAAAGACGCTGCCACCGTCCTCCACCGCCTAATTACCGCCTAACTACCTTATTGAAGGTCTGTTGAATGGTCATGACTTGTTTTTTTAAGAAAGGCAATATATTGTGTCCTTACTGGTTTTATTATAGAGTGGGGAGATAAGGTAAATGGGGTAGTACTATGATCAATATACATGTACCTGATATGTAGGCTTGAAATTGGTGCAGTTATGGGGAGAATAGGTAAACGGTGGATGAAAAACTAAGCATACATTGCACCCGTAACTACGCTCATTGCCAATATATATTTGGCAAGTTAAACAAAGGCTTAATACTTTTTTTTAAAGGAAATATATCCCTGGAGCTATAGAGTGTTTTTTATGAGGCTAAGCACTCAAAGAAAGGAAGAAGTCAAGGAAAGGGACAGAAGGTGGAAGTGAGAAAGGGAAGAATAGAGTAAATGAGGGACAATGGAAGTTAGGGAGAAGAGAAGGGGCAGTAGAATGAATAAAAGTGAAGTGGGGTAAGTTTTAAAACAGAGGGAAGTAAAAGAAAGGGAGAAAAGAGGAAAATAATGATAGGGAGGGAGAAAAAGAAAGGGAGAAATATACTGTGTAGTACTGTAGATATCTGTGTTCACTTGTACATCACAGGTTTGAATCCTGGCAAGTCCACTCGGCCTTTAGTCCTTTCAAAGTCGATACAATTCCTAGCAGGGTTGAGCAAATGGTTGCCTTGGTCCACAGCAAAGCCCCTGACAACGATGCTCACACTTAATTATAATCACTTGACCAGAACTACGTGGCCCCAGACTTAGCCACTCACAATTTCAAACACCCTCAGAAAATGAAAGTTATCTCGGTTTTCATAAGCCTTGCGGTTCAGTTTCAGTTGGAGCAATAATTAGCAGTTTTGTTTTTAATGTTCAAGTTCAAGTTCAGAAATTTGTATAGCGCACTACTCACCCAGAGGGCCTCAAGGCGCTTGGGGGGGGGGTACATTACTTATCGAATATCCAAGTTTTTAGTTGCTCTCTGAAGGAGAGGTGGTTCTGTGTAAGGCGGAGGTGGGTGGGGAGAGAGTTCCAGGTTTTGGCCGCTAAGTAGGAGAAGGATCTTCCCCCCATGGTGGATCTATGGATGCGTGGAATTGCGGCGAGGGCTTGATTGGACGATCGTAGTTGGCGGGTGGGGGTGTAAAAGGACAGGTGCGTGTTGAGGTATTCGGGTCCTAGGTCGTAGAGGGCTTTGTGTGCGTGGGTGAAGAGACGGAACGTTATTCTCTTGTTGACGGGGAGCCAGTGGAGATCTTTCAGGTGGCAGGAAATGTGAGCTTGGCGGGGGATGTCTAGGATGAGTCTGGCTGATGCGTTTTGGATGCGTTGGAGTTTTTTCTGTAATTTGGCTGTGGTTCCGGCGTAAAGGTTGTTTCCGTATTCCAGTCGGCTTGTGACCAGTGCATGTGTGACCGTCTTTCTTGTTTCGGTGGGGATCCAACGGAAGATTTTTTTGAGCATACGTAGGATGTTGAAGCATGATGATGAGACGGCGTTGACTTGTCTGGTCATCGAGAGGGAGGAGTCCAGGATGAAGCCCAGGTTACGTGCGTGGTCTGTTGGTATGGGTGCGGTTCCCAGGGCCGGTGGCCACCATGATTCGTCCCAGGCGGAGGGGGATGATCCCAAGATGAGGACCTCCGTTTTGTCCGAGTTCAGTTTTAGACGGCTGTTCTTCATCCACTCGGCTACTTCTTTCATTCCTTCGTGTAGGTTAGTTTTGGCGGTGTTTGGGTCTTTGGTGAGGGAGAGGATCAGCTGGGTGTCGTCTGCGTAGGAGATGATGTTGAGGTTGTGTTGGCGCGCGATGGATGCAAGGGGACTCATGTATACGTTGAAGAGGGTGGGACTGAGTGATGATCCTTGTGGAACGCCGCAGATGACTTCAGTGGCTTCCGATTTGAAAGGGGGGAGGCGGACTCTCTGGGTTCTCCCGGTGAGGAACGAGATGATCCAGTCCAATGCTTTTCCTTGTATTCCGAAGTTGCTGAGGCGTTGTATGAGGGTGCTATGATAGACTGTGTCGAAGGCTGCGGAGAGGTCTAGTAGGATGAGGGCCGCTGTTTCTCCGTTGTCCAGTAGAGTTCGAATGTCGTCTGTTGCTGCGATGAGGGCGGTTTCGGTGCTGTGTTTGGCTCGGAAGCCAGACTGTGAGGGGTCGAGGGATTTGTTGGATTCGAGGAAGGCGGCGAGCTGACTGTTGACGGTTTTCTCAATGACTTTGGCAGGGAATGGGAGGAGCGAGATGGGGCGGTAGTTCTTAAGTTCAGTGGGGTCTGCTGTGGGTTTCTTCAGAAGGGCGCTGAGTTCGGCATGTTTCCAGCTTTCCGGGAAGGTAGCGGAGTTGAAGGAGCAGTTGATGACGTCAGAGATGGGGTGCGATAATGGAGTCTGCTTTGTTGAAAATGTTATGGGGACATGGGTCGGTTGGCGATCCAGAGTGAATGGAGTTCATCAGGCGGACGGTGTCTTCAGTGGTGATTGGGTTCCAGGCGCAAAGGTTGTTAGAGGGCGTTTTTGGTTCGGAGGTGGGTGGAGTGGACTGGTCTTCGGACTGGATTCCAAAGCTGTTATGTATGTCGGCGATTTTGTTGTGGAAGAATGAGGCCAGGGAGCCGCAAAGGTCTTGGGAGGGAGTGATGTCGTTGGAGCTGGCGGTGGGGTTGGTAAATTCTTTGACGATGTTGAATAGTTCCTTGCTGTTTTGGGCGTTGTTGTCAAGGCGATCCTTGATTGCAGATTTCTTGGTGGATCGGATCAGTTGGTGGTGTTTGCGGGTGGCGTTCCTGAAGGTGGCCAGGTTGTCAGTGGTTGGGTTTTTTCTCCAGGTTTTCTCGAGGGTACGACAGAGTTTCTTGGATTTCTTAAGGTCATCGTTGAACCAGGGGGCTTTTTTGCTGCCTTGCTTGATTTGATGGTTTTTCAAGGGTGCTAGTTCATCAGCGCTGTGGGTGATCCAATGTGTGAGGTTGGTGGCTGCTTGGTTTGGGTCCGATGATTTGGCGGGAGGGTTTTGGTGAAGCGATGTGAAGAGCTGGTCGGTAGTAATTTTGTTCCAGTTTCTTCGGGGAATAGGTTGTGGGGGGTTGTGGGTCGTGATCTTTTTGTAGTTGAAGTGAACGCAGCTGTCCAGTGGAATGTCCAATGTCAGGAAATTAAAGCTGAAAAGGTCATCCTAAGCAAAGTTCTGTGTAAGTTAGTAATTGGATATATTTAAAATAACCATGGCACTCTATAGGAAGCTAGAGGCCGCAAACACTCATGTCACCTAAGAGCGCAGGGACACGTTTCCTGTAGATATGTGAGTTGGCATTTAAAAAACTACATAGGAAATTATGCCAAAAACGACCACCATCGGACCGCCAGAGTGCACAAGGTAGCACTTGTTGCTCCTAAATAGCTCCAAGCTTGGTTTGCATTGTTATTTTTCCTTGTTCTCTTTGTATTACAATCTTTTTAAAACATTTTACTTTGCTGACAGTGGCCCACCTTCAGGGAAGTGCTGCCTCTACTTTCATCAGTGGTATCTGCTATGATAACTTACAGATGGGGCAGCTGTGAGCTTCTAAATTCTCAGACATCTGAATGTTCTCCCCCACCTAAAGTTCAATTAAGCAGCTCTTAAAGAAGATGACCTTGCTCTCTTTAACAGAAGTATATATGTATGTGGGGAAAAGGAAAAAAGAACACATGACTTGAGTGGCTAATCCGCCTTACTTCCTGTACTAGATGGATGATGTTCTGAGTGAGATTTTATATGACAACAGGTCAGTCAGTCAAGAAACTTTATTTTCGCATCAATTAAGTAGAATAGTACAGCAAAAACATTTCTTATAAAATATACTCAAGAGTAATTTAGGTACAATTCAAATCCATACACCAAAAAAAGAACAATCCATTTCCAAAGCCTTGAACCTAAAATGTATAAACAATTCATAGAATAAATAAGCACAAAAAGCAATCCATAAAATACATTTGGAGCAAAAAACATTCAATAAAACTTTAAAAAAAACAAAGACAGATTATAAAAAATGCACAATTTACATATGTATCCTAGCCAGCTGCCGCACGGGACTTAAGGTCAAGTTCTACATCTGATAGGTATAATAATATGAGCAGAGGTCCTAATACTAAATCACCATAATTAAAGGGAACACTGATGTTTTATAACTGCCCAAAGGAAAGATGCAAGGCTAAAACAAAGATAAAAGTTGCCTAACTACTGAATATGATGTAGTGCTTGAACACGGTGACTAAGGCCATATTTGTACAGAACTGGGATAATATATTTTTCCTTTCTTGGCTATAAAAAGAACAAAAAATGTAAAAGTTCATATTAGATTGTGTAGACCTACAGTCACATATACAAGTCGGGAGCTGATTTAATGAATCAATATTTGCGGGAAAACCTATCATAAGCGGGTTTAGGTTTAAGCGAAAAAAGTGTCAACATAAACCAGTGTTATGGATTGTATACCTTACCCAAATAGAACAATTAATTGTGAATCGCAGAGGGTAGTGCTTGATATAAAGTGAGTATCAACAGATGCTTTCCACTTTGCATCAACTCTAGGATTGAGTGATGGCCAAGAAACTTGAATTTGGTCTTAATTGACTGTGCCTATTAAATAATGGACTACATGGATGCCTGGTACACAATAGTGCTCTGTAAAACAACCACAAAGGTGCACCACACAATCGTTTTAAGTACAATTTTAGTTAATAAAATAAGCGAAGATGATGTCTTTTCTTGTGTTTTCAATCTTTATTTTCCAACATAAGCAGCAAACAGCCGACGCGTTTCGTCCCTAAGGGACTTCTTCAGGGCTTATAAGTTGAAAACTGATCCTTCCAATTAGTGTCTTCACTGTTGGAAATCCGAATGGCACCTTTCCAAAGGCGATAACCCCAGAAGAGATAAGTGCATGTGTTTGTTATTGTACAGGCTGGATCTTCTTATTTTATATGTTTAGAAGCAGAGATTAGAAGAATTTTGAAGATTTCCACATATTAGGAACCAATGTCTATTACGGATTTTTACTAATTCCTGGCCATATGCGGTCTGCGGACCCCACGGAATTTTATGTGGGCACTGTAATACCAGCAGGTCGATCGTGATAAGTCGACCTGCGCACATCCACATGGAATTCGTCTCCGCCGAGATCCGAGATTCGAGCAGCCCATGTGGATGTGCGCAGGTCGACTTATCACGATCGACCTGCTGGTATTACAGTGCCCACATAAAATTCCGTGGGGTCCGCAGACCGCATATGGCCAGGAATTAGTAAAAATCCGTAATAGACATTGGTTCCTAATATGTGGAAATCTTCAAAATTCTTCTAATCTCTGCTTCTAAACATATAAAATGAGAAGATCCAGCCTAGACAATAACAAACACATGCACTTATCTCTTCTGGGGTTATCGCCTTTGGAAAGGTGCCATTCGGATTTCCAACAGTGAAGACACTAATTGGAAGGATCAGTTTTCAACTTATAAGCCCTGAAGAAGTCCCTTAGGGACGAAACGCGTCGGCTGTTTGCTGCTTATGTTGGAAAATAAAGATTGAAAACACAAGAAAAGACATCATCTTCGCTTATTTTATTAACTAAAATTGTACTTAAAACGATTGTGTGGTGCACCTTTGTGGTTGTTTTACGGTATTAAGTTCCTCAGGGAATAGGCACAGTAACGGTGGGTGCCATACAGTGTGTACACAAATCCCTACTGTAATTTAAGGGATAGCTATATCTGTTTAGGGGGGATTGGAGATCAGGTGCTGTTAGTAGAAAGGGGCCATCGTTCCAAGTTTCTCTTTATACAATAGTGCTCTGTCACACAGTAGGGACCCAAGTCTCCACACAAGCAGAAAGCGCAGCAATATATCATGCTTTACTCTTCTGGGTTTCACAATGTTTGAAACACCGGGCACTAAAACTCAACTTTATCTAAAATTTCGTACAGCGAAACAGTCAAACAACTCACATTTCACAGGGAAAGAGTCCTTTTCACCTGCTGCTCGTTTGCTATGGAAATAGCTGCACCCAAACTGATTGCATTGATGTCAAGTGTCGAACAATGCTGGCAACTGTTCAGTGTGTACTGAGGAGCGGGAGGAGGAGGCCGGGCTTTTATCACTGCACGGGGGCTTAACGAAGGACTCCTTGCATACATTAAACATGTAATTTGGTGACACAAGTGTGAGAAGTTGGCCTGATATATAGTGCTCACTATTCTAGTGATCACTTTGTATCATACCAAACAACCCTTATTGATGATTGGTTGTAAGTCAACCTTATTAGACCAGCTATCCTAGTAGCGTGGACAAGAGCAGTCTTTAGGCTAAACTCTAGAGGGCGTGTTAAGCCAGCTGTTTTACCATCACTTATACCCCTTGAACACCAAGTGAAAGGACACCACACAAGTTGTTATGAAAATAAAGGATATTTATTTATAACAAGTCCACCCTGAACTCTTTATGAGTCAGGGAGCTAAGCACAATACAAAACTCTTACGAAAATACTTTAAGTTGCACAATTTACACAAATGCCCGAGGGGCACGAAAAACCATATACACAAAAAGTGGAATGCAAAATACTAGCAGGTAAGTAACAAGATCCAGAGGCTTCAGGATCGCTAGGACTACACTACTGAACCTTAAGATTACGAGCAGGAGGCCTAGGGAGATCGGGTGCAGAGTGTGCACTCTCACGCGGGATGCGGGAAGAAGTTTATGGATGCTAGCGTTTCTAAAGTTACTGTTTCCGGACGAATCCGACTAGGTAGACTAAAAACGACAAAGGATCTGGACACTTGGATAGTGAACCTGTGCTGGAGCACCGAAATACTCAAGTTACCTAGCCCAGGGGCCGCGGCTGCATAGGGTTCAAAAGACGTCGGGAATCCTCGTTGAAGTCTATGGAGCCTGAAAGAAAAAGTTGCTGGCAGGCGACCAGTGAAGAAGTTCGGTGGGATCCAAGGCTGGATCAGTGAAGGAGACGACCTGAAAGCAGAGGGGACTCAGTTCTTAATCACTAGCCAGTGATTATGTGGGCACCAGGATGGCACCGGATGAAGTCACCTCGACCAGGTGAGTGGGCGACGCTGGACTCTGCAGTCACACGGGCTAGGAGGCGTTGTCGGCGTCCAGGCTGGAGGTGCGAGCTGTCCCACGAGGCTGTCGGCGATGTTGGACTCAGGATTTGAGCAACAAACCTTGGCAAAGGCAAGCCCACGCGGTGGAGTCAAGATGGCGTCTGGAGTGGACCAGGAGGGTCCAGGGCACTTCCTGTTGGACAAGAAGCAAGGGCCAGTCTAGGGGACCTAGACCAGCGGTGAAAACGTCGTGGTACGTCGTCAAGAGGGTCACTAGCCAACGGGCAAGTGACCGGACAACGTGGCAAGCAGCAAAGAAGCAGAAGGGCCCCACGCAGATCTCGTGGATGCTGGTAGGCTGGACTTCGGTGCTGGAGCTGCTTAGGGTTAGGGCTTCTCAAACCCCAATGCACTTACTCGAGGGTCTCTCGGGGGTCGTGCTGGTGAAGCGTCGTGCAGGTCTTGAAGATGGCCGGTCCCACGGGTCTCGTCACACCCACGAATCTCAGCTGGGCTGGATGATGTAGGTAGAGGTCAGAGATGGCAGGGAATCCGGGTCTCGTCGAGCTGGGCAGTCTTGATCCGGAGGATGGACGTGCAGCAAACCGCAAGAGCGTCGATGGTGCCTGCTGGTGCAGGGTGGCTACTCCTTAGCCACAAGGGAGAGTCTTCAGAAAAGTCAAGAGTTCCTTTCGGGGAAAGTAGTTCAAGATTCAGAATGATCTAATTTGGGAAGGGGGCCTGCTCCTACCTTTATCCTAAGAAAATGGGCTGGCACGCGACTAGGTCCTGCCCTATGGGTGGGCCCAGGAGGGGGGTGGTTACACCCCTCTCCTTTGTCCGGTCTCTCCCCAGCTCAGGGGCTGGTGTGCCCCAGGAACTGGTTTGAGCCGGCATATGCACAGTGAGCACCGGGGTGCCACTTGCAGTCACCTTCCTTTCAGCCCTGCCTACCTGGGATACACAAAATCCTGTCTGGGATGGTGCTAGCACCGCCCCTGACAGGAAACCCTTTGTCCAGGCCTCCGTTGCTGGAAGGACTCCCAGCAGCAGGAGGGCAGACTTGTGTCTCGGTGGCAGCATCCATTTTGTGGAGCTGAGGCTGTGTCTGACTTTAACCGGGGTTCACAGTTATATACATGTCGTGTCCCTCTAGAAGGGTGGAATGCTAACCCCGTCGCCAGAATTGGCGAGGGGTTAGTATTCCAATTCGTATGACACCTTACTCGACATGTTTTGATAATGCTATACCAAAGTTAGCATTTAACCGCGAGGATTATAATGCACTTAAGAGTATATGGTATAGCGTTATCATGGAACAGCTATTTGGACTTGGTTCTGCAAGCTGCAAACGGGCTCAGCTCATGCCAGAGCACCATCTCACATAATTCCAAGCACTCTGCCTTCAGGATTGATAAGGCCTGCCATAGGAGTGACTGATAGGAATATATGTGTCCATTTTAGGTTTAGATATAGGTATACTATATCTAAAGCAAAGGGTGTTTACACCACCTTGCCTCAGCTGTCGTGCAGCCAGTTGTGTCTGTTTGGGTGGCCAGCCAGGGGTGGCATAATACATGCTTCAGCCCCTGGTAGGCCCTGGGTACACCTATGCCCTGGATACCTAAGGTATGCTGTACAGGGACTGATAAGGTGGCCCAGTACCAATTGGTAAAATGCACCTAAGGTACATGATTGTAATTTAGAGAGAGAACAGCCAGGCTGTGGGTCTGATTAGCAGGCCCACAGCCAGGGAAAGTCGTAAATCAGTGAAGCAAAAAGCAAAAATCTGGGGTGGCCATGGGATTGCAGACCCCACTCTCCTACAACAAGAACAAATGCATGCAGATAGGCAAAGTTGCCACAAAAACAAGTACTGAAGAACAAGTTACTTGCCTTCCGTAACGCATTATCTGGTAGAGACTATCTAGCTGCAGATTCCTTACCTTTGAATTTCCCAGGCATCAGGCTGGATCCAGAAACTTTTGCTGAGCAATACCCCTTGCGCGCGGCATCCATTCGGCTCTGTTTGACATTGTCGGTTATGACATCGCAGTGTCTATATAGGCGCTACCTAAGAACGTGGACGTCAGTACTTTTTGGTTTTTCCATGCCGGAAGCGCAGAGCTACGAAGTAACTGATGTAGTCATGTGCAAAACTAGCGCCCCGAAATGGGGAGTAACCCTAGCCCTACAATATTTGTCCGCTAAGCGGTGAAGCATGGGTGGAGCTGTAAGGAATCTGCAGCTAGATTGTGTCTCTACCAGATAATGCGTTACCAAAGGTAAGTAACTTGTTCATCTGATATAGAATTCTAGCTGCAGATTCCTTACCTTTGAATTAGATACCAGAGCCATACCAATATTCTATAATAGGGAGTCCTGCAGGACTGAACTGGCAAAATGCCAGTCCCTGCTGAACAGACAGTCTACACAGTAGTGCTTTGCAAATGTGTGCCAAGATGCCCATGTTGCCGCCTGACAGATGTCTTGGACTGGGACACTCCGGGCCAAAGCCGTAGTCACAGCCTTTCCCCTGGTGGAATGGGCCCTTAATCCCTCAGGGGGTTGCCTCTTTCCCAGAGCATACCAGAACTTGATGCAGAGAACGACCCAGTAAGAGATGGTTCTTTTCTGCAATGCCCTTCCCTTCTTCGCTCCCACATACCCCACAAAGAGTTGGTCATCCACCCGGAACTCTTTTGTGTGGTCCAGGTAAAACAACGTTCTTTTTGGGTCCAGCCGGTGGAAATGTTCCTCTTCCTTAGAAGTATGCAGGGGAGCAAAGAAGGTGGGCAACATGATGGGCTGACCAAGATGGAAAGGGGTCACAGCCTTTGGCAAAAAGGATGCCAGAGTGCGAAGCACCACCTTGTCCGGAAAGGAGATAAGATAAGGAGGCAAGCTAGATAATGCCTGCAGCTCACTCATCTTCTGGGATGATGTAATCGCCACCAAGAAGGCTGTTTTGATGGTCTACAGCCGGAGGGACAATTGTGTAAAGGCCAAAAAGGAGCACACATCAGGTAGGTGAGGACCAAATTAAGGGCCCACTGCGGCATAACAAAGGGCATTGATGGAAACAGGTGAGCCAGCCCTTTTAGAAATCTATGTACAATAGGAGATTTGAAGAAAGAGGTCTGGTCTGGCTGCTGCAAAAAAGCAGACAGAGCAGAAAGGTAACCCTTGAGAGTTCTCAAAGCAGAGCCCTGTTGGGCAAGACTCAAAATGAACACAAGGACAATGGAAAGAGAAGCAGAAAGAAGGTCAATAGACCTTTCTGTACAGTATAATGCAAATTTCAGCCAACGTCCGGTGTATACCGTCTTAGTGGAGGGCCGCTTGGCCACCAGAATAACATTACAGACTTCGGGAGGAAGGTCAAAAGCTATCAACTGTCGCCGCTCAATCTCCACGCATGGAGGCGCAAAGTTAACAAGTGCGGGTGGAAAACTCTCCCCTGCTGCTGCGACAGAAGATCCTCCCAAAGGGGCTGCCTGATCGGAGGATCAATGCTCATTCTCAGAAGCTCTGGATACCAAGCTCTCCTTGCCCAGATTGGAGCCACAAAGATGACTTGGGCCCGGTTTCTCCTGATCTTCTTCAGAACCCTGGCAAGGAGTAGTATGGGCGGAAAGTCGTACAGCAGGTCTGAGCCTCAATCGTGACGAAAGGTGTCGCCGAGCAAAAGCCGCCTTGGAAACTCCAGTGTTCAGTACTGCTGACACTGCATGTTCTCTTCGGAGGCAAACCAATCTAACCAAAGTTCTCCCCACTGATAAAAGAGACCTTGCGGCACCTCTGACTGAAGACGCCATTCATGATCCACTAGGCATCAACGGATGAGTTTGTCCTCCTTGGTATTCAGAGAACCTACCAGGTGTTAAACCAACAGGGAAATGCCCTGCTGTTCCAGCCATGTCCAGACAAGCATGGCCTCTCGACTAAGAACCCACAACCCCACCCCGCCCTGCTTGTTACAGTACCACATGGCGGTGGTGTTGTTTGTGAACACTTGCACTAGCTTCCCCTTGACAGAGGGAAATAATGCTTTCAATGCCAATCGAATCGCACGGAGCTCCAACAAATTTATGTGGAGCCCCATCTCCTCTGGAGACCAGTGTCCCCTGATCTTCACCTCTCCCAGATGGCCACTCCATCCCAGAAGTGATGCATCTGTCACAACTGTGAGATCTGGTTGGGGAAGGAAGAGGGGTCTGCCATTGACCCAATCGCGGTTCGTCAACCACCACTGCCGATCTCTTGCAGTTCCTTCCAAGATCTGGACCATGTCGGCAAGATTTCCTCAATGCTGTGCCCACTGGAACTTCAGGTCCCACTGTAGAGCCCACATTCGCCACCTGGCATGCTTTACCAACAGGATGCAGGAAGCCATGAGGCCCAACAGCCTCAGAGTCAGTCTCACCGAAATCGCGGATAGAGGTTGAAATATCAGAATCATAACCTGAATCTCCTGAACTCACTGTTCAGGAGGATAGGCCCAAAACTACACTTTGTCCAGAACTGCACCCATGAAAGGGAGCATCTGAGAAGGAGTCAGGTGTGACTTGGCACGTTTATAGAGAATCCCAGCGAATGCAGGAGGTCCGCCGTTGTCTGAAGGTGGGAGACAACTGCCTGGGGCAAGGATGCCTTCAACAGCCAGTCGTCGAGGTAGGGAAAGACTGACACCCTTAACCTGCGCAGATGAGCTGCAACCACCGCCATCACCTTGGTGAACACCCGAGGGGCACTGGTAAGGCCGAAGGGGAGCACGGTAAACTGAAAGTGCTTGCGGCCTACCTTGGAACACAGTTAACACCTGTGGCCCAGCAGGATGGGGATGTGAAAATACGTGTCCTGCAGGTCCAACGCTACCATCCAGTCTTCTTGGTCTAGGGCAGACAAGACCGGAGGCAGAGTGAACATCTTATACTTCTCCTTCTTTAGGAAGAGATTGACGGTCCGAAGATCCAAAATGGACCGCAATACTTTGTTCTTCTTCGGACTCAGAAAGTAGCAGGGATAACAGCCACTGTCTACTTCTGAAACCCGGGGCCCTTTCTATAGCTCCCTTGGTCAAGAGAGCTGTAACTTTCTCTTGGAGCAATCTTAAATGATCCTCTGTCAGCCATTCCTGATTTGGCAGAATGAGCGGAGGAAAAGAGGGGAAAGGCAGAGAATATCCCTCCTGGAAGATCTGCAAGATCCACTTGTCTTATATTATGGATTTCCAGTGGGGGAGATGATGACGAATTCTCCCACCAACTGGGGTAGTGTGGTCTTGCAAAATCAGCCTAGGAGTGCTTGGAGGTTCTGGCTGCCTGGGGCAGTGTGGTGGACGGCTTCTGGCCCCCATTTCTGGATCGGAATGCACTGCGTCTACGTCCCCGCATGGCTTGGGCAGTCTGTGCAGGACAGTGGCTGGGATAGGGCTGACGCAGCTGGAAACCCCTTCTGTTGCCACGAAAGGGGTGAAAGGAAGACTGGCCATGAGGAGTGGAGGAGAGGCCCAAGGATCTGGTCCTAGCTCGAGAGTCCTTGAACCTGACCAGGGCAGAGTCTGCCTTTTACCCAAAAAGACAGGTTCCATCAAAAAGCATGTCCATCAGATTGGCTTGGACATCGCCCGAGAGGCCAGTTGTCCTAAGCCAGGCGTGGCACCTCAAGGCCACTGTCGTTGAAATTGATCTGCCCAGCGAAACGGTCGTATCTAGGCCACACCATATGGTGACTTTTGCTGCATCTCTCCGATCTTTGACTGCCTGAAACACCACATCCCGGGCATCCACCGAGAATTGTGGCAGCACTTGCGCAACCGTCTCCCAAAGGAAATGGGAGAAATGGCCCAATAAGCATGTGGTATTCACCGACTACAATGCCAGGCTGGAGGAAGAAAACAGCTTCTTTCCAAATGAGTCCAGCCTCATGGATTCCCTATTGGTAGGGGCGGAAGGGAACACGCCCTGGGACGTAGAGCCTGCACCACCAAACATTCTGGGGTGGGGTGTTGGCTGAGGAAATTTGGGTCGCCCGGTGCTGGGCGATGGCGATATGCAGTCGTCCTATTCACAGGAGCCCCTGTGCTAGGCTTGGACCACATGCCTAGAAGGACATCCACAAGTGCCTCATAAAAAGGTCAAAGGGGTTTCGGAAGTGGAAGCCCTTGGTTGAAGCACCTTGGTCAGGAGATTAGTCCTGAGCTGCACTGAGGGCAGTTTTAGTCCAAGGACCTCAGCTACCCTCTTTACAACCATGGCACAGGATGTCTCCTCCTCTGTAGCCACTGTTGGAGGAGAAAGCATGCCAGTATCTGGGGTCCACTGGCCTCCCCAAGTTCGCCACACCAGTCCAAATTCTCCATAGAGTCATCCTCGTGTTCCAGAGGGTCCATAGACCCGACCCCCAATTCCTCTCCTGTGCCTAGCACATCTTCAAAGTGCTCAGACGACTACATAGAACCTCTGGGTTCAATTGGCGCTGGAATGGGCGTCGAGCGATGTCGTTCCGGCTCAGTGTCGTCAGGGATGAGGATGGACCAGCAGGGTGGTTCTGCTCAAATACGCGGCACATGGCCTCATAAAATTCTTTTATTTGAGCAGTAGTCAATCCGTCTCACGGAAAGGGAGGGGAGGCGCGTAGGCGACTCAGGCTCCGACTCCGTGGAACCGTGCCTAGGGCGTCGGTGCTCCTTACCTCTCTTGTCGACGGACGACAGCTGAGGTGAAGAGGAAGTCCTCTTGACCTTCTTCTTATGCCTCTTCCCTGAGTGTCCCGAGGACCTCAAGTGGGAAGAAGAGGACTTAGGGCTCCGGATGCGGTCATGCAATCTCCTCTTCTTCGATAGGGACTGGGACCTCTGCGGAGTCTCTGCTGGATGGTGTTGACTGCCTACCTAAGGTCACAGGGCATTTTCCCTGTAGCAACTGCAGTGTCTGTCACCTTACAACACCCACTAAAACCTTAGATCTGGAACACGGTAAAACATGGCTACAGAGATCCCACACGAATTGCTATTCCAACAATGTGATATACCTGATCACGTGTCCGTGTGGACTAAGGTATTTGGGAATGACCACACGCAAAGTCAAGCAACGGGTGTGTGAGCACCGGAGTAATATCCGGTGCGAAAAAAGTACAACTAAGATGACTGAGCATTTTCTTTAGGCCAATCACACCACAAATGATTTACGCTGGACAGTTATCGGGCAAATCAAACCAGGGAATAATTCACACAAAGTACTGTTTGAAAAAGATCAGCAGTGGGTATATCGTATCTTAAAACACAAACAGGCACTCAACGACAATATCCCGTGGGGGTTCGTGCAGAGATGCTAACATACTCTCCTTATTGTCCTCTGGTAACAACCTCTGTACCTATACACCATTAGTGCAGGTATAAGACCTAACAGTACATAATGTTACGACAGGACTGGGGGACCTTTTAGGGGCTTTTCACCCTCTGTCCTTTACCAGCCCGCTTCCCTATATACACATACCATTGTATGATGTCTATGCCCTGCTTTTAAACTCTGACTGGGGGACCTACATGCATGCAGTTTCCAGACCTTGTTCTCATATTTTGGCTGGGGGGACTTGTGGGCCATAAGAACCTGTTGCGCCACTTACACACAACTACTCAACCCACATAACACGCATACCTTCCACCTACTGTGATCCATACTAAATCAATTTTACACTCTTTCACTGTCAAACTGTGTGTTTCCCAGTTTTCTCGAATTATTGTCAACTACCACCATACAATAAAGTTGTGTCCTCATCAATAAACGCATGACATAACGCCGGTCAGCATTGCAGCCCTCTCTGGTGTCTGACGGGCGCAGACATACGTGCGTACGCACTGAACGTCAGCCCCGCGACACAGACTGCAAGCGTCCTATGCGGTTCATGCCTTAAATACATCCCGGCCCAGAACCTCACCATCCGCGGAGTCCTCATGACGAAAGTCTCTAGGTGCCAAGCGTGTGTCTGGCTTTGACGGAGTGAGTACTGGATCAGCTCCTTAACTACCACAGGTAACATGATGGCCACCTCTGTAGTAACACAATGTTACTCTTTTTTGTGTTCCCAGCGTGTGACTACAAGCCACCACCCCCGCTAGGATCCATGGTGTAAGGTTTCCCTACACTTAATGTAAGCTTGGTCTCCTTCATGAATTCAGTCTGCCTTTCCGACTCCCGATATCACAAGCCTCATGATCCCTTGTGGCTTTTAGCTAGTCATGTTCATTCTGTTCATTTAATCATTCACACACGGGCAACGCCCGAGTCGGCGTGCAGGATTAAAAGCATGTTTTTGTCATGAGATATTGGGATTGACAGACCACCTCCCTGGTATTTGACCAGGTCACCTATTTTGCAGCCGCAACTAGTGCTTAGTATTCACGCACCATTGTCACTACTAGCTGTTAGAAGATGTGTTATTGCTGCACTTCGAAGAGCACCAAACAGCAGCATGAGCATTGTCACTTACACGGCTATTCACATGTTCATATAACTGAACATAACTGTCATGTGATTTGTTTGACTGTCTGTTTTTGTCTTGCAGATTGACCTGCCTTCAGTAATTTTGAAGGCACAACGATAACGGTAAGTCATCTGGTTTCCTTCACTGCCTCAGGTTAGGGTGCGCCTTAGCAAGCACATACCACCGTGGCATGTGGTCCTGACGAAAGCCTCGCTAATAGCATGAGGAGGCTGAAACATTTAGACCACACCTTCTTTTTTACCCTAGGATGTAACTGGTTAATCTATCCAGTTCAAAACATCCACCTCACTGTTTTTACCTCTTGCCCTATTTTTCCACCATTAAATTTACTCTGAGCGAATAAAGGCAATTTTAACCTTTTGCACTATCACTTTTTCAAATCCACGAATTAAAAAAAATCAAAACGCACCCCTGTAATCAGGTATTGTAGCACACTGGAGAGGCACTCGGCCTCTCTGGTGGGAACCCAATGATGAAGCATGTCACCAACCAGGTTGGTGAGTGAGTGTTCTTTTATAAAATAAGCGGGACTCCTCTTGCTGCCTCTTCAATCTTTGGCCTCATTCTTCTGTTGTTTATTTACATCCCTACGTGCACCAGGAGTCGAACGACTCGAAAAAGATATCGACAAAAGTTGAAAATCACTAGTCAAAAAATGACTAATGGTACCGCTCTCTCCGGATCTGCGCTGGCTGGCACGGAGAAAGAAAGAACTGACCTCAGCGAGCAGGGGCGGCGTCTAAGTAGATACCACAACGTCATCCCGGCTATCACGACTCCAACGACGAACGCGGAGTCGACCGACGCCACCTACCGACGCACAGGGGCACTGCTAAGAAAAAATTCTCCGGATCCAGTCTGACGCATGGGGGTAATTCTATGGTAAGGAATCTATAACTAATAGTCTCTATCAGATACTTTTTTTAGGCGTTGTTCTATATTCGTTCCAAAGAATAATCCTTCATTAGGTATGACACAAATCCTTAGGTTTTCAGCCCTACTTTGGTTGTTTTCTTGGGCTAGGTTAGAATTTGGGGGACAGGTACTCCATTGCAATGGCGGAGTACACTGTCTGCAGGTGAACTGCAAGTTTTTTTGCTGGCGGAGTAAAGTTTTCTCCGTGGGTGTGAGACTTCCTCCAATGGCCCAACAGAGCAGGGGCGATTAGAGGTAAGCCATCTGACTGTCTGCCCTATTTAATTTAGACTGCATGTTTTTTTTTTTCACTGTCCGACACAGCCAGGTATAGCCGGTCTGTGAGTTCCAGAAAAAAAAACTCCATGAAAAAATGATACGTACAGCATGAAAAAATACTAACATGGCGTGGGGCAAACTCCTGCTTTGGGAGTTTGTTTTTGAAAAATAGAAACTTTTCCTACAATGAGGGGGACTGCCATGATGGCAAGCATTCGTCCCAACACCTTTTGGGTGTTTAGACTGCAGTAAGCCTGGGAACCGGAGACTGGCGCAGCTTTCCAAGCCATTGCCGCCAATGTTAGTGAATTCCAAAAAGCAGTAAATTAGCATCCATTCAAGAAACACGTTTATGGGTGTAGATTAGCCAGTTTTGGTAAACCTGTGACTACGTATATTTGAGTGTCTGATCCCAAAAACGTAACAAGCCAAAACCTGAGTGAAATTAGAACAATAAGAACAACCAATAGACACAGAGGACCAGTCTCAGGGCCCCAAGACCCAACTACCAAGCTAAGAAGCCATTTATTTGTGTCTGGTGTCACACACCAAACACCCGACCCCTCAAGCTAAGCCCTTGGATACCATGACGCTGCTACCCTTTTCATTTCCCTCGTGTATATAAATGACTCTTTTTCCCCCAGTTTATTTATATACTGAATATATTTCAAATTTATCAAACAGAGCAAATACTTTGGGTATTGTCAGAATTAAATTAGCGTGTGGAAAACTAAATTGTCAGTGTATAGCGATATTTCCCCTATGGCGACTCACCTGTTTCTAATGTGAACTCTTATGTCACTTGTTGCTGTAACCCAGCAAGCCAGTGGCTCAATAGAGAATGCAAAAAGTAAGGGGGGGGGAGTGGAACATCACTTCACATGCCTCACTCCAGCTCAAATGAGGAGGACCTTTCACTATTTACTCTAAGTGCAGCTGTTGGGTCCTTGTTTATAAACTCAACCCATTTATCGAAATTTGGGCCAAACCTGAAGTATTACAGTGACGCCATTTTGGGGTTTTGCCATCTGCTTAGTCTTAGCCCACAAACTATGGAGCCTCTGGAGGTTGAGTGTGGTGGAGTGTCCTGACATGAATCCAGACTGGTTCTCTGTGGATCAGTGTGGATATTAGCTTTGCCAGTCTTGTTGCTTTGTCTACTTTCATCAAAGTGATTCAGCAATATAAGGCGCAATCTTGTTTTGGTTTTTCTTTTTTGTGTATCACTATAACCGTGGCATGTCTTAAATCCAGAGGCAGGGACCCTACTTCTCGGTCTGTTTAAACATATGTAATAAGTTAGGCCCGGTTAGTGTGGAGAGCTTTTTGTAATGTTCTAAGGGTATCCCATTGGGGCCCAGAGTTTTTCCAATGTGCATTTTCTTAATGGTTTCCGTGTCTTATTTCAATGATAAGCCACTTTCCAGGATCTTCCTCTCATTTATTCCCTGAGTCAGAATGCCAAGTCCTTCAGGAAGATTATAATTTCTACCTCCCTCACTTTTCGCATGGCTCTATAGAGCTTTCTTTTTATAGTATGTTACGAATGTTTGGGCTATGTCCAGGTCATTCGAGTATTTTTCTTCCTTTTCATCTGTCACTTTCCCTACCCATCTAGCTTCTTCCCTGAAACTAGGCCAGGCGGCGTCCTGTCTGATCTTGCACTTCATACAGTTTCCACTGCATTTGGAGTGACTGCTGCTTTGCTGCATTTAGTGTTTTTGTTAGAGTACTCTGTCATATGCCTCTTCTCCCTTGTGGAACGGTCAGACAAGGCTGTTTCAAGGATGAGTATCTTACTTTCCAAGGTTATCTTCTCAAGCATAAGCTTTTTCTTAAAGCCACTCATGTTTTGTAATCGGTTTCTAAATACTGCCCTGTACTTCTCTAAGAAGACTATCAGAGAGTTGACTAATTTCATATTCTCTTTGAAATAAATAACCAGGTCTGCCCGCACCCCCTTTACTATTTCTGAATCTTTAGGTTCCCAAGTTGAACCTCCATGTATCCTCCTCTTCAACCACCATGCCCCATCACCACCAATAAGGAGGTGCAGTCTGAGCCTCATGCCGAATATCCAGCCTCAGCTAATGTGGAGACCTCCTCTGTTGGGATAAAACTATGCTCAGGTCTTGAGAGTGTACTATGTGCTCCTGAAAGAGCTCATGCTCATGTGCTCTGTGTGTCTCAATCTCCTTCAAATCAGTCAGTCCCAAGGCTCTGGTATATTTGGACAGGTGCATAAGTACTTGGTAGTGTGTTACGGTTTTTGTTGATCTCGTCAAGTCCGGGCTCTGGTCAAGTTGTTGAAGTCTCCATCTATCATCTAAAATGGGGTGTTAGCTGTGAGCAATCTAGGACGCAATGTTTCCAATGTCGCCTAATGTAATCGGGGAGATTCTTAGAAACCTAGTAATGTCAGAGTCTGCCTTCTCCATATTCCTAGTATGTTCCAAAAGCGCCCTCCTTGATCTGCCCGTTGCTTTCTTACATGAAAGTCTGTGTGTTTTCAGGCCATTATCACTGCTCCTCAATATCCCTTAATAAAACCTGCATGAACCAGAGCCACAGTGTGTCCTGTGCCTAAACTTTTACTCGGTGTACCAATTAAGTAGGTTTCTTAATGTAAGACTACATCTGACGCATATCGCCACATGCACTGCACTACATCTCGTTTTAGTTTGTTGCCCAACCCCTTCACATTCCACAAGGGAACCGCACATCTCTCAACCTTGCCACACGACCTCCGTGATGGAGCCTTGTCATGCAATACGCTGAAGCCTGCAGTAGTAGAAGATTACACTTCTTGAACAAAGTCTGAAAGTAAGGAGAATAAGACCATGACTTTCTATGATGGTGGTGCAATGGTCTGTAGCAGAGACCGCACACCTAGAAATCTTCCTGTGAGCCTTCAGGCACTTACCCTCCTTGTCTGTGTGGGACGACCTTGCTTTGCTCTTCAGGGAACCTGTCATCACCAGCAACTGTGTTGGAGGGTTACTAAACGCAAAACCGGACAATCCTTGTTGGCACAGTTCTGGGATGACCAATGATTTGAAAATGGTAGGCTTGAAAGATGGCTTCTTGCACACCTCCTGGGATGCTTGAGACTATGGGCAGAGAAGTTTGAGTCGGAGTGCAGATGCTGCCACCAAAGCATTGATACCCAAATACTCTTGTGAAGGCACTGGCATCACAATGTATAATGCCAGGAAGGACCACATCACTCATAATGGGTCAAGCTCCAGGGCCCCCCCCTCGGCAAGGCACTCTGGACAGAGAGCTCCTGATTAAGCCTGGAGGGGGGCCCTCTTCGTACCGTGCAGGGAGGGCCCCTCAATTTTCGTTACACCAGTGTCTGATCAGTGTCTGGGTTAGTGTCCTGCTCTCCACGACAGACCCCATTGCATGCAGGGGCCTAGTAGACCGCTCCCCAATAAAGAATCGTTCACCTCAGAGGGACCAGCAGATGTAACTGCGACCACAGCTGAGGTTATGTTATGTTATGTTATGTTATGTTAGATTTATTTATATCGCGCATGGCTACCCCAGCAACAGGGCGTCCCAGCGCTGGCGGACATACCTAATTATATTGCGGCCAAATGGAAGTGTAGGTGCCAGATCACCAGGAAATCCTAAGACCCAGGACCACCTCGCCTTCAGGAGACAACTCAAGACCTGGCTGTTCGAGCAGTAGCGGCCCCCTTCCCCCAAGCGCCTTGAGACCCTTCCGGGTGAGTAGCGCGCTATACAAGTGTTATGATTGATTGATTGATTGATTGATTAAGCAGAAGAAAAGAACCAGGTTTTGATGTGCTTTCGGAAGAGAAGATGGTTGGAGATAGTACGTATGCTTAAGGGAATAGAATTCCAAAGTTTAGGAGCGAGATACCTGAAAGACCGGCCACCAGCTCTGCACCTCCGAATCTTGATAGTACATGCCAGAGAGAGGTCCGCAGAGCGGAGAGCCCGCGCTGGAATATAGAAGGAACATAGGCCCTGTAGAATTTGGGGGCCAAGGCGATAAAGCATTTTATGAATTAAGCAAAGGGTTTTGAAGTGTATGCGTTGTTTGACGGGCAGCCAATGCAGCCTGCGCAGAACCTGGAAAGTATGACAACGTTTTGGCAATCCGAACAGAGTGCGAGCAGCGGCATTCTGAGCCCTTTGCAGTCTGTGGAGACTGTCAAATTAGAGCCAAGCATGAGAACATTGCAATAGTCCAGGTGGGACAAAACCATAGCCTGGACAATTGTCTGACGCCTGGGAGGTTCAAAAAACCCTAGGATGGGTTTAAGGGATCAGAGGCGGCCATAGCAAGTGCCAGCCACTCTTTTGGCATGGGATTCAAGAGTAAGTGAATCATCTACAATGACGCCTAGATTTTTCACTTCTTTCTTAGGAATGGGAGGCGGGCCCAGTGTAGGGGGCCACCATTGCTCATCCCACTTCTGAGTATCACTTCCAATAAGGAGAACCTCAGTTTTAGATGAGTTCAACTGGAGGCAATTCTCTGTAAGCCAGCTAGAGATGGCCAGGATGTCTTCCTGGAATTTGGCTCGGTCACCCACGGTGTCATTAGAAAAAGTAAAAATTAATTGCGTATCGTCCGCATAGGAAATGAATTTGATGTTACGTTCCCTGGCCAGTACGGCCAAGGGGCGGACGTATACGTTAAACAACGTGGGGCTGAGAGCGGAGCCCTGGGGGACACCGCAGCCTAAGGGAAAACTGCTTGATGAGTACGGCGGGGCATGGACCTGGAAGGAGCGGTCAGATAGAAATGACACAAACCAATCCAGGGCTCTGTCCCCGACACCGATCTCCCACAGTCTCCTAAGAAGGATCCCATGAGAGACCATGTCAAACGCCGCACTCAAATCCAGCAGAACCACGGCCGCGGTGTTTCCCATGTCCTGTGTCTCCCTTAGCTGTTCCGTAACGGCCAATAAGGCCGATTCGGTGCTATGTTTAGCACGGAATCCATTCTGAGACTCCTCCAAAATCCCATTAGTCTCCAGAAAATCTAGCAAGATGGAATTCACATGTCTCTCCGCCACTTTAGCCAAGTACGGGAGCAAGGAGATAGGTCGGAAACCTTCTGGCTTGGAAGGGTCCAGAGTGGGGTTTTTTAACAGGGGGACAACTTTGGCATGTTTCCAGGTTTTGGGAATCATAGCTGACTGGAGAGATCTGTTAATCAGCTCCCGTCCTTCAATCATGATGGAGTCCTGGAAAAGTTTAAATAGCTCTGGTTTAACCGGGTCTTCTGGGGAACCAGACTTGATTTTTTGAGCCAGGGTTTCCATATCTGTTTGTGAAATGGATGGGAGGGTATGGAGCGAATAGGGAAGGTCCAGAGGGTCTATGTTAGCTCTAGGACTCATCAAAGTGCCACCAGCGTTGAAAGAATGATAAATTCCTTGAACTTTATTAACAAAGAAACAGGCCATTTCTTCGCACTGTAGATCAGACACTATTATAGGATTGTTCCCCTCAGATGGCTTAGTCATCTCCTTCACTAGCGCAAAGATGGTTTTCGCGCGATTAGTGCTGGAGTTGATCAGCTCAGCATAATAGCCAGCTTAGGTCTTTTTTATCAATCTATGGTAGGCCTTGGTGGCAGTTCTAAAATTAGTCTTAGCACAGGAGTCATAAGACCGCCTCCAAATGCGCTCAAGTACTTTACATTGGGTTTTTTTGGCTGAGAGCGCCTCACAGTACCAGGGATGGGATTGTTAGTGCTTGGGCCTTGATATTTTCTTAGGGATAAAAAAATCTAGAGACTCATTAATCCACTCTCTATAGGCTAGATCCGCCTCCTCCATATTACCAGACCAGTCTGGACGGGAGTTTTTTTAGCCTGGCCTCAAATAAGTTACCATCAAGTTTATGCCAGAGGCGTTTCTAGAGAGGGGGAAAGGGCTTCATCCTGGGGCTACCTGGGATCTTAATGTCAATTTGTACCAGAAAATGGTCTGTCCAACTGAGGGGACAGGGGGGAGAAACCATAATTCCCTGGATATTCGAGAACACCGGGTCTAACAGATGGCCTGCCAGATGTGAAGGCCCTTTCACCAGCTGACATAGCTGGCAGGCTGTCAGTGATGGATTTGGACACGCCTTGTCATTGAGCCCTGGCGACTGGTGCAGAAGGTTGATGGGCTAGCCCCAGATGCCCCACTCAAGACTTTTAGAGTAGCATTACAGAAGGATGGACGTGCACCAGGATGTGATGCATTCATTGGGTGAATCTTTGGCTTTCAGTTTTGCACTGGAGGACAGCACGATGGCGAGCACTGTAGTAGGATCAACTAGAGGATGTGGGAGCTCCTTCTGTTCCTTGTTCAAATGATCAGAAGAAGCAGATATGACATCCATTGAATCTACTAGTCCCAATAGTGAGACAGCTACAGGCCGACAGTCTCCTAAAGAGGTGGGCTGCTGTTGTTCGGTTAGACTACTGAGAGTTAAGTGATGCACAAAAGAACAGAGTCCTGCTCCACAAGGAAGTGGACTGGCAAAGTGGAGTAAAGTACTCTTTAATTTGGTGTGCATCCTGTGTAGGGGTGCTGTCCCAAATGGAGAGTGTTCCTCACTTCTTGCCATTCCTGTTGCTTTCTTATTACCCATGCACCCATGCACCCAGTGCGAGGACTGGGATGGACAGCAGAGCTCAGGAATAGTCTAGAGGACTTGAGCCTTTGAGAGATTTTGATAGGCCAATTACATGAGGAGGTGGGGTTGACTCCTTGATGTAAGCCTCCAGAATTAAATGGCCCTGCAACAAAAGCCAAAGGGGCCGGAGGGGGGTAGACTCGACCTCTCAGTAGACTGAGTCTGTAACACTGTGCTCATTAGGAGAGATGGTTTGACCCTTATGTTCCATTGTGGCTACAGAGCTGACGGAACTTAGATCCCAGGCGTTTCACAACATTCTCCTGGACCATGACAACACGATCTGCCTGGAGCGAGTCGTCAATTTCTGGGGGTAGATGGATATTCACCCTGGTCATCTTCTTTTAGATTACTGAATCTGCTTGCATAGATCCCAAAAGTGACGTCCACACGAGAGTGCTCTTTAGGGGTTTCTCAACTACTCCGTCAGCATAAAGGGTACTCATGACTGAGCTGGGTAGCCTATATCTTGTACTCCCCTCACACTCTTCTTCCTGGTGATAAAAAACAATCTCTCTTCTAGGAGCAGCTCTACATGCACAAGAGGCAGCTCAGGAATTACCTCCTAACAAAGGTAACAGATCACAGGTATGCACAGAATGACTACTGAATGAATGAAAGAGGGTTTTGTATAGCACAACGTTCACTCCAAGGAGCATCTTGGCGCTTTTCGGACATCAGCAGAAGGATTTGCAGGGGGAAGGGGGAAAAGAGGGGAGATGCAGTGATAGAGCGTGCAGGTCACCCGACTATAATTTTACCATATGCACACTTGGGCCCATAAATTCAATTTACCATATTTATTAATCGAGTAACCTACACTCTACTACCAGTAACCCAGTTCGTTCCTACCTATTTCCTATGTACCCGACTTACCAATCCTTGTCACAGGTACCTATGATCACAATGGATCAGGGAGCTAGCTGAAAAAGATAAGCAGTCACTAAAATACAATAACATTTATAATATTTGCACTCTTTATAATAACCACAGACTCAGGAAGTTTGAAAACCTTTATCTAGTTGTCGTCAATGTCAGAAAGCATGAAATTCACAGCAAGTAAACTATCAATAACCAAAATCATGAAAATCGGGTAACCATGCAAAAAATAGATTATGCCAACCATTTAGAAGTTTAAAGGGAAGGTAAGAACAGGGAACATGCTAGTAAGATTTTTCAGAATTTAGACTTGGTATGGTGTGTCTAAAGGACGGGAAAAATAGGGAACATGCTAGAATGTCACAGTTTGAGTACTACTAGAAAGTGTGTAAGGCAAAAGAACTTTAAATCGTACTAAAAGATTTGGAAGTAACTATGCAGCTATGAGGGAAAGGAAAAATGGAACACACTAATGATTCAGAGTCATCAATTTAATTTGGCTAAAAGGAGGGTAAAGAAAAGGAACATCTATATTTCATAAACTGTATGTCACCACTTACTTAAAGGATGGGGAAAAATGGAACATGCTAATAAACCGCAAAACGTATGACTTCGTTATTGATCAGGATAGGAAGGGTAAGAAAAAGGAACAATGTGAAATTAAGACTTTAGCTATTTCAAGAAGGGCAAGAAAAGGACGCAAATGTGTTTCCCTCACAGATTTATATTTACCTAGAACTGTGCGGAGACCAACCCTGGCCACGGGTCAGTTAAGGACAGTAGGAACCCCTAGGAATGCAGTCGCCAGTAGGCCAACAGGTGCAGAATGGAAACCCAGGACAGGAAACCAGATTAGGATCAGGACAGGACCCCCAAAGTTGAGACTAGCACCCGCAGTTCAGTTGCAACGCCTGCGCTACACCCTCTTTGCAGCTATCAGTCAAAACCCCAAATGGGTTATCGAATTCCCCAGCAAAGTGATTAGCCAGCTCTTAAGGTTCTCAAACCCCGAATGGGTCTGTGATTCTGTCTGACAGAGTGCTCCACAGCACCTCTGTTTCTCGATCAGCTATTGAGTACGTTGGGTCAGTGACAGGTCAGCTATTCGGACAAGTCAGACAATTTCTCTAGCTAACCTAGGCTAGTTATACTGTTTTCGGGTCAGTGTACCACCCCCTAAATGTTGCAAGTGTAAGTATCCCCAATTTCGATTGGGCAAAGGAGAGGACAGGTCATCACACCTCCCAGGATTTGACTTTCTCAAGCCCCTCATTAGAATCTTTAATACCCGCCTACCAAATTTCAGGTTCACATGATGATTTCAGTTTGTGAAACAATGGACAGTCTATTTACAAATACATTGTAGTCTTTTGACTTCTTCTTAGTAGGGTCAAGCGTGAGTTCCCAGGCACATCTTAGCTGGTGCTTCTGTCTGGCTTGCATTCAATGACACAGAGTTCATTCTGGCTGTGGACTGTCATGCGCAGAAAGGATTTTCAAAATGGAGTATTCCCGTCCCTCATGCCCAAGGATTACGATACATGAAAAGTAAATAGAAACAGTTTTAGAGCATAGAAAAAAATGAATGCACTGTATACCATGAATCCCTATATTACTCCCATTATTTCATACTAATTATAGCCTTAATAAATAATGCAGAACGAACAGCATAGCAAAAGCATCGCTGCAAGCTTCAGGCATGTGAGGACACTAAGCAGCCATCTTAGTTCTACTGCGCAAGTGCAAAGAGTTTCCCACCATAACTGCGAGTACGTCACGTCACATGGGTATGACCGACGCATGCGCAGAAGAAAGTCCTGCGTAACAGCAGCCATCTTAAGTAGCAAGCGTATTAGGATTAATAAACACATAGGCAAGCGTCTCTCGGACACCCAAAATGTCGAAATAAGGGGCAAATTAATAGACAAACAGGTTGATTAATAAGTTAAAGTTATTTGAGGTTCATGATTACAAGCAACGCCCTTTACGTGCAAATCCTTGCTCCATCAATCCCCTCTTTGATGATATTTTATATCATCACAAATTAATGGAACCAGATGCCAACTTTTCACATTTTACCCAGTTTAATCTCTTCAAACATTCTAGTCAGCTTTTTCTCAGTATCTTTGTTAGGGTGAGAATTTTTCACCCTTTTATAAATTTGATTATTTAATTCTTCTAATTCAAGCTCATCAACATTTCTCTTCACTCCTCGCTTGTTCACAGTATATTTCTCTTTGTGTTTTCGACATTTGCAGCAAATTATTATTATGAACACTACTAACCCTATTCCCGCTATTGGCATCAGTATTTTGCTCACAAGACTTTTACCTAAGTTAGAAAACCAACTACCTACAGCGGAGAGACCATCAGTAAGTCTCTTCCAGGCACTGTCAACCTCCAGTGGTTTGAGCTCTTTTTCCAAATTTGTAATGTTTCTCACATATCCTTTAATTTCCACACTTTTGTCAGCTATGTAAGTGCAACAATGTTGCGCTTTCAACATTCTGCAGACTCCACCCTCTTTTGCCAACAATGTATCAAGAGCAAGTCTGTTTTGTAAAACCATTGATCTGATCGCAACCATTTCGGTATTGACCATCAGGAAACCCCCAGCAGTGTCAGTTGATAACCGATCCACTACTGTAGATAATTTGCAAATTCTGTGTGTGTTCAGAGCCACTCCCACTGTAGGTATCAATGCACTAAAAATATCACCTACTATTTCACCAACACTTTCTCTTTTACTACGTTCTAATTCATTAGTGCTTTCAGTGCTTCCAGTGATTTTCCCCACATGGTATATCTTAGGGAAGACAATACCAAAATAACAGCTCCCGTACCAATGGTCGGGCAATTTGAAATAAGCCTTGTTCTCACATATATAATAAATTCCAGGAAACACAGGCACTGACCCATCTTTGAAACCTCAACCCCCAATTACCTTGTAATTGTGTTCACATTCACTGGAACCAATGAATATATTGTTATAATAACTGGTTCTTTCTCTTTGAAGACAAATTTTACCTTTCTTTTCGAAATCCAGCAACATAGCAGCATTAGCCTTACCATTTGAGGTGCTCCCTATGCTTTCAGCCCATTCGGGAATTTTCTGATTCTTGTCTTTTGCTTTCTTTTGGAAACTTTCTCTTCTTTTCTCTACCATGTTCAGAAACATTTTCTCTTTTTCGTGTAATGAACAGGTCAGGTTATCTTTGTGTGCGTCATCTATATTTATTTTACCTACAGTTAGAAAGTAGTCACTCATGTATTTAGCTACATCTATAGTTGTATGTACAGGGTTTAGGTTTCGTCGCACAGGAAGTTCAGAAAATATCACATCAAGATTTGAGTAATAATACTGTAAAGGTCCTCTTCTATAAAATAAACTAGTTGGAATACTACAGGAGATTCCATAGGTTAGTGGCAAGTGGTGGTACGTCACACCTTCAGCAACCGAAGTGGGCAGCTTCATACAGACATAACAGTCGTCTATTTCCATAGCTTCTACATAATGTACTAACAGGTTTGCGAAAACATTAAATGAGTTTTGTTCTTGATTTTATTGTAATGTAATCCTTCCTCATCTGGTGCTTCCAAGTCTAATTTTGTTTGCTTAAGGCTAAGTGTCTTCTCTGGTGCATCTACTCTTTGTGGTGTATTTCTAGTGTGTAATTCTACAGTGTCTTCTGGTAGGTGATTATTTGGGTACAGGTTCGGGGTTTTACTCATCATAGAAGGAATGGCTATTGTTAGTCCTATCCAAAGTATCAGTACTATTGCTACACTACATAAACATACTTGGCAGCCTGTTTTTAAACAACCTCGTCTCGGTCTCCCATTCACAGAAGAATCTGACATTTTTGACTCAAAAGAAGCTTCAACCCCTCTTTGTGACTTTGTACAACTTGCTTACTCGAGCAATTTTTCAGGTGGGTTTCACTTCTTCTTCGGCCTCGTCAACAATCAATTCTTCATCACTTTCGTCACTTATTTCCAGATTTTCAAATTCTTCCAATACAAAGTAAGTCCACTCAGGACTCTGATACTTGTTATTCAGTCTTTTTATTCGAGCACTTCTTTGCTTTGGTTTAATTACAGCTCGATCAGTTTGACTTGAGACTTCATTTATCTGTTCAGGTTCTTCATTTATTGTCTTTAGTCGCAGTCTCAGTCTTTTTACAAATCTAGGTACTGATTCACCTTTTCTGAGTCTTTTAACTGGCACTGTGTCTTGGCTCTCTTCAAACCCTCTTTTATTTTCGTTTAGTTGTGGCACATCTGCTTCAAGATCATCTTCTGTAGTTTTCCCTAACTGACTAGGTCCAGGTCTTTCATCAGTTTCTTCTGCCTGGTCCCTAAACTGGCCTTGTTCAGGTGTATACTGATTTTGGCTTTGGTTTGTTTCGTTTTCTTCTTCCTGAACACAATTGTCTATTCCTATCTGGTCCTGTTCAAGCTCTTCGAACTCTTGATTTGCTTCCGCTTGAACTTCCTCCCTAATTTCTATCTGTCCCTCCTCTGGCTCAGGAGTTCTTGGTGGAGTGTCAATTACATGTTCTCTCCCTATCTGGTCCTCCTCAGAATCAGATTTGACTTGGATTTCCATGATCTGAGTGTCTTCCTCTTCACCTGTCTCATCCTCACTATCCCACTGTCTATCTAAATAGATTTGCCTTCTGGTTCTTATAGGTCAGGTCGATTATTGGGACCCAATCATCTTGAATGGAGCTCGGTTGTTCTTCTTCAGCTACTTCAGGACCGATTTCTTGGGACCCCTCAGCTGCACAACCTTCAGCCTCTGTTTCTTCAGGTTCAGTCACTTTCTTCGTGTGGCTGGCATGGATCCAGCGAGGTACTCCTGCACACTTCACAGCTGTGGTGGTTACCAGAATTACCTGACGTGCCTTACCCCACCTTGGTGCAAGACAATTTTTCCGAGTATGTTTCTTAATCACGACCCAGTCACCTGGATTCAGATCATGCGCTGGAGTCGTTGGCCTGGCGACAGCGTCTTCCCCAACCTGGTGAGAGATAGAACGCACTTGGTCAGCCAGTTCTTTGCAGTATTCTAGCACCAAATCATCAGATATGCTTATCAGTTCGTATCCTGGCACCCATGCTTGCCGCATTGCTCTTCCCATCAATATCTAGTGAGGACTCAACCCCGTTTTTCGGTCTGGAATACTTCTGAGTCCCATCAACACAAGTGGCAAAGCATCAGGCCATTCCAATTGAGTGTATTTACACATTTTTCCCAATCTTGCTTTAATTGTGCCATTCAGTTGTTCTACTACTCCAGGAGCCTCTGGGCGATATGCACAGTGCAGTTTTTGCGTCATTTTGAATGCTTCCCAAATCTGCTTTATTATTTCATTTTGGAAATTACTTCCTCTGTCAGATTCAATTGTGACTGGAAAACCGTACCTAGGTATGAGTTCCCTAAGTAATAGTTTAGCTACCGTGATGCTGTCATTTCTACGTGCAGGGTAAGCTTCCACCCATTTTGAAAACAGGCAGACAATGACAAGTAGGTATTTCATTCCTTGACAAGGGGGCAACTGAATGAAGTCATGTTGTAGTCTAATAAAAGGGCCTTCTGCCTTTCCAATCTTTCCTGGTAACACTTCCGTTTTCTTTCCTGGGTTAAATTGCTGACAAATCAGGAACCTTTGGCAGAGTGCTTCTCCTACGTTTCTGAATTTCGAATTAAACCATGTTTGACGGAACATGCGAATCATGGCGTCTCTGCCTAAATGTGTATCTCCATGTATCAACCTAGCCATAGGAGCAAGCAGACAGTCTGGCAACACAGGCATACCATCAAGGTAAACAATGACACCATCTTCATCTTTCCTCTGACAACCAAATGTCCTCCAATTTTCCTTTTCCTTTGCCTCTGCTGCATTCTACAAGTCTCTCACCTCCTCCCATGTGTTTATTCCTTCTAGCATCATAAGTTGGCAGCTGTTTCCGTTTCCCCCCACCCTTTTGTTAATAGCTATTTTGTATTTTGCACAATGTTAAGCTAACTGATCAGCATATCGATTTCCTGCTGTCATGGTATCATTGCCAGATTTGTGAGCAGCACACTTGACCACAGCCAATTCTTTTGGTAACTGGATTGATTCCAGTAAATCCTGTACGTATTTTCCATTTCTGATAGGGGTGCCTGAAGAAGTCAGGAACTCCCTTTGCATCCATAATTGGCCAAAGCCGTGCACAACCCCATAACCATACTGGCTATCAGTATATATGGTTATCTTCGAGTTCTTCCCAAATTTACAAGCTCTTGTCAAAGCAACCAATTCAGCTATTTGTGCAGACTTGACTCCATGTAAATAGGATGCTTCTACTGGACCTCCCACTGTGCATACTGAATAAGCAGCGCTTAGGCCTCCTTCCTCATGTCTCAGACACGAGCCATCTACAAATAACTCATAATCTTCATCAGTTAAGGGTACTTCCTTTATATCTGGGCGTGGTTTTGTACTAAACTCGGTCAAATCAATGCAGTCATGTTCAATTTCCTCCCTCACTTCTGCTGCAAATTAATTAGGCAGTAAGGTAGCTGGATTCAGAATATTACATCTAGCAATGGTCACATTTCCTGCACCTACAAGGATTCTTTCATACTTAGGCAGCAGACTTGGTGTGAGATACTGAGTTTTAGTTCTTGTCAACAAGATCACAACATAATGTGGAACATACACAGTTACTGGATGTCCCATCACAATGGACTCACTCTGTTCAAGACTCATGCAGGTTGCAGCTACAGCTTTCAAACATCCAGGTAATCCAGCTGCTACTGGGTCCAAGGTGGAAGAAAAATATGCCACTGGACGTCGTGTTAAACCATGAATTTGGGTCAGGACTGAAAGTGCACAATTGTCTCGTGTATCACAGAAAAGTGCAACATTTTTTGAATAGTCAGGCATTCCTAATGCAGGAGCTGTACACAGACATTCTCACAATTTTACAAAATCAGTCATGCTTTCGTCATCCCATTCCACAGGATCTTTTGCTCCTTTCTTTGTCATTTTTATCAATGGTCTTGCTAGGACTGCAAATCCCACAATCCACTGCCTACAGTATCCTACAACTCCTAGAAACATTCTGATTTCTTTCTGAGTGTTTGGCAATTCCATGTTTCGAATTATCCTAATTCTTTCTGTGGTAACTTTCCTGATACCTCTCTCTATCTGGTGCCCCAGATATTTTACTGATGAGGTACAAAACTGCAGTTTTTCTGGCGACACTTTATGTCCTCCTTCACCTAAATGGTTCAGCAAGGCAATGGTGTCGACAACACAGTCTTTCCTGCTCTTAGACGCCACCAAGAGGTCGTCTATATTTTGCACCAGGACTGATTTTCCAGGCAATACCAGAGTTTCAAGGCACTTTTTCAAAATTTGATTAAAGATAGAAGGGCTTTCTGTGTACCCCTGAGGAACACGATTCCAGACGTAGACATGGCTGTCGAATTCAAATGAGAAAATAAATTTGCTGTCTGGATGCAATGGAATCGAAAAGAATGCATGACACAAGTCAATGACTGTAAACCGTCCAGCATTCCATGGTATCTGGTATAGAATCACTGCAGGGTTTGGCACAACAGGACAGCAAGGAACAACTATTTTATTAACTTTGCACAGGTCCTGTACGACCCTGTACTTACCACTAGGTTTCTTTATGCCAATTATCGATGAGTTACAAGGACTCCTCAACAATTCTTGTAAAATGCCTGCTTCTAGCAACCGTTTGATTTCAATAGCAACCCCTGCTTTTACTTCTGCACTCATTTTATACTGTTTGGGTAGACTGCATCTTCTTTTATGGCTATTTTAATTGGGTCAACATTTGCCATTAATCCTACATCTTTTCCAGTAAAATCCCATACCTCCTGTTTCACTGTCTGTTGGAGCTCTTCAGGTAAGTCTTGTATTGTCAGTCTTTTAATTTCTGAGTCGGGTCTTGCTAACATTAATTTGTATATTCCGTCTTCATCTGGGGTCTGAATTTCAACACCATTTGGAGTGCAAAAGATGGTACAGTTCATTTTGCACAACAAATCTCGTCCTAATAGGTTACAGGACTGGAATCACAAACAACAAACCTATGCATTTCTTTAAAATTCACAATTTTAATCTCCATAGGTTCTGTAACTGGGGTACTAAATAGCCGAGAGGGGTTGGTTTGGAACGTCTGCTGTTCTCACAGTAGAACGGGTAGCACCAGTGTCCAACAGAAAGGTGACGTCATTTCCTTCAACGTTTCCTTCAATGTATGGCCCTGACTGGTCCACCGGCAAGGAGGCGCCAAGCACGCACTCCTCGTCCTCCCCCCTCAGGCACCGTCAGTAGGTGTCGTCAAAGAGAAAAGTGTAATTTAACAAAAACTGTGAAGTTGCTGCATTTCTATCCTCCCTTCCTTCCCAAGCTTCAGTGTCTTCACTCTGTTGTGCTTTGCTCCTGTAATTTGGCCTAGGTGTACGAGGCAACTGATTCTGTTTTACCTGCTGCTGGGTCTTCCGTGGAGTCTCATTCTGCGTCTGTGAATTCAAATCATTAATTTGCACATTACCATTCTGTACAGCCTTACACTCGTCTCTCCAGTGTCCTATCTTTCCGCACCCGTGGCATAGAAATTTCTTCCTTGCCTCTTCTGGGCTCATTTTTACTCTCGGCTTTTCCCCACCCCCAGGGCCCTGACTCTGATTACTAGTCATTTTATTCAGCTGCTGTTCTTGGTGCTCTGCTAATTTCACCTGTGCCCACATGACCTTTTCTTTTAATTCTTTTCGTTTATCTTCCAGCTCATCTTCACAGTATTTAGCATATTTAAGGACTTCATCAATAGGTTTAGCTTGCCAGCAGATTTTATTGTCTTTGATCCACTGTGAAATTTCAGGCCTTAACCCTAACACAAATCGATAAATGAAATGGGTCATGTCCTTCATCTCAATATTATCCAGGCCACTGTATGTCTTGAACACCTGTAACAGTCGCTCATAATATGAGTGTACAGTCTCATCACGATTCTGGGTAGTTCTATCTATTCGGGTCCAATCAGTTTCTTTTGCAGGCACCTTTCCTTTCAGATACAACATTACCTGGTTGTACTTCCTCATCACATCCCCTGAAGGAGCCCTTGTCTTTGGGTCTCTCGGGAACTCTTCACTAGGCCAATCAACAGCAATTTTACATTCTGTCCATAAATCTACGGGAACTACAATGTCAAAGAAACCATCTAGATCAGTGTTTCCCAAACTGTGGTCCGCGGACCCCCAGGGGTCCGTGACACATTCCCAGGGGGTCCGTAGGCAACAGTTTTAAAAGCACAGAAACGTTTCTTGTATAATTAGCAGCCTTCCAGTAACAATAAAAGTGTCAAGAGAATGCCAGTGATTAATGCACCTGCTGGAGCTGAGGAGAGTTTTGTTCAGTGGCAGCTTTGATTGAACTAATGTAACACAGAGGGTTAATGTGCCTACTGCAAAGAACGTGTATCATGCATCTTAAAAAGCAGTATTTTATGTGCATAGGTTCGTGGTTACTGCTTTTGTCACAGAAATTCTTTTGTTACTGTGCACTTCATAAGTGACAATCATAATCTAGCAGACGGACCTATAAACTGTCATCAAAGAGCTGCTTGAAAACTGCATGGTACAAGTTATTAACTTATATTTTTTCCCCAGTTATTCATTATCCTGATGCTGCTAAAAATATTTATTTGGGTGGAAATGCATTTTTAATGTTAAAGTCAGTGCTAGCCACTGTGTTATGTTCTGAATCCTGAGTTTGTGCTTTTCCAGACCAAGCACTCTTTAAACATTTTATATACACACTGATTTACATGTATGATTCAATGTCTCTATATGTGTGTGATGTAAAGTGCTCTAACACCCTACAATGGTAAGAGAGATGCTATAAGACAAATGAAATACATGTGACAGAGAGCCTATTACTTCAATATAAAATACTAAGTGCCAGATGTAGGATCTGTTTTTATATGCGCAAACGGGTTCGCGAACCCGTTTATGCATGCAAAAAAATATTGAGCCATGTACATAGCCTATTTTGCGAGTCGCAATTTGTTTGCGACTCGCTAAATAGGTTTTGCAACTTGCTATTTGGAAGGGGCATTCCCTTCCAAATAGGGAGTCTCAAAACCATGTACAAATGTTTTGCGGTCACAAAACAGTCGCAATTACCACCTACTTCAAGTAGATGGTAATGCATTCGCAAATGGAAAGGGGTCCCCAGGGGACCCCTCCCCCTTTGCAAATGCATGCAAAATTATTTTTAAAGGGCAGGCAGTGGTCCCAGGGACCTGCCCTTAGAAAATGAAACGAAAATGTTTCATTTACTTTTTTATTTTAAATGCATGGTAAACAGGCTGCATTTTTTTTTAAACTGCTTTATTTAAAAGCAGTCCGAGACATGGTGGCCTGCAGAGCCCAGCAGGCCACCATCCCTGGGAGGGCTGGCATTCACAATGGGCTCGCAAATTGCGAGAGGCTCATTAATATTAATGAACCTTGCAGTTTGCGACCCCATTGGGAATCCCAAACAGTGTTAAACACACTGTTGTACATTTCATTTAGCGACTCGTAATGTGTCGCCAATTGCGAGGCGCTAAATGAAATGGTCGTACATCTGGCCCCAAAAACCTTAGTACTTTGAGTATTTGTTTTGTGTGCACACGTGTGTATTTTTTTAGAATTACTGTTTTAATTTTGAAATTTAACTCATACAAATTGCTTGGGGGTCCCCGGCTTCCAATGGTGACTCAATGGGAGTCCCCAGGAGTCAAAAGTTTGGGAACCACTGATCTAGATCTTTCAGGAGGCATTTTTTAACTTTCACAAATCTCTCGACCTGTCTGTACCATTCTACAGGTTTTTCTCGTAACGTTGGGAAGTCATTCGTAAAGGACACAATATCCTGTCGGGACCATGGAACGTACATATCCTCCACCTGGCACTTCTTGCATAGGATATAATTTTTCCATCTTTTCTGCTTCTTTTAAAACATATTCAGATGTCATTTGCTTTGAACTACTATCTTCATTTTTCTTGGCCCACCTGGCTTTCCATTTTTCTAAATCTCCCCATTTTTGTAACAGGTTTAACAATTCTCTGATCTGTACCTTTTTTCCCCCCCGACACATTCATGTTCTCTAAATCTTTGTCTGAGAATTCTGCTCTATAGGGTTTCTGCAACACTTTAGATCGGCTAATGTCTATTCCCATGCTAGCTGCGGTGTCTACTAATTTCTCATAGTACACCCTGGTATTTCGGGTAAGGCTTTTACAGAGGAATAATAATTCCTCTTCACTAAGGGTGTTTAGTCTGTCCAATCCTACATTCCCAGCCATCAGTTCCTCCAATTCTATTCTCAATTTGTATATATCTAATTGTTTCGGCTGCGGATTTGGCTTCTCTAATTCTCCGGTCCATCTGTCGATTTCTTCAGGAGTCACTACCGTAGCACTTCTAGTACCGGAAGATGACTCAATGTGAACCTCTCTTGAAGAAAAAGGAGTGTTATTTCTCTGTGAACTCCCTTCTGGTTCCCTTATCGGTAAATCCATCAAGGAAATCACAGATTCACATTCACATGCCTGATCGTCTATTATCAAAGGCTCTTTTCTCGGCTGTACTACAGTTGGAGTTATAATTGGAGTTTTCAGACTACTTTGCTTATCCCCGTACAAAGGAATAACTGGGCCAATAGTTACTGGAATTGTCAGAGCTTCAGGACTTGTATTTAATTGGGAGATTTTCTGAATTAGTTCTGTTCTTTGTTTAACTAAAGCCTCTCGTTCTCTATCCTGCAATATTTTATCCACGGAGGTTTCATGTACTACCTGCGGAATTAAAGGAGGATTATAACTCGGGGCACTTGGATTTGTCATACTTGGTCCCTCACCATAATTAGGTTTCAGGAATGGGTTTCTCGTGCTTAGGGATCTTTTTTTTTTTTTTTTTTTTTGAAAACCTTTATTTCGTAGTATTGGCAAACATATACGGGCCCACAACCATCCGGCCGGCCACCACATCTTGCAGGTCAAAGCAGCAATTGAAACGGCGACTCGGAAACAAATGAGAACAAAGCATAAACATTCCACAGTACACCAGGGACATAGGTAAGCCCGAGAAGCAGGATAAATAAAGGTTTACATTTTAAATTTATAGTATAGTGTAAAAATTAGGAGTTGAGGAGGATCGAAGTCCATACAAAGTGTCCAAAACAGAAACGGGCGAGCGATATCGACAGAGATCCAGCAAGCCATAGGATTAATACAAAATGGCGGCGTATCGAGAATACAAAAGGATGTACATTCCCACAGCACTTCACTCGCTAGTCACCACCCACCCCGCAGCGATCCCACCCAGCACCCAAAGGGAGGCAGAAAAGAAGAATAAAGAAAGGAAGAAAAGGCCCATAGAAACCAAAAAGGAATAAGGAAAACGCTTTCCCCCCACCCTACACGCATGCAGAGGCTACGGCCACCCCCCCCCAGCAGCGTGCCTGTCGCCCCGAAAAGACCCAAAATATAGAAATAAGAAAGAGAAAAGAAAAAGGGAATCGGTGAAGCTCGGAGGAGGGCTAAACAGTTGGAAACAAAACCATAGACACATTTAACCCAGCAGCCCAACCCCCCCCGGCCCCGGTACCCAAAGCAGAACCAACGGCTAACTCCCCAGTCCAGGTAACATTATCCAATCGAAAACAGGCAGCAGAAGGCAAAAAAGGAGAAAAAACAGCGTCAACCTTGTCCCCTTCGGTCGAGCACGACGACGAGGTACCATCGCAGCGTAACCCTCGCGGATGGAAAAAACAGACAAAACGACGGCCACAATAAAGAGCTCTGTCCACCAAGGTCCGTCCACTTCAATGTCCCACGGTCGTCGGCTGAACAAATCAGGAACCCTCGAAGAGCGATCAGCCAAGACAAGAGCACTAAAGCCAGGATAGGGCAGAGAAACAAGTCGGTAGTACACACAGGATTTGCTCGGCATAGCGTCCAAAAATCATCCCCCAGCCAGGGCCCCAGCACAGACAGCGCACTCCATTGTAGCCTAACCATGACAGGCAATATTACAGCTGGGTGCTCCAAGGCTTCCACGCAGAACTGGGGAAGCGCAGCCCGGCAGTTGAGCACAGGGTGTGGCGAAGCGAACGGCACAGTGAAACCCCTTCGGCAAGTTGGGGGCTCCACGGACAGAATGGCGTCAAGGCGGTCCCCCAGGTCCCGAGCAGTGGTAGATAGGGCAGTCCGCAAAGTACTCAAAGCGCTCATAACATCATCCAACGTGAGAGACGCCACAGGTGAGGTAGATGCAGCAACGTCCCGCACGCGGGGCACACCCGAACAGGTCTGATTCCAACCCCGGTCAGAGACATCCATCTTGAATAGTCAGCCAGCACTCCGCAGAGCCAACAATATCGGGGGCCCAGGGGTCACGCAATCCGGTAGAACACCGCACTCATTTGCGGTGCAGCGCCAGTCGCCATGTACACCAGCAATGCCGCCCCGTGTCGGTAGATGCAAGTGTCGAGTGCGCGGTCCAAGATGGCACCCACAGCGTTGCTGGAAAACAAAGAGGCATCAAACGTCGGCTACCGGCTGGGGGAAGGACACATTGTAGCACTGGTCGCAAAAAACAGTGTTGCAAGCGTGGAGGGAGCCAAGCGGGATGAAACGTTGCGGCGTGAGGAGCAGTACAGCAGCCGCTCCCCGCCAGTCGACCGTCGGAAGTGAGCACGGTTGTGGCACTCAGGATCGGCCGCCCTCACCGAACAAAGACGGGGACGCCGCCATCACGCCCAGAACGGGACAAGGACGTTTCTCTGCCTCCGCTGTAGTAAACACGCCGGGGAGTGCACCGTTGGCATCAGGACAGTCTCCCGAGTCCGAAACATCTGCGCGGGGACAGGATAACAGGCAGGATCAGTAGCCCTCCGGAGGGAAAGCGAGAGGGTCGGCGGAGCCGAGGGATCAGGCGGCCATCATGGTTGCAGGCTAAGCTCCTCCTCCGTGCTTAGGGATCTTGGTTCCTCATTCTAAGGTGGTGGATTCTTCATTAACAAATCCTCCAGATAATCATCGTCTGAATCACCCGTGGTCATTAAATGTTTGGTTTTCTCTGTCCTTTTCCCTCCCATGGGCTCTTCTACTGTTAATACAGGGTACAGTCCCTCTACCATCATGTTCTGTCTCCATTCTTTAATTCCTTTCTCTCGGGTCTCTTTTTGTACCTCAGATAAAATTTAGCTAACCCTTTGTCAATTCTGGGTCTGTCTCGCTCAAAAGCCTCTATTTCCCATTCTTCTAAGGCCTCATATTGCGTTAGTCTAGGTCTGGGATGTAAATCATTCATTCGGGTTCTCAAATTAAACAAAATTCTCCCATTAAATGTCCCTTCTAAAGGAAATGCCAAAATTCCGTCATCTTTAGTATATTCTACCCAATTTTCTAACCATACACAAGCATGGTAGACTCTGTCAAACATCATAAATGATGCGGTAGTATTTGGTGGTGGAATAATAACTCCTTCTCTAGTTTTGATGGGTTTGTCTTTCTTGAAGTTATTCTTTACTTTGTCTACAAATGTCATTTTTCTCTTGTTTCCGTACATAATGTTATATCTAGCTGATTTCCACTGATCCCTCGCAAAACCTTGATATCTTGGATCAGGTCGAGTCTCTGGATGAGTTGGATACCACATATACTTTTTCGCTAATTACTTTTGTTTACCAAATCACTTCCAATACAAAAGCGTCTTTTAATTTTCTACTACCAATCAAATGTGCGATTTCAAACAATTTTGACCAATGGGTGTGCGGCTTTCCTCGTAAACGGGTTCCCACGCTCCTGTGCTCACCCCTCCTTTACAATGCCATCACAGCTACACACCCGCTGTCTCGACCAATACCAGCACGGCACTGAGTGACGTCAGCGCAGCTCCGCAACTGACTCCCTCCTTCACAAGGTATCGTAAATTAAATTCTTTATTTAAAGTGCAAGTGCTCTGTTTAATTTACAACGCAAAAACATTCGCCACTGTACTCGAGTGTCTAGAAAGAAAAGATTTGTTTCACTGCAAGTAAATCCCTTCTGTTTACTTTTCATATACTGCGAGTAGATCCCTTCTGCCTACTCTTCACACAAGCATTAGAGAACCTGCTACTCCTTCGACTCATACACTCTGGGATATATACTAAGTCAAAAGTTTCACCAGCGAACCCCTTTGCTAACAATCAAGCTCAGATGAACCTGCTACTCCTTCCGTGCGACCCTTACTACGTTATATCACAATAGAAGTTTTGCCAGCGAACTCTTTGCTATCATTTATTCATACATTTATACAGAAAACCCTAATTAGTGCTTCCAGTTCTGCCCAACCTGCACCAATTTTCCTCGACGTAAGTGACCTCTATGCGACGTGGCAACTATTCTACCACTCGCAATTCTGCCCCCGGGGATTCCAGACAAACATGTAACAATCACTAACGAGTTTTGTTAGAACACAGATCAACAAAGCAGCATCTCAGAGAAAATCTTTAAACATTTTATAACATTTCAAACAATAAAACACTTTTTCCACTTGATCGATCGATTCTTTATTTAGCAGCAAGTTTTTAATTTTTTCACAGTTAGCAGCAGTTTACCTACCTACCTATCTTTACCTAGTCCCTAACCATCCCTCTGCTACCAGAAAATTACTGATAGAGCACGCCGGTCACCCGACTATAATGTTACCATAGGCACACTTGGGCCCATAAATTCAATTTACCATATTTATTAATCGAGTAACCTACACTCTACTACCAGTAACCCAGTTCGTTCCTACCTATTTCCTATGTACCCGACTTACCAATCCTTGTCACAGGTACCTATGATCACAATGGATCAGGGAGCTAGCTGAAAAAGATAAGCAGTCACCAAAATACAATAACATTTATAATATTTGCACTCTTTATAATAACCACAGACTCAGGAAGTTTGAAAACCTTTATCTAGTTCTCGTCAAAGTCAGAAAGCATGAAATTCACAGCAAGTAAACTATCAATAACCAAAATCATGAAAATCGTGTAACCATGCAAAAAATAGATTATGCCAACCATTTAGAAGTTTAAAGGGAAGGTAAGAACAGGGAACATGCTAGTAAGATTTTTCAGAATTTAGACTTGGTATGGTGTGTCTAAAGGACGGGAAAAATAAGGAACATGCTAGAATGTCACAGTTTGAGTACTACTAGAAAGTGGGTAAGGCAAAAGAACTTTAAATCATACTAAAGGATTTGGAAGTAACTATGCAGCTATGAGGGAAGGGAAAAATGGAACACACTAATGATTCAGAGTCATCAATTTAATTCGGCTAAAAGGAGGGTAAAGAAAAGGAACATCTATATTTCATAAACTGTATGTCACCACTTACTTAAAGGATGGGGAAAAATGGAACATGCTAATAAACCGCAAAACGTATGACTTAGTTATTGATCAGAATAGGAAGGGTAAGAAAAAGGAACAATGTGAAATTAAGACTTTAGCTATTTCAAGAAGGGCAAGAAAAGGACGCGAATGTGTTTCCCTCACAGATTTATATTTACCTAGAATGGTGCGGAGACCAACCCTGGCCACGGGTCAGTTAAGGACAGTAGGAACCCCTAGGAATGCAGTCGCAGTAGGCCAGCAGGTGCAGAATGGAAACCCAGGTCAGGAAACCAGATTAGAATCAGGACAGGACCCCCAAAGTTGAGACTAGCACCCACAGTTCAGTTGCAACACCTGCGCTACATCCTCTCTGCAGCTATCAGTCAAAACCCTGAATGGGTTATCGAATTCCCCAGCAAAGTGCTTTGCCAGCACTTAAGGTTCTCAAACCCCGAATGGGTCTGTGAGTCTGTCTGACAGAGTGCTCCGCAGCACCTCTGTTTCTCGATCAGCTATTGAGTGCGTTGGGTCAGTGACAGGTCAGCTATTCAGAATAGTCGGACAATTTCTCTAGCTAACCTAGGCTAGTTATACTGTTTTCGGGTCAGTGTACCACCCCCTAAATGTTGCAAGTGTAAGTATCCCCAATTTCGATTGGGCAAAGGAGAGTACAGGTCATCACACCTCCCAGGATTTGACTTTCTCAAGCCCCTCATTAGAATCTGTAATACCCGCCCACCGAATTTCAGGTTCACGTGATGATTTCAGTTCGTGAAACAATGGACAGTCTATTTACAAATACATTTCATCCTCTGGCTGTGGACTGTCAAGCGCAGAAAGGATTTTCAAAATGGAGTATTTCCGTCCTTCATGCCCAAGGATTACGATACATGAAAAGTAAATAGAAACAGTTTTAGAGCATAGAAAAAAATGAATGCACTGTATACCATGAATCCCTATATTACTCCCATTATTTCATAATAATTATAGCCTTATTCATTAATGCAGAACGAACAGCATAGCAAAAGCATCGCTGCAAGCTTCAGGCATGTGAGGACACAAAGCAGCCATCTTAGTTCTACTGCGCAAGTGCAAAGAGTTTTCCACCATAACTGCGAGTACGTCACGTCACATGGGTATGACCGACGCATGCGCAGAAGAAAGTCCCGCGTAACAGCAGCCATCTTAAGTAGCAAGCGTATTAGGATTAGTAAACACATAGGCAAGCGTCTCTCGGACACCCAAAATGTCAAAATAAGGGGCAAATTAATAAGACAAACAGGTTGAATAATAAGTTAAAGTTATTTGAGGTTCATGATTACAAGCAAGGCGCTTTACGTGCGAATCCTTGCTCCATCAGCAGCAAGAGGTTGGTGGAGAGGATCATATTAGCGACAGAATTTGATGATCTGGGGTACAAAGATCCAGGTTTTTAGGAGCTTCCTAAAAGTGGATTCGTTCCGGGTGTGCCTAAGTTGGGTAGGCAGGATGTTCCAGGCCTTTGTACCAAGTGCTGCCAAGGTTTTGCCTCCCCGGGTTTTCATTTTAAAGTTGGGGATGGTGAGAAGATTTTCTGATGTAGACCGCAAGGTTCGTTTGGTTTTGTAGGGCCTTATTTTGCCTCTCAGGTATCGTGGGCCGGTTTCCTTTATTGCTGTATTTGTATTTGTATTTGTACTGGGTTTTATATCGCGCCAAATCACCGACAGGTCTCAAAGCGCTACTAACCAAGTGCAGCTACAAGAGGCAAGATGAAAGTAAGAGAGATTGTAGATCTAATAACCAAACTAGGATGTAAATGCGTCTTTGAAGAGTAGAGTCTTCAAAGACTTCCTGAAGTGGAGGAGGTTGGACTCTCTGCGAAGCACCTCCGGTAACTTGTTCCAGATGATCGGAGCCTGAACTGAAAAGGATCTGCCTCCTTTAGTTGCCAGCTTAAAGCGTGGGCAGGACAGCAGGAAAGAACCGGAGGATCGCAGGGCGCGCTTAGGTTCGTATAACTCAAGTCTCTCTTTTATATAGGCTGGCGCCTGTCCATGGATTGCTTTGTGGCAGATACACATGCTCTTAAATTCAACTCTTTGCACCACAGGCAACCAATGAAGCCTGTAGAGCAATGGGGAAGCATGAGTCCGCCTTGGCACACCAAATATCAGGCGCGCTGCGTCATTCAGAGTAACCTGAAGACGGTTGGATAGATTTTTTGGGAGGCCAAGATAAAGCGCATTGCCATAATCGATTCTCGACACTATTGTAGCTGAGATAATGGTTCGCAGCATATTCCATGAGAGTAAGGGAACGAGCTTCCGCAGTTTCCTGTTTAGGTTGGTACAAGAACCAACTACAGCGGACACTTGGTTAGCCATCGAGAGTTCCTGATCGATTTTCATGCCGAGGCTCTTAACGCTAGAGCACGGTCTTGGAGTGGGTCCAAGTTCTTGTGGCCAAAACAGATCGTTGCAGGGGGAGGTCAAGGTTGAAACTACGAGAACCTCCGTTTTGTCTGGGTTGATTTTCAATAAATTGGACGACATCCAGTTTACTGTAAATCGTAATATGTCTTGGGCCGTGGACTGAGCCGATGGTGTATTGTCGATACTCAGCAGCAGCTGAGTATCATCGGCATAGTTAAAAACTTTACAGTTCATATTTGCCAGGGACGGATGTATGACGTTATAACGCATACTATTACTCCGCAGACCATTACAATCCGACTTTTACTCCGCATACCGTTACAACGCATAGCGCCTTGGGGCGCTGGATAGTGGTAAGTATAATTTACTATTCTAACTCCAGTCCCCGTGGACCCTAGGGAAGGTGTTGGATAGTAAATTATACTTATTCCCTATCCTAGAGCGCCCCCCAGCGCAATGCGTTGTAACAGTATGCGGAGTAAAAGTCGCGTTGTAATGGTAGTGCGGAGTAAAAGATCCGTTGTAACGGGTGTATACCGCCAGGGACACTATCAATGGCTGTAAATACAAATTGAATAGAAGTGGAGAGAGCGCAGAGCCCTGCGGGACTCCACAAGATAAAGCACCCTCACCGGAGACCTGATCTGCTACCTGGATTCTCTGCGTCCTCCCAGATAAGAAGGCTGTTAGCCATTCGAGGGCTCGCTCTCCTATCCCAAACCGAGCCAGTCTGCCCAGAAGCAATGCATGGCTGACAGTATCAAACGCCGCTGAAAGGTCTAATAATATCAGGGCGCTTGGCTTTTTACTGTCAGCCATGCATCTGAGCTCATCCAGTACAGACAGCATTACCAATTCTGTGCTATGGTGGGCACGAAAGCCAGCCTGCCGCTCCTGGAGAAGATGGTGAGATTCCAGGAGGGCTGACAAAGATTTTAGCACGTGCTGTTCCAACACTTTTGACAGAAATGGCAACTGAGAAATAGGTCTGTAGTTCTTCAGGCTGGATGGATCTGCCCCGGGCTTTTTTAACAGGGGTCTGACGCGTGCCTCTTTAAAGGAGGTAGGTAATGCGCCAGTAGCTAGTGAGGTGTTTAGGAGGTGTAAGATCTGATCCTCTAGGATCGGGATTGCTAGTCGGAGGATATCGGGTGGGCACGGGTGAGCAGGTGAGCCTGACTTGATGGATGCTACAAGTTGTCTCAGGATGGTAGGGTCAATTTCAGGGAAACTGGTAAAAATAAGGGTTGAGGAATTTAAAGGAGGCAGTTGTTCAATGTGTGAGAATGGATTGTTCTTCTTAATATCGGACAAGATAATCGCAACTTTTTCGAGGAAATATCCTTGAAAGGTATCACAGTTGATCGAGATGTCGTTCTTTTCCTCCTTCACACTTAGCTCTTTCAGGATTTGAAAGGTTTCTCTCTGGATATTTGTGGCGTTGTTTATGCGTGTCTCGTAATAGTCCTTTTTAGCTACGACGATAAACTTTTTGTATGTTTGAAAAGACATTCTATATAGTTCCCTATCAGTATCCTTTTTGGATTTCCTCCAGCATCTTTCGAGGCAGCGGAGTTTTCTTTTGTGTTCGCGTAGGCTTTGGGTGAACCAAGGGGCTCCTTTCTCTGCACCCTTTACTCTTTGTACCTTTTCGGGGGCTAGTTCATCGATTGATTTCCTAAGAGTAGTCGTGATCACATCATACATTGAGTCGAGGTCAGAAACACCTTGAGAGACTATGGAAGTCTGTTTGTATTTGGGCAAAGTTTTGGCCAAGGTGTCAGAATTTACTTTTTTCCATTGGCGTACATTTTTGGTTTTTAAAGGAAGTTTAGCCTGGAAATTAATTAGCGGTACGTCATACAGTATTAGGTGGTGATCCGACCAGATACAGGGTGTAACACTTGTGATGGCCACCTTTGGCATGGAAGACCAAATAAGGTCAAGAATATGGCCTTTTTTGTGGGTTGGAGCTTCCACAAGTTGTACTAAACCAAGAGAGGTCATAGTAGTCAGTAATTATGACTACTGTATACGTAATGGTTAGGACTTTGAACAGGATCCTTTTATGGATAGGCAGCCAGTGGAGAATCTTTAGTGCTTTGGCTGAGGGAGCGCGCTTTGGGAGCCCAAGTACCAGCCTTGCGGCGGAGTTCTGGACTACTTGCAGTCTTTTTACCACTGTCTTTCTTGATCCTGCATATAAGCTGTTGCAGTAGTCCAAGCGTGACAGGACCAATGCCACTGCCACGGTCTTCCTAGCATGCAGGGGGAGTAGATCAAAGAATTTTCTTAGAGTTGTTATGGTTTGAAATCACATACCTGGAACAGTAAGTGCCTGTTTATGAAAGGAGAGCGTGGGGTCGAATTTAATGCCTACTGTTTTTGCGGTATCTACTGTGGTGGGCGGGGGGTCTGAATTTGAGGGCCACCATATGGTGGGTTTGAAATTGTTGGATTTTCCAAACAGCATGATTTCCGTTTTTGAGCTGTTGCATCTGAGATGATTTGCTTCCATCCACTTCATAACCGCGGTGAGGCAGAGATGGAATTTTTCTTCTGCTGCGGTGGAGTTTTTATCTAGGGTGAGGATCAATTATGTATCATCTGCATACGCAATTGCTTCAATATTGAAGGAGTCAATTAGTGAAAGTAGAGGTAACATATACAGGTTAAAGAGGGTTGGACTCAGGGAGGATCCCTGAGGGACCCCCGAGGAAAGCAGTTTTCCTTCAGATTTGTAGCTGCCGAGTGTGACGATCTGGTTTCTGTTTTCCAAAAATAATGTTATCCAGGCAAGAGCTTTGCTGTTTATTCCGACTTGCTTCAATCTATCTAACAGGATGTGATGGGAGACAATATCGAAAGCTGCGGAAAGGTCCAACAGAATCAGCACTGCCTCCCTACCCTGGTCCAGAGCGCGCTTAAGGGTGTCTGTGGTATGGAGCAGTACTGATTCTGTTGAATGTCCCAGCCTGAAACCAGATTGCTTGCCGTGTTGGATGTTTGAGTTTTCCAGAAACTCATTCAGTTGTGTATTAACTATTTTCTCGGCAATTTTACTCAAACAGGGGAGGTAAGAGATGGGTCTCAAATTGGAGAGAGTGGTGGGATCCGAGAGTTTATTTTTTGAAGGGGTTTGAAAGCGGCTGTTTTCCAGAGGTCAGGGATTTTAGCGAGTTTAAATGTGATGTTGATAATATGGTTAATGACGGGATTTACTATGTCCACTAATGAATGTAGGATTTTGGGCGGGCATGGGTCAAAAGGGGAGCCTGATTTACAAGATAGAATAGCTTTCCTGGATAATTCTAGACTGATTTCTTTGAACTCCTTAAGTTCTTCTTTAATTCCTGTGTCTAGAGCAGTGGAGTGCTGGGGTAAATTGTCGAGAAAGTCTTTCTTAAGGTCTCTAATTTTGTTTTTCGAAGAACACTGCGATGTCATCGCTCAGTTCCTGCGAAGGAGGTATTTCACATTCTAGGCTGGCCGGATTGTGAAGGATTTAACTATTTTAAAGATGGTTTTTTGGTTGTCTTCTGCTACACTGATGAGATTTGTATAGTGATTTTTCTTCTCAGTTTTGATTTGTAAGTGATAGGCATTAAGAGCTGTTCTAAAGCGTTTCATATCCTCGACCTCATAGTTTTTCTAATTGTCTGCACTGGCCTTTCATGGCTTTCAGTTGGGAGGTAAACCAAGGGGCTGATTTTTGTCTTATGGTCTTGCCTTTCTTAATTGGAGCTAGGGTATTTGCTATGGAGAGCATCCATTTGTTGAACAGGTCATTGTCGATGTCAGGATTGCCTGTCAGGGTTGGTTTAGTAGTTTCCGCCAGGGTCTGTAGGTCAGAATTGGCAAGCATCTTATTCCAATTTTGTGTAGGGACCTTGGTGGTGGGTTTTTCCGTTGTATGTCCATTATCATAGATGAAATTAAAGGGAATAAGTTTATGGTCTGTCCAGGGGATGTATGACATTACAACGCATGCTTTTACCACGCATGCCTTTACAACGCGGTTTTTACAACGCAAACCTTTACAACGCATAGCGCTTTGGGGTGCTGGATAGTGAATAGTTTAATTTACTATTCCAACTCCAGTCCCCGTGGACACTAGGGAAGGTGTTGGATAGTAAATTAAACGTATTCCCTATCCTAGAGCGCCCCCCAGCGCAATGCGTTGTAATGGTTTGCGTTGTAAAGGCACTGCGTGGTAAAAGTTGCATTGTAAAGGATGTTTTTTTTTATTTTTTTATTTTGTTTATTGCGTTTATGGCATAATACACAGAAAAAAAAAAAGAAGAAAAAAAAAACAAGAACATTACATTGTCTCTTCAGTCAAATACAAATGTAAGGTACATTCACAAGAATGATATTATTCTAGAAGGAAGCAGCACTATCAGGTCTATAACAATACCTGCAGTATAGTAACTTAGGGAGGTATCTCATGAGTCCATTGTTTGTCAGTCCTAGTACACCGTATCAATGATACATAAGGGTTACAGTAATTTACACAGAGCATCACACTCCAATTGAGTCCAGTCCATATTATGCGCCTCTGGGGCACCCCGTCCATGCCCGTTACAGGATACAGGGAATCATATGCGCACGCCCTCCCAATCATCAATAAGCTCTTCATTTGACTGTTCTTCAGCACATTTTTGTAGATAGACCCGTAGTGGGCCCCAAATATCCTTGGGCCTACTGCATATTGGTTGGAGCTCAGCATATACAGCATTTTGGTCCTGACAGTAAATAACATCTCGCAACCAGTCCTTAAATTTCGGGGCTCTTCCCCTCCCCCACCTACATGCAACCCTTCGTTTTGCAAGCAGTAACACAATATCAAGGAATTTTCTGTTGGCACGAGGCGCATGCCTAGTGTATCCCAAGAGCATGATGAGGGGATCCTTATCCAATTGCCCCTCCAACATGACCTGCAGTGCAGCATGTACCTGGGTCCAATACGCATACACCTCCGGGCACTCCCAGGCCAAGTGAAAAAAACCTGCCCCCTCTGCGTGGCACCTGTCGCATCTATCATTTTCCGATAGCCGGAATCTCAGTTTCTTAGCTGGCGTGTAATAAAACCTCTGCAAGAACTTGTAATGAATTATCTTAAGTCCACAACTGGAAGAAATGTTAGCAGTAATGCCACAGCAGTATGCCCATTGCTCGTCTAAAATCTCGCTACCCAAATCAATGCTCCACAATTGACAAATATCGCTCTCTACACTAGCGCGCTGTTGTCTGATGGCTGTGTATAGTCTAGAAACCATATGACTCCCGCCTGTTTGCGTTAACATAATATGTAGCGGCATCACTGTTTCCGGTTCGTCTGGGAAGTGCGGCAAGATCTCTTTAAGTGCTTGCCGTAATCGTATGTAATAAAAAATCTCTAAGGGTGTAGGGTGCATCTCCTGAAATAATTGGTCTTGTGTACGAAATTTCCCATTTAAAAACAGGTCCCCCCACGTGAACATTTTGAGTCGTTTGCATAGTAGGCGGAAGCCTGTTTCCTGCAAAAGTGCTATCCTGGGATGATAGGCAAGTGGCATACGTGGCGAGTACAACAATTTAGCTTTCAGTGTCTTAGCCACCCTCCTCCAGGCGTCAATGGTGCAAGTCACCGTGGTAAACGGAGTCTCAATGACATCTATAGATCCATGTATCAGACCGCAGAGTGGAAGGGGCTCCGCTATCCAGTCCTCGACAGCCAATTGCGGCATGAATGGTGTCGGATTGAACCAGTGATAGGCGTATTGTGCTTGCGCACTTACATAATATATTTCAAAGTCCGGAACGTCAAAACCCCCTTTGCTATATGGCTGCGTAATAACGGACCAGCGCAGCCGCGGCTGTTTGCCACCCCAAAATAGTCGAAGGAGTTCCGATCGCAACCGTTTAAAAAAATAGGTACCCGGAAAATAGGGGATGTTCTGAAATAGATACAAAAAACGTGGCAATATGACCATCTTGATGAGAGACGCTCTGCCCGCCATAGACAGAGGCATCGTCATCCAACGTGTAATATTATCTGCCAGCTTGGTGATAGCAGTTCCATAGTTCAATCGAAGAGTCTCCTCCCGATCCAATGTCACCACTATACCCAGATAGCGCAGGTCTGAATCACACCACTCAATCGGGTAATCCAGCGGAAATCGCGTAATCGCTGGCGTGAGTGGAAAGAAAAGCGATTTTTTCCAATTGATATGTATACCTGAAAGGCGCCCAAACACCAAAAATTCTCGTAGGATAGGGTTAAGGTGAGTCTGCGGATTCACAACATAGAGGGTCACGTCATCCGCATACAACGACACTCCTATTTGTCGCTGTAAGCATCGAAAGGCACTATCCTTGTGTAATTGCCGAACACGACACGCCAAAGGCTCAATCGCTATCGCAAACAACAAGGGGGACAGTGGGCACCCCTGCCTAGTGCCCCGCGTGATGGACATCTGCCTAGATAATTCTCCGTTAATAACCACTCTCGCCACAGGTGCAGTATATAGCAATTTTATCCAAGCTATGAACATCGCAGGAAATCCCATCCTATGTAGGATGGCAAATAGGTAGTTCCACTCAACCGAGTCAAACGCTTTGGTAGCGTCAAGGAATACAGCAGCTACCTGCAACTCCGGAGCTATAGTGTGGATCAAAGAAAAAAGAGTGCGCAAATTATGGTTGGGGGACCACCCTGGGACAAAACCTGCTTGATCTGGCAGAACAATTTTCTGCATTATGAGGGTTAGTCGGGTCGCGAGGACTTTCGCTAGTATTTTCGCATCGCAATTAATAAGTGAAAGCGGACAATAGGAATCGCATTCCGCGGGATCCTTGCCAGGCTTCAAGAGCGAAGTTATCGCCACCTCCCGCATAGAGCATGGCAGCACCCCCACCTCCAATGATTCCTCAAATACTTCTTTCAATACTGGTGCCATGATATCAATGTAGCATTTATAGAACTCAACTGGAATCCCGTCCAGTCCAGTTGCCTTACCATTACTTAAGGACATTATCGCATCCCTTATCTCTTCCACTTCCAGTGGGGCACTTAGGAATGATCTATGGTGATCACTCAGCCAGCATAATGCTATGTCATTTAAGAACTTCCCGCAGTCCTCTTCTCCTGTTTGGTGAGTGGTGTAAAGGCGACCATAATGCGCTAAAAAAAGATCTTGTATCCCTCTGGTATCCTGACATCTACCACCATCCTCAGTGTGAATTTCCAATATGTGTGTACTACCTCGTGGGTGTCTTGTGAGTGTCGCCAACACCTTGCCCGGTCTGCCCCCCTCACAGTACCGTCTCGCAGTCCAGTTTTTACCCTTAAGTTTCACTTCCCTGGCAGCCTCCTCTTCATAAAGTGACAATTTGTCTCTAAACCGTTTATGCAACTCTGCGTCTGCATCGTGCGCAATCTGTAATTCAAGCTCCTTCAGATCTATCTCCAGTTTCCTGATAGTGTTCTGTATGTCCCTTAGTACTCCACAACTCTTAGCTATGCAGTATCCCCGCACCGTGACCTTAAAAGCCTCCCAAATCACTTCCACACTGTCAACTGAACCCTTGTTCCGAGGGAAGAATGCCTCGATCTCCTCACCAAGTTCAGTCTTAAAAACTTGATCTAGCAGTGCCGTAGGTATAAGCCTCCATTGAGGTCTTGCTCTGCTATACCCGGGCACAGCCATCTGTAGTAATACTGGACAGTGATCCGAATAAGTTCTAGCCAGATGTGCAATTGCACCCAAATCTGCAACCAGCCCTCGTGACAGTAGGCAGTAATCAAGACGAGCCCAAGTATTGGCATATGTCGTAAAGTGTGTACCTTCTCTGCGCAAGGGGTGCGTAAATCGCCAGCCATCCACCAACCCTCCTTCGTCAATAATTCCATGCAACACCTCTCTGGCTTTCCTGTTATATTGCGTATGTCCATGCGAACTATCAATGCCCGGCTCTAGTGCCACATTAAAATCACCTCCCCAAAGGACATGCACCGACCCAATACTGACAATTTTACCCCACAAGGCAGTGAAAAACTCTTGAGTATCCACATTAGGAGCATAGCAATTGATAATGGTAATCGTATCAGTTCCCAGCTTGCCCCACAGTATCACATAACGGCCTTCAGGATCTACCATGTCCCCAAGAGCCTGAAATCGGACAGACTTCTTAATCAACACTACAGTACCTCGGGCATAGGAAGAGTATGATGAAAAACTTCTAATCGAGGCCCATCTAGCTGCGAAAGTGGGACTGGAGTGTGGGGGTAGATGTGTTTCCTGTAGCATGGCTATGTGCACCCCATGCCTATCCAAATATGCCAGCACATTCCTGCATTTCCTGGCGTCATTCAAGCCCCGCACATTCCAGGACATCACCGAGATCCTCCCTCCACGTTCATCATTCATGACCGGTAGTGGCAATATCAAAGTAAGATATTCGCTTAAGACCTGACTCATAGTCGCCTCCAACAGCAAACAATCGCATAGAGACATGTACCCACACTTTCATCCTTCCAACAGTGTAACCGCCCATCCCACCTCCACCCTCCACCCACTGACACACCCCAACCTTGTCAGAACGCCCACCCAGAGCCCACATTCCTTTCCCAACTGTTCCCAACCCAGTCCCATTAAGCGACCAACAGAAACTACACCTCAGTGATAGTCCACTATGTTTTAAACTCCCTCGCCCCCTCCCACTCCCCCCCTCCCAGCCAGCCCCAACTTTTCGATAAACCATATCCTCCCACTAGTCCACACCTTCATACAATATCTCAACATCACACAACCAGCTGTTCGTAGTAAGGGGGATCACCCGTTGGGGGACAACAACTAGTCGGCCACACAACCACCTCCCCTCTCCAAGCCCTACGACCCAGAACATTTCCAGGCCCTGTGTGAGAGGGGAAGGTGGGGGCCTGGTGTACATTACCCCCGGTATAACCGGAGCCTGCCAAGCTGATATAGTCCGCTGAAAAGTCGTTTCTCTATAACAAAGACAAATCCTCGCCCTGCACCAGTGTATTGCCATCACGGGGGGACATCCCACCTTCATTCAGAAGAATCTTAAGCTTCGTCACCGTCCTCAGGATGCTGCGCCTGTCCTGCTGCTCCCCATCCGTCGGCCCCTGCTTAGGCAGTTTCAAAGAGTGCAGATAATCCTCCGCTTGCTGTGGATTTGTGAAAAACCTCTGTTTTCCTTGATGGGTAATCCTTAGCTTAGCAGGGTATAGCAGAGCATAGTCAATCTGAGCAGTTCTCGATTTCCTCTTCACTTCAAGGAATTTACGTCTTTCTTCCTGAACCATCGGAGTGAAATCTGGGTATATAGAAAAGGATACTCCATCGTAGCTTAGCGTTTGTTTAGTGCGGGCCGCCCGCAGTGCCACATCCCGATCTCTATAGTTCAGTAGGCGTGCTATAATTGGCCTAGGCGGCGCTCCAGGTTTTGGTACCGGTGCTAGAGAGCGGTGAGCTCTCTCCACTACAAATTGAGTAGAAAAAGCGTCAGCACCAATCGCAGACTGCAGCAGCTTCTCCACATACTCCTCCATGCGCCCAGTATTTGTGGACTCCGGCACGCCCGTTAGGCGTATATTATTGCGCCTACTGCGGGCCTCCAAATCCTCATTCTTTGCCGCTATGACCCGCAGTAGGTTCTCCATCCTCTGTAGCTGTGTCGTGTGGCTTGTGGTGATGTCTGCATTTTCAGATATCCGACGTTCCGTTTCGACAATGCGTTCTTCATGCTGGTCCATTTTGTGCGCTATCGCGTCCATCCGGGAGGACATTCGATCCACCTTGTCCACCACAGTAGCAAAGCCTTGCCTGATTTCAGATAAGATCTGCTGGTTATTCTGCTCCATAGTCAATGACCCACCTGCCGCCTGGTCAACACTTTGCGATCGTGCATTGTCCTGACTCGTAGTCGACCCTTTCTTAGAGTTGTCAAATGTAAGTTTGGGTTGACGGGAATCCGGACGCCCCATGCCTGCGATCTGACACGTGCCAAGCACTCAGTGGGCGCTTCGTGCAGATCACACTGATCCCGCACTACAGTCTCTACAGTAACGCGATTGGCCACCAATTCCAAGTTCAGCAAGTCAATCCCTATTGTAAGAAACGTCGAAGACAGAGCTGCAGATCCCAGGTCCGTAATGCTGGGCAGTGTTAAATAGATCAAAGCCTTGTCGCTCAGTTCGCAACTGCAGTTGGACCAGCGCACTTTCGATCACCAATCAATATAGAAGACTCCGCTATGCTGTGATCCTGATCAAGCTCCGCCTGGAAGGCCGTGAATACCACTCCACTATGACCAACCACTGCTTCACCATGCACTATGACCACCAATCCAGTTTGATCTGGGCAATATTGTCACCACTATGCCCCCTTCTTGGATGATTGACCGCTGCAGTCCCAGTATTAATATGCGGTATGTAGTTCAGCCATGCATCAGCGCAACACGTGCAAAATATCGGTGTGCCGGCCACCGCTCCACATCCACTCTACTAGTGCTGCTGCTCACAGCCCCCTGTCTGCTCTGCCTGCATTTCAGCGCTGGATAAGTTCCCCCGCCAGGATTCACAGGGCGCTTCTGAGCCACTGACCTGATATCGGGTGCCGAGTCCACCCGCCGTACACAGCCTCAGGGCAGGACAGATATGACTCCCTTCAGCCCACCGCCGCAGTCCGCTCTCAGGCCCCGTCAGGTTTCAAGGGCGCACCTCTCCCAGCGTCCGCGCCGCATCAACCAGAGATCGGGTGCCCTGTGCAAAGCGTTCCTCTCGGTTACAGGCAGGTCACGAGCGCCGCCTGTCTCCTCCGTCCACAATGCGATCTCAGCGCGGCACGGCCCACTGCCCACATGTGCAGCCTCGGTGTGTCCCAGCCGCGGTCCCCCGCAGCGGTCACTCCCAGTCCTCCAGCGGTAGTCCCGGGGAAACTTCAGTGGCTACGAAGTATTGGTTCCCGACCTCCAATCGCCACGAAATTTTCAGCGAGTGTGAATTAGGGCATCATGTACCAGCGTGCCCAATTTCAGCAGGCTCCGACACCGGACAGCAAGGATAAGTGCAGGATTATTAACCAGGCTGCAGGAGCCTCACCCTTAGGCGGCCATTCTGCAGTGCGCCCTCTAGCGCCCCTCTGTATTGTAAAGGATGTTTCCCCTGTCTAGGTAAGGGTGCCTGGAGAGGTCGTTATTATGTTGGTGGCATTGGTACATATCCCGTCAAGGGTATGTCCTGCTGTATGTGTGGACCCTTTATTCTGGATTTCCAAGCCCAGGGAGTTGGTGATTTCCCTAAAGGTTTTAGTATTTGTGCATTCATCTACCTCTAAGTGTAGATTGAAATCTCCCAAGATCGTGAAATTGGAGTAGCGCACCACCAGGGGGTCAGATAGTCTCCAAGGGTATCTAGAAAGTTAACAGTGGGTCCAGGGGGCCTGTAAACAAGTACTCTGGCGAATGTACAGCTTTCAAACATCCAGGTAATCCAGCTGCTACTGGGTCCAAGGTGGAAGAAAAATATGCCACTGGACGTCGTGTTAAACCATGAATTTGGGTCAGGACTGAAAGTGCACAATTGTCTCGTGTATCACAGAAAAGTGCAACATTTTTTGAATAGTCAAGCATTCCTAATGCAGGAGCTGTACACAGACATTCTCACAATTTTACAAAATCAGTCATGCTTTCGTCATCCCATTCCACAGGATCTTTTGCTCCTTTCTTTGTCATTTTTATCAATGGTCTTGCTAGGACTGCAAATCCCACAATCCACTGCCTACAGTATCCTACAACTCCTAGAAACATTCTGATTTCTTTCTGAGTGTTTGGCAATTCCATGTTTCGAATTATCCTAATTCTTTCTGTGGTAACTTTCCTGATACCTCTCTCTATCTGGTGCCCCAGATATTTTACTGATGAGGTACAAAACTGCAGTTTTTCTGGCGACACTTTATGTCCTCCTTCACCTAAATGGTTCAGCAAGGCAATGGTGTCGACAACACAGTCTTTCCTGCTCTTAGACGCCACCAAGAGGTCGTCTATATTTTGCACCAGGACTGATTTTCCAGGCAATACCAGAGTTTCAAGGCACTTTTTCAAAATTTGATTAAAGATAGAAGGGCTTTCTGTGTACCCCTGAGGAACACGATTCCAGACGTAGACATGGCTGTCGAATTCAAATGAGAAAATAAATTTGCTGTCTGGATGCAATGGAATCGAAAAGAATGCATGACACAAGTCAATGACTGTAAACCGTCCAGCATTCCATGGTATCTGGTATAGAATCACTGCAGGGTTTGGCACAACAGGACAGCAAGGAACAACTATTTTATTAACTTTGCACAGGTCCTGTACGACCCTGTACTTACCACTAGGTTTCTTTATGCCAATTATCGATGAGTTACAAGGACTCCTCAACAATTCTTGTAAAATGCCTGCTTCTAGCAACCGTTTGATTTCAATAGCAACCCCTGCTTTTACTTCTGCACTCATTTTATACTGTTTGGGTAGACTGCATCTTCTTTTATGGCTATTTTAATTGGGTCAACATTTGCCATTAATCCTACATCTTTTCCAGTAAAATCCCATACCTCCTGTTTCACTGTCTGTTGGAGCTCTTCAGGTAAGTCTTGTATTGTCAGTCTTTTAATTTCTGAGTCGGGTCTTGCTAACATTAATTTGTATATTCCGTCTTCATCTGGGGTCTGAATTTCAACACCATTTGGAGTGCAAAAGATGGTACAGTTCATTTTGCACAACAAATCTCGTCCTAATAGGTTACAGGACTGGAATCACAAACAACAAACCTATGCATTTCTTTAAAATTCACAATTTTAATCTCCATAGGTTCTGTAACTGGGGTACTAAATAGCCGAGAGGGGTTGGTTTGGAACGTCTGCTGTTCTCACAGTAGAACGGGTAGCACCAGTGTCCAACAGAAAGGTGACGTCATTTCCTTCAACGTTTCCTTCAATGTATGGCCCTGACTGGTCCACCGGCAAGGAGGCGCCAAGCACGCACTCCTCGTCCTCCCCCCTCAGGCACCGTCAGTAGGTGTCGTCAAAGAGAAAAGTGTAATTTAACAAAAATTGTGAAGTTGCTGCATTTCTATCCTCCCTTCCTTCCCAAGCTTCAGTGTCTTCACTCTGTTGTGCTTTGCTCCTGTAATTTGGCCTAGGTGTACGAGGCAACTGATTCTGTTTTACCTGCTGCTGGGTCTTCCGTGGAGTCTCATTCTGCGTCTGTGAATTCAAATCATTAATTTGCACATTACCATTCTGTACAGCCTTACACTCGTCTCTCCAGTGTCCTATCTTTCCGCACCCGTGGCATAGAAATTTCTTCCTTGCCTCTTCTGGGCTCATTTTTACTCTCGGCTTTTCCCCACCCCCAGGGCCCTGACTCTGATTACTAGTCATTTTATTCAGCTGCTGTTCTTGGTGCTCTGCTAATTTCACCTGTGCCCACATGACCTTTTCTTTTAATTCTTTTCGTTTATCTTCCAGCTCATCTTCACAGTATTTAGCATATTTAAGGACTTCATCAATAGGTTTAGCTTGCCAGCAGATTTTATTGTCTTTGATCCACTGTGAAATTTCAGGCCTTAACCCTAACACAAATCGATAAATGAAATGGGTCATGTCCTTCATCTCAATATTATCCAGGCCACTGTATGTCTTGAACACCTGTAACAGTCGCTCATAATATGAGTGTACAGTCTCATCACGATTCTGGGTAGTTCTATCTATTCGGGTCCAATCAGTTTCTTTTGCAGGCACCTTTCCTTTCAGATACAACATTACCTGGTTGTACTTCCTCATCACATCCCCTGAAGGAGCCCTTGTCTTTGGGTCTCTCGGGAACTCTTCACTAGGCCAATCAACAGCAATTTTACATTCTGTCCATAAATCTACGGGAACTACAATGTCAAAGAAACCATCTAGATCAGTGTTTCCCAAACTGTGGTCCGCGGACCCCCAGGGGTCCGTGACACATTCCCAGGGGGTCCGTAGGCAACAGTTTTAAAAGCACAGAAACGTTTCTTGTATAATTAGCAGCCTTCCAGTAACAATAAAAGTGTCAAGAGAATGCCAGTGATTAATGCACCTGCTGGAGCTGAGGAGAGTTTTGTTCAGTGGCAGCTTTGATTGAACTAATGTAACACAGAGGGTTAATGTGCCTACTGCAAAGAACGTGTATCATGCATCTTAAAAAGCAGTATTTTATGTGCATAGGTTCGTGGTTACTGCTTTTGTCACAGAAATTCTTTTGTTACTGTGCACTTCATAAGTGACAATCATAATCTAGCAGACGGACCTATAAACTGTCATCAAAGAGCTGCTTGAAAACTGCATGGTACAAGTTATTAACTTATATTTTTTCCCCAGTTATTCATTATCCTGATGCTGCTAAAAATATTTATTTGGGTGGAAATGCATTTTTAATGTTAAAGTCAGTGCTAGCCACTGTGTTATGTTCTGAATCCTGAGTTTGTGCTTTTCCAGACCAAGCACTCTTTAAACATTTTATATACACACTGATTTACATGTATGATTCAATGTCTCTATATGTGTGTGATGTAAAGTGCTCTAACATCCTACAATGGTAAGAGAGATGCTATAAGACAAATGAAATACATGTGACAGAGGGCCTATTACTTCAATATAAAATACTAAGTGCCAGATGTAGGATCTGTTTTTATATGCGCAAACGGGTTCGCGAACCCGTTTATGCATGCAAAAAAATATTGAGCCATGTACATAGCCTATTTTGCGAGTCGCAATTTGTTTGCGACTCGCTAAATAGGTTTTGCAACTTGCTATTTGGAAGGGGCATTCCCTTCCAAATAGGGAGTCTCAAAACCATGTACAAATGTTTTGCGGTCACAAAACAGTCGCAATTACCACCTACTTCAAGTAGATGGTAATGCATTCGCAAATGGAAAGGGGTCCCCAGGGGACCCCTCCCCCTTTGCAAATGCATGCAAAATTATTTTTAAAGGGCAGGCAGTGGTCCCAGGGACCTGCCCTTAGAAAATGAAACGAAAATGTTTCATTTACTTTTTTATTTTAAATGCATGGTAAACAGGCTGCATTTTTTTTTAAACTGCTTTATTTAAAAGCAGTCCGAGACATGGTGGCCTGCAGAGCCCAGCAGGCCACCATCCCTGGGAGGGCTGGCATTCACAATGGGCTCGCAAATTGCGAGAGGCTCATTAATATTAATGAACCTTGCAATTTGCGACCCCATTGGGAATCCCAAACAGTGTTAAACACACTGTTGTACATTTCATTTAGCGACTCGTAATGTGTCGCCAATTGCGAGGCGCTAAATGAAATGGTCGTACATCTGGCCCCAAAAACCTTAGTACTTTGAGTATTTGTTTTGTGTGCACACGTGTGTATTTTTTTAGAATTACTGTTTTAATTTTGAAATTTAACTCATACAAATTGCTTGGGGGTCCCCGGCTTCCAATGGTGACTCAATGGGGGTCCCCAGGAGTCAAAAGTTTAGGAACCACTGATCTAGATCTTTCAGGAGGCATTTTTTAACTTTCACAAATCTCTCGACCTGTCTGTACCATTCTACAGGTTTTTCTCGTAACGTTGGGAAGTCATTCGTAAAGGACACAATATCCTGTCGGGACCATGGAACGTACATATCCTCCACCTGGCACTTCTTGCATAGGATATAATTTTTCCATCTTTTCTGCTTCTTTTAAAACCTATTCAGATGTCATTTGCTTTGAACTACTATCTTCATTTTTCTTGGCCCACCTGGCTTTCCATTTTTCTAAATCTCCCCATTTTTGTAACAGGTTTAACAATTCTCTGATCTGTACCTTTTTTCCCCCCCGACACATTCATGTTCTCTAAATCTTTGTCTGAGAATTCTGCTCTATAGGGTTTCTGCAACACTTTAGATCGGCTAATGTCTATTCCCATGCTAGCTGCGGTGTCTACTAATTTCTCATAGTACACCCTGGTATTTCGGGTAAGGCTTTTACAGAGGAATAATAATTCCTCTTCACTAAGGGTGTTTAGTCTGTCCAATCCTACATTCCCAGCCATCAGTTCCTCCAATTCTATTCTCAATTTGTATATATCTAATTGTTTCGGCTGCGGATTTGGCTTCTCTAATTCTCCGGTCCATCTGTCGATTTCTTCAGGAGTCACTACCGTAGCACTTCTAGTACCGGAAGATGACTCAATGTGAACCTCTCTTGAAGAAAAAGGAGTGTTATTTCTCTGTGAACTCCCTTCTGGTTCCCTTATCGGTAAATCCATCAAGGAAATCACAGATTCACATTCACATGCCTGATCGTCTATTATCAAAGGCTCTTTTCTCGGCTGTACTACAGTTGGAGTTATAATTGGAGTTTTCAGACTACTTTGCTTATCCCCGTACAAAGGAATAACTGGGCCAATAGTTACTGGAATTGTCAGAGCTTCAGGACTTGTATTTAATTGGGAGATTTTCTGAATTAGTTCTGTTCTTTGTTTAACTAAAGCCTCTCGTTCTCTATCCTGCAATATTTTATCCACGGAGGTTTCATGTACTACCTGCGGAATTAAAGGAGGATTATAACTCGGGGCACTTGGATTTGTCATACTTGGTCCCTCACCATAATTAGGTTTCAGGAATGGGTTTCTCGTGCTTAGGGATCTTGGTTCCTCATTCTAAGGTGGTGGATTCTTCATTAACAAATCCTCCAGATAATCATCGTCTGAATCACCCGTGGTCATTAAATGTTTGGTTTTCTCTGTCCTTTTCCCTCCCATGGGCTCTTCTACTGTTAATACAGGGTACAGTCCCTCTACCATCATGTTCTGTCTCCATTCTTTAATTCCTTTCTCTCGGGTCTCTTTTTGTACCTCAGATAAAATTTAGCTAACCCTTTGTCAATTCTGGGTCTGTCTCGCTCAAAAGCCTCTATTTCCCATTCTTCTAAGGCCTCATATTGCGTTAGTCTAGGTCTGGGATGTAAATCATTCATTCGGGTTCTCAAATTAAACAAAATTCTCCCATTAAATGTCCCTTCTAAAGGAAATGCCAAAATTCCGTCATCTTTAGTATATTCTACCCAATTTTCTAACCATACACAAGCATGGTAGACTCTGTCAAACATCATAAATGATGCGGTAGTATTTGGTGGTGGAATAATAACTCCTTCTCTAGTTTTGATGGGTTTGTCTTTCTTGAAGTTATTCTTTACTTTGTCTACAAATGTCATTTTTCTCTTGTTTCCGTACATAATGTTATATCTAGCTGATTTCCACTGATCCCTCGCAAAACCTTGATATCTTGGATCAGGTCGAGTCTCTGGATGAGTTGGATACCACATATACTTTTTCGCAAATTACTTTTGTTTACCAAATCACTTCCAATACAAAAGCGTCTTTTAATTTTCTACTACCAATCAAATGTGCGATTTCAAACAATTTCGACCAATGGGTGTGCGGCTTTCCTCGTAAACGGGTTCCCACGCTCCTGTGCTCACCCCTCCTTTACAATGCCATCACAGCTACACACCCGCTGTCTCGACCAATACCAGCACGGCACTGAGTGACGTCAGCGCAGCTCCGCAACTGACTCCCTCCTTCACAAGGTATCGTAAATTAAATTCTTTATTTAAAGTGCAAGTGCTCTGTTTAATTTACAACGCAAAAACATTCGCCACTGTACTCGAGTGTCTAGAAAGAAAAGATTTGTTTCACTGCAAGTAAATCCCTTCTGTTTACTTTTCATATACTGCGAGTAGATCCCTTCTGCCTACTCTTCACACAAGCATTAGAGAACCTGCTACTCCTTCGACTCATACACTCTGGGATATATACTAAGTCAAAAGTTTCACCAGCGAACCCCTTTGCTAACAATCAAGCTCAGATGAACCTGCTACTCCTTCCGTGCGACCCTTACTACGTTATATCACAATAGAAGTTTTGCCAGCGAACTCTTTGCTATCATTTATTCATACATTTATACAGAAAACCCTAATTAGTGCTTCCAGTTCTGCCCAACCTGCACCAATTTTCCTCGACGTAAGTGACCTCTATGCGACGTGGCAACTATTCTACCACTCGCAATTCTGCCCCCGGGGATTCCAGACAAACATGTAACAATCACTAACGAGTTTTGTTAGAACACAGATCAACAAAGCAGAATCTCAGAGAAAATCTTTAAACATTTTATAACATTTCAAACAATAAAACACTTTTTCCACTTGATCGATCGATTCTTTATTTAGCAGCAAGTTTTTAATTTTTTCACAGTTAGCAGCAGTTTACCTACCTACCTATCTTTACCTAGTCCCTAACCATCCCTCTGCTACCAGAAAATTACTGATAGAGCGCGCCGGTCACCCGACTATAATGTTACCATAGGCACACTTGGGCCCATAAATTCAATTTACCATATTTATTAATCGAGTAACCTACACTCTACTACCAGTAACCCAGTTCGTTCCTACCTATTTCCTATGTACCCGACTTACCAATCCTTGTCACAGGTACCTATGATCACAATGGATCAGGGAGCTAGCTGAAAAAGATAAGCAGTCACCAAAATACAATAACATTTATAATATTTGCACTCTTTATAATAACCACAGACTCAGGAAGTTTGAAAACCTTTATCTAGTTCTCGTCAAAGTCAGAAAGCATGAAATTCACAGCAAGTAAACTATCAATAACCAAAATCATGAAAATCGTGTAACCATGCAAAAAATAGATTATGCCAACCATTTAGAAGTTTAAAGGGAAGGTAAGAACAGGGAACATGCTAGTAAGATTTTTCAGAATTTAGACTTGGTATGGTGTGTCTAAAGGACGGGAAAAATAAGGAACATGCTAGAATGTCACAGTTTGAGTACTACTAGAAAGTGGGTAAGGCAAAAGAACTTTAAATCATACTAAAGGATTTGGAAGTAACTATGCAGCTATGAGGGAAGGGAAAAATGGAACACACTAATGATTCAGAGTCATCAATTTAATTCGGCTAAAAGGAGGGTAAAGAAAAGGAACATCTATATTTCATAAACTGTATGTCACCACTTACTTAAAGGATGGGGAAAAATGGAACATGCTAATAAACCGCAAAACGTATGACTTAGTTATTGATCAGAATAGGAAGGGTAAGAAAAAGGAACAATGTGAAATTAAGACTTTAGCTATTTCAAGAAGGGCAAGAAAAGGACGCGAATGTGTTTCCCTCACAGATTTATATTTACCTAGAATGGTGCGGAGACCAACCCTGGCCACGGGTCAGTTAAGGACAGTAGGAACCCCTAGGAATGCAGTCGCAGTAGGCCAGCAGGTGCAGAATGGAAACCCAGGTCAGGAAACCAGATTAGAATCAGGACAGGACCCCCAAAGTTGAGACTAGCACCCACAGTTCAGTTGCAACACCTGCGCTACATCCTCTCTGCAGCTATCAGTCAAAACCCTGAATGGGTTATCGAATTCCCCAGCAAAGTGCTTTGCCAGCACTTAAGGTTCTCAAACCCCGAATGGGTCTGTGAGTCTGTCTGACAGAGTGCTCCGCAGCACCTCTGTTTCTCGATCAGCTATTGAGTGCGTTGGGTCAGTGACAGGTCAGCTATTCAGAATAGTCGGACAATTTCTCTAGCTAACCTAGGCTAGTTATACTGTTTTCGGGTCAGTGTACCACCCCCTAAATGTTGCAAGTGTAAGTATCCCCAATTTCGATTGGGCAAAGGAGAGTACAGGTCATCACACCTCCCAGGATTTGACTTTCTCAAGCCCCTCATTAGAATCTGTAATACCCGCCCACCGAATTTCAGGTTCACGTGATGATTTCAGTTCGTGAAACAATGGACAGTCTATTTACAAATACATTTCATCCTCTGGCTGTGGACTGTCAAGCGCAGAAAGGATTTTCAAAATGGAGTATTTCCGTCCTTCATGCCCAAGGATTACGATACATGAAAAGTAAATAGAAACAGTTTTAGAGCATAGAAAAAAATGAATGCACTGTATACCATGAATCCCTATATTACTCCCATTATTTCATAATAATTATAGCCTTATTCATTAATGCAGAACGAACAGCATAGCAAAAGCATCGCTGCAAGCTTCAGGCATGTGAGGACACAAAGCAGCCATCTTAGTTCTACTGCGCAAGTGCAAAGAGTTTTCCACCATAACTGCGAGTACGTCACGTCACATGGGTATGACCGACGCATGCGCAGAAGAAAGTCCCGCGTAACAGCAGCCATCTTAAGTAGCAAGCGTATTAGGATTAGTAAACACATAGGCAAGCGTCTCTCGGACACCCAAAATGTCAAAATAAGGGGCAAATTAATAAGACAAACAGGTTGATTAATAAGTTAAAGTTATTTGAGGTTCATGATTACAAGCAAGGCGCTTTACGTGCGAATCCTTGCTCCATCAGCAGCAAGAGGTTGGTGGAGAGGATCATATTAGCGACAGAATTTGATGATCTGGGGTACAAAGATCCAGGTTTTTAGGAGCTTCCTAAAAGTGGATTCGTTCCGGGTGTGCCTAAGTTGGGTAGGCAGGATGTTCCAGGCCTTTGTACCAAGTGCTGCCAAGGTTTTGCCTCCCCGGGTTTTCATTTTAAAGTTGGGGATGGTGAGAAGATTTTCTGACGTAGACCGCAAGGTTCGTTTGGTTTTGTAGGGCCTTATTTTGCCTCTCAGGTATTGTGGGCCGGTTTCCTTTATTGCTGTATTTGTATTTGTATTTGTACTGGGTTTTATATCGCGCCAAATCACCGACAGGTCTCAAAGCGCTACTAACCAAGTGCAGCTACAAGAGGCAAGATGAAAGTAAGAGAGATTGTAGATCTAATAACCAAACTAGGATGTAAATGCGTCTTTGAAGAGTAGAGTCTTCAAAGACTTCCTGAAGTGGAGGAGGTTGGACTCTCTGCGAAGCACCTCCGGTAACTTGTTCCAGATGATCGGAGCCTGAACTGAAAAGGATCTGCCTCCTTTAGTTGCCAGCTTAAAGCGTGGGCAGGACAGCAGGAAAGAACCGGAGGATCGCAGGGCGCGCTTAGGTTCGTATAACTCAAGTCTCTCTTTTATATAGGCTGGCGCCTGTCCATGGATTGCTTTGTGGCAGATACACATGCTCTTAAATTCAACTCTTTGCACCACAGGCAACCAATGAAGCCTGTAGAGCAATGGGGAAGCATGAGTCCGCCTTGGCACACCAAATATCAGGCGCGCTGCGTCATTCAGAGTAACCTGAAGACGGTTGGATAGATTTTTTGGGAGGCCAAGATAAAGTGCATTGCCATAATCGATTCTCGACACTATTGTAGCTGAGATAATGGTTCGCAGCATATTCCATGAGAGTAAGGGAACGAGCTTCCGCAGTTTCCTGATTAGGTTGGTACAAGAACCAACTACAGCGGACACTTGGTTAGCCATCGAGAGTTCCTGATCGATTTTCATGCCGAGGCTCTTAACGCTAGAGCACGGTCTTGGAGTGGGTCCAAGTTCTTGTGGCCAAAACAGATCGTTGCAGGGGGAGGTCAAGGTTGAAACTACGAGAACCTCCGTTTTGTCTGGGTTGATTTTCAATAAATTGGACGACATCCAGTTTACTGTAAATCGTAATATGTCTTGGGCCGTGGACTGAGCCGATGGTGTATTGTCGATACTCAGCAGCAGCTGAGTATCATCGGCACCGTCCTCAGGATGCTGCGCCTGTCCTGCTGCTCCCCATCCGTCGGCCCCCGCTTAGGCAGTTTCAAAGAGCGCAGATAATCCTCCGCTTGCTGTGGATTTGTGAAAAACCTCTGTTTTCCTTGATGGGTAATCCTTAGCTTAGCAGGGTATAGCAGAGCATAGTCAATCTGAGCAGTTCTCGATTTCCTCTTCACTTCAAGGAATTTACGTCTTTCTTCCTGAACCATCGGAGTGAAATCTGGGTATATAGAAAAGGATACTCCATCGTAGCTTAGCGTTTGTTTAGTGCGGGCCGCCCGCAGTGCCACATCCCGATCTCTATAGTTCAGTAGGCGTGCTATAATTGGCCTAGGCGGCGCTCCAGGTTTTGGTACCGGTGCTAGAGAGCGGTGAGCTCTCTCCACTACAAATTGAGTAGAAAAAGCGTCAGCACCAATCGCAGACTGCAGCAGCTTCTCCACATACTCCTCCATTCTGTTTTACCTGCTGCTGGGTCTTCCGTGGAGTCTCATTCTGCGTCTGTGAATTCAAATCATTAATTTGCACATTACCATTCTGTACAGCCTTACACTCGTCTCTCCAGTGTCCTATCTTTCCGCACCCGTGGCATAGAAATTTCTTCCTTGCCTCTTCTGGGCTCATTTTTACTCTCGGCTTTTCCCCACCCCCAGGGCCCTGACTGATTACTAGTCATTTTATTCAGCTGCTGTTCTTGGTGCTCTGCTAATTTCACCTGTGCCCACATGACCTTTTCTTTTAATTCTTTTCGTTTATCTTCCAGCTCATCTTCACAGTATTTAGCATATTTAAGGACTTCATCAATAGGTTTAGCTTGCCAGCAGATTTTATTGTCTTTGATCCACTGTGAAATTTCAGGCCTTAACCCTAACACAAATCGATAAATGAAATGGGTCATGTCCTTCATCTCAATATTATCCAGGCCACTGTATGTCTTGAACACCTGTAACAGTCGCTCATAATATGAGTGTACAGTCTCATCACGATTCTGGGTAGTTCTATCTATTCGGGTCCAATCAGTTTCTTTTGCAGGCACCTTTCCTTTCAGATACAACATTACCTGGTTGTACTTCCTCATCACATCCCCTGAAGGAGCCCTTGTCTTTGGGTCTCTCGGGAACTCTTCACTAGGCCAATCAACAGCAATTTTACATTCTGTCCATAAATCTACGGGAACTACAATGTCAAAGAAACCATCTAGATCAGTGTTTCCCAAACTGTGGTCCGCGGACCCCCAGGGGTCCGTGACACATTCCCAGGGGGTCCGTAGGCAACAGTTTTAAAAGCACAGAAACGTTTCTTGTATAATTAGCAGCCTTCCAGTAACAATAAAAGTGTCAAGAGAATGCCAGTGATTAATGCACCTGCTGGAGCTGAGGAGAGTTTTGTTCAGTGGCAGCTTTGATTGAACTAATGTAACACAGAGGGTTAATGTGCCTACTGCAAAGAACGTGTATCATGCATCTTAAAAAGCAGTATTTTATGTGCATAGGTTCGTGGTTACTGCTTTTGTCACAGAAATTCTTTTGTTACTGTGCACTTCATAAGTGACAATCATAATCTAGCAGACGGACCTATAAACTGTCATCAAAGAGCTGCTTGAAAACTGCATGGTACAAGTTATTAACTTATATTTTTTCCCCAGTTATTCATTATCCTGATGCTGCTAAAAATATTTATTTGGGTGGAAATGCATTTTTAATGTTAAAGTCAGTGCTAGCCACTGTGTTATGTTCTGAATCCTGAGTTTGTGCTTTTCCAGACCAAGCACTCTTTAAACATTTTATATACACACTGATTTACATGTATGATTCAATGTCTCTATATGTGTGTGATGTAAAGTGCTCTAACATCCTACAATGGTAAGAGAGATGCTATAAGACAAATGAAATACATGTGACAGAGGGCCTATTACTTCAATATAAAATACTAAGTGCCAGATGTAGGATCTGTTTTTATATGCGCAAACGGGTTCGCGAACCCGTTTATGCATGCAAAAAAATATTGAGCCATGTACATAGCCTATTTTGCGAGTCGCAATTTGTTTGCGACTCGCTAAATAGGTTTTGCAACTTGCTATTTGGAAGGGGCATTCCCTTCCAAATAGGGAGTCTCAAAACCATGTACAAATGTTTTGCGGTCACAAAACAGTCGCAATTACCACCTACTTCAAGTAGATGGTAATGCATTCGCAAATGGAAAGGGGGCCCCAGGGGACCCCTCCCCCTTTGCAAATGCATGCAAAATTATTTTTAAAGGGCAGGCAGTGGTCCCAGGGACCTGCCCTTAGAAAATGAAACGAAAATGTTTCATTTACTTTTTTATTTTAAATGCATGGTAAACAGGCTGCATTTTTTTTTAAACTGCTTTATTTAAAAGCAGTCCGAGACATGGTGGCCTGCAGAGCCCAGCAGGCCACCATCCCTGGGAGGGCTGGCATTCACAATGGGCTCGCAAATTGCGAGAGGCTCATTAATATTAATGAACCTTGCAATTTGCGACCCCATTGGGAATCCCAAACAGTGTTAAACACACTGTTGTACATTTCATTTAGCGACTCGTAATGTGTCGCCAATTGCGAGGCGCTAAATGAAATGGTCGTACATCTGGCCCCAAAAACCTTAGTACTTTGAGTATTTGTTTTGTGTGCACACGTGTGTATTTTTTTAGAATTACTGTTTTAATTTTGAAATTTAACTCATACAAATTGCTTGGGGGTCCCCGGCTTCCAATGGTGACTCAATGGGGGTCCCCAGGAGTCAAAAGTTTAGGAACCACTGATCTAGATCTTTCAGGAGGCATTTTTTAACTTTCACAAATCTCTCGACCTGTCTGTACCATTCTACAGGTTTTTCTCGTAACGTTGGGAAGTCATTCGTAAAGGACACAATATCCTGTCGGGACCATGGAACGTACATATCCTCCACCTGGCACTTCTTGCATAGGATATAATTTTTCCATCTTTTCTGCTTCTTTTAAAACCTATTCAGATGTCATTTGCTTTGAACTACTATCTTCATTTTTCTTGGCCCACCTGGCTTTCCATTTTTCTAAATCTCCCCATTTTTGTAACAGGTTTAACAATTCTCTGATCTGTACCTTTTTTCCCCCCCGACACATTCATGTTCTCTAAATCTTTGTCTGAGAATTCTGCTCTATAGGGTTTCTGCAACACTTTAGATCGGCTAATGTCTATTCCCATGCTAGCTGCGGTGTCTACTAATTTCTCATAGTACACCCTGGTATTTCGGGTAAGGCTTTTACAGAGGAATAATAATTCCTCTTCACTAAGGGTGTTTAGTCTGTCCAATCCTACATTCCCAGCCATCAGTTCCTCCAATTCTATTCTCAATTTGTATATATCTAATTGTTTCGGCTGCGGATTTGGCTTCTCTAATTCTCCGGTCCATCTGTCGATTTCTTCAGGAGTCACTACCGTAGCACTTCTAGTACCGGAAGATGACTCAATGTGAACCTCTCTTGAAGAAAAAGGAGTGTTATTTCTCTGTGAACTCCCTTCTGGTTCCCTTATCGGTAAATCCATCAAGGAAATCACAGATTCACATTCACATGCCTGATCGTCTATTATCAAAGGCTCTTTTCTCGGCTGTACTACAGTTGGAGTTATAATTGGAGTTTTCAGACTACTTTGCTTATCCCCGTACAAAGGAATAACTGGGCCAATAGTTACTGGAATTGTCAGAGCTTCAGGACTTGTATTTAATTGGGAGATTTTCTGAATTAGTTCTGTTCTTTGTTTAACTAAAGCCTCTCGTTCTCTATCCTGCAATATTTTATCCACGGAGGTTTCATGTACTACCTGCGGAATTAAAGGAGGATTATAACTCGGGGCACTTGGATTTGTCATACTTGGTCCCTCACCATAATTAGGTTTCAGGAATGGGTTTCTCGTGCTTAGGGATCTTGGTTCCTCATTCTAAGGTGGTGGATTCTTCATTAACAAATCCTCCAGATAATCATCGTCTGAATCACCCGTGGTCATTAAATGTTTGGTTTTCTCTGTCCTTTTCCCTCCCATGGGCTCTTCTACTGTTAATACAGGGTACAGTCCCTCTACCATCATGTTCTGTCTCCATTCTTTAATTCCTTTCTCTCGGGTCTCTTTTTGTACCTCAGATAAAATTTAGCTAACCCTTTGTCAATTCTGGGTCTGTCTCGCTCAAAAGCCTCTATTTCCCATTCTTCTAAGGCCTCATATTGCGTTAGTCTAGGTCTGGGATGTAAATCATTCATTCGGGTTCTCAAATTAAACAAAATTCTCCCATTAAATGTCCCTTCTAAAGGAAATGCCAAAATTCCGTCATCTTTAGTATATTCTACCCAATTTTCTAACCATACACAAGCATGGTAGACTCTGTCAAACATCATAAATGATGCGGTAGTATTTGGTGGTGGAATAATAACTCCTTCTCTAGTTTTGATGGGTTTGTCTTTCTTGAAGTTATTCTTTACTTTGTCTACAAATGTCATTTTTCTCTTGTTTCCGTACATAATGTTATATCTAGCTGATTTCCACTGATCCCTCGCAAAACCTTGATATCTTGGATCAGGTAGAGTCTCTGGATGAGTTGGATACCACATATACTTTTTCGCAAATTACTTTTGTTTACCAAATCACTTCCAATACAAAAGCGTCTTTTAATTTTCTACTACCAATCAAATGTGCGATTTCAAACAATTTCGACCAATGGGTGTGCGGCTTTCCTCGTAAACGGGTTCCCACGCTCCTGTGCTCACCCCTCCTTTACAATGCCATCACAGCTACACACCCGCTGTCTCGACCAATACCAGCACGGCACTGAGTGACGTCAGCGCAGCTCCGCAACTGACTCCCTCCTTCACAAGGTATCGTAAATTAAATTCTTTATTTAAAGTGCAAGTGCTCTGTTTAATTTACAACGCAAAAACATTCGCCACTGTACTCGAGTGTCTAGAAAGAAAAGATTTGTTTCACTGCAAGTAAATCCCTTCTGTTTACTTTTCATATACTGCGAGTAGATCCCTTCTGCCTACTCTTCACACAAGCATTAGAGAACCTGCTACTCCTTCGACTCATACACTCTGGGATATATACTAAGTCAAAAGTTTCACCAGCGAACCCCTTTGCTAACAATCAAGCTCAGATGAACCTGCTACTCCTTCCGTGCGACCCTTACTACGTTATATCACAATAGAAGTTTTGCCAGCGAACTCTTTGCTATCATTTATTCATACATTTATACATAAAAACCCTAATTAGTGCTTCCAGTTCTGCCCAACCTGCACCAATTTTCCTCGACGTAAGTGACCTCTATGCGACGTGGCAACTATTCTACCACTCGCAATTCTGCCCCCGGGGATTCCAGACAAACATGTAACAATCACTAACGAGTTTTGTTAGAACACAGATCAACAAAGCAGAATCTCAGAGAAAATCTTTAAACATTTTATAACATTTCAAACAATAAAACACTTTTTCCACTTGATCGATCGATTCTTTATTTAGCAGCAAGTTTTTAATTTTTTCACAGTTAGCAGCAGTTTACCTACCTACCTATCTTTACCTAGTCCCTAACCATCCCTCTGCTACCAGAAAATTACTGATAGAGCGCGCCGGTCACCCGACTATAATGTTACCATAGGCACACTTGGGCCCATAAATTCAATTTACCATATTTATTAATCGAGTAACCTACACTCTACTACCAGTAACCCAGTTCGTTCCTACCTATTTCCTATGTACCCGACTTACCAATCCTTGTCACAGGTACCTATGATCACAATGGATCAGGGAGCTAGCTGAAAAAGATAAGCAGTCACCAAAATACAATAACATTTATAATATTTGCCCTCTTTATAATAACCACAGACTCAGGAAGTTTGAAAACCTTTATCTAGTTCTCGTCAAAGTCAGAAAGCATGAAATTCACAGCAAGTAAACTATCAATAACCAAAATCATGAAAATCGTGTAACCATGCAAAAAATGGATTATGCCAACCATTTAGAAGTTTAAAGGGAAGGTAAGAACAGGGAACATGCTAGTAAGATTTTTCAGAATTTAGACTTGGTATGGTGTGTCTAAAGGACGGGAAAAATAAGGAACATGCTAGAATGTCACAGTTTGAGTACTACTAGAAAGTGGGTAAGGCAAAAGAACTTTAAATCATACTAAAGGATTTGGAAGTAACTATGCAGCTATGAGGGAAGGGAAAAATGGAACACACTAATGATTCAGAGTCGTCAATTTAATTCGGCTAAAAGGAGGGTAAAGAAAAGGAACATCTATATTTCATAAACTGTATGTCACCACTTACTTAAAGGATGGGGAAAAATGGAACATGCTAATAAACCGCAAAACGTATGACTTAGTTATTGATCAGAATAGGAAGGGTAAGAAAAAGGAACAATGTGAAATTAAGACTTTAGCTATTTCAAGAAGGGCAAGAAAAGGACGCGAATGTGTTTCCCTCACAGATTTATATTTACCTAGAATGGTGCGGAGACCAACCCTGGCCACGGGTCAGTTAAGGACAGTAGGAACCCCTAGGAATGCAGTCGCAGTAGGCCAGCAGGTGCAGAATGGAAACCCAGGTCAGGAAACCAGATTAGAATCAGGACAGGACCCCCAAAGTTGAGACTAGCACCCACAGTTCAGTTGCAACACCTGCGCTACATCCTCTCTGCAGCTATCAGTCAAAACCCTGAATGGGTTATCGAATTCCCCAGCAAAGTGCTTTGCCAGCACTTACGGTTCTCAAACCCCGAATGGGTCTGTGAGTCTGTCTGACAGAGTGCTCCGCAGCACCTCTGTTTCTCGATCAGCTATTGAGTGCGTTGGGTCAGTGACAGGTCAGCTATTCAGAATAGTCGGACAATTTCTCTAGCTAACCTAGGCTAGTTATACTGTTTTCGGGTCAGTGTACCACCCCCTAAATGTTGCAAGTGTAAGTATCCCCAATTTCGATTGGGCAAAGGAGAGTACAGGTCATCACACCTCCCAGGATTTGACTTTCTCAAGCCCCTCATTAGAATCTGTAATACCCGCCCACCGAATTTCAGGTTCACGTGATGATTTCAGTTCGTGAAACAATGGACAGTCTATTTACAAATACATTTCATCCTCTGGCTGTGGACTGTCAAGCGCAGAAAGGATTTTCAAAATGGAGTATTTCCGTCCTTCATGCCCAAGGATTACGATACATGAAAAGTAAATAGAAACAGTTTTAGAGCATAGAAAAAAATGAATGCACTGTATACCATGAATCCCTATATTACTCCCATTATTTCATAATAATTATAGCCTTATTCATTAATGCAGAACGAACAGCATAGCAAAAGCATCGCTGCAAGCTTCAGGCATGTGAGGACACAAAGCAGCCATCTTAGTTCTACTGCGCAAGTGCAAAGAGTTTTCCACCATAACTGCGAGTACGTCACGTCACATGGGTATGACCGACGCATGCGCAGAAGAAAGTCCCGCGTAACAGCAGCCATCTTAAGTAGCAAGCGTATTAGGATTAGTAAACACATAGGCAAGCGTCTCTCGGACACCCAAAATGTCAAAATAAGGGGCAAATTAATAAGACAAACAGGTTGATTAATAAGTTAAAGTTATTTGAGGTTCATGATTACAAGCAAGGCGCTTTACGTGCGAATCCTTGCTCCATCAGCAGCAAGAGGTTGGTGGAGAGGATCATATTAGCGACAGAATTTGATGATCTGGGGTACAAAGATCCAGGTTTTTAGGAGCTTCCTAAAAGTGGATTCGTTCCGGGTGTGCCTAAGTTGGGTAGGCAGGATGTTCCAGGCCTTTGTACCAAGTGCTGCCAAGGTTTTGCCTCCCCGGGTTTTCATTTTAAAGTTGGGGATGGTGAGAAGATTTTCTGACGTAGACCGCAAGGTTCGTTTGGTTTTGTAGGGCCTTATTTTGCCTCTCAGGTATTGTGGGCCGGTTTCCTTTATTGCTGTATTTGTATTTGTATTTGTACTGGGTTTTATATCGCGCCAAATCACCGACAGGTCTCAAAGCGCTACTAACCAAGTGCAGCTACAAGAGGCAAGATGAAAGTAAGAGAGATTGTAGATCTAATAACCAAACTAGGATGTAAATGCGTCTTTGAAGAGTAGAGTCTTCAAAGACTTCCTGAAGTGGAGGAGGTTGGACTCTCTGCGAAGCACCTCCGGTAACTTGTTCCAGATGATCGGAGCCTGAACTGAAAAGGATCTGCCTCCTTTAGTTGCCAGCTTAAAGCGTGGGCAGGACAGCAGGAAAGAACCGGAGGATCGCAGGGCGCGCTTAGGTTCGTACAACTCAAGTCTCTCTTTTATATAGGCTGGCGCCTGTCCATGGATTGCTTTGTGGCAGATACACATGCTCTTAAATTCAACTCTTTGCACCACAGGCAACCAATGAAGCCTGTAGAGCAATGGGGAAGCATGAGTCCGCCTTGGCACACCAAATATCAGGCGCGCTGCGTCATTCAGAGTAACCTGAAGACGGTTGGATAGATTTTTTGGGAGGCCAAGATAAAGTGCATTGCCATAATCGATTCTCGACACTATTGTAGCTGAGATAATGGTTCGCAGCATATTCCATGAGAGTAAGGGAACGAGCTTCCGCAGTTTCCTGATTGGGTTGGTACAAGAACCAACTACAGCGGACACTTGGTTAGCCATCGAGAGTTCCTGATCGATTTTCATGCCGAGGCTCTTAACGCTAGAGCACGGTCTTGGAGTGGGTCCAAGTTCTTGTGGCCAAAACAGATCGTTGCAGGGGGAGGTCAAGGTTGAAACTACGAGAACCTCCGTTTTGTCTGGGTTGATTTTCAATAAATTGGACGACATCCAGTTTACTGTAAATCGTAATATGTCTTGGGCCGTGGACTGAGCCGATGGTGTATTGTCGATACTCAGCAGCAGCTGAGTATCATCGGCATAGTTAAAAACTTTACAGTTCATATTTGCCAGGGACACTATCAATGGCTGTAAATACAAATTGAATAGAAGTGGAGAGAGCGCAGAGCCCTGCGGGACTCCACAAGATAAAGCACCCTCACCGGAGACCTGATCTGCTACCTGGATTCTCTGCGTCCTCCCAGATAAGAAGGCTGTTAGCCATTCGAGGGCTCGCTCTCCTATCCCAAACCGAGCCAGTCTGCCCAGAAGCAATGCATGGCTGACAGTATCAAACGCCGCTGAAAGGTCTAATAATATCAGGGCGCTTGGCTTTTTACTGTCAGCCATGCATCTGAGCTCATCCAGTACAGACAGCATTACCAATTCTGTGCTATGGTGGGCACGAAAGCCAGCCTGCCGCTCCTGGAGAAGATGGTGAGATTCCAGGAGGGCTGACAAAGATTTTAGCACGTGCTGTTCCAACACTTTTGACAGAAATGGCAACTGAGAAATAGGTCTGTAGTTCTTCAGGCTGGATGGATCTGCCCCGGGCTTTTTTAACAGGGGTCTGACGCGTGCCTCTATAAAGGAGGTAGGTAATGCGCCAGTAGCTAGTGAGGTGTTTAGGAGGTGTAAGATCTGATCCTCTAGGATCGGGATTGCTAGTCGGAGGATATCGGGTGGGCACGGGTCAGCAGGTGAGCCTGACTTGATGGATGCTACAAGTTGTCTCAGGATGGTAGGGTCAATTTCAGGGAAACTGGTAAAAATAAGGGTTGAGGAATTTAAAGGAGGCAGTTGTTCAATGTGTGAGACTGGATTGTTCTTCTTAATATCGGACAAGATAATCGCAACTTTTTCGAGGAAATATCCTTGAAAGGTATCACAGTTGATCGAGATGTCGTTCTTTTCCTCCTTCACACTTAGCTCTTTCAGGATTTGAAAGGTTTCTCTCTGGATATTTGTGGCGTTGTTTATGCGTGTCTCGTAATAGTCCTTTTTAGCTACGACGATAAACTTTTTGTATGTTTGAAAAGACATTCTATATAGTTCCCTATCAGTATCCTTTTTGGATTTCCTCCAGCATCTTTCGAGGCAGCGGAGTTTTCTTTTGTGTTCGCGTAGGCTTTGGGTGAACCAAGGGGCTCCTTTCTCTGCACCCTTTACTCTTTGTACCTTTTCGGGGGCTAGTTCATCGATTGATTTCCTAAGAGTAGTCGTGATCACATCATACATTGAGTCGAGGTCAGAAACACCTTGAGAGACTATGGAAGTCTGTTTGTATTTGGGCAAAGTTTTGGCCAAGGTGTCAGAATTTACTTTTTTCCATTGGCGTACTTTTTTGGTTTTTAAAGGAAGTTTAGCCTGGAAATTAATTAGCGGTACGTCATACAGTATTAGGTGGTGATCCGACCAGATACAGGGTGTAACACTTGTGATGGCCACCTTTGGCATGGAAGACCAAATAAGGTCAAGAATATGGCCTTTTTTGTGGGTTGGAGCTTCCACAAGTTGTACTAAACCAAGAGAGGTCATAGTAGTCAGTAATTATGACTACTGTATACGTAATGGTTAGGACTTTGAACAGGATCCTTTTATGGATAGGCAGCCAGTGGAGAATCTTTAGTGCTTTGGCTGAGGGAGCGCGCTTTGGGAGCCCAAGTACCAGCCTTGCGGCGGAGTTCTGCACTACTTGCAGTCTTTTTACCACTGTCTTTCTTGATCCTGCATATAAGCTGTTGCAGTAGTCCAAGCGTGACAGGACCAATGCCACTGCCACGGTCTTCCTAGCATGCAGGGGGAGTAGATCAAAGAATTTTCTTAGAGTTGTTATGGTTTGAAATCACATACCTGGAACAGTAAGTGCCTGTTTATGAAAGGAGAGCGTGGGGTCGAATTTAATGCCTACTGTTTTTGCGGTATCTACTGTGGTGGGCGGGGGGTCTGAATTTGAGGGCCACCATATGGTGGGTTTGAAATTGTTGGATTTTCCAAACAGCATGATTTCCGTTTTTGAGCTGTTGCATCTGAGATGATTTGCTTCCATCCACTTCATAACCGCGGTGAGGCAGAGATGGAATTTTTCTTCTGCTGCGGTGGAGTTTTTATCTAGGGTGAGGATCAATTATGTATCATCTGCATACGCAATTGCTTCAATATTGAAGGAGTCAATTAGTGAAAGTAGAGGTAACATATACAGGTTAAAGAGGGTTGGACTCAGGGAGGATCCCTGAGGGACCCCCGAGGAAAGCAGTTTTCCTTCAGATTTGTAGCTGCCGAGTGTGACGATCTGGTTTCTGTTTTCCAAAAATAATGTTATCCAGGCAAGAGCTTTGCTGTTTATTCCGACTTGCTTCAATCTATCTAACAGGATGTGATGGGAGACAATATCGAAAGCTGCGGAAAGGTCCAACAGAATCAGCACTGCCTCCCTACCCTGGTCCAGAGCGCGCTTAAGGGTGTCTGTGGTATGGAGCAGTACTGATTCTGTTGAGTGTCCCGGCCTGAAACCAGATTGCTTGCCGTGTAGGATGTTTGAGTTTTCCAGAAACTCATTCAGTTGTGTATTAACTATTTTCTCGGCAATTTTACTCAAACAGGGGAGGAAAGAGATGGGTCTCAAATTGGAGAGAGTGGTGGGATCCGAGAGTTTATTTTTTGAAGGGGTTTGAAAGCGGCGGTTTTCCAGAGGTCAGGGATTTTAGCGAGTTTAAATGTGATGTTGATAATATGGTTAATGACGGGATTTACTATGTCCACTAATGAATGTAGGATTTTGGGCGGGCATGGGTCAAAAGGGGAGCCTGATTTACAAGATAGAATAGCTTTCCTGGATAATTCTAGACTGATTTCTTTGAACTCCTTAAGTTCTTCTTTAATTCCTGTGTCTAGAGCAGTGGAGTGCTGGGGTAAATTGTCGAGAAAGTCTTTCTTAAGGTCTCTAATTTCGTTTTTCGAAGACCACTGCGATGTCATCGCTCAGTTCCTGCGAAGGAGGTATTTCACATTCTAGGCTGGCCGGATTGTGAAGGATTTAACTATTTTAAAGATGGTTTTTTGGTTGTCTTCTGCTACACTGATGAGATTTGTATAGTGATTTTTCTTCTCAGTTTTGATTTGTAAGTGATAGGCATTAAGAGCTGTTCTAAAGCGTTTCATATCCTCGACCTCATAGTTTTTCTAATTGTCTGCACTGGCCTTTCATGGCTTTCAGTTGGGGGGTAAACCAAGGGGCTGATTTTTGTCTTATGGTCTTGCCTTTCTTAATTGGAGCTAGGGTATTTGCTATGGAGAGCATCCATTTGTTGAACAGGTCATTGTCGATGTCAGGATTGCCTGTCAGGGTTGGTTTAGTAGTTTCCGCCAGGGTCTGTAGGTCAGAATTGGCAAGCATCTTATTCCAATTTTGCGTAGGGACCTTGGTGGTGGGTTTTTCCGTTGTATGTCCATTATCATAGATGAAATTAAAGGGAATAAGTTTATGGTCTGTCCAGGGGATGTATGACATTACAACGCATGCTTTTACCACGCATGCCTTTACAACGCGGTTTTTACAACGCAAACCTTTACAACGCATAGCGCTTTGGGGTGCTGGATAGTGAATAGTTTAATTTACTATTCCAACTCCAGTCCCCGTGGACACTAGGGAAGGTGTTGGATAGTAAATTAAACGTATTCCCTATCCTAGAGCGCCCCCCAGCGCAATGCGTTGTAATGGTTTGCGTTGTAAAGGCACTGCGTGGTAAAAGTTGCATTGTAAAGGATGTTTCCCCTGTCTAGGTAAGGGTGCCTGGAGAGGTCGTTATTATGTTGGTGACATTGGTACATATCCCGTCAAGGGTATGTCCTGCTGTATGTGTGGACCCTTTATTCTGGATTTCCAAGCCCAGGGAGTTGGTGATTTCCCTAAAGGTTTTAGTATTTGTGCATTCATCTACCTCTAAGTGTAGATTGAAATCTCCCAAGATCGTGAAATTGGAGTAGCGCACCACCAGGGGGTCAGATAGTCTCCAAGGGTATCTAGAAAGTTAACAGTGGGTCCAGGGGGCCTGTAAACAAGTACTCTGGCGAATGTGGTGTAGTTGTCTATTTGGAATTTGAAGCAGAGGTTTTCTGCGTCTTTTAGTTCAGTGGAATAAGATGTTGAGCATTTCAGGTGATCTTTGTAGATAATGGCTATCCCTCCTCCCTTTTTCCCGTTTCTGTCTAGTCTAGAGATGGTGTAGCCTTGGGGAAGTGTCTGCGCTATGTCTGGGTTAGAGCAGTCTGACAACCATGTTTCGGTGACAAAGAGGCAGTCAAAGGCGTGATCAGTTAGCAGATCATGCACATGTAGGGCGTGTTTCGCTAATAATCTGACGTTTATAAGGCCGCATTGGAGTTCTTTGTGCGAGGTGGAGGTCTTGTGCGGTACAATAGACTCCCCCATGGGGCTAGCCTCTGGGTTTATGGCGCATCTGCATGTGGCATAGGTGAGGGGGTTACCGTATAATTTTGTGAGGGGTATGGTGTTGCAACCTTTAACCTGTGTGTTGAGTGTATAGTTCTTTCCTGGTGTAGGTAAATTTTGGCATGGAACAGGCAGCATTTCTGGCCCCGGCCGCGGGTCGAGTGCGGACGTCGGCGCGCCGCTGGCACGCCCACGGCACGCGTCCTCTGCGTGTGAGGAAATGCATCTGTCTTTTATAGGAGATCAGGGTGAGAGCACTAGTCTGCTAACCTCTGTATCAACCTCAGAAGTAGTAGTCACTTCCGGTGATCAGAGAGTTCCAACTTCCCTCCACATCAATCTGAGAAAACTCAGCGGTGGACCGGGGAAGGGAGCGAGTGAGGAAAAGATGGCGCAATATTAAAAAAAAAAAAAAAATAATTCGTTTGGGAGTTTTAAAAAAGCGGTGAGCAGCACAACAATCAGAGTGAATGCAGGATTAAAATTGCAATGCGCAATCAGCAGGAGAAACTGTGGAGCCCTTTGCCAGACGCTCTGCGTTTGTCAGCGTTCTATTACAGGTATTTTAACGAATGCCTTACTTCTCGAGTCCCTATTACCTAGAGGCACAATATCAGGCTATCGGGGTAAGCTGCTACAAACAACTGATGGATTGACTTGCATGGCTTAAAGGTTAGTGTTACAGCACAGACCACCTACCCTGAGGGAAGGAGTTGGATGAAACAGAAAAAGGACCTAGAAAATGATCGTAAGACCCAGAGCTAAACCAGATAGGAATTTATGAGTGTGAGAAAATCAGGTAAGGATCCATATACGAGAACAAAAAAAGAATGGGGAGTGGCACATATGGCATACCACTTCAAGTTTCAAGTTTTTCAAGTTTATTTATTTATGATTTCGGAACTCAAAAGAGATCCACATAAAAGATTGTCAAGATAAATACAATTACGTACAGTCAGAGATAAAATACAAAATAAAATTGACATTTCCAACCTTTTAATATATAGCTAAGAAACTTTTGAAAAAGTTAACATTTTTATAACAAAACATTTCATTGGGGGGGTTATGAATGGCTTCTAGAAAAGACGTGGCAGAAAAAATGCTTAATTGGAGACAAATAGGTCTCAGTCATTTACGCCTATGCACAAGTAGAGCCGGGCACACAAAGAGAACATGGGTAATATCCTGAGTTGAACTGTTGCACAAGTTACTACTTGTGTAACGATATATCTGTAAGAGACATTAGTTAGTATTAGATTCCTTACCTTAGAATATCCCCAGGCGTCAGACTGGATCCGGAAATTTTTGCGTAGCAGTACCCTTGCGCGTCGGTAGGCGTCGTCTGCGGCTCCGCGTCCGTCGTCGGCGTCGTGGGCGCCGTGCTGACGTCGTCGGAGTACTTAGACGCCGCCTCCGCGTGCTGACGTCAGTTCTTAGACACAGCTTTTCCGCGCCAGAAACGCAGAGCCATGTTAAAAACCAACACTGGTGCCATTGAAACTAGGGCCCTGAAAGGGGACAACCCTAACCCTAGATATTGGTTCGCAGAACGGGGAGGATGGGTGGGTCGGTAAGGAATCTAATACTAACTAATGTCTCTTACAGATATATCGTTACACAAGTAGTAACTTGTGCATCTGAAAGAGACACGTTAGTATTAGATTCCTTACCTTAGAATAGATACCCCAGCAATACCAACCCCGGTGGTGGGTCTGCGAACCAATAATCACACCAGAAAGTCCCGGAGGACGGAACGGCCAAAGAAGCCATCCCTCCGGACTTGGCTGTCCAGGCAGTAGTGTCTCGCAAACGTGTGCAACGATGCCCACGTAGCTGCCTGACAGATGTCTTGTAAGGGCACTCCCCTGCCCAGGGCAGTGGTAGTCGCCGTGGCTCAGGTAGAATGAGCCCGCAATCCAGCAGGAGGCTCCTTCCTAGCCAAGGAGTAGCATGCCTGGATACACAGGATGATCCACCGGGAGATGGTCCTCTTGTGCACCGCTTTCCCCTTCTTCGCGCCCACGTAACCAACAAAGAGTTGGTCATCCACCCGGAACTGGCGTGTGCGATCCAAGAAGAATGAGAGCGCACGTTTTGGGTCCAGACGATGGAGCCGCTCTTCCTCTTTAGAGGGATGCGGTGGCGGGAAGAAGGTTGGCAAGGTGATAGACTGCCCGATGTGGAAGGCCGTGACAACCTTGGGCAGGAAAGAAGGTTTGGTACGCAGCACCACTTTGTCCGGATGGACAGAAAGGAAAGGTGGAGTACAAGAAAGGGCCTGGAGATCACTCACTCTCCTGGCAGAGGTGATGGCAACCAGGAAAGCAGTCTTCAAGGTCAGAAGGCGAAGAGGACAGTTGTGAAGTGGCTCAAAGGGAGCGCACATCAGAAAGGTAAGAACCAGGTTCAAGTCCCACTGAGGCATCACAAATGGAACAGGAGGAAATGTGTGTGTGAGGCCCTTAAGAAATCTATTAACAATAGGGGACTTGAACAAAGAAGGTTGATCAGGCAGCCTGAGAAAGGCTGAAAGGGCAGAAAGGTAGCCCTTGATAGTGCCCAGAGCAGAGCCCTGCTGGGCAAGAGAAAGAAGGAAGAGAAGGACTTCAGAAAGAGGGGCATTGAGGGGATCCACAGCCTTTGCTGTGCACCATGCCACAAATCTGTTCCACCTGCAGGCGTATACCGACTTTGTGGAGGGACGCCTGGCTGCCAGAATGATGTTACAAACTTCAGGAGGCAAGTCAAATGGCCTCAACTGTCGCCGCTCAATCTCCAAGCATGGAGGTGGAGACTGGACAGGTTCGGGTGGAGGACCGTCCCCTACTGCTGCGACAGAAGGTCCTCCTGAAGAGGCAGACGAACCGGGGGATCGACTGACAGACTGAGTAGCTCTGGATACCAGTACCTTCGTGCCCAGTCCGGAGCCACAAGGATGACTTGGGCCCGGTCGCGCTTGATCTTCTTCAGCACTCTGGGCAGAAGTGGTATAGGCGGAAAGGCGTACAACAGACCGCAACTCCACTCGCGACGAAAAGCGTCTCCGAGCGAGTGCCGCCTTGGAAATTCCAACGCGCAGAACTGATGACATTGCGCGTTCTCTTCGGTGGCGAATAGATCTAACCAAGGCTCTCCCCATCGCTGAAAGAGGCCTTGCGCCACATCCGAGTTCAGACGCCATTCGTGATCCATCATGCACCGACGACTGAGCTCGTCCGCCCTGGCGTTCAGAGAACCTGCCAGGTGTTGAGCCACCAGGGTCACGCCCTGGCGTTCCAGCCATTGCCAAAGGCGAAGAGCCTCTTGACAAAGGATCCACGACCCCACCCCGCCTTGTTTGTTGCAGTACCACATGGCGGTGGTGTTGTCCGTGAATACCTGCACTACACTCCCCCGGACAGAGGGGAGGAATGCCTTCAGTGCCAGACGAATCGCCCGGAGCTCCAACAGGTTGATGTGGAGCCGGGTCTCCGCCGGAGACCAGAGGCCTCTGATCTCCGCCTCTCCCAAGTGGCCTCCCCAGCCCTGGAGGGACGCATCCGTCACAACTACGTGCTCCGGTTGGGGAAGGGAGAGGGATCTGCCGCTGACCCAATTGCGGTCCGTAAGCCACCACTGCAGCTGTCTCGCAGTGCCCTCCGAGATCAGGACGTGGTCGGATAGGTTGCCCTGATGCTGGGTCCACTGAAACTTCAGGTCCCACTGCGGAGCCCGCATCCGCCACCTGGCGTGATGCACCAGTAGGATGCAGGAGGCCATCAGCCCCAGAACCCGCAGCATCAACCTGACCGAAACCCGGGATAACGGCTGAAAGATGGGAATCAGAGCCTGAATATCCCGGACCCGCTGTTCGGGCGGATAAACCCGAAACCGCGCCGAGTCCAGACCGCTCCGATGAAGAGGAGCTTCTGAGAGGGGCACAGGTGTGCCTTCGGCACATTGATGGAGAACCCCAGCTGGTGCAGGAGGTCCGCCGTCGTCTGGAGGTGGCTGACGACTGTCTGGGGCGAGCCCGCCTTCAACAGCCAGTCGTCGAGGTATGGGAAGACTGAAACCCCTAACCTGCGCAGATGAGCTGCGACCACCGCCATCACCTTTGTGAACACCCGTGGGGCGCTGGTAAGGCCGAAGGGGAGCACGGTAAATTGAAAGTGCTCGTGGCCCACCATGAACCGCAGGTAGCGCCGGTGGGCAGGCAGGACGGGGATATGAAAGTAAGCGTCCTGCAAGTCCAATGCTACCAACCAGTCTCCTGGGTCCAGGGCAGCCAGAACCTGAGCCAGTGTCAGCATTTTGAACTTCTCCTTCCGGAGGAAGCCGTTGACGTTCCTTAGGTCCAAGATAGGGCGTAGGCCCCCTTTGCCCTTCTTGGGTACCAGAAAGTAGTGGGAGTAGCAACCACACCCTACTTCTGGCCCAGGAACGCGCTCGATGGCCCCTTTGGCCAAGAGGGCCGTAACTTCCTCCTGCAGAAGTCGCAAATGATCCCCCGATACACGGTGGTTCTGCGGTGGCATGGCTGGAGGAGTCGCCTCGAAGGGGAGGGAGTAGCCCCTTCGGACGATTTGCAGCACCCACCTGTCCGATGTGACAGTGCGCCAGTGGAGGTGGCGATGGCTAACCCTGCCCCCCACTGGCGTCACATGGGCCTGAAAGCACGGACTAGGAGGGTTTTGAGGCGGATGCTGCGGGGGAAGGTGTGGACTGACTTCGCCGCTGCCCCCGACCGCCCGGACGGCGGTTCCCACGGCCGCCACCACGTTGGGTATTGCCCTGCGGTGCGTGGCTGGCAGCGCGTGTGGGCGCACCCCTTCCGTGGCCACGAAAGGAGTGAAAGGCAGCCGATTGCTGGCGCTGGCCCGAGAGGCCCAAGGACTTGGCCGTAGCCCTGGAGTCCTTAAAGCGCTCAAGCGCATGGTCTGCCTTGTCGCCAAAGAGGCGAAGGCCATCGAACGGCATGTCCATGAGCGTGCTCTGAACATCTGCCGAGAAGTTGGCGGACCTCAGTCACGCATGGCGTCTGACCGCCACCGTCGTTGCCATCGCTCTACCCAGCGAGTCAGTGGTATCCAGCCCACACCGGATGGAATACTTGGCTGCATCCCGGCCCTCCACAAGGGCTTGGCCGAGTTTGGCCCGTACCTCCAACGGACACTCTGGCAGCACTTCCGCGACCTTAACCCACACAGAGTGGGTGTAACGTCCTAAGAGGCAGGCGGTGTTGGAAGACCGTAGTCCTAGACTAAGGGATGAGAAGATCTTCTTCCCATACTGGTCATACCTCTTGGATTCCCGGTCCGGCGGGGCCGACGGGAATGCCGTCTGGGAATTGGAGGCCTGGATGACCAGGCTCTCGGGGGTAGGGTGGGAGGACAGGAAACATGGGTCGCCCGGGGCTGGGCGGTGGCGTCTGGCCACGTTCCTATCTACGGACGAACCCATAGCGGGCTTGGACCAAGTGCCCAGAAGAACGTCGGTCAAGGCCTCATTAAAGGGCAGCAGAGGCTCGGCCGAGCTTGACTGCTGTTTAAGGACCTCAGTGAGGAGGTTAGTCCTCACGGCCGCGACGGGGAGCTCAAGGCCCAAGGCCTTGGCAGCCCTCATCAGCACCACACTATATGTTGCCCCCTCCTCCGAAGCCATGGTAGGAGGGGAGACAAACCCAGTGTCTGGAGAGGTGTCCAGGCCACTGGCCTCCCCAAGGTCTCCTGTCCAGTCCTCCTGAGACTGACACTCCCTGGTCAGAGGGTCCTCAGACCCCTCCCAGTCCTCTTCATCACCCATCTCCTGAAATTCAGGGTTTTCAACCAATGGGGCCTGTTCATAAAAGTGAAATTCACCAAACGACGTCTGGAGCGGCGCCCAACGGGGCCGTTCCGATGGCTGAACAGGAACGAAGGTAGGACCGAGGACGGCGCCGGAGGCGACACCTGAGGGTCCGACGCCGGGGAGGTCGTCAGATCCACCGGCGCCGATCCCGATCCCGAATGAGGACCAGCGGCGTCCTGCGGCGCCCGGCCCGAAGGCGCCGACGGCGTCGGAACAACTGGACCCCTCGGCGCCGGGCCCGAAGGCGTCGGGATAGCGGGGACCTGCGGCGCCAGGCCCGAAGGCGTCGGCGGCGTCGAAGCACCCGACAGCGTCGGGGCCGGAGCCGCCGACCCGCTAGGGGCCCCAGACGGGTCCGCTGGGCCCGGAGGCGCCGCGGAGCCCGTCAGAGGAGAGAGTTTCCTCATGGCCATGAGGAAGCGCTCGATCTCCTCCGGCGTCGCATTCAGCCTAGGGACCGGAGGGTGTGGAGCTGCATGCGGCACCCGTGACTCCGACGGAGCCGCGTGGGTGGTGTCACCCGAACCCCCGGCCATATCGCGCGAGCGTCGGGGGGAGTCCGAGGAGCGATGACGCCGCTTGGACTTCTTGTGCCTCTTACCGGACGACGACTTCGAACCGGAGGAGTGCGGTCTACTCTCGGAGCTGTGGTGGCTCCGAGCCCGCGACCTGTCCCTCGACCTCCCATGGGATCGTGACCTCTCACGGCGCGGGACCGACTGCCGGAGCTCGAGGCGCCTACGGGACCGCTCCCGCCTGGCCTTCGAGGAGAGGGCCCGGAAGTCGGAGCAGGCCTTGTTGTCGTGGTCGACGCCCAAACAGGACAAACATACGCGGTGAGGATCCGTGACCGACATCAGACGGTCGCAATCGTCACAGTGCTTGAAGCCGGGCATCCCTACGGCACCGTTCGGAGTCGAGAGACTTCGAAAAGCAATCAAAAAGGATCAAAAAAAGTTAGTAAAAAATGACTAGGGTTACTGCTTTTTCCAGATCTGCGTTTGCTGGCGCGGAAAAAAGAAGAACTGACGTCAGCACAAAAGGCGGCGTCTAAGTACCCCGACAACGTCATCATGGCGCCCACGACGCCGACGACGGACGCGGAGCTGCAGACGACGCCTACCGACGCGCAAGGGTACTGCTACACAAAAATTTCCGGATCCAGTCTGACGCCTGGGGATATTCTAAGGTAAGGAATCTAATAGTAACGTGTCTCTTTCAGATACAAAGATTACATAAAGCTGAGGAGCCGTACCATTTAAACAAAAGAGTATTCAAGGGAAGTAGGTCCTGCCTCAATAAAAACAAAAAATCGCCGAACACCATGAGAGAGGTTCTAGGTGACATATGGTTGGGCTTTTTTCATTAGGCAGGCATCAATGGCCCGAGAGGCGCCTTTCTTCAGGGTACGAGCTTCCCTGTCCATCCTAAAGCTTAACTCCCAAGAGGCCAACTTCAAGATGGACTTCAGCCGATATGCAGATAAAGTAAAAAGAACCGATTCATCAAGTTGCAAAAGATTAACCGCAGTTCTAAAAATTTTTACAATCAGCGAATGTTCTTTAAAATTTCCAAACAACTCAGTTTTTATAAGATGTCTTAGGGTACCCGGATCACCCCCTGCAAGACTAAAAACCCAGCCCACTATTCCCGCTAAGCCCTGGACCCAACTACTACGTAGGCCGAATTCCAGTCTAAGGGCGGCCATAGAGCACGCTGTATTAAACGTGATCAGACTGCGCAAAATTCTGCCTTCCGCAGTATTTAAGAAGCCCCAGGTTTTTATATCAACTATTTCCATACCATAGAGTAGTGAAGCTGGAATTTTAACGCGATATACCTCTAGCATAATAGCGAAGTGCCTTCTACCAGTAGCCTTATAGAGGGAAAGTAGACTTTTACCTTGAACAATAGCTTTCCGGGTGTTGTTTACTATGTGAGCCTTTTCACTTAAATTACTAGTAATAACTTTTCCGAGGAAGACATAAGATTGTACCACTTCCAATCTTTGTCCCCCTACGAACCATGGAAAGCTCGCATATTTCAACTTTTTCCTTCCCGTCATGCACATTACTTTACTTTTTGAGACATTTATCTTCAGGTGGTGTGCCTCCACATATTTATAGAGAGCCTGCAGGCGATTATTTAAACCTTTTGGTGTTAAATCCAGGATTAATATATCGTCTGCATACATCAGACAAACAATTGGGATACCCCCAAGACAGGAGCAATTCCTTCACTTAAGGACAAAACATGAGGAAGATCAGCTATATAGAGGGAGAATAATATGGGGGCCAATAAACAGCCTTGTTTTAACCCATTGGCTGTAGTAATTACTTGAGACAGCCCCCTTTCCCCACAAGACTCTGCACCAGGTGTCTGAGTGCAAAGCTCGTATTAACTCCAGGAGAGTGGACGGCATACCTAGATCTGATAACTTCCTCCACAGCAAAGATCGATCTACTTTATCAAATGCTGTGGAGAAATCTATAAAGGCGCCGTAGACTCTCCCTCCTCGAACCTTAACATATTTTTCTGTTATAACTTGCAGTGCCGTCATATTGTCCAGAGTACCATGCCTTTGTCTAAACCCCGTCTGCTCAAGGGGTAAGATTTCATCCTTGGACACCCAAACGTTAATCGACAAAAGAAGGCATTTTGTAAAAAGTTTGCCTATGGCATCCAAAAGGGCAATTTGGCGATAATTTTGTGGCATATCACGGACTCCCTTCTTATGTAGGGGGACCAATATGCTCCCCCTCCAAGAGGGGAGAACGGTTTTACAAGAAAAACAGAAATTAAAAACTGGAAACAGAATTTTACTCCATAACGTACTATGTTCTTTTATGACCGAGACAGGAAGCTCATCCGGACCCATTGCGCCAGAATAGCGCAAGCCCTTAATGGCTAATTCAATGTCCCTTTCGGACGGTGGTCCATATGGTGAGCTATCCACATGTGTTCTACCATAATCAGGCACCAATCCATTACTGGCATATAAATTCTCAACATACCCAACCCGTTTGTTCTTCAATGGGAATTGGTAAAGGTCTAGATCTTAATCCACCACTCTCCCCAATTAATGACCAAAATATTCTAGCTTGACCCTTATGTGCCGCTTCCTGTAATTTAATCATTAGGGTATCTTCATTCTCTCTTTTCAGTTTAGCCTTCACCCTACTCCTCCTCCTTCTTAATAGGACTATTCTATGATATCTTTCTGGTGTATAAAAGAGGTACTGCTCCCTTACCAACTTATTTATTTCAATATTGAGGTACCGAAGACAGCCAGGAGTTATTTTATAATTTCTTATGCGAGAAGGTTTTTTTAGCAATAGAGGTTACTATATTCATAAAATCAGCAAAACACGTTAATTCACGTCCATTCCAATGAGCCAGGTTCTTCACAGCGGCCTCTAGGATACTCACAAGGCCCTTAATAGCCTTAAAGTTCCAATAACATCTCCCAGAATTGGCTCAAAAATTCACCAGTTCGCTATTTATAAACCACGGATCCGTCAAGGGAGGGTTTAAATTTACAGGAATGGCGAGTACCTTATGGTCGCTGAGTTCTGTGTTGGAGACCAACAAATCTTTCAAAAGAAAGAATGAAGTACTGCCCACTGCCACGTAATCAAGAATAGATTCACTATTGTTAGATTTATGTGTAAAATTTGCCGGATTATCAGAGGGAAGCCTTCCATTGATTATAATGCTATCTACCTCTAGCAATTCCTCCAGTAGTAATTTCCCTCTCTTATTGGTCTTAATATTGCCAGGGAAAAGAGCTTGCGGTATCTGTAATGATTCCTCCTTATGCTTATTCCTAAACAGCTCTAGACTACAGTTAGAGATTTTGCAATTAAAGTCGCCTAACAGAATTATATAGGGGGGGGGAATTCAGAGTCAAGTAGATTCTTTATGAAGGAGAAAACCTTCTGTAAACCTACATTAAAACATGCATCTGGAGGAATATAGACATTTATCAATACAATTGATTTTCGTGGGTCACCATTAATGAGATTTGACAGTGTTATTGCCTGGAAAAGACTATTAGAGTCTAAGTAATGGGCAAAATTCCATCTTATTTTATTGGAGAGTAAACAAGCCACGCCACCCTTAGCATGGCCTCTCCTAGAGGGAATGGCAGTGCCATCCAACACATAATAGTCAGTTTCCGCAAAAAAATTCTCATCACACCAAGTCTCCTGGAGACAGATCACATCAGCTTCAAGTGTATGCAAATATAGTAGTTTTTCTGGAATGTTTTTTATTCCAGCCGTATTCCATGATATTATTTTTAAATCAGTGTTAAAGATAGGAATACGGTTTGAGAATAGGCGTAGATTTACTAGATAGCACACCAGGCAACCAATTCCATTTAAAACTTTCTTCTACTGAATTTGATTGGCGAGAGAGGGGATTTTTGTAAATCACATGCCGTTCATTTTTTGAAATGCAAATTTTTAATTCATCAATTTTTGAAGGCCTTTCTGTACTACCTAGAGTTGCAACAGGGAGTACAGGCATGTTTACAGGTCTTTCATTACGAGGTTCCACAAAAAAGGGGATAACATCAATCCCCCGCTTCGTAAGCCTTCAGACAATTGTAAAATATGATTTACAACTAGTTTAGAGTAAAATCTGACCCTTGCTATCTTCCCAACCTCAAGATTCAAAATGGAGACTACATCTATATCGTTAGTTTGAATCAATTTCAAATTTTTAATCTCCCGGAAGCAATTGAGGAGTGAAGATCTGTTTAGGGTAAGATCTGTATCAAATAATGAAATGAGATCTAGAAGAAAGGTATCTATACTTTCCTTTTCGGGAACAGCATTTGACCATTTGGAAGCCCTTTCACTTACAATCATGTCAGAAAAAGGCTTGGCTAAAGGATTAAGGGCTGGTAATAAGGTATTAGAGGGATTTTATCGGTTCAACAGGTTGGATGCTGTTAGAGGGCCCCCTTGATTCAATAGTCATAGGTACTTGATCTGAATTAGTTTGCCCGATTAAATCTTGAGCTAAATTAAGCAAGGAATCTTGGGGAAGATTTTTCCTATGGTAGTATCTATATTATCATCAAAATAAATTTTCCTCTGTCTTTTTTTTGCAAATCTACGAATTGGTTTCCTCTTTTTCCCTTTATGCTTTTTATGAATTCCTATTGTTACCTTTTGTCCTACATTCGAAGAGTCCAAAACAACCCCTATCTCTTCGTTTATATGTGGTTTAAATACAGGAAATAATTCCTTATCCAACCTTTTTTCGGGATCTGACAGGATTTCTATTTCTTGGTCAAATTCAGAGATGCAATTAGCTGCAGCTGCTTTTAATGTACCTACCGGGGTATTCCCCGGGGTAACAACCGGTTTCTTTCCATCGATATGTTTAAGATTCTCATCTTGTTCGATTCGAACTAAATCTAGAGCTTGAAAGACCATCTCAGGCTTATTCTCAGGCTTCTTATCTTTACTTGCTTTCGCATCTAAAAAGGAAGACTCATGATGTAAGCTAGATTTGGTCTCCTGTTTACTATTTAATAATACCCTAAGTATTTGCGTTACAGTTTCTAGCACACAATCCGAGCCTCCAACAAATTTTTCTAATAGTAGTAGGATAGAAGATAGTAAATGTTCTAAAGAGGTTAGAGAATCGAAGATTGGGTTATCAAGCCTAGTAAGGGGATTAGGATGAGTATCAGTAATATTAAATGCAGGGCTCAAAGAGATATTTGCCTGTGATAAGGAAAATAGAGATTTATTAGAGGGAGTACTACTATATAGTTGAAGCCCTGGGGGTGCTATTACATTTAGCGTGTTTGTTTGATCTAAAACCGTATTGTGTTCGTAGTTGGTATGTCTCTTGTGAAACTCGATATCTATATCGGGGAGAGTAAAATCATTATCAGGAGTAACCATAGGAGGAGACAGGCCACGAGAGACATTTAAACCTTCCTCTAAGGGAAAAGGGGAATTATGCACTAACACCACGATTATTTTAGTAGTAGCACCATGAATAGGCACAGTGTTATTTAGGTTTGAATCTCCAGAAACATGCTTTAATTGCCTCTGTAGTTTAGGGGATGTTGGGAACCAACCACCCCAACGTTATAGACAGATTTTTCTGAGTGTGCCTGAACAATAGCATCATCATGATTGCTATATCCTTTCATTGTAGATTCACCTTCCTCTTTGCCTTTACCATTAGTATCTTCTGCCTTTGGACCTCCAATCTGGGCCTTGTCCTTTCCACTTTCCCATAAACTATATAATTGACATTTTCCCTTTAGCTGTAAAACAGAAGTGTCCTTATTTCGTAGGGGATTTGATTTAGTCTTAGAGCAAGTCCTGCCCACTAATACTCGCCAAGATCTTAATTTTTTTGCAGTCATTTTAGCAGGTATAAAACACCACTAGAAGCACTAGGGCCAATATATAAAGGAAACAAGTTAAATAACACAACAACCGTATTTCAATTTGGTGTACACTAATAACTCTATACCACTAAAGGGGTTACTAACACAACTTCTTCAACACCGTCTCTGCGACATAGAGTCTGCAGATATGAATGATTACATACACCAAAAATATAATATAATATAGAGAGCACTAAATGGGGTAGCCCAAGCCCAGCCTACTCCAGCCTCGGAGGGCCCGCCCTTTGCCCGGGCTTAGCCCCGCGCTTTGACCCGCGCGCGTCCCGCGCCGCGGGATATTGGTTCAAATATAAAGACTAGGCAGGCGGGGTCGTGTACACGGAGGGAAGAGGCTGCAGGTGTGAGATGGTGAATTGCCTGCTGGGCCTCGCAGTCCCTCCGTGTAAAAACACAACAAAGTCTGAGTCCCGTGAACAGTAGCAACAGAGCCCCTCTGGTCACCAGTCGTGTCCTCAACTCGGGAACGGCAGTAGAAGTCAATTAATCACCAAAACGGCATACCACTTCAACAAAAACACGAGCAACACTATTGTCCATGTCAACATGGGTCTCAAGTTATCCTCGGAACAAGTGTTCACATGGAACTCATTTCTAAAGAAAAATAAGCATTTGCAATGCAATAAGTCTCACATTAACGCAAGTTTGAGCTATTGGCATTGTAAATGATTATGCCTTTTATTTATGTTTTGGTTTTTAAAACATAAATAAAAGACATTGTCATTTACATGCCAATAGCTTCAACTCGCGTAAATGAGAGACCTATTGCATTGCAAATGCTTGTTTCATCCCAGCTACTTGGCGCTGCCCTGCATGGGAATTCCTACCTGGAGAATGGCAATGCTGTCCAGAACGGCCCATTCCTTCCTGACTTCAGTGACCTTGCATGGCCTCAATCAGTACTTCGAGGTTATTTTTTGCTCAAATATTCTTCTGGGGGACAGTTCCATGGATTTACAACACAGTCAGTAAATCAAGGCCATTACACTACAAGTCTTTGCTCATAGGCAGGACCACAGGAATAATGCAATATTGTGGCTGATGCGTTCTCAGAGTATTTACCGATTTTCCACACTTGCCGCATGATTCAGATCTTCTATATCAGTTGCAAACATTGATTCTAGCTCAGATTGATCAAAATAGGCTTTAAAAAGCACCAGCCGTCCCTACGGAACCCCTGAGAGCTAAATGGTCACATGACATAGTTGATATGGATGACTCAGAATGGCAAGAAGCGTTGGCGTCCCCAAGGGAAGTAGGCATACCCTCGCGCCTTAGGCTGGTGCAGCTCAGAATCATGCATCGGTCATACTACGCTAGACTTGTTCTGCACAGAATGGGAAGAATAGAACACCCCTTTTGTCTCCGTGGTTGTGGAGAAGAGGGAAACTTTTTTCATACTATATGGTAATGTCCTAGAATAGCACCGTACTGGACACAAGTGATGCGCACCATGTCACAATCAGAGGGGGTGTCGCTCATACCGGAACCACAACGATGCCTGCTAAACATATGGGTGCCAAATGATCTTACACGATATGGGCAAAGTTGGGTTACACTGGGAATTATAATAGCTAAGAGGAATATAGCACAAAAATGGGGTGGGATGGAGGTGCCGTCTCTTGCAGCGTGGGGCAGGGACATGGATGAGGCCATGATAACTGAAAGGGCGGTATTTAGTGGTAGAGGATGCCCCAAAAAATGGACTAAAATCTGGGGGACATGGAATAAATATAGGGGGAATATTTGTATTCTTCCGTCAGATAGGGAGGGTGATGACTCAGAGACGGATGAGGAATGAGATGCAGGGGGTGGCTGGACAGGTCTTGATTATAGCTGTTGATGCTGGCGAAACGTGCATTTGTAATAATGATTGACCTGTGTAATAATGGAGTGTGTTGCTATGATGATTCCTTATGCAAAAGACTGTCTCATTTTGTTGAAACTCTGAAAATTAATAAAAAGTTTTTTTTAAAAAGCACCAGCCGTGATGGGGACAGACGCCTTGCAAAGATTAACTGTCACCATTTCGTTGCGGACGGCTGTATTCGGGTTTTAGAGTGCTGCTAATGAGGAGAAACGTTTGCCCAGACAGTATAACTGTGTTGCAAAATGAAAAAATAGCAAAATATAGCAACAGAATGTGCCATATTACGCTGCATCATTGCACCTATTCTGTGTCTGATTGTCTGTACCTCTCCAGTCCCTGCAGCACCTGACCTGGGTATCGGGCTCTACAACAGCTATGCTGACCTGGTTCTCTGGCTCTACAGCAGCTCTGCTGACCTGGTTCTCTGGCTCTACAGCAGCTGTGCTGACCTTGTTCTCAGGCGCCAGAGAGGCTCTGCTGACCTGGTTCTCAGGCTCCAGAGCTGCTCTGCTGACCTGGTTCTCTGGCTCTAGAGCGGCTCTGCTGACCCAGTTCTCTGGCTCTATAGCGGCTCTGCTGTCCTGGTTCTATGGCTCTACAGCAGAAAAAAATCCAGCTGCGCTACAAATCTCAGCCCAGCGGCTCCATCACAGGATCCTCCAATCTAGAACAAATTATCGTGGAGGACAGAAGGACCCTACAGGCGGCGGACCTAAGCCCGCTTCTATGACCTCAGATGGCGAGAAGGGCTCCCACATCTTCACGCCTGAGGAAAATCCCAGTGACACAAGCACCTCTCAAGCAGAATCACTGACCCCACCACTGGTGACCCCTCAAACAGCAGACACAATCATCTAAAGATCAGTTGTAAAGATACTGGCTCCCTTCCTGTATCCTTAGTCCTCGCAACCTTTATTAGATCTGGGTCACAATCAGATAGCTAGCAGTACAGCATCTCCGGGCTCTAGATCAGCCTGGCTTCCCATGGGCTACCACATCACTAGCTTTATGTACATGCACGAGCTGCCCCCATAATACACTAGCGGTACAAAAGGGGGTGGTGATGGACGGAGCATCTGAACCAATCAAACACTCACACTCAGTCAAAAGATCTGGGTTTGATCCATCACCGTTTTTTTGGCCCACTCTGCCACCCCAGTTCAGACATGGCTCTATGCAAATCAGTCTGACCCTGTGCCTCATGGGAACAGTCCAGCCCGAACTGCCAAGCCATGCCTTCCCTGGACCGGAAACAAGCTTCCGAGGACTGGTTTCTGGCATTCCAGCCGTCTTCTGCCCGGCTTGCTTGAATCCAGTGGCAAAGTGAGCAAGGGACTCACGTCTGAGCATACCCTGCCACACTTATGGCGGCCAAAGCGGTATAAAAGGGGGTGGTGATGGACGGAGCATCTGAACCAATCAAACACTCACACCCAGTCAAACGATCTGGGTTTGATCCATCACCGTTCTTTAGCCCACTCTGCCACCCCTGTTCAGACATGGCTATATGCAAATCAGTCTGACCCTATACCTCATGGGAACAGTCCAGCCCGAACTGCCAAGCCATGCCTTCCCTGGACCGGAAACAAGCTTCCGAGGACCGGTTTCAGGCATTCCAGCCGTCTTCAGCCCGGCTTGCTTGAATCCAGTGGCAAAGTGAGCAAGGGACTCACGTCTGAGCATACCCTGCCACACTTATGGCGGCCAAAGCGGTACAAAAGGGGGTGGTGATGGACGGAGCATCTGAACCACTCAAACACTCACACCCAGTCAAAAGATCTGGGTTTGATCCATCACCGTTCTTTAGCCCACTCTGCCACCCCAGTTCAGACATGGCTATCTGCAAATCAGTCTGACCCTGTGCCTCATGGGAACAGTCCAGCCCGAACTCCCAAGCCATGCATATCTGCAAAGATACAACATTAGGGCGAACACGTCCATACCACATCGTGAGGGGGACCAGTCCAGAGCACTGCTGGCCTGGCTTGTCCACCAAGACACGGACACGTGACCCATCAGAGAAATAGTTGACCCTTCAGGTGTTGTGATTCACTCCCAAGCAGACATCCTGCAGACCTTCTGCGATTATTATGCCCGAGTGTACAGGGCTCCAGGGCAGGACTGCTCGGGATCCATAGATCGATTTCTTACCACACTGGCCTTGTCCCAAATCATTCCATCTGACAGGACCTGCCTCATTGCGGAGATCACATCAACTGATGTGAAACACGCGATTCAGGCCCTGGCACGCAACTAAACCCCGGGTCTTGATGGTCTACCACTAGAATACTAAAGCACGTTCTCCACCCTCTGACGCCTTGATTGGCGGACATGCTCTGGGCGGTACTAAAATGCGGGGAACTCTGGCTCACTGCGTGAATCCCTTCTGGTATCGTTCTTAAAGCCGGAATGGGATCCAACGCAACTGGCCTCTTACTGACTGTAGGAGGATGGCTTAGTATATGGTGCACACTGCACTAGTCAAGTCAACTCTTATGGTGATTTTAGTAGTCTTAAACAACCAAAAAAAGCTCTCTCAGTATTAGCTTTGGAGAGCAGCCTTCAGGCTTAGTCCAGAAGGAGTGTAAAACAGCTTGTTTTACCAGTACTAATCATATAGTGTAGGCTAAGTAAAAAAGAACCTCACAGCGTAGTTGTAAAAATATGTATTTATTATAAACACTCGCTAACAAATTGCAATATCTCCTTCCTGGAGATATGATCACAATACACACAACACTTCAGTAATAGAAGACGTAAGTAGCACAAATACACCATGGTCCCCAGGGGGAGACCAAACCATATACTAATAAAGTGGAATGCGAACCACAACCTAAGTCAAGACTGGACCGAGAAGACTTAGAAGAGTCAGGAACCCCAAAGAGGCCCTGTGCAGAGTGGGAACACAGCGCCGTGCTCAATACAAGTCAATGGGGAAGTCGCATTTGACATTTTCAAGAAGAAGGACCCTGAAGAAACCCAGTGGAAGATGGGAGATCGGAGAGTCACCCCACCAGTGGACCCACTGGGAACCAGGTTACCTACACCAGGAAAGCCATATGCATAGGTGCGAAGTGAGGTCGGAAAGGATCATAGACAACAATGGAGGACTTCAGTAAAGATGCCGCTGGCGAAGAAGGTGAAAGAGTCCCATGGAACCCAAGGGTGGATTCAGGAAGAGAAGTACATAAAAGCAGAGGGAAAGAGTCTATTTGAATTTTAATTTTTTTTTTTATTTAAAAATATTTATATAGCGCACGTTTACCTAGCGGTTTCATGGCGCTGCGGGGTCGATACAACTTCAACAGGGAGGACCAGTAGATTAAGGTGAGAAGGCCTGTGAGAACAGAAAAGTTTTCAGTCTCCTACGCAACTTAAGATGCAGAAGTTCGAATAAGGAGGGGCAAGGAGTTCCAAAAGGACGGGGCAAGGACAGAAAACTTACAGCCTCCTGTCCTACTTTTCTTAAAACGGGGTACCACTAAAAGAGAGAGGGAGGAGGAACGCAATTGCCTACCAGGAATATAATGATGGATGTTGGCCTTAATAAAGGCTGGGGCTGTCCCGGCGCGAGCCTGAAAAGTCAGGCATCCAAGTTTGAACAGGGCTCTTTCTTTTATCGGGAGCCAATGCAGGGAACAGAGAGACGGAGTGATATGATATGTGATATGTTGAGATCTGGGTAAACTAAGAACCAGGCGAGCGGCTTGGTTCTGCACCAGCTGAAGCCGGCGGAGGGCATAACTGGGGATGCCATTATACAGTGCGTTGCCATAGTCAAGGCGAGAGAGAACCATCGCCATGACAATGAGCTTGAGAGCAGAGGAAGAGAAAAAGCGTGAGATCTTGCGAATAGTACGCAGTGCAAAGAAACAAGAAGAGACCACCGTGCTAACATGTGAGTGGAGGGTAAGATGTTGATTGAGAGTGATCCCCAAAGTTTTGACAGAAGAAGAGGGAAGAGGAGGGGGACCAAGTAAGGGAGGCCAAAAGGCAGAAGACCAGGGATTGAGTTTACCTCCAGTCAGGGCAAGTTCGGTCTTATCAGGGTTGAGTTTCAGATGGTTCGAGTTCATCCAATCCCTGATAAAGACCATCACTGACTGGAAGCTATGAATGGAATGAGGTGAGTTGGACAAAGTAAAAATAAGTTGGAGGTGATCAGCGTAGTTGAACACTGTGACCTCCATCCACTGTAAAGCAAAAATAAGTGGGAAGATATACAAATTAAAAAGGAGAGGGGAGAGAGACGAGCCCTGGGGACACCACACTGTACTTTTTGAGCCGCTGAGGAAAAGTCTGCCAGATGGACGGCTTGGGTGCGATCACTAAGAAATGAGGTCACCCAGGCCAGGGCGGAACCCCTGATACCCGCCGCCTTGACACGGGAAAGAAGGATGGTATGATCAACCGTGTCGAAGGCGGCGGATAGATCGAGGAGAATCAGCACTTGTGGGAGATTGGAATCAAGCCCCTCTCTAAGTGTGTCCATGACGGACACTACCACCTTTTCGGTGGAATGAAGGGGGCGAAAACCCGCTTGAGAGGGAGCAAGAAACCCACTAGACTCAATAAAGGAACAGAGTGAACGTAATGTGCCGCTCCAGCACCTTTGCCAGGTAGGGGAGGAGGGAGATGGGGCGGTAGTTAGCCAGCATAGTAGGATCGGCGCCCGGCTTTTTTAAGATGGGGACAATCGTGGCTGATTTATGGGAGGAAGGGACAGTGCCTGTTTTAAGGGACGCATTAAGAAAGGTCAGGGGGGGGAAGGGGACAGCTCCGAAAAATATCACACATGATATAAGTCGGGCAGACATCTGCAGGGGAGCCAGATTTGACACTAGGGAGAATAGAGAGAAAAGTCTCCTCAGATAGCAAGGCTAATTGATCAAGGTGATAAGAGTTGTTAGGCGGGGCAATGTCAGAGAATGAAGTAGAGGGAGGAGGAATATTGGACTTGATGCCTTCAATTTTAGTGATGAAAAAATCATTCAGGGAGTCACACAGCTTTTGAGAAGGAACCGGTTTGGCAGTTGTTCTGTCCGAAGAGGCCAGTTCGAACACTGTGGCAAAGATTTCCCTCGGTTTATTCTCTGCCTGAAGAATCTTGCCTGAAAAATAAGAAGTTTTTGCCTTCAAAATTGCTCTCTTGTATTCCGCCTGAATGGAGTTGTACAGGGTTTTTGAGGTCTCACTATAAGTGCGTCTCCAGGTGCGCTCTGCTTGGCGAGCCGCCAATTTTTTCTCTTTAAGCTCCTGGTTGAACCACTTGTTCGCGTGGTGAGGACGCTTCACCTGGACACGCCTAAGGGGGGCTACCTGATCACATGTCCTGGTCAGCCATTTGTTTATGGCCTCAGCTTGAGATGGAATAGAGAGTTTATCAATAGCTGGACTGGAAGTAGAAAGAGAGGAGCACAAAGATGGAATATCAACTTTTCCCCAGTTACGCGCCCAGGTGTTTTTGGGGAGGGGTGGCCTGTGGGCTGACCTCAAATCCAGGGAGAAGGAGATCAAGAGGTGGTCAGACCATAGACAGGGAGTGACTATAGGGACGGAGATAGAGATGTTAAGAGACCAAATTTGGTCCAGAATAGGACCTAGAACATGTGTGGGAGTGTGGACATGCGAAGTAAAATTTAAGCTAACAAGCAGTTCGGTAAACTCTCTAGAGGATGCGTTTTCCGCTGGGGCTGAGGGCCAAAAATTAAAGTCCCCAAGCACCAGGACCGATGAATGGCTTACTGCGAGTGTAGCTAATAAATCCTGAAAAGCTGGGAGAAAGTGAGACATAGGTTGGGGTGGGTGGTACATCAAAACGCAGGTGATAGGGGTTTTAAAGGACACAGAACGGGCAATCAGAAAATCCACCTCTGAGATCGAGGGGGAGGGAAGTAGTTGGAACTGAATGCCGGTGCGGACAATCATGGCCACCCCTCCTCCTGCCTTGCCAAGGGGCCGGTCCGCTCGCAAAGCATAGTATGAGGTGGGCAGGGCAGCCAGTAGACTAGGCAAGGACTCGGGGCGAAGCCAAGTCTCCGTTAGAAACATTAGGTCCGGTTTATGAGTGTCCAAAAAAATAAACAGGTCTGACTGGTGTTTGACAGCCGAGCGGGTGTTTAACAGGAAGGCCGAGATAGTCGGAGGGGTAGTTACCAAGGGGACAGGTGGGGGTGTGATAACAGTGTTTAGGGTGGCCCCGGAGGGTAGGGAAGTGGATGGTAGCAACAGAGAAGGTATTTTCAGGGGAAGAGAAGGTAGAGGTAAGACTCTAGCAATGCCCATGTCACGAATGTGGCCCTGAATTACAGGGTCTAGATGCCAAGGGCCTTGATGGGCGCAGAGTTGGTCAGCCGAATAAGAACACAAACTGGCATAGTGCTGTGCACCTAGCCCCGTCTGGCCGCGGACGGGCGCAGACGGGCTTACCTTAGGCGCACCTTCGGCGCGCTCAAGGCGTGCCCGCTGCGCTCGTCCGCTGCGCTTCCGGTAGCACATGCGCGTTTTGTAGGGAGCAGCCTCGGGCCGCTAGACCGCTGCCTGCGATGTGCGCGCCCTTCAGGCTGCTCCTAAGATGGCGCCTGCTCTTCAGCTGACCGGCACAGGAAGCCGCGCTAAGGGAGCTGCCCTCCACGCAATCGGCACTAAGAGCCGCGCGGGACCAGGGCGAAGGAGGCCAAGACCGTAAGTAATTGCATGCAAATGCACCAGTACAATTTTAAAAATAACACAATTCAGCAGAAAGCTGACTGCTTTCAGAAAAAAAGACAATGAAAAGAGGTTTAAAATAATGAGCAGTATTAATCACTGCAGATTAAAATTAGCCAACAATGCTGCTTCAAGTCGTAGAGCCCCCAATGAGCCCCAGGAGCTGCCATCACCTGTAAACTCACCAGGAACCCTGCGCTGTTGCCGCTTTGTAGGGAGCAGCCTCGGGCCGCTAGACCGCTGCCTGCGATGTGCCCGCCCTTCAGGCTGCTCCTAAGATGGCGCCTGCTCTTCAGCTGACCGGCACAGGAAGCCGCGCTGAGGGAGCTGCCCTCCACGCAATCGGCACTAAGAGCCGCGCGGGACCGGGGCGAAGGAGGCCAAGACCATAAGTAATTGAATGCAAATGCACCAGTACAATTTTAAAAATAACACAATTCAGCAGAAAGCTGACTGCTTTCAGAAAAAAAGACAATGAAAAGAGGTTTAAAATAATGAGCAGTATTAATCACTGCAGATTAAAATTAGCCAACAATGCTGCTTCAAGTCGAAGAGCCCCCAATGAGCCCCAGGAGCTGCCACCACCTGTAAACTCAGGAGTGACCAGGAAGCTGGAAGACGAATACCCATCAATGTCAGAAGATGTAGGAGAGTTGAAGGTGACCATGGTGCTTTAGCTGTGTGGACCAGGCGACGCACTGTAAGACCAGGAGCTGTTCATGAGCTGTCCGACTTTGGATGTCAAGAGCCAGGGGGTCGGGAGGGGGGCGTGACCTGACGCCGATGGGGCGGGAGCCTGAATCAGAGCTCCCGTCGGTGATCCCCTCTCTGGCACCATCCTGACCGCTGTGGAGGAGCCCCGACAGTGGAGACCGGCCCCGGAGGTGTCGGAAGTATAGGGGCGGCGGTGGCCAAGACTGCGGAGTGCTGATAGCCTTTAATAGCCGAGGGAGAGCGGAGGACCCGGTGAGGCTGCAGGCTACACAAGATTGCTGCTGCGCGGCAGTGACGGCTCCTGGAGCACTGCGGAGCTGGTGCAGTCCTCGGGGGTTGACCTGAGCTGCCATCTTGGCGGCTGGCACGGTGGCCGGAGTAGCGGAGGAGGCCTGAACTGTTCCTGGTGAGGAGGCGGCACACGGCGGAGCCTCGTTGGGCCAGGGGACTTGTGGCGGCAGCCTGAACAAAATGGCTGCTGCGCGGTCCTAACAGGCCCGGGAACACTGTGGGGCTAGTGAGCGGAGGTGTGGCTGCCCTGTACGGTCTCCTTGGGAGCGGGCCGCGGAGAGCTGGTGGCGACCGGAGCCCGGACTGTCGCTGATGTGGTGAAGGCTCGGGGAGGAGCTGTGGCGGAACCTGGGTCTTGCCGAGTGGCCAGCTGCGGGAGCGGGAAGCGCAGAACTGCCGACGCGGTGAAGTCCTGGCACGGCCCGTCCAGTCCGCGACGCACGTTGGCAGGTACCCCCCGCATGGTGGAGGGATCGGGGGAGGGCGGGCTCCAGGACTGAGTGCGTTGAGTCGGGGCAGCTCTTGGGCCCCGCGGCGAGAAGGATCTGGTGCTGGGTGAGGCCTGGGACCAGGCTGCTGAGAAGGCAACGGTGGCAGCCTGGGAGAGACATTGAGGGGGCAGAGGAGCTGCTGTACGCCTAGGTGTGAGGCCCCATCAGTTGAATTGCACCGGAGGAACAGGAAGAGGTGGGCCCACAGTGAAGGGGGCAGGCTTTTATGCAATGGTCCTGGACGCTGGCTGTGGGGGCAGATAGCCCTCCCCTGCAGGTACTGGCAGCGCGGCGGGGAGAAGGACACGGGGCCCTACAGCGAGTGCTAGAAAGGCGGCGCGAGGAGCAAGGCCCAGGAGGCCAGGGTGAGGCTCTAGGGTGGGAAGCGACAAGGAGAGGCCTGCGGGTGGATGGGTATGGCGGCAGCGGCGCCTGGGGACAGAGACGCGCACAAGACGGTGGGCCTGTCTGCGGTCGGCCTTGTGTGGTCCTTGGATGGTCCGTGGAGTGGGCAAAGCTTAGAGAGCAGCGCTGCGGGGGACGCTTGTGCCGACCATTGAGGTGGAAGCGTAATGGTGGACTGGTGAAGGGAGGCACCTGTGGAGTGAAGTGGTGGGCACACAGCACTGGAGAGGTAGAGACAAGGCGCCCAGGGCGTGGTCTTTACGGTCTTGAACACTGCATGCGGGCAGGGGATACCTGCAATCACCTTTGCCCCGCCCTAGCACACTTGGGGAGCACAGATTACGGGACCTGCGGTCACCATGGGCCGGACCACCAAGAGGCGAGACATTGAGCAACAGGAGGGAGTGGGCGAGGACTGCGGAGACCGTAATTCACGCCCGGGGACCAGGATGCCCCAGGGCGACCTCTCCCTCCAGGACATTCTGCAGGCCATAGAACGCTCACGACAGGCGGTGGAAACTAAAATTGACACTCTCAGGGAAGATTTGGGCCTCCTTCGAGCGGACCATAGGAAATGGGCGGATCGAGTCACGGCCACAGAGGCAGAGATAGAGAGCCTGGGACCGCCGGTCGCGGCGACGTCAAGCAAACTCACGGCCATAGAGAAAAGGGTGCAGATTCTGGAGCAACGGGCGGAGTATGCAGAAAATAGGGCCCCCCGAAATAACATTCGAGTCACGGGCCTTCCTGAAAAGGTCGAAGGGAACAATATGGTGGAGGACCTCGAGCGGTGGCTGCGCACGCAAGTGGCAGGGGAAGGGTTGTCCCCATTCTTTGCGCTGGAACGGGCACACAGGGTGCCGGCCCGGGCCCCGCAGCCTGGCAGACAGCCGAGACCGGTGGTGGCCCGCCTCTTGTTCTACAAGGATAGGGACCATGTGCTTGGACAGGCTCGGCCTAAAGGGTACCTTAAAATAGAGAACAGCGTGGTACGGATCTTCCCCGACTTCTCACAAGAGGTACAGCAGCAAAGAGCATCCTTCACGGCTGTTAAACGAAAACTGCGCCAGATGGGGGTGTCTTACTCTATGGTTTTTCCGGCCACTCTACGCATCGTGCATATTGGAGGAACCACCTTCTTTACCACCCCCCAGGACGTATGGGGTTGGATTGAGGACCAAGATCCCCGAGGGCAACAGCGCGGAGAGGAAGGTCCTGCAGATAAAAGCTTGCCGAACTCCCCTGGCAGAGGGGCTGCTTCAAAGAACCACCCGACGGCGGAAGAGGCAAATCGAGCTAGGGCCAGTGCGATCGCAGCAGTGGCCTCATTGAGTGCTTATTTACAACAAGGGGTGGTGATGGACAGAGTCTCTGAATTAAGCAGAGTACTCCCACCCAGTCAAGAGATCAGGGCTAGATCCAACACCGTTTTTTAGCTCATTGCACCATCCCAGTTTCAGAACCTGGCTGTATGCAAATTAGTCTGTCCCTGGCCCAGTGCATCATGGGAACAGGGCAGACCAGACTACAAAAGCCAATTCTTACACTGGGAAGGAAACAAGCTTCCGGGGACCGGTTTCTGGCATTTCAGCCGTCTTCGGCCCGGCTTGCTTGAATCCTGATGGTGCAATGAGCAAGGGACTCACATCTGAGTATACCCTTCCACGCTTAGGGTGGACAAAATTATTTACAACAAGGGGTGGTGATGGACAGAGTCTCTGAATTAAGCAGAGTACTCCCACCCAGTCAAGAGATCAGGGCTAGATCCAACACCGTTTTTTAGCTCATTGCACCATCCCAGTTTCAGAACCTGGCTGTATGCAAATTAGTCTGTCCCTGGCCCAGTGCATCATGGGAACAGGGCAGACCAGACTACAAAAGCCAATTCTTACACTGGGAAGGAAACAAGCTTCCGGGGACCGGTTTCTGGCATTTCAGCCGTCTTCGGCCCGGCTTGCTTGAATCCTGATGGTGCAATGAGCAAGGGACTCACATCTGAGTATACCCTTCCACGCTTAGGGTGGACAAAATTATTTACAACAAGGGGTGGTGATGGACAGAGTCTCTGAATTAAGCAGAGTACTCCCACCCAGTCAAGAGATCAGGGCTAGATCCAACACCGTCCATCAGGATTCAAGCAAGCCGGGCCGAAGAGGCTGAAATGCCAGAAACCGGTCCCCGGTAGCTTGTCTCCTTTCTGGTGAAGAATTGGCTTGGTAGTTTGGTCTGCCCTGTTCCCATGATGCACTGGGCCAGGGACAGACTAATTTGCATATAGCCAGGTTCTGAGCTGGGATGGGGCAGTGAGATAAATAACGGTGATGGATCAAGCCCTGATCTTTGGACTGGGTAAGAGTGGTCTGCTTAATTCAGACACTCTGTTCATCACCACCCCCTTTTCTGTATCGTTTTTGGCCACTATAGGTGTGGCAGGGTATACTCAGACATGAGTCCCTTTCTCACTGCTCCATCAGGATTCAAGCAAGCCGGGCCGAAGAGGCTGAAATGCCAGAAACCGGTCCCCGGTAGCTTATCTCCTTTCTGGTGAAGAATTGGCTTGGTAGTTTGGTCTGCCCTGTTCCCATGATGCACTGGGCCAGGGACAGACTAATTTGCATATAGCCAGGTTCTGAGCTGGGATGGGGCAGTGAGATAAATAACGGTGATGGATCAAGCCCTGATCTTTGGACTGGGTAAGAGTGGTCTGCTTAATTCAGACACTCTGTTCATCACCACCCCCTTTTCTGTATCGTTTTTGGCCACTATAGGTGTGGCAGGGTATACTCAGACATGAGTCCCTTTCTCACTGCTCCATCAGGATTCAAGCAAGCCGGGCCGAAGAGGCTGAAATGCCAGAAACCGGTCCCCGGTAGCTTGTCTCCTTTCTGGTGAAGAATTGGCTTGGTAGTTTGGTCTGCCCTGTTCCCATGATGCACTGGGCCAGGGACAGACTAATTTGCATATAGCCAGGTTCTGAGCTGGGATGGGGCAGTGAGATAAATAACGGTGATGGATCAAGCCCTGATCTTTGGACTGGGTAAGAGTGGTCTGCTTAATTCAGACACTCTGTTCATCACCACCCCCTTTTCTGTATCGTTTTTGGCCACTATAGGTGTGGCAGGGTATACTCAGACATGAGTCCCTTTCTCACTGCTCCATCAGGATTCAAGCAAGCCGGGCCGAAGAGGCTGAAATGCCAGAAACCGGTCCCCGGTAGCTTGTCTCCTTTCTGGTGAAGAATTGGCTTGGTAGTTTGGTCTGCCCTGTTCCCATGATGCACTGGGCCAGGGACAGACTAATTTGCATATAGCCAGGTTCTGAGCTGGGATGGGGCAGTGAGATAAATAACGGTGATGGATCAAGCCCTGATCTTTGGACTGGGTAAGAGTGGTCTGCTTAATTCAGACACTCTGTTCATCACCACCCCCTTTTCTGTATCGTTTTTGGCCACTATAGGTGTGGCAGGGTATACTCAGACATGAGTCCCTTTCTCACTGCTCCATCAGGATTCAAGCAAGCCGGGCCGAAGAGGCTGAAATGCCAGAAACCGGTCCCCGGTAGCTTGTCTCCTTTCTGGTGAAGAATTGGCTTGGTAGTTTGGTCTGCCCTGTTCCCATGATGCACTGGGCCAGGGACAGACTAATTTGCATATAGCCAGGTTCTGAGCTGGGATGGGGCAGTGAGATAAATAACGGTGATGGATCAAGCCCTGATCTTTGGACTGGGTAAGAGTGGTCTGCTTAATTCAGACACTCTGTTCATCACCACCCCCTTTTCTGTATCGTTTTTGGCCACTATAGGTGTGGCAGGGTATACTCAGACATGAGTCCCTTTCTCACTGCTCCATCAGGATTCAAGCAAGCCGGGCCGAAGAGGCTGAAATGCCAGAAACCGGTCCCCGGTAGCTTGTCTCCTTTCTGGTGAAGAATTGGCTTGGTAGTTTGGTCTGCCCTGTTCCCATGATGCACTGGGCCAGGGACAGACTAATTTGCATATAGCCAGGTTCTGAGCTGGGATGGGGCAGTGAGATAAATAACGGTGATGGATCAAGCCCTGATCTTTGGACTGGGTAAGAGTGGTCTGCTTAATTCAGACACTCTGTTCATCACCACCCCCTTTTCTGTATCATTGAGTGCAGCAGGAACCCAGGAACCAGCACTACCCTTTGGGGAAGACCAGAGGGACTCAGACTCGGAGACCAGCTCGAGTTCGGTGGGGGATGCCAGCCAGACCCTGCTGCACGAAACTCCCAGATCAGCAGACGACCTGATGTGAGGTGGGCCACGCGTGCAGATACTTCCGGAACTATGCTCGGGGGCAGGAAAAGGGGACTGATGGTAATGTTCTGTTACTTCTCACTTTAGGGGGTTCCCTGATGCTTATCTGTGACCTGTTGGCCAGAGAAGGGGATTCTGGGGGGGGGAGAGGACGGCAACCTCTCGGTGGACTTTGGCCTGATCATCACCACTGAACTTTGTTTGTGTGAGCACTGATGTTTGGATTGGGGGAGCTGTTCTCACTTGTCCTGGGGAGAGGGTGTTGGGCTGGTTATTTTAATGTTTGGACGGGGTTAGTATTTGGGGTCATGGGGAGGGATGCTGCTGCCGACGGGGGGGAAGGGCCAAATCCTGTTGTACTGTAAGAGTTACCGGCAGGCTGCGCGAAGAGGTGCTAGGTCTGGGGACATGCAAGGGGGTGAACATGTGCACTCATGTAGCAGACACAGGCCATCTATAGCATAATGTTGTGAAATGTTAGGGGCATGCATTCTATGAGCAAAAGTTATAAAATATTCTCACAACTAAATAGGAGAGGGGTGCAGATAGCGATGCTCAAACCCACATACTAGATAAGGAAGGTGAGGCTCTGCGCAGGCACTGGAGAGGGCAGGCGTTCTACACATCGTATTCAGCATTTGCTCGGGGGGTGCTGATCTGGGTGCGGGCGGGAGTCCCCTTCCACCCAATAGAGCACAAAATTGATCCGGAGGGTAGGTACGTGATTGTCTCCGGCAGGTTGGACGAGCAGGATGTTACCCTAGTCAATGTATATGGCCCGAATGTGGATCATTTTAGATTTCTGGAGCAGCTGTCGGGGGTGCTGGCACCGTACATGACAGGGGCGGTCCTAATAGGGGGAGATTTTAATTGTATTGCAGATACTGACATGGACCGATCACATCCGCCTCTTCGAGACTCCCCAGTACACGTGATGGCTAGAGCTTTTAGGGACTGGCAGACTCTTTGGGGACTTGTGGATGTGTGGTGCAGGGCACACCCAACAGAAAGGGACTACCCACATTTATCACACACCCACGATTTACATGTCCGATTAGACACCTTTCTGAGCACACCGGGCCTCTCCACCCAGCTGGGGGAGACAGAATACCTTACTAGAACGGTCTCGGACCATAACCCACTAATGTTACGATACACGGAGGTAGATTTTACAGCCCATCCCTACATGGCGCCTCAAACCGGAAGCGCTTGAGGATCAGGTCTTTCAGCCAGAGACTAGGGAACACATCATACAATATTTTACTAACAATGCAGGCACCACGGACTCTAGAATCACGGAATGGGAGGCCTTCAAGACTGTGATCAGGGGGAGCTGCATGGCTGCATCTATTGGGGTCCGTAGGACGCTCTCGGCCGACCTGGAGAGAGCGGATGGGGCACTCAGGGCATTAGAGAAGAGTAGGCCGGAGTACCCGAAATTGAGGCAGGAACTCCTTGAAGCTAAGGAGGAGGTGGCAGTGCAAGTAGAGAGTCTAAGATGCTTTGATTTCCAGAAGTACATGGATAGGACACATGATGAGCGGGACAAAGCTGGGCGACTGTTGGCATGGCTCGCTGACCCATCCAGACGGAGCAATCCTATACTGACGATACATGACCAGGGAGGATGCCCTCTCTACACACAGGAGATTAGTGGCCGGTTTAGGGAGTACTACGCCCGCCTATATAAAAGCACTGGCAACAGAGACATGGGCAGGATAGCAGACTACTTGACACCCCTTCTGCTCCATACCTTAGCGGTGGAGGAAGCGGAGGTGCTAGGAGCGGCGATTACGGCACGGGAAATCAGGGAGCCAGTCAAAGCGATGGCACGGGGGAAGACTCCGGGCACAGACAGCCTGCCCCAGGAGTTCTATGCCACGTACCTGGTGGAGCTGGCTCCCAGGCTAGTGGAATTATACGCAGCTACATGGGAGAGCAGGAAACTGCCACCTACAACGAGGGAGGCAGTAATGGTTCCCCTGCTTAAGCCTGGCAAGAACCCAACTGAGTGCTCAGCATACCGACAGCTGTCGATGCTAAACCTAGATTTTAAATTCCTCAGTAAGATATTGGCCACCAGGTTGCTGCCATACATGACATCTTTGGTGCATTCCAATCAAGCGGGTTTCATCCCTGGCAGAAATACCACCCTGAACATCAGGAGGCTGCTTGCAGTGCTACAGCAGGGAGCGGTAGAGGCGCAGGAGGGGGCGATCTTTGCCATTAATATCGAGAAAGCATTCGATAGCCTTGAGTGGGAATACTTGTATGCAGGTCTAGCAAAGATGGGGCTGGGACAGGACTTTATCCAATGGGCTCAAATACTCTATACGGACCCAGTGGCGCGGGTACGGATGGGCCGCACCATCTCCCTACAGTACGGGGAGGAGAGGGGTACACGACAGGGGTGTCCACTTTCCCCCCTGCTGTTCGCGCTGGCGGTAGAACCACTGGCGTGTATGTCACGATCAGGGACGCCATATGAGGGCATTCGACTAGCAGAGCAAACACACCATATCGCATTATATGCGGATGATTTGCTCCTTTTTCTAAAGGACACAGGTGTGGCGTTGGAGGGAGCCCGGCATATGATGGACGATTTTGGAGCTCTTTCTGGGCTCTGTGTCAACTGGCAGAAGTCACGACTCTTCCCGATAGGGGGAGAGGCCCTGCCGCCTGCAGGAACCTCCAGTGAGAGCTGCGCTGCTTTAGATACCTGGGGGTTAAAGTGTACCATGATCTCTCTGATGTCCAGGAGGGAAATGTAGGGGTGGCTCTCCAATCGCTCAAAGGCAGCATGGCTTTCTGGGGGACGCTGCCCCTGTCAGTGGCAGGGCGAATATCCTTGCTAAAAATGGTGGCATTGCCTCGATTGTTATAATTTATTACCGCGCTCCCAGTGTGGATCCCTAAGGCGTGGTTCCGATCCCTCGACTCTGTTCTGACCGCTTTTATATGGGGTCCCAGCGGCACAGAGTGGCGTTGGACACATTGCGCAGGGCACGAGCGGAGGGGGGTCTAGCGGTGCCGGATATGGAGAATTATTATTTGGCGGGTCAACTCCAACGTTTCACACAGTGGGTGGCAGGAAGCCTAAATCCGGACAGGAGGACGCCCCCGTTCACCCCGAGTAGAGTAGCTGTTCTGAGTACACTCATGGGTACCATCAAACAGCGCACACTGACCACGTCAAAGCATAAGGTGATAAGAAGCTGCTGGATCAGGTGTCTTCAGAAAACCAAGACCAAACGACCTTACTCCCCGGAGATGCCTGAGGCGTTATTGGAGGCGCTCCCGCATGGGGGTCAGTGGAGGGGATTGGAGGAGTGGGCATGCGCGGGGGTCACTAAGGTAGGAGATTTATACTGTGATGGGGAACTGCTCACATTTGAGGCCTTCCAAGATAGTTGGGATATCCCACAGGGACATTTTCTACTGTATGGGGCAGTCACTGGGGCCATGCGGAGACATTGGGGTCGGGGTCCATTAGAACCACCTACACATTCTACATGTGAATACATAAGTCTAGCAGGCGGTGTCATTAAGGCGGTCTCATGTCTCTATAGAGCCATTAGGCGGGATTCCACAGGGCCACTGGAGAGTCTGAAAGATAAATGGGAGGTGGACACGGGAAGCCCCATAGCGGAGAAGGATTGGGACAATACACTGCTCCAAGCTACCAAGGTCTCCCGCAATGCGCAATTCCAATTCATTCGTTTTTTTTTTTTTTTTTTTTTTTAATTTCAAAAAACCTTTATTAGGGCACAAACATCTCACACAGCTTGTAGCCTACAACCCTGGGGCCGGCAGCAGAACATAAACAATCAAAGCATGTTAATAGTGTGATATAGACACAGCCAATCTACCGGTAACCCGGAGGTCCGGTGGCGAGCAATGACATAATGTTATTGGGACAGTGTAAAGTCCATGTATCTCCGTTGTCCTCTTCACATCCCGCCTCCCAGCACCCGAGGGAATCTCTCTTTGCAAATCACTGTTGTGAGATCATGGCCTGTAGGTATACCAGCATGAGCCCTTCCTGCCAAATATTCCCTGAACCAACCCCAAAAACTCCCCCCCTCAAACCCAACTAGATGAAAAAGAACCCCCCCCTCCCTGCCCATTATCCTACCCTACAACTTCATAAGTAGATCTCCACACAATACCTATGCAGACCCCCTCCCCCAGACTGCCCCACCCTCTTCATTATAGCAGCCACCTAACTTCACCAGTACACATCCTCCCATAGCCCCCCCGCGCAGCCCCACCCACGAGCTAGGGCGATCAGGGCAACATTTAAAGGGGATCTGTCCTCTCACCCCTCCTAGTACGTAACTATAACTGTTCCCTCCTCCTCTATATGCCATGTGGTCATCTTAGGAGGATACTAACCCATCGGTGCCCAACACCTCCTCCAGGGGAACTTGGTCATGATCGGACTCCTCCCGCTCCACCTCCACACCACCCCCCGTGTTCATATAAGTCTGATACAACCCCCAGAAGTTCTTCGGTCTGCTCACAGGGGGAAGAAGTTCACTGTAAGTCTGCGATTGTGTGCAACAGTACATCACATCTCTCGCCCATCTGTTCTTAGTAGGCAACGGACCTCTCATCCAGCACATGGCCACAACCCGTCTGGCCATCAAAAAACCCATATCTGCCAACCGACGTACTGCCGCAGGGAGTGGTTTGGAGTATCCCAGCAACGCCAGTGCGGGACTAATTTGAATTTCCGTATCCAGTATCCGGCTCATTTCCATAAACACATCGGTTCAAAACTTGTGAATGCCGGGGCAATGCCACGCCATGTGCATGAAGTCTGCCACCGGTGTACGACAACGTTCGCATTCAGCAGACTGCCGGAGTCCATATCTATGCAATCGTTCTGGTGTGTAGTACACACGTTGCAGAAATTTGAAGTGTACCAATCTGTGTCTACCATTAAGAGAGATTTTCTTCGTACTGTTACAACAGTACAGCCACATTTCATCCCCAATCTGCAGTCGCAGATCACTCTGCCACGCAAGTCTGGCCTTCGAGGGAGAAGGGTCTTTAAGTGTGGCTCCTGCTTTAAATAAATTGGTAATCAATTTGCGTGACGACGGCGATTTAATCACATACGTTAGCTCCGGGATCTCCGGGGGTTCCGCCTGTTCTGGACCCAAAAGGTCCTTCAACGCGGAACGTACCCTATGAAACTGAAAGCGTTGCAGAAGTGTGGTACCGATATCCAGGGGAGCCGCTTGTTCCCAGGTTTTCAGCACTCCGTCTTTAAACAGATCTCCCATCGTTTGAATCCCTAGCTGAGACAGTGCACGTGCAACCCCTTTCTCCGTCAACGGGGCGAGCCACTCCGCCCACTTTATCGGCATCGAAGGGGAGTACAGCAACACATGCCCCCGGTCCCGTAACAGCGCGTGCCATGCATGGTTCGTGGTCTTAATAGAGTCCAGAATGCCCACCCTGCGGTCCACTGGCTGAAACACCGTGGCGGGGGGAGGGTAAGGATCAGTGAACAAGCGCTCTAGGATCACATGCGGGATATCAGGATCTCCATGTATCCATGTGTGTAGGTGCGCAGCCTGGGCGACTCGGTAATATCGCTCCATGTCCGGAGCACCCATCCCCCCTGCTCATATGGGAGCATCAGAACTTGCCATCGCACTCTGGGCTGTTTTCCACCCCATGCAAGCCTAACAAGAGTCTGTGTGAGAGTTTTGAAAAAGGCCTTTGATAAGACCACTGGGATGGTACTGAAAAGGAAAAGGAACCTGTGTAGGACCACCATTTTCATGAGGGCAATACGCCCCATTAATGTCAGCGGAAGTTTGCACCATGTATCCACATCTTCCACTAGTTTAGTGTAGGCAACTCCATAATTCTCCTGTATCAAAACGTCGGAGTCGGTATGGAGCTGGATTCCCAAATATCGGACCGAGTCCGTCATCCATTGCAGCGGGTACTCCATGTCAAATGGCAGTGTAACCGGGGTCAACAGGAGCGCCACAGACTTGGCCCAATTCACCTTCAATCCCGAGAGGGCACCGAATCGAACCACCTCCCTCAACACTGAAGAGAGGTTAATTTCCGGGTCCCGGACGTATAAGAGGGTGTCGTCGGCGTATGTAGAAATACCGATCTTATATCTGGGAAAGTTAATGCCTTCATGGCTATGGTACTCCCGTAGTGCGCAGGCCAAGGGTTCTGCCACCAAAGCGTACAGCAAAGGAGAGAGTGGGCAGCCCTGTCTAGTACCTCTACTGATTGGAAAGGCATCCGTGACTCGATCTCCTATTCGCAATCTAGCCGTGGGCAGGTAGTATAACGCTCCAATCATCTGTAGAAAGGGTTCGCCCAGCCCTAATTTCCGGAGAACTCGCAGCATGAAGGGCCACTCCACAGAGTCAAAGGCTTTCTCCATGTCTAGGAAGATGGCCATTGCTTTAGACTCCTGACGAACATGCTGCATTGTCCCCAATACAGTGCGAATATTATAGGTAAGGTTGCGGTTGGGGATAAACCCGGCTTGCTCTGGTGCCACCAGCGCAGGTGCTAGTAATGCTAGGCGGGTGGCTAATACCTTCGCGTATAATTTGGCATCAACATTAATCAGGGACAACGGTCTGTAAGATACGCACTCCCTAGGCGATTTCCCCGGTTTGAGAAGCGTGACAAGCAGAGCTTCACGCATAGAGTCAGGCATGCAGCACTCCAAACAAATGTCATCGAAGAGGGCCGATAAGTATGGGACAAGTTTGTCTTTAAAAGCCTTATAAAAGCACACCGTGAGCCCGTCTGCACCCGGGGCGCTACCAGAGCGCATCCCTTCCAGTGCGTCTATAATTTCCTCCCTCTGAATTGGCATCATCAGGAATTCCCTCTGGGAGTCGGTCAGGAAAGACATCTTAATATAGCTCAAGTAGTCATCTATTTCCTCCTCAATGTGGGAGGACCTCGATTTGTATAGGTCTGCGTAGTAGTGTCTAAACTCTGACAGTATTTCTTCTTCGTCGGTGAGTACTGACCCTGAGGTTGATACCAACTCGCTTATCACTAGAGGCTTCCTACCCCTACGTATAACTCTCGCCAGCAGAGAGCCGGGCCTTTCCCCCTCTCCATACGAGCGCGCAGTAGCGTATTTACCCATATGTTGCACCTCCCTGTCCGCCTCCTCATTATATTCGGCGATTAACAGTTTGATTCGAGCATTGATGTCCGCATCCGGCCCAGCTAGTTGGAGCGACTCTAGGGCCAACAGTTGGGTTTCAAGGAATTTTAGCCGCTGCCTGATGGATTTAAGGACACTAGAGTGCTTTGACATGGCTACGCCACGAATAAAGACCTTGAATGCCTCCCATACAGTCTGGAAACTATCGACAGAGCCGACATTCGCGTCAAAGAAGTTATCAATTTCCTCTGCAAATTCCCCTCTGAATACCTCGTCCAGTAAAGAGTACGGGGGGAACCGCCATGTAAAAGGAGGGATTCTCCTTACAGGTGTTTCCATTATCAGGAGCAGTGGCGAGTGGTCCGAAAGTGTACGTGGCAGAACTGCGCACCCCCGTATGCTGCTGAGGACCGCCTGGGAAGCCAGACAGTAATCGATTCTAGTGTGAATATTATGATGGGCCGAGTAGTGCGAGAATCCGCCTCTCCCCGGAATTCTACTTCTCCAGACGTCTATAAGATCAAGCTTAATAAGTTCCGCCTGCATGGTCAAGGCAGCGTTCGATGGTCTTCTGGCGGGACCACAGGATCTATCCAACTCCGGGTCAAACACAAAGTTAAAGTCACCCCCCCAGAGCATCGTGGAGTGTATGTGAGACCTGCATCGGGCGGCCAGAGCGCTATAAAAGTCTGGGGCATCATAGTTTGGGCCGTAGACATTCACCACAATGAGGTCGTGTCCCTTCCCAACGCATCTAGAAATTAAATAACGGCCATCGGGGTCTGCCTCGAGAGGCGTCAACCGTAAATTAGACTTGGGGTTGACCCATGTGATCACCCCTCTGGAATGCGTCGTAAAGCCTGCGGCCGTACTATTACCCATAAGACCTTTGGTAGTCAACATTTTATTCGTAAGTGGCAGGTGTGGCTCTTGAATAAGGGCAAGATCTATGTGTTGCCTGCGGAGGTAATTCAATACTTTTCTAAGCTTCCGATAATCATTTAGCCCTCTCACATTCCATGACAATATCCTCAGGGAATTTACACAGTTATCACCAATTTTCATAACAGAATCAGACATCCCAGTTGCCAGAGCGTGTAAACATCAGGTAACATCCCATGTCCCATGACTCAAGTCAGTGACTAGAAGAATCAACGCGTGAAGGGTAGGACAAGGGGGGCCTAGGGGCGCCAGGCGCCCGGCACTTGATAGAAACTTGAACGGTAAGGGAGATCCGCTAGCAGTGACCGTGGGCTCAGTCGCAGCACAGGCATTATTGGCCGGTATAGAACAGAACATTACATCAAAAACTTTCCCCGATCCACCCCCCCCTCCCACAGCAGACCCTCCCCAACTTGGCCTTGCCGACCCATTCCCCACCCATACCCACCCAAGATCCCACAACTAAGCATGAGAACTAGAACGTCAATAAGGCATAGCGCGCAGGGACCAGAGTTGCCAAACAACCCCTGACTCACTATGTTATCAGTGCGTTACATCAGGTCACCCTCCCGTCCCCGTCAGTCGCCACATGCAATATGACCGGCACATTTATACATCTACTCTTTCCCCACTCCAGTGATGAACACGTCTCCCCCCCCCAATCGGCAGCGCACAACGCCCCAGTAGTACACCAAAAACAGTGCGCTAGTTCACCCATAGCAGTCTATTGTTAAGGGCCAAGTCCCATCCGGCATAAGCACTACAACTTATCTGCAGGAAGGCAACGGTTCTCTGGACAGACAATAGCAGCATCCTCAGCTCCGTCGGTCAACAGCGGTTCGCAGCAAACAATAAGTGAACACTCATAGGACAAAACCTCCCAGTGGAGAGTGGTCTGAGTCACTCTTGTTCATCAAGTCGACTATGCTCCCCCTCGGCCAGACGCTCCGGGGTAGCATTCCGTTTTTCTCGGGACCATTTTTTCAACGCTTGCTGCAGTTCGTTAGGGTCAGTAAAGATGTGGGAATGGCCCTGCCTGTTGACACGGAGTTTAGCAGGGTACAACATCGCATAATCCAGCCCAAGTTCCCGCAGACGCTTCTTGTGTGGGGCAAAATGTTTTTGTGCCTCCTGTACTCTGGCTGTGAAGTCAGGGAATAAAGAAATCGCCGATCCTTCATACTGCAGGTCCGCCTTGGTGCGGGCCAAGCGAAGTGCCGTGTCTCTGTCCCGGTAATTGAGTAGTTTAGCTATGATAGGTCGTGGGGGCATCCCAGGGCGCGGTTGGGGAGCTAACGATCTATGCGCCCGTTCTACCACGAACATCGGCAAGAACACATCGTCGCCCAAGAGAGTAGTGAGCAATTTCTCGATGAAAAGTTCCATCTTGCCAGTCTGTGTGGACTCCGGCAGGCCCGTTATGCGGAGGTTGCAGCGTCGCGAACGCGCCTCTAAATCCTCAGTCTTGTCCTGAAGGGTTCTCATCAAGTGCTGCATCCGCTTGTTGGCAGTATCTAGCTCCGTCTGCGCTTCCTCGACCTCAGTCATTCTCCTTTCCGCCATGTCGTGCCTCTCGGTGTGTCCTGTACGTCATGGCGTCCATTTTTGTGCCGAGAGCGGAGATACTGGATTGTAGGCTCTGCTCCATGGACCGGAGCATGGTCTTGAGGTCTGAGTCCACTGACTGCTCGTCTTCCTGTGGTGGGCTCTCTCTGTGCTGCGCAGGAAAGACCTGTGTGGGAGGTCTGCGTTGCACGAAGGGGAGCTTGCTCTGTGTCCCTTCCCCATCGCTGCAGTTGCGCGTCCCTCCAGCAGTGAGAAACGCAGAGTGGACCTCACCGTGGGTTAGGCAGAAGTGCTCGGTCTACCCACCACTGAGCAAGGCAGTCGGCAGTATCGTCCGAGAATCGCCGCGGTATGCCCGGGGTATAGACGGCCACCCGACGTCTGCAGCCGGCACCAACCCCGCACTGTTAATCCCACTTGGCACCACCTGGTTCCACCGCTATATGAGGCAGGACACTAAGAGTGTTATAAAGGAGGCGGTAACTGAACTCACCGCGTTGTCGTGTAAGTGCTCCGTGAATCAGCGATCGCGCACATGCAAGGCTCAACAATGTGCACTGCCGGAAAAACAAAGGCAGAGACCACAAAGGATTCCACGGGTCCAGGAGGTAGGTCAAAGTGTAGGCAGGTACAGTCTGGGTGGTAGGGCACAGCAAGCAGGCACTAAATAAAGGAGTGCCCCCCTCGTTATGTTGGCTGACTAAGTAGAGGCTTACCACCGCTCAGGATCTCAGGGAAATTGGTACGTCAGCAGTGTGCCACACTCCCAGGCCCAGCAATGCCTAGACCAGTCCCCGACAGTGCCCAATACCGAAAATGGCGCCGCTGGCGAATTGTGTCTCTCGTCTCTCCTCCGCACTTCGGAGCTCCCGCCTCGGTCCCAGGCAGACGCACCTCCGCGGCGTTCTAAAGATAGCTGGCAGCAGCCTCCAGCGCAGCCTCTCCTCGATGGTCCAGTTCCAATGGGGGAGGAGCCGTCCACGACCCTCGGGGTCGACCCGCTCCCCGTGGCCGCACGTCGGAGCACGCAGCCCGGCCCAAGGAGACACTGGAGACCGCGGATTGCAGCACCTATACCACCTGAACACGACGGTGTCCGGGTCCGCGCCTCACACGTCGGATCTTCGCCGCACCGGGGCCGCTACACCCGCCAGGTATTCCGCCGATGAGGGAGGCAAAGCAGAGTTGTCTACGGCCGGTCTAGTGAGGATAGAGTGAGGATTAGTAGTGGCGCTGAGCGGAGCTCCGAGATCAGGCAGCCATCTCGGCTGCCGGCTAGCTCCGCCCAATTAATTCGTTTTTATACTCTGCATAGGGCGTATATTACCCGTGACAGGATTAACCGATATTTTGGTCGGGAGGACGCGTGTTGCCCCAGATGCCAGGAGATAGGGGCTAGCTATCTTCACATGGTGTGGAGTTGCCCGAAGATAGAGGGGTATTGGCAGGAGGTGGTTCGAGAGAGACAGCGCATGTCACAGAGAGGGAGATCCCTTGCACCCCTGGTCATGTACAGCTCAATCTATTTCCCCACTCCGCTAAAACCAAAGTCACAGTCAGGTTCCAAGACCTGGCATACATTCTGGCGAAACATGAACTTACCAGCAAGTGGAAGGCCTCGGCAGGTCCGGGGGTCGGCAACTGGAAAAGGGAACTAGTGAAGTGGGCAAGCTGCGAACATAGAATCTTGCTTAGGAACACGAAAAGAGGTATAGGGAGATTGGAGCGGGGACTGGCCTGGGGGTGTTGGTAGGTGATCTGCAGAATGAGGACCAAGAGTCGACACCTAGCTCGCCACGGGCGGGATCCCAACAGGCCTGCCCTGGGGAGCTGGATCAAGAAAGAGTGGAGGGCGGGGACATGGTACCCTAACATCCACCCACATGGCGAGCTCTTTGAACACGGTACAAGGATGTGGCGAGTACGAATGGGACCCAGATCATGTACGCAGCAAGAGTTGAAGTGGCAAGGAGGTCTGCAGCAGCAGGGGAGGGGTGGGGGTTACTGTTAGGCTGTTAACATTGCTGAGAATCCAGTCTAACAACCATTGCTGAATGGGGTAGACAGTTGTAGGTTAAGTGGAGGTTGGGAAGGGAGACGCTCAAACTCACTGGGACGGATCCTTCATGGGGAATTATGGATGTTTCCTGACCGGATGATACTGTAATTGTATGTTGCTGAATGATAAATGCCAATAAAATCTGTTTAAAAAAAAAAGAGCCAAGGGGTCGGTGTCCAACAGGAGCACCAACTCGCCTCAGCAGCTGCAACAAACATGGCAGACGAAAAAGGTAGTGTTGGGACCAGCAAGGTCCAAGGGACTCACCACAAGCAGGTAAGTCAGAGTTAGTCCGAGTAAACAGGGGAGCCCACTGGAGCCAAAGAAGACCCTCCAGAGGACCCCCAGGCAGGAGGCACAGGAGTTGCAAGAGGGCCTTCAGCAGCTCACCAATGATGCATGCCCACAGTGCAGAGGATGGGGTGAGCACTAAGATCTTAGTAGCAAGAGATGCTGGAGCTGCTTGGAGGACGAAGATTTGTGGTTTATTTATGCTTTTTTATATAGCGCGGACTTTACCCGAAGGTGTCAGAGCGCTTTACAAGTCTCAACAAGCTTTGGCAACAGCAAGTCGACACGGTGCACAGGGGTACTGCTCCGGCGTTTCTGACGAGTGATTCTGGCTTCAAACTTGCTGTGAAGACAGTGCAGGCCTCGAGGGAGTTGCAGAACAATGACCTGTGTTGCTAAACCTTTCGGAGTCCGTGGGAGCTGAGGAAAAGCAGATCAGTCAGCTTCCTTGCAGTGCCTGCAGATGCAGGCCGGTGGCTCCTTCACTCAAAGGGAGATTCCTTCGGATGTCTTGGATACCCACAGGCCTGGAGAAGAACCTGTATGGAGCACAGACGATGCAGAAAACTGACAGGACGACAATACCAGGAGCAGCAGGAGTCTTCCTGGTGCAGTCTTGGTTCCCAAAGTGAAGTCCACGACGATTCTCAAGACCCATCCACAGTTAAACCCTTAAGTACCCTAAGGAAGAGGTTGGGACAATTCAGGGATCCCTCCCAGAGGAGGGGCCGGGAAGTGGGAAGGATACTCCCATGCACTTCGTCTAGTTTCACGCCAGAGCAGGAACCAACAGCTCCCTTAACTGGTTCCAACTGGAGCATGCAAGGAGGGCACCAAATGTGCCCTTCAATTCAGTCTAGTGGTGCTGGCAAGTGTCCTCACCCTGAACCAATACACTAAGTCCTGTCTGGGAGGTGGTCACACCTCCTTGTGATAGGAAATCTATTGTCCTACCTTCCCATGCTTGAGCGTGACTCAGCAGCAGGAGGGCAGAATAGTGTCTGTGGTTGGCAGCAGCCATAGATTTGACAAACTCTTGAACTGGTAACGGGAGTATGGAGGGCTTCACGGAGGAGCCTGACAATTGCATGGAATCATACCTCCAACACAGTTTATGGTGTTGGGGTATGATTCCTTTTCTTTTAAATATATTTTTATTAGATTTTTTATCCCATTTTATGCAAGAAAGGAAGATAAGAAAAAAAGAAGAGAAAAAAAACATATTACACTGCAAGGACAGCAAAGATAAATAAGCATGTACAAAAAAAACAGTTTCCCTTATATCCAGTCCGTGACTGGGGCCCAAATCTTAATACCAGTGGACCTCTTTTTCCGACCCTTGGTCCTATATAGAGCCAATTCCAGATTATACATTGCATAAAAGACGAGCACGCCATGAATCAAAAGAGGGGGGAACAGGGCTAATCCAATCGTACGCGATACATACACGCACTAACGCCATACAAATGAAAACAAAGCTTTTCCTAGACTCAGGAAGTGTATTAGAACATACATCTGATGTTACACCTCTCAATACCAATTGCCCAGTTATGATTACCGGTGTACCCAATAATGAACCCAAGAATTGTTCAATAGAAAGAAATAAGTCAACTAATTTTGGACAAGCAAAAAACATATGCACAGCGTCAGCAGCAGCTTCACCACATCTGCTACACGTAGTCCCAACCGTTGTTCCCCATTTAGATATCTTGCTGGGCATATAATACAGATCGTATAAAGCCATGTAATGTTGGGTGCGCATCCTTCCTGTAATCAGAACTCTGTTTGCTAGACTTATTGATTCCTCCATATTGACTATATTGACACCCAACTTTGTTGACCATTTATTTTGATAGAACTCTAGATCATCAGGAAGTGAGAAAATAAGATATTTATAGAATTGCCCCATCTGTGTTTTTCTAGACATACTCTCAATAAGAGGAATTCTTCTCAATTGGAATTTGTAGGAAGGTAGATCCCTGACTATGGTTGCCCCCAACTTTTTGCCTGGTGTTTTGCTGGTTTTCTGACTTAGTTGACCTGGGGCCCTGCTATTCAGGACCCCAGGCCTACTGCTCTCTCTGTAAAATGGATTCCATGTACCCTAGGTACATATCTAATTGGATACTAAGTCACCTTATCAGTCCCTGTACAGTGTACCTTAGGTACCCAGGGCATAGGTGTACCCAGGGCCTACCAGGGGCTGCAGCATGTATTATGCCACCCCTGGCTGGCCATCCAAATCTGACACAACTGGCTGCACGACAGCTGGGGCAAGGTGGTGTAATCACCCTTTGCTTTAGATATAGTATACCTATATCTAACCCTAAAATGGACACACAGATCTCCTATCAGTCACTCCTATGGCAGGCCTTGACAATCCTGAAGGCAGAGTGCTTGGAATCGTGTGAGATAGTGCTCTGGCATGAGCTGAGCCTGTCTGCGGCTTTCGGGATCCATCCCTTAGCCGTTTCCATGATATCGCATACCATATACTCTTAAGTGCATTATAATCCTCGCGGTTATATGCCAACTCTGGTATCGCTTTATCAAAACATGTCGAGTAAGGTGTCATACGAATTGGAATACTAACCCCTCGCCAATTCTGGCGACGGGGTTAGCATTCCACCCTTCTAGAGGGACACGCCATGTATGTGACCTGTAAACCCGGTTAAAGTCAGACAGAGCCTTAGCATCCTCAAAATGGATGCTGCCACCGAGACACAAGTCTGCCCTCCTGCTGCGGGGAGTCCTCCCAGAGCAGGAGGCAAGGACAAAGGGTTTCCTGCCAGGGGCGGTGCCAGCACCGTCCCAGACAGGGTTTTGTGTATTCCAGGTAGGCAGGGCTACAGAGAAAGGTGACTGCAAGTGGCACCCCGGTGCTCACTGTGCATAGGCCGGCTGAAACCAGTTCCAGGCCTGGGGAAAGCCCGCCAAAGGAGAGGGGTGTAACCACCCCCCTCCTGGTCCCACCCATAGGGCAGGACTTAGTCGCGTGCCAGCCCCCTTTTCCCAGATAAAGGTAGGAGCAGGCCCCCTTCCAAATTAGATCATCTTTGGAATCAAGACACGACTTTCTACGAAAGGACTTCAAGATTTCTTCTTCAAGATTCTCCCTTGTGGCTAAGGAGTAGTCACCCTGCATCCGCAGGCACCATCCGAAGAACACTGCTGTCTGCTGCAAGTCCTTCCTCCGGAATCCGACTGCCCAGCTCGACAAGACCCGGCTTCCCTGGCACCTCCGACCTCTACTCACCTCTGCAGCCAAGCTGAGAACCGTGAGTGCGACGAGACCTCAAGGGACCGACTATTGCCAAGACTGCACGACTTCGTCACAGCAAGCCCACCGAGTAATCTCCTGGCGAGTGCTTTGGGGTCCGAGAAGCCCCAACCCTGAGCAGCTCCAGCACCGAAGAGCAGCCCCCCAGCATCTCCACGATCGGCGTGGGGCCCTTCTGCTTTTTGCTGCTCACCGCGTTGTTTGGCTACTAGCCCGCTGGCTTGTGGCCTTCTGAACGACGCCCGACGACATCACTGCTGCTGGTCTGGTTGCTCCAGACTGGCTCTTGCTCCCTTCCAGAAGAGGAGCACCCCGGACCCTCCTGGTCCACTCAAGACGCCATTTTGAGTCCACCGCGTGGGCTTGAATTAGCCACGGCTTTGTTGCCCAATCCTGGGTTCTTCGACGCTGACAGCTTCATCCATCGTGGGACAGCTCGCCTCTCCATCCTGGTCGCCGACAACGCCTCCTGGTCCGTGAGATCTGCAGAGCCCAGCGTCGCCCACTCACCTAGCCGAGGTGACTACCATCCGGTGCCCTCCTGGTGCCCACTGACTACTGGCTAGTAGTCACGAACTTGGTCCCCTCTGCTTTCAGGTGTCATCCTTCTTCGAGATCCAGGCTTGGATCCCCTCGAACTCTCTTATCTGGTCGCCTGCCAGCATCTTTCTTCCAGGCTCCTGGTTCGTCTACGAGGATTCCCGACGTCTTTTGAGACCTATGCAGCTGCAGCCCCTGGGCTAGGTAACTTCGGCATTTCGGTGCCCCAGCATAGCCTCACTATCCAAGGGTCAGGATCCACTGTCGTTTTCTCCCTACCAGGTCGGGTTCGCCCGTGAACACTAACTTTACCTTTACTAGCTATCATAGACTTTGTCCCGCATCCCGCGTGAGAGTGCACACTCTGCACCCGAGTTCCCTGGGCCTCCTAGAAGTAATCTAACGATTCCCTAGTCAAGTCCTAGCGATTCCAAAGCCTATTAGTACTGTACTTACCTGCTAGTAATTTCGCATTCCACTTTCAGAGTATATGGTTTTTCGTGCCCCTCGGGCATTTGTGTATACTATGCTAGCTTAAGTATTTTTATAAGAGTTTTGTTGTGTGCCTAGCACCCTGTCCTCATAAAGAGTACAGGGCTGTTGTGATTCTAATAAATACACTGTTTATTTTCATAACACTTGTGTGGTGTCCTTTCACTGGGTGTTCAAGGGGTAATGTGATGGTAAAACAGCTGGCTTAACACGCCCTCTAGAGTCTTAGCCTTAGACTGCTCGTATCCATGCTACTAGGATAGCTGGTCTATAAGGTTGACTTACAACCAATCATCAATAAGGGTTGTTTGGACTGATATATAGTGATCACTAGAATAGTGAGCCCTGCACATCAGGCCAACTTCTCACATTGGTGAGCAGCGGTTGGGATTTGAGCTTGCTGTTGTTTTACCACACATATCCTAAGAATATCTTGTGAAAGATCACATAAGTACTAAAGGTACATATAACTTAGCATAGAATACTCTGAGTTCTACTGAACCAGCTGTTGTAGCTCCTAGGGCCTAGCACACCCTAAACTACAACTCTAGCAAGGGATCAGTAGGCAAACATATAGTGTAGGTAAGTGCACCACTTACACCTCACTGGAAAAGCATGTCTAACCAGGGAGAGTCTACTGAGACCCCCCTTGTGGTTATTGACCCTCCACAGGTCACTTCAAGATATGCAGCTCTCAGTTTCCAGGAGATGAGACAAGTGTGTACCTCCAGGAAACTGAAACAGGGGTCTAACCCCACCATTCCCTTTCTGATAGGTCTCTTAGAGACTTATGATGCGAGAAAGATTTCTCAGCTAGATGGGAATATGCCAGCCTTAGAGGGTACCTCTGGGGATCCAGACCTCCCCAACATTGCCAATGCAGTTGAGGAGGAGGATCAAGAGGAACTCTCTGGGGACGAGGTAGACAAAGGTCTTGAGGTAGTCAGAAGGCTAACTAGGGCCAACTTAGACTTGCTTGGGCTAGGATCTGGGGGACCCCCAGTACTGACCCTAAGTAGGCCTAACCTTGGAGTTAGGAGAGATAGATCTCTTTCTAGGGACTCCAATAGATCTCTGCACTCTAATGCCTCTTCTCAGAGGAGAAGGAACTCTCCCCAGAGGAGATTGACTTCCCCTCAGAGGATGGAGCATGAAGCTAGGATGAGACAGGCTACTCTGAGGATTGAAAGGGAAGAAATTGCCCTGGCCAAAGAGAAGCTTGCCTTGGCTAGAGAGCAGCAGATGAGTGGGTTAGCTCCCACTGGTGGCAGCAATCTCCCAAGAGAAAAAGAGAAGGGTTTAGATACTAAACACCTGACAAAGATAGTGCCCCCCTTTAAACAAGGGGATCACATCCAGAAATGGATGGCTGCTTTGGAGAGGGCCTGCACTGTGCAGTGCATTCCCCAAAGTCAGTGGGCAGCTATACTGTGGCTCTCCTTTGATGGTAAAGGTAGAGATAAGCTCCTCACTACAAGAGTGGAGGATGCTAATGATTACCAGGTCCTGAAAAATGCACTGGTTGATGGGTTTGGCTTAACCACTGAGCAGTACAGGTTGCTGTTCAGAGACACCCAGAAAACTCAGTCTCAGGACTGGTCTGACTTTGTTGATTGTGCCACTAAGGCTTTGGAAGGCTGGCTACTGGGTAGCAAGGTTACTGACTTCACAGGATTGTATAATCTTATTATGAGAGAGCAAGTCTTAAATAATTGTCAGAACCAGTTATTACACCAGCACCTGGTAGACTCTGATCTGACCTCTCCACAAGAATTGGGTAAGAGGGCAGACAAATGGGTCAGAACCAGGATTAGGCCCAAGAACCAAGGTGGTGACCAGAAAAAGGAATCAACCAAGCCTCAAGAGAAGGGTGGGAATAAATCTCCAGATCAAACCACATCAGGGCCCCAAAAATCCTCTGAGGGGGGTGGGTCCCAGAATCCTTCCAATAACCAGAAAAAGCCTTACTGTTATCCCTGTAAACAGGTGGGTCATTTAAAAACTGACCGCAGTTGCCCAAAGAATAACAATAAGGAGAACATACCCCCAGGTAACATTCCCAAACCTCCTGTTACTACTAGTAGTAATCCCCCAGGTGGTGGGAGTGCCCCCAAGAATTTGGGTGCATTTACTTTGGGAGTTCCTGGGGACTCTGGCCTAACCAGGTCCCCAAACTCAGATACTCTTGTCTGTGAGACTGGCATGGGGTTTGCCAACTTCACAACTTGTCCCAACACTTTGGGCAAGTACAGACAGGAGCCCCTCATCAATGGAATGAAAGTTGAGGCCTATAGAGATACAGGGGCTAGCATCACCATGGTGACTGAGAGTCTAGTCCCCTCAAGGCAACTTTTACCTGGTGCCACATACCAGGTGGTAAACATTGATGGAGTGAAGAAAACTCATCCCATGGCAGTAGTAAATCTCAGCTGGGGAAGTGTCACTGGCCCCAAGAGAGTGGCAGTGTCATCCAACTTGCCTGTAGATTGCCTACTGGGGAATGATTTAGAGACCTCAGCCTGGGCTGAGGTAGAGCAAGAAACCCATTCTAGAATGGTAAACCCCCATGGTAAGGTTAGTGGGGCAGTGTTAGCCACAGCCCCAGTCCAAGATGTCCTCCCTGAACAGGTCAGGAGGGTTGTGCCAGTCACAACCCAATCTCAGACAACTTCCTTCCCAGAACAGGTTGTCAAGGCTGTAATGGTAACAGCCCACACCCAAACTGAGCCCCCTCCTGAAAAGGTTGGTGGAGTTGTGATGGCCACAGCTCAAACAGATAATAGTGTTGTGAAGCCTGAAACTATGGATCACTCCACTCAGACAGAGAGTATTGAGGAGGAAGAGAAATCTCCCTCCCACCAGACTCTAGGAAAGGATCAGCCTCCTCAGGGAACTGATCTGACCCCTTGTGAAGAAACTGCCACAGAGGTAGTCAGGCCTAGCCTGGCTGAACCCCTGATGTCAGTGGACCCTTCCAAGGTGGGACCCAGTCTGGAGCAGGTAACCTGCCCCTCTCTACCCTGCCTCAGTCAGCCCAGGGCTGTAGAGGTCAGGGAGGCCAGTGCTGGACCCCAAAGGGCCCCCTGTCCAAAAGAATTCCCCAATCAACAGATTAAGGGCACTGAAGCTAGTGATCCTAGCCAAGTGAAAATGAAACAGACTCCTGAGGGATCCCCCTTAAAATTAGTTAGGGACCTCCCACAGATGGACACTGCTGGGCACAGCCAAACCTGGGACCTGAGGGCCCCACACCTGACCTGTCCCTCCAGTAAGCCAAACAGAGGGACCCAACCTCCAGCTGTAGGTAGCCAGAGGTTGACCCTGAGAGCCCAAAACAACTCAGTCTTGGAAAGAAAGGCCTCTATGGTGGATAGTGATTGGAGGAAGCTGAGCCCAAAATTAGTGGAGCCTCACTTCAGTACTCCATTTCAGCACCAGCCTTTTACTTTGCCAAAACACACCACAGGTAGAGATTCCCTATGGCGGAGACCCTCAGACACCCTTAGGGTGAGGGATTGCTTAGTGGACCATGAGATAGGGGGTAACCATGCCAGTGCTGGTACTTCCTTATATGGCCACTCAGGCAATATAGGCTTACCTGGCAAGGCTAGCCTTATCTCCTTTCGTTTGGGGGGGGGGTTATGTAGGAAGGTAGATCCCTGACTATGGTTGCCCCCAACTTTTTGCCTGGTGTTTTGCTGGTTTTCTGACTTAGTTGACCTGGGGCCCTGCTATTCAGGACCCCAGGCCTACTGCTCTCTCTGTAAAATGGATTCCATGTACCCTAGGTACATATCTAATTGGATACTGAGTCACCTTATCAGTCCCTGTACAGTGTACCTTAGGTACCCAGGGCATAGGTGTACCCAGGGCCTACCAGGGGCTGCAGCATGTATTATGCCACCCCTGGCTGGCCATCCAAATCTGACACAACTGGCTGCACGACAGCTGGGGCAAGGTGGTGTAATCACCCTTTGCTTTAGATATAGTATACCTATATCTAACCCTAAAATGGACACACAGATCTCCTATCAGTCACTCCTATGGCAGGCCTTGACAATCCTGAAGGCAGAGTGCTTGGAATCGTGTGAGATAGTGCTCTGGCATGAGCTGAGCCTGTCTGCGGCTTTCGGGATCCATCCCTTAGCCGTTTCCATGATATCGCATACCATATACTCTTAAGTGCATTATAATCCTCGCGGTTATATGCCAACTCTGGTATCGCTTTATCAAAACATGTCGAGTAAGGTGTCATACGAATTGGAATACTAACCCCTCGCCAATTCTGGCGACGGGGTTAGCATTCCACCCTTCTAGAGGGACACGACATGTATGTGACCTGTAAACCCGGTTAAAGTCAGACAGAGCCTTAGCATCCACAAAATGGATGCTGCCACCGAGACACAAGTCTGCCCTCCTGCTGCGGGGAGTCCTCCCAGAGCAGGAGGCAAGGACAAAGGGTTTCCTGCCAGGGGCGGTGCCAGCACCGTCCCAGACAGGGTTTTGTGTATTCCAGGTAGGCAGGGCTACAGAGGAAGGTGACTGCAAGTGGCACCCCGGTGCTCACTGTGCATAGGCCGGCTGAAACCAGTTCCAGGGGCACTCCAGCCCCTGGCCTGGGGAAAGCCCGCCAAAGGAGAGGGGTGTAACCACCCCCCTCCTGGTCCCACCCATAGGGCAGGACTTAGTCGCGTGCCAGCCCCCTTTTCCCAGATAAAGGTAGGAGCAGGCCCCCTTCCAAATTAGATCATCTTTGGAATCAAGACACGACTTTCTACGAAAGGACTTCAAGATTTCTTCTTCAAGATTCTCCCTTGTGGCTAAGGAGTAGTCACCCTGCATCCGCAGGCACCATCCGAAGAACACTGCGGTCTGCTGCAAGTCCTTCCTCCGGAATCCGACTGCCCAGCTCGACAAGACCCGGCTTCCCTGGCACCTCCGACCTCTACTCACTTCTGCAGCCAAGCTGAGAACCGTGAGTGCGACGAGACCTCAAGGGACCGACTATTGCCAAGACTGCACGACTTCGTCACAGCAAGCCCGCAGAGTAATCTCCTGGCGAGTGCTTTGGGGTCCGAGAAGCCCCAATCCTGAGCAGCTCCAGCACCGAAGAGCAGCCCCCCAGCATCTCCACGATCGGCGTGGGGCCCTTCTGCTTTTTGCTGCTCACCGCGTTGTTTGGCTACTAGCCCGCTGGCTTGTGGCCTTCTGAACGACGCCCGACGACATCACTGCTGCTGGTCTGGTTGCTCCAGACTGGCTCTTGCTCCCTTCCAGAAGAGGAGCACCCCGGACCCTCCTGGTCCACTCAAGACGCCATTTTGAGTCCACCGCATGGGCTTGAATTAGCCAAGGCTTTGTTGCCCAATCCTGGGTTCTTCGACGCCGACAGCTTCATCCATCGTGGGACAGCTCGCCTCTCCATCCTGGTCGCCGACAACGCCTCCTGGTCCGTGAGATCTGCAGAGCCCAGCGTCGCCCACTCACCTAGCCGAGGTGACTACCATCCGGTGCCCTCCTGGTGCCCACTGACTACTGGCTAGTAGTCACGAACTTGGTCCCCTCTGCTTTCAGGTGTCATCCTTCTTCGAGATCCAGGCTTGGATCCCCTCGAACTCTCTTCACTGGTCGCCTGCCAGCATCTTTCTTCCAGGCTCCTGGTTCGTCTACGAGGATTCCCGACGTCTTTTGAGACCTATGCAGCTGCAGCCCCTGGGCTAGGTAACTTCGGCATTTCGGTGCCCCAGCATAGCCTCACTATCCAAGGGTCAGGATCCACTGTCGTTTTCTCCCTACCAGGTCGGGTTCGCCCGTGAACACTAACTTTACCTTTACTAGCTATCATAGACTTTGTCCCGCATCCCGCGTGAGAGTGCACACTCTGCACCCGAGTTCCCTGGGCCTCCTAGAAGTAATCTAACGATTCCCTAGTCAAGTCCTAGCGATTCCAAAGCCTATTAGTACTGTACTTACCTGCTAGTAATTTCGCATTCCACTTTCAGAGTATATGGTTTTTCGTGCCCCTCGGGCATTTGTGTATACTGTGCTAACTTAAGTATTTTTATAAGAGTTTTGTTGTGTGCCTAGCACCCTGTCCTCATAAAGAGTACAGGGCTGTTGTGATTCTAATAAATACACTGTTTATTTTCATAACACTTGTGTGGTGTCCTTTCACTGGGTGTTCAAGGGGTAATGTGATGGTAAAACAGCTGGCTTAACACGCCCTCTAGAGTCTTAGCCTTAGACTGCTCGTATCCATGCTACTAGGATAGCTGGTCTATAAGGTTGACTTACAACCAATCATCAATAAGGGTTGTTTGGACTGATATATAGTGATCACTAGAATAGTGAGCACTGCACATCAGGCCAACTTCTCACAGAATTCCAACTGGGGGCCTAGAGTGTTGAGGTAACTACAGATCTGTAAACACTTTAAAAAATCACATTTTGGCAACCCAAATTTATTCTGCAGCTCAGCAAAAGAGGCGAGGTGTCCGTCATGCAATAAATCACCCAGGCACTGGATTCCATTCAAACGCCACCTATTAACAACAGAGTCTCTAAATATTAAAGAGAGGATGTCTGGTGCTGCAAAAGGTGTATAAGCAGTGATCTTTGACAAACCAAGCTGCCGCTTAACATGTCTCCATACCATATGGGGTGATTTCAATATCTTAAATTTAGTTTTTTTAAATAGCTGGGTTCTATCAATTTGAGTAAACAACCCCTACACCCCTCCCCAAGTCCGAATTCATAAATTGAGGGAGAATTACTCGGCAAGATTCGCGCCCTATCACCAATCACCAATGGATTGATAAACTGCAAGACGGACGCCAGATAGTAAAACAGAAAATGCGGTATACCCCAACCACCCCGATCTTTAGGCAGAATCATCTTTTTATATGCCCGTCTCTGACGCTTGTAGCCCCACAAGAATCTTGCTGACATCCTTTCTAACTGCTTGAAGCAGCTAGTGGGAAACTCAAGCGGTATAGTACGGATCATATAAAGAAGCTTGGGTAATACCGACATTTTTAAAACATTGGCACGCCCATAGAGAGATAAATGAAGATGATCTATTCTCTCTAACATTGAATTGAGTTTTTTCAGAACCGTATTTATATTTAAATCAGGGATATTGGACAGTGGCAATGAGATTTTAATACCTAAATAGGTGACTTCTGTAACAGTTCTAATATGCGCCGGGGGGTCCTGACCAACATGAAAAATTTGAGTCTTAGAGGTATTCAACTTGTACCCCGAAAAAGATACGCACTGGGCAGCTAGATCCTCTATTGCTGGTACCGCCCTATTGATATCCGTGGTTACCACAACAATATCATCTGCGTAGGCGAGAGCTCTATAATCCATGTGGAAAACTTGAACCGGTTTAATATTTTCAGCATGATTTAACTTATTCAAAAACAAATCAATATATAAAGCAAATAAAAGCGGGGAACACAGACACCCTTGCCGTGTTCCACGAGAAATAGAGAAAGAGGCAGATTCTTGGCCGGCCAACCTGATGGAGGCTGTTGGAGAAAAGTAAAGAGAATTCAGGGCAGAAATCATCTTTGGACCAAAGCCCTTTTGACAAAGAAGATTCCACAAATATGGCCAGGCTACCCTGTCGAATGCCTTTTCGGAATCCAATAGGGTAACTCCGATTGTGGTCTCAGTTACCTGAGGCCAATCCACGAGAGCAATAAGGCGACGGACATGGTCTGTGGTATCACGGTTCGGAATAAATCCATGTTGGAATTGGGACATAATAGATGGAATTATGCCAGATATCCGAGAGGCTAAGATCTTTGAATAAATCTTGCTATCAGCATTGATTAATGATATAGGCCGATAAGAGGCGGGCAGCAAAGGTGGTTTATCTTTTTTCAGAAAAGCTACAATCGTCAGGGGGCCGCCAAGATGCCGGGGCGTTACCCTTCGGTGCTTCCAAAAAAGTTAGCATCAAATCTTCCTTTAGAAGATGCCGAAACATCCTGAAGAACTCCAAGGGAATGCCATCTGGGCCCACCGCCTTACCTAGAGCGAGAGAGAGGATAGCAGCCTCAGTTTCTTCCCATGTTATATCTCTCTCTAGATCTATGAGCTGATCTAGTGTTATCGATGATATACCAGTACTAGCTCTAAAATCCAGAAAAGAATCTGAGGTATGACCTATTATTTCATCTTTATATAGTTTGCTATAGAATTGACGGAAAAGTTACAGGACTGCTTCTAATTTCGCGTGACTTTGCCCTGCCTCATCCTGAATACTATCTATGCAATTAGCAACCTCTTTTTGTTGTATCTTTTTAGCTAAGATACGGCCAGTATTTTCTCCCACCTCGTAAACTTGCGAGCGATGGACTGCTATTTGTGCCGCTAGTTTCCTGGCAAAGTTCTCATAAAGCCTCGACTTTTGGATAGCCAACTCCATCAATATTTTCTCTGTATCTTGGGAAGAATTGCCGGCTGTCATAAATTTGAATTTGAGTTCTTGCAATTTCTTGAACTTGGCTGCCAATAGCTCTCGGGTTTTCTGTTGGTTGTTAATTGAGTAAGACAGCGTCTTCCCCCGTACCCCTGACTTAAAAGCGTCCCAGACCACGTATGCAGAGGTAGATCCACGGTTGAAGTCGAAAAATTCAACGATCCATTTCCCCATATGTTCAATATAGAGTGGGTCAGCTAGTAATTTCTGCTCAAATGTCCACGGCCGACCAGGAGAGCCAACACTTAATTCTAATTCTAACGTAATAAGGTTATGGTCCGAAATTATTTTTGGGAGAATATCATACCTGGAATTCTTGAGATATCTAGAAGTGATAAAAAAAATAGTCTAAACGAACAAATTTCTGATGCGGGGCAGAAAAAAAAGTATAGCCAGGAGCACCCAAACCATTGACATAACCTGCATCCGCTAAACCAAATTCTTTAACTAGCCCTCTTATAGCTTTATAAACTTTCTTTTTTTACCTGGATACATGAGATCACTCGTTATATCAAACTGCCCATCCAAGTGAAGATTAAAGTCTCCACATAACATTAGAGGGGCTGGCCATCCAGCAAGTTCAATACTAAGGTGATTCAGCATCTCTGGGTCATCTAAATTAGGACCATAAACAGCACAAATAGTCCAAGACAAGCCTTCAAAAGAAATCTCACAAATCACCCAACGGCCATAAGAGTCGGCTTTTACCTGTTTGGAGGTCCCCCTTCCCCGTCTTTTCAAGATTGCAACACCTCTTGTGGTAGTACCCTGTCGCGTACATCCCACAATTTCCATACCTAAATCATTTAGCTAGTGCCTATTAGTCCAGGATAAATGTGTTTCTTGTGTACACAATAGATCCACCTTCATAGAATGAAGAATTTGGGCCGCTATTCCTCGTTTCTTTTTGTCATTCAGCCCACAGATATTCCAGGAACAGGCCCTTAATTTAGCCATTATCATACACCAAATAGCTTCCTAAGACTAATATGGGAAACATGAAACCTTCTCTTGAAACCGTCACTATTAAGACAGACATATCAACAAATTCAGTAAGACCGATTACAACCTTTCCTTGCATTTAGAAAAACTATTCTACTCTTTCTTGCCCCAAACCCCCCCACCAGAACCCCACCCTCAACCCACCCACACCCACCCAAACGCCCACCCAAAAGAGGCAGAGGGACTGGATAGTCCCTTTGAGTGATGGAAAGAGAGGCAGGATGCGTCTCGCCGGTCGCACCTGACCCTTTGACAGCAAAAAAAAAAGCATAGAGAACCCAAAGTGAAAACGGACACAAAAGAAAAAATCCCACACAAAAGATCTATAACTGTATTATCGTTACCATACATGGAGGCCAAGAACTCCTTGGCACTACTCTGTGACATCAAAAAATTAGTTTTCTATTTGTGTATAATCTTGAGTTTAGAGGGATTAAGGAGATATGCCTGTGCACCTTTGGCCTGAAACAGAGGTATAAATTGACAAAATTGCCATCTCTGCTGCACTGTAGCCTGACAATAATCAGGCCGAACAAAAAATTCAACCCCTTCCCCTTTCTCTTGCGATCAGGCCTAGCTAGGTCATACAAAGCCTTGCGTGAGAGAAAGTTATTTAGACATATTAGTATTGCTCTAGGCTTGACAGTTGCAGTCCCTCTAATGTTCTTCTGCTGAGAAGGGAAACAGTGAGCCCTCTGCAGTTTCCCACTGCCACTGAGTCAACTCGGGGAAAGCTTCTGTAAACAATCCAATGATGAATTGACGAGTATTACTGCCTTCGCTTCCTTCCGGAATGCCTAGAACGCGCAAGTTATTTCTCCTAGATCTGTTCTCTAAATCGATTAATTTCCAATTGATATCTTCACTCAGTGTAGCCAGGGAAGAGATATCTGTTTTATGCTGCACCATTTCATCTTCAATCGCAGAGATTCTTCCTTCTGCCTCCCCTACCCTGGAGGCCGCTTCATTACAAGTCTTAACCACACGACGGACCGTATTTTGGAGCTTGCGAACCGCTCCTTGCGTTCGCAAATTCTCTGCCTTCGTCTCCTCACAATGCTGTAGCATTGCTTGATAGATAGTATTTAATGGGACTTCGGGCTCTTTATATCCCTCCGCCAAATCCCTGGCCCTGATAGATTCATTAACAGGTACGCCAGAGTGGCCCAATATAGGGGATCCTTCATTCGCTACTCTACTACTGGGAGGTGAGTTAGACCTATCTCTAGACTCTAATTTTTCGTACAGTATTCTCCTCTTCGCCCCATTCTTCTCTCCTTAACGGAGTGATATCATCGTCCTCTGGTAACGCTGAACTCGTCAGACTGGTCAAGCTTCTATCATCCGGCCAATCCCCCTCCAGGCTCTCCGTCTCCAGGGCATTGGAAACCGGTCCTGGGAAGCTTGATTCCGGTCCAGGGAAGACATGGCTTGGCAGTTCGGGCTGGACTGTTCCCATGAGGCACAGGGTCAGACTGATTTGCATATGGCCATGTCTGAACTGGGGTGGCGGAGTGAGCTAAAGAACGGTGATGGATTAAACCCAGATCAGTTGACTGGGGGTGAGTGTTTGTATTGTCAACGCTCCGTCCATCACCACCTTTGGTTTTTCATTGGAAAGATCCGACATAGAATAGAAATTGCAGACAAAGTCGATAGAATCCGCGTCACCAGCTAATTCAATTAGAACATTTGGTCCTACATCTACACCTCCCTTAGTTACTGTAGTTGAACCTTCAGAGGATTTGTCTGGTTTGCCCGATTTTGTCAGTAAAACAGGAGCTGGTATTAAACTAGCAGACTAAAGGGCTGTAGTTCCCCCCAATATAGCGCTTATGTTGGTATCCACATTGGTATCCAATTCCAGTTATGGAATGCTCTTCCTCCATCCCTCCGACAAGAGCCTAACTTACTTGCATTTCGAAAGAAGCTAAAAACTGTCCTGTTTCCCAGGATCTAGACGAGTCTGGGTCTCTGCATCTTCTGCAATCCATTTCCCTTTGGTCAGTCCTAAGCGCTGGGATGCTTCCGAGTAGCCATGCGCTATAGAAGAGCCTACATTACATTACATTACATTACATCCACATTGTTACAGGTTATGTTGGTTAGCACTGGTGCGGGAAGGATCTCTGGTACTTTTGCCGGGACCGTGATTATAGGCGTCTCAGCTTCAAACCGTGAAGGGGGTGCTATATGGTCTACTTGCATTGCAATTTCCATACCAGTCGCACCAGCAGTCAACCATGCACTAGTGCTCTGCGAAGCGTTTGTATCAACCAAAGGTTAATTCCTACCTTTGAGATGGGTCCTTTTTTTAAAGATTCCCGGAATTTTGGCAGTTCCTTCGGTTTTGTCCAATTTTCCAGTAGTGGACAAAGAAATAGACGGTGACCCTTGTACATGCGTTGTGGGCTGGCAAGCGCCACCAGTTCCACTAGTGCCATCAGAAGCGCCGGCTCCAGCACCCAGACCCCTGCCATTCATCTCCGGTGCATCAGGTGCACCTCCTGTGGCGGCAGACCCCGCCCGTATCTTTGGTCCTTTCGCCGAGTTATTGGCATTCTTGGGCTCCATCACAACAGGGAATGTTTGACCCCCAAGCCAGTCCGAGTTTTTGAATTAGCCCGCTGGAGCCCCTGACGCCGTGTCTGTGAGGCGAAAGCCGGCAACAAGCTGCCGCCGACCGCAGCTGAAAAATGCTCAGGGGCGAAGTATGAAAGACGCAAGTCACAACGGTGCAACCGGCAATGTAATCGGACCCAGTCAAGTAGCATCGCCAAGCATCGCTACAGACATAACAGACATAGCAGAAGTGCCGGTAATCCCTCGGTTCCTGAAACAAGCCGTCAGGTAAGGGAGGCGCGGTTATCGACGAGAGGCATTCAGAGCCGCTCACTCGGACGCATCGGCATCTGCCATCTTGCCTCAACAATGCATTCTGTTGGGGTATGATTCCAACATGGTTGATACCAAACATGCCAGGGTTTGATACAGCCAGTTTAGAGTTAGACGTCACGTAATGACGCACGGCCACTCTATGTATCGTAATGGCTTATCCACTTACAATGCCTGGAGAATGGACTCCGGGAATCATAGGTGTGCCCTAATCATGCAGGGGCACCCTCACACTTATAACCGAGCACCCTGCCATCCGGATTAAAAGGCGTGCCTTAGAGGTGACTTATAGTTTTTAAGTGTAGTGACCTCAGATATAAGAAAACATATCTTTTGTGAGTGGTGCTAGCACCAGCTACATAGGCTGCAATGGCAGGCCTTTAGAAACAATTTGAGTGGTCTCCCACGGGTGGCATAATACATGCTTCAGCCCATGGGGGACCCCTGGTGTACCTATGCCCAGGGTACCTTAGTACCATTTACTAGGGAGTTACGAGGGTACACCAGTAGCCAATCTGGGGGGTGCCTAAATACTCACCATGGTCCAATTTAGGAAGAAGCACAGAGACTGGGTCCTGATTAGCAGGATCCCCGACAGACTAGTCAGAAAAACACAATGACACCAGCAAAAGGATGGAGGGTAACCATGAAATCAGATCCTACTTTCCTACACCCCCCTCCCAAAACGTAAGGAGATGAGACTAACCTTGCCCAGTTGAGTCTTCATTTTCTAAGTGGAAATATCTGGAGAGTCAATCTGCGTTGGCATGGTTACTCCCAAGGCCTATGTTCCACTGAAAAGTCCAACCCCTGTATAGAAGTGGACCACCTCAAAAGTTTGGGATTTTCACCCTTCATTTGTTTAAGCCATAAGAGGGGCTTATGGTCTGATTGAACAAGGAAATGCATACCAAACAGGTATGGCCTCAACTTCTTTGACCCCTCCCACGCTGGTGACGGAACCGCTCCGTCACGCCCCTCGTGTGGGCTGTGCTGGTGACTGAACAATTTCGTCACGGCCCGCTCGCCGCGCCTGCACGCCGCTGATTTCGCGCCTACGCGGCGCGTTCTATTGAGCGGGCGGGGCCATGACGGAACCGTTCCGTCACAAGCACAGCTCACCCGAGGGCCGTGACGGAGCGGTTCTGTCACCAGTGTCGGAGCGCCGCGCGGCCCCCTCGCCCCTTAGCACTGCTGCGGAATAGCCGCCGCAGCGAAAGGGTTAAGGCCCCGACCACAGCAAAGGCCTCCCTCTCTATAGCTGATCAATGATTCTCCCTAGGGGTCAACCTTCTGCTTATAAAAGCTACTAGTTGGTCCTGGCCCTCTGCATTAAGTTGTGACAAAACATCTCCTACCCCAATCTCAGAAGCATCTGTCTGGACAATGAAGGTTTTGGAGTAATCAGGACTTTGCAGAATAGGAGCAGTGCACATGGCCTGCTTCTAGGTAATCAAATGCCTTTTGACAGCTAACTGTCCACTGAACTTTCTTTGGCATTCTCTTGGAGGTGAGATCATTAAGGGAAGTCACATTAGACACCCATTAACAAACCTCCTACAGTACCCATTTAGGCCCAATAAAGCTCTGATATGATGGTCTGGATTTTGCTCTCCAATGGCTGAACTTGGCCTCCACCTACCAGGTGACCCAAGTATATAACCTTGCTCTGCCCTATTTGGCACTTGGTGTCCTTGATAGTGAGGCCTGCCTTTTGCAGAGCCTCCAGAACATTTAGGAGGTAGAACAGGTGATCCTCCCAGGTGAAGCTAAAGATAGCAATATCATTTAGATATACTGCAGTATATGCTTTGAGACCTGTTAGGACTTTGTTCACCAACCTCTGAAATGTGGCAGGTGCATTCTTCAAGCCAAAATACATCACAATAAATTGATAATGCCCACTGGGGGTTGAGAATGCTGTTTTTGGCTTGACATCCTCAGATAGTTTGATTTGTCAGTAGCCAGGTCAAATGTACTCAGACATTTGGCTGAGGCCAAGGTATCTATGAGCTCATCTGCTCTTGGAATGGGATAGGCCTCAGTCCTAGAGACTGCATTGAGGCCTCTTTAATCCCCACAAAACATAATCTCTCTCTTGTCACCTTTGGTCAGGTTTTGGTACAAGGGCTACTGGACTAGCCCAAGGGCTATTCGAAGGTTCGGTGACCCCCAATTCCAGCATCTTCTGGACCTCTGTCCTGATGCAGTCTCTGACATGGTCAGCCTGTCTGTAAATGTTGTTCTTAACAAGCAGACTGTCACCTGTGTCCATTTAATGGGTACACCAGGTGATTTGAGTGGGTGTCAGAAAGAACATGTGGTTGAACTAATTGAGTACTTTCGGGTAATTTGCTTGCTGCTGGTCAGTGAGGCTGCCTGGCACGGCTACTCCTTCAACTGACCCATCAAAAGGGTTCCGAGAGAGATCAGGGAGAGGGTCACTCTCTTCCTCCTGTCCCTCATCAGTTCGACATGAGCAAGCCCATGTCTGCCCTGTCTACAAAGGATTTCCAGGGGTTCACGTGAAGTACCCTGTGGGGACTTCTAGGAGTACCTAGGTCCACAAAGTAGGTGACCACACCTTTTTTCTCAAGGATTATGGGGTAGCCACTCCACTTAAAAGAGAGCTGCTGGGGCCACAGGCTCCAACACCCACTCTTTCTGTCCTGGCTGGTACACAGTCAGTACAGCATTTTGGTCATGCCAAGCTTTCTGAAGCTCCTGGCTGGCCTCAAGGTTTTTGCTTCCCTTCTTGATGTAATCAGCCATACGTGAACACAGGCTGTAGGAGGCTGGCTTAGTGTATTGTGCTCACTTATGTAAGTGTAGCACCCTGCACTAATCCAGACAACCCTAATGGTGATTTAAGTGGTCTTAGACAACCTTAGAAAGCTCTCTAAGTGGTAGCTGTGGAAAGTAGCCTTCAGACTTAGTCCAGAAGGAGCGTAAAGCAGCTTGTTTTACCAGCACTTAATCGTATGGTATGAGTTAAGTGAAAAAGAACCACACAGTGTAGTTATACAAAATATGTATTTATTAGTAACACTAACACATTTCAGTATCTCCATGCAAACACAGTACACACAATTCTTTGTCATTAGAATACGTAAATAGCACAGAATACACAGTGGGCTCCAGGGGGAGACCAAACCATATACTAAAATAGTGGAATGAGAACCACGACTTAAGTCAAGAATGGACCTAGAAGACGTAGAAGAGTGGGGGAACCCAAGGAACCACCCAAGGTGAGCATCTAGGAACTCCACTGAGGCAGTGTGGGAACATGAATGTCAATAGGTAAGTTGGGTTGCAATTTTTAAAAAGGAGATTTCCCAAGTTTGGAGAGCCACTGCACAAGTGGATACCCCAGGAACCAGGAAACCTACACCAAGGAAGCCGGGTGCATAGGTGCAAAGTGGCATCGGGAACCGCCATAGACCACAATGGAGAACTTCAGGAAGATGCAGCTGATGAAGAAGGTGAGAATAGTCCGGTGGAACCCAAAGGTGGATTCAAGGTGAGAGGTACCTGCAAGCAGAGCAGACCGTCTATGTGACTCAGGAGGCATGCAAGACGAATGCCCAAGGATGTCATGGATGCAGGTGAGTTGACTGTGCCCTTCAAGTTGCAGCTGTGTGGACCAGGCGATGCAGAGGAGGTCCAGGAGCCGTGCACAAGCTGTCCCATGTCGGATGTTGAGAGCCAAGAGGTCAGTGTCCGGCAGGGGCACCAAATAGCCTTGGCAGTGGCAAACAACATAGCTGAATAAAAAAATGCAGTGTCAGGACCAGCAAGGTCCAAGTGACTCACCATGAGCAGTTAAGTCAGAGCAGGCCCCTAACAAGCAGGGGAGTCCACCAAAGTTGAAGATGACCCTCCAGAGGACCCACAGGCCGGAGCCACAGGAGTCGCAAGAGGACCTCAAGCAGCTCACCAGAGGATAAAGGCCCATGATGCAAAGGATGCAGTATAGGAGAGGATCTTGGTGGCAGGAGATGCTTGAGGCTGGAGCTTTTTGGAGCCCTATGATCTCTGATGAAGATAGTCAACAAGCCTTGTCAGCGGCAAGTCGACATAGTGCACAGGGGTGCTGCTCCATTGGTTCCAACGAGGGATACTGGCCTGCAACTTGCTAGGAAGACAGTGCATGCCTCCAGGGAGTTGCAGAGCCACCACCAGTGTTGCTGAACCTTTGGGAGTCCGTAGGAGCTCGGAACAGCTTAGTTGTGGTGCCTGCAGGTGCAAGTAAGTGACTCCTTCACTTCAAGGGAGATTCCTTCAGGTATCTTGGATGACCACAGGCCCTTGTGTGGCACCTGTATGGAGTAAAGGCACAGACGTTACAGAAAGATTGGCAGGACGACGAGACCAGGAGCAGCAGGACTCTTCCCAGTTGCAGTCTCTACATCCAGAGCGAAGTCCAGGGTGCCCAGACGGTTGAAGATGAAGTGGTTTCGGATCTGAATCTTGTCCCACAACGAATCGATGGACTCATCCACAGGTAAGCCCTTAAGTACCCTGAGGAAAGGGTTGGGAAGATTTAGGGGTCCCTCCCAGAGGAGGGGCAGGACAGTGGGGAGGATACTCCCATGTCCTTTGTCCAGTTTTGCAGCAGAGCGGGAGATGAAGGCACCCTGAACTCGTTTGAGATGGAGAATGCAAGGAAGGCACCTTCAAGCAGTTTGAGTGATGCTGGCAAGCGCCCCACCCTGTCCCAATACACTAAGCCCTGTCTTGGAGGTGGTCACACCTCCCTGTGACAGGATACCTATTATCCTGCCTTCCTGTGCTCGACCTTGGCTCAGCATCAGGAGGGCAGAATCTTATCTCTGGTTGACAGCAGCCAAAATGTGCTGCCCGGGTCTAGAAGATTGGTACAGGGAGCACTGAGGGCCTCCCGGAAGAGCTTTACACTGCATGCAATCATATCTCCATCACCTTTTACGGTGTGGAGGTATGATTCCAACTTGTTTGATACCAAACATGACTGGGTTTGTTACAGCCAGTTTAGACATGGTCATCGCATAATGACGCATGGCCACTATGTACTGTAATGGCTGATGCACTTACAAGCTGGGAGAATGGATTCCGAAGGTTGTAGGGGTGTCCTGCTCATGCAGGGGCACCCTCACACTTGGAAGCGAGCACCTTGCCTTCAGGATTGAAAAGCCTGCCTTAGGGGTGATTTATAGGTTTGAAGTGCAGTGACCTCAGATATAAGGAAACTTATATCTGCCGTAAGTGGTTCTAGCACCAACTTACACAGGCTGCAATGGTAGGCCTGTAGTCATAATTTGAGTGGTCTCTCATGGGTGACATAATACACACCTCAGCCTATGGGAGATCCTTGGTGTACCTATGCCCTGGGTAACTTAGTACCATATTTTAGGGACTTGCAAGGGTACACCAGTAGCCAATCTGGAGTGATTCTATGTACTCACCATGTCCAATTTAGGGAAGAAACACAGAGACTGGGGTCCTGGTTAGCAGGATCCCAGTCAGACTAGTCAATAAAACATGACACCAGAAAAAAGTGAGGTGACCATGAAAGTAGATCCTACTTTCCTACACAGGCCAAGGACATATTCCACAATATTCTATTTAGGAGGTTTGGGAGGTTGCTCCTATCCCTCCTTAACAAGACACAATTGACCCTTAACTGGATGCCCAAACAGAGTTCAAATGGGCTGCAGCCAACCCCCGGCTGTGGTACCTCTCTGTAGGCAAAGAAAAAGCAGGGAAGGAAGACATCTCTTTTTTGCCTGGGCTTTTCTGGGAGTCCCATAATCATACCCCTTAGGGTATTGTTGAACCTTTCAACAAGCCCATTGCTCTGTGGATAGTAGGGTGTGATGAACGTATAATTTACTCCACGCTCTTTCCACATTGCAGTGATGTAACTAGATATGAAGTTGGTACCTCTGTCTATTAAGACTTCCTTAAGGAAACCCACCTGGGAAAAGATTCACAGGAGGGCCCTAGCCACCACAGGAGTTTTGATGGTCCTAAGGGGAATAGCCACTGGATACCGAATGGCATGGTCTACCACCACTAGGATATAACTGTGTCCAGATGCTGTTGGAGGGTTCAAGGAACAATGTTAATACCTATACTCTCAAAGGGAACCCCAACCACTGGGAGTGGAATTGAGGGGGCCTTTGTAGTGCCACCTGACCTACTACTTGCTTGGCAAGTGACAAAGGGGCGACAAAACTCCTTGGTATCTTCAGACATATGAAAATAAGGGACAATCCTGTTCCAAGTCTTGCTTTGCCCAAGATGTCCTGCAAGGGGAATGTCATGTGCTAGGGATAGAAGAAAACCTCTCAACTTATGGGGTATTACCAACCTCCTGATGGCACCAGGTTTGGGGCTCCTATCTTGAGAAAACAGAAGTCCATCTTCCCAATAGATCCTGTGTGACCCAGTGACACTCCCTGCTTCCTCAGCAACAGATTGCTGTCTGAGCTGTTCGAGAGAGGGTCAGGATTTCTGCTCCAAACTCAAGTCTGCCCTGGAAGGGCCCCTTGCCTATAAGAACTCTGCCTGGTCAGACCCAAGTTACTATGGGACAGTTCCTTCACAGGGACGGAGGTCATCTCCCTCAGGAGACTGACTCTCACTGGGAGTTTGGAGGAGGATAATTCCTTACCCTTCTTGCTCCTTCTCTTAGGGGAAATCTGGTCCACTCTTTCAGGATCCAGTACTCCTTCAGTGCTGAGCTGTTTGGCCCTGGTGGCAGCAAATGCACTGGCAGAGATGCCCATCATCTCTGCATGTGTCCTGACCTCCACTTCAGACCAGGCTAAAGTTTCTAAATCGTTGCCCTACAGACATTCCACAGGTAGGTTTGGAGAAACCACAACTCTTTTAGGGCTAGTTATCCATCCCCAGCTGAGATTCACAACTGCCACAGAATGATCAGTCCTGACATTGCTAGCGTTGGTTCCTTGGTACAACTGACCAAGTATGATCTGCTCAGGGGACACAAGTTTCTCTGGCACTATTGACACTGGCCCCTGTAAGCCATAGCTTCTTTTCCATTGATTAAGGGCTATTGTCTGTACTTGCCCAAGTTAGTGGAACTCACTATTAAAATGGCAAAATCTATGCTACCATCATAGACTAGGACAGCCAGAGTAGAAGTTCTGACTAGGTCAGAAACCACTTCAGTACCCAAGGTTAACCCTACTAATCCCTTGGTTGTTGTACTACCACTTGTATGGGGGTTAGGGGTAGCAGTCACTTTAGGGACAGTGGTAGTAGCTTCCTTGGCCTTTGGACAAACAGCATCTCTTGTCCAATGATTTTTACTTCACGTAAGGTTTCTTTTTACCCTTCTTGGAGTTTTGGCACTCACTTCCAGATGCAGGTTTTTGGAGAACTTGAGAAGACTCCTTTTTTACTTTGCCCTTCCCCCAACCCTTCTCTTGGGATTTAGAAGACTCTTGCTTCTTCTGGCCACCTCCACTACCATGTTTCTTCTGCTTAACCCTGGTGTGGTTCCATTTGTCTGCCTCCTTTCCCAATTCTTGGAGAAAGGGCAGATCAGAGTCCACCAGATACTGGGGCAGTAGTTGATTCTGACAGTTATTAAGGATGTGTTCCCTCATCAACAAATTGTACAATCCCTCATAGTCTTGTACCTTGCTTCCATGAAGCCAGCCTTCCAGAGCCTTAATAGCACTATCTATGAAATCAGCACTATCTATGAAATCAACCCAGTCTTGAGTGTGTACCTTCTTGGTGTCCCTGAACTTAATCCTGTACTGTTCAGTAGTTAAGCCAAACCCATCTATGAGGGCACTCTTCAAGACTGAGTAATAGTCAGCATCCTCTTCTGTAACAGTTAGGAGCATGTCTCTCCCTTTGTTAGCAAAGGAGAGCCACAGATTAGCTGCCCATTGTCCTTGAGGAACCTTCTGACATTTACAGGCCCTCTCTAAAGCAGTGATCCATTTATGGATGTCATGCCCCTCCTGGTAAGGAGGGACTATCTTGCTAGGGTTCCTAGTGTCAAAGGATGCTTCCCTGATTGTAGGTAGACTAGTGCTGCCACCATGGGGCCATAGTCCCAGATTTTTCCTAGCTTTCTGTACTCCCAGGGCCTCCTTTATCAAGTGCCGACTGATCATGCCGGAGTCAAACTCTCTCAATTTTGATCAGGTATTATTCCCTCTCTAAGGAGTTCCCCCTCTTGCTAGAGATGGAGGTCCCTTTGGAATGATAGAAAGCGTTGGACTCAGTAGAGGAAGACTTAGACCACCTCTGTCTAATCTGAACCCTCCCAGGAGGAATGAAGGGGGACCTAATTCTAGGGACACCCTCGGTGCCATCTGCACAATTACCTGGGTTATCAGAGTTTACCAGTGTGGAGTCCCGAGACTCCTTCTGGCCATACTCATAATTAAGGTCACTAGGGGGAACCCTTCCTGACCTCTCTTCTGGAGCATCCCCACCCACATTGTCCTGTTCCTCTGACCGGGCAGGATTCTGGAGGTCATCTTGGCTAAGTAGCTCTAAGAGGTACTTTGTGGTGGGGCTGTCACCTGCTTTTATCTTTCTAAGAAAATACAGGGTCCTTAGTTCCTGCAGCTTAAGACCACTGTACTTAGAGGACGGGGACCCATTGGGTTCCATAAGAAATGATATGGTGTCTAGGTGTAGTGTGGTGTTGCACCTACCTACCTTAGTGGAAACTAAACTTCCTAAGATTGGAGAAGGGGTTGTGCTAGATCCTTAAAGCGAATCGAAAAGTTCAGTAGAACATTTTTACATGTGCCGAATGCTAGTGATGGTTTTTCAATTAATCCACACCTAGATTTGCTGGTAAAACAATGCAGGTTTGAATCCCTACCGCTGCACACCAATGTAGGAGGCTGGCTTAGTTAATGGTGCACACTTTTTTAAGTGAAGCACCCTGCACTAATCCAGACAACCCTTATGGTGATTTTAGTGGTCTTAGACAGCCATAGAAAACTCTCTAAGTGGTAGCTGTGGAGAGCATCCTTCAGGCTTAGTCCAGATGGAGTGTGAAACAGCTTGTTATACCTGTACTAATCATACATATAGTGTAGGTTAAGTGATGAAGAACCACACAGGGTAGTCATAAAAATATGTATGTATTATAAACACTCACTAACACACTAATATTTCCTCCCAGGAGATATAATCACAATACTTCAGTAATAGAACACGTAAGTAGCACAAATACACCGTGGTCCCCAGGGGGAGACCAAACCATAAACTATTAAAGTGGAACGCAAACCACAACCTAAGTTGAGACTGGACCCAGAAGACTTAGAAGAGCTGGGGACCCAAGGAACAACCCAAGTTAAGTACTCAGGAACCCCACGGAGGCAGTGTGCAGAGTGGAAACACAACAGCTTGCTCAATACAAGTCAATGGGGAAGTCACAGTTGCTATTTTCAAGAAGAAGGACTCTCCCCAGAGGACCCTGAAGAAACCCAGTGGAAGATGGAAGGTTGGAGAGTCAACCCACTTGTGGACACCTCGGGATCCAGGATACCTACACCAGGAAGCCGGGCGCATAGGTGCAAAGTGACGGAAACCACTGTAGACCACAATGGAGGACTTCAGTGAATATGCCACTGGCTAAGAAGGTGAAAGAGTCCGTTGAAACCCAAGGGTGGATTCAGGAAGAGAAGTACCTGCAAGCAGAGTGGACAGAATCTGTGCCACTTAGGAAAGACCAGGAGGGACTGAAGAAGAATGCCCACCCATGTCAGAAGATACAGGAAAGTTGACGCTGACCATGGCACTGTAGCTGTGCAGACAAGGCGACACTGTGGAAGAACAGAAGCCGTTCACAAGCGGTCTCACGTCAATGTCCAGAGCCAGGAGGTCGATGTCCAGTGGGAGCACCAACAAGACTTGGCATCTGCAACACATGTGGCAGATGAAAAAGGTGCAGTGTCAGGACCAGCAAGGTCCAAGAGACTCACCACAAGCAGGTAAGGCAGAGAAGGCCCCGGGCAAACAGGGGACCCCAATGGAGCCAAAGAAGACCCTCAAGAGGACCCACAGGCCAGAGGCACAGGAGTTGCAAGAGGACCTCGAGCAGCTCACCAATGATGCAGGCCCATAATGCAGAGGATGCGGTGAGGACGAAGATCTTTGGTGAAGAGAGTCAACAAGCCTTGGCCACATCAAGTTGATGTGGTGCACAGGGGCACTGCTCCAGAGGTTCCGACGAGGGATACTGGCTTCAAACTTGCTGTGAAGACAGTGCAGGCCTAGAGGGAGTTGCAGAACCATCACCTGTGTTGCTGAACCTTTCGGAGTCTGTGGGAGCTCAGGAACAGCGGACCGGTCAGCTTCATTGCAGTGCCTGCAGATGCAGGGGAGTGACTCCTTCACTCCAAAGAAAATTCGTACAACTGTCTTGGATGCCCACAAGCCTAGAGAAGAACCTGTATGGAGCACAGGCACAGACAATGCAGAAGATTACCAGGATGACGAGAGCAGGAGCAGCAGGAGTCTTCCCGATGCAGTCTCAGTTTCCAAAGCATAGTCCAACGAAGTCCAAAGTGCCCAGACAGTTGACGATGAGGTGGTTTCGGATCTGAAGCTTGTCCCACAACGAATCTCAAGACCCACCCACAGGTAAGCCCTGAAGTACGATAAGGAAAGGGTTGGGATGATTCAGGGGTCCCTTCCAGTGGGGAGGATACTCCCAGGTCCTTTGTCTAGTTTTGCGCCAGAGCGGGAGCCAACAGTTCCCTGTACTGGTTTCACCTGGAGTGTGCAAGGAGGGCACCAAATGTGCCCTTCAAAGCAGTCTAGTGGCACTGGCAAGCCCCCCACCCTGGTCCAATGCAAAAAGTCCTGTCTAGGAGGTGGTCAACTCTCCCTGTGACAGGAAACCTATTGTCCTACCTTCCCCTGCTTAAGCTTGGCTAGCAGCAGGAGGGCAGAATCGTGTCTGTGGTCTGCAGCAGCTACAGCTTGCTGTCAGACTCTGGAGGACTGGTACCGGGAGCACGGAGCGCTTTTCGGAGAAGCCCCACAGTGCATGGAATCATACCTCCAACACCCTTTACGGTGTTGTGGTATGATTCCAATATGTTTGATGCCTAATATGCCAGGGTTTGTTACAGCCAGTTTAGAGTTGTGTAAGGACACATGGCCACTACGTATTGTAATGGCTAATGCACTTACAAAACATGGAGAATGGACTCTGGGAATTGTAGGGGCACTCTCACACTTATAACCAAGCACCCTTCCTTCAGTATTGAAAGGCCTGCCTTAGGGGTGACATAGTTTTAGGTGTAGTGGCCTCAGACATAAGAAAACGTATATCTGTAGTATGTGGTGCTAGCACCAGCTTACACAGTCTGCAATGGCAAGTCTGTAGTCACAATTTGATTGGTCTCCCATAGGTGGCAATGTATATGCTTCAGCCCACGGGGGACTCCTGGTCTACCTATGGCCTGGGTACCTTAGTACCATATACTAGGGATATACAAATGATTGGCTGGTGGTAGTGTTCATAGGGAAACGGCCCACAGGGTATATCCACTAAAAGTATATTCAGATATCCCCTAACTGTACGGTGCTAAAAGAAGGCGCGAACCACCTGCGTCTCCAAAACTCGGCTGCCTGAGCTGCAAATATAGCATTAACAACAATCCTTAGCACATGTAAAAGTTTTTGTAAGTACAAACAAGTAACAACAGTAGCTTCATAAGACAGCACAAATATAAACACTGGTCAAAGGAGTTTTCTTCAATCTTTTTATTCTTTGTGTTGAACCTTCTCGTGTAGGAGTTCTGTGACAGATCGAGAGCCAACACGTTTCCTCGCTTTTGTTACATACACATGCGACTTTTTCAAGGCTATACGAGAAATAGACAGTCACTATTATTCAATCTCTAACATGTACATGGCTCTAAGAAAAAACTACCAGTTCTCAGACGTGAAGAATACAAAAATCATGCCAATATATGTGTTAGATCATGGGGTGCTGATAACTAAATACTCTCAGTACTCTTTTATTGAATACCCAATACACCACCACAAGTGCCTTTAGCACTTTATTTCCAACATCAGTCCACAGATATTTAACATCGCTAGTCACAACGTGTGAATATTTCGAGAAACATACGAATACATTTTCTTTAAAAAAAACATACATTGCCCTAACCCATGGGTGTTATGTGAAAAATAAAGCGATATGATGTGTAACTATTCACCACGTTCAACAACTCCAAACCCAAACTGTGAGTGCTCTTCCACCCACCAGTGAATACCATTTTAAATTCACGAACCTCAATCGTATTCAATATGCAAGTGCTAAAAGATTGGCAAAAAATAAAGAACAGAGGTAATGGGTCAATATCTAAACTCATCAAGTTGCTTGATCTGAGACACTGTGCTCTTAGTATACTGTGCTACCTATAAAATACCTACATAACATGTGGTGATATTTTCTACCCACATGGTCCTCCAGCGTGGTTAAATACTCGTGGTATGGGCTAATTTAGCGACCGTCACTCTTCAATAAATGATTAAAGAAAACTAGAAGACAAAAAGAGAATTTTCCAATCTTAGTCATAGTACCTATGACTAAATTTCTGGTACATACGTGCATCTTCCTCTATCAGCTATATTTTATAACCCCAAATATGTGCCATGCAACAAGTCATAAGTTGTGATATCAATGGACTCCAACCTTGTATTATTTCCAAGTCAATCTGCTAAGTCCCCTGCTAAGATGCTGGAGGCCCACTTGAATTATCATCTTTCCAATTTCCTTGATGCTTCAGGGTTTTTGGATGGGTCCCAGCATGGCTTTAGAAAGCTACATAGCACGGAATCTGCTTTGACCAAAGTCACGGATAATATTCGCAGGAAAGTAGATCTGGGGCAAACCACCGTGCTTGTACTGCTGGATCTTACAGCTGCATTCGATACCCTGTCTCCCGACACTTTAACATCTAGGTTAAGGGAGGCAGGGGTAGCAGGACCGGCCCTCAGTCTCCTGAGCTCCTTTCTTCACCAACGAGAGCAGCGTGTAATGCTAGGAGAGTACCTCTCCCCTGTCAAGTCTCTGCAATGCGGGGTGCCACAAGGGTCGGCATTGAGTCCGACCCTGTTCAATATCTACGTGGCCCCCCTTGCAAGACTAGTAAGATCTCAGGGGATGGAGGTAGTGTCGTATGCCGACGACACGCAGATTATGGTGTCCCTGACCCACTCTGTTAATGTCACCGCGTCAAGCTTTAGATCCTGCATGCAACTTGTTGCAGAGTGGATGATTCTCAACTCACTAAAGCTGAATGGTGACAAGACAGAGGTCCTGGTCTTTGGCAAAGACCAGGGCATGTGGTCGGGTGAGTGGTGGCCTTCATCTTTAGGCATCTGCCCCACTCCCACACAATCTGCTAGGAACCTAGGCGTCATCTTTGACACTCGGCTCTCCATGGAACTCCAGGTCAATAGGACGGTGGCCACCTGCTGGGGTGTCATTAGGACTTTGAAAAGAATCGTCCACTATCTTTCCCCTCAGGCACGGAAGCAGGTTGTGATCGCTCTTGTTGGCTCAAGGCTCGACTATTGTAATTCACTTTACGCCGGGGCCAACAAGGGCCTTCTGCAGCGCCTGCAGGTTGTACAAAATGCGGCGGCACGTTTTGTTCTGGCCCTGCCTTGGCTGTCCTCTATGACCTTGGCTAGGAAGAATCTACACTGGCTCCCTGTTCCTTCCAGAGTCCTGTTCAAACTTCTCTGCCTCACATATAGTGCTTTGATGGCAGGCCCAGCTGATGCCCTTGGATCTCTGCTCACTAGGTATGTTCCGAGCAGATGTTTACGCTCGCTAGAGCTAAACCAACTGGTTATTCCGCGAGCTAAGAAGGCTAGATGGGGGAGTAAGGCCTTCTCCATCCTGGCACCCCAGATCTGGAATACACTTCCCCTGGAGATCAAACTACTGCCTTCACTTGATCTCTTCAGGAAAGCGTTGAAAACTTGGTTTTTCACTAAAGCATATCAGTAAGCTCCTGTCTCTGACTGCCGTCAGCTAGTTGTTTGCGTTAGGCGCCTTGACGCCCATTGGGCATAGTTGCGCGTTACAAATATCATTTCATTTTATTTCATTTCATTCATTTCATTCAATCGGCTTTGTCACATGCCCTTGAAGTACTGCTACAATTGCAATCCTGTAACAACCTTATCAGATAACCTCCAGTATTTCCTTCAAATTAAAGCTCTAGCCCCTTAGATAAAGCCAATCAGTATCCTCCCATAAAAATCGGTGGATATGTTGAGTGCGAGTATCCCTAGAATTTCTCCAACTGCATCTCCTTACCTTATTCTTTTCTTCGTAATACATGCAAACCCCACACGCTGGCTTCCTCGTGTATGAAAACGGGTAACTAAAAAACGGGTGCTTCTAACCTTTATATGAGTTTTCCGAGCTCAGGCTAATGGTTGCGGTTAATTTATCGAGGACGTGTACTGAAATCTGGTTCAGGAAAGTATATGGAGGTATTATTGATGGTGCTAACAACTTTTGAGTAAATTAATAGGTATCACCACCCCCTTTTGTACTGCTTTTGGACGCCATAAGTGTGGCAGGGTATGCTCAGACGTGAGTCCCTTGCTCACTTTGCCACTGGATTCAAGCAAGCCGGGCTGAAGACGGCTGGAATACCAGAAACCGGTCCTCGGAAGCTTGTTTCCGGTCCAGGGAAGACATGGTTTGGCAGTTCGGGCTGGACTGTTCCCATGGGGCACAGGGTCGGACTGATTTGCATATAGCCATGTCTGAACTGGGGTGGCAGAGTGGGCTAAAGAACGGTGATGGATTAAACCCAGATCTTTTGACTGGGTATGAGTGTTTGATTGATTCAGATGCTCCGTCCATCACCACCCCCTTTTGTACTGCTTTTGGCCGCCATAAGTGTGGCAGGGTATTCTCAGACGTGAGTCCCTTGCTCACTTTGCCACTGGATTCAAGCAAGCCTGGCTGAAGACGGCTGGAATGCCAGTAACCGGTCCTCGGAAGCTTGTTTCCGGTCCAGGGAAGCCATGGCTTGGCAGTTCGGGCTGGACTGTTCCCATGGGGCACAGGGTCGGACTGATTTGCATATAGCCATGTCTGAACTGGGGTGGCAGAGTGGGCTAAAGAACGGTGATGGATTAAACCCAGATCTTTTGACTGGGTGTGAGTGTTTGATTGATTCAGATGCTCCGTCCATCACCACCCCCTTTTGTACTGCTTTTGGCTGCCATAAGTGTGGCAGGGTATGCTCAGACGTGAGGCCCTTGCTCACTTTGCCACTGGATTCAAGCAAGCCGGGCTGAAGACGGCTGGAATGCCAGTAACCGGTCCTCGGAAGCTTGTTTCCGGTCCAGGGAAGACATGGCTTGGCAGTTCGGGCTGGACTGTTCCCATGGGGCACAGGGTCGGACTGATTTGCATATAGCCATGTCTGAACTGGGGTGATAGAGTGGGCTAAAGAATGGTGATGGATTAAACCCAGATGTTTTGACTGGGTGTGAGTGTTTGATTTATTCAGATGCTCCGTCCATCACCACCCCCTTTTGTACTGCTTTTGGCCGCCATAAGTGTGGCAGGGTATGCTCAGACGTGAGTCCCTTGCTCACTTTGCCACTGGATTCAAGCAAGCTGGGCTGAAGACAGCTGGAATGCCAGAAACCGGTCCTCGGAAGCTTGTTTCCGGTCCAGGGAAGACATGGCTTGGCAGTTCGGGCTGGACTGTTCCCAGGGGGCACAGGGTCGGACTGATTTGCATATAGCCATGTCTGAACTGGGGTGGCAGAGTAGGCTAAAGAACGGTGATGGATTAAACCCAGATCTTTTGACTGGGTGTGAGTGTTTGATTGATTCAGATGCTCCGTCCATCACCACCCCCTTTTGTACTGCTTTTGGCCGCCATAAGTGTGGCAGGGTATGCTCAGACGTGAGTCCCTTGCTCACTTTGCCACTGGATTCAAGCAAGCTGGGCTGAAGACGGCTGGAATGCCAGAAACCGGTCCTCCGAAGCTTGTTTCCGGGTCCAGGGAAGACATGGCTTGGCAGTTTGGGCTGGACTGTTCCCATGGGGCACAGGGTCGGACTGATTTGCATATAGCCATGTCTGAACTGGGGTGGCAGAGTGGGCTAAAGAACGGTGATGGATTAAACCCAGATCTTTTGACTGGGTGAGAGTGTTTGATTGATTCAGATGCTCCGTCCATCACCACCCCCTTTTGCCTTTTGTACTGCTTTTGGCCACCATAAGTGTGGCAGGGTATGCTCAGACGTGAGTCCCTTGCTCTCTTTGCCACTGGATTCAAGCAAGCCGGGCTGAAGACGGCTGGAATGCCAGAAACCGGTCCTCGGAAGCTTGTTTCCAGTCCAGGGAAGACATGGCTTGGTGGCAGTTCGGTCTGGACTGTTCCCATAGGGCACAGGGTCGGACTGATTTGCATATAGCCATGTCTGAACTGGGGTGGCAGAGTGGGCTAAAGTACGGTGATGGATTAAACACATATCTTTTGACTGGGTGTGAGTGTTTGATTGATTCAGATGCTCCGTCTATCACCACCCCCTTTTGTACTGCTTTTGGCCGCCATAAGTGTGGCAGGGTCCATCACCACCTCCTTTTGTACTGCTTTTGGCCGCCATAAGTGTGGCAGGGTATGCTCAGACGTGAGTCCCTTGCTCACTTTGCCACTGGATTCAAGCAAGCCGGGCTGAAGACGGCTGGAATGCCAGAAACCGGTCCTCGTAAGCTTGTTTCCGGTCCAGGGAAGACATGGCTTGGCAGTTCGGGCTGGACTTTTCCCATGGGGCACAGGGTCGGACTGATTTGCATATAGCCATGTCTGAACTGGGGTGGCAGAGTGGGCTAAAGAACGGTGATGGATTAAACCCAGATCTTTTGACTGGGTGTGAGTGTTTGATTGATTCAGATGCTCCGTCCATCACCACCCCCTTTTGTACTGCTTTTGGCCGCCATAAGTGTGGCAGGGTATGCCCAGACGTGAGTCCCTTGCTCACTTTGCCACTGGATTCAAGCAAGCCGGGCTGAAGACGGCTGGAATGCCAGAAACCGGTCCTCGGAAGCTTGTTTCCGGTCCAGGGAAGACATGGCTTGGCAGTTCGGTCTGGACTGTTTCCAGGGGGCACAGGGTCGGACTGATTTGCATATAGCCATGTCTGAACTGGGGTGGCAGAGTGGGCTAAAGAACGGTGATGGATTAAACCCAGATCTTTTGACTGGTTGTGAGTGTTTGATTGATTCAGATGCTCCGTCCATCACCACCCCCTTTTGTACTGCTTTTGGCCGCCATAAGTGTGGCAGGGTATGCTCAGACATGAGTCCCTTGCTCACTTTGCCACTGGATTCAAGCAAGCCGGGCTGAAGACGGCTGGAATGCCAGAAACCGGTCCTCGGAAGCTTGTTTCCGGTCCAGGGAAGACATGGCTTGGCAGTTTGGGCTGGACTGTTCCCATGGGGCACAGGGTCGGACTGATTTGCATATAGCCATGTCTGAACTGGGGTGGCAGAGTGGGCTAAAGAACGGTGATGGATTAAACCCAGATCTTTTGACTGGGTGTGAGTGTTTGATTGATTCAGTTGCTCCGTCCATCACCACCCCCTTTTGTACTGCTTTTGGCCGCCATAAGTGTGGCAGGGTATGCTCAGACGTGAGTCCCTTGCTCACTTTGCCACTGGATTCAAGCAAGCCGGGCTGAAGACGGTTGGAATGCCAGAAACCGGTCCTCGGAAGCTTGTTTCCGGTCCAGGGAAGACATGGCTTGGCAGTTCGGGCTGGACTGTTCCCATGGGGCACAGGGTCGGACTGATTTGCATATAGCCATGTCTGAACTGGGGTGGCAGAGTGGGCTAAAGAACGGTGATGGATTAAACCCAGATCTTTTGACTGGTTGTGAGTGTTTGATTGATTCAGATGCTCCGTCCATCACCATCCCCTTTTGTACAGATACGGACCATTGGTGAATAAAACTAGGGCCCTAAAAGGGATGACCTTAACCCCAGAAAACAGTTAGCAGAACAGGGAGGATGGGTGGGGCGGTAAGGAATCTATCACTAACTAATGTCACATACAGATATATCGTTACACAAGTAGTAACTTGTGTATCTGAAAGAGACACATTAGTGATAGATTCCTTACCTTAGAATAGATACCCAGCAATACCAACCCCGGTGGAGGGTCTGTGAACAAGACTACACCAGAAAGTCACCGAGGACAGAACGGCCAAAGAAGCCGTCTCTCCGGACTTGGCTGTCAAGGCAATAATGCTTGGTAAAGGTATCCAGTGAGGACGACGGAGATGCCTGACAGATATCCTGCAAAGGGACTCCCCGTCTCAGAGCAGTAGTGGCTACTGTTGCCCGAGTACGCAGTCCTACAGGAGGCTCCTTCTTAGCCAAGGAGTAACAAGCTTTAATACACAGAACTCATCACAGAGAGATGGTTAATTTGTGCACAGCCCGGCCTTTCTTGGCGCCCACGTAGCCAAGAAAGAGTTGATCATACACCCATTACTGTCGTGTGTGCTTCAGGTAGAACAAGAGCGCACGTTTTGGATTCAGACGGTGGAGCCTCTCTTCCTCCTGTGAAGGATGCGGAGGCGGAAAGAAAGTGGGCAAAGTGATGGTCTGCCCGATGTGGAAGGGCATAACAACCTTTGGCAAAAAAGAAGGACAAGTCCTTAACACCACCTTGTCCGGATGAACAGAAAGCAAAGGAGGCTTAGACAGACCCCCAGGATATTGCGGCATAAAAATTGAAATTTAGCGGCACAAAAATGAAAATTTAGCTGCATTATTGCAGCACTTTATTTTACTCTTAATGCACAAGTTACTACTTGTGTAACGATATATCTGTAAGAGACATTAGTTAGTGATAGATTCCTTACCTTAGAATATCCCCAGGCGTCAGACTGGATCCGGACATTTTTGCGTAGCAGTACCCTTGCACGTCGGTAGGCGTCGTCTGCGGCTCCGCGTCCGTCGTCGGCGTCGTGGGCTCCGTGATGACGTCTTCGGAGTACTTAGACGCCGCCTCCGCGTGCTGACGTCAGTTCTTAGACACAGCTTTTCCGCACCAGAAGCGCGGAGCCATGTTAAAAACCAACACTGGTGCCATTGAAACTATTGCCCTGAAAGGGGATGACCTTAACCCTAGATATCGGTTCGCAGAACGGGGAGGAAAGGTGGGTCGGTAAGGAATCTATCACTAACTAATGTCTCTTACAGATATGTCGCTACACAAGTTGTAACTTGTGCATCTGAAAGAGACACGTTAGTGATAGATTCCTTACCTTAGAATAGATACCCCAGCAATACCAACCCCAGTGGTGGGTCTGCGAACCAATAATCACACCAGAAAGTCCTAGAGGACAGAACGGCCAAAGAAGCCATCCCTCCGGACTTGACTGTCCAGGCAATAGTGTCTTGCAAACGTGTGCAGCGAGGCCCACGTAGCTGCCTGGCAAATGTCCTGCAAGGGCACTCCCTGGCCCAGGGCAGTTGTAGTCGCCGTGGCCCGAGTGGAATGAGCCCGTAATCTAACAGGGGGCTCCTTTTTAGCCAAGGAGTAACATGCCTGGATACACAACATGATCCACCGAGAGATGGTCCGCTTGTGCACCACCTTTCCCTTCTTAGCGCCCACATAACCAACAAAGAATTGGTCATCCATCCGGAACTGGCGTGTGCGATCCAGATAGAAAGAGTGCGCACGTTTTGGGTCCAAACGGTGGAGCCGCTCTTCCTCTTTAGAGGGATGCGGTGGCGGAAAGAAGGTAGGCAATGTGATAGAGTGCCCGATGTGGAAGGCCGTGACAACCTTGGGCAGGAAAGATGGCCTAGTCCGTAACATAACCTTGTCCGGATGGACAGAAAGGAAAGGGGGTTTAGATGAAAGAGCCTGGAGCTCACTCACTCTCCTGGCAGAGGTGATGACAACCAGGAAAGCAGTCTTCAGAGTAAGAAGGCGGTGAGGGCAGTTGTGAAGTGGCTCAAAGGGAGCGCACATCAGAAATGTAAGAACAAGGTTCAAGTCCCACTGAGGCATCACAAACGTAACAGGAGGGAACGTGTGTGTGATGCCCTTCAAAAACCTATTTACAAATGGGGACTTGAACAAAGAAGGTTGATCAGGCAGCCTCAGAAAGGCTGAAAGGGCAGAAAGGTTTGCTCTTGATAGTGCCCAGAGCAGAGCCCTGCTGGGCAAGAGAAAGAAGGAAGAGAAGAACCTCAGAAAGAGGGGCAGAAAGTGGATCCACAGCCTTTGCTGTTCACCATGCCACAAACGTATTCCACCTGCAGGCGTATACCTATTTTGTGGAGGGACGCCTGGCTGCCAGAATGACATTACAGACTTCAGGAGGCAAGTCAAATGGCCTCAACTGTCGCCGCTCAATCTCCAAGCATGGAGGTGGAGACTGGGCAGGTTCGGGTGGAGGACCGTCCCCTGCTGCTGCGACAGAAGGTCCTCCTGAAGAGGCAGACGAACCGGGGGATCGACTGACCTACTGAGTAGCCCGGGATACCAGTACCTTCGTGCCCAGTCCGGAGCCACAAGGATGACTTGTGCCCAGTCGCGCTTGATCTTCTTCAGCACTCTGGGCAGAAGTGGTATAGGCGGAAAGGTGTACAACAGACCGCAACTCCACTCGTGACAAAAAGCGTCGCCGAGCGAGTGCTGCCTTGGAAATTCCAACGCGCAGAACTGATGACATTGCGCGTTCTCTTCGGTGGCGAATAGATCTGACCAAGGCTCACCCCACTGCTGAAAGAGGCCTTGCGCCACGTCCGAGTTCAGACGCCATTCGTGATCCATCATGCACCGACGGCTGAGTTTGTCCGCCCTGGCGTTCAGAGAACCTGCCAGGTGTTGAACCACCAGGGTCACGCCCTGATGTTCCAGCCACTGCCAGAGGCGCAGAGCCTCCTGGCAAAGGGTCCACGACCCCACCCCGCCCTGTTTGTTGCAGTACCACATGGCGGTGGTGTTGTCCGTGAACACCTGCACTACACTCCCCCAGACAGAGGGGAGGAATGCCTTCAGTGCTAGACGAATCGCCCGCAGCTCCAAAAGGTTGATATGGAGCCGGGACTCCACCGGAGACCAGAGGCCTCTGATCTCCGCCTCTCCCATGTGGCCTCCCCAGCCCTGGAGGGACGCGTCCGTCACAACTACGAGCTCCAGTTGCGGAAGGGAGAGGGATCTGCCGCTGACCCAATCGCGGTCCGTGAGCCACCACTGCAGCTGTCTCGCAGTGCCCTCCGAGATCAGGACATGGTCAGAGAGGTTGCCCTGATGGTGGGCCCACTGAAACTTCGGGTCCCACTGCAGAGCCCGCATCCGCCACCAGGCGTGATGCACCAGAAGGATGCAGGAGGCCATCAGCCCCAGAAGCCGCAGTGTCAACCTGACCGAGACCCGGGATAAAGGCTGAAAGAGTGGAATCAGAGCCTGAATATCCAGAACCCGCTGCTCGGGAAGATAAACCGAAACTGCGCCGAGTCGAGAACCGCTCCGATGAAGAGGAGCTTCTGAGAGGGGCACAGGTGTGACTTCGGCACATTGATGGAGAACCCCAGCTGGTGCAGGAGGTCTGCCGTTGTCTGGAGGTGGCTGACGACTGTCTGGGGCGAGCCCGCCTTCAACAACCAGTCGTGGAGGTAGGGGAAGAGTGAACCCCTAACCTGCGCAAATGAGCTGCGACCACCGCCATCACCTTTGTGAACACCCCTGGGGCACTGGTAAGGCCGAAGGGGAGCACGGTAAACTGAAAGTGCTCGTGGCCAACCGTGAACCGCAGGTAGCACCGGTAGGCCGGCAGGACGGGGATGTGAAAATAAGCGTCCTGCAAGTCCAACGCTACCATCCAGTCTTCTGGGTCCAGGGCAGCTAGGACCTGAGCCGGTGTCAGCATTTTGAACTTCTCCTTCCGGAGGAAGCCGTTGACGGTCCGTAGGTCCAAGATAGGGCGTAGGCCCCCTTTGCCCTTCTTGGGTACCAGAAAGTAGTGGGAGTAACAACCACACCCTACTTCTGGCCCAGGAACGCGCTCGATGGCCCCCTTGGCCAAGAGGGCCGTAACTTCCTCCTGCAGAAGCCGCAAATGATCCCCCGATACGCGGTGGTATTGCGGTGGCATGGCTGGAGGGGTCGTCTCGAAGTGGAGGGAGTAGCCCCTTCGGACGATTTGCAGCACCCACCTGTCCGAAGTGACGGTGCGCCAGTGGAGGTGGTGATGGCGAACCCTGCCCCCCACTGGCGTCACATGGGTCTGAAAGCACGGACTAGGAGGGTTTTGAGGCGGATGCTGCGGGGGGAAGGTGTGGACTGACCTCGCCGATTTGCAGCACCCACCTGTCCGATGTGACAGTGTGCCAGTGGAGGAGGTGATGGCGAACCCTGCCTCCCACTGGCGACACATGGGCCTGAAAGCACGGACTAGGAGGGTTTTGAGGCGGATGCTGTGGGGGAAGGTGTGGACTGTCCTCGCCGTTGTCCCCGACCGCCGCCACGGCGGATTCCACAGCCGCCACCGCCCTGTGTATTTCTGCGGTGCGTGGCTGGCAGCACGTGTGGGTACACCCCTTCCTTGGCCACGAAAGGAGCGAAAGGCACCCGTTTGCTGGCCGTGTCAGAGGGTCCTCAGACCCCTCCCAATCCTCCTCATCACCCATCTCCTGGTACTCAGGGGTGTCAAATGATGGGGCCGGCTCATGAAAGGTGAACTCTCCGAACGGCGTCTGAAGCGGCGCCGGAGCCGGATCGAAGGAGGCCTCGGGGACGGCGCCGCCCGAAGACGGTGCCGGGGGTGACACCTGAGGGACCGGCGCCGGGGAGGTTGTTAGGTCCACCGGCGACGACCCGGATCCGGAACCGGATCCAGTGGGGCCCTGCGGCGCCGGGCCCGAAGGTGCCGAGGCCGAAGCACTCGACGGCGTCGGGGCCGGAGCCCCCGACCCGCTAGGGCCCCCAGACGGGTCCGCTGGGCCCAAAGGCGCCGCGGAGCCCGTGGGAGAAGAGAGAGACCTCATGGCCATGAGGAACCGCTTGATCTCCTCCGGCGTCGCGGACGGCCCTGGGACCGGAGGGTATGGGGCCGGACGCGTGGCCTGCGACTCCGACGGAGCCGCGTGGGTGGTGTCACCTGAACCCCGGCCACGTCGAGCGAGCGTCGGGGGGGGGGTCGGAAGAGCGATGACGTCTCTTCGACTTCTTGTGCTTACCTGACGACTTCGACCCTGAGGAGTGATGTCGACTCCCGGAGCTACGATGGCTCCGGTCCCACGACCGGTCCCTCGACCTCCGTCCAGACCGGGACCTCTCTCGGCACGGGGACGACTGCCGGAGTTAGAGTCGCTTGCGGGACCGCTCCCGCCTAGCTTTCGAAGTCAGGGCCCGGCAGTCGGAACAGGTCTTGTCGTCGTGGTCGACGCCGAGACAGTGGAGACACCGAAGGTGAGGGTCGGTGACCGACATCAGTCGGTCGCAATCCTCACAGAGCTTAAAACCTGGCATCCCTACCGGCACCGTTCGGAGTCGAAGACTCGAAAAAGAATGATCAAAAGAGATCAAAAAAGTTTAGTCAAAAAAAGACTAAGGTACCACTTTTTCCGGATCTGCGCTGCTGGCGCGGAAAAAAGAAGAACTGACGTCAGCACACGGAGGCGACGTCTTAAGTACTCCGACGACGTCATCACGGCACTCACGACGCTGACGGACGCGGAGCCGCAGACGACGCCTACCGACGCGCAAGGGTACTGCTACGCAAACATTTCCGAATCCAGTCTGACGCCTGGGGATATTCTTAGGTAAGGAATCTATCACTAACATGTCTCTTTCAGATCATTCCTTTTCAGCCCTAAATCAATGGAACCTGTTTTAGCATAGTATTCCTCTTTGACATAGGCATATTTAAAGTTTCTGCAGCTCTACGGAAGCACAGCTCCAATCTCCTAACTTACTAATCTTGTGGGAGGGGGCCGTATTTCTCCCTGGGATGTTCTAGCGCCCATGAATGCACTCCTGCCCGGGGCACCAAGTTCACCCCTCCGTGGGTGCAATCACACAGCCTCCCCATCGCTCCATGCGTGCAGTCACACAGCACCCCTTCGCTCCCTTGGTGCAGTCACACAGCCCCCCTCACTCCCTTGGTACAGTCATACAGCCCCCCTTTGCTCCCTGGCTGCAATCACACAGCCTCCTCTTGTGTCGCGTGCACTGACTCCCTTTTATGGGTAGTGCTGACAGGACAGACATCTCGCAAAAAACACAAAAATCATCCTTCAGAACCAGATTCCACAGTTCCGAATTCGGCAGCTCTTACCATGGTCTCTCATCCTCTCCCCCACTAAACACCATACTGCCCCACTAGGAGAACCTGGCACTGCCCTCAACTATAACCCAATTGTGCCCCGCTATAAACACCTGGATGCAGCTCAGTTTAAATTACGCACTAGACAAGACAAGACAAGAACAATATGCTGCCTACAAAAAAAGTAACATTATCCTGGAAAAAGCAAACACTCATAGGGAATGCAAAATTAAGTAAAGCATGTGAAATGTAAGCAGCAACAACATGGTTAATTCAACGCTTTTACACTAACTATTCAGAAATCAGTGAGTGCTTTTGCCTGAAAAATTAAGGACATGACAACAGGGCACGGAATGGACCCATTTCAATGTCCATTGCTTATATCCTTACAGAACGTAAGAAGTACAGTAAAAAGACCAATTCCCTGAACACTGAGCCGCAATACACATTTTATGTTCCAATCCACATGTTGCAGTGCCTCTAGGATTGGTGCATTAGCTCCCCGCCTAGGGGAAAACAACGCTATTCAAAGAAAGACAAGTGAACAAAAGGGGCACTTCACTGGCAAACTTTGTAGAGTGGCGCAAATGTTTTGGGTATGAATAGAATCAATCTGCTCACTTTGCTACTGTAGGAGAGTAGGGTCTGCAATCCTATGGTCACCCCAGATTTTTGCTTTTTGCTTCACTGGTTTACGACTTTCCCTGGCTGTGGGCCTGCTAATCAGACCCACAGCCTAGCTGTTCTCTCTCTAAATTGACAACCATGTACTTTAGGTGCATTTACCAATTGGTATTGGGACCCCTTATCAGCCCCTGTACAGTGTACCGTAGGTACCCAGGGCATAGGTGAACCCAAGGCCTACCAGGGGCTGCAGCATGTATTGTGCCAACCGTGGCTGGCCACCCAAGCAGACCAACTGGCTGGTAAGACAGCTGGGGCAAGGTGGTGTAATCACCCTTTGCTGTAGATATAGTATACATATATCTAACCCCAAAATGGACACATATATTCCTATCAGTCACCCCTATGGCAGGCCTTATCAATCCTGAAGGCAGAGTGCTTGGAATTATGTGAGATGGTGCTCTAGCATGAGCTGAGCCTGTCTGCAGCTTGCGGAACCAAGTCCTTATAGCTGTTCCATGATAACGCTAGACCATATACTCTTAAGTGCATTATAATCCTCGCGGTTATTGCTAACTTTGGTATAGCATTATCAAAACATGTCGAGTAAGGTGTCATACGAATTGGAATACTACCCCTCGCCTTTTCTGGCGACGGGGGTAGCATTCCACCCTTTTAGAGGGACACGACATGTATGTAACTGTGAACCCCGGTTAAAGTTAACTCGAGCCTCAGCATCACAAGATGGATGCTGCCACCACAGACACAAGTCTGACCTCCTGCTGCTGGGAGTCCTTCCAGCGAGGGAGAACTGGACAAAGGGTTTCCTGCCTTGGGAGGTGCTAGCACCACCCCAGACAGGATTTTGTGTATTGAGGTAGGGAGGTAACTACCCCCCTTCCTCGTCCCACCCATAGGAGGGACCTAGCCTTAGTACAGCCCCCTTTAGCAGGATAAAGGTAGGAGCTGGCCCCATTCCAAATTAGATTTATTCTGACAACTTTACAAGAAGAAACTCTGGACTTCGACGTTCTGCTCCACAGAAGACTGAAGAATCTGCCTTGTGGGCAAGGAGTGTCCACCCTGCAACTGCAGGCACCATCAAGCGTCCTAGCGGTCCACTTTATTGTCCTTCCTGCCGGATCCAGACTTCAGAGCCCGACGAGACCCGGACTCCCAGACCTCTCCGACCTCTACCTACATCTGCAGCACAGCTGAGACCCGTGGGTGTGACGAGACACTTGGGACCGGCCATCTTGAAGAGACTGCACTTTGCTTCCAGCACGACTTCTGAGGCATCCTCGAGTAAGTGCTTTGGGGATTGAGAAGCTCCAGCCCCGAGCAGCTCCTGCACCAAAGACCAGCCCTCCAGCATCCACGAGATCTGCGTGGGGCTCTTTTGCTTGATTGCTGCTCGACGCGTTGCCTGGTCACTTGCCGGCTGGCTAGTGACCTCCTATACGGCGATCCAAGAAATCTACACTGCTGGTCTGGTTGCTCCAGACTGGCCCTCGCTCCCTTCCAAAAGAGGAGCACCCTGGACCCTCCTGGTCCTCTGCAGACGCCGTTTCCACTCATCGTGTGGGTTGCCTTTGCCAAGGCCTGTTGACTCCAATCCCGGATCCGACACCGCCGACAGCGAGAGCCTGCGTGGGACAGCTCGTGCCTCCATCCTGGTCGTCGAAGACACCTCTTGGTCCACGTGGCAGAGACAAGCGTCCACTCTTCACCTGATCGCGACGACAGCATCTGGTTCCCTCCTGGTTCCACACCGGTCACTGGCTAGTGACTTTGAACACTGTCCCCTCTGCTTTCAGGTCCTCTTCTTCCTCGATCCACCCGTGGATCGCACCGGACATCTTCCTCCTGGTCGCCTGCAGCATCTTTCTTCAAGGCTCCATAGACTTCGACGCAGAAACCCAACACACTTTGACACCTATGCACCTGCAACCCGTGGGTGAGGTAACAAGAGCATTTCGGTGCTCAAGGGTAGATTAACTCTCCTAGTGTCCAGATTTCCAGTCGTTTTAGTCCTAGATAGTCAAGACTGTCCGTACTCACCTTTTTCGTAAACTGTACTGTCCATTGACTTTGTTCCGCATCTCGCGTGTGAGTTCACACTCTGCACACGCGTCCCGTGGGCCTTCTGTTACTTACCTAAGATTAGGATAGCGTAGTCCCAGCGACGCTACAGCCTCTGGACAGCTCCTTTCCTTCTAACGATTTCCTTATACCATTTACTTAGTATATGGTTTGCCGTGCCCCTAGAGCACCATTGTAATTTTGTGCAACTTATCGTATTTTTCTTAAGAGATTGTCATGTGCTTAGCCCTCTGATCTCATAAAGAGTTCAGAGGTGTTTGTTATTAATAAATATATTGTTTATTTTCATAACAACCTGTGTGGTGTCCTTTCATCTGGTATTCAAGGGGTTATATGTGGTAAAACAGCTGGCTTCACATGCCAAAAGAGTTTAGCCTAAGACTGCTTTGTCCATGCTACCATTAGGATAGCTGGTCTATAAGGTTGACTTACAACCAATCACCATCAGGGTTGCTTGGACTGATACAAGGTGATCACTAGAACTAGTGAGCATCATATATCAGGCCAACTTCTCACAGCTACCACTCTGTTTGGCTTTTTTAAGGTATTTTTCATATGTTGAACCTTTTATTCCCACAGCTGCACTTTGGAACAGTGCTTTCAATTGAGCCGATACTGTCCGGTATGGAGTACCGACACTTTTTTATACTGAGAGAGAGAGAGAAGGAGTGAGTACCGGCACTTCTCAGAAACAAGCAGGTACTCTGTTATAGAGTACCTGCACTTCTATTTATCCATTTTAAGCACTGCTTTGAAATAGGAAAATGTCTAAAAAAGACGAGTTACCGCGTTTTTCTTTTTTGGATCCATTTCACAGGGGAACAAATCAACTAAAGAAGAAAAAAGAGAGGGGGAGAACTGTTTCTGAAGTCAGGGTTTTCAGTAGGAGAGGAGAAGCTGCGAGACAAAGAGAGGGAATAAAAAGGAGAAAGAAAGAGGGGAGGGCAGTTGAAGCAGCAGAGCAGACACTGTCAGTGCATTCTGTGCGCAAGAAGGAAAAGACAGAGTCCTTTTCCTTCTCTGCCCGCCCCTCCAGTCCCCGTGCTTGTACATTCTTTTCAGTCAGCCTGCAAGCAGGAGAGCAGAGAAGTGTTACGTTTCTTTTCTCGCTCCTCTTTCATAACTATTTGTGATCGAGGAAGCAGGCAGCTAATACGGCTGTACAGCGCCATTTAACGGGGGTGACGTAGGCGCGTACAGCCAATAAAATGGCTCAATTTTTTTATCCTACCGGGATACTTTTTTTCACGGCTGGTTTGTTAAATATCACAGCCGTCGCGCTTGCCAGCTGATTTTGAGATTTTTTTTGTGAATCTCGAAATGCTGGGGGGTCTGCTTAGAAGAAAGAGCCTGGAGCTCACTCACTCTTCTAGCAGAGGTGATAGCAATCAGGAAAGCGGTCTTTAAGGTGAGAAGACACAAAGGACAGTTGTGAAGCAGCTCAAAGTGAGCGCACATCAAATAAGTCAACACAAGATTCAAGTCCCACTAGGGCATTATAAAGGGGACTGGAGGGAACGTGTGTGTAATGCCCTTCAAGAAACAACTAACAACAGGGGACTTGAAAATAGAAGGCTGGTCTGGAAGCCTTAAGAAGGCGGAAATGGCCGAGAGATAGCCCTTGATAGTGCCCAGAGCAGAGCCCTGCTGGGCCAGAGAAAGGAGGAACAGAAGGACCTCAGAAAGAGGGGCATTGGGGGGATCCACAGCCTTTGCTGTGCACCATGCCACAAATTTGTTCCAACTGCAGGCGTATATCGTCTTAGTGGAGGGACGCCTGGCTGCCAGAATGACATCACAGACTTCGGGACGAAGATCGAAAGCTGTCAACTGTCGCCGCTCAATCTCCACGCATGGAGGTGGGGGCTGGACAGGTTCGAGTGGAGGGCCGTCCCCTGCTGCTGCGACAGAAGATCCTCCCGAAGAGGCAGTCGGATTGGGGGATCGCTCGCCATGCTGAGTAGCTCGGGATACCAGTATCTTCAAGCCCAATCCGGAACCACAAGGATGACTTGGGCCCGGTGCGTCAAATCTTCTTCAGCACTCTGGGCAGAAGTGGAATAGGCGGAAAGGCGTACAACAGACCGCAACTCCACTCGCGACGAAAAGCGTCGCCGAGCGAGTGCCGTCTTGGAAATTCAAATGCGCAGAACTGATGACATTGCGTGTTCTCTTCGGTGGTGAATAGATCTAACCAAGGCTCGACCCACTGCTGAAAGAGACCTTGCGCCACGTCAGAGTTCAGACGCCTTTCGTGATCCATCAAGCACCGGCGGCTGAGTTCGTCCGTCCTGGCGTTCAGAGAACCCGCCAGGTGTTGAACCACCAAGGTGATGCCTTGATGTGGAGAAGTGTGGCTCAGTTGTTAGAGGCGGCAGACCCGGAAGCTGAGATCAGCCGTGGACCAGGGTTCAATTCCCCGCCTCGGCGGGTCTTGGGCTCAAAAAATTCCACGGACTCGACAATTCTCGCTCCGGTGCCTACTCGACTCACGGGGTCACACTCTGCAACTCTGGGCAATAGCTTGCTTAATCTCCACTACGGCCCCTCGCAGCGGGATGCCTGGCTTTCACCTTGTGAATACCCTGCTGGGGTATCTCTCACAGGGGAATACCAGGACGGGTTCCCTAAGCAAGCGCCTTGAGACCCCTGGGTGAATCGTGCGCTATATAAATCGAAATACATTTACAATACATTTACATTTACATGTACCAGCCATGTCCAGAGGCGCAGAGCCTCCTGACAAAGGGTCTAGGACCCCACGCCGCCCCGTTTGTTGCAATACCATATGGCGGTGGTGTTGTCCGTGAACACCTGCACCACACTTCCTTGGACAGAGGGAAGGAATGCCTTCATTGCAAGTCGGATCGCCCAAGCTCCAAAAGGTTAATATGGAGCCGGGACTCCGCCGGAGACCAGAGGCCTCTGATCTCTGCCTCTCCCAAGTGGCCTCCCCATCCCAGGAGAGACGTATCCGTCACCAGTGTGTGCTCCAGTTGGGGAAGGGAGAGGGATCTGCCTTCGACCCAATCGTGATTAGTGAGCCACCACTGCTATTGTTGTGCAGTACCCTCCGAGATCTGGACATGATCTGACAGGTTGCCCTGATGCTGCGCCCACTGGAACTTCAGGTCCCACTGCAGAGCCCGCATATGCCATCTGACATGTTGCACTAGCAGTATGCAGGAGGCCATCAGTCCCAGGAGGGTCATCCTGGCTGAAACCCAGGATAGAGGCTGAAAGATCGGAATCATAGCCCCAATATCCCGGACTTGCTGCTCGGTAGGATAAACCCGAAACCGCGTCGAATCCAGAACCGCTCCGAAGAAGGGGAGCTTCTGAGAGGGACTCAGGTGCGACTTCGGCACATTGATGGAGAACCCCAGCAAATGCAGGTCAGCCGTAGACTGAAGGTGGGCGACAACTGCTTGGGGCGAGCTCGCCTTCAACAACCAGTCGTTGAGGTAGGGGAAGACTGACACCCTTGACCTGCGCAGATGCGCTGCGACCACCGTCATCACTTTCATGAACACCCGAGGGGCGCTGGTAAGGCCGAAGGGGAGCACGGCAAACTGAAAATGCCCCTGGCCTACCATGAACTGCAGGTAACGCCGGTGGGCCGGCAGGACGGGAATGTGGAGATATGCATCATGCAAGTCCAACGCTACCATCCAGTCTCCAGGGTCGAGGGCAGCCAAGACCTGAGCCAGAGTCAACATCTTGAACTTCTCCTTCCGGAGGAAGCAATTGACGTTCCTGAGGTTCAAGATGGGTCGCAAGGCCCCTTTGTCCTTTTTGGGGACCAGAAAGTAGTGGGAAAAACAACCACGTCCTACTTCTGGCCCAGGAACGCGCTCAATGGCCAGAACTTCCTGTTGGAAAGTGATCCCCCGACATGTGGTGGAACTGAGGTGGCATGGCTGGGGGGGGTAGACTCCAAGGGGAGGGAGTAACCCCTCCGGATGAGTTGCAGCACCCACATGTCGGAAGTGACAGAATGCCAGTGGGGGAGGTGATGACGAATCCTGCCGTCCACCGTCGTGGGGTGCACCCCAAAGCTCGGACTAGGAAGGCTTTGAGGCAGAGGCTGCGGGAGCGGAGGTAGACTGACCCGAAAGCTGGCCCCCTGTGCCACCACGACACCCTCCAGGGCCGCGCTGAGTTTGGATCTGCGCAGGCTTCTGACTGAACAAATGGCCAGGGGCGCCCCTTCCGTGGCCACGAAAGGAATGAGAGGTAGACGGGGCAGGCGCGTGGTGGGGAGATCCAAGGACTTGGCCGTTGCCCAAGAGTCCTTAAAATGCTCCAGCGCACTGCCACTTTATCGCCAAACAGGTGAGTGCCATCAAAGGGCATATCCATGAGCGAGCTCTGGACATTCAATGAGATCCCGGTAGATCTCAACCAGGCGTGGCGACGAAGGGCCACATCATAGACATTGCCCTACCTAGTGAGTCCGCGGTGTCCACACCACACCGAATGGCAAACTTAGCCACATCTTTACCCTCGGCCACAGCTTGGGACAACACAGCTTGGACCTCCTAAGGACACTGAGGCAACACCTGTGCATCTGTATCCCACACTGCGTGGGAATAGCAACCAAAGAGGCATGCGGTGTTCACCGACCGCAGCCCCAAGATGGGTGAAGAGAACAACATCTTGCCGAACTGTTCCAGCTTCTTAGGGTCCTTATCCGGTGGAGCCATGGGGAAAGCACTCTGAGACGTCGAAGCTTGGATGACCAGGCTCTCGGGCGTAGGATGAGTGGTCAGAAAGGCAGGGTCACCCAGTGCCGGGCGATGGCGCCTGGTGACGTTCTTATCCACAGGGGCCCCTGTGGCTGGCCGCGACAAAGTGACCAGTAAGACGTCAGTGAGGGCATCATTAAATGGCAGCAGTGGCTCCAATGAAGTGGACGCCTTCTGGAGCACCTCAGTCAGGAGATTAGTTTTCAGGGTTACCGTAGGGAGATCAAGGTTGAGGACATCAGCTGCCCGATGGAGCACCACCGTAAGAGGCGCCCTCCTCCATGGTAGGCAGGGGAGAGGCAAACCCTGGGTAGAAGAAACATCAAGGTAGCGGAGCGCATTGCTGCTCGGAGCGTCTTGCGCGCTCGTGTTTATTTACTATTTTAAAAATTGTTTTCTTTGGTTTACGGTCCTTTGGGCTGCTTGTTTTAAAAATTCCCCTTACCTGCACTCTAAACTGTGTCCTCACCGCCGCTTGGCGGGCTTGGTGCCTGGGTGTCGCCATCTTCGATTGGGGCAGAGGAGTTTCCATCCGCCAGCGCTTGACTGCGCATGAGCCAGCGAGGGGACGCCTACTTAAGGCGAGTCCCGGCTCTTCTCCTCAGACAAGGTAGCCGAGCGCATTGCTGCTCGGAGCGTCTTGCGCGCTCGTGTTTTATTTAATATTTTAAACATTGTTTTCTTTGGTTTACGGTCCTTTGGGCTGCTTGTTTTAAAAATTCCCCTTACCTGCACTCTAAACTGTGTCCTCACCGCCGCTTGGCGGGCTTGGTGCCTGGGTGTCGCCATCTTCGATTGGGGCAGAGGAGTTTCCATCCGCCAGCGCTTGACTGCGCATGAGCCAGCGAGGGGACGCCTACTTAACGCTCCTCCCCTAGCGTAGCGGGACCGCGTAGCGGGCGCGCCCTCGCGTGGCCGGAGTCGTGCCAGAGTCCTGCCCGTCTGCGCCCGTCCGCGACAGGACGAGCTGGACGGGGCTGGACTCTGACCCTTTCTGTGGCTGACTCTTCGGCCATAATGCTGTGCTATACCAGGGACAGACTCGTTGCCATCGATCAGTCACTTGGGACCTGTGGGACAACGCGGGTGGACCCCTTATGTGGCCCCCTCTCTTGTGGCTGTGGGCGGTTTACTCTTCCCGCTCCCCTTGGAAGGGGTTCCAAGGAACGCGTCAATGTGGCTGTCAGTTCACTTCCTTTTATCAGCATTTGGAATCTGAACGTCAGGTCGCTTGTAAAGCATCATCTGGATATTTCCGACCTGCTAGGTCACGATCCGCCAGATTTATTCTGTCTGACAGAGACTTGGCTGCAGGATGCTGATACGGCCGTTGTCAACCTGGCCTTCCCGCCTGAATACTCGGTATTCACTCTTAACCGAGTCTCTAGAGGTGGAGGGATAGCCCTTGCGGTTAAGTCCTGTTACTCGTGTACGTGGCAGGGACAAAGTATCTCTGGCACTTCTGGTTCATTATATTCCAGCGCGAGCTTTAAGATCTGCTGATTTAGAACTGGCTGTTGTTCCTCGTTTTAAGCGGAGTAGAGCTGGCGGACGTTCCTTCCAAGTCCGTGCGGCGGTGCTTTGGAACTCCCTTCCCCCGGCGATTCGCGCCCTTAGGGACCTGTTTTCCTTTTGCCGTGAAAACTTTCTTGTTCCCTTAGTTTGAAATTTTTCTGTTTGTTGTCACGTTGTGTTGTGCTGCTACCTTGTCGGGCGCCAGGACGCTCCTTTGCTGGAGCATCTGTGCGCCTAATAAAAGCGCATAACATAACATAACATAACAAGGTCGCTGGCCTCCTCTAACTCGTCTGCCCAGTCCTGCTCGGAGTCACACTGAGGAGCAAGAGGGTCCTTGGACCCCTCCCAGTCCTCCTCCACCTCCGCCGTATGTGGGGCAGGTCACGGCGGTGGGCAGGAGCCGGGGAAGGAACAAACGGCATTGGGAACGGCGTCAAAAACTTCGCCGGACAAGGCCGAACTGGCGCCATGTCCCAATTCGGATCCCAGGAAGAAACAAAATTGTCTGGGAACCTGGGCTGAGGCGGAACCAAAGCTATCCACTGTGGCGCCAGGGGCAGAGCCGTGGGTACTGCTGGGGCAGGAGCCGGCAGCGCAGGACCTTGTGGCGCCGAGGCCGGAGCCAGCGGCACAGGGTCCCAAGGCCTAAACAGGCGGTCCATGGTAGCAAGAAATTCTCACACCTGTGCGGGAGTCACTGACTGAGCCGGGTAAGGTGGGGAGGCCGCAGGACTTCCGTGCTCCGAAGGAGCCCCTGTCCCCCTCGTCCACGTCCGAAGACAAACGGGGGGACGTCAGAGAGCGACAACGCTTCTTCGACTTTTTTGTGTCGTCTCTTTCCCGAATCTGAGTGTGAAGACTTGGAGCCTGAGGAGAGATGACGGTGGTCGCGCGAGCGTTCCCTGGAGCGACCCCTGGATCTCGAACGCTGGGCCGAGTGCCGGACCTCCAGCAGCTTCCGGCACCGTTCCCTCAAGGCCTTCAGGGCCATGGCCCGACAGTCCATACAGGACCGGGAGTCGTGATCGTGTTCCAGGCAGTAGAGACAGATGTCGTGGGGGTCCGCCACCGACATATTGCGACGGCAGGCCCCACATGACTTAAAATCAGGCATCCTTATGTGCACCAGAGAAAATTCAAACTGCAGGAGACAAAAAAGTCTCAAAAAGGATAGTCAAAAAGTGACCAAGGTATGTGCTCTAACCGGATATGTGCTTACTGGCACGGAAAAAGAAACAACTGACGTCAGCGCGCATGGGTGGCGCCTAAGTAGTCTCCGTGACGTCATCTCGGCGCATAGGAAGCCAGAAACGGATACAGAGCCCCACACGCCACCCACTGACGCGCAGGGGTACTGCTAGCGGAAAAAAAAATCCGGATCCAGTCTGACGCCTGGGGATATTCTAAGGTAAGGAATCTATCACTAACGTGTCTCTTTTAGATTAATCATATATTGAAGAGTGACGGTCACTGAATTGGCTCATACCACGAGTATTTACCCACACTGGAGGACCATGTGGGTTGGAAATATCACCACATGTTAAGTAGGTATTTTATAGGTAGCACACTATACTAAGAGCACAGTGTCTCAGGTCAAGCGACTGGATGAGTTTAGATATTGAACCATTACCTCTGTAATGTATTATTTGCCAATCTTTTAGTAGTTGCATATTGAGGACGATTGAGGTTCTTGAATTTAAAATGGTATTCACTGGTGGGTGGGTGGAAGAGCACTCACAGTTTGGGTTTGGAGTTGTTGAACTTTTTTTTCTAGAATTGATTGGTGCGAGATACGTGGTGAATAGTTACACATCATATTGCTTTATTTTTCACATAACACCCATGGGTTAGGGTAATGTATGTTTTTTTTTTAAAGAAAATGTATTAGTATGTTTCTCGAAATATTCACACATTGTGACTAGCGATGATAAATATCTGTGGACTGATGTTGGAAAAAAGGTGCTAAAGTCACGTGTGGTGGGTGTATTGGGTATTTAATAAAAGAGTACTGAGAGTATTTAGTTATCAGCACCCCATGATCTAACACATATTTTGGCGTGATTTTTGTATTCTTCACGGCTGAGAATTTGTGGTGGTCTCTTAGAGCCATGTACATGTTAAAGATTGAATAATAGTGACTATGTCTATTTCTCGTATAGCCTTGAAAAAATTGCATGTGTATGTAACAGAAGCGACGAAACACGTGGTGGCTCTCGATCTGTCACAGAACTCATACGCAAGAAGGTTCTACATAAAGAATAAAAAGATTGAAGAAAACTCATTTGACCAGTGTATATATTTGTGCTGTCTTATGAAGCTACTATTGTTACTTGTTTGTACTTACAAAAACTTTTACGGGTGCTAAGGATTTTTGTTAATCATATACTAGAGACTTACAAAGGTACACCAATTGCCAATCTGGGGGGTCCTATTAGGGAGGTAGCACAGAGACTGGGGTCCTGATTAGCAGGATCCCAGTCAGTCTAGTCAGAAAAACAATGACACCAGCAGAAAGTGGGGGTAACCATGAAAGCAGATCATACTTTTCTACACTAACCAATTGCTTTATCTGCAGTTTGCTAGATCCTTGGTAAGGTCCTAGAGGACCGATATGCCCAGGTCCTCCCAGCAATAGTACACCTAGACCAGTGTGGGTTTGTCCCGGGCATGAAACTTCCCAAAACATCCGTTGATTGGGCGGCAGGATTCGTTATCACCTCCCCCACTGGCATGGGGTAAGGGGTAGTTTTCCCCACGCCGCTTGCCTGGTCCTGGACCTGAAGAAGGCCTTTGATACTCTGACATGACCCTATCTGTTTGCTGTGCTTCAGCGCCTCAGAGTGGGCCCCACACTCCTGGCTTACACAAGGTTGCTTTACACAAATCTCATGACCCAGATCCGCAATGGTGGCTATATCTCTGTCCCCTTCCCGGTGTCACAAGGCACGTGTCTGGGATGTCCGCTTTCCCCCGTTACTCTTTGCTTTAGCAATGGAGCCCCTGGCAGTTCGTCTCCGAATGGAGGGCAAAGATTTGGGTATTCCATTAGCAGGCACTACCCACTGTGTGTCCCTGTAAATGGGTAGCCTGCTATATTACGTGCAGGACATCACAATGAACCTCGAGCCCATTTGGGCCACGCTTGCAGATTTCGCAGTCGCGGCCGGGTTGAGAATCAATTGGGCGACATCCACTATTTACTCTCTTAACCCTGACCTTTCCCCGCAAGAGATGCATGTTGGAGACATCAGTTTCACCTGATGTGCACAGGCCCCTCATTATTTAGGAAGTAGACTCTATCACTCTCCTAAGAACCTTTATGAGGGCAATCACAGCAAAGTACTAGCAGGCATACGAGCCCTCGTTGGTTTCTGGAGACCCTTCCTTTTTCCCCCATCGGGAGAATAGCCCTGGTGAAGATCTTATTACCCTGCCTCATCTACCACTTCACAAACCTTCCGGTCACCCGCCTCTTGTTTTTGGGAACTCAATGCCCTGCTTGGCTCCTTTATCTGGGGCAACGGTCGTCAACAAGTTGCCCTGACCAAGATGCAACTGCCGATCGACCGGGGTGGACTTGTTATTTGAAGCGTGCTTTCTTGTGGCACAGCTTCAGTGGCTTTTGCAAAGGACTGCGAGGCACCATCTGGGGGAGGCCAGCTCTGATACTGGGCCTTTATCGATACTGGTACTCCGCCGTTTGCTCCTGCCGGGAACCCGACCCGTCTCGACAAACCAGATCCAGGTAGCAGTAGCTAGGTCCTGCATGCTAGGAGTCCACTGACTGCCTCGAGGAACCCAGCTATACACCCCGCTGCTACCATTGGTGGGCCTACCCCGAGGCATTAGTCATTATACTGCCTAAGAATTGCAGACCTGAAATGACCACTCAATTCTCGACGTAGAGTCCTTTTCCGCTGACGTTCAGCTTCTCTCATTCGACCAATTGGCAGAAGAGAGCGAGCTACTGCGTGGGCAGTTCCTTCTCCACCGACAAATCGTCTCGGACTGCTGCCAGCTCTGGGATCTGTTCATGGGTGAACCCGCAACGCATCCGGTGCTCCAAACAGTTTTGCACATGGGTCCTGGATGTCACTGAATCACCTGGATATACAAGGCCATTTGAGAGCTCACGGCACCGCCATTTACCCAACTGAGACACAAGCGGGAGGAGGAATTCGAGAGGCCACTACACGAAAAGGAATGGTAACATGCCCTGGGGTATCCAAAGAAAGCATCTTAAAACTTTCAGTTTAAAAACATACACTTCTACATCCTACACCACGCATATCTAACACCGTTGCAACTTCAGCACTTCTAGCCAGAGTCACAGTTTTCCTGTCCCCGTTGTCAGGCCCCTAGCGCAACATTTCAACATATGTTCTGGAATTGCCCCACCTTACAGCTCTATTAGGACGCTGTCCACAGTACACCGCGGGAGGTCACGGTGCTCACGACATTACCACGTGGTTTGCGTCTTTGGCTCTCCTTCTGGCAAAACGGGGAATCACAATGCTCTGACGAGCACCTGCAGAGCCTTCTATGGCGGTCGGGATGGGGGCGGTCAACAAGTGGGGTTCAGCAGAGGAGGACACGATCAGGTACGAAGAGGTGCAGGGAGTGTGCCGGCAACACATTTCCACTGAATGGGCCACACTCCTTCAGAGCTTCTGACAAAAGATGGAGGATGCCCAACCACCCCTGGTGCGTGCTCCCTCCCGAAGCATCAAGGAGGTTACCACTCTCTCGTAACTTCTTCACACGATATACATGCACTGGCAGCCCCTGGGACCTGCACAAACCACATCTTGTCTGAGCCAGTAACCCCAACAGCATAGCCACAAGTGACAAGCATCCACCCGCCCGCCCACGCCTCCACCCCCAGACACCTTCCCATGGTTCATCCCCGACCTTACAGTTACCTCTTCCTATTTTTCCACCATTGGATACACAAGAAGGAGGACAACATCCCCCACCACTGGGGGGGGGGGGCAGTTCCATTGAAGCATCATTTGACCCCATCACATTGTCACTTTCTATTCGCACCCGCCTGTAACCATAATTTAGTACTTATAAGATATCTTCCAGTACTACACATGCAACCTTGGTTAATAACTGTAGTAAAGTAGGATTTGCTTTCAAGGTTACCCCCACATTTTTCTGGTGTCATTCTGTTTTTGGACTAGTCTGACTGGGATCCTCCTAATCAGGACCCCAGTCAATGTGCTCTCTCCCTAAATATGACTAGGGTAAGTACTTTGGTACCTTGCGATTGGCTACTGGTGTACCTTTCTAGTGTATGGTACTAAGGTATCCAGGGCATAGGTACACCATGGGTCTCCCATGGACTGCAGCATGTATTGTGCCACCCATGAGAGACTACTCAAACTGTGACTACAGGCCAGCCATTGCCGACTGAGTGAGCTGGTGCTAGCACCAATAACAACAGATATAAGTTTCCTTATATCTGAGATCTCTACAATTAAAACCTAAAAGTCACCCCTGAGGTAGGCCTTACAATCCTGAAAGCAAGGTGCTTGGTTATAAGTGTGAGGGTGCCCCGCATGAACTGGACAACCCTACAAACCCAGGAGTCGATTCTCCACGCTTTATAAGTGTGGTCAGCCATTTTATAAACATAGTGGACATTGACTAAATTACGAGATGTCTAACTATACATTGGCTTCGCCGAAATGGTCATGTTTGGTATCAAACATGTTGGAATCCTACCCGAACACCGATTCCAGTGTTGGATGTAGGGTCCCATGCCCCCTCCCTCTGTATTCCTGGTATCAGCCTTTCAGGGTCTAACAGCAAGCTAGTGCTGCTGACCCCAGACAGGATTCTGCCCTTCTGCTGCTGAGCCAGGCTTGAGCAGGGGAAGGTAGAACAATAGGTTTACTGTCAAAGGGAGGTGTGACCACCTCCCAGACAGGACTTAGTGTATTGGGCTGGGGTGAGAGCGCTTGGCAGCGCTACCAGACTGCTTTTATGGACACATTTGGGGCTCTCCTTGCATACTTCAGTTGGAACCAGTTCAGGGAGCTGTTGGCTCCCGCTCTGGCGTGAAACTGGACAAAGGACATGGGAGTATCCTCCCCTCTGTCCAGCCCCTCCTCTGGGAGGGACCCGTGAATCGTCCCAACACTTTCCTTCAGGCAATTAAGGGCTTACTTGTGGGTGGCTCTTCAGATTCGTTGTGGGACAAGATTCAGACCATCTGGACACGTTGGACTACGTTGGACTTCACCTTGAGAACCTAGACTGCATCTGGGAAGATCTGCCAGTCTTCTGTGTTGTCTGTACAGGTTCGTCTCCAGGCCGGTGGCAATCAAAAACACCTTAAGAAATCTCCCTTGGAGTGAAGGAGTCACTCCCCTGCATCTGCAGGCACAGCAACTAAGCTGATAGGTCTGCTGCTCCTGACGTCCTCCAGACTTTGCAAGGCGCAGCAACGCAGATGGGGTTCTGCATTTCCCTCAAAGCTTCACTGTCTTCTCACTGAGTCTGAGGCCAGCCTTCAGCATCTCTTACTACCAAGATCTTTGTCCTCACTGCATCTTCTGCACCGTAGGCCAGCATCACTGGTGGGCTGCTTGAGGTCCTCTTGCAATTCCTGTGCCTTTGGCCTGTGGGTCCTCTGGAGGTTCTTCTTTTGCTCCAGTGGGCTACCCTGCTTGCGCCCGGGGCCTGCTCTGACTCTCCTGCACTTCGGTAATCCCTTGGACCTTGCTGGTCTTGAACATGCACCTTCTTCACTTTACTCACCTGTTGCTGCTGCTAAGGCTTGTTGGTGCTCCTGTTGGACACCGACCTGGTGCTCGCCTTCCAACGTGGGACAGCTCGTGAACAGCTCCTGGGCTTCCGCAGCGTCACCTGGTACTCACAGCTACAGCGACAAGGTCACTGTCAACCCTCCTGCATCTTCCATCATCGGTCTTCCGTGCCTCCTGGTCACTACCGAGTGGCAGAGACTGTGTCCCCTCTGCTTCCAGGTACTCCTCTTCAAGAATCCACCCTTGGATTCCACCGGACTCCCCCACCTTCTTTACTGAAGTCCTCATTGTGGTCTACGACGGTTTCTGACATCACTTTGCACCTATGCCCTCGGCTTCCCTGATGTAGTTATCCCAGTTCCTGGGGTATGCACGGATGGGGTGGCTCTCCAACCTTCCATCTTCCACTGGGTTTGTTCAGGGTTCCCTGGGAAGAGCCCTTCTGCAAAACTTCAACTGCGACTTCCTCATTGACTTGCATTGAGCACGTGGCTGTGTTTTCACTCTGCACACAGCCTTCATGCGGTTCCTGGGTACTTACCATGGGTGGTTCCTTGGGTCCCCAGCTTTACTAAGTCTTCTGGGTCAAGTCTCGACTTCGGTCGCAGTTTGCATTCCACTTTTAGTATAGGCTTTGGTCTGCCCCTGGAGACCACTGTGTATGTGTTCTACTTACCTGTTCTACTAATGAAGTATTGTGTGAATTGTGATTATATCTCCAGGTAGGTGATATACAAGTGTTAGTGAGTGTTTATAATAAATACCTATTTTCATAAGCACACTGTGTGGTTATTTTTCACTTAATCTACACTATATTTATTTGATTAGCACTGGTAAAACAAGCTGCTTAACACTAGTTCTGCACTAAGCCTGAGGGCTGCTCTCCACAGCTACTACTTAAGAGAGCTTTCAATGGTTGTCTAAGACCACTAAAATCACCAAAAGTGTTGTCTGGATTTGCGCAAGGTGCTTCACTTAAATAAGTGTGCTCCATATATTAAGCCAGCCTCCTACAAAAGCAATGTGTTATGTTGCTAAAATCTGGAAAACCCAATAAAATGTTTTTTATTTATTTTAAAGCAAAACAATATTGGCATATAAAGATTGACTCTACACAGTCAAACCTGTGCAACAATTATTTCTCTTTAGAAATGAGTTCCATGTGAACACGTGTTCCAAGGATAACATACGGCATACACATGAACGCCATTTATTAAACAGCTATAGGAACAGTTTAAAGTCTCACCACCTGCTGGTAGGAAGAGACAGATTCAGATGGGTAAGACCAGTCTTTAAGAATACTGTGTCAATAATATCGTACCAGTTTGCCTTGTATTCAATCTTAAAACTGTAGTCTCACTTACTATCGTACGAGTTACTTACCTTCGGTAACGATGTATCTGGTAGAGATGATTCTAGCCGCAGGTTCCTTCACGTAGAATTATCCCCAGGGGTGAGACTGGATCCGGAAAACGTTTTGCCACAGCATCCCTGCGCGCCGGGGGGGACGGCATCACGCGACTCCGCCCAGGCATTGTCCGCGTACGTGACGTCAGCGAGGTCACATATGTCCCACCCCGACGTGCCTACGTCAGTTTTCTTCAGGAGAGGGCCCAGAACCCTAGTAATAAAGTGGGGTGGGGTTGGGGGAGAGTTGGCCCCAACCTGGAGCAACCCGAGCATAAAAGCACCGAAGTACCTATAAACCTATCCTCCAATATGCCAAAAGGGGAGGAAAAGTAACAAATAAATAGGACGAACCTCCTGAGAAAAAGAGGGAAAGAATGTACTCATAGAAAGCACAGCCCCCCACAGGGAGGCGAGAGCAGAAGACCAAGCCAAAAATCCTCGCAGAACGGGGAGGAAGGGCGGGCTGTGAAGGAATCTGGGGCTAGAATCGTCTCTACCAGATACATCGTTACCGAAGGTAAGTAACTCGTACATCTGATAGAGACTACTAGCCGCAGATTCCTTCACGTAGAATAAATACCCTAGCCATACCCAGGGGGAAAGAGGATCTGCAAGAGGACTCCACCAGCCTGGTCAAAATAGAGGGTCCCACAGGAGCCGAGTCCCAAAGACAGGACAAGGAGCCCCGTCCGTCAAGCAAGGGGAACCTCCGCAAGCAGAAAACCACCAACCCTAAAGGGGATGCGGGGAAAAGAAGAGAAGAGGAAACAAGGCAAGGCGAAATGAGGCCAAAGCACCCCAGGTCCATACGAGGCGACAAAACCTCCTCCCAGGCCACGACGAGGAAGAGGAGCACCGAAGGAGAAGAGAAACCTAGAGACTCCAAGGAGAAGAGGCAGAGCAAAGGCAAGCCTCCCCTCACCGGAAACACACCCCGTGAAGAGGGCAGCCGGTGTAGGAGAGTAGGGTCTGCAATCCTATGGTCACCCCAGATTTTTGCTTTTTGCTTCACTGGTTTACGACTTTCCCTGGCTGTGGGCCTGCTAATCAGACCCACAGCCTAGCTGTTCTCTCTCTAAATTGACATCCATGTACTTTAGGTGCATTTACCAATTGGTATTGGGACCCCTTATCAGCCCCTGTACAGTGTACCTTAGGTACCCAGGGCATAGGTGAACCCAAGGCCTACCAGGGGCTGAAGCATGTATTATGCCACCCCTGGCTGGCCATCTAAACAGACACAACTGGCTGGTAAGACAGCTGGGGCAAGGTGGTGTAATCACCCTTTGCTGAAGATATAGTATACCTATATCTAACCCCAAAATGGACACATATATTCCTATCAGTCACTCTTATGGCAGGCCTTATCAATCCTGAAGGCAGAGTGCTTGGAAGTATGTGAGATGGTGCTCTAGCATGAGCTGCGCCTGTCTGCAGCTTGCGGAACCAAGTCCTTATAGCTGTTCCATGATAACGCTAGACCATATACTCTTAAGTGCATTATAATCCTCGCGGTTATTGCTAACTTTGGTATAGCATTATCAAAACATGTCGAGTAAGGTGTCATACGAATTGGAATACTACCCCCTCGCCAGTTCTGGCGACGGGGGTAGCATTCCACCCTTTTAGAGGGACACGACCTGTATGTAACTGTGAACCCCGGTTAAAGTTAACTCGAGCCTCAGCATCACAAAATGGATGCTTCCACCACAGACACAAGTCTGACCTCCAGCAAGGGAGGCCTGGACAAAGGGTTTCCTGCCTTGGGAGGTGCTAGCACCACCCCAGACAGGATTTTGTGTATTGAGGTAGGGAGGCCTGAAAGGAATGAGACATGCCTGGGGCACACAAGGTGTCCCTGTGCATACACCGGTTCAAACCAGTTGCTGGGGCACTCCAGCCCCAGCTCTGGCGCGAAACCGGACAAAGGATAGGGGGTGTAACCACCCCCCTTCCTGGTCCCACCCATAGGAGGGACCTAGTCATAGTACAGCCCCCTTTAGCAGGATAAAGGTAGGAGCTGGTCCCATTCCAAATTAGATTATCCTGAATTGAAACTTTACAAGAAGAAACTCTGGACTTCGACGTTCTGCTCCACAGAAGACTGAAGAATCTCCCTTGTGGGCAAGGAGTGTCCACCCTGCAACTGCAGGCACCATCAAGCGTCCTAGCGGTCCACTTTGTCGTCCTTCCAGCCGGATCCAGACTTCAGAGCCCGACGAGACCCGGACTCCCAGACCTCTCCGACCTCTACCCACATCTGCAGCACAGCTGAGACCCGTGGGTGCGACGAGACACGTGGGACCGGCCATCTTGATGAGACTGCACTTCGCTTCCAGCACGACTTCTGAGGCATCCTCGAGTAAGTGCTTTGGGGATTGAGAAGCCCCAGCCCCGAGCAGCTCCTGCACCAAAGACCAGCCCTTCAGCATCCACGAGATCTGCGTGGGGCCCTTTTGCTTGATTGCTGTTCGACGCGTTGTCTGGTCACTTGCCGGCTGGCTAGTGACCTCCTAGACGACGATCCGCAAAATCTACACTGCTAGTCTGGTTGCTCCAGACTGGCCTTGCTCCCTTCCAAAAGAGGAGCACCCTGGACCCTCCTGGTCCACTCCAGACGCCGTTTCCACTCACCGCATTGGGACTTTGCCAAGGCCTGTTGATTCCAAATCCGGATCCGACACCGCCGACAGCGAGAGCCTGCGTGGGACAGCTCGTGCCTCCACCCTGGTCGTCGAAGACACCTCCTGATCCACGTGGCTGCAGAGACAAGCGTCCACTCTTCACCTGATCGCGACAACAGCATCTGGTCCCCTCCTGGTTCCACCCCGGTTACTGGCTAGTGACTTTGAACACTGTCCCCTCTGCTTTCAGGTCCTCTTCTTCCTCGATCCACCCTTGGATCGCACCGGACATCTTCCTCCTAGTCGCCTGCAGCATCTTTCTTCAAGGCTCCATTGACTTCAACGCGGAAACCCGACACACTTTCACACCTATGCACCCGCAGCCCGTGGGTGAGGTAACGAGAGCATTTCGGTGCTCATAGGTAGATTGAGTCTCCTAGTGTCCAGATATCCAGTGGTTTTAGTCCTAACTAGTCGGAACTGTCCATTACTTACCTTTCCGTAATTTGTTCTGCCCATTGACTTTGTTCCGCATCTCGCGTGTGAGTTCACACTCTGCACACGCGTCCCGTGGGCCTCCTGATACTTACCTAAGGTTAGGGTAGGGTAGTCCCAGCGAACCTACAGCCTCTGGGCATCTTCATTTTCTAAATCGTTCTACTTATACCATTTACTTAGTATATGGTTTGTCGTGCCCCTAGGGCACCATTGCAATTTTGTGCAACTTTTCGTATTTTTCCTAAGAGATTGTCATGTGCTTAGCCCTCTGATCTCAAAGAGTTCAGAGGTGTTTGTTATTAATAAATATACTGTTTATTTTTATAACAACCTGTGTGGTGTCCTTTCATCTGGTATTCAAGGGGTTACGTGTGGTAAAACAGCTGGCTTCACATGCCAAAAGAGTTTAGCCTAAGACTGCTTTGTCCATGCTACCATTAGGATAGCTGGTCTATAAGGTTGACTTGCAACCAATCACCATAAGGGTTGTTTGGACTGATACAAGGTGATCACTAGAACTAGTGAGCATCATATATCAGGCCAACTTCTCACAGCCGGGCCTAACCCATCCAGAAGGCAAAGACCAGACAGAATGGCGCAGTCAGCAATAAGCAGGCGGAAGCCGAAAAAGGGGCAGCTCAAGGTCACCCAGGAAGAACCGTCCAGCGCCCCGCAGGAACAGACTGCACCCGAAAGGGAACAAGACTCAGGGACCATCTCATCCCACAGGGAGGAGAGGTAGAACTGAGAGCAAGGCCCACTGGAAGGAGCGGACAAGGATGACTGTCCCACCAAATCGCCAGGAAGGCACAATGATGTAGAAAAACAGTAGATCAGCACCAGAAAGTGCAGCCAGACGCCGAGAGCACCGCGGAAGAATGCGCTCAGGGCAAGCCAGCGCCAGCTGAAGATCGAGAGCAAGAAGGCGAGAAGGGTCCGGACACGCTCCAGGGAGGAGTCCGCACCCACAGCCCAAAAAGAAGGGGAACCAGAAGGAGTCAAGACGCCCAGCTGCAGACAGCAGGCCAGACAAATGTTTGGTCATAGCATTGTGCTAATCTAGCATGTCCAAAGCCTAGGCCTGTCTCTAGATATGAGTAAGTGTCAGGGTCTGTACTGCAACCTGAAGGGGCACACCAAATGCACCCTCTTTGACAGAGAATGGACTACTGTCTGTTTTAGGTTCAGCACCCAGAGCAGTGGTGGCAGTGTATTGAATTCATAGTTAAGACCTCCTTATCTGTGTCACTTGAGTTGAGGTTGGAGGGTGGAGGCTTACTCGGCCACTTGTGTAAAGTCCCACTTCTATGTGTTTATCAAACTCTGAGCGCTAACATTAAGTGAATGTGGCACGTTTGTGTGTCGAGCTTGCAGGGTACATCCATGGTGTGAATGAAACACCTGATGTGTGCATCGGACAGCCCCCGGCCGTCCGACGTCACAGTGAGCGTGTGCGTCGGACGGCCAGGGGCCGTCCGATCTACGCATGTGTCAAATTTCCCCGCACAGCAGGGTAATTTATGCCGCAGCCCAAGGGTTAATGGAAGCCTGTTGGGTCTATTTTGGATTCCCTTGGCTTGGCCTTTTGCACAAGACAGAAATTATTTTTTACCCCAAGACAAGTGCAATGCTGACACTGCTGAAGCTGGAGGGCGGAGATCTAGACAGTGAAGTGAAGGAAGAAGAGATAAGGCTCCTTTAGGTTTTAAATTAGGACTTAGCCAGGGCTGTGGATTAGTGTTCCTCAAGCGCTGTGATTTAGTAAATGGTGTGTGAAGGGTGGAACTGCAGACTCCATTGATCAAGGAGACGGGGGCCCCATTAGGTGAGGACCAGTCGTTTGTCTTTCCCTTATCACACTATTCAGTTGACTATTTTTTTAAACAGTGTTTATATGAAGTTTCTCATATTACATAACAAACGGATAATTTTAATAAGCTAAGAGGTTTACTTAATCAGGCATAAATCTACTTGGTTCATATACACTTTTCAGTTGACTGATGACAGCTAACTGTAGAAACCTCATACCTCTGCCCCTGCTTTGGTGCTCAAGTCTGAAGGCAGCCTAGCTGTAAGACGCATCTCTCAATATAATGGCTGTGTATGAAGAGCTGCCTGGAAAGGACATGTGAAAATTGAATTACACAAAACCAGTTCTGAAAATATAGACAGTGGATACACATTTTTTGTCTACTTTGACTGTATAAAACTTTGACCAAGTGTCCACTTGTTGTTCCAGATCTACGCTCTCTGTTAAAAATTAATGGAGAGTTCTGTAATCGGCACTATTGTACCCGACAGCAAGCTTTCAAAAGGAGAGGGGACATTATCTGAGTCTAGCCCTTGCTGAAAGAGCTGTGTACCTGACCTAAAGTGCCTAGAAGCCAGCCTACCAATTGAGCGAGGCAAGGAGCCAGACAAACCTGGAGGACAGGCTGCAACTTGACTATGTGCCATCTGGTAGAGGAAGAGGACATCGGAGAGCCATTTGTGTACCCCAGTGTCGGCAGGCATAAGACTCCACCCATGGCTCCTGGCAGAAACGGTGGTGACGACCTGAAGATTGCCAAAGCCTATTCAGGCCTGGGGTCTGCATGGCCTATACAGCCATCATGCTAGAGGAGCAGCGTGTACCTGGTCGCTTATGTCGAGAAGAAATTGTGGCTTGACCTTAGATGTCATGCTATAAGAAATTGCAACTTGACTTTAGCAGTTGTGCAAGAAGAAATTGCAGCTAGACCTTAATCGGTGTGTCAGAAGACGTTGCGGGAGAAAGTGAGCCATTTTGCACATGAGAAGTGAGGCTGGTGGGTAACCTTGTTGCCCAACTAATACTGGACTGTGCATGGGTGTACCATACTTTAAGACATGCTGGGGCATGGCCATGATGAGATAATACTGAGCGGGGCCGCATCAATCACAGGCCCTGGAGGACTAAATGGGTCAAGTACCTGTCCCTACCGGGCTTGGCTAGCCAGGCAGTAGTGTCTGGTAAGCGTGTGCAGGGATGCCATGTCGCTGCCTGACAGATATCAAGGAGTGGGAGTCATTGTGCTTACGCAGTGGTTGCCGCTGTTGCTCTAGTGGAGTGAGCCCGCTACCCCTCAGGAGGTTCCTTCTTCGCCAATGCATAGCATATTTTAATCCGGAGGACAACCCATCGTGAGATGATCGTTTTTGTACAGCCCGACCTTTCTTGGCATCCATATAGCCAATGAAAAGTTAATCACCCAGCCAAAAGTCTTTGGTACGATCAAGATAAAAAGACAACACACGTTTTGGATACAGATTTCCCCATCTCCTTGGAACGATGCGGGGGCGGGTAAAAGGTGGGCAAAGTGATGGACTATCCCACATGAAAGGGCGTGACCACTTTAGGAAGGAATAAAGCTTTTGTTTGAAGCACTTTGTCCGGATGGACAGACAGATAAGGAGGCTTGGAGGATAGAGCCTGAAGCTTGCTCACTCTACGAGCAGAGGTGATGGCAATAGGATAAGCAATAATGAGTCAGCAGCCTGAGAGGACAATTATGAAGAGGCTCTAAGGAAGCACACATAAATAAGGTTAAATCCAAATCAAAATCCTATTGTGGCATTATGAAAGGAGGCGGAGAAAACAAGTTAAATAAGAAGGCTGATCTGGTAGTCATAGAAACGAAGAGATAGCCGCAAGATGTAAATGTAAATGTATTTATAGAGTGCACAGCCACTTCCCTGAGGTAGTGTCCCGGCGCTGTCCGTATACCGCTTAGGAACCCTTCCTGGTTTTCCCTGTAAGTGTCCACTCCTGGGCACCCCCAGGGTGAAACCAGGCATCCCAGCACTTTTGGGGCCGTTGTGAAGATTAATCAAGCTATTGCCCAGAGTCGCAGAGTGGGACCCATGATTAGAATAGGCACCGAGGCGAGAATTGTCAGGTCCGAGGAAATTGAGCCCAAGACCCGCCAAGGCGGGTATTGAACCCTGGTCCCAGGCCAGACCTCTGCATCAGGGTCTGCCGCTCTAACCATTTGAGCCACACTTCTCCACAAGATAACCTTTAAGGGTGCCCAAAGCAGAGCCCTGCTGGGCCAAAGAAAGTATGTATAAGAGAAACTTCCTGTAGTGCTGTTTCAGGCTCCTATCAGATGAACTGGAGTCCTCGACTCTGTTAATTCTGTGGTGCACGCATGGCACAATTTGCTGAAAAGGCAGGCGTGCGCGTTTCTTTATTCTCCCTTGACCTTGACGATTGAGTGGTGTGACTGGGTGCCATTGAGCCGAGAGAAGGGAGTGATACAGGAACTTGAAAAACTTTTATCTGTTTTCAGAGGACAAGACCCAGAGCTGGCTGTGAAGGTGGGGACTACTACACCGATTGTTCGCTTCCAGTTTCATAGAGTGAGACATGCGTTGAGTGAGCTGCTTGGCGATTAGATGTTAGAGCCTCCTGAACTGAGGGCACTCTCCCATATATTACACTGCGAAGTCCCTAGAAAGATGGTTTCAATTATTCATGATATAATGCAAGATTATAGATGACATCACTATTCGAAGGCCTGACTAGAATGGCAAACAGACTTGGGGGTGGCACTAGCGCATACTGTATGGAGATATTGTTGTGAGATCACACAGCAAGTTTCCTTGAATGATAGACATCAAGTTTGATCCATTTTAAATTCCTACAAAGAGTCTATTATACACTAGAATGGCTATTTAGATATGGCCTGCCAGAATCGGCAGAATGCAAGAGGTGTGGGGCACACTCAGCGGGATTCCTGCATATAGACTGGACATGCCAGAGAATAGCGAGGTTCTGGGAACAGATTTTTCAAATATTAAACGAAATTACTGGCTTGGAACTTACACTAAACCCGCTGGTGCTATTGTTGTGATACACTGGGAAGCTGCCGAAAGATGTGCGAAATCTTATCGGTATGGGTCTGTTGCTTGCTTGTTCTTGAACAAAGAATCGATATAGTGTGCGCAGGGACCTGCACCTAGCATTACAGAATGGACCAAATACATGATATAGTGCAACACACATTCTTAATTGTATAGCGATTTACTACCACCCCAGAGCCGCCCTAGGAGTTTTTGCGGACTGTACCAGCCGTACTTGGTGGGAAAGGAAAGAGGGGAGGCGGAGGGAACAAGAGAAAAAGATGGTGAGCACACAGTGAAATAATGATGGTCTTGTTTGCACATGTGTAATTATTACGTTAGACAAGGTCTGTGCAGCTGCATGTCATGACAGGAAGGTACTGATTGAGGTTGACTTTGGTAAAATCGAAGGGACCTTGTCCTGTTGAAAAAGTAATAAGTTTGTATTATAGAGGAGATTGCACTGTAATTGGGTATGACGTCTACACACTGTAACTGCTAATGGTCAATGTAAGTATTTGTTTTGAAGTTTTCAATAAAAACTAAAAAATACATTAAAAAAAATTATGTACAAGAGAACCACGGACAGAGCAGATTAACAGCCTTTGATGTGTTCCATGCCACAAATTTGTCCCATATATAGGCGTATACCGATTTAACTTAGGGATGCCTGGCTGGCAATAGGACATCACACACTTCGGGTGGAAGGTCGAAAGCTGTCAACTGCTGCCGCTCAATCTCCACATAAGGAGGACAGGTTCGGGTGAAGAACCGTCCCCTGCTGCTGCGCAGAAGATCCTCCCGAAGGGGCAGTTTGATTGGAGGATTGATGGCCATGCACAGAAGGTCAGAATACCAGACTCTTCGTGCCCAATCCAGAACCACAAGAAAGGCTTGGACCCAGTTGTGCTTGATCTTTTTAAGCACGATGGGCAGAAAGGTGTAGGAGGCTGAAGCTCCACTCGCGACGAAAAGCATTGCTGAGCGAACGCTGCCTTGGAAACTTCAACGGGCAATACTGCTGACATTGTGCATTCTCTTAGGAGGCGACCAGATCTAACCAAAGCTCTCCCCTCCGATAAAAGAGACCTTGCAGCACCTCTAGATGGAAATGCAATTTGTGATCGACCAGGCACCGATGGCTGAGTATGTCCGCTCTGGTGTTCAGACAACACGCCAGGTGGGGAACCACCAGGGATATGCCCTAATGTTCCAGCCATGCTTAGAGGCAAAGAGCCTCCTGACAAATGGTCCATGACCCCACCCGGCCCTGTTTGTTTCAGTACCACATGGCAGGATGCGGTCCGTGAACACCTACACCACTTTCCCTTTGAGAGAGGGAAGATATGCTTTCAGTGCCAGTCTGATTGCGCGGAACTCCAGAAGGTTGATATGGAGACCAGAGTCTGAAGGAGACCAGACGCCTCTGATTTCCGTCCCTCCCAAATGACCGCCTCATTCCAGGACTGACAAATCCGTCACCACCATTAGATCTCGTTGGGAAAGGGATCTGCCTCCAACCCAATCTTGGTTCGTTAGCCACCACTGCAGTTGTTGTGCAGTTCCCTCTGAGATCTGGACACAGTCGGAAAGATTCCGCATATGCTATTCCCACTAGAACTTCAGGTCCCACGGCAGACCCCGCATATGCCATCTGGCATGATCCACCAGTAGGCTGTAGAAAGCCCAGAAGCCTCAGTCACTCTCACCGAAATCCAGGATAGAGTCTGAAACACCAGTATCACAGTCCGAATTTCCAAGACTCGCTGCTCGGTAGGATAGGTCAAAACTGCACTGTGTCCAGTACCGCCCCTATGAAAAGGAGTGGAATTGAGGGAGTCAGGTGTGACTTCGGCGAGTTGATAGTGAACCCCAGCGAATGCAGGTCATCCCCCCCAGTCTGGAGGTAGGAGAGGACAGCCTGCCCTCTCAAATTACTTGATGCCCCTTTGTGGCCCGTTTCCGAAGGATATATAAATGTCAGACAGCCGATTAAATTTGGTTCCAGTTAGTTTCTTCAATGTGGGTTTCCTGATGAAGGCGCCTTGTTCGCCGAAATGCGTGTCGATTTTCTGAAGGACCAATATTGTATTATTTTATCAACTAACTGTTTTTCTTGTGCTGTATAATCTATCTTGACTCATTTTATCATCTGTATTGTTTTTTGCATAGTTTGATGTATAGTTTGCAGCTACATCCATATTTTGTGAATTTCTAGACTTTACTATGTGAAATCTATATCGAAGTATCCAAAGTTACATCAACTTCCCTTTAAAACTGTCCCTCATTATTATTTTTCTTCCACAGTGTATTATAATGTGTGGTAATAGCTGGAATTGTATGATGTAACTGTGATGCGGTGGAACTGCATCACAGCTAAGATTCCAGGAATTAACCAGTATTGGATTGTATTGCTGAAGGTTACTGTATGAAGATTACCTCCAAATAAATCGACTTTAAAACCATATTTGGAGCTGTCTGGATTACTACAAATTATAGCGACGAGGTAGTCCTGTGCAAAGGGCAGGAGAGGTACAACCTTCACCTCTGGAACACCACTAATTTAAATTAGCGCTATTGAAGAAGAGGAATATTACTTTATTTCATCCCTTCAAAATGCATCTAACTGTATGTGTTTATTTGTCAAGCACTGCCATTTTAGACTGAATGGGTAATGTTTTTTTTTTAACATTACTGAAAGCAATTAAGAGATTTTGCTTTTAAAAATGCACACACGATGGCTAGCAACTCTAACTCGTGAATAGCGCTCCTGCTGCATTTCAGGAAATTCAGGGATCTTTGTTTGTAAGACTGTATTTGGAATTAAGCGTGCAGGAAGCCACAGTCAGAAACCCTTTGATTTGAATATACGCGGAGCTGGCTTGACTTATTTATAATCAAGCGTGAGGGAGAGTGAAAACTGACCTTTTAAAACAAATTTAGACAAGCCTGGCGTGTGTGTATTGAAGTCTGAGGTTAAACGAAGATTGCCTTTCTAAAGTGTGTAATTAAATCAGACGTGCTTAGTCAGATGCAAGTGGCGTGTGTTGGCACACGCTGCCTTTTCAAATGTAAACAAGCTGTTCACACGTTGTGTGTAGAGTAGCGCGTGTTAAATCCAGCGCGAAGGACACGCTGCTTTTTGGTATCTCAACAAGTTGAACAAAGGCAGGCGCGAGGCAATTAAACACGAGGGAAAATGAAACCTGTGTGCGCGTCCCTGCTAATTGATGCCTGCTGCCAGCGGGAACATCTGAATTAAACAAATAGACACATTATTCTCTTTTTAAAAAAACATTTGAGTACCTTTGGTTAAATTGTTGACATCTCCGCCGATCATAGCATCGCGAAGTCTTCTGTCTTACTGAGGATAAAGAAAGAAAGAAAGGACTCTTCAAGAAATTGACTTCAAGCTTCCTGCATATCGAAACAAACAGAATACTCGTATTGCTGCTGAGTTATATTTAATTATTTAAATTAATTCTTTTAATTGATTATTTTAGTCAATTATTTTATTTAATTGTTTTATTTATTAGTTTTAGATAATTTTTTCAGCTTATTGTGTTAGATTATTATATTGAATTGTTGTTTTAGTTTGTTGTTTGAGTTTCATTGCAGGCATGTCTGATCAATCTATGTCTGCACCTCCTAATTTTTTGCGTGTTCCAGGAGAACCATCTATTCCTTGGAAATGTTGGAAAAAACAAATTTTTTACATATCTATTGGCCATTGGAGGAGATAAATATGGTCCTTTAAGGAGGCAAGCTATACTTTTACATCATCTTGGATTAGAAGGAAGAAGAATATATGATGATCTGCCTGAAATATCATTAGGCATGGGTGATGGTCAACTGATGAATATTTACGACATGTCGTTACAAATGTTGGAAAGACACCACTCCAAAAGTGAATGTTGTTTTTGAAAGACATACATTTTTTTGCAGGGTACAAAACGTGGATGAAGATATTATGACATATGTGGCATCTTTACGAGGGTTAGCGGTCACTTGTGAATTCCAAGATGTGTGTGAATCCTTGATAAGAGATCAAATTGTGAGGTGTACGAACAACAAAAAGGTGAAAGAAAAGCTACTTTCCAAAGATCCTACTTTAGAACAAGCTATTCAAATTGCTCGGAGTATGGAAAAAACTGCTTTGTGGATTAAGGAAATTGATAGAGAGAACCCAATGGTAGCTATTGGAAAAGAAACTCCTGCGGAAGTCAAGGAAGTAAGAAAAGAAGGCAATTAATAAAAGTAGTGAAAGTGTACCTGTTAAAGTTGGAGAAACACGTCCTGTAATTTGCTATAGATGTGGGTGTCCAGGACATGTAAGTTCCAGCTTTGAATGTGGAGCAAGGAATGCTACATGTAGAGTGTGTGGGAAAAGAGGTCCTCTTGCGAAAGCATGCAGAGGAAGCACTCAAATCACTAGTGTGAAAGAAGTGAAAGACAAGAAAGAACAAAGTGAGGCGTTGTTCCAAGCTACAGAAGGTGCAGAGTTAAAAACATCTCGAGTGGTAGAAGCTGTAGACAAATATGATTTGGAAATGAATATAGACAGCAATGATTTGAATTTAAAAAAGGAGAGTACTGAAAAATTAGAAAAAAATGCAATGTGAGATCACATTGGATAAAGGGACAGTAAGATTATTAGCTGATTCTGGTAGTCTCTAATTTCAAAAGACACTTTTCAAGAAAAACTGAGTGGAGAGGTGAAAGATCTTCTACAAGCAGATGTAAGAGCTGTTGGGTACGGTGGATCAAAAATTAACGTTTTGGGATTGCAGTGGATGAATATCGTCTTCAAAAATAATGGTGTTTGTGGAAGAGTTTATATCACACAGGAAGGGTCAAATTTGTTAGGATGGCGACATCAGAAAGATTTGAACATTATAGAGCCAGTTATGGTTGTTGAGTCAGATATAGAAAATTTATCTTCCAATGTTGACATGAACAATGAGTGGGCAAACATGTTAATGAAAAAGTATTCTCATGTTTTTTCTGATGATTTGCGTATGTTAAAGGGGTTTGCTCATCGTATTCTTTAAAAGAAAAATCCCAAACCCATTGTATATAAAGTTAGACCGATACCATATATGATGAGAGAACCACTTCAAAAAGAGTTGGATAAGTTGTTGGAAGCAAGGGTCATAGAACCAATAGAGTCTTCAGAGTGGTTATCTCCAATTGTCGGGTAACAAAATTAGTTTATGCATTGATTTGAGAGATCTGAACAGAAATATTTTGGTGGATAGGCAACCCTTACCAAATATTGGGGAGATGGTAAGCATGATGGGTGGTGGTTGTGTTTTTAGTGTGCTGGACATGTCCTCAGCCTACCATCAGGTGAATGTACATCCTGAGTCACGTACCTTGACTTAATTTGTAACACCTTTGGGGGCATTTCGGTATTGTAGAATGCTTTTTGTGTTGGCATCAGCTTCCGCTGTGTTTCAGTGAATTATGCAAAACATATTTAGGGGGATGGAACGAGTACTATGTTTCCAGGATGATATTATGATTGTGGGTAGGTCGTTTGACAAACATGATGTATTGATGGAAGAAGTATTACGGAGAATTTCTAAATATGGATCGACATTCAAAAAAGATAAGTGTCAAATAAGATTGAGTCAAGTTAATTATTTGGGTCATCAAATATCTGCTAATGGAATAATACCGAAGGGAAGTATTGTAAGAGCTGTCAAAGATGCTCCTTCTTCAACTCATAAGGAGCAGTTGAAGTCCTTCTTAGGTTTTGCTGAATATTGTTCTAAAATTGTTTCAAAGTTTTCTGATTTAGTAGAACCGATGAGGTTGCTCATAAAAAAAGGAACTGTGTTTGAATGGAATACTAAATGTGAAGATGCATTTGCTAATGTAAAGACATTTCTTTCCAGTGCTTGATAATTTACAAGTATCATTTTTTTTTTTACATCTCTGGGGCATTTTGACTCTAAATAGAAATCCATTCTGGTTACAGATGCCAGTAACATTGGGGTGGGACAGTTTTGTTGCAATTATCAGAAAAAGGTGAAACAATTATTGGTTTTGTTTCACGCAGATTACAGGGAGCGGAGAAATCATACTCAACTATAGAAAACGAAGCTCTAGCATGTTGTTGGGGTATGGCACTTGTTAGGTATTATTTGTGGGGCTTACCTTTTGTCGTCAAGACGGATCACAAACCTCTTGTTCATATTTTTAAGGTTGGTCAATGGTTAGATGGTAATGTGACTCAGTGGATTTCAAGGTGGTTGTTATTTGTTCTAGATTACAATTTGAATAAGTTCATGGCAATAAGAATGTTATTGCCGATTGTCTTTCTAGGATGCCGGTGGATGATGATTCTTGTGTGGAATTTTTTGAGGATTTAGTGGTAAATGTGGATAGTGAATTTGCTGTTACTCAAGATGAATGGAGAAGGATGAAGAATATAAGAAGATGAAGGAGCTTATTATGAATAGTTAGAATAGTTCCAATGGAATGGAAATGGATAAACAGTATTTGTCGGGAAGGGGCGAACTTAGTTTACATGGAGATAAGGTTTTGAGAAGGAATAGAATAGTTCCTCCGGTTTTGTTGAGATCAAAGTTGTTGAGAATTGTACATGAAGGGCATTTAGGAAGAAGTTTGACTGAGAGGAGATTGAGTCTTTTTGGTGGCCTGAAATGGACAGGAATGTGGAAGATTTGGTGCGGGATTGTCATGCGTGCAAATAGTGATAAGGTGAAAGTAACTAGAGAGCCTCATTTGAGGTATGTAGAATTACCTATGAGACCGTGGGAGAAATTAGCTTTGGATGTATTGGGTCCAACTGACAAATTGGGAAGTAATAATCGGTTTTTGGTTGTGTTGTTGGATTATCATAGTAAGTGGTTTACATGTAAATCTATGGGTCAAGTCGCTACTACTAATGTGATAAAGTTTCTTAAATAAGTTTTTTTTTGGAAGAGGGTGTACCAAAAGTACTTGTGACTGACAATGGAATTCAATTAGTTTCTTCTGAGACGGGAAATTTTCTTTGTGGTCTTGGGATCAGGCATGATAAGAAAACAAGTTACTTACCTGTACCTTTAGTTCTCCAGTATTGGAATCTTTCATAGATTCACATGCCTGAATCATTCCCCGTCGTCGAGACGGTAGTCTCCGGTATATAAAAAAGCAGTGCTTAGTAGTATAGCAAACTGAAAAGAGGCCTAGGCCCATTTCCCTTTTGCAACCCATAGCCTTTGTTATGTAAAAAAGGCCCAAACTTTTCCCTGAACCAATCAGAGCTCCTCACCCTCTAGAACACTCCTGAGAGAACCTTCTGCCCCTCAGATTTTTCGCGCACTTGTGCATATAACACACTTCTTGTGCTAAATCCGAGGTGAGCTCCTCAGGGGAGGAGGGTGGGTGCATGTGAATCACTGAAAGATTCCAATACTGGAGAACTAAAGTTACAGGTAAGTAACTTGTTTTCTTACTCCAGTATTGGAACTTTCATAGATTCACATGCCTGAATCAGAATAGCGAGCAGTGAAAAAACAAAGCATATTTTCCTGATACATTACATAATCATGCAATACCATTAGAAAATGAAGCATAATCTTATATACAACTATCCATACTTATATAAAATATGACTTTGTAAACAAGAGAAATTATGGATGGAGGGATGCAAGAAAGGCTCACCGTTACTGGATGATATTCCGCAGTACCGCCTCTCCCACCGCCGCATCCGATTCTGCGGCTGCCTCCAAGCAGTAGTGCCTGGTGAAGATGTGCGTAGATGCCCAGGTTGCTGCTCTGCAGATATCCTGGATTGGCACTCCTCAAAACAGTGCAGTGGATGTGGCCACCGCCCCCGTGAAATGGGCACAGACTCGTGCATTCAAAGGCTTTCCAGCAGCTTGATGACAGTAGACAATTGCACTGGAAATCCATCTGGCAATTCCCCTCTTTGACAGTGGGAAACCTTTCCTGGGTGCGCTGAAGGCGACGAATAACTGAGAAGACTTGCAAACGCCTTAGTTTCTTTCAAGTAAAATTTCATACATCTCTGAACGTCCAGCGAGTGCAATACTCGTTCTGCCGCTGTCGATGGATGAGGAAAGAAACGTTTCAACACCAATGGTTCGTTCAAATGAAAATCAGTTGGCACCTTCGGAATGAACTTCGGGTTTGTCCTGAGAATCATTCTATCCTCCTGAAACTGTAAGAAAGGCTCCTGAATCGTGAGCCCTTGTAGTTCACCTACTCTTCTCGCAGAAGTCAATGCAATGAGAAGAGCCACTTTCCAGGACAAGAACTTCAGGTCTGCCCTGTGTATCGGTTCAAACGGTGGTTTCATCAATTGAGAGAGTACAACATTCAGATTCCATAATGGTGGTGGAGGCTTTACTGGAGGAAAGACTCTGAACATCCCCTTCATAAATTGTTTGATAATCCTTGATGACCATAAAGATGGGCCTGACGATGACCTCCTGTAGCGGGTTAACGCAGCCAAATGCACCTTGATGGAGGCGTTTGCTAATCCTGACTTTTCTAACAGCAGAATGTAAGGTATAATTTGATGAGGTGCAGCAGTAAGAGGGTGAACATCATGTCTCTTACACCACAGACAAAACCGCTTCCATTTCATCCTGTAGGTTTTGTTGGTACTCTCCGCTCTGGCCTTGGATAGGATGTCCCTACATTCGTGTGAGATGTTCAGATTGCTAAACTCACAGTGTTCAGGAGAAAGACTGCTAATGGCAAGGATTTCGGGTCCGGATGGAGCACCTGCCCCTTGGACATTGTCAGAAGCGATGGAATTAGGCGCAACCGAATTGGACGGTCCTCCGACAGCAGCAGCAGTTCCGTGAACCAGTGTTGTGTGGGCCACCACGGGGCTACTAGGATCAGCCTGCACGGCTCTTTCTTGATCTTCACCAGTACGCGTGGGAGAAGAGGAATTGGAGGAAAACCGAAGGCAAAGATGATGGACCATGCCATGGAAAACGCATTCCTCCAAGATCCCTTCTGGGGAAGCCAGCTTGCGAAGTACTGGCATTTCCTGTTTTCCCTTGTTGCGAAGAGGTCCACTATCGGTGTTCCCCATCTTCGAAAGACGCTGTCCAGGATCCCCTGGTCTAGCTCCCATTCGTGGCAGGACGATTTTAGCCTGCTTAGAGTATCCGCCTTGATGTTTTGATCCCCCGGGAGGTGTTCTGCTGCCAATGATATTCCTTGCTGAAGAGCCCATTCCCATATCTCTTGGGCTTCCTGAGACAGGGAGAGAGATCTCGTTCCCCCTTGCTTGTTCACATAATGCATCGCTTTAGTGTTGTCTGTTCTTACCAACACCGGCGAACCTCTTATCCTTGGCAGAAAAGCCAGTAATGCCAAGCGGATCGCTCTGAGCTCCAGCAGATTTATATGTAATTGCTGCTCCTGTGCTTTCCAACGACCGCTGACTTGAAGGTCCTGAAGGAAAGCTCCCCATCTTTCTAACGACGCATCCGTCGTTACCACTAGCGGAGCCGCTCTTGCCAGAAACGTCAGTCCTTGAGACACATTTGCTTTTTGTGTCCACCACTTTGCTGCCTGTATCATCACTGGTGTCACCCTTATTGTATCGTTGAAGGATCCCTCCGCCTAACGCCATTGGAGATCGATCTGTTCCTGCCATGGCCTCATCCGTAGCCTGCAGCAAGGTACCAGGGGAATACAAGAGGACATCGTGCCCAGCAAAGATTTGTACCTGCGGACTGAAGGAGACTTTCTTTTTACCAAGTCTTGGAAGAGGGACACAATCCTCAGTTGTCTTTCCTCGGATGGAAACGCTTTGTTGCAGTTCGTGTCCAATATTGCCCCCAGAAATGTGATCACTTTTGCTGGGTGGAGGTTTGACTTTCCCTCGTGAAGAGTCAATCCTAGATCGGTGAATAAGTCTATGCAGGCCTGCGTTGACGCTCTGGCCTGTACCTTTGATGGTGCCTTGACTAACCAGTCGTCGAGGTAAGGAAATATTTGATATTTTTGCTTCCTCAACGCAGCCGCCACTGGAGCCAGGCATTTCGTAAAAACTCTTGGCACGGACTTCAAGCCGAATGGCAGTACCCTGAATTGGTAATGTCTTCCGGCTACCCAGTACCGAAGGTACTGCCTGTGTGCAGGATGTATCGGCACGTGGAAATACGCGTCTTGTAGGTCCAATGTGGTCATATGATCCCCTGGGTTTAGTAACGGAAGGATGTCCTGCAGAGATACCATCCTGAAAGATTGTTTCTTGAGATAGGTGTTTAAGGATCTGAGATCCAGAATGGGGCGCCACTGGAGCTTGTTTTTCTTGATAAGAAAAAACCGGGAGTAAAATCCCTTGTTTTCCTGGGATTTCGGTACCGGTTCTATTGCTCCGTTTCGGAGCATTGTCCGAATCTCATGCCGGAGTTGATGCAGATGGTTGGCTCTCTGGTGCATCGGTGGCGTACAAGGGGGCGCTTGAAGAAACTCTAGGGTGTGACCGAATTGAACTATTTTGAGGACCCTTCTGTCTGTTGTTATTTTCCGCCAATTGTAAAGGTAGTGAGCAATCTTTCCACCCAGGGGAGCATCTGACAGAGCCGGAAGATGGAGGTTATCATTGTCGACGGGTGTTGTCCTTTCTCCGGCCACCACGTCCTCTTGGAGTTGATTTTGTATATCCTCCTGACTGACGCTGGCTGTATTGTTGACGGTAAGGCTGCGATGAGGACTGATAAGAAGAAGAATATCTCCCCTGTTGATATCCTCCTCTATACGAGGACTGTCCTCTACCCCTGGAGCCACGAAAAGGGTTTTTTCTGTATTGCAGTGTTCCCAGAGCCTTTGCCGCATCAGTATCCTTCTTGATACTCTCTAGAGTATCATCAAAAGGTTTCCCAAATAACTCTTCTTCATTGAAATGGAGGTCTAAAATCTTGTTTTGCACCTCCGGCCTGAACGCTGTTGCTCGCAGCCATCCTTGCCTGCGCAGGACCGCAGCTCCTCCCAAGGATCTAAATGCTGTGGTAGCTATATCCATAGCGCAGTCTATGACTTCAGCCGAAGTCCTCTCTCCTTCCATGAGAATTTTCTTCACCTCCTGCTTCTCTGGTTCCGGCACCAGGTTAACGTATGGAGACAGGTCACACCACATCTGCCTGTCATACTTTCCCAAGATAGCGAGGGCATTAGCAGCTCTCACAAGCAGAGCCGACATTAATGAAAACCGTTTTCCCGCATTATCTAACCTTCTGCCCTCTTTGTCTGGCGGTGTTGCAATCGGAGCAGATATGTTACTGGATATCTGTTGTGCCGCCTGAGTGATAACAGAATCCGGTTTGGGATGACCCAAAAGGCAAGATGGAGCATCAACAGGCGCCTTATATTTTTTATCCAGTCTGGCCAGAACCGGCGTTTCCATGACCTTTAATCCTTCCTTCCAAATATGAGATACTATAGGCAGGGATCGTACAGATTTTCAATAGGAGTCTTTGAAGTCGTATAAAAAACATTCCGTTTTCTCTTCTGTCATGGTCAGTGCAAATCTCTTAGTGGCTCTTTCCATCAAATTATGAAATCCACCAATGTCCTCCGGAGGAGAATCTACTGGTCTCTGCGGAGGAGTTGAAGGTGATGGGGCGATATAGTCATGCCATTCTGCACTTGTGTCCGCAATCTCCCCATCCTCATGATCGTCATCCGAGGTATTGTGGTGTGTCGTCGGCGGTGAAGACCCAGCAGTAGGTTCCGGCACAATCTCTCTCCTACGAACCGGTGTCCCTGGAATCGATCGTGGACGTGGAGTAGTCTCTGGGGCTTGTTGAGCGACTGGAGTCGCTGGGTATCAACGCCGCCGTTGACACATTCGTCGACGTCCTCCGTCGACGATATCGCCGTCGACGGTGAAGTCGTCGACGCTGTTTTCTCACCAGCCTTAACATTATCCTTCTTCGTCGACGACGGAGGTGTTTTTGTCGTAGTCGATGGTCTCTTTTTTGTCGACGGTCCCGTCGACGGAGCTGAAACAGTACCCTTCTCCTCAGAAGGCGTAGAAGAAGACCGTTTGATGGTAATCTTGATCTTCTGAGGTGACTGTGGTGGATTTTCCTCCTTTCACCTCACCAGCAGAACCCTTCTTCCCCTTAGTTGAGACTGAAGGGGATTTTGAGGGACTGCGCCCTGAAGACCCTGGAGTGGTCTTTTTTGGGGCCTTCTCAGGTCTTTCCCCTGAGGAATGTGTCTGAGGAGATCTACTACTCTTCTGAGATCTCTTAGACGCCACAGATTCCTCCTCACTCTCACTTGAGAGGACTTTCTTCCTGGCTTTGACCTTCTGAAGCCAGATCAGCAGCCTTCCCTCACGATCTCTCAAGGTCGTATTTGAAAAGGTACGACATACCTTACAATCTGCAGCCTTATGGTCTGGATAGAGACAGTAGATGCAGTCCTTGTGAGGGTCATCTGTATAAAGCCTCTTCTTAGAGCAGGTGGAACAAGCTCTAAATAATCCTTTTTTCTCCTTCTCAGACATGGTAGATAAAAAACCTCAAATCTAAGTCAAAATACTGTAGAAGTAAAGAATTTGAGCAGAGCTCAAAGGAGACTCCCTAGCACAACGTGCGGTAGAAAAATCTGAGGGGCAGAAGGTTCTCTCAGGAGTGTTCTAGAGGGTGAGGAGCTCTGATTGGTTCAGGGAAATGTTTGGGCCTTTTTTACATAACAAAAGCTATGGGTTGCAAAAGGGAAATGGGCCTAGGCCTCTTTTCAGTTTGCTATACTACTAAGCACTGCTTTTTTATATACCGGAGACTCCAGTCTCGACGACGGGGAATGATTCAGGCATGTGAATCTATGAAAGTTCCAATACTGGAGTAAGGTAGCTTTGTTTCGTCCACAGGCTAATGGACTTGTGGAAAGGGTAAATCGCATTGTGATGGAATGTATTCAACTTTCCTTACCAAATGGGTTAACATGGAAAGATGAGTTACGGAGGATGATGTGGGGGCACAGGATTACACCTCATTCGGTGACTGGTGTTTCTCCTTTTATTGCTTTGAAGGGGAGAGAGACGGTACTAAGGAGTCTCCTATGTGGTTACAAGAGAAGAATCAGGTTTGGGTTGATAGAGAAAAGATGAGGTCAAGAGTTTTAGATTGTCAGTGGCGTAATAAGATAAGTTTTGATAGTAGAAAATGTGCAAAGGAGTTGGTGTTTGAGGAAGGGAGTGGGTGGTGATAAGAGGATTTGGTTTTGTGAAGAAAGGAGAGAGCAAGTTTTCACAGTCGCATAAAGTAATTTCAGTCATGGGCTCTGTAGCTCAATTGGATGACGGCAAGAAGTGGAGTTTTGGGGATTTGTTTAAAGTATCTCATTTATGAATTTTATTACTCAGTTTATTGTTTTCTTTTAAATATTGTCGAATTGTTTCATCAATTCATATGTCTTATATGTTGCATATTTTCTTAAGTGTTTATTTTTCCTTTTGGGTTTGATAGGGGGGGAAGATGTGTGGTAATAGCTGGAATAGTATGATGTAACTGATGCGGTGGAACTGCATCACAGCTAAGATTCGAAGAATTAACCAGTATTGTATTGTATTGCTGAAGGTTGCTGTATGAAGATTACCTCCAAATAAATCTACTTTAAAACCCTATTTGGAGCTGTCTGGATTACTACAAAGTATTTGATCATTTCATGTATATTTCTTTCATTTCATGACCCATAACATTTGAGCCTTCTTTTTAATATATTGTATTAACAACATTTTGTGTTTTAAAATTCAATCATGGTACTTTGGGTCGAGCATCACTACCTGCTAGATATGGTCTAATAATTTAATTGCCCAATATGTTGCCTAGGGATTTTTTCATATTCACAATTCCAAGTGATACTCTGTCGATGTGCTGCAAAAGATGTGCTTATTTAGTTGCTCTTCATTCGGTAACCAGTCATTTGTGTTATGTAAGCATTTATTCATCTCTCCAATTCAACTCGTTTTGCCGAATGCTCAAACCAGCACATCAGTGGTAAAATAAACGAATGACACAATAAAAAGTGACAGATGTCAGGTTTAATAAACAAAATGTTACTCCTTCAAGGATAATAAAATCTTTTAGATTACTCAGTGCTTGAAGGAGAAATCGCATTTGTTCTTCTTGAAAAAAAGTGTTCAGTCACACCCACCCGTACAAATCTGTCTAATCAACTTCAACTTGAAAACAACAATACAAATGGCGTGCCATTTCAGAGTCCCCTAGCACTGTACACCTAACAGAATCTTTGCTTCTAACACTGTAACATCATTACAGGAAGGCAAATGGAAGTCACCACGTGATAACTTGAGCTGAATTTAAATTGTGGGACTGTTTGTGCAGTTTAATTACAGTTTCCAAGTTGTAGACCATAACACAAATAAATGCAAGGCAAGAAACAAATTAGAATTTTGCAAAAACGATTTAACAGTGGTATGAAATCTACTCAGTATAACAGCAAACAAACAATTTCAGATGAAGGATGGTATCTGCTGTGACCCATGATTGACACATCATGTGTCTTAAAAGAGACGCGCTCTGTGGTGTAAAATATATAATGCTGTATGCCATCAGTTTATGTTTTATACATTCTGTCAATGGAGAGGAAACTACGATGCATCCATGTCACAGAGAACCTGTAAGGCCACAGAATGATCAATCCACCTGTGCCATGTGGGTAAACCACTGGTTACAGCCACCTATGGCCAGTGATCTGTACTGACACGGGTTGCCTGTTAATCTGGTTACAGCCACCAATGGCCAGTGATCTGTACTGACACAATTTGCTTGCTAATCTGTGCTAAAATTGAGATCAGTGCCTCAAGCTTCACACTACACCAAAAATTCAAAAGGACAGAAATGAAACATGAGCAAGAACATCAATAAATAATAAATAAGTTGCACAATTGAGTGGCATTTTAAAAACAAATTCGATGAGACAGAGCACACGTCCCAGAGACTCAAATGCTGTTGTCTTTTCCCTCAGTATAAAAAAAGACTTTTTCAAGTATAAAAAAATAAGTTAATAGACAAAAAAAGAGTTTCTTGAGGGCAAGTGATGCTAGGCTGGAAGCTTTTTTTCTTGAGACCATGAAAAAGACATATGCATACAATAGAAATTAGTCTCTGAAATGGTTCGTTAAAGGCTTGTATGACATGAAAAAGTGTAGAACACAACATGACTATATATATGCTAGAGCAGCAGCCGATGGCCTTCTCTTCTCAAGTGCGTCCTGGAAAGACTCTGCTCCAACCTGTTAATACAACAACAACAATCACCCATCAAGCGGAGGCAACATTTTCCAGTGTCGAAACCCACTAAATGCAACTTCGAAATAAAATCCCAAAAGTGTACAGGTTTAACTAGATCGATGGAAGCATGATTTAAGTAGCGAATAGATTGGGGTTCTTGGCCAGCCAAAGCCAGCTGCATTGGCCATACTGCATGTCCATCCTGTTCTGTGCAGCTGAATTTCTGCATGCAAATTCTAGACTTTCACAAACTGAAAGTCCCCATCGAATACTACGTTCAACTAGATGGCTAAGAATCAGCAAACACATAATGAATAAAAGCCATAAATCGAAACTATTTTGCTGTAGCTGGGGCACAGATTTAGTCATCATCTGGAGTTTCGTGATATATGAAACCCAGCAAGTGTGAGCATTTTTTATAATATGGTAGATAGATATAACTTTCATCATTTTATTCCTGTGTAGTGTTGATACATTCCTCTCTTCTTCTCCAAGGCCATCATCAGACGCTCACAATAATATGAGAACCTTGATGTGTATTTTCAGAACCGCAACTCCTTGACTACGTAAATGGGTATTAGCAACGTTTTGCTGGGAGTGGCAGGGTAAAAAGCACAGATGCACATTTAAAAGCATAATCAATATTTTCCACCGTCTGTTCGTATCCACACTCCATAATCCATTGGCTTATTCTTTGGTGGATAAAGGGGAAAAATGAAAAGCAAGCTGCTGCTTCAGTAGCCTGTTCGAAGTCCTCTACAAAAGGGATACTCCGCAAGGCAGTTGAATTCTTGAACATTCACAAGGTTGTTTTTCTTTGCTCTATAGCTTAGATCGTTTTTATTTATTAATTTGTAAAAAGGAGTAGCAAAAAATATGCTGTAGGGGAAATTTTCACTTCGATCCCTTCACAGGCGTTTTCCAAGAAAACATTCTTCCATTTACCTGCCTTTTCATTCATATTTCTGTATGACCCTCACAGCGCGAGCCATTCCCAGATGGTCATATGCAAGCTTGATCGGCCACTAGAGGAAATTACTGCAAGGCTCCAGGTTGCTTCAAACCCCATTGCTTAGAAGTAGGGCCGCAGACAAAAAGCAACAGATCCCATAACTTTAGATTCGAGTGGGATCCGCCTGGCTAAGAGATGATTAACACATGTAATAGTGCTGCAAACTCAGGACCAGTTCAAGTTGAAGCCCTTGGTAAGCATGACAGACTCCAAGTCCTTGTCTTCCTCCTTTTCTTGAAGACGTTGTTCCTCCAGCAGTGCCACCAGAGCATCTCTTTGTTCCACCACGTCCAGCATTTCGTTCAGGATCTTCTTCTCCTCAGTTAGCTCTTTCTCTGTCTTCAGGTGGTCTGTGAAGAGAAACATAGGATAAGTACAAATTCGAGGTATCAAAGACATGGAAAAATGAATGTGTAGCTAAACGTATTTATTTATAAAGTGCGTACGAGGCTAAGGAGAACAGAGCTCAAAGAGCACAGTGCACCGCTCAGGCAAAACCTGAACAACAAAAAGGTCAAGAACATGTGCAGGGTTCAACAATCCTAGGTCATGACTATTTACACAGATGAACAGAATTCCAGACTATGGGTGATAAGCCAAAGTAAGACTGGGTACTTTTTCTTGTGTAAACAAGAGTTTCACACAAAACAGTATCGGAACTGTGTTGCTGACAAGAACCTCCTCAAATCGTCAAATACTTTGGTCAATAGAGAGGGTTAAGAGTGTAGGAGTATTAGACCTGGCACCATTGGCGTGGGTCTCCCTTCCATTTTTGCTGTTGCCTCATGTGTTTTTGCTGGTATTAGATACTTTGGGCACTGTGCCACTGCTATCCAGTTCAAGTGCTCCCTATTGTAAATTGATGTATTAATCAGTGGTTCCATGTTTGGCTATTTGGTTTACTTGTCAGACCCTAGTCTAGTGCACTGAGTGTGCCCAGGGCGTGTAAAGCCAAATGCTTCTGGTGGGACTGCAGCACTGGTTGTGCCACCCACAAAAGCAGCCTTGTAACATGTGTCTAAGGTCTGCCATGGCAGAGCCTGCGTGCAGTCTGGTACTGTCATGCTGACTGGGCAAGTGCACCCATTTCCCAGTCCCTAAACCTTCCCTTTTCTTCATATCAGTCACTCTTATGGTAGGCCCAAGGGCAGGGTGCATTGTAAGCATAAGGTAGGACAAGCCCTAGTGTGTGTGGCATGTCCTAATAGTGAATTACAGCCATTTTCGTTTTTCACTATTGCAATGCTACGTGTTCTCCATAGGCCAGAATGGGCTGTTAGAGTTATTACATTTTATAATCCTAACTGTCTCAGAGAGCATGGTAGAAATTCGAGTTTAGAATGCCTGAACTCAGAATAATAAAATACATATTTTAGTGAAGCTTATTTTAATATTCTGTGTTTGCAAATACTACTTTTAGAAAGTAGGTATTTGCTAGTCTAACCATTCAAACTTGCCTCTGCTAGGTTGCGTATTCCTATGTCTGTTTTTGTGAGTGACAGGGCTGGGGAATTCCAGGAGACCGGCTCAGTCACCCAGTGGTGAATAGAGAGATCTGCATCTAGATGGGAGGGAGGAGTTGCACCTGAACCTTGAATAGGGCTGTGCCTGCCTTCCACAATGCTGGCTCCACCCCCTGGGGAGCGGCTGATGTCTCTGCCGTGAACACTGAAAGAAGAGAAGGAGTCCTGTAAACAAAGTGCTCCAGGACTGTACTTGCCTTCCACAATGCTGGCTCCACCTCCTGTGGGGCGTCTGATGTGCATGCCCTGCACTGTGAAAGGAAAGGAGAAGTCTGGTAAACAGAGTGCTTCAGAACTGGTTTGGACTGGGCAAAGGTCCCTCTCCCCTCAGAGAACAAAGGATTTTGGGGTATACATATTGGGACCTTGATCCCATCAAATTAGATCACTTTGGACTACAAGAAGAAACCTTTACTGAGGAGAGGAACCTGAAGAAACTGAGGAGAGACTATTCCCAAGCTGAAGTGCTTCTTGGGGGATTGGCCTGCAGTGGTTGCCTTACTGCCAAAGGAAGGAGACAGGAACTTTGTGTACTTTGCTTTCAACTTGTGAAGGATCTCCAAAGGCTTGGAAAAGAGCTTGCCTCCTGCTGAAGTCTCAGGAACGATAGACTTCACCCCCCAGCTCCCCAGAGTTCTTGTGGAAGTGCCTGCTGCTGGACTGCGTGTCGCGAGGAGCTGGAAGCACGACTCAATGAGAAGAAGCGTGTCGCCGTCGCTGTGCCTGCCGTCGCAACTCCGAAGGAGGGTGTCGCCGCTGGAACTGTCGCTCTGCACCGCATCGGAGAGAAGCGTGCCGCAACGAATCGAAAGCATGTCGCCGTCGCTGCTGCTGCCGTCGCAACTCCGAAGGAGGGTGTCGCCGCTGTAGTTGTCGCACTGCACCGCATCAGGAGAAGAATCTCGCAACGAAGTCGGAGCTAGTCGCCTTGCCTGCCGTCGAAACTCCGAAGGAGGGCGTCGCCGCTGGAACTGTCGCATTGCACCGCATCGACCAAGAGCACCTCACATCCCCGAGAAGCGCGCCGCCGTTGGAGCTGCGCCCGTCGCATCTTGGATGTCGCCGCTGTAGTTATCGCATTGAGCGGAAGCTTCACGCATCGTGGGAGAAGAGCGTCGCCGCTGGAGCTGTTGTTGTCGCATAGTAAGGGTGTCGCCGCTGCAGTCCACGCATCGAACCGAGAACTTCTCGCATCCCCAACAAGCGTGCCGCATCTGGAAGATCTTCACGTGTTTATTTCTTTGCATCTGAACTTTGCCGCATTTCCCATCACTGCGACATTGCTTGTCATGGAAGCGCAATGCAACTTAAGGTACATTGACGCAGTGTCGCATCTAAGAACTGAAAGCTTAAATCTACCATCTTAAAGTAATCATAGTGTGTATTTTTGTCGTTTATGGCCTTGTGGTAACTGTATATAAAGTCTACTTGTTTTTTATATAAAACCTGTGTGGTGTCCATTTGTAGTGTTGTCACTGGGTTACTGTATGTGGCACAACTGCTTAACTTACAACGCCTCTGAAGTAAGCCTTGACTGCTCGCGCCACGCAACCTAGAGGGTGAGCAGGGGTTATTTTAGGAGTGTAATCCCCTTGTTGTGACTAGAGGAGAGGGTCTCTATTTGTCACAAGTACCTACCTGTGCCAACTAGAGACCCCCAAACCTAACAAGGAGTTTGCATACTAAAATAAAGCAGAAGGGCATGCACTACCATTGGGGTGAACAACATAAAATGAAATCAAACTGTGGTTAGTATTATACCAAAAGTTGTGCAACTAGGCCTTGCTCTTATTGTTTTTTCTTGTCATACCTATCAGAGAACAAATACTTTTACAAAGAGAACCCTTTAATAACCTAGAACAGAGGTTTTTTTTAAACTTTGTTTTTCCTTTTTTAATTCATACAATTTCATAGTCACCATTACACCGATTACAGTGGTAATCAGCAGAACCAGGCAATGAATTCACAATACCAGTACAATCTCTACGGCTGCACATAGCATTACGTGAAGTGCTTTATCAACATTATACATTACGTCATATACATCATAGTTTACTAAGCAGGGAGAGCTCACCATTCATGCATAGTAATTTAAGTCCGCGTCTGTGTACAAATGGTGCTGTTTAACAGTATTACACATCTGACTGCCCACACCTTCCCCTTCCGAAAGGGTGAACCTCGTCAACTGATGCTGGCCCTGCCATGCCCTTCCTTCATCTCCACCTCAGCTGCTTGGCGTGCAAGGTATGCCTGGTATGGGCCCCAAATATGTTTGGGTCTACAACGTATAGGTATGGTATCAGAGCGTTAAAGTTGTCTGACTGTATGATCCAATAGGACAAATGAGTACACCATTCTGTAACTGTGGGCGTCAGGCCTGACATCCATCGCATGGCTATTCTCCGTTTTGCTATTAATATACCCAATGCTATTAGCGTGTGTGTTCCCTTTGGCAAATCCCGGACATATCCCAACAGGGCTACTAAAGGGGTTTCGGGGACTGTCACCTCAGCCATTTCCTGTAGCGCAGCAAACACCGCCATCCAAAATCTATGAATCCCAAGGCAGTACCAAGTAAGATGCATGAAGTTTGCCCCAGCTGCACCGCACCTTATACATTTATCATCTTCTCTCAACCCATATCTATGTAAATGGGACGGGCGTGGTATACTCTTTGCAAACACTTGTAATGTATTAATCGGTGTCTGGCATTTTGTGAGATGAATTTAGTGCCTGCACAGCAATATAGCAGCTATTCCTCCGTAATATCCATCCATATCCAGTTCAGCATGCCATTCCTGCAGTGCCTTCATATTTAGGCAGCTGCAGGGTTTGAGCTAGCAATAGATACGTTAAAGGAGTGTATTCACATGGCTCCTGCATGTCTTCCCCACGAATCGCTCGTAATGCCAGCCTAGCTCGATGATAGTGGAACCTTGTAAGCATTGCAGCCTCTGATGGTTGTATTTACAGTTGATCCCACTGCCTGACCACCCCCTCTATGAAGTAAACACCCACAGTTCTAATATCCACAGTGTGCATAGCGCGGACAAATGACTTCTCCTGACCCTTTCTTTTTCTCTTTGTCAATATACCCATATTATTGCCAAAATCAATCGTTCTCATTCCAAGATCTCATTTGATCAGGCTCGCCTGGGCTGAAAAGCAACCGAGCGTGCAGTGGGAAACGCTGACCAGAACATACTCCGCAGGGGCCCATTATGTAGCAAAACCGAAGCTGCTTCATATGGATTAGACTATCTAAGGAGGAAGGAGGAATTACTTATACAACACTAACATGTGGGGGTGGGGAAAGGTGGGAGGTGATTCTCGAAAATTTGCCAACTCCTCCTTGTGCTGCTACAAAACTCGCAAGAGGTAAATTTCTGATAACTCGATGCAAACACATGCTTAATAAATGTAAGTCAAGTCTTATCAGTGTCATAGGTAATATTGTTACCTGGAAGAGGTTATTTCTCATGTCTATGAGTGATACTTAAAAGGTGTGCGAGGAAGAACATTATGTAGAGGAAGGGTTCTTAAACCGGTTTTACTTAGGAACCCAGTGAGATTGTTAAAAGGCTGGGATAGGATTTGACTGGGAGCCACAACAATCGATTGTAAGACACATAACTAAATGAAGTTAACAATATGTTGATTTGTATATTACACTAATCACCAGAAAGGGTATCCAGACACTGGGGCAAGATGTGCGGGCCTATGGTGCATCTATATAAAGAGCCATGTCTTCAGCTTCTTACAGAACTCAAGAGAGAAGTAGACTGATGTGTTGACAGAGGTCCTTCCATGTCCAGGGTGCCATGTATGAGAATGAGTGACTTCCAGTTTTGCTTCTGTGGATGCAGGGAGTATGTGTGAGTGAGGTAGAGCTTAGATGTCTGGTGGGTTGGTGAAAGTGCATGCAGATGATCAGGTATTCTGGTCGTATGCTGTATAGGGCTTTGTATGTGTGCATGAGAAGTTTGAATTGGCTGCGCTTGTGAATGGGGATGGGGCGGTGAAGCTTCCTGATGTGAGGTGTGATGTGTGTGCAGCGTGGGAGGTGAAGTATGCGTCTTGAGGCTGCGTTATGGATGGTCTGTAGTCTGTGTAGGAGTTGTTTGGTGAATCCGGCGTAGAGTGTTCCCGTAGTCCAGTCTGCTGGTAACGAGTGCTTGCATCACGGTCTGTCTGGTGTTCTGAGGCAACCACTTGAATCCCATGGGGAGGTCTTGTTTCCTAAGACCAGTACTTCCGTTTTGTCAGAGTTGAGCTCCAGGCAGTTGGTTCGCATCCAGTCTGATACCATGGTCATGCAGTTGGTGAAATTGGTTCTGCTGATGTTTGTCTTGTCCATCAGAGAGGGGATGAATTGGGGTCACTGGCGTACGAAAGGATGGTGATGGCATGATGTTGGCGATCGATGTCATGTTTATGTTGAAAAGAGTGGGGTTGAGGGATGATCCCTGTAGGACACAGCATACGAGTTCACAGCACTGTCAAAACATGGGTTTATGCAAAGCAATAAGGAGTCACTTTAATAATACACCTGCGAAACTCTGCTCTAGATACAATATAGGACCTTCCTTTCACTTATTCTCTATCGTGCAATATTTCTGTCAGTGTTCATCTTGTTTGAGAATTCCTCGCGCCCTACCTAACCAACGTCAACATTTCTTTGGAAGTTTTTCCTAAAGGTGAAAATTTAAAGTCTATTTTGAATTATTTGAGATCCATTATCCAATGACAGACAAACCTGAAATCTAATGTAACTAAAAATCAGTTGGTGTGGAAACTGAGTGACAAGGAGCTTGGGTTTATTAAAGAATACAATCAGAGAAGAGTAAAAATTATTAGAATTTGGAAAGATGTGAAGAGGAGTGATGTGTATGGTGCGTGAAAATCCTGGAAACTGTAAACCAATAGAAATGATGTGAACAGAATTATTTTTAACACCTCATTTTAACCTCCCTCGAAACTGGATGGGAAGCTGCTATCTTGCCTTAGCCTTTCCTTGCTGATGAAATCAGAAAAAGAGATATGAAACTCGAGAGTGAACCATTATTTTGGAAAAATTGTATTGGATGTGCTTGGTGCTATGATACCTTCTGCTGGTGTGACTTTAAATGATGTGAAAATCAGGTAGCTGTCTACATTAGTGGATCATTCGGCTTCTATCACTGCTTTTGCAATAACACGAATTAACAAGGAGATAATGGCAATGCCTGCGATCATCATGCAAAATCGTCTTGCCTTGGATATTTTGCTTGTGTAAGAGGGCGGAGTCTATCGTGTGGTGAGGTTTCAACAGCATTGTACCTTCATTCCTGATAATTATAAGCTTATTAAATGATTTGATAGATAATCTAGCTTTTTACATTTCCCCCGTTGTTCCTGCTATGGCATTGCTCCGTGTTGGTTGGTTGGTTTTAGTCCAATCAGAGGTGAGCCCGGGAGGAGCCGGTTGAGCCCCCCGGGTATTTCATGCAGGCTGCAGTGCGGACGCATGCAGCAGGCACGCTGAAGGTGCGCCAAAGGCAAGCCCATCTGCGCCTGGACATCGCAAGGAGCCAGGCACTCTGATTCTTTAAATGCCAACATGTTAGTTTATTCTCAAGAGGAGCTCTTCTCCTTTAGAACTCGCTCTACTCTTGTAATGAGCATGGCTGGGTCCCAGTGGGGCGATCTTCCACTGTAAACAGTGTGATTTTAAGACAAGTGAGGTTGGCTCTACTACAGAGCTTCCTCCCTATACCTTAAAGTACAAATTCCTTAGTTTAAATTGTCGCTCTTTGGTAAAACACTGCGTTGAAGTTTTCGACCTGAAACCAGATGAGACTCCAGATATTCTTTTTTTAACTGAGACCTGGCTTACCCAGGACACTCTAGCTGAACCTGCGTTGGCTTTCCCCCCAGGCTACGCCATGAAGAATCACAACAGAGTGGGCAGTTGGGAGGAGGGCATTGCAGTAATTTTTAAAGAGAGATACTCATGTAGTTTTACATTTGAGACTATTCCGGATTACGAAAACCCTCACTTCAAAATCACACAATAGCAATATTACCTTTTCGGTTCTGCTAATTTATTGTCCTCCTGGTCATTCTAAAGCATTTCGGGAGCCATTGATTAATTTATTTGCCACACTGGCCATTAAAACTGCAAATTATAATATTGTGGGTGATCTCTATCTTCACCTGGATGCTTGTCAGGACAGTAAGATCACGGATTTCTTAGATGATCTTGCAGCAGGCCAGTTGGCGCAATGCTTCCCAAGTGCCACTGATTTAGCAGGGCACCTTCTTGGCCCTTTATTTTGCAATATCTCTTTGCTAAAGGTCCACTCCCCTCTCCCTTAGGTCTATCACTTTATGCTCTGAAGTACGAAACAATTGCCCACTATAATCCTATTTCTAAACGTCCATGGCATAAGCTTGATTCAAATGTTTTTGAGACCTCCTTCAAATTTGGAGTCCCCAACTATTCTCCAGTGTGGAAGTAGCTAACAGCCTTTTTCACGAATGGCTTATTTAATGAGACACTGATCCTAGCAAAAAAAAAACTGCAAGGACCTGGAACCCGCTTGCAGACACTCCCATGACCTGCCTACAAAACAATCGATATTGAATGCCCATTAAGGTATATCATGAATTAATTCGGAAGTCCAGAGCCGAACATTACGCTAATGTCATAAAAAACTGCCGCAACCCCTCCAAAAGGATTCTTCTCTCTCCAGAATGTCCTCAGAAAACCTGCATTGGTAGCAGAGCCAATCATCACTTCTAATATTAAATGTGAAGAACTGGCAAAGTACTTTATTAGAAAAATAGAAATTGTCGACTCTAGCTTTGCCGCCATCCCTAGCAATTCTAGTCCAAAGGCACCTATTAGCCCTCTCCCTCCACTCTTACACTTTTTTCCTTTGCGGTCCTGTGGAGTACTCCATATTCTCTGTGATAAAATCAAATTGGGCTCTCCAGATGATCCCCTCAAGCCCGACCAGTTTGTGATATTTCAAGAGTGTCTTTCACCAGTCTGTCTCGAACTGATAAATCTTTCGCTGACGCTGGTGTCAGTACCTGCCCCATGAAAACATGCTAAAGTGATCCCTCTGTTGAAATAACCTGCTCTGGACGCTTCCAAACCAGAAAATATTTGCCCTATCTCCTTACTACCTTTTTTCGCCAAAAGTATCTAATCCCACATCAACAATATCTTAACTAACTTTGTGGAAACCAATGGAATCCAGGATTCTTCTCAGAATGGTTTTAGACCACAACACAGCACTGAATCCACCTTGTTGGCGGTTACTGAACATTTGTATCGCTCCCTAGATGAAGGCAGTACCTCTGCTCGGATTTTACTTGATCTAAGTACCGTGTTTGATACCGTATGCCATTATATTCTGCTGCAGCACTTACAGGAGTTTGGTATTGGTGGAGTTGTTCTAACCTGGTTTACATAATTTCTCTCCAAGAGATCTTTGCAGGTTGCTTCTTCTCCATATAGCTCTCAGGTTCATACTGTACGTTGTGGAGTTGCCCAAGGATCTGCTTTGAGCCCTACATTATGTCACATTTATATACAACCACTGGTGGTTCACTAGCATCCTATGCCAATGATACTGAGCTTGTGATTTCCTTCTCTAATACCTCAACTCAAAACCTGACTAAATTCCATGATGACATGGTGGCTGTCTCTGAGTGGATGACCGCCACTGCCCTCAGCTGAATGCTAGCGAATCGGAAATTCTTCTCCTGGGAAGAGATATTCAACTATGGGGGACCATTGGTGACTCGCCTCTTTACGGTCACCCTCCCAGCCTAAGGCAGCAGTAAAAAAAAAACCTGGGTGTCTGGGTCGACAAAACTCTGACCTTCGAAGTGCAGGCAAAATCAGTGGTGGGCATGTGTTTTGGACTTCTACGAGGGCTAAAACCCAATGTTTATTCGCATACACGCCAGGTTATTCTCCATTCCACTATACAATCTAGGCTGGACTACTGCAATACTATATATCTAGGCCTTATTAAGACAGTGACTAGAAGACTTCAGCTGTCTAATAAGACAGTGACTAGAAGACTTCAGCTGTCCCAAAATGCAGCGGCGCAGCTACTATTTGCACACCCTAAGTCCTGCTTGGTTTCCAGCTTTATCCACAGGTTGCATTCACTCCCTGTGGTTAAGAGAATTCATTTGTAAGGCTCTAAGCATTGCACATAGAATTCTCACCTCCCGGGCGCCTCCCATTTTATCTAACTTGCTCCACCTGTAAGCCCCCAAGCGGGATCAGCCCTCAGCTGATCTTTATCTGGCATGAGTCCCTCGTATCAGAAGAGCAGGAGGGCACTCTTATCATGTTAAAGCCCCAGCCCTGCGGAAAGCTCTTCCTGTGCCTATCAAGAGGATCCAGAATCATTGGTTGTTCAGAAGGGCGTGAAAACCGGGCTATTCTCGGTCTAAGCCTCGGTCTCCTTTCTTTCTTCAGCTTACGCTCTTTCTGGAACTAGCGGTGGGGCAGCCACGCGCTTTACACTTTTTTTTACATAACATAGATAACAGTACTGATAGTTCAGATGAGACAAACGCTCGAGGAGCATGGGTTGTGGGAGTCAGTTGCTACATAGTTCAGTGAGTGAAAAAATATTTCCAAAAGCTGGTGAGAGATTTGGTAATATATGTGGGAGTGTCCGTTGGACAATCTTAATCCCACAATTTTATTTTTTGTGTCTCATTGGGTTCATTCTCTTGCTAAAATTCTTATAAGTAATTTGTAAATTATGGGTTTAAAAAGGTGTTGTCAGCAACGTCTGCAAGAAAGAGTAAAATAATCGATAAAATTGAGATGAAGAAAATTAAGGCATGTGCTTATGTTGATGTTACGACTTTGAAAGAATCGAGAAGCAAGAAACTGCAGCTGATGCAGATTTTATTTCTATATTGTGATGAATCATTATTAGAGTGTGGAATTGATAAATATATTTCTGATTAATAAAAATGGTTTGCTGAATAACAAATGTTTTGAACCGAAACCGAGAAGGCAGCACTTTACATAATTGTGCTTTCATAGCGTTGGTCAAACTATGCCTAGACTAGGCTCGACTTCATCTTGTAATCATAACCATCCGTGTTTTTGCTTCACCCAGTCTCCCACACAGTATAATTTGCACAAAAGAAATGCTTTATTGATTTTTTTTTCTTGGTGACCTTGAAAGGCCTCCTCTGTGGAAATGTAACTGACTCAAGTTCCTTTCCTGCCTGCTACATCAAGCCTTTTCATAATGAGTTTGCCTTTGCTTTGTACGTAACTAAGTGTGTACTGTCACATCTGATGACATTAATGTTAAAAGAGTGCTCATAGAATATTCATTTAGAGGATGGTGTTGTATTTATTCTGCATTCTAATGTGTTAAACAAGGGTAACAACTTAATAAACTTGTGCTGACAAAGTGATTTTCCACTGTGCATTTTGGTGTAAAAAGGCTCAAAACTAGGGGTGAGGCTTTGTATGGTTTGCTCCTCACCTTTAGAGAGCAGACCCACACCAGTTTGTCTTATGTTCAGGACTTAGAATATTTTGTTAGATATACAGCTGATTGAGGCTTAATCTTTATATTGACAAGCTAACAATAATGTTGCCTTCTGTAATGATTTTGATTCTTTATTAAACCTTCATGGTTTCTAACTTGAATAGTTTTAAGAAGGCTTATTTAATTGATCATGTTGCCTATTTTACTGATGATTTTAATTCTGTTAGGGGCACATTGCCTCATCAATTTGTGAGGTCAACACCGCCCTGGGTCCTGCAAAGACACTTTATTTATTATCTATCAGATTATCAAAGTTAGCATCATCACCTTTTGTTACACCCTTTCTTATAGGTACTCTATTCAACTGCAGATTCCTCACCTTTGGCATATTCCCAGGAGACTGACCGGATCTGTAGATTGTTTTCAGCCATGCAGCTCATGTGCAGGTAGGTGGTGCAGCATGGCTTCATGGGGACTTCACACTGCCACGGAAGTGACAGAACAGAGCCGCATATAAGCTCCATCCCTGCGCACTGATGACAGGTTCTCAATCTTTTTCTTTCCGCACCCTGGTGCATGGAGCACTTTGAATCAATTTCCTGTTACAAATGCTAAAATCGAACTTAGAACTTAGAACCGTATAAGGACGTTCTGAATGGGGAGATCGAAAGGCAGTGAGGAATCTCTGGTTAGCTAAAGAATCCACAGAATGAGTGTTACCAAAGGTAAGCAACTTGCTCTTCTGATGATTACTTCTAACTGTAAATGACTCACTTTTAGAATAGATACCACAGTGATACCTCCTAAAGGTAGAATGTCAGAGGAGTGAACTCAGATTAGGAAGTCTTGCAAGAACAAGCAGGCAAAATGGCCCTTCTGCCGGACCAGACAGTCAAGGCAGTAGTGTTTTGTTAAAATGTGCACCGACGCCCATGCCTCAGATTTGCAGATCACCAGCTGTCATGAACACAGAGACAGGGTCAGTGTAAAGCTCTTCTATTTTTATGATATGCTTGCCTGAAAACTCTTCTCTTTATATAATAAAGTGGCAAGTTTAGACACAGAGGTGTTAGTATCCCGTCTGTCTCCTGACATATTTCGTTGTTTATATTATGGTCGATGCCAGGCTAATGAGCAAGTTTACTTACCTTCGGTAACGATCTCGCTGTGAGAGACATATATTAGTTATAGATTCCTTACCTTAGAATTACTCCCAGGCGTCAGACTGGATCCAGATAAAAAAATTTTAGCAGTACCCCTGCGCGTCTGTAGGTGCATCAGTCGACTCTGCGTTTGTCGTCGTCGTCGTGATTGCCAGGATGACGCGGTATCTACGTCAGCCCTGACGCGCTGACGTCAGTTTTTTACACAGCCTTCCACGCCAGAAGTGCAGAGCCATGCAAGACACTGACCACTGGTGCACAAAACTAGGGCCCTGAAAAGGAGTCCTTACCCTAGAAGTCAGTTCGCAGGTCTGCGAACTAATTTCACACCAGCAAGTCTTGGAGAACAGAACGACCAAAGAAGCTGTCTCTCCGGACTTGGCTGTCCAGGCAGTAGTGTTTTGTGAATGTGTGCAGGGATGCCCACGTGGCTGCCTGGCAGATGTCACTGAGGGGGACTCCACATCCCAATGCAGTAGAGGATGCCATCGCCCTGGTGGAATGAGCACACAGCCCCACGAAGGGTTCTTTCTTTACCAAGGAATAACAGATTTTGATGCAAAGAACGACCCACCGAGAGATGGTCTGTTTTTGCACAGCCCAACATTCTTGGCGCCCACACAGCCAACAAAAAGCTAGTCATCCACCCGGAATTGCTTTGTGCGATCCAGATAGAAGGATAGCACATGTTTTAGATCCAGACGGTGGAGCCTCTCTTCCTCCTTTGAAGGATGTGGGGGCGGAAAGAAGGTGGGCAAAGTGATGGTCGTCCAATGTGGAAAGAGGTAACCACTTTGAGGAGAAAAGAAGGTCTAGTTCCAAGGAAAACCTTGTACGGATGAATAGCAAGGAAAGGAGGCTTAGAAGACAGAGCCTAAAGCTCACTCATTGTGCGAGCAGAGGTGATGGCAACCAGAAAAGCAATTTTTAAGGTCAAGAGTCGGAGAGGCTCGGAAGGAGCACACAGAAGGTAAGTCAAGACCAAATTTAAGTCCCACTGGGGCATTACGAAAGGATTAGGAGGAAAGAGATGAGTAATGCCCTTTAGAAATGTATTTACAACAGAGGATTTGAAAAGAGAAGGCTGATCGAGAATCCGTAGAAAGGCTGAAATGGCCGATAGATAGCCCTTAAGGGTGCCCAGAGCAGAGCCCTGCTGGGCCAAACAAGAAGGAACAAAAGAACTTCAGAAAGAGGGGCAGAAAGGGGATCCACAGCCTTTGCTGTGCACAGTGCCACAAATTTGTTCCATCTACAGGCGTATACTGTTTTAGTAGGGGGACGCCTGGCTGCCAAGATAACATTACAGACTTCGGGAGGAAGGTCGAAGGATGTCAACTGTTGCTGCTCAATCTCCACGCAAGGAGGTGAGGCTGGACAAGTTCGGGTGGAGGACTGTCCCCTCCTGCTGTGACAGAAGATCCCCCTGAAGAGGCAATCTGATCGGAGGATCGATGGCCATGTGCAATTGCTCGGGATACAGACTCTTCGTGCCCAATCCGGAGCCACAAGAATGACTTGGGCCCGGTCGCTCTTGATCTTCTTCAGCACTCTGGGCAGAAGTGGTATAGGCGGAAAGGCATATAGAAGACTGCAACTCCACTCCAACGCGCAGAACTGCTGACATTGCGCGTTCTCTTCGGTGGCGAATAGATGTAACCACGGCTCTCCCCACTGCTGAAAGAGACCTTGCACCACCTCAGAGTGAAGACGCCATTTGTGATCCATCATGCAACTGCTGCTGTATTTGTCCGCCCTGGCATACAGTGAACCTGCAAGGTGATGAACCACCAGAGATATGCCCAAATGAATAAGTTACTTAACTTTGGTAACAATGTTTCTGGTAGAGACATAGTCTAGCCGCAGATTCCTTAACTTAAAATATCCCCCATGCGTCAGACTGGTCTGGAAAACTAAGCGCAGCAGCACATCTGCGCGCCGGGGGGCGGCGCCGTACGGCTTTAACCTGACGTCGTCCATTGACGTGACGTCAGCGGAGCCATATATGCCCCGCCCCAGCGCGTCCACATCAGTTTTCGTCAAAAGACTTTTCCGCATCAGAACACGAAGCCACAACCAAAAAAACGGAAAATATGGGAACAGTGTGCAGAAAAAGAAAAAACAAGGTATGGTGAAAAACCATCATAGAAATACAGTGCCAGGCACTGTATATTGTAAACTAAGGGTGAGGGGGAAAGAACAGAGCACCATTCTGGGAGGGACCCCCGTAATTGTTATGACCAAAACCTCCGCTTGAGGCAGTAGAGGATGCAGAGCATAGGCAGGATTTGAACCCTTGGCCTGTGTGAGCCTGTGTCCCCAGAAGCACAAGACTTACCATTGAACCATAGCTCCTTGGTGAACCAACACAGCAGCCGGCAGAAAGGCTGTGACTTCAATATAAGACAGTGAAGGACAACCAGTCCAGATCCCAGGAGTAAGGACAACTACCATAAGGCTCACCTAAAAGAAGACGTTAAAACTGAATAAGGGACCTACTCAATGTAACATTGCCAGAGACTGTAACCACTGGAGTGCAGGGGAGGCAAGAAACCTCAAGCGGTAGAAGAAAGGATTTAGACTCACAACGGGCAACCCAGGGTAAGGGTTGTAAAGGACACATGAGATAGGGCCTACCGTCCACATACAAGGAAGGGAAGAGCAGAGCCACGAGACAGAATGTAGCATCGTGAGTCGGAGAGAAGAGACGTCACCCTGCAGAGGAGTAAAGCCACCCAAAGGGAAGCCCAACATGAAAAAGTTGTCGCAGGACGGACGGGCGTTAAGGAATCTGTGGCTAGACTATGTCTCTACCAGATACATTGTTACCGAAGGTAGGAAACTTGTTTATCCGATAGAGACGTATAGCCGCAGATTCCTCAACTTAGAATAGATACCAAAGCCATACCCATAGAGGAGGCGGGACTGCGACTAGACCCCCCCTAAGGTCCAAAAGAACCTAACCGTCAATAAATGACCAAAAGAGTGTTGTCAACCAAAGGGTGAAACACAATGGGGACAGGAATGACAGCGCAGCCACCACCAGACCCCTATGCCCTGAGAGAGCGGAAATCAAGGGGAGGCAAGGGCACCACAGCCCATCCAGAATAACACGAAAGCCTCATATGGAGAGGGGATGAGAGAAGGAAAACACCCAGCCAGAAAGCTTGTGCTTAATGGACAAATGCCGAACTTCAAGAGACGACGACCAAGAGCCATGAAGGAGCCACAGGATCCAAGGTGTTGACAAGAAGCCAGAGCTAGCCCCATCCAAACAACTCGAACAGCGGAAATACTGTTAAACCTGCTCCTGTAAAGATACGAAGGAAGCAGGATACTGACCCCTTCCCAGCACCGGTCGACATGGAACAAAAACACACCTAGTAAGAAATTGACATGAAAAGAGACTTCAGCACCTTGCAGGGAATAGAACTGAACCATATGGTGTGAAAGAACCGCAGGATGCAGCAGTCAACAAACCCTACTCAAAGGGCTGGTTAAGAGGTATGGTGGAGAGAACGCACAGTGCCCTCACACGTACCACCGAAGAAGAGTACTGCGGAGACCCTTGCAAATCAGACATGTGGATAACATCAAAAGGATTCCCCTACACAGCCTGAAAGACCCTCTCACACGGCCAGGAAGAATACCAGGAAGCAAGACAGCAGGATCAGCTGAAATGCGCCCCACAGCAAGAAGACAACGGGCCGCACAAGCCACGAGGAAGAACATGGTGCAGAAACAGCCGCAAGAAGATGCTGAAACCCGGCCAAAGCCAGGCACTAGGGTACTCTCAAAAGTACCCACAGTTATACAAAAAGTGGGACTAGTCCAGGCTATAAGCAGTGTCTGCTGTCAGTCCGGATTAGAGAGAACAGTTCCCTCGCAGGACAATTTTTTTTTTTTTGTTTTTTTAGAAGAAAAGACGAGCCGAACAAGGGAGTACTAAGGACCATCACGGGTCCTAGATGCCAGGAAGAGTGGGATTCAAGGAGAAACGTCTCTACGAGTTTGCCATATCAAAGAATGGTAGTGGGACGTCGAGAACCCTGCGCAAAAGCAGCGGGTTGTGAATATAACTATTGGGGAATAAGACAAAAGGCCAATACAACCTACAACAGAGAGACCCACGGCAACTCCTTACTTCGGAGAGCAGCCCAGAAGAGGCTGCACCAACAGCCAGAGGACAAAAGGAAAATGCCAGGCCATGTGGGGTAGATACTACAGAGCATAGCCCTAGACCCGGAGTCTGATCACTACAGACAACCGAGCGATGCAGGGTAGCATGTGAGCCCCAGACGGGTACCCATAATGGAAACTCCAGACGGAGTAACTCGGGGCGCAATTCCTCCGGAAGAGAAGGAAGAAGGTTAGCCACAGAGTCCCAGAGTGCAGAGGACGTCTGTGCAAACACGCATGTAGTGTTTAAAGCGTGAATGGCCGCGCTAGAAGAAGCAAAAAGCTGTCTCCCACATGTATCCAGCCACCTGGATTCCCAGGTGGGAGAAAACAAGGGCAAAGTGGAGGAGTCCTGCAACCCAAAAGCAGCCTGAAGCACCATGCCCTGAGCAGTAGGGTGGAGGGATAGACAAAGTGGATTACCAGGGGCGGGGCAGTGTCTACCAGTAATAGCCCGATCAACGGGGCCCCGGAAGAGGGCCGTGCCCATGCGCCATGCAGTATCTCTAATAAAGCGCCCCGAGGGGTTGCAAGGGCTCCACGGTAATGGACTTAAGATGAAGCAAATCCATTAAGGGATCAGGAATGAGGGGCACCACAGGAGGCTGAAAGCCGAGGATAGCAGCTGCCCAGTTGATAGTCCGCACATAAGTAGCCCCTAGCTCAGTAGTCACCCTAGGAGGGGACAAGAGGCCATCCGTAGGAGACGGTTGGAGACTAATCCTCCCAGTTGCCATAGAGAGCGGGCTGGGGAACGACCCGAAGGCCATGCCACACTAGGGACCTGCACCAGTTGCTACCGACCAGGGGAAGCAGCAGCATCAAAAAGTGCTGTAGCGGAGACCGGTGTCACCCGACCCCGCTCAGACAGAAGCAAGGAATCCGTAGGAAGGTCAGCCCCATTCGTGGACGCTGGTGTCTATGAATGATGGACGCCGGCGTCGACAGCGGCATCGGTGGGTGCTGTGTCGGAGTTGACCGGACGGCAACGGCCTCCACTGGGGATGCAACCTGGGCGTCGACCGACGTCAGCTGAAGCGTTACCCCAGACGTGGGCTCAGGCTTAAAGCTGAGTGTGGGCCTGTCGAACATGGGGCCCAGCCTCAATAGCTTGGCATCGAACCCGGCATCGCCGACGCCTCGTCCGCCATCCGCACAGGGAGAGCGGCGACAAGAAGCTGGGCCTGGCAGCTGCGCGGTCAACAGCTTCATAAGGCGTTCCCGAAGGGACTTCAGTTTCATCTGCTGAAAGACGCTGCATTGCTTGGAATCATGGTGCACACCAAGGCACCACATGCAAATAAGGTGCGGGTCAGTGCTGGACATCTGACTCGCACAGGCCTCACAGGCTTTGAACCCAGAGGGCACTGCACACTGTTCCGGTATGACACCAACGGTGTCGAGAACGCCCGAAGTAGGCCAGGAACTGCTGGTTTCCAGGATCCACGTCGTGACGCAGAAAAGAAGAAAACTGATGTCGGCGCGCCAGGGCATATATGGCTCCTCTGACCATGTTCATGGTCCCATGCCCCCCTGCCGCGCATAGGCTGAGCAGCTTGCGCAGAATTGTGGCTCTGGACGGAAAGTAATGGAGCGAAAAGCAGACTGCACGGGCGAGAGGTGGACGCGAGGCCCAAGGATCTGGATGTAGCCTTAGAATCCTTAAAGCGTGTTGGTAGAGGAAAACTGGATCGCCGGTGGCCGGGCAGTGGCGTAAGGCAATCATCCTATCCACAGGACCACCTGTGCTGGGCTTGGACCAGGTGCCCAGAAGGATGTCAGTGAGGGCCTCATTGAATGGCAGCAAGGGCTCCAAAGAGAACGCTGGCTGTTGAAGCACCTCAGTCAGAAGGTTGGTCCTGACTGCCACAGGAGGAAGCTCTCAGCCGCTCTACGCAACACCACTGTGTATCAGGCTCCCTCCGCCATAGCCACGGTGGGGGAAGAAAGCTTACCAAGATCTAGTGAGGTGTCCAGACCACTGGCATCACCCAGCTCCTCTCACCGGCTGTGGACACAACCCGCCTCAGAGAGGTTTCAGCGCCAGAGGAGGTGTCGTAAGGTCAACCAATGCCGATACGGATCCAGGCTTGAATCTCTGGGGCCCTGTGGCGATTGGGCCACCGGGTACGAAGGCCTAGAACCCTCAGCCGAGTCTGCGGGGGCCGAAAGCACGCTGGTGGAGTTGGGCTGCCCAAAGATCGAAGGAAGGGCTTCTTAAAAACTACGAAGTTGGGCAGGGGTCTCTCCGGCTGTCGGAAAAGGAGGAAAGCTCTGAGCGGAGCCGCAGAACGACTACAATCCGCATTTCGTGTCGGCCGATGGACAGGGAGAACGCGAAGAGGGACGGTGCTTCTTCGCCTTCTTTTTGTGCTTCGACTTACCTGAAGACTTGGAAGAGGAGTGGTGGTGATGGCTACACGACCTCCCTCTCTACCGGGACCTCGAGCGACGCGGCGCAGACTGCCGGGCCTCCAGAAGCTTTTGGAACCTCTCCCGCAAAGACTTCAGGTTCATGGCCCAACAGTCTGAGCACGACTTCGGGCCGTGGTCGCGCTCCAGACACCAGAGGCACACGAGATGAGGGTCTGTAATCGACATCAATGTGTGACAGGCGTCACAAGCCTTGAAGCCGGTCTGACTTGACAGCTCTACGTGCACCAGGAGTCAACACGCCTAAAAAAGAAGTCGACAAAAGTTGAAAAAGTTAGTCAAAAAAGTGACTACGGGTACCGCTCTCTCAGGAACTGCGCTGGCTGATGCAGAAAAAGAAAACTGACGTCAGCGCGGCGAGGGCGGCATCTAAGTAGATAGCGCAACGTTATCCTGGTGATCATGACGCCGACGACGAACGTGGAGTCGACCAACGTCACCTACTGACGAGCAGGGGTACTGCTCCGAATTTTTTTTTCCGGATCTAGTCTGAGGCCTGGGAGTAATTCTAAGGCAAGGAATCTATAACTAATAGTCTCTTTCAGATATAGACATTCACAGTGGAGGCTAAAATGTCCACATGTGAATTGAGATGACACATTTATCACCATACTTGTTTTGTCTTGTTGACACTTTAATGATGCAAAACGTATAAATTTGGAACAAACATTGGCGATCAAGTACTATAAAACCCCTGAATTTGGCAGAGAAGTTTTGCGACCGAATTATCAGGCAAGAAGTCATGCTGGTTTGACGCAAACCAATCTAAATCAGGGGCTGCTCCAGGGCTCCGATATTGATGTAGAGCAGTGGCATCCAGCCCAGCTGGAGATAGAGAGAAGTTAAATAGCTATTTCTCGCTAAGAAATGTATGCTGTGTGATCCATCTAGAGAAAGTAAATTTAAATGCTATTTCAACTATATTTTCGCATAGGGCTTAGAAGTAGCAATAGGATTTTAGGATGCTAGGAATGTACTTACCATTTTAGGACTGATCATACGGTGTTTGATGGCTATGTCATGTATTACTGCGCTTATTTTCTCATACATATTGTTACCGTTAATATTTTATGTACTAGACTTGGGTTTTAGAAATAAACATTTTAAAGTTTTATCCTGTTTTTCTTAGTGCTATTTTGAGTGTGTTATTCATTAATAAAAGAGGGTTGGAGGGACTAATTGTGACCACAAAGAATAGCATCCTCACAGTATTGCTTAGTGGGCTGTGTATGGGTCACAGTCCAACTGGATTTGTAATTTGGGTTGGTGCATTGAACTAAGTCCCTGCACCAGAGGGTTAGAAATATGACCCCTGCACCTCTGGGGCACGTGCAGTCATAGCCGCTTGGCCCTGGTGGAATGAGGCTACATGCCTCAGGAGGCTCATTCGTGGCCAGCAATAGCATATTTGAATGCATATGTATTTTCACCTGGATTACCCACTGCACTGGATTGCGTTCTTGGTGTTTCATCAGGAAGCTGAACCTAGTTAGTCCTCAGCACCAATTTGCCTGGGAAGAAAGTAGAGAAGTTGCACAGAAAGCTTCTTTTCTTCAAGCACACTATATGCGGAAGTGACAAACAAGAAAGACTGTTTTGATTATCAGAAACTGTAGCACATTACTGTGGCGAGGCTCAAATGGCGAGCAAACAAGGAACATAAGGTCTAAATGTAGGTCCCACCTAGGCATGAAGAATGGAATGGCTTTCGAGGAAACATATGGAACAGGTCCTTCAGAAAACGCATCACAACCAATGATTTAAAGAAAGAGGGTTTATCAGGCAAACTTAAAAAGGCCGACAAGAAACCCATAACTGTTTCCACTGCAAGGCCATACTATGCCAATGACAACATGAATACAAATGCATCAGAATATTTGGTCGGCAGAGGTACGAGATGACGGACACCACACTAAGCCACACACTTTTGGAAGTGTAGATGGACTTTGTGGCCATGCTTCTGGCCCGCAAGAATGACATCTATCACTCATACCAATAATGGGCATGCATGGAGGTGTAGGTTGTGGAAACTTGAACTTGAAATGGGATGTTGTTGTTCTGGTATTTGCAATGTACCAGGAAGGAGCCGCTACACGTATAATGAATGCACATCTGTTTGTCATGCATGACTATGTGTGCCCAGAGCATTTTGTCAGACATTTTTCTGGACCAGTAGGAAGCTCTGTCATTCAAATGAATAAAAACTTTGCTCTCAAAGAATGATCATCTTTATAAAATGTATTTAAGGTTCGGGTGTTGACAGTTTTGGCGGAGGAAGGCTGGCACGCCATTGGCACTTGTTATTAGATCAGTGTGTCCTCCGCAGCAAAGTTGTGGTGATCGCAGAAGGCGTGCCAAATGGACGCATATTCCCCCACAATTCTCACCTTTGCTCGAGACCTGGCTGCACTGGTAAGTGGCACACACGTAACCTTAGTTGGGTTTTTTAGAGCAACTAAAGATGTAGGGTGCGGGATGGGAAAGTAACGATTTACCAAGGAAATAAACTATACACCGCAGACAGGTTTCCTGTGAGAAGTGACATGCCTGCCAGGTTTTTCTTCTCTTTCCCCATCACAATGGGGTAAATATAAAAGGGCAGACTGGTGGTTCCCCTCTCAGGATAAGAGATGAGTCTGCAAGGGGTAGGACCTTCATGGTAGGTGTCACTTAGAACCTTACTCATACCCAGGTAATATCACAGGCAGAGAAGATAGATGAACTGTGCCAGGTTTCTCCATTAGAGACGGTCGGTGCGATAGTGCCGTATGAGGGGCAGTTCCCCTCTAGTTAAGAGTGCACAGCTATTTTAGAAGGGGTGGTTCTCCTTGAGGTATGTGAGTGGTAGGCTCCCACTCGAAGTCATTGGTAAGCCTAACTGAAAAAGCAGGATATATGAGACAGCCGTAACCTCTCCCAACCCACCCGAGGGAACTCCAGCACACAAAAGGTTGATAAAGGTTGGTATACATATTTGTTTGTGGTTGAAAGAATGGCATGACCTCAAGAAAAAGGATATGTAGTTAAGGTTCTTAAACATGGTATGTTGGAAATGAAGCATTTGTATTATTCGCAGAGTATAAAGAGGGCAAGAAGTAGCCCCAACTGGCAGAGGTAAACAACAAAGTGAATGAGAATGAGGTGAAGGGGCAAGTTTGCATAGTGTTGTATGAGTGAGAATAGATGCGCTACAGAAACGAAAGGAATATGCTGGCTTAGGAATGTCTGTGAATGAATGATTGCTGCAGAATGTCACTGGCTAGCCTAATGTTATGGTTCTGGAACATGCTACCTTCAAATCAAACAAACTGCATTATTTTGGATTCCTTTATGATGAAAGAGGGCATGCTAACTGAAATATGCAAATCACAAATGGTCCCTGTGAAACGATATCGCTCAATGGAGAGACTTGTAGAGCCTGTTATGGTAATCTCCCTTTGTGAAATTGAAAGGTCAAATTGCAGGTATGTGTGGCTGCTAACTTGACTTGTGTCTTGTAGGAAAAATTCATTTTCACACATGGGCCTTCAATAGCAAAAGGAGCTTTATTGAATTCCATGCTGATTTTCTTTTTAAATGGGCTGTGGTGCCCTTGCACCTAGACGATTACCCCTAAATATTTCTATTCTGTTGGTGTCTGGATTTGTGTATTCCCCCAATGCCAGACCGGTGTTCTTTTCCGGTTATTATAGATAGCCATAATGCATGTCTTGTCAAAGTTGATGTTCAAACCCATTTTTGGCAGAGTATTCCTGAATCGTGTTGTAGGCCCACCTGAGTGAGACTAACCAGAACCACATCGTCGACAGAGGGAAATAGACAATGACAAAACCCCTAGCCTAGGGGCATGGGAGTTGCAGGCATTGAGTGCCTGCGTCAGGTCAGCTATAAAGAGATCAAAGTGGGAGCAAGAACGCACCCTGCTTTAGCCCTTTGTCTGTTGGTATTCATCTTGAGAGGTGTGTTCCTGCACCCAACTTTACCTACACTCATGTGTCCATGTGGAGCATTATTAGCAAGGCCAGCAAGGTCTGGGGAATGTCCCAGATCAGGAAAATAGAAAAAGGAACGTAACCCCGCCTAATGATATGATGGTCCTAACAATAGGATCCCAATGTATGTGGGGTGATTAACCTAGGAGTTTAGCAATGCACATAACAAAAGATAGTCAATCCAATTATACCCAACAGCAAGTTTTTAGCAAATATATATATATTTTTATTTTTTTATATATTCTTTCAATTGATGTAAAAAAGATCGTACAAAAATAGATAACATTTTAAATCCACAAAGTATCAAACGACATATATTAATGCAAAAAGAGATAAAAATAAGAGAAATTCATCCTACTTTGGAGCCTACCCAGTAACAAGTCATACTTCAATCATACCCTCATGTTCTCAATTACCAAATTAATCTACCTAACATTCTATCATTCAACTTTCATTCTTCCACGCATTCCTATCGTCCTGGCGTATGCAACATAGAATTAGTACGTTTGTTGCATAAATCAGAATGTTATTCCAGACAGGTGACATTAATACGGCTCCTAATGAATATGAAACAGTGTGCCGTATTTTCTGGAAACACAAGCCGACGCGCGTTTCGGTGACAGGCCAGAAGGGCCACACCTTCGTCAGGGCTGGGGGTGTTGACTGGGAGAGGATGGAACAAAAATCTGGGAATAAAAAACAATGTCTTAATTTTTTCATTCTATAAAGATACAATCATAACATGTTCAGGCATGTACTTTTTCCACTTTTTAACACTTTTTAACAAAGATAAACATTGATTATTAATAATAGTAAAGTAACTGTATGGTTGACTTTTTGTGGCTGTGCAATGCTCGACTACCTAGTGACACTCCCTATAACAGTCTCCCGGTTAGGTGAGATCTGTGAAAGGCATAAAGATAACCTTAACTAAGCGACCCATCGAGTACATTTCATCACATCTCTCATATATCACAATATTACATACATTCATTCTAGAGCATGTTTGACCAAATGCAAAAGGAAATTTTTACAATTACTAGTAATGGTCAAGGACCCTAGGGGTGAAGTCATAATAATATCATATACCTAATTCTGTGTCCGTTGAACCTCCCATATGTTGGGGAGACAGGCAGAGAGTGCCGAGTGCGAATAGGGGAGCATAGATCCAACATTAGGAATCAAAAAACTGCAGCCCCGATTGTAGCACACTGGCTAGAAAAAGAACATAAAGAACTGGAACTACGTTGGTTTATTCTAGAAAAAATAAAAGCGAACCCTGGAACTGATCCCGTATGCCTACGAAAAAAACGGGAGGTATTCTGGATTTTTTTTCTGAATGCTGTGGATCAAGGACTCAATGAAGAATGTCCTTGGCACCAGGCATTTCTGTAAAAATTATCTCCTTGACAATGATGCTCGACCACCATACTCAAAAAATGTAATATAAACTGGAAGGAAATATCTCTGTTTTTGGCAATATCTGTTACTGGATATATTTTGAACATTATAAGCGAGGACACCTAAACATCGCGCACAATTGGCACATTTCATGTCCCTAGGATACACCCATTAGTTAAAAGAAATCTAAAAGAACCCTTTCTAAGATGGCGACTAGTAAGTAACTAAAGGAATAAGGTCCGTTTTTGATCTCTGTTACCTCTGAGTAGCCACTCTAAGATGGCCGCAATTTATCTATCAGGAAAATTAAAGGAATGAGGTCCGTTTTTGATCTCTATTACCTCCGAGTAGCCACTCTAAGATGGCCGCCATCTACCTATCAGAAAAATTAAGTCTGCCGTCGATGTTTGCTACTCTACGCAGCTGATGCCTCTCTTCCGTGATGCGAAGAGCGGGCTATTTAAACGTGAATAGGCTCTGAATCGGTGAGAGTCCTGTCTCCGGTTTCGGAAGGTCGATGCGGTGATTCGGCGGACCCCCCTTTTAACAGATTGACCTGTTTTCTCCTAAGGTATGTGTTATTGGCCGATACCCTACCACTTAGACCTGACGTGTTAAGTTATTTACTTATCACTGTCTTTATTCTATCATCTATCCTCTATTAGGTAGCGCTATCCACAGTTACACACCGTTCATACAGCAGAAAATACGGCGGCATTCTATTTCATCTTCTTACGGTGTGTATACCCTTCTACCTGACTTTTGCAATTACTAGAGGATATTTATAATAGTGTTGACTTATTATTGGCCCTTATCCTCCATTAGGGAATCCTTTCACTGATATCCATCAGCTTACTCGGCTAGCGGTAAATACGGCGGAACTACACCTTTATCATTTGCGGACCCTGCCTTATTTGCTAACGGTGTTTATATAAGACAGACTATTTTTTCATCTGACTCTGTACCATCTAGAGGATATTTATAATAGTGTATACTTATTACTGGCCCTTTATCCTCTATTAGGAACTGTTTACTGATAGCTACCTACCTATCCGAATAGCAGAAAGTGCGGCGGATCTACTCCATCATAAATTGCTGAGTCTTGGAGCCGGTTTCATTGTATTGAGCACCGTGATAGCCATCATATTTGGGTAATGGAACATCCATCTTATTTAACCATTGTGGGTTGACGCAATTACGAGAGTCCATCTATAATGAGTGTTCCCTTTGTTTATCAGGAATCATAGTCTTCCAATATTTGGGGACAAACTTCTTATCAACTCTGAAGAACTATCTAAAGATTGTCTCAGGTACTGTGAGAAATACATTATCCTCAAACCTTTGCCTGACTATAGGATATAGTGTTGTCAATCTCATAACTGAAACAGACATCCAACTATGCCCCCAAATAAATATGATACCCCTGTCTTGAAAAAACAAATGTTTACTTTAAGCTCCATTTGACTTATAGATTCTCTATCACGGGATCCGGTGTGAGCTGAAATAGAAAATTCTACCTTCTGGACATAGGACATCTGGTCTCAAGTATCTGTGTCATTATGACTAGAACTTTATAATAGGTAAAAATAAAAAAAAATAAAAAAATAAAAAAAATTCTTACTTAATACATTGTCTTTTTCAGCTTTAAATAAGGGTTTCAAAAATTAAAAGGATAAATTGTCAAGCACCAGTAAAACCTGACTTAAAAATACTGCGCAGATCCCCTGTGGTCTTCTAACCCCAATAATGAACTAAAAAATATCCAGATATTATGCCTACTATCCTTTCACTATTGTTTAGAGTAAATGACTTCACCCCTAGGGTCCTTGACCATTACTAGTAATTGTAAAAATTTCCTTTTGCACTTGGTCAAACATGCTCTAGAATGAATGTATGTAATATTGTGATATATGAGAGATGTGATGAAATGTACTCGATGGGTCGCTTAGTTAAGGTTATCTTTATGCCTTTCACAGATCTCACCTAACCGGGAGACTGTTATAGGGAGTGTCACTAGGTAGTCGAGCATTGCACAGCCACAAAAAGTCAACCATACAGTTACTTTACTATTATTAATAATCAATGTTTATCTTTGTTAAAAAGTGTTAAAAAGTGGAAAAAGTACATGCCTGAACATGTTATGATTGTATCTTTATAGAATGAAAAAATTAAGACATTGTTTTTTATTCCCAGATTTTTGTTCCATCCTCTCCCAGTCAACACCCCCAGCCCTGACGAAGGTGTGGCCCTTCTGGCCTGTCACCGAAACGCGCGTCGGCTTGTGTTTCCAGAAAATACGGCACACTGTTTCATATTCATTAGGAGCCGTATTAATGTCACCTGTCTGGAATAACATTCTGATTTATGCAACAAACTTACTAATTCTATGTTGCATACGCCAGGACGATAGGAATGCGTGGAAGAATGAAAGTTGAATGATAGAATGTTAGGTAGATTAATTTGGTAATTGAGAACATGAGGGTATGATTGAAGTATGACTTGTTACTGGGTAGGCTCCAAAGTAGGATGAATTTCTCTTATTTTTATCTCTTTTTGCATTAATATATGTCGTTTGATACTTTGTGGATTTAAAATATTATCTATTTTTGTACGATCTTTTTTACATCAATTGAAAGAATATATAAAAAAATAAAAATATATATATATTTGCTAAAAACTTGCTGTTGGGTATAATTGGATTGACTATCTTTTGTTATGTGCATTGCTAAACTCCTAGGTTAATCACCCCACATACATTGGGATCCTATTGTTAGGACCATCATATCATTAGGCGGGGTTACGTTCCTTTTTCTATTTTCCAGTTTTCTCCCCCTCGCGGCCCGCCAACATCCGTAAAGCCCTCCGGGGAACCCCCTTCTTTCATGAATGTCCCAGATCAGCCAGATTACTCTAAAGCTCCTTACTTATGACGCCCCCAGAGCGACCGCGCAGCGGACGCGCGCATCGGGAGCACCGATTGAGTGCCGAAGGTGCACCAAAGGTAAGCCAGTCTGCGTCCGTCCGCGCCCGGACCGCGCCCAGCGCCAGGACCCCTGGCCCTCCCCGCCGAGGCAAGACGACCCGACTGACCTACGACGCCGCCACTCTCAACGCACTCAATGCCGGCCGGACCCACGCCTGCTGCCGAGCCACCCCGAGACACACCCACGGACCCTGCACCTGCAAGTTCACCTGCCTCCGAACCTGCCCCGCACCCGCCAAGACAAACACCAGCAGCAACCACCTCAAGTGCATCCTGATCAACACCCGCTCCGTCCACAGACACGCCGTGGAACTCTGGAACCTCCTCGACGCTACATCACCGGACGTCGCCTTCCTCACGGAAACCTGGATGAACGCCTCCTCTGCACCCGACATCGCCATCGCCATCCCGGACGGGTACAAGATCATCAGGAGGGACCGCATCAACCAGACCGGAGGTGGCATCGCCATCATCCACAGGAACACCATCCGCATCACGACCGACGCCAACGACTCCTTCGCCACAGCCGAACATCTCCACTTCCAGATTCACACCGACCCTAAGACGACCCTCAGAAGCACCCTCGTCTACAGAACCCCGGGACCACGCACACAATTCAGCGAAGACATCACAGACTTCATCAGCCGGTACGCCCTCCCCTCCACTGACTACATCCTCCTCGGGGACCTCAACTTCCACCTGGAGAACAACAAGGACCGCAACACCACCGCCCTGCTGGAAAACCTCGCCAACCTCGGACTCAAGCAACTGGTCAACACCCCCACCCACTACGCCGGCCACACGCTTGATCCCGTCTTCTCTTCCAGCAAGTACATCACCTTCAGCCACGCCACCGGACTCCACTGGACCGACCACAGCTGCGTCCACTTCAGCTTCAAAAGATCCACGACCCACCACCCGCAACAGGTACCTCACAGGAATTGGAGCAAGATCACCGCAGACCAGCTCACCACCTCCCTCAGCCAGAGCCCACCCGCCAACACAACGGACCCCAACGAAGCAGCCCGCAACTTCACACAGTGGCTGACCGCCTGCGCCGACGACCTCGCGCCACTAAAGAACCCTCCCAGCAGACCCAGAAGCAAGAAGGCATCCTGGGTCACCGACTACCTCAAGGACTCCAAGAAGACCTGCCGCACCCTCGAGAAAGCCTGGCTCCTCGACCGGACCACCGACAACATGACCGCCCTCAAACACGCTACCCGCAAGCACCACCAGCTCATCCACACCACCAAGAAGAAATCCCTGAAGGAACGACTGGACAACAACGCCCACGACAGCAAAGAGCTCTTCACTATCGTCAAGGAGTTCTCCAACCCCAGCACCGGCCCCAACGACATCACTCCGTCACAAGACCTCTGCGACTCCCTCGCCTCGTTCTTCCACTGCAAGATCGCCGACATCCACAACAGCTTCGGCGCCCCACCCACGCACCCAACCGTCGAACCAACGCCCCCCACCGCCACCCTTCGCACCTGGACCACAGTGACCACCGAAGACACAGCCCGCACGATGAACACCATCCACTCCGGATCACCGACCGACCCCTGCCCACACCACGTCTTCAACAAGGCCGACTCCACCATCGCACCCCAACTCCGGAACATCATCAACGCCTCCTTCAACACCGCCACCTTCCCGGAGAGCTGGAAGCACGCCGAGATCAGCGCCCTCCTAAAGAAACCTACAGCGGACCCCACCGATCTCAAAAACTTCCGCCCCATCTCGACTCCTCCCTTTTCCTGCTAAAGTCATCGAGAAGATCGTTAACAGACAGCTGACCGCCTTCCTCGAGACGAACGGATCCCTCGACCCTTCGCAGTCCGGCTTCAGAGCCAACCACAGCACCGAGACCGCCCTCATCGCAGCCACCGACGACATCCGGACCCTGCTCGACAAGGGGGAAACAGTGGCCCTCATCCTCCTGGACCTCTCCGCTGCGTTCGACACGGTCTGCCACCGCATCCTAGTCCAGCGCCTCAGCAACATCGGTATCCAAGAGAAGGCACTGGAGTGGACCATCTGGTTCCTCGCCGGAAGAACACAAAGAGTCCGCCTCCCCCCGTTTCGCTCCGAGGCCACCGAAGTCATCTGCGGCGTCCCGCAAGGATCTTCACTCAGCCCCACCCTCTTCAACATCTACATGAAACCTCTCGCAGCCATCGCACGCCAGCACAACCTCAACATCATCTCTTACGCCGACGACACCCAGCTGATCCTCTCCCTCACCAGAGACCCCGACACCGCCAGAACCTGCCTACACGAAGGGATGAAAGACGTCGCCGAGTGGATGAAAGACAGCCGCCTGAAACTGAACTCGGACAAGACGGAAGTCCTCATCCTGGGATCTTCGCCCTCCGCCTGGGACGACTCCTGGTGGCCTCCAGCCCTGGGCACCGCACCCAAGCCAACCGACCTCGCACGCAACCTGGGCTTCATCCTGGACCCCTCCCTCTCGATGACCAGACAAGTCAACGCCATCTCCTCATCGTGCTTCAACACCCTGCGTATGCTTCGCAAGATCTTCCGCTGGATCCCGACCGAGACCAGGAAGACTGTCACCCAGGCACTCGTCACCAGCCGACTGGACTACGGAAACGCCCTCTACGCCGGAACCACAGCCAAGCTACAGAAAAGACTCCAGCGCATCCAGAATGCCTCCGCCCGACTCATCCTGGATGTGCCACGACGCAGCCACATCTCCAGCCACCTGAGGAACCTGCACTGGCTCCCCGTCGACAAGAGGATCACGTTCCGGCTCCTCACCCACGCACACAAGTCTCTCCACGACCTGGGCCCCAAGTACCTCAACGACCGCCTGACCTTCTACACGCCCACCCGCCAGCTACGGTCCACCAGCCTCGCCCTCGCAGCCGTACCACACATCCGAAGAGCCACCGCCGGAGGAAGATCCTTCTCTTACCTGGCTGCCAAGACTTGGAACTCCCTCCCCATCCACCTTCGGCTGACCCAGGACCATCTCGCCTTCAGGAAACAACTCAAGACCTGGCTGTTCGAGCAGTAGCATACCCCTCCCCCCAAGCGCCTTGAGACCCTCCCGGGTGAGTAGTGCGCTATACAAATGGCATGATTGATTAATTGATTAAAGCCTGCGCGGTGTACATGGTCGAAAGCTGCCCTGAAATCAATAAAACGGAGATGAAGGAGCTGTTTGGAGGCTTTCGCTGTGTCGAAAAAAAGTGACATGGCTAAGATGTTAGTTATCGTGCTTGATGTTTTAGAGAACCCTGTTTGATTGAGTGGAATTATTGCATTCTATGAAGCCCAAGACGAGAGTTCCTCTAGTAATGTCCCTGCAAAGTATTTTGCCTCGTTGTCGATGTAGGCAACTAAGTGATAGTTTTTTGCCTGGGACTTATCCCCACCTTTGTAAATTGCAGAGATTATCAAGCCTCTCTATGAGGTTGGGATTGTGCCTCAAAGTCAGATTTTGTAAAGAGTGGTTCTAAAGATTATGTCCAGAATTCCTCAGCGCCGGGGGGAGGCTGTTAGGGCCTAGCCCCTTCTCCCCTGCATTTACAGATTAATCATCTGATTACGTTCAGCTGGGACAACCCAGTGGCGTGCTGTGGGCCCCGTGCTGGTTGTTGGAAAAGTACTGAAGGGTTACCTACCTTTGGGAAAGTTTCAGAAAGTGTGTCCATTGCAGCTTTATGGTTGACTGGCCAATGGCATATGCAGCAGAATGAATGAATGAAAGTTGACATTTATAAATCGCTGGCTTTCACTCCAATGGAGCATCTTGGCGCTGAGAGCGGGTAGACGGAGTGTCAGGGAGTGTGGTCTATAATGTCGCCGTGGTCAGATGAGAGATAGGGCCAGATTTTCTGGAACTGTGAAAATCCAGGTTTTCAGTTTTTTCTTAAAGATGGACGTCTGTGTAAGTCTCAATTGGGTGGGTAAATAGTTCCAGGCTTTTGTCCCTAGTACAGCCATAGATTTTCCTCCACTGGACTTCAGACAGAAATGGGGGTGGTACTAGTAGATTTTCCTTGGAGGATCTCAGATTACGTGCGGGTATATAGGCTTTTAATCTGGTCCCAAGGTATTTAGGACCACTTTGTTTGGTGATTAAAATGTTCCCAGAGAAACACTGCAAAAGTTCCTACCGATATGAGACTCCCCCATGGGATGGACGCATTAGCTTATTGACCGTACCCCAGAAGCGTACACGATTGTTGTGCTTAATGTCTGCAAATAACCTTGCACAAACTTCCTCTTCAAGACCTATTGGTAGTCCACTTCCGCTTCTTGAGGCTTGTTTTCTGCTGTTGCAGTGATGCTTGTGGAATGATGTCCTCAGGTTTGTACCAAAGAGATCTTAGGATGCTGTTTATGAGTTTTTTTTAGTTTGCTTCAGTTGTTCCCAATGGGTTTTTGGAAAGTCCGGTAGTTGAATGCCCCGGTCTGAGGGTATATCCGCTGATTGTCCAGATGGTGGCCTGAAGAGAGGGTAGATGATTGGTATATATATTTAAAATGGCAAAAGGTTTTGTCACTTTCTTACTCACCATGGATGGGAAATGTTTCAGGGTCCCAGCACACAGACAGGGTTATTCTATGGTCATGACTATCAATGAGAATCCTATGTCGCAGAACGAACAGGTACTGTTTTCTGATTACCTTCCTGGAGTAATATTTGATAACAAGATCAGTTGAGGAACTGACCGAGTTAAGAAAGACAAGATGCAAACAGGAAGAAAATGGATTGTAGGTAAATTCAGAGGTGAAATTAATTAGGTTGCATAGCTTTATTGCCTCAGAGTGTCCCACAAGTTTGGGAAGGAGGGAGAATGGATGGACCAATTTAACAGAAATGTTCTAATGTGTATTTGGAACTGCTGCAGAACAATGTTTAGAATGTACTGTATATTCACAGGGTAACATAGGAAAAGGATTGAGATAATGGTGACCCATTTTCCTCCCTTGTATAGACATTTTGTGAATCCGAAGATAAATTGGGCAGTTTGGATCACTAAGGCAAAAGTTAAGTGCCAGGACTGCCTGTGTGGGCCCAGTAACACAAATAGAATGTGCAACCGGCAAAGAAAGGTGTGTTAGTGTCAAGTGGGCCATCGCCAAGTATGCCGAATGAACCTTCCTGGTCATTCTTCAGAACTGACTCCAGGTGCTCAATCAATGGCTGGAAAAGCTGAGGGGAGGATTAGATATGGATGAATGAAGGAAAATAATTTCTAGAGCGCAACAAATGACAAAATGTGTCAAGGCGCTATTAGCAAGACAGTCTGCAGAAGACGAGAAGTAGGAAAGGCTGACTTATGGGTGTTAGGAAGTAAACAGCCAGGTCTAATGCCTTGCGAAACGAGATGCGAGATTGAGGGCTAGAAACTGATGGAGGTAGAGTTTTCCAAAATGTGGATGCTGCCACTGAGAAAGCTCTACCTCCTCCTCTTGATCTCTTGAATCGAGGTGTCTTTATTAGATATTTTCCTGAGGACCAAAGCTGTCTGGGGGGGGGGGGGGGGGGGGGTGGATGGGGGGTCAGTGGTGAAATAGGGCCAGAGTTGTTGAGGCGTTGTGGACCAAGCAAAGAGCCTTAAAGGTAATTTGCTTAGTATCAGGAAGCCAATGGAGTTTGAAAAGTCATACTAATCTTGCTGCCTCATGCTGAACCATCTGAAGTTTATGAAGGACTGATTTATTAGTTCCTGCATAAAGGAAGTTGCAATAGTCGAGTCTAGAAGTAATCAAAGCTGTTGCAACAGTCTGCCTTGTCGAAATGGGAGGTAGGTCTAAAAACAGATGGATCCTGTTACTTACCTTTAGTATCTCCTCGTAAATATATCCACCCTAAGCAATTGAGGAACATCTTGCCCCAGTGTCTTGATACCCTTTCTGGTGATTAGTGCACTATACAACTTGAGTTAATAATATGTTGATTTGTATGTTGATTTGTATAGTGCACTTGAGGAATATCCATTTCTTCCACTAAAAGAGGTTGGGATTTGTAAGGAAATGAAAACAGTGTTGAACTTGTATCCTTGACAAAACACAGAATACACAAAATCTTATATAAATCTCAAAAGTTTCGTAAAATTTGCTTGAAATGGGCAAACCAGGATTTGGGAAAATTAGAGATAAGCTAGAGAGCTGGGGCAAGTGGATCCTAGGCCTTTTGGGGTTGGCGATTTTTGTATTTTTACTCTTATTCTTACTCTTATTTCTACCAACCTACATATCGTCTATGTTCAACATGGGAATGTTGAATATGGGAAGGAATTGTACAGGTTGCAAAGGTTACAAACAGAGATTGGGACATAAGCAGTAATAAATAGATAGGAAAAAAATAAACTCCAGAGCGAGGCCATGCGTTTTACATTGAGTGGTATGAAAGCTGGAACACAGTGCAAACTGAGGGAAATATGAAAGCCTGGGATGCAAAAGCACAAACTAAACCGACTCCATCTTGCTTGTGTCAAGCAAATGCATTGGTATTGCACTAAAACACGTTTGAGCTTTAATGACTAATAATTAAAGGTATTTTGCAGAGCTCAGCTCTGGGTTGGCATTGGAAGACTCGGAGTGAAATACGATACTCTAGTTCTGGCATTTTCAAGTATCTCTTCGTAGCTGTTATGTACCAGGAAGGAGTTGTCACATGTAAAATTAACCCACATCTTTTTGTCATGCCAGAGATCTGAACCATGCAAACACAAGGAGATGATGGGCGGGGTGTTAAAACTTTTCAGACACTCACCCCCTAGTCACAGATCTGAGTTGAATCCATCATCGTGCTTTAGCTCACTTCGCCACCTCAGTTTGGACCCAGCCATATGCAAATTAGTCTTGACCCTGTGCCTCATGGGAACAGTCCAGCCTGAACGGCCAGGCTAGGTCCTCCCTGGATTGGAAACAAGTATCCTGGGACCAATTTCGGCAGGCTAGTTCGAATCCAGTGGCAAAGTGAACATGGGACCCACGTCTGGCCATACCCTGCAAACATAGGGTGAACAAAGCAAACACAAGGAAATGATGGACGGAGTGTTGAATCTTTTCAGACACTCACCCACAGTCACAGATCTGGGTTGAATCCATCATTGTTCTTTAGCTCACTTCGCTACTCCAGTTTGGACCCAGCCATATGCAAGTAAGTCTTGACCCTGTGCCTCATGGGAACAGGCCATCCCGAACTGCCAGGCCAGGTACCCCCTGGACTGGAAACAAGCAGCCTGAGACCGGTTTCGGGGTAACACCCCATATCAGCCAGGCTAGCTTGAATCCAGTGGCAAAGTGAGCAAGGGTCTCATGATCCTGGACCTTATTGGTAGGCAAAAAGCCACTATGTCCTTAGCTGTTATTCATGTGATGTACAGGTCAATGACACTTTAGAACTGATGAAGGGATCAATTCCCAAAGATATACCGGTAGATCAGGCACTAGAGCAAGAATAAAGTACTGAACGTACAGGGGTTTTGAACACTACAGTCAATAAATGTATATTTGAATCCCCTATCAGTAACCTTGGTGGTACGAATGCACAAAGCAAGCTTAAAGCAGAGCTACTAATGTCTGTAACACTAAGAAGGGGGCAACTGCTTGAATTGAGAAGCTGCAAAGAAAGAGGATAAACTGAGAAAAGAAAGAAGAGATTAACCAGGAGCATACCCTGAAAGAAGTTGTTACCCAAAACCAAAGCACCCAGACAGTTGAGAAAAATGACTTTAAGTGGTAAACTAACAATAAAAGTAACTCAATTTCTGCCTGGCTGACTGGAAAGAGCCTACTGGCATCCAGGAGGAGAAATTGCTTTGATTTATAAGCAACGTTTTATCTCTCTGCCTCTGTACCACTCACTCGTCCCCTGTTCTACCTCCTTCGGTGGGGGTAAGATGTTGGGTGTGATTTTGTCAGTCCTCTCATCTCATCATCCGATGCAAAATGAGACACTAAGTATAATTCTGTGAAATAACGTGAACTGATAAAAAGTGTACATACTGGAGGGGCAACACTTGGCAACTTTCTATGAGGGTTAAGAGGGTTTGCCAAATGTGTAGTGCCTTGCAAGTTGTTCATAAACACGTAAACAAATGTTTTTTACTGGGGGGCTGGAAGGGCGCATTTAGTAATGCAAGGCTACGTTCTACTGAATGCCTAAATAAAATCATTTCCTAGGATTGGGAGATTAATATAAAAGCCTGTGACCAACCAAGATCCAAAGCAGGGGAAATATACATGAGACATATTTCCTACTTTGATAAGTAAATAGTTCAGTTGTTCATGTATTCTTTCCTTGTCAGAAGCAAAGGAAACACTAAACGCCAAGTTTAGAGACGCTAAATACTTCGTTTATTCACCTTCTGTCCCACAGAATCAGTCCTCATCTTACCTTCCACTGCCATTCGCTCACGCAGTTCTTGCTGCAGACGACTCTGCCGGTCTTCCAACTCTAGCTCCCGAGCACTAAAGAGCAAAAAGCAAAATACAATGAATGCTAGCAGAATAATTGTTTAGAAACGTGTCCAAACAAGTATGTTTATCAAGTCAGAAGATAGGGTGCAGTCTTTCCAAGAAACAAACAAAAAAACTAAAATAAAAATCAATGAATCTTCAGGAAACAGCGGGCACGTGATAGGCTAAAGGAAGCCTTCAGGACTAGGCTAAAGGAAGCCTTCAGGACAAGCCTACCTCTTGACACCATGGATTAGAAACGGGAAAGGTCTCCTGGTCAAAGACTGCAATACTAACTACCCAAAATCCGAAAGAAATTGGGACACTAAGTTAAATGGTAGCGCCCAATTCAGAGAGGGCTTCTTGTTTTCTCCATTTGTACTGGTAAACCCTTCGGTGAAAGCTAGGAGTGATGGTGGATAGGAACTTGTCCTTATCTCACTTGACAGTTCCTGTCATCAAATGGCAAACTGCAAAACTTCCCTGTTCCAGATTTTGCCCCAGATTCTAAATCAGTCAGGCAGAGCTACATTTCTGCATGGATTTTCATTTTTTTCCAAGTGTGGGAGAACCATGTCCAGTCAGATCGCTGGAGGCTTCGGATGAAGCATCCGCCAAGCCTCATTCCCTGTATTTTTATATGGGAGGTTAGGGGAGACGGAACCATGTAATGCTCCTGACTGCGAAACCAATGGCCTCCCACCACCCACAGGCCCCCACTTACATTTACCAGCAGCTCAGGGCAGGCAGTAGATGTAGGTGTTAAAACCCCATGGAACTGGCGGTCCTACATAGTCATTCCCCATTCATTGGGTGATTACTTATAAGAGCATGCGCAGTACTGGTGCAGATTTACTGTATGTGAACGGTAATCACATGCAACTTTACTGCTACCTATAATCTCTAAAGGGTGTTGCCAAGAGTGTCTTCACTAACACGCTAAGCACACAGCCTTTTTACACCCCGCAGCTCTCATATGTGCTGATTCTGCTGAGAACATAACCTATCCCCTGCACTCTTCACTTATTGAACAGTATATTATGAAATGTGACAGCTTCACACAAGTCATCAATCCCCGGAATCCCCAGATCCAGGTTAACCACCCAGGCTGCTTCTGTGCAGCGCTACCCTTGAGATGGAGGGTCCAACACGGGAAGATCCAGAATCCCCAGATCCAGAGTAACCACCCATGCCGCTCCTGTGCAGCGCTACCCTTGGAGACGGAGGGTGCAACACTGGAAGATCTAGAATCCCCAGATCCAGGGTAACCACCCATGCTGCTCCTGTGCAGCGTTACCCTTGAGACGGAGGGTCCAACAAAGGAAGATCCAGCCACTCACAAGATCATGAGCTCAGACTCATAGCGCACAAGGGCATTCTTCTCTTGCACCAGCTTGAACCACTCCTGCATCAGCTTGGGGTCGTCTTTCTTCCCCATACCTGTCAAAAATAGAAAATAATGCTCAAAACAACCACACATTTATGCAAACATCATATTTAGAGAAAATGTACAGGGGGTGAGGTGGTGAAGGGAATGTGCTGGGTATGAAAGCTAACCCATGCCCTAGGACGAGTATCAACGTAGGCATGCAATGCATACAGCAACACGGTATCAAGATTTCAGATTCTCATCTCCCGGTCACCCAGATCTAAAGGAATTAAGACTTTATTCTTCGATGCTTTAAAGACACACAAACCCCTGCTAAAAGGAAGACAGGTTTTTTGATCCTGAAAAGACTCAAACCACTTGCCTTCCCTTTAAGCCCCTCCTTTCCTTCTATTGCAATGCTGTTCGTTCAGTTAATATTAGTCTAGCGGCAAGCTCTGGATGGTTCTTTTACTGCATCAGGTGCTTCATACACTATAGGAGCTGAAAGTACTAAGTACCTTTGGAAGGCTTCATTCATGCGCGCACTACTGTCTCAAGGATTTTCATTATCTTCCTTCGCAAAGGAAGCGTTCCCAGTGTGTGACTTAAAACGCATGAAACTTTTCTGACACTATCAGACATTTATGACGAGACTTGTAACCTGACGTTCAAATGACCTAGGTGATGATTCCCAGTTTCCACTAATTTACTTCTTAACGCACTTTGCAGCCTCAACAAGACCACGCTTAATTGCACTCCTTGATAAAATGTCTCGGAAGCCTAAATGGCTGCCCAGTCCGTGCTCAAGAACACAGTTTAATAAATACAAACAGAAAATAGAAGGTGAATGATTGCACCATCTTCACAGGTGTCCAATCATAAATTACACATTTACTTGTCTGGATTTTAACAGACCTACGCCCAGATCCTTGTGAGAAATGGTGCCTCCTAACGTCTGGAGCAGTAAATAACAAGTTTCTCATTTGTGAGGCCAGCAGAAGCATGCTGCATCCCTCCCACCTACACTCTGAACCCCAAGCCCTTAATTTGTTTTCTTCTGCAGCACTTCGTGGCTCTAAACCCATACCACATCGAGCCTTGTTTGACTGCATCTAAGCCTGGATTCGGCAGATTTTCCTGCATGCATGTTCTTTCTATGCCCAGGTACCGCTTACCTCAAGCCTCATTTATTTGGTGCCAAGCAGATCTATGCATGTCTTTTAAGAGCTGATCTTTGCAAGCCTTTCGTCGGCCTGAATGTTTACACTGTTCTGAAAATCTAGTTTTAAGATCGGATGCACCCTTAAAGATCACTTCAAAACCAGAATTATTTGCAGGTTTCTTACAAGGAATTGAAATCTTAATGTACAAAACTGAAGACATCCTGAAGGTAGAGGAACCAGGCATCTGGCATTAACCAACAATGGCCAGCACTACTCAGAAAAGAACCCCACATAATATGCCCTAGCCATTAGCAAGTGATCCGTGGTCCAAGTATGTGTCGGTATCTCGTTAGTGGGCGAAATAGCATGGGTTAAAAGTTAGTTCTGCCAGTACCATATGCGTTTTCACTACTGGCCTGATGCAAAGTTCCCTGAAAACAGGTTAGGGCAGCAGCATAAATCTGAACAAGATGATAAAGCCCCTTGAGACCAGTTAGACCTGGAATTCTTGGTGTAGTATTCACCCAGACCTTTTGCTTTTACTCCCCTGTTTTTACTGAACTCGTTTTTGTTGGCATTAGGACTCAGTGCACTGTACCCCCAGCTACCCAGTGGTAAAGCTTGAAGAATAAGTAATGTACTCTGGTAGCACACTTTCTGACGGATACTCTGCCTGAAGATTCCTTTTTAATCCTCCCAGACACCAAACAGGACCTGGAAATATCTTTCAACAGCTCCTGTGCAGTGAGGAATCTGCAGGTACATGGAGCCTCTAACAGACCAGCCTTACCGAAAAGTAGTACCTTATTCTTCTGATGGTTAATTCTAACCACAGACTGCTCATCTTTTGAATCAGTACAAAACACAGTTAACACCCTCCAACCAATTAAAGGTAGGTCTGAGGAGTGGTCTTAAGCAAGGAAGACCTGGCACCTGCAAAACTAACCAACAATTTATCATCAATGCGATATCCCTTAGTCCGGTGAATATATAATGTATGGTCATGCTGTGCATCCAACTAATGTAATCTCTTCTTGTATGTATGTGGAGCAGTAAAGAAGGTGGAAACCTTAATGGATTGTCCCACATCAAAGACTGCTTCCACTAGACAGCCAAGGAGGCTGAGTGCAGCAGCGCCATCCGTGTTATTCCTGTAGCCTTTCTTGCCAGCTGCTCCGGATTGACATCTGAACAGTGTACTCCGCACATATATGAGCGCAATTTGTTTCAAAGAGAATATTTCCTATTTGACATTCTATGTGCTCCTTATAAGGACCCGTTTGACCCTATTCAATTATCTCAGCTTATGTACAATGAATTATCCTGATGATGACCCCTTAAATCATTACGGGTCAAAACACATTCAATGCAATTGGACCCTTTTATTCATCTGAATAAGTTGGACTATTTTCCGATAGCTGTACTAAACCATGTACAAATACTTGCCTCGTCTTGTATGGCTCATTGTCATATTTTCTACACACACTCGCACTTTGTTCTTCTGACCTTATGCACTGTATTATCACTTGAGAGCTTTTTTCTTTTTCCTTGTCATGTGATTAATGAAATTAAGCATTGCATTGTTGCATCTAACTACCTTGCTTCAATGTAAGGACTATGGACATATTTTTAAGGTCCTTTTTGTTTGCTACATGAATTGTTACGCAAACAATTTAAACATAATCCGCAAGAATCCATTGGGTACATATTGGTATTTCTGCCCTAGGTTCTGGGCAGTTATTGGGCAGGCCCTGTCATTATCATATAGGTTCTGGGCAGTTATTGGCAGGCCCTGGCATATCATTGTTTACATTAAAGGCTGACAACCCTTTAAAAAAAAAAATGATGCACATTTTGGAAGAACCAGTTTAGTCATGAAAAAAGGTTGTATATGGAGGCTTAACTAAAGAAAGCCTGAAGCATGCGCATAAAACAAGCCAAAGTGACAGCAAAGAGGAACAAAGGTTTCAGAGTAAGAATCAGAAGTGTACAGCTGTGGAGAGGCTCAAAGACAACACATCAGAAAAGCCAACACCGAATTGAGGTCCCTCTGCAGCATTACAAATGGAGCAGGGGTACACATATAACAAAGACCTTCAATGAAAAGCATCACAACAGGTGATTTGAATTGTGAAGGTTGATTAGAAAGCGGAATACAGGCAGAAAGAGAAGACCAATAAACTTTAACTGTTCCGAGACCAAAGTTTTGCTAGGAAAACAACAAAACGAATAGTACAACATCAGTCAACACTGCCTGTAAATAGAGTGAACATGCTTCTCTTCACTTTAGGAGACAAATTTAGATCAACAGCCGGGATAAATGGTGTTTGTGGAAGGGCGGTGAGGTGTGAGAATAACATGCATCACTTCCACTGAAAGGCAAAAGCCGCTTCGCTAGTTCCACTAAATCTCCATGCTCGAAACTGTAGATTGTGGAAGTTCAGATGGAAAAGTGTATTCTGTTTCAGATACAGAATGTCCTCCCAAAGGCTAAGCCAGATTAGAAAGCACATGCTCAAGGGGCAAAGGTTGGTAGACTCAGACCCTCCAAGACAAATCCAGGGCCAGTAAAATTACGAGTGCTTGATTGTGTCTGGGATCAGAGGTATGGGTGTAAACACAAATAGAAGGCTGATGTCCTACCAAAAGTGGAATGCATCTCCTGTAGATCCTCAATGTGGAAACTGAAAAGCACAAAACACTGGACACAGAAGTGGTGAAGAGGTCCTCCAGGGGCGTACCCAAAGGAGTGAAGATTCCCTGAGCCAACTCTGAGTTGAGATGGTGCTCATGATTGGCAAGATGATGCTTGCTCAATTTATCTGCCTTGCTGTTGAGTTATTCCACCAGATGACTCTCTGGCAGTAAAACTCTGTTGTGTGGTGGTAGGGCCTCAACCTCTACATCCAAACAGACCCCAAGTGAACCCAAAACACCCTGCTTGCTGTTGTATCACATGGTGGTCACCTTGTAGGTAAGCATGTAGATATAACTGCCCATGATTGATGGCAGAAGCTTGGAGTGGGTCCAGGGTTTTATCATGTTAAGCTTTGTAACGTTTGACCTCTTGCTCCCTGATGGTCCTCAGGTGCATCAAGAAGTATTTGTTGTAGGGCCTGGAGTATCGTTTTGACACCAGACACCAAAGCCAGACATTTGTCGGTCATTAACCTACATCAGTTTCTAAAAAGTATACCATGTTTTAAAGCTTGCAGCCTTTGGTGCAGACGCACAAGTTACTACTTGTGTAACGATATATCTGTAAGAGACATTAGTTAGTGATAGATTCCTTACCTTAGAATATCCCCAGGCGTCAGACTGGAAACGGAAAGTTTTGCGTAGCAATACCCCTGTGCGCCAGCAGGCGTCGTCCGCGGCTCCGTGTCCATCGTCGATAGCGCCGGAATGACGTCGGAGTACTTAGACGCCGCCCATGCGCGCTGACGTCAGTTCTGATACTCAGCTTTTCCGCGCCAGATATGCAGAGCCATGATAGAACCAACACTGGTGCCATGAAACTAGGGCCCTGAAAGGGGATGACCTTAACCCTAGATATCGGTTCGCAGAACGGGGAGGATGGGTGGGTCGGTAAGGAATCTATCACTAACTAATGTCTCTTACAGATATATCGTTACACAAGTAGTAACTTGTGCATCTGAAAGAGACACGTTAGTGATAGATTCCTTACCTTAGAATAGATACCCCTGCAATACCAACCCCGGTGGTGGGTCTGCGAACCAATAATCACACCATAAAGTCCCGGAGGACGGAACGGCCAAAGAAGCCATCCCTACGGACTTGGCTGTCCAGGCAATAGTGTCTTGCAAACGTGTACAGCGAGGCCCACATTGCTGCCTGCCAAATGTCCTGCAAGGGCACTCCTCGGCCCAGGGCAGTGGTAGTCGCCGTGGCCCGTGTGGAATGAGCCCTTAGTCCAACAGGGGGCTCCTTCTTAGCCAAGGAGTAACACGCCTGGATACACAAGATGATCCACCGCGAGATGGTCCGCTTGTGCACCGCCTTTCCCTTCTAAGCGCCCACGTAACCAACAAAGAGTTGGTCATCCACCCGGACCTGGCGTGTGCGATCCAGATAGTAAGAGAGCGCACGTTTTGGGTCCAGACGGTGGAGCCTCTCTTCCTCTTTCGAGGGATGCGCAGGCGGAAAGAAGGTGGGCAAAGTAATGGACTGCTCGATGTGGAAGGCCGTGACAACCTTGGGCAGGAAAGAGGGTCTCGTCCGCAACACAACCTTGTCCGGGTGGACAGAGAGGAAAGGAGGAGTAGAAGAAAGAGCCTGGAGCTCACTCACTCTCCTGGCAGAGGTGATGGCAACCAGGAAAGCAGTCTTCCAAGTAAGAAGACAGAGAGGACAATTATGGAGCGGCTCAAAGGGAGCACACATCAGGTAAGTAAGTACAAGATTCAAGTCCCACTGGGGCATCACGAACGGAACAGGAGGAAACATGTGTGTGATGCCCTTCAAAAACATATTTACAATTGGGGACTTGAACAAGGAAGGCTGATCAGGTAGCCTTAAGAAGGCGGAAAGGGCAGAAAGGTACCCCTTGATAGTGCCCAGAGCAGAGCCCTTCTGGGCAAGAGAAAGAAGGAAGAGAACCTCAGAAAGGGGTGCAGAGAGTGGATCCACGGCCTTTGCTGTGCACCATGCCACAAATCTATTCCACCTGCAGGCGTATACGGACTTTGTGGAGGGACGCCTGGTTGCCAGAATGACATTACAGACCTCGGGAGGCAATTCAAATGGCCTCAACTGTCGCCGCTCAATCTCCAAGCTTGTAGGTGGAGACTGGATAGGTTCGGGTGGAGGACCGTACCCTGCTGCTGCGACAGAAGGTCCTCCCGAAGAGGCAGACGAATCGGGGGATCGACTGACATGCTGAGTAGCTCGGGATACCAGTATCTTCGTGCCCAGTCCGGAGCCACAAGGATAACCTGGGACCGGTCGCGCCTGATCTTCTTCAGCAGTCTGGGCAGAAGTGGTATAGGCCTAAAGGCGTACAATAGACCGCAACTCCACTCGCGACGAAAAGCGTCTCCGAGCGAGTGCCGCATTGGAAACTCCAACGCGCAGAACTGAAGACATTGCGCGTTCTCTTCTGTGGCGAATAGATCTAACCAAGGCTCTCCCCACTGCTGAAAGAGGCCTTGCGCCACGTCCGAGTTCAGACGCCATTCGTGATCCATCATGCACCGACGGCTGAGTTTGTCCGCCCTGGCGTTCAGAGAACCTGCCAGGTGTTGAACCACCAGGGTCACGCCCTGATGTTCCAGCCATTGCCAGAGGCGCAGAGCCTCCTGGCATAGGGTCCACGACCCCACCCCGCCCTGTTTGTTGCAGTACCACATGGCGGTGGTGTTGTCCGTGAACACCTGCACTACACTCCCCCGGACAGAGGGGAGGAATGACTTCAGTGCAAGTCGGATCGCCCGCAGCTCCAGAAGGTTGATGTGGAGACGGGACTCCGCCGGAGACCAGAGGCCTCTGATCTCCGCCTCTCCCATGTGGCCCCCCCAGCCCAGGAGGGACGCGTCCGTCACAACCACGTGCTCCGGGTGGGGTAGGGAGAGGGATCTGCCACTGACCCAATCGCGGTCCGTGAGCCACCACTGCAACGTCTTGCAGTGCCCTCAGAGATCAAGACATGATCGGACAAGTTGCCCTGATGCTGGGCCCATTGAAACTTCAGGTCCCACTGCAGAGCCCGCATCCGCCACCGGGCGTGATGCAACAGAAGGATGCAGGAGGCCATCAGCCCCAGAAGCCACAGCGTCAACCTGACCGAGACTCAGGACAAAGGCTGAAAGATCGGAATCAGAGCCTGAATATCCCGAACCCGCTGTTCGGGAGGATAAACCCGAAACTGCGCCGAGTCTAGAACCGCTCCGATGAAGAGGAGCTTCTGAGAGGGACACAGGTGCGACTTTGGCACGTTGATGGAGAACCCCAGCAAGTGTAGGAGGTCACCGTAGTCTGGAGGTGTCTGGGTCGAGCCCGCCTTCAACAACCAGTCGTCGAGGTAGGGAAAGACTGACACCCCTAACCGGCGCAGATGAGCTGCGACCACCGCCATCACCTTCGTGAACACCCGTCGGGCGCTGGTAAGGCCGAAGGGGAGCACGGTAAACTGAAAGTGCTCGTGGCCTACCGTGAACCGCAGGTAACGCCGGTGGACCGGCAGGACGGGCATGTGAAAATAAGCGTCCTGCAAGTCTAACGCTATCATCCAGTCTCCAGGGTCCAGGGCAGCTAAGACCTGAGCCAAAGTCCGCATCTTGAACTTCTCCTTCCGGAGGAAGCCGTTTACGTTCCGTAGGTCCAAGATAGGGCGTAGGCCCCCTTTGCCCTTTTTGGGTACCAGAAACTAGTGGGAGTAACAACCACACCCAACTTCCGGCCCAGGAACGCGCTCGATGGCCCCCTTGGCCAAGAGGGCCGTGACTTCCTCTTGCAGAAGTTGCAAGTGATCCCCCGACACGCGGTGGAATTGCGGTGGCATGGCCGGAGGGGTCGCCTCGAAGGGGAGGGAGTAGCCCCTTCGGACGATTTGCAGCACCCACCTGTCCGACGTAACAGTGCGCCAGTGGAAGAGGTGATGGCGAACCCTGCCCCCCACTGGCGTCACATGGGCCTGAAAACACGGACGAGGAAGGTTTTTGAGGCAGGAGCTGCGGGGGGAGGTGTGGACTGGCCTCGCCGTATCCCCGACCACCGCCACGGCGTTTTCCACGGCCGCCACCTCGCTGTTGAACATTCTGCGGTGCGTGGCTGGCAGCACGTGTGGGGGCGCCCTTCCGTGGCCACGAAAGGAGCGAAAGGCACCCGATTGCTGGCGTGTGGCTGAGAGGCCCAAGGACTTGGCCGCTCAAGCGCATGGTCTGCCTTGTCGCCAAAGAGGCGACGGCCATTGAACGGCATGTCCAGAAGAGTGGCCTGGACATCGGCCGAAAAGTTGGCGGACCTCAACCAGGCGTGGCGTCGAACCGCCACCGTCGTTGCCATAGCCCTGCCCAGTGAGTCTGTGGTATCCAGCCCACACCGGATGGAATATCGCACTGCATCTCGGCCCTCCACAAGGGCTTGGACGAGTTTAGCCCAGACCTCCTCCGGACATTGTGGCAGCGCGTCCGCGACCGTGTCCCACAGGGTGTGGGTGTAGCGGCCCAAGAGGCATGCGGTATTGACAGACCGCAGTCATAAACTCAGGGACGAGAACACTTTCTTTCTGAATTGTTCATACCTCTTGGATTCCCGATCGGGCGGAGCCGTCGGGAATGCGGTCTGGGAAGTGGAGGTCTGGATGACCAGGCTCTCGGGGGTTGGATGGGTGGACAAAAAGCAAGGTTCACCCGGGGCCGGGCGGTAGTGTCTGGCCATGTTCCTATCCACAGGCGGACCTGTGGCGGGCTTGGACCAAGTGCCCACAAGAACGTCACACAAGGCCTCATTAAACGGAAGCGGAGGCTCAGTGGAGGTTGCCTGCTGTTTAAGGACCTCAGTGAGGAGGTTAGTCTTCACGGCCGCGACGGGGAGTGTCAGGCCCGAGGCCTTGGCTGCCCGCGTCAACACTACACTGTAGGCAGCCCCCTCCTCCGTAGCCATGGTGGGAGGGGAGACAAATCCAGTGTCTGGCGAAGTGTCAATTCCACTGTCCTCCCCAAGCTCATATGTCCAGTCCTGTTGAGAATGGCACTCTTGTGCCAGAGGGTCCACAGACCCCTCCCAATCACCTTCGTCACCCATCTCCTGCAACGCAGGGTCAACAGACGGGCCGTTTCATGGAAATAGAAATCTCCAAAAGCCGTCAGAAGCGGCGCCCAGCGGCACCGCTCCGGCGCCAGATCCGGACTGAAGGTAGGATTGGGGACGGCGTCCATAGTAGGCGCCGGGGGCGACACCCGCAGGCCCGGCGAGAGATGATAGAGGTAATGGAAATAGATCCAGAGTTCCCCATCACTCGTCGCGGTCCATCTTCTGGGAATAAATACTGTGAAGTGAAACTCAGCAAACTGCCTCAGGTCCTACAGTATTAGAAGGTAGCCCCAATATAAATTGCTTAAGAGTTTGGCAAGAGATGGAACTCCTTACCAACGGCTGTTGGCCTCATCTCCTCTACCTCCTCCTTTAAAATAGAAACGAAATATTTTCTAACGACAAAATTTCTACCTTAAGACAATATAACAGTCATATTGAAATTGTATAGTCCGCTAACTACTATAGGGATTGTCCCCTCCTATTACTGACTTTACTAAAGACCAATCCCTGTTATAATATTAGACTGTATGATTTGTTTGGTTCTCACACATGTATTTCCTGTTCTCTTTTTTTTCCCCCTCAGACTAAATGTTACATTATCCCCTGTTGATGTAAAGCGCTCCGATACCCACTAGGGTCAGGTTCGCGCTATATAAAACTTTGTAAATAAAAAATAAATAAAAGAAGTTTGGTGCCCAGGCACAATTTCAAGCAGTATGAAACTTAGATGTGCAAGTCACTAATCTTTCCTTATTAACTAGTCTTGAAAAGTTCCTATATTGTTCTTGACCAAATCACTAAGAGCTTCCAAATGTACGTATTTTATCTTCTATAGCTGCCCAGAAGCAGCCACTGACTTTCCTAATTAGCTCTAACTTCTGGACCCTTAGTTAGTTTTGGAGTGTGAAGAAGATAATCTAGATTCACATGCTGTGCACAATTCTGCCGTCTAGTGTTTGGGTTCAGAAAGCTTCTTGTATTTAAACTAATGTTTTCATTTAGGGTTTTAACCACAGGAGGCGTCATCTTGACTCTTCATTAGGGTTAGATTAAGCCCACAATACCCCAGTACGCAGGTGCCATCTTTAGATTCTTTATTTCTCACTTGGGTTCGGAAGTAATTAGCCGAGTTCCTTGCTAACAAAGTATTGAAACCTAGTTTCTCTTTCACCTCTCACAACTACGGCACCTGTGATATGCAACTTGTGGGCATTCAATCAGAGATCTTAATACACAAGCAACTGTTTTGTCATTGTGTGATGGGTTTCCCTGATATCTAATTTAGTATACATTATTTTTGATTTTGATTCTGATAAAGAGATGCTTACACCATCAAGGATGTTAAGTGCTGTAGAACCAATTAAAAACTAAGAGTAAAGGACTTTACTCAGAGCACCCAATAACCGGAAAAACCCCCCAGCTGTAACAAGCCTTTGCAAATATTTAAAAATGCTTAATTTGTCCCAGTGGCAGAAGTAACCGATCCCAGAGGTTGTTACTAAGAAATTTAAGAGACCAGCCTCTTGTTTAAGTTCCATGTGTTGATGGAATCTGAAGTATTAACTGGCATTCTAATCGAAGAGAGCGGAGTAGGTATGTAATAGCTAAACAGACGAGCCAGGTAGGAATGCTCTGGTTGGAAATAAACATGGATATTAAGCAGAGACATTTAAATTGAGTCCTTTGTTTCCACGGCCAACCAAAGTCGTTTTTTACGGGCATCAAAAACATGGGTCAACATTTCTAAAGTTAAAAAGAAGGCGTACTGCTGTATGTTGTATTCTATGAAGCATTGTAAGGTGAACTGCTGGCAGGCCCGTGTTCAGACTATTTCAGCAGTCTAATTTTAAGATCACACAGGCCATAAGATTAGTTGCATGTACCTTATAGGGCTTTGGAGCACTTCTTAACAAACGCAACAAACGATAACTTGAACTGCTGACCACTAACTTGGGGGCGTTGTCAAAAATTATTCCTACGTTTTGGCTGTTGAAACTGGACATGGGCCCATACTGATGTTAGTAGGCCAGAGAGATTCATGCTCTCTCCTTTTCCCCCCAGAATTCGATTTCATCTTGTTGATATTTAACTTTAAGAACTAATTGGCCATGCGTTGTTGACCTGCCTGCTAGGACTCGTAGAGGCAAGAGAGAGGCAGTGGCCGGTTGATTAAGGTGGGAAATAAGCTGTGCGTCAGTGATAGTGCAGCCAAAAGACTGAATGAGCCAAGACAGAGAACAAAATATAAATTAAAAAGTAGAAGTGACCAATATGACCCATGAGGGAATCCCAGTGATGCAGTGACGGACGGTCCCAGATATCTCTGTCTCCTTCACATTGTATGCCAAGATGTTGTGATCGACCGCATCAAAGGAAATTGAGAGGTCTAACAGCATCACTCTTGCTGAATTTCCTTCATCTAAAATGGTTCAGTTATTTCACTGCAAGAAGCATAGCAGAATCATTTAAGATGTTGTGTATCTCTAGAAACTCCTTTAACTGATTGATCTGATAGAGACTTCTAGCTGCAGATTCCTTACCTTAGAATAATCCCTAGGCGTCAGACTAGAACAGGAATTGTTTTGTGAACAGTATTTCTGCATGCTGGTAGCTGGCGTCGCGAGGCTCCGCGTGGAGTCATCCGCGCCGGAAGGGACGTGCGCAGTACCTACATCGGCTCCACCCCTGCGCACTGGTGCCAGTTCTTTTCTTTCCACGCCAGTCAGTGCAGATCCGGTAAAAGCTACCCACAGTCTTTTTACTGCTCTTTTTTGACTTTTTGTTGAGATTTTTTCGAGACCTAGTCTCCTGGTGCATCAAGAGAAGAAGGTCTTGAGATAGTTAATGGAACCACTCCAGATGCCTGTCGTCGCAGTTGAATTTCTCGGGGAAATCAGGTAAGTTTCACAGGCACAAGAAGAGTATGAACTCGAAGAGATCTTCGACTTCACCACTTCCGTCAAAGTCATCTGACAAAACAAGAAGCATTGGCATTTGACGCCTAGCTCTGTGCTTGAGCCTGCACCTGGGCTGTCTCCGCGCTTCCCAGAGTTTTCAGGAGCCGAGCGAACCCCTCAAATTTACGAGAATTACAAGGGGCCATGCACCTCATATTTGGATGGATCGTCCCCGCTGGAGTGCCTTCGGGCACTGTGAGCTCCGGAGAAGCCCCAACTGATCTTCCGCAGGTGGTTTGCCCCCAGCGCTAGTCGGGTCCCTTGGATCCGTTGATGACTCCAAAGCAAGGCTGGTTACACCACCTCAACCCTCCCCGGCACCTGCTCCAGTGCCGACACCCCTAGCACCGCCATCCCAGACTCTGACACTGCATTATCCAACACTAGCTCCAACGGGGCAGACCCCTCATGCCTAAGCCAGAGAATTATTCTTTCAATAGGCTTGGATTTGGGGGCAAACTGGATGGGTCAGAGGACCCTCTTCGCTGCTAGTACCCGATACAAGACACTGAGGACAACTGGTATGAGAAATTGGCAGATGCCAGTGGTTTGGACATCTCCCCAGACACTAGCTTGGTCTTTTGCCCTACCATGCCTAGGGTGGAGGGTGCCTCATTTTGCTGTGATGGTGATCAGGGTGGTTGAGTTCTTGGACCTTCATTCCAACCCAAAATCTTACTCCCTTTTAATGAAGCACTTACATGAGTCCATTTGGGGGCCAGGTCCAAGCCCTGCACAAGGGCTCCTGTGAATGGGACAACTGCACGCTGCCACTGACCCACTCCAGAGGATCCCAATTACTTTATCCAGCAACCCACCCCGGGGAGCCTGGAGTCCAGGCCTCCGTATCCCGGGTGCACTCCACCAGACAGGGAATCCAAGTGGCTGAATACCTTTCGTAAGAGGGTTTTCTTTTCGTCAGCCTGGCATTGCGATCAGTGAACACCGCATGCCTTTTGGGCCCATATACACAAACTATCTGGGATTCTGTTGCGCAAGTGCCAACAACGATGTCAGAAGAGGCCCGAGCCATACTATCACATACTTATTTATTTATTTTAATTTGATTTATTCTGAAGTTTTATATAGCGCTGGCCAGACCTGACGGTATCGGAGCGCTTTACAACAGTCGTACTGCAAAAGATCATAAAATACAGTAATAGTATAGAACATGGACGGAGAGTTTCAGCGGGTTGTGAAACTAAGGGGCATTGAAGACTTGGAATGCCTTCGACAAGTGTCATAGTCTTGGGCTGCACTCCCCTTCCAGGCAGTAATGTCAGCAGCGCTTCTGCAGCTCCTGTACCTTCGCTGGGGAACGATCTAGGAAACGATTTTTGAGCTGTCCTTTGAATTTTGGAAAGGAAGGGATAGTTCTGATGTGGGAGGGAATAGAGTTCCAGATTTTGGGCGCGTTACCTGCGAAGGACCGGGCCGCGGTTTTTTGTTTACGTGCTTTCAGCGGGATGAGTAGTAGTGTGTTCGAGCTCCTGAGAGTCCTGGTCTGACTGGCTTCTTTGAGTTTGGAGGCCAGGTATTCAAGTTTGCCTGTGAGAAGGGAGTTTTGCGTGAGGTAAGCTGTTCTGAAACTAGCACGCATTTCAACTGGGAGCCATTTTAGTTCTCAGAGTGCGGGTGAGATGTGGTCGAATTTCTTCACTCCTGTAACCATTCTGGCTGCTGCGTTGAGAGTTGTTTTGAGGGGAGCAAGGTGTGACTTTGATGTACCTGAGAGGGCTGCAATCCCATAGTCTAATCTAGACAACATCAATGCTTGGGTGGCTTGTTTGAGGTCCTTGGGTGGGATGAAAGGTTTTATTTTGTTCAGTAGCTTTAGGTTAAAGAAGGCGCTCTTGGCGGAGTTCTTAATGTGTTTGGTCATGTCCAATTCCGGATGTAGAGTGATACCTAGTGATTTTACAGAGTCTGCCATGTGAGGTTTCCGTTGAGCGCATCGATCGCTTTGAGCCATTCCACATTTGGGGGTCCTCTTCTTTGTTAGAGATGAGGAGTATTTCAGTCTTGTCTTGGTTAAGTTTTAGGTGGTTACTTGAAAGCCAGTTTTGGACTTCCCTCAGCGTGTCATTGAGTCTCTGAATGTCCTCAATGGCGGTGGTTTCCAGGTAGATCTGTGTGTCATTTGCAGACAGATGGAAGGCGTTGTTGGCTTTTCTGAGTAGGGTTGTGAGAGGTTCCATATAAATGTTGAAAAGTTGCGGGGAGAGCATTGAACCTTGGGGGACTCCCCTGCCGACAGGGTGTAGGTCGGATGCAAAGTTTTTGATTTTTATTCTTTGGGTGCATTGTGAATGAAGGAGGAGGACCAGTGTAGGACCACCTCATCTAGACCTGCCCTTTCTTGAAGCACCTTAATCAGAAGTTTGTGGTCAACCGTGTCAAAAGCTGCCAATAGGTCTAAGAGAATGAGAAGGCAGCATTTGTCTGCATCAAGTGATTTGTGGATGTCATCAATGACGTTGAGGATCGCGGTTTCCGTGCTGCAGCCTTTTCTGAAGCTGGATTGGTGGGAATCGGGAAGGTTGATGCTTGAAGGAGCACACATTTTTCTAAGGTTTTGGATAGAAGAGGTAAGTTAGAAATGGGTCTAAAAATATTCAGATCTTTTGTGTCTAGGCCTGGTTTCTTTAGCAGTGGCGTGACTTAACCAACTTTGAGGCAGTCGGGGACGACTCCGGTTCTTAGGGAGCTGTTTATGATCTTGCACCAGAGCGGGGCAAGGGAGAGTTTCAGATTTTTGGTTAGTTGTGGGGGTCGAGGATCTAGAGCGCGGGAGGAGGGATTGGATGTGGGGATCAGTTTGACTATCTCTTCATGTATTGGGATGAACGATTTCCTTGGTCCCAGGCGAGATGCCCTTGATGAGGGGGGCAATATTGATGTCCAGTGAGAGCTCAATCTTATTGGTCTGGTCCTCAAAGAAGTTGGCGATTGCAGATGGCAGATATCAAGCAAAGTTCACCATCCGATGTGGACTGGACACAACAGACTTGCAGGGCAGAGCGATTTCATAGTTACTGCCATTGAGACGTCATTCCTGGCTGAGAACCATTGACTTTTATGGGGATGTCCAGGCATCTCTCATGGACATGCCCTTTGATAGCACTCGTCTCTTCAGAATAAGGCAGACTCCGCACTGGAGCGCTTCAAGGACAGTAGGGCTACACCCAGGTCCTTGGGCCTTTCCATGGCCCCTCATCAATCCCACTCTGCCTTTTGCCCCTATTGTGGCTACAGGAGAAGCTTCCAATTGCATCTTTACACGCCCAACCACACCAGCCATCAAACTGCACAATCTTTTCATGGCAGAGGACGAGTTTCACAAAGACATGGGCCAGGCAGCCAGAAGCTGAACCAGTCCACCTTCCACCCAGCAGCTGTAGCCTCCAAACCCCTTTAGAGTATGCCCTCTGACCATCATGGGCATCCAGTTGGTAGGGGGGCAGGATACACCATAACCTGCTACATCTGCATTTCTGCAGTTTCCAGATCAGCCATCCCATTTCTAATCTTCTATTGTACTCCAACATATGTTTGCACCATGCTCATTCATTTTGCCACATTTGGACCTCAACCTAGTTCTAACATTTTTGATGTGTTCTACCTTCAAGCTGCTACAGTACTGCACTCTCAGGCGCCTTAACAGCCTTCCTAGTGGTGATGACATCTGCCGGGAGGGTCAGTGATCTACAGGCATTGTCATTACAGCCTCAATACCTTACGATCTGCCCAGACAAACGGGTCCTTCGCACAAGAGCATCCTTCTTACCGAAGGTGGTTACTCCCTATCATATAGGCAAGTCCATCACTTGTGCCTACCATTTACACTCCTCCTCACCCTTCTAAAGAAGGGAAAGGCTGGACCCAAAAAGAGTGTTGTCATTCCACCTTGACTGCACAAGAGAGCCCCAAATGGATGATCAACTCTTTCTGGGGTACGTTGGAGCCAAAAAAGTTAAGGTGGTGCAGAAACAGACCATTTCGGAACAGATAGTGCTCTGCTACACATTGGCCCGAAAACAACCTCCTGAAGGTTTGCAAGCTCATTCTACGAGAGGCAAGGCTGCAACCACTGTGTTAGCTCATGGAGTCCCTGTCCTGGATAACTGCCAGACAGCAACGTGGGCTTCCCTGCAAACATTTAAGAAGCATTACTGCCTGGACAGTCAGGTAGGGCAAGATGGGCCTTTTGCCCATTTGGTCCTACAGAATTTTCTGGTCTAATCTGTATTGCAGCCCCACCTCCCGGGAGGTACTGCTTAGGTACCTAGTCTAAGGTAAGGAATCTGTGCTGAAGTCTCTAGCACATGAACAAGATACATACCTTCAGTAACGTAGTTTCCGTACTGACCCACCCATACTTCCCGCTCTGCGATCGAATGTCAGAGTAAAGATTATGTTTCCCTTTTCAGGGACCTATAGTTTATGCACCAGAGGACAGTATTCTTCGTGGCTTCTTGCTTCTGGTGTGGAAAGTTGTGAAAAAAACCCTGACAGCACGCAGGGGTGGCACCCATGTAGGCACAACATAAGACACTTTCGGCACGGAGGATGCCACACAGAGCTGAACGACCCCATCTACTGGCACACAGGGGTACTGTTCATGAAAGATTTCTGGATTCAGTCTGATGCCTGGGGATTATTAGAAGGTAAGACATCTGCAGCCAGATATGGCGTTACAGAAGGTAAGTAACTTGTTCGTCACACATAGTTAGCTGACCCAACGTTCATACCATAAACTGTCAAGGACAAGGAGGTCATGTGTCTTCTTATCATATTTTTCTAGTGATTATTCTTATCATTAAGGACATTCATTTTCAAGTTAAAATCTCTCAATATAACTTATTGTCCTTGACATTCAGAAGCATTAGTTATGGTATAGAAGATTTTGCTGGTGCTTTCAGCAGACATATTGTGTAAACTAATGTATCCGGGCATACTGCTTCCCAGCTGTTATATGCTTTTGAGCCGCACAAGCTTACAGCTAATAAAGGAGATACTTGATCGCATTAGACATTACAGAACTGCTTATGGTAAAAACCTCTCCAAGTGTGAATCACACGTTTAATGCTATAAACGTTTTCATTTCTGACAAATGAAACTGGTATATTTGGCAAGGCTACTTGTATTGGCTTGGCGCATAACAAGATTCTTCAACAGGTTTGCAGTGGATCTTTCTCTAGCGGTCTGCAGGGCAACTTCCTGAGGGCTGTAGAAACACTTGTCCAGATGCAAGCATAATCACAGTTCAGTCAGGTGGTCTAATGCAAATTCCCAGACTGCTGGCATTTATGCTGTTTGTGATTCTATTTGGTAATCTGTCCCCACATGTTGTCAATAAAAGACATCCAGGCGCAGAGGTAAAGAACTAAGACAAACCAGTAACTACGATATTCCTTCTCAATACGGTCCTTTAACATTAACATACCATCTAACATACCATCTTAGGTAGAGATATTCATGATTATACCCATCTCCTTTCCAAGAATGCGAGTAGGGATTATGTGAGGATACGGCTAGAGGTAGTGATTTAAGAAGGATATGTACAGGTAATACACAGGAACCACTTGTATTTATAACTGGTAAAGCACAGTTTATGGTTCCTGTACATGCTTTTGGAAGGTTCCATAGTTAGTAGTCAAAGGAACCCTACCAGCAAATAGTACTTTGTGAACAAGCATTGCTTTTTAAGTGATTCCTCATTGTGAGGGCAACATAAAAAGCCTAGAAGGTTAGAGATACAAAAAGGTAGCAAAGACCTTAAAAGAAATAAAAGTGTGCTTAAGGTTTCAGTTAAAACCTATTTCCTTTAGTTAGTACAACGAAGAAAGTCAGGTGATACACCATTAAAACAAAGAGTCAGAAAATGATTCACCTCTCTCAATTTCCCTTCTAGTTTGCATGACTGTACTGGTGTAAGACTTTCGCAACTGTTAAACAGGACAGAATTATTGAATGGATTTCACAGTAGCAACCTTCTATCATGCTACAAACCACGACTGGCAGATGCTAGGTAAGCAGCCCTCGAAGAAGGTATTGCGTGGTAATAAGTGCTCTGCTAGTTGAGTTGCAAGTTAATAACCTAAGGCCTCAAACCTATCTCTGCTTAATGAGAAGACATATCTTTAGTAGGAGGTCCTCACTGATTTGATCATATAAACGGTGCTTCATATGTAAAAACATTTGCAAGGCCGATGCTCTTTTCAGAAGCAATTGAATGTCAGTGAATGGAATACCAAGGCTGATGATCCTTAATACTACTGATGCCGCCTTAATCCACTACCAGGAGCTCCCCCTGCTGCTTTCTATCACACTTGAAGGCTCCTGCTTTCCCCTTCTGTGACGGTTTTATCATCATTCTCTTCCTTCATCTTTCCACTTTGTGTTTTTTTCCCTCTCTTGATCTTTGGTCAATGATTGATGCAGAAAAATAGGTGCCGGTACCCAAAAATATGTGCCTGGGCCCCACTGGCAACCACCAGCTCAAATTTAGCACCAAGATAGAACGACCAAATCAGTAGCAGAAATTCAAGGAACGGAAGGATCAGAAATATATGACAATGACAAGATGAATTTATTTCTGACTAACTCTATGGACACCGTTACCTTTGAATTAAACACCAAAATACAACTTCCATGTGCTACACTACACTGTCCCCTTCGTGTCATCTGATTGTTTGTGATTTTCGAGAAATTTGAAACACAACAAATGCGTTTTAAGCATGCATCTTCCAGAGCAGCACAGCAAGAAGCACTGGTTACTTGGATCTGACCTTTCACCCCTAGGACAGTCATAGGTTAAGTATGAGGCAAGAAATATAAATATAAATAAATAAATTAAAAAATATTCCCCCAGCCAATAACCAGCACTGGTCACCTACATATGTAAAGATCTACAGCCAGCAAGCATCATAGTGAAAAGGTCAACAGCAAATCAGCTTAAAATTGATCAGGGCGGCAGGAGAAGAGTGGAATCATGACAGAATGCAGGAAGGGATAGGAGTTATGAAAAGCAGTTCCATAGGTAAAGAGGTTAGAGATGATCACATAACACCCATACTTCCCCATGCCCATACAATGCAAACCCCACTCCCCACTGCTGCAGATTCACAACTCGGAAAAATGCAAACAAGAGGCAAATCAACCATAAGAAAAAAGATTTTCTTAAACCAGAAGATATTTCTGTTTTGTCAACAAGTTGCTATGGGGCGCAGTATCCCTTTTACCGTATCACCCAATCCTGAACTAGCACCCCGCTTTTTGAAGTGTACATATAGAAAGCACAGAATGTGCAGATCAGTCAGTAGAAAACATGTGCCAAATGATCCCTGTCATCCAACCCACAACAGCAAAAGGGATACTGTTCCTTCAAGGGATGGTCATCGCATACGAGGACGCTTCGCCCAAGACTAATGCAGAATGCTTCACAGTTTTGGGGAAAGGATATACCCTTTCCAGGGCAATGGGGAAAGCGAGTGTTACTACGATAGTCCAAGTGAGGTGGGCAGGGGAAGCGGGTGTGCAAGGTCACATTACCTTCATGAGCACAGCAAGGGCAGAAGGAGATGGGTCTACGACGTGGTGTCCCAGCATCGGGCTCAACTTCAAAAAGGAACCAAAATGGTAAGGGAGTGGTGGGTTGGGAAAGGAGGAGAAAAAGGAGAAGTAGGCAGGAACAAGGATCAAATGGGAGGTGGAGTAATAAGGAGAGAGGAGAAGGTAGGTTGAAACAAAAATAAAGCAAAAAAGACAAGCAGAGGACAAAAAGCGTAAGAGTAAGAAAAAGAAAAACAACAAGAAAAGAAAAAACAAGATATGGAAAAGCAGAAACCTAGGAGCACAGTCTCATGGGTTCAAAAGCACCTGCAGTACAGAGATCAAACAGTAAAAGACGAGCATGACGTTTAGGTATAAAACAAAAAAGAGTATCTCAGGCCATACAGTCGCCCAGCCAATGTGATACTCAAACTGGGACGAAGAGTAGACCTGTGTAGTAATAGTAGTGAGAGTAATATTTGAGTATGTAGATGTCCTCAGAGTTTGAAAGAATATTTTTGTCAAATAATACTCAAGATTTCTTCAGTTTTATTAAAGTATTTTTAGTTTTTCTTTCAAAGGGTGCCTACTGGAGCGATCCCTTCGGAGGAGCTGCATGGTAAGCATGGACAAAGTAGAACACTTGTAGGGTTGATCTATTCCCGCAAGTGAGACTACCTGTTAAATCGTCGGTCACAAAAGACCTTAGCAGAGTGTTTAACTCGCATGCGGTTACCACTATCGGCAAGTAGAATACGATTGATGTTTCGCTTCTAAACAGAAAACGAAAATTTGCTTGGTTGCCAAAATACCCCCATTTGCCAATTCAAGAGGATTTTCAGACTTTCGGAATGCTGAAAATTCAAGCAGTGAAGCAAATATTTTGCGAGTGGATAATTATCTTTCTATTCGTCTTTGCAAGTTCATGCATACTTCAAAGCACCAGTTCAAAACCACATGTCTGAAATTTACAGAGTTCTTAATATGTTAAGTGAAAGCAGTCTCCAAAAAAGTTGGGGAATCGGAGCTTCCACAGGCTATATTTTAAGTATTATGGGCAGGGTGTCTGTATTGCACTCGTGCCATTAGACCCAATTCAGGCGTGAGACCTCCGATTTTTAAAGCCATAAAGTACTTCCATTTTTCTTTCTCACCCCTGAAATTGTCCCTACTTAAATATAAGTCAATCTGAAGATTAACTCCCCTCGACTCAGATTTTTTTTTTTAATCCAGATTTCTTGCTTTTCAAATGTTAGCATGTATGGTATTAATGAATACCAGAGATTAGAAATCGGACTCCCACGATGTATGCATCTGTGAAATTGCTTTATATACCGGGGGGGGGGGGGGGGGGGGAGTATAGGGAGGGGGGGGGGGGGCGGCGGGGGGGCCTGAGGTTTGCCAGGGCGTGTGCTTAGCTACACCAACCGTGGACATGTGCATTTCAGATGCTCATGATCATTTAAGTGTTGCTTAAATAAAGAGTATATGCCCTAGTGACTTATTATATGCTACGCGTTGGAGGACAGGTGATGGAACTGCTAGGGTGTGGGCTTGTGGGCTTGCGATCTTGCACCGTATACATGTTTCTAAACACATGCATTGAACACTCGTGTATCTTACAATTCCCAATGTTTCAAACTCTAAGACCGAAAGTCTGACAAGGCTGTCTTTGTTCCGCTTCGGAGCAGGAAGTCTAACTGTTTCATACCTAGAAGGTAACCCTGAAGCTACATGATGGCAGCCTACACCGAGGTTTTTTACAAACCATTTCCATTAGGTTTCACAGCATACATACACAACCGAAAAACATTTCAGCAGGTGCAATTCTCTTATCCCAATGCAGAGATATGAGGAAAGAACAAGCTCTTTTGCTTACATCATTCACCATTATATCATTCTACTGATTAAGTTGAATGTTGACCCCCAAGATCGCATTCTAAATGCATCCTTTGTTCCAGGTGGGCCTGGTACAACATTAAGGAAAACTCCCATCATTTCTGGTGGCTCATGACTGCGAAGAATGAAACCCAGAACCTCTAGCATTTTTCGTCCACACATTGATATAATTGTGTTATGAGTGCAACGAATAGATATTGAAGGAGGGTTCTGTTTTCTACGCAATAGACAATATGCAAAACTCCACAACTTAACAGCAATCAGTGTTTCGTACTAAAGAAAGAGATCTCGGTGTGAATTTAACCACCATCAACGGAGGGCTGGCTTTCTGGCAGGGTCTTTAGTTTGCGCATTTATTTAATACAGCATTAGTCCAGAGTGACCCAGTCAATAGATTTTAGATTATCCCCTTTTTTAGGTCTCGCCTGGTGCAAGCACAGCATGCGCTGCTCTCGCCATGGAGAGGACCTTTTGCAATTGATTCAGCCAAAGCTGAATGTACGGCTGTCTAGATGGACAAAGATGGCTGCTCTCGCCATCTGCTCTTGCCATGGAAAGGACCTTTTGCAATCGATTCAGCCAAAGCTGAATGTACGCTCGTCCAGATGGACAAAGATGGCTGCTCTCGCCATCCACAAGGCTAAAAATGCACGTGCATGTGGACAGCCCGACTCCATCTTTGTTTACTTTTATTAGCGTAGGGATATGCACTAGCATTATCTTGTCCCTACGCATGCATGGTGGCGTGCTTACGCTTTCCCAGACAGGCGGAAGGGCCCGGTGGCAGTGCTGAGGAATCCGCCAAGGTGCGCGCAGTCACCGTTTGACCACAGGAGCTGGTGCGAGGCTTCCCGCAAGCATTAAAGTCACTTGCCCAGTAAAAAGCTACTAATACTCAATATTACTAAACTTGTTTGCATTGCTTCTTTTGATGGCTGTGTTTCTTCTGTGCATTAAGCACCATTAAGGTGACCTCTGCCCTCTCTTTCCAGTCTTGCAAACCCCACTCTGTCCAACAAGGCTTAGATCCAGAAACTCGACAGCTAGTTTTCTAAGCGCGTGTGTTGTACAATGAGAGCAACTGAGTTCACTACAATTCCCAGAATGCGTGAGATTGGTTAAAGGAAATCTATAATAGGGTGCCTGCATTTTTTGTAACATGGAGTGGTCTGGTAACCTGAGTGCAATTCTTGGCCACCACATAAAGAGAATCTTTATGCTGGTATCATGGCAGCTGTTCATAAGTTATGTTTTCATTGTTTGATTTGTACTCCTGTCTGAATGTTTGGGGAATTGGTCTAATCGTTGCTAGCCGTTTTATTACACAAAAGGAGCATAGAATATGATGTTTGTGCGCATTACTTGAGCGTGTCGACATAGCCAGCAGGTCCCCCTCTTCCGTTGGCATGGTTTGTTGTCTGATGCCAGCTCACTTCAGCAATAGTCAGTGGGTGGCAGGTTGACTGACAAACCAGACCTGTGCATGACGAGGGCACCCGGTCCGTTACGGCTGAGCCCGAGGATGTTATTCAATAGCAAGGCATGCAACCTTGAACTCTTTATAATTAAACATTGAGTAAAACGCTCTTAGAACATGAATTGGACTGTAAATCCTCATGCAAGGTTGGTCTGCTTGATGTCCTCTTTTGAATAGTACGCGGAATGCTCCTCAGTCCGCTGGTGTAATTAATTAATGGAGAGACACAAAGATAAATACGTTTCCACAGCAATGAAGCCGTAGGTTGTAATAATAAAACGTACATGTTTACATTACAATCATCACGGTCTAACTGAGGTCAGAGGGTTCCCGGAAATGTAAGGCTGCTGACGCAGAGAGGCGCGAGGACACGGCCTGGAATGCTGAATCAGTGACGTGCGGGAGCACCATCTACATTTAAATGAGACACTGGTAGTTGGAGCACGACTGCTGTGCGGCGAGGATGGCGCTGTCGAGTTCTGGGAGGTGATAGTGGCACATGTGCATTGGAGAGCTCACTGCTATAAAGCAGAAACCACAACTGGGCGCGTGCTGATGTGTCGCCCCAGTCAGGTAAGGATCATGCTTTGCTCTCAGTTCCAGGTCAGCGGCTTACACATGTTAGAGCAGAGTAACAATGGCAAAGTAACAACACGCTGTGTTCTGGAGGATTTAATAACTATTTCGTGAGAAACAGTGCTGTGTGGCTACTGTCTAGGCTCTGGTCCTATATAGAGTGGACTCCGGGTGTAGCCACAATTGGAGCAGCAAGTGCAGTGGCACCGGGACTCATTCTAACCTGATATTTCTAACGTTTACTTCCCCAGCAGCAGTCAAAGAGGTCATTTTTTTTTCTTGCTTGCACCAGGGCCCATGGCATCCTTGCTACACCACTGTGTGGACTCCATAAATAGAGCTTCAGTGAGTTTTCTAACATCTGTTTTTGGGTAAGAGCTCCTTCTAGTCTGGTAGTCACTCGAGGAAAATGTCCATCATATTCTCTAAATCTTGCATTGGTTGACTGTGGATGCTTAAGACTATTTCATAGTTATATGATTTGTCTTCAAGACTATTGACTCGGAGAACAACACTCGTGATTATTTGGGGATCTGTGCTATATTGCTACAAGACCTAGTCACTTGGAGAACCATGCACATACTTATAAGTCTATTCACTAGGAAAATCGCACATATGCCTATGAAACCAGTCACTTGGAGAACACGCATATGCACACAAGGCAATTCACTAAGAGTATTGCACTTATGCCTATGCAACTAGTCACTTGAAAAACCATGCAAATGCATATAAACTATTCACTTGAAAAACAAAGTACAAGCACACAAGGCTATTCACTAAGAGAATTGCACATATGCCTATGAAACTAGTCACTTGAAGAACCATGCAAATTCATATAAACTATTCACTTGAAAAACAAAGTACAAGCACACAAGGCTATTCACTAGGAGAGCCACACATATGCTCATGAAATTAGTCACTTGGAGAACAATGCACATGCATATAAACTCTTCACTTGGCGAAACACACACATGCATATAAAAGTAATCACTTGAAGAACAAGAATATTCAATGGGAGAAAAGCAAATATACCTATGAAACTAGTCACTTGGAGAACAATTATTATTATTATTATTATTATTATTTATATGGCGCACAAATCATCCCCGGAGGGATCTCTCGGCGCCCGGGGCGCAGACGACAACATGCAGTATCATTTATCTAAAATAGCCAGGTTTTTAATTGTTTCTTAAAGATCGTGAACGTGGGACAAGCCCGCAGATCTTCTGGCAGTGCATTCCAATATTTGGGGGCCAAATAGGAAAAGGCATGCCCACCCATCTTAGCCTTTTTAATTATCCGGGTTTGGAGGAGCTTATGGCCACTGGATCTTAACTGCCTGGACGGGATATACCATGTTAACTTTCTCGTTAGATATCCTGGTGCCAATCCGACCAGGGCTTTAAAGACCAGGCACAAAAGTTTATAGACTGCTCTTTTCCTCATGGGGAGCCAATGCAACTCACTCATTAATGGAGAAGAGGGAGTGCGTCCAGGCTTATTCAGAGCTAGGCGTGACGCCGTGTTTTGCATGACTTGAAGCTTTGAGAACAGGTCTTACCTCATCCCCACCAGTAGAGCATTTTCGTAGTCAAGTCTACTAACTAGAAGTGAGTGTATCAGAGCCCTTTTGGTGGAGAGCGGAATCCAGGGGAAGATCTTCTTTAGCATGTGCATTAATCCGAAGCATTTGCCGGATAGAGTTTTCACATGCTCCTCCATGGATAATTTACAGTCCAGTAGCACGCCCAGGTTTTTAGCCCATTTTTTGGGGGAGGGAACTTCTCCAAGTTCCACCGGCCAACATTCCTCAGTCCATAAATACTCCGCTTTCCCGAACAATAAGATCTCAGTTTTGCTTGAGTTCAGTTGCAGGAAGTTATTTTCCATCCACACGGCAATTTTTGTCATACATAGCTTGAATCTGTCTTTGGTCACTACTGGGTCCTTCTCAATGGGGACAATAATCTGCGTATCGTCGGCGTAAGAGATGGTTTAGAACCCGCAAGAATTAATAACAGAGGCCAGGGACGACACATAGATATTGAACAGCGTGGAGCTTAATATAGAGCCCTGGTGCATACCCTTATCCACAGTTGTAGTCCTGGATACAAAGGTGTCAAGTTGTACACATTGGGATCTATCCGAGAGGAAACTCTGTATCCAATCCAAGACCCTCCCCGTGACACCAATCTCTCGCATTTTATCTAATAGAATTCTGTGAGAGATGGTGTCAAAGGCCGCTGATGGATCCAGGAAAACCAACATAGTGGGGGTCCCTTCGTCTAACAGCAACCTGTTATCTGTAACCTCTGTTAAGGCAGACTCCGTGCTGAATCCAGCCCAGAAGCCTGACTGCGAGGGATCCAGGAGGTTGTGGTGTTCCAGATAATCTGAAAGTTGTCGATTAACCAGGGACTCCATTATTTTTGAGCACCCTGGAAGAAGAGAAATGGGCCTGTAATTTTGTAAGTCCGCAGAGTCTGCTGAGGGTTTCTTCGGCAAAGGTTTAATAAATGCCTTCTTCCATTTCAAAGGGAAAGAGAAAGTTGCTAAAGACAAATTACAGATTTCCTTAATTGGATTAGCCAATTCCAACACTAAATCAGACATGATGTGGGGAGGAGCCACATCGGCCGGGGAGCCTGACTTAATGTGTTTTAACAATGATAGAACTTGCCCCCTCGTGATGGTTGCAAAGGTCTCCAGTTTCAGCTGGAGAGGATTATCTGGAGCCGGGGTTTCTGCTCTATACTCCAGATCCAGCTCGAAAGAGTTATAGATGTCATCTATTTTACTTGTAAAATGCAAGGCTAACTCATCGCAAAACTCTTGCGTAGAGGGGCAGGCAAGATTGCTAACTCTTGGGTTAGTAAATTCTTTGAGAACCCTGAAGAGTTCTTTGGAGAAGCCCTTAGCTTCATCTATTCGGGTGGCTAGGTGTGTTCGCCTTGCTATATTGCAGTTCCTAAGATATGCCCTGTGTGCTGTGTTCTAGGCCAGTCTATCTTCCTCTGCTTTTGTTTTCCTCCATTTACCGTCTCGGTCTCCAGTTTACTTAGGCTTCATTGATATATTTACACTCATAAAAGACGGAGGGAAAAATAATGAGCCATATGTTGTTGGTGTTATTTTCCTCCATTGTCTGCGAGTGACTTTGCGTCCTTGAGGCTGAGGTGGACTTCTATGGGCAGAGAAAGAGAAACATAGCGCCATGTGATCAGACCAACTCACTGCTTGAGGAGGTTCAATTATAAAATTTGACATATTAGTAAAAATATTGTCCAGTGTATGGCCCGCTATATGTGTTGGCTCGTATACTTTGGGGGAAAGATCTAACATATCCATGGCTGCCAACAGATCTCCAGTATCGATATTAGTAGTGGTGTCAAAATGGAAATTAAAATCCCCCACAATAAAAAGTTTTCAGCATATAGGACTTAAGGGGCAAGAGTTTCCAGTAGTGCAGTGCAAAAAATCTTGTTTTCACCCGGAAGGTGATACACTACCGCCCCTATTACCTTCTGACAGCGAGCGAGTTCCATCGAGAAGATCAACAGCTCCAAATTAGGTGTGGAGATAGTATCCAAAAATTTTAGATGCACATGCATATGAAACTATTCACTTGGAGTACCATGTACATGCATCGGACTAGTCACTTGGAGAACCATACACATGAGCATAAAACTATTCACTTGGAAAACCACAGATATACAAACAAGAGAATTCACTAGCAGAACTGCACATATTCCCGCAAGACTTGTTGACTTGCAGAACCACGTACGTGCATATAAGAACTATTCGCTTGGTGAACAAGGCACATTCCTAGTACAGGGCTATTCAATGAGAGTCAAGCACTTGAATATAAGACTCATGATTTGAAGAATGACACGCATGCATATAAAAATATTCACTTGGAGAACGCCATGCTCCCCTACAAGACTAGTCAATTGGAGAACCACACATATGTATACAATATTATACGCTTGGATCACCACGCACATGCATGTAAGACTACTCACTTGGAACACCACACGCATGCACATACAGTAATACTTCCTTGCTGAACCAAACACATAAACTGTTCACTTGGAGATAATGACACATTTGCTGGAAAAAGTTGTGATTTGTCAGCATGCACATTTTCTGGTTCAGCCTGTTTGACAGTTGTATCTCCAAGGTTTCCTTAATCTAAAACCTTGATACACCTTTTTTATCGGTGCCGTACTGCTAAGCTCTGCCAGTTCTGCTATGTGTTCAGTCATCATGAATACATTTTAGAAAAAAAATGAACGATATCTTTTTAATACATTCAGTGCAGCCTGTTTTATGTTATCCCATATGTTGGCTAATTTCTGTATCTGATCTTTATTTTTGCAAAGTACTCCAAAGTTTCTTTTACCACTGTTTACATTGGTAAGTAAATTGAAATAAGGTATAGAAAAGAATGATGACCATAAAGTCAGACACTGCATAAGCTGCTTCAGAGAAGTGCGACATCTCGCTCTGCATGGATATGCACACTCAATATCATAGCAGTATGCAGTGTCTGTTTCATGTAGAAGCAACTCCTATGCAGCTCTTGATACTGTCAGCTTTTCATTGAATTGTCTGTCAAGGCACATGTCCACCCGGGAGTGGACATATGGGCACATCTATGCTAAACTCTGCAATGCTTTAATCCATGGCGGCACACCACTGAGGATAATGTGCTGCATGACTAACCAAAGGTCCCAAAGGCGAGACCTATTAACTATGCCAATGCTTGTCCTTTAACTGCAATAAAGAACGGCTGCCAGCACTTTCACCAGTTATAACCGGGCAGTCTGCTCTTTCGGAAGAATTCGGCTCTAACAGTAAAGTGCCTAAACTTTGTTGAGAAGACAATGCAGAAATGCCAGGAAAGGCTGACTTTTGCACAGCACTTGAAGGGCTTTTATTATATATTAATGCGAATTTAAATACAGCACAGGCATTGCTTGGCTATTGTTTGTGCAAACAATACACTGAAGTACCTGGCAGCACTTTAAAAAAAAAACCTTTATGTATTCAATTTATCAAACATTAACTGGTTTGTTTGTTGTAGAGCGAAGTTTAGCTGTAGGGCACTAGACTGCTAGTACTAATGCTGGTAAAGAAATGGAAAGACTAGCAGCCAGATTCATCATTGTAAAATCGGCTCGCAAAGGGCCACATTCTGAGAATCCGGCCCTTTGCGAGCTCTATTTTTGCATTTGGGATTCATCATCCCAAATGCAAAAATCGCAATTACAGAAAGCGCAAAATTGCGAAGAATCGCATTTAAGGAATCTCAATTAGAGATTCCTTAAATGCTATTCATGAACCTTTTAAAAATTGCGAATTCGCAATATGGGGCCACTATTTACCGCGAAGTGTAACTTCGTGGTAAATAGCGAAAACTTAGAAAAATGCACTTTAGTTCAATTTTCTAAGTTGCATGTTACACACACACACATGTCCTTTGGACATGTGTGTGCGCAACACCTGTGTACATTTGCATTTCAGGGGTGCTACAGGGTGTCCTTTGGACACCCCTGGTACCTTTGAAATCGCATCCTTATTTGCGATTAGCAAATTGCTAATCGCAAATAAGGAATGACTCCCCATTCATTCCTATGGGCCTTTGGGCCCATATGAATGAATGGGGAGTCATTCCTTATTTGCGATTAGCAATTTGCTAATCGCAAATAAGGAAGCTGTAGAAATCGCAATTATTTTTGCGATTTCTACATGAATCAGGTTTTGCGAGTCCTTAATAGCGATTCCTTAATAATCGCTATTAAGGAGTCTCAAAACGGGACATTGATGAATCTGGCCGTAGGACTCCAGGATCAAAGGAGCTAACAGAATAAGTGGCTTTAATGCAATTTACAGAAGTTAGCTTGTCTAAAAGTTTAGCATATAGCAGAGGGATGGCATTCCTGAATTGCACACCTAGATGCCACTACAACAGGTAGACTGGGAGCAATGGACTGTGAACAGAAGGTGGCCGTCAGGCAAAAGCCTTAGGAATGGGCATCAGGATGAAGATGAATGGAGATATTCTTTAGTCCTTTAGAAAAGTAGGAACATGGTCTCGAACAGTATGCCTTTCCCTTCAGAGAGCCAGTGGATGTTTTGCTGCCACAGTGAGCCGTGGTCAAACTTGTACAGATTTAAAGTCAGACGCACAACCAGGTTCTGAATCAACTGCAGTTTCTAAAGTTTTCAGAGGAATGCCCAGATAACAGGCATTTCTACAGCCTGGCCTAGATATAATACTGGACTAACCACTGATGCTCTTGAGGCATAAATGGGAGAATCTTCTCTAACAGTCCAACTAGGAGAAAGCAGACTGACAAAACTGTATTAGTTTGGAAAAATAGGGAAAGCTCTCTTCAAAAAACAAAACAAAACCTACTTTTTCCACTTTAGATGTTGGTTCTCGTTTAAGTCCCATATCCGCCCCAAAAATTCTTTCCACTTTATTCCTCCATCCAACTAATTGTGACATATGGGCAGAGGTTTGTGCCCAGTGTCTTTTTTAGTTGGGAATTGTAATGCTAGTTACAAAAACTCACAGTAATGACCCGGCCACTTAAAACAACTCACTATTTGTATTGGCTGATATTCACTTGGAAATATTAGTTTCTCAAAAGGAAAACCAATCGAAATTCATTCGGACGAGAAAGAAACAGTTGTATTCGACATCACTTTCTACTAAGTGCAGTCTCTACGCTTCAGTACTTTTATGCCTCAGTGTGCACCCTTTATATGCCAATATTACAAATGTGAACATCTCTCACAGCTTCAAACACAATATTTTAAACGAGTATAGTATTGAGAAACTTACAGACCTGTCAGGTCAAACAACCTCAATGAAATTACTTAACAAATAAAACAATTTTAGCAGATGTGTTAAGTTCAGTCAGAGCATTTCTGTATAATGTGAAAACAAGACCATGGTGCAAATCTGTTAACCTTTGCTTATCTCCAGCCTGTCATTGAGGAAAAATAAGTCCGGGGGCAGCAAAGGTTGAGCATGCGAACCATAGACTGACAGGGCGTTTCTTCCAGGGTCGTTTGTGTGGTTCTCCCTTGGCCATGTTTTATTGACCATGGAGAACATGAACATTTTGGTTCCATCTTCCCTGCACTCTCCTCCTCCTGTATGAGGACTCTGAATCCTTCCTACCAGGTTGTCTAGGTACACGACAGAGTGGTTAAGGGCAAACTCCCCCTGCTTGTGCAAAGTAGGGTCTGGGGCCAGAGGCTTGGTTTGCCTATGTTTTCTTATCCTCTGGGGTGGCTTAGCAGTACTATTCAATAGGTTGGGCCTCTTTTGTGGACCACATCTAACACTCCACTGTTGATTTACCAGTGCCTGCAGCAGGGTTGATCCTTAGTAGTTCCTTAGTGGATTCCATACAAAACTGACGTGGTGGTTCAGAAATGCCTCAAATAGGTTGGGTCTTTCCACACTACTGGTTAGACTCCGTATGCTCTAGTGCAGGCTTCTCCTAAGAAGTAGAGTAGCTTGTGAGCTACTGGTAGCTCTCCAGCTACCTGCAAGAAACTCTCCTGAGTCCAGCCCAGCCTACTAAATTAGAAGCTTTTGGTTGGCTGTATTAATGTATGTAGACCACAATCAAGAATGTGTATACCAGACAAAATGTGAATTTCAGAACTCATAAACCAATGTTCAAAAGGTGATGTGAAGGGTAAATCATGTGGTGTTTGTAAGACTTATTAGTAATATTTACCTTGGCGTCAGGGGCTTTGCAACTATCATTGTTATGAATTACCCATGCAGAGGAATTCCAAATTGACAAGGCCTGAATTTTCATTAATGATGGTAAAATTGCCTAATACAGTGAGGTGATGACGGTTTACATATGTTGGACACTACTGTAATATTGTCTGATGTGGTTCTGTTTCAACACCAATGATATTAGAAGCTTGGAATAATTTTCATTAAACAGAAGCAGCTCTTATTGCAGAATAGGTTTGATACTCTTGCACTAGTGGACCTCAATGATACCCAATAATTGTGATTGCTATGTATGCTACTATCCACCGCTAAGGATGGTAAGTACGCAGGGAAGCAAATGTCTATTCTCGTACTCTCTCCAACATGCCACGTTTAAAGCAGAGACATCGGATGCCCTGTCCTTTTGCTACCTTACCCAACACATAGCCTACAGGCCGAACTGCAAACACTCTTTCAACCATGCACTCTAAGGGTTGCTTAGGAAACCGAGGCAAATCGAATTGCTTCACGATCTTGCTAGAGATGAGGGGTGCTATATAAATATAATCAGACTACCAAAAAAGCATCGAGGGTCTGGCAAGAAGAAAGCTCCATACAAAAATACCAGTACACTAAATTACAATCTACTCTTCCATTAGGGAGATCCTATCATGACAAGCAGTTCACGTAGGATTCCACTGTAGAAAACCAAACATATCTACCAATGCACACCAATCACTAGCCTACAGTACACCCTACATGTGCCCTGTGTATAGTGATTCCCCAAGTAGTAGTTACAACACCTCTAATTCCAACTTCAGCAGCTTGCGGGAAATGGGAGAGGTTTTTTTTGCCATTGATTTTTACCAGTGCTTCATCTATTCTTCAAGTGTATATAACTTCCTTAAATGTTTTGGCTTAGACTCTTATGACCAAATATTCATGAGAAAATACCATGAAAATTAGCAAAAAAGAAGTGTGCGCGCGCGTGTGTGTGTGTGTGTGCGTGCGTGCGTGTGTGTGTGTCTCTCTCTCTCTGCGGTGACAGTGGGGTTTGACAATGTCAGAGGGTATGTTGGCCACCCCTGCATATGAGTGGTAGAATGTGCCGCTTTCGTCAAGCATCAGGAAGCCACCACTGGCATACTGCGACCATCCTTTCTAGACCGTAATGTGAGGCTGAATGGGAGGTCTAATCGTAATGATGATGATGGCAGATGGCTCTATTTCTTCAACATTCACTTACATTCAGAGAATTAAAACAAATGGTGTAGGTGGACATTTGTCATGCTTGCATTACGGCTCAATGCATCCCAGCTAGGCCACTGTCAGATCGAGTCCATACAGAACATTGCATGAATTGCATCTCAGCATGCCTCGCCCACGATGCTTCTGAAAATGTATTTTCAATTCACTCACCAGAACTTAGTCAAGTGAAAAACAATTTAAACTGTTTAAAGTATAAAACCGTTAAAACACATACGCACAACTGCAATACATAAACAAGCTTATATATTCAGTCGATAAGTGGATAAGACAAAAGATGTAAGAGTCACACTACTGCTGCATCTCTATTTCTAAACTGGAGACAACGCACCACCCAGCTTGTTTAGGAGGGCTGTTTAAACAGACAATGCACACATTTACGGCCCTTCTGCCGGATGAAATGGTCTATAAACATAATAATCACCGTTTTCTCGTTCATTAATTTACCAACCTTTCAGAAATGTCCAATTTCTACCAACTGTACAATTTTGTTAAGAAAGGATCGTGAGAGGTTGTAGGAGTAAGCGGGGAGGAGGAACAGGAGGCCTGTAATTAGTAAGGTTGGGTTTAGAAATGTTGCAGCCAGCCAGCCACTGCATCAAGGCACCGACTATTCTGGAGTATGTGCTACAACAACATAGCAGTTGTGGCCTCAGCTGTGTTTAAATTACACCAGCTGACCGACCTTCAGAAGAGACCTGCCATTGAGACTGCGGGAGGATTCCAGTGTAGGCAGCACTCATCTTTACACACCAAGTTATAATAGATGGACCTGTGGTCCACTAACAGTGGCTCTCTGGCTAACCATCCGTGAGAGGAAAAATAGGACTGCTACTTGTGGGGAAATGAGCGTCGGAAATTGAAGTAAAAGAATGGCCGTGAAATTCAGAAGTGAAATAGAAATATGAAATGCGTTACTTACCTGTAACTGCAGTTATCCAGTATTGGTATCTTTCATAGATTCACGTGCCTGAATCATTCCCCGTCGTCGGGGTGGGAGTCCCCGGTATATAATAACAGTAATGTCATATAGACATATACATACTAATAGGCCAGAGGCCTCACATTAGTAACATCCACGTCCTTTTGTAAAAAGGACCAAACTTTGGCCAGGAGCCAATCAGCTACTACCACCCTCTAGAACCTTCCTGGAAGGAGTCCTAGTCCCTCAGATTTTCGTAAGCACAGTGCTAAGTAGTGCCTACTGAGAGAACTAAGGTGAGCCCTTCCAGGGGAGGCGGGTGGGTTGCATGTGAATCTATGAAAGATACCAATACTGGATAACTGCTATTACAGGTAAGTAACGCATTTCTTATCCAGTATTATGGGTATCTTTCATAGATTCACATGCCTGAATCAGAGCAGCAAGCAATAGGCAGCACATTTCGTATAACATAGCATGTAAGACACTTGATAATAACTTATCAATAGTGCAACACAATAAACTGCAAACAGTAGCAGGATAAGAAATGTGCAATTAGGTAATAGGAAAGGTGGGATGAAAGGAAGAAGGCTCACCTCTAATGAAATAGATGACGGAGCACCGCCTGTCCCACTGCTGCATCCTTCATAAGTTCCGAATCCAAGCAGTAGTGCTTGGTGAACGTATGTGGTGTCTTCCATGTCTCTGCAAATGTCGACAATGGGCACCCCAGAAAAGAGCGCCATGGAGGTGGAGACCGCTCTAGTGGAATGAGCCCGAACCTTGGAGGGCAGAGGATGTCCTGCCTGCTGATGGCAGAAGGCGATGGCCGCAGAGATCTATCTTGAAATGCTCTGCTTTGACAATGGTAGGCCCTTCCTGGGCCTGCTGAAGGCAATGAATAATTGGTTAGACTTGCAAAATTGTTCCGTTCTATGAATGTAGAATTTCAGACATCTTTTCAGATCTAAGGAATGTAGAGATCTCTCAGCTGCTGAAGATGGATTCGGGAAGAAAGATCTCAGGACAATAGGCTCGTTTGGTATGAATTTGGGGTTAGTTCGTAGAATGACCCAGTCCTGTTTGTACTGAAGGAACGGGTCTTGAATAGGGAAAGCCTGCAGTTCACTCACCCTCCTTGCTGACATGAGAGCCAGCAAAAGAGCTGTTTTCCATGACAAGTATTTGAGATCTGCTTTATGCATTGGCTCAAAGGGGTGTTTCATCAACTGAGCCAAGACAACATTGAGTTGCCATGTAGGTGGTAAAGGTTTTATTGGAGGATAAGTCCTGAATAAGCCTTTCAGAAACTGCTTGACCAGTCTATTGGCAATAGGAAATACCAGATGAAGAGCGCCTGAACCGAGATATGGCTGCCAGGTGGACTTTGATTGAGGCATGGGCCAATCCCGAGTTGGCCAGGTGAAGCAGGTAAGGCAGAAGTTGTGCCGGAGATGACGAGAACGGGTGCAGTTTGTTATCTTTACACCACAAACAGAATCTCTTCCACTTAAGGGAATACGTCTTATTAGTACTGTCAGCCCGGGCCCGGGCTAAGACGACTCTGCAGTCCTGAGGAATATCTAGGTCCTGGAACTCTCTGAACTCAGGAGCCAAGCCGATAATCTGAGAGATGTCGGATCTGGATGCTGGACTTGCCCCTGGTTCATAGTGAGGAGATGCGGGTAAGGCCTGAATGGAATCGGAGGCTCCAGCGACAGAATGTGTAGCTCTGTAAACCAGTGTTGGCGCTGCCATGCTGGGGCTACCATGATCAGGGTGCAATGCTCTGCTTTCAGTTTCCGGAGGACCCTGGGGATCAGGAGAAATGGAGGAAATGCGTAAGCAAACACGTTGCACCATGCCATCGAAAATGCATCCCCGAGAGATCCTCTCTGGGGAAGCCAGCTTGCATAATGTTGGCATTTTGCGTTGATCTCTGTCGCAAACAGATCGAGGCGAGGTCTGCCCCATCGGGAGAATACTGCGTCGAGAGCATGTTGGTCGAGCTCCCACTCGTGACAAATGGAGCCGTGCCTGCTTAGAGAGTTCGCCAGGGTGTTGTCTGCTCCTGGGACATACTCCGCTCTCAGCGAAATGTTGTGTTGGAGTAGCCACTTCCAAATTCGCTGTGATTCTTGAGACAACGTCATGGATCGAGTTCCCCCCTGCTTGTTTAGATAGTGCATTGTGGTGGTGTTGTCCGTCCTCACAAGCACTGGGGAGTTCCTGATTCGGGGCAGGAATGCTCTAAGTGCCAGGTATACTGCCCTCAGCTCTAGCAGGTTGATATGGAGTTGTTTTTCTGCCAGCGACCACTGACCGTGTATCTGAAGTTCCTGCAGGAACGCACCCCATCCTTGCAATGATGCATCTGTTGTTATCACGTGTGGGGCGATTGGAAGTAGGAATGGAAGGCCCTGGTCATGTTTCTTGTTTGAAGCCACCAGTGCAGGGCCTTCACCATGAACGGAGTGATCTTGATAAGATCGTCGAAGGATCCCGTACACTGGATCCACTGAGATAATAACGCCTCCTGTAAGGGACGCATACGGAGGCAGCAGTGTGGTATTAGGAGGATATTGGAGGACATCATTCCTAGCAATGACTTGAAGAGTCGCACCTTGATGGCCTTTTTGACCTAAATACCGCCCGCCAGAGACCTCAGTTTGACCTGACGGTCCTGTGATGGGAAGGCCTTCTCCTGATGCGTGTCTAAAGTTGCTCCCAGGAAAGTGAGGCGTTGAGAGGGCTGCAATACTGACTTTTCCTGGTTGAGCGTAAGTCCCAGGCTCTCGAAGAGCTGAAGACAGGCGTCGGAAGATCTGCTCACACCTTCTAGAGTAGGAGACTTGATGAGCCAATCGTCCAAGTAGGGGAATACCTGGTGATGGTGCTGGCGAAGGTACGCTGCCACTGGAGATAGGCATTTTGTAAAAATGCGCGGCGCCGACTTCAGGCCGAATGGCAACACTCCGAATTGGTAGTGTCTGCCCACCACTACAAACCTTAGGTATTGGCGGTGACTTTTGTTGATGAGTATGTGAAAATAGGCGTCCTGGAGGTCTAAGGACACAATGAAATCTTTGGAGTTGAGTAGCTGTAACACTTCCTGAATGGATACCATACGGAACGATTGTTTCCTGAGGTATCTGTTGAGGTTTCTGAGATCCAATATAGGTCTCCATTTCTTCTCCTTTTTTCGTATTAGGAAGAACCGGGAATAGAATCCTTTCCCCCTCTGACCTCTGGGAACTCTTTCTACGGCTCCTTTCTGGAGCATTAGTGAGAGTTCCGCTTGAAGGAGATGCAGATTCTTGTGCTGCATGGGACCTGGGGGATTCGAAGGAGGAGTTTCCACGAACTCCAGAGTATGGCCAAAACGAACCAGCTGGAGGACCCAACGATCCGTCGTTATTCTTTGCCAATTGTGGAGGAAGTTGGAAATTTTCCCTCCAACTACGTAATGTGGAGAAGAAGTGGAGGCCTGTTGGGGAAAGAAGTCATTGTCTTCTGGTAGAGTCCTTCTTTCCTCCTCTCCCTCGAAAGGACGACTTATGTACGAGGACTGGCCTTGTTGCTGCCTCTGTTGGTATTGAGGCTTGTAGTGCTGGGACGAGCCGTAGGAGGATTTGTATCCCTGATAGCCACCTCTTGTCTGCTGGCCTCTTCCTCTGGAGCCCCGAAAGGAAGTATTTTTGTACTGGAGGGTACCCAAGGCTTTTGCGGTCTCCGTATCTTTCTTGATACCCTGCAGCATTTCATCAATATGCTCCCCAAAGAGCAGCTCTCCGTCAAACGGCATGTCCAGTACTGTGGTCTGTACCTCCGGCAGGAAAGATGTAGCTTTCAGCCATCCCTGGCGCCTAAGTACCGCTGCCCCCGCCAGCTGTCGAAATCCGATTGAGGCGATATCCATCGCCACATCAATCATTTCCGAGGCGGACCGCTCTCCCTCAAGGAGGATCTTCTTTACTTCTTCTTTCTGCTCCTCTGGCAGTGTGCCTAGATATGGGGCAACATCCGCCCACATCTGGCGATTGTAACGCCCTAAGAGCGCTAGCGAGTTTGCCGCCCTGACAGTAAGGGGCGACATCGATGAGAATCTCTTCCCGATGTTATCCAGCTTACGGCCTTCCTTATCCGGAGGCGCAGCCAGCACAGCAGAAGGGTTGTTGGATTTCCGCTGCGCGGCCTGGGTGATAACTGAGTCCGGTTTGGTATGGCCTGTAAGGCATGCCGGAGCCGTGTCCGGGGCCTTATATTTCTTATCAAGCCTATTCGGCACTGGCAGTAAAGATGAGGGGGTTTTCATTATTTTTACCCCCTGTTCCCAGATGTGTTCGATAATCGGGATTGACCGAACCGTCTTCTTGAATGGCTCTTTAAAGTCGTATAGGAAGCAATCCTGAGGTTGCGTGGTCATCTCTATTTTGAACCTTGCTGCTGCTCTCTCTACAGCATTATGAAACCCCCCCGATATCTTCTGGGGGTGAATCAGCCTGTGCCTGGTCTGGGGATGCCGGACTTCAATGACATAGTCATCCCACTCGTCATCCTGTATTTCTCCCTCCTGCTGTTGACCTTCATCTTCTCCTACTGCTTCCTCTTCTTCTTCATCAGAAGATGGAAGAGGAGGCAAAGTCACAAGATACGGGTGAATGACCAGAGGTGGTGGTCTAGGGCGAGGAGGAGGAGCTGGTGGCACGAGATTTGGAGGCACCACCGAAGGAGGCGGAGTAGGCGGACAACGCTGCTTGTAGTCCGCTATGAGGAATTGGAGGTCCGTGACTATTGAGGCCGGGAGGCACACCATAGGTTGTGAAGGAGGAAGCGGTTGATATTCCTCCTGGCATGGCACTTCTGCCTGACCAAGGTCTTCATAGTCCGAAATCTCTTGGACCTTGACATTGAGCTGTGAAGGACTTGTTGCAGTGTGGAACAAGGCACCATCATCAGAATCCTCAGTCTCCAGTAAGTGGACCGGTAGCAGTGGCTGGACCTTGCTAGGAGACGTAGTCTCTGGCGTCAGCATACGCATTGACATCCTGAAGTGTGTATATGTACACTTCAGTTTAGGAGATTCTTCCGTCGACGGGGTGGTCATCAGCGGTGGGATGCTGTCAGCCACAGCAGACCTCTCTGTCGTCTTCGTCGACGACGGTAGCGTCGTCGACGCTGGTGCTGTCGTCGACGGCTTCGTCGACGGCCTCGTCGTCGAAGGCTTCATCAACGCTGGTGTCGACGTCGATGGCTTCGTCGATGGGACCTTCGTCGACGCGGAAACTATCGTCGGCGGAGGCGTCGTCGATGCTTTTTTGAAAGGAATTATTGAGGTAATAGACCTACCCGTCGACGACGATGCTGAGGTAGTTGTCGACAAGGTGGTGAAGGTTGATGCTGTCTTCGTAGAGATGGTTACTGTCGACGCTGTCACAGGCAAGGCAGAAGACACCAACACGGGCTTCTTGAAGGTGGCTTCCTGAAGAGAAGTCTTAACTGTCATGGCTTTTGGACGACCCTCTGAAGACTTTGGCGTCTTCTTTTGAGGTGGCATATCAAACGGAGCTGGAGATGTCTGTCTTGGCCTTTTGGCAGAGGAGTGTGAGCTCCTGAAGGAACACTCGCTCTCACCTGAGGAGACTGTTTGATCCTTGTCCTTTAGTCTCTGAAGCCACAGAAGCAGGCGACCCTCCCTGTCTTTTAAAGTCTTGACAGAGAAAGTGCGGCAGACCTTACAATCCTTGGCAGAATGTTCAGAGTAGAGGCAGTCTTCATGTTTGTCATCTACATGCAGTCTCAGCTTACTACACGAGGCACAGGGTCTAAAGAGCCCTTTTTTAGGAGTGGTAGACATAGCTGCTCTAGCACTCCTCCCCAAGAGTAATTTTGAAGAGAAAAATATGGAATAAATCCAAAAATACCAGATAGCTGAGCAGAGCTCAGTGGAGACTCCCTTAGCACGACGTGCGGTAGAAAATCTGAGGGACTAGGGCTCCTTCCAGGAAGGTTCTAGAGGGTGGTAGTAGCTGATTGGCTCCTGCCAAAGTTTGGTCCTGTTTACAAAAGGACGTGGATAGGTTACTAATGTGAGGCTTCTGGCCTATTAGTATGTATATGTCTATATGACATTACTGTTATTATATACCAGGGACTCCCACCCCGACGACGGGGAATGATTCAGGCATGTGAATCTATGAAAGATACCCATAATACTGGATAAAGTGCAGTATTGTGGAATGAGTGACATTTCACTAAATTAAGTAAAGAGTGATGTGCATCAGTTGAGATTCCAATTTAGTTAAACTGTTGCTCCCACTGGGAAGCACCGATTTGACCTTAAAAATGGGAGCAGTATTGCGGGAATAAAGAATACTTTTTAGTAAAAGTTCATGCAACAAATTATATGAGAAATGCATAAAATTATATTAAAATACGAGTCCAGGTGTGTAGGAAGTCGACACTGGACATTATGGTGCCAGTTAACTGTGGCAGGAGTAAGTCTCCAATGAACTGCATGTGACCTGTAGAGTGTGGGAACAAAATCAGAGTACAGCAAGCCACTGGAGTTGTTCCAGAGGTTCTACCCAATTGTTCGTTTATAAGAATCACATTCTTTTGCCTATTTTCATCTCTGCTCTGTTAAACAGTCCACAGAGGTACATTTGCATAAGTTATCTAATTTAATAAAATTACCCATACTATTCTATTACAAATATATCTGATGGTTCATTTTTTTCTCAACAAAAAAACATGTTTGTGGTAGGCATACAACCACAACTACATTTAGGTGGTGGCATGTTTTCCGGTTTTTTTCTGTGTGGCATATGCTTGCTATAAAAAAATAAGCAATCAGCCCAGCCCGTCAAAGCTATATCTATTGACTTTGCCAGTGTTTGTTAAAAAAAATTCACCACAGGGCTCACTAATCATTTCCATTAAAAAGCGACAACCATTCTTTAGGAATCAGGACTACCAAAAATTGGAGGCAAAAAGTCTCGAAATAAGTTACTTGTTCTTTCTTGGCCCCCACAATGTGTAATTTGTGAAATCCCCTCCACATGATGGACTGCACCACAAAAGCAGCAAAGCATTGAGACCAGAGCTAAAGCACAGCCCTGCCAGACGCCCTTACCAGCTTCCACTGATCCTTCGCCTGTATTACAGAATGCGGTTGGGGCGTGAGGATGACAGCAGCGAGGATCAGCTGAGCATGTTCCCTAGAACCATCTCTCCAAACATCAAGTCAGCCCGAGAAGTAGTTTCAAGCAAGATGTGCCCATAAAATCAATGGGCCCATAAAATCAATGGGCCGAACACAAGCCTCTAGAATGACTGAAAGTGCCTTGGATCAGACACTGCCTGCTTGCATGCCATGCCAAGAGTGTTTCCTTTAAAGATGAAAATAGCCCGAGCCATTTCTTAGCTCCCTTTGCCCACTCACAGAAAAGGTGGAAATCTTTAGATAGACGGGCTATTTGTGTTCTTTCAGCACATGTCCATTGAACTATAACCTCGGGGATCGAAGAGAAAGGCCTCTCCTAACCCATAAGTGAAGGAACTGGGAAGAAAGCAGGCAGCTCGATCTCCTTAGTGACATGAAATCTGGGCATAGCTTGCACCATGAAAGTCATTTTGTAGGCCCCAGCTGTGGATTAATCATCTTGAATACCAATGCCACCCAGGTGGTTGGTGAAAGGACTGTGTCATCAGGGAGTGTTAATCCTTCACCCCATACAAGCATAACTCACGCATTCCCGTTACTGGTGGAATGCTCCTTCATTAGCGCCTGCCTAGTCGCTCTTGTCAAACTTAGTCCCAGGAAGGCAGGACCAAAGTCTTTCGGCTCGGCCATTCAAAGAGAGGCTGCTCTGTCTCAGCTTTCGCATGGTAGTTGTATTATCTGGCCCACCACTCAAAGAATACAATGTCAGACCCTGTGAACCATCTTTGAAATGTCGAATGAGATTCTGGATTTCTAATTTTTCTTTGGGGTGGGGGAGTTCTTGCCCTTCCTCACTTACATCATTCCCTATATAATTGTGTAGAATGTCATTTTGCCATTATCTTCCCCTGTTGGTCTTCTTTCATGACTTCCTGCTCTTGTTTCAATACGGCGGGAGAAAAATACGTTACTTTCGGAAACTCTAGTGGATACTGTAGCAACACATTCCTTCCCCAGGCGCCAAAATGAATTTAGAACTTTAAAAAAAGCAATAGCTCTCACACACTGGCTGGTGCCTACATTAGATCCCGCTCAGAAGTAGCGGCACGCAGCGTATAAAGGCCATCAACCTATCAGGATGACATCAGTTTAACGTAGGTTCCTCTTTCATTCCATCAAGACCACATATAATCTGTGACGAACTGTAAGAATGACAGTGTATGGAATCTAACGTGGGACCTTTTTAGAGCCCTAAAAGTCCGTTCAACAGAATGGGAGGGAGGGCGTTGAGTAATTTACAATTAGAGTATCCACCAGAAGAGCATGACCAGTCACCACACTAGACCACAAGCTTCGCCCAACAACTTGAATACATTGATTTTGTATATGGGCACATAGCAACAAGAATAACATCACTACTTTAGCAGGAACATTAAATCTGCTCATTTAATGCTGCTCATCCTCCAAGCATAAAAGCATAGATTGTGAAGATTTGGGTTCAAGAAAGGGCTTCCCGAAAAGAGAAATAATCAGCATAGGGGCAAATGCAGAGGCTCAAATGATCAGGGTACCTAGATCAAGCTGGAGCTATCAGGAGATATGAGCCCTCTCTTTTCCGATCTTCAGAACACGAAGCAGTAGAGTAGAGGTGGGAAGGTATACACAAGACCGGATTCTCACTGCAGGCGGCATGAGTTTCTCTGGTAACCCAAAGGTGGTAACTCGAGTGCACAATAATCATGCCACTGCACATTCTCAGCAGTGGTGAAAATATCCAACATAGGCATGCCCCACAGGACAAAGATACCTTGTGCCACCTTCAGATGAAGATGCTATTTATGGTCTGCCAGATGGCGTCTGCTGATCGTCTGCCCTGGCGTTCAGTAAACCTGCCAAATGATTAGCTATTAGGGAGATTCCTTGACGGTCCAGCCATTTCCAGAGAGCAAGTGTCTTCTGTCACAGGACCTGTGATCTCACACTGCGCCGCTTGTTCCAGTACCACATAATGGTCATGATGTCCATTAGGATATGAACCCGTTTCTCCAACATGGATGGGAAGAAGGTCTTCAGAACTAACCGGATGGTGCTAAGTTCCATGTTGCTGTGATCCCTGTGTTCAAGCAGCAAACAAAGGCCGGTGATCTCTACCTCAACCAGATGTCTGCCCCGACCAAGAGGCAATAGATCCATCACTACTATGAGCTCTGGGTGGGGTAGCGAGAACTGTCTGTCAGAGGTCAGACTGGTGTCTCACGGCTACCACTGAGGGCTCTACGTGGTCTCCTCCGAAATGCCGAAGCAGTTAAAAAAGTTGCCACAGTGCCAAGTCCACTGCAGACAGAGATTCCATTTCATGGTCTTCATGTGCCAAAAGGGCAATGGGAGCAGTAGAATGTACAAGGCCAAAAAGTCTCAGAACTGGTTATGCTGGAACACATATGTGAGCTCCAAACGTTAGAAGCATAAGAAAACAAGTTACTTACCTGTAACTTCAGTTATCCAGTATTGGTATCTTTCATAGATTCACATGCCTGAATCATTCCCCGTCGCTGAGGCGGGAGTCCCACGGTATATAAATAAGCAGTACCAAAAGTAAATTACAGTAGTAGGCCCTATGAGAAGGCCTGAGGCCTACATTGTAGTAGCCTATCTACCTCATTATGCTAAAAAGACCAAAGTCTTTGCTCCAACCAATCAGCTTACAGCACCCTCTAGAACACTCTCTGCAGAGCCAGTTCTCCTCAGATTTTCGTTAGCACAAGTGGGAATGAGTATCCCAAAATTAGAGAACTGACTCTCTGGGGATGAGGGTGGGTGCATGTGAATCTATGAAAGATACCAATACTGGAGAACTGAAGTTACAGGTAAGTATCTTGTTTTCTTATCCAGTATTGGGGTATCTTTCATAGATTCACATGCATGAATAAGAATAGAAAGCAGTAAGCCAGGCAAAAGTCAGTTGCGGATGGTGGGAGACTTATTGTGGTGCACCCCCATAAACTTATGTTTAACAACCAAAAATTGCAAAGTAAATGATCTAGTAATAAAAACATGACTAAATTCAAAAGAGTAGTCATCTAGTATTCCACAGGAAAGGAATATTAGCATAACAAACAAGCAATCTGCAAACACATGCCCTTCTTTTATATACATACGTTAAAAAATGAACCAAACATTGTTACCTGAATATGTTCTTATGGAAACAGGTGATGTAAAACCGCTTGACCAACTGCCGCATCCTCTTGACTTGCTGATTGCAGGCAGTCATGTATTGTAAACGTGTGGACATTCTTCCATGTCGCAGCACGGCAAATGTTCTCTAGCGTCACTCCTGCAAACAATGCTGTAGACACTGCTACCCTTGTAGAGTGAGACCTTACAGTCTTTTGTAGTGGTCGGTTAACTTTAACATGGCAGAAATGGATCGCAGAGCCCATCCATCTGGAAATTGTGGCTTTAGTGACCGCTTTCCCCAGTGTAGTTTGGCCATAAGCCACGAATAGCTGATCTGACTTTCTGAAGTTCTTTGTTCTTTGAAGATAAAACTTTAAACATCGTTTAATGTCCAAAGAATGTAGTGTTCTTTCCGCCGGGGTTGTAGGATTTGGGAAGAAAACCCGCAATTTCACTGGTTCATTCAGATGGAACTGAGAAGACACTTTGGGTATGAAAGTTGGATTCGCTCGAAGAGTGACATACTCTTGAGAAAAATGTAAAAAGGTTCTTTGATTGTGAAAGCCTGAATTTCTCCTATACTCCTGGAAGAAGTTAGGGCTAAAAGCAGGGCGACCTTCCATGTCAAGAATTTGAGGTCGGCTTTGTGGATCGGTTCGAACGGGTGCTTCATCAGCTGTGAGAGGACCGTGTTGAGTTCCCATTCCGGTGGTGAAGGTGTAACAGGAGGATAAGTCCGGAAAAGACCCCTCATGAATTGTTTTATCAGGGACGAAGAGCATTGTGATGGAGTGTCAGCCACCTTCCTGAACCTGGATAAAGCCGCTACATGGACCTTTATGGACGAGAAAGAAAGACCAGAGCGAACTAAATGTAAAAGATAAGGCAGAGCTTCGATAGGGTGTAAAGCGTTTGAAGTACACCAGGAACAGAAACGCTTCCATTTGAGACGATAGGTCTTCAACGTGCTCTGGGGTCGTGCTTTCTTCAAGATGTCCCGGCAGTCTTGAGGAATTTGTAGGTGTTGAAATTCTAAGAAGTTAGGAGCCATGCGTGCAATTTCAGAGATTGAGGGTCTGGGTGAAGTATCTGACCCCCGTTGTGTGACAGTAGTGTTGGAGCCGGTAGAAGTTTGATCGAAGGCTCCTGAGACAGCAACATGAGCTCCTGAAACCAATAATGACGAGGCCATCTGGGAGCAATTAGAAGGAGACGGCAGCTCTCCAATTTCATCTTGCGCAACACTCGCGGAATCAGTGGGATCGGAGGAAATGCGTAAGCATAGATCCCTGACCATCGCATGGACAGGGCATTCCCTCTTGATCCCTGTTGAGGGTATCTGCTGGCGTAATACCGGCATTTCTTGTTCTGCTGGGTCGCAAATAAGTCCAACATTGGTTTGCCCCAAGTCTGAAACACCTTGATCAATTGCGTGTTGTCCAGCTCCCACTCGTGGCAATCCGACAAGGATCTGTTTAGTTTGTCTGCCAGGGGATTATGCAGACCATTGACATGTTCCGCCTTGAGAGTTATGTCGTGAAGCGTTAGCCATTCCAATAACTCTTGAGCCTCTTTTGATAGTGTAGCTGACCTTGTCCCGGTATTGTCCGTTCGGACCAGGACTGAAGACCCCGCGATTCTGGGGAGGAAAGCTTGTAGAGATAGGAAGATGGCTCTCAACTCTAGACTGTTGATGTGGCATTTCTTGAGACCATTTGCCTTGCACCTGCAAGTCTTGGAGATAGCCTCCCCAGCCCTCCATGGACACATCCGTCGTCAGGACGAAGTTTGGAGGAGTTTGCAAGAATGTGAGTCCTTGTCTTAGATTGTGAAGTTGTGGCCACCATTGAAGAGCATCCACTATGCGTGGGGTGACCTTGATAATGTCCTCGAAGGAGCCTGTCGCTTGCGGACATTGAAGATGTAGCTCCTCCTGTAGAGGCCGCATTTTGAGACGTGCCAGCGGAATGAGATTTATGGCTGAAGAACACATTCCCAGAAGTGAAGCAAAGAGGCGAACAGAAATTGACTTTCTTTTGGATAGCTTTATGGCCAATGCCTGTAGACGGAGCTGCCTTTCTTGAGGCAAGAATGCCTTGCATTGTATTGTGTCCAGACAAGCTCTTAGGAAAAGTAGGATTCTTTTCAGAACCAATTGAGACTTCTTTTCGTTGACAGTGAGACCTAGGGATGCAAAGAGATTGCAGCACACTTATGTCGTTCTGCACCCTGAGTTTTGATGGACCTTTGACTAGCCAGTCGTCCAAGTACGGAAAAACCTGGATCCCTGATGAGCGTAGTGCTGCCGCTACTGGGGCCAGGCACTTTGTAAAAATCCTTGGAGCAGACTTGAGGCCAAATGGGAGTACTTTGAACTAATAATGGGCGCCAGCCACAGTGAAACGGAGATACTGTCAATGTTTTGGATGGATTGGGATGTGGAAGTATGCGTCTTCCATGTCCAAGGAAGCCATAAAATCTCACTCGTTGAGACAATTTAAAATTTCCGAAAGAGTGACCATGCGGAAACCCTGCTTCTTGAGATATTTGTTGAGTTTGCGCAGGTCCAGGATCGGTAGCCATTCCCCTGATTTCTTTTTTATGAGAAAAAAACGGGAATAGAAGCCTGTCCTCCTCTGATGTACTGGAACCTTTTCTATAGCATTCTTGAGGAGCATTGAATGAACTTTCTTGAACAATAAGTGAAGACGAGGGGGAGGGTGACCCCTGGGTGGAGTTATTGGTGGTTTGGTGACAAACTCCAGGGTGTGACCATGTTGTACTAAATCCAGTACCCACTGATCGGATGTAATCCGCTGCCACTGTTCTTGAAAGGCAGATATCTTCGCGCCCACAGGGAGGGAAGGAAATAAGTTTGGTGCCCGGCTGATCTCACTGTTTTCTGTGAGTGTCTCCCCCTTGATTGTTTGTGGGCTTTCGTCCACCTTGGCGAGAGAAACTAGCTGTTCGGACTGGCGATAAGAAGACTGATAACTTTGCCGGTACTGAGGCTGGTATTGTCTGCCTTGTTGGTAGCAGTTTCCTCTAGAGGAGTATCCACGTCCTCTAGCACCTCTAAAAGAACCTCTCTTATACTGCAATGAACTTAGGGATCTTGCAGTGTCAGTATCCGACTTGATTGCCTGGAGAGCCTCGTCGATGTGTTTCCCAAATAGAGACTCTCCATCATAAGCCATGTCCAGGATCTTAAGTTGGACTTTGGGCCGAAAGGTGGTAGCCTTTAGCCAGCCCTGTCGTCTGAGAACTGCAGCTCCTGCCAGCTGTCTACAGTTCGTATTTGCAATATCCAAAGTGCAGTCGATGGTTTCTGCAGCTGCACGTTCCCCCTCCATTAAGATCTTGAGTGCCTCCTGCCTCCTGCCTTTTATACTCTGGTTTTAGAATAATCAAACCAGCCATCTCGGACCACATTTGGTGACCATAGCGCCCTATAATCGCTAAAGAATTTGCAGCCCTGATCGAGGCTGGAGCCATGGTGGAATTTGTTTTACCAATAAGGTCCAAATGACGCCCCTCCTTATCCGGTGGTGTAGTGATGGGGGTGGCTGGGTTTTTCGATCTTTGTTGCGCGGCCTGCGAGATGACCGAATCCGGCCGCGGGTGTCCAAGGAGGCATACAGGACTAGTGAGAGGAGCGCAATATTTTTTTATCAATCCTTGGTAACACTGCCGGCACTGAAGCAGGGGTTTTCATCACCATGACACCTTCTTTCCAGATATAATCTATAATAGGAATGGCTCTTGACAACTTCCTAGTTTCTTCTTCAAAATCACTGAAATCTAGTTGCAGCTCGCTGCATGAGATTATGGAATCCACCTATGTCTTCAGGCGGTGAGTCTGAAGGTTGTGGGGTTGGTGGAGACGGCATGGGAATAACGTAGTCCTCCCACGGATCCAACGGAGGATTATTAGGTAACTCTCCTTCCTCTACTTCTTCATCCGAAGAAGTGTCCGGGGTCTGTGTAGGCAAAGCAGGTTGTGGAGTTTCCGTGACCGGAGACCTGGGCGGTGGAACTTCAGGTTGAGGAACGGGGACAGCAGGTTGGGCTGGAGGCACGACCTGTTGAGGTGGAAAACTTTGTTTATAGTCTGCCAGCATAGCCTGTAAATCTTGGATGAGGCTTGGTGGTAAATGACTGGCCTCCGAAACCTGAAACCTCCTCCGGTATTCTATATGATGAGGGATTACAGTGTCCTCCGGATAATAATGCCCGGAATAAGTATCTTCTTCTTCATCATCCTCCTGGCATTTAATATTTAATTCTGAGGGATGGGGAGCTATTCCAAAAGCTCCCTCATTGTCATCCTCAAAACTCATCATCAGCATAAGTCTCTAGGATATGAGAGGGCAAAAGTGGCGAAATCTAAGATTCTTGCTGTCTCTGGTATGATAATAATTGAAAGGTCTTTGAAGAAAGCAGGGTAGAAAAAGCCTGTTTCACAGCTAAAGGCTTAACTGAAGCAGTATCTATTGGTCTTGATGACACCGGTGATAATGGTGTCACAGTCGTCGACCACATGTTCATCGTTGACGGGGTCGACGACGAAGGATTCGTCATCGATGGAATCGACGTCCACAGTACCGCCGTCGATGGACTCGACGTCGACGGGACCGCCGTCGACGGACTCTATGTCGACGGGGCTGCAGTCGACGGGACAGTCGTAGATGGGCTCTTCGTCGACAGGCTCATCGTCGATGGACCTTGCTTCTTCGGTACCGTAGATGACTTCGTCGACGAGGGCTTCTTTGTCGACAAGTGCTTCTTCGTCGACGAGAGTTCTTTTAGCCACAATGCAGATTCTAGTAGACAGGTTAGGAGAGGTGATGGCTGTAGTAGAGATCATAGCCGTCGAAGAAGAAATAGAAGTTGAGATGGTAGTCACAGGTGAGGAGACAAAGAGAGCTCTTACTCACGGTTAACTTTTGAAGATTCCTTGAGAGCTGAGGCTCCAGAGATAGAAGATGGAGATCTCTGTAAAGAGCCTGAAGTGGAGTGGGAGGTTTTAACATGTTTTCTCCCCTCACTTGGATAATCCTCTGAAGATTTCGCTCTCTTACTGGAGGTAGAGGCTCTGTCTTCATCATCAGTAGAAGAGGACTTTAGCCATAAAAGGACTCTGGCCTCCCTATCCCTTAGAGTCTTAGAAGGGAAGGTGCGGCAGATCTTACAATTTTTTGCCTCATGTTTGGGATAAAGGCAATAAATGCAGTCCTTATGCTGGTCATCAACATGGACCCTTTTCTTCTCGCATGTTCTGCAAGGTCTAAACAAGGCCTTCTTGTCAGACATCCTGAAGCTTAGAGAAAACTGAGTCAAGACTCAGGGAGACTCCCTTCCACACGACGTGCGGTGACAATCTGAGGAGAACTGGCTCTGTAGAGAGGGTTCTAGAGGGTGCGGTAAGCTGATTGGTTGGAGCAAAGACTTTGGTCTTTTTAGCATAAAGAGGTAGATAGGCTACTACAATCTAGGCCTCAGGCCTTCTCATAGGGCCTACTACTGTAATTTACTTTTGGCACTGCTTTTTTATATACCGTGGGACTCCCGCCTCGGCGACGGGGAATGATTCAGGCATGTGAATCTATGAAAGATACCCCAATACTGGATAACATGAATGTTACAGACTGGATGCACGGGGTTGGAAAACCTTAAACATCACCGTGTCTGGGATTGCTCCATGGATTTAATTTTTTTAAACTGCTCTAGGCATGACTTCCCCTCGTTCATCGAAAACCCCAGAGATGACACATGGGTGACAGTTGCCTGAAGATAGTCCATGCCCGAGTGCAGCGAACCTGACTTCAGTAGTCACATGACTAAGTTGCACCCAAACCCTAGTGACAGACAGATATAATATGGATGTGTGACCGACATCCAAATCTCAAAATCGCGGCATAGCTTGAAGCTTGTGGTTTATGGAGGGGAGAGTTCCATGGCACACTCTTTAAAAACAAAAAAATATGTATGGCTCCGACCTGCATCGAAGGGCATGGAAAAGAAGTACAGAGCTGTGTTACTGCAGATTACGATTGCACCACCTGCTGGTGAAGGGAAATTATTTTGAATTTAAGTAAGAACAATAGTTACTTACCTGTAATCTGTGGTTCTCCAGTATTGGTGTCTTTCATAGATTCACATGCCTGAATCATTGCCCGTCGTCGGAGTGGGAGTCCCACGGTACATAAAAAAGCAATAATATGCCATAAATATGTAGTAATACTAATAGAAAAGAACCAGGAAGTAAAGTAGCCAATGCTACAGTAGGAAAACCTTCCACATCTATGACTCTCATAGTCATTTTGTATAGTCCAAACTACAGCCAATCAGGCGCCAGCACCCACCAGAATGTTCTCCCCAGAGGCTCAGGCTCTCAGATTTTCTCGCAAGGAGTGAAGGTAAACTAAAATAGCCTAAAGAGCCTCTGAGGGGAGGTGGGCGGGTTGCATGTGAATCTATGAAAGACACCAATACTGGAGAACCACAGATTACAGGTAAGTAACTATTGTTCTTCTCCAGTATTAGGGGTGTCTTTCATAGATTCACATGCCTGAATCAGAGTAGCTAGCAGTACATATCCTTGCTGGGCAGACGCCAATGACGCCAAGCTTGTCAGCTAGTAATGCAAATAACAATGCAAAGTGAAAATACACATATTGTATAAAGCATAACATAATGCAATCATGGAAATATGTGTGAACATAACATAAGAAGCGTCTGCCAGCAGAAAGAAGGAGGTGGGAAACAGAGGCTCACCTTAATGAAACAGATTCCGTAGAACAGCTCGACCCACATAAGTATCAGCCTCGCTGATTGACTCTAGACAGTAATGTCTGGTAAAGGTATGGCGACTAGCCCAAGTAGCCGCTTTGCAGATCTGCTGAAGAGGAACTCCAGCAAATAAGGCCGTAGATGAAGAGACCGCTCTCGTAGAGTGCTCTCGTAGAGTGCGCTCGGGGTGCTGATGTTAAAGGTCTCCCAGCCTGTGCATGGCAAAAAGCAATGGCAGCAGAGATCCATCTTGCAATAGTCTGTTTTGAAACTGCCTGCCCCTTACGAATCGCACCGTAGGTAATGAACAACTGGTCAGAAGTGCGTACAGTGGACGTTCTTTGTAGGTAGAATTTAAGACATCTTTTAATGTCAAGCGAATGTAACGCTCTTTCCGCAGGTGTTTGCGGGTCAGGAAAGAACGACTTAAGGACAATAGGTTCGTTCAAATGGAAATCCGAAGGTACTTTCGGAATGTATTTTGGATTTGTGCGAAGTATCACAGAGTCACTAGTGAATTGCAGGAAAGGATGATGCACAGTGAAAGCTTGGATATCACTAACCCTCCTGGAGGATGTTAAAGCCAAGAGCAGTGATACTTTCCACGAAAGGTACTTCAAGTCGGCCTTGTGGATGGGCTCGAATGGGTGACGCATGAGTTGAGCTAGGACCACATTCAGATGCCACGAAGGAGGTGGACGGCGTACAGGAGGGAACATTCTAAAGAGGCCTCTAAAGAATTGTTGGATAATCCTTGCTGAGTACAGAGAATTGGTCCCATCCTGTCGATATCTGGATATTGCATCCAGAAACACCTTTAAGGTAGCATGAGACAGACCTGTTTGTGCTAAATGCAGGAAAAAGGAAGAATTTCCTCAGGTTTTGCTGAAAAAGGGTGAACCCCTGCTGAACGGCACCAGATGCAGAATTGCTTCCATTTCAGAATGTACGTCTTGATGGTAGCAGGCGCTCTAGCCTTGGCCAACACCTCTTTACAGTCCTCCGGGATGTTCAGGTGTGCGAACTCACGGTGTTCAGGAGCCAGGCCGCTAATCTCAGAGATGCTGGGTCCGGATGGAAGACTTGTCCTTCCTGAATGCTGAGCAAGTTCGGGATTGGATGTAACTGAATTGGCTTGCACTCTGACAGTAGGAGGAGCTCTGTAAACCAATACTGGCGCGGCCATCTGGGCGCAATCAGGATGAGTCGGCAAGGTTCCTTCTTCATCTTCCGCAGAACCTTGGGGACTAATGGAATCGGTGGGAAAGCGTACGCAAACGTCAGAGACCAATTGATGGAGAACGCATTCCCCAGAGAGTTCTTGTGGGGATGCCAGCTTGCGAAGCTCTGGCATTTGCTGTTGGTACTTGTCGCAAATAGATCTAGGTCTGGCCAACCCCACTGAGGAAATTTGTGTTCCACTGTCTCCTGGTGAAGCTCCCATTCGTGGGTGGTGACCGTTGTTCTGCTGAGTGCGTCCGCGAGGACGTTTTCCGTCCCCGGAACATGCACTGCTTGCAGATGTACATTGTGGTGAAGAGCCCATGTCCATAAATCCTGTGCCTCTTGAGACAAGAGAAGAGATCGAGTTCCCCCCTGCTTGTTGACGTAGTGCATGCTTGTTGTGTTGTCTGTTCGTATCAACACATTGGCATCCTGAATGATGGCACAAAACGCCTTGAGTGCAAGAAAAATGGCTCTCAGTTCTAAACGGTTGATGTGCCACCGTTTCTGTTGCGCAGTCCATTTGCCGCTGATCGTGAGGCCTTGTAGATGAGCCCCCCAGCCCTCGAGGGATGCATCTGTAGTGATGGTTAGACTTGGTGCTTCTTGAAGGAACGCGCACCCCTGCCTCAGATGACACATCTGGGTCCACCAGAGAAGAGACTTCTTCATTAGTGGTGTGATTCGAATGAGGTCCTCGAAAGTGCCCGAAACCTGTTGCCACTGTAAGGTTAGTTCCTCCTGAAGCGGCCTCATTCGAAGCCGGCAATTTGGAAGTAATGGAATACAAGCCGACGCCATCCCTAGAAAAGACTTGTACAGTCGAACTGAAACTGACTGACTTTCTTTGCATGAGATCTTGTGCTAGCCGACTTATCTTCATTTGTCTCTCTTTGGAGACGAAAGCTCTGAGTTTTTGAGTGTCCAGAGTCGCTCCTAAGAATGCCTTTCTCTGAGACGATTGCATTTGGGATTTGCTGAAGTTGATTGTCAGGCCCAGAGACTGAAATAGGTGCAGACACTGTTGAAGGTGACGTTGAACGGTTTCGTGAGAACTGGCCTTTATAAGGCAGTCGTCCAGATATGGGAAAATTTGTATGCCCTCCAGCCGGAGGTGTGCAGCCACTGGAGCTAAAACTTTTGTAAATACTCTTGGAGCTGACCGCAGTCCAAAAGGAAGGACCTTGAACTGGTAGTCCCTGCCAGCCACCCTGAAGCGAAGGAATTTCCTGTGGCGAGGTAGGATGGGGATGTGGAAATATGCATCCTGGAGATCTAAGGTGACCATGCAATCTCCTGCTGCTAGAAGATGTAATATATCCTGAAGCGACAACATCCGGAACGTTAATTTCCTTAGATATTTGTTCAAAGCGCGAAGATCGAGGATCGGGCGCCACTCCCCGTTCTTCTTCCTTATCAGGAAGAACCTGGAGTAAAACCCTATTCCTCTCATCCTCTGAGGAACGCTCTCGATCGCTCCTTTTTGTATCATCAATTGATTTGGGTAAGCAGCTCCTTCAGGTGAGCAGGAGGCGGTCCTCTTGGCGGAACATTTGGAGGGAATTTTTCGAATTCTAGGGCATGGCACCTGCCCACAATATCCAGGACCCATTTGTCTGTTGTTATAGACTGCCAGTTGGAGTAAAATTTCGATATTCTTCCGCCAAGTTTTTTGTGAGGGTGGAAAATAGGTGGTGGCAGGTGAAAAGTTTCATTGGCGCTTGTCTTTGCCGCGGTAATTTGTCTTACCCCTGTTCTGGGTGTAGTGTGATCTTTTCTGCCCATAAGACTGGTAGCGCTGTGTCTGATAGCGCTGGTTACTTTGTCGGTATGTGGATTGTTGTTGATATCCACCTCTATTGGAGGACGTCCCTCGTCCTCTCGCTCCTCGAAAGGGCGGCTTGCGGAATTGGAGAGTGCCCAAGGATCTTGCTGTCTCAGTATCCTTTTTAATTGTTTGTAAAGCTTCCTCTACTTTGGGACCAAATAAATATTCACCATCAAATGGCATGTCTAAAACTCTGTTTTGGACTTCTTACCTGAAAGAAGTTGAATGTAACCACCCCTGTCTGCGCAGGACAGCAGCTCCTGCTAACTGTCGAAATCCCGTAGATGCGACATCTATAGCTGAAGCAATAATCTCTTCCGAGATTCTTTGGCCTTCTTGAAGAATTTGGAGTGCTTCAGCCTTGGATTGCTCAGGGAGGAGATCGATGAAAGGTGCGATGTTCGACCACATTTGGCAGTCATACCGCCCCAAAATGGCCAATGCATTGGCAGCACGAACAGTTGTTGCAGCCATGGTGGAAACACGCTTTCCAATTGAGTCTAGGCGTCTGCCATCCCTGTCCGGCGGCGCTGTAACTGCAGAGGATGGATTTCTTGCTCTCTTCTGGGCAGCCTGGACAATTACTGAGTCAAGTTTTGGATGTCCAATCAGACATGCAGGCGATTTTTCGGGAGCTTTATACTTTTTATCAATGCGTGGCAAGACCAGAGGAATGGAGGCCGGCGTTGACATTACCTTAATCCCTTCCTTCCAGATGAAATCAATGATGGGTATTGTTTTTATTTGTCGTCTGGGCTGATCCTTAAAATCGTATAAGAAACATTCTTGTTGCGTCTGTTCCATCTGTATATGAAAGCGTTCGGTTGCAAGCTCCATTAGTAAGTGAAAACTAGCTACATCCACCGGAGGGGAGGCCGACGTAGTCTGAGGAGATGATGAAGGAGATTGTACTTGATAGTCATCCCACTCCGATAAATCATCCACTTCTCCTTCTTCCCTTTGGTCTTCATCATCCGAAGACTGCGGAGCTCCCTCTTGAGTAGGTTGTGAGTGTGAAGACGGACACACCGGTGAAAGCACAGTTGGAGGTACTTCAGAAGTTGGAGTTGCCGGTCCAGAACCTGCCGATTCTGATGGTGGGAACCTCCTATAGTAATCGTCCAGCATATATTGTAAATTGGATAGCAACGCCATAGGCACTTGAGCAACTGGGTTACTCACTGGTGTTGATATATTAACAGGAGATTGAGAAGCATCATATTCCTCCTCTTGAAGTTTGATATGCAACTCCGATGGACTAGTTGCTTGTCCAAATGTATTCTGGAACATCTCATCCTCACTTTCAGTGTCCAAAAGTTGGTCTGGCACTTCAGAAGACACCTTTTGAGATGAAATACAAAGGGGTGAAAGCTGCATTGCTGTTTCACGTATTTGCCCCGATGCTTGTTGTGGTGTTAAAAACACCGTCGACGGAGACCAAACCTGTAGTGCCGTGCATGATGACAACTGCGGCGTCGTCGGATTCCCTTCCGATGGTTTTGTCGTCGACGGGACACCTTTTGTCGACGGGACACTCGTCGTCGACGGGACACTCGTCGTCGACGGGACACTTTTCGTCGACGGGACACTCTTCGTCGACGGGTCACTCTTCGCCGACGGTGTTATCTTCGTCGACGGCGTGGAGCCCGTCGACGAGCTCGTCGACGAATTCTTTTTCGTCGGCGGTAGAGCCTTCAGAGGAGTCGACGACAAGGCGTCGACGATACAGGCCTCACAGAAACAAACACCATAGTTGGAGACGATGTCGCCGATGACATAACCATACAAGGTTTAGGGGAGGAAAAAGTTACCGTCGATGTCACTGTAGTCGTCGTTCTCGTCGACGAGGAGGCTGAAGTGGACATCGCCATTGGAGGAGATGAGGCCTGTGGTAAATTCCTCTCAGATGATTGGGGAAACTTGATGATTGTTCCCTTTTTAGAGACAGAAGTGCTTTCCATGCCCCTGCTTGTGGGGACAGCCTTGGATGTTGAAGGCTTATCCAGTCCCTTAGTAGGTGGTTGTTTTTTAGTCACCTTTGCCTTAGGTGATGACATTTCTTCAGGCGCAGGCCTCTTCCTAGAGGCTGTAGTAGAACCAGAGGCAATGCTGCCTACCTCAGAAGCAGGATTAGAAGAATCCTTTAGCTTTTTCAACCACAGAAGTAAACGACCCTCTCTATCCCTGAGAGTCTTTTGAGGCATGGTTCTGCAGCTCTTACAGTCAGAGGCCCGATGATCTGGGTACAGGCAATAGATACACTTTTTATGTGGATCTTTCTCAAAAAGCCGAAGCTTACCACAGCAGTCACAGGCTCTAAAGAGAGATTTCTTAGAAGACATCCTTGAAAGTAGAAAAATTGAAGTTAGAGATAAGAAAACTGAGCAGAGCTCAGGGAGACTCCCTTACACACGACGTGCGGTAGAAAATCTGAGAGCCTGAGCCTCTGGGGAGAACATTCTGGTGGGTGCTGGCGCCTGATTGGCTGTAGTTTGGACTATACAAAATGACTATGAGAGTCATAGATGTGGAAGTTTTTCCTACTGTAGAAATTGTAGTAAAAAAGAGGACTATTTTGAAAGCACAGAGAAACTTAAAAACAAACTTGTGGCCCGGGGTTATCCGAAAAGATTGGTTAAAGTTGCTCTAAAAAGAGCTTGGTACACACCGAGAGAAGTGCTATTAGTGCCAAAAATTAAAGAGAAAGAAACCCCATTAATGTGTGTTCTCACATATGACTCCAAAGCAAATGAAGTAAAAAAACTGATTTAAAAAACTGGAAACTCATTGAACATTTAGGTATTCCAAAACCGCTTTTTGCTTTTAAAAAGGGAAACAATGTAAGACAGCATTTAGTGAGAGCAGCAAGAAAGGAGAATTCCGACAATAAAGATCTAAGAGGGCTACTGAAATTACCTCCAGTAGTAGGACATTATCGATGTCCAAAACTGCGCTGCATACCGTTTAACGAGGGATTCTAAAGAGATTGACATAAATGGTCAGCTACACCAGCAGAGAACTTTTTCAAACTGTAGTTCCAAAAACACAGTCTACTGTATTAAATGTCCATGTAATAGGTTTTATATAGGACAAACTACACAAATAGTTAAGAAACTTATTCTACAACATAAATCACGAGTGAAATGTAAAGTTCAAGGAGCCTCACTTGTACATCATTTTCAAACTTGTAATCATTCAGAAAATTATATTGAATGGACAGTTTTATGTACTTTGGGAAAGACAAATCTGGAGGAAGTTGAAACCAAATTGAATCGACTAGAAGCTAGATTAATAGAAAAGTATCATACAGCGGTATCTGGCCTCAATGATAGGGATGAAATTTGGGCATTGATATAATGAGATTTTTCTTTTTATGCACATGATATATCTGCTTGGCATAGTATATGTATAGAATTTCTTAGATTGTAAGGAGTGGTGGCACCTTTTTATTTGTGGAGTGAATTTATTTTTCATTTTATCTTTTCACTTGCTTCATAATATATAAAATAATTTTTTCACTTTTCTTATTAGGCATTTTTAGTTATTTTTATGAGAACTACAAAATAAGAGAAGGTTTCATTACAGATAATTTACACTTTGAGACAAATATACATCATCTTCTCTTTTCCTTGTATACAACTCGTTTGAGAAGCTATAGATATAGACATATAGTCCCCTTTTTACCGTGGTAGTTCCTCTTTAGGCTTGATAGTCCTTTGTTTGTTTTTCCGTACCGCGAGATTTAGACAATTTCTACTTCCGTACCACGTGATATTGTGCACGTTGGTGGAAACAGAATGGCGTGGAGCTTACACGCATATTTGCGGTTGCCGGGTAAGTGAAGCCTTGGCTAGTTGCGTCTGGGGGGAAGGATTGGTTACTGTATAACAGGCTCCTTCCTGACAGCGTTTTTTTTTATTTTTTTTAATTATATTGCAGAAAACGAGGCGAAATAGTGGTCCCCCGTTATACGATTCACTCGATATACATTCCGAGCAGGGTAAGAACTCTGTGAGATATTTTTTTCTTTTCAGACGTTATTTTTCTTCTATAAGCATTATACAGATGCAGTGCTTTATGTCTGTTTACAGGGAACGTGGTTTTTTATTAGCCAGCCCCGTCACCAATTTGTTTATTACATGATCTCTGCGACATATATCTATAGCCAGATTTTTCCGGTAAGCTATATTTAATCTACTTGTGCTTTTTGACTCCCCATAATTTAGTGTTTAAGACTGTCAGTTATTTACTTTTTTCTAGCTGTCGTCTGTTAGAGGAACTCAGATTCTTCTAGACTTACACCATCTTTACATATAGGATGACGAAGACCACGTTAAATGCAGTTATGTGTCATTTAAACTAAACTGTTGGTTGGGGTCTATTCTTTATCACCCTACTCCCAATGAGTTTTTATTTCAAAACACGCTTCCCCTTATTATATACCCACTTCACGTGGGTGTTTTTTGATTTCTTCATTTTCTGTGCCTTACCACCCCGAGGAATAGTTGTAAATAAGTATGTATAAAATATATATACATGTATAATATGCCCCTTGTTTCTGTATTAGTGTCACGGAGTAGTTCAATTCAATATTAGCGAACATGTACATATAAATGTTTTTTTATTTTTTTGATTCCATTGACGGACCTTTAATAGCCCCAGTCCTGTTGAGGCCCGTATTTATTGGGCAGAAACGCGTCGACATTATTAAGAAGACACCATCTAAAAAACGTATGTTGCTTAAATAGATCTATAAGGAGTACCTAAACAAGAAATGTCTAAAAAATATATACCTTCTAGGCTCCTTCTTTGTTTTTTGGTTGATCTTGCTATAAAGGAATGCTCTTCATACTTTATCAAGCATCCTTTTTGCTAAAAAAAATGGGCTATAATACATAAAAGGTTGAATATATGTGTTAGTGTGTCATTGTAAATATTGTGTACATATTTCGGTAGTTTGTATTGAATATAAATGTGGTGTATATATATATGTATCTGTTGTGTATATGTAGGTTTTGTGAAAGCAAAAAAAAGAATTCCTTCTGTCTATGAAAAAATAGAACACTAATCAAAAAATAATGCTACTTAGAAAGTTTTTTTGCGTCCTTAAGTTTCGTTTCAGATGAATATAAAGCACGGATTGTTTTTGATGTGATTTAATTCAAATAGGAAGGGATAATTTACTTCTCTCTGTCCTTTAAATAGATTATTATTTCCTATGCATCATTTTTGTTGTTGAATAAATTCAATCTGACTTCAAGCACTGACCTAACAAATGTTCCACCTATTAAGCTTAGTAATAGCCCCCTAAAAGAGAGGCTAACCCAATTTCATGAAATGTCTTTAATTCAGTCCTCAAAGATGATTCTTTCATACAAGTCAGGATCTCCACTCGTTCCTTGTCCTACAAGAATTTTGCATGCAGTCACTGCTGTGGTAAATTCCATCATTAACCACATAATAAATACCTTACCAAACAAAGCAACAGTTCCCGATGAGTGGAAACTGGCGATTGTTAAACCCTTACAAAAGAAATCTCTGCTGGACCCCATCACTCGGTCTAATTTAGGGCCCATTTCCCTCCTTACTATGTTGAGTAAAATCCTGGAAAACATTTTTATCCAACAACTTATGTCTTTCCATGAGAATTCCAACATACTGAATGTTCGTCAATCTGGTTTAGGCCAGAGCATTCAACTGAATCAGCACTTCTTGAGGTCTCAGAATCTATCAAAATGACCTTGGATGCCGTTAATAATGCAGCACTGATATTGTTAAGACTTATCTGCAGCATTTGAATCCATCTCACATGACAATTTATTGCAATAGATTCAAGATGCCGGAAAATCTGATAATGCCTTAAACTGGCTAAAATCTTTTTTGACTAATAGGAGACAATCAAATCACTTGGACAATTTTGTTCTTCAGAAAAAAAAGGTTAGGACGGGTGTGCCTCAGGGTTCTTCTTTAAGTCCAGATCTGTTTTAACATTTATATAATTCCACTCATGTCTTTAATTACCTCTTACTGAATTGACACAATGTCATATGCCAACGATACTCAGCTGATCTTGTCTCTGGATAAGAACTCATCAAAACCAGAAATTAACCTACAGAACTGCCTATGTGATATTTTTCAGTGGCTATAACACAATCATCTGAAATGCAATTACAAAAAAAAATGGAAATACTATTGTTTGGGAAGTCTAATTGTTTTCCCCCTCATAGTGTGGCCAAGGATGGCTCCTCCTCCTGCCAATGTGAGCTTTGCAGAAAAATCTAGGGGTCAAATTGGACACCAATCTTTCTTTCTTGCTGTAAGCCTTGGCTGTTGCAGGGATGCATTTTTAGCCTCATAAAAATGTATCTACGTCTTACATTTAGAGGCCAGAAAAACTGTAGTTATTGCCCTTATCTTTTCAAGATTGGATTTTTTTTAACAGCCCCTGTGCTGGCAGTACTAAACGTCTCATTCATAAATTGCAGATGGTACAGAAAGCAACAGCTAGACAGGTTCCACACCTTCCCAGTAGGAGCGCTGCTTCTGGCGCTATCCATACCTTTCACTGGCTTCCAATCCATAAAAGGATTATGTTTAAACTACTTCCAATCCATAAAAGGATTATGTTTAAACTACTCTTGCTGGTCTATAGAGCCTATAAAAAAAACGGACCCAAATACCTCAGTGACCAGTTCTGCCTCTATCTACCTCAGCAGAGCCGAAGATCATCCCCAGAGAAGTTTCTGAGATCTCCTTCTTTCCGACTAAAATCTCGTTGTGGAAAGTTCTTTATAGTTCTAGGGCATGGAGTTTTCTTCCTCTTAGCATGCGTTTTATTTTTAGCCTCAGACTTTGTGCCATTTGCAAATTTTGGGACACTTGCATGTCTTTGTGGATCTGCAGCAGTTTTCTAGCATAGCGCTAGGATGCTTCTTGGAATGACAGCTGCGCTTCTTAAAGACTTTTAATTAATTCATCATTCACAGTGCTCTCTGACATCTGGACACAGTCGAAGAGATTCCCCAGGTGCTATGCGTACTGCAACTTCAGATCCCATTGCAGAGCCTGCATATGCGTTCAAGCATACTTCACCTGCAGGATGCAGGAAGCCATCAGACCAAACAGTCTCAGAGTCTGTCTCACCAAAATCTAAGATTGAGACTGAAACATCAGAATCATAGCAGGAATATCCTGGAATCGCCACTCTGGAGTATATGTACGGAACTGCACTGTGTCCAGAATGGCTCCAATAATAAAGAGGACCTGACAGGGAATCCCATGTGACTTCAACACATTTAAAGTGAACCCCAGGGAATACAGGACGACTGCTATTGTCTAGAGGTGGGTGGCGATTACCAGAGGCAAGCTCACCTCCAACAGCTAGTCGTTAAGGTAGGGGAAGACCTCTGTAGATAAGCTGCAACCACCGCCATCACTTTTGTGAACACCTGAGGGGTGCTGGTAAAGCCAAAGGAGAGAACATCGAATTGAAAGTGCTCGTAATTCACCGTGAACCACAGGTAACATCTGTGGGCTAGCAGGAAGGGGATGTGGAAGCATGCATCCTGAACCAGCATGATCACATTGAATTTCTCCTTTATCAGGGAGTAATTAAGGAGGCGCAGGTCTAGTATAGAATGGAGGCCTCCGTCATTTTTTGGCACCAAGCAGTAGTGTGAATAGCAACCTACTTGTGATGTTGGCATCCACTTAATGGCTTCTTTGGCCACAACAGCCTGTACTTCCTGATGCAGCAGGTAGAGATGGCCCTCCGTTAGCCTATTTGAAGACGGTGGCAGGGATGTCAGGTTTTTTTTTTTTAATAGTAGGGCGTAACCCCACCAAACAATTTGGAGCACCCACTTGTCCGAATATAAGGCTTGCCACTGGGGCAGGTGGTGCCTGATCTTGCTGCCAAAAGGGTGCCCGTTTTGTTATGGCATACTAAAGGGGTCGGGAGGCTGTGGCTACCAGGGGGAACAGGAGGGATGGATGTGGCTACTTCTGCAGATCTCTGGCTTAGAATCCTATGAGGGTTATGAAAGCTGCGTCTGCGAATATGATAGGACTGGGGAGCCTGCTGACCATGGTCACTGTGTATCCATCTGAAGGGGCAAAAGGCAGAGTTTGGCTGGGGTGGGCCATAGAGAGTCCTGAGAGTGCGGTTGAAGGGAATGTCCATAAGGGATGCCTGGACATCTCCCGAAAAGCTATCCGGTGGAATGGCAGGGAAAGCATCAGGGCAGACTTTGGACATTAAGACCTGCACCACCAAGCTCTCCGGGGTGGGGTTCTGGGTAAGGAAAGCTGGGTATCCAGGAGCGGGCTGTGGTGACAGGCAAAGGGGAGATAAGGTTTCATGTGGGATGCCCCGGGTTGGAACACCTTGGTCAGGACACTGTTCTTGACCTCAATCAAGGGAAGCATAAGGTCTAGGAACTCAGCCGCCCTTTGCACCACCATAGTAAATAAGGCCCCTTCCTTAGTCGCACACTAGTAGGTGAGACCAGCCCAGTGTCTGGTCAAGTGTTCAGACCACTGACAGCCAGGTCCTCATACCAGTTATCTTCGGCCAATTTATGGAGGCTTAAGTAGCCAAAGGGATCCTCAGATCCACCCCAGTCATATTCTTCACAGGACCTGCCAGGAAAGGAAGGCACTGTCTCTGACCCAGAAGATTTCGGTTTGGTCAGCACCAATGCCAGGCCCCTGCTCAGAATCGGAGTTGGGAACTATGATGTGTTCGGCGCCGCTGGCGGCGGGTACAGCAACATGGACCCAAATCGTGGTAAAGGTTGTGGATTCTCGACTGGAGCCAGTCCACATCCAGAGGGCCTGACTGGATTCAAGGACGAACCCACCAGTGGAGTCCCAGTTGGGGTACCTTACAAACCTGTGACTTCAACACATTTAAAGTGAACCCCAGGGAATACAGGACGACTGCTATTGTCTAGAGGTGGGTGGCGATTACCAGAGGCAAGCTCACCTCCAACAGCTAGTCGTTAAGGTAGGGGAAGACCTCTGTAGATAAGCTGCAACCACCGCCATCACTTTTGTGAACACCTGAGGGGTGCTGGTAAAGCCAAAGGAGAGAACATCGAATTGAAAGTGCTCGTAATTCACCGTGAACCACAGGTAACATCTGTGGGCTAGCAGGAAGGGGATGTGGAAGCATGCATCCTGAACCAGCATGATCACATTGAATTTCTCCTTTATCAGGGAGTAATTAAGGAGGCGCAGGTCTAGTATAGAATGGAGGCCTCCGTCATTTTTTGGCACCAAGCAGTAGTGTGAATAGCAACCTACTTGTGATGTTGGCATCCACTTAATGGCTTCTTTGGCCACAACAGCCTGTACTTCCTGATGCAGCAGGTAGAGATGGCCCTCCGTTAGCCTATTTGAAGACGGTGGCAGGGATGTCAGGTTTTTTTTTTAATAGTAGGGCGTAACCCCACCAAACAATTTGGAGCACCCACTTGTCCGAATATAAGGCTTGCCACTGGGGCAGGTGGTGCCTGATCTTGCTGCCAAAAGGGTGCCCGTTTTGTTATGGCATACTAAAGGGGTCGGGAGGCTGTGGCTACCAGGGGGAACAGGAGGGATGGATGTGGCTACTTCTGCAGATCTCTGGCTTTGAATCCTATGAGGGTTATGAAAGCTGCGTCTGCGAATATGATAGGACTGGGGAGCCTGCTGACCATGGTCACTGTGTATCCATCTGAAGGGGCAAAAGGAAGAGTTTGGCTGGGGTGGGCCATAGAGAGTCCTGAGAGTGCGGTTGAAGGGAATGTCCATAAGGGATGCCTGGACATCTCCCGAAAAGCTATCCGGTGGAATGGCAGGGAAAGCATCAGGGCAGACTTTGGACATTAAGGCCTGCACCACCAAGCTCTCCGGGGTGGGGTTCTGGGTAAGGAAAGCTGGGTATCCAGGAGCGGGCTGTGGCGACAGGCAAAGGGGAGATAAGGTTTCATGTGGGATGCCCTGGGTTGGAACACCTTGGTCAGGACACTGTTCTTGACCTCAATCAAGGGAAGCATAAGGTCTAGGAACTCAGCCGCCCTTTGCACCACCATAGTAAATAAGGCCCCTTCCTTAGTCGCACACTAGTAGGTGAGACCAGCCCAGTGTCTGGTCAAGTGTTCAGACCACTGACAGCCAGGTCCTCATACCAGTTATCTTCGGCCAATTTATGGAGGCTTAAGTAGCCAAAGGGATCCTCAGATCCACCCCAGTCATATTCTTCACAGGACCTGCCAGGAAAGGAAGGCACTGTCTCTGACCGAGAAGATTTCGGTTTGGTCAGCACCAATGCCAGGCCCCTGCTCAGAATCGGAGTTGGGAACTATGATGTGTTCGGCGCCGCTGGCGGCGGGTACAGCAACATGGACCCAAATCGTGGTAAAGGTTGTGGATTCTCGACTGGAGCCAGTCCACATCCAGAGGGCCTGACTGGATTCAAGGACGAACCCACCAGTGGAGTCCCAGTTGGGGTACCTTACAAACCTGTGGGGCCCAAAGGTGCTTCTGAGGGGTCAGGAAACCAAATATGAGGTACACTGTCTCATAAATGTCTGAGTTGGGCGGCGGTAGCTCCGGGTCCAAGAAAGTCAAAGAGTCACAGAGGGGGCCCAGGTTCTGCGGGGGAGGAGTGGGGACTTTGTTGAAACTTGGATCGCCCTGGGGTTCCTACTATAACAATCAGAGCAGGCCGTGGTGTTTGAGTCTGGCTCCAGGCACCAAAAACAAACCAGATGGAGGTCCTTTACTGACATTTGCATGCGAGAGGCTTCACAGGTTTTTGGAAACATCTCTAAAGCACACAAAAAGACAACAAGTCGAAAAAAAAGGTAGTCAAAAAAATAACTGAGGTAGCTCTTCCAGATCCGCGCGGATGGCACAAAAAGAAACTAATATGAGCGCACTGGGGTTGCACCTGTATAGGCATCGCGCAAGTCACATAGGGCCTGGACAACGCCGATGCAGAGCTGATAGGCGACATTCATTGGCACACAGAGGTATTGCTCAAGATTTTCTGAATTCAGTCTAACGCCTGGGAAATATTCGAATGTATGGAATCTGTGGCTAGAAGTCTCTATCAGATACAGCCCAGCCTCAGTGTAGTGAGGGGCACTTAATTGTTCGTCTCCTCATCACCATCTTCATTGTGGGTAATATGTTTGAGCCACTGGGCTGCATCAGAATCAGGTCCCAAGATTGCCATCAGACTCCAATAATATGATAACGAGGCAAAGACACCATTGGGGAGTGCTGCCAAGATGCGCCTTAGTGGTCTCGTGGCACAACATAGGCCGAGACCTAGATGATTTCTGTTCTGAATCAGACCCTGTATGTCTGAAGCCAGAAAACTAAGGTATGGAGGAGTATCCTGGTACCAGCGAAGGGCATGGGAAAAGCGGAGCAGGGTCATTCTTTGGCACCAAGTAGTAGCATGAATAGCAACCTACTTGTGATGTTGGCATCCACTTGGCTTCTCAACATCTGCATGCCAGAAAAGGACCTGATGGAAGTCCGACTGGAGGCCCAGCAGAATCCATGAAGCCTGAAGGCATGACAGGGGGACAGAGAATCATCCGGAATAGTTGCAGTATCAACGCCTTGAAGGCCTCAATCTGCAACAGAGCTGAAGAGGCACACTGGCTTCAACCTTGAAATATGTTCAGAATTAGATGACATTTGCAGATTCAGGTCTTTAGAACGTTACTGTTCATCTTCTTCTTGGAGAGGGGAGAAGGGTTGACATTCCACAGCGCCTGTGCTTTCATTTGGTTTACCCGAAAATGGGGATTTAGAACGACCACAGGACTTCAGTTCAGATCGACTCTGCTTCTTGTGTTCGGCGTAGCACACCTCCACTTTGCGCTGCCTGATAGCCTTTTCATGCATCACAGAGCATTTATCCCAGGACTTCGAGTTAAACTTGGAGCCCAAAACAAAAGGGGTGAACCGGTCCTAGGTTGCTTGTTTCCAGTCCAGGGAGGACCTGGCTTGGCAGTTCGGGCTGGACTGTTCCCATGAGGCACAGGGTCAATAATGATTTGCATATGGCTGGGTTCAAACTGGAATGGCATCTTGAGCAAAAAAAACGATGGATTTAGGCCCAGATCTCTGTACTGGGGTGAATGTATGACATTGATCTGCATTCTGTCCATCAACTGTTGTTTTAGCATTGGTCACCCCGAGTGGGACAGGTATGCCCAGACGTGGGTCCCGTGCTCTCCATGCCACTGGAATCAAGCTATCCTGGCTGAAGAGGGGTGAAATCCGGAAACCGGTCCTAGGATGCTCGTTTCCCCGAAACCGGTCCTAGATTGCTCGTATCCAGTCCAGGGAGGACCTGGCTTGGCAGTTCGGGCTGGATTGTTCCCATGAGGCACAGAGTCAAGAATGATTTGCATATGGCTGGGTTCAAACTGGAATGGCATGGCGAGCAAAAAAACGATGGATTTAAGCCAAGATCTCTGTACTGGGGTGAATGTATGACATTGTTCTGCATTCTGTCCATCAACTGTTGTATTTACAACACAAAAGGCCGACATCATGCAGACCTATGACTCATTTGGATCCTACAGGCACAGCATGATCTAAAACCGGCCGCCAATCGGTTAGAAGTGTTTTCCAGCCTATAGGACTCAGGTTCTATTCGATTCTAGGAGCACTTATATAACGTATGGCTACCCTTAGGTCTCCCCGCACTGTCAGTGCAGCCAAGCAGGAATTTAAATAGACAAATTCTGAAAGAGCAAGATTTTCATAGATCTGCAGAATAGGAGTTCATTACTAGCCGAACGAAGAGAGGGGGGGAAGGTTATTCCGCAGATTTGCTGCAATGTATGAATAAGATCTCCCTCTGAATGTTTGTCCCTTGATGATGGGAATTTCAGCCAGACTGGCATTAGAGGAGCACAGTGATCTTTGGGGTCTTAAGGGGAGAGCAAGGACCGATAGATCGCCAGTCATTTATCTAGAAGTGCCCTGCAGGCAGTATAGCTGGATTTAAATGTAATTCTCTTTATCACCAGGAGCCAGCGGAGATCATGTAGAGCATGTCATGCAGACTGATTTCTCAGTATGTTAAACCGGATTCGTGTTGCTGTATTCTGCACTACCTGTAATTTCTTTACCATGACTTTGGGTGCTCCCAGGTAAAGTGAATTACCGTTTTCCAGGAGAGAGAGGATGAGGGCCTTGACTACCATTCTTTTTCAGGTAAAAGGGAGAAGGGGGAGAACTTTGCACAACATTCTCAAAATACCGTAACAAATAGCAGCCAATTTTACGGCTTGAAAATCTAATTTGAGAGACTCTTCCAACCACATCCTGAAGCTCTTTATAACTGGTTTTGGAGTTGGCGGAGGACCTAAGCAGCTATTTTCAATTTTGGATTTCTCCAGCCTGTAAGTTTCTAATGCCACATGGCCTTTTCCTCTGCTTAGTGGCCCTTCAGAGGACACCTTTTGTTTTCAAGAGATGTTCAGAAGTGTTATGCAACACAGTTGCTAATAGGAGTCACCCTTGTTTCTTGCACCTCGATGAGAAAAGAAGGTCCAACCAATGCGTCCAGCAATTGCCATTAAGAAAGCAATCCAAAAGAAGCAACCCAAAGAGATCATTTCTCATGCCTTGGCCACAAAAAGTCCATCAAATTTATAACAGGCTGAAACTTTCAAAAGCAACGACCAATAGAGAGAGACGCCTCACAGCCTCAATGGAATTCATGCTCAAAAAATGCATTACACCCGACTAAAATTAATACAACTCAAGATACTACATCGCATATACTACTCCCGCACACTGTTATATAAGCTGGGCCGCGCACCGGATCCGTGCTACCTCAGAGGCTGCGGAGTCACGGGAACGTACTTCCATATCATATGGGAATGTCCCAAAATAAAAACATACTGGGAACAAGTAATGACTGAGATAACGGAGGCAAGCGAAGTAGAAGTTCAACCAGACCCCGGTTGCTGTCTATTAAATATCTGGAAACCTACAGACCTGAATCGAGGCCCACAAACTTGGGCGACACATGGGATGGCGATAGCAAAGCGAAACATCGCTAAGAATTGGGGGTCGGGAATAGTACCCACACGAACGCTATGTGAGAACGACATGGATGCAGCAATGGTAGCAGGAAGGGCGGTGTATACTCATAGAGGATGTCCCAAAAAATGGTCCCGAACATGGGGGAAGTGGAATGAATACCGAGGAAATATATGTGAGCCGCCAAATGCGATATCTGACTCTGAAGCTAGCCCATAAAACTGTAAGGAACGGGTACTGACTGTGTATATACCGGGAGAATACTGGGGAGGGGCAGGGGGAAGGGAGGGAAGGACTACAGTTTTATTGTATAAATACTGTCTAAGAAACTTCTGCATGCTTAGCATATGAGATGACCAGGGGTTCCTCCCTGCCGAGAGGAACTTTCGCACAGATTTCACTTATCGAATGTGTATGCCTATGCCACATATATCCATGCCCGAGGCAGTAAACCATAAAGTGTACTGATACATTAATATTGGAGAAAAACGATGTCTGTGTATGTTGAATATGAACTTTTACTGATAATTGTACTATTCTGTCAAAAGCTAATAAAATGTTTAAACAAAAAAATGCATTACACGGAGGCAAAACTATAGGGACCCAGCTGAAAGGAAAATACAGAGGTAAAGGTGAAAGAGATATAGCAAATTCCACTGCTAGAAAGTTTTAGAGCCTTTCATAAAGGCAGAGCAAGCATGCAGACTTCCAGCACTTGTAGCAAATACAGTTGTTTGGATCAAGAACAAAGCTCACAACAGCAAAAGTGACACTAGTGGAAATATGAGCCAAACATCTGCATCTACAATAGACAATTAAGAGACTATAGCCATACGAAATGTTGGAGACTCCTTTCAAAATACTCTCAGAGAGCAGGTTGCTATCCAAGGGGATGAAATGCATCACTGATGAAGGGGCATTCTTGTAGCTTTAGCAGATATCAAGCAATGGAAGGGTTTACTGAAGGTGGCAGTACTCATGGAAGTTTAAGGACCAGTGATCCCCTAATATGAGTCTTTTAGACAATGCCTAGAAGCAAACCTATGTGGAACATAAATCAGATAGGTCCCACTGGAGCTGCAAATTCATGGTCACGTATAGAAGAGAAGTTAACATTTAGTGCATTACTTAATTCACTTATTGGGCTACCTCTAACCTTATACTGGTATATGCTCCTTCTTCAAGGAATATATGAATTTGCCCCACTGGTATACTAACATCAAACTTGTTTAGGCTTATGGTGATGGCTATACAAATACAGATCTAAGTACAAAGATACTGAAAATCCTATGATGTTGATTTAAAGAGTGCAAGTTCTCCCATTTCTCTTGAGCTTTAATGATTTGTTTAGCGGTAGAATACAACAGAAACTACAAAAGAAAAAAGCTTTTTAACAACTTTTTTTTTTTTTAGATGAATTTTGTCATAGGTGATACAAAAGTGTAGCTTGAATGCAGAATGGAACTGTGAGGCATATCATTTTTAAATGAGGAATTTGACTTGGTGTTTGTTTTTATTTTGTAGTGAATAAAAAATATACTAGATGGCCCTGATGATGTGACAGAAGTTGCAAAACATGTGTTGGCCTTCGTATAGTCATTATTTTGGACTACATACATTTTTTTTTTTACTGTGGACTATGCCCCTCGCTTGTTTGATTACAAGTTTATTGCAGTTGTTTTCTGTGTTAAATAATGTTAGAAGTAAAACACAAGAGGAGAACTAACTGAAAAATATAATGCAATATTAATGAGGTTTGCTGAAGTTTGACAGTGTCTGAGATCTGGTCAATGACCCAAGGTACAAGGAAAATGCTACTTACCAGTATGCCTCTGTTCTTGGCATGTAGAGCTGCAGAATTGCACACTATGCATAGATAGCCACCTAGGGTTGGGCCCGGATGTTTGCAGTTTGTTGTTGTTGTAGAAAGTCTTTGGAAGTCACGGGATAGGTGACTCCTCCTTTGGGTGATACTGCGCATGGGCATCGGCTCCATCCCCAGATTGTTTTTCGCCATTAGGGAAGTGATGGAGCTAAGAGATAGTGATGACCATGTGTGTTTGTATCTAATGACAATAATACTACAGATAAAGATAAACGGGGAGGCGGGTGAGCGTGTGCAATTCTGCAGCTCTACATGCCAAGAACAGATGCATACTGGTAAGTAGCATTTTCCGTTTGAGGCATATGAGCTGCAGATTGCACACTATGCATAGATTGTATAGCAGTACCCACATTAGCGGCGACCACCCGTATCTGTTGCAGTTGTTTGAAATAGTGTTTTAAGTACAGCCTGGTCTACAGTGGCTTGTTGTTTTGTTTGCACATCTACACAATAGTGCTTTGTGAATGTGTGTGGTGTAGACCATGTAGCTGCTTTGCAGATGTCTTCTAAGGGAATGATCCCTAAGAATGCCAAGGAAGCCCCTATTTTCCTTGTAGAATGGGCTTTTGGAGGAATTGTTAGTGTACGCTTAGCTTTATGGTAACATATTTGGATACACTTAACGATCCACCTGGCAATACCAGATTTTGATATTGGGTTGCCCTTATGCGGTGGTGAAAAGGATACAAAAAGCTGTTTTGTTTTCCTAAAGCTTTGCGTTCTCTCTATGTAATATAGTAATGCTCTTCCGACATCTAAGGTGTGCAGAGCTCTTTCTGCTACCGTTTGTGGCTGCGAGAAGAAAACTGGCAGTTCCACAGATTGGTTTAGATGGAAAGGTGAAATTACCTTTGGCAGGAATTTAGGGTTTGTAAGAAGAACAACCTTATTGTGGTGCATTTGCAGGAAAGGTTCTTGCATGGTAAATACTTGCATTTCACTAACTAACTTCTTAAAGAAGTAATGGCTACTAGGAAAGCCACTTTCCATGTGAGAATTTGCAATTCGCATTTATGTAAAGGTTCAAGTGGAGGTCCCATGAGACGTGTGAGCACTATGTTTAAGTTCCACACAGGTGAAGGTGGTAGCCTTGGAGGTATTATTCTTTTGAGACCCTCCATAAAAGCTTTAATGGCTGGCACTCTAAAAAGAGACAGATGCTGTCTATTTTGTAAGTAAGCTGCAATGGCAGCTAGATGCAACCTGAAAGATGTGTAGGCTAAATTACACTTTTGAAGGTGCAGTAAATAGCCTATAATGTGTTGGATTGATACATCTAGGGCATTTATGTTGTTGTTTTGACAGTATATTACAAAACGTTTCCACTTAGCAGCGTAGCATGATCTAGTGGTGGGACCCCTTGCTTCCTTGATAACATTCATGCATTCTTGAGGGAGTTTAAGATAACCAAACTCTATGACTTCAGGAGCCAGATCGCAAGGTTGAGCTGAGCTGGGTCCGGGTATCTGATCTCTCCATTGTTCTGAGTTAAAAGATGTGGCGATAGGTTTAGTTTTTGATGTGGTATCACAGATAGCTGTAGCAGTGTGGTGTACCACGGTTGTCTGGCCCACGTTGGAGCTACTAGTATACGTGTTAGCGAGTGTTGTTGTATCTTGCGTACTAGTAAACAAATCATTGGTAGAGGAGGAAAAGCGTACACAAATAGACCTGACCAGTTCATCCATATTGCATTGCCTTTGGCCAATGGGTGTGGGTATCTGGCGGCGAAGTGTGGGCATTTTGCTTTGTCGTGGATGGTGAAGAGGTCTATCTGAGGTTGTCGCCACATTTGAAAGAAGGGATGAAGAACTTGTGGATGAAGTTCCCACTCGTGCATCTGCTGAGTCTGCAGACTTAGCAGATCTGCCATGGTGTTTTGAACCCCTGGGACGTGTTGGGCTATTAAAAAGATGTTCTGAGGTATAGCCCACCTCCATATCTGCTGAGCTAGTTGAGAGCTGCAGAGAGTGTGTCCCCCCCCTGTTTGTTTACGTAATACATGGCTGTCATATTGTCTGTGCGGACTAAGACAGTCTTGATTGCAACTTGTGTTTGGAATGCTTTCAGAGCTAGAAACACAGCTAATAACTCCAGATGATTGATGTGGATTAGTTTTTGCATTGGTGTCCACCTTCCCTGCGTGGTGTAATGCAGTAGGTGGGCTCCCCAGCCGGAGAGCGATGCGTCTGCTGTTAGTATGATTTGTGGAACTGGCTCTAGGAATAGTCGGCCTTTTGACATGTTTTTTGTGTTCCACCATTGCAGAGAGCGATGATTCCGACTGTCTACCAACACTAGGACTGTTCACTGACCCTGAGCCTGGTTCCATTGGCGTGCTAGAAATTCTTGAAGTGGACGTATTTGCAGTCTTGCGTGAGGTACTATGAATATGCAAGATGCCATCATCCCTATGAGTTGCATAAACACTCGAGCTGGAAGCGAGTATTGTGATTTGAATTTTGTTAGGAGCGTTTGCACACTTGTTATCCTTGCTGGAGAGGGATAAGCTTGTGCTAGTTGAGTATTGATTGTAGCTCCTAGGTACTGTTGTGTGTGCGATAGTAGCAGATGTGACTTGGTGTAATTTACTGTGAAGCCTAAGTTGTGGAGTAACAGCATTGTATTGTGAGTGTGTTGTATACACTGGTTGTACGATTGTGCTTTTATGAACCAGTCGTCTAGATATGGGAAGACGTGGATGTGCTGTCTTCTTAGGTGTGCTGCTACCACAGCTAGACATTTGGTGAACACTCTTGGCGCTGTTGTTACTCCGAATGGGAGTACCTTGAATTGGTAGTGCTGTCCTTATAGCACAAATTTAGATACTTTCTGTGCGCCTGGTTAATTGGAATGTGGAAGTAGGCGTCTTTGAGATCTAGTGTGACAAGAAATTCGTTCCGCAACAGGAGTGGAAGGACTTGCTGAAGTGTGACCATATGGAAATGATCTGATTGTATGTAAGCGTTTAGAGGTCTGTGGTCTAGAATAGGTCTCAGAGATCCATCCTTCTTTGGAATTAAGAAGTACAGGGAATATACTCCTTTGTTCCTTTGATGTTTTGGAACTACCTCTATTGCGTTTTTCTGCAGGAGAGAAAGTACTTCTTGTTTGAGCAGCGTTAAATGATCTTGTGACATTGGGCGCTGTTTGGGTGGTATGTTTGAGGGGGTAGATGTTAGTTCTAGACAGTAACCTGACTGAATTATTTGAAGCACCCACCTGTCTGATGTGATGTCTTTCCAGGCTGACAGGTATTGCTGTATCCTTCCCCCAACAGGAGGGGAATGGGGCGGGGGAAGGGGAGGGGAGTCATTGGGTAGGGGTGGAGGCAGAACGGGTGTTGTTATTCTTGGCTCTGCCTTTGTTATGGTTACCGCGGTAACCTCCCCTTTGGTAGCCCTTACTGTAGGTAGACTGAGTGGGGCTTTAGTATGCGGTGGAAGGTGCATCGGATGAGTAACCTCTGTTTGCACCTCTATATGTGGAGCGACAAAATGAACGTTTGGGAGCCTGCGACTGCAGGGCTCCCATAGATTTTGCTGTGTCGGTGTCTTTTTTCATTTTTTCGAAGGAGACATCCACCTCCTGTCCAAATAAGTGTTGCTCATCGAATGGTTGATTGAGTATAGCACTTTGGACCTCTGGCTTGAATCCAGATATACGTAGCCAAGCATGCCTGCGTAGCAGGACGCTAGTGTTGACGGCTCTGGAGGCTGTGTCTGCTGCATCTAGCGCGCAGCGGATAGATGTGTTAGTGGTATTTTTTCCTTCTTGAATTAGCTCACTAGCTCTATCTTTAAACTTATCAGGGAGATGTTGCATTATTTCCTCAAGCTCATCATAATGTGCCCTATCATAGCGTGCTAGTAAGGCTTGCGTGTTAGCAATGCGCCACATGTTTGCTGCTTGTAAGGCTGTTCTTTTCCCCGACGCATCAAGGAGTTTAGATTCCTTGTCTGGTGGGGGAGCTTCTCCTGATGTTTGAGAGTTAGCTCTCTTACGTGCGTTAGATACGACTAGAGAGTCTAGGGGAACTGGTCCCTTTATATATGCTGGGTCAGATGAACAAGTTACTTACCTTCGGTAACGCTTTTTCTGGTAGATACAATATCTGCCTGTGGATTCCTCACCTTGTGAATATCCCCTTGCGTCAGCAACATTCGGAAATTCTTTTTCGTAGCTTCACGCCGACGTGGACTCTGACGTCATAGAGACACGACCTCGCTCGCGACTCCGCTGACGTCACCGACGCCTACAATAGGCCCACGCCGGCGTGATGACATCAGTTCCGCCCTTTTTTCCGTGCCATCGAGGCACACGGACGGACCAATGACAGTAGAAATATACAAAGTATACACAGTACACAATAGTCAAGGCAAAACACACAGTGTTAAGCAAAAGCAAGAAAGCAATTGCAACATTACCCTGACAACAAAATATATATATACATTACAATACAGTAACTCTGGTATAGAAGAGTGGACAACGGGGAGGCGGGTGGGTCAGTGAGGAATCCACAGGCAGATATTGTATCTACCAGAAAAAGCGTTACCGAAGGTAAGTAACTTGTTCTTCTGATAGATACATCTGCCGTGTGGATTCCTCACCTTGTGAATAGAGTCCCACAGCAGTCCCCACTCCCGGAGGAGGGAGTCCACTCTCCTATACCAGAAAATCCTGGAGGACAGAGCGCGCAAAGTGGCCGTCCCTCCTCACTTCGGAATCCAAGCAGTAATGCTTCGCGAAAGTGTGGCGGGAAGACCAAGTTGCCGCTCTACAAATATCCTCAACAGGAACACCTCTAGCCAATGCTGATGTAGAAGACTTAGCCCTTGTAGAATGAGCCCTTATACCCTCTGGTGGTTCCTTACCGGCCAAAGAGTAGCAGATCTTTATGCAGAGGACGATCCATCTCGACAAGGTTCTTTTATGGACCGCTCTTCCTTTCTTGCAGCCAGCAAAACCAATGAAGAGCTGGTCTTCCAAACGAAAGTCCTTGGACCTGTCCAAGTAAAAGGACACCGCCCTCTTAGGGTCCAGACGGTCAGTCTCTCTTCCTCCTTAGAAGGGTGAGGGGGAGGATAAAAGGAAGGTAGGGTAATGGACTGTCCTAGATGGAAAGGAGTTACCACCTTAGGCAGAAAAGCAGCCCTGGTCCTGAGAACCATTCGATCAGCATGAATGGTCAAGAAAGGGGGCTTGAAACTAAGAGCTTGAAGCTCACTAACCCTCCTTGCCGAGGTTATTGCAACGAGGAAGACTGTTTTAAGGGTAAGAAGCCTCATGGGACATTTGTGGAGAGGCTCAAAAGGAGCACCCATCAAAAAGGTCAATACAAGATTTAAGTCCCACTGAGGCACAATAAAAGGAGTAGGAGGGAACTTATTTGTGAGGCCCTTCAAAAACCTTAAAACTACAGGTGATTTAAAAAGAGAGGGCTGGTCAGGCAAACAGATAAAAGCTGACAGCGAAGAAAGATAACCCTTCACCGTGGCAACAGCAAGCCCCTGCTGAGGCAGAGAAAGGGCAAACTGGAGCACATCAGACAAATGGGCCCTCAAAGGGTCTATAGACTTCTCCCCGCACCACGAGACAAATTTCGACCATCTATAAGAATAGATGGACTTAGTGGAGTCACGCCTGGCTGACAAGATGACATCCACAACGTCAGGTGGGAGAGAAAAGGAAATCAGGTTGCCCCGTTCAATCTCCAGGCATGAAGGTGCAATGTCTGGAGGTGGGGGTGTAGAACCTGCCCCTCCATCTGAGAGAGGAGGTTTGCCCTGAGAGGGAGACGGTGCGGCGGGTGAGAGGAGAGGTGGAGAAGATCTGTATACCACACCCTTCTTGGCCAGTCCGGAGCGACCAATATGACTTGGGCCCGGTCTTGACGAATCTTCCTCAGAACCCGAGGAATCAAGGGTATGGGGGGAAACGCGTAAAGGAGTTGACCTCTCCAACTCAACTGAAACGCGTCCCCCAAGGCTCCTTGCATCGGATACTGGAGACTGCAGAATGACAGGCAGTGCGCATTCTCGAAAGTGGCGAACAGGTCCACCCGAGGAGTCCCCCACATCTGAAAGATGTCGTGAACCACCTCCGGGTGAAGCCTCCACTCGTGGTCGGCAGGGAACTGCCGACTGAGACTGTCTGCACGAACGTTCAACACTCCGGCCAGATGATTCGCCAACAGACAAATCTGATGGTCCTGAACCCAGGACCAAAGACGCAGAGCCTCTCTGCAGAGACACTGCGACCCCACTCCTCCCTGCTTGTTGATGTACCACATCGCGGTCGTGTTGTCCGTCATGACCTGGACTGACTGACCGCGAAGGGAAGGGAGGAAGGCCTTGAGCGCCAAACGTATCGCCCGCAATTCAAAAAGGTTGATGTGAAGCAACCTTTCCTCTGGAGACCAAAGACCTTTGACCTCCAGATCCCCCAGATGAGCACCCCACCCTAGAGTGGATGCATCCGTTATCACTGTGGCCACCGAAGGTGGCAGATGAAAAGGCTTCCCCTGTGACAGATTGCCTTCCACGCCCCACCAAGACAGATCCGCTGCAGTTTCTCTGGAGATCCTCACAGACTCCCTGAGATCTCCGTTGTGTTGATACCACTGCCTGCGGAGGCACCACTGGAGTGCCCTCATGTGCCAGCGTGCATGGTTGACCAACAGAATGCATGAAGCCATCAGACCGAGCAGGCGAAGGACCTTCAGGACTGGAACGACCTCTCCATTGTAAAATAAAGGAATCATTTCCTGTATGTCGCGAATCCTTTGAGGGGGAGGGAATGCACGACATACAGTTGTGTCCAGTACAGCACCTATGAACAGGTTGCACTGGTAGGGCACCAGGTGAGACTTGGGTACATTTATTGAAAAACCCGACCTGTACAACAACTGGGTTGTCTCCTGCAGATGTTGGAGCACTTTCTCTGACGACTCTGCTTTGATCAGCCAGTCGTCCAGATACGGGAATACAGGAATCCCCGATCTTCTGAGATGCGCCGCCACCACTGCCATCACCTTGGTGAAGACTCGAGGCGCAGTAGTAAGACCAAACGGAAGGACCGTAAACTGGTAGTGCTGCGATCCCACCGTAAAACGGAGATACCTCCTGTGCGACTTCAGGATTGGAATATGAAAATACGCATCCTGCAAGTCGAGTGACACCATCCAGTCTTATTCCAGCAGAGCCTGAAGAACCTGAGCAAGGGTGAGCATCTTGAATTTCTCTTGCTTCAGATAAAAATTCAAGATCCTGAGGTCCAGGATTGGACGAAGTCTGCCATCCTTCTTGGGAATCAGGAAATACCGGGAGCAGCATCCCTGACCCCTTTCCTGCTCTGGAACCACCTCTATCGCACCTTTTCTCAACAGAGTTTGGACCTCCTCCTGGAGGAGTAACAGATGTTCCTCTGAGCAATACCCCTGGCAAGGAGGGTAATTGGGAGGGAATTCACGAAAGGGAAAGGCATACACATTTTCTACGAGATTGAGAACCCAAAGATCTGATGTAACCGATTCCCAATCCCGTAGAAAATGGGTAAGCCGACCCCCCACTGGGCCTACATGATCCTGAATGGCGGATCTAGGGCTGCTTCTCCGTGGCTGGGGGGTTGGAGGAGGCGGAGGAGGAAGAGGCTTGACGCCCTCGAGGACGTGCCCTCTGCTTTCCCCTGTATGACCTATACAAGGTATTCTGCTGCTGCTGTTGTTGTTGCTGCTGCTGTCCTTGTCTGTACGATCGAAAGGAAGAGCGGCCAAACCCTCTAAATTTCCTGGTCGGAGAACCTCTGACCTGAAGGCCCAGAGATCTAGCAGTTGCCCTGCTGTCCTTGAATCTCTCCAAGGCCGCGTCTGCTTTTCTTCCAAAGAGCCCCTCACCATCGAAAGGCAAATCCAATAAAGCAGACTGCACATCAGTTGAAAAATCAGACGACTTCAAACAGGCTGAACGCCTCGTGGCAACCGCCGTGCCCATGATCCTCGCTACGGAATCCGTAGTATCAAGTCCACTTTGGATGACCTGACGAGCTGCCGCTTGAGAATCAGCCAAAGCTTCTTCAAAGTCTTTCCTGCTATCCTCAGGAACCTTAGGGACCAATGAACGCATAGAGTCCATAAGAGCATGAATGTACCTACCCGTAAGGCAGGTGGCGTTAGAAGACTTCAAAGCCATACTAGCCGAAGAAAAAGTATTTTTTGCAACTTGATCCTGTTTCTTGGCTTCTTTATCGCCAGGCACCTGCGGAAAAGCCCCCATTGACTTTTTAGAACAAGCGGCCTGAATTACTAAACTCTCAGGGGAAGGATGAGAAGACAAGAAAGCAGGATCCTCAGGAGCCACTCTATACCTCCTAGCTACACTTTTCGAAACCGCAGGAGCAGAGAACGGTTTCTTCCATACCTCCATAATGGGGTCCTTTAAAGCATCATTAAATGGTAGCAAAGGCTCCACTGCCGAGTTTGGTGAATGAAGGACCTCAGTCAATAAATTCGACTTAAATTCAACAGTGGGCAATGTCAAACCCAAAAGTCCTGCTGCCTTCTTCATGACAACATGATAAGGTTGAACATCCCTGGAAGGAGCATCCGGTCCTGAAGGCAAAGACCACTCTGGAGAAAATTCGAGACCACTAGCCTCTGCCAGATCATCAAAGCAACTCCCATCCAGTTCGCCTTCCTCCACTTCAGAAGAAGATTCATCAACCCTCTGTTCATCAAGAAGACGTTGAGCTTCTCTTCGAGACCTCAGCTTAACTCGAAGTGCAGTCGAATCCAATGCCGAATTCGACGGCGCCGGAGCCGACTTCGGAATCGAATCCAAGGGCTTGGAAGGCTGCTCCATAGAATTAACAGGAGTCGGTGACGCCGGAACCGGAGTCGTCGACTTCGGCCTAGCCGGCGTCGATACCGGCGTCGACTTCGGTGGAGCTTGGTACTGCCACAGCGGAGTCGGGGCTGGCATATATGGCATAAAGGGTGCCGGAGCATATGAGTGAGGAACACCCAAATTGAATGCCATTGGACCCATGGGACCCGAAGGTGCTCCAGAGGGGTACCACGATCTAGAAAAAACACCATACATCGCGTTTAAAAACGCAGAGGGGTCCTGACCTGGAGTCGGGAATGGTGGATGCTCAGGCTGATCTCGAGGCAGGTTTGAATCTGTTTCTCCAACAGGATTCGAAGTCTCCTCTTCAATAGGAACTCCACCGGCGTCCTCCGGAGTCGGAGATGGAGCCGGAGACGGAGCCGGAGACGGAGCCGGAGTCGGATCCGGAACCGGAGTCGGAGAATGGACTAGCGACTCCGAAGGCGAAGCTTCACCTTCTTGATCCGACACATGTTGAGGAACCACTTTCGACTTCATCCTCTTGGGAGATTTCGACCTAGATTTATCACCTGAATGATGACGGGATCCATGTCTCCTTTTCTTATGTTTCTTATGAGAACCAGAAACGTGATCGGATGAAGACTTCGAGGCCGACGCCTCTCGAGACCTCGACCTCGACTTTTTCGAATGCTTCGAGGATCTTCTAACTTTACTTGCTTTAAGCTTGGCCACAAGAAGTTTCGATTCTCTCTCACGAAGAGCTTTCGGATTCATCTTCTGGCATGAAGAACATCCATCAACGTCGTGATCCGAGCTTAAACACCAGATACAGTCTTGGTGAGGGTCCGTAACGGACATCATCTTCCCACATTCTCTACAAGGCTTAAACCCTGTCTTCTTCGTCGACATGACAACAGATCGAAAAGACAGAATGGAGAATCAAAGAAATAAAGTATCAATATACTAAGCTACAGAGTATCCCGAAACCGTTAGCGTCGACGACGCGGAAAAAAGGGAACTGATGTCATCACGCCGGCGTGGGCCTATTGTAGGCGTCGGTGACGTCAGCGGAGTCGCGAGCGAGGTCGTGTCTCTTTGACGTCAGAGTCCACGTCGGCGTGAAGCTACGAAAAATAATTTCCGAATGTTGCTGACGCAAGGGGATATTCACAAGGTGAGGAATCCACACGGCAGATGTATCTATCAGAAGGTGCAGCTTTATCCTTTTTCTCCACCCTTGGGTATATAACCCGTGTCCTGACTGGGACTTTAAAGACCTGGGAGGCGTGTTTAACCACGCCTTTGAGCATTGACAAAATTGCTGAAGACCTTTGTGCGGTGTCAAATGTGTCTAGCAGGAAGTCCTCCTCTACTGCATCGGCGTGCATGTCTAGCCCATGGTATTGTGCTGCTCTAAGCAGTAATTGGTTAAACCCCATTGTGTCCTCTGGCGGTGAGGGCCTAGAGGGGTATATGTCATCCTGTGGTACATTTTGGACATCTGGTGTAGTATAGTCTTCCCATGGGTCTGGCGAGGCTGGCTCCTGTGGATCAGCCCCTGTATCTGATATGTCGTCCCCATTATCATCATGTGTGCTAGATGGTGTAGGGGAGAGAGGTGGTGAAATATGGGGGGAGGGATTGAGTGCAGGAGGCGGTGAAGGTACATGCATAGGTGAGGTAGCAATGTCCTTCTTCTCCTTTGGAGCCGGTGCTGGTGCTGGTGCTTCTGCTGGTCGTTTCTTTGAAAATGTCAATCGACCAGTTTTGGGATCTTTTATAAGAGCATTTTGCTTCGGGTCCGGAGCAAACAAGTCTCTTTCAGGAGTGTGACCTTTCGGCGTGGAAGCTTGTTTTGGCGCCGCCGCGGCTTATTTCGACCTTTTGTCTTTAATGGGGGAAGCCGGGGTCTTTTTCGGTTCCGAAGTCTTTTTCGGTTCCGGGTGTTTCTTCGGGTCCGATACTTTTTCCGGCTCAGGTGCGTGCTTCGGCTCCGGTGCTTGCTTCGGCTCCGGTGCTTTTTTGGGTGTCGAGGGGACTGAGTGTTTTGGCGCCGATGGCTTCGGAGCCGTACCAGGCGGTTTCTTCGGTGCCGGTGAGTGTGTACCGGCACCGAGTGGGGGTCGACTCGAGCCCGAGTCGCCCGAAGGCCTTATTGACTTCTTGCCCGAGCCCGAAGGTGGGGCCGTCGAAGTAGTGTCTCGGTGTGCACCCGAGGGCGAGGGTGTGACCATAGCCTTTTTTGTGTGTGTCGAGGGAGGGCTGGGGTAGACGGTCTTACTTACGACCCGCTGCGCTGGAGTCACGTCCTCGACATCAGAATCTTCTGCCTCCGAGTTGCTGTCGACGTCGTGTTCTTCTGGAACATCGACGCCTTCCTGGAAAATGTCGTCCGGAATCGAAGCTGAAGATCTTTGAGCCATTGTTGGTCTGGCTCTCCGGTCCCGGATAGTCTTTTTGGAGCGGAAGGAGGCACAGGCCGAACAGTCCTTGGCCTCGTGCTCTGGAGAGAGGCAGAGGTTACAGACCTCGTGGAGGTCAGTGTGGGGAAACTTCGACCCACATTGAGGACACCTTTTAAATAGCGTCCTTTCCATAAGCTGGAGTCGAGGCCTAGTTGGGCCCGAAGGCCGTAGTCGACGACCGGAATGGACGTTCCTGGTCTCGAAGAGTAGTGTCGACAGGAACACGCTTTCTAGAGTAGTTTCTTGAAGTCGATGAGGATTGTGCGCTGACGGTAATCAGTTCCAACACGGAGCGCTGGAACCACAACCGAGCCTGGTGGCGGAAAAAAACTATCTGGGGATGGAGCCAATGCCCATGCGCACTATCACCCAAAGGAGGAGTCACCTATCCTGTGACTTCCAATGACTTTCTTAACAACAAACTGCAAACATCCGGGCCCAACACTAGGTGGCCATCTATGCATAGTGTGCAATCTGCAGCTCATATGCCTCGAACATATGGTTTTAAGAGAATTTTTTTAGGTCTTCATCACCACCTGTATTTACATGGGTTTCAATGGTTGAACCCATGTTAACGATTCCACGTCAGTTATACAAAAGAGATCTCATTCCGTTCACATTTCCAAAGAGTTTGTTCAAATCTACATTTTAAATTTGTAATTCCTTTGGCAGTAACAGAATGAACGCTTGTGTTCTTTATCGCAAAAAAGCAATGCAAGCAATATTCCTGTTCGATGCTCATGGTGCTATTTTTTATTAGGCATTATATCAGGCATTATATTGTAGGATAAACTGAAAATCCAGAACTGAAATCTGACAAATGAAGAAATTAATATATCCTCCAACCAAACGCATTATGAATTCAAATCTAATTTTTTAATTCCTCAATGAAAGACAGGAATTTTCAGCTGGTACCTCAAGCGCTTCTTCCTGCCTTTGCTAGTACCCAATTGATTCCACTGAATGATGGTAGGCTAGATAATTCTGGAAATGGTTTTAAAGAGCAACAGGTTTTGTATCCACACTTACAAAGGACTCGTCACATTAATCTGAGCGTTGCGCTTCACCAGGTGTTGTTCCTGAAGCCAAGAAATCTGTTTGAATACCTCTGCGATGTAGGAGACCAGTGGGTATTTGGCTTGGAAGATGGCCATCTGACATTCCTTTACTGTTAGCTAGCAGATTTATGATGAGTCAGTGCCCCAGGTTCCTGACATGGAAGAGGACTGTGGTGCTGTCAGTAAGTGCCAACACCACTTTGGTAGGACTCCCTTCGCGAGAACACTGCCATTGACGCCTGAGGCTTGAGCCGGGCAGTCATTCTTTTAACTTCTTTTAGCTGCTTTTAAACTTGTTTCTGTGTTTGCTCCTTTGTGTCCTATCCTCCCCCCCCCGCTCTTACGCGCGGAATCATCGCGCTGCCTGTCTCCACCGATTGAGGGTGGAGGCACTTCTGTAATCTCCCCGTTAAAAAACTTCAATTGACTTACTGTATTCAGCGCTGCACTTCAGCTCCTCTGCCTCCCCCCCTGAGCGACCGGCCGATTCAGGGCTAACTCATTGGGGGCACGGTCAGAGAGACGGCGGCGGCCATTTTGGATAGGGTTAGCCTCCCTGGTGGCGAGAGGCTACAGTATAAAAATAGTGGTAGGACTCCCTTCGCGAGAACACTGCCATTGACGCCTGAGGCTTGACCGGGCAGTCATTCTTTTAACTTCTTTTAGCTGCTTTTAAACTTGTTTCTGTGTTTGCTCCTTTGTGTCCTATCCTCCCCCCCCGCTCTTACGCGCGGAATAATCGCGCTGCCTGTCTCCACCGATTGAGGGTGGAGGCACTTCTGTAATCTCCCCGTTAAAAAACTTCAATTGACTTACTGTATTCAGCGCTGCACTTCAGCTCCTCTGCCTCCCCCCCTGAGCGACCGGCCGATTCAGGGCTAACTCATTGGGGGCACGGTCGGAGGCGGCGGCCATTTTGGATATGGTTAGCCTCCCTGGTGGCGAGAGGCTACAGTATAAAAATAGTGGTAGGACTCCCTTCGCGAGAACACTGCCATTGACGCCTGAGGCTTGAGCCGGGCAGTCATTCTTTTAACTTCTTTTAAACTTGTTTCTGTGTTTGCTCCTTTGTGTCCTATCCTTCCCCCCCGCTCTTACGCGCGGAATCATCGCGCTGCCTGTCTCCACCGATTGAGGGTGGAGGCACTTCTGTAATCTCCCCGTTAAAAAACTTCAATTGACTTACTGTATTCAGCGCTGCACTTCAGCTCCTCTGCCTCCCCCCCTGAGCGACCGGCCGATTCAGGGCTAACTCATTGGGGGCACGGTCAGAGAGACGGCGGCGGCCATTTTGGATAGGGTTAGCCTCCCTGGTGGCGAGAGGCTACAGTATAAAAATAGTGGTAGGACTCCCTTCGCGAGAACACTGCCATTGACGCCTGAGGCTTGAGCCGGGCAGTCATTCTTTTAACTTCTTTTAGCTGCTTTTAAACTTGTTTCTGTGTTTTTTCTCCTTTGTGTCCTATCCTCCCCCCCGCTCTTACGCGCGGAATAATCGCGCTGCCTGTCTCCACCGATTGAGGGTGGAGGCACTTCTGTAATCTCCCCGTTAAAAAACTTCAATTGACTTACTGTATTCAGCGCTGCACTTCAGCTCCTCTGCCTCCCCCCCTGAGCGACCGGCCGATTCAGGGCTAACTCATTGGGGGCCCGGTCGGAGGCGGCGGCCATTTTGGATATGGTTAGCCTCCCTGGTGGCGAGAGGCTACAGTATAAAAATAGTGGTAGGACTCCCTTCGCGAGAACACTGCCATTGACGCCTGAGGCTTGAGACGGGCAGTCATTCTTTTAACTTCTTTTAGCTGCTTTTAAACTTGTTTCTGTGTTTGCTCCTTTGTGTCCTATCCTCCCCCCCCCCCCGCTCTTACGCACGGAATCATCGCGCTGCCTGTCTCCACCGATTGAGGGTGGAGGCACTTCTGTAATCTCCCCGTTAAAAAACTTCAATTGACTTACTGTATTCAGCGCTGCACTTCAGCTATTCTGCCTCCCCCCCTGAGCGACCGGCCGATTCAGGGCTAACTCATTGGGGGCACGGTCGGAGAGACGGCGGCGGCCATTTTGGACAGGGTTAGCCTCCCTGGTGGCGAGAGGCTACAGTATAAAAATAGTGGTAGGACTCCCTTCGCGAGAACACTGCCATTGACGCCTGAGGCTTGAGCCGGGCAGTCATTCTTTTAACTGCTTTTAAACTTGTTTCTGTGTTTGCTCCTTTGTGTCCTATCCTCCCCCCCCGCTCTTACGCGCGGAATCATCGCGCTGCCTGTCTCCACCGATTGAGGGTGGAGGCACTTCTGTAATCTCCCCGTTAAAAAACTTCAATTGACTTACTGTATTCAGCGCTGCACTTCAGCTCCTCTGCCTCCCCCCCCTGAGCGACCGGCCGATCCAGGGCTAACTCATTGGGGGCACGGTCGGAGAGACGGCGGCGGCCATTTTGGATAGGGTTAGCCTCCCTGGTGGCGAGAGGCTACAGTATAAAAATAAACGGCTGTAGCTCCGCGTAGCGGACGCGTACAGCGTGCGCGCCACAGTCGCGCCGGAGTCAAGCCAGAGTCCTGCCCGTCTGCGCCCGTCAGCGCTAAGGCAGGGCTAGGGCAGGACTCTCTGGACATTTTTATTATATATTTTAATATGCTATCCGGTGACTTCTTAACTGGTCTCCGTCATAAGCTTAGCTCTTGCACTCATGACACGCTTCACTCCCTCTGTGGACCTTTCAATATCCTACGTGTTCCTTTGAGCTCCCGCTGCCCCTCCCTATCGCCGATTCACAACCTCCACAGACGATCCTTAGTGGAGCAGACCCCCCAGATGTTATTTACCGTCAGACAACAATTAAAATACTCCACCTTAATGTCAGATCATTGGTCTGTCACCACTTAGATGTTTTCACAATACTTACAGACGAAAAACCTGACATTTTCTTTTTAACGGAAACATGGCTTCACGATGCAGCCACAGCAGCCATGAATCTTGCGCTACCTGATGAGTACGTCATGTACACTCTGAATCGTAACTCAAGAGGTGGCGGGATAGCGGCTGTGATTAAGGCATGCTACCCATGTTCGTGGAAGGCCATTGTTATAGCTGGCTGTGAAAGCGCCCATTTTGCCATCTCCATAAACCCTCATCTCACTATTTCTGGACTTCTTATATACAGACCCCCTGGCCCTGACGCCGCCTTCCGGCTTGCCCTTCCTGAGGTGATCTCCTCGCTGGCCCTTAGATCGGCGAATTTTAGTATTGTAGGTGACCTCAATCTCCATATGGATGCTCCTCTTTCTTCTGCTGTCAGTAGTTTCCTCGCAGATCTTGAGGCCTTACAGCTACAGCAGCTGATTAACCATCAGACTCATGTGGGCGGGCATATCCTGGATCCCTTTCTGACGAATCTCCACAATGTTATTACTCTTCCACCTAAACCCATGGCCTGGACAGATCATCATCTGATCGAAGCTCGGATCATGTCTAATATTTCTCCTTTTAAGAGCTCCACTCCGCCGATTTTTAAGCGCCCCTGGAGGAAATTGAGACTGGTCGACTTCCATCAGCTTCTGTCATTACACCCACTAAACCCTCCCAAGGATGTTTCGCTGGGATATGATCATTTCTGTGAGTGGTTGACCCAAGCCCTGGACACCTTAATCCCTGCAGGATGGTGTAAAGTTCGATCTGGCCCCTCTAGCCCATGGTATGATGATTCCCTCAGGCTTCTTAAGACTGCATGTAAAACGGCTGAAAGAGCCTGGCGTAAGACTTACGAGCCCGGCCTTAAGCAGACTTACTTGGCCAGTATTAAATTATACCATCGAGCCATTTGTAAAGCCCGAGCCACTTTTTACTCCGCGGAGTTTAAGAACAGTCCCAACCCTATAAAACTCATTTTTAAGGTCTGCAAAGATCTTACCAGCAAAAAACCTGCGGTAATGGAAAAACGCTCCCTGACTCATTGTGAAGAGTTAGCGGCCTTCTTTGTGGAGAAAGTTGAGGCGATTTACCGTACATTTCCCCTGCAAACTGTGCCTATTAACAACTTAGGATGCATTCCTTTGACCTCTAGGTCTCTTTCCTTAATACCTAAGCCATCCCAGGAAGAGTTTAAATCTCTTGCCATAAAAGTTAAATCGGGCTCGCCTGCCGATCCACTAAGACCTGCACAGTTCAGAGAATCCGCTGAGGTTTGCTTTCCTTTGGTGTATGATCTTATTGGGTTATCCTTTGAGTCTGGGACTGTTCCCAGTAAATGGAAGCAGGCTACGGTCATCCCTATTTTAAAGAAGCCCACCATGGACCCATCGAAACCTGAACATTATCGACCCATCTCTCTTCTCCCATGGGTATCCAAACTTGCGGAGGCACATGCCAATAAAATCCTGTCTTGCCATCTCCAAAGCTCAGGCATTCTAGATCCATCTCAGAATGGTTTCCGTGCAGGTCACAGCACGGAGACGGCCTTGTTGGCGATGGTGGAGCTCCTGCGGAGGATGATGGACTCAGGACAGACGGCGGCACTGATCCTTTTGGATCTCAGTGCCGCTTTCGATACTGTCTCCCACTCCATCCTTCTTCAACGGTTGCGAGAGGCCGGTGTGGAGAATATAGCATTTGAATGGTTTCGCTCCTTCTTATCAGGACGCACCTTCAAAGTATCCACCCCTCCATTTGAATCTGCCCCACGTAACATTTCCCAAGGGGTCTCGCAAGGTTCGGCACTCAGCCCGACCCTTTTTAACCTGTACGTGCAGCCGCTAGCTACTGTCGCTAAGAGATGGGGTCTAACTATGGTGTTATACGCCGACGACACCCAGCTAGCGGTTGCACTAAATGGGGACCCTGCGGTTGAGGCCCCCAAATTCCAGACGGCCCTCAAGGAGGTGGCTAGTTGGATGACGGAGAATTGTCTCCAACTCAATGCAGCGAAGACTGAGGTCTTAGTTCTGGGCAAACAGGCTCATCTCTGGGGAGACCGCTGGTGGCCACCGGAGCTAGGTCAAGCCCCCATTCCTGTGACAGAAGCTAAGAACCTTGGGGTCTGGCTCGATTCCAACTTGACCTTTACCCCCCACACAAAAAAAGTTGCTGGTACCTGTTTTGGGGTCCTTCAGAGCCTTAGACCCATTTTTAAATTTTTCGATGCTCCTACAAGGCAACTCATTATCCAAGCCACAGTGCTTTCTCGTTTGGATTACGCCAGCTCGCTTCTCTTAGGCGTTAACCAAGCTGAACTTACACGCCTCCAGCGCGTGCAAAACGCGGCTGCCAGAATGCTGGTAGGCCTGCCTAAATTCTGTTCTGCCAGACGTACAATCCATGACCTTCATTGGCTGCCCGTCGGACAGAGGATAAAGTTTAAAGCCCTGTGCATGGTTTTTAAGATCTTAAAGGCTTCATCCCCCCCTATCCTTGCACAGGCAATCTCCTACTATATTCCTTCCAGAGTTCTACGATCGACGGGTCAATTTTTGGCATGTGTCCCTCGCTTCAGGAAAACCAGAGTTGGTGGTCGCTCCTTTGGTGTCCTGGCAGCGAGTCTTTGGAACACTCTACCCGTTGACATTCGTGCCCTACCGGATCTGCTGTCTTTTAGAAGAGCTATCAAGACCTTTTTGTTTCCACTTCTTTAAATCTGTTTCCCTTGTTCTATTTGGTTTTTCCATCTGGTTGTGTTATTGCTCAATACAGCGCCGGGACGCCACTTTGCTGTGGCAGCTGAGCGCTTTACAAAATGTATAACATAACATAACACTTTGGCATATAGAGTTCATAAGTCCACTTTCAACAGGCTTAACTGGCCAGCCCATCGCCCACTCACCACTCCACGATCCTAAACCAGCAGCAGGCTCTCCATCTATATTCAGATGAGTGTCATAACCATAACTTACAAATGTAGAAGAAATATGCCACAAAAGATTTGGAGCATGACATACCACAAAACAGATGGTAGCAGAAATATGTTGTCACTTCACAGTACTCTTAACAAGGTTAGAGACCAGCGTCACAGATCAGTGCAACTGACTGAGCCACAGGTCAGTGGGGTAGTCCCAGTGGGTACTGTGACCAGAGGACAAGTCCTTATGTCTGCGACACTTGTTCTAATGAAAAGTTAGGAGAATGTGGTATTAGACTGTGTCTTGGACAGGACTGCTTCAGAGGAAAAAAAATTGAGGGCAAGATCTGCCTTGTATGGTTGGCATTCAACAAGAGGATGCCCTACGTGAGACACACTGGCCTGAATGCATCAAGACCTGGTCCTCCTGAACCCAGTAAGGGAGATAGTAATGCTTGCTATGGTGGGGCTTCATTTTCCAGAACCAAGTCAGAGAGTTAGTGGTGCTTGATCTCTCAGTGAAATTTACTAGTGTTGAATTTGCTTTGAGGTGAGAGGCCGTTAAATATTTGGGCATTTGGATCAGCCGGAATCTCCAGGAAATATGGATTTTGAATTATGGACTTGCTGGCTGGAGGAAGAAGTCAAACTATCGGCTAAACTCCCGTTATCCCTAGCTGGGAAAATTGCACTAGCTAAAATGGTAATACCACTGAGTGTTTCTTTATTTGTTTGTGAATATCCCGATCCCCCTCAAGCACGCCTTCTTCAAATCATTGAGATCACTCTACTACTTTCTTTGGTGTGGGCAGGCTCGAGTATCCTGAGATCTGCTGACACTCCCATTGAAACTGGGTGCAATGGGTGCCCCAGATATGCAACTATATGCCTGGTGTGCTCAGGCCCAATTCCTCCACCACTGGGTTCACCTGACATCCTTCCAGCCTCATGCAGCAGTGGAGAACGACATGATGGCGCCTGTCCCTCTTCGCGTAGCGCTGTATCAACCCTCGGGACGGCATAGACACTGCGGAGACCCTTCGCTGGGCATGGGACGAACTGTGTAGGAGGGCAGGCGCTGCCGTATTGTATGCCCCTTCTATACCGCTAGCACATAACTTCATGTTACCGAACGTAAAAGACGGACTTGGCAGGGCAGTGGCGCAAAAGCTGAGCTCTGTACATTTGCAGACCTCTATCCCAGGGGAAAATTTCGACCCCTCCCCCCCGGTCGCTGACGAGGGGCAGCGGGTGCCGTTTGCCAAACTCTTCCTAGATCATAAGGTCCGGGCCGCCTGTCGTTCTCTGCACAACAGTTTTCCGGCGTCCCCGCTGCCTATGTCAGCACTGGAGAACCTGCTGAGTTCACCCTCGCCTCGTAAGCTTGTCAAATGCCTTTACACACACATGCAGAACACAGCGCCATTGGTCACACCCAGAGCGCTCTAGGGGTGGAGCGATGAACTCCCTGCTCCGCTCACTGAGGAACAGTGGTCGTATAGCTGCTGCCAACTCACAAAATTGTCCCTCAATTATAGGTTTCACCTGATTCATTTCAAATTCCTCCATCGGTTTTACAGGACACCCATAGGACTGCATCGCTTGGGATTGGGAGATGATGACAGCTGCTGGCGCTGTGGATTTTCTCCTGCGTCATTTTTACACATGGCATGGGACTGTCCGAAGCTCACGACATACTGGTTCACGATCTTTACACTGATCAACCAGATCATTGGTATGTCCTTGTCACCCACCCCCCTACTAGGATTGCTAAGCTATGTCAAAGACACGCCTGTTAAGGTATACAAACTACACGCGCTATTACTTCTATTTGCCAAGCACCAGATCGCCGTGTATTGGGGGAAGAGGAATGTATCAGGGACGTCACGTATGGTCACTCCCAATTAACCACATTCTGGGAACTGATGCCCCCCACTTCAAGACCTAGAGAGATCTGGGAGCCATTTATCACTTGGGCCCAGGAGCGGAAAGGGTCGGATGGTGACACCTTAACACATACAGTGTCAGCTGCTGGGCTGTTATGAGATGTTGAAGCTGTTTTTCTTTACAGTTAACCTGCTTGCAGTGCCAATGGTTTGAGCCGAGGTTTGTGTCTTGTGATTGCAATCCCCTCATGCTCCTTGCTTGGTTGGTAGTGCACTGCGGATGCTTCTTATGTCTTTCTTTTTAATATTAGTGAGATGGGTACATAGTGTGTAACACCCGTAATGTTCTGACGGTGCAGATTTTAAATCCTGAAGATGCCTCGCTGGTATACTGGCTTGTTGTTTTTTGTGTTTTTGTATTTTCTGTCGAACATGGCAATAAAAAGAATTTTTTAAAAACCATTTACTAGTGTCAAGGCACTCGGGTAAAACCAGCTCGATCCCAAAGTGCAACAGTTGACCGAGACCTAATCCACCCACACAGAGAGGTTGACAGTTCCAATGTGTTTCCTTATATCTGGATGTTTTAGTCCACTACCAGCACCATAAAAAACAACATCAGTCTAAACAAGTAGTCAGGTCCTGGAGATCTGTATTTATGGCCCTTCATTATTGTTTGGCTAGTGAAAGTGACCAGCACAAAGGACAGGTCATTGGCTAGGGTGCTCCATTACTTACTTACTCAAAGAACTCAGAATAAATGCTTGGTTTTTAAAACTTAATATGTAAGGTCTCCTTTGTTTAGCAGGTGAACCAGATGATTGTTATTAGAAACCTTGCCCTGACAGTCATAAACAAAGTGCAGTCAAGTCCAAGGTGCCAAAAGGTAAGACATGCAGAAGGTATGTGAGTCAACTGCTGCAAATTTCTTGGTGTCTCTACACACACTGCTTGGAAACAGCCCCCAAGGACTCCAGGTACATTGACATGGACTACACAATTAACAGGAGCAAAAAAAACAGAAAACCCCAGTACTAAATCAGAGGAACAGACAAGGGTTCACTGGAATGAACTCTCATAGCACTGTTCGGCAGAACACAAGCAAAGAGAGAGGATCAATGCTCTGGCAAACGAAGGGGGCATTACCATGCAGGCATACATGCATAGCCCTGAACTAAACTACTCTGAGTATCAGTTTATGTTTACACTACCAGGTGGCAGGGTATCTACAGGTCATTAACAGGAGACATTCAACAGTATGAGTACAGCCATGTTCTCTCCCAGAGTGGAGCTGGTGCATGGAGCCACACACTTTTTGCTTATAGTAGTAGGATTATATAGCAGGTTGACGTAACCAGTCTTTTTCTGTTGAAGTGGTATGGTCACGTCAGAATAAGACATTAAAGGAAACGTTTAGAAATAACCTGCATCAGAGAAATGTGTGAAGACTTGTGTGTTTAGAGATTCTTTTTTGAGAATTTTACCAAGGTGGCTTAACCTTGCATGTTGCCCAAAAAGTGTTAATTTTCTAATAAAGGTTAATCATAAAATAACTGCTATTTCAATCGTAAAATAACTGCTTCTCTTTTCTTATTCGGTCATTGTGCAGTTCAATAACAAGTAAAGGAGTTTTGGAGCTTTTTCTTGCTTTGGTGAAAGTCCAATTGTAGCAATCGAGTATTGCAATGTGGCAGATTTTTAGTGGCAGTGGGTATGTGTTTTTCAAATTCCTTCTGAGTAGACTTCAGATTTAGCTGAAAGAACGCAGTTAAACAATCCATGTTGTGATTTCCAGAGCAGGGGACAAAGTTATTAAAATGCAACAACGTTTCTCCAGGGTAGGTGGTTTATCTCGATTGCCAAGTTTTAAAACGTTCCCCTTGGAATGGGATTAGTTTAAGTTTGTAGGTATAAAGGAGAAACAGGCCATTTCAGATTCAGGAGTAAATGTGTTCACAAATTTGCAGTTACAGAAAACTGAAAAAGGATATGCATTGTGTTGAAAAAACGGCAGAACTCGGAACCTAGATCTTTTTCACTTTTGGTGCAAGGAAAGTTTCTTTGTAGTACTTCTGTGGTGGTCTGGCATATAGATTCTCCTCCAGAGGATCTACATCAATAGTCATTAGCACTGAAGAACAAGCTACTTACGTATCTAGCCTTCAGATTCCTTACCTTAGAATTATCCCTAGACGTCAGACTGGATCTGGAAATATGAGTATCCTTGTGAATTATGTATGTATCAAATAATCTTTTTTTTGTTTCTTCTTAATTGCAAAATTTAATAAAATGTGTTAAAAAAAACAGACTGCATCTGGAAATTTTTAGTGACCAGTAACCCTGCGAGCCAGTAGGTGGCATCAATTGGCTCTGCGTGGCATTGTCAGTAGCGCCGGAAGGGAGGCCAACCCAGTGCGTGGATGTCAGTTTCTTTTCACGTCTTTCCACGCCAGGAGTGTGGAGACACGAAGATCACTGACCACTGGTCTCGAAAAATAGGGCCCTGGAAGGGGACAGCCCTGTCCCTAGAAATGCTGTTGCAGAGCGGGGAGGATGGGTGGGTCAGTAAGGAATCTGCAGCTCGAGTCTCTACCAGTTAAGGCGTTACCGGAGGGACGTAACTTGTTCAACTGATAGAGGCTTTTAGCCACAGATTCCTTAGCTTAAAATAGATACCCAAGCAACACCTCAAAAAAGGTCGGTCCGGAAAACAATTTCCCACCAAAAAGTCCTGCAAGACCAAAAGGGCAAAATGCCCTCCCCGACAGACCCGACTGTCCACCCTGTAGTGTTTTGTAAATGTGTGGAGAGAGACCCAGGTTGCTGTCTGGAAGATGTCTAGGACCGGGACTCCATGTGCTAACACAGGGTCACAGCCCTGGCTCTGGTGGAATGAGCCTGCAAGTCCTCAGGGGGGGTTGCTGCTTGGCCAATACATAGCAGAGCTTAATGCAGAGCACAATCCATTAGGAGGTCCACTTCTGCAAGGTCAACTTCTCTTTGCAAGGACATACCCCACTTTCATGTGGTTCAAGGTAGAACAACAATGTTCCTTTTGGATCCAGTCAGTAAAAACGCTCCTCTTCTTTAGAGGGATGTGGTGGAGCAAACACAATTAGGCATGGTGATGGACTGGCCTACAAGAAAGGGAGTGATGCCTTTCGGTAGAAAGGCAGCTCTTGTTTGTAGGACCTGTTTGTCAGGGTAGATGTTCAGTTATGGAAGCTTGAATAACAAAGCCTGAAGCTCACTGACACTCTGGGCTATTGTTATTGCCACCAGGAAGACCGTCTTGATGGTAAGGATCCTGAGAAGACAGTTGTTCATGGGCTCTTAGGGAGCGCACATTAGGAACGTCAGGACTATATTAAGGTTCCACTGAAGCATGAGAAAAGGAGAAGGAAGAAACATGTTGCAAACCTTTCAAGAATCTATGTACACTAGCGACAACGGCAGAAAGGCTGATACAGCAGAAAGGTAGCCCTTTAAGGTGTCCAGAGGACATCACTGCTCGTCAAGGGAAAGACTAAATAGAAGAACCTGAAAAAGGGGAACAGAAAGGGGGTCATCCTGTTTTTCTGCATAACATGACACAAACTTGCCCCAAGCGCAGGTGTATACCGTTTCTGTGGAGGGATGCCTAGCTGCCAGATTAACATCACACACTTCAGGCAGAAAATCAAAAGCAAAGCTGTCAACCGTCATTGCTTAATGTCCACACAAGAATGCATATCGTTGACAGGATCAGGTGGAGAACCCTCTCCTGCTGCTGTGACAGAAAATCTTCCCGCAGGGGCAGCATGACCATGCTCAACAGCTCGGGATACAAAACTCTCCAAGTCTAGTCCAGAGGTGGCGAGGGACCATGGAAAGACCCCAGGAACTGGCCGTAGCCCTGCTGTCCTTAAAGAGCTCTAGCGCTGAATCTGGCTTGTTTCCGAAGAGACAAGAGCCACCACAAGGCATGTCCATAAGCAATGTTTGGGCATCCCCGGTGGTCCTCAGCCAGGCGTGGGTACGTAAGGCCACTGTCTATGAAACTTCTCTGCCTAGCAAGACGGTGGTATCCAGACCACATGTGATTGTGAACTTAGCTGCGTCTCTCCCGTCAACAACAGCCTGGGAGAGTATAGCCCAGGCCTTCTCCGGGCCCATGGGCAGCACCTTCGCAACCAAATCCCTAAGAGCATTGGATTAACAGCCCAAAAGGCATGCAGTGTTCACAGGACGATGTGCCAGACTGGTGGTAGAAAATATCTTCCCTAAGGTGTCCAACCTCTTGAATTCCCTATCAGGTGGTGCGGTAGGTAATGTGCCACAATTTACATGGGAGATAAAGGCTTGGAACACCAAGCTATCCAGTGTAGGGTGTTGTGTGAGGAAGTTGAAGTCCCCTGGGCAGGACGGTGGCAATTTTTCTGTTCATAGGAGCCCCTGTGCTGGGCCTGGACCAGGTCCTAAGCAGAAAGTCTGTAAGGGGTTCATTGAAAGGGAGAAGTGGTTCTGAAGGGATCTCTTCCAGCTAAAGCACCTCGGTCAAGCTGTATGTCTTGATTGCCACAGAGGGCAGGCTAAGATCCAGGACCTCTGCCAACCTCACCACCATTGCTAATGACGCTCCCCCTCTCCGTAGTCACGGTAGGGGGAGAAAACATGCCAGTATCGCAAGAAGGGTCTAATCATCAGGATTCTGCCAAATCCTCACACCAGCCCATGCTTGAGTCGAAAGGTTGGTATATTTCAACATCCAGTGACTCCTCCCAATCTTCCCAGAGTCATAGCCCATAAGGAATTGGGCTCAGGCTCCAGCCCAGAAGGCATGTCTCTCGACCCTCTGGCTCCATGTCCGAGTCGGGGCTCAGAATGGGAATGGCACCACCGGAAGCGTTGGTATCTGGACCAGTGAAAACTGTCTGGGTAGCATCCATAGTTTGCTCTGTTCTTTAATCTGTCTTTTAAAGAGAAGGGTTTGGCATTCTAATCAGTGATTTGACTTTTAATGAAGATGCACTGAAGGAGCAGTAAAAGTTACTTATCTGTAATTCTAATTAGCCCTCCAGGGAAATCTTCAGTAAAATCATAAACAAACTGCTCTTCTGTCTAGAGGGAAGAATGAGAAATATATTGTGAAACAGGCAGATTCCTCTTAACTTTGTCAAAAGATGAGAACCAATTGTCACTGACAGAGTGTTTGGCACACTGCTAGTGTGCTTCTTTAACCCCCTGGCTGCGGCTGGAATTCCGCGCCGGTGCTGGACATTCCGATCGCGGGCGTGGTCATGACGGCTCCCGGCCGTCATCAGCACACGCCCACCGTAACTCATGACGGCCGGGAGCCGTCATCAGCACCGAACCGGTTAAAGGACTATTGTCGGTTTTTCAAACTGTGAAAGCTGAAGCCTAGGGAGCCCTTTTTTCTCTCAATATTCCATTAACTTAAAAAAAAGTTTTGTGAAAGGGTTTTTCTAGTCATTTCTACAAAAAGAGAGACAATTTAAAAGTATAATTTTCTTCTTTTAAAGTGAATTAAATTAAATGTTGTCAATGTAGCCTACAGATAGACTACCAAAATTACATCTTTTTTTAAACTAGCTTTCTAAAAACTAGTGTTGATATGTGTATTTTATATACATATCACATCACATAAAACTAGGATTACAGGTTATGTCAATCTTCCATCCAAAGGCACTAATGCAGGGCTTTTCTGTACAATCGCTTGATTACCATAACAATCATTCACAAAATGAGCTCTCTGAAGATTTTCTGAGTGATCTATTAAGCATCCACCTGATGGTAATGCACAACATACACATTCTAAGGATTATGCTTCCCCCTGTTCTGAGCGATCTCTAAGGTTTGTGTGAGGTATCCACCGTAGTAATCAGTAAAGGCATCACAACTCACCTTCTATTAAAGATAGAGGATTTTACTTTCCATACAATCCTTAATATGCTTAGATACTGCTTCCCTGAGCCACTTCTTGGTTGTTTGTTTCTTTCGATTACACATTGCGCCTTAAGTGTTTTTAGTCACATACAGTGGTGTTGTTAAGGATGATTAATATTTCTATTAATATTTGAATTAGCTCCAAGTTTTCCAAATGCGCACATTCTTGCGATATGACCCAATGCTTGCCATTTAATGTTATTAGAATGCGTTTCAAGGGTGTCTCACATATCAGTTTCTTTGGAACATCATTGGGTACAATCACTACCATTCCAGACAGACCTTTAAGTGTTTATGTGGTGTTTTCAAGGCTCTCTGAGATGCTATCAGGTGGTGTCACTGGAGCCAGTGTGCTACCATTTCTGGGGACCTTGATCAATACCACTACAGTGAGAATTTTCTATGGTCTCCCAGAACACACACATTGTTGGTATGCCAAGCTACTTCTGTTTTGCTATTTGTTCTATGATAGTTTCTTCTTCTTGTAAGTATGAAAGGGTGTGTCACAGGAGAAGAAGGATATTGAGGAAGAGAAGGGGAGAGCAGGAGGTTAGCAGCAGTGGAAAAAGCATCTGCCATACGTACCACCCAGGTGCACGTCGATCAGCTCACTGTAATAAGACTCTCCCCAATAGTCTACAATAAGGAATCGTTAAAGAGAGTTATTGCATCACACACCCCCACTCAAGAAGAAACAAAACAGTAAAAGTGAGAAGCAGCAAGAAATCAAGCAGAGCAATGTATATCTGGATATACACATGCAGACAGAGGAAGGCTCTGGAAATCCAGGCACAGGGGTAAGAGAAGCTTAGATGCAATCATAGACAGTGCACTCAAAGGGGTCTGGTGAGGCCACTGGCCCAGAACCCAAATTATTTATGCTTATCCTAAATTTCTTCTTGTTTCTTCATTCTGCTCTCAGTTGCAACATCGATAATGCAATATTAAAGTGTGGCATTTATTGATTTTAAATCAGTATGCAGGTTCGGTAGCGGAGTCTTTGGACAAAATGTCTTTCATTTCACAATCGCAACCAGGTGCTTTCAAACAGGTAGGTGTTGAATCGGTAATGGCCTGAAAAAGCTCTCATTGGTGAAGCACAGAATGGACCTGTGAGATTATAGGTAGAGTTCGGTTGTAGTACCTGTTAATTGGAAGGAAATATTTGGCCTACAGATGAAGGTATCACCAGCCTGTAAAATATGCTTGTCCAGCAAAAGTAAAACTATCTTAGGTGCCTATTTGTAAACTATGACTATTGCAATGGAAAGCTCTACTGTGGAAGGCAAAATATAGGACATTTCTGTAGCCTAAAAATAGCTTTTCAGCCTAGGGTCTCAGAAAATCTTTAACATCGGTGTAGTCTGGTGATTCTGATTTGACTGTCTAATCCCAGAATACGTAAACTTCACGTACCTGGTAAGCCAGCTCTGCTGAAATGCGAGCTTACCTAAAATGCTGTTTACCACTGAGTTGGGTAATAATAAACATCTGTTATTCAGTGCAAAGATGCCTACGGGTGAAGGTGTGCTTTACAAATACATGTTATGTTATTTAGTAGATGGGTGTCCTGCAACATTTGTGCTTAGTGGAGAATAACTACATTTTCAGAAGAGTATCCCTTCAAAACTTTAGAAATTTGATATGGATACCGATATGTGTGGGTGAAAGTGGTATAATCTATTGAATAGCTCTTTGTTCATAACGGGGTTGCCAGCATTAAATTTAAGTCAAAACTGAACACTATTAGATAAAGCTTACCAAACCTGAACAAAATATAGGCCCCCAATAAGACCAGTGCTCCTCATTGTCCAATAATTTGCCGTAAACCCAAAGAACAAGTTTCTTACCTTCGGTAATGCTTTTTCTGGTAGATACAATATCTGCCTGTGGATTCCTCACCTTGTGAACATCCCCCTGCATCAGCAGCATTCCGAAATTCTTTTTGTAGCCTCGCGCCGACGTGGAACGACGTCACAGAGGACCGGCATTGCGCGCGACTCCGCTGACGTCACCGACACCATAATAGGCCCACGCCGGCGTGATGACATCAGTTCCACCCTTTTTTCCGTGCCTTCGAGGCACACGGATGGACCGATGACAGCAGAAATATACACAGTATACACAGTATACAAATGTCAAAATAACACACACAGTGTGAAACCACTGCAGGAAATTAAAACATAATAAACATTTCCTTTGACAATATAAATATATATATAATACAACAACACAAGTATAGAAGAGTGGACAACGGGGAGGCGGGTGGGTCAGTGAGGAATCCACAGGAAGGTATTGTATCTACCAGAAAAAGGGTTACCAAAGGTAAGTAACTTGTTCTTCTGATAGATACATCTGCCAGTGGATTCCTCACCTTGTGAATAGAGTCCCAGAGCAGTCCCCACTCCCGGAGGAGGGTGTCCACTCTCCTATACCAGAAAATCCTGGAGGACAGCGCGCGCAAAGTGGCCCTCCCTCCTCACTTCGGTATCTAAGCAGTAATGCTTCGCGAAAGTGTGGAGGGAGGCCCAAGTCGCCGCTCTACAAATGTCCTCTACAGGAACACCCCTAGACAAAGCAGATGTCGATGACTTTGCTCTAGTAGAGTGAGCTCTTATACCCTCTGGAGTGTCCTTACACGCCAGGGCGTAGCAGATCTTAATGCAGAGGATAATCCACCTCGAGAGTGTGCACTTGTGCACCGCCTTCCCCTTCTTGCAGCCAGCAAAGCCAACAAACAGCTGGTCATCCAACCTGAACTCTCGTGTCCTGTCCAGGTAAAAGCTCAGCACCCTCTTAGGGTCCATGCGGTGTAGTCTCTCCTCCTTCTTGGAGGGGGAGGATAAAAGGTAGGGAGGGTAACGGACTGCCCCAGATGGAAAGGAGTTACCACTTTAGGCAGAAAAGCAGCCCTGGTCCTGAGAACCATTCTTTCAGCATGAATGGATAAAAATGGGGGCTTAGAACTAAGAGCTTGAACCTCACTTACCCTCCTTGCCGAGGTAATTGCCACCAGAAAAATAGTCTTGAAAGACAAAAGTCTCAAGGGACATGTGTGTAAAGGTTCAAAAGGAGAACCCATCAAGAACGTAAGAACGAGGTTCAAGTCCCATTGAGGTACAATAAAAGGTGTAGGAGGAAATTTATTGGTAAGGCCTTTAATGAAACGTAAAACAATTGGAGATTTAAACAAAGAGGGCTGGTCCGGCAAACAAAGGCCGACAAATAACCTTTGATAGTTGCCACTGCAAAACCCTGCTGGGCCAAAGAAAGCGCAAATTGAAGTATATTGGACAAACAAGCCCTTAAAGGGTCAACGGACTTCTCCCCGCACCAAGCAACAAATTTAGACCATCTATAAGAATAAATGGACTTGGTGGAGTCACGCCTGGCCGATAGGATGACATCCACCACATTGTGCGGGAGAGAAAAGGAAATCAGGTTGCCCCGCTCAATCTCCAGGAATGAAGGTGTAAGGTCTGGAGGTGGGGGTGTAGAACCTGCCCCTCCATCTGGGAGAGGAGATCTGCCCTGTGAGGGAGATGGAGCGGAGGGCACGAGGAGAGGTGGAGAAGATCCGTATACCACACCTTTCTTGGCCAATCCAGGGCGATCAATATGACTTGGGCCCGGTCTTGGCGAATCTTCCTCAGAACCCGAGGAATCAAGGGTATGGGAGGAAACGCGTAAAGGAGTTGCGAGTCCCAACTCAACTGAAACGTGTCCCCCAAGGCTCCCTGCATCGGAAACTGGAGGCTGCAGAATGACGGGCTGTGAGCATTCTCGCAAGTGGCGAACAGGTCCACCTGAGGAGTTTCCCACGTCCGAAAGACGTGACGAACTACCTCTGGGTGAAGCCTCCACTCGTGGTCGGCGGAGAACTGCCGACTGAGAGTGTCTGCACGAACGTTCAGAACTCCGGCCAGATGATTTGCCATCAGACAAATCTGATGGTCCTGAACCCAGGACCAGAGACGCAGAGCCTCTCTGCAGAGACACTGCGACCCCAATCCTCCCTGCTTGTTGACATACCACATCGCGGTCGTGTTGTCCGTCAGGACCTGAACTGACCGACCGCGAAGGGAAGGGAGGAAGGCCTTGAGCGCCAGACATATCACCCAAAATTCCATAAGGTTGATGTGAAGCAACCTTTCCTCTGGAGACCAAAGACCCTTGATCTCCAGGTCCCCCAGATGAGCACCCCACCCTAGAGTGGATGCATCCGTTATCACTGTGGCCACTGACGGAGGAAGTTGAAAAGGCTTTGCTTGAGACAGATTGCCTTCCACGCTCCACCAAGACAGATCCGGTGCAGTTTCTCTCGAGATCCTCACGGACTCCCAGAGATCTCCGCCGTGCTGATACCACTGCCTGCGGAGGCACCACTGGAGTGCCCTCATGTTCCAGCGTGCATGGTTGACCAACAGAATGCAAGAAGCCATCAGACCGAGCAGGTGAAGGACCTTCAGGACTGGAACGACCACTCCATTGAAAAATAAAGGAATCATTTCCTGTATGTTGCGAATCCTTTGAGGAGGAGGGAATGCACGACACACAGTAGTGTCCAGTACCGCACCTATGAACAGGTTGCGCTGGGAGGGCACCAGGTGAGATTTGGGTACATTTATCGAAAAACCCAACCTGTGCAACAACTGAGTTGTCTCTTGCAGATGATGGAGCACTATCTCTGGAGATTCTGCCTTGATCAGCCAATCGTCCAGATACGGAAATACAGGTATCCCCGATCTTCTGAGATGTGCTGCCACCACAGCCATCACCTTGGTGAAGACTCGAGGCGCAGTACTAAGATTAAACGGAAGCACCGCAAACTGGTAGTGTTGCGATCCAACCGTGAAACGGAGATACTTTCTGTGCGACTTCAGGATTGGGATATGAAAATACGCATCCTGCAAGTCGATCGACACCATCCAGTCTTCTTCCAGCAACGCTTGAAGAACCTGCGCAAGGGTGAGCATCTTGAACTTCTCCTGCTTCAGGTAAAAGTTCAAGATCCTGAGATCCAGGATTGGATGGAGTCTGCCATCCTTCTTGGGGATCAGAAAATACCGGGAGTAGCATCCCTGATCTCTCTCCTGCTCTGGAACCACCTCTATGGCACCCTTTCTGAACAGAGCCAGGACTTCTTCCTGCAGGAGCAGCAGATGGTCCTCCGAACAATAACCCGGGCAAGGAGGGTAATTTGGGGGAAATTCCCGAAAGGGAAGAGCATACCCATTCTCCACGAGATTGAGAACCCAAAGATCTGATGTTATCAATCCCCAAACTCGTAGAAAATGGGTAAGCCGGCCCCCCACTGGGCCCACATGATCTGGAATGGCGGATTTAGGGCTGCTTTGCTGCGGTGGTAGGGGGATGGAAAGGGGAAGAGGAGGAGGCTTGATGACCTCTAGGACGAGCTCGTTGTCTTTCTCTGTACGACTTGTACAGCGTATTTTGCTGTTGTTGTGGCTGCTGCTGCAATGTTTTATAGGAAAGAAAGGAAGACCTGCCAAATCCTCTGAAGCGCCTTCCAGTAGTACCCCTGGTCTGAAGACCTAACGATTTCGCCGTGGCCCTGCTGTCCTTGAAACGTTCTAAGGCAGCGTCAGCCTTCTTGCCAAACAATCCTGAACCATCAAATGGCAAGTCCATCAAAGCAGACTAAATATCTGCAGAGAACTCCGATGATTTTAGCCATGCAGCTCTCCTAGTGGCCACCGAAGAGCCCATGACTCTCGCCACAGAATCAGCCGTGTCCAGCCCACTCTGAATCACTTGTCTCGCAGCAGCCTGAGTGTCCGAAATTACCTCCTGAAAGTCCTTTCTATCCACCTCAAGAATTTTTGGGCACCAACTGCTTCACGGAATCCATCAAGGTATGGATGTACCGCCCCATCAGACAAGATGCGTTAGTAGATTTTAATGCCATACTGGCTGAGGAGAACACCTACTTGCCTGCGGAAAAGCACCCGCAGACTTCTTAGAACAGGCAGCCTGCACAACCAGACTCTCAGTCCGGGTCACCAGGTGCAACCCTGTAACTCCTCGCTACTGCCCTTGAAACCGCAGGAGCTGTCAAAGGCTTCTTCCAGACTTCATAGATGGGTACAGCTAAAGCATCATTAAATGGCAGCATTAGTTCAATAACTGAAGATGGCGAGTGAAGGACCTCAGTAAGAATATTAGACTTGTAATAAGCAGTGGGCAGAGTAATATTTAACAAGCCAGCCGCCTTTTTTAATAACAATGTGATATGGCACCACATCCTTGGAAGGCACGTCTGACACAGAAGCCAAATCCCACTCAGGAGACAGTTCAAGTCCACTGGCCTCTCTCAGGTCATCAAAAGGATCATCAGAATCCTGTAAGTCTCCTTCCTCCATGTCAGCATACCGATACTGTTCTTCCTCCAGAAGTCTCTGGGCTTCATGCCGCGACCTCACCTTCATAAACGAAGTTGACGGATCCGGAACCGACTCCGCCGGGGTCGGAGCCGGCGTCGAACTCGAAGTGGGGCGAGGAAGTTTCACCCAAGGTCGAACAGGATCCTGCATCGAAGACGTGGGCACCGGCGTCGATGGAATCGGCGTCGAAGGCTTCGGCGGCGCCGGAATATGCCACTGCGGTGCTAGAGCTGGCATGAAAGGCATGAAGGGCGTAGGAGCATAAGCCTGGGCCCAAGTTATACGCCATAGGACCCGTGGGACCAACAGGTGCACCAGAGGGGTACATTGCCCTGGAGTAAACCCAGAACATGGCATTCAGGAACTGGGATGGATCCTGACCTGGAGCCGGAAATGCTGGATAAGGGCCCCCAGGTTGCTCTCGAGGAGGCGGAGTCGTCACGACGTCGATCTCCTCCTCGGGCTGCGGTACCGGGGTCGACAAACCCGCGGGCACGGGAACCTCGCCTTCACCAACCTCCTCCACCTCACCTTCATCCTCCTGACCAGAAGGATTAGACGGATCCGGAGAAGGGTTCGCCTGCTGCTTCGGTGATCCTGGCGAATTCGCACGCGGAGCCTCACCATCAGAGTCCTGTGCTTCCGACGCCGAAGCCTCAGATTCCTTACGAAGAAGCCTCACTTGCGACTTCGGCCTCGAACTCGAGTCCTTCCCCGAGTGATGACGTGACTCATGGCTCCTCTTCTTGTGCTTCTTCCTCGAGGACTTTGAAGCATGCGCTGATGACGACTCGGAACGCAGCCTCGATCGAGACCTCGACCGCCGAGACCGAGTCTTCGAAGCCTTCTTTTCAGCTTCGCAACGAGGAGCTTCGTCTCCCACTCCCGAAGGGCCTTCGGAGTCATCTTCTTGCAAGATGGGCAATCCTCGATGTCATCGTCGGAGCTCAGGCACCAGACGCAGCATTCACGCGGGTCAGTTATGGACATAGTCTTGCCACATTCTCCGCAAGCCTTAAAGCCAGTCTTCTTCGAAGACATCTCGATAGAAGACAAAGATACAGTGAAAATAACCACAGAGTAACAAAGTTACTACAAAGCTACTATACGATCCCAGAAAACCGTTAGCGTCGACGACGCGGAAAAAAGGAAACTGATATCACGCCGGCGTGGGCCTATAATGGTGTCGGTGACGTCAGCGGAGTCGCGCGCAATGCCGTGCCTCTGTGCCATCGTTCCACGTCGGCGCGAGGCTACAAAAAGAATTTCCGAAAGCTGCTGATGCAGGGGGATATTCACAAGGTGAGGAATCCACTGGCAGATGTATCGATCAGAAATGTTAATATCAAATATAGGTAAATGTGGCATTTCAACTTTACAAGACTTGTGGGATCATATATACACTGTGATGATGAATAGTTGTCCAATGCCAGGCTTTAGTTTTGGCGGAGAAACACCTTGACTACATAGCATGAGCAACTATATGTGCGAGTCCTAAAGGCTGACATTAAATTTGTGAAATTTGGTCATGTAAAATGAATCACTGATGTTTAGAGACATCAACCTCTACTTAATTTTCTGCACTAACCTATTTTTTTTATAGCATTTGTACTACTCTATTTATATACATGACAAATTTAATTATTTTTTTTACGAAGTACAAATTACTTTTTATGCTGTAGATGAAGTAACATTTTGTCATCCACATACTCCAGAAAATTGTGCAATTTTAAATGTTTTTTTCGGGTCAATATGGCGAGTTCCTCTATTTGCGCTGTAGGTGGCTACCTGCTACTACCTTGCTTTTTAATGTTCCATGATACTAACATTGGCATTAAATGACAGATAGTTACCAAATGAATGATTTACATGAAAAGGTGGGGGAAACAGCTCAATCCAACACAACTATTTTTGAGGATAAGAGATCTAAGATATCTTTCTCATGTTGGGATCAAATACATGGTTTCTAAATAGATCTATTGCAGTGTCAGTGTGATTTGCAGCACCAAAAGCATGGTCTAAAGAAAATCAGTGCCATCGCTATCAGCACTGTATAACATGAACAAATTCAGTGGCAACATCAGACCAGACTGTGGAAACACAAGCAACATCTACCAAAGCGTTTGCACTTTTTGTGGCTGAAACAGCAGCACACCAACTGCAGCAAGTCATATGCATGGAAAACAGGGTCTAGCCAAAGTCAGGAAGCTGTAGCATTATAATAAGTAGTTGCTATTGTCATACGCAGCTTTCGTTTACTGATCCAGCAAAGTTTAGAGAGTCATAATAATGAGAACTTTGGATAGAATAATCAATATTGTTTCACCACAACCTATGTCAGATTTATAAAATTTGACAGTTCGTGAATCCTCTCCAGCAATTAATTACTCTGGTTAAACTGTAGTTAGACAAATCTCAGTGAAGTAATATGCATTTGATAAACCTATAGACACCCCTCCTTCTTCAACTCCTTGTGCATAAGCAGACAGTGTAGGGCATTGCAACTCAGACGTGAATTTGTAACAGTTACCAGAGAAAGATTATTAAAAGGGCAACTTCGTCTAAAGTCAAGTCTCAGATGTTTCTGGTTTTACCAGGGTTAGCCTAGTATTGTTTTTTGAAGAACAGAAGGATTCAGCAGCTCTACTAATGTGTTGCTCCTAGACCTGATAACTCAGATTTTCAGCATCAAGTGAGAATACACTAAGCAAATTAACCAAGACTGTATAAATAAAACACAGACAAGGATACCTACCGTAAGCACATTGGGAAAACCTGCACTGAAGCTCGAGGGTGGCAAGGAGTGAGAGATTGGGAGGAGGAAGGCTGGCAATCATTTTTACTGTGTTATGGGACCTTCATAATATTTAATAACTGCTGGAATATTTCGCCTGGTCCAACGAGGGCCCGCAATACATTTAACAATATTTGCTATTAAAATTGGGTTCTAAAATAGAGAAGAAACTGTTTCTTATGTGTGATTCTAGTCTTCCTTCACGGGAATCTCTATTGAAATCATAAGTACTGAATAGGCCCTGCCCAAGTGTGGGCATCCCGTAACACTTGGAACAAATGTACATTTCTGTGTTTAATCTTCGCCTTACTCCAAGAAGATGAGGATTTTTATGGGACATAAAAAAATAGCTAGGAAGCCTATAAAGCAGGCTATATTCTCAGGTCTATTTATTTGCTTCAAAAAAACAAAATGAAAATGAAAATATCATTAAAAACAGAAAAGTCCGGGGGCGTGGCTTAGCAAGCGGCAATGGCGGTCGCAGCCTTCTAGAGCTCCCGCTTGCCCGCGCGATAATTCTTCTTTTATCCTGATCCCCGAGCCTACCTACCATACCCAGAGTGCGGCGACAATTGCTGTGGGTGTCGGTGTCCCTCCGGTGTGGTCAGCGGAGCCCTGTACGCCTTGAGCGCTGCGGGGCAACAGCGGAGGAGGAGCGGCCCAGTGCGCGGCTGGGAAGCCGGGGCCTTGATTAGGCACACCAGCAGTGGGACCGCCGGCGCGGTGTGACCGCCCTGTCAGTTATCGGGCGCCGGGGCAGCCCTGCGGGTCTCCTGATTAGGAGCACGCTGACCCTGAGCGCGGAACGGCACGATTGAATCCCAGAGGAGCGTGAATCCGTCCTGCTGGCCGCTGCGGCCTGGTGACACCTGAGAAGCCGGGGGCCTCGAGTTTCGCGACGCCCGCCTGGGGCTCGCGCTGGACCGCGGCCGCCTCCGGGGCCGGGCGAGGCCTCGGCGCTGCATTTTTGGGACGACCCCCTCCTGCTCCTGCACAGAAAACGGCCTGGAGCGCGGCGGGACGGCTGTCGGTGGGCCCGGTGGCCGGAGAAGAATCGTGAGTACCCGCGTTGGGGCCCCTGGACGTCCGTGGTGGTGGCCACTGAACTATCTATCCCCAAGGGGTGCAACAAAGCCTTGCGGGCCGCTGGCAGCGTGGGAGTAGATCCTGAGGTCTGCTTTCGGCTTACATGAGCCGTGCCACGAGTTCAGAGCCACGAGAAATAACACCAGGCGGAGGGAGAAGTCGACTGAGTGAGCCCTGGCTGGGCTGCATAAACGACATAGGAGGCCCGTTGCTGTGGAGCCCGTGGGTTGTGTGAGAGAGACGCTGCCTAGCCCACGGGGGGACTGGGGGCCTTCGACTGTTGGCAGGTGGAGGGCTGGTTTCGGGGTCTGCCTGGACCTTGCCTCGACACAGAACTTTACCACGGATGAGACTATCCGGGGCCCACTGAAGGAACAGTTGCTCCACGCGGCCCTCCCCTGTTACACTTGGTAGAAGGAGATTGGGGTCCCTGAACGGCCATTTCGGTATACGTTGTGGGCAAATCGCGAAGGACTTGCAGCCATGACCAGGGGAGGTGGCGGCCCCACCAAACAAGTGACGATCGGCAAGTTCACCGGGCCCGGTGGGGGCCCTGGACCGTCAGGAGGTGGCCAGCAAGGAGGGGGGCCGGACAACGCGGCACTAATGGCGGCCATCACCCACTCAAGGGATATGCTAGATCCCAAGATAGGGGCAGTGGGCGCAGATGTCACCCTCTTGCGCCAAGACTTGCGGAATGCCGTGGCGCGGATCACGGAGGCTGAATCCAGAGTGTCGGTGGTGGAGGAAGATGTGGGCACACTCAAGAAGAAGATGGCGGCAATGGAAACTGCGCAACGGGGTCTGGCGCTTCGAGTGGAGGATGCTGAAGGGCGCGCACGCCGCAATAATCTCCGATTTATTGGCTTTCCGGAACGATGTGAGAAGGGTAATATGGAACAATTCCTCACGCAGTGGCTGGGAACCTGGCTGCCCCCGGAGGCTCTATCTACTTGCTTCGTTATCGAACACGCGCACCGCGCCTTGTCACAGATGCCACCGGAGGGTGAACGGCCTAGGGCTGTAATTGCTAGACTTCTGAATTACCACGACCGGGATGCCATTCTGAGGGTAGCGAGAACCAAGGAGGCCCTTCTTTTTGAAAATCGTAAGATAATGATTTTCCCTGACTACACGAAGCTAGTGCAGCAACAGCGCCAATCCTTCATGAACGCCAAGGCGAAGCTGCGGGGTCTCAAACTCCAGTACTCCCTGTTTTACCCAGCGCGCCTGAGGGTGATATTCCAGTCGCGGTCACTGTTTTTCAATACTCCGGAGGACCTCTTTAAATGGACCGACGAGACAGTTAGGATCCGGCCGAATTCTCAGCCGGGGCTGAATCCGGGCCCTTCGAGGGAGGCATCACAAGAGCGGAGTGGTCAGGCGACCAAGACCAAGAGAAACCGGCGATCTAGGTCACGCAAGCGGTCGGCCTCCTTCAGCGGCGCCCAGGCCGGTAGTAGAACTGAAGAATCTGACCAGTCTGAAATGGATAACGGCCAAATCTGAAGATCCTGCGCCCCTCTATACTCTTGTTGCTACAGGCCGTGGCCAACGTGGCACGGGCTCTTGAGGCCTGACAGACTGGTATCATCATGGCTGCCTCAGGATGGGTTTGTGGCTGACCACTGACCATGGGGGGGATTGTGGGTGGGGGCTCGGGGACTACACATAAGGGGCTACTGCTCTCCTACGAATGTGGGAGGTTCTGGGTGAGGAGGGATGAAGTTGCTGTTTCCTGGGGAGTTGGGATCCATTGGCATGGCTGGCTCAGGGTCCTCTGTTCTGGACTCGGGGGCACCCATGCCGCGACAGGTACTTCATGGTTTTTTGAGGTATAGGGTGGGGGGAGGTGGGGTGCGAGTGGCCGGGGATAGGGCCACTGAGTTGGGACTGAAACATATTCAAGACTGTGATGACATTCAATTGATGGTTGGTTCTGGGGTTTGGGGTGGGACGAGAGTTGTACGTCATGTTATCTTGGGGTTCTGGGGCGGGTGGGTGGGACTGCACGTGTGTTTTGCTATAGTATTCATTACAGTGTGCGATGAGTGGCAATGGCGAGGACGTTCTGTTAAGTGGGCCCCACTTGATTATGGCTGACAAGACTCATAGACTTCCCGATGCGTCTCTGCGGGTGATCACGTGGAATGTCAGGGGGATGCTCGACAAAATCAAGCGTGGGGCAGTGTTGAGATGGGGGAAAAGTGAGAGTGCTGACGTTTTCTTGCTCCAGGTAACTCACATGATGGGCTCGAAAGTGCTGGGTCTACAGAGGTTTGGCTATCACCAGGTGTTTCATGCCGGATTTTCCCGGGGATCCAGGGGGGTAGCCATTTTAATACATCGCAGGGTGGCCTATGTCCATGAGAAGCAGTGGGTTGACCCACAAGGTCGCTATATCTTTGTCAAGGGCATGGTGGGTGCTGAGTCTGTGGTCTTTGGGAGTGTCTATGCCCCCCCCCTGCAATGGGCCCTAGCTGAGAAACTGTTCACAGTGTGGGAGGACATCCCCGAATCCCTGGCGGTGGTTGGCGGTGATTGGAATGATGTGATGGATGCGAGTGTGGATCGCCAGCGGCGCCGTGGAGGGGCTGAGACTAGCCCCCCTCCCCCCGCGCACACCCGACTGCATGCTATGACTGAGGCATTGGGCTGGTCGGATGCCTGGAGACATATGCACCCTACCACGCGCGAGTATACGTATGTCTCTGCTGTGCATGGCTCCTATTCAAGATTGGACTGCGTGTTTGTGCCTGGCGACTGCTTGTGTAGAGTGAAGGGTGCTGACATCTTGCCTAGGGGTTTGTCCGATCACTCCCCGGTGTCGATTAGGGTGGAACTCTGTCGACAACGCCAACCGTTTCGCTGGAGGATGTCCTCGTGGCATCTCCAGCAGCCAGCCTATGTGACGCACTTGTGGGAAGCGTTAGACCTGTATTGGCGGGAAAATCTCGTGGGGGACATTGACGCCGGGGTGGTATGGGAGGCCATGAAGCCCACTATCCGGGGAGTAGACATAGCGTGGTGTGCCGCGGCCCGGCGCCAGCGGCGAGACACGATCGTAGAAGCGGCAGTGCAGGTGGAAACCTTGGAGGAGCAGCACCGCAGGGGGGGGGATGAAGCCGGGCTACGACTCCTTCTCCAGGCTCAGCAAACCTACGCGTCTGTCCTACTCGATGATGCGAAGCAGGCATGGCTAGCTACACGTAGTAGAATACACCAATGGGGGGACAAGTCGTGTACGATGCTTCATAGACTCTGCCAGCGCCACCTCCAGCCGCTTACGCTGCCAGGACTCACGTCCGCTGACGGTGGGGTCCTTACTGACCCGGTTGAGCTGGCAGCGAGTTTTGCCGCATACTTTGCTACTCAGTACGCCCCATGCGATCGCCTATCGACTGATGAGGTAACCAAATTTATCGAGGACTTGCCCCCCAAGATGGTGTCGGATGAAACAAGGAAGGCGCTTGACGCGCCCCTTACAGCTGAGGAGTTGGGCGATGCCCTGGGACAGCTTAATACCGGAAAGGTTCCTGGCCCAAGTGGCTACCCGAGTGAGTTTTATAAGAAATTTCACGTGCAGCTGGGGTCCCATTATCACCGGGCGCTTGAGACGGCGCGTGAGCGGGGCACTCTGCCCCGAGACTGGCGACATGCCGAAATTGTAGTCTTTCAGAAACCGGGTAGGCCTCCGGAGAGACACGACTCATATCGCCCCATCTCGTTACTTAATATTGAGGCTAAAGTCCTGGCTAGGGCTCTAGCGAATCGTCTGTCCCCGTATATAACAGACCTGATACATCCGGACCAGGCCGGGTTCATGCCTCATAGAGCGACGCGGCATAACATCCGACGCGCACAGGCGGCGATTGATGCCATGGGAGCCACAGGGGAGCGGGCGGCTTTGTTGCTAGCTGACATTAACAAAGCCTTTGATTCCGTCAGCTGGACTTACCTTTTTGCTCTTTTGCCCCGTCTCAATCTGGGCCCGGTCTTCCTGTCCTATGTCAAACTACTATACACAGATAATACGGCCTCGGTGCGGGTTGCGGGGGCGGTGTCGGAGACGTTTCAGATTGGACGAGGGACCCGGCAGGGATGCCCGCTCTCCCCCTATCTGTTCGCTCTACTAATGGAACCGTTGGCTGCATGGGTGCGTATAGATGCGCAAATGCGGGGCTTTGTATGGAACAACAGCTTATCGGATAGGATCGCACTTTACGCGGACGATGTCCTTTTCTTTCTTACCGATCTGCAGCACTCGGGACCGCGTGTACTGGAAATTATGCGAATCTTTGGGGAAGTCTCGGGCCTATATTTGAACCTGCGTAAATCTACCCTCTGGGTGCTAAATGGAGACACCGGGACAGATCCCTGGACGGTGGGCCTACAGGTGGCTACGCATGGCATAAAATATCTGGGGGTGTTTCTGTCGAACTCAACCAGCGTTGCCTGGGAACGCAGCATAGTGCCCGTTTGGGACCGAGTTCAGACAGATATTAAGACTTGGTCTCGAATGCCCCTCTCTATCTTTGGCAGATCCGCAATTTTTAAGATGGTTGCACTCCCACGTCTCCTCTATCAATTGCAGAATCATCCCTATCCGGTTGCACCCCAGTGGTTCCGACAGGTCAATTCGATCTTGGGCCGCTTTCTATGGGCTGGGGGGACGGCCAGAGTGGCACTACGTACGTGCTTCTTGTCCACCTATTGCGGAGGCCTGGCCACCTCGGATCTGCTGTCCTATTACCAGGCAGCTCATCTGCTTACCCTGAACGATTGGTGGTACGGCGACAGCGGGGATCCAGCCTATGCCCTGGAACGCACATTGATGGGCGACAATACGCTCCACACAATCCTCTACTCGGCCCGTTTGCGCCGGAGACTGCCGAGGGTCACAAGTCTCGTGTTTGCTGTCTGGCGGCAAGCCTTGCGCCGCATGGGCTGGTGGGGCCGACTGACCGCAGAGACGCCGCTGTGGCATAATGGCCTGTTACCCGAGTTGTCGGCCTTATCTGGTTTTGAGGGCTGGGATGCGATTGGGATTTCGCAGCTAGGACACGTGATGTCCGGAGCGACGCTCAAGTCCTTTCAAGCACTCAGCATCTAATTTAATATGCCCCAGTCTCAATTTTTTCGGTATTTACAACTCCGACACGCACTCATGCCCAGCATTGCCAACATGGTTTCGCTTCCTGACTTTAGTCCCGTTGAGGCAAAAGTCTTTATGGGTGATCTAGGGGATAAGAAAGTCTCTCGCATCTATCAGACATTGGTCACTCATTGTTCTTCCACCCTTCTCCCGTTAAAGACGACTTGGGAAGCTGATGTTGGCCCCCTCGATGAAGATGACTGGAGGGAGGCTCTGGAGTCCCCTAGGGGAGCAGCCATTGCCATACGATTTAGACTAATCCAATTCAAAATGCTCCATAGGGCTTATTTCACCCGTGAACGACTGTGGAAGGCAGGCTTGATTGAATCCCCGGAATGTTTGCGCTGCGGAGCTGCCATGGGCACTTTGCTCCACACGGTATGGTCGTGCCCTAGGCTGGTGGGCTTCTGGAGGGGTGTGTGGGGCTGCCTGTCTGAGGTACTGCATTGGACTCTTCCTCGCACTCATCGTCTGGGATTACTCCACATCCTAGAGGGGGTTGGTGGAAACATTTATAAACGTCACCTGCTGCTCCTGGGATTGGTGGTGGCCAAAAGAGACCTAGCCCGGGCTTGGAAGGATGTGAGAGCCCCTCCCCTGTGTGCCTGGAGAGCCGGAATGGACTTTTGTATGGGCCTGGAACGACCGATTTTTGAAGCACGTGGCTGCCCCCGCAAGCATTTCAAGATATGGAAGAGATGGGCTGAGTATAGGGGGTTAACACTAGACCCACCAGCGGAACTGGAGGAAGATCTTTAGTCGCATGTTATTTGCAAGTCCTTGCATTACGCCAAAAGTATCGCATCATGAATGGACATTGAAGCTATCTGTACGCACGTGCACGGGGGTAGGGTGGGACACAGGGGTGGAGGTGGGAGGATTGGGTAGTGGGGGTTCATAGGGGTAGGGGAGGGCATAGTTGTATTCCTCTTATAATTGCCTTCTATTGACTACTTAGTCGGACGTTTAGTCCTATGCTGTACCTGTAACACAATGCTTGGTGGTGTTCTCCTGAATGTGGGGAGCCACACGTATTTCTTGCCCGATCCTACAATAAAATTGTTGTGAAAAAAAAAACAGAAAAGTCCTCCGAAAAATTCCAAATCTTTGAGTTCCCATATCATACACTGTTGATGGCAGTTATCTCAGACAATAATGGTTTGAACAGACCTCCAGGTGGCCGACTTCAGGGCTCGGAAATTGGGATACGCCTCAGTAAAGTAGCTGTAGGCACTTTGCTTCTGACACATTAGGTTTCCGGTTTGTCAGGAACATTTTATTTGCTTTTTGGTAGCAAAGTAGAACTCAAGAAATAATCAAATTGGACAGGGATTGTTTGGACATTGCCAGACCTGTACAAAATGAACCATAATGAAGAAACTGTTTGGATTTTTTATGTCCTTTATTTTTTCTAGATATCATTTTAAGACTATACTCATGTTGAGTGTATGGCTTTATGCCAGAGAATAGGGGTTTAGAAAGAACATTGGTAAGGTAATGGTTTGGTTTACGATAAAGTCCGAAACTACTTTAAATACGAATTTTGCTATGGAATATTGTACATGGTGCATGGGAACATAAAGTCTGAACTTTGCTAACCTTAAATGTGGAAATTATTGCCACAAGTAAAGAGTCGTTTTTTCTGTCAAGTGTTGTAAGGAAGCCTTAAGAATTTGTTCTAATGAAGCTGTGACTTGAGAAAGGAAAGTTTTTGACTCCCACAAAGGAGAAGGCTTCCATATGGGAGGAAACATTTGTAATGTCCTCCAGGAAGCCCTTAATCACTGGGATCTTGAAATAAGAGGTTTCTGAAGAATAATTTCAGTAGGTCGTAATGGGTGCTAGGTGAACTTTTATGAAGAGAAATATACGCCTAATCTGGCTAAATGAAGAAGCTATGGTAGCAAGCAGAGGTGGGCAAAACTTGCGTAATTTGCTGTAGCGTAATTAAATGAAACTACAGCAAAATTACTTAAGATTAACTGGAATTACACGAGGAGCGTAATCCAGCATTTAGCATTGTTTTCTTGGTGAAAAATGCACCACTGTGTCCAAAATGTACCCGAGGATGCATTATGCATTAAGAAAATAGTGCTAAATGCAACAGAACATGAACAGCAGCAACCAGCAGCTGGTTATACTCTGGTCCTCTGTGCTTACTGTAGGTATTTTTGCACCACATCATTCTGAATTATGCTAGCGGGTAAAATGCCCCTCTCTATGAACCTGACTTACAGCCAATAGCGCTCCGTGAGCGTATGGAGGGATGCCCACGTAGCTGCCTGGCAAATGTCCTGGATAGCAACTTCCCCAATGCAGTGGTAGCAGATTTGGCCCTGGTGGAATGGGCATGCGGTCCTTCACAAAGCTGCTTTTTGACAAATGCGTAACAGATTTTAATGCAGAACACGATCCAACGGGAAGGAAACATCTTCTGCGCTGCATTTATTCGCTCCAGAGAACCAAACAAAGAGCTGAATTGCCACCTGGTGACTTTGGTACAATCTATGTAGAAGCTCAGCGCTCTTTTGGGGTCCAAGCGATGGCGTATCTATTCCGCCTTAGAGGGGTGAAGTGGATCATAAAACGCTAGTACGGTTTGACAGACATGGAACGGCGTCACAACTTTCGGCAGCAAGGACGCCAGAGTCCACAGAACCAGTGTGCCTGGGAAGAAGGAAGAGCATGGTAGATTGATACAAAAAGCCTGAAGCTCAGTCACATGCCAAGCCAAGGTGATGAATACGAGGAACACAGTCTGTGTAATAACACAGAAAGGGACAAAATATACCCCTTAACTGGGCACAAATCAAAGTCTTGCCAGGCAAAAGACAAAACAAATAACAGAATGTTAGATAACTTGGCCTGGAGATGGTTAATCTGGTGGGTGTGGCACCAAGCCACACATTTGTCCCAATGATAGGCGTATACAATTTTCTTTGAGGGATGCCTGGCTGCCAAGATTACATCAACCACCTCCAGACGAAAGACGGAGGATTTCAGCTGTTGCCGCTAAATCGCCAATCGTTGGAGAGTTTGTTGCACTACCACATCATGCCAGTGCTTTACATGAGCCCATGGCACAGCCTTCTATTGATGGATGGAAGGAAGGCTTTTAGCTCCAAGTGGATGGCCCCCAGCTCGAGAAGACTGATGTGGGGTTGAGACTCTGCCGGAGACCGAGGCCTCTGATCTCCACCTCTCCCACATGGCAACCCCAACCTAGATACAATGCATTGGTCATCACTGTCAGTTCTGGGTGGGGAAGGGAGACGGGTCTGCCACTGACCAATTGGCAGTCCAGTAACCACCACTGCAGTTTTTTGCAGTTTCGCCTGAAATCTGAACGTGGTGAGAGCTATCCCCTTCATGTTGGCCCCACTGGGACTTCAAAGCCCGCATATGCTGTTGCAGGATGCAAGTGGCCATCAGTTCCAGCGTCAACCTCACTGAAATACAAGACTGAGGCAGAAAGTTTAGGAACGCAACCCAAATGTCGAGGACTCTCTTTCTCAGCAGAAAGGCACAAAACCGAACTGTGTCCAGAATGGCTCTAATGAAGGGGAGCTCCTGAAAAGGAGTCAGGTGTGACTTCAGCACGCTGATTATTAACTTCAAAGATGACAGGAGGTTTGCCGCAGTCTGAAGGTGGATGATAACTGCCTGGGATGAGCCCACCATTTACAGCCAGTCCCTGACCTCCAAAGGTATCATGCCGCCATCGCTTTTGTGAACCCTCCCAAGGAGTGCACTGAAATCAAAGGGGAGCACAGTGAACCAAACATTTTCCTGTCCCACCACAAACAGCATGTAGTGCATATGGGCTGGCAGGACATGAATATGGAAATAGTAGGCTTGCAGGTCCAATGATCCGCCCACCCCCCCTCCCATCCTCCAGTCTTTAGGGTTGAGTGTAGCTAAGACCTGGGCCCGGGGAAGCATTTTGAACTTCTTCCGGAGGAAGGCGTTGAGAGGGTTCAGGTCTAGAATAGTCCTTCTCTGGCAAGTAGTGGGAACAACAACCACTCTCTACTTCAGGCACCAGTTCCCTCTTAATAGCCTCTTTGGTGAAAAGGGCTTGCACTTACTGCTGCGAAATGTAATAGTTCACAATCAGTACCTGAGGTGATGGTGGAAGGTGCAGCGAAAGGGTAAAGCGTACCCTTGCGAAGAATCTGTAGACATGACCAGTCTGATGTGATTGTTTGCGAGCCCAGTTAAAATCAGTGGATTCTGCCTCCCATCGGGTGGCTGTGTTCCTGCAAGATCACGCTAAACAGGTTTGGCAGGTGGTGCGATAGGATGAGCAGCACGCTGACCTTGGCCACAGGAGCGGCGGGACCACAGCCTCTATTGTGAAACTGCTGGGTTCCCTGTGGAGTCTGGATAGGTTGGGGGTAAGGAGTGCCAAAGCTGTTAAAGGACCAATGGAACTATTGCGGTCAGCAGATAGAGGGGGGGAAAGGCCCAGAGAGCAAGCAGTAGTCCAGTTTCCTTAAAACGCTCAAGAACTGAATCAGCTTTGTCCCTGAACAGGTGAGTGCCCTCAAAGGGCATGACCATAAGGGTGGACTGGACATTACCAGAGAACCCAGTCAGTCGCAGCCACGCATGGCAGCAAATGGCATCGCTGGTTCCATGGCCCACCCAATGGAGTTGTGGTGCCCAAGTCACAATGAATCGTGAACTTGACATCACAACCATCTTGAATTGCCTAAGGGAACATAGGGTGAAGGTCTTAGGGCACACCAGGGAGGACTTGTGACACAGAATCCCAAAGGGAGTGTGAGAAGCGTTCCAACGAACAGCTGGCATCAACATATAGGACAGCCAAGCTGGTTGAAGAAAAGACTCCTTTGCCAAATGTTTCTGCTTGCTTAGATACCCTATCATTGAGAGTGGTGGGAAATGTGCTGGGATTATAGCAGCTACAACACTAGGCTTTCTGGTAAAGGGCGCTGCTAAAGAAAAGCCAGGTCACCAGAAGCAGGGCAATGGCGCCTGGCAATTTGTCGATTGACTGGAAGGCTGGAACAAGGTTTGGCCCAAGCCCCCAAGAAGGTATATATCACTGCCTCCTTAAATGCAACAAGGGGCTCTGAAGATTTTTACCCTGGTGCAGGCCTGCTGTCAATACATTTGCTTTGATTTCCAAAGTGGAGGGCTGGAGGTCAAGTACTGTGGCTGCCCTACACCTCTCCATAGCACAGGAAGCACATTTCTCTGTGGCTGGTCCAAGGGAAGAAGAGATATGGCTCTGGGGAGGTATTAAGGCCACTAGCCTCCTGCAAGTCCTAGTACCAGTTATCATCCTGGAGGGTAAATCATACTCACACCGGTCATAGTCATCGAAATAGAAAGCAGAGAGTGTTGTTGACCTTGCAGTAACTCAAGTGGGGGAAGTGTCGCCTCTGGCAGATTTGGGAGTGACATCTGTCAAGCCCGGACTAGCGTTGGAGTAAACAATCAGGGCTGCCTCCTCAGGCAGCAAAAAGTCAGCATCTGCATTGACATGCTGACGTAGTTCTGGACGCTGGAAGAGGAGTAGGAGAATGAGCCAGTGGCAAGATAGGCTTGGAGGACCCAGGTGGCACTAAGGGCAAACCTGCCAACGGTATTGCAGGTGGAAGGCTTCTTGGCTCTTTTGGGCTCTAAAGATCGCCAGAAGGAGTTGTCAGGGATACAAAGAGCTGGAGCATAGCTGCACGGAACTCTACCATCTGAAGCGTCATGGTGGCCAGAGGAATTTTCTCCTCCCAGTGTGGCCCAGCCTATAGATATAAACTTGGGAATTTGGATTGATGAAGCTTTTTCTATGCGTGCCCAAGTTCGGGCCTTGTTTGGGACCTGTATTGGATTACTTAGGATGGTGAGGAAGTTTCTTCCACTGCTTCCACTGGAGTGCAGGAGGACAGTGGTCCAGGCACTGATTACATCGAGACTGGACAACGGGAACATCCTATATCTAGGACTGTCGGAGTGTCTCCTACAACGCCTCCAGGTGGCGCAAAACGCAGCAGCCAGGGCCATTCTTCACCTTAAAATGAGGTCCCATATGGCACCTCATCTCAAAGCCCTCCAATGGCTTCCTGTCAGGGAGAGGATACAGTTTAAGGCATTAGTAATGTTCTTCGAAGCCCTTCATGGTAAGGGGCTTCTCTACATTATAAGATGAGCTGGCTGGTACACTCCAACAAGGGCACTCAGATCAAGCTCGGGGCGTATGCATGTGTCCCTAAGGTGAGTTTGGCACGCAGGGGAGGTAAATCCTTCAGCCTTCTGGGGGCACAGGTATGGAATAAACTCCTGGTGCCCCTCAGACTCTCTCAGGACCTGACGAGTTTCAAGAAACTGCTGAAAACATGGATTTTTGAAAGGTAATCCATCTTTAGGTCAACAGTTACGTGATTCTGCAGCATTGGGACACTCCTTTTAGAGTAGGTGAGGGCTATACAAACTTTCTCATTCATTCATTCATGGCTGAATGCCCTGGAAACTCAGGCTGTGCTGGAACGAGCTGCGGGGTCTGCTCTGAAGTCAGCCAACTTCGAAGGAGATATCAAGAAGGGTGGAGCCGCCTGCCCTTGCTCAGGCAAATGAGTGGTGCGAGGTAGCGGAATCCAGCATCAATTTCTTGTGTTTCCCACACTTACCTTAGGACTTAGAATATGAAGAGGACTGACCTCTGCAGCCACTCTGTTGACTCCAGGAATGGGACAGAGATTGAACTTTAGATACTGTCCTGGTGTGTAGTTTTGTGATGCCTCGCAGTGTGAAGTTTCCCCTTGCGTTCACTGAAGCCTTTGGGCTCATTGATGCACATTAGCCGCAGACCTTGGAGTTGTAGTTCGACCCAAGGGATCCCTGATGGGGATCCGTCACAGACATTTGTTTGAGATAGTCCCTACAGGGCATAAAACCTGCTGTGTTAGAGAATTACATCCCTCGCACACTGCAGAAACGTCATGAAAAATATTGAGAAGAACATGATATTTCCAGAGCGTAACAGCATCAATGCGAAGCTGCATAAACCCACCTTCTGACCTGCAGAGGTGCTCATGAAAATGTTCTAGATCCAATCTAACGCCTGGGGAATATTCAAAATATGAAGACTGTGCATCTAGAAGTCTATCAGGATTTCTCTGATTACTCTGGTGCCATTAAAATTTCATCCAGGTCTTGTTCTTGACCGGTTGTAGAATCAAAGAAGTTATAAGAACACCAAATGAATAATCTCTCCCATTTGTAAAAGTAGAAAGCTCTACTGTATAGCGCTTAGCTTCTCTAAATAAATCCATACAATCCCATGGGAGGTCCAAGTGTCTATATTGGATGAGATTAGGAGCGAGGCTGTCAAATTCAAGGGTGGAAGATAACATGCAGGATCTGACCCTGAACATGTGCAGGAGGTCCTGTCTTCACAGCAATCTCCTATGGGGTTGATCTGAAGTCCATGAACCACCTCTGCTGGAACACTTTAGTGAAATTGGAATCATCCTGGCCCTCAAGTATTTCAGCTTGTTGATTATTGCTAGTGTCAGGGGAATCAGTGGAAAGGTATACTGAAATATGCCTGACAAAATTGATCCATGGGCTATTACTCTTCTCCTTTGACTGGTAAAATCTTACGGAAAAGTCTGGGCATTGTTTGTTCTCTATGCTTGCAAAGAAATCTAAGAGAGGAAACCCCAGTCTCAGAAGACATTGTGAGCCACTTGTGGTTTGGATTGGTGTATGGTGGCAGAGAAGGTGGTTTATGAAAGTAGAGGTTATCCCAAAAAGTGGGAGGGGATGTGGGGTAAATGGAATGTCTACAGAGGGAGTCCATGTGCTGCACCCACTATCATGTCAATGACGTCCCCCACTCCCATAGGGGAAGTATCGATTGTATCCGGGGATAGATAAGTGTTGAATAGCTAACTGGGGACATAGTCAATAATACAAATGCAATGTCTATAATAACTAACCACGTGTATGACTGCTGTGGTGTATTTATACATGATTGAACTGCTGTAATTCAAATAAAAGGATGTTTAAAAAGAAAGAATGGTGCTACTTCAAAAGAAGGCGCAGCGAGGACTCTATGGGAAGATACAGTACCCACCAGAAGGAAAATGTTTCTGACCATATAAGTATCTCTTCGTAGCATGTAGTTATGTCGTTTTACATACTCTGCATTCACCTGCCATCTAGTGTTGGATTGGACAGTTGTTTTTCTTCAAAAAAGCTCTGAAGTCAGAAGATGCACTGTTACTCATCTCTTACTGCACAATGCGCATAGGCATCAAATCCATGTTTGCACAGCGGGTAAGAATGTATATGGGGTGTTGAGTGAGCCTAGTGTGGTGCAAATTGTTCAGTGTAAGCTGTATTATAAAATGAGAGATCTGCAATAACCATACATTTCCGGGATAGAGGGTGAATGTGAAGTTACAGCTCTACATGCTACAAAAAGATGCTGACAGAGAGAAGAGAGAATGGGAATCTACAGCTCTCTACATACTGTGAACAGATGCTTACAGGGTAAGTAACATTAGTTAGTAGCATATGCTGCTGTAGATACACATCCTCTGCACAGTCCTTAAAGTACTTTCCTTAATAAGTGGTAGCTAGCGTGTCGATTACAAGTGGATGTTGATGTCTGGAACAGTTCTAAGACATGTCTGGCCAACCATAGCCTGCCCAAGGGCTAAAATGTCCTTGAATAGTGGCTGGTGTAAGCATGTGGTGTTTACTAGGTGGCAGTTTTGAAGTTGTTGGCCAGCAGAATGTTTCTTAAGTAGGCCATGGTTGCCCCTTTCTTGTGGATACAATGTGCCCTACCTATACCTGCGGTAGGGTCTGGTGGTTCAATGGACTAATGCAGGGGCTAGTGTTCGACCTCATGGTCACAGTCCACTCAGCCTTTTTACACATCTGAGGTCGATAAAAAGAGTACCATTAAGTTGGATAATAATAAACATCTGTTATTCCATGTCAAAGGAGGAGGCCACCTTCCAGGAAAGGGACGGTAAGGGCATGAATACAAAGGTTGGAAACGTGGCCCTATGATAGTAATGAGTCTCACTTGGGGGGGGGGGGGGGGTAGTGAAAGTTATTTGACGAGGTACAACCCTTATAAGGTCCTCCTGAAAACCTTAACTACTGGGATTCCAAGGAGAAAATAATGTTCCCTGCTTTGCATATAAGCTTCTATTGCAGCTAGGTGTAGGCGTACTGATATGTATGTAAAGACTGATTTCTGCAGATCTAAAAGATAACAGACAATGTCCTGGACCTTGACTTTGGGGGTCTTGATTTTTGGAAAGGCAGTACCTTACAAATCTTTTCCACATAACAGGCACATGTGGCGGTCCTACATGCCTCTCAAAGGATGGTCATACATTCCTAAGTGAGGTTCAAGAATCAAAACTCTAGGACCTCAGTTGCCAGATTGCTTGTTTGAGCTACCCGAGGTCAGGGTGTCTGAACTGGCCTGGTCTCTGGGTAAGAAGGTCCGGTCTAAACAGAAGGAAGTATCATGGCCAGGTCATGATACATCTACTGTGTATCCATGACTGCTCACTTTGGATGCACATTGAATGTATAGGTAGAATAGATGAACCCACATCTGCTTATTTTGGTGTAACCACTTACCATGTAATATTAGGGCTTGATGGGGGCAGATGTCTCGTTCACTCTGATTTGAAACGTGTAAATATATTAATGATTTACGATGTGCTCTTTTCTATGGTTTTGATACAGAGATAAAACAGTGTGATGAACAAGTCATACAAGGTGGATTTACAATCTATTTATATGATAGAATTGACTCTGGCAGTCCTTAGCTTTAAGAATATTTAGGAAAATTAGCGGGTGAGGCACCTTCTTTGTATATGAATTTCACATAGCCCAGTTCTCTTTACAACAGCACATCTCCTTAGTCAAGGAAGTGTTACAACATAACTCAGGTGCTAAATCCATCACTGTGAGCCTGAATTGTCAGATATTAATATAGTTATATTTGGCAAAGGTGTGCAAAGACGACTAAGTGGTGTCTGGCAAATATCAGCCACAGGAACACCCCTGGTAAGTGCTGAAGTTGTCATGATCCTCATGGTTTGTGCATGTATTTCAGTCGGAGAGACTTTCTTGACCAATATATATACCAGGTCTTTATACAAAGGGAGAACCAGCATGAACCAACGCGCTTCCCACAGCTTTGCCTTTTTGTATGGAGTGCAACAGCCACCTAATTTTCTGGTCAATGTTGTAGGAGGCAGCACATCTGTGGTCCACTTTCTGTTGCCTCTCCTTTTATTGTTAACGCGAGGAAGAGGAAAGAAAGATGGTAGTGTTATAGACTTTTCATGTGGAAGGCAAAACATTTTTTTTTTTGCAGAACCAATTTGATTGGGTAAAACACAGTGAAATATCACCAGACCTAAGAGACCTGTACCTCGCCAACCCAATGCATCAAATTAATTGCCACGAAGTATGTCACAAATTCTCTTCATGACTTGCTCACTTTATTACCTAAGAGACAGAAAGTAGGTACAAAAGGGATTCGTGCATTCGTTTTCTTTTGTCTCTTAGACAGTACCATGCATGTTTCAGTGACCTAGAGTCTAAACGGTTTGGAAAACGAATGCACAAATCCCTTTTATATATCATTTCTGTCCATCAAGTATAAAGTGAGAAAGATAATAAAGAGAAATTGGGACATACTTTGGTCCCAGAAACTTTTTTTCAGACTCACCACTCTTCTCATATAAATGAGGAAATAATCTGGGTGACCATTTAGTCCATGCTATCACATGGATTTCCAAGACCACGGCCAATCAATCCAGTACCACAAGTTGGGGCCTACCGCCACTCATAGGTCAATACAAAATGCCAAAATTATGAAGTATGCCCACAAACACTCAACACAAAGGTTTTCGAAAATGGTACTACTTCGTACCCATCGAAAAGTTTACCAATTGTCGATCCACCAACGTCATATATGCCATCCACTGCCCCTGAAACCTGATATATATTGGACAAACCACACAGATGAGCAAGGCCTGCATTACCCAACACAAAAACTGGATCAGAAGTGATGTCAAGAGTGCTGTTTTGGTCGCCCACTCGGACTCTCACAATCACAATGAAAATTACTTGAGCTGGCAGGTGATCAGCCAACCTAACCTTCTAGTAAGCGGCGGTGGCTCATAACACCTACTTACACACTGTGAATGCCGCTGTATTTCTATACGCGATTCTGTCAATAACGTATTAAACACTTTGCCTCCCCGTGGCTCAACAAGTCAAATTCAAAGCCCTTACTCTGGTCCATGAAGCCCTCCATGGATCTAGCCCGCTCTATCTTAGAAAACATTTTAGCTTTTAGGCGCCACGAAGACAACTGCGTTCAGACTCGCAGTGTATGGCAGTGATCCCCCGCTTCCGTCTTACAAGAATGGGGGGCAGCTCCCTATCCTTTAAGGCAGCAGAACCTTGGAATTCCCTTCCATACGAGCTGCATAACACTCACAAACCTAGGATGTTCAGGAAAGGCTAAAAGCCCTGCTGTTTATCTAATCAGCTCCTCATCGTTTTTATTTGGCTTCTGCGCCGGGACACTCTTGAGTAGCCGTGCGCGATGTAAGAGCTGTGCGCGATATAAATGTTAATAACATAACATAACATTAATTTGGATGACTGGAATGGTATGGTAACTACATAATGATATGATCACTTAATGACTCTACCTACCAGTAGCCTTATATTAGTTATCTTCCTCTTCTGTAAAGGATATTATTTTCAGGCGCCGTCTGAGGTAATTATGACATGCAAGCAATGCTATTCATATGATTAATTCTGTCTGCAGTGATACCATTCGGCTATCAATTTGATCACATTGTATGCCCTTCACGAGGGATCTCTCATTCGTTTGATGTATATAAAGTATATCATTTGTTCTTGGGCTCTCTGTCCCCTTTTTCCATGTTTTTCTCATGCATACATGAGCTCCTATTTGCGACCGCTGGCTCTCACGCAGTATTATATGCCACAAGTCCCCCGGGGTACGAATTGCCGTCCCTTTCTCCTAGCAGTCAAGAGTCGATATATGCGGCATATTCCCGACCCGTTTCCTGCTTTCCTTGATATTCAGGCCATAAGCGAGCAGCCCGCTAGACTCACAGATCCGACGCAGTATCGTGTAAGAGGAATCCTTCACTACAGTTTAGCTCCTCTTCCTCCTTTCGAAACCTCCCCCTCCATGTTATCCCAATCCCATAATTGAACACTTTCCACATTTATATCGCAAATTCAGTTTAGAGCTTTAACCCCTTTTTCCTCGGTGATTGCTTTACTGATTCTGGACTTCCTTGGGTTGGCTGACACTCTCGCCAACCGATTCATCTCCTAGGACGTACCCAGCACTCAGCATACCGCCAACATCACGCTGATTATAACTACCTTCCCATAAGTGCTTAAACGGTTCTTTCTCATAAGAAACAACTGAACCCATCTTTTATTTACCTCTTCCTTTGACTTTTCAATCTTACATAGGATCCAAAATACCGGCATACAACTGTGAGTGCTATTTGATTCCTACAATTTAACGGAGTGTGAGGGTCACCTTTTCAATCTTGCATGACCAGATAAACCCTTTCCTTCCCTTCTCTGTTTTTACTACCTCTACCCTGCAGATTTTTCACAGGTACTTTTAATATGGATCATTATTTTGATGTCCCACTATTCTCTTGTACCATTATTCTTGGTTGAAATTTAGTTTGATTGCTCCCCAGGCAGCAATCATATTTATTGTGTTTATTTTGTTCTGATGATGGCCTCAAACTAAGGAAGGTTGAAACACCGTCGACAAACCGCAGCCACACATATTTTTATTGTGCCATGATACCATAAATGAAATATTGGACTAATTTCACTCATACAAAATATCCACCAACTGATTTCCAGTCGCTGTTTATCATTCTTATCAGTATTTTCAATTTGCGCCATTCACTTTTTCTTCATGAGCACCAGGTATCCAGTTTGCCCTTAGAACACACTTGTGATTCATGTTTGATGCTACTTTAAATGATTGTTTTTTCTCCATTATTTGCAAAAGGAAAATGCTACTTACCAGTATGCATCTGTTCTTGGCATGTAGAGCTGCAGAGTTACACACTATGCATAGATGGCCACCTAGTGTTGGGGCCGGATTTTTGCAGTTTGTTTTATTGTAGAAAGTCTTTCGGAGTCACGAGATAGGTGACTCCTCCTTAGGATGATACTGCGCATGGGCATCGGCTCCATCCCCAGATTGTTTTTCGCCATTAGGGAAGTGATGGAGCTGTACAAGACGTAGTGATGTGCATGTAATTTGTATCTAATTAAGATAATACTGGAACAGATAAAGGTAGCCTGGAAGGCGGGTGGGCGTGTGAAACTCTGCAGCTCTACATGCCAAGAACAGATGCATACTGGTAAGTAGCATTTTCTGTTCGAGGCATATGAGCTGCAGATTACACACTATGCATAGATTACATAGCAGTACCCACACCGAGCGGCGACCACCTGTATCTGTTGCAGTTGTTTGAAACAGTGTTTTTAAAACAGCCTGGCCCACAGTGGCTTGTTTAGTTTGCACATCTACACAATAATGCTTTGTGAATGTGTGAGGTGTAAGCCATGTAGCTGCTATGCATATGTCATCTAAGGGGATATTCCCTAAGAATGCCATTGAAGCCCCCATCTTTCTTGTTGAGTGGACGTTTGGAGGAATTGTTAACGTGCGTTTTGCTTTTTGGTAACAAATCTGTATGCATTTAATTATCCATCTGGCGATCCCTGATTTTGATACAGGGTTGCCTTTATGTGGTGGCGAAAAAGACACAAAAAGTTGTTTTGTTTTACGAAACGATTGTGTTCTTTCGATATAGTACAGCAATGCTCTTTTAATGTCTAAGGTGTGTAGAGCCCTGTCTGCGACTGTTTGAGGCTGTGAGAAGAATACGGGCAGCTCAACAGATTGATTTAAATAGAATGGTGAAATTACTTCAGGCAGGAATTTGGGATTAGTACGAAGAATCACTTTGTTATGATGCATTTGCAAAAAGGGTTCTTGAATGGTAAATGCTTGTAGTTCTTCTAAGAGAAGTAATTGCTACCAGGAAAGCTACTTTACAAGTTAGGAATTGCAATTAACATTTATGTAGTGGTTCAAAGGGAAGGCCCATTAACCTTGTAAGAACAAGGTTTAGGTTCCACACTGGTACTGGTGGCGTTCTGGGAGGAATTATTCTCTTGAGTCCTTCCATGAAAGCTTTAATAGCTGGTACTCTAAACAGAGACAGATGTTGTCTGTTTTGTAAGTGTGCTGCAATAGCAGCAAGGTGTAGTCTGATAGACGTATAGGCTAAATTACACTTTTGAAGGTGTAAAGATATCCTATGATGTGTTGTATAGACACGTCTAAGGGATTTATTTGGTTGTTTTGGCAGTATATGACAAAGCATTTCCACTTAACAGCATAGCATGCTCTGGTAGTGGGACGTCTAGCTTCTTTAATGATGTTCATGCATTCCGGAGGAAGGTTGAGGTAACCAAACTCTATGACCTCAGGAGCCAGATCTCTAGGTTGAGCTGAGCTGGGTCCAGGTGTCTGATCTCTCCATGGTTCTGCGTTAGTAGGCTTGGAGATAGATTTAGTTTTTGATGTTGCACCACAGACATTTGCAGCAGCGTGGTGTACCACAGTTGTCTGGCCCAAGTTGGAGCGACTAGAATGAGTGTCAGGGAATGTTGTTGTGGTTTGCGCACCACTAAGGGAAGTAGTGGGAGAGGAGGAAAAGCGTGCGCAAATAGTCTTGACCAGTTCATCCATATCGCATTGCCCTTGGACAATGGGTGTGGGTATTTGGCGGCAAAGTTTGGGCATTTTGCATTTTCGTGGGTGGCAAAGAGGTCTATCTGAGGTTGTCCCCACATTTGGAAGAACGGATGAAGAACTTGCGGGTGAAGCTCCCACTCGTGGATCTGCTGTGTTTGTCGGCTTAGCAGATCTGCGATAGTGTTTTGTACTCTTGGGACGTGTTGGGCTAAGAGGAAGATTTTTAGCGGTATAGCCCATCTCCATATCGGCTGAGCTAACTGAGAGAGCTGCAGAGTGTGTCCCCCTTGTTTGTTTATGTAGTACATAGCTGTCATATTGTCTGTGCGGACAGCCTTGCCTGACACTTGAGTTTGAAATGCTTTCAGAGCTAGAAACACGGCTAGCAACTCCAAATGATTGATATGGAGTAAATTTTGCTGCGGTGTCCACCTGCCTTGCGTGGTGTGCTGCAGTAGATGGGCTCCCCAGCCGGAGAGCGATGCGTCTGCTGTCATGACTATTTGGGGAACTGGCTCTAGAAACGGTCGTCCCTTGGAAAGGTTTTTGGTGTTCCACCATTGCAGAGAACGATGAGTCAGACCGTCTACCAACACTAGGTTTGTTAAGTGAAGTGACCTTGAGCCTGGTTCCATTGGCGTGCTAGGCACTCTTGAAGTGGACGCATATGCAATCTTGCGTGAGGTACTACAGATATGCAAGATGCCATCATTCCTATGAGTTGCATGAACACTCGAGCTGGTAGCGAGTGTTGTGGTTTGAATTTTGTTAGGAGAGTTTGTACACTTGTTATCCTGGCTGGAGAGGGATAAGCTAGTGTTAATTGGGTGTTTATTGTAGCACCGAAACGTTGTTGTATGTGCGAGGGGTGCAGGTGCGACTTGGCGTGATTTATCGTGAATCCCAAGTCGTGAAGCAGTTGAATAGAAGCTTGAGTGTTTTGCAAACACTGTTTGTGTGAGCTGGCTTTTATGAGCCAGTCGTCCAGATATGGGAAGACGTGAGTGTGCTGTCTTCTTAGGTGTGCCGCTACTACTGCTAGGCATTTGGTAAACACCCTTGGCGCTGTTGTGACTCCGAATGGGAGCACTTTGAACTGGTAGTGTTGTCCGTCTAGCACAAATCTGAGATATTTTCTGTGTGTTGCGTGGATGGGAATATGAAAGTAGGCGTCCTTGAGATCTAGAGTGACAAGGAAGTCGTTTAATACCAGTAATGGGAGGACTTGTTGTAGTGTGACCATATGAAAATGATCCGACTGTATGTAAATGTTTAGAGGTCTGAGGTCTAGGATGGGTCTTAGAGATCCGTCCTTCTTTGGGATTAGGAAATATAGGGAGTATACTCCTTTGTTTTTCTGATGCTCTGGAACTACTTCTATTGCATTTTTCTGCAGGAGGGATATTACCTCCTGTCTGAGCAATGTTAAATGTTCCTGTGACATTGGACGTTGCTTGGGTGGTATGTTTGGGGGGTAGAGGTTAGTCCCAGACAATAACCCGATTGAATTATTTGGAGCACTCACCTGTCTGATGTGATGTTTTCCCAGGCTGGCAGGTGCTCTTGAAGTCTTCCCCCGACAGGAGTGGAATTAGGCTGGGGAAGGGTAAGGGGAAGGGAGTCATTGGGCAGGGGTAGAGGCAGAGCGTGAGTTGTTATTTTTGCCTCTGCCTTTGTTATTGTTACCCGTGTACCCACCCCTTTGGTAGTCTTTACTGTAGGTAGACTGTGTAGGGGCTTTGTACGAGGTGGAAGCTGTGTCTGAAGTATATCCCCTGGTGGCACCTCGATAGTTTGAGCGACGAAATGAACGTCTGGGAGCCTGCGACTGCAGGGCTCTCATAGATTTGGCGGTGTCTGTATGTTTTTTCATTTTCTCTAATGATACATCTACCTCGGATCCAAATAGGTGTTGTTCGTCAAAGGGTTGGTTAAGAATGGTGCTTTGTACTTCGGGTTTGAACCCTGATATGCGCAGCCAGGCGTGTCTGCGTAGCAAGACGCTGGTGTTAACTGCCCTAGAGGCCGTGTCTGCTGCATCGAGGGCACATCTAAAGGAGGTGTTTGTGATGTTTTTACCCTCCTGGATCAGCTCGTTTGCTCTATCCTTGTACTTGTCAGGGAGGTGCCTCATTAGTGACTCTACCTCATCGTAATGTTCCGTCATATCTGGCTAGCAGTGCCTGTGTATTGGCGATACGCCACATGTTTGCTGCTTGAGACGCTGTTCTTTTGCCTGATGCATCAAGTAGCTTAGACTCTTATCTGGTGGTGCAGCCTCACCCGAAGTTTGGGAGTTTGCTCTCTTGCGTGCGTTGGAAACTACAAGTGAGTCTAGTGGTACTGGGCCTTTAATATATGCTGGGTCTGATGGGGCAGCTTTATATTTTTTCTCTATCCGAGGGTTAATGACCCGAGTTCTGAATGGGTCTTTGAAGACTTCATGAGCATGCTTGACCACTCCTTTAAGCATGGGCAAGATAGATGAAGACCTTTGTGCATTGTCAAAAGTATCCATAAGGAAGTCTTCCTCAACAGGGTCTGTATAAATGTCTACACCATGATAATGTGCAGCCCTGTGAATGAATTAATTAAACCCTATAGTGTCTTCAGGTGGGGAAGGCCGTGAGGGGTATATGTCATCCTGAGGGACATTTGGAACATCTGGGGTAGTATAATTGTCCCATGGGTCTGGGGATCCTGTGGGCGTTGTTGGATCAGGTGTGTTACCCCCCCACCCCCATATCGTCAGAGCTATCATCCCTGTGTGGTGTGATAGGAGATGCTGGAGAATGTTGTGGTGGTGGTGATGGAACAGGTGAAATAGAAGGGGAAGGCAGTCTTAAGGGAGAGGTAGCCATATCCTTTTTCTTTGAATGCGGAGCTGGAGCTGGTGTGTCCAGTAGTCGCTTCTTTGTAGCCAAAACTAGGTGTCCAGTGATTGGGCCCTTGGCCAGAGTCTTTTGAGCATGGTCTGGGTAGGATAAATCCACTGCAGGGGATTATGCTTTTATTGCGGCGGAAGTCTTGTGAACCGGAATGGCTTGCTTTGGTTTTTTGCCAATGTCTTTCACTGGGGAGGCAGCCGTCTTTTTCGTCTCCGAAGCTTTTTTAGTTTGCGAGTGTTTTTTCGGTTCTGGTATAGTTTTGGGATTCGATGACCTTTTCGGATCCGATAATCTTTTCGGTTACGGTGGCGTGTTGGAATCCGAAGCGGGCTTGCTTGGTTCCGGCCTGGGTTTCAGTGCCGAAGGGGTAGTGGTGTGCTTTGTTGTCGATGACTTGGAAGTCGGGCCGTGGTCTTTTTCGGTGCCGGTATGTGTGCACCCGCAGCGTGTGAAGGTCGACTCGAGCTCGAGTCGCCTGAAGGCTTGGTTAGCTTCTTAGCCGGGCCCGAAGGTGGGGCAGTAGAAGCGGTTTGACGGTGTGCACCCGAGCTGGAGGGCGAGGGTGTGGCTGGGCCTTCTGTGTTGAGGAGGGGTCGGGGTCGACGGTCTTACTTACGACCCGCTGCGCTGGAGTGATGTCCTCGACTTCGGAATCGTCCGCTTCGGAGCTCCTGTCGACGTCATGCTGAGCAGGGACGTTGACATCCTCATCGAAGATGTCGTCCGGAATCGGAGCTGAAGATCTTTGAGCCATTGTTCTCCTCGCTCTTCGGTCCCTGATAGTCTTTTTGGAGCGGAAAGAGGCACAAGCTGAATAGTCTTTCGCCTCGAGCTCCGGAGAGAGATAGAGCTTACACACCTCATGCAGGTCGGTGGGGGAAACTTCGACCCATATTGAGGACACTTTTTAAATGGAGTCCTTTCCATTAGCTGGAGTTGAGGCCTAGGTAGGCCCGAAGGCCGTCGTCGACGACCAGAATCGAGATCCTCGATGTTTGAAGATTAGCGTCGAGTGGAAAGTGTTCGAAACGAAGTTTTGACGTTTTGGTGAGGATTGCGCGCCGAAGGAAATCGGTTCCAACACAGAGCGCTGGAACACATCCGAGCCCAGTGGCGGAAAAAAACAATCTGGGGATGGAGCCGATGCCCATGCGCAGTATCATCCTAAGGAGGAGTCACCTATCTCGTGACTCCGAAAGACTTTCTACAACAAAACAAACTGCAAAAATCCAGGCCCAACACTAGGTGGCCATCTATGCATAGTGTGTAATTTGCAGCTCATATGCCTCGAACATATATTTATTAGGAACTTTGGTGCCATATTGTTTTTTGTAGTCCAGATTTAGTTACTTACACAAATTACTTGACATTGACACCCTATGAAACATTGTTGCATGATACAATACTTGACCCAAGTCTCAATTGAATATATGAGTTATTCCAGTTGTATTTATTGCTGTAATGGATGCCTGCAGGACCTGACTCAAGGACAACATTTGGTCTTTTCCTACTGCATAAAAATGATTAGTAGCCTCAGGGCTAACATGGGTCCTCAGGCCCCTGTCTCTCTTGAGGAGTAGAAGTACATGAAGTAAATTGCCATGCCCTATTCCTCCAAAGGGACCACTTCTATGGCTCACTTTAAAAATAAAGGACTTCCACCTGTAAGACAGAAGCATGCACTGCAAAGCATGTACTTCTTCAAACTGGGGGTCGTGCCCCCCTAGTGGGGCATTAACTGATCCCAAGGTGGTCTCCAGGCTCTGGTCAAAAGAAGCATCATGATGATAGCAGGGCTTTGTTTCAAGCTGAAAACAAATGATCAGCAGTCAGCAACTCTGTAATGGGCCATTTTTAAAAGGTTTAACATAACTCTAATGCTTAAATAAGTCGAGGAATACTTAAACATTGCAAATTGAACAGAGTAATTGTGAAACATTCTGAAGGGGGGCAATGATTTTTTTTATACAGGGGTGGGGGGGCAGTATTAAAATGTTTGATGACCACTCTTCTAGAAGGTGAGTGGCCCAAGAGTGAAGTTGTCGAAAAGAAAAGGATATAGCCCATACACATAACCATGAGCATCCAGAGACCCTTTGTGATCATGTCCCAATTGGTGGTGAAGTAGAAGACCCTACCCCTACCGGAAGCCAGTGGCAGAGGGAGGAGGAGGATTTAAAGTGGTTTGGAGGTGGCAGCTCTAGAGAAAGAGGGATGAGATTGAAATTACTGGCATCTCTTAGGTCTACCTCTCCCACAAAAGGACTTTTAGAGCTCCTGGCTGCGAGGATTGCCCTGCCATGATGGTTGTCCCTAGATGACCCAGAAACAATAGTATTGCTGCTGGAAATGTTTGGCTGGGGAGGCAGGACCCAGTGAACGTGCATGGAGAAGTCAGCCTTTTCACTCAATAGCCTCTTGCATTAGCGCTGCCTGAACATCGCTTCCAGAAATGCCTGCAGCTATGGATTGACCCCTCATGTCATCTAAATACAGGCCATATTTAAGACTATGACTGGAGGAATACAGACCAGCGCTCACCAAACCAGAGAAGAACTTCTTAGTTTGGTGAAAAAGGCTTGAGTTGGCATTCCTTCCTATGTTATTATTATTATTTTTTTTAATGGGGAGGGCCCTTTGGGAGATTGCTTCCTGTTGAAGAGACTAATCCGACGGAGTGGAGAGAGACTGTTTTGAGATGTTCTTGAGATTAGGAGCCTATACTCTACATGCAGATGTCAATAGGATGAGGTAAAGACAACTTCTTTCAACACTGTCAACATAGTTTAAGCATGGAGACCCAATGAGGGGACATTTGACCTAATTGCTGTTTAAATCACTAAGGAATTTGTCAGTTGAAACCAAAGCGCTCTACATCAGCAGGAAAGAAGAAAAGGAACTGAGGCCATTTCAACAGCTATAGCCTTATGTTGATGCATCCTGAGCAGGTCGATCTGAGATTTGAGCCATGTGACTCCAGCTGGCAGTGCCTGAGAGCTATTGCGGGGGGAAAAGATTTTGAGATCCAGTCTAGCACCTGGATGATAAATTTTGCCTGGGCACCAGGCCAGATCTAGAGAAAACTTACGAAAATAAGGCGCGGAATCTGGAAAAAAGTGTCTATCAGAAGCATTCGCTTAGGAGAATGTTATCATATATATTTATATTGACTTTGAGCATTATCCTTTGGGGTCATCTTGTCACCAGGGACCAATCCACATCAGTGCCGCTGCATAAAGAGTTGGGGGAAAAGGACTGTGTGAGGGTGTATGTATGTATGTATGGTCATGTGAACAAGGCTCCGTTGAGCCGAAACGTCTTTGACAGTACCTCTGCAATAAAAGGAAAAGCAGGAGCCCATTTGGTCCGTGTCCGAGTTTCTTTTGTTGGCTGGCGAGAATCGTTGCAGCGCAATTTGAAAGCGGCATTTCTGGTATGTATGTATGTATCTATATATATATATATAAATATTGCCAAACTACTGTGTCCAGTTGGTCTCAAAAGACCTTCATTAGTTTTGTTATCGTGCCAAAATTGTGTATAGGTAATGTCCACTATATCCAAATAACCTCTGAAGCTTGTTGCAGTTTCTTCCCCTTTTTAAGCTTAGCTGTCTGATACTAAAAGACTACGTTTCTCTTAATCTAGTATATGTTTTCCACCTCTTGATGAGGTTTTGTTACCAGTAGATTTTCCTCACTCTCATTCTGCATGTGCTCCCTGCCCCAGGCCGTTCTCTTCGATTGCCAACTATTACCATGAAAATCTCTCAATGCAGTAATTAGAGCTGCATGTTATGTCAGTGGCTTTGCCACTGAGTCCTTGATGTATTCTAACTGACCCTGCTTGGTGTTGTATTATGGTAGAAGTCATTAGACGTTTCCAATGAGCCAATGTACGCTTTGAATTAGCCTACCTTATCGGAGTTCCCATCCACATCCGCTCATTTTCTTTAGGTTACATGGAACAAAGAACACGTTACTTACCTTCAGTAACACATTATCTGGTAGAGACTATCTAGCTGCAGATTCCTTACCTTTGAATTCCCCAGGCATCAGGCTGGATCCGGAAACTTTTTTTTGCTGAGCAATACCCCTTGTGCGCGATGTCGGGTGGCTCCATTCAGCTCCGCGTGACATCGTCAGCAGCGGTAGCGTCTGTTATGTTATCGCAATGACTATATAGGTGCCACCCAGGTGCGCGAACATCAGTACTTTTAGTTTTTTCCATGCCAAGAAGTGCAGAGCCAAGAAGTAACTGACGTAGTTGAGTGCAAAAACTAGGGCCCTGAAAGGGGGTAACAACCCTAGCCCTACAACATTAGTCCGAAAGGCGTGAAGGCCTGGGCGGGGCTGTCAGTAATCTGCAGCTAGATAGAGTCTCTACCAGATAATGCGTTACCGAAGGTAAGTAGCTTATTCATCTGATAGAGACTTCTAGCTGCAGCTTCCTTACCTTTGAATCAGATACCCATGCCATACCATCCCGGCGGTGGGTTGCGGACTTATGATCTATACTAACAAGTCTTGCAGGACTGAACAGGCATAATGTCTATCCCTGCGCACTTGACCATCAAGGCAATAATGATTTGCGAACATGTGCAATGATGCCAACGTCGCTGCCTGACAGATGCCATGGCCGTAGTCGCAGCCTTTCCCCTGGTGGAGTGGGCTCTTAAATCCCTCAGGGGGCTGCATCTCCGCCAAGGCATGACAGATTTTAATGCAGAGAACAACCCAGCGAGAGATGGTCCCAGCAAGAGATGGTTCATTTCTGGACTGCCTTTCCCTTCTATGCTCCCACATACCCCAGAAAGAGTTGGTTATCCACCCAGAATTCTTTTGTGTGGTCAAAGTAGAACGACAACGCTCTTTTTGGGTCCAGATGGTGGAGACGCTCCTCTTCCTTAGAGGGATGTCGGGGAGCAAAGAAAGCGGTCAAAGTAATGGATTGGCCCAGATGAAATGGGATCACAACCTTTGGTAAAAATGGTGCCCTGGTGCGAAGCACCACTGTCAGGAAATGACATAAGATAAGGAGGCAAGCTGGATAACGCCTGCAATCCCTCACCCTCCGGGCCGATGTAATCGCCACTAAGAAAGCTGTTTTGATGGTCAACAGCCGGAGGGGTAAATTGTCCAAAGGCTCAAGAGGAGCGCACATCAGCTAAGTGAGGACCAAATTAAGGTCCCATTGTGGCATAATAATTGGCGTGGGTGGAAACAAGTGAGCTAGCCCTTTAAGAAATCTATTTACAATAGGAGATTTAAAGAGAGCTGGCTGATCTGGCAGCCGCAAAAAAGCAGACAGAGCAAAGAGGTATCCCTTGAGAGTTCCCCAAGCAGAGCCTTGCTGGGCAAGAGTTAAAATGAATAAAAGGACAGTAGAAAGAGAAGCTGAAAGAAGGTCAACAGACCTTTCTGAACAGTAAAATACATATTTCTGCTAACAGCAGGCATATACTGAGTTAGTGGAGGGCCGCCTGGCCGCCAGAATTACATAACATGGTCAAAAGCCATCAACTGCTGACGCTCAATCTCCACGCATGGAGGCGCAGAGTTGACAGGTTCGGTGGTGAACCCTCCCCTGCTGCTGCGAGAGAAGTTCCTCCCGAAGGGGCAGCCTGATCAGAAGCTCAATGCTTATTGTCAGAAGCTTTAGATACCAGACTCTCCTTGCCCAGTCCGGAAGCACAAGAATGACTTGGGCCCGGTCGCTCCTGATCATCTTCAGAACACTGGGCAGGAGTGTTATGGTTGGAAATGCGTACAACAGGCCTGAGCTCCACTCGTGAGGAAACATGTCGCAGACCCATAGCCGCCTTGGAAACTCCAGCGCGCAGTACTGCTGACGTGCGTTCTCTTCGGAGGCGAAAAGATCTAACCAAGTTTCTCCCCACTGTAGAAAGAGACCTTGCGCCACCTCCGACTGGAGACGACATTTGTGATCCGTCAGGCATCGACGGCTGACGGCTGAGATAGTCCGTCCTGGCATTCAGAGAACCTGCCAGGTGTTGAAGCACCAGGGTTATGCCCTGCTAGTCCAGCCATGTCCACCCCGCCTTGCTTGTTGCAGTACCACATGGCAGTGGTGTTGTCCCTGAACACCTGCACCAATTTCCCCTTGACAGAGGGGAAACAATGCTTTCAATGCCAAGTAAATTCCTCAGAGCTCCATCAAGTTTATGTGGAGCCCTGTCTCCACCGAGACCAGAGAACCCTGATCGCTATCTCCTCCATGTGGCCGCCCCATCCCAGAAGTGACAAATCCGCCACGATTGTGAAATCTGGTTGGGGAAGGGAGAGAGGTCTGTCGTTGGCCCAATCTTGGTTCGTTAACCACCACTATGTATCCTTCGCAGTTCCTTCCGAGATCTGAACCACGCCGGGGAGATCTCCCTGATGCTGTGCCCATTGGAACTTCAAGTCCCACTGCAGAGCCCGCATGCGCCATCTCGCGTGTCTTACCAACAAGATGCAGCAGGCCAAAGGCCCAACAGCCTCAGTCAGTCTCACCGAAATCCAGGATAGAGGCTGAAATATCAGACTCAATGCCTGAATAACCTGGACTCGCTCCTCGGGAGGATAAGCCCGAAACTGAACTGTGTCCAGAACAGCTGCGATGAAAGGGAGCGTCTGAGAAGGAGTCAGGTGCGACTTCGGCACGTTTATAGAGAACCCCAGCGAATGCTGGAGATTTGCCGTAGTCTGAAGGTTGGAGGCGACTGTCTGGGGCGAGCCCGCCTTCAACAGCCAGTCGTCGAGGTAGAGGAAGACTGACACCCCTAACCTGCGCAGTTCAGCTGCAACCACCGCCATCACCTTGGCGAACACCCGAGGGGCACTGGTAAGGCCGAAGGGGAGCACGGTAAACTGAAAGTGCTTGCGGCCCACCTTGAACCGCAGGTAACGCCTGTGGCGCGGCAGGATGGAAATATGAAAATACGCATCCTGCAGATCCAACGCTACCATCCAGTCCTCTTGGTCTAGGGCAGACAAGACCTGCGCCAAAGTGAGCATTTTGAATTTCTCCTTTTTGAGGAACAGATTGACGGTCCGAAGATCCAAAATGGACCGTAGCCCCTTGTTCTTCTCCGGAATCACAAAGTAGCAGGAATAACAGCCACTGCCTACTTCTGAAACCCTTTCTATAGCTCTTTTGGCCAAAAGAGCTGTAACTTCCTCTTGGAGCTTTAAATGATCCTCCGCCAGCCGTTCCTGACTCGGCAGAATAGTAGGAGGAAAAGAAAGGAAAGGAAGAGAATAGCCCTCCTGGACGATCTGAAAGACCCACTTGTCATAGATCTCCAGCGGTGGAGATAATGACAAATTCTCCCACCCACTGGAGTAGAATGGTCCTGCAGAATCAGCCTAGGAGTGCTTGGAGGCTGCAGTTGTTAGGGGCAGTGTGGTAGATGACTTATGGCCTCCATTCCTAGGACAGAATGTACCACGTACATACTCAGCTTGGGTAGTCTGTGCGGAACGGTGGCTACAATCGGGCTGACGCGGCTGGAAACTCCTTACGTTGCCACAAAAGGAAGACAGGCCACGAGGAGTGGAGAAGAGACCCAAGGATCTTGCCGTAGCTCGAGAGTCCTAATCCTGACCAGGGCCGAGTCTGCCTTTTCCCCAAAAAGCCGGGTTCCATCAAAGGGCATGTCTATCAAATTGGCTTGGACATCCCCAAAGAAGTCAGTTGTACGAAGCGAGGCGTGGCGCCTCAAGGCCACCGTTGTTGAAATCGACCTACCCAGTGAATCAGTTGTATCTAATCCACATCTTCCCAAATGAGTCCAGTCTCTTGGATTCCATACTCGGAGGTGCGGAAGGGAATGCGCCCTGGGAAATAGAAGCCTGCACCACCAAACTTTTTGGGGTGGGGTGTTAGCTGAGGAACTTTGGGTCGCCTGGAGCTGGGCAATGGCGGCATGCAATTGTCCTATTCACAGAAGCCCCTGTGCTAGGCTTGGACCATGTTCCTAGAAGGACATCTGTAAGTGCTTCTTTTAAAGGGCGATAGGGGTTCAGAGGTGGAAGCCCCCGGTTGAAGTACTTCGGTAAGGAGATTATTGCTGACCTGTACGGAGGGCAGCTCCAATTTAAGGACCTCAGCTGCCCTCTTAACCACCATGGCATAGGATGGCCCTTTCTCCGTAGCCACTGTAGGCGGCGAGAGCATGCCAGTGTCTGGGGAAGTACCCAGACCACTGGCTTCTCCAAGTTTCTCATACCAGTCCATTGTCTCCTCAGAGACATCCTGGTTCTCTAGTGGGTCTCCAGACTCCTCCCATTCCTCTACTGAGCCCAGCAAGCCCACAAAGTGCTCAGGCAACAACACAGAACCGCTGGGTTCTGTCGACATTTGAATCGGCGTCGCTCGACGCTGTTCCGGCACCGTGTCATCTGGGATGAGGATTGGACTTGCGCTGCCGACGGGCATCAGCGCCTTCACAGGCACCGACTTCAGATTCAACACCGGGGGAGGTCGCGTTGGAACGACTAACGTCGACTCAGATCTGGGATCGGATCCCTGAGACCCCACCCGCGCCAAGGGCTCACCAGTGGGGTCGTTCCGCTCAAATACTCGGCGCATGGCCCAGATAAATTCTTATTTGAGCAGGAGTCGCTCCGGCTCCTGGAAGGGGGGGATGCGCGGAATTGAATGTGGCTCTGGCTCCGAGAACCCTGCCTAGAGCATCAGTGCTCCTTACCTTTCTCGACGACGGATGCCAACTGAGGTGAAGATAAAGTCTTCGTGGCATTCTTCTTCTTCTTGTGCCTCTTCCCCGAGTGTCCAGGTGACCTCCAATGGGAGGAAGAGCACTTAGGGCTAAGTAATTGTTCCGCAACCTCCTCTTCCTCGAACGAGACCGTGACATCTTCTGAGTCTCACTTGACGGCATCAACTGCCGGGCTGCGAGCAACTTCATCGCTCACTCCCTCAAGGTCTTCGGGCCATCGGCCGACAGTCTGAACACGACTTCGAATTGTGGTCACAATCAAGACACCACAGACATAAGCGGTAGGGATCGATGACCGACATCATGCGGGAACAAGTCCCACAAGGTTTAAAACCTGTCTTTCTACCAGACATCCGTCGCACACAAAGTCGTATCTCAAAAATGTTGACTAAAGTCGAGAAAAGTAGAGATAAAGCCTGCCAAAAAGTGGCAGAGAGGTAGCTCTTCCCGGATCAGCGCTTAACTGGCATGGAAAGAAAAGAACTGACGTCCGCGTGCCTGTATGGAGCCTATATAGACACTGCAACATCATAACCGACCCCGTCACGCAGAGCCGAATGGACCCACCCGACGTCGCGCGCAAGGGGTATTGCTCAGCAAAAGCTTCCGGATCCAGTCTGGCGCCTGGGAAATTTTATGGTAAGGAATCTGCAGCTAGAAATCTCTAACAGTTCATTACTAGAAGTGTATGCAAATGTGGAAGCTGTGGGTGTGTCATGGTTGCGTCATTAGAAAGATATGGTTAGGCCCTGAATGGTGTTGTAGTACATATGAAGGTGTATGGAGTGTAGTACTGTGTATCAAGCACACAAAAAATAACAGTAGGAACGTTTGCAATTTGTCTTGGAGCAGAGTCCAGACTGATTTGCCTATAGGTGGGCGCAAATTGAGGTGGCATGGTGGAAAAAAGAACAGTGACTTGGAATGCAATCCAGAGTGAATGCCAGTGGTTAGACAAATGGCAAGCATTCCTCCCATCACCTTTTGTGTGCTTGATTTGCCTTGTGTGTAGTCTGGTATTGTATGTGGGTCAGGCGCTGGATGAAAAGGGGTTGGTCGGTTACATATTTAGGATACCATTGAGCAGTTATGATGCGGTGTGACTAAAAGTGGCAATGAGCCTTTAAATTGTGTTCAGGTGCACAGTAGAGTTGTGCTGTGGACTAGTGTTGTATGGTGAACTGTTGCATCTTAGGTTGTAGTGCTGCATTATGGTATGTTGTGCTTGTATGTAGTGATGTGTGATGAGTGGGGAGTTGTTATCTAGTGTTGTCATGCTAGATTGTGCTATGTACACAAATATTGAGAAGGTTGTTGGTTTGCTACAGTGTTTGATGATGGTACTGTACTATGTAGTGATAGTGCGGCATGGATCGTTCAGTATGGTGTTGGAGGGCATGGCATTTTGTGGCGTGATACAGGGTGGGGGTCAATTGTGGTAGTTTGTGTTCTGGAGCAGAGGAGCGTGTGTTGGACCTAACAGTAATGCTATATTATCTCTGCTAGTGAGGCAGGGTTAAATTGAGTTATATTTTGTAGGATGATGTCCAACTGAGTACTGTCTACATATGGTGATGTAGTGATTGAGCTAGTCTATGTTGTGAACGGGGAACCGTTTTAGGTTATGTTGTGTGATAGTGTGTCACACTGTGGAGTTCGTTTTCCCATGTGTAAGTACTATTTATTAATCTCATGCATGCGTCAATATGTATTGGGTGATATTTGTTTCTAGGATGGAGTTCACCGGTACAGCAATCTGCACTCCTTGGGACCATCTCCCCAGATGCTTCCTTTTCTTCCAACAACTGGATATAATCTGGATATTCTAACAATGAGACATATGTGAATCCGTTAAACAAAACACACAGAAGGAGACAGCACAAGTGAAACTAGCTGTGATATGTTATGCATTGTACACTATCTTTATCTGGGTTTGCTGGGCTGAGAAGGAATTGTTTCCAATGAACATTAGTTGTGTAAGTAGGCCTAGTAGTACATTACTATAACCAGGTGCATTATTTCAATGCATAGTCTGTAGAAAAGGGATGGCTGACAAGAAAGCTTTACTTTTTTCTGCATATGAAATATTTTGCCATGGATACCACTCTTACTCCTCTGCATGGATACTCTGTCAAACCACAGATTTCTCACCTTAGAATAGACAGAAAAGCAGTACCACCCTAGGTGTAGTGGACTCAGACCAAAGAGTCCTGCAGGATTACGCAGGTGAGGTGTCCTTCAAGTTGGACCTGGCAGTAAAGGAAGTAGTGCTTTGTGAAGGTATGCACTGATGCCCATGTTGCAGCCTAGCATATGTCAAAGACAGGCACCTGGCGAACAAACGCAATGGTAGTAGCCTTGGCTCTGGAGGAATGGGAGCTCAGATTTTCCAGGAGTTGCCTCCTGGTCAGTGTATAGCAGATCTTGATTCAGAGGACTATCCACCTCAATAAGGTCTTTGTCTGCACAGTCTTTTTATTTCTTCACCCTAGAGAACCCCACAAAAAGCTGATCAGCCATGTGGTGTTCCTTGGTACACCACATGGCTTGGGCCTAGCACAGAGCAAAGAAAGCAGGGAGGGTAACGGTCTCCCATTAGTGAATGAAAGTCCTAAATGTTGCCAACGCCCGAGTCCTCAGCACAAACTTGTCTGGGAAAATGATGATATATGGTAGCTGCATTTAAAGTACGAGTTCACTCGTGTGATAAGCTGACATACTCACGAGGAAGAAGACAGACTTCAAAGTCTCAATACACAGCACGCAACTAGGCATTGGCTCAAAGGGCTTACAAATGAGAAACATCAAGATCACGTGTTAAGGTCTTACTGTGGCACTACAAATGGCTTAGGAAGGAACATGTGTGTCTAATCTTTAATTAATCTCATCACAAAAGAAACTTTAAATAAAGATGGTTGGACTAGTAAACACAGGAAGACTGAAAAGACCGACAAATAACCTCTAATAGTGCCCACTTCCAGGCCTTGTGGGACTAAAGATAAATCAAACAAAAGGACAACTAACAGCTTTATTTGTAAGAGATCAATCTTAAGTGTGTCACATCAGGCCACAAATTTGTCCCAGCGTCTGGCATAAATGGACTTTGTGGAAGGGCGCCAGGTGATAAGGATGACATCTACCACCATAGTGAGTTGTTGTTGCTGCTAAATCTCCACACATGTAGGTGTAGACTGCGCAGATTTGGGTAAGGGACCCTGCACCGCTGCAGAGAAAGATGCTCCTTCAGGAGTGGTATCTTGATTGGCAAACAGATGCTCATACCTAGCAGTTACCAGCCTCTCCTGATCCAATCGAGAGGCACTACGATAACCTGGGCATGGTCATTCTTTTTCAGAACTCCGGCAGGAGAGCTAGGTTCGGGAACACATTCAGAAGATCAGAGTTCCATTCCAGCGGCAATGCTTCTCCTAACAAGTGTTCTTGTGGAAAACTCCAAAGCACACAATTTTCGGCACTGCACATTTAGGTTGTAGATGCCACTTGTTATCTGCCATACGCCTCTCGTTCTATTCATCTGCTCTAGTATTAAGGGACCCGGGCCAAAGGGTTAGGATCAGGGAAATGCCACAGTGTCCTAACCAACTCCAGAGGCACAGAGCCTCAAGGCACCTGAGCCCACTCCGCCTTGGCTTTTGAAATACCATGTGATGGTGGTGTTGTCCATGAGAACCTGCATCGGCCTACTCTTGATAGTAGGAAGGCCGTCTGAGCCAGACAAATGGCCCACAACTCCAACAGTCTGATGTGGAGCCATGCTTTTTTTGGAGACCAAAGTCCTCTGATCATCACATCCCACAGTTAGCCTTGCCAGCCCAGCAGGAAAGCTTGGTCACCTCTAGGGCAGGAAATAATAGGGGTCTGAATTGGGCCAATTTCTTAGAGCAGCTACACTATAGATCATGAGCTATCTCCTCTAAAATCTGGATGACGTCTGGCAGACTTCCATGATACTGGTCCCACTAGAACTTTAGATTCCGTTGCAGAACCTGCAAATCCCACCTGGTGCACTTGACAAGGAGAATGCAGGTCCTAAGAGGACACACAATCTCAGAGTTTCTCTCATCGGGATTCAGGACAGAGGCTGAAACTTCAGGTTTATAGCTCAAATATCCTGGACATGTTGTGGTGGAGGGACAGCCCAGAAATACACTGCACCCAAGACAGATCCAATATAAAGAAGACTCTGCGAAGGAGTCAGGAAAAACTTCGGCTCGATGATAGTGATCCACCATGATTTCAGGAGGGTTGCTATCATCTGGAGGGGTCTACGAATGTGGCAAGCCCGCCTTCAACAGTCACTCATCACGATAGGGGAAGACTAGTAACCCTGACGAACAAGTTACTTACCTTCGGTAACGCTTTTTCTGGTAGATACAATATCTGCCTGTGGATTCCTCACCTTGTGAATATCCCCCTGCGTCAGCAACGTTCGGAAATTTTCTTCGTAGTACGCCGACGTGGACGACGTTATAGGAGCACGGCATCGCGCGCGACTCCGTCTGACGTCACCGACTCCTTATCAGACCCACGCCGGCGTGCTGACGTCAGTTCCACCCTTTTTTCCGTGCCTTCGAGGCACCCGGACGGACCAACGACAGCAAATATGCAAATATACAATGTACACAGTATATACAAATCAAATACGCACACAAAGTGTGCAGTAGAAATAGCACAATAGCAGCAAACATATATACATAAAGACCAGGTATAACAGAGTGGACAACGGGGAGGCGGGTGGGCATGTGAGGAATCCACAGGCAGATATTGTATCTACCAGAAAAAGCGTTACCGAAGGTAAGTAACTTGTTCTTCTGATAGATACATCTGCCGTGTGGATTCCTCACCTTGTGAATAGAGTCCCACAGCAGTCCCCACTCCCGGAGGAGGGTGTCCACTCTGCTATACCAGGAAATCTTGGAGAACAGAACGTGCGAAGTGGCCATCCCTCCTCACCTCGGTATCCAAGCAGTAGTGCTTCGCGAAAGTGTGGAGGGAGGCCCAAGTCGCGGCTCTGCAAATGTCCTTAACAGGTACACCTCTAGACAAAGCAGATGTTGTAGACTTTGCTCTAGTTGAATGTGCTCTAATACCCTCAGGAGGGTCCTTACCCGCCAAGGAGTAGCAAATCTTGATGCACAGGACTATCCACCTGGAAAGTGTGCGCTTGTGCACCGCTCTGCCCCTCTTGCAGCCAGCAAAACCAATAAACAGCTGGTCATCCATCCGGAAGTCTTTAGTTCTGTCCAGATAGAAAGACACCACCCTTTTAGGGTCCAGGCGATGTAGTCTCTCTTCCTCCTTAGAAGGGTGAGGGGGAGGATAGAAGGTAGGAAGGGTAATGGATTGTCCAAGATGGAAGGGAGTTACCACCTTAGGCAGAAAAGCAGCCCTGGTCCTAAGAACCATCCTTTCAGCATGAATGGACAGGAATGGGGGCTTGGAACTAAGAGCCTGAAGCTCACTTACCCTCCTTGCCGAGGTGATTGCAACGAGGAAAACCGTTTTAAAAGAAAGGAGTCTCATGGGACACTTGTGCAAAGGTTCGAAGGGAGAACCCATCAAAAAGGTCAGCACAAGATTCAAATCCCAATGAGGAATCACAAAAGGAGTAGGAGGGAACTTATTAATGAGTCCCTTCAAAAATCTCAAAACCACTGGAGACTTAAAAAGAGAGGGCTGATCCGGCAAACAGAGAAATGCCGATAAGGCTGAAAGATACCCCTTGACTGTGGCAACAGCAAATCCTTGCTGCGCCAGTGAAAGAGCAAACTGCAAAATGTCAGACAAATGAGCCCTCAAAGGGTCAACATCCCTCTCCCTGCACCAAGAGACAAATTTAGACCACCTATACGAATAAATGGACTTAGTGGAGTCACGCCTGGCAGAAAGAATAACATCCACCACATCGTGAGGGAGAGAAAAAGAACTCAAGTTGCCCCGCTCAATCTCCAGGCATGAAGGTGTAATGTCTGGAGGTGGGGGTGTAGAACTTGCCCCTCCATCTGAGAGAGGAGGTCTGCCCTGTGAGGGAGACGGAGCGGCGGGTGAGAGGAGAGGTGGAGAGGGTCTGTGTACCACACCCTTCTTGGCCAATCCGGAGCGATCAATATGACTTGGGCCCGGTCTTGGCGAATCTTCCTCAGAACCCGAGGAATCAAAGTTATGGGAGGAAACGCGTAAAGGAGTTGAATTCCCCAACTCAACTGAAACGCGTCCCCCAAAGCTCCTTGCATCGGATACTGGAGACTGCAGAACGACAGGCAATGAGCGTTCTCGTGAGTGGCGAACAGGTCCACCCGAGGAGTCCCCCACATCTGAAAGATGTCGTGAACAACCTCCGGGTGAAGCCTCCACTCGTGATCGGCAGAGAACTGCCGACTGAGAACGTCTGCACGAACGTTCAGAACCCCGGCCAGATGATTTGCCATCAGACAAATCTGATGGTCCTGAACCCAGGACCAGAGGCGCAGAGCCTCTCTGCAGAGACACTGCGACCCTACTCCTCCCTGTTTGTTGATGTACCACATCGCGGTCGTGTTGTCCGTCAGGACTTGAATTGACTGACCGCGAAGGGAGGAAGGCCTTGAGCGCCAAACGTATCGCCCGTAACTCTAGAAGGTTGATGTGAAGCAACCTTTCTTCTGGAGACCTCCAGATCCCCCAGATGAGCACCCCACCCGAGAGTGGAGGCATCCGTGATCACTGTGGCAACTGATGGAGGCAGTTGAAAAGGTTTTCCTTGAGACAGATTGCCTTCTACGCCCCACCAAGACAAATCCGCTGCAGCTTCTCTGGAGATCCTCACTGACTCCCTGAGATCTCCGTTGTGCTGATACCACTGCCTGCGGAGGCACCACTGGAGTGCCCTCATGTGCCAGCGTGCATGGTTGACCAACAGAATGCAAGAAGCCATCAGACCGAGCAGATGAAGGACCTTTAGGACTGGCACAACCGCTCCATTGAAAAAAAAAAAAGGAATCATTTCCTGTATGTCGTGAATCCTTTGAGGTGGAGGGAATGCACGACACACAGTAGTGTCCAGTACCGCACCTATGAACAGGTTGCGCTGGGAGGGCACCAGGTGAGACTTGGGCACATTTATTGAAAAACCCAACTGTGTAACAACTGAGTTGTCTCTTGCAGATGATGGAGCACCTTCTCCGGCGACTCTGCCTTGATCAGCCAGTCGTCCAGATAGGGGAAAACAGGAATCCCCGACCTTCTGAGATGTGCAGCCACCACCGCCATCACCTTGGTGAAAACTCGAGGCGCAGTAGTAAGTCCAAAAGGAAGGACCGCAAACTGGTAATGCTGCCATCCCACCGTAAAACGGAGATACTTCCTGTGCGACTTCAGGATTGGGATGTGAAAGTACGCATCCTGCAAGTCGATCGACACCATCCAGTCTTCTTCCACCAGCGCTTGAAGAACCTGAGCAAGGGTGAGCATTTTGAACTTCTCCTGTTTGAGATAGAGGTTCAAAATCCTGAGATCCAGGATTGGTCGAAGCCTGCCATCCTTCTTGGGTATCAGGAAATACCGGGAGTAGCACCCCTGACCCCTCTCCTGCTCTGGAACCACCTCTATGGCACCCTTTCGGAACAGAGCCAGGACTTCCTCCTGCAGGAGAAGCAGGTGGTCCTCCGAACAATAACCTTGGCAAGGAGGGTAATTGGGAGGGAACTCCTGAAAAGGAAGTGCATACCCATTCTCTACGAGATTGAGAACCCAAAGATCTGATGTAACCGATTCCCAATCTCGTAGAAAATGAGTAAGCCGACCCCCTACCGGACCCACATGATCCAGAATGGCGGATCTAGGGCTGCTTTGCTGATGCTGGTGGGGGTTGGGCATTATTGGAGGAAGTGGAGGAGGAAGAGACTTGACGCCCACGTCCACGACCCTTCTGTCTACCTCTATAGGACTTGTACAGAGGGTTCTGCTGTTGCTGTTGTTGCTGTTGGCTCTGCCTGAAGGGACGAAAAGAAGATCTACCAAAGCCTCTAAACTTCCTAGTTGTCGATCCTCTCATCTGGAGACCCAAAGATCTTGCAGTAGCCCGGCTATCTTTAAATCTTTCCAGTGCGACATCCGCCTTTTTTCCAAAAAGACCAGTCCCATCAAAAGGTAGATCCAGCAACATGGATTGCACATCTGCAGAAAAATCAGAGGACTTTAGCCATGCGGCTCTCCTGGTGGCAACAGTAGAGCCCATAATCCTGGCAACAGAATCAACTGTGTCCATGCCACTCTGAATAACCATGCGTGCCGCAGCCTGAGTATCAGAGACCACTTCATTAAAGTTCTTTCTATCCTCCTCTGGAAGCTTAGATGATAATTGCTTCACAGAATCCATCAACGCATGGACATATCTACCCAAAAGACAAGTAGCATTAGTGGATTTTAGGGCCATGCTGCCTGAAGAGAAAATCTTCTTTGCAGATTGATCCAATTTTTTTGAGTCTTTGTCTGCTGGTACCGGAGGAAACGAACCTGCAGATCTGTTAGAAGTCAAAGTCAAGTCAAATTTTTTTTATTGATTTGGTACTCAACTGAGGACCACAATTATATAACGACAATTTTCTGTACATGTGCATGTTCTGTTAGAACATGCAGCCTGCACCACTAGACTCTCCGGAGAAGGATGAGAAGAGAGAAATTCAGGGTCACAAGGATCCACTCTGTAGCGTCTTGCAACAGACCTAGAAACAGCAGGAGCAGTCAATGGCCTCTTCCAGACCTCCTTTATCGGATCAGTTAAGGCATCCGTGAATGGCAGTGTAGGTTCAATAATAGAAGAAGGAGAGTGCAAGACCTCTGTAAAGATGTTGGGCTTGTACTCAATAGTAGGCAAGGTTAAGTTGAGAAGATCTGCAGCCTTCCTAATAACGACATGGTAGGGTGCCACTTCCTTGGATGGTGCATCAGAAACTGAAGGCAAACCCCACTCAGGAGAGAGCTCCAGACCACTAGCATTCTGTAGGTCTTCAAAATAATCGTCATGATCAAGAAGCTCACCCTCTTCCATATCAGAATCTTCACCCCTTTTATCTTCCAAGAGACGCTGAGCCCTGCGTCTCGACCACTCCACACGAACCGAAGTCAACGGATCCGGTAACGACTCCGACGGAGCCGGTTCCGACGTCGAGCGAGGAGCTGGGGTAACTGGAAGATGAGACTCACGGACTGACGTGGTACCTCGATCCAAACTACGAGGTCGATCCGGAGTCGGCGAAGCCGCATGCGGAGTCGAAGACCTCGGCGGAGCCGTACCGAGCCAAGGTGTAAGAGGCGCCCGCATAAATGGCACAAATGGAGCTGGGGCGTAAGACTGAGGAATGCCCAAGTTGTAAGCCAATGGACCCATGGGACCAACAGGTGCTCCAGCGGGGTACATTGCTCTGGAATAAACTCCAAACATCGCATTAAGGAAATGCGAGGGGTCCTGTCCAGGACCAGGAAAAGGAGGGTACGAACCTACCGGATGTTCTGAAGGAGGACGATCTGACATAGGCTCATTCTGACCTCCCTGATCCACAGGAGTTTCCATCGGAGTTGGAGTTTGAGGAACTACCTCCTCCTCTTCCTCATGCTCCGAAGAATGTTGAGACATCGGATCCGGTTCTTGTTCCGGAGCCGGAGAACATCCGAGAGACTGAGCAGGAGAAGGAGAAACGAAGTCCTTATGATGCTTACGAGACTTCTTCTTCGAATCCGAAGACTCCTTTCCTGAATGATGTCTAGAGCTGTGCTTCCTCCTCTTGTGCTTCCTCATCGAGGAGCTCGAAGCGTGACCCGAAGCCGATTTGGATCCAGATCTCGATCTCTCCCTGGACCTCTACTTCGCTCCGGACCTCGACCTCGCTCTGGATCTCGACCTCGACGCCGACCTCGACTTCAAACGAGATTTTTGCCTCGACTTCGAGCGTCTCGACGTCGACCTCGAAGATCTCCCAGTCTCTCTTCCTTTTATTTTCGCAAGAAGAAGTTTTGCCTCGCGCTCTCTTAGTGCCTTAGGGTTCAACTTGAAGCAAGACCGACAGTGCTTAACGTCGTGGTCTGATCCAAGACACCACAAGCAATCGCCATGCGGATCGGTGATCGACATCATTCGAGTGCAGGACCCACATTGCTTGAAGCCTGTCTTCCTCGACGACATCCTCGATAAAAGAAGAAGAATCAAAGGAAAAACAGTAACACTGTAATAGTAGAAGATACAAAGTATCGCAGAAGATCTCAAAAACCGTTAGCGTCGAAGACGCGGAAAAAGGGAACCGACGTCATCACGCCGGCGTGGGTCTGATAAGGAGTCGGTGACGTCAGACGGAGTCGCGCGCGATGCCGTGCTCCTATGACGTCGTCCACGTCGGCGTACTACGAAGAACATTTCCGAACGTTGCTGATGCAGGGGGATATTCACAAGGTGAGGAATCCACACTGCAGATGTATCTATCAGAAATCTGAAGACAGGCCGAATCCACTTTTGTGAACACCTAAGGGGCGCTAATGATGCCGAAAGGGAGCACCGAAAACTGAAAATGCTTGTTGCGTAACTTAAACCCCAGGGAATGTCTGTGAGGCTATCGGATGGGTATATGAAAACATGAGTTCTTCAGGTCCAAGGGCACCATCTAGTCACTGGGATTGTTTTGGTGGCCAAAATCGGAATCAGCACTGTAATCTCTTTCAGGGCAGATTGGGTCTTGGAGTTGGAGTGGCAGCTTGTATGAGATTAGTCATTAAGAGTCATATGGTGTAAAGGAAAGATGAACTAGTGGCAACCCGACTAGGGACCCTTTTGATTAATTCAGGCCAGGAAACATGCCAGAGGAAAGGTGGAGCACACCAAAATCCTGCATCATTGCCTTCTTAAAGGCTTCAATCTGCTGTGGTGTTGCGGATGGCCCAAGAAAATCAGTGCACACTGGAATAAGCTAAGGAATCGGCTGCACAATCAGACCTTAATGGTGCATAACTCACTAGTGCCTTCTCTTTTGATTCAGTGTGGGGACAAGGGATTGAACTCCTCTTTGATTGGACTTACTGGAAGACTTTGAGCACGAAGTTGACTCCTGCTGAAATGAATCCACGACTAAGATTCGAAGCTGTACAAAGGTTGTGAACTCTTGTGTTTGGCGACATACAGCTTTGCCTTTGGGTTCATGAGTTCTCAATTATCTCACAACTTTGAATAGTGGCCCTATAGATGCACCTTGTGCAGGCCCGCTATTAACATTTCTTTTCTGAACTCATGGCATGGTTTGAAATCTGCAGTTTTAGGAGGGGAAATTGTTGTCTAGCACACTGGACTTTGATTTAGAGGTTTAGGAGTTGTTGTAAGACCGACATAATTGGGAGTGGAGATCCAGATCTACATCGTAAGGATGAGAAAGTAAGGAAAGGACGTCAGCGCGCAGGTGTGGCGTATGTATGTTGCTCTGCTCTATCACTTCTGGGGCAGTGTGCGGTCAATGCACAGTTGCAAGGCACCTAGTGGTGCACAGCAGCAAAGCCGAAGAAATGTTTCCAGATCCAGTCTGGGAGTATTTTAAGGTGAGGAATCTGCAGTTAGACACATCCATTTCAAATAAAAAGATGATGAATATGGAAATAACAGCCTATCTATGTTTAGAAGTATTCTGGGTTAGCCTTCTTCATTTTTGGGTGTAGGATGTAAACACTGATATTTTCGTGTGCTACACATTCTCTGATGGACATAACACTGGGTGAAATGCACAAGTATTAAACATACATTAATTTATCTTATATCTGATTGTATCCCTGAAGATGGGATCACTCCATAATGTCGCCTAAATTACATTTAACCAAAAATGCAATTTTTACAGAAGTGAGACTGATGAGAGATTTGAGATACCTGCTTCACCACGCAGGGCCTTCTCAACAGCAACTCCTCGCTCCTCTAGCTGCCTCTGCTTCTCCTCCACTTGCTCCAGCTGACGTTGGATAATCTATCAATGAAGAAAGGAAAATGAATCGTGAGAAAACCTGAACTCAGTTGGATTCAGAGATGCAATAAGAAAAGGTCAGATCTTATGGTGAAATATGGAAAATATTAATTAAACAACCATTTACATACCCTTTTCGCTACAGTTATGACACAAAGGTTTACAATAAGGATCCAGTACTAAAGACAGGTATGAATGGATGACGTGTTCTGTGAATTGGACTGAGGTTTTCGTATGAGGATTATCCACATTAAAACAGGACATTATAAACCCATTCCTTTGCATCTGGTACCAATATAACTTGAGAATTAGTTCTTACTGGATAGTGGATGTGGCTATGGCTAGAACTAAGCTAAATATTAAAACCATTGATTATCACGGCTTGTTGCAACTCCTATACAGAAATTGTCTATACAAGGAATGAGGAGAGGCCGTCTTGACATGATGACTATCTATGGCGTCAATGGTATCTTCAGTTATCAGCCAAAGGAGGATTCGACTAGCATAAGGAGAAATAGGCACATGATCACTAATCTGCAAGAGGTACATAGTGAAACGTCGCCAAAGGTATAGAAATGTTCTACTTATGGACACTAGTACCTCTGCAGAGTTGCACAGCAAAATCCCACAACTTGGAAGTTTGATAATACAAGAGAAAAACTACCCGAAATATATTGTACCATAGATCTTTAACATAAGGGACTGCTCGAGCAGCCGATTCTGGGCGATAATTCCTAGCAAATGTATGCAAAGCCCAAAAAGGTCCTACATGTTTTCTGCAAAGGCGGCACGCCACCCAAAAAAGCAGCAGTCATCACTACGCCTTTTGTGTGTGTAATTAAAACCTTAATTTATTTATCGCTCCCTTCAGAGTGCTCCTTTTTCATTTCAACATTTTTCTCTAACTATTTAGGGAAAGATATATAATAAAAAAGGAACAGCATTGAAAAAGCCCAAATATACATAATTATGTAATAATTGTTATACAGTATTGGACTGAACAGAATTGAAAATGAGAAAAATACATACAGTGGTGCACCAACAGTAAATAATAATGTGAAAGAGTACAAATCAAAATGTAGAATGTTCCACATCTTCATTATTGTGCTTGTACAGTAGACATATAGATCCAAGTGTTGAACAAGTTACTTACCTTTGGTAACGATATACAAGCAAAAAGGAGGGTCAGAGCATGAAGATACAGCACTAAACGTTGATACGTGTAATGGCCTCTAAATCCTTACAAAGACTTGGTGCATCGGGTCTGGGATGTGACCCACATACATCCCAAAGAGGTAGTTAACAAACCACCACTAACTAAGGCACACAATTAACCCTGCACACGAGAAGCACAAAAAATCTATTTCAAAAGTCAATAGTGCATCATATTTCAAAACAGAACAGAATATAAGTAAATAGTTTCTCAAATGAAAAGACCAGACGATCCTATTTTTTGATTGTAGAAAATGTTGTCCTTTTTATTCCCAAAAATTAATTCTTTAAAATACAAGCCAGCATTGCTTGCCATTGCGTTTCATCCCTCATGGGACTTCTTCAGGGCTTAAAAGATTCTGTGTCTGCTGACGTTTTTTAGAAGTTCAAGTATGATCTTTAGATCAGCAAAAGGAATATGATATATGGTTAATCATATTACTGATGTCAATGTTGCATCTGCGTGAGCGAGAGGCATCAACAAGGTGCCATGTGGTCAATCATATCAATGTTATGATTTGGGAATATATGTGTCCCTCCGCATGTGTGCAGGCGTCCGGTTCCATAAAATGTTTGTAACGATGCATCTGTAAGAGACATATGTAAGTTATAGATTCCTTACCTTACAATTACCCCCAGGCCTCAGACTGGATCCAAAGAATTTTTTCTCAGCAGTACCCCTGCGCATCGGTAGGTGGCGTCGGTAAACTCCGCGTCCGTCGTTGGCATTGTGGTTGCCGCAAAGAAATTGCGGTATCTACTTTGACGCCGCCCCTGCGCTCCGACATCAGTTCTGACACGACTTTCCACCCCAGAAGCGCAGAGCAATGCAAGACACTGACCATTAGTGCACATAACTAGGGCCCTGGAAGGGAGTTCCTATCCCTAGAAGTCAGTTCGCAGAATGGGAGGATGGGTGGGGGAGTAAGGAATCTATAACTAACATATGTTTCTTACAAATACATCGTTAATGAAGGTAAGTGACTTGTTCATCTGAAAGAGACTGTTAGTTATAGATTCCTTACCTTAGAATAGATACCCCAGCAATGCCAACCCCGGAGGTGGGTCTTCACACCAGAAAATCCTGGAGAACAGAAGGGCCAAAATAGCCGTCTCTCTGGACTTGGCTATCTAGGCAATAATGTTTGGAGAATGTGTGCACTCATGCCCAAGTGGCTGCCTGACACATGTCAATGAGTGGGACTCCAAATCCAAGGGCTGTAGTAGCTACCATAGCCCTTGAAGAGTGGGCACACAGTCCCACTGGAACTTCCCTTATTGCTAGTGTATAAGAGATTTTAAAGCATAGGACAACCCACCGAGAGATGGTGCGATTTTGCACAGCCCGACCTTTCTTGGCACCCAAATAGCCTGCAAAGAGTTGATCGTCCACCTGGAAATCTTTGTGGGGTCTAGATCGCAAGACAGCGCACATTTTGGTCTCCCTCCCCACTGACTAGGACACCCTTACTAACAATCGGCAGGGGAGCAGAAGGTGGGGTGGGGTTGCAGTGGTTTACCACAGGATCATGATTGCCGAGAAGAAAATCGAGGAAAGTCTTGATGGGGCTGAAGTTCAAGGGATTAAACTGGGGCTTAATTCATCCTGCTTAATAGTGGTGGTTGTATACAGCCCACCGCAGTCAACCCCACTGGTTTAATGGTCTGTTTCATGAAGTGATGAGCGACCTCGGCTCAAGGTATCAACATATCCTTGTGGTAGGGGATTTTAACTACCACTGGGATCTGACGCCTAGAGATTATGTGGCCAGGGGTTTTGAAGAGGCCATGACCATGTTGGGGGATTAATAAAATTATGGAGATCCCTACCCATGAGTAGGGCCATACTTTAGACCTCATCTGGACTACGTCCTCAGCTGCGTCACTGACCGAGTGTAGACCGTGTAGCTGGTCAGACCATTATCAGATTAATTTTGAAATCTTGGTACATAGAAAACCAGCATACCTACCCCCGGTGTGGAGAACAGTGCGAAACTGGCGTAAGACAGAGGATGCCAGCCTAAGGGCCGCACTGTGTGAGACAGCCCACTCAGACTCAGGTCAGTGACCCAGATCAGGAGTACGAGAAACTCACTCAATGGCAGAGGACTGCTATTGATTTTGTGGCCCCTGTTCGGAGGGAAAGACAAATGAATAGAACTAAGGGCGCCCCATGGTACTCAGAAGAATTAAGACAGGAAAAACAGGCCCTTCGCTAATGTGAAAGGCAGTGGAGGAAGCGATACAATGCAGAAACGTATGTGAAATATAAAATAAAATTAGCCTCCTATAAAGACCTAATCACTACAACTAAATCTGTATACTATGAATTAAAAATCAAAGAGGCTATAAATAATCAACAAGAGACTTTCAGAGTACTGAAAGAGCTGAGCCATAAGAAAGAACATAGGGCGGTCACCAGTCAGGATGACTGTGAGAAAATTCAAGATTTCTTCCCAGTTAAAATCCAAGACATCATTAGGGAAATAGGTAGTACCCGCCTAAGCCCTTGCCCCTTTCCACTTTTAGATCTACCAGACTTTCAGGGTAGCACACTCTCAGTCTTCCCTGCCCTTGATCACAACGACTTAGCCTACATAACAGCTAAAGTTAAATCGGGGTCTCCAGAGGATCCCTGTCCAGGAGCCTTCCAGTAACTGGGCCTGAGGTACTGTCCCTATTAAACGTGTCCTTGACTACAGGGAAAGTCCCACACAAGTTCAAAGAAGCAATGGTGGTCTCTTTATTAAAGAAACCAGGGGCAGACACTAAGAATTTAAAAAACTTTAGATCTATTTCGAGACTTCCTTTTATGGCTAAGTTTCTCGAACAACACGTGTTTCGAGTGCTTTCGTCCTTTTTGTAAGATTACCAGCTGCTACATGCCCAGCAAGCCGGGTTTAGGGCTCATAATAGCACTGAGTTGGTGATGCTTTCGGTGTTAGATGAGCTAAGGCTCACAACGGAAAAGAAAAGTCCAGCTGCATTGATCCTATTGGACCTCTCAGCCGCATTCAACACGGTGAACCATGCATTACTGGTAAACCGTGTTCTACTGCAGGGAGTGAACGGGACAGTCCTCAAGTGGATTTTCTGCTTCCTGGAGGATCGGTCCAAAAAAGTCCAATTGGGTGATTGTACATCCAGGTATGGAGCTCTGCCTTGTGGGCTGCCGCAAGGTTCGGCATTGTCACAGCCGCTTTTCAACATCTACCTTCAGCCATTGGTAGAAGCGCTGGCAAAACTGGACTGTCAGGTGTTTAACTACGCTGATGCCACCCAGCTAATTGTGTGCATCGATGACTCTACCCAGGCGCAGTTAAATGTACAGAATATCCTCCGGTTCACTCCGGTTCCGGATGACCCACAACTTGCTTAGGGTAAATCCAGATAAGACTAAGGTGTTGGCACTTGGTACAAGGGCTAACCCATGGTTCAGTCTTTTCTGGCCACAAGAGCTCGGCACCACTCCGATACCAGTGCCGGTTGTGATGAGCCTGGGCATCAGGTTAGACACCAAGTTGACAATGAACATTGACAATGAACAATCAGGTAGCGGCGGTTGTGAGGAGCTGCGTGAATCTGATAAGACAACTTAGGAAATTAGTTGCTCTGCTGTCATTTTCCACCATGCGTACCATTGTGTCCGCACTAATCTTATCCTGTTTGGATTATGGCAACGCAGTTTACATTGGGCTTCCCGAGAAAACTCCTGGGGAAACTTCAGGTGACACTAAATGATGTGGCAAGACTGATCTTCAAGATGCCAGGAAGATCTAGTGCCACACCCCTTCTACAACAATTACATTGGCTCTTGATTAAGCAGAGGGTCAGGTTTAAGGGACTGTGTATTGCACACAATTCTTTAGGTTTGCTAGGGATTCTGGGTAACAGAACCTGGTGAGAGGCAGTCAAGTCCATCCTGGATTTCCCAATGTATAGGTTTGCTAGGTTTCCTTTGGTGCCGGCAGAGCTAGGGTTCAAGAACTACAGCTAGGTACTTTGCCAAAAAAGGATAATTTTTCACTGTGAAATTGTGGTGTGTCCACGTTGCGTTTTGTGCCGTTTACTGTCGTGGCCACTAGGCCTACCCTCACAAGTAAGGTACCATTTTTCTCAGAAGACTTTGGGCAACGCGGGGTAGGTAGAAATTTGTGGATCCATACAGATTCCAGAACTTTCCACCACAGAAATGTGAGGAAAGTGTGTTTTTTTTTACAATTTTTTAGGTTTGCAAGGGATGCTGGATAACAGAACCTGGTTTGAGCCAGTCAAGTCACCCCATCCTGGATTCCCCTGGGTGTCTAGTTTAAGAAAATGTATAGGTGTGCTAGGTTTCCCTAAGTGCTGGCACAGCTAGTTTTCAAAAACTACAGCTAGCTACTTTGCCAAAAAAGGGTAATTTTTCGCTGCAAAATTGTGGTGTGTCCATGTTGCATTTTGCACCGTTACCTGTCGCGGGCACTAGGCCTACCCATGCAAGTGAGGTACCATTTTTCTCTGAAGACTTTGGGAAACGCGGGGTGGGTGGAAATTTGTGGATCCACGCAGATTCCAGAACTTTCCACCACAGAAATGTGAGGAAAATGTGTCTTTTTTTTTACAAAGTTTGAGGTTTGCAAGGGATTTTAGGTAACAGAACCTGGTGAGCGCCCGACAAGTCACACCATCCTGGATTCCCCTTGGTGTCTAGTTTTCAAAAATGTACTGGTTTGCTAGGTTTCCCTATGTGCCAGCTGAGCTAGGGCCCAAAATCCACAGGTAAGCACATTGCTTTCTGCCGCCCTGGGGGGGGGGTGTTTGCCCGATATGCCCCCAAGGGGGCAGAAAGACTGGATATTTTTTGTGGGGGTAGGAGGCATTAGTGTGACCATTTTGGGCAGCCTCCACCCCCATGCATAAATAAAGCCTGCTTAATCTCTGGCACCTTGTGGGCTTTCTGCCCGCCCTGGGGGCAGATAAGGGGCCTGCGCCCCCATCTGCCCTCCCGGGGGGCAGATGGGGGCGCGGCCCCTCTCTGGGGGTGGGGTGGGGGTATTTTCATGCCCATTTTGGGCAGCCCTGACCCCTACACGAATAAAACAAAAAAATCCCTGGTTTCTAGTGGGGTTTCCCAAGGGGGGCCAGATTGGGGGCTACAGCTCCCATCTGCCTCCCGGCGACGTGCGCGCTGATCGTCAATTCACAGAAACTGCAAGGGGAGCCTCAGGAGCAGAGGAAGCTCTTCCTCAGCTCCCGAGGTCACTGGGGAGAAATAGAAATCCCTCTGCTCTCTGCAGCACAGGGATTTCGTGCCCCTGTCCTCATGACTGAATGGTTCCGTCATGAGCACAGGGGCACCGATGCTCATGACGGAACCATTCCATCATGAGCATCGAAGGGGTTAAAGATGTCAGCTAGGGGAATATGCCGTAAGAAGGCCATAGAAGTCCCTATTTTGCTGGTGGAATGTGCTCCGGAGGTATTTTCAAAGTTCTTTGGCTTTCACATAACATATTTGGATACATTTCACACTCCATCTTGCGATGCATGATTCAGATAAAGGATTGACTTTGTGTGGTGGCGAAAAAGCAACAAAGAGCTGTTTTCTCTTATAAATTCTTTTTATTCTTTCTTCATAATGTAGTAGAGCTCTTCTAACATCTAGTGTGTGTAGAGCCCGTTCTGTAACTGAATCTGGTGCAAAGAATACGGGGTAACAACTGATTGATGTGAAACGCAGAAACCACTTTAGGAAGAAATTTGGGATTGGTTCGAAGAACCAATTTGTTTCTGTGAAGTTAAAAGAAAGGTTCTTGTATAGTTAGTGCCTGGAGTTCACCAACTTTCCTTAAGGAAGCGACTGCAATATGAAAAGCAACCTTTCATGAAAGAAATTGCAGTTGACACTTGTGCATGGTTCAAAGGGTGGACCCATTAGCCTTGTAAGGACTATGTTTAAGTTCTAAACTGGGACAGGTGGAGCTCTTGGTGGTATTACTCCCGTTAGTCCTTCCATAATGGCCATTATTACTGGTACTCTGAATAGAGTTAAATGTTGCCTGTTTTGTAAGTACACACCTACTGCTGCTAAATGCAATCGAAAGGATGTGTTGGCTAATCCAGATTGCTGTAAGCGTAAGAGATAACAGAGGATGTTTTGCACTGAAGCAACAAGGGAATTGATATTGTTACAGTATATAACCAATTGTTTCCACTACGCTGCATAACACACCATAGTAGTAGGTTTCCTAGCCTCCTTTAAGATATTCATACAGTCTGTTGGTAACTGTAAATAACCAAACTCTATGACTTCAGGAGACAAATAGCTAGGTTGAGTTCCTTGGTATTTGGATGCCTGACTTCTCCAGGGCTCTGAGTGAGGAGTCTGGAGTTGAGATGCAGCTTTTGGTGTGGAACTACTGAGAGCTCTATCAGGGTGGTGAACAAAGGTTGGCGTGCCCATGTGGGAGCTATGAAAATGAGTTTGAGGGATGATTACCTGAGCCTCTGAACTACTAGCGGGAGAGGCGGAAAAGCATAGGCAAATATCCTTGACCAGTTAATTCATAGGGAATTGCCTTTGGAGAGCGGGTGTGGGAACCTGGTGGCAAAGATTTGGCATTTTGAGCTGTGGCGAACAGGTCTATGTGAAGAAACCCCCATTCCTGAAAGTAGGGAAGAAAATTTGGGGATGGAGTTCCCACTCTGGGATTTGCTTTCTCTATCTGCTAAGAAGGTCTGCAATCGGATTATTTACTCCTGGAAGATGTTCTGCTAGGAGATACATTTTGTGATGTATGTCCCATTTCCAAATGACTTGTGCTAGGCGTGAGAGTTGGAGAGAAAGTGCCCCCCCTGTTTTTGTATATAATACATAGCTGTCATGTTGTGTGTGCGGACCAGGACAGTTTTGCCTATTTGGTGAGTTTGAAAGGCTTTGAGAGCTAGAAACACTGCTAGTAGCTCTAGTTGATTTATATGGAGGGCTTTGTACTTTATAGACTCCACAATCCTTGTATTGTGTGAGTCTGTAGGTGAGAACCCCAACCAGTAAGCGATGCATCTGGTGTTTGCACGGTCTTTGGAACAGGGTTGGTAAAGGGCCACCCATTGGATACATTTTGTGGGTTCCACCACTCCAGAGAGCGATATGTGAGGCCATAGACCACCACTAGATCAGTCAACTGACCCTGTGACTGGTTCCACTGACTTGCTAAGCATTCTTAAAGGGGACACTGGAAAGTCTTGCAAAGGGGAACAATTATAATGCAAGACGCCATCATCCCTAGCAGTTGCAAGGATACTTTTGCTGGTAATGATTGGTTGAGCTGAAATTGAGTGAGAAGGGACTGAATATTGTGGTTTCTGGCGTTAATGGGAGAGGCTAGAGCTTTCTGAACGTCTGTCGTGGGTCCCAGGTAAATTTGTGTTTTGGAAGGCTGTAGATGAGACTTGATCGCATTTACGGTAAACCCTAGTTGGTGAAGTAATTGAAAATTGATTTGAGTGTGTAGGAGATATATTTGATAAGTGCTGACTTTGATGAGCCAGTCGTACAGGTATGGGAAGACATGGATGTGTTGTCTTCTGAGATGGGCTGTGACTACTGCCAGACATTTAGCAGTTGGAACCGTGCGGATCTGCACTCTCTCTCTCTTTCCCTTGCATCTTCTCCCCCGACCTCATTGGTCTCCCTCTTGATATCCAGGCCGCTGCAGTCAGCAACTGGCTATCTTCTTTCTGTGACCAAGTTGCCCCTCTCAAGATAGTCAAGGCTATTCGTCCACATGAGGCCCATAGATGGTTTAATTCTGAACTTAAGGTTCTTAAACTGGAACTCAGACGCTCTGAGCGTCTTTGGCGCCGTAATTACTGCCCCGACCTCAGGGCTAAATACAAACGTCTGCTGAATGACTATAAGAAAGCCATCCTTGCGTCTAAGACCAAGTACTTCTCTGAGCAGGTCGCACTGTCCGCAAATAAATCCAAAGAGATTTTTTCTCTGGTCAACAACTTGGCCACCTCTGATCGTGTATGCCCCAAGCTCATTCCTTCCCAGGCCCTCTGCTCCTCCTTAAACGACTTCTTTATCGAGAAGATCGTTAAAATAAAATCTAACATTCCCACCACACCTTTTCCCTCCCCTCATCCTGCCCCTTCTGTGTCTAACTCCTCTTTCGATTCCTTCCCACCTATTTCCTTGGACTCCTTTCTTGCCCTGCTCACTAAAGCCAAGTCCAGCTCTCCAGCCGATTGTGCTCCTGCTCGCCTGCGGAGAACTCTCTTTACCTCTTGCCCTACCACTCCCCTTTCTCTTCTTAATGCTTCCCTCTTTTCTGGTTTGGTTCCTTCTTCATTTAAATCTGCGATTGTCTTTCCTATTCTTAAAAAACTTGGCTTAGATTCTTCTCTTCTTTCTAATTTCAGACCCATTTCTCTCTTACCCTATCTTGCTAAAATTCTTGAAAGCCATGTCACTTCTTGTCTTTCTTCCTACATTGAGCAGAACCATCTCCTTGCTTCCCATCAAGCGGGCTTCCGCTCGGGCCACTCTACGGAGTCAGTGGTGCTTGCGGTTCTTGATGAGCTGAAAGCTAAGGCCGATACCAACTCCCCTCAAGCTCTGGTTCTCCTCGATTTGTCCGCTGCATTCGACACGGTTGATCATACCATCTTACTTGACCGTGTCGGCGCAGCGGGCATTTGGGGCTCTGCTCTCTCCTGGATCACGTCCTTTCTAACAGGACGCTCACAAGCCGTTCACCTCTCTGGTTTCTCCGCTTCCCCCCTCCCGGTGTCCTGTGGGGTTCCTCAAGGCTCCTCTCTCTCCCCTCTTCTTTTAAATCTCTATATTCGTCCCCTCATTGTTTCTCTTCTTGATCTGGGGGTCTCTGTGTATAATTACGCAGATGACCTCCAGCTCGTCTTCGACCTCTCCTCCTCTACTCACTCCCTTTCATTTTTTCGTTCCACTCTGGTTTTTATTTCTGGTTGGATGAGCGCCAATCATCTCAAGCTCAATCCGGACAAGACTGAGCTTGTCTTGACTGGTGGCTCATCCAGTCCATGGTCTTCTGCTTTCTGGCCCCCCATCCTTGGCCCCCCTCCTACCCTGGTTTCCTCTGTTAAAACGCTGGGCATCAAGGTCAGCCAGGACCTGTCCATGCATGCACAGGTTAGCTCTGTAGTGTCCTCCTGCTTCCTCTCCCTCCGCTTGATCCAAAAAATCTCCCGTTTTTTTTTCTGGATTCCCTTAAAATTATCATTTCGGCCCTCATCACCTCCCGCCTTGATTATGGAAATAGCTTGTTCGTGGGCATCCCCGCCTACGAAACTCGCCGTCTTCAAGCAATCCAGAATCAGGCTGCCCGTCTTATTTTTCATTTTTCCAAAACCCACCATATCACTCCTGTCCTTAAATCACTTCATTGGTTACCTGTTTTGCAGAGATCCCTATTTAAACTAGGGTGCCTAGTTTTCCGGGCTGTTGATCGCTCCGCTCCGGCATTCATCAATACCTTGATCTCCACTCATACCCCTGCCCGTACACTCCGCTCATCTACTTCCGCCCTCCTCACTGTTCCTCGCTTTCGCAAATCCCGCACTGGTGGTACAAGATTTTCTGTGATGGCCCCCGGTTCTGGAACTCCCTCCCTCTATCTATGCGCTCAATTCCCATCTTTTCACACTTCCGCAAAGCGCTCAAAACCTTTTGGTTTGCCCAGGCCTACACCTGTTAACTCCCTCGGCCCTGTCAGTATCTGTTGTTTAGAGCTATCAGCGCCAGGAAGCCGCTTGGCCACAGTGCGCTCAATAAATATCTCATTCATTCATTCATTCATTCATTCAAATACCATGGGAGCAGCGGTGATCCCAAACAGTAGTACTTTGAATTGGTACTGATGACCCGCTATCATGAATCGGAGGTATTTGCGATGAGCAGGGTGAATTGGAATCTTGAAGTATGTGTCTTTTAAGTCTAGAGTAGACATAAAATCGCCCTATTGTAGAAGTGGGAGCAGTTGCTGAAGTGTCACCATGTAGAAATGCTCTGAAAGTATGTAGAGGTTTAGTTCTCCAAGGTCTGGTTTAGGTCTCAAGGGGAGCCGTCCTTTTTGGGGATAAGAAAGTTCAGGGAGTACACGCCTGTCACTTGATGTTGTAACAGCACAGATTCTATGGCTCCTTTGGACAGGAGCAATTGGACCTCTTGCTGAAGTATATGGAAATATTCTGGTGACCTTTTGTGAGAACGTGATGGGATGTTTGGAGGATTGTTGGTAAACTCCAGGCAATAACCATGTTGGAAACTTCCTAACACACATTTCTCTGTGGTGATAGATTGTCAAATGGGGAGGAATTGTAGAAGACATCCCCTGACAGGTGTTAAATGATTGGGGGGGGAAGGGTAGACAAGTCACTGTTTTTTGGGGGAGGGGGAATTACGGGGTGTGGAACCCCTACCTTTCCTGTTGTTGCCTCTGTATCCTCCTCTAAAGAATCCCCGGGGTGTGGAACCTCTGGCTCTACCTTTGCGGTTGTTGGCTCTGTATCCTCCTCTAAAGGATCCCCTTGTAGAGGAGGATTGATTGTTTCCTTTGTAGGAGTGGTTTTTGACCCTCCACGGTAGAAGGAGTGACAAAAGGAGCCCAGATTAGAGGGAGACTACAGAGCTCTCATAGACTTGGCTACTTCTGTGTCTTTTTTTCATTTTTGACTTTTTAGTAATTCTAAATAGCCTACATTGTTGTCAGGAGCAAAAGGCTTTGCAGTGTAAAGATCTGGGTCGTTATCTGTAGGTGAATCTATGTTATAATCTTTCCTGGGGTATATTGGTCAAATATGGTCTCTGCCCCCCCCCCCCATCTCCATCATCATCAGGAGGTGGTGGTGGAGAGTTAGTTGGTCTAATCAGCAAATGCTGCAAGGGTGGAGAAGTTGGTGTAGGGTAACGTGGTGGAGGAGGAGGAGGAGGGGAGGGGAGGGGTTAGTACCTAGATTCTTTCTCTTCAAAGGAATTTGGTAAAGAGTGTCCTCTGTCTCATCTTTGCGTTTGGCGGTGGCTTAGTAAGAACACGTCCAGTATCTGGGTTTATATAAAGTTCCTTCTGTTTTGGGTCCAATTTGGGTGTTGGGGCGTCGAAAATCGGGTCCTGTAGGTTGGAAGGACCAGTTTTCGGTTTTGGCACCAGGGATTTTGGTGCCAAGGTGGAATCAGTTTTCGGAGCGGAAGGGTTAGTGCCTGAAACGTCTTCTCGGTGCAGAGCGTGGCTCGAAGGCGGGGTTGGGACTTGAGCCTTTTGTTTCGGCTCAATTGGAGTTTGGGTGAAGGGGCATTCGGTACTCACAGGACGTTGACCTTGTGACAAGTGTTCTTCCATCTCAGAGTCTGATTCCGGAATGGAGACATGTTCCTCTTGTTCTTCCTCGGCCCCCTGAGAGTCTAATTCGTGCTCGGATCTTTTGGCAAAGATTTCCGGCATGTATTCAACGTTTTGACTCTGCATCTCGCAATGTCAAGTCCAACGATCACGGAGCAGTTTCTTCGATCTGCACACGTCACAGTCCCTTTCATTGTGCTCCGGAGACAAGCTCAAGTTGCACACTTTGTGCGAGTCGGTGCGCGGATATTTGGCGTGACACCGAGGGCAGAATTTGAATGGAGTCAGTTCCATCGACTGTGGAGTGGACTAACACGGTTAGGCTGGACGGCCTTCCCGAAGATCTTCGATCGAAATAGAGGCATTCCTCAACGGATACGATACGCGGAGATGTGGGATACATGTTCGAAAGAATACCCACGCGGGTGGAGTGGATTGCGCACCGAGGAGAACCCGAAGAAACGCTTTCGAACCAGAGCGCACCAATACACGTCCAAACCCGATGGCGGAAAAAAACAATCTAACAAGGGAGTCGATGCCCATGCACACATATCACTGAAAGGAGGAGTCACCTTACTCTCGACTGGAAAGACTTCTTTAAAGAAAAACAACTTGCAAACATCCATGCACAACACTAGAAGGCAGGAGTATGCAAAGAATGTGATCTACAGCACACTTGCCTCGAAAGAACAAGTTACTTACCTTCGGACGATAAATCTGTAAGAAACATTAGTTAGTGATAGATACCTTACCTTAGAAATACCCCTAGGCGTCAAACTGGATCCAGGAAGTTTTTGTCAGCAGTACCCCTGCGCGTCGGAAGGTGGCGTTGCGCGGCTCCGCGTCCGTCATTGGCTTTGTGGTCGCCGAGATGACGTTATGGCAGCTACTTGTGCACTGACATCAGTTCTGTACACGACTTTCCACACCAGGAACGCATAGCCATGCAAGATACTGACCACCGGTGCATTGAAACTAAGACCCTGAAAGGGATGACCTTAACCCTAGAAACCAGTTCGCAGAACGGCAAGGATGGGTGGGGCAGTAAGGAATCGATCACTAACTAATGATTCTTACAGATATATTGTTACCAAAGGTAAGTAACTTGTTCATCTGAAAGAAACAAGTAGTGATAGATTCCTTACCTTAGAATAGATACCCCAGCAATACCAAATCCGGTGGTGGGTCTGCGTACCACGGTCACACCAAAGAAGCCGCCCCTCCAGACTTGGCTGTCCAGGCAAAAGTGCTTTGTAAAAATGTCTAACGAGGCCCCTGTAGCTTGACAGATGTCTTGTAAGTGGACACCACGTCCCAAAGCCGTATTGGCCGCCGTCGCCCTGGTGGAATGGGCGCACAGCCCCACTGGAGGCTACTTCTTCGCCAGAGAATAACAGGCTTTAATACACAAGACGACCCATCGGGAGCCAACGTAGCCAACAAAGAGCTGGTCATCCACCCGGAATGGTTGTGTGAGATTCAGATTCAGATAAAATGAGAGCGCACATTTTGGGTCCAGACGGTGGAGAGCCTCTCCCTTTCTGGAAGGGTGCGGAGGCGGAAAGAAGGTGTGCAAATTGATGGCCTGCCCGATGTGAAAGGCAGTGACAACCTTTGGCAGAAAGGATGGACGTGTTCTGAGCACAACCTTGTCCGGATGGACAGACAGAAAAGGAGGTTTACTAGAAAGAGCCTGGAGCTCACTCACTCTCCTGGCAGAGGTGATGGCAACCAGGAAAGCAGTCTTCAAAGTTAACAGACGAAGAAGAGAGTTGTGAAGAGGCTCAAAGGGAGCGCACATCAAGTATGTAAGAACCAGGTTCAAGTCCCACTGTGGTATTACGAAGGGAATAGGAGGGAAAAGATGATTAATGCCTTTGAGGAATCTATTTACAACAGGGAACTTGAAAAGAGAGGGCTGATCAGGGAGCCTGAGAAAGGCAGAAAGGTAGCCCTTGATAGTGTCCAGAGGAGAGCCCGGCTGGGCCAAAGAAAGGAGGAACAGTAGGAATTCTGAAAGACGGCCAGAAAGGGGATCCACAGCCTTAGCTGTGCACCATGCCACAAATGTGTTCCTCCTGCAGGAGAATACCAACTTAGTGGAGGGGCGCCTGGCTGCCAGAATGACATCACAGACTTCAGGAGGCAAGTCGAAAGGAGTAAACTGCAGCCGCTCAATCTCCACGCAAAGAGGTGGAGACTGGACAGGATCGGGTGGAGGACCGTCGCCTGCTGCTGCGACAGAAGATCCTCCCGAAGAGGCAGTTGGATCGGGGGATCGATGGTCATACTGAGTCGCTCGGAATACCAAACTCTTTGAGCCCAGTCCGGAGCCACTAGAATGACTTTGGCCTGGTCGCGCCTGATCTTCTTCTGCACTCTGGGCAGAAGTGGTATAGGCGGAAAGGCGTACAACAGACCGCAACTCCATTCGTGATGAAAAGCGTTGCCTAGCGAGTGACGCCTTGGAAATTCCAACATGCAGAACTGCTCACATTGTGCGTTCTTTTTGGTAGTGAATAGATCTAACCAAGGCTCTCCCCACTGTCGAAAGAGACCTTGCGCCACGTCCGAGTGAAGACGCCATTCGTGATCCATCATGCACCTGCAGCTGAGTTTATCCTCCCTGGCATTCAGTGAACCAGCCAGGTGTTGAACCACCAGGGAAATGCCCTGATGTTCCAGCCAAGGAAATGCCCTGATGTTCCAGCCATGTCCAGAGGCGCAAAGCCTCCTGGCATAGGGTCCACGACCCCACCCCGCCCTGTTTGTTGCAGTACCACATGGCAGCGGTGTTGTCTGTGAACACCTGCACTACTCTCCCCTTGCCAGAGGGAAGGAATGCCTTCAGTGCAAGTTGGATCACCCGAAGCTCCAGAAGGTTGATATGGAGCCTGGACTCCGCCGGAGACAAGAGGCCTGTGATCTCCGCCTCTCCCATGTGGCGCCCACATCCCAGGAAGGACGTATCCATCACCACTGTGTGCTCTGGTTGGGGAAGGCAGAGGGATCTGCCATTGACCCAATGCCGGTTCGTGAGCCACCACGGCAGCTGTTGTGTAGTGCCCTCTGAGATCTGGACGTAATCGGACAGGTTCCCCTGATGCTGCCGGCACTGGAACATCAGGATGCAGAAGGCCATGAGGCCCAGCAGCCTTAGGGTCATCCTGACCGAAACCCAGGATCGAGACTGAAAGATCGGAATCGTAGCCTGAATATCCTGGACTCGCCGTTCGGGAGGATAAGCCGGACAGTGTGTCGTATCCGGAACCGCTCCGATAAAGAGGAGGTTCTGAGAGGGAATCAGGTGCTACTTCTGCACCTTGATGGAGAACCCCAGCAAATGCATGAGGTCGGCTGAAGTCTGGAGGTGGGAGACGACTGTCTGGGGCGAGCGCGCCTTTAACTGCCAGTTGTCGAGATAGGGGAAGACTAGAACCCCTGATCTGTGCAGATGAGCTGCGACCACCACCATCACTTTCGTGAACACCCAAGGGGCGCTGGTAAGGCCAAAGGGGAGCACTGTAAACTGTTCATGGCCTACCGTGAACCACAGGTAACGCCTGTTGGCTGGCAAGACAGGGATGTGGAAATATGCATCCTGCAGGTCCAACGCTACCATCCAGTCTCCAGGGTCGAGGGCAGACAAGACCTGAGCCAGGGTTAACATCTTGAATTTCTTCTTCCGGAGGAAGCGAATGACATCCCAGAGGTCCAAGATAGGACGCAGGCCCTTGTCCTTCTTGGGCACCAAAAAGTAGTGGGATTAACAACCACGTACTAATTCCGGCACATGAACGCGCTCGATGGCCCCCTTGGCCAAGAGGGTTGCAACTTCCTGTTGAAGAAGTGCCAAGTGATCCCCCAACATGCACTGGTTCTGGGATGGCATGGTTGGAGGGATAGTCTCAAAGGGGAGGGAGGAGCCCCATCTGACTATTTGAAAAACCCACCTGTCCGAAGTGATGGTGCGTCAGTGGGGGAGGTGATGGCGAATCCTGCCGCCCACTGGCGTTTGATGGGCCTGAAAAACCAGACTAGGATGTTTGGAGACAGTGGTGGCCGGGCTGGAGGTGGACTGACCCGCCCGCTGGCCCCCTGACCCACCTCGGCAGGTCCCACGTCCACGGCTGAGCTGAGACTGTTACTGCGCAGGCCTGTGGCTCTGAAGCGAACATGTCAGGGCGCCCCTTCCATGACCATGAAAGGAGCGAAAAGCAGAAGGCGGAGGAGGGCGTGTGGCGGAAAGGCACAAGGACTTGGTCGTAGCCTGCGAGTCCTTAAAGCGCTCCAACGCACTGTCTGCTTTGTTGCCAAAAAGGCGAATGCCATCAGAGGGCATGTCCATGATGGTGTTCTGGACATCCCCAGAGAAACCAGTAGTCCTCAGCCAGGCGTAGTGACGGAGCGCCACTGTCATAGCAATTGCCCTGTCCAGCAGGTCGGCAGTGTCAAGGCCACATCGAATCGTGAACTTTGCTGCATATCTCCTTTCAGCAATAGCTTGAGAGAGCACTGTCCGGGCCTCCTCTGGACACTGAGACAGCACTTGCGCCACCGTATCCCACACAGAGTGGGAATAACGACCCAAGAGGCATGCAGTGTTCACAGACCACAGCCCTGAATTGGCGAAATAATTTTTTTTTCTTACCTAACTGCTTCAGTTTCTTGGTTTTCCAGTCCGGGGGGGGCGGAAGGGAACGCGCTTGGGGACGCAGAGGCTTTGACAACCATGCTCTCAGGGGTGGGGTGTTTGGAAAGGAAATTGGGGTCGCCCGGGGTCGGGCGATGGCATCGGGCCACGTTCCTATCGACAGGAACCCCTGTGTTGGGCCTGGACCAGGTGCCCATAAGAACTTCTGAAAGTCCAGCATTAAAAAGCAGCAGTGGCTCCGCAGAGGTAGCTGCCGGCTGAAGCATCTCTGTCAGGAGGTTAGTTCTGACGGCCATTGTAGGGAGTTCGAGGTGGAGAGCCTAGGCCGCCCTAAGCAACACCACTGCGTAACTTGCACCCTCCTCTGTAGCCACAGTAGGAGGAGTTAGCATGCAGAGGTCAGGAGAGGTGTCCAGACCACTGATCCAGCAATTCCTCTGCCCAGTCTGGGTCAAACTCACACTGAGTGGTGATAAGGTCTTCAGACCCCTGCCAGTCCTCCCCTTCCTCTGAAGGCTGATGAAGAGGACGAAAATAAGGAAGCTGGACATAGGGGTAGAAAGGCCCCATCGGCGTCTAGCAACGCAGTTCCGGCGCCATGTCCACATCAGGGCTGAAACCGGGGACGATGTCGTACGGGGGCACAGATCGAAGTCTTCGCACTCTGGGTCAGGTAAGGCGAAGCATCACAAGAAGTCAAAGAAGCGCCATAGATCTCTGACTTCCTGGCGTGGCTGAGAGTGCAGGTGGTGCTTCCACCGCAGCTCCAGTAGAGCCTACGCTGTTGCCGTCGGCCTACCCGCCCTTCCCGGGTCCGGCCGCCGATGGGCCTTTCTACCCCTATGTCCAGCTTCCTCCTACTGTGGCTACAGAGAAGGGTGCAAGTTACGCAGTGGTGTTGCTTAGGGCGGCCTAGGCTCTCCACCTCGAACTCCCTACAATGGCCGTCAGAACTAACCTCCTGACATTACAGACTTTGGGTGGAAGGTCAAAAGCTGTCAACTGCTGCCGCTCAATCTCCACGCAAGGAGGTGGAGGCTGGACAGGTTCGGTGGAGGACCGTCACTTGCTGCTGCAACAGAAGATACTCCCAAACAGGCAGTCTGATCGGAGAATGACTTGGGCCCAGTCGTGTTTGATCTTCTTCAGCACTCTGGGCAAAAGTCGTACAGGCGGAAAGGCATACAGGAGGCTGCAGTTCCACTCACGCCGAAATGCCTCGCAGAGCGGGTGCTGCTTTGGAAATTCCGGTACAAAAGGGGGTGGTGAGGGACAGAGCATCCCAACCAATCAAACACTCACACCCAGTCAACAGATCTGGGTTTAATCCATCACTGTTCCTTAGCCCACTCTGCCACCCCAGTTCAGACATGGCCATATGCAAATGAGTCTGACCCTGTGCCTCATGGGAACAGTCCAGCCCGAACTGCCAAGCCATGCCTTCCCTGGAAACAAGATTCCTAGGACCGGTTTATGGGATTACAGCCGTCTTCAGCCAGGCTTGCTTGAATCCAGTGGCAAAGTGAGCAAGGGACTCACGTCTGAGCATACCCTGCCAACTTATGGCGAACAAAGCGGTACAAAAGGGGGTGGTGACGGACGGAGCATCCGAACCAATCAAACACTCACACCCAGTCAACAGATCTGGGTTTAATCCATCACCGTTCTTTAGCCCACTCTGCCACCCCAGTTCAGACATGGCTTTGGAAATTCCAACACGCAAAACTGCTGACACTGCGCGTACTCTTCGGTAGCAAACAGGTCTAACCAAGGCTCTCCCCACTGCTGAAAGAGACCTTGCACCAACTGTGAGTGAAGAAAAACAAGTTACTTACCTTCTGTAACACTATATCTGTTAGTGATAGATTCCTAACCTTAGAATTAGCCCCAGGCGTCAGACTGGATCCGGAACGTTTTTTTGTCAGCAGTTTCCTTGCGCGTCGGAAGGTGGTCGATTCAGCGTCCGTCGTCAGCGTCGCTGGGATGGCGTTGCGGTAGCTACTTAGACTCCGCCGTTGCACGCTGACGTCAGTTCTGTACAAGACTTTCCACGCCAGAGCGCAGAGCCATTTCAAGACAGTGACCACTGGTGCAGAAAACTAGGGCCCTGAAAGGAAATCATTAACTCTAGAAATCAGTTTGCAGAACTGATAGGATGGGTGGGGCGCTAAGGAATCTATAACTAACCTATGTTTCTTACAGATATATCATTACCAACGGTAAGTAACGTGTTCATCTGAAAGAAACAGTTAGTTATAGATTCCTTACCTAAGAATAGATACACCATCAATACCAACCCCGAAGGTGGGTCTATGAACCAAGTTCTCACCAGAAAGTCTTGGAGAATAGAACGGTCAAAGTCGTCGTCTCTCCGGACTTGGCTGTCCAGGCAGTAGTGTTTGGTGGACGTGTGCAGCGATGCTTTCGTAGCTGCCTGACAGATGTCATATAGGGGGACTCCTCGTCTGCAAGCAGTAGTAGCTGGGCGCGCAGCCCCACTGGAGGCTCCTTCTTTCCCAAAGAATAGCAGGCTTTGACGCACAGAAAGACCCACCTGGAGATGGTCCGTTTGTGCACGGCCGACATTTCTTAGCGCCCACGTAATGTGCGCATGTTTTGGATCCAGACAGTAGACCCTCTCCATCTTTCGAAGGATGCGGAGGCGGAAAGAAGGAGGGCAAAGTGATAGTTTGGCCAATCTGGAAAGAAGTAACCACCTTGGGAAGAAAGGAAGGTCTAGTTCTAAGGAGGAACTTGTCCGGATGGACAGCCAGAAAGGGAGGCTTGGAAGAAAGAGCTTGTAGCTCACTCACCCTGCATGCAGAGGTGATGGCCACCAGAAATCAGTTTTCAAAGTGAGAAGTCTGAGAGAACAGTTGTGTAGAGGCCCAAAAGGAGCGCACATAAGATATGTAGAACCACGTTAAAGTCCCACTGGGGTATTACAAAGGGAACAGGAGGAAAAAGATGAGTAAATCCCTTCAGTAATCTATTTACAACAGGGGACTTGAAAAGAGAAGGCTGATCAGGTAGCCTAAGGAAGGCTGAAATGGCCGAGAGGTAGCCCTTTAGAGTGCCTAGCGCAGAACCCTGCTGGGCCAAAGAAAGAAGGAACAAGAGAACCTCAGAAAGAGGGGTGGAAAGGGGATCCACAGCCTATGCTGTGCACCATGCCTCAAATTTGTACCATCTGCAGGCGTATACTGTCTTAGTGGAGGGACGCCTGGCTGCCAAGATAACATTGCAGACTTTGGGAGGCAGGTCAAACAACGTCAACTGCCACCGCTCAATCTCCACACAAGGAGGTGGAGGCTGGACAGGTTAGGGTGGAGGACCGTACCTTGCTGCTGCGACAGAAGATCCTCCCGAAGAGGCCGTCGGATCGGAGGATCGATGGCCATGATGAACAGCTGGAGATACCAGACTCTTCGTGCCCAATCCGAGGCCACAAGAATGACTTGGGCCGGGTCGCGCTAGATCTTCTTCAGCACTCTGGGCAGAAGTGGTATAGGTGGGTAGGCGTATAGAAGACCACAACTCCACTCGCGACGAAATGCGTTGCCTAGCGAGTGCCGCCTTGGAAAGTCCAACGCGCAGAATTGCTGACATTGCGCGTTCTCTTCGGTGGCAAATAGATCTAACAAAGGCTCACCCCACTGCTGAAAGAGACCTTGCACCACCTCCGAGTGAAGGCGCCATTCGTGATCTACCATGGACCTGTGGCTGAGTTCGTCCACCATGGTGTTCGTTGAACCTGCCAGCTGTTGAACCACCAGGGATAAGCCCTGATGTTCCAGCCATGTCCAGAGGCGGACATCTGGTCCACGGCCCGCCCTGTTTGTTGCAGTACTGCATAGCGGTGGTGTTGTCCGTGTACGCCTGAACTACTCTTCCCCGGACAGAGGGAAGGAATGCTTTGAGTGCAAGATGGATCGCCCACAGCTCCAGAAGGTTGATGTGGAGCCCGGACTCCATCGGAGACCAGAGACCTCCGATCTCCGCCTCTCCCATATGGCCGCCCCATCCCAGAAGGGATGCGTCTGTCACCACTATGTGTTCTGGTTGGGGAAGGGAGAGGGATCTGCTGTTGACCCAATCCTGGTTTGTTAGCCACCACTGCAAGTGTCATGCAGTGCCCTATGAGATCTGGATGCAATCAGACAGATTCCCCTGATGCTGCACCCACTGGAACTTCAGGTCCCACTGCAGAGCCGGCATATGCCACCTGGCGTACAAGTTACTTACCTCCGGTAACAATGTAACTGGTAGAGAGGATTCTAGTCGCATATTCCTTCACGTAGAATTATCCCCAGGTGTTAGATTGGATCCTGAAAACTTTTTGCCACAGCATCCCTGAGCGCCGGGGGGACGGCATCACGCGACTCCGCCCAAGCGGTGTCCGCGTACGTGACGTCAGCGAGGTCACATAAGTCCCACCCCGGCGCACCTACGTCAGTTTTATTCGGAGAACTTTTCCGTGCCACAATGCGGAGCCAGCAGAGAAACTGTGGAAGCATGGGAACAGTGTGAGAAAAAGAAAAAGGAAAAAGGAATGGTGATGAACACCATAAGGAGCAGTGCCAACACGGCAGTACCCAAAAGCAGGGAAAGGAGAAAGAACAGAGCACAGCCCTGAGCAGCCACCCCTCCAGTCATGAAAACAGTACCCCCCCTTAAGACAAGGAACATATGCAAAATGTCATGACAGCATAGCGGACTACAACCCCAACCAAGACCCATGAAGGGAAATCAGTTCCAAGACAAACAGGAACGACAGACCTCTAAGGAAACCCCAGCACAGAGTGCGACCCCCCTCCCCCCCCCCAAGGGGGCCAGGGCACGGCCAAATGACCCAATTCCAGAGGGTAGCAGAGGAGCCAGGACCTTCAGAAACAAGAGGGAGGGAAAGGGAGTGTGAGAAGTTGGCCTGATATATGATGCTCACTAGTTCTAGTGATCACCTTGTATCAGTCCAAACAACCCTTATGGTGATTGGTTGTAAGTCAACCTTATAGACCAACTATCCTAATGGTAGCATGGACAAAGCAGTCTTAGGCTAAACTCTTTTGGCATGTGAAGCCAGCTGTTTTACCACAATATAACCCCTTGAATACCAGATGAAAGGACACCACACAGGTTGTTATGAAAATAAACAGTATATTTATTAATAACAACACCTATGAACTCTTTATGAGGTCAGAGGGCTAAGCACATGACAATCTCTTACGAAAAATACGACAAGTTGCACAAAAATGGTGCCCCAGGGGCACGACAAACCATATACTAAGTAAGTGGAATGTGGAAGTTGATAAAAAGAATGGAGCTGTCCAGAGGCTGGAGGTTCGCTAGGACTATGCTATCTTCACCTTAGGTAAGTAATAGGAGGCCCACGGGACGCGTGTGAACTCACACGCGAGATGTGTAATAACGTCTATGGACAGTACAGTTCAAGTTAAAGGTGAGTACGGACAATCCTGACTAGGTAGGACTAATACGACTGTGGAACTGGACACTAGGACAGTTAAACTACCCTTGAGCACCGAAATGCTCTCGTTACCTCACCCACGGGCTGCGGGTGCATAGGTGTCAAAGTGTGTCGGGTTCTCGCGTTGAAGTCTATGGAGCCTGTAAGAAAATATGCTGCAGGCGACCAGGAGGAAGATGTCCGGTGTGATCCAAGGGTGGATCGGTGAAGAAGAGGACCTGAAAGCAGAGGGGACAGTGTTCAAAGTCACTAGCCAGTGACCGGTGTGGAACCAGGAAGGAACCAGGTGCTGTTGTCGCGATCAGGTGAAGAGTGGACGCTTGACTCTGCAGCCACGTGGACCAGGAGGTGTCTTCGATGACCAGGATGGTCCACGAGCTGTCCCACGCAGGCTCTTGCTGTCGGCGGTGTCGGATCCGGAATTGGAGTCAACAGGCCTTGGCAAAGGCAACCCACGCGGTGAGTGGAAAAGGCGTCTGGTGCGGACTAGGAGAGTCCGGGGTGCCCCTCTTTTGGAAGGGAGCAAGGGCCAGTCTGGAGCAACCAGACCAGCAGTGAAGATTCAAAGGTTCGTCGTCTAGGAGGCAAGTGACCAGACAATGCGTCGAGCAGCAAACAAGCAGAAGGGCCCCACGCAGATCTCGTGGAAGCTGGAGGGCTGATCTTCGGTGCAGGGGCTGCTCGGGGCTGGGGCTTCTCAATCCCCAAAGCACTTGGTCGAGTTTACCTCGGGAGTCGTGCTGGAAGCGAAGTGCAGGTTCGTTCAAGATGGCCGGTCCCACGTGTCTCGTCGCACCCACGGGTCTCAGCTTTGCTGCAGATGTGAGTTGAGGTCGGAGAGGTCTGGGAATCCGGGTCTTGTCGGGCTCTGAAGTCTGGATCCTCGAGGGAAGACGACAAAGTGAAGCCGCTGGACGCTTGATGGTGCCTGCAGTTGCAGGGTGGACACTCCTTGTCCACAAGGGAGATTCGTCAGTCTTCTGTGGAGCAGAACGTCGAAGTCCAGAGTAGAGTTTCTTCTTATAGAATTGTTCAGGATAATCTAATTTGGAATGGGACCAACTCCTACCTTTATCCTACTAAAGGGGGCTGCACTACTGACTAGGTCCCTCCTCTGGGTGGGACCAGGAAGGGGGGTGGTTACACCCCCTATCCTTTGTCCGTTTTCCCGCCAGAGCTGGGGCTGGAGTGCCCCAGCAAATGGTTTGAACCGGTGTATGCACAGGGCATCTTGTGTGCCCCAGGCATGTCTCATTCCTTTCAGGCCTGTCCTACCCAATACACAAAACCCTGCCTGGGGTGGTGCTAGCACCTCCCAAGGCAGGAAACCCTTTGTCCAAGCCTCCCTCGCTGGAAGGACTCCCAGCAGCAGGAGGTCAGACTTGTGTCTGTGATGGCAGCATCCATTTTGTGATGCCAAGGCTCGAGTTAACTTTAACCGGGGTTCTCAGTTACATACATGTCGTGCCCCTCTAGAAGGGTGGAATGCTACCCCCGTCGCCAGAATTGGCGAGGGGGTAGTATTCCAATTCGTATGACACCTTACTCGACATGTTTTGATAATGTTATACCAGAGTTAGCATTTAACCACGAGGTTGATAATGCACTTAAGAGTATATGGAATAGCGTTATCATGGAACAGCTATTAGGACTTGGTTCCGCAAGCTGCAAACGGGCTCAGCTCATGCCAGAGCACCATCTCACATAATTCCAAGCACTCTGCCTTCAGGATTGATAAGGCCTGCCATAGGAGTGACTGATAGGAGTATATGTGTCCATTTTAGGGTTAGATATAGGTATACTATATCTACAGCAAAGGGTGATTACACCACCTTGCCCCAGCTGTCGTGCAGCCAGTTGTGTCAGTTTTAGATGGCCAGCCAGGGGTGGCATAATACATGCTTCAGCCCCTGGTAGACCCTGGGTACACCTATGCCCTGGATACCTAAGGTATACTGTACAGGGACTGATAAGGTGGCCCAGTACCAATTGGTAAATGCACCTAAAGTACATGGTTGTCAATTTAGAGAGAGAACAGCTAGGCTGTGGGTCTGATTAGCAGGCCCACAGCCAGGGAAAGTCGTAAACCAGTGAAGCAAAAAGCAAAAATCTGGGGTGACCATAGGATTGCAGACCCCACTCTCCTACAGGACGGGACAAAGGAAGACCAGCCTCAAACCTGAAGCAACCAGAGCAGAGGAGCCCAGGAGTACCTATAGATCCAGCCTCAACCGTGCCAAGAAGAGGAAGGAACAAAAAGCAAGATAACGGCTCGTCAAAGAGCGAAAGAAAACACGCACTCTAGCCATCCACCGGGAGGTGAGTGCATACGGGTAAGCCAAAGGGTCCTCGCAGAACCGGGAGGAAGGGGGGGCCGTGAAGGAATCTGCGACTAGAATCGTCTTTACCAGATACATCGTTACCAGAGGTAAGTAACTCGTACATCTGATGAACAAGTTACTTACCTTCGGTAACGATATATCTGTAAGAAACAGTAGTTAGTATTAGATTCCTTACCTTAGAATATCCCCAGGCGTCAGTCTGGATCCGGAAACTTTTGCGTAGCAGTACCCCTGCGCGTCGGTAGGCGTCGTCTGCAGGCGTCCCCTGCGGCTCCGCGTCGTCGGCGTCGTGCGCCGTGATGACGTCGCTGGAGTATATAGACGCCGCCTCCGCGCGCTGACGTCAGTTCTTTGCACACAGCTTTTCCGCGCCAGAACACGCAGAGCCATGTGAGAACCAACACTGGTGCCATTTGAAAACTAGGGCCCTGAAAGGGATGTCCTTAACCCTAGGTATCAGTTCGCAGAACGGGGAGGATGGGAGGGGCGGCAAGGAATCTAATACTAACTACTGTTTCTTACAGATATATCGTTACCGAAGGTAAGTAACTTGTTCATCTGAAAGAAACAGGTTAGTATTAGATTCCTTACCTTAGAATAGATACCCCAGCAATACCAACCCCGGTGGTGGGTCTGCGAACCAATACAACCTACACCAGAAAGTCCTGGAGGACCGAACGGCCAAAGAAGCCATCCCTCCGGACTTGACTGTCCAGGCAGTAGTGCCTCGCAAAGGTGTGCAGCGAGGCCCACGTGGCCGCCTGGCAAATGTCCTGCAAAGGGACTCCCCGGCCCAGGGCAGTAGTAGCCGCCGTGGCCCGAGTGGAATGGGCCCTCAGCCCAACAGGAGGCTCCTTCCGAGCCAAAGAGTAGCATGCTTTGATGCACAGGACGACCCACCGAGAGATGGTCCGTTTCTGTACCGCCCTTCCCTTCTTCTCACCCACGTAGCCAACAAACAGTTGGTCATCCACCCGGAACTGGCGTGTGCGATCCATATAGAATGAAAGCGCACGTTTTGGGTCCAGACGATGGAGCCGCTCTTCATCCTTTGAAGGATGCGGAGGCGGGAAGAAGGAGGGCAAGGTGATGGACTGCCCAATGTGAAAAGCAGAGACTACCTTGGGCAGGAAAGAAGGTCTAGTCCGAAGAACCACCTTATCAGGATGAACAGACAAGAAAGGAGGTTGAATAGAAAGAGCCTGGAGCTCACTCACTCTCCTGGCAGAGGTGATGGCTACCAGGAAGGCCGTCTTTAAGGTGAGAAGACGGAGAGGACAGGAATGAAGGGGCTCAAAGGGAGCGCACATCAGGAAAGTCAAAACCAAGTTCAAGTCCCACTGAGGCATCACGAACGGAGTTGGAGGATACATGTGCGTGATGCCCTTCAAGAATCTTAACACAATAGGGGACTTGAACAAAGATGGCTGATCAGGTAGCCTCAAGAAGGCGGAAAGGGCAGAAAGATAGCCCTTGATAGTGCCCAGAGCAGAGCCCTGCTGGGCAAGGGAAAGGAGGAAGAGGAGAACCTCAGACAGAGGGGCAGAAAGGGGATCCACAGCCTTTGCTGTGCACCATGCCACAAATCTGTTCCACCGGCAGGCGTATACCGACTTTGTGGAGGGACGCCTGGCTGCCAGAATGACATCACAGACTTCAGGAGGCAAGTCAAATGGCCTCAACTGTCGCCGCTCAATCTCCACGCATGGAGGTGGAGACTGGACAGGTTCGGGTGGAGGACCGTCCCCTGCTGCTGCGACAGAAGGTCCTCCTGAAGGGGCAGGCGGATCGAGGGACCGACTGTCATGCTGAGTAGCTCGGGATACCAGTACCTTCGAGCCCAGTCCGGAGCCACAAGGATAACTTGGGCCCGGTCGCGCCTGATCTTCTTCAGCACTCTGGGCAGAAGTGGTATAGGCGGAAAGGCGTACAACAGACCGCAACTCCACTCGCGCCGAAAGGCGTCGCCGAGCGAGTGCCGTCTTGGAAACTCCAACGCGCAGAACTGATGACATTGCGCGTTCTCTTCTGTGGCGAATAGATCTAACCAAGGCTCTCCCCATTGCTGAAAGAGGCCTCTCGCCACATCAGAGTTCAGACGCCATTCGTGATCCACCGAGCACCGACGGCTGAGTTCGTCCGCCCTGGCGTTCAGAGAACCTGCCAGGTGTTGAACCGTCAGAGTCACGCCCTGACGTTCCAGCCATTGCCAGAGGCGCAGAGCCTCCTGGCAAAGGGTCCACGACCCCACACCGCCCTGTTTGTTGCAGTACCACATGGCGGTGGTGTTGTCCGTGAACACCTGCACCACACTCCCGTTGACAAAGGGGAGGAATGCCTTCAGTGCTAGGCGAATCGCCCGCAGCTCCAACATGTTGATATGGAGCCGGGATTCCGCCGGAGACCAGAGGCCTCTGATCTCCGCCTCTCCCAAGTGGCCACCCCAGCCTTGGAGGGACGCGTCCGTCACAACCACGTGCTCCGGTTGGGGAAGGGAGAGGGATCTGCCCCTGACCCAATCGCGGTCCGTAAGCCACCACTGCAACTGTCTCGCAGTGCCCTCCGAGATCAGGACATGGTCGGATAGGTTGCCCTGATGCTGGGCCCACTGAAACTTCAGGTCCCACTGCAGAGCCCGCATCCGCCACCTGGCGTGATGCACCAGAAGGATGCAGGAGGCCATCAGCCCCAGAAGCCGCAGCGTCAACCTGACCGAAACCCGGGATAACGGCTGAAAGATGGGAATCAGAGCCTGAATATCCCGGACCCGCCGTTCCGGAGGATAAACCCGAAACTGCGCCGAGTCGAGAACCGCTCCGATGAAAAGGAGCTTTTGAGAGGGACACAGGTGTGATTTCGGCACATTGATGGAAAACCCCAGCTCGTGCAGGAGGTCTGCCGTCATCTGAAGGTGGTGGACGACTGTCTGGGGCGAGCCCGCCTTCAACAGCCAGTCGTCGAGGTAGGGGAAGACTGAAACCCCTAACCGGCGCAGATGAGCTGCGACCACCGCCATCACTTTCGTGAACACCCGTGGGGCGCTGGTAAGGCCGAATGGGAGCACGATAAACTGAAAGTGCTCGCGGCCTACCGTGAACCGCAGGTAACGCCGGTGGGCCGGCAGGACGGGGATGTGAAAATACGCATCCTGCAAGTCCAACGCTACCATCCAGTCTTGTGGGTCTAGAGCAGCCAAGACCTGAGCCAAAGTCAACATCTTGAACTTCTCCTTCCGGAGGAAGCCGTTGACGTTCCGTAGATCCAAGATAGGACGCAGGCCTCCCTTGTCCTTCTTGGGTACCAGAAAGTAGTGGGAGTAGCAACCACACCCTACTTCTGGCCCAGGAACGCGCTCGATGGCCCCCTTGGCCAAGAGGGCCGTAACTTCCTCCTGCAGAAGTGTCAAGTGGTCCCCCGACACACGGTGGTTCTGCGGTGGCATGGCTGGAGGAGTGGACTCGAAGGGGAGGGCATAGCCCCTTCGGACAAGCTGCAGCACCCACCTGTCCGATGTTATCGCGCGCCAGCGGGAGTGGTGATGGCGAACCCTGCCACCCACTGGCGTCACGTGAGCCCGAAAGCTCGGACTAGGAAGGCTTGGATGCAGCAGCGGAGGGAGGCGTGGACTGACCACGCCGCTGGCCTCTACCGCCACCACGGCGGAAACCACGGCCGCCACCGCGCTGGGGAGCGTTCTGCGTCGCGTGGCTGGCAGCACGTGTTGGACCTCCCCTCCCTTGGCCACGAAAGGGCCGAAACGAACCCGTCTGCTGGCGCTGGGTCGAAAGACCCAAGGACTTGGCCGTGACCCTGGAGTCCTTGAAGCGCTCCAGCGCGTGGTCCGCTTTGTCACCAAACAGGCGACTGCCATCAAATGGCATGTCCATGAGTGAATTTTGGACGTCTGGCGAGAAGTTGGCAGATCTCAGCCAAGCATGGCGACGAATCGCCACCGTTGTGGACATCGCCCGTCCCAACGAGTCGGTCGTGTCGAGACCACAACGGATCGAGTACCGCGCCGCATCCCGGCCTTCAACTAAGGCCCGTGTGAGCTTGTCCCGCACCTCCTGGGGACATTGCGGCAGACACTCCTCGACCGTATCCCACAGGGAGTGGGTGTAGCGGCCCAAGAGGCACGCGGTATTACAAGACCGCAGTCCAGCGCTCAAAGAGGAAAAGACCTTTTTACCAAATTGGTCATACAGCATTGATTCCCTATCGGGCGGAGCCGACGGAAATGCGGACTGCGAAGTGGAGGCCTGGATCACCAGACTCTCCGGGGAGGGATGGGTGGATAAAAAGGCAGGGTCGTCCGAGCATGGACGGTGACGCCTCGCGACATTCCGGTCAACCGGCGCACCAGAAGCGGGCCTGGACCAGGTGCCCAAAAGGACATCCGACAGGGCCTCATTAAACGGCAGCAGAGGCTCCTGGGGGCATGACTGCGGTTTAAACACTTCGGTCAGAATGTTCGGCTTGACCTTCGCGACGGGGAGCTCAAGGTGCAAGGCCTTGGCAGCCCTCATCAGGACCACCGAATAGGCAGCACCTGCCTCAGACGCCACAGGGGACGGAGAGACAAACCCAGGGTTGGGCGACTCGTCCAGGCCACTGGCATCACCCAGATCACCTACCCAGTCCACATCATACTGGCAGGCACGGGATAGAGGGTCCTCAGACCCCTCCCAACCCTCTCCATACTCATCGTCATCATACCCATATTCTGGGTCGACGATATAGACGTCGGGGTCAACGGGCCCCATCGGCGTCGGATCCGGCGTCGGCCGACGCCGGTCCGACTCCGCGTCCGGAGTCGGGGAGGAAAGGGGGGTGGCGCCGCGCGGCGTCGGTGCCGGGGACCCGACGCCGGCCGGAGCCGACGGCGGAGTCGCTGCACCACGCGGGGGCGGTACCACGGGTTGGCCCACAGGAACCGACGCCGGAGAGGCCGGGAGACCAGCCGGCGACGAACCAGAGGGAACCAGCGGCGCCGGGGCCGGAGCCGCCGGCGGCGCCGGGGCAGGAGCACCCGAACCGCTTGGGCCCCCAGACGGGACCGACGGGCCCGCAGGCGCCGAAGGCCCCGCCGGAGAAGACCTCGCCCTCATAGCAATGAGGAAGGCCTCGATCTCCTCACGCGACGCGCCTTCCCCAGGGACCGACGGGTATGGGGTAGACGGCGTCGGCGACCCACGCGGGGCCGCGGGGGTGGGGTCACCCGAGCCCCCGGCCGCATTACGCGGGCGTCGGGGGGAGTCGGGGGTGCGATGGCGACGCCCCGACTTCTTGTGCTTACCTGACGAGCCGGAGGAATGGTGGCGACTTCCGGAGCGCCCATGGCGGCTCCGCGATCGTTCCCTCGACCGCTCCCTCGACCTCCGACCGGACCGGGACCGCTCTCGACGCGGGGCCGACACCCGGAGCTCGAGAAGCTTGCGGGACCGCTCCCGCCTAGCTTTTCCAGTCAAGGCCCGACAGTCGACGCAGGACTCCACGTCGTGGTCCGCGCCCAGACACCGGAGGCAGAGTCGATGGTGGTCGGTGACCGACATCATGCGGTCGCACTCGTCGCAGCTCTTAAACCCAGGCATCCTACCGGCACCGTAGAAAGATTAAACTTTACAAACACTTGGTCAAAAGACCGGAGTACTGCTCTTCGGATCTGCGCTAACTGGCGCGGAAAAAAGAAGAACTGACGTCAGCGCGCGGAGGCGGCGTCTATATACTCCAGCGACGTCATCACGGCGCACGAATCCGACGACGCGGAGCCGCAGGGGACGCCTGCAGACGACGCCTACCGACGCGCAGGGGTACTGCTACGCAAAAGTTTCCGGATCCAGACTGACGCCTGGGGATATTCTAAGGTAAGGAATCTAATACTAACCTGTTTCTTTCAGATAGAGACTACTAGCCGCAGATTCCTTCACAGAAGAATGATACCCTAGCCATACCCACGGGGAATGAGGGCCGGCGGAAGGACCCCACCAGCCTTGACATAACAGGAAGGTCCAATGGACATGGCGAAGAGCCCAGTCCTCCCAGGCAAGGGGGAGAAACCTCCACTAGCAGACCACCACCAACCCCAAGAGCCTATGTGGGGAGAAGAAAAGATTTGAAGAAGCCCGTTCACCCACAACAGAGGAACCAAGCACTCCACGCCCCTACAAGGCAACAGAGCTTCCATAAAAATGCCAGGACAAGGAAGACTAAGAAGAAGAAAAGCCTAGAGGGCCCAAGGAAACAAGGGAAAAGAAGGCTAGCCCACCATAGACGGAAGACAACAGACCAGACAGAGCGGCGCTGGCAGTATTAAACCGCCAGAAGTAGGAAGAACAGCCCGGAGCCCAGGAAGACTGGGCAGGCAACGCCTGACAAAGGGAGAAACACAGAATCATCCCAGCCTCCAGGACAGGAGCAGGAAGGCGAGGAAGTGCCCGGACACACTACTACGAGGTGTCTGCGCACACGACCTAAAGAAGCATCAGCAACATACATAAACGCCATGGAGAGCAGGGGCCCGAAGGCGACCAGAACTCCCTAGCAAAGCGTAGGCTATATAATAGCAACCACTACCTCAAATAGGGTAAGTTAAGTCCCAAGACATGGGAACCCTCTTTGGAAGAAACTTCCACTGCAGAGGAAACAATGAAAGAACCAAGGGGAAAAAAAAAAACCACGGAAGGCTCATCAACCAGCCCAAGAAAAACACAGAAGGCCTAATCTCGGGGCCAAGTTTGTACAGACAACTCTAGCAAAAACACACAGTCAACAAAGGCCTGTTCAGCAGCCAACAACGCCACAGTCCCAGCAACGAGGACTCAAGTGGCCATAAAACCCACCCCACAGCAATGGCAACCGGCCCAGAAGAAGGTCCAGAACCTAATCAACTCAGCAGTCACTGAGGAGGGGAAGGAGGAGGAGGACGGAGCCCTGCCAAGAACCTTTGGATGGCGGAGTCTGCCGGGGCATGAAGTAACAGGGTGCCATCGAATGGAAGATCAATCAGCCGCTCCCGAACATTTTCAGGGAACATGCTGTCCCGAAGCCAAGCATGGTGGCGGAGGGCGACTGAGGAAGCCATGGCCCGGTCCAGTACCTCCGAGATGTCCAGAGCAGAGCGGAGAATAAACGCCACTAGCTCCCGGCCATCCAGCTCATGATGCCGTAAGTCCACCTGAACAGTCTCTTGTGAAGCGTCGGATCCCAAGGACTCAGCCGAGTCCCACAAACAAGAGGTGGCCCTAGCCAACACACACAAGGTGTTAAGGGCCCGCAGGGCAGCGGTGGTCGAGGCGAACATGTTGTGCCCCCAAGAGTCCAGCCAGCAGGCCTCCCGGGCCGGTGGAGACAACAGTGGCGGAAGGGAGGGAATAGCAGTCCGCAAAAGTGAACCGGAGTCAGTGGCTGGAGGGAAAGACATGACGGGTCACGCGGCGCCGGAAGGTGCAGATGCAGAAGGTGTTGAGGCACCGGATCCCCTGAGGCGGGGCGCCTCCAAGCCCCCTAAATTTGTAAAAAAGATATAGCAAACATATATTTCTTCTTCGACAAATCAGTGATCAAATCTAGGTGCAAAGACACATTAAATCCAAAAATATTTTTTATTTTATGATTATAATTTTTGTCATTAGTTTTCTTTTCATTTATATCTGTATAAATAAGTGCATAATATTTACAATTTGTGCATATTCAAATTCATTATGTGTATATACAATTTGGATTAAATCCATGAAACACTTTCTACATAAATAGAAACAACAAACGATAAATCGATGACGGCAAGCGGCAGAATAAAGACTACGCGTGTTTCGGCACTGCTGCCTTCATCAGGACACCGTCTATTTGCGTAACTATGTATAAGATTTTATAAACTGGAAATATTTTAGTAGGTAAAACATATGTTGTGGCACAGATAATTTAATAGCTCAATATTTCCTGAACTAAAGTGCAACGATCTTATGGATATGTTTCCCAATAGAAATGGATACGATTTCTCTGTGGACACCTGTTATTTCTTCATTATTTGGTGCATCAGTATAAGTACTTTTCATATGATGTCAAGGACGCGGTTATTATTTGTTTCCTAGTTTGGATATAGGTATAGATGTTCTGTATTTGATAGATGAAAGTTCTAATCAGGAGATTTACAATATTCAGACAATCCTGTTGATATTGTAGGGTATCCAAAATATTCATTTAGTCACGGATCTCTGTGGTTGGCTCCCTCAAGGATCCTAGGATGCCCTCTTTCTCGATACTCATGGCGTCATAGCGTCCTAACGGGAAACTCGTAAACAGGCCCCTCCAGGGAAGAAAGGAGCGAACCCTCAAAGGAAAGCAATAGCTCCCTCCCACCAGAGCCCTGGTGGAGAACCTCCTAAAGATGGTCCGCCGGGAAAGGAGCAATCGAGTCACCCATGTGACAAATACCCAAAGCCGTGAACACTGCATGAGCGAAGGCCGCCCCCTCCTCCATAGGGCCCCGCGGCGGAGAAAGCAGCTCCTCTGTGGGCGGCAGTTGTAAACTAAGGCGGCTGTCCCTGAAGCCGAGCGGGGTGGGCAAGGGCCAGACCTGGAAGTTAGAAGGAACTGAAGAGTGGGGGACCTGTTACTCCTCCGGCGAACAGCTTGGCCTCGGGAATGGCAGGGAGCTGCCCTTCGATGACGCCGGTGAAAAAGCCATCACGCGGCGACCTGTCTCTGGAGAGGTTGACACCAGTAGACACCCAACCTCCGGAGAAGAGGGAGCGTCCGAAGACGAATCTGCAACTCGACGCCTGTCCGGCGCCGTAGAGTCTGTCGCTCGAGGCAGGACGTCACTACCATCCGGCACCGAAGGAAACGCCAGATAGGGCCCCTCCAAGTCACACCGTGCCAGGGACCGGAGCGGAGACGAAGTGGCCATGGGGCGGCGCCGGAACAACGCCGACTCGACCTCCGACGAGGCAGCCGCCTGCGTGGAGGAACGAGAGGGATCAGCCAGCCTCGGCCTAGAATGTGACGGAGGTGGTCAGTCGACCCATGCGGTGCCACCAGGCCCGATTCGACCTCAGATGAGGCAGCCGCCCGCGCGGAGGAACGAGAGGGGCCTGGATGAGGACGAGGGGTCCCCGTCCAGCCTCGACCCAGAGCGGGACAAGGAGGGTCCACCGACTCCTGTGGCGCCGCCCGGTCCAGGAGGTGTCAGCGCTTTAGCGGCGTCAGCTCAGCCATGGACAAGGCCGCCGCCTGCCCAGAGGGCCGAGCGGGGCTCGGGATGCGACCCGAGCCACGGCGACCTCCCGCGACACCACAGGGACCCCTGTGGGAGTTTGTGGCGCGGCAGAGGCGCCATGGTCCGAAGGAGGGACGCCCGAGGTGTTGCACCCCAACAGCACCACATCCCCCAAGCCTGGAGCCAACCTTGGAGTCGGCGCCAGGGTTGGAGCCGCCAGTGGCACCGTGGAGGGCCCCGCGCAATGCAAGGGATCCGCTGACGCCCCAGGAGGGGAAGGAGGAGGAGGAGGAGGGGACGCCAGCGAGGCCTGCAAAGCTGCCGCATATGTCTCCATCTGGACTCTCGACGCCCTTCCACCGGGAAACGGCAGATAGGAGGATGACACGCGGGGAGTCCTCCGAAGACGTGCCCCCGGGGACAAGCTGCGACACTTACCCACCGGGGAGCAACGCTCTCAAGACATCGGAGAGGGATGAGGACGCCGACGACGGCCACTTCTGAAACAGTCTGCCGAGGCTGATCGAGGGGATGAAGTCGACCTTGAAAGACACGCAGGGAGAAGTTTCATCCGGTGCTCCCGCCGCGACTTCGCCTTCAGCTGTTGGCACGCCTCACAATTCGCCTTCAGATGTTGGCACGCCTCACAATTGGTAGTGCCATGGTCTTCCCCTAAACACCACATGCAAATGAGGTGAGGGTCTGTTGCCGACATAAGACGCCCACACAACGTGCAAGTCTTGAAGCCCAAGGGCATTCTCACACTGTTCCACCAAAATATATCACAAATTAGAAAAGAAAAAGGGGCCCAAACAGGCCCGAACACAAACCAGATCGGTGTTGCACACGGAAAAGGAAAAAACGGACATAGGCGCACTGGGGTGGGACTTAAGTGACCTCGCTAATGTCACGTACGTGGACGACGCTAGGGCGGAGTCATGTGATGCCGTCCCTCTGGGGCGCAGGGATGCTGTGGGAAAAACTTTTCTGGATCCAGTCTCACGCCGGGGATAATTCTACGTGAAGGAATCTGCCGCTAGTAGTCGCTATCAGATATGATCTACCAGCAGGATGCAGGAGGCCATGAGGCCCAGCAGCCTCAGGGTCATCCTGACCGAACCCCGGGATAAAGGCTGAAAGATCGGAATCATAGCCTGGATATCCCAGACTCGCTGTTCAGGAGGATAGACCTGAAACTGCTTTGTGTCCAGAACCGCTCTGATGAAGAGGAGCTTCTGAGAGGGGGTCAGGTGTGACTTCGGCATGTTGATGGAGAACCCCAGCAAATACAGGAGGTCAGCCGTAGTCTGGAGGTGGAAGACTACTGCCTGGGGCGAGCCTGCCTTCAACAACTAGTCGTCGAGATAGGGGAAGACTGGAACCCCTGATCTGCGCAGATGAGCTGGGACCACCACCATCACTTTCGTGAACACCTGAGGGGCGCTGGTAAGGCCAAAGGGAGGCATTGTAAACAAAGTGGTCGTGGCCTACTGTGAACCGCAGGTAAGGCCGGTGGGCCGGAAGGACGGGGATGTGAAAATAAGCGTCCTACAAGTACAACACTACCATACAGTCTCCGGGGTCGAGGGCAGACAACACCTGAGGCAGGGTCAACATTTTTAACTTCTCGTTCCGGAGGAAGCGGTTGACGTCCTTCAGATCCAAGATAGGACGCAGGCCCATGTCCTTCTAGGGCACCAGAAAGTAGTGGGAATAGCAACCACGACCTACTTCTGGGGCAGGAACGTGCTTGATGGCTCCCTTGGCCAAAAAGGCCATAACTTCCTGTTGGAGAAGGGCCAGGTGATCCCCAGACATGCGATGGTACTGGGATGGCATGGCTGGAGGGATAGTCTCGAACGGGAGGAAGCAGCCCCTTCGGACTATCTGCAAAACCCCCCTGTCCGACGTGATGGTACACCAGTGGAGGAGGTGATGGAGGATCCTGCCGCCCACTGGCGGGCCTGAAAGTTCGGACTTGGAAGGTTTGGAGGCTGCTGCAGAGAGGGCGGTGGTGGACTTGCCTGCCCGCTGGCCCCAGATCCCATGTCGTCGGGCGCGCTGAGGTTGAACAGCATGCACTGGCCTGTGGCTCTGAAAGGAACATGTTGGGGCACCCCTTCTGAGGCCAGAAAAGGGGCAAAAGGCAGACAATGCAGGGTGCGTGGTGGAGAGGCCCAAGGACTTGCCAGTAGCCCGAGAGTCCTTGAAGCGCTCTAGCGCACTGTCTGCCTTGTCGCGGAAAAGGGACTGCCATCAAAGGGCATGTCCATCAAAGTAGTCTGGACATCCCCGGAAAAGCCAGTCGTTCTCAACCAGGCGTGATGGCGAAGCGCCACCGACGTTCAAATGGTCCTACCCAGTGAGTCGGCAGTGTTCAGTCCACAGCGGATGGTAAACTTTACCGCGTCTCTCCCCTCAGCAATAGCACGGGAGATTATGGCCTGGGCCTCCTCTGGACACTAAGGCAGCACTTACGCCACTGTATCCCCCACGGAGTGGGAATAACAGCCCAACAGGCATGCATGTTTACCGACCTCAGACCTAAGCTGGAGGAAGAAAACAACTTCTTCCCAAGCTGATCCAGCCTCTTGGATTCCCAGTATAGTGGTGCGTTAGGGAATGCGCTTTGGGAAGTTGAAGCTTGTACCACCAAGCTCTTGGGGGAGGGATGTTGGGAGAGGAAAGTGGGGCCCCTTCCAAAGGAGGGGCTGGACATGTATTATGCCCAGTTTTGTGCCAAAGTGGGAGTTTAGGGCTCCCAGAACTGGCTCAAACCGGAGTATGCAAGGACGGTGTAGGAGAGTAGGGTCTGCTTTCCTATGGTCACCCCATTTTTTTGCTTTTTGCTTCACTGGTTTTCGACTTAATGTGGCTGTGGGCCTGCTAATCAGACCCACAACCCTGCTGTTCTCTCTCTAAATTCACACCATGTACTTTAGGTACATCACCAATTGGGATTTGGGTCACTCTTATGAGTCAATGTACAGTGTACTATAGGTACCCAGGGCATAGTTGCACCCAAGGCCTACCAGGGGCTGCAGCATATCTTTTGCCACCCCTGGCTGGCCATCCAAACTGACGCAACTGGCTGATCACTCAGCTGGGACAAGGTTGTGTAATCACCCCTTGCTTAGATATAGTATTCCTATGTCTAACCTTATATCTGGACACATATACACCTGTAAGTCACTCCTAAGGCAGGCCTTAACAATCCTGAAGGAAGAGTGCTTGGTTTTATGTGAGATGGTGCTCTAGCATGAGCTGAGCCTGTCTGCAGCTTTCGGAACCATGTCCTTATAGCTGTTCTAGGATATTGGCATACCATATCCTCTTAATTGCATTATGTACCTCGCGGTCAGATGCTAACTTTGGTTTGGCTTTATCAAAACATGTCGTGTAAGGTGTCATACGCTTTGGAATACTACCCCCTCACCAGTCCTGGCGGCGGGGGTAGCATTCCACCCTTCTAGAGGGAGAAGACATGTTACTTCCATTAATCCCGGTTAAAGTTAACCAGAGCCTCAGCATCACAAAATGGATGCTGCTGCCACAGACACAAGTCTGACCTCCTGCTGCTGGGAGTACTTCCAGCGAGGGAGGCTTGGACAATAGGTTTCCTGTCACAGGGAGGTGCTAGCACCACCCCAGACAGGCTATAGTGTATTGGGGCAGGGAGGGCTGAATGAAATGAGACACTGCCTGGGGCACACAAGGTGTCCCATGCATAGTCCAGTTCAAACCGGTGCTGGGGCACTCCAGCCCCAGCTCTGGCGCGAAACTGGACATAGGGAAAGGGGTGTAACCACCCCCTTCCTGGGTCCCACCCATAGGAGGGACCTAGCAGGTAATCCAGCCCCTAGATTTGGTATATAGGAAGGAGCTGTGTCCTTAGACTTTAGAAATATCCTGACAAACTCTGATACGAAACTCTGGACCTTCGACATCCTACTCGACGTAGAAGACTGAAGAATCTCCCTTGTGGTCAAGGAGTGATCACCCTGTGCAAGCAGGCACCATCAAGCGCTCAACGGTTTGCTTTGTCGTTGCTCCCGCCGGAGCTTGAACACAGAGTCTGACAAGACTTCTAGACATCCAACAGCCCGATCCACAGCAAAGCTGAGACCCGTGGAGGCGGTGAGAAACGGGGGACCGGCCATCTTGGAAAGCCAGCAAATTGCTTTCCGTGCAACTTCTGAGGCACCCTCGAAGTTGTGCATTGGGGATTAAGAAGCCCCAGCCCCGAGCACCAACTGCACCGAAGATCACCTCGCCTTTTGCATTTTCCTGCTCGACGTGTCTGTCCGGTCACTTGCCCGTTGGCTAGTGGCCTTTGTGACGATGAAACCCGAAATCTACACCGCTGGTCTGGTTGCTCCAGACTGGCCCTTGCTTCCCTGCGAAGGAGAAGCCCCTCAGTCTTTGCTGGCCTGAGTAAGAAGCCATCTTCGATTCCTGCGTGGGTTGCATTTGCCAAGGCCTGTTGACTCCGAATCGAGCACCGACACCGCCGACAGCGAGAGTCTTCGTGGGACAGTCCGTATCCAGCTCCTGGTCGTCGTCGACACCTCCTGGTCCACGTGGCTGCAGAGACAAGCTTCACGAGATCACCTGATTGCTTCCCGACATCGCATGGTTCCTTCCTGGTTCCTTCCTGGTCACTGGCTAGTGACCCAGACTCTGTCCTCTCTGCTTTCAGGTACTCTTCATCCCGGATCCACCCTTGGATCCAACCGGACTCTTCTCTCCTGGTCGCCTGCAGCATCCTTTCTCCAAAGCTCCATAGAACTCCACGACGAAACCTGACACACTTTGACACCTATGCACCCGCTTCCTGTGGGTGAGGTAACGCGAGTACTGCGGTGCTCCTGTAAAGATTAACTCTCCTAGTGTCCTAGTTTCAAGTGGTTAGCTTCTAGTCCTGTCGGAGGACTCCTAATTCTTTAACTTTGTAACTTTACGCACCCATTGACTTCTATGTGTGCACGCGTGCGCAATTAGACACTGCACACGCATCCCGTGGGCCTCCTGCTCCCTAACAACAGTTAGTCCAGTGTAGCCCCAGCGATTCCCAAGGCCCTAGGCCTTACCATTGTTTGTGACGTGGTTCTTATACCACTATTTTGTATATGGTTTAGCGGGCCACCAGGGCCTATCCTTATTTGTGCAACTTATTGTATGTTATATTAAGTTTCTTGTTATGCGCTTGTGCCTCTGACCTCATAAAGAGTTCAGAGTATTGATTTAGAAATAAACACATATATATTTTGAATATATAACCTGTGTGGTGTCCTTTCATTTGGTATTAAAGGGATTGCATATGGTAAAACAGCTGGCTTCACATGCCCTCTTGAGTTAAGCCTAGGACTGCTTTTGTCCATGCTACCACTAGGATAGCTGGTCTATAAGGTTGACTTTTCAACCATCACCATAAGGGTTGTTTCGACTGGTGCAAGGTGCTCACTAGAATAGTGAACATCATATACCAGGCCAACTTCTCACAGAGGGCACCAAATGTGGCCTTCAAAGCAGTCTGGAGTCGCTGGCCGACTGGGGGCTTCCCGGAGGAGCCACCTAGTGCATGGAGTCATATCATAACACTGGTAAGGGTGTTGGGGTATGATTCCAAAATGTCTGATACCAAACATGCCAAGGTTCGGCACAGCCACTATATAGTTAGCCATTGCGTAGTGACGGATGGCCACTATATGTACCAAAATGGCTGACCGCATTTACAAAGCCTGGAGAATCGTCTCTGTGGTTTGTAGGGGTGTCCTGCTCATGCAGGGGCACCCACACACTTATAACAAAGCACCCTGCCTTCAGGATTGAAAGACATGCCTTAGGGGTGACTTATAATTTTTTAAGTGTAGTGGCCTCAGATATAAGAAAAAATATATCTGTCATAAGTGGTGCTACCACCAGCTTACACAGGCTGCGATGACAGGACTGTAGTCACAGTTTAAGGGGTCTCTCATGGGTGGCACAATACATGCTGCAGCCCTGGTGTACCTATGCCTTGGGTACCTTGGTGCCAAATACTAGGGACTTATAAGGGAACACCAGTAGCTAATTGTGGAAGTATAGAAGTACTTACCATGTCAAATTTAGGGAGGAAGCACAGTGACTGGGGTCCGAATTAGCAGGATCCCAGTCAGACTAATCAACAAAAAAAAAGATACTGACACCAGCAAAAAGTGGAGGGTAACCATGAAAACAGATCCTACTTTCCTACATATAGCATAAATCAATACTTTGCAGGTGTTGCATGAAATGCTTTTCAGTGCACAGAGATACTTTGTATTTAGGACCACACTTGGTACAATAAAGTGAGAGACCGATGCAATCCTGTAGGAAAATGACAGGTGAGTAACTTGCAGGACTCAAACAATGGGGAATCGCCCCACTCCACTCAGCAGGACACACATGTGACCTCATCTTCGCCAGCGACATCACCACCTTCAGCCACACCACTGAGCTCCTGAGTACCGACCACAGCTGTGTCTACTTTTCCTTCACCAAACCCACCATGCACCTCCATGCCCACAGCTACTTTTGTAGAAGCTGGAACAAGATCACCGAGGAACAGCTCGCCACCCACAGAAAACCCCTTTCCACTGACATCCATGGACGCTAATACCTCAGCACGCAACCTCCACTGATGGATCTCCGACTGCACCAACACTCTAGCTTCCCTGAAGAAAGTCCCAAGCAAGCAACACTCCGAGAAAGCCAGCATGTTTTCTCCCGCCCTTCATAAGTCTAGGCGCACCTGCAGACGGCTCGAAATGAGATGGAGGATCAGCAAGACCCCGTAAGGCCATTCAGCCTTAAAGACCGCTGTCACAGCACACCACCACCTATGTTATGTTATAAGGTATTTGTTGAGCGTGCGGCTACTCCAGGGAGTGTCCCAGCTCTATCTTGACCCCTGGACAGAGCATATGAAAGACCTAGCAGCCAAAAACAGCTAATCTAGTTGGAAGAGCCAGGTTTTTCGGCTTCGCCTAAAACTGAGGAGGTAGCATTCTTGTCTAACGGAGAGTGGCAGACTGTTACATAACTTCGCAGCTGCTACCTGAAAGGAGCGTCCTCCTTTGCGAGAACGACAGAACCTTGGCAGTTGCTGGGTTGATGACCGCAGGGTTCTGGATGGTTTATAAGGCTGGATTTTAATCCTGATGTACGGTGCCCCGATATTATTTAGGGCCTTAAAAGTCAGCACCAGGGCTTTAAAACTGGCCCTTTTTTCACTGGTAACCAGTGCAGGGATCTAAGGTGAGGGGACATGTGAGACCTGGGTCCGACCATAAGCACGGCCCTTGCAGCAGCATTTTGAACTACCTGGAGGCAGTTCAGTAAGTAGTCCGGAAGGCCAAGATACAACACATTTACGTAGTCCAGCCTGGACGTGATCAGTGCTTGGATCACAGTTTTTTCTATGAGGGATAGAAAGCAGGGGAAGGAAATTCCTCATCATTTTTGGTAACCCAACAGAGGTGCGAGCTACCAATTAAACCTAATCAGGGCGACAAAGAAACCAGCCCTGCAAGAAAGAATTACCGCCAACGCACTCAATAGTAAAGTACTTTTTGCCGTGATAAAATAATTCGCCAGACCCAGCACAGAGACAGCAGACATCCCACCATCCGAAGACCTCCACAATCACCTTGGCACCTACTTCCACCGCAAGATTAAGTAGATATACAACAGCTTCGATACCAAAACCCTCTAACCGCAACCATACCCTATTACACCGGACCCCAACAGACCATACACAGCTGCACTCCCCTCACTGCTGACGACACTCTCAAGATCATGAAGAGCATCAACTCTGGCGCACCATCCGACCCCTGCCTGCACCACATCTCCAACAGAGCTGGTACCACCATTGCCCACGAACTCTGACGCACCATTAACTGCTCCACCAACTTCACCACCTTCCTGGAAGACAGGAAATACGCAGAGATCAACCAACTGCTGAAGGAATGCTGTGCCAACCCGACGGACCTCAAGAATGTCAGACCCATCTCTCTTCTCCCCTTTCCAGTCAAGGTTATCGAGAAGGCCATCACTGCTCAACTATCAGAGTTCATCTAACCAAACTACATCCTGGACCTCCCCGAATACAGCTTCCGAAGCAACCATAGCACTGAGACAACCCTCCTCGCCAGCATAGAAAACATCGGCAACCTCCTTGACAAAGGCGAAACTGCAGCCCTCATCCTCCTGGACCTCTTGACCACCTTCCATACCGTCTCTAACTGCACCCTATGCACAAGACTCCACAACACTGGCATACCTGGAATGTATCTGCTCCTTCCTCACCAGCCGAACAAGGTCAGACTACCACCGTTCCACTCAGAACACACAAAGATTAGCTGCGAAGCATCTCACAGCACCTCCCTGAGCCCCACTCTCAAACATCTACATAGCCCCACTCGCAGCCATCATCAGGTACCACTGACTCAACATAGTATCCTACGCCAACCAGCTGATTCTCTCCCTCACCGACAAACAAACAGTTGCCAAGAACAACTTTCATAACGAGATGAAGGAGGCGGTGTCGCCCGAACCCCGGGCCGCATCGCGCGAGCGTCGGGGGGAGTTGGAAGAGCGATGTCGTCTCTTCGACTTCTTGTGCCTCTTACCTGACGACTTGGAGCCCGACGAATGGTGACGACTCGCCGAGCTTCGATGACTGTGGCCCGTCCCTCGACCCCCTCCTGGACCGGGACCTAGAGCGGCGCGGGGCCGACTGCCGGAGCTCGATGCGCTTACGGGACCGCTCCCGCCTAGCCTTCGACATCAAGGTACGGCAGTCGGGGCACGACCGGTCGTCGTGGTCGGCCCCAAGGCAATAGAGGCACCGGCGGTGGTGATCGGTAACCAACATCAGTCGGTACAGGGCTTGAACCCGGGCATCCCTACCGGCACCGAGAGTCGTAAAGACTCGAGAAGTGATCAAAAAGGATCGAAAAAGTTTAGTCAAAAAGTGACTAAGGTACTGCTTTCTCCAGACCGGCGTTTCCTGGCGTGGAAAAAAGAAGAACTGACGTCAGCGCGCGAGGACGGCGTCTAAGTACTCCGACTACGTCATTCCGGTGTCAACGACGCCGGCGACGGACGCGGAGCCGCAGACGACGCCTACCGACTCGCAGAAGTACTGCTACGCAAAATTTTCCAGATCCAGCCTGACGCCTGGGGATATTCTAAGGTAAGGAATCTAACTAACGTGTTTCTTTCAGATGTGTTTCTTTCAGATGTTTATTTCTTGGATGGACAAATCCAGTGACCACGGGAGACGAGAGTTTTTGTAGAAGATAGCACAGGTCCTCCGGAGTTCTTGAGGTTGCTGGCTGCGGGCCACGCCAATTTCTTGAAGCAGGGTCACTGGAGGAGACAGGCCGGTAGGGCTGGGCCCAAGTCAGTTATCTTCTTCTCCACTGCTGCACAGCTCTTCAGTCCTAGTCTTAGGTCGTTGAATCTGAGGAACATGGTTGAGGGGAGCCCTAAAATACTAAATTTAAGGGTATTACTAAGGTCGGGGGCAGTAGCCTAGGGTGAGTACATCCTTTGGGTGGCCCCTCCCTTTGGGGGGAGAGGGATAGCTCTGTTCCTATTGGGCCTAATTCCCCATTTCAAGATGTAGAATTAATAACAGAGGGGTTCACCTCAGCTCCTTGCGACCCTAGGGGTATGCCAGGTTGAGGTGGACACTCCTACTCTGCTGACTAATTTCCCCGTCTATCCTGCCCGGAAAAGTGGGGCTTGGACAAGGGGAGCTGCCTAAATCAGCACATCACGAGGGAAAGCCTTTGAGAATCACCACCAAGTGTTGCTGTTCCTACCAGGGGGAGGTGTGAAGCACCTCCACCCAGAGCAGGCTTTGTTCCTGACCTCCGAGAGCACAAAGGCTCTCACCCCATGAGGTCAGAAACGTGTCTGGTGGTGGCTGGTGGGGACCAGTCAGCCAATACACAAGGAGTTGGTTGTTTTTTCAGGGGGCATCTCAATGATGCCCTCTGAGTGCATTTTATAGGAAATCCAACACTGGCATCAGTGTGGGTTTATTATGCTGAGACGTTTGGTAACAACATTTCCAGCTTTCAGTAAAGCCATCATGGAGCTGTGGAGTTCGTAATGATAACTCCCAGCCCATGTACTCAAAATGGCTTAATGAATATGCTACTTACCAGTATGCATCTGTTCTTGGCATGTAGGGCTGCTAACATTCATATCTTAGCATTAGATCGCCGCCTAGTGTTGGGTCCGGATGATCGCACATTGTTGTCCTGGAAGAGTCTTCGAAGTATTCTGAGATAGGTGGCTCCTCCCCTGGACTACAGTGCGCATGGGCATCGGCTCCATCCCCAGATTGTTTTTCGCCATTGTGGCAGAAGATGGAGTGAAAAGTGTAAAGGATGTCCATGCTAATGAATAAATACAATAGTATATCTGCAGCTGCGACAGGCACCGGGGAGGAGGGCGGGCGATATGAATGTTAGCAGCCCTACATGCCAAGAACAGATGCATACTGGTAAGTAGCATATTCAGTTCGAGGCATGTGGGCTGCTAAATTCATATCTTAGCATAGAATACATAGCAGTCCCTCCATCAGCGGCGGTTGCCCGTGCCAGCTGCAGAAACCTGAAAAAGTGTTTTGAGAACAGCCTGTCCTACAGCAGCTTGCTGCTTGGAATGCACATCAACACAGTAGTGTTTTGTAAAGGTATGTGGTGTAACCCACGTGGCTGCTCTGCAAATATCCTCCAAAGGAATGTTCCCTAGGAAAGCCATGGATGCCCCCAGTTTGCGTGTGGAGTGCGCCCTTGGGGGTATTGTTAAAGTGCGCTTGGCCTTTTGATAACATATCTGGATGCACTTAACAATCCATCTGGCTATCCCTGCTTTGGAAATAGGGTTGCCTTTGTGTTGTGGTGCGAAGGCAACAAAAAGTTGTTTTGTCTTTCTAAAGGGTTGTGTTCTGTCTATGTAGTACATCAACGCCCTCCGTACATCTAAGGTATGGAGCATTCTTTCTGCCACCGTTTGCGGGTTTTGAAAGAATGCTGGTAAGTCAATAGTTTGGTTGAGATGAAACTGTGACACCACCTTCGGAAGGAATTTGGGGTTAGTGCGTAGCACTACCCTATTTGGATGAATTTGAATGAATGGCTCTTGGATTGTGAGCGCTTGCAGCTCACTGACACGCCTCAGAGACGTAATAGCTACTAGGAAAGCTACTTTCCACGTAAGGAACTGGAGTTCACACGAGTGCAGTGGCTCAAATGGTGGTCCCATCAGTCTGGTGAGAACGACATTGAGGTTCCACACCGGAGCTGGCGGTGTTCTTGGGGGAATGACTCGTTTCAGACCCTCAAGGAAGGCTTTAATGGCGGGCACTCTGAAGACAGAGAGATGCTGCCTGTTTTGAAGATAAGCCGCTATGGCGGATAGATGTATCCGAATGGAAGTGTACGCTAGATTGCACTTGTAAAGATGCAACAGATAGCAAATGATGTTGGGGATAGATGCATCTAGCGGGTTGATGTCATTGGCTGTACAGTAAATGACAAAACGCTTCCATTTCGCAGCATAGCATGCTCTGGTAGTTTGCTTTCTTGCCTCCTTGATGATGTTCATGCATTCCGGAGGCAGGTTAAGGTATCCAAACTCTAGGACTTCAAGAGCCAGATCGCCAGGTTGAGCTGTTGCGGATCTGGATGCTGAATTTCTCCATGGTTCTGCGTCAAAAGACTGGGCGTGAGGCGCAGTCTTTGATGCGGCACCACTGAGAGTTCGAGGAACGTGGTGTACCATGCTTGGCGCGCCCACGTTGGAGCAACTAGGATGAGAGTCATCGCGTGCTGCCTTAGCTTTCTTGCGACCAGCGGTATTAGAGGGGCTGGCGGAAAAGCGTACGCAAATTTGCCTGACCAGTTCATCCATATCGCATTCCCCTGCGACTGTGGGTGAGGGAACCTGGCGGCAAAGTGTTGGCATTTTGCGTTTTCTTTTGTGGCAAACAGGTCTATCTCCGGATGACCCCACTGCTGGAAGTACGGGTGGAGGACAGATGGGTGTATCTCCCACTCGTGCATTTGATGGCTGTACCTGCTGAGCAGATCCGCCATCTGGTTGTCCTTCCCTGGGAGGTGTTCTGCCATGAGGAAAATGTTCCTCTGAATGGCCCACTTCCACATGCTCTGAGCCAGATGAGACAGCTGTGGCGAGTGGGTGCCCCCCTGCTTTTGAATGTAGTACATCGCAGTCATGTTGTCCGTCCGGACTAACACTACCTTGTTGCACAGATGTACAATGAAGGACTTGATCGCCATGAAGATTGCCATCAGTTCCAGATAGTTGATGTGCATCTTCTGTTGCTGCGTCGTCCATAGTCCCTGCACTGTGTAAGTGAGCAGATGAGCTCCCCATCCCTGGAGAGATGCGTCCGTTGTCAGGATAATCTGCGGCACAGGCTCTTGGAACAGTCGGCCCTTGCAAAGGTTGTGTGGAGTCCACCAATGCAGAGAGTCGTATGCCCGACTGGTAACCAACACTAGGTCTGTCAATTGCCCCTGAGCCTGTGTCCACTGATTCGCTAAGCACTCCTGGAGCGGGCGCATATGTAACCGTGCGTGAGGGACTATGAAGATGCAGGAGGCCATCATGCCTATCAACTGCATGAACACTCTCGCTGGAAGTGAGTGTTGTGGTCTGAACTTTTGGATCAGAGACTGCATGCTGTCTATCCTGACTTGGTTTGGCTGAGCCATGGCCGTCAGGGTGTTGATCGTCGCACCTAGGAACTGCCGGACATGTGCTGGTTGTAGATGCGACTTTGGGTAGTTCAGCGAGAAACCCAGATTGTGAAGAAGGTGAATTGTAGTCGACATGTCCGCGGCGCACTGTTGTTCCGACTTCGCTTGCACGAGCCAGTCGTCTAGGTAGGGGTAGACATGGATGTTCTGCCTCCGGAGGTGCGCTGCTACTGTCGCCAGACACTTGGTAAACACCCTTGGGGCTGTGGTGACTCCGAAGGGTAGGACCTTGAACTGGTAATGCTTGCCTTGAATAGTGAACCTGAGGTATTTCCTGTGGGATGGGTGTAGTGGAATGTGGAAATAAGCATCCTTGAGATCTAAGGTTGCTAAGAAGTCCCCTTGGTTTAGCAAGGGAAGAATCTGTTGCAGTGTAAGCATGTGGAAATGTTCTGACAGTATGTACAGGTTGAGGGGGCGTAGATCTAGAATGGGTCTGAGAGATCCGTCCTTCTTTGGAATAAGGAAGTACAGGGAATACACCCCTGTGCCTTCCTCCCCCACCGGCACGAGCTCGATTGCTCCCTTTTGCAGCATCACCACTACTTCCTGCTGCAATAAGAGCAAGTGCTCTGCGGACATAGGCCTTTGTCTTGGCGGGATGTTGGGTGGAGTGGATTTCAACTCTAGGCAATAACCATACTGGACTAGTTGTCGCACCCACCTGTCTGTGGTGATGTTTCTCCAGACGGGCAGGAACTGCTGCAGTCTCCCCCCGACAGGTGTTAAGTGGTCGGGGGGCAGTGACAGAGAGTCACTGTTTGCTTGGGGTAGAGGAGCGGGAGCTGTTGTTTCCTCTGCCGCGACCTCTGTTGCTGTTATTTCTGTAACCTCCCTTGTTCTGTTTTTGGAACGAGGATTGTGCTCCACCTTTTGAGAACTGAGATTGTTGACCCATTTGTCCTCTGGTGACTCCACGTGCACCTGAGCGACGAAAATTGCTGCCACGAAACTGTTGCGACTGTAGGGCCCCCATGGACTTAGCAGTTTCTGTGTCTTTCTTTATTTTTTCTAGGGTGGTGTCAACATCTGGACCAAACAGACTATCAGGATTGACTGGCTGATTAAGAATGGTTGTCTGAATATCTGGTTTAAACCCCGAGATGCGGAGCCACGCCTGTCGTCTCAGCATAACGCTAGTGTTGATAGCTCTAGCAGCTGTGTCAGCAGCGTCAAGTGCACACTTGATGGCTGCGTTTGAGATTAGCTTCCCTTCCTCAATAAGCAGTTTGGTGCCTTCTTGGAACTTTGGAGGCAGGTGTTGTATAACCTGTTCTAGGGTGTCGTAATGCGCCCTATCGTAACGTGCTAAGAGTGCTTGTGTATTGGCAATGCGCCAAAAGTTTGCGGCCTGCGCAGCTACTCTTTTGCCCCCTGCCTCTAGCACTTTGGACTCCTTATCCGGGGGAGGAGCTTCACCCGTTGTCTGGGAGTTGGCACGTTTCCTGGCATTGGCGACCACAAGAGAGTCCAGTGGCAACTGTCCCCGAATGTATGCGGGGTCCGCAGGTGCAGGTCTGTACTTCTTTTCAATGCGTGGATTGACCACTCGTGCTCTGGTAGGCTCCTTAAAGATATCCCCAGCATGCTTGAGGACTCCTTTAAGCATAGGCAGCGTCTTCACTGTCCTTTCAGAGACTGAAAATGTGTCGAAAAGGAAGTCTTCTTCTATCGGGTCAGCATGCATGTCCACATCATGATTGGCCGCTGCCCTCTCAATTAGCGCATGAAAACCTGCTGAATCCTCAGTTGGGGATGCACGTGCATTAAAAAGCTGCGGGTCCTGCCCCACATTTTGGGTGCCCTGGTCACCAGTGTCATCATATGAATCCGGTTGTGCATCTGGTTCATTGATAGGGAAATTGTATTGCTCATCCTCATCATACCCCTCACCCGCAGAGTGTTCTGGTGAGGGAGTAGGGCTCCGTCTGGGAGGAGGCTGGATTGGTTCCATGAGGCCTGAAGCATCAAGGGGCACCCTTTTCTTTTTCAGTGGGCTGACATATGAGTCCACTGATTCTGAAGATATTTTTCTCTTATAGAGGGTCAATTTGCCTGTGTCAGCGTCGATGAAATGCTCTGAATCATCCTCTGATTCGAGTACCCGACGTGGAAGTGGGCCAGCCGTTGAAGAAACCGTCTTCTTCGGTGCCTATTTGGTGGAAAAGGCTTTCGGCGCCTCCTTTGGCGGCAAAACAAAGAGAAGTTTGCCAGAAGGCTTTGCTGGATTGTCCGTTTGCGCCTGCGGCGATGATATCGGAGCCGACGGAGCAGAGGCCTTCTCCCTGATTCTCTGTAGTGATGCGGCGATGAGGGACGTCTCACTCTCAGTTGGTTTTGGCGCCGACGAGGATGTTTTGACCTTCCCCTCGGATCCGACGTCTTTGTGGGCCTTGTGGGCTTTCGACGCGGATCCCGCTGTCACCGACCCCGAGTCCTGGGACCGGTGCGTAGACGTGCCAGTCTTCGATCCGTGCGCCTGCGTAGACTCCGTGGAGCCGGCTTTGGCGTGCTTGGACGGCGGCGCCGATGTTGACCCGTGCCGACCATCTTTCTTAGAGGACCCCTCCTCTGGCATCGATTTTGAATGTGCAGCAGCGGAATCGACGGACTTCTTCGACTTCTGCGGACCGGAGGTCGACGGAGTCGATGGAGTAGCGGGTACAGTCGTTTTCGCCGGCACGGCAGCCATCTTAGGGACACTCGAGTCCTTAAGTTTCGGTTTCGTTTTCGGGTCGGCCATTTTAGATGTAGTCGATCCCGATGCTTTCGGTTTCGGTTTCGATACAGTCTGCTCAGCAAGTAAGTCCGTGGCCGGGCCAGAAGGCGGGGCTGTGGCTTGCGGCATTGGGTCTTGGGTAAGGCCTACAGGCGATCCCGTGACCCGGTCGGTATCCTCGAAACCTTCGGGGCAGAGCTCGTCCCCTGAGCTATCTGCCGCGGCCCCATAAATCGCTTCGTCGTCTCCTACCTCGTCGACGTATTCAAGGCCTTGACCCACGACTCCGTCGTCGTCTACCGGATCCGCCTCGACCTCCGTCTCAGGTGGGTAGATTTGAAGATGATGACCCTGGTCCTCTTCTTCTTGGTCGCCGAAGATGTTTTCCGGATCCGGGGCCGCTTGTCTAGCTTCCATGCGCACCGCGCGCCGAAGCTTGAGAGTCTTCTTAGAGCGGAACTGTGCACAGGCCTTGCACTTGCCGTCGTCGTGGTCAGGCGAAAGGCATTTGTTACAGACGGGGTGTAGATCGATGTGTGGGTACTTGGACCCACAAAGCGGGCAGTACTTAAACGGGCTCCGCTCCATGTCCGAAAAGTTTTGCAGTCGTGTCGCGATGAGAAGGCCTCAAAGTTCGAAAAGCGAAACAAGACTCCGCTTATTCCGGCTCCAAGAGACGGAAGACTCGAGACCGTGCGCAGACAATACCGACGCAAAAAAAGCGAGGCCTTCTGGCCGCTAAAAGTTAGTTTTTCTCGGTTTCGACAGAGAGACGTCGAGACCACATCCGAACCCAATGGCGGAAAAAAACAATCTGGGGATGGAGCCGATGCCCATGCGCACTGTAGTCCAGGGGAGGAGCCACCTATCTCAGAATACTTCGAAGACTCTTCCAGGACAACAATGTGCGATCATCCGGACCCAACACTAGGCGGCGATCTAATGCTAAGATATGAATTTAGCAGCCCACATGCCTCGAACCTGCACTTACGTTTGTGAATGGCACAGACATTGTAGGGGCATATTGCTCATGCAGCTATGCCCTCACTTGAGGTACGGTGCACCCTGCTTTAGGGCTGATTTACCTATGCCACATGCAGTGTAGGTGGGCATGGCACACAGGGATGTATCAAGAAAATATGGGGGTGGAATGCACACCTGGGTATTCTTGTTTTTCTAGTTTTTTCACTTTAGCTGTTCACACTTGTCGTCTTTCTCCTTTGACTGCGTGCAGAATGGTAGGTGCCAACCCGTTGTGACACCAGAAACTGAAACAACATGTAATACCAGGGGTGAAAATGCACCCCTAAACCACTCGCACAGCTTAACTGCGCCATTTCGGCCTGTATCCTCTTCTTTTTAAGTCATCAATGTATTCTTAATATACTTTCTTCTTGTAATTTTGTATCCAAATTCATTTGAAGTACTCATCCACACGTGTAATTCTGCGCCATTATCCAAGTTTCTTATATTCATGCTTTGTCTATCCAGACCTCTCTACATAATTACGATTGAAGCAGAGTTCGTCCAAAAGCAGCGTTTATTTTTTTAAAAGAACCCAATGCATTTCGGGCTGCAAGCGCCCTTCTTTGGGGGTCACTATAAAGAACAATACAACGTAAATCAATTGCACATCTACAATCATATTACGTTTAGAACTGTAAAATAGCACAACTTCATATGTCATTTATTATAATCAACACTTAATGTGAATTTGTTTACTAAAATGTTCCCTGCACAATGCAAACCATTTCCAATATTGCAACTGGTATCCCGGCGCTATATAAGCACACCAATGAGTATTAAACTTCCATCTCCCCTTCCACAGATTGTGCGGAACGATAAGCTTTTCCCTACTTCCTGGCATTTAATGTTACTTCATCGTGCAGTTAGCACCTTCGCAAATATCTCGCTCAATGTTCCTCCCACCTCTCTAAACATGCTTACTCTAAGCCGTATGCGTCCAAATGTAACCCAAATAGTAACTTTCTTATCACGATCTTAACAACCATTTAGATGGTGGCATCCCAAAGCTAACATACACAAACTGCTGAAACCACCATCTGTTGAAGCTCACAGCTGCCATATTACACACCTCAAGATTCCCCTACCTGCCACAACACGTTAAAATCCGCCATATGCATTTTCTTACTCTCTCACACATCTTTGAACCCATCGGCCCGCCCAGATTCCTCTTGATTGGCCCTTAGCTACCCCAGTTAGCCAACATTGGTGTTGTCATCCAAACAACCAGCGACTTCATTTCCCAGAAAGCAATTTAGCATTTTACCTAAGGGAACACAATTATCATTTCGTAATCATGTTGCACTATCATATTATCAAAATTAATGTCTTTACAGCAATAAATATGTATCATGCAAGAATCACAATGTTAAAGTCCGTTTTCAATTAAAAAAAATATACAGCGTTTTTTTTTAGACGAACTCGGGATATTTCACCAAACCGTGTGTGTTTCATTCCTTGTCCTTTTTGTCATAAGGGTGCTATCCCGAACAGGGATGTATGCCATGTTAACTCCTCAGTTAGTGTCTGCACCTAAACACGCAGCCTTCAATGGCAGCATGTGGGTGTGAATGTGAGGGGTCCCGGAGGGTGGCATAATACATGCTGCAACCCTCAGAGGCCCTCTCTGGTCACATGGCCCTCGGTACCAGAAGTACTTTATAGAAGGGATTTACATGTGGCCCAGAGGTGTGCCAATTGTGGAAACAAAGGTGCAGTTTTGATGAAAGAACACAGGTGCTGGGGCCTGGTTAGTAGGGACCCAGCACACACTCAGTTAAGTTGGCATTAGATATCTTCAAAAGGTTAACCATGCAAAAAGCGGCACTTTCCTAGAGACGGAAACCTACTTTCTTTCATTCTGATGGCACCAAGATTGTCAGCTATCTAACCAGATGCACTCAGTGACTAAAACATTATATATATTACTATTTGAGTGCCCACCCTCAGATGTTGACCATTTCCTGTTTGTTGTTTGCTTATTGTGTTTTCGTTAAGTGCAGTAATGTACAAGTCTTTATTGACTAAATTAAGGGTGACTTTCTGGTCATTTACAATCTTTACAAAGTACGTGACACACTGTCGGTCAGTCATGCACAAATCAATAAAAATAATCATATGCAATTGCCTATCTTTGAACTCCAATAAAAAAATATGACACAAAACAGATGTAAAAAGGCAGCAAAGTATTCAACTGCTTTGAACATACAGGCTTAAGCCAAATAAAATACATTTTAAACTACATATTAATTATCCCCCATATGGGAGCACACATACTAATGTGAATGTCCATAACAAAGTCTATAAAGCAACGAAAGAGCATCTGACCAAGGACAAGTTGATTTATTGGAAGCAGTTAGTCTTGTGTGACTCAAAAGCACCGGGATGCTTTAACTAACAGAGTTTTGTGGTGAAGCTACACATTTGTTTCAATCAGGATTACGTTTGTATGATCATTGTTCATTAATTGGTTAAGTCTGATACTCTTCGTTTGAAACTGGAGTGCATATGTGGGATTAGGAGGTCACTAAATGACTGACAATAGAACTTAATGTGCCCGATACGTGAGGCAAAGCAGTCACCAGAGCATATCCAAAGACTAACGCACAAGTTACTTACCTTCGGTAACGATATATCTGTAAGAAACAGTAGTTAGTGTTAGATTTCTTACCTTAGAATATCCCCAGGTGTCAGGTAGGATCCGGAAAGTTTTCGTCAGCAGTACCCTTGCGCATCGGTAGGCGTCGTCTACGGCTCCGCGTCCGTCGTCAGCGTCATGATGGCCGGAATGACGTCGTTGGAGTACTTAGACGCCGCCCTCTCTGGCTGACGTCAGTTCTGTACATAGCTTTCCGCGCCAGGAACGCAGAGCCATGATAGAAACCGACACTGGTGCCATGAAACTAGGGCCCTAAAAGGGATGTCCAGAACCCTAGATATTGGTTCGCAGAACAGGGAGGATGGGTGGGTGGGGCGGTAAGGAATCTAACACTAACTACTGGTTCTTACAGACATATCGTTACTGAAGGTAAGTAACTTGTGCATCTGAAAGAAACAGGTTAGTGTTAGATTCCTTACCTTAGAATAGATACCCCAGCAATACCAACCCCGGTGGTGGGTCTGCGAACCAAGATCACACCAGAAAGTCCTGGAGAACGGAACGGCCGAAAAAGCCATCCCTCTGGACTTGGCTGTCCAGGCAGTAGTACCTAGCAAATGTGTGCAGCGAGGCCCACGTAGCTGTCAGACAGATGTCCTGCAAGAGGACTCCCCGACTTAGGGCAGTGGTAGCCGCCGTGGCCCGAGTGAAATGGGCGCGCAGCCCCTCAGGAGGCGCCTTTTTCGCCAAGGAGTAGCAAAACCTTGATGCACAAGACGACGCACCGAGAGATGCCGCCCGTCCCTTCTTAGCGCCCACGTAACCAACAAAAAGCTGGTCGTCCAGCAGGAACTGGTGTGTGCGGTCTAGGTAGAAGGAGAGTTCACGTTTTGGGTCCAGACGGTGGAGCCTCTTTTCCTCTTTCGAGGGATGCGGAGGCGAAAAGAAGGTGGGCAAGGTGATGGACTGCCCAATATGAAAGACTGTGACCACCTTCGGCAGGAAAGAGGGACGAATCCTCAGAACAACTTTGTCCGGATGGACAGAGAGGAAAGGAGGTTTAGAAGATAGAGCCTTGAGCTCACTCACTCTCCTGGCAGAGGTGATGGCAACCAGGAGCGCAGTCTTAAGAGTCAGAAGACGAAGAGGGCAGTTATGCAGTGGCTCACAGGGAGTGCACATCAGATAAGTCAGTACAAGGTTCAAGTCCCACTGAGGCATCACAAAGGGAACAGGAGGAAACATGTGTGTGATGCCTTTCAAGAATCTATTTACAACAGGGGACTTGAGAAGAGAAGGCTGATCAGGAAGCCTTAAGAAGGCTGAAATGGCAGAGAGGTAGCCTTTGATAGTGCCCAGAGCAGAGCCCTGCTGGGCAAGAGAAAGAAGGAAGAGGAGAACCTCTGAAAGGGGGGCAGAGAATGGATCCCCAGCCTTTGCTGTGCACCGTGCACAAATTTGTTCCACCTGCAGGCGTATACCGATTTTGTGGAGGGACGCCTGGCTGCCAGAATCACATCGCAGACTTCAGGAGGCAAGTCAAATAGCCTCAACTGTCACCGCTCAATCTCCACGCATGTAAGTGGAGACTGGACAGGTTCGGGTGGAGGACCGTCCCCTCCAGCTGCGACGGAAGGTCCTCCTTAAGAGGCAGACGAATCGGAGGATAAACTGACATAGTGAGTAGCTCCGGATACCAGTATCTTCGTGCCCAGTCCGGAGCCACAAGGATGACTTGGGCCCGGTCTGGCCTGATCTTCTTCAGCACTCTGGGCAGAAGTGGTATAGGCGGAAAGGAGTACAACACACCGCAGCTCCACTTGCGACGAAAAGCGTCTACGAGCGAGTGCCGCCGAAATTCCAACGCACAGAACTGATGACATTGCGCGTTCTCTTCGGTGGCGAATAGATCTAACCAAGGCTCTCCCTACTGGTGAAAGAGACCTTGCGCCACATCTGAGTTCAGACACCATTTGTGATTCATCATGCACCGACGGCTGAGTTCGTCCACCCTGGCGTTCAAGGAACCTGCCAGGTGTTGAACCACCAGGGTGACGCCCTGGTGTTCCAACCACGTCCAGAGGCGCAGAGCCTCCTGACAAAGGGTCCATAACCCCACTCCGCCCTGTCTGTTGCAGTACCACATGGTGGTGGTGTTGTCCGTGAACACCTGCACTACACTTTCCCGGACAGAGAGAAGGAATGTCTTCAGTGCAAGTCGGATCGCCCGCAGCTCCAGAAGGGTGATATGGAGCAGAGACTGCGCCGGAGACCAGAGACCTCTGATCTCCGCCTCTCCCATGTGGCACCCCCATCCCTGGAGGGACGCATCCGTCACTACTACGTGCTTCGGTTGGGGTAGGGAGATAGATCTGCCGTTGACCCAATCGTGGTCCGTGAGCCACCACTGCAACTGACTCGCAGTGCCCTCCGAGATCAGAACGTGGTCGGACAGGGTGCCCTGATGCTGTGTCCACTCAAACTTCAGGTCCCACTGCAGAGCCCGCATCCGCCACCTGGCGTGATGCACCAGAAGGATGCAGGACGGCCATCAGCCCCAGGAGCCGCAGGATCAACCTGACCGAAACTTGGGATAAAGGCTGAAAGATCGGAATCAGAGCCTGAATATCCGGAACCCGCTGTTCGGGGGGGTAAACCCGAAACTGCGCCAAGACCAGAGCCGCTCCGATGAAAAAGAGCTTCTGAGAGGGGCACAGGTGCGACTTCGGCACGTTGATGAAGAACCCCAGTGAGTACAGGAGGTCGGCCGTAGTCTGGAGGTGGGAGACGACTGTCTGGGGTGAGCCCGCCTTCAACAACCAGTTGTCGAGATAGGGAAAAACTGAAACCCCTGATCTGCGCAGATGAGCTGCGACCACCGCAATCACTTTCGTGAACACCCGAGGGGCGCTGGTAAGGCTGAAGGGGAGCACGGTAAACTGATAGTGCTCGTGGCCTACAGTGAACCGCAGGTAGCGCCGGTGAGTCGGCAGGACAGGGATGTGGAAATATGCGTCCTGCAAGGCCAACGCTACCATCCAGTCTCCAGGTTCTAGGGCAGCTAGGACCTGAGCTAAAGTCAGCATCTTGAACTTCTCCTTCCGAAGGAAGTCGTTTACGCTCCGGAGGTCCAAGATAGAGCGTAGGCCTCCTTTGCCCTTCTTGGGTACCAGAAAGTAGTGGAGTAGCAACCATGTCCTACTTCTGGCCCTGGAACGCGCTCGATGGCCCCCTTGGCCAAGAGGGTGATAACGTCCTCCTGCAGAAGTTGCAAGTGATCCCCCGACATGCGGTGGCATGACTGGAGGGGTCGCCTCGAAGGGGAGGGAGTAGCCCCTTCGGACGATTTGCAGCACCCACTTGTCCGACTTGATGGAGCGCCAGTGGAGGTGTTGATGACGGTCCCTAACCCCCACTGGCGTCGAATGGGCTTGGAAGCTCGGACTAGGTAGGCTTTGAGGCAGATGCTGCGGGAGCGGATGTGGACTGACCTTGCCGTTGTACCCCGGGACCGCCACGGCGGGTACCACGTCCGCGTTGAGGCTGGCAGGACGTGTGGGGGTGCCCCTTCCTTGGCCACGAAAGGGGCGAAAAGCAGAAGTTTGCTGACGCTGGCCAGACAGGCCCAAGGACTTGGCCGTAGCCCTGGAGTCCTTGAAACGCTCAAGCGCACTGTCTGCTTTGTTGCCAAAGAGGCGACGGCCATGGAAGGGCATGTCCATGAGCGTGGCCTGGACATTGCCCGAGAAATTGGCGGACCTCAGCCAGGCGTGGCGGAGAACCGCCACCGTCGTTGTCACCCTTCTCAGCGAGTCCGTGGTATCCAGTCCACACCTGATGGAATACCATGCCGCACCCCTTCCCTCCACAAGGGCTTGGGTGAGCCGGGCCCGGGCCTCCTCCAGACACTGGGGCAGCACGTACGCAACCGTGTCCCACAAAGAGTGGGTATAACAACCCAAAAAGCAAGCAGTGTTTATAGACCGCAACGCCAAACTCAATGAGAACAGTGTCTTCCCAAACTGATCAAACCTTTTGGATTCCCGATCCGCGGGAGCGGTCGGGAATGAGGTCTGGGACGTAGAAGCCTGTATCACCAGGCTCTCGGAGATGGGGTCCACGGACAGAAAGCTAGGGTGGCCCGGAGCCGGGCGGTGGCGTCGGGCCACGTCCCGATCCACAGGGGGCACTGTGGAGGGCTTGGACAAGGTGCCCAGCAGAACGTCCGTGAGGGCCTCATTGAACGGCAGTAGAGGCTCCGAGGAGCTTACTGGCGGCTGAAGCACCTCAGTGAGGAGGTTAGTCCTCATGGCCGCAGCAGGGAGTTCAACAGCCAAGGCATTGGCTGCCCTGCGCAACACCACACCATATGTAGCACCCTCCTCCGTAGACACGGAGGGAGAAGAGCTGAATCCAGTGTTGGGCGATGTGTCCATACCACTGGCCTCCCCTAGCTCATCTGCCCAGTCCTGGGTCAACTGGCACTGCTGTGCCAGAGGGTCCTCAGACCCCTCCCAGTCCTCCCCTTCATCCGTGTCCTGGTAAACAGGCTGAAATGACGGAGCTGGGTCGTAGGTGAAGGCCTCACCCATCGACGCCGGAGACGGCGCAGAGTGGCGCCGTTCTGATGCCGGACCCGGACTGAAACTGGGGCAGACGTCGTCCGAGGATGGCGCCGGGAGCGACACCATTGGGGTCGGCGCCAGCGGAGGAGTCGTAAGGTCAATTGGCGTCGACTGGGATCCAGGCAAGGATCCCATGAGGGCCGGCGGTGTCGGGACCGAAGTCGAGAACGGCACTGGGGTCGGCACCACCGGGCTGCCAAAAGCCCCAAGTCGGGTCTGCGGGGCCCAAAGGCGTGCCGGCAGGCCTCAACTGAGGGAAGTGACTCCTCATGGCAATGAGGAAATCAGAAATCTCCTCCGGCGTCGCTCGCAGGCCAGGGACCGGAGGGTATGGGACTGGAAGCTGCGCCTGCGGCTCCGATGGAGCCACGCGGGTGGTGTCGCCCGAACCCCCAGGTGCGTCGTGCGAGCGGCAAGGGGAGTCTGAAGAGTGATGTCGCCTCTTCGACTTCTTCTTGGAGTGCCTCGACTTACCGGAGGACTTTGAGCCCGACGAGTGCTGGCGATGACTCGACGAGCGACGACTGCGGCTCTGCGACCGGTCCCTCGACTTCCTCCTCGACCAGGACCTCGAGCGGCGTGGAGCCGACTGCCGGATCTAGAGTAGCTTGCGGGACCACTCCCGCCTATCTTTCGAGGTCAAGGCCCGGCAGTCGGGGCACGACTTGTCGTCGTGGTCGGCCCGAGGCAGTAGAGACACCGATGGTGGGGGTCAGTCACCAACATCAGGCGGTGACAAGCGTCGCATGGCTTGAAGCCGGGCATCCCTACGGCACCAGGAGTCGAAGTCGACTCAAAAAAGAGATCCAAAATTGATCAAAAAGTTAGTCAAAAAATGACAGAGTACTGCTCTTCCCGGATCTGCGCTAGCTGGCTCGGAATAAAGAAGAACTGGTGTCAGCGAGCGAGGGCGGCGTCTAAGTACTCCGACAACGTCATTCTGGCAATCACGACGACGGGCGCGGAGCCGCAGACGACGCCTACTTACGTGCTAGGGTACTGCTGACGAAAACTTTCCGGATCCAGCCTGACGCCTGGGGATATTCTAAGGTAAGGAATCTAACACTAACCTGTTTCTTTCAGATACAGCTGCACACAATAAGACATAAGAACAAACCTTGGATAACACAAGAGGGTGTACAGCCGGGGTCTGAAAGAAGCTGGCTCTGTATATACTATACCAAAGTAAGGTATAGTGTGCACAAAGTCAAGTGAATCTTCAGAGGTTTCAGAGGCTCAAGTAGATAATACTAAAAGCTCTATTAGTGGTAGTGTAGTCGAGCAGTTAGGCTTATCAGAGGGTTGTGTTAAGCATTAATTGTACACACACAGGCAAGAAATGACTGCACACAATCAAAGACTGAACCCACACCAATTGTTTTCTATAAACAGTTATTACTTTGTTATTTTATTTTTTAGAACCAGGAGGAACTGAGTTGCAGGTAAGTAACAGTTTCAAAAGCAGTAATACTTTTCAAATGCAGTAGGAGTAGGTTTGCAAGCCAGTAGAGAGTGCTTTACAATAATAGACATACTTTTGTAGAATCGATTTCGAACTTTGCAATAGCAATAGATAGACTTTTGTATGAAATAGGGTTGACAATGGAATGCAATCCTATAGAAGGAAAACAGTGTTTAGCATTAGCAGGTAAGTACTTAACTTACAATTCCAGTCTTCGGGGTTTGGACTAACACTGGGCACGGGTCAGTACGAGGTGGGTTCTGCAACACCAGCAGCACTGGGGCAGCAGGGTGCAGATGTCACTGAGCCCAACGTTAGTTAACGGAGACTGGGGGTACCTTGAAAAGACACGTTTTGCAGGTAGGTACCTGCAGTTTCAGGGCAAATGTCCTGGGGGTAAAGATCAGCATAGCTGGGGCCACAAGACAGCACAAAAGCTACACCACCAGGCACCGGGGCAACTGGGTGCGGGGTCCGAAATCAGCATTGGGCGCCTAATGCGTTTCAATTAGGTATCTCAGTCGCACAAATAGGCTGCATGCTTGGACCATGAGGTTGCTGAAGGTGGCCACCGACTGGGCAGATACGTTGGAGTGCTGGGAGAGGTCAAGGCACAGTTGGTTGGGTTCCCCAAGGCCGGAGGGCAGGGTGCCGAGGATGCAGGGGTACATTTTGGTGTCGGACCTTCTTGGTCGGAGCCGGTCACGGCCAGGGGGACCATTCATGTTGAGGCTACAGGTGACTATGTGGGGTCCAGGAGAGGTCAGCCACTGATGAAGACAAGGTCAGGATCGCCAGGGACACTTCACAGGACAGGTGAGCCACTCTGGCTGTGGGCATCGGGTGCAGAGTGGACAGGGATCACGGATCCACCTGGATCCGGATTCCTAGGTGTAGTATCTTTCGGACAGGGACACTGTCCTCGGGAGATCCAGTTTTGGCTGGAGAGTAGCAGCCTTCCTTGGGTTCTTGGAAGTCGCTGGCCACGGAATACCAAACGTCTTAGCATCCAGTAAAGCCATCATGGAGCTGTGGAATTTGTAATGACAAACTTCTAGCCCATGTACTCCATATGGCTCTACTGCACATACAATGTCTGTGAATGGCACGGACACTGTAGGGGCACTTTGCTCATGCAACTGTTCTCTCACCCGTGGTATAGTGCACCCTGCCTTAGGAATGTGAGACCTGTTAGAGGGGTGACTAACCGATGGCACAGACAGTGGTTGGTGGGCATGGCACAAAGGGATGTGTGTCATGTCGACTGTGAAATTTTGTCTGCACCAACACACAGTCTGCAATGGCAGTGTGTATGTGTCTGGTAAGGGGTCTCTGAGGGTGGTACAATATATGCTGCAGCCCTTAGAGACCCTCTCTTGTCACAAGGCCCTTGGTACCACAGGTATCTTTTACATGGGACTAATATGCGAGTCAGAGTTGTGCCAAAACAAAGGTACAGTTTTGGGAAAGAACACAGGCACTGGGAACCAGATTGGCAGGGACCCAGTGCACACATAGTCAAAGTGCATCAGATAGGCAAAAAGTGGAGTGTAACCATGCAAAAAGGGGCACTTTCTTACAGGGTCTCCAGCCTTTTCTATGGTGAGAGCTACTTATGATCGATGAAAATTACCATGAGCTACTTATGAATATTATCACGGTTTCATTATGATCACGTCAAAAAAGATTCCAATTGTGACCTCCCAATATACAATAATTAAAAATGCCTACCCCTGACAGCCTTGCACTCAAGCCACTCTGCTCTTGCAGTAATACTTTCATGGGCGTGTATTACTTTACACAGTGTGATTGATAGAACAAGGCCTGTAACAATTTCTATGCAACTTTACTAGCCTCGGAGTGGAGATAGGTGGTCATGATGCAGGCAGTCCCACTGTTAGTGTGGAAATGTGCCACTAGTTGAGTTGTCTGCTTCTGCTAGTACCTAAAAATAAGTCTCTCTATCTCCTTCAATGTACCCGGACACACAATGACTTGCTGGGCTACCCTTTCATGAGCTACTTTTAAGGCGCTGGCGAGCTACGAGTAGCTCCTGAGCTACTGGTTGGAGACTCCACAAACACACACCTACCCTAGGATATATATTTGACAAAGGAGTATGTACATGGGGTTAAATAGGAATTCATACATGGCCACTTGCAGAAGCCCATTATCTGGCCACATACTATATGCTCTTATTCCGGTTCATGCTGGCCAGAAATCAAACAAAGAATGTGGCACTGACCTGTGCTCTGTGCAACCGCTTTAGTTCTTCTTGTTTGGCCTGCCGCCGTGCTGCTTTCTGAACTCGTCGTGTTAACTTTGCACTCAGTTCTTCCTCAGTGTAGGCCTTCTAAAATAAATTAAGAGAGGGTAGAGAGGAGGTATTACATAATGCATAAGCGGACTCTGAACAGGTTAACAAGATCCTTGTATTTCACTGATACCCGATATGCGATATGAACACGTAGGCCTCATGGCTCTCTTTTGATTTGAGATTTAATGTCACATGGTGTCTGATTTCCATTGCCATCTTTTACTGAACATGCTGTTTTTAAAGACTGAATACCCATCAAGTTTGGCATGCACTTAATAAAATGATACTATGACACAAGGTATCCTCCTTCTCAGAAAATGATGATAGATCAATTCACAGACAACAAGGACAAAGATTTTCTGAAGAATGAATAAACCTCCTACTAAAGAGGACCTCCAAAAAGTGGGAGGGTTCCACTAACAGCAATGCAAGCTCAGCAGCAAAGCATTTCCACAAATCCAAGGCACACGCTAGGAACAATGATACCTAACTTGGACTCAAAGGACTGAGTCGATTCAGAAACATTTAAAGACAAAGCAACATTTGAAAGCAATGCCGCTTTTTTCAGACTCACATGGCAATCCCAGGCGTATATCAGAGTAAATCCATGTATTGACTCATAAGCACTCCTGGGCTTGGACCAAAAATAAAAAGCAGAAGTCCTTCCTGACCTACAGTATGAATAAATGTTAGCAGGAATGCTCACATTTGGAAAACTAACCGAGAACTTGCATTTCTTGCTGTGCCCTTTGTTAACTGTGGGTTTTCATATTTGAATTTTTTTTTAAGATGGAGCATTTTTTCATGTTTTTATGTTTGATTTTTCAGTAACATTGTTGGCAGTATTGCTCTTTGGTAGTGAAGCAATCACAGAATTGGCAATCATTTTTGTCCACCAAATGAAACCCTCAAGTATAGGGCATGTATGTGCACAAAGGTCAAAATTGTGATAAAGTGAGAGGGTGATAGTGTTGAAACCAACCTAAGGATAGTATCCTTATGGCATGGATGGCATCGTAGACTTAACTGTACTCTATAATATGTAGGTAAAATAAAACTTCTAAATATTGAATGATTACATGTATTACTTTGCAGATAGTCCTCACCAGCTTACATTCGAGGTAGATAGCCCCTGATCACTGATATTTCAACTCTGGAAAATGGATCAGTGGAGTTAAATACTGTAAATGTCAATTTAAGCCACAATATTCAATGCAACTTTCCATCTTGAAATGATAACTATGGCCTCACAATATACTGACAGGAGGGCCTGTGAGTGTGCACAATGGGAAGAACTCACAAGGACAATGAATATAAAATTCCTGATATGGTTTTAGACACAAAATTAACTTCCACACGGTTCCAAAATCACCAATCTCAGCCCAAACATAGGCAGTGGACACACTGAGGACAACAGCAAGACACCTCAACCTATGCCATCACCAACATAATTACATTCTTTGTTAACGATTTTCAACCTCAACTAGGGAGAAACTATGTGTTTTGCCCTCATCAGCAATCTTCAATCTTGCTGGGTGCTGCAGTGATGCTTCCAAATTTGACAACTTTAACTGTTAGAGTTGTCTCATGGTTGCTCTGCTGTCGGATACACACAAAAAAGGTAATGGAATGGAATACCTGGAAATACTCTAACCACTGGCAATCGCTCAGGGTAGCATTCCAACCCATCGTTTTGCTCACACTTTAATACTCTCGACAAAGGCCCACCTTATGCAAACTTATAAGGGTCCAAACATCAATTTAGGTTGTTGAAATCTGGTTCACAAAGCCTATAACAGACTGTCCGAATCATTGGCTGATATCATTAGTAACAACAAATGCTATCAGTTATGTCATTAATAATATCATTTAACATGTCGTAAGTGAAGTAAGATCATAAACAGTGCATGGTGGGGGCAAAAGTTCCAGTTAGTTCACTAAACTATAACTGGCGTTATTTTAGTCTTTTTTTTAAATGTTAACTCCTGTCTGATTGCAACAACATCCAAGTAGAAAGTCTCTCTAACTGTTCATTTTCTTTGGCAATTTTGTTTTTTAAATATAAGGTCTTTGAAATTAACCCAACTAAAACAACACTTTAACCTTTGCTTTCTAGTGAAATTAGATATTTGTCTACCAATATATTAATGTTAAGCAACTGAAAACATGGTTAAGCTGAGTAAACAGATGTGCTACACTTTTGTCATTAATATAGAATGTTAGCACTCTAGTTGTTCATTGGTACTCTATGGTGAACCTTCTTTCATCCCTTTTCCAGCTATCTACCCAATCCATGCATCATTTCAAACTTTTATCTGTTCATCCATTCATCGGTCCAACCCATCCCATTGCCATAAACTCACCCATCAGGCCTTTCATCCATCCATCCTTTCAACCTTATAGCATACACATCCATTCTTCCGCCATACACCCATCAATATATCCATATTTTTACTCTTCTCCATCTGTCCCTTCTACATACTTCTATATATTCACCATTTCAGATATTAATACTCACTTCTCTATCTGTCCGTCTTTTCACTTCAACAATTACTTCTTTCACTCTTCCTTTTATCCTTCCGTCCCAACTTTCACGCATTTATTTTCTTTGATATCTTCTTCCTTCCACCACTCATGCTTTCTTTTCTCTATCAACTCATCTTTTGTCTCTCATATTACTTTTTCTTTCCTTTGTATCTCATGATCACTTTTTCTATTTGTCCCTTGCTCTGTTTTCCATATGTTCATTATTTTGTAATTTCGCTTTCTGTTTCCTTTGCTGTCGGCCCACATCCCACACCCCTCTGTGATGGTATTCCTTAACAGGTTTAGTTTTGAGCTATTTGTCTACAAAGAGAAGAGGCACATGTACAACTAGTTAATACAAGAGTGCGGTCCAGTTCAATAGTCCAAAAGGGCCAGTGGCAACCCCTGCTTAATCTACTTAAGTGTGGGGAGCGGACTACAGCACTGGATTTGCTAAAATATCCATGCACATGTTCCCCGCTTAATGTATTTGCTGCACAACCCTTTTGAAGCCGAGCCTTCCGATTAGACCTTATAGGCATACATTGTTTTACACCTATCAATTGTGCTCTGTATAGTATGTTAACATTACTTGTCCTTTCTAGGCACGCCCTAGGGCCATAGCCCTTTATGCATTCGCCCTGAGGAAGGTGAGACCCACATGGGGGTCGAACTCCGAAACACGCGTCGACGTTGCAACTTTCCTGTGGACCACATAAAATTTATGATTTACTCTGCTTGTTTCCATATGTTGATCTGACTCTGGAGGGTGACCTTGCGAACTGTAGTATCCTGCAAAGTAATCTGTGTCATCCTTAAATAATATTATCAATATTACCATTAGTTGGTTACTTTGGTCCATATATTAATGTTCCTCTTTTGGGGCTTTGAGTATGATCCGATTCCTGATTTCCAGGACGCATGAGTACGATTGGATATGAGTTTGATTGGTTGAATGGTGAGAGTGTGGTCTGGAATGTGCTTTAACCTCTTTTTATTGCTTATTTAATACATTATGTGAATTATTCACCAATAAATGTTGATATGTTTTGATATCTTGTGTGTGGCATGCGTTTGTCAGAAGGCCAGCTTCTTGGGTGTCCTTTTATCTGCAACATATAGCACCTATTGATCCATACAGGTAGAGAATGTTTGTATGAGTAATTCATCCTGACCAAAACCCGGAATAGAGGCTGAAAGATTGGAATCATAGCCTGAATATCCCGGACTGGCTGTTCGAGAGGATAAGCCCGAAACTGCATTGTGTACGGAGCCGCTCTGATGAAAAGGAGCTATCGAGAGGGAATTAGGTATGACTTTGGCATGTTGATAGTGAACCACAGCGAATGCAGGAGGTCTGCCCTAGTCTGGAGGTGGGAGACGACAGCCTGGGGCGAGCCTGCCTTTAACAGCCAGTCGTCGAGATAGGGGAAGACTGGAACTCCTGATCTGCGCAGAAGAGCTGCGACCCCCGCCATCACTTTCGTGAACACCTGAGAGGCGCTGGTAAGGCCAAAGGGGAGCACGGTAAACTGAAAATGCTTGTGTCCTACCGTGAACCGTAGGTAATGCCTGTGGGCCGGCAGGATAGGGATGTGGAAATAGGCATCCTGCAAGTCCAACGGTACCATCCAGTCTCCAGGGTCGAGAGCAGACAGAACCTGAGCCAATGTCAACATCTTGAACATCTCCTTCAGGAGGAAGCGGTTGACGTCCTTGAGATCTAAGATAGGACGCAGGCCTTTTTCCTTCTGAGTACCAGTGGAAGTAGCAACCACAACCTACTTCTGGCACAGGGACGCACTTGATGGCTCCGACAGAGGAGGGAATAGCCCCTTCGGACTATCTGCAAAACCCACCTATCCGACGTGATGTTCTGCCAGTGGGGGAGGTGATGGCGAATCCTGCCCTGGAGGGTCGGACTAGGAAGGTTTGGAGGCTGTTGCAGAGAGGGCACTGGTGGCCTGGCATGCCCACTGGCCCCCTGACCCACGACGCTGGGTCCCACGTCCCCGGCTGTTTGCGCAGGCCTGTGGCTCTGTGTGGTACATGGTGGGACCCCCCTTTCCTTAGCCACGAAAGCAACAACCATCAAAGAGCATGTCTAAAAGAGTCGACTGGACATCGCCAAAAAAGCCAGTAGACCTCAGCCAGGCGTAGAGTCTCAGCTCTACGGACGTTAAAATCGTCCTGCATAGCGAGTCGGCGGTGTCCAGCCCACAACGTATGGTTAACTGTGCTGCATCTCTACCCTCAGCAACTGCACGGGAGAGAACGGCCCGGGCCTCCTCCGGGCACTGTGGCAGCACCTGCGAGACCATACCCCACACAGAGGGGGTGTAACGGCCCAAGAGACATGCAGTGTTCACCGACCGCAGTACTAAGCTAGCAGAAGAAAACATCTTCTTCCCAAGGTGATCCAGCTTCTTGGAATCCCAATTAGGTGGAGCGGTAGGGAATGCACCCTTGGAAGTAGAGGCTAGGACCACCAAGCTCTCGGGGGTAGGGTATTGGGAGAGGAAATGGGGTCTGCCGGGCAGTGGCATTGGGCAATTATCCTATTTACAGGGGCCCCTGTGCTGGGCTTGGACCAAGTGCCCAGAAGGATGTCCGTGAGGGCCTCATTGTACCGCAGCAGAAGAGGCTGCTGCCAGTTGAAGCACCTGTCAGGAGGTTAGCCCTGACTTCCACCATGGGAAGCTCAAGGTTTAAGGCCTCTGCCGCCCTATGCAACACCACTGCGTATGATGCACCCTCCTCCGTAGCCACGGTAGGGGAAGAAAGCATGCCAAGGTCTGGGGAAGTGTCCAGACCATTGGCCTCACCCAACTCCTCTCTCCAGTCCAGTTCCTCCAACTGGTCTGCCAGAGGGTCCACAGACTCCTCCCAGTCCCTCTCAACCTCCTCTGGTTGCCATTCAGGGCGATTGGGAACACCAGGGAAGAACAAGGGTACAAAAGTACCGGTTGGTGCCAGTACCGGTGTCGGTCTGGCTCCGTGTCCATATTGAGGGGAAGGATTGGATTGACGTCGGTTGGGGACACAAGCAGCGTCGGAAGGGGCGTGGGTGTCGCCAATGGATTCAACACAAGAGGAGGTGTCATAAGGACGAACAGCGCCAATCTGGATCTAGGCCTGGATCCCGGGAGGCCCTGTGGCACCAGGGCCGAAGCCGCCGGCATCGAAGGCCTAGAACTCCCAGCTGAGTATGCGGCGGAGTCGGGCTGCCCAAAGATGGAGTGTAGGGCTTCATAAAAGCTACGTAGTTGGACAGGGGTTGCTCCGGCTCCCCGAAAGGGAGGGAGGCTTAGAGCTGACTGAACAGGTTCAGGGGCAGAGCCGGATGACTACCTTACGCATCCCGCAGCGGCCGACGGACGGGGAGAGCACGAAAAGTGACGGTGCTTCAACGCCTTCATTATGTGCTTCGACTTACCAAAAGACGAAGACTTCGAAGAGGAGTGGTGGTGATGGATCCGCGACCGGCCCCTCGACCTCCCTCTCGACTGGGACCTCGAGCGGCGCGGAGCTGACTGTCGGGCCTCCAGAAGCTTTCGGGACCGCTCCCGCAAAGACTTCGGGTCATGGCCCGACAGTCGGAGCATGACTTTGGGCCGCGGTCATGCTCCGGACACCAGAGGCACACCAGATGTGGGTCCGTCACCGACATCCGCTTGTTGCTGGAGCCGCAAGGCTTGAAGCCGGTCTGCCGATGTGACATACCTGTGCACCAGGGGTCAAACGACTCGAGAAAGAAGTTGACAAAAGTTGAAAAAAGACAGTCAAAAAATACTAGAGGTACCGCTCTCTCTGGATCTGAGCTGGCTGGGGCGGAAAAAAGAAAGAACGGACATCAGTGCGCAGGTGCGGCGTCTAAGTAGATACCGATTCCGCAGCTCACAACGCCAACGAGGGGTCAACCGACGCCACCTACTGACGCGCAGGGGTACTGAAGAAAAATTCTCCAGATCTAGTCTGACACATGGGGTAAATCTAAGGTGAGAAATCCACAACTAATAGCCAATTGACATATTTAATATTTAAATGAATATCTGTTGCTCAAAACTTTTTTTCCACACGAGTATGCAAATTAGTGAACCTGTTTTCTCTCTACTGTATTGAGGCAAGGGCGAAACTCTGGGATGCTAAGCTGTCCCAAATTTGTTATTTTTGTCCTACATAGATTTCCAAGGTGTCTAACCTTTATCATGTTGGCTCTGATAATCGACATAGAAATTTTTATTGTGGGCCCAAAAAAGCCACAAGCTTTTTTTACCTTTTCTGCAGCCAATAACCCTTACCCACATGGGTGTGTGGTAGCTACCTGGTTTATGGTAGGTAAAATATTCTTTTTGGGATACAGCATGAGATTAAAATAACCCCAAGTGACAAAGAACACCATATTGCCAAAGAGCATATGTATTCACAAGTACACAGATTCATTTCTGTCAAACCTAGCACATGAAGCTGCAGCTTTATATCAAAACAGACCAAAACAGCATAGAGGAACTTAGTGGCGCATAAACTTCCATAGGTGAATAATAACCTGGTGCCCTCTCCTTCTCCAGCAGCAACAGGTGACACACTGTCCTTTCGCACAGCAGGAGCCTGCATCTGACTGCCTGCAGCAAGTGTCTACAAAGAGCAGCCTGCCTTTGAGTGCTCCCCTATCTCTCCATTGAAAGTAGAATGAATTAGGACACTTCCTAGAAGAGAGCGCCCAACCGGACTCCCAGAAAAACAAGAAAGGGCTGGTTATCTGAGCTGACCTTAAGCAGAAGGAAGTCTCAATGTCATTTGGAGGAAGCACTTCCCAACTGAACCCTAAGAGTCTGAAGGTGCCTAGAAGTGCACTAAGTCAACTAAGTGCCATTTTCCCTTCCATGAGACTACCAAACAGCAACGCATCATCCATTGCTTCACCCCTGGACGAAATGTCTCTCCAGATTACTAACAGGAGCTCTTTTCTTATTAGAAGGTGAGAAACACAGCAGCCACATCCTTTCGTTTGCCAAAATCCAAATGGAATTGTAACAGTGAGGTGCAACAGGACCTAGTATCTCACAAAATCACCTGGTTTGTTATTCTTACCAAAATCTTACCCTAAATAAAACAATGTTAGTACTGAGTTTCAGGACACTGTATGCTGAATTTGTTGTCCATAGTGCTGAATGAATCAACACGGTCCCATAGAACACAATGAACTATGTAGGTTACACTGGTCTCAGGGTTTCTTTCGGCGTGGCATTCTGCTGCTTTCTCCCCTTCTGCTTGCGGTCAGAACTTATGAATGGTTAGGACTAGCATCTTCCAGTTTTCACCTTTGTGCATATTTTTTACTGCTTAAGTTTGTAATGTTGTGCATCTGATCAACTTACTCAGATATAACCTTTACATTTATTGACTTTAATGGTAACTTATGTTGCATATGGTTCCAAACTTCAAACCATCTCCTGTTCAGCTTAGGCTTTGATTGCTTCATCGTACTACCATCTTCAAAGACACTTATTGTGAGTTGCTTGGAGCAGAAACCCTAAGGAAGGGCATAGCGCTCCAGTCAATTACAAATGGTCCAGTGTTTTGAGACCTGAGATGACCAGGTCTGGAAACGTTGTGCCGGTTTTATCAGCTGTAACTTTGGAACCACTAAAATTGCAATGTAGAGCTGAAGAAATCAAATCAAATCAGGTGTTTGTTAAGCGCGACTACTCACCCGTAAGGATCTCAAAACGCTGGGGGGTCTCACAGGTTCCAGTCCATCAAGAAGGGGGTCTGTCGAAGAGCCAGGTTTAGAGGTTTCTTGCGAAGATGGGGAGCGATGTTATGTGTCGGAGGTGGAGCGGAAGGTCGTTCCAGGCACTGAAAGCGTGGAAGGAAAAGGAGTGGCCTCCCGATCTGGTCTTTCTGGTGCGGGGGACCACGGCGTAGGAGAGCTGGGCTGATTGTAGGGTCTTTTGGGGTGCGTGGAATTTGAGTCGGCTGTTCAGATATGTCGTGGAGGGCCTTGTGAGCGTGGGTTAGCATTTGAAGGTGACTCTAGCTTCGATGGGGAGCCAGTGGCGTGTGCGCAGGTGCTGGGAGATGTGGCAGTGGCTTGGCAGGTTGACGACCAGTCTTGCAGTGGCGTTTTGGATGTCCTGCAGCTTGGGGGTGAGGTTTTTGTTTATTCCGGCATAGAGTGTGTTGCCGTAGTCGAGCCTGCTGGTGACCAGGACGTGAGGGACAGTCTTTCTGTGTTCGAGGGGGATCCATTTGAAGGCCTTGCGTAGGAGGCGGAGGGTGTAGAAGCAGGAGGATGAGACGGAGTTGATCTGCCAGTCCATTTTGAGCTCTGAGTCCAGGATGATTCCCAGGTTGCGTGCGTGGGTCATGGGGGTGGTCGGGCTTCCGAGTGCAGGGGGCCACCAGGTGTCGTTCCAGGCGTCTGGGTTTGGGCCCATTATGAGTACTTTTGTTTTGTTTGTGTTTAGTTGTAGGCAGCTGTTTTTCATCCATTTGGCGACGGCTTACATGCCTTCTCAAAAGATGGGTCTGGCGGTGTTGGGTTCAGTGGATAGGGAGAGGATGAGTTGGGTGTCATCTGCTTATGACACAATGCTGAGTCCGTAGGTTCTGCAATGGGGGCGAGCGGAGCCATGAAGACGTTGAAGAGCGTAGGGCTGAAGGGGGGACTCCGCAGGTGGTAGGTGTAGGGTCTGAGAGGAAAGGGGGGAGTCTGACCCGCTGCGTTCTGCCGGAGAGGAAGGAGCGGATCCAGTCGAGGGCCTTGTCTTGGATCCCTGCTTCGTGGAGTCTGCGTTTTAGGGTGCGGTAAGAGACTGTGTCGAACGCCGCTGAGAGGTCGAGGAGGATGAGGGGTGCTGTTTCACCTTTGTCCAGTAAGGCACGGATGTCGCCTGTTGCCGAAAGGAGGACGGTTTCCGCACTGTGTTTTTTTTCTGAAGCCGGATTGGAAGGAGTCGCGGATGTTGTGCTCTTCGATGAATGTGGCGAGTTGGCTGTTGATGGCTTTCTCGATGATTTTCACTGGGAACGGGAGCAGGGAGATGGGTCTTTAGTTTTTGAGGTTGGTGGGGTCCGCCGAGGGTTTCTTCAGCAGGGGGTTGATCTCAGCGTGTTTCCAGTCAGAAGAGAACGAGGCGGTTGCCAGAGAGTGGTTGATGGTGTGGCAAAGCATGGGTGCGATGGTGTCGGCGGCTCTGTTGAAAATGTGGTTGGGCAGGGGTCTGTGGGCCTCCGGAGAGGATTGACTTCATTGTCTTCAGTGTGTCTTCGATGGTGCGGGCTGTCCAGTTGTCGATCGCTGGCTTCAGGGTGTCGGGGGTGGTTGGTAAGGGTTCAGTGTGTTGGTTGTCTTTGTCGAAGTTGTTCTTGATGCTCTCGATTTTGTGGTGGAAAAAGGTGCTGAGTTTGTCGCAGATGTCTTGTGAGGGAGGGATGTCGGTGGACTCGCTGGTGGGTTGGGCGAACTCCTTGGTGATGTTGAGAGTTCTTTGCTGTGTCATGAGTGGAGATTCTGTCTTAAATTGCTTTTTTCTTCGTTTTTCTGATGAGTTGGTTGTGGGCTTTGGAGGCGGCTCTGAAGTTGTTGTGGGCTTCTGTGGACTTGGTGTTTCTCCAGGCCTTTTCGAGGCGTCGGCAAGTGCGTCTGGACTCTCGAAGTTCGGTGGTGAACCATCTAGCTTTCCAGGCGTGGGTGTTGTTGTTTTTCTTGAGGGGAGCTATGGTGTTGGTGCTGTTGGAGATCCATCTGTGCAGGGTTCGGGCTGCGGTGTTGGCGTCGTTTTCCGCGATGGTTGGGGTGGAGTTGCTGAGTGATGAGGTTAGCTGGTCGTCGGTGATTCTGGTCCAGGTTCTTCGTGAGAGCAGGTGCTGGTGTCTGTGGATGGTGGGTGTTCTGAAGGTGAAGTGGACGTATCGATGGTCAGTCCATGGGAGTTCGGTGGTGTGGCTGAAGGTGATGGAGTTTCCTGTTGTGAAGAGGGGGTCGAGGGTGTGTCCTGCTGAGTGCATGGGTTCAGTCACGATCTGGCGGAGTCCAATGTTGTGGAGGTTGTCCGGGAGGGATGTGTCGAGGTGGAAGTTGAGGTCTCCAAGTAGGGTGAAGTTGGTGGAAGCGATGGCATGCGGGGAGATGATGTCCGTGATGTAGTTGGCGAAAGGTCTGCAGGGTCCAGGGGGTTGGTAGATGAGGGTTCAACAGAGGGTGGAGGTAGGGCTGGCCAGTAGCTTGAAGTGAACGTGTTCCATCATGGTCTGTGGGCTCGTCGGGGAGTGTGCTCAGACGGAGGGTGGATGATGGCGATTCCTCCTCCAGAGCGGGTGGGGCGGCCCTTCCTGGAGATCTTGTATGCTTGGGGAATGGCGATGTCCAGTCCCGAGGTGCTGTTGGTCCAGGTTTCGGTAAAGAATGCTACATCCAGGGTAGTGCGGTCGAGGAGGTCCCAAATTTAGGTGGCGTGTTTGTGGAGGGATCGGACGTTAAGGAGGATGCATTGCAGGATTTTCGGTTCAGTTGTGTTCTTGCGGGCGGATTGCGCTGGGTCAGTGGTCTTTGCGGTGCTGCAAGTGTACCGGCAGCGGTGACAGCTGAAGGGTCCGTGGGTGTCGACTGGTGATGCTAGCTTGCAATTGTTGTTGTGGCCTGGGTTGAGAGTGTGAAATGCCGCTTGGTCGTAACATTGGCAGTGCAGAGATCCAGGGATCCTGGCGCTGGTCCCAGTCGGGTCGCGGACGGGCGCAGACGGGCTTGCATTTGGCGCCCCGGCCGCACAGTGGCCACCATTAAGTAGGGGTTGGGGAGGGCTGGATAGCTGGGAGGCGGGGAGGGGAGCTGGATTGGGCCGGTCGCACTGGTCGTGCTGGGGGGAGGGGCCGGGGGGGGAAGCAGTGGCGGGGAAAAACAGGCTGCAAAAGGAAAAAGGCAAAAAGAGAGAGAAAAGTGCAAATAAGGCAGCAAAAGTGCAAGAAAGAGTGGAGGAAAGAGATAGAGGACACAGGAGAGTGAAAGGGGAGATTGAGATGAGGGTAAAAAACAAGTGAACGGACTAAAGACACAGGAGAGTGAAGGGGGAGCTTGAAATGAGGGGAAAACAACAGAACATGGAGGTTAAGACCCAGAAGGAAAGTGAAGGGGGGAGGTAGAAGTGAGGGAAAAAACGAGTATAAAAGGAGAGAAAAAGCGGAGCAAGAGAACAGAGACAGAGGTCCACTGGACTACCAGGGATGAGGCGCAGGTGAAACCTGCGGGTGGAGGAGGGCCTCGAACACCAACACTCGAGTGACTCGAAAGAGCAGGGGCTCGGGGGAAGGCCTCACTTAATGGTGGAGCTGCGAGGGAGGGAGAGCAATTTTACTGACAATGAGTCAGTGGTCTTGCTCGCCTGTCCCCGCCGTGGCCGCCATTGAGTAGGGGTCAGGAAGGGCTGGACAGCTGTGAGGCGGGAGAGGGGAGGGGAGCTGGATTGGGCCAGTCGCACTGGTCGTGCTGGGGGGGAGGGGCCGCAGGGGCAGCATCCGCAGGGAAAAACGGGCTTTAAAAGGCAAGAGGAAAAAGGCAAAAAGAGAGAAAAGTGCAAATAAGGCAGCAAAAGTGCAAGAAAGAGTGGGGGAAGACACAGGAGAGTGAAAGGGGGGAGATTGAGATGAGGGTAAAAAACGGAGGAAATACTCAGGAGAGTGAAGTGGAAGCTTGAAATGAGGGGAAAACAACAGAAAATTGAGGTTAAGACCCAGAAGGAGAGTGAAGGGGGGGAGATAGAAGTGAGGGAAAAACGAGTAAAAAAGGAGAGAAAAAACGGAGCAAGAGAACAGAGATAGAGGTACACTGGACCACCAGGGATTAGGTGCAGGTGAAACCTGCGGGTGGAGGAGGGCCTTGAACACCAACACTCGAGAGTGCAGGGGCTCGGGGGAAGGCCTCACTTAATAGTGGAGCTGCGAGGGAGGGAGAGCAATTTCACTGACAATGAGTCAGCCAGCTCCCTCCAGCATTTTGGTGGAGCAGACAATGCTCTTCTTGGCAAGGCCACAGCCTACCCTCAAACCATACAACCTGTCCACCGGCACTTATTTTCTACCAGTACAGAGTAGGTAGTAAATATCAGCCAAATAGCCCCTGGAATCTTTGGGGAAAAAATTCCACACATTTCCAGATTCTACTAGTCACTGTCCCAAAACCTTTAATGAATGTATTTAGGTGTGGTGATAGTGGTCAGAATTGGAAACTCCTGCAACTCCAGCCCCCCTGTGCTACTTTGGCGTGTTTTACTTTTCACCATTTATTACCTAGATATGGGCAAAAATAAGACATCTCATTATGAACCCATGGCACAAAGTAATTGAAAATTTGGGGTAAACAGGTGATTTTCTGGTTATGCTAAAAAAAAATAAAAAAAAAAAAAGAAAGAAAGAAATTAGGAAGAGACTGACATTCATTAACTGGTGAATGCAGAGCTACCACATGCAGCTTTATCTTTGGATGGTCTGCAGCTGAAAAACGTGCTCAGTCAAAAAGAAGGATCCTTAATGTCAACAATCTAAAAGTCCCAAGGAAGGGTTCCTCAGTGCCCGACACCACCAAGTCCCATACACAGAGTACACACCACCAACACTTCTGGAGATCCGTGCAAGCAAAAATAGACATTGTTAGAGTGAAGATGACAGAAGAAATGAGTTTCCGTGCATGCAACAAAGACCAATGAATGGGAATGAAACACTACCTTTGTGGCGTATGATCTCTTGAATGCCAGCGCGTGTGGTACATAAACTGACTTTAGGATGGAAAGAATTAAAACAAAAAAAAATGGAGCAAAATCAAACAGTTAAACATAAAAACCAGCACACAGAAATAATTAAGAAAAGATATGAACACATAGCTCTTTTGTTAAGTAATGGTCAACATGAGAACTGCATGGTAACACAATAGCAACGATGAAGATTATCACTGAAAAGCACAGTAGAACTACCTTGCAATTGAAGAGCCCCCATTCTAGGAGGCACAGACTTTAAATCTTTCTTTAAATATTGTGAAACATTGTTATCTTTGTCATTAATACTTGAGAAATTGGTCAGGGGTCTAGATAGCATGCACGGCCCTCAATTCTAGGCACTGAGATGAATTGGCAATTTATTTTGTATCTAAGGAGTGCCCTTGACCAACACTGGACTTCCCAGTCTCTGCAGCACAATATGATGATATACAGAACAGGCAATTCATACTTCAAATATTTCAATCATTTCGAGGCAAGCTAGAGTACCACTGACTATGAAAAGAAGAACCAGGGAGCACTGGTTGGCCATTTCAGTACTACTGTGCTTTACAATGAGGAGGATCCACCAGCATTGAAGAGGTGCTCAGATCCAGTTTAACCTTTGGTGTGGGTGGACGCAATTTAGTGCCCTCTCGGGAGTGTAAACACAGTCAGTTTAATCTTGGGGAAGTGGCATGGCCATTCTATGTCAAAGTCTAGAACCACATTAATAGTATGTAGCACCCAAGCCAGGTAGTTATGCCATTCACTCTGTACAGTGTTAAGCACACAGAGTTCATAAATACAAGTGCAATGATGTGATTATTCGGAGTAGTGGACCCATCCCAATCAACACCCAATAGGCAAGCACTATTACAATTATACATGGCTAGCGAGTAAGTGCCAGTGCTCCATTATGATTAGCCAGGCATGAAGACTATATTAAAATGAAATGTGGGAGAAACTGAGCATCTTCACAGCTGGTGAAACCAAATCAAGCCGGTAAATCACTCACAGAAATGAAGAAACAAAATTATGTTATAATTAAGGAGGCTGGGAATAAAACGTTATTGCATGAATGGCAACATATTCCTGCAACTGGACATGAATGTTGGTATTTACACACATATTGTCATTGACAGTACAAAAAGCAGAAAGTTAGCAACGGAAAGGGATATGTACTAAAGCAGTTAGGTTTATACCACATGGTAAAACTTTTTATTTTCAGAAAAAGTGTTTATTCAGCACAAGAGGAGCTCCTGGGATCTTCACTCCAGGACAGGACAGACAAACTGATAAGTGATAGGACGCATACATACAGGTTTGAAAAGTAACGAAAAGCAGGAGATTGTTTAACTTAGCCGTGGAGGGCACTCTGTTCATCTAGAGCTGTTGCTTTCAGTACAGGACGCAAGGAAGTGGGGATACATATTTAGCATTAACAAAATCCTATAGGATCCCTGCATACTTGCAGCGGTATGGAACCTATATTTCATTAGGCGGCCCCTTCAGCGAATGGCAGTAAAGTAAATTACTTACCTTCAGTAACACTTTTTCTCCTGGATGGTCTATCATCCCGCAGATTCCTTACCATATGAATATTCAGGTGCCCGACTAGATCAGGAAAACGCTATGCAGCAACTCTCCAGCGTCTCCCCAGGACGTGACAGCATCAGATTATATATAAATTGTGAAGTACTGGTGTTTGTTTCTTCACTTTTTCCCACCCATCAGTGGGCCTGCAGAGAAGGAACCTGACCAAGGCACAATCGTCAGCTGACACAAGAAGATTTAATAGAATGGAACTTTATAAATTTGGGTAGGTGGGAAAGCAGGAGAAGAATCTGAAGGAAGTTACAGTGGCCACTAGAAAAAGGAGTTTATAAAAGTAAGTAAATTGCTCTTAAGGATACTCCTTGAGGATTTCTCATCTTATGACTGAGTTTCAAAGCAGTGCCCAACATAAGGTGGGAAGGAGGAGTGTCAATCAAACATGAAAATCACTCTGACAAAGCTGCCATTTCTTCAAGACTGAGCAACCAAGTACTAGTGTTCAACAAACGTGTGAATCAAAGTCCAAGTTGAGGCTGCAAAATGTTACCATTGAAACACCCATGGACAACGCTGTAAAAGTCTCCATGACCCTGGTGTAATGGGCTGGAGTATCTGAAAAAGGGTATTTCTTCGGCAAAGCAAAGCATTGCAAATTTCTATGCAAAGAGTAAACAAACATGAAATAGTGAAGTTTGTCACAGTATTACCCCTCTGAGAAACACCTAAAGCAACAGAAAACAAGTCTTAATTTCCAGTCTGTGTAACTGCTCCATCTCATTAAAGGGGTAAAGATGACGGAAGAAAAAGGTTAGAGAATGAATCCCCCATATGGAAAGGACACCTTAGGCACAAAGGAAGGGCAAGTGCACAAAAAAAGCTTGTCAGGGTCCAACGTCATTAACATGTAGGCAGAGATACGTTGACACCAAAAAGGCAATTTATTAGGTCAAGAGACACATGGAGCAACAATGAATGGTTTCAAACTGCACATACATGAGGAAAGTTAGAATGAAATCCATAAGAAGACCTCGTCAGCGTGCTGACATCAATGCCACACATTTTTTCAGTGGCTTCGAGGCGAACGGGTGGACCGACAACATAATTGGAGTATAGAGGATACAATATATACACAAATACAACCAGTATAGAGTCAAAGAGGAAAAGCTAAAGAAAGAAAGCAATTTCTAACAACCAACAGCATGACAAGCAAAAGACATAGGAAAACAACCATGTCAACCAATTACAACTTTTTTGGTATATGTAGGTGGACAATGGGGAGGAGGGTGATTCAGTGAGGAATGCACAGGCAGCTACTGTATCCACCAGATACTGAAGGTAAGTAACTTGTTCTTCTGATGGATACATCTGCCTGTGGATTCCTCACCTTTTGAATTGAATCTCACAGCAGTCCTGCTCCTGGAGGAGGGTGTCCACCTTCTCATACCGAAAAGTCCTGCAGCACAGATAAGAGCAAAATGGCCATCCCACATCACCTCAGAATCCAAGCAATAATGCTTCGCAAAAGTGTGGAGGGAGGCCCATGTTGCAGCTTAACAAATGTCTACAACAGGGACACCTCTAGCCAAAGCAGATGTGGAAGATTTAACTCTAGTAGAATGAGCTCTGATACATGCAGGAGGCTCCTTCTTGGCCAGGACGTAGCGCACAAGTTACAACTTGTGTAACAATATATCTGTAAGAGACATTAGTTTGTGATAGATTCCTTACCTTAGAATATCCCCAGGCATCAGACTGGATCCGGAAAGCTTTCGTCAGCAGTACCCCTGCGCGTCTATAGGCATAATCGTACGGCTGCTCGTGCGTCGTTGGCGTCGTATTCACAGAGATGACATCACTGGAGCTACTTAGACACGGCCAAGCGTGCTGACGTCAGTTCTGTACACAACTTTCCGCGACAGAACGCCGAGCCATGTAAGATACTGACCACTGGTGCACAGAAACTAGGGCCCGAAAGGATGACCTTAACACCAGTAATCAGTTAGCAGAAAGGGGGGATGGGTGGGGCGGTAAGGAATCTATCACTAACTAATGTCTCTTACAGATATATCGTTACACAAGTAGTAACTTGAGCATCTGAAAGAGACACGTTAGTGATATATTCCTTAACTCAGAATAGATACCCCAGCAATACCAACCCCAGTGGTGGGTCTGCGAATAAGATTACACCAGAAAGTCACAGAGAACAGAACGGCCAAAGAAGCCGTCCCTCTGAACCTGACTGTCAAGGCAATAATGCTTTGTAAAGGTGTGCAGTGAAGCCCACGTGGCAGCTTGACAGATGTCTTGCCGTAGTGGCTGCTATTGCCCTGGTAAAATTGGCATGCAGCCCCACCGGAGGTTCCTTTTTAGCCATAGAGTAACAGGCCTTGATACACAAGATGACCCAGCGGGAGATAGTCCTCTTGTGAACAGCCCGGCCTTTCTTGGCGCCTGCGTAGCCAACAAAGAGCTGGTCATTCACCCGGAATGCTTGTGTGTGATTCAGGTAAAAGGAGAGCACAAGTTTTGGGTCCAGACGGTGGAGCCTCTCTTCCTCTCCGGAAGGATGCAGAGGCGGAAAGAAAGTGGGCAAAGTGATAGTCTGCCCGATGTGGAAGGCAGTGACAACCTTTGTCAAGAAGGAAGGACAAGTGTGAAGAACAACCTTGTCCGGATGAAACGACAGAAAAGGAGGCTTACAAGAAAGAGCCTGAAGCTCACTCACTCTCCTGGCAGAGGTGATAGCCACCAGGAAGGCAGTTTTCAAAGTCAGAAGACGTAAGGGACAATTGTGAAGCGGCTCAAAGGGAGCCCACATGAGGTAGGTCAAAACAAGATTCAAGTCCCACTGAGGCATTATGAAAGGAACAGGAGGAAACATATGCGTAAAGCCTTTTAAGAATCTCTGTACAATAGGGGACTTGAAAAGAGAAGGCTGATCTGGAAGCCTCAGAAAGGCTGAAATGGCCGAAAGGTAGCCCTTGATAGTGCCCAGAGGAGAGCAAAAGGACCTCAGAAAGAGGGACAGAAAGGGGATCCACAGCCTTCGCTGTGCACCATGACACAAATGTGTTCCACCTGCAGGCATATACCGGCTGCCAGAATGACATCACAGACTTCGGGAAGCAAGTCAAATAGAATAAACTGTCGCCGCTCAATCTCCACGCATGTAAGTAGAGGCTGAGCAGGTTCGAGTGGAGAACCGTCCCCTGCTGCTGCGACAGAAGATACTCCCGCAGAGACAGTCGGATCAGGGTATCCAGGCTCATACTGAGTAGCTCAGGATACCAAACTCTTCGAGCCCAGTCTGCATCCACAAGGATGACTTGGGCCCGGTCGCGTCTGATCTTCTTCAGAACTCTGGGCAGAAGTGGTATAGGCGAAAGGCGTACAACAGACCGCAACTCCACTCGCGACGAAAAGTGTCGCCGAGCGAGCGCCGCCTTGGAAATTCCAATGCGCAGAACTGATGACATTGCGCGTTCTCTTCAGTGGCGAATAGATCTAACCAAGGTTCTCCCCACTGCTGAAAGAGACCTTGTGCCACCTCCGAGTGAAGACGCCATTCGTGATCCATCAGACACCGGCGGCGGAGTTCGTCCGCCCTGGCGTTTAAAGAACCTGCCAGGTGTTGAACCGTCAAGGAAATGCTGTGATGTTCCAGCCATGTCCAGAGGCGCATAGCCTCCTGGCATAGGGTCCACGACCCCACTCCGCCCTGTTTGTTGCAATACTACATGGCGGTGGTGTTATCCCCTGACAGAGGGGTGGAATGCCTTCAGTGCAAGAAGAATCGCCCGAAGCGCCAGAAGGTTGATATGGAGCCGGAACTCTGCTGGAGACCAGATGCCTCTGATCCCCGCCTATCCCATGTGGCCGCCCCATAGGGACGCATCCGTCACCACTGTGTGCTCCGGTTGATGAAGGGAGAGGGATCCGCAGCTGACCCAATGCGGATTCATGAGCCACCACTGCAATTGTTGTGCAGTGCCCTCCGAGATCTGGACGTAATCGGACAGGTTTCCCTGATGCTGCACCCACTGGAACTTCAGGTCCCACTGCAGAGCCCGCATATGCCACCTGGCATGGGTGGTCAGCAGGATGCAGGAGGCCATGAGTAACAGCAGCCTCAAGGTCTTCCTGACCGAAACCCAGGACAAGGGCTGAAAGATCGGAATCATAGCCCGAATATCCTGGACTCGCTGTTCGGGAGGATAAACCCAAAACTACGCCGTGTCCAGAACCGCTCTGATGAAGAGGAGCTTCTGGGAAGGAATCAGGTGCGACTTTAGCACGTTGATGGAAACCCCCCCCAGCAAATGCAGGTCGGTCGGCCGTAGTCTGGAGGTGGGAGACGACCGAGACGAGCCCGCCTTGAACAACCAGTCGTCGAGATAGGGGAAGACTGAAACCCCTGATCTGCGCAGATGAGCTGCGACCACCACCATTACTTACGTGAACACTCGAGGGGCGCTGGTAAGGCCAAAGAGGAGCACGGTGAACTGAAAATGGTCCTGGCGCACCGTGAATTGTAGGTAATGCCGATGGACCGGCAGGACGGGAATATGAAAATAAGCATCCTGCAGGTCCAGTGCCACCATCCAGTCTTGTGGGTGGTGAGCAGAAAAGATCTGAGCCAGAGTGAGCATCTTGAACTTCTCCTTCCGGAGGAAGCGATTGACGTTCTGAAGGTCTAAGATGGGACGTAGACCCTTGTCCTTCTTTGGAACCAAGAAGTAGTGGGAGTTACAACCATGACCTACTTCTGGTGTCGGAACGTGCTCGATGGCCCCCTTGGCCAAGAGGGCCGCAACTTCCTGCTGGATAAGTGCCACATGATCCCCCGACATGCGGTGGAACTGCAGTGGCATGGCTGGAGGGAGGGGGGGGGGGGGGGGAGGGAACTCGAAGGGGAGGGGGTAGACCCTTCGAACAATCTCCAGAACCCACCTGTCTGATGTAATGGTGCGCCAGTGGGGGAGGTGATGACGAATCCTGCCCCCCACTGGCATCTGGTGGGCCTTAAGTAGGAGTTACTTACCTTTGGTAGCGATGTACCTGGTAGAGACGATTCTAGCCGCAGATTCCTTCATTTAGAATCATCCCCAGGCGTGAGACTGGACCCAGAAAAATATTGCCACAGCATCCCTGCGTGCCAGGGGGACGACATCACGCGACTCCGCCCAGACGTCGTCCGCGTATGTGACGTCAGCGAGGTCGCATGAGCCCCACCCCGGCGTGCCTACATCAGTTTTCTTCGGAGAACTTTTCCGCGTTGCAACGCAGAGCCATCAGACAAAACTGTGAGAGTATAGGAACAGTGTGCGAAAGAAAAAAAGGATGGTGGAGAACACCACCATACGGAGCAGTGCCAAACACTGCAGTATCCAAGGCAGGGAAAAGAATAAAGAACAGAGCACTGCCCTGAACGGCAACCCTGCCAGTACAAAGATAGTCCCCCCTGGAGGCAAGAACACATGAAAAGTGTCATGACAACATATAACAGGACCACAACCCCAACAAAGTACAATGAAGGGGAACCAGTCTGGGACAAACAAGGCATGACAAGACCCCAAGACATCCCCAACATAGAACCTGACAACCCTTATAAGGAACAAGGGCAGAGGCCCTGCCAAAAGACCCCAACCTAGAGGATAGCAGAGGGGCCAGAACCCCTAGCAATGAAAGGGGCAAGAGAAGGGAGGGGTAGGCCCCAACCTGGGGCAACTAGAACGCAAAGGCACTGAAGTACCAACAAACCCATCCTCCAAAGCGCCAAAAGGGGAGGAAGGAACAAATAAACAGGACGAACATCCTTCCAGAAAAGAACGACAGAACTCACGCGCTGAAGACATAGCCTCCTACAGGGAGGCGAATGCAGGAGACCATGACAAACAGCCCTCGCAGAACGGGGAGGAAGAGCGGGCCGTGAAGGAATCTGCGGCTTGAATCGTCTCTACCAGATAGACTTTACCGAAGGTAAGTAACTCGTACATCTGATAGAGACTACTAGCCGCAGATTCCTTCACGTAGAATAGATACCCTAGCCATACCCAGAGGGAAGGAGGGTCTGCGAGAGGGCCCCACCAGCCTGGTCATAACAGAGGGTGCCACAGGGGCCGAGTCCCAAAGACAGGACCAGGAGCCCCGTTCCCCCAGGCAAGGGTAACGTCCGCAAGCAGAAGACCACCAACCCCGAAGGGGATGCGGGAAAAAGAAGAGAAGAGGTAGCCCGTCCTGACCCATCAGAGGAAACAAGGCAAGGCGAAAGGCGGCCAAAGCACCCCACACCCCTAGAGGGCAACAAAACCTCCGCTTAAGGCCAAGGCAAGGAAGAGGAGCACGGAAGAAGAAGAGCAACCTAGAGACTCCAAGGAGAAGAAGCAGAGCAAAGGCAAGCCTCCCCCCACCATAAACACACCCAGTGAAGAGGGCAGCCGAGCCTAACACAGCCAGATGGCAAGACCAGAGAGACGGCACTGCCAGTAATAAGCAGGCGGAAGCCAAAAAGGGCAGCTCAAGGTCACCCAGGAAGAACCGTCCAGCGCCCAGCCGGGACAGACTGCGCCCGAAAAGGAACAAGAACTCAGGGATCATCTCCTCCCACCAGGAGGAGGGGTATAACTGAGTGCCAAGCCCACTGGAAGGAACGGACAAGACAAAGCGCCAAGACGGCACAATGGTGCAGAAAAACAGTAGGTCAGCACCAGCAAGTACAGCCAGACACCGAGAGCACCGCAGAAGGATGCGCTCAGGGCAAGCCAGACGTCAGCCAAAGCCGAAACCATCAGCAAGAGAATTGCATTGGCAACATACCTTAACGCCACGGAGAACAGAGGCCCTAAGGCGATCACATCTCCCCGGCGCATAACAGAGCTGTATAACAGCTACCACTGCCCCACATAGGGCATGTTACGTCCCAAAACATGGGAACCTCATGGGAAAAAAACTTCCGCAGCAGAGGACAACAGAAAATACCTGCGGAGAAACCGCAGAAGTCTTGTCAAGCAACCAAAGAGAAAAAACAGCAGGCCTAGTCACAGGGCCAGCACGGTGTAGAAAACCTAAAGCAAAAACAAACAGTCAAGAAGGGCTGGCGAGCAGCCAACAGAACCACAGTCCCAACAAGGAGGATTCGAGTGGCCATGAAGCATACAGAACACACAACTGGGGCGACCCGCCCCAACGAAAGAACACTTCCAAGAACTAGATAAACTCACAGATAACTGAGGACGAGAAGAAGGCGGAGGAGGAGGGGGACGTCTGAATAGCCGAGTCCGAAGGGGCGTGGAACAAAAGAGCACCATCGAAAGGAAGGTCCACCAGCTGTTACCAAATGTTCTCCGGGACCACACTGTCCCGAAGCCAGGCATGGCGCCGAAGGGCAACCGGAGAAGCCATGGCACGACCTAGCACCTCCGAGATGTCCAAAGCGGAGCGCAGAATAAACGCTGCCAGTTTCCGGCCATCCAACACATGGTGCCTCAAATCAACCCTCCTGAGAAGCGGCAGACATAAGGGACTCCGCCGAGTCCCACAAGCAAGAAGTGGCCCTAGCTAAAACACACAGAGTGTTAAGGGCCCGCAGAGCTTTACTGGTTGAGGCGAGCATATTGCGCCCCCAGGAGTCCAGCCAGTGGGCCTCCCGTGACGGGGGAGACAACAGCGGCGGCAGAGAGGGAAAGGCATGCTGCAAAAGTGGGCCTCTGGTACAGGGGTGGAGGGAAAGACACAGCAGATCATGCGGCGCCGGATGGTGGCAGTGCAGATGGTGTTGGGGCACTGGGTCCCCCGTGGGGCGGCCCCAAGTCCCCAAAAGACAAGAATGGAGTGAACCCTCGAAGGAAAGCATCAGCTCCCTATCACTAGAGCCCTGATGGAGTACCCCCAGAAGATGATCCGCCGGGAAATGTTTAGCTGGATCACCCATGCGCAAAAATTCCCACAGTCGTGGAACAGCACGAGCGAAGTCGCACTTGCCTCCGTAGGGCCCCGCGGAGGGGAAAGCAGCTACTAGGTAGGCGACGGCTGCAAGCTAAGGCGGCCATCCCCCAAGCCAACCAGAGGAAGGAAGGGCCAGGGCCGGAAAGAAGGAAGAGGGACTGAGCAGTGGGGGACCTGCGACGACTCTGGCGAAGATCGCAGCAGCAGACACGGCGTGGAGCCGCCCTTAGACGACGCCAGGGAAAAAGCCACGACACGTCGGCCCGTCTCCGGGGAGGATGACACCAACAAGCGTCGAACCTCAGGAGAAGAGGAGTCCGAGGACGAGTCAACTACCCAATGCCGTCCTGGCGCCGTAAAGTCTGCAATCTGAGGCAGGACTTTGTCGTCCGACGCCAGTGGGGATGCCGGAGCGACCTCCGCCACAGCGCTCGGCGCAGGAGACGGGGCTGGACCGGAGCTGGGGCGGAGAAGGATAGGCATCGACATGACCGACGAGGCAGCCGCCTGCGTGGAGGACGAGAGGGACCCGGGGAGGGACGTGGAGTCCCCCGCCAACCTCGACCCATGACGGGACGAGAGGGGCCCTCCGCCGATCCCTGTGGCGCCGCCAGGGCCAGCAGCCGCGGGCGCCGAAACGGCATCACTTTGGCCTCAGACAAGATTGCCGCCTGTCCAGAGGACCGAGAGGGGCTCGGGGGTGCATCTTGAGCCCAGGCGACCTCCAGTGACACCACAGGGACTCCTGTGGGAGTTTACGGCGGATCAGAGGTGCCGTGGTCGGAAGAAGGGACCCCCGAAGGGCCGCACCCCAACGGCACCACATCCTCCGAACCTGGATCCGAGCCAGTCGGCGCCGGAGCCGCCGGTGGCGCCACGGAGGGCCCCGCACACTGCAAGGGATCCGCTGACGTCCCAGGAGGGGAAGGAGGAGGAGGAGAAGACAGGGAGGCCTGCAAAGCCGCCGCATATGTCTCCATCTGGGCTCTAGTCGCCCCCACACTGTGAAACGGTGGATAAGGGGACGACACGCGGAGCCGCACCACCCGCGGAGAGCCCGTGCCCCCGACAGGGCGGGAACTGACCCTCAGGGACAAACTGCCACACTTACAGACAGGTGAGCGACGCTCCTGTGACCTCGGAGAGGGACGATGTCGACGAGGGAAGAAGCGGGTTTAAGAACCCTCTGCAGGGGCCGGGCGGGGAGAGGACGCCGACTTAGACATGCGGGCCGAAAGAAGTTTTATCCGGAGCTCCCGCCGGGACTTCGGCTTCAACTGCTGGCACGCCTCACAATCAGTGGAGTCGTGGTGTTCCCCCAAACACCACATGCAGATGGGGTGAGGATCTGTCGCCGACGTTAGGCGGCCACAAGACGAGCACGTCTTAAAGCCCAAAGGCATTCGCACACTGTTCCCACACACACACACACACGCAATAGCATAAAGGGAAAGGTCTAAACAGGCCCAGGAAAGGAAAAAAAATGACGTAGGCACGCCGGGGTGAGACTTATGTGACCTCGCTGATGTCACGTACGACGTCTGGGCAGAGTCCTGTGTTGTCGTCCCCCCAGCGTGCAGGGATGTTGTGGCAAAAAATGTCCAGGTCCCGTCTCACGCCTGGGGATAATTCTACGTGAAGGAATATGCAGCTTGTAGTCTCTATCAGATACACTGGACTAGGAAGGTGTGGAGGCAGAGGGTGTTGGTGGACTGACCCGCGTGCTGGCCCCGTGACTCGCCTCTGCGAGACCCACATTCGCGGCTGCGCTGGGACTGTTGCTGCGCAGGTTTGTTTTGAAAGGAACATGTTTGCACGCCGCTTTCAGAGCTTCAAAAGGAACGAAAGGTGGAAGTGGAAGGAGTACGTGTGGCCGAAAGGCCTATGGACGTGGCTGTGGCCCGAGGGTCCTTAAAACGCTCCAAGGTGGAAGCGGAAGGAGTACGTGCGGGCGAAAGGCCTATGGACTTGGCCGTGGCCCGAGAGTCCTTAAAACGCTCCAATGTGGGATCCGCCTTATCACCAAAGAGGCGGATGTCATTGAAGGGCATGCCCACCAAAGTATTCTGGACATCCGCAGAAAAGCCAGTTGTCCTCAACCAGGCATGACAACATAACGCCACCGTTGTGGAAATCGCCCTACCCAGCGAATCAGCGGTATCAAGACCACAACGTATAGTGAACTTGGCCGCATCGCTCCCCTTCATAAGAGCTCAGGAGAGAACTGTCCGAGCCTCCTCTGGACACTGGGGTAGCACCTGCTCAACCGCATCCGATACAGAATGGGAATAGCGGCCAAAGAGACAGGCAGTTTTCACAGACAGCAGTCTAGAACTTGCGGAAGAATAAATCTTGCAAAACTGCTCCAATTTCTTGGATTCCTTGTCTGGTGGAGCAGAAGGAAACTCACTCGGGGACGTGGAGGCCTGAACCACCAAACTCTCGGGTGTGGGGTGTTGGGTGAGGAAGGCAGGGTTGCCCAGAGCCGGGCGATGACGTCGACCCACACTCTTATCCACAGGAGCCCCTGTGTTGGGCCGGGACCAAGTGCCCAAAAGCACATCAGAAAGTGCCTCATTAAACGGCAACAGCGGTTCTGTAGAAGAAGAAGCTGGCCGAAGCACTTCAGTAAGTAGGTTGGTCCTGACAGCCACTGTAGGGAGCTCGAGGTCAAGAGCTTGGCCTGCCCTACGTAGCACCGTGTAAAAGGAACCACTCTCCTCCATAGTAGCAGAAGACGATGGTGAACCAGGCGCCGGCGTGTAATCCGGGCCACCGGCCTCCGCCTCCTAATCCCAGTTGGGGATGGACTCGCACTGTGCTGCGAGAGGGTCTTCAAACCCTTCCCTATCCTCCCCTTCCTGCACGAGGGGACGAGGACGTGGGTGAATAAAAGGGTAAAAGTCCCCCATTGGTGTTGGTATCGGTGTTGGAAGACACCCCCGCAGACCGTGCTGACGTCGGAAAAGAAGTTGACGCAGGTGTCAGCTGCCAGCATCGTCAATGTTAGTGGGGGCCGTACGGGGTCCACCGGTAAGAACCGGGAGCCCCAGCCAGTGCCAGGGAGGCTTCTGGGTGTCGAGGACGTCAGGGCCGGAGCCGGCGACGTAGAGGAACACAGAACAGTGAGGCCCACAGGGCCCGAAGGTGATCCGACGGGGCCGCACGGGCCGAAGATACGTGTCATTGCAGACACAAACTCTTGCAATTCGGCTGCAGTCGCCGATGGACCCGGGAAAGGTGGGTAAATAACGGTAACTGCTCAAGCTCCGTCGGAGCCACAGGGGCTGTGCCACCTACACCTTCAGCCGTGTCCCGCGACCGGCGCAGAGTTGACAAAGAGCGACAACGCTTTTTTTACTTTTTGTGCTCCGCCTTACCTGAATCCGAGTGCTTAGACTTCGAATGATGGTACTTGCTCTGCAACCGGGCCCTTGCCCTCCCACGAGACCGGGACCTGCAATGACGTGGGGCCGACTCCTGGGCCTCCAGCCTCTACCTTCCCGCAAAATTTTCGGGCCATGGCTCGGAAGTGGGAACACGACTCGGTGTCATGGTCACGCCCCAGGCAGAAAAGACACTCACGGCACGGGTCCGTCAGCGACATTGTGAGCGGACAGGCCTCGCAAAGCATCCCTATGCACCAGGAGTAAGTTTTACTTACAATTTAATCAAACACTTTAGTCAACAAGTTGACGGGGTACCGCTCTCTCCGGATCTCCGCTTGCTGGCGCAGAAAAAAAAAGAACGGACGCCAGCACCCGTGGGCGCGTCTAAGTAGCTCCAGTGACGTCAATCTCAGCAAATACGACGCCAACAACGTACACAGAGCCGTACGACGACGCCTATTGACGAGCAGGGGTACTGCTGACGAAAGCTTTCCAGATCCAATCTGACGCCTAGGGATATTCTAAGGTAAGGAATCTATCACTAACGTGTCTCTTTCAGATATATCTTGATAAACAAGATGATTCACCTGGATAGAGCTCTCTTGTGGACGGCTTTGCCCTTCATCTTCCCCACAAAGCCAACAAAGAGCTGGTTGTCCAACCTTGAGTCTTTGGTTCTGTCCAAATAGAAGCTGACCGCCCTTTGAGGGTCCATGCGATGAAGCCTCTCCTCCTTGGAAGGGGGAGAATAGGAGGTAAACAATGTAATAGACTGTCCCAGATGGAAAGGAGAAACCACCTTCGGCAGGAAAGCAGACCTGGTCCTAAGAACCATCTTGTCTGTGTGGATAGTTGTAAAAGGAGGCTTCGAACTAAGAGCCTGCAGCTCACTTACCCTCCTAGCCGAGGTAATAGCCACCAGAAAAATAGTCTTGAAAGAAAGCAGCCTCAAAGGGCAACTATTAAGAGGCTCAAAAAGGAGACCCCATCAGAAAAGTAAGCACTAAGTTCAAATACCACTGAGGCATCATGAAGGGAGTGGGGGTGAAACCTATTGGTGAGGCCCTAAATGAACCTCATGCCAATGGGGGACTTAAACAAAGACGGCTGGTCCGGCAAACAAAGGAAAGCCAACAAGGCCGACAAGTAGCCCTTAACCGTTGCCACAGCACAACCTTGCTGTGCTAAAGGAACTGGAAAACTAAGTACATCCGATAAAAGGGCCTTCAAAGGATCAATGGGCCTCTCTCCACACCACTTCACAAACTTGGCCCATCTAGAAGAATAGACAGATTTGGTGGAGTGTCTCCTGGACGATAAAATAACATCCGCCAAATCCGATGGGAGAGAGAAAGAACTCAGGTTGCCCCATTTAATCTCCAGGCAGAAAGGTGCAAGCAACGGAGGTGGGGGTGTAGAACCTGCCCCTGTGACTGTGAGAGGAGGTCTGCCCTGAGAGGGAGACGGAGCGGAGGGTGCGATGAGTGGTGAAGAAGATCGGTGTACCACACCCTTCTTGGCCAGTCCGGGGCGATCAATATGATTTGGGCCCGGTCTAGGCAACTCTTCCTCAGAACACGAGGAATCAAGGGTATGGGAGGAAACGCGCAAAGAAGCCCAAAGTCCCAATGCAGTTGCAATGCGTCCCCCAATGCTCCCTGCATCGGATACTGAAGACTGCAGAATAACGGGCAGTGCACGTTCTCGGGATTGGCAAATAGATCCCCACAACCTGAAGCCGCAGGGAATCACCTCTGGGTGAAGCCTCCACTTGTGGTCGGCTGAGTACTGCTGACAGACGGTCCGCACGCATGTTCAACACGCCGGACAGATGATTTGCAACTACGCAATCTGGTGACCCTGAACCCAGGACCAGAGCCCAAGAGCCGCAGAGCCTCTCTGCGGAGATGATATAACCCTGCCCCTCACTGCTTGTTGATATACCACATCGCGGTAGTGTTGTCCGTCAGGACCTGTACTGACAGACCGCGAAGGGAGTGAAGGAAGGCCTTGAGAGCCAAACGTATTGCCCGCAATTCCAGAAGGTTGGTGTGAAGCAACCTTTCCTCTGGAGACCAAAGGCCCTTGACCTCCAGATCAGCACCCTGCCCAAGAGTGCAGGCATCCGTAATCACTGTGGTCACTGGTGGAGGAAGCTGAAAAGGGCTCCCTTGAAACAGGTTGTCCAACACACTCCATCAAGAAAGCTACACTGCAGTGTTCCTGGAAATTCTGATCTTCTCCCTGAGATCTCCGTTGTGTTGAAACCACTGCCTGTGGAGGCAACACTGGAGTGCCCTCATTTGCCAGCGTGCTTGGTTGACCAACAGTATTCAGGAAACAAACAGACAAGCAGGTGTAGGACCTTCAGGACTGGAACAACCGCTCCATTGTGAAAAAAAGGAATAATTTCCTGAATATCGAGAATCCTCTGCGGAGGCGAAAAGCTCGACACACAGTAGTGTCCAGTACTGCCCCTATGAACAGGATGCGCTGAGAAGGCACCAGGTGAGATTTGGGTACAATTATCGTGTAACCTAAGTCGAACAACAGCTGCGATGTTACTTGCAGATGATACAGCACCATCTCTTACGGCTTTGCCTTTTAACAGCCAGTCATCCAGATAGGGGAAAACTGGAATCCCCGACATTCTGAGATCGGCTGCAACTACCGCCATCACCTTCGTGAAGACCCATAGTCCGGATGTAAGCCAAACGGAAGGACCGCAAACTGGTAGTGTTGAGATGCCACCGGAGATACTTCCAATGTGACTTCAGGAGGTAAGATGAAAATACGCTTCCTGCAAATCCATCAATACCATCCAGTCTTCCTGTTGCAGCGCCAGAAGAACCTGAGCTAGGGTCAAGATCTTGAACTTTTCCTGTCTGAGATAAAAGTTCAAAATCCTGAGGTCTAGGATTGGCCTCAAACGACTGTCTTTCTTGGGGATCAGGAATTACCGGGAGTAGCAAACCTGACCACACACCTGCTCCAAATCACCTCTATCGCACCTTTCTGTAAAAAAAACACAATCACCTGCTGCAGGAGCAGCTGATGTTCCTCTGAGCACCAGCCCTGACGAGGAGGGTAAGGAGGTAGAAACCCATTTTCGACAAGATTCAAAACCCAAAGATCTGATGTAACAGATTTTCAATTTTGTAGAAAATGGGACACGCAGCCTCCAATATACTCTAATATGGGGGATCTAGAGCTGCTTCCCTGTATTACCGGTGGTGGGGGCAGGAGAAGAGGAGGAGGAGGAAGACCTTTGTCGGGAGGCTCCCCGCAGGCGGCCTCTACCCTTCCCTCTGTACGACTTGTACAAAGGGTTTTATGTTGCGGAGGCTGTTGATGGCCCCGAAAGGAAGCCCCTTTTCCAAAACCTCGGAACCTCCTGAAACCATAACCTCTAGGCTGAGATTGTAAGCCCAAGGATCTCGCAGTAGCCCAACTGTCATTGAAACATTGTAAAGCTGAGTCTGCCTTTGTTCCAAAAAGCCTGGACCCATCGAAAGGCAAATCAAGAGGAGTGGCCTGCACATACGGAGAGAACCCTGAAGTCCTGAGCCCAGCATGCCTCCTGGTGGCCACAGAGGAACCTATCACTCTGGCAACAAAGTTCACAGTATCTAGACCAGACTGGATCCCTTGACGGGCTGCTGCTTGCCTATCTGTCAACACCTTCAAAAAGTGACCACAATCATCCTCTGGCAGTTTAGGAGCTACCTGTTTAGAATCCCTATCCCCTGGAGTGGTGGGGAACAAACCAGCCGACTGCTTTGCCTAACAAAAAGTTTGAATCACCAAGCTCTCTGGCGAAGGGTGGTCAAATAGGCCGGATCATCAGGAGCAGCCTTATACCACCTTGCCACCGTCCTGATACTGCAGAGGAAGATAAGGGCTTCTGACACACCTCCATAATTGGCTCAGTCAAAGTGTCGTTAAAAGGCAACAAGGGCTCCACCACAGAAGATGGAGAATGCAACACTTCAGTCAATACATTTGACTTTACTTTAGCTGTGGGCAATTGCAAGTCCAACAGATCATCTGCCTTTCTGATAACTGAATATTAAGGAGCAACATCCTGTGAAGGCAAAGCTTTCGGGGAAGAAATTTCCCACTCTGGGGAAGTGTCCAATCCACTGGCCTCCTGTAGGCCCTCAAAGTCATCGACTGTGTTGATGATTTCCCTTTCTTCAGTCTGATCCTGCTGGTACTCTTCTTCCACCAACAGCCGTTGGACCTTCTTTCTGGAGTGCATCCTCTCTACCGGCAGCCCCCGGCGCGGCGCCGTTGACATCGGCAGAGATGGAGGCCTCTCAAAACCGTCAATGGTGCCTAACGGATCTGGGAATGTGCCGGCCCAACTCCAGCCGGCGCCGGTACCTAAGGAATCGGCATTGAAAATCTCGGCGTCGGGAACTGCCATGACAGAGCCGCTGACAAAGGGCACGAAGGGTGCCTGGGTAGATTGCTGGGGAACGCCCAAATTAAATGCAAGCGGACCCACGGGGCCCGAAAGCATGACGGTAGGGTGCGCTGCTTGTTTGTTTACTCTTTGCATAGAAATTTGCAATGCTTTGCTTTGCCGAAGAAATACCCTTTTTCAGATACTCCAGCCCATTACACCAGGGTCATGGAGACTTTTACAGCGTTGTCCATGGGTGTTTCAATGGTAACATTTTGCAGCCTCAACTTGGACTTTGATTCACACGTTTGTTGAACACTAGTACTTGGTTGCTCAGTCTTGAAGAAATGGCAGCTTTGTCAGAGTGATTTTCATGTTTGATTGACACTCCTCCTTCCCACCTTATGTTGGGCGGTGCTTTGAAACGCAGTCATAAGATGAGAAATCCTCAAGGAGTATCCTTAAGAGCAATTTACTTACTTTTATAAACTCCTTTGTCTAGTGGCCACTGTAACTTCCTTCTACAAGAAGAAATTGGAGACTCCCAGAAAAAAGGTGTTGATGGCATGGAAAAAAGGGAACTGACATCAGCACGCAGACGAGGTCTTCTTATGGTTACGGTGCCATTATGTCGCCCTCGATGACGTGGGAGAGCTAGGAAAAAGTTTCTGTGTAATGGTGGTGCAAGGGGTAATTCAAAAGGTGAGGAATCCACAGGCAGATGTATCCATCAAAAGTGCAGTGCACAAAACTAGTGAACTTTCCTGTTGAGGACTGCTCAGAAAGGTCATTGCATGAGCTCCTCAAATGTGAAAAGACCTCTGTCACTTCAGGAGTTTCAGAGGGCGTGCCCAGGAGTAGGAGACCATCTGAGATGAGGGTGCTTTCATCAGCCAGTCATCTAAGTATGAAAATATGCTGATGGTTTCTCTCCTGAGGAAAGTCGTCACTCTTGGCAATACCTTGGGGAAAATGGTTGGTACAGTTATGAGGCAGAAAAGCAGCACCACAAACTGGATGTGTTGTTATCCTACCACAAAGCGGAGATAACGCCTCAGAGCTGACAAAACTGGGATGTGAAAGTGGTCTCTTGCTTTTTCAGGGCTGTCATGCAGTCCTGCCAGTTGAGGCACAAAAGGAGCTAGCTCAGGGACACAATTTCGAAGAACTGTTTCAGAATTCTCAAATCCAAAGTGGCATGAAGCTGCCATTCTACTTGAGGACCAGGACATAGTAGGAATAAAGCACTATTTCCCTCTCTGACAGAGGTACTATTTCAACAAACTTCAAGATGGCATTTAAAGGACTGGTTAAAAAGAGCAGATCATATCACACGCAAATCAAATGGATCACCAACTGATTTGTAATAATGGCCCTGCAATGTCATACAAAGTAGAGAGCATACCTGCCCCCACTGGAAGCTGAGTGAGGAACGATCAACTAAAGTGATTTTGTGCCTGCTGAACTGAAACCCTCTGCCGACCAAACAGAACTCAAGAACTTCAGACCCATCTCTCTGCTCCCCTACCCAGTCGAGGTCATCCAGAAGGCCATCAAAGCCCAACTTTCCGAGTTCATTGAAGTAAACCACATCCTGGACCTCTCCCAATCTGGCTTCTTAAGTAACCAGTGCACCGAGACAGCTCTCCTCGCCATCACAGATGATGCCCGCACCCTCCTTGACCGAGGCGAAACGGCAGCTCCTCCTGGATCTCTGGGCCGCCTTCGACACCGTCTCCCAATGTACCCTATGCACAAGACTCCATGGTACAGGCATCCATGACAAAGTCCTGTAATGGATCTGCTCCTTCCTCACCGGACGAACACAGAGTCAGACTACCTCCGTTCCACTCTGAACCCACAAGGATCAGCTGCGGAGTGTCTCAGGGCTCCTCCCCGAGCCTCACTCTCCAACATCTACATGGAACACCTCACAGCAGTCGTATGGCACCACGGACTGAACATCGTCTCCTACCCCGACGACACCCAGCTGATCCTCTCCCTCATTAACAAACCCAGAGTCATCAAGAACACTTCCACGACGGGATGAAGGCTTGTCACTACCTGGATGAAGGACAGCTGCCTCAAGATCAACTCCAAGAACACCAAAGTCTTCATCTTGGGCTCCAACCCCTCCACCTGGGATGACTCCTGGTGGCCTGCAGATCTTGGATCCCCCTACACCCACAGACCACGCATGAAACCTTGGCATCATCCTAGACTCCCCGCTCCCGATGAACCGCAAGATCAATGCAGTCTCATCATACTGCTTCCACACGCTACACCTGCTCCGAAAGATCTGCAAGTGGAACCCCACCGAGTCCAGAAAGACATTCACATACGCACTTCATCAGGAGCAGACTCGACTACAGAAAAACACTTTAGGCTGGCATCACCCAGAAACTCTACAAGAAACTGCCCAACATTCAAAACACCTAAGCCATACTCATCCTCAATATCCCTCGCTGCAGTAACATCACCAGCCACCTGAGAGACCTCCACTGGCTCCTAGTCAACAAAAGAATCAAAAGTTCTTCACTCCCCCCTACAAAGCCCTACACAACGAATGTCAGTGTATCTCAACCACCGCCTTTCATTCCAGCCACCCACCAGAGACCTCCGCTCATCTGGCCTTGGCCACTGTCCCACTTATGTGCAAGACCACGGCTGGAGGAACATCTTTCTCATACCTCACCGCAAAGAACAACCTGCCTCTCCGCAGCAGGCAATCACTGTCATTGGCTCAATTCAGGAAGGATCTAAAGACCTGGCTCTTCGACTGAACCACAGTGCCGTTGGCGAATCAGTAGCTCCCCCTTAACACACCCCCTCCCCCCAAATCGCCTTGAGACCCTTACGAGTCAGAAGTCGCGCTTTACAAGCAATTTTATTGATTGTGTCTAAACACTTGGACTCATGGTATCGGTATCGGCCACAGTTGTGCAGACAGATGACTGATAACCCAACAGAAATTTTGGATTGGCTGGTGCAGACAGCTGTTTGTGTGGATTCTGTGGGTGGACTGCTAGGCCAGGGAAGGGTTTCTATCAAGCAATATGTAAGGATTCAGAGAGGTGCACATTTAGAAGCAAAAAAGACTCTTGTGCCATAGAATATGGCTGTAAAATTTCTCTCAGAAGGATCACTGGGTTCGATTCAGCAACTTGGAGGGACACCCATAACTCTTTTGCTGCTTTACATATCACACCCGTGAATGAATAAACCTCTTCTAAATGGGGCTTGTAAAGGCAAGAAATATCTCCTGCAGCGTAAACTCTACATGAATTTTTGAACCCTTGGAAGACAATCTGCTAAACGATGTACCTCAAAGCAGGCCTGGGCATTTAACTTGCACAAATGATGATCTACTGTGATTTAAAAAGAGTCAGTTGAACCAGTTGGAAGAGGTGCAGCTGGAGAGGACATTAAAAACAGGTTCAGAGCTGGGTGAACTGGTGCGAATGATTGAGTAGTGGGTTTGTGAGACAGTGCAAAGGCTGACGCTAAATAAGATGAGGCTGTACCTGGAGGATCTGCCACACCATTGGGAGCCAGAAGGACCCAAAGGGAGGAGGGGTATCCTTGAAGAGATTCAAGATTCAACATGGCATGACGAAAGGTCTCCAACATCTGAGGGGTCAGCCAATAGAGCAAATACAGCCTGAAACTCTAGCTTGAGTTTGTTTAGGATTTTATCTAGCTTTTAATTGTTTTAGGGAGGAGGAAAATTAGGCCGGCAAAGGGAGAAGCACCGCTGACTTTCTAATCAGTCTCAAGAACAGGATTTCTTCCTGGAAGATGAAGATAAAAACTTTTTCTTCCTTTTTTTTATTTTTGAAGGAAGACCATTTGGAGGATTGCTCTGGAACTGCAGACTTACCTGAAGGAGGAGAGAGGTCTCTGGCTTGGTTTGGACCCAATTCAAGAATAACTTGCCTTCATGCTACCTTATGGCACCAGACACCACATTAGATTTCTCTGAGGACGGAGAGAGCTATCTTCTTGTGGCTTTTCCTTAAAAGGGTTAATACCAGATACCCTGGAAGGTCACATTTGACCAAGCCAGCTTACTATGTCAAAAGAATTTTTGGGGATTCATTAACAACTTAAGAAGACCTCAACCAGTATCAGGTACAGAAAACCTGAAGCTGGTGCCAGTGCTGTATATAGCTTGAAGTTGTCCTTTCTGGGGCAGTCAGAGGCACAACTGAAGTTGTGTGGCTCCACCAGCGACACTGGAAAGCTACTGCTTGAGGTTGGTCTGATACCTGGGTATTGTTAAGCTGAGGAATCTGTGGGAAGAGGTATTCATCAGAACACGTTGGTTGTTGAATGCTTATAGTGTGAAGAAATAGTCACATGCACTGACAGTGGTCCATGATGGAACCTAGCTGGTCACAGTAAAACTATTGCTAGTGAGTCATGGCATATCACTAGTCATAAAAAGTCAACAGGAATATTTAAAGAAAAAGGCTCAAAGGGAAGAATGATGAGGAGGCAATGGAAACTACAAAATTAGGAAAACATGTATTAAGGAAGGGGGAATGAAGCCAAAGCTTTGTAGGGAACAACAAAGAAGCCGAGTAAAAACAAAAGAAATTAACAGAAATCTTAACAGAAAACTGAGAGGAGGAGACATAATAAACTACACAGTAATTAGGAAAAGAGAATTGGGCCAACAGGCTGTAGCTCCTCACATAAATACTTATTCTAATGAACAATCTAGATGCCCTTAACGAATGCTGGTCTTTTGGTTGTAGGACATTATACTCAATACTACTGCACCTTACCTACTACTTTTTAATTTTAAGCTTCAAATCAAAGCTTGCAAAGTGCATTTTCTTTCATTCTACAGGACACTAATTCTTTAAAAAACAGTACCAGAGCCACTGCAAACTCCACTTCATTTCTACTCTAGGAAACCATCATGCACTGCGGAGCTACCTACTGCTTCAGGAGATACAGCTAAACATCACTCACAGTTCTGCAAAATACTCCAACTAGCATTCCAGGTTATTCCACTTCCACTACAAAACACAACTGCAAATTACACCACCCCTAGTACCACAAGAAGCTCTACATAGCATCTCTGTATGAAAACACACATAATTTCGGAGTCGGTTGCAAAGCATGTACCGCAAAAACCGATGTACTAAACATTTCATTCCACCAAGACACAACTCTCCAAGCGACCTCACCGCTACACATACCAATTTACAATCTAACTCACTCTGGCCACCATACATAGTTCTGTAAATATCCTCTACCTGCTGCAGGTTTGTAAAAAAAATGCCATTCTCATGTCATACAAAACTATGTGAAAAACCAAATTCCGGACCAGGAGTACATCCTGTAACCATGACAAAAACAAGATAGCAAGCACATCTGCATCATATCCTTCAGCTGTCCCTTTCTCGTCCAGCACCAGGACTCATTTAAGTATTTTCCAGCTTGCTTAAATCTTGCCTACACCACCTACTCAATTAGACAACTTAGATTTCCCTAGCTTTGGAAACACAACTCATGTGACCTGTAGTACCTATCATATTCCAATCTCGGAATTAATATGAAGCTTTGCAAACAAATGTTAATCCAGATCTGCATTACTTGTGGTATTACAGTACCATAATTAGTGCTGAGCTTTGCCAGCACACTTCATCTTGAGCTGCAGCACAGCCTGCAAATTTAGAAAAGGATTTCACACAATATACCCAAAATACCTTTCTCCAGACCCATTAATCTAGAAGCCGAATTTATTAAGCTGCCTACTGTAAACTCTCTTCAATCATGACCTGCATGAAGTATTGAGCTACTCCGGTACTGGGCATCTTGCCAATACAAAAACCTGTCTTGCCAATGTTCAATCTGTACAACACAATATTGTTGTGGAACTAAGACTTGGAGAGGATACCAGATGTATAAACGTAATTGTTTGGTGAATTCATCACTCTTTATCCAGAGTATTTTTCATATTAACAGCTTTGCGAGTATGTTGTAATCTAGTGGCAAGTAAGATACCTGCTTCTAAAAAATTAATTTCTGCAATCATGAGCCTGTTCCATTCTTGGGAAAAAAGAACCCGCCGCATGTGTTTTTGGCGGAGGGGTCCAATGGAGGGTACTGCTGATGAGAAACTGCTTATGGACCAAGAAGAACGGAGTTATCATAAAGTTAACTTTATTCTATTCTTATGTCTTGGCTATTTCCTATTCCAAATTTTGTTGGTAGATTCTGCAACTATTGAGAATGAGAAATGGAGTGAACAGGGCAGCGTTGCCTTGAGGAACATGTGTAGCTAACTGCCCAGCTTATGCCACCAATGCAGTGCTTAGCAATGGGTAACACAAGATGTCATCTACCAGAAAAGGTGGTTTTAAGCAGCAATTGAGGCAGCATTAGTGCCTAAAAAACTGTCAGCTGATCAGTAGCAAGCAGGTCCATGGGTTTATAAAGGTAAATGTGTCAAATGGGCACCTGACAGCAAGTCGGGCAATGTCTCCTCTATCGAGGATGCATTGCGACAGATGAAGAAAGTCAAACAAAAACAATCTCCTAGTGCAAAAGGATGGAACAAAGGTGTTCTGAATCTGCTGGTTTGGGTGTAATACTCTGATTGCAGAAGTACAAAGGTCTGGCAGCTCAGTTATGCTATGTGGCTGATGTTGTGGCTACAAAGAGATGTCTTTTAGGAGAGAGGCTTCAGGTTACATGAGGCCAACAGCTGAAACGTTTTATCCATTAGTCTGGCAAGGACATGGTTAAAATGCAAACAATAATGTGCACATGACAGAGCAAGCAGACGCATTGCACTAAGAGATCTTCGGACAGCATCATTGTTCGCAAATGCTTACTTCTGGAGGCCCTATTGTATTTACCTGCAAACACGTACATGCAAGGAAAAATACAAAATACTTATGCACTGAGCAGGTTGAAATCATTTACTAGTGACTAGCAAAGAATCGTCAGGATATCCATGTTCTATGAGGATGTGCCTAGGTGTGCAAAGGCTAGCTCACCAGGGATCATGGAAACCAGTTCAGTGAAGGAAGGGAGGGGTTAAGCACTCTCTTACCTCCATGTTCTGGAGGGGGTCTCTTCCTAGGGCACACATAGCTGCCTGAAAATCGGACTTGGCAAGGTGAAGCTGCAATTACAAGGTTGACTAAGCCTTGAACCTCGGAAACATAATTTGTATATTAAGACCAAAGGCAAATATGAACACAGCCGCCCAGTCCAACAGTTCCCGAAGAACCTGGTATTCCTGCCACCCAGAATGGGAACTCGTAGCATGTACTGTTCAGATGAGCTGAAAAGATATATATAGTTGTAAGAAACCCAAATGTTGAAAATGAAGTCAGGGCTTCCTAAAGAAGCAGAGTGAAGGCACCTGCCTGCTCAGACTCCATGCTCTGGTGCTGTTAATATCTGTAATGTGGGAGAGTAGCAGGTATGTGCTTTGCGGCTCATGCCAATAGAAATACAGCTAGAATGGGATGATGGAAATGCATGTGGAGTTTGTCATGGAGTAACAGCCCTATGCAGAACATCTATAGCCTAGAAGTCTATGGAACCACCAGTCTAATAAGGTTTATGAAGTAATTCACTCTCTGGTTAAGGCAATTATTGTCTATGAATGAGACATACTTTGTGAGGCTGTAATTAAGGAGTACCTTAATAAAATGCATCATCTAGAAACAACGGGAAGCATTTGGAATAGTTGTTTAAGAACTCATACCTGTAGAGATAGCCAAAGGTCAGACCTAGACCAGACACTACCTCTTATCTTATTCTATTTGCATCCAGGTAGAGATTACACTGGTGCTCTGCCCTTACAGAAAGATTGAAAATGGGTTCAGGGTCTTCTTAATGACTGATGGGAAAGAGGAGGCATTGAGACTGAATGTCAGAGTTGTGTACTGGAAGTGTTGCTTTCTCATCATATAATGGATGCACTTCTGCAATATGGGTATACAGAAGTAAGAGTTATGCGGAGCCACCTAACCCAGACAGTCATTCTAGACAGCTGCTAAGACCTGAGCATCTTGAACCTCTGCAGGGATGCAACTGATTAAGCTGGCAAAGATCCTTAACGGGGCAGAACAACATGTTCCTTTACCTTAGAAGAAAGCACTGGGAATAGTATCCCTAATCTATTCTGGGGGCAGCTTTGTAAAGATTCTCTACCCACCACACGTTTGTAAAAAAAAATGTTGTTCTCATGTCACACACAACTATGTAAAAAACCTAATTCCCTTCCAGGAGAACATCCTAACCATAATAAATAAAATATAGAAAGCACATCTGCATCATATCCTATAGCAGCCCTTTTCTATTTCAGCACTAGGGCTCTTAAGTATTTTCCAGCTTGTGTAAATCTTGCCCACACCACCTACTGCAATTAGATGACCTGGATTTCCATAGCTTTTCAAACATAACTAACTTAATTGTGACCTGTAGTACCTATCATATCCCAATACCAGAACTAACATGAAGCTTTGTAAACACCATTTGATCCTGATCTCCATTACCTGTGGTAGTACAACACTAGAATGGCTGTTCCTAAAATGAATGGCTTCCGGAGTTTACCTTCTGACTACAGCAGATGTGGCTTAGGCAGTGCAAACGTGTGCTACAAAGTACAGCTGTTCTTATCCATTGAGTAGAATCATACAATACTGGGGGTGAGAATAAAGGATATGCCCTGGATGCCACAAACAAGCATGTACAATATCAGTGCACAAACGTCGTGGAATAGCAGATTTTGGAGCGGTTTCCTGCCCCTTTACTAAGTGGCAGGGCACCAGGAGAGTGGCAATGGGAAAGCACCAGTACATGAAAGTAGCTTCTTTACTTGATCCTCTCAGTTTTGAGACACAACAAAGGTTTTGAGAGTTTTAATAAATCCCCTTCTACTGTTGAGAAATGGAATGATAGGCTTGTTACTTGTTAGGGTTCTAAGCTCTCCAGTATGGCTCTCTTCATATCATGCAATTATAAAAGTATCTTTTCCAATGCAAAAGATCATGTACAGCTTATGTACAGCTTATTTTTCTCTTTCCATACCAAATTCAATATTGCCTGTTTAAAAAATTTTTTTTTTTTAAATAGTTCAATTAGATTCTGGGTTCATCTTATTCGGGTTATACAAACAAAGTTCACTGAAGAGAAATTTAATGATTTCACTTTAAGGCAGCCAGACTGCACCGAATTCCCACAGGACAGTGTTAGTGAGCATTCTGCTCAATTGGCACCTCAAGTCAACAGCGACAACAGTAATTATTCTACTGAATTTATTGGAGAAGCAAGTGTTGTTTGGTTGGTGCCCCTGTACAAATAAGGGCCTGCAAGAACTTCGATTTAAAAAAAAAAAAATATTTTACTGGAAGAGAAGGTCTGGATAGACTTAAAGCACACTCCCTTAGGGGAAAAACAGCTTCTGTTGTTCTCATGAGGAGCTTTCTGGTCAATAAAACGTGCAGAGCTGAAACCTAAAGATCTGTTCAAACTTTTGTCAGACACTGATGCTTATATTCAGACTCCAAAACTGTTTAACTGATAACATTACAACGTTCCACTATTTGGCACCTTTGCCTGCTCTCCTGCCACCTCGGGTCAAGGAATGCTATTCAAATCCTCAATAGAAATTACATCACACAATGGTAAAAGGAACTCCTAATTTTATCCGGGCAATAACCTAAATGAAAAGGATGTCTTAAACGTCTAGTAGAGAAATGAATTTTTGTTGTCAAATAAGATAAATATCTAAGTACCTATATTCTGTAGTACTGGAAATATGTTTGGAACTTAATGTTTCCTTTTATCTTTAAACTATGGAGGATTTTTTTTAATGATGTATACATCTTAACTAACATACCTACATACTTGTTTAAAACCATCTCCACCTAAAAACCTAGCAAGGCTCTCTGAAATATACTGTACTAAACATAGAAGGCAATATTATCATTAGGATAGTGACCCTGTAGAAGTATGTCTGATATTTTGTTTTTCAAAGTAACTTTTTTCACATTCTCCATGAGACTTTTGAGGGAGTTACCCACTTTATGGATTTCGCTATCTGGAATGGATTGCTTGGCTTTTTTATAGCATGTACTAATGCAGAATGCTATCCATCAGGTTATGTGCTAACAGGTCTACAGATAATAAAGAGCCCTTTAGTTTCACTGACTTCTTTGATTACACAAAGGAGTATCAAAGGGTTCTTTACAAACCTACTATGTGAAGTGATTGATCTAAAGGAGTGGAAGTATTCAGGAAAAACGAGGAAGGGCATTTGTTTGGTCTATTTGAAAGTTCAAGATTGACTTTAGTTCAATATACTCCAAACTGACCACTAGAGACAGGTAGACTGCATTCGGAATACCACCCTACATGAGGAATTGACAAATTAGGCTTTTAATGTGGTGTGGAACTGTTCTAAGATTACCCATTTTTGGCAGATGGCAGACTCAGTATTGCCAAAGGTTCTGCGAGACCCTGCCACGTAGAACATTTTGCTCTAGAAAGCTTCTAATATGTACAGGACTAATGCAAATCTCAGTGCATAAAACATGTATGAATATTGTTACAACTGTTAAGTGGCAAGTTGCTCCTCTTATTATAGAGAAACAAAATTAATAAAACAGAGTATTAAAAATGAAAGGAGACCATGGCATGGAATAAGCATACTATTTAGGAAAGCAAACATCCTTCGCAAGATGAAGGTCAGGTATGTGATAAAAGGTTACATCGAAAACCCATTGATTAGGAAAGGAGAGCACTTGTTTCTCAGAAAGTTATGTCACCAGAGGATAAGATTTCTGTAGACCCTCTAAAATATAATAACTTGGATGGCTGAGAACATTTCCTGTATGCTACCAAAAAGTCTGGATGACTTTACGAAGCAAAACTGTAAGCCAAATGTAAACAGGTGTCTACAGTACAGAAGTACCATTCCTTTATGGCACGTTCTCAGAACCATCTTCTTAATTAGGCTGATAGAGTGTCTTCCCTTATAAGACATAGAAATATCTGATCAGATGTTTTGAATCTGTCAAAACATTTATAGATTGTGGAAGGACATCTAAAGGACAATACTGCAGGCAACTGGAGTCATGATGTGAAGCACAAGGAGCAGGCCCAGAAGTTACAACTTGCACGGGAACACTGGACCGAAAAGTGTCAGCCTTGTACTAGACAATTTACGCTTGCTGATAACTTTTGACAATGTGAATGGGTATTGTAAGTGTGGAACAGAACATGTATAAAAGTTCTAGACCAGTTGGTCAAGAAGGGCGTTTGGCTTGGAGAAGGCTTGCAGACATCTGGACATGAATTTCTGGTAGTTGGAATTTTCTGTATTGAAGAAAATAAATACTTTTTGCATTCCTCACCAGTCGAAGATCTGTGCAGCTTCATCCTTGCTTATCCATTCAACTCTTCTGAGAGTGTGCTACTTAATTAATTTGCTGTCACAGTTAGACATCGGTTAGAAGGATTTTGGTCACTTCATTGTTACAGGCTAAGAGTAAATGCCATATTATTCGAGCTTCCCCTAAGAAGGTTCTAGATCTAGTTACTCTTTATTGTTGGGATAGTACATGGTGAACACATTTTCTGTTTGTACTTTAAGTACTTCGATATCGCTTCTGATGTGACACGTAAGAAAGGACTGATGACAAGATGGATAGCACTCAATTCCACCATTATGTGGCATAGACCTCTCTTTTCTTTCTTCAACCAGCTTCCCTTGATGGTTCATGTCAGCTTCACTTTTCACCAAGGAGCTCTCTATCTCAATCAACTGGGTGGAAACTTTGTTTCTGGACATGCAGCCCTTCCAATATATATTATTTTTGGTTAAACCAAGCGAGAGCGCAAGTACCAGAAACCATTGGGATCACCTTTTCTATCCCTTGTCTTTATGTACAACTGGCACTCAAGGCAATATTGAAGATTCCTTACTTTCACATTTCAAGGCAAAAACAACGATGAAAATGGATGCGAACAATGATCCCAAAGAGGGGAGATACGGGTGACAGTGGGATTAAGATTTGTCTGAAGTGAAAGGCACTGTTGATACTTATATGATAGTGCAGTTTAAGGGAGATATACTTTTGTGAAATGTGCATCTTGGACGGCTTACGCTATATAGGACTGGATAGAAACTTGTCGGGGGTTAAATGTAGACTGATACAGTGGAAGGGGCATGGCTTTTGAGCAAATCGTCCATGTATAGGAAGTTGAAACTTGTCATCTTTCTGACGAGAGTCGCTTCATTGACCATGTATTAGAGAAAAGTCATATTTCAGGCAATATGGCTACGCTCGCCAATTGTTGATTGTTCACAATATATCTTTAAACAGGTAATGTTAACAAAACCCAGTCAAAAGGGATAGGTGAACACTTGGAATCTTCAGCTTTTGGGAAATATATTGCAAACCATAGGACTCCCTCTGTAGACGTAGCGCCAAGGACCCTGGTTGGAGGGAGTATTGTATAACATTTCAAAAACAGTCATATCATATCAGGCCAAATGGGTCCCCAATGCTATTCAGAGCCAATAACTCCAAATCTTGGGCAGGAGCTTTCTGGTATTTCAAACTGTCTAGACAAGAAAATAGTAGAAAGAAACTAAGAGCCCAAAAAGACTAAAGATATTCCTGTTCAAAGGAGCAGCTTAATCCTAGACCTTACTATAGTCAACTGATAAGTGAAGTAAATGGTCAGGATGTTAGCCTTGTTTCAAATGTATCTACACTTGTTCTATTTAGGTATACTAATGTTCATAATGAGGGTCCTATGGTTGAACTGTTCTTTCTTTTTAAGCAGGAGATTGACTATCATTTAGCAGATTATAACAATGTATTGTTTCACTGAACTCTGGGTGCAGGGCAATTCTAATTATGTTAATGTAGTAGTACAGTTTTCAGTCCCCGCCCCAACTGCCCTTTCCCACCTGAAATGGTTAGCTTTTCCCTGCTGGACCAAAACTACACTGCAGCATTTATGCGAGTTAAGGTTCTGCCTACAGGCCCAACCTCTTTTCCAAATACCTCTTGTTTCTTGGTCTGCATTTCAGCCATGAGGCAGAAGGCATCATGGAACACCTGATGAAGTAAGTGGGGGGGGGGGGAGGGTGGTGCAGGCAGATGGTAAAGAAAGAAAATAAAGCAAACAGGAAAAGCACAAGACAAAGAAACATCCAATCAGACAGAATACATATGAAGAAAGAGCACACATTACCCCCTTCACTGGTAAGGGCCTTAAAAACACCCAAAGAAAGCCAAGGCAGGACTGCTTATATCACACACCAATGACTGATTGTTGTTTAGACTCTACAGTTACTGTACTCATCCCTATTACAATTGGGTAATTCAAAAGCTTCTTAAATATCATATTGTCTGCCCCCCTATATTTGGATATACTACTGGACTGTGGAAAGAAGTAAACTCTTACTTTAAATAAAAACAAACCAGACAAGATAAACTTTTAACTTATATTTCTTTTAAGTATAACTAAATTCAAAGTGTTACTTTGTGAAGCATGTGTTAACATTGTGGGCTCCACATTTAGATGTCTGGGCAAAAACAAATCAAAGCCTTGAGTTGGCTGTTTATTAAGATCATTTTCTACTTAATTTTCTTAGCCTAATGACAAATAGAGTTGCAGTACCTACACAGTGGCACAGCAACCATTTAATGAAATTTGTACAGTATCACCTTAGGCAACATTTTTGTGTGTGCTCATAAGCATTCCTTTGCTTTGATGACTAGTATAATTTTCTTGGCATTGTAGGGATCTGCTTGTAATTTGGACTGCAACTGCTGATGGCTGCTTAGTCTCAATATCTTAGTGATGTACACCAGAAAAAGGGCACTGATTGATTGGGAGCCCAGTCAGACTTCTGACAACCTTGCCAAAAAGCTCATGATTTAATTATGGTCATGGATACAATGAATGTTCTCCGTGGCACTGTGATTGAGATCAGCATGTGATATAGCTTGCCATTGTGGAGCTGTGTGCAATGGATAAGACCAAAAGATTCAATAGGGCTAAGTATCGGTACTAAGATCAGTACTTTAAATAAATGATTAATGAACACACTCAATTGAAGGATAAATTGCTTACATGGAACCCAAGGCTGCATCATAGCTAACGTTATTCAACTGATAAATATGAGAAGATTGCCACCTACATGTCGGCATCCTGGAATACTCGATTGCATACAAATAAAAACCACTGGGTGTACATCTGGCGTTATTAATTGTAGATGACCACCCCATAGCTCATCAGTGGTTACATTTTCAGAATTGTTTTTGAAGTGTATAGGTACCAATAAAATGGAAGTTAAAGACACCAAAGAAAATTGCAGCATGACCCTTACCATGTGCTGCTTAGGGAAGCCATATAAACATATAAGAAATGCAAACAGATAGCATTCTTTAAAACAAATTCTAATTTTTCATAATACATTTAGCAGTTTTACAGTGAAACATAAGACTAAAATGAATCATTGCTACAGTCAGACCTAATGCAAAACAAAGTTTTGAAAAACATTCCTTGCAAGTATAATCAGCTTCCATAAAACTAGCAACCTAAAGTGTATTTGAATTTGAGTCATAGCGATGAGAAATGGCAACATATGGAAAATGCTACTTACCAGTATGCATCTGTTCTTGGCATGTAGAGCTGCAGATTCTTACACTGTGCATTAGATCGCCACCTGGTGTTGGGCTCCAATGATTGCATGTTGTTGTTGTCTTGGAAGAAGTCACGAGATAGGTGACTCCTCCCTTGGACGATAGTGCGCATGGGCATCGGCTCCATCCTTAGATTGTTTTTCGCCATGATGGGAAACGATGGAGTTTGTAGAAAGAAGAAAGAATGTCCATGCATGTATATCTAAGTAAGATAGAACTGGAACAGATACAGGCCCCGGGGAGGCGGGTGGGCATGTAAGAGTCTGTAGCTCTACATGCCAAGAACAGATGCATACTGGAAAGTAGCATTTTCCGTTCGAGGCATATGAGCTGCAGATCTTACACTGTGCATAGATTGTACAGCAGTGTCTCCCCTTAGCGGTGGTCACCTGTATCTGTTGCAGTAGTTTGAGGACAGCTTGGCCTACTGCAGCTTGCTACTTAGCTTGCACATCAACACAATAGTGTTTAGTGAAGGTGTGTGTTGTAGACCATGTTACTGCCTTGCAGATGTCTCCTAAGAAAGCCATGGAGGCTCCTAGTTTGCGTGTGGAGTGCACTCTAGGAGGAACTGTTAGTGTATGTTTTGCTTTTTGATAGCATATTTGTATACCTTTTACAATCCACCTTGCAATTCCAGCTTTAGAAATGGGGTTGCCTTTATGTGGTGGAGAGAAAGATACAAACAATTGCTTTGTTTTGCGAAAGGATTTGGTCCTATCTACATAATAGAGGAGAGCTCTTTTAACGTCTAGTGTGTGTAGAGCTCTTTCTGCTACGGATTCTGGGTTTTGGAAAAACACTGGTAACTCTGTGGAGTGGAGTGGTGTGGCTCACTGGTTAGAGGCGGCAGACCCGGGAGCAGAAGTCGGCCCGGGACCCGGGTTCAATTCCCGACGCGGCAGGGTCGTGGACTTGGGTCAGCGGACTCAATAATTCTCGCTTCGGTGCTTACTCTAATCAGGGGTTCCACTCGGCAACTCTGGGCATTAGTTTGCCTAATCTCCACAACTGCCCCATCAATTCTGGGGATGCCTGGCTCTCCCTTGGGGACTCCCAGCAGGGACCATCACACAGGGAAAGCCAGGACGGGTTCCCCAGAGTTATACAGCGCCAGGAAACCTACGGACGGGTAGCAGTGCGCTTTACAAGCTCAAATACATTTACATTTACTCTACAGATTGGTTTAAATGAAAAGGAGTAATGACTTTTGGAAGGAATTTGGGACTTGTCCTGAGACCACTTTATTACGGTGTAATTGTAAAAATGGTTCTTGTATAGTGAAAGCTTGAATCTCACTTACTCTCCTAAGAGGTAATAGCTACTAGAAAAGCTGTTTTTCATGTGAGGAATTGCAGTTCACATTTGTTTAGAGGTTCAAAAGGTGGTCCCATGAGCCTTGTAAGAACAATTTTTAGGTTCCACACTGGAGAGGGTGGTAACCTGGGAGGAATGATTATTGTTGCAGTAAATGGCAAATCTTTTCCATTTAGCAGCATAGCAAGCTCTAGTAGTAGGTCTCATGGCTTCCTTAATGATATTCATACAGTCTGTTGGTAGGTTAAGATAACCAAACTCCAAGACCTCAGGAGCCAGATCGCCAGATTCAGTTGACTTGGGTCTGGATGTCTGATGTCTCCATGGTCCTGCGTTAGCAGGGATGGTGTCAGACGTAGCTTTTGGTGTGGAACTAGGGATAGTTCTAGCAGAGTTGTATACCACGGTTGGCGTGCCCATGTGGGAGCTACTAAAAATCAGTTTGAGGGACTGTTGTCATAGCTTGCGCACTATTAGTGGTAGTGGCAGAAAAGCGTGCGCAAATCTGCCTGACCAGTTCATCCATATCTCATCGCCCTTGGACAGCGGGTGTGGAAACCTGGCGGCGAAGGTTGGGCATTTTGCGTTTTCGTGTGTGGCGAACAGACCTATGTCTGAATGACCCCACTTGTGAAAGAATGGTTGAAGAACTTGCGGATGTAGTTCCCATTCGTGAATATGTTGTGTCTGTCGACTTAAAAGATTGGCTATCTGATTGTGAACTCCTGGAAGGTGTTCTGCTAACAGATGTATGTTTTGTGGAATGGCCCATCTCCAAATTTTCACTGCAAGCTGGGACAGCTGTCGAGAGTGTGTCACCCCGTTTTTGTATATAGTACATAGCTGTCATGTCCGTCCGGATTAAGACAGCTTTGTTTTGTACTTGTAATGTTTTGAGTGCTAAGAATATTGCTAGCACCTCTAGGTGATTGATATGGAATTTTTTTTGTTGATTGTTCCATTGTCCTTGAGTCGTATGATGTAGGAGATGGGCTCCCCATCCTGTGAGAGATGCGTCTGCTGTAAGTACTATTTGTGGAACAGGTTCTAGGAACACCAGGTCTGTTAGTTGTCCTTGAGCCGGATTCCACTGTTGTGCTAGGCATTCCTGTAACGGACGCATTTGCAGTCTTGCATATGGTACAATGAAGATGCACGATGCCATCATGCCGATTAGTCTCATGAGCACTCTGGCTGGGAGAGAGTGTTGATGTTGGAACTTTGTGACTAAGGCTTGAATGCTTTGTATCCTTGCTGGACTGGGATACGCTAGAGCTGTAGACGTGTCTATTGTAGCCCCTAAATATTGATGTATATGAGAGGGCTGTAGGTGCGACTTGGTGTAATTGATTGTGAATTGTTTGATTTGTGTGTTGGACACACTGATTGAATGACTTGGCCTTTATGAGCCAATCGTCTAGATAAGGGGAGACATGTATGTGTTGTCTTCTGTGCTGCTACTACTGCTAGGCACTTTGTGAACACTCTTGGTGCAGTTGTCACCCCGAATGGAAGGACTTTGAATTGATAATGCTGTCCTTCCAGTAAAAACCTCAGATACTTCCTGTGAGAAGGATGTATAGGAATGTGGATGTAGGCGTCTTTTAGATCTAGTGTTGTAAGGAAGTCGCCTTGTTGCAGTTGTTGTAAAGTGATCATATGAAAATGATCTGAGTGTATATAGTGATTGAGTGGCCTGAGGTCGAGAATTGGTCTTAGTGTCCCGCCCTTTTTGGGTATTAGAAAATACAGCGAGTAAACCCCTGTTCCTTGATGTTGTAAAGGAACTATTTCTATTGTGTTTTTTTGAAGAAGTGATAGGACTTCTTGTTTGAGCAGCGTAAGATGTTCTGCAGACATTGGACGCTGTCTGAGTGGTATGTGTGTCGGGGTAGCTATAAGTTCGAGGCAGTAGCCAAACTGGATATTTTGTCTTACCCACCTGTCTGTTGTGATGGAATTCCAGACAGGTAGGAACTGTGTTAGTCTGCCCCCCACAGGAGTGGAGTGCTGTTGGGGGAGCAGAGGAAGTCACTGTTTTGTGGTGGAAGTGGATTGATTATTGTTGTTGCCTCCACCTCTTCCTTTATTTTTCTTGCCTCTATAGCCTCCTCTAAAATATCCTTTACTGGAGGATGCCTGTGTATTGGACTTGAAGGAAGCTGTATTTTCTGCTCCAGTTTGTTTGGAGCCTCCTCTATAGAAGGAGCTTGTGTGGATTGCAAAGCTCCCATAGATTTGGCTGTATCTGTATCTTTTTTCATTTTCTCAAGTGCTGTGTCTATCTCTGGTCCAAACAATTGGTGTTGGTTAAATGGCTGATTTAAGATGGTAGTTTGCAATTCCTGCTTAAATCCTAAAACGCGTAGTAATGCATGACGTCTACGTAGGACACTAGTGTTTACAGCACTAGATGCAGTGTCTGCTACATCAAGTGCACACTTGATTGAGGCATTTGAAATTAACTTGCCTTCTTGTATAAGGTCGTTTGCCTGTGCCTTATATTGGTCAGGTAGACGTTGTATTAATTTGTCTAACTGATCATAATGAGCCCTGTCATATCTTGCGTGTTAGCTATACGTCATGTATTAATAGCTTGTGCAGCTATCCTTTTGCCTGAAGCATCTATCACCTTAGATTCTTTATCAGGGGGTGGTGCTTCACCTGATGTCTGTGAGTTTGCTCTTTTCCTATCATTTGAGACAACTAGGGAATCTAAGGGTAGCTGTCCTTTAATGTAGGCTGGATCACCAGGAGCAGGCCTGTACTTTTTCTCAATTCTAGGGTTTAGGATCCTAGCACGTACAGGATTTGAACAGACCTTTGTGATAGTTCAAATGTATTTAATAAAACATTTTACTCTGCCTCATCTGAATGCATAGTGACCCCATGATAAATAGCAGCCCTTTTCAGTAAGTGCCCAAAACCAATATTGTCCTCTGGGGGAGAAGGTTTTGATGGATATGACTGTGGGTCAGGAATGTCTGGCACATCTTGTGGGTTTGGGTACACCCAATCTGGATCATCAACAGGGTAGGGAAAAGGCTCATCTGGGTCTACCCCTCCCCCTATGCTGTACTCCTCATCATTTTGAGGTGTGTGTGGTGAAGAATGAGGAGGAGAGTGTTCAGGAGAATTTAGAGGTGATTTGTTAGGAGGAACAGGAGATGAAGGAGAAGGAAGTATGGGAGAAGAAGGGTGCATAGGAGATGTGGCAGAGTCCTTCTTGACAGGCACTGCAGGTGTAGGTGCTGTGTCTAATGTCCTCTTCCTGTGTGGTGCAGTGAATACATGACTTATGTTTGGGTCAATGTAGATCTTCTTTTGTAGAGGATCAGGTTGGAAAAGTTCTTCTCCTTGCGGAACCTTAGCCGGTTCCGGGCGTGGTTGCTGCTTATCTTTAGCCTTACAATAATAATAATAATAATAATAATAATAATATAGCCATTTCTAGAGCGCCTGGTTACACTAAAACAGTGTGTCCCCGCGCTATAAATTGCTGTAAGACCCTAGAAGGCAGGAGACCGGAGGGAGGGGGAAAATTAAGCTAGAAACACTAGTTGTAACTGTGTCCTTTGGCGTAGATTTCGGCACCGAAGGTATTGTTTTCGGAGTCGTAGGCTGTTTCGAGGGCTTGGGAGCATTGGAATCAGGCCTTGTAGGTTTCGGTACAGAAGATATTGGCTTCGGAGTGGAAGCTGGTCTGGTCGGCTTCAAGGCGTCAGACGCTGGATTCATAGTTTTGTCATTAGAAGTCAATGGTTTCGGAGCCGAGACTTCTTTCGGTTTCGGTGCCACAGGAGCTGGTGGGATTGGCACGCGTGGCTTGCTCGGTAAGGAGCTACCGGAAAGCTTGAGTGTTTTCTTCGAAGCCAGGCTCGATGGCGGGGCTTTCGAAGTTTGTTTTTGGTCGTGACTGGGCCCCGTAGGCGGAGTGTTGACCTTTGCCTTCGATTTGAGAGGTGAGTATGGGGCCGGGCAGTAGTACTCACGCGCTGACTCGATGTTATAGAGTCATCTGAGTCATCTGCCTCTGATACGATTTGGAGATCGTCTGAATCTTCTTCGGGAACGAGTGGAACTTCTTTGTCGAAGATATACCCCGGTTCCGGGGCCGATCTCTGCATGTCGTGTCAACAGGCCCTCTGATCTCGAATGGTTTTCTTGGATCGAAAGGTCGCACTGGCTGTGCAGCTGGATTCGTCGTGTTCTGGCGATAAGCACAGGTTACACACCTTGCGATGGTCACTATGTGGGAACTTTGCTCCACAGTTGGGGCATCTTTCGAATGGCGTCCTTTCCATGAGGTGTAGGCCTCACGGCGTGGATAGGCCCAAAGACCTGCGTCTACGACCGGAATCGAGCTGATGGAGTCGAAACGATATTTGTCGATGTCAAAAGTAGTTGGCGAAGTTTGAATACGTTTTTATGCGTCAAAGTACTTGAAAAGTAGATTTCGAATCGGAGCATAAAAGTTTTATCCAAACCCAGTGGCGGAAAAAAACAATCTAAGGATGGAGCCGATTCCCATGCGTACTATCGTCCAAGGGAGGAGTCACCTATCTCGTGACTACAAAGACTTCTTCCAACACGACAACATGCAATCATCTGAGCCCAACACCAGGTGGCGATCTAATGCACAGTGTAAGATCTGCAGCTCATATGCCTTGAACATCAGTGTATTATTACATAAGCGCGCAGATTAATAAATGGAAGCAAAGAACAGTACATGCAATTGTTCATGCCATTTTGAGCACTTCTTGGCTCAAATGTACAAGTTACTTACCTTCAGTAACTATATATCTGTAAGAAACATTAGTTAGTGTTAGATTCCTTACCTTAGAATATCCCCAGGCGTCAGACTGGATCCGGAAAGTTTTCATCAGCAGTACCCCTGCGTGTCGGTAGGCGTCGTCTGCGGCTCCGCATCCATCGTCGGCGTCGTGATAGCCGGGATGACGTCGGAGCACTTAGATGCCGCCCTCGCGCGATGACGTCAGTTCTGTACATAGCTTTTCGCACCAGGAACGCAGAGCCATGCAAGAAACCGACACTGGTGCCATGAAACTAGGGCTCTCAAAGGGAGATACCTTAACCCTAGATATTGGTTTGCAGAACGGGGAGGATGGGTGGGGCGGTAAGGAATCTAACACTAACTAATGTTTCTTACAGATACATATCATTACCGAAGGTAAGTAACTTGTGAATATGAAAGAAACACGTTAGTGTTAGATAACTTACCTTAGAATAGATACCTTAGCAATACCAACCCCGGTGGTGGGTCTGCGAACCAAAATCACACCAGAAAGTCCTGGAGAACGGAAGGGCCAAAAAAGCCATCTCTCCGGACTTGGATGCCCACGTAGCTGCCTGACAGATGTCCTGCAAGGGGACTCCCCGACCCAGGGCAGTAGTAGCCGCCGTGGCCCATGTGGAATGGGCGCGCAGCCCCACAGGAGGCTCCTTTTTAGCCAAGGAATAACAGACCTTGATGCACAAAACGACCCACCATGAGATGGTCCGCTTGTGCACCGCACGTCCCTTCTTAGCGCCCAGGCAACCAACAAAGAGCGAAAGGAGGCTTAGAAGAAAGAGCCTGGAGCTCACTCACTCTTCTGGCAGAGGTTATGGCAACCAGGAAAGCAGTTTTAAGAGTCAGAAGACGGAGAGGGCAATTACGAAAGGAACAGGAGGGAACATGTGTGTGATGCCTTTCAAGAACCTATTTACAATAGGGGACTTGATAAGAGGAGGCTGATCAGGAAGCCTTAAGGCGGCTGAAATGGCCGAGAGATAGCCTTTGATAGTGCCCAGAGCAGAGCTCCGCTGGGCAAGAGAAAGAAGAAAGAGAAGAACCTCTGAAAGAGGGGCAGAAAGAGGATCCACAGCCTTTGCTGTGTACCATGCCACAAATTTGTTCCACCTGCAGGCGTATACCGACTTTGTGGAGGGACGCCTGGCTGCCAGAATCACATCACAGACTTCGGGAGGCAAGTCATATGGCCTCAACTGTCGCCGCTCAATCTCCACGCATGTAGGTGGAGACTGGGCAGGTTCGGGTGGAGGACCGTCCCCTGTTGCTGTGACAGAAGGCCTCATGAAGAGGCAGACGAATTGGGGGATCGACTGACATGCTGAGTAGCTCGGGATACCAGTATCTTCTTGCCCAGTCCGGAGCCACAAGGATGACTTGGGCCCAGTCGCGCCTGATCTTCTTCAGCACTCTGGGAAGAAGTGGTATAGGCGGAAAGACGTACAACAGACCGCAACTCCACTCGAGACGAAAAGCTTCTCCGAGCGAGTGCTGCCTTGGAAATTCCAAAGCGCAGAACTGATGACATTGCGCGTTCTCTTCGGTGGCGAATAGTTCTAACCAAGGCTCTACCCACTGCTGAAAGAGACCTCGCGCCACGTCCCTGTTCAGACGCCATTCGTGATCCATCATGCACCGGTGGCTGAGTTCGTCCGTCCTGGCGTTCAGGGAACCTGCCAGGCGCTGAACCACCAGGGTGACGCCCTGGTGTTCCAGCCATGTCCAGAGGCGCAGAGCCTCCTGACAAAGGGTTCAGGACTGTGAGAAGTTGGCCTGATATATGATGCTCACTAGTTCTAGTGATCACCTTGTATCAGTCCAAACAACCCTTATGGTGATTGGTTGTAAGTCAACCTTATAGACCAGCTATCCTAATGGTAGCATGGACAAAGCAGTCTTAGGATAAACTCTTTTGGCATGTGAAGCCAGCTGTTTTACCACAATATAAGCCCTTGAATACCAGATGAAAGGACACCACACAGGTTGTTATGAAAATAAACAGTATATTTATTAATAACAACACCTCTGAACTCTTTATGAGGTCAGAGGGCTAAGCACATGACAATCTCTTAATAAAAATACGACAAGTTGCACAAAATTACAATGGTGCCCTAGGGGCACGACAAACCATATACTAAGTAAGTGGAATGTGAAAGTCGATAGAAAGAATGGAGCTGTCCAGAGGCTGTAGGATCGATGGGACCACGCTACACTAACTCTAGGTAAGTAATAGGAGGCCCACGGAACGCGTGTGCAGAGTGTGAACTCACACGCGAGATGCGTAACAACGTCTATGGACAGTACAGTTCAAGTTAAAGGTGAGTACATACAATCCTGACTAGTTAGGACTAAAACGACTGTGGAACTGGACACTAGGACAGTTAAACTACCCTTGAGCACCGACATGCTCTCGTTACCTCACCCACGGGCTGCGGGTGCATAGGTGTCAAAGTGTGTCGGGTTCTCGCGTTGAAGTCTATGGAGCCTGGAAGAAAAGATGCTGCAGGCAACCAGGAGGAAGATGTCCGGTGCGATCTAAGGGTGGATCGGTGAAGAAGAGGACCTGAAAGCAGAGGGGACAGTGTTCAAAGTCACTAGCCAGTGACCGGTGTGGAACCAGGTGCTGTCGTTGCGATCAGGTGAAGAGTGGACGCTTGACTCTGCAGCCACGTGGACCAGGAGGTGTCTTCGACGACCAGGAAGGAGGCACGAGCTGTCCCACGCAGGCTCTCGCTGTCGGCGGTGTCGGATTCGGAATTGGAGTCAACAGGCCTTGGCAAAGGCGACCCACGCGGTGAGTGGAAAAGACGTCTGGGGCGGACTAGGAGAGTCCGGGGTGCCCCTCTTTTGGAAGGGAGCAAGGGCCAGTCTGGAGCAACCAGACCAGCAGCAAAGATTTCAAAGTTCGTAGTCTAGGAGGCCACTAGCCAGCCGGCAAGTGACCAGACAATGCCTCGAGCAGCAAACAAGCAGAAGGGCCCCACGCAGATCTCGTGGAAGCTGGAGGGCTGATCTTCGGTGCAGGGGCTGCTCGGGGCTGGGGCTTCTCAATCCCCAAAGCACTTGGTCGAGTTTACCTCAGGAGTCGTGCTGGAAGCGAAGTGCAGGTTCGTTCAAGATGGCCGGTCCCACGTGTCTCGTCGCACCCACGGGTCTCAGCTTTGCTGCAGATGTGAGTTGAGGTCGGAGAGGTCTGGGAATCCGGGTCTCGTCGGGCTCTGAAGTCTGGATCCTCAAGGGAAGACGACAAAGTGAAGCCGCTGGACGCTTGATGGTGCTTGCAGTTGCAGGGTGGACACTCCTTGCCCACAAGGGAGATTCTTCAGTCTTCTGTGGAGCAGAACGTCGAAGTCCAGAGTTTCTTCTTGTAAAATTGTTCAGGATAATCTAATTTGGAATGGGACCAGCTCCTACTTTTATCCTACTAAAGGGGGCTGCACTACTGACTAGGTCCCTCCCCTGGGTGGGACCAGGAAGGGAGGTGGTTACACCCCCTATCCTTTGTCCGGTTTCCCGCCAGAGCTGGGGCTGGAGTGCCCCAGCAACTGGTTTGAACCGGTGTATGCACAGGGCACCTTGTGTGCCCCAGGCATGTCTCATTCCTTTCAGGCCTGTCCTACCCAATACACAAAATCCTATCTGGGGTGGTGCTAGCACCTCCCAAGGCAGGAAACGCTTTGTCCAAGCCTCCCTCGCTGGAAGGACTCCCAGCAGCAGGAGGTCAGACTTGTGTCTGTGGTGGCAGCATCCATTTTGTGATGCCAAGGCTCGAGTTAACTTTAACCGGGGTTTACAGTTACACGCATGTCGTGTCCTTCTAGAAGGGTGGAATGCTACCCCCGTCGCCAGAATTGGCGAGGGGGTAGTATCCCAATTCGTATGACACCTTACTCGACAAGTTTTGATAATGTTATACCAGAGTTAGCATTTAACCGCGAGGTTGATAATGCACTTAAGAGTATATGGTATAGCGTTATCATGGAAACAGCTAAAGGACTTGGTTCCGAAAGCTGTAGACAGGCTCAGCTCATGCTAGAGCACCATCTCACATATTTCCAAGCACTCTGCCTTCAGGATTGATAAGGCCTGCCATAGGAGGGACTGATAGGAGGATATGTGTCAATTTTTAGGGTTAGATATAGGTATACTATATCTATAGCAAAGGGTGATTACACCACCTTGCCCCAGCTGTCATGCAGCCAGTTGTGTCAGTTTTAGATGGCCAGCCAGGGGTGGCATAATACATGCTTCAGCCCCTGGGTACACCTATGCCCTGGGTAGAGGGACTGATACGGTGGCCCAGTACCAATTGGTAAATGCACCTAAAGTACATGGTTGTCAATTTAGAGAGAGAACAGCTAGGCTGTGGGTCTGATTAGCAGGTCCACAGCCAGGGAAAGTCGTAAACCAGTGAAGCAAAAAGCAAAAATCTGGGGTGACCATAGGATCGCAGACCCCACTCTCCTACATAACCCCCCCCAAACCTAGGGACATTAAACTAACCTTGACCAGGTGAGTCTTCCTGTTCTAAGTGGAAATACCTGGAGAGACCATCTGCATTGCCATGGTCAGTCCCTGGTCTGTGCTCCACTGTAAAGTCCATCCCATGTAGGGTAATGGACCACCTAAGAAGTTTGGGGTTTTCACCCTTCATCTGATTTAGCCATAAGAGGGGCTTATGGTCGGTCTGAATCTTGAAGTGAGTTCCAAACAAGTATGGCCTCAACTTTTTCAGGGCCTAAACCACAGCAAAGGCCTCCCTCTCAATAGCTGACCAACGTTTCTCTCTAGGGGTCAGCCTTCTGCTTATAAAAGCCATGGGCTGGTCATGACCATCAATATTCAGTTGAGATAGAACAGCTCCCACACCCAACTCAGATGCATCTGTTTGGACAATGAAGGTTTTGGAGTGGTCAGGACTCTTGAGAATAGGTGCAGTACACATGGCCTACTTTAGGTCATCAAATGCCGTTTGACAGCTAACTGTCCACTGAACTTTCTTTGGCATTTTCTTGCTTGTCAAGTCATTAAGTGGTGTCACAATGGACCCATAATTTTTGACAAACTTCCTATAGTAACCAGACAGGCCCAAGAAAGCTCTGACCTGTGTCTGGGTGGTTGGAGGAGCCCAGTCCTTTATGGCCTGTATCTTGCTCTCCAATGGTTGAACCTGGCCTCCACCTACAAGGTGGCCCAGGTACACAACCTGACTCTGCCCTATCTGGCACTTGGTGGCCTTGATAGTGAGGCCTGCCTTTTGCAGGGCCTCCAAAACTTTCCTCAGGTGGATCAGGTGATCCTCCCAGGTGGAGCTAAAGACAGCAATATCATTTAGATATGCTGCACAAAAGTCATCCAACCCAGTGAGAACTTGGTTCACCAACTTTTTGAAAAGTGGCAGGTGCATTTTTCAAACCAAAGGGCATCACCACACATTGGTAATGACCTCCTGGGGTAGAAAATGCTGTTTTGGCCTTGGCATCCTCAGCTAACCTGATCTGCCAATAACCAGCTGTTAGGTCAAATGTACTTAAGAAAGTTGCAGAAGCCAACTTGTCTATCAGTTCATCTGCCCTAGGTATTGGATGGGCATCTGTCTTAGTGACAGCATTGAGACCCCTGTAGTCTACACAAAACCTCATCTCTCTCTTACCATCCTGGGTGTGAGGTTTTGGCACTAGAACTACAGGACTAGCCCAAGGGCTCTCTAAGGGTTCAATGACTCCCAATTCTGCCATCTTTTGGACTTCTTTCTTTATGCAGTCCCTGACGTGGTCAGGTTGCCTGTAGATTTTACTCTTGACAGGCAGACTGTCACCAGTGTCCACCTCATGGGCGCACCAGTTTGTCTGACTGGGGGTCAGTGAGAACATTTGTCTGAAGGATTGAAGAACCTGTTTACAATCCTCTTGTTGATGCTCAGAGAGGCTGTCAGAAAAGACTACACCATCTACTGACCCATCATCAGGGTTCTGAGTGAGCAGGTCTGGGAGAGGGTCACTCTCTTCCTCCTGTCCCTCATCTGTGGCCATGAGCAAGCCCATGTCCTCCCTGTTGACAAATGCCTTGAGCCTGTTTACATGAAGCACCCTGTGGGGGCTCCTGGGAGTTCCCATGTCCACCAAGTAGGTGACCTCTCCCTTTTGCTCAATGATGGTATGGGGTCCAGACCATTTGTCTTGGAGAGCTGCTGGGGCCACTGGCTCCAACACCCACACCTTCTGTCCTGCAAGATACACAGTTAGGACAGCCTTTTGGTCATGCCAAGCTTTTTGAAGTTCTTGGCTGGCCTCAAGGTTTTTAGATGCCTTCTCCATGTACTCTGCCGTCCTGGAGCGGAGACCAAGTACATAGTCCACTATGTCAAGTTTAGGCTTTTTGAGAGGTAACTCCCATCCTTCCTTTACAAGACATAGGGGTCCTCTTACAGGATGCCCAAACAGAAGCTCAAAAGGGCTGGAACCAAATCCCTTCTGTGGGACCTCCCTGTAAGCAAACAGGAGGCAGGGTAAAAGGATGTCCCATCTTCGCCTAAGCTTTTCAGGTAACCCTTTTATCATCCCTTTGAGGGTCTTGTTGAATATCTCAACAAGCCCATTGCACTGTGGGTGATAGGGTGTGGTAAATTTGTAATTTACTCCACACTCCTTCCACATGGTAGTCAAGTATCCTGACATGAAGTTTGCACCTCTGTCAGAGACAACCTCCTTAGGAAACCCCACTCTGGAGAAAACTCCAAGCAGGGCCCTGGCCACAACAGGAGCTGTAGTGGTCCTAAGGGGAATAGCTTCTGGATACCTGGTGGCATGATCCACTACCCCCAGTATAAATCTGTGCCCAGATGCTGTTGGGGGGTCCATTGGTCCAACAATGTCTATCCCCACTCTTTCAAAGGGTACCCCCACCACAGGTAGTGGTATAAGAGGGGCCTTTGTTGTGCCACCTGATTTGCCACTGGCTTGGCAGGTGACACATGAGCGACAACACTCTTTGGTGTCTTCAGACATATGAGGCCAGTGAAAGTGTGGGGCAAGCCTGTCCCAAGTCTTGTTCTGGCCTAAGTGACCTGCAAGGGGAATCTCATGGGCTAAGGTGAGAAGGAAACCTCTAAGAGACAAGGGGATGACCAGCCTCCTGGTAGCACCAGGCTTGGGGTCTCTTGCCTCAGAGTATAGGTGTCCATATTCCCAATATACCTTATGGGCACCTGTAGCATTCAGTGCAGCCTCAGCAGCAGCCTGCTGTCTGAGGGGTTCAAGAGAGGAACAGTATAATTGGGCCTGTCTCAAGTCTGCCCTGGAAGGTCCCCCTGTCCCAAGAAACTCAACCTGATCAGGTTCAAGCTCTTCTAGGACAGTTCCTTCTGGGGTCTCTGGGTCAGCCTCCTGAGAAGGCTGATCCTCAACCTGAGGCAGGGGGGAAGGCTCTGCCTTAACCCTACCATTCCTTTTCTTGGGTAGTGTCTGGTCCACTCTTCCAGGATCCAGCACTTGTTCAGCTGGGCATTTCTTGGCCTGTGACCTAGTCACAGCAAGGACATGTGAGGAGAGACCTAGCATTTCTACATGAGTCCTGTACTCCACATCTGACCACAGTGAGGATTCCAAATCATTTCCCAAAAGACAATCTATTGGGAGGTCTGAACTAACTACAACCCTTTTGAGGCCAGTTACCCCTCCCCAGGAGAAATTAACAACTGCCATACTGTGATTGGTAGTGACATTGCTAGCATTGGTCACTAGGTAGTCTGAACCTAGCATGATCTGGTCAGGGTCCACAGATGTTGGTGTCACCAAGGTGACACTGGCACATGTGTCCCTGTAGGCCTGAGCCATTTTTCCATTGATTAAAGGCGTTTGTCTGTATTTGCCCAGAGTACTAGGACTTACAGTAGGGGTCATATCCATGTCCCCAGTACAAACAAGAACTGCCTGAGTAGGAATTCTGACTAAGTCAGAACCCACCTCAGTTCCCAGGGTTAACCCAACTATAGCCTTGGGAGGTACACTACCACTACTAACTGTACTAGGGGGTGCAGGTGTCTTAGGGACAGTAGTGGTAGGAGTTTGGCCTTTCTTGGTGCACTCACTAAACCAGTGAGTCTTACTTTTACAGTATTGGCACCATGGTTTCTTAGGACCATCATTCTTCTTTTTCTGGGAATTCTGGGACCTACCCTCCTTAGGCTGTTGGGGCCCTGTTGAAGACTTCTGGTCATTTTGCTTATTCTCATTACCCTTCTGGTCTGCTTTCTTCTGGCCACCACCCTGGTTCTGGTTCTGCTGCTTGACCCTTGTCCTGACCCATCTGTCTGCCTTCTTTCCCAATTCTTGGGGAGAGGTCAGATATGAGTCAATCAAGTGCTGATGCAACAACTGGTTCTGACAATTATTTAAGATTTGCTCTCTCATAATTAGATTATACAATCCTGTGCAATCAGTAACTTTACTTCCCAGTAACCAGCCCTCCAGATCCATAGTGGCACAATCAACAAAGTCAGTCCAATCTTGAGCCTGAGTTTTCTGGGTGCCTCTGAACATTAACCTGTACTGTTCAGTGGTTAAGCCAAACCCATCAATCAGTGCATTTTTCAAGACTTGGTAATCATTAGCATCCTCATCTTTAACAGTAAGGAGCTTATCTCTACCTTTACCTTCAAAGGAGAGCCACAATATAGCTGCCCACTGACTCTGGGGTACCTGCTGTACTTTGCAGGCTCTCTCCAAAGCAGTTATCCACTTGTGGATATCATCTCCTGTCTTATAGGAGGGCACTATTTTACTCAGGTTTCTAGTATCAAAACCCCTTTCTCTATCCCTAGGGATATTGCTGCCACCAGTGGGGACTACCCCACTCAACTGTTGCTCCCTAGCAAAGGCAAGCTTCTCTTTGGCCAGGGCAAGTTCTTCCCTTTGGATCCTCAGATTAGCCTCCTTCATCTTTGCCTCATGCTCTCTTCTGTGAGGGGAAGTCATCCTCCTCTGAGCAGATGCATGAGAGGCACGAGAGTGTACAGATCTATTGGAGTCCCTAGAATGAGACCTATCTCTTCTAACTCCATAGTTAGGCCTGCTTAGGTTCAGCACTGGGGGTCCCCCAGTTCCTTCCCTATGTAGGTCTAAGTTGGCCCTTGTGAGTCTGCTGACCATCACATAACCTTTGTCTGCCTCATCCCCAGAGAGTTCCTCATCCTCCTCCTCATCTACATCTTCTGTTTCAGGGAGATCTGGATCACCACGAGTACCTTCTAAGGGGGGCATGCTCCTATCTGGATTAGAGGGGTCTGTGTTAGCAGCCCTTCTGGCATCATATGTCTCTAAGAGACCTAACAGAAAAGGAGTGGTAGTGTTAGAACCCTGTTTCAATTTCCTGAAGGTACACAATTGCCTCATCTCCTGGAAACTGAGAGCTGCATATCTAGAAAGGACCTGTGGAGGGTCACTAACCACTAGGGGAGTCTCTGAAGACTCTCCATGGGTAGACATGCTTTCTAGTGAGGTGTAAGTGATGCACCTACCTACACTATGGGTTTTCCTACTGATCCCTTGCTAAGAGTTGTAGTCAGGGTGTGCTAGGCCCTTTCTACTACAACAGCTGGTTCAGTAGAACTCAGAGTATTTCTAAGCTTGTTATATGTACCTAGAGTACCTTATGTGATCTTCCAAATGATATTTCAAGATTATATGTGGTAAAAACAACAGCAAGCTCAAATCCCAACCGCTGCACACCAATGTGAGAAGTTGGCCTGATATATGATGCTCACTAGTTCTAGTGATCACCTTGTATCAGTCCAAACAACCATTATGGTGATTGGTTGTAAGTCAACCTTATAGACCAGCTATCCTAATGGTAGCATGGAAAAAGCAGTCTTAGGCTAAACTCTTTTGGCATGTAAAGCCAGCTGTTTTACCACAATATAACCCCTTGAATACCAGATGAAAGGACACCACACAGGTTGTTATGAAAATAAACAGTATATTTATTAATAACAACACCTCTGAACTCTTTATGAGTTCAGAGGGCTAAGCACATGACAATCTCTTAAGAAAAATACGACAAGTTGCACAAAATTACAATGGTGCCCTAGGGGCACGACAAACCATATACTAAGTAAGTGGAATGTGAAAGTCGATAGAAAGAATGGAGCTGTCCAGAGGCTGTAGGATCGATGGGACCACGCTACACTAACTCTAGGTAAGTAATAGAAGGCCCACGGAACGCGTGTGCAGAGTGTGAACTCACACGCGAGATGCGTAACAACGTCTATGGACAGTACAGTTCAAGTTAAAGGGGAGTACGGACAATCCTGACTAGTTAGGACTAAAACGACTGTGGACCTGGACACTAGGACAGTTAAACTACCCTTGAGCACCGAAATGCTCTCGTTACCTCACCCACGGGCTGCGGGTGCATAGGTGTCAAAGTGTGTCGGGTTCTCGCGTTGAAGTCTATGGAGCCTGGAAGAAAAGATGCTGCAGGCGACCAGGAGGAAGATGTCCGGTGCGATCCAAGGGTGGATCGGTGAAGAAGAGGACCTGAAAGCAGAGGGGACAGTGTTCAAAGTCACTAGCCAGTGACCGGTGTGGAACCAGGAAGGAACCAGGTGCTGTCGTCGCGATCAGGTGAAGAGTGGACGCTTGACTCTGCAGCCACGTGGACCAGGAGGTGTCTTCGACGACCAGGATGGAGGCACGAGCTGTCCCACGCAGGCTCTCGCTGTCGGCGGTGTCGGATTCGTAATTGGAGTCAACAGGCCTTGGCAAAGGCGACCCACGCAGTGAGTGGAAAAGACGTCTGGGGCGGACTAGGAGAGTCCGGGGTGCCCCTCTTTTGGAAGGGAGCAAGGGCCAGTCTGGAGCAACCAGACCAGCAGCAAAGATTTCAAAGTTCGTCGTCTAGGAGGCTACTAGCCAGCCGGCAAGTGACCAGACAACGCGTCGAGCAGCAAACAAGCAGAAGGGCCCCACGCAGATCTCGTGGATGCTGGAGGGCTGATCTTCGGTGCAGGGGCTGCTCGGGCTGGGGCTTCTCAATCCCCAAAGCACTTGGTCGAGTTTACCTCGGGAGTCGTGCTGGAAGCGAAGTGCAGGTTCGTTCAAGATGGCCGGTCCCACGTGTCTCGTCGCACCCACGGGTCTCAGCTTTGCTGCAGATGTGAGTTGAGGTCGGAGAGGTCTGGGAATCCGGGTCTCGTCGGGCTCTGAAGTCTGGATCCTCAAGGGAAGACGACAAAGTGAAGCCGCTGGACGCTTGATGGTGCCTGCAGTTGCAGGGTGGACACTCCTTGCCCACAAGGGAGATTCTTCAGTCTTCTGTGGAGCAGAACGTCGAAGTCCAGAGTTTCTTCTTGTAGAATTGTTCAGGATAATCTAATTTGGAATGGGACCAGCTCCTACCTTTATCCTACTAAAGGGGGCTGCACTACTGACTAGGTCCCTCCCCTGGGTGGTACCAGGAAGGGGGGTGGCTACACCCCCTATCCTTTGTCCGGTTTCCTGCCAGAGCTGGGGCTGGAGTGCCCCAGCAACTGGTTTGAACCGGTGTATGCACAGGGCACCTTGTGTGCCCCAGGCATGTCTCATTCTTTCAGGCCTGTCCTACCCAATACACAAAATCCTGTCTGGGGTGGTGCTAGCACCTCGCAAGGCAGGAAACCCTTTGTCCAAGCCTCCCTCGCTGGAAGCACTCCCAGCAGCAGGAGGTCAGACTTGTGTCTGTGGTGGCTACATACCGATACCTGGGTCCAAATAAAACTGGGATCTGGCACACATCTATCGAGAAAAATAAAGACCAGCAAAGGACTAAAACAGGGCTGCGTCCTAGCCCCAATGTTGTTCAACCTCTTCCTGGCGGACCTGCCAGAAGAGCTAAAGACAGCTACATCTCATGCACCTCGGCTAGGAAACATTACGCTTTCAAATCTGCTCTACGCAGACGACCTGGTCCTCATTAGCCGGACTCCTATTGGCCTCCAAAACCTTCTCGATAAAACCAACGCCTTTTTGAAAGCAAATTCCCTAACAATCAACTTAAACAAAACCAAAGTCATGCCAATGAACTATAACAAAAAACGGAAACCCGCATGGTACCTGGACAGCCAAAGATTAGAACAGGTGACCTCATATAAATATCTAGGAGTCATAATTGAGGGCAATGGCTCCTCCAAACAACAACTAGAGGCCATTCGTCGGAAGGGCATGACCTTTCAACTATCAACAAGGCCCCTCCAGAAAGCTCTCCCTGACAAGACATTAGCACCACTTCTACAGGTAATAAAAGCTCGCCTACAGCCCATGCTCTCCTACGGCAGCGAATCAATGCGAGGCAAAGACGCAAGTACTCTGGACAATACTATCAGTCGCGCTTATAGGGCAATTTTCCACCTCCCTAAAAACTCTTCGCCCGCTCAAATTCGTCTCGAATTTGGACTGCAGAAACAATCTGTGGAGAGGAAAGGCTGGAGCAAAATTAAAGACGCCGAGGAAGGATCGCTAAACGCCAACCTATGGATTGAGCTTAACGCCAAAGAAAACTCACCTGCAAGGGCCTACCCAACAAACTCACTGGAGAGCCTGGGACTAAATACGCTTTGGGAAACAAGAACGGACTTTGGGACCTTTAAAAAAGCAGTGTCGAAAACCATCAAATTGGTCTCCTCACTTGAGGACAGAGCCACCCTAACCAAGAGAGCGCACGGATGGGTTGTGATTGAAGGGTACAGAACCACAAAGCCACAAGAATACCTATCAACGGGCCTTACACAAAAAACAAGTTTCTAAACATGCGCTTGGGCAATATACCCATAGCACGTCATCAGGCACCATGGAAAAGGCCAAATCCATCAAACGCCTGTCGCCTTTGTCAATCTGCGAAGGAGGATCTTGTACACATCATTTGTATCTGCAAAGCACTTATGGGTATAAGGCGCTCCATGCTTCGGCCTCTATGGAACCAGAAGGGTGTAAAAACCTGCAGGCAAGCAGTGATGCTTTGCTTTAACCCCGAAGAGACACAGCTAAACTGCAGAACAGTCAAATACTTTGATTTAGTGGCAAAAAAACTAAATGAAACTACACTTGGGCGGGACAGCCCCACCGCACCAGGAGAATAGTAGACTTCTTTAATGGCCCAGAACCTATAAAGATCCATAAGCAATTAAGCCACAGCAATTAGAATAAAATATGAAACAACTCACAAAAAATAACGGAAAAGACAGTTGGGTGATAATATGGCCCTACAATCAAAAGAACAACAATTATCAAGGCCAAGACTAATAGGAAGACTTATTAACTTACTATGGACCCCTTGTGATTTTACCAATGAGCAATACCTTTTTGTAAACCCTCTTTTTAAATAGTCAAATGACTTTTTATTTATTGTGTAATAATTGTGAGTTTTTATTAACTGTACAATAAACAAAATTCAAAATTCCAAGCATCCATTTTGTGATGCCAAGGCTCGAGTTAACTTTAACCGGGGTTTACAGTTACACACATGTCGTGTCCCTCTAGAAGGGTGGAATGCTACCCCCGTCGCCAGAATTGGCGAGGGGGTAGTATCCCAATTCGTACGACACCTTACTCGACATGTTTTGATAATGTTATACCAGAGTTAGCATTTAACCGCGAGGTTGATAATGCACTTAAGAGTATATGGTATAGCGTTATCATGGAAACAGCTAAAGGACTTGGTTCCGAAAGCTGTAGACAGGCTCAGCTCATGCTAGAGCACCATCTCACATAATTCCAAGCACTCTGCCTTCAGGATTGATAAGGTCTGCCATAGGAGTGACTGGTAGGAGGATATGTGTCCATTTTTAGGGTTAGATATAGGTATACTATATCTATAGCAAAGGGTGATTACACCACCTTGCCCCAGCTGTCATGCAGCCAGTTGTGTCAGTTTTAGATGGCCAGCCAGGGGTGGCATAATACATGCTTCAGCCCCTGGTAGGCCCTGGGTACACCTATGCCCTGGGTACAGGGACTGATATGGTGGCCCAGTACCAATTGGTAAATGCACCTAAAGTACATGGTTGTCAATTTAAAGAGAGAACAGCTAGGCTGTGGGTCTGATTAGCAGGCCCACAGCCAGGAAAAGTCGTAAACCAGTGAGGCAAAAAGCAAAAATCTGGGGTGACCATAGGATTGCAGACCCCACTCTCCTACAACGACCCCACCCCGCCCGCCCGTTGCAGTAGCACATGGCGGTGGTATTGTCCGTGAACATCTGCACTACACTTCCCCGGACAGAGGGAAGGAACGCCTTCAGTGCATGTCAGATCGCCCGCAGCTCCAAAAGGTTGATTTGGAGCCGGGACTCCGCCGGAGACCAGAGGCCTCTAATCTCCGCCTCTCCCATGTGCCCCCCCATCCCAGGAGGCACGTATCCATCACGACTGTGTGCCCCGGTTGGGGTAGGGAGAGGGATCTGCCGCTGACCCAATCGCAGTCCGTGAGCCACCACTGCAACTGTCTTGCAGTGCCCTCCGAGATCAGGACGGGGTCGGACAGGTTGCCCTGATGCTGTGCCCACTGGAACTTCAGGTCCCACTGCAGAGCCCGCATCCGCCACCTGGCGTGATGCACCAGCAGTATGCAGGAGGCCATCAGCCCCAGGAGCCGCAGCGTCATCCTGACCAAGACTCGGGATAACAGCCGAAAGGTCAGAATCAGAGCTTGAATATCCCGAACCCGCTGCTCGGGAGGATAAACCCGAAACTACGCCGAGTCCAGAACCGCTCCGATGAAGAGGAGCTGCTGAGAGGGGCACAGGTGTGACTTCGGCACATTGATGGAGAACCCCAGCGAGTGCAGGAGATCAGCCATAGTCTGGAGGTGGCAGACGACTGTCTGGGGCGAGCCCGCCTTCAACAACCAGTCGTCGAGATAGGGGAAGACTGAAACCCCTAATCTGCACAGATGAGCTGCGACCACCGCCATCACGTTCGTGAACACCCAAGGGGCACTGGTGAGGCCGAAGGTGAGCACGGTAAACTGAAAGTGCTCTTGACCTACCGTGAACCGCAGGTAGCGCCGGTGGGCCCGCAGGACGGGAATGTGGAAATATGCGTCCTGCAAGTCCAACGCTACCATCCAGTCTCCAGGGTCTAGGGAAGCCTGGATCTGAGCTAAAGTCAGCATCTTGAACTTCCCCTTGCGGAGGAAGCCGTTGACGCTCTGGAGGTCCAAGATAAGGCGCAGGCCCCCTTTGCTCTTCTTGGGAACCAGAAAGTAGTGGGAGTAGCAACCACGTCCTATTTCTGGCCCAGGAACACACTTGATGGCCCCCTAGGCCAAAAGGGTAATAACTTCCTCCTGCAGAAGCTGCAAGTGATCCCCCGACATGCGGTGGTACTGCGGTGGCATGGCTGGAGGGGTCGCCTCCAAGAGGAAGGAGCACCCCATGCGGACGATTTGCAGCACACACCTGTCCGAAGTGATGGTATGCCAGTGGAGGAGGTGATGGCGAACCCTGCCCCCCCACTGACGTTGAATGGGCCTGAAAGCTCAGGCTAGGAAGGCTTTGGGGCAGATGCTGTGGGAGTGGATGTGGACTGACCGGGCCTCTGCCCCCCAGCACCGCGTCTGTGTTGAGGTCGGTTCTGCGGCCTGTGGCTGGACCAACGTGTGGGGGCGCCCCTTACTTGGCCAAGAAAAGGGGCGAAAAGCATAAGTCTACTGGTGCTGGCCCAACAAGCCCAAGGACTTGGCCATAGCCCTGGCTCCTTGAAACGCTCAAGCGCACTGTCTGCGTTGTCGCCAAAAAGGCGACGGTCATCGAAGGGCATGTCCATGAGCGTGGACATCCCCCAAAAAGTTGGCAGACCTCAGCCAGTCGTGGCGACGGATCACCACCGTCATGGAAATCGCTCTGCCCAGCGAGTCTGTGGTATAAAGTCCACATCTGATGGAATAACGTGCTGCATCCCGCCCCTCAGCAAGAGCTTGGGCGAGCTGAGCCTGGGCCTCTTCCGGACACTGGGTCAGCACGTCCGCAACCGTATCCCACAAAGAGTGGGTGTAACAGCCCAAAGGGCATCCGGTGTTGATGGACCGCAACCCCAGACTAAGTGAGGAGAACAGTTTCTTCCCAAACTGGTTAAACCTTTTGGATTCCCGATCTGGAGGGGCAGACGGGAATGAGGTCTGTGACGTAGAGGCCTGGATCACCAGGCTCTCGGGGTGGGGTGTACTGACAGAAAGCAGGGGTCACCCGGAGTTGGGCGGTGGCATCGGGCAACGTTCCGATCCATAGGGGGCATTGTGGAGGGCTTGGACCAAGTGCCCATCAGAATGTCCATGAGGTCCTCATTGAACGGCAGCAGAATCTCCGAAGAGCTTACTGGCGGTTGAAGCACCTTGGTGAGGAGATTAGTCCCCACGGCCACAGCAAGGAGCTCAAGAGCCAAGGCCTTGGCTGCCCTGCGCAACACCACACCATAGGTAGCACCCTCCTCCGTAGCCACGGAGGGAGGAGAGATGAATCCAGTGTCAGGCGATGTGTCAAGAGCACTGGCCTCCCCCAGCTCATCTGCCTAGTCCTGACTTAACTGGCACTGTTGTGCCAGAGGGTCCTCAGACCTCCCCCAGTCCTCCCCTTCATCCGTGTCCTGAAAAACAGGTAGAAATGAGCCGGGACATGGGTGAATTGCTCACCCACCGATGCTGGAGACGGCGCAGAGTGGTGCCGCTCCGACGCCAGGCCCAGACCAGGGCTGAAACCGGGGGCGGCGGCGTCCGAGGACGGCGCCGGGAGTGACACCATCGGGGTCGGCGCCCGCGGAGGAGTCATGAGGTCGACTGGCATCGACCAGGATCCAGGCCTGGATCCCCCGGGACCCTGCGGCGTCGGGACCGGAGTCGACGACGGCACCGGAGCCAAAGCCGCCAGCTTGCTAGGGCCCCTAGTTGGGTCTGTGGGTCCCGAAGGCGCGCCGGCAGGCTGTGACGGAGGGAAGTGAGTCTTCATGGCCATGAGGAAATCACGAACCTCCTCCGGCGTTGCATTCTGTCCAGGGACCGGAGGGTATGGGACCGGATGTGACGCCTGTGGCTCCAGCTGAGTGGTATCACCCGAACCCTCAGCCGAGTCGCGCGACCGGCGAGGGGAGTCAGAAGAGCGACACCACTTCTTCTTGGAGTGCATCGACTTACCTGAGTGCGAGAACTTGGAGCCCGACGAACGGTGAGGGCTCAGGCTCCGCGACCAGCCCCTCGACTTCCTCCTCGACCGGGACATCAATTGGCACGGAGCCGACTGCCGGACCTCAAGGAGCTTGCGGGACCGCTCCCGCCTAGCCTTCGACGTCAAGGCCCGGCAGTCGGGGCACAACTTGTCTTCGTGGTAGTAGAGACATCGGTGATGGGGGTCGGTAACCGACATCAGTTGGTGACAGGCATCACATAGTTTGAAACTGGGCATCCCTACCGGCACCAGGAGTCTAAGTCGACTCGAAAAGAGATAGTCAAAAAGACCAAAAAGTTAGTCAAAAAGTGACTAAGGGTACTAGCTCTTCCCGGATCTGCGCTTGCTGGCGCAGAAAAAAGAAGAACTGATGTCAGCGCGAGGGCGGTGTCTAAGTACTCCGACGACGTTATCCCGGCTATCATGACGTCGACGACGGACACGGAGCCGCAGACGACACCTACCGATTCGCAGGGGTACTGCTGAGGAAAACTTTCCGGACCCAGTCTGATGCCTGGGGATATTCTAAGGTAAGGAATCTAACACTAATGTGTTTCTTTCAGATAGAAAGGACTATTGTCATGCCTATCCTAAATTTTCAACCTAGGCTTATCCATTTAAGTACAGTTGAGAGGGAGGGAATAGGGTGGGATGAGGTGATGAGGGAAGTAAAAAGGTGGGAGGATAAGGCAATTCATCTAAGAATCATGTGGCATGCAACCATCAAAAATAGTCCTCCATACATGATCAAACATTGGTGCCGGATCCTGCTTCTTGCAAATAGCGTGCTCGTGTGCTATAGTCTAAGAAGTACGAGGACAATTTGCTACGTGAAGGCATCTCATCTAACCATTAATTCTGAGTAAACAGATTTTTAGCCACTGACAGCAGCAATAACATTCCTCCTCCCCAATGTGACAAGGTGCATTCTCTAACTAAAGCGTCATGTAAGATAGCCAGGTTGGTTAATGGCTGAAAGACAGTCACTAGTGGCGGTCAGTACTTGCCACAGGTCTAACCTTTAGTATTTCGGTTGAGGCACGACCAAATAACATGGAAATATTTGCAGCCTGTGTTCTTGCATCACCTTCAGAGATCATTATTTACACATTTTGCCTTAACCAATCTGAATGGGGCCCAGTACCAGTTTTTTAAGATCTAAAGTAAGTGTATTTAATCTGTGCTTCCCTAAGTCTTTGTATGTGTCTTTACATAGGCAGCATTGTAAACTAAACTGAAAATGCATAGTGGCAAGCAGCATAATAACCAAGCATGACTTGTACTGGCAGCTGCCTCTCAGAGTCGGTCACATAAAATGCTTAATAAAATGAGAGATCAAGGAGGCTGGAGGATCATATGTGACTTCAACGAAGAGATCTACAATGCTTAACTCCGATTACAATAACCTTTCCTTCTTCATTGTAGAATCTTCATTAATGATTATAAAGAACAAGTTACTTACCCTAGGTATTGCTCTTTCCAGTAGTGACTGTATCTAGCCACAGTTTCTACACCTTTTGAATATTTCTCAGGTGTCAGACTGGATCCAGAAACTATTCAGCAATGCTTCTGCACGGCGGAAGGTAGTACTTTGTGAATCCGCACTGACGCTGTTCCACTCCGGAAAGGACGAGCAAGGCCTACATCACTGCACTGTATGTTCCCACACACTGTGCCAGTTACTTTCAAGACTGTTAATGTCCCCAGATGCGGAGCCCCAAAAGCAAATGGGAAGACAGTGTGAAGATTCTCAGTCTTGGGACCTTATTAACAGGTAGAGTTCAAACACAGAACGGGGAGGATGGGAGGGTTGGTGCGGAATCTGTTGCTAGATAAGAGTTTCTACCAAAAAGAGTGTTACCGAAGGTGATTAGCTTGCTTTTGATAGAGACATCTAACGAACAAGTTACTTACCTTCGGTAACGCTTTTTCTGGTAGATACAATATCTGCCTGTGGATTCCTCACCTTGTGAATATCCCCTGCGTCAGCAACGTTCGGAAATTTTCTTCGTAGTACGCCGACGTGGACGACGTCATAGGAGCACGGCATCGCGCGCGACTCCGTCTGACGTCACCGACTCCTTATCAGACCCACGCAGGGGTGATGACGTCAGTTCCGCCCTTTTTTCCGTGCCTTCGAGGCACCCGGACGGACCAACGACAGCAAATATGCAAATATACAATGTACACAGTATATACAAATCAAATACGCACACAAAGTGTGCAGTAGAAATAGCACAATAGCAGCAAACATATATACATAAAGACCAGGTATAACAGAGTGGACAACGGGGAGGCGGGTGGGCATGTGAGGAATCCACAGGCAGATATTGTATCTACCAGAAAAAGCATTACCCAAGGTAAGTAACTTGTTCTTCTGATAGATACATCTGCCGTGTGGATTCCTCACCTTGTGAATAGAGTCCCACAGCAGTCCCCACTCCCGGAGGAGGGTGTCCACTCTCCTATACCAGAAAATCCTGGAGGACAGAGTGTGCAAAGTGGCCATCCCTCCTCACCTCGGTATCCAAGCAGTAGTGCTTCGCGAAAGTGTGGAGGGAGGCCCAAGTCGCGGCTCTGCAAATGTCCTCGACAGGTACACCCCTAGACAAAGCAGTAGATGATAACTTAGCTCTAGTAGAGTGAGCTCTAATACCCTCTGGAGGTTCCTTACCGGCCAAAGAGTAGCAGATCTTTATACAGAGGATGATCCATCTTGAAAGAGTGGGCTTGTGCACCGCTCTTCCTTTCTTGCAGCCAGCAAAACCAATGAAGAGCTGGTCATCCACTCGATAGTCTCTAGTCCTATCAATGTAAAAGCTCACCACCCTCTTAGGGTCCAGACGGTGTAGTCTCTCCTCCTCCTTGGAAGGGTGAGGGGGAGGTAGGAAGGGTAATAGATTGTCCTAGATGGAAGGGAGTTACCACCTTAGGGAGAAAAGCAGCCCTGGTCCTAAGAACCATTCGATCAGCATGAATGGTCAAGAATGGGGGCTTGGAACTAAGAGCTTGAAGCTCACTTACCCTCCTTGCCGAGGTGATCGCAACAAGAAAGACCGTCATAAAAGACAAAAGCCTCATGGGACACTTGTGTAAGGGTTCGAAGGGAGAACCTATCAAGAAGGTTAAAACAAGATTTAAATCCCATTGAGGCACAATAAAGGGAGTAGGAGGAAACGTATTTGTGAGGCCCGTCAAAAACCTTAAAACCACAGGAGACTTGAAAAGAGACAGCTGATCCGGCAAACAGATAAATGCCGACAATGCCGAAAGATAGTCCTTGACTGTGGCAACAGCAAAACCTTGGTGTGCGCCAAAGAAAGAGCAAATTGTAAAATATCGGACAAACGAGCCCTCAAAGGGTCAACAGATTTCTCCCCGCACCAAGAGACAAATTTAGACCATCTGTATGAATAAATGGATTTAGTGGAGTCACGCCTAGCCGAAAGAATGACATCCACCACATCGTGTGGGAGAGAAAAGGAGTTCAGGTTGCCCCGTTCCTCTCCAGGCATGAAGGTGTAATGACTGGAGGTGGGGGTGTAGAACCTGCCCCTCCATCTGGGAGAGGAGATCTGCCTGAACGGGAGACGGAGCGGCGGGTGAGAGGAGAGGTGGAGAAGATCCGTGTACCACACCCTTCTTGGCCAAGCCGGGGCGACCAGAATAACTCGGGCCCGGTCTTGGCAAATCTTCCTCAGAACTCGAGGAATTAAAGGTATGGGAGGAAACGCGTAAAGGAGTTGACTTCCCCAACTCAACTGAAACGCGTCCCCCAAGGCTCCTTGCATCGGATACTGGAGACTGCAGAATGACGGGCAGTGAGCATTCTCGCGAGTGGCAAACAGGTCCACACGAGGAGTCCCCCACATCTGAAAGACGTGCCGGACCACCTCCGGGTGAAGCCTCCACTTGTGGTCGGCTGAGAACTGCCGACTGAGACTGTCTGCACGCACGTTCATAACTCCGGCCAGATGATTTGCCAACAGACAAATCTGGTGGTCCTGAACCCCGGACCAGAGGCGCAGAGCCTCTCTGCAGAGACACTGCGACCCCACTCCTCCCTGCTTGTTGACATACCACATCACGGTGGTATTGCCAGTCAGGACTTGAACCGACCGACCGCGAAGGGAAGGGTGGAAGGCCTTGAGTGCCAAATGTATTGCCCGCAACTCTAAAAGGTTGATGTGAAGCAACCTTTCCTCTGGAGACCAAAGACCCTTGACCTCCAGATCCCCCAGAGGAGCACCCCACCCTAGGGTGGATGCATCCGTTATCACTGTGGCAACCAATAGAGGTAGTTGAAAAGGCTTTCCTTGTGACAGATTGCCTTCCACGCTCCACCAAGACAGATCCGCTGCAGTTTCTCTCGAGATCCTCACTGACTCCCTGAGATCTCCGCTGTGCTGATACCACTGCCTGCGGAGGCACCACTGGAGCGCCCTCATGTGCCAGCGTGCATGGTTGACCAACAGTATGCAAGAAGCCATCAGACCGAGCAGGCGAAGGACCTTCAGGACTGGAACTACCGCTCCATTGTAAAATAAAGGAATCATTTCCTGTATGTCGCAAATCCTTTGTGGAGGAGGGAATACACAACATACAGTTGTGTCCAGTACAGCACCTATGAACAGGATACGCTGGGAGGGCACCAGGTGAGACTTGGGTACATTTATCCAAAAACCCAACCGGAACAACAACGGAGTTGTCTCCTGCAGATGCTGGAGCACTTTCTCTGACGACTCTGCCTTGATCAGCCAGTCGTCCAAATAGGGGAATACTGGAACCCCCGATCTTCTGAGATGTGCTGCCACGACCGCCATCATCTTGGTGAAGAATCGAGGCGCAGTAGTAATTCCAAAAGGAAGGACCGCAAACTGATAATGTTGCGATCCCACCGTAAAACGGAGATACTTCCTGTGCAACTTCAGGGTTGGGATGTGAAAATACGCATCCTGCAAGTCGAGCGACACCATCCAGTCTTCTTCCAGCAGCACTTGAAGAACCTGCGCAAGAGTGAGCATCTTGAACTTCTCTTGTTTCAGATAAAGATTCAAGTTCAAGTTCAAAGACCTTTATTCGAATTTCATAAAATTCATAAAAGCACAGAATACATTTCAATCGTCCCAAAAACTCTTTGTAAAGCAATTTACAATGTCAAAAATGTTAAAATTATACAGTTTTCATATGACACATTTCATGGGGTTTCCATCATTTTCCTGGCACGAATTGTCAGTTTCAAGAAAGTGCTCGTGCGGAAGACCAATTCATCAGTGTCCAAAGAAAAAGATTCAAGATCCTGAGATCCAGGATTGGACGAAGTCTGCCATCCTTCTTGGGAATCAGGAAATACCGGGAGTAGCATCCCTGACCCCTTTCCTGCTCTGGAACCACCTCTATGACACCCTTTCTTAATAGTGTCTGTACTTCCTCCTGCAGAAGTAAGAGGTGTTCCTCCGTGGAAAAAACCTTGGCAAGGAGGGTAATTGGGAGGAAATTCCCAAAAGGGAAGAGCATACCCATTTTCTACGAGATTGAGAACCCAAAGATCTGACGTAACCGATTCCCAATCCCGTAGAAAGTGGGTAAGCCACAGGACCCACATGATCCTGAATGGCGGATCTAGGGCTGCTTTTCTGAGGCTGGGGGGTTGGAAGAGGTGGAGGAGGAGGAGGCCTGACGACCTCTAGGGCGAGCTCTCTGCTTACCCCTGTACGACTTGTACAAGGGATTCTGCTGCTACTGCTGCTGCTGCTGCTGACCTTGCCGATAGGAGCGAAAGGAAAAGCGTCCAAATCCTCTGAACCTCCTGGTAGAAGAACCCCTGGTCTGAAGCACTAAAGATTTGGCAGTAGCCCTACTGTCCTTAAATCTTTCTACGGCTGTATCAGCTTTTTTACCAAAGAGTCCAGCTCCATCAAACGGCAGATCTAACAAAGCGGCCTGAACATCCGCTGAAAAATCCGAAGATTTCAGCCAAGCTGATCTCCTTGTGGCAACCGCAGTACCAATGATGCGTGCCACCGAATCCGCAGTGTCCAGCCCACTTTGTATCACCTGACGAGCAGCTGCCTGTGCATCCGTTAACACTTCTTCAAAATCCTTCCTGCTGTCATCAGGGATCTTAGGTGCCAGAAGACGCAGTGAATCCATGAGGGCATGCACATATCTCCCCATAAGGCAAGTGGCATTGGTTGACTTTAATGCCATACTCGCAAAAGAAAAGGTCTTTTTAGCAACCTGATCTTGTTTCTTTGCATCCTTATCCCCAGGCACTTGAGGAAATGCACTCACAGTCTTTTTGGAACAGGCCGCCTGGATTACTAAACTTTCAGGTGAAGGATGAGAAGTCAGAAAAGCAGGGTCCTGTATCTTCTTGCCACACTCCTGGAAACTGCCGGTGCTGTGAGTGGCTTTTTCCAAACTTCCATAATAGGCTCCGTTAGAGCTTCATTAAAGGGGAGTAACGGTTCCACCACAGAACTGGGTGAATGCAGAACCTCAGTTAGAAGATTGGACTTAAACTCTACTGTAGGAAGAGACAAATTCAAAAGTTCCGCAGCCTTCCTCATAACCATGTGATAAGGCTGGACGTCTTTCGAAGGGGCATCAGACACAGAAGGTAACTCCCACTCGGGAGAAAACTCCAGGCCACTAGCCTCCGCCAGTTTTTCAAAACAGTCATCCTCAAGCTCACCTTCTTCCATTTCAGCTTGAGCTTCTGTATACCTCTGCTCTTCTATGAGGCGCTGAGCCTCTCTCCTGGACCTTTCCTTCACACGCCACGCCATTGGATCCACCAACGACTCCGACGGAGCTGGAACTTGGCAAAGTGACTTGGTCTCGAGGTCGACTCGGAGCAGACGACGTCGGTATCGGCGTTGACGACCTCGGCGGAGCCGGGTATTGCCACGGCGGTGTCTGAGCCGGCATGAATGGCAAAAAAGGTGCCGGAGCATAGGAGTGCGGAACACCTAAAATGAAGGCTAATGGACCCATGGGACCCGAAGGCGCACCAGAGGGGTACCATGCCCTTGAAAATACACCATACATAGTGTTCAAAAACGCTGATGGGTTTTGGCCCGGGGCCGGAAATGGTGGCTGAAGTCTCTCGGGCTGACCTTGAGGTGGTTCCGAATTCGGCTCTTCCACAGGCGCAGAATTCTCACCCATTGGAACTGCTTCCTCATCCTCACGAGCCGGGGATGGCGCCGGAGATTGTACCGTAGACGGAGCCGGAACCTGCGACTCCGAAGGCGAAGCCTCACCTTCCGGATCCAAGTCCTCCTCCTCCGGAGGAACCACCTTCGAACATACCTTCTTGGATGACTTCGACCTCGAATCCGAGTCCCTACCGGAGTGACGTCGGGACTCATGTCTTCTTTTCTTATGCTTCTTCCTTGACTTCAAAGCATGATCTGATGAAGACTTCGAAGACAACTCCTCTCGAGGCCTTGATCTCGAAGCCGATCTCGACCTCGCTCTTCTCGAACGAGACCTCGAAGACTTTTTTCCCTTGTCACCTCTGAGCTTCGCCACCAGAAGTTTGGTCTCCCTCTCTCGCAGAGCCTTTGGGTTCATCTTCCGACATGAAGAGCATTCTTCAACATCATGATCAGAACTTAAACACCAGATGCAATCTTCGTGTGGGTCCGTGATCGACATCATTTTCGCGCACTCTCTGCAAGGCTTGAAGCCGGTCTTCTTCGTCAACATCGTAAAGGAAACAAAGAAACAGAAATTTGAAGAAAATAGCAACAAAGTTACTAAGAGGCTACAGAGATTCCCCGAAACCGTAAGCGTCGATGACGCGGAAAAAAGGAAACTGACGTCATCACGCCGGCGTGGGCCTATTGTAGGGTCAGTGACGTCAGCGGAGTCGCGTGCGATGCCGTGCCTCTATGACGTCGTCCACGTTGGCGCGAAGCTACAAAAAGAATTTCCGAATGTTACTGACGCAAGGCGATATTCACAAGGTGAGGAATCCACTGGCAGATGTATCTATCAGAAAGCTGCAGCATGGCTCCGTGGAAGTTCTTGATGTGCTGTGGTGTAGCAGTCTGCCCCGGAAATTCTGGTTGCTGTGAAACAAGGGCTAGATTAGAAGTAGAGCTACTTTGGGAACGTGACCAACAAGCACAATGACACCCTCGCGCCTTCTAGGAGATAGAGAGTGGTGGGATGGATAGAGTTCCACCTGGACTTCTTGGGCTTCTTCTTGGATTTGCCTGAAAAAAAAGATCATGAAGATGACCCATCGCGTGAGCAACCTCTGGATGAGGCCTAAATTTAAACCACGAACGAACCTCGTTTCGCCACGAAGAGCTTTGTTTCTTGGGCTCAAATAGCCTTGAAGTACATCAACGAACAATCACCGCAAGTCTTTTAATCAAAGTTCAACCCCAGGTAAGCCACATGTAGGTCAGTCACAGACATTTGTTTATGACATTTCCTACAGGGTTTCAACCCTGTAGGTTTGGAAGGTGACATTTTTCTTGCACACTGTTTTTTGATAGAAATGTTGTATAAGTGTTTCAATGAGATAAAGGGTAGCTCTGGATCCACATCTGTTGGTGCTGAAAGAAAAGAATTAATGTCTGCGAGCATGGGTAGTGCCTACACGGGTCCGCACAAGTCACATGTAGCCTGAAACAACAGATGAGGAGCCGCTAGTGTCACCTCCAGGGGTAATGCTGAAGATTTTCTGAATCCACTCTGACACACAGGGGAGTATTCAAACGGTAAGAAATCTGCGTTTAAAAGCCTCTATCAAAAATATCAAATTTTCCTCTTGCTGTCTTGGAGACATTCTTGACTGTGCTGCTGGGGAGGCTGGAGCCATTAAATGCATAGGGTTCTCAAAATATATTAAAAACTCGGGGCATGTTGTATTCAATGGCGGGGTAGCAGAAGTCCAGCTCTGGACCCCCACTGCATTGACATCGAGATTTCCTGCATTCACACTGAAGATCTGTGGGGAAAACTCAGGGGTAGGATATTGATCTATGTGGTGTCCATCTCTGTGGGGGAATGGTACAATGCTGAGTGAACTACTATCGGTGTGTGATCTGATGTTGATTCATGTTTCGATGTCAAGTGAGGTTAATCATTCAAGATTGCGAGATTGACTCAGTGACCATTTCAGACAAGAAACACCTTGCAATTGCCCTGTGTTCAACATTGGTACATTGACCGGGAAAGTCAGAAATGGCAATGATTTCCATGATATTCTCTCTTCCTAGATCTCTGTGTGAGTCTACTGGGGATAGAAGTGAAGGACATAGTAAAAGGCCTTACCTGGCCTTCTTGTTATGCTTGTTTTACTCTTCTTTGTACTTGAGGCCTCCAACTTTGCTCAGAAGAGACCTTTTATGCCTCAAGGGACCTCTTGGACATATTATAAAACTCACATTCTTTAGATGAACCCAAGGATGGTAGTGGACCACCTATACTAAGTGTGGGTCATTGCCAGTCTTTGTTACCCGTTAGGAGGAACACTTCACAAATAAAAGATATAAAAGTCGGAGTGAACAGCTTCATCAACTAAAAAGACCGTTTGAAACCTGAAATAATTTGAAACCTGAGCGAGAAGTCTATCGCATCAGGGTGATAAAAAGTCCTACTATGGTTCAAGTTCACAAAAGTTGGAAAAAAGATGGTATTGTAAGGTAACTACCAGGACAAGGTATTTTAAGAAATGGAAATGTGCAATTTCAGTATAGTTTACTTACAATGCTGCCTGTCTGGGTGCATTTGTATTAATGTTTCAAGGGGTTCTGTAAGCAACAAAGGAAGGGTTTATGCAACAGTCTTGCTTTATGTAGAAATGTTCTTTTGTTTGGAACACAAACACTTCAAAGTCATTGAGGAAACTTATCCTCGCCTAGGCTATGATGTGATTATTTTCAGGTAATCAGGCTAGAGGTACACTCATTCATGTGGAATTCAAGTGCTCAAGGATCCACACATGCAGATGGCAATATTCAAACATTTATATATATAGATCAATAAAGAAAATGCAGAAATAATCTTTGCAATGGAATCAGACAATAGGATTTACCCAATTATGAATTATGCCTGACAATCCGACCATTTGGAGCAGTGGTGTTTTCCTTTTCTGGTAAAGGGTGGCCACACTGCTCCCCACCAGCTACAGGATTGCACACAAAGGCCACCTCAGGCAGTTAGTGTTTCTTGCCAAAGATGCAAAAGATAAAAGACTTATCACCTTTCTGAAGTCTGAATAAGCAGACAATGCAAAGGAATAATGCTTTGCGCTAAACAACTCCTTGTAAAAGAGGCATACCTGCAAACGAAACCAGAAATGAGAAATAGAAGGCACAATAATAAACTCAAAGGGACCAATAAACAATAGATTCTGACTTTCCAGGATATCAACCTCTGACAAACTCCCATCAGCAACTAATTTGCACAAAGTCTCATTTCTCAGATAGCTACGATGTCCTCAATATAGTGGGCTTACCTCTCGCTTAGACCTCTGGGACGAGCGTTCCAAGACATCATCGCTGGAGAGGTCAGACTCCTCAGAAAAGCTTAAGTGCCGGCGTAGCTGCAGATCTAAGAGCAGGGAAAAATGATAACCTCAAAACAAATTTAAATTAGACACAACAGACATAAGCATCAGTTTCAATTATCATGTTGCCTACTGAGGATTATGATTGAGTATGTCTGACAGTCATCATCTTGCCAGCAGAATTCACCCATCATTGATGGTCTTCAACAGTGTAGCAAGAGTGCTATGGTCTAAAACAAGCAAAGGAAATGTTCCCTATTGGCCCATAATGGTAAGCAAAATTCATCCATAGTTGGCATACAGAGAACTCTTCACACCCCATCACCACTGCATCTGTTGCATTAAAGGTGCTGGATGTCTGCTTGTCATGACTTCTCCTTAAAGGGATGCACTTGTGAATAGCCTCTCAAACATGTGGACAGTCATATCGATCTATGATTCCAGCAAATATGGTCCCCTTGAGAAAGCAGTCTCTAGGAGCCTGCATCGCAGAGCTACATTGCGTATTCCTGAAGACAGAAGTCTCTTTGGTAATCAGCATCACCTTTACACTTTAGCTACAACAAGAACACACAAGTGGCAGAGGTGGATGAAGTACATGCAGAAGCTAAGGGCTACCTATTTTGGTGTATGTGAAGCACAGTGCCCACCTTCATATTTTCTTCCATAGGTGAAATCACAGGACCTGAAGCACTGAATCAAACCCAGATCCTGAGCAGGACCTGGAACCTCAACACATAAAACTGTGGATCTGGAAGGGGTGGGAAGAAGACTGCCAGTAAACCGATGTTCATGAGTTTACGTCACAGTTCGTTTACAGATAGCCATTGCCAGTGCAGCACGGTGTAGTCCTCTACTCTCTAAACAACTCATTTAAGGAACTCAGCTTATGGCCATTCACTTTTAACATTTGGATTTGTCCATTCTTTTAAATTTTCCTATGCTAATATACATGTGTATTTTTTTAAAGGCAACTTGTCTGCAGTGTATTTGGGTTTCTAAACTAGTAAAATAGCCTGCAACCAACATATTTGAGTGCATGTGTGCTCATGTAGATTGAGTTCCCTTTTAGCGTGTCTGCATCCAAGGCAAACTTTGTAACAATCTAGTGAATATGAGGCCACAAGGACTGGAGAAAGGAAATCATGTCAGCTCCAAGTTACCAACCCAAATGAGCCATTTTTTTTATCTACCTATATATCTACAATTAGATTTGCCTTTAATCAGAAAGATAACTGGGAATCCGGGCAAGTTCACATTTTTGCACGAGATGCAGTGCAGCACAAACTATAAAGACTGCACCATGGCTACTTGTGAATATGAGTAAGGTATGTCGATATGGTATGGAACATGTAATCCTATGCACATTAGAGAGATAGCAATCCATTCACAAATCCTTAAAGCAGCACTGTGGCAGGAAAACAAGTAGCAGCAGAGGGGTATGTTATTATTTTATGCACTAGTTGAGGTGTATTTTTAATGGCCTAATGGATGACTCGTCACTATTCTTAGGATAGTGTGAACATAGCATTCATGGTTAGAGACTGATTGCAGCAAGCTACATACCTATTTTGAAATGTGTAGGTGACTAATACCAGGTTATGCTCTAACTAGGACCGCTGCGATTTTTACTTCAATGTGATATTTGTATCTCTGCAAAATCTGCTCTTATGCAATTAACATTGTTGAGCTAATCATCTTCTGACCCCTAAGCAGAAGGTTTTGCTAGTGACACTGCTCAAGTCTTTGAAATTTTGTTGAGTTCTCATGTGTTTTGTCATTCGCTACAAAGAAGATGCAGTATTCACTCAAGTCCAGAAGAGCGGAGGCTTTCCTGACTGATTGGGGAGGGATTATATGGAAATGGGAAATTTTGTGTTTTTAAAGACAACTGTGTGTCCTCAAAGAAAACACTTGTGATTATCTTGTCTCCAGCACTGTTCCCGTGGCTTGATGAGCATGATTTCTCCACACCGAAGTGGAGATGGACAACTTACTTACGTTCATCAATACTCTTTCTGGTGGATATTCTAACTGCACAGTCCTCTTTTGAATTTCACCGGACACTACACTAGATCTGGAAGCCTTTCCAGCAAAGGCTCCCAATTCTCTAAAGTGAGGGCATGCAGGTGTACATAGCTGTCATCCCTGCATGCTGACACCTATATAACGATGAAGCACCATAAGATGCAGAGCATTAGTACAGATGAATAAATGGTAGTGCACAGTCTAACTCTGAAGCTTATTAAATCTAGACATCCATAGAGAAAGCCGAGGATAGGTTGTGAGTAATGAGTGGTTTGATAGAACCTTCATCAGAAAGAGCATTAGCACAGGTAAGTAATGTTTTCTTCTGATATATGCTTTTGACTACACATTCCTCACTTTTTTGGTAACAGATACCAAAGCAATACGTACCACTGCAGCATAACAAAAGGCACAGGGGGAACCTATTTGTAAGCTCTTTCCAAAAATGCATAACAACTGTTGACTTAGACAGGGAGGGCTGATCAGGCAAACTTAGAAAAGCCCAGAGGGCCAAGAAATAACATTTAATAGTATGCACTGCAGACAGGACAAAAACTAGCATACCAAAATGTTCAGCTTGCAGCAGATGGACCAGATGCTAGTCGCACCAGATTGCAAACTTTGCCCTACGCTCAGAGAAAATAGGCAGCATGGATGGGCGGAGCGCGCCAAGTTGACATCCATAACATTTACAGCCACTCAACTGGTTCCACTCAAACCCCAAGCCTATCAACTGGTTCAGCTTAATCTCCAAGTATAAAGTAAAAGGTTGTGGAGATGCTGATGACACACCCTGCCCTGTTTCTCCCACAGGGGCAGGCAAGATGGAGTACAAATGCTCAGCCTCAGCGAGTACCATAGTCTCAAAGCCCAGTCCAGGGCCATCAGGATGATCTAAGCCCAGTTTCTTCAGATTTCTTCCGAACTTGTCAAAGTAGTGGTAGAGGTGGGAACGCATAGAAGAAATAGGAAGATGGAATGCATGTCCCAGTGAGACTTAAGTATGAACTCCATAGCACAAGAGGCTCACAGTAAATGTTCTCAGCCAAGACATGCCAATCTGTGTGAAGCAGCTGTAAACTACCTCATGGTGAGCTAGATGGCACCTGCTAAGCTTGTCCACTCCAGCATTCAGGTATCCTTCTAATAGGTTTACAGTCAGTACAATCCCCGGAAGATCTAGTGCCACAGTCTGAGAGCTTCCTGTCACAGAACCCTCGACCGTATAAGGTTGTTGTACCAACACATTGTGTTGTCCATCAGAACTGGAACAGGGCTGCCCTTGATGGAAGGCAGAAAGCTGTTGGAGCTAACTGGATGGCACATGGCTCCACAACACAGAACAGAATCCTTTGTTCCATCAGAGACCAGAGGCCTCTGAACTCCAACTTTGGAGAGATGATGAACAAGTTACTTACCTTCGGTAACGATATATCTGTAAGAAACAGTAGTTAGTATTAGATTCCTTACCTTAGAATATCCCCAGGCGTCAGTCTGGATCCGGAAACTTTTGCGTAGCAGTACCCCTGCGCGTCGGTAGGCGTCGTCTGCAGGCGTCCCCTGCGGCTCCGCGTCGTCGGCGTCGTGCGCCGTGATGACGTCGCTGGAGTATATAGACGCCGCCTCCGCGCGCTGACGTCAGTTCTTTGCACACAGCTTTTCCGCGCCAGAACACGCAGAGCCATGTGAGAACCAACACTGGTGCCATTTGAAACTAGGGCCCTGAAAGGGATGTCCTTAACCCTAGGTATCAGTTCGCAGAACGGGGAGGATGGGCGGGGCGGTAAGGAATCTAATACTAACTACTGTTTCTTACAGATATATCGTTACCGAAGGTAAGTAACTTGTTCATCTGAAAGAAACAGGTTAGTATTAGATTCCTTACCTTAGAATAGATACCCCAGCAATACCAACCCCGGTGGTGGGTCTGCGAACCAATACAACCTACACCAGAAAGTCCTGGAGGACCGAACGGCCAAAGAAGCCATCCCTCCGGACTTGACTGTCCAGGCAGTAGTGCCTCGCAAAGGTGTGCAGCGAGGCCCACGTGGCCGCCTGGCAAATGTCCTGCAAAGGGACTCCCCGGCCCAGGGCAGTAGTAGCCGCCGTGGCCCGAGTGGAATGGGCCCTCAGCCCAACAGGAGGCTCCTTCCGAGCCAAAGAGTAGCATGCTTTGATGCACAGGACGACCCACCGAGAGATGGTCCGTTTCTGTACCGCCCTTCCCTTCTTCTCACCCACGTAGCCAACAAACAGTTGGTCATCCACCCGGAACTGGCGTGTGCGATCCATATAGAATGAAAGCGCACGTTTTGGGTCCAGACGATGGAGCCGCTCTTCATCCTTTGAAGGATGCGGAGGCGGGAAGAAAGAGGGCAAGGTGATGGACTGCCCAATGTGAAAAGCAGAGACTACCTTGGGCAGGAAAGAAGGTCTAGTCCGAAGAACCACCTTATCAGGATGAACAGACAAGAAAGGAGGTTGAATAGAAAGAGCCTGGAGCTCACTCACTCTCCTGGCAGAGGTGATGGCTACCAGGAAGGCCGTCTTTAAGGTGAGAAGACGGAGAGGACAGGAATGAAGGGGCTCAAAGGGAGCGCACATCAGGAAAGTCAAAACCAGGTTCAAGTCCCACTGAGGCATCACGAACGGAGTTGGAGGATACATGTGCGTGATGCCCTTCAAGAATCTCAACACAATAGGGGACTTGAACAAAGATGGCTGATCAGGTAGCCTCAAGAAGGCGGAAAGGGCAGAAAGATAGCCCTTGATAGTGCCCAGAGCAGAGCCCTGCTGGGCAAGGGAAAGGAGGAAGAGGAGAACCTCAGACAGAGGGGCAGAAAGGGGATCCACAGCCTTCGCTGTGCACCATGCCACAAATCTGTTCCACCGGCAGGCGTATACCGACTTTGTGGAGGGACGCCTGGCTGCCAGAATGACATCACAGACTTCAGGAGGCAAGTCAAATGGCCTCAACTGTCGCCGCTCAATCTCCACGCATGGAGGTGGAGACTGGACAGGTTCGGGTGGAGGACCGTCCCCTGCTGCTGCGACAGAAGGTCCTCCTGAAGGGGCAGGCGGATCGAGGGACCGACTGTCATGCTGAGTAGCTCGGGATACCAGTACCTTCGAGCCCAGTCCGGAGCCACAAGGATAACTTGGGCCCGGTCGCGCCTGATCTTCTTCAGCACTCTGGGCAGAAGTGGTATAGGCGGAAAGGCGTACAACAGACCGCAACTCCACTCGCGCCGAAAGGCGTCGCCGAGCGAGTGCCGTCTTGGAAACTCCAACGCGCAGAACTGATGACATTGCGCGTTCTCTTCTGTGGCGAATAGATCTAACCAAGGCTCTCCCCATTGCTGAAAGAGGCCTCTCGCCACATCCGAGTTCAGACGCCATTCGTGATCCACCGAGCACCGACGGCTGAGTTCGTCCGCCCTGGCGTTCAGAGAACCTGCCAGGTGTTGAACCGTCAGAGTCACGCCCTGACGTTCCAGCCATTGCCAGAGGCGCAGAGCCTCTTGGCAAAGGGTCCACGACCCCACACCGCCCTGTTTGTTGCAGTACCACATGGCGGTGGTGTTGTCCGTGAACACCTGCACTACACTCCCGTTGACAAAGGGGAGGAATGCCTTCAGTGCTAGGCGAATCGCCCGCAGCTCCAACATGTTGATATGGAGCCGGGACTCCGCCGGAGACCAGAGGCCTCTGATCTCCGCCTCTCCCAAGTGGCCACCCCAGCCTTGGAGGGACGCGTCCGTCACAACCACGTGCTCCGGTTGGGGAAGGGAGAGGGATCTGCCCCTGACCCAATCGCGGTCCGTAAGCCACCACTGCAACTGTCTCGCAGTGCCCTCCGAGATCAGGACATGGTCGGATAGGTTGCCCTGATGCTGGGCCCACTGAAACTTCAGGTCCCACTGCAGAGCCCGCATCCGCCATCTGGCGTGATGCACCAGAAGGATGCAGGAGGCCATCAGCCCCAGAAGCCGCAGCGTCAACCTGACCGAAACCCGGGATAACGGCTGAAAGATGGGAATCAGAGCCTGAATATCCCGGACCCGCCGTTCCGGAGGATAAACCCGAAACTGCGCCGAGTCGAGAACCGCTCCGATGAAAAGGAGCTTTTGAGAGGGACACAGGTGTGATTTCGGCACATTGATGGAAAACCCCAGCTCGTGCAGGAGGTCTGCCGTCATCTGAAGGTGGTGGACGACTGTCTGGGGCGAGCCCGCCTTCAACAGCCAGTCGTCGAGGTAGGGGAAGACTGAAACCCCTAACCGGCGCAGATGAGCTGCGACCACCGCCATCACTTTCGTGAACACCCGTGGGGCGCTGGTAAGGCCGAATGGGAGCACGATAAACTGAAAGTGCTCGTGGCCTACCGTGAACCGCAGGTAACGCCGGTGGGCCGGCAGGACGGGGATGTGAAAATACGCATCCTGCAAGTCCAACGCTACCATCCAGTCTTGTGGGTCTAGAGCAGCCAAGACCTGAGCCAAAGTCAACATCTTGAACTTCTCCTTCCGGAGGAAGCCGTTGACGTTCCGTAGATCCAAGATAGGACGCAGGCCTCCCTTGTCCTTCTTGGGTACCAGAAAGTAGTGGGAGTAGCAACCACACCCTACTTCTGGCCCAGGAACGCGCTCGATGGCCCCCTTGGCCAAGAGGGCCGTAACTTCCTCCTGCAGAAGTGTCAAGTGGTCCCCGGACACACGGTGGTTCTGCGGTGGCATGGCTGGAGGAGTGGACTCGAAGGGGAGGGCATAGCCCCTTCGGACAAGCTGCAGCACCCACCTGTCCGATGTTATCGCGCGCCAGCGGGAGTGGTGATGGCGAACCCTGCCACCCACTGGCGTCACGTGAGCCCGAAAGCTCGGACTAGGAAGGCTTGGATGCCGCAGCGGAGGGAGGCGTGGACTGACCACGACGCTGGCCTCTACCGCCACCACGGCGGAAACCACGGGCGCCACCGCGCTGGGGAGCGCTCTGCGCCGCGTGGCTGGCAGCACGTGTGGGACCTCCCCTCCCTTGGCCACGAAAGGGCCGAAACGAACCCGTCTGCTGGCGCTGGGTCGAGAGACCCAAGGACTTGGCCGTGACCCTGGAGTCCTTGAAGCGCTCCAGCGCGTGGTCCGCTTTGTCACCAAATAGGCGACTGCCATCAAATGGCATGTCCATAAGTGTATTTTGGACGTCTGGTGAGAAGTTGGCAGATCTCAGCCAGGCATGGCGACGAATCGCCACCGTAGTGGACATGGCCCGTCCCAGTGAGTCTGTGGTGTCCAGACCACAACGGATCGAGTACCGCGCCGCATCCCGGCCTTCAACCAAGGCCCGGGTGAGCTTGTCCCGCACTTCCTGGGGGCATTGCGGCAAACACTCCTCGACCGTATCCCACAGGGAGTGGGTGTAGCGGCCCAAGAGGCACGCGGTGTTACAAGACCGCAGTCCAGCGCTCAAAGAGGAAAACACTTTTTTACCAAATTGGTCGTACCTCTTTGATTCCCGGTCGGGCGGAGCCGACGGAAATGCGGACTGTGAAGTGGAGGCCTGGATCACCAGACTCTCCGGGGAGGGATGGGTGGACAGGAAGGCAGGGTCGTCCGAGCATGGACGGTGACGCCTGGCAACGTTCCGGTCAACCGGCGCACCAGAAGCGGGCCTAGACCAGGTGCCCAGAAGGACATCCGTCAGGGCCTCATTAAACGGCAGCAGAGGCTCCTGGGGGCATGACTGCGGTTTAAAAACTTCCGTCAGAATATTCGGTTTGACCTTCGCGACGGGGAGCTCAAGGTGTAAGGCCTTGGCAGCCCTCATCAGGACCACCGAATAGGCAGCACCTGCCTCGGACGCCACAGGGGACGGAGAGACAAACCCAGGGTTGGGCGACTCGTCCAGGCCACTGGCATCACCCAGATCACCTACCCAGTCCACATCATACTGGCAGGCACGGGATAGAGGGTCCTCAGTCCCCTCCCAACCCTCTCCATACTCCTCCTCATCATACCCATATTCTGGATCGACGATATAGACATCGGGGTCAACGGGCCCCATCGGCGTCGGATCCGGCGTCGGCCGACGCCGGTCCGGCTCCGAGTCCGGAGTCGGGGAGGAAAGGGGGGTGGCGCCGCGCGGCGTCGGTGCCGGGGACCCGACGCCGGCCGGAGCCGACGGCGGAGTCGCTGCACCACGCGGGGGCGGTACCACGGGTTGGCCCACAGGAACCGACGCCGGAGAGGCCGGGAGACCAGCCGGCGACGAACCAGAGGGAACCAGCGGCGCCGGCGCCGGAGCCACCGGCGGCGCCGGGGCAGGAGCACCCGAACCGCTCGGGCCCCCAGACGGGACCGACGGGCCCGCAGGCGCCGAAGGCCCCGCCGGAGAAGACCTCGCCCTCATAGCAATGAGGAAGGCCTCGATCTCCTCATGCGACGCGCCTTCCCCAGGGACCGACAGGTGTGGGGTAGACGGCGTCGGCGACCCATGCGGGACCGCGGGGGTGGGGTCACCCGAGCCCCCGGCCGCAGCACGCGGGCGTCGGGGGGAGTCGGGGGTGCGATGGCGACGCCCCGACTTCTTGTGCTTACCTGACGAGCCGGAGGAATGGTGGCGACTCCCGGAGCGCCCATGGCGGCTCCGCGACCGTTCCCTCGACCGCTCCCTCGACCTCCGACCGGACCGGGACCGCTCTCGACGCGGGGCCGACACCCGGAGCTCGAGAAGCTTGCGGGACCGCTCCCGCCTAGCTTTTCCAGTCAAGGCCCGACAGTCGACGCAGGACTCCACGTCGTGGTCCGCGCCCAGACACCGGAGGCAGAGTCGATGGTGGTCGGTGACCGACATCAGGCGGTCGCACTCGTCACAACTCTTGAAACCGGGCATCCTACCGGCACCGTAAAGATCAATTAGTTAACAAAAAACTTGGTCAAAAGACCGGAGTACTGCTCTTCGGATCTGCGCTAACTGGCGCGGAAAAAAGAAGAACTGACGTCAGCGCGCGGAGGCGGCGTCTATATACTCCAGCGACGTCATCACGGCGCACGACGCCGACGACGCGGAGCCGCAGGGGACGCCTGCAGACGACGCCTACCGACGCGCAGGGGTACTGCTACGCAAAAGTTTCCGGATCCAGACTGACGCCTGGGGATATTCTAAGGTAAGGAATCTAATACTAACCTGTTTCTTTCAGATGTAGTCTTACGGCTAGAGCGGTCGACCTTGAAGCTGGAGGAAGCGGGTTCGAGCCTCGGCAACAACGCTCAACATCCTGTGATTCTGGGCAAATCACTTAATCTCCCCGTGCCTGACAAAAATGAATGTGTCCATCTGTAGCGAAACTGGTGCTCATGTAAAGCGATCTGATACCAGATGTCTTGGGTCTAGTTCGCACTATATAAAACTCAACAACAACAAACAAAAAACTCATGCAGGTGGCCTTCCCAGCCCAGAGCCAATACATTCGTCACCATTGTGAGCTCTGGGTGAGGTAGTGACAACTGCCATCTACGAGCCAGATTGGTCTCTTTCAACCACCATTAAACGTCTCTGGTACTTTCATCTGCCATGTGGATGTTGTCCTTGAGGCACCCACAGTGCTGATCCCACTGAAGGGAAAGGTTTATCTGGAGAGCCTGCATGTGCCAATGTGCATGGGACACCACTAAAATACACAAAACCAGGAGAGCAAGAAGACTCGCAACTGTCTGGACAGGAAACCAACTGAATTCAAAATATTATGAACATTTCCTGACAGTTTCAGGACCACTGTATGGTTGGGAAGGCTCTGAATGCCATGTACACAACTACCCCTATAAAGGGAATCCTATGCAATAGCCAGAAGTAGCATTTCAGGCCACTGAAGGAAAAACCTACAGACAAAAGCAGCAAGCCTTTGTGAATACCAAAGGGCTGAGACAAGCCTAAAGGGCAGAGCAGCAAATTGAAAGTGTTAATTCCCTACAAAAAAATGTGAGGTAACGCCTATGGAACTACAGGACAGGAAAATGAAAGTATGCGTCCTGCAAGTCTAAGGACACACTCTAGTCCACCAGGCCAATAGTCACTAGAACTTGGGCAGAGGTTAGCATTTTGAATTTCTATTTACAAAAGAATGCATTTAGGAATTTAAGGTCCAAAATGTATCTTTTTGAGTGGCAGTAAATAGGCATGCCTGTCTCTTCCTCGGGCCTTTTTCCGTTGCCCCTTTGACCAGTTGCAGCAGTCAGGAGGAACCAGGGAAACAAAAGAAGTGCAGGGTCCTCAAAAACCTGGAGGACCTATAGGTCCAAATCAATTATGCACCAGTTGGTTAAGTGGCCAGAAGTGACTCCAAAAGAGGGGGGGGGATCAGAACAGCCTGGCTATGGTGGTGGAAAGGGAAGAGTAAGGCAAGGACTGGCTATATTGCTGTTGATTCTATCCTCTACTGCCACCACACAATCCTTGAAGACCCAAACAGAATTGGTGGGCTGCGTTTGGCAATAAGCCAGACCCTGGGAGTAAACGCTAAACTTCTGGAATTGCTGGTAAAACTGGCAGGTCAGAGCCAGCAAGTCTCAGAAGTGAGCTGATACACAGCTATCCTTGAACCATTCTTCAGCTGAATCCATCTATCTCCCAAAACATCCTGGTGCTATTTAAGGGCATGTCCACAAGGGATGACTGCATATCACGAGAGAACCCTGTTACATGCTTTCAGGTGCGACAGCGACTGACCACACACTAGTGATGACACTAGTGCCAATAGCGTAGCAAACACAGTCTGTACAGTCCAGATCACCCCGCAACATATACTTGGCGACATCCGGCCCGTCATGTATTGTCTGGGCTAAAGTGTTCCGAAACTCCTCGACAAAGATGGCAAGATCTTGCTTGACATATCCCCGACAGTATATCTGCATAGCAGAGACATCATTCAAAAACCGTAAGGCTAAGATGTCCCTTGTGCCAAGTGTGTCAATGTATTTAGATTCTCTATCGGGCAGAGAAGTAGGAGAGGCATTTGGTTTACTTTGCTGGCAGTAGTCTGCACCACAAAACTATCTTGTGAGGGATGCTGAGGGAACAAGACTGGATCACCAGCAGCAGGTCTGCCGAGATTTGTTATGGGGTGACTTAAAGGCAGTACAGAGAAGGGCTTTGCCCACGCCACAGCTAAAGCATCTGTCAGGGCTAGATGAAAGGAGTTAATAAGGATTCTCAAGACGAAAGTTTGGGTTTTTAAATCTGCCAGCAATTTAGCCTTTGTTTCTATAGTAGGCAGTTTAACTCTAGACTAGAACCTCTCCTGTCTTGCATACAACCACAGCAAAGAAAATACACTAAGGTCTTGCTAAAATCAATCATCAACATAGTGTGGGCACACGTTGTCATCCCCTTTATCATCTCAAAGAGTTTTCTGAATTTCTTGTACATCTGAATTGGAGCCGAATAAGATATTACTATCAAGGCAAAGACACTGCCAGTGGATTTTCATGCACCACTGGCTAAGCTTTGCAACCCTCATAGAGAGACATATCTGGAATCTAGCCAAACTCTGCTCCAGATTGGAGACTGGTGTTGGAGCTGGATTTGGAACCACCAGGAATCGGTGCCAGCACAGTGGGGACTAACGTGGCCTTTGTCAAAGAGTGAAAGCAAAGCCTGGTGTTTGAGAAGTATCCGCAGGTGGAAATCCCACTGAAGCGCCAGTGAAGATGTAGTGCTCAAAGGCACACTAGGGGAACCCAGAATTTTCCAGTTGATTTGCGGCACTGCATTCCTGAAGGTGTCTACCTGCTGTGAAGTCACAGATGGCCTAGTAAACTGGAGTGGGAGTGACAGGAGAGGCCTCCCATCAGGTCTTTTTGTGTTTTCATGGAGACTTCCAGTATGCTAAAGGGATGGTCGTGGTAGTGCTTCTCTTAAATCACATATAATGAAGAAACATATATAAAAAATACCATTCACCACTTAAGACTTGAATCCGATCAAAACAGAAAATTTAGTTTCCATGGATTATGCAGACATTAAATGCAATATTAAATCAAAGAATTAATGGTATGCAACATGGTTGCCCCAAACATTGGTAGTGCATTCAAATATTTACAGTGCTCTTAGTGAGAAGAGAAAGAGGGGTAGGGTAAATGGTAGTGAGTCAGTGAGTGAGGGACAGGGTAAAGGTATGGTGACATGAACGCATTTACTATTATATACAAGAAAACCTTTCCAGCCTAATGTAGGTCAGTTGTTCCCAGAAACGCATAACTCATAGGTGCATATTAATAAGTTATTTCTTTCTATGAGCTTTTGGACATGTAGTAGATTGTCACATGTGGAAGGCTGTCTACGTTTCGACCCCAAGATGGTGGAGGGCGGTTAGTTCCTCACGATGGGGTCTTCTTCAGGACAAGGTAAGGTAGAGCACTTGAAAAGGGGAGGACGGACTGCGTACGATCCCAAGTGGGCTTTCACGTAGCTCCTGAAATTTCTGCAGCTGTGGTCGCATACGGGGTAATAATTCTCCCGAAGCAAAGACTCAATCAGAAACAGGGTTACCTCTTGCGGTCTGTACGGCTCTCAAAAAGTTTTGAGAGCCGTACAGACAGCGAGAAAAAGTGCCCCCAGATGTGTAGATAATAACAGCGTGTATAAGGACGCCGACAACGTTAGCACGGAAAATGCCACGTTAATGAAGCAAGACTAATGTCAGGTGACAAAATAAAGTGCATTTTCAATGGCATAGAAAGTGATCAAGTGCCAAAAATAATTCGGTGTGCGGTTAAATAGAAGGAAGCACATGCGGGGATAAGAAACATATCCTCGAAGTGCATTGTAGTATAAACTTACGGTTCGCAAAGTGAAGTGCTCGCGGGAATCTCCGACGTTCAAATGTGAGCGTAGGACTATGGGCAGGTGACCGGATATAGTGTTGCCTATTCGCCGAGGCAGAAAAGAGGACGGACTGTTATGCTAGTGTGAAAATCACTTGAACATTGACGTCATCTTGTAACGGTAAAAACGTAAAAGTTCTGAAAAAAATAAAAAAAGTGAGGATAAATATGAAACAAAAAATAATATAAGGTAGATACATGAAACGTAAAAAAACAATGGAGACATTAAAGATAACAAGAAAACTCCAACCGATCATTTAGACTGTTGGGTTTCATTGAGTTCAAATATTTGATCCAATAGTTCTCTCGTTGTAGGAGAAAGTTGTTATTATTACGGCCTTTGCGTTTCTCCACTACTTCAATGACCGCAAACTGTGATTGGCTGATGTTGTGCCGGTGTTACTTATACTGTATCACAATTGCAGATTTGATGTTACTAGTTCGGATGTTTCTTTTGTATTCATTGACACGTGTTTTAATTTTTCTTTCAGTTTTCCAGGTGTAGATCAGCCCACACGGGCAATTCAATATATAGATTACATTTTTAGTGTCGCATGGAGCATTCAATTTGAGTCTGATTTTGGTACCTTTCATTGGGTGAGTGATAGTAGGTCCTTTGATAATATTGTTACAATTGTAACATGGTACATTTCCTTTGAAAACAGACGGTGTGGTAGGTGCTGTAGTGTTGGTAAGGGTATCCTTTAAGTTCTTGCCACGGTTAAATTAAAAAATCGAAAGTCCTTCAACGATATCCTTGAAGTCTGGTTCAGATGCAATAATAGGCCAATGTTTACGGATGGATTTCTTGTACGCTTAGCTAATGGTGGAGAATTTGGACACAATTACTGGACGTTTAGAGTTTGGTTTATGTTTGAAAGTGAGAAGATCAGATGTGTTAATCCTCTTACACCTTTCCATGTCTGAATCCAAAATGTCGAGTGAATAACCTCTTTCTTGAAATCTGTTTAACATTGCAGAAGCTTGTTGGTCAAACGTAGCTGATTTGATCATTCATCCTGAAGGATTATTTTGCTGATTATGATATTGGAAAAGAATGAATACATTTTTCTTGAATCATTTAAACCATTGAATATTGGAACTTTCTATTCACCTTGATTTATATTCGGATAACACAAGTTGTTGTGTACAAATACGCTGTGCCCCGGGGGCCGTCGCTGAATACAGCTTAGTTGTTCATTAGTTGTTACTTGGATACCCCAGTCAGGGGGTGATACCCCAGGAGCACGCACCAACTTCTCAAGAGCTGTTGTAAACATTTGGTGTGCGCACCCTACCTCTTTTGGTTTTGAAGCTTTTTCTGACCCGGGACGCTGCACCCATCCCCAACTTTTGCACAAGAATGGGTTATGATGACAGAATGTCACTCACTGATCTGAGAGCAAAAACTTTTGCATTTTCTACTGAAGATTTTGACAATATTTATGCATTGATACCTGAAGTTACCACACACCCTAAGGTTATCAAAAATAAAGAAAGCTGTATCAGACAACTACTATATCTCACAAAGAAAGAAATCAACCAAAGATTACACGCTAGTACGTTAATACATTATCACCACGCGCAGAGAATACCGAGAGGCCTTTGTATCCCATTGAAACCACTACTTTGTAAAAACAGTTCCAAATCTGTTGTAGAAAGGTGGTACTCCATCTTAAACAAGTGCTCACTTGAGCATTGGAAGACTTGAATCGTGACATAACACAATGTAAAAAAGATTTAACAGATATGACTACTAATGACGAATGGTCTAAAATATTTGAGGATATTAACCAACAATTAGATATGAACATACACAAGAAATCAATGAGAGAAAGATTCGGACATATACACGTGACACCATTGATTATAAACTCGGAAAGGTTTATACATGGGCTGAGGTATATGCAAGACGCCAACAGTACAAACCATATAAATCCAATAAAGAAACAAAAACGTCCTCCTCTGAAGATGACACCAGACGCACACCACAATCTCAATCTACTATCATACAGCACCCCACGACCAGTACAGGAGGCAATGCAACATCAACACACTCTACTGGAGTGCCTTTTTTAGAGAAAGGCCCCGAAGACAAAGACGACCTAGGAGGAGGAAAAGAAAAGGAAATGGAAGCGGAGACTGATACCAGGAGCACTTCAGTCTTGAAGAAATGATTGAAAGGGAAGAAGACAGTAACCTAGTTATTAACATTTGTTCCTATGCACTCAATGACAGCAAAATCAAGACTTGACAAAAGGGAACTACCTTTGTACCTACAAGCAATACCAATGAATTGGAAATGGAGATCAGTCTTCTCAAATTCATGCGAAGTTTGCATCTGAGACATTTTTTTGAGAATGTGGTCACTGATATGAATTCCATTGAAGAGGATCAATTAAGGGGTTTACGGTTCAAAAGTACATACATGGCACCTGTTAGCCATAAGAGCTTTGACACCTTCGAGAAGTTGGTCAAATCTGATATACACAAATTCAATTACAGACGCACTTCCAAACATCGCAACTTGTCCAACAAAGAACTTGCTATATTGAGGAAGCTGGCTAACAACTCTGAAACTACCTGTCAGTCTGCTGATAAGGGTGGAGCTTTGGTCATTATGAACTTGAGTTTTTACCGAGAACAAGTCATGGAACACATTTCTGACTACAACACTTATTGTACGATTGACCACAACTCTACGGAACAATTTTCTGAAATTTTACATACCATCGTTCAACAAGCTTTGGATACGGGCGTCATTAATGCTAAAACGGCTAAATATCTCATACAATCGGACCCTAACACCCAGAGTATGTACATGTTACCTAAAGTACATAAAGACATTTTACATCCTCCTTTCAGGCCCATAGTATCAACCAAGGGCAGCCTTCATGACCCTGTTGGTAAATTTTATCAACAAGTACTTACAACCATTTGTGATGAAGATGTGCACCTACGTGAAAGATACTACAGATTTTCTATCTCAAGTTAACAAGATCTCATTTGCCAATAATGAGGAAGAAAACAAGTTACTAACCTGTAACTTCAGTTATCCAGTATTGGTATCTTTCATAGATTCACATGCCTGAATCATTACCAGTCGCCGTGGCGGGAGTCCCACGGTATATAAAAAAAGCAGTGCCAAAAGTAAATTACAGTAGTAGGCCCTATGAGAAGGCCTGAGGCCTACATTGTAGTACCCTATCTACCTCACTATGCTAAAAAGACTAAAGTCTTTGCACCAACCAATCAGCTTACAGCACCCTCTAGAACCCTCTCTGCAGAGTCAGTTCTCCTCAGATTTTCGTAGCACAAGTGGGAATGAGTATCCCAAACTTAGAGAACTGACTCTCCGGGGAGGAGGGTGGGTGCATGTGAATCTATGAAAGATACCAATACTGGATAACTGAAGTTACAGGTAAGTAACTTGTTTTCTTATCCAGTATTGGGGTTTCTTTCATAGATTCACATGCCTGAATCAGAATAGCAAGCAGTAAGCCAGGCAAAAGTCTGTTGCGGGTGGTGGGAGACTTATTGTGGTGCACTCCCATAAACTTATGTTTAACAACCAACAATTGCAAAGTAAATGATCTACTAATAAAAGCATGTCTAAATTCAAAAGAGTAGTCATCTAGTACTCCACAGGAAAGGAATATTAGCATAACATAAATAAGCAATCTGTTAAATATGCCCTTCTTTTATATCAACAAAATACTGGATAGTATACACACATTATAAATTAAACCAAACATTATTACCTGAATATGTTCTTATGGAAACAGGTGAAGTAAAACCGCTTGGCCAACTGCCGCATCCTCTTGATTTGCTGATTGCAGGCAGTAATGTCTTGTAAACGTGTGGACATTCTTCCATGTCGCAGCACAGCAAATGTTCTCTAGTGTCACTCCTGCAAACAATGTTGTAGATGCTGCTACAGCTCTTGTAGAATGAGACCTTACAGTCCTTTGTAGTGGTCGGTTAGCTTTAACATGGCAGAAATGGATCGCAGAGGTTATCCATCTGGAAATTGTGGCTTTAGTGACCGCTTACCCCAGTGTAGTTTGGCCATAAGCCACGAATAACTGATCTGACTTTCTGAAGTTCTTTGAAGATAAAACCTTAAACATCGTTTAATATCCAAAGAATGTAGTGTTCTTTCAGCCGGGGTTGTAGGATTTGGGAAGAAAACCCGCAAATTCACTGGTTCATTCAGATGGAACTGAGAAGACACTTTGGGTATGAAAGTTGGATTTGTTCGAGAGTGACATACCCTTGAGAAAAATGTAAGAAAGGTTGTTTGATAGTGAAAGCCTAAATTTCTCCTATTCTCCTAGCATAAGTTAGGGCTAAAAGCAGGGCAACCTTCCATGTCAAGAATTTGAGGTCAGCTTTGTGGATCAGTTCGAACGGGTGCTTCATCAGCTGTGAGAGGACCGTGTTGAGTTCCCATTCCGGTGGTGAAGGTTTAATTGGAGGATAAGTCCGGAAAAGACCCCTCATGAATTGTTTTATCAGTGACGAAGAGCATAGTGATGGAGTGTCAGACACTTTCCTGAACCTGGGTAAAGCCAGTAAATGGACCTTTATGGACAACAATGAAAGACCAGAGCAAGCCAAATGTAAAAGATAAAGCAGAATTTTCTCCGTTTGAGCTTCGATAGGGTGTAAAGCGTTTGAAGTACACCAGGAACAGAAACGCTTCCATTTGAGACGATAGGTCTTCAACGTGCTCTAGGCTCGTGCTACGTTCAAGATGTCCCGGCAGTCTTGAGGAATTTGTAGGTGTTGAAATTCTAAGAAGTTAGGAGAAAATGCGTGCAATTTCAGAGATTGAGGGTCTGAGTGAAGTATCTGAACCCCGTTGCGTGACAGTAGTGTTGGAGCCGGTAAAAGTTTGATCGGAGGCTCCTGTGACAGCAACATGAGCTCCTGAAACCAATATTGACGAGGCCATCTGGGAACAATTAGAAGGAGACGGCAGCTCTCCAATTTCATCTTGCGCAACACTCGCGGAATCAGCGGGATCGGAGGAAAGGCATAAGCATAGATCCCTGACCATCGCATGGACAGGGCATTCCCTCTTGATCCCTGTTGAGGGTATCTGCTGGCGTAATACCGGCATTTCTTGTCCTGGTGGGTCACAAATAGATCCAACGTTGGTTTGCCCCAAGTCTGAAACACCTTGATCAATTGCGTGTTGTCCAGCTCCCACTCGTGGCAATCTGACACGGTTCTGCTGAGTTTATCTGCCAGGGTATTGTGCAGACCTTTGACATGTTCTGCCTTGAGAGTTATGTCGTGAAGCGTTAGCCATTCCCATAACTCTTGAGCCTCTTTTGATAGTGTAGCGGACCTTGTCCCTCCCTGCTTGTTTACATAAAACATGCTGGTCGTATTGTCCGTTCGGACCAGGACTGAAGACCACGCGATTCTGGGGAGGAACACTTGTAGAGATAGGAGGATGGCTCTCAACTCTAGACTGTTGATGTGGCATTTCTTGTGTTTCTGAGACCATTTGCCTTGGACCTGCAAGTCTTGGAGATGGTCTCCCCAGTCCTCCATGGACGCATCCGTCGTCAGGACGAAGTCTGGAGGAGTTTGCAAGAATGTGAGTCCTTGTTTTAGATTGTGAAGTTGTGTCCACCATTGAAGAGCATCCACTTTACGAGGGGTGACTTTGATAATGTCCTCGGAGGAGCCTGTCACTTGCTGCCATTGAAGATGTAGCTCCTCCTGTAGAGGCCGCATTTTGAGACGTGCCAGCGGAATGAAATTTATGGTGAGGAACACATTCCCAGAAGTGAAACAAAGAGGCGAACAGAAAGTGACTTTCTTTTGGATAGCTTTATGGCCAATGCCTGTAGACGGAGCTGCCTTTCTTGAGACAAGAATGCCTTGCATTGTATCGTGTCCAGACAAGCTCCTAGGAAAAGTAGGATTCTTTTTGGAACCAATTGAGACTTCTTTTCGTTGACAGTGAGACCTAGGGATGCAAAGAGATTGCGGCACACTGTTATGTCGCTCTGCACACTGCATTTTTGATGGACCTTTGACTAGCCAAGTACGGGAAAATCTGGATCCCTGATGAGCGTAGTGCTGCCGCTACAGGGGCAAGGCACTTTGTAAAAATCCTTGGTGCCGTCTTGAGCCCAAATGGGAGAACTTTGAAATGATAATGGGCGCCAGCCACAGTGAAACGGAGATACTTTCGATGTTTTGGATGGATTGGGATGTGGAAGTATTCGTCTTCCATGTCCAAGGAAGCCATAAAATCTCCCTCGTTGAGGCAATTTAGAATTTCCGAAAGAGTGACCATGCGGAAACCCTGCTTCTTGCGATATTTGTTGAGTTTGCGCAGGTCTAGGATAGGGCGCCATTGCCCTGATTTCCTTTTTTATGAGGAAAAAACGGGAATAGAAGCCAGTCTGCCTCTGATGTACTGGAACTTGTTCTATAGCGTTCTTGAGGAGCATCAAATGAACTTCCTTGAACAATAAGTGAAGGGGGGAGGGGACCCCTGGGCGGAGTTATTGGTGGTTTGGTGACAAACTCCAGGGTGTGACCATGTTGTACTAAGTCCAGTACCCACTGATCGGATGTAATCCGCTGCCACTGTTCTTGAAAGGCAGATATCTTCGCGCCCACAGGGAGGGAAGGAAATAAGGTTGGCGCCCGGATGATCTCACTGTTTTCTGTGAGTGTCTCGCCCTTGATTGTTTGTGGGCTTTCGTCCACCTTGGCGAGAGAAACTAGCTGTTCCGGACTGTCGATAAGAAGACTGATAACTTTGTCGGTACTGAGGATGATATTTTCTGCCTTGTTGGTAGTAGTTTCCTCTAGAGGAGTATCCATGTCCTCTAGCCCTCTAAAAGATCCTCTCTTGTACTGCAATGAACCTAGGGATCTTGTAGTGTCAGTATCCGTCTTGATTGCCTGGAGAGCCTCGTCGTTGTGTTTCCCAAATAGAGACTCTCCATCATAAGCCATGTCCAGGATCTTAAGTTGGACTTCTGGCCTAAAGCCAGCCCTGTCGTCTGAGAACTGCAGCTTCTGCCAGCTGTCTAAAGTTCGTATTAGCAATATCCAAAGCGCAGTCGATGGTTTCTGCCGCTGCACGTTCCCCCTCCATTAAGATCTTGCATGCCTCCTGTCTTTTATCCTCTGGGATTAGATTAATCCGACCAGCCATCTCGGACTACATTTGGCGATCATAGCGCCCTATAATCGCTAAAGAATTCGCAGCTCTGATCGAGGCAGCAGCCATGGTAGAAAATTTCTTACCAATAAGGTCCAAACGACGCCCCTCCTTATCTGGTGGTGCAGTGATAGGGGTGGCTGGGTTTTTCGATCTGTGCTGCACGGCCTGCGAGATGACCGAATCCGGCCGCGGGTGTCCAATGAGGCATGCAGGACTAGTGAGAGGAGCGCGATATTTTTTATCAATCTTTGGCAACACTGCTGGAACTGAAGCAGGGTTTTTCATCACCTTGACACCTTCTTTCCAGATGTAATCTATATTAGGAATGGCTCTTGACACCTTCCTAGTTTCTTCTTTAAAATCATGGAGGAAACATTCTGTCTGCTCCACTGTCACCGGCAACTGAAATCTAGTTGGAGCTCGCTGCATGAGATTATAGAAACCACCTATTTCTTCAGGCGGTGAGTCTGAAGGTTGTGGGGTTGGTGGAGACGGCATGGGAATAACATAGTCCTCCCACAGATCCAACGGAGGATTATTAGGTAACTCTCCTTCCTCTACTTCTTCATCCGAAGAAGTGTCCGGGGTCTGTGTAGGCAAGGCATGTTGTGGAGTTTCCGTGACCGGAGATCTGGGCGGTGGAACTTCAGGTTGAGGAACTGGGACAGCAGGTTGGGCTGGAGGCACAACCTGTTGAGGCGGAAAACGTTGTTTATAATCTGCCAGCATAGCCTGTAAATCTTGGATGAGGCTTGGTGGTAAATGATTGGCCTCCGAAACCGGAGACCTCCGGTATTCTGTATGATGAGGGACTACAATGTCCTCCTGATAATAATGCCCTGAATAAGCATCTTCTTCTTCATCATCCTCCTGGCATTTAATATTTAATTCTGTGGGATGGTGAGCTATTCCAAAAGCTCCCTCATTGTCATCATCTTCAAAACTCTCCTCTTCGTCATCAGCATAAGTCTCTAGGAGATGAGAGGGCATAAGTGGCGAAATGTAAGATTCTTGCTATCTCTGGGAGGATACTAATTGAAAGGTCTTTGAAGAAAGCGGGGTAGAAAAAGCCTGTTTCACAGCTAAAGGCTTAGATGAAGCAGAATCTATTTGTCTTGATGCCACCGGTGATAACGGTGATAACGGTGTCACAGTCGTCGTCGATATGTTCATCGTCGACGCCGAATCGATGTCACCGCCGTCGATGGACTCAACGTCGACTGGACTGCCGTCGACGGACTCGACGTCGACTGGACCGCCGTCGACTGGACCGCCGTCGACTGGACCACCGTCGACTGGACCGCCGTCGACGGACTCGACGTCGACTGGACCGCCGTCGACGGACTCGACGACGACTGGACCGCCGTCAACGGACTCGACGGGACAGTAGTCGACAGAGCTGCCGTCGGCGACTGGCTCATCGTCGATGGACCTTGCTTCTTCGTCGACGAGACGGTCGTCAACGGTACCGTAGATGACTTCGTTGACGAGGGCTTCTTCGTCGTTGAGGCGGTCGTCGACGAATCGGCAACGAGTGTTCTTTTAGCCACAATACAGATTCTTGTTGACAGGATAGAAGTGATGGCTGTAGTGGAGATCATAGCCGTAGATGAAGAAGAAGTAGAAATGGTAGTCACAGGTGAGGAGACAGAAGAGCTCTTACTCATGGTTTTCTTAGTAGATTCCTTGTTGGCTGAGGCTCCAGAGATATTAGATGGAGATCTCTGTGAAGAGCCTGAAGTGGAGTGGGAGGTTTTAACATGTTTTCTCCCCTCACTTGAATTATCCTCTTGAGATCTCGCTTTCTTACTGGAGGTAGAGGCTCTGTCTTCATCATCCGTAGAAGAGGATTTTAGCCACAAAAGGACTCTGGCCTCCCTATCCCTTAAAGTTTTAGAAGGGAAGGTGCGGCAGATATTGCAATTTTTTGCCTCATGTTTTGGATAAAGGCAATAAATGCAGTCCTTATGTTGGTAATCAACATGGACCCTTTTCTTCTCGCATGTTCTACAAGGTCTAAACAAGGCCTTCTTATCGGACATACTGAAGCTTTGATGAAGAAACTGAGTCAAGACTCAGGGAGACTCCCTTCCACACGACTTGCGGTGAAAATCTGAGAACTGGCTCTGCAGAGAGGGTTCTAGAGGGTGCTGTAAGCTGATTGGTTGGTGCAAAGACTTTGGTCTTTTTAGCATAATGAGGTAGATAGGCTACTACAATCTAGGCGCCGGCCTTCTCATAGGGCCTACTACTGTAATTTACTTTTTGCACTGCTTTTTTATATACCGTGGGATTCCCGCCTCGGCGACGGGGAATGATTCAGGCATGTGAATCTATGAAAGATACCCCAATACTGGATACATTTGGTTATGTTCGATAGATGTAAAATCCCTATATACTTCAATTCCTCATGACTTAGGGATGTAGGCCAATGAAGACACTTTACTGACTTAGGGATGTAGGCCAATGAAGACACTTTACTGCATTCTGAATTAAGCACAGATTTTCAAGTAGTTTTAATGCAGTTGATACATTTCACTCTATATCAGATGGGAGAACCAATATTATATACAGATGTCTGGTACATCTATGGGTAACTGTGCCGCGCCTTCATACGCAAATATATTTATGAAATACTTTGAAAAGAACAACATCTTAATTGATAAAACATGGATGACACACGCCACCACCTTATTGAGCTACATAGACTACATTTTTGTCGGGTGGAAAGGTCCTTTACAGGCGCTGTTAGAAGCGTTGGAAGGGCTCAATCACATCAATGAACGGATTCAATTTACATATGAGTACCATGCACACACTATAACCTTTCTGGATGTTCAGATCACTCGTCATGACAACATCCTTGAAACAAATTTATTCAGAAAATCCACAGATCGCAACAATCTGTTGCACTACCAAAATTTCCATCAGACTTCTCTAAAGAATCACTTACCATACTCTCAACTTTTGCAAGTGAAAAGAAACGTATCTAACCCGGCTAAGTTTGACGAACAAGCTTTTGCAATGTTAAACAGATTTCAAGAAAGAGGTTATCCACTCGACATTTTAGATTCAGCCATGGAACGGTGTAAGAGGATTAACAGATCTGATCTTTTCACTTTCAAACACAAACCAAACTCTAAACGTCCAGTAATTGTGTCCAAATTCTCCACCATTAGCTATGCGTACAAGAAATCCATCAGAAAACATTGGCCTATTATTACATCTGAACCAGACTTCAAGGATATCTTTGAAGGACCGCCGATTTTTGCATTTAACCGTGGCAAGATCTTAAAGGATACCCTTACAAACACTACAGCACCTACTACACCGTCTGTTTTCAAAGGAAATGTACCATGTTACAATTGTAACAATATTATCAAAGGACCTACTATCACTCACCCAATGAAAGGTACCAAAATCAGACTCAAATTGAATGCTCCATGCGACACTAAAATTGTAATGTATATATTGAATTGCCCGTGTGGGCTGATCTACACCTGGAAAACTGAAAGAAAAATTAAAACACGTGTCAATGAACACAAAAGCAACATCCGAACTGGTAACATCAAATCTGCAATTGTGATACAGTATAAGTAACACCGGCACAACATCAGCCAATCACAGTTTGCGGTCATTGAAGTAGTGGAGAAACGCAAAGGCCGTAATAATAACAACTTTCTCCTACAACGAGTGAACTATTGGATCAAATATTTGAACTCAATGAAACCCAACGGTCTAAATGATCGGATGGAGTTTTCTTGTTATCTTTAATGTCTCCATTGTTTTTTTACGTTTCATGTATCTACCTTATATTATTTTTTGTTTCATATTTATCCTCACTTTTATTATTTTTTTCAGAACTTTTACGTTTTTACCGTTACAAGATGGCGTCAATGTTCAAGTGATTTTCACACTAGCATAACAGTCCGTCCTCTTTTCTGCCTCGGCGAATAGGCAACACTATATCCGGTCACCTGCCCATAGTCCTACGCTCACATTTGAACGTCGGAGATTCCCGCGAGCACTTCACTTTGCGAACCGTAAGTTTATACTACTATGCACTTTGAGGACATGTTTCTTCTCCCCGCATGTGTTTCCTTCTATTTAACCACACACCAAATTATTTTCGGTACTTGATCACTTTCTATGCCGTTGAAAATGCATTTTATGTTATTTTGTCACCTGACATTAGTCTTGTTTCATTAACATGGCATTTTCCGTGCTCATGTTGTCGGCGTCATTATACACGCCGTTATTATCTACACGTCTGGGGGCACTTTTTCATTTCAACCATGCATCTTTCTGTATACAACCACTCCAATCACTTTTATCGGTCACTGCCTGAACATTTTGTTTATCACTTGAACAGCTGCTCACTCGATCACGTCGTGGGCATTGTGGTCACGCATTCACATTTTAAGGAGATACAACTGCGTCCTAGAAGGCACATTTATTCTTTTTGACTGAGATTTTTTTGTAACCTTATGCTAGTCATGACAGTTTTCTAACTAAGCAGCATATGCATATATTGCTTTTTTCGCTGGTGTGTGATTACATTTAGGCATCATTCGCTGTTTTATGTTTACAGATTATTCTCCTGATGAAGGGCGCTCTGCCCGAAATGCATAGGGAATGGATGTTACTGTGAAGATGCTTTGATCATTCATCCAGTAGGATTATTTTGCTGATTATGATATTGGAAAAGAATGAATACATTTTTCTTGAATCATTTCAACCATTGAATATTGGAACTTTCCATTCACCTTGATTTATACGGATAACACAAGTAGTTGTGTACAAATACGCTGTGCTCAGGGGGCCGTCGCTGAATGCAGCGTCGCTGCTCATTAGGTGTCATACAATAGCACACATACAATCCACTTGATTAAGATGAGGCAATGTCTGATGAAACTCCAATAGCTCAATCGCCCACCCTGTACACACACACACACACACACACACACACACACACACACACACACTTTGAACTCCTGGCTTGATCTTGGTAGATCCCGAATTGTCAAATTTCTCCCTTTGGGATTTTCTTTGCTGCAAGCAAATAGTGGAATAACAAGCCCTAGTCCATGTGCTGTTATGCAAAAGCCAATTACATTCATTTCTATTAACATTTCTACTTCCTGAACCAGCTAGTCTACGAGAAGCAGTTTTGATAACTTAGCAAAGCTTGGGGTGGAAAACTCCTAAATCTGATTTTATATCCCTTCTGTACAATAGCTAGAAACCATCTGCACTTGCAATCTATGCCAGTCTGCAAGATGGTTGGAAATTCTCCCTCCCAACGTGGCATAGGACGATGGCGATAAGATGACAAACACTGTGGGTGGTCAGGAAGTCTGGTCAGCTGTGGATGACGATGCTCGGTACTAGATGATATCTGGTGTTTATAGAAAGATTTTTACTGCTGTTTCTGCAGCAGCTATATGCGCTAGTAGCGTGTACAAACATGTTTGCCTTTCCAGTCCAATTTTAAAAATTACCTCCTTTTCTGCAAGGGCACATACTGGAGCATTTTGCCTCCAATTTCTATATTTTGAATCTCACCATCCTTCTGCAATCCAAATAAGTTTCTTAGACATATTTCCTGCTTGTGGTGTCCAAGAAGACAGTTGCAGACAACAGGTGTGCATCATTTAGGACCAATTGATAGATCACTGATGTACTTTTGATGCTGTCTGCAATTATCATACCATCCCTTCACAATCTCTTGACATCTTCCTTTTTTTCTTAAATTAGGTAGTTAACTTACTAACCAATGGAATTCTCTATGGTGAGGTCCTGGCAACCTAATAGCAGGGTTGGTCCTAGGAGCTTTTTGTTTCTTTTTTCTCAGATGCCACCAATAGAGAGACATGTGTTTGGTTCTCCCTTAGGAATTTAGTACCAATATCAGCAGCCTTAAATTGTTCTTACTTCCCCTGTTCTTTTTTTAATAGGTCATACTGAAAATAGTGCTAGAAAGGAGTCCATGATGTGTTCTTGGAGGTCTGCAAAGACAATATCTAAATAAAGCCTCCTTATAGTCCTGCTGGTAAACTTCATGAATAACAGTATCCGCTGGTGGAATCTATGAATGAATTGAGATCTGTGTTTAAGGAGAAAGAGCTCATCTATCTGTGGCATGTTAAAAGTGCTGTGCTGGGTCTCAATTCTCTATGCCAGTGTTGCGAAAGAGATTTTTGGCGCTGCTTGTCCGGGGTGATTTTCTTCCCTTGTTCTCCTTCCCTATTGTTCTCTATCGTTGCCCTGTACCATGTGTGGTATACACAAGGGCAATCTTTCCAAGGATGATATTCCTTTGGTTGTTCCCTGTGTTCAGTATTCATCATACCTACATGGCTTTGCTTCATTGACTGGGTGGGGGATTGGGGGTTCTCTTCCCTTGGTGTTAGACCTGTCAGACTTAGGGTGGTCTTCACCAAACGCTCTGCCTTATTTCTCCTATTTGTTTTGCTGATCTAATTTTTTGTTGGCCTTAGGGCTTTGTGCGCTGTTCACAAGTGCTAACATGCTTGTGCTCACTCCTTTAAACTTGGAAACATTGGTTTACATCCAATTGGCATATTTAATTTACTTATAAGTCCCTAGTAAAGTGGTACTACATGTACCCAGGGCCTGATAATTAAATGCTACTGGTGGGCCTGCAGCAGTGATTGTGCCACCCGTTCAAGTAGTTCTTTCAAACATGCCCCAGGTGTGCCATTGCAGCCTGTGTGCCCAGGTTTAATCTGCCATGTCAACCTGACAAAACAGACCTTTTGCTAGACAAACTTTCCTTTTCAATACATATAAGTCACATCTATGGTAGCACCTAAGTAGCTCATATGGTAGGGTGCAGTGTATTTAAAACGTTGGACATGAACTTTTAAGTTTTAGATGTCCTGGTACTGAAAAACTCCCATATTTATTTTTTCACTAATGTATGGCCCAACTCGCCAAAAGGATAACCTTGGTTTGGCACCTTGTGCTTCTTAGCGCTTGATTTCCATAAAACCTTTCAAATTGCATATCTACTAATTGGATTTAGTCATTTTGATCTCAAATAATGTATTTACTTTTAATCGAATTTTCTAAATTGGTGTGGGATTTTTCCTCTGTTGTGTTTTTACATTATTACTGTTTGAAGTGCTATAAGTTAAGCCTAACTGCATTTATACCAAGCTAGCAGAGGGTTAAGCACAGGTTAGTTTGGGGGTTGCTTATGTTTCACCCCAACAAGAATTGTGGTTGCTGCTTGAGTAGGGTTCCAGCTCCTCAACCAGTAACCCAATTTCCCCACACTTGGCAATGCAGGTGAGCAAGGAGGTATATAAATAAGGACAGTCACTTTGACTGCTGGCATCTCAGAATGTTGCTGCGCATTTTCCTGTATGCGTTTAGAGTTGGCAAGCAAATAAAGGAACTGTGATGCCTTCTTGTGCTGGAATTAGTAACTCTTCTGGCAAAAGGTTCAGAGGTTGAGGGGGCTGAACATATGGCTCTTTAGCCTGCTGTTATAGTGCTGTGAAGTCTTTGCATTAAAGACGAGAAAGGTAACCCCTAAACAAAAATGAGGTACCCAGTGTTGACCCAAGTTGTCTAAGTTGCGTGATACTGGGAAACGGAAAGGATGGCCCTTACAGGGGCAGAGAAGGGGGCCATTGGCCTGCTTCTCTAACTGGAACTATGTATCTGTGTCTCCTACACTCTCCCTTCTTGGATTTGAGGACAACTACCTTTCTTTCACCTCAGTCTCCTGTATAGCATCTCTTCACAAATCTAAAGAACATGGTATGGGAGTATAGAAAGATACCCCTACACATGATGTTGATGGACTTTTTCAACACCTTTCACCATAGCAACAATATTCTGTCTGGAAGAGCAGGCACACAATGGGATAGGGATGCTTTCAAATCTCTTACATTTGCATGCAACATTTTTCACTTATGTACAATCTAAGTAAGAGAGATTCCATGCTCTTTTAAACCTTTTACTAGGGAGATGTATTCAGTCAAATGTATATTATTACGAACAGATTATACTTGAAGAAAATAACAGAAAATATTTCCTTCTAGAGGCATGTTTTCCTCAGAGTTAAATTTTCATTTGGAAATTGTGTACAATTAAAGATGTGTCAAGTGAGGAATCCCAACATTGAGTACTATGGACAACCTATATTACAATTACTCCTATCCTGGAAGAATTTGGGCAGAGGGATGCATGAAAATTGCATAAGCCAGAGGAACAAGGAATCTGCGCAGTCAACAATTTTAGAATGTAAAAGATCTTGAATTGCTCAGAGGATTCAAGTTGTGCAACCTAAAATTGCCAATGTGTTAAACCGTTTGAGTTTACATTTTCCATAGTGGGTCGATTTTACAACAATTTTATTTCATCAAAAAGTGGATTTTTACAAAGAGGGAATTTCAGGTTTTGGGAGCATCTGTATGAGCTTTGTCACCAAATGATGCCTTGTTATTTCTGTGTGTGTACACACAAACAAAAGTACTACATGGTCAATATTTCATAACACTCAGATATGACAAGTATAGGTCGTTCACAGATGACTTGAAGTAAAGTCGTAACAACTGAAAATAAGAGCCCACGAGAGTTGCACAGAGACCCATAATGTGTTACCTGGTGCTTTTCCCAATGCAGAAGCTTTGGCTTTTCCAGAGTCTACGGTTGTGCTGCTGGATGGAGTGCTGGGGCAGGATTGGTCATCGGCTTGCTGCTGTAGCTGCTGCTTTTTCTTCTTGTCCTTCTTGTATCCAGAAAAAACTGTTTTCCAGAGCGATCTGGGTTTAGTGGCTTCGTCGGGAGTGGGACCCAACTTGTCAGACAATCTGCTGCTATCATTCTTTGATTTCTTTTCCTTTTTGTTCTTTCTTGGTGAAAAAAGAGAGGCTCTCTTTTTGCTCTTCCCAGTAGAACCCTCAGAGGAGGTGACTGATCCTTCAGCAGGGGGCAAGAGAAACAGGTCATTGGCAAGTTCGTGCTTTAAAGTTGGGGCTTCCGATGCCTTAAAAACCCAAGATTTAGGGGAGTCAGAGAGTAGTTCCTTGGTCTTTGTGGATCCTACAGAAGTCTTACCTGAGGGAGCGTGAGATACACTAGATGTCACGTGAGCTGAGGTTGCTGCAGCAGCAAGCTCTAGTTCTTTCATCTTGCACAGCTGCACTGCCAAAGCATCCCGCAGAGCCTGGCTTTTCACAGACTTCTCCCTGGCTCTCATTCTCTCCTCTGCCAATTCCTTAGCTTCAGGAGAGACAGTGGGTAACAACCTTTTTTTCTGGTGAATCCGATCCAGCGATTCCCCATTCTCTTTAGGAAATTGTCCATGCAATCGCACAGGCCTGCTGGTAGGTGGTGTGAAAAACTGCTCATTGAAACTAGAGTCCTCTGTCCTATCATCATACGTATCCTCTACATCATCAGCAAAGGGGATCTCATCCACACTCTCCACAAATGATTTCCGCAACTCTTCCCTCTGGAGTTGAGCAGGTTCTTTGGTGCCACTACTGGATTTACGTGTAAGAGGTGGAGATACAGGGGAAAGCTTGGACTCCAAACTATTCTGCAGAGAAACTTTAGGAGCCTTTTTGCGCAGGGTGGCTGGTTCTTCATTTTGAGGGGGTGGTGGTGGAGGACTCGAAGGAGGAGTCAACATAGTGGAATCTGAAGTATTGAAGCTCTCACTTGCCATGGTCCTGGTGTTGCAAGAGCTCCAGTTTAGCCCCAGCCCCGAGCTACTGGACAAATCTTTTTTCTCTCCATTTGAACTTCTCAGCTCTTTATCGGATGGGGACTTCGGTGTAAGAGGTGAAAGTTTCTCATCAACTAACGGACTCGCATTGATTCTATGTGAGGCAGTCCGTGGCCTCACAGAAGCTACCCTGTGCTCTTCAAGAACACTTGCATCTTGGACACTTGGAGTCGAATTTGACCTTACGGATGTCACATCAACTGATGTCACTGAAAAGCTTTTGCTCCTATCTACTGGGGTGAGTCCAAGGCTTCTTCTGATTTCTGCACTTTTCATCCAAAACTCCTCGATAAGGTCATTTCGCTTCAAGGCTTCCTCTGCTGAAGGACTTGCAAGTCTATCGGGCTCACCAACCTGGCTAGTTATAGCAAGTTTGAGAAGAGGGGTTGAGGTTATGACTGGAGTGGGCTGCAAACACACTGGGGACTTGTCAGTGGTATGAGCAGACAGATCAGTGGATGGTAAAGGTTGTGAACGGACAGGCCAGTGACCTGCAACAGGGCCAGTGGTTACAGGAGATGGCCGGGTTGTGGTGTCGACAGAGGCTGGTTGGGGTGTGGTGAGTACAGAGGAAGCTAATGGACTGGAAGATACAGGAAGTAATAATGGGCTGGTGGATACAGAGGGTACTACATGGCTGATAGCATCAAGCAATACTATGGGGCTGGCGTCTGCAGAAAATTGTAAGGGGCTGGTGACTACAGGGGGAGATAAGGGACTGGAGGCTTTAGGAGATAACAGACTAGAGGCGACAAAGGGAGCAAGCGGACTGGCTGCTTTGGGTGTGAAGAGGCTTGCCGTTACAGGGGATGTTAAGGGGCTGGTATTTGCAGGAAAAGCTAAGGGGCTACCAGCTACAACAAGAGGAGCTAAGGGGCTATCCTCCATAGGGGGAGCTACAGGGCTGGAGGCCACCATGGGAGGCAAAGTCCTGGATGCTACTGCGGGAGCTAAGGGGTTGGAGGCTACAGTGGGAACTAAGGGACTTATGGCTACAGGTGAAGCTAAGGGGCTGGTGGTGGTGGGGGATACTACAGTGCTAGAGATTGGGGTTGATTTAAATGGTCTCTGAGTGAAAGGTCTAGGTATTGTGGCATCTTCAAGGGACAGGAGCCGGGATCTAATGGGGGAGATGAGCGCTGAAGGACTTTTGACCGAGTCAGCAATATGAGAATCCGGTGGAAGGAAAGGCTCAGGGAAAAAACGTTCCTCTGGAGACTTTACAAACTGGGATAGTAAGACAGCATCCTTGATATCCTTGGCGGTCTGAAAAAAAAAAAGAAGAAAACAACATTCAAAAACAAGTAATGGAGTAAAGATAAAATGTCTATCTTCACAACAACAATGGGTGTGGGTAATTCCTGTCTGCAGTGGCACATTCAGTAAAAAAAAAATAGGCTAGAATGTGATCCAGACTAATTACAATTGACTGAGATTGATTCTAACATTCCAGCTACTTCCCCCCCCCCTGTTTTTCTCAGTGTGATATTCTGAGTGCAATAGATACCTAAATGTTGGTCCCTTTCTTTTCTGTGCCATAGGACTCAAATTGCACCCCTCAATGTACCGAACAAGACTGAAGAGGAGATGTGGTCTTGCAGTTAGAGCTGGTAGCATGCCTACTGGAGTGGGGTCAAGGCTGATTTGCTAGTACAAGGTACATTACGGTTTTACTACAAAGAAAAATAAGCATTGGCAAAGGCAATAGGTCTCGCCTATGAGTTGACAGCTATTGGCTTTGCCAATGGTTAGCCATGCTTGACAGCAGTCACGCTGCTGCACAACAGGGCTAAAACCACTGGAACAAAAAAGTACTACGCCGTGGCCAGTGCTGTCTGCGTCATATTACTTTTTTGTTGCACCAGGGCAGGTAGAAACATGGAGGGAGGGAGTTTAGGGAGTGCAACCGAGACAAAGGGTGTTTGGGGGGGGAGGGGGGAAGTGCTATGATGTTGCACAGATCAAATGAACATTTCATGAACTGCCTTTTTCAAGTCCACTTGACAAAACATAAGTTACAAAAAAAAGTGGTATGACTGTCATGTCAGTGCTTTTTTTTTCATTTTGGGGATGGGAGAAAATACGCAGGGACAGAGGGTGTTGGGGCCGTGTGTCAGCAATTTTCTTTAATTGCAGGCTGGGGAAAAGACACTTTAATCAAGTGCTAGGATAAAAAGTAAAAAGTAGTGCCTGATTAAGGGAGCAGTGGAAGGACACATGTACTTGAGCCACCCTTTAGGGGAGGGAGAAACATAAGGAGTGGTATTGAATGCTGCATGTACCAATTTATGAAAAGCAAGTAAAAGAGTGGAAATTAAGCCAACCAATGGTGAGCAATAGGCGGCCTGTAAATAAACAAAATGTCTTGCTAGAGACAGCACATGCGCTGTGTGAGGCGCGACCCAAAAATGCATATTGCAGTAACACTCACCTCTTTACTTTCAACACTGAAACTGGCAGCAGCAGGCACAAGAACATTAAATTCCAGTTTGGGCAACAGGACAGAATCTGTAGGTTTAGATGGACCTAAAATAACCGAAAAACAATTAGTCAAGGCTTATTTAATTTATAATAAATGTATTACATAGGTCAAAGATTCGATGGACATTTACACCACAATTCATTCACGGAACCCAAGATATGGCCTCTCAAAATCAGCAAGAAAGTAATAATTTGAAGTACTGTCTCATTCAAAATAGCAATTCCTAACTACCGAATTATGCTCATGGCGATTTATGCAAGAATTTTCAATTTTAATCAGTACAGATAAGTACCGACCCACTCAAACATTCTACCATGCCATTTGACCCACACTGAACTATCCAAGCTTAACGTCTGCTTCTCTAAATCACAAAAATAACAGTGATCAAAATGAGGAGAAACAAAAATACCGGCAACATACTACATGACACTAAAAAGGCAAATAGGGCTTGTATTAGATAATATAAATAAACAACTAGTACGTTACAGTCACTTTTTAAAAACACAAAACCTGCAAATCACTGCATTTAGATGAAAAAAGAAGTGACTTATTGTAAGACCAATATTATTAGGAGGTACTCACCACAATGAAAAGAGCACAGAAAACAGTGAAAATCCATTATATCCATTCAAAATGACTATTATGGCTTCTGGCTTATAACCGATATTTAGATCTAGAGTATAGAGAGTAATTCACTAATTGAACTTAACACCTCAAGGGACAATAGCAAATATGTAAATTAATGTGTCTAAGCACTGATTGCTAAAATTAAAAATATATTGTCCAAGGACAAAAGTGTGATGGAAGCATTAGGCAGTGATTATTAACCAACTGTAATCCACTGATTTTCAATGGGCCACATACTGCTGCTGCCAACTGAGCACCCAATAACTACCTTTTAAGCGGGGAGCTTAAATAAGAGGAGAACAACTTCATTCTGCGTTGCACACATTAGTATCAGTTCGCAACGCGGGGAGGCATGGGTGGGGCTGTAGGGAATATGCAGCTAGATAGTCTTTACTAGATAATGCGTTACTGAAGGTAAGTAACTTGTTCATCTGATAGACTTCGTGCTGCAGATTCCTTACCTGTGAATCAGATACCCGAGCCATACCATCCCGGCGGTGGGTTGCTCATGATCTAGACTAAGAAGTCTTGCAGGACTGAATGGGCAAAGTGCCCGTCCCTGAGCACTTGTCAATCAAGGCAATAATGTTTTGTGAATGTGTGCAATAATGCCCACGTTGCCGTCAGACAGATGTCTTGGACTGGCACACCCCAAGCCAAGGGCATAGTCGCAGCCTTTCCCCTGGTGGAGGGCCCTTAATCCCTCAGGGGGCTGCTTCTTCGCCAAGGTGTAATGCAGAGAATGACTCTGCGAGAGATGGTCTTTTTCTGCACTGCCCTTCCCTTCGTTGCTGCCGCATACCCCAGAAAGAGTTGGTCATCTACCCGGAACTCTTTTGTGCGGTCAAGGTAGAACAACAACGTTCTTTTTGGGTTCCGTGGGTGGAGACGCTCCTCTTCCTTAGAGGGATATGGGGGAGCGAAGAAGGTGGGCAAAGTGATGGACTGACCCAGATGTAATGGGGTCACAACCTTTGGAAAAAAAAGATGCCCTGGTGCGAAGTACCACCATGTCCAGAAAGGACATAGGATAAGGAGGCAAGCTGGATAATGCCTGCAATTCACTCACCCTCCGGGCCGATGTAGAAAAAAAAAATCGCCAGTAAGAAGGCTGTTTTGATGGTCAACAGCCAGAGGGGGACAATTCTGCAAAGGCTCAAAGGGAGCACACATCAGGTAAGTGAGGACCAAATTAAGGTCCCACTGTGGTATAACAAAGGGCATGGGTGGAAACAAGTGACCCAGCCCTTTTAGAAATCTATTTACAATAGGAGACTTGAAAACAGAGGGCTGGTCTAACCGCCGCAAGAAAGCAGACAGAGCAGAAAGGTAACCGAGGGCTGGTCTAACCGCCGCAAGAAAGCAGACAGAGCAGAAAGGTAACCCTAATGAGTTCCCAAGGCAGAGCCCTGTTGGGAAAGGGTTAGAAGGAATACAAGGAAAGAAGAAAGAGAATCAGAAAGAGGGTCAATAGACCTTTCTGTATAGTATAAAACACATTTCTGCCAATGGCAGGCGTATACCATCTTAGTGGAGAAATGCCTGGCCGTTAGAACAACATTACAGACTTCGGGAGGAAGGTCAAAATCCATCAACTGTCGCCGCTAAATCTCCACGCATTGAGGCGCAGAGTTGACAGGTTCGGGTGGAGAACCCTCCCCTGCTGCTGCAACAGAAGATCCTCCCGAAGGGGCAGCTTGATCGGAGGATCGACACTCATGCTCAGAAGCTCTGGATACCAGACTATCCTTGCTTAGGCCGGTGCCACAAGAATGACTTGGGCCTGGTCGCTCCCGATTTTCTTCAGAACCCTGGGCATGAGTGGTATGGGCGGAAAGACGTACAACACCACTCACGAAAAACACTTCGCTGAGCAATAGCTGCCTTGGAAACTCCAGCACGCAGTACTGTTGACGTTGCGCTCTTCGGAGGCGAACAAATCTAACCAAGGTTCTCCCCACTGCTGAAAGAGACCTTGCGCCACCTCAGACTGGAGATGCCATTCGTTATCCTGCAGGCATCTACAGCTGAGATCATCCGCCCTAACATTCAGAGAACCTGCCAGGTGTTGAACCACCAGGGTTATGCACTGCTGCTCCAGCCAAGTCCTGAGACGCAGGGCCTCTTGACAAAGGGTCCACGACCCTACCCTGCCCTGCTTGTTACAGTACCACATTGGGGTGGGGTTATCTGTGAACACCTGCACCAGCCTTTCTGTGACAAAGGGAAGAAATGCTTTCAGTGCCAACCGAGACCAGTGACCCCTGATCTCCACCTCTCCCATGTGGCCGCCCCGTCCCAGAAGTGACGCATCTGTCAAGACTGTGAACAATTGTTGGGGAATGGAGGGAGGTCTGCCGTAGACCCAATCGCAGTTTGTTAACCACCACTGCTGATCTTTCACAGTTCCTACTGAGATCTGAACCAAGTCGGTGAGACTTTCCAGATGCCGTGCTTATTGGAAGTGCAAATCCCACTGCAGAGCCTGCATACACCACCTGGCGTGTCTTACCAACAGGATGCAGGAGGCCATGAGACCCAACAGCCTCAGAGTCAACCTCATCGAAATCCAGGATAGAGGCTGATATCGGAATCATAACCTGAATATCCTGGACTCGGTGCTCGGGAGGGTAAACCCGAAACTGCACTGTGTCCAGAACAGCTTAGATGAAAGGAAGGGTCTGAGAAGGAGTCAGATGTGACTTCGGCACGTTTATAGACAACACCAGCGAATGCAGGAGGTTCCCCGTAGTCTGAAGTTGGGAGACGACAGCCTGGGGCGAAGAAGCCTTCAACAGCCAGTCGTCGAGCTAGGGGAAGACTTACACCCCTAACCTGCGCAGATGAGCTGCAACAACTGCCATCACCTTGGTGATCACCCGAGGGGCAATGGTAAGACCGAAGGGGAGCACAGTAAACTGAAAGTGCTTGCGGCCTACCTTGAACAGCAGGTAAAGCCTGTGGCCAGGAAGGATAGGAATGTGGAAATACGCAGAGAAGACGGGAGCCAAAGTGAGCATTTTGAATTTCTCTTTTTTGAGGAAGAGATTGCCAGTCCGAAGATCCAAAATGGGCTCAAGCCCCTGGTTCTTCTTTGGAATCAGAAAGTAGCGGGAATAACAGCCACTGCCTACTTCTGAAGCTGGGACCCTTTCTATAGCTCCTTTGGCCAAAAGAGCTGTAACTTCCTCTTGGAGCAACTCCAAATGATCCTCCGCCAGCCGTTCCTGATTTCGCGGGATAGGAGGAAAATAAAAAGGAAAGGAAGAGAATAGACCTCCTGGACCATCTGCAAGGCATACTAGTCTATTGATACAGATCTCCAGAGGGGGAGATGATGACGAATTCTCCCACCCACTGGAGTAGTGTGGTCCTGCAGAATTAGCCTAATAGTTCTTGGAGGGTGCGGCTGCCAGTGGCAGTGTGGTAGACTACTTCTGGCCTCCATACCGAGGACGGAACGTACAGCGTTCATGTCCACGCACAGCTTGGGTAGTCTGAGCGGGACGGTGGCTAGGATAGGACTGATGCGGCTGGAAACCCCATCCATTGCTAAGAAAGTAGGGTGACCTAGCATCCCGGATAGTCACAGTCGATTTTAAGAAATTAAGCTCATGTCCTGGTTTTTAGAGAGGGGCGGCTGAAAACGGTGGTAGGTATATTTTTATGTTTGGCAAACCAGGGATAGTTAGCAGCTGATATAAGAAAGCAATTTAATTAACAGGCCTGCTACTGGCTTTAAACATTGCATGTTATGCATGTTCTTACTGCCTCTTCTGTCATTTTCTGCTAAGGAACACTGTAACTCTGTGCGCTGGGTTGCAGTAAAATTGTAGTCCTTCTATTTTTGGGAAATGTCCTGGTTTTTGGCTTTAAAATTCTGGTCACCCTACTCGAATGGGGCAAAAGGAAGACTGGCGACGAGGAGTGACCCAAGGATCTGGCTGTAGCTTGTGAGTCCTTGAACCTCTCCAGGGCAGTGTGTGCCTATTCCCCAAAAAGGTGGGTTCCATCAAAGAGCATGTCCATCAAATTCACTTGGACATCTCCCGAGAAGCCAGTTGACGAAGCCAGGCATGGTGTCTCAAGGCCACCGTTCTTGAAATCGGCCTACCTAGAAAATCGTTGTATCTAATCCACACCGTATGGCAAATTTTACTGCATCTCTTCCGTCCTTTTTCGCTAGCGAATAGCAGATTTTAATGCTTTGGACAACCCACCAAGAGATGGAGCGTTTTTGCACAGCCCGAACTTTCTTGGCGCCCAAATAGGCAACTAAGAGTTGATCATCCATCCGGAAATCTTTTGTGCGGTCTAGATATTAAGACAGCGCACGTTTTTGGTCCAGACGGTAGAGTCTCTCTTCCTCCTTGGAAGGGTGCGGAGGTGAGAAGAAAGTGGGCAATGTGATGGTCTGTCCTATATGGAAAGAGGTAACCACGTTGGGAAGAAAAGAGGGCCTCGTATGAACCGGATGAACAGCCAGAAAAGGAGGTTTGGTGGATAGAACTGGAAGCTCACTCACTCTGCGAGCAGAGGAGGTGGCAACAAGGAAAGCTGTCTTCAGAGTTAGGAGCCTGAGAGGACAGTTGTGAAGAGGCTCGAAGGGAGCACACATAAGATATGTTAAGACCAGGTTCAAGTCACACTGGGGCATTATGAACAGTGAAGGAGGAAAGAGATGAGTAATGCCCTTTAGAAATCTATTTACAATAGGGGACTTGAAAAGAAAGGGCTCATCAGGAAGGTGAAGAAAGGCTGGTATGGCCGAAAGGCAGCCTTTAAAAGTGCCCAGAGCAGAGCCCGGCTGGGCTAAAGACAGAATGAACAAGAGTATCTCCAAAAGAGGGGCAGAAAGGGGATCCACAGCCTTTGCTGTGTACCATGCTACAAACTTGTTCCATCTACAGGCGTATACTGTTTTAGTAGAGGGAAGCATGGCTGCCAAAAAAACATTACACACTTCAGGAGAAAGTCAAAAGCTGTCAACTGTCGCAGCTCAATCTCCATGCAAGGCGGTGGAGGCTGGACAGGTTCGGGTGGAGGACCGTCCCCTGCTGCTGCGACAGAAGATCCTCCCAAAGAGGCAGTCTAATTGGAGGATCGATGGCCATGCTCAAGAGCTCGGGGTACCAGACTTTTTGTGCACAGTCTGGAGCCACAAGAATGACTTGGGCCAGGTCACACTTGATCTTCTGAAGTGTACAGGAGGCAACAGTTCCACTTGTGACAAAAATTGTTGCCAAGCGAGTGCCACCTTGGAAATTCCAACGCGCAGAATTGCAGACATGGCACATTCTCTTCGGTGGTGAACCTTCGGTGGTGAACAGATCTAGACAAGGCACTCTCCACAGCAGAAAGAGACCTTGAACCACCTTCAAGTGAAGATAATCATTTGTGATCCATCATGCACCGATAACGGAGTTTATCCTCCTTAGCATTCAGAGAACCTGCCAGGTGTTGAACCACCAGGGATATGCCCTGATGTTCCAGCCATGTATAAAGGCGAAGAGCCTCTTCACATATGTTCCACATCTCCACCCGCCCTGTTTATTGCAGTACCACATGGTGGTAGTGTTGTCTGTGAACAACTGCACTGCTCTTTCTTTTATAAAAGGAAGGAATGCCTTCAGTGCAAGCAGAATCGGTCAGAGCTCCAAAAACCTGATGTGGAGACCGGACTCTGCCGGAAACCAGAGACCTCCGCCTCTCTCAAGTTGCTAACCCATCCCAGGAGGGATGCGTCTGTCACCACTGTCGGCTCTGGATGGAGAAGGGAGAGGAATCTGCCGCTAACCCATTCTTAATTCGTGAGCCACCGCTGCAATTGGTGTGCAGTTCCCTCCGAGATCTGGACGACGTCGGAAAGATTCCCCTGATGTTGCGCCCAATGGAATTTCAGGTCCCACTGCAGAGCCTGCAAATGCCACCTGGCATGATCCACCAGCAGGATGCAGCCCTCAGGGTCATTCTCACCGAAATCCAGGAAGAGGCTGAAACATTGGTATCATAGCCCCAATATCCCAGACTCGCTGCATGTGAGGGTAAGCCCAAAACTGTGCTGTATCCAGAACTGCTCAGATGAAAAGGAGCTTCTGAGAGGGAGTCAGGTGTGACTTCGGTACGTTGATAGAGAACCCCCAGCGAGTGCAGGTGGTCTGCTGTAGTCTGGAGGTGGGAGACGACCGCCTGGGGCGAGCGTGCATTCAACAGCCAGTCGTCGAGATAGGGGAAGACTAGAACCCCTGATCTGCGCAGACCACCGCCATCACTTTCGTGAACACCCGAGGGGCGCTGGTAAGGCCAGAGGGGAGCATAGTAAACTGAATATGCTCGTGGATTACCATGAACCGCAGTTAACGCCTGTGGGCTGGCAGGACAGGGATATGAAAATATGCATCTTGCAAGTCCAACGCCACCATCCAGTCTCCAGGGCCGAGGGCAGACAGTATAAGAATCTTGAACTGAAGCAGTTGAGGGCATTGAGGTCTAAGATAGGATGCAGGCCTTTGTCCTTCTTGGGTACCAGAAAGTAGTAGGAGTAGCAACCACGACCTACTTCTGGCACACGGACCCTTTCGACAGCTCCCTTGGCCAAGAGAGCTGCAACTTCCTGGTAGAGAAGGGCCAAGTGATCCTCCGACATGCAATGGAAGGATGGTGGCATGGAGGGAAGAGTAGCCACTTCAGACTATCTGCAAAACCCACCTGTCCGACATGATGTTTTGCCAGTGGGGAGGTGATGGAGATTCCTGCCACCCACGGGCTTCTGGTGGCCCTGAAAGGTCGGACTAGGAGGGTTTAGAGGCTGCTGGAGGAGGGTTATGGGGGGACTGGCCTGCCCGCTGGCCCCAGATCCACGCTGCTGGGTCCCACATCCACGGCCACGCACAAGCTGGGCAGCTTGCGTGAACCGGTGGATAGATTGGTTGAACGTGGTAGGGCACCCCTTCCATTGTCACGAATGGGGCAAAAAGCAGACTGCATAGCGCAAGAGGTTGCCGTGAGGCCCAAGGACCTGGTCGTAGCCCTAGAATCCTTAAAGTGCTCGAGTGGCGAGTCTGCCTTGTCAACGAAAAGGCGACGGCCATCAAACGGCTTGTCCAGTAAGGTGGATTGGACATCCCCAGAAAAACCAGACGTCCTCAACCAGGCGTAGCACCTCAGTACTCCTGATGTGGAAACCGTTCTGCCCAGTGAGTCGGTGTATTAAGTCTACATCTGATGGTGAATTTGGCTGCGTCTCGACCCTCTGCCACTGCGTGGGTGAGAACGGCAAGGCCTCCTCTGAGCACTATGGCAGCATTTGCGCAACCGTATCCCACACTGTATGGGTATAACAGCCCAAGAGGCATGTAGTATTCACCGACCGCATCGCTAAGCTGGTGGAAGAAAACATCTTCTTCCCAAGATGGGCCAACTTCTTGGATTCCGCATCTGGGAAGTAGTAGGCAATGCGCACTTAGAGGACATGCTTGAACCACCAAGTTCTCGGGGGTCGGGTGCTGGGAGAGGAAAAGCGGGTCGCCCGGGGCCAGGCGGTGACGTCGGGCAATCATCCTGTCCACAGGAGCCCCTGTCCTGGGCTCGGACCAAGTGCCCAGATGGACGTCTGTGAGGGCTTTATTGAAAGGCAGAAGGGGCTCAGAAGAGGCCGCTGCCGGTTGAAGTACCTCTGTCAGGATGTTAGTCCTGACTGCCACCATAGGAAGCTCCAGGCACAAGGCCTTAGCCCTCCTAAGCAACACCACTACATATGATGCTCCCTCCTCCATAGCCACAGTAGGGGGAGAAAGCATGCCAATGTCTGGGGAGGTATCCAGACCACTGGCATCACCCAGGTCCTCTTGCCAGTCCGGCTCATCAAGTTGGTCAGCTAAAGGGTCCACAGACCGCTCCCAGTCCTCCTCACCCTCCTCTGGGTGCCACTCAGGCCTGAAAGGAACACCAAGAAAGAACAAACGTGCATTCCGGCGGCGGTTCCGACGTTAGTCCAGCGCAATGTCCAAGTCGGGGTTGAGACTGGGGTCGGCGCCGGTCGGGAGCATGACCGGCGCCGGGGGTGTCGTTGTCCGGATCAGCGCCAGGGAAGGTACAGTGAGGTCGACAGGCGTCTATACGGATCCTGGAGTGGATCCTTGGGAGCCCTCCAGCGCCGGGAAGGAGTCGGGCTGCCCAAAGATGCCATGAAGGTGCTTTGTATAAAGCTCGAAGCTGGCAGGGGACGCTCCGGCACCGGGAAAAGGATGGAAGCTCGGAGCAATCCCTGGTGCAGGCTCTGAAGATGGAGCTGGACAACGACAACGCTTCGGGTCCCTCGTCGCGTCGGTCAACCGACGGAGAGAGGCGAAGTGTGACGCTGCTTCTTTGCCTTCTTCTTGTGCTTCGACTTAACCGAAGATCTCGACGACTTGGATGACAAATAATGGTGGTGGCTCCACGACTGGTCCCGAGACCTTGCTCTCGACCGGAACCTCGAGCAATGCGGAGTAGACTGCCCGGCCTCCAACAACTTTGGAGATCACTCCTGCAAAGACTTTGGATTCATGGCCAGGCAGTCGGAGCACCACTATGGGTCAAGGTCACGCTCCAAGCACCAAAAACAGACTAGGTGGGGGTCCATAACCGACATCAGGCGGGTACAGGCCAAGCACTGTTTAAACCCAGCCAGAAGATGGGACATCCCTCATACATCAGGAGTCGATAGACTCAAAACAAAAGTCGAGAAAAAACAGTCAAAATGACTAAAGGGGTGCTGTCTAAGTAGACATTGCTACGTCATCCCGGCGACCACGACGCTGATGACGGATATGGAGTCGACCGACTGCACCTACCGACACGCAGGGGTACTGCTAAGAGAAAAATTCTCCAGAGCCAGTCTGACACCTGGGCGTAACTCTAAGGTAGGAAATTAAAAGTCTCTTTCAGATACAATACTTTAAGGAATATTTAATACGTACTCTGCATACTCTTTGCAAACTCTTTGGGCATCAGAAAAATCTTATATTAAAGGTCTTTCTAGGAGAGATGCCACAACGATACAGAAAAGATAGTATGAAAAGAAAATGTAATGGAACTTGGAATCACCAGGCTTCAAAGGCAGTACCTGTCTATTACTACAGCAAATACATTATAAAAGAGGATAAGAATACAGTATGAGTTAACTGTGTTACTCACACAAGAAGTGGAGAAAACTCTATACTGCATCAAAGAATGCCATTATGGGCATGGTTGCCTTCTCGTCCTACACCTGAAACAACGGGAGGCTAAGTCACTGATTCTAGCAATCTATGACAGATGCACCACACTACTCACAACATTACTAATTTGTTTGTTGGTTTCTGAAAGTACATGGCAGAAGCCTTGGCGAATGACATCACCTAAGTATACGCTTGTCTTCCGATGAATGAGCGACACTAGATTCAAACTTGAATAAGGAAATTGTGAAAGTTGATGCCCTCCAGAAAGGCTCCAGGTGAAGATGGCTTTTGTAGCAGAAAACTACAAAATCACAATCAAATATACTTTCTGCTCCTTAGGAAAATGGCCAGAGAATCCTTACACTCGGAAGGTCTCCGTGCGGAATTTAACAAGACCTACATTTCTTCGATTCCCAACCAGGAAAAGATCTGTTGCACTGTGGCAATTACCAGCCAATCTCCATAGTAAATTGCCATTTTAAATATGGGCCAATGTTCTGGCTCAAAGACTAAACCAAGTCATACCCGCACTCATTCACAAATCACAAGTGGGGTTTTTGTCCCAGCCCATTCGCCTCAAAACCACATATGGACACTGGTGCATCTCCTATGGGCTGCCTGGCCAATGGATGAAGATAAGATGGCCCTCCTCCCTCAATGTTGAAAAAGCCTTTGATCGAATGGAGGGAGGACTACATTTTTCAAACAGTGAACAGAGAGGCATTGGCCTGAAGTTTATGCTCATGCATAAATGATTATTATATGACTCACCGACAACTATGATCAACTAAACAGGCATTATTTCCATTGGATACGGCACCTGGCCATGGTGTTCCCAAACGCCTTTACTTTTTCTCATGGTGTTGGCACCACTATTACCGGCCATTCACCTTTCTGAGGATTTCTTGGGTATCAATACTCTGGCTGGGAATCTCAAAATCATGCTTTATGTGGATGACGCACAAGTTACTGCTTGCGTAACGATATATCTGTAAGAGACATTAGTTAGTGATAGATTCCTTACCTTAGAATATCCCCAGGCATCAGACTGGATCCGGAAAATTTTGCGTCGCAATACCCCTGCGTGCCGGCATGCGTCATCCGCGGCTCCGAGTCGGAATGACGTTGGAGTACTTAGACGCCGCCCTCACGCGCTGACGTCAGTTCTGATACACAGCTTTTCCGCTCCAGATACGCAGAGCCATGATAGAACCAACACTGGTGCCATGAAACTAGGGCCCTGAAAGGGGATGACCTTAACCCTAGATATCGGTTCGCAGAACGGGGAGGATGGGTGGGTCGGTAAGGAATCTATCACTAACTAATGTCTCTTACAGATATATCGTTACACAAGTAATAACTTGTGCATCTGAAAGAGACACGTTAGTGATAGATTCCTTACCTTAGAATAGATACCCCAGCAATACCAACCCCGGTGGTGGGTCTGCGAACCAATAATCACACCAGAAAGTCCTGGAGGACGGAACGGCCAAAGAAGCCATCCCTCCGGATTGGCTGTCCAGGCAGTAGTGTCTTGCAAACGTGTGCAGCGAGGACCACGTAGCTGCCTGACAAATGTCCTGCAAGGGCACTCCACGGCCTAAGGCAGTCGTAGATCCCGTGGCCCGGGTGGAATGAGTCCTCAGCCCAACAGGGGGTTCCTTCTTAGCCAAGGAGTAACACGCCTGGATGCACAAGATGATCCACCGAGAGATGGTCCGCTTGTGCACCGCCCGTCCCTTCTTAGCGCCCACGTAACCAACAAAGAGTTGGTCATCCACCCGGAACTGGCGTGTGCGGTCTAGATAGAATGACAGCGCACGTTTTGGGTCCAGACGATGTAGCCGCTCTTCCTCTTCAGAGGGATGCGGGGGCGGAAAGAAGGTGGGCAAGGTAATGAACTGCCCGATGTGGAAGGCTGCGACTACCTTGGCCAGAAAAGAAGGTCTTGTCCGCAACACAACCTTGTCCGGATGGACAGAAAGGAAAGGAGGTTTAGAAGAAAGAGCCTGGAGCTCACTCACTCTCCTGGCAGAGGTGATGGCAACCAGGAAAGCAGTCTTTAGAGTAAGAAGACGGAGAGGACAGTTATGAAGTGGCTCGAAGGGAGCGCACATCAGAAAGGTAAGAACAAGGTTCAAGTCCCACTGAGGCATCACGAATGGAACAGGAGGGAACATGTGTGTGATGCCCTTCAAAAACCTATTTACAATGGGTGACTTGAACAAAGATGGCTGATCAGGTAGCCTTAAGAAGGCGGAAAGGGTAGAAGGTAACCCTTGATAGTGCCCAGAGCAGAGTCCTGCTGGGCAAGAGAAAGAAGGAGGAGGAGAACCTCAGAAAGGGGTGCAGTGAGAGGATCCACAGCTTTTGCTGTGCACCATGCCACAAATCTGTTCCACCTGCAGGCGTATACCGACTTTGTGGAGGGACGCCTGGCTGCCAGAATGACATTACAGACTTCAGGAGGCAAGTCAAATGGCCTCAACTGTCGCCGCTCAATCTCCAAGCTTGTAGGTGGAGACTGGACAGGTTCGGGTGGAGGACCGTCCCCTGCTGCTGCGACAGAAGGTCCTCCAGAAGAGGCAGACGAATCGGGGGATCGACAGACATGCTGAGTAGCTCTGGATACCAATACCTTCGTGTCCAGTCCGGAGCCACAAGGATAACCTGGGCCCGGTCGCGCCTGATCTTCTTCAGCACTCTGGGCAGAAGTGGTATAGACGGAAAGGCATCCAATAGACCGCAACTCCACTCGTGACGAAAAGCGTCTCCGAGCGAGTGCCGCATTGGAAATTCCAAAGCGCAGAACTCATGACATTGCGCGTTCTCTTCTGTGGCGAATAGATCTAACCAAGGCTCTCCTCACTGCTGAAAGAGGCCTTGCGCCACACCAGAGTTCAGATGCCATTCGTGATCCATCATGCACCGACGGTTGAGTTCGTCCGCCCTGGCGTTCAGAGAACCTGAGGGGTGTTGAACCACCAGGGTCACGCCCTGATGTTCCAGCCACTGCCAAAGGCGCAGAGCCTCCTGGCATAGGGTCCACGACCCCACCCCGCCCTGTTTGTTGCAGTACCACATGGCGGTGGTGTTGTCCGTGAACACTTGCACTACACTCCCCCGGACAGAGGGGAGGAATGCCTTCAGTGCAAGCCTGATCGCCCGCAGCTCCAGAAGGTTGATGTGGAGCCGGGACTCCGCCGGAGACCAGAGGCCTCTGATCTCCGCTTCTCCCATGTTGCCCCCCCAACCCTGGAGGAACGTGTCCGTCACAACTACGTGCTCCGGTTGGGGTAGGGAGAGGGATCTGCCGCTGACCCAATCGCGGTCCGTGAGCCACCACTGCAACTGTCTTGCAGTGCCCTCCGAGATCAAGACATGGTCGGACAAGTTGCCCTGATGCTGGGCCCACTGAAACTTCAGGTCCCACTGCAGAGCCCCCATCCGCCACCGGGCGTAATGCACCAGAAGGATGCAGGAGGCCATCAGCCCCAGAAGCCGCAGCGTCAACCTGACCGAGACTCGGGATAAAGGCTGAAAGATTGGAATCAGACCCTGAATATCCCGAACCCGCTGTTCGGGAGGATAAACCCGAAACTGCGCCGAGTCTAGAACCGCTCCGATGAAGAGGAGCTTCAGAGAGAACACAGGTGTGACTTCGGCACATTATGGAGAACCCCAGCAGGTGCAGGAGGTCGGCCGTAGTCTGGAGGTGGCTGACGACTGTCTGGGGCGAGCCCGCCTTCAACAACCAGTCGTCGAGGTAGGAGAAGACTGAAACCCCTAACCTGCGCAGATGAGCTGCGACCACCGCCATCACTTTAGTGAACACCCGTGGGGCGCTGGTAAGGCCGAAGGGAAGCACGGTAAACTGAAAGTGCTCGTGGCCTACTGTGAACCGCAGGTAACGCTGGTGGGCTGGCAGGACGGGGATGTGAAAATAAGCGTCTACAAGTCCAACGCTACCATCCAGTCTCCAGGGTCTAGGGCAGATAAGACCTGAGCCAATGTCAGCATCTTGAACGTCTCCTTCCGGAGGAAGCCGTTGACGTTCCGTAGGTCCAAGAAAGTGCGTAAGACCCCTTTGCCCTTCTCGGGTACCAGAAAGTAGTGGGAGTAACAACCACACCCTACTTCGGGCCCAGGAACGAGCTCGATGGCCCCCTTGGCCAAGAGGGCCGACACTTACTCTTGCAGAAGTTGCATGTGATCCCCCGACACGCGGTGGTACTGCGGTGGCATGGCTGGAGGGGTCGCCTCGAAGTGGAGGGAGTAACCCCTTCGGACGATTTGCAGCACCCACCTGTCCGACGAGACAGTGTGCCAGTGGAAGAGGTGATGGCGGACCCTGCCTCCCACTGGCGTCACATGAGCCTGAAAGCACGGACTAGGAGGTTTTGAGGCGGGTGCTGCAGGGGAAGGTGTGGACTGGCCTCGCCGTTGTCCCCGACCGCCGCCACGGCGGTTTCCACGGCTGCCACCGCGCTGGGAAGAAGTCTGCGGTGCGTGGCTGGCAGCACGTGTGGGAGCGCCCCTTCCTTGACCACGAAAGGAGCGAAAGGCACCTGTTTGCTGGCGTGGGACCGAGAGGCCCAAGGACTTGGCCGTAGCCTTGGAGTCCTTAAAACGCTCAAGCGCATGGTCTGCCTTGTCGCCAAATAGGCGACGGCCATCAAACGGCATGTCCAGGAGGGTGGCCTGGACATCGGCTGAAAAGTTGGTGGACCTCAACCAGGCGTGGCGTCGAACCGCCACCGTCGTTGCCATCGCTCTGCCCAGTGAGTCCGTGGTATCCAGCCCACACCGGATGGAGTAGCCCGCTGCATCTCGACCCTCCGCAAGGGCTTGGGCGAGTTTAGCCCGGACCTCCTCCGGGCATTGTGGCAGCATGTCCGCGACCGTGTCCCACAGGGTGTGGGTGTAGCGTCCCCAAGAGGCATGCAATACTGACAGACCGCAGTCTCAAACTCAGGGACGAGAACACTTTCTTTCCGAATTGCTCGTACCTCTTGGATTCCGGATCTGGTGGAGCCGTCGGGAATGCGGTCTGGGAAGTGGAGGCCTGGATGACCAGGCTCTCGGGGGTGGGATGGGTAGACAAAAAGCAAGGGTTGCCCGGGGCCGGGCGGTAGCGTCTGGCCACGTTCCTATCCACAGGCTGACCTGTAGCGGGCTTGGACCAAGTGCCCACAAGAACTTCACATAGGGCCTCATTAAATGGCAGCAGAGGCTCAGTGGAGCATGCCTGCGGTTTAAGGACCTCAGTGAGGAGGTTAGTCCTCACGGCCGCGACGGGGAGCGTCAGGCCCAAGGCCTTGGCTGCCCGCGTCAACACTACACTGTAGGCAGCCCCCTCCTCCGTAGCCACGGAGGGAGGGGAGACAAATCCAGTGTCTGGCGAAGTGTCAATTCCACTGGCCTCCCCAAGCTCATATGTCCAGTCCTGTGGAGACTGGCACTCCTGTGCCAGAGGGTCCATGGACCCCTCCCAATCACCCATCTCCTGAAGTTCAGGGTCAACGGATGGGGCCGGTTCGTGGAAATAGAAATCTCCAAACGACGTCGAGAGCGGTGCCGCTCCGGCGCCGGAACCGAATCGAGGGGAGGATTGAGGACGGCGCTGACAGACGGCGCCGGGGGTGACACCCCCTGGACCGGCGAGGTCGTGATGTCGACCGGCGATGACCCGGATTCGGAAGTGGATCCAGCCAGGGCCTGCGGCGCCGGAAGCGAAGTCGTCGGCAGCGCCGGGGCCGAGGCACCCTGCGGCGTCGGAGCCAAAGCACCCGACCCGCCAGACCCTCCAGCCGGGACCGTTGGGCCCGAAGGCGCCACGGAACCCGGCTGAGGAGGGGGGGACCTCATGGCCATGAGGTACCGCTCGACCTCTTCCGGCGTTGCATCGTGCCCAGGGGCCTGCAGGTGTGGGGCAGGATGCGGCACCTGCCACTCCGTCGGAACCGCGTGGGTGGTGTCACCTGAACCCCCGGCCGCATCGTGCGAGCGTCGGGGTGGGTCGGAGGAACGATGACGTTGCTCCGACCTCTCATGCTTCTTACCCGAGGAAGATCCCGACGACCGATGCCGACTCCCGGAGCTACGAGGACTCCGACCCCACGACAGGTCCTTCGACCTCCTGTGGGACCGGGACCTGGAACGGCACGGGGCTGACTGCCGGAGCTCCAGTCGCTTGCAGGACCGCTCCCGCCTAGCCTTCGACGTCAGGGTCCGGCAGTCGGGGCAGGTGTGGTCGTCGTGGTCGAGGCCTAGACACTGAAGGCACCGGCGATGGGGGTCGGTAACCGACATCAGTCGGTCGCACCTGGAGCAAGGTTTGAAACCGGGCATCCCTACCTGCACCGTAGGAGTCGAGAGACTCGAGAAAGAGATGATCAAAAAGATCAAAAAGTTTAGTCAAAAAGTGACTAATGGGTAGAGCTTCTACGCCTGCTGGCGCACAGGGGTATTGCTACGCAAAATTTTCCGGATCCAGTCTGACGCCTGGGGATATTCTAAGGTAAGGAATCTATCACTAACGTGTCTCTTTCAGATATCCTTTTTACCCTAGCCTACCCAGAGCATTAGATTTTCTTGCAAACAAAAGAAAAGCCCATCCGATAATACCCAGCACCATGGCTCACTCGATCAGCCCCATCCATTTTCATGGATACCTTAACCACATGAATTATCTGGGATTTTAATTAGCAACAGCTTCTACACAATGCTCAAAGATAATTTGACAGTACTCGCACACCAAATACGCAGAGACTATGGGAACTGGAGTAGACTAAATCATCCTGTTGGGGCTGTATTCAAGCCGTAAGGATGGTGGTAGTACCACATCATAACTACGTTTTCAGCATGTTGCCAATTCCAGTAGCACTGGCGCAGCTCTGATACAACTCTCTAATCCATGGGTACTCGTAAACATATTCCCACGGGCCACAAAGTTTGGTCTGCGATGTGACACAGGGCCGCATGGATGCCAGCAAGGTGGTAATCAGGAGGGGATGGACAGCAGTAAGGTGCTGTAGGGGAAGCAAAGCATATACATCTAGTGGCTGAGTTGCACAAGGTGAAACCAGAAAACCTGGGATTAATTCCAGCTTCCCCACTTTACCAAACGTGTGATCCCAGGATGTTGATTTATTTCACTTTCCCTACTTTTTATTCATTATCACAAATAAGAGGACCTCGGAACACATTACTTCAGGGTATGTGCAGTACAAAAACCTTCCCATGTGTTTAATAAACTAGAAAGTTGTTCATATGTAATAGGTTCCTAGGGCACCCTAACAGTGCACATAACTGACTTGCCTCTTAGTTCACTATTGCCTTTGTGGTCAGTGTGGGGGAAAGAATGAACGTTTTTAAATTCATATTTTGGAATCATCACCTTAAAAAAATACTTTTCAATGCACTGATACAATATGATATACTAAGGTGAAATGGTTCTGCATGTTAATGAAATACTTTGAATTTTGAAGAGACCTTATCATATTTTTACACTTTTGCTGTAAGATGGCTTGAAAATGAAGTTGTTCCTAAAGTTAAGTGGTGGAGGACAAGCTCATTACTTGCTTTTCTTAACTTCACTTAACTGTTCAGTAAAGGATTGCCTATTTAATTTTTTTTTTTAATTTTCATGCTGAATCGAGTAAACAGCAGCCGAGTACTGCTGTTGATCAGGGGGCCGCAAGTAAATCTCAGCAGGGTTGCATGCGACCCCCAGGCCGTACTTTGAGAATCCCTGCTCTAATTAAAAAAGTTGTTTGGCAAACCAATAGGCTGAGATGGGCCGAGTACAGGCTGCATGCACTGAATACTGCTCGTGGTCTCAGGCTTCCAAAGTTAGAATTATATCATGCAGTGCAACACCCGTAACAGTTTAACCATGGATATGGCACTCATGAATTGGGTAGTGAAAATCACCAACAAAATGGTGTGGTGGACCCACAAGTGATATATCTGTAGAGTTTATCAACAACAGAGAAAAACGTATTTTAACGGAATTGAGACGTTTGGAGTTTGAGTCACAAGTTCCTTCAACAAAATAGTTCCTTTAATAGGCAAGCTCCTTAGTGGAACAATTCTGCCATTTGCCTTGAAGAGCAACTCCTACATCGGCTGCTCTAGATTGAGAAAGGAATAACAGCAGTGAATAATAATACCCTTTCTAATGACTCTCAGATCATTTACAGACCTTTTTTGAGGAGTTCAATTTGAACGCCAATCAATTTTTACTCTATTTCCAATTGAAACACTGTTTTAAAAAAGCGACTGTCAACAATCTCCAGTTTGACTTTTCGTTCGTTTTTGGAGAAATGAGGCAGATACAAAAACCTCACTTCCACTTTATACAGTATACTGGCCGATGACCTCTTTCCAAACCAACTGTCATGTGCCTATGGGGTAAATAGCAGCCAATATTAAAAGAACATACACAGATGAGGAATGGTTTGATTTTCCAGCTACTCACTACAAAGGCCTTTGTAAAGCACAACAAAAATTCACAGAATTGTATTTTTTTTATAAATCCTTTTCGATAGGCATGGGTCACTCTACAAGTTTCCTAAGGCAAATCTAGCAACCTTAACCTGTTGGCCCTATTACACCCTCGAGAGACATAGTAAATATCTTACGGACATGCCCGGTGATACAAGCGTACTGGAACTTAATCTGGGACCAATTGTTGGCTACAAGTAACATGACACACAAGACAGAGAAGAGCTTAATAATCACTATGTATTCGGAGACACTGGACGATGAGAGATCCACCAGTATTGATAGAATGCATTGAGACCATGAAGGCCATTGCCTCCTTCGAGTGCACAATGTAGAACCTAAATGATTAATTGTATGTTTTTGAGGAAGAATGGCGACCACAGGTTAGAAGGATTTTAATCCAATTATAAAATACTTCTTTCTTATAGTATAATGGGAATTATTTTTGACATTGCATTGTGTGAATTAGCTCAAATCACGTGTTCTGGCGGATTGTCTGTGGACAATTTGGACTATTGTCTTTTGTAATTGGTAGCAAGAGTTGTACGCGAAGAATTGATGGAGCATTGACTGTAGAATGATGTACATGTTTAAATATGGTTCTTTATTCTATTTTTTTTTTAATCAGATGTTTTTTGTGGTCAGTAGATTTCTCCTCAGATATTGCCACTTGTAATAGATAACCCAAAAAAAAAATATTCCAACAACACCGGCATAGATGCTGGAGGAGCTACAACCTATTGTTATATCAAACTCCGGGCTGAATTTGTCTCTACCTTGACAAAGGCTGTGCTCAGATCCAGATGTAGTGTAGCCAATACCCTAGCCATCAGATTCAGACACTATTCCATTACCACGTAATCACACACAGGCACTACAACAACTTTTTGGCTCTTACTCTGACAAGATCCAACCATATGGAGATGATAATGGAGATGGATTATAATGCAAGAGATTGTCGCACTTCCTGATGAAGGCGCCTGGGCTATGGATCTACATGACTTCAGCGGGTTTGATACCAATTCTGGGTACGCTTCTCAACATGAACTACTAACAGAGGAAAGTATGCCTATTGCAACTGTCATTAGGATGGCTGCTTAAGTCCTTGACTTCCACCTCCCCACTATAGAAGTAAAAATAAATGTGCACACTGAGTTCAGTTAGTCTGGACAGCACAGACAGAACCTTTCCGCTTTTCAACTAGGTCCTCGCTGACGTGCTATTGGGCTAAACCATGTTCTGGACCTTTGGTCAATCGCCTGGTTGCATGCCACCATATACCTGAGAAAGGTGACCTGGATTTTTTCACCCAGCATCCAATTCCTCAAAGTTTGATGGTTCAGGCGTCTACCAGCATAGTGAACGCCAATGCCTTTCCAACTACTCCAGAAAGTACAAAAGCATGAAACCCTTTCAAAAAAGATGTTTTATCAGCCAGATTCACCTTGAGGGTGGTTAATGCCAGCTGCCTTCTAGCATGTTATACATACACACCCTGGGACATTGCTGGCGAGATCTTACTAGCAGTCCCAGAAGACTTGTGAGCTTCCTTGGCGATTCAGGATGGCTGGGATGCAGCCAAGTATGCCATCCACTTTAGCCTAGACACAGCAGATTGTCTAGGAAGGGTGACAGACAAGCGTAGTGCTATGGGGCCATGCATGGATGAGATCCACTGGCTTTTCTGAGAATGTACAGACATCTCTAATGGACATGCCCACCAGTTTGGAGAAAATGCAGAGTGGAACCTGGAGCATTGTAAAGAGTGTCGAGCCATGGCACTCTTGTTACGTCTTTCAGCATCAGTCTGGAAATACCCTTACCCCAGCTGGTTCTCTGTGAGGAGCTGAACCTGAAGGCATACACCAGGGACTCTCCAAAAAGGGCTACCCCCTCAACATACTTTTAGGTCCGGCAGCCAGGGGGAAAAACCTAGAAAGATCGCATAAACAAATGCTCCTTCTCTGACCTATATCTATTTATATAAATAAATACTTTTTTTTTAAATGTATCTCGTGGCCAGCTCTGGGCTCAATCGGGCAGTACCCACAAATCATTCCAACCATAATCAAAAGTGCAAAAATATATTACTTTTTTATTAATCTTTTCCTTTTTTTTATCTTTTGATCAAAAAGAGCTGGCCACTAGATAAATAGATCTAGGTCAGACAGGAGCATTTGTTTATGCAATTTTTCTAGGCATCCACCAGGGAGCCATTTAAAGAGAAGCGTATGGCACAAAACTGAGGGTCTAGTTCAGGGTAAGGAGGTCCACGTATAGACATCTTAGTCCAGAGAAGATCACTTCAGGGTTTAGATCTCACTTGTGATCCTCCATTGAGAGGTACCAGTGTTCTCTCTCTCGCATTGAGAGAGCATGCAAGATGAACTGCCACTGTAAAAATGCACCAATGCTGCACCTACTTCCTCAGGGGAACTGTGTCTCTACACATCTGTTTACTTCAGCACGGAGGAAACCCTACTGAGAGGAGCACCACTCTACACAAAGGTTGAGTCTGAAAGACAGTCTGAGAAGGACATATGAAAGATTGACTGACCCAACCCTGTTCTGAGAGTACAGTCAGAGAATACACATTTATTTCCTTTTGTACCTGTATAAAAGTTCCAAGTTTCTTTCACTAAGGAGGGGGTGCGCCACAAAGTACCCAGAAGACTGCAGTGAAAGCAGAGGTACTATTTGCAGAGCTGCCAGCTTGTCAAAGGTGAGGGTGCATCACGCAAAGTATAAAGCGCTTCTAGTTACACTCGACGATACGACCATGGGAACACTATACGTGGGAGTGAACTCGCTCCAGGAACGGAACATTTGGGCATTCTGCATCTTTTAACTAATCTGGACCGAACTCGGTTGGATTACATGCCTGATACTAGGACTTAACTACTGTAGAACTTTATACCTATTTTAAGTGGACTACACAGTTTTGACCAGCTGGTCGGAAGTAGAACTGGCAGAAAGGTGAGAGAAATTGGGAGATTGACAAGCTGTACTGCCCTAAAGTCACGGGGTATTCCCCTATCGATGAAACACATGTTGGCTAGGAGAAAAGAATTAAAAACAAAGATCTGAAAATAACGCATCGTTGTCCTTTTTTGTATGACCATTGGAATTTCTTTGTTACACTTGATGCATGCGTGAGCCAAGGACTGTTGTCAGATTTAAATAACGACCTTAGGGTCTAAGTTTGGAGGATTAGGGTGATTCTCCTCCCCTTGACCACCCCAACTGATTATAAATTCTTGTTAAAAAACACTAACACAGCATTATAGGAGTGCCAGGGATTCCCTAGTTCCAATTCACCCCATTAGGACATCACCTTAATTAATGGGGCCTTGTGGATTGACCAATTTTCAGCCGTATAATTGATATCAATAAAAGGCATGCTGGCCCTCCGTGGGCACAACGAGGAGCTGCATTAGACGTAAAGAGTGACACAAGTTGCGCCAGATGGCCGCTCTCAAGGCTCAAATTCTGGATCTGGAAAGACAGAGCTCGGGGGAGACATCATAAGCCCTCAGCTGCCAGACTCATTTTGGAAGAGTTTTGCTGCTGCAAATCTTCCTAGACCAGGCTCCTCTTTGGGCACACACACAAGTGAGGTATCATTTTTATCAGGAGACCGAGGGAGACGCTTGGTGGTAGGATATTTGTGCTGGTGCAGTGGTCTTTCAACTATCCCATATAAAAATTTGAGGAAAATTGGACTTTTTAGCTAAATTTGAGGTTTGCAGAGGATTCAGTCACAAAATCACTGGGGGAACCATGCACACCATATCGCCAGCCAAGCGACAGACCAAACACACACCGCCAGCCAAGTGCCAGTCCACGCACACCGCCAGCCAAGCACCATCCAAAGCACACCAAGACCTGGCGCTAGTCCACACACACCGCCAGCCAAACAAACTGTCAGCGGAACTCTAGTTCACAGTTTTCTGCCCAACCCTAACAATATCACTAATTTGTTCCCAAGGGGGCAGAAATGGCTAAAATGTGTGCCTACATTTTTTTCTTTTTAATTGGGCAGCGACATTTTTTTCTTTTTAATTGGGCAGCGACATTAGACTATGGGCCGCCCCTGAACATGCCCATAAACATATCCCTGATACATAGTGGTCTTTCTTCCCCCATCCCAGTAGTGAGGGGAGGCAGGGGGAACATCAAGAGCAACAACCACCATTTGCCCCACAGGAGGAGAGAGGCAGAAAGACTATGCCCATTTTTTGGGGATGGGTGGGGGGGAGGGGTGAGAGGGGGGGAGTGGTGGGGTCATCTGGACAGCCCCACCATTACACAAAGTAAAAATAGTCCCTGGATCCTAGTGGGCTTTCTGTTCCCCAGGGGGGCAAATCGCTGCTGATGCCCACATCTATTCCCTGGTGCGGGGGTGCCTAAGAAAGAATGTAACCATTTTTTTTTGCCCCCATCTCTGCACAAGAAAAAAAAAATTGTCCCTTCCGACTAGTGGGGTTTCTGTCCACCGGGGGGGAGGAGGGGGGGAGGGGGGATGGAGGTGTAGGCAGCTCTGCCTCTCCCGTGTGTTTCGGTGCTAGGGGGTTGAGATAGTCCTGTGAGCACTGAAGCAGTGAAAGTGAAATGAGCCTTCACTTTCAATGTAATGACATCAGTGTGTCGATTGCCATTACGATGAATTAAAAAAAATGCCTTGGGCGTCTGGGGAAGCTCATACCCAGGTCCTGAGGCTGAAAAAGAATAAAGGAAATCCCTCTGCTGTAAACAGGAGAGGGATTTCCCGGTTGTGTGCATAGGATGGAGCGGCTCCATCTCAGCACGCAACCACCGCCTGCTGGTGCCATGTCTGTGGCCCTGAAAGGACTGGGCTCTCTAATGCATCACCAACACGCCCACTCACTACCGGGACTAAATTTGCAGAACTGACAGGGTAATTGCTTTGCAGCAGGAAAGGGATGTGGTCCTGCTCAAAGTGTTTCAGAGCACCGTCCACCTTCTCTCTGAAGAAGCAACACCCATCAAAGAGCATATCCATCAACAGTGCCTCCACATCAGCAGAAAATCCATTTGAGCTCATCCAGAAGTGTCTACTGAGCACGACTGTCCTTCCAATGAGCTATGACGTGCAGGGATGACTTATTTCACCATGTCCTGTTCCTCACAGATCACCTGAACTGAGGGGACTCTAAAGTTGCTAGGACCACCAGGAAGATCTCGCTGGCCATATCACAAGGAGCATGTGTACACTGGCCCAAAAGATGGACTGTGTTTATGGACCCCAGTGCCAAGCTGACAGAAGAAAACATTTGTTTGCCAAATGCCTTAATGCATTGGGATTATCTATCCAGGGGACTGGTCAGAAATGGGTTAGGATTAACTTTACTAGTTGAAGCTCCCACAATGAGACTTTCCAGAGCACAGTGCTTGGTGAGAAAATCTGGACCACTGGGCGAAGACCAATGTAACCTAGACACCTGTCAGCTGATGGGTGGGGAAGAACATGGCTTTGTCCCGATAGCCGTGAAGGTAGGCAAAAGGGCATCACTAAATAGAAGCAAGAAGTTGTGATGTTGCAGGCCTAGGCTGTAAAATCTCTGTCAAAACATTTGTCGTAGCTTCAATGGAGGGCAGCTGAAATTCCAGTAAATCAGCTGCCCTCTAAACCACCACAGCAAGGAGGCACTTTCTTCCATTGGCTGTCCATGCGGCAAGTCAAACTATGTTCCAGGTGAGGAGTAAAGCCCCTTGGTATTTTAAGTCATGGTATAAGACATCAACAATGCACCCTACTCTGGCACAGAAGTGCAAGTTACTTACCTTTGGTAACGATGTATCTGGTAGAGACGATTCTAGCCGCAGATTCCTTAACGTAGAATTATCCCAAGGCGTGAGACTGGATCCGGAAAACTTTTCTGCCACATCATCCCTGCGCCCCGGGGGGACGGCACCACGTGACTCCGCCCTGACGTCGTCCGCGACGTCAGCGAGGATACATAATTCCCGCCCCGGCGCGTCTACATCAGTTTTCTTCGGAGAACTTCTCTGCGCCATAACGCGGAGCCATTGCAACAAAAACTGTGAGAATACGGGAACAGTGTGCGAAAAAATTAGCTAACAGAAAGGGAAGAAGCAAATGGTGTGGAACCGCACCATCCAGAATAGTGCCAGACACTATGGCATCAGCAGTCATGAAAGGAAAAAACAGAGCACAGCTACTGCAAGCAAGCCTGCAAACAATATGACAGCCTCCCTGGGGCAGGAAGCATGTGAAAAATTGCACAGCAGACGAAGAAGTCTGCAACCACAGCCCAGAACTGAGAAGGCATCAAGGCCAGAACGGAAGAGGAATGAAAATTCACCCCCAGGCAACAACAACAGGGAGAGACATCTCCTACAAGAGCTAAGGGTCGAGACCCGGCCAAGGGACCATAACCTTCAGAACTGCAAAGGGGCCAGAAGTGCAAACAACGAGAGGAAGAAGAGCACAAGCAGACCCCACACTGGAGACCAGGGTACAGAGGCGCAGAAGCAACCACGAAATCATCAACCACGCACCAGAAGGGAAAAAAGGAGTCAACAACAAGACTAGCATCCCCCTAGAGAAGAGGCAGAAACGCAGCAATAAAGGCAGGCGGGAGAATAATACTGCTGACGTTTTTATATAGCGCAATCAGCTACCTCTCAAGAGGTGTCCCGGCGCTAAGTGAGCAGGAGTCACATACCGAGTAGTTAAAAAGACACGGGGGCTAAAATTATTGATTAAAGAGCCACGTCTTTAGCTGTTTCCTAAAGCAAGGCTCTGTGTTCGCATTTCGAAGAGATAGTGGTAAGGCATTTCACATTTTGGCTGTTCTGCCCAAAAACGCTCTACCCCCATGCCAAGCCTTCGAGAAGCGTGGAACATGGAGCAAATTCTGAGTATTAGAGCGCAGGGACCGAGCCTGCTTATATCGAAGAAAACTTGATTTAAGGTCATTAGGGCACTTTCCCTGCAACGCGTGGTAGGCCAGGGTCAGGGCCTTCAATTCAATTCTTCTTGCCACTGGCAGCCAGTGCAGATCACGCAAGTGCGGAGAGACATGATGTCTAATAGGAATCCGTTTGATCAGATTTGCATCCGCATTTTGCACCATCTGCAATCGCTCAATCGCATACTTAGGCAGGCTGAGGTGAAGGCTGTTGGCGTAGTCCAGCCTAGATGTTACAGTGGCATGGACTACTAATTTATGGCAATCTTCTGGTAATAGATCCAGAAACTTTCTGAGATTTCTTAGTTTATTTAAGCACCCAGCAGCTACCTGTTGAATGTGAGCTGAAAAGGAGAGGTTATCTTTCCATCTCACCCCCAGATTTTTAGCACTAGAACTGGGGGAAGGCGGGGGACCCATTTTGGTGGGCCACCAGAGATCTGGCGAAGGCACCGGTCCTTTTCCAAAGAAGATCTCCTCCGTTTTACCTGCATTTAGTTTAAGCTTATTCGTATTCATCCAGAGAGTGATATCACGTAGACAGCCCTTAAAATTGGCAAAAGCCTCTGCTGTCTGCTCTTGGTAAGAGAAAACCAACTGTGTATCGTTGGCATAGGAAAATGCTTTGACACCCCAGTTGGCGATAAGGGTGAAGAGAGGGGCCAGATACACATTAAAAAGTAAGGGACTCAGGGCTGAGCCCTGGGGGACACCACACCAAAGAGGTTTTGGTTTGGACGAAAATGGACGGAGAGTGACTTTTTGGGAGCGGGCGCTCAAGTAGGACTTCAGCCAGGTCAGCAGCTTCCCACCCAGGCCAATGCTTTCCAATCTCTGCAGCAGCCTGGTGTGGTCAACCGTGTCAAATGCTGCAGATAGATCCAGGAGCACCAGCATAGCTGATGCCCCTGAATCTAAAGCCCATCTTACCGACTCCGCCACCTCTAAGAGGGCCGTCTCTGTGCTAAAGCCCGACCGAAAGCCTGACTGTGTTTCATGCAAGATGGCATTACATTCAATGAAGTGGTTCAGTAGGCGTTGAACCAGCTTCTCCAGCATTTTACCGGGTGCAGATAAAAGCGAAATTGGCCTAAGATTGCTAAAATCTTCTGGGGCTACAGTGTTTTTTTTTTTCCAGGGGGAGCAGTGTGGCATGCTTCCAGCAGTCGGGGAAAAACTCAAGGGATGTGTTCCAGACATGGGTGAGTGTGTTAGCCAGGGAGTGCGATATCATTTTCCATAGTTTGGGGGGGCATGGGTCATCAGGAGCCCCTGATTTGCATTTATCAATCTCTGTCAGCGCATCATGATGCAAGAGTGGAGAACAATTTAGAAAAGCGGGACCTGCACTCTGACCGGAGATAAGTCTAATTTCTCTGTCGCTACCGAGGCAGAGAAGGTGTCATACACCTTTAAGATTTTATTGTCAAAGAAATTAGAAATGTCTTCGCACATAGCTGGTGGCGAGGTCACTTCAGTATCAATTGCTCTTGGCTTAAAGAAGGATTGAAGTACCTTAAATACTTCTTTACCCGAATGGTCCGCCTTATATATACAGGAAGCAATGAATTTTCTTCTGGACGTTTTTATTGATTTATGTAATTTTTTCAAGGCATTTTTATAGCACGCCTTTGCTGCGTCGCTATACTTTAATCTCCATTGTCGTTCTAATCTCTGGCAACTCCTTTTTTCTTCTCTGAGTGCCTCTGAAAACAAAGGGGCTGATGGGGATTGTCTGCGCGATAGCATCATTTTTACTGGTGCGACGGTCTACACCGCCGAGGCAATCCAATGGTTCATTGGAAGAACGTGATCTCACAAGATTCCCGCAGAACAATAAGCAGGGTCACCGGAGCCCACGGCAAGGCCCCGTCCATAGAACAGAACAGAAGAGCAGGCGGGTGCAGCCAGCCTCTGGCAAGCGCCACGAATCAAATGCCCAGATCACATCAGGCTCAGAGCAAGGGCAAGGCCAGAAAAATCCCTAACGACCCCTAAAAGGGGACCGCTCTGGACAGAATCGAACCACGAAGAAGTGCGATCAGCAAGAATATAAGAGGAGAGACAAGTAGGACGGACCAGGCCGTCAACACAAGAAATTATCCCCTCAAAAACACCAGACAGAGGAGCAGGACAAACGGCAGACAAAGGGCAAAACCCTGCAGCACCACGCCATAGATGGCCAGGCCACGCTCGAGTAAGGACCAAGGGCCGCACCAGCATAATACAACAACACCAGGAAAGGTGAGGAACCCGCAAGGGGGAATCCACACCCTCCGAGCATAAGACAAGGCTATACAATAGCTACCAGTACCCCACATAGGTTAGGACACGTCCCAAGGAAAGCATGGGAACCACTCTTAGGGAAGACAATCCTGCATCCAGATAAAAAATATAAACCTGTGGCAGACACCACAAAAGGCTTAGCAATCAGCCAAAAGGTACATTCGTACCGCAAAAAAGGGCTGAACCAGCAGCCAACCGAAGAGAGGGGCCCATCCAAAGGACCCCGGAAAAAGAAATATCAGGACAAGTGGAATAACGCCTCCCACCAAGACTCAGAGGATCAGCATACCAACTTACTGAGGAGGGGGGAGGAGGAGGAGGAGGAGGAGGACGGAGCCCCGCAAGAAGACGCTGAATGGCGGAGTCTGCATGAGAATTAAACAGCAGGAACCTGTCAAAAGGCAGGTCAATCAGACACGCTCTAATTTTTTCAAGAAAAACAGCATAACTTAGCCAAGCATGGTGACGGAGAGCCACAGAAGTGGCCACAGCATGGCCAAGAGCATCGGCAACGTCCAAGGCTGGATGAAGAATAAACGAGGCCAACTACCTACCATCCAACACATGGCTCTGCAGATCAGCACGGGCATCCTCATTTGAGACATGAGAAAGAAGGGACTCCACAGAATCCCACAGTCTAGAAGCAGCCCTGGTCAGCACACACAAAGTGTTAAGCACGCTCAAGGCAGCACAGGAAGAAGCGAAGGCATTACGTCCCCATGACTCTAACCACCGGGCCTCCCGAGACGGAGGAAACAACACCACAGGTAAACACAGAAAGGCATTTCACAGTAGAGCAGAGCGCCTTGAGTAGAAGGGTGGGAAGAAAGACAGACCGGGTTGTGCAGAGCAGGACGATGGCGATGCAGTAGTGCCTGAGGCACCAGATCGCCCGTGGCAGGGCGCCCCAAATTATGGAGTGACGCTTCGAAAGGAAGGAACAACTCCCGTCCACCAGAGCCCTGGTGGACAATCTCCAAAAGGTTATCTGTAGGAAATGGAGTGACAGGTTCACCCATCCTCAGAATACCAGCAGACGTGGAAATAGCCCGAACCAAGGCAACACTGGCCTCAGCAGGGCGCCGTGAAGGTGAACGCAATCCTCCGTGGGTGATGGTTGCCGACTGAGCCGCCATCCCCAAGTCCAGGGGGGAGAGGCCAGCCCCGGCATAGAGGAGGATCCACAGAGGAATGGGGAACATGAGGAGCCCCAGGGGAGGGTAGAGAGGCCGGTGGAGAAGCCAGCCGCGAGCCACGGAAAGAAGGGTTCGAGGATTTTGCCCGTGGGGATGGCGAAGAGCCTTCCCTGGAAGATGCTGGTGAAAAGGCAACTACACGGCGCCCTGTCTCCGGGGAGGAACACACTAACAGATGACAGACCTCAGGAGACGAAGGGACCTCAGGAGACAAATCCAGAACCCGACTCCTGCCACCACGTGCTCTCCAGGAGAATGGGGTAAGGCAGACACCGGACCGGCAAAAGAGCGGCGCCTAAAAGGTGCCGACTCGGCCCCGGATGGGGCAGCCGCCCACGCCGAGGATCGAGAGGGACTCAGGAAGTCACCCCAGGCCTCCACCGCAGCCAGGGAGGAAGGCTCCTGGTGCCGAAACGGAGCCGGCTCGACCTCTAGTGAGGGAGACGCCTGCTCAGAGGACCGAGGGGGGCTCGGGGGCAAGCCCGGAGTCCCGGTGATCAGGGAAGCCCCGAAGGACCACACCCCGACGACGCCACTCTCCTACGACCTGGAGCCGAAACCGGCGACTCCGCGGAAGTCCCCGCACGAGGCAAGGGATCTGCGGACGTCTCAGGAGGTGGAGGAAGGGCCAAAGAAGCCTGCAGAGTCTCAGCGAAGGCTGTCATTTGGGCCCTACTTGCCTCCGTGTCGGGAAACTGCGTGTAGGGAGGTGACAGGCGGGGGCACATGTCCCGGGGTGGGGGGGGGGGGACGACGCCCTCTGCGGAAGGAGGACAGGGCCTCGGAGACACACTGAAGGACCTACCAGCCGGTGAGCCACGCCCAAAGAGCCGTGGCGAAAGACTATTCCGCAGACGAAACCGGCGGCTCCTCGCCTCCGAGGTAGGGGACGGATGCTGGGACGATACCGACCTGGACAAGCGCACCGACAGCAACTTCATCTGGCGCTCCCGCCGTGATTTAGGCTTAAGGTGCTAGGAGGCGCTGCAACTCTCCGAGTCGTGGTGCTCACCCAGGCACCATATGCAAATCGGGTGAGGGTCCAGGAACCATGACAAATCTTGGGGCAGAGCCATTGTGAAGACCACAACTACTACTTATATTCGGTGTTGTAGACCTTCACCTCTTGGTCTCTAATTCCCTTGCAGGTGCATTTGTCACCCGACTAAGAGTTGTGGCCCAGGAAACAACAGTCACAATGCAGCTTGACTTCTTCCATTTTAGGTGTATACATCGTTCCCGATTACACTGACAAACAGTTGTTTGGAGTTGTAGAAAGTCAGAAAAAGGTGGGGGGCAGAGCTCTGGATCTGCATCAGAAGGCACTGAAAGACAGGAACTGATGTAAACATGCAGGGGTGCCACTTATATGTGGCTCTGCTCCATCACTTCCAAGGCTGAGCAGCACAATACCACATATCAGCACCTGGAAGCACTGCTTAAAAATTCTCCAGATCCTGCCTGGTGCCTGCGGGATATTCTATGGCGAGGAATCTGGCTATAGAGGTTTCCTATTATAAATATAAATACTAATTGCTGAATCCTAATTCCACAGAGGACCATTGTAGGTGGCTGGCTTTGTATATGGTGCACACTTACTTAAGTGAAGCACCTTGCACTAATCCAGACAACCCTTATGTTGATTTCAGTGGTCTTAGACAACCATGGAAAGCTCTCTAAGTGGTAGGTTTGGAGAGCAGCCTTCAGGCTTAGTCCAGAAGGAGTGTTAAGCAGCTTATTTTATCAGAACTAATCATATAGTATAGGTTAAACGAAAAATAACCACACAGTGTAGTTATAAAATAGTTGTATTTATTATACACACTCACTAACACATTGGTAAATCTCCTACCCGGAGATATAAACACAACATACACAATATTTCAAATGTAAACAGGTAAGTAAGCAGAAATACACAGTGGTCTCCAGGGGGAGACCAAGCCATATACTAAAGAAGTGGAATGCAAACTGCAAATTAAGTCGGGACCTGGACCAAAAGACTCAGAAGAGATGGGGATATAGGGAACCACCTGAGGGAAGTATCCAGGAATCCCACGGAGACAGTGTGCAGAGAAACAGCTACGTACTCAATGCAAGTCAATAGTAAAGTTGCAGTTTTTAAGAAGGACGCTTCCCAGTGGACCCTGAAGAAACTCTGTAGAAGACAGAAGGTTGCAGAGTCACCCCACCTGTGGATACCCCAGGAACCAGAATACCTACACCAGTGAAGTTGGTGCAAACGTGTGAAGTGACTTCGGAAACTGCTACAGACCACAATGAAAAGATGCGATTGGCAAAGAAGGTGAAAGAGTCTGGTAGAATTCAAGGATGGACTCTTGAAGAGAAGTTCATGCAAAGAGAGGAGACAGAGCCTATGCCACTCGGAAGTGACCAGGAGGCACGGAAGACCAAGGACCACGATGACGGAAGATGCAGGAGTGATGACGGTGACCTTATCGCTACAGCTGCAAGGACCAGGCGATGCTGTGGAAGATCAGGAACAGTTCACGAGCTGTCCCACGTCAGAAGTCAAGAACCTGGGGGTCGGTGTCTGGTGGGAGCACCAACAAGCATTGGCAGCAGCAACAGACCGAGTAAACGAAAAAGGTGCAGCATTCGTTGGGACCAGCAAAGTGCAAGGGACTAACCAAGTGTATGAGAGTCAGAGCAGGCCCTGAAAAGCAGGGGAGCCCACTAGAGCCAAAGAAGACCCTCAAGAGGACCCAAAGGCCGGAGGCATAGGAGTCGCAAGAGGACCTCAAGCAGCTCACCAACGATGCCGGTGCATGATGCAGAGGATCCAGTGAGGATGAAGATTTTGGAAGAAAGAGATGCTGGAGGCTGGAGCTTCTTGTAGTCTGAAGATCTTTGGAGGACAGAGTCACCATGTCTTGGCAACGGCAAGTCGACACAGTGTACAGGAATTCTCTTCCAGCAGTTCCGACAAGGAATACTGGCATCAAACTTGTTGAGAGGACAGGTCAGGCCTCAAGGGAGTTGCAGAACCACCAACTGTGTTGCTGAGCCTTTCATCGTCTGTGGGACGTCAGGAGAGAGTAGACCGGTCAGCTTCATTGTGGTGCCTGCAGGGGAGTGACTCCTTCACTCCAAGGAAGATTTCTTCGGGTGTCTTTGAAGCCCACAGGCCTGGAGAAGAACCTGGAGGAAGCACAGGCACAGATGACTAATAAGACTAGTGGAACAGCGAGGAGCACAGGCACAGACGACTAGCAGAACAGCGAGACCAAGAGCCTCAGGAGTCTTCCTTGGTGCAGTCTCGGTTCCAGGCGAAGTCCAAGGTGCCCAAATGGTTGAAGTTGTTTTCAGTTTGAATCTTGTCCCACAATGAATCTGAAGAGCCACCCACAGCCCTTAAGTACCCTAGCCCTTAAGTACCCCAGGGAAAGGTTGGGACAATTCAAGGATAACTTCCAGAGGAGGGGCTAGACAGAGGGGAGATATCCTGTGTCTAGATTCGTGCCAGAGCGAGAGCCAACGGCTCCCTGAACTGGCCCAAACTTGAGTATGCAAGGAGGGCACCAAATTGGCCTTCAAAGAAGTCGGGTGGTGCTGGCAAGCACCCCCACCCCAACCCAGAATACTAAGTCCTGTCTGGGGGGGGGGTCACACCTCCCAATAGCAGTAAACCTATAGTCCTGCCTTCCCCTGCTCGAGCTCAGCTCAGCAGCAGGAGGAAAGAACCAAGTCTGTGGTCAGCAGCAGCACTAGCTTGCTGTTAGACCCTGAAAGGCTGGTAATGGGAATACAGGGGGCACCCAATAGCCCTCCCAGTACATTGGAATCTACGCCCAACAATGGAATAGGTGTAGGGGTAGGATTCCAACATGTTTGATACCAAATATGACTGGTTTCGGTGCAGCCAATATATAATTAGATATCTTGAATTTGACTTGATGTCCATTATATGTAATAAATGGCTGACTGCACTTACAAAACCTGAAGAATCCTCTCTGTGGTTATTAGAGGGGCCCTGTACATGAAGGGGCACCTTCACACGTATAACCAAGCACCCTCTCCTCAGGACTGAAGAGTCTACCATAGGGGTGACTTATACGTTTTAAGTGTAGTGACCTCAGATATAAGGAAACTTATATCTGCAGTGAGGAGTGCAAGCATCCATTCACACAGGCTGCAATCACAGGCCTGTATTCACATTTTGAGTGGTCTCTCATAGGTGGCATAATACATGCTGCACATCAAAAAATATCAAAACCTCCCCTACAACCTATATTGCTTTGCAAAGGTTAACTAGAGCTCTTTGGGGCTACCCTTTATATCCATTCAACATTGTGAAACCTTTGTTTTTTATATTGTTTGTCTTTCTATTATTTTATTACATTATTTGCTTTTTCTCCTTTTTCGAATGTACAAAAAGTATAAAAACCAAAATTTAAAAATGTACATTGATTCGAATGTTCAAGTATATTTTCATTTGATATCAATGATCATTCCATGTCTATATTCAATTACTTCAGAGAATAAATAATATGTCAAAACAAGTGATATGTCCCCCATATTTCTTCGTATACCATAAACATTCTAACCTGTCATACCACCACACATCATCAATATCTCTTCACTATGCCCTTGGTGCACCAGTAGCCAATTGTGGAGGTACCTTAATACTTACCATTGTCAAATTTAGGGAGAGAGCAGAGTGACTGGGGTCCTGATTAGCAGGAGCCTTGTCAGACTAGTCAGACAACAGTATAACACCAAAAAGTGGGCTAACCATGAAAGCAGATCCTACTTTCCTACAACCATACCACGGAAAGTCAATTTATAACCTCTATTAATCGAACACCATCTGGAACAGCTCTAAACTAACACTTTATGGGGTTCAGCTCTGCGCGATTCTATATCTTTTTTGTTGAACAACTGATATATCAATCACAATAATTTAGCCACTAGGAATGACACCACAGACCTGCATACACATTTGCAATTCATTTAAAAAATAAGTTAGTTGAACTAATTCTTAGCTGGTATTTAATCGCTGAACCTTCAGTAAAAATAAAAAGTGGTACAGTTGTCAAATTAAACAATGTCAATATTAGCTTTTTTTCGTATTTCTTAGGAACATTTTTAAAGTGCTCTGATTCTTGCGAATGTGCAAGGTTGATAGCCAAATTGATATGATACTTTGTAGGTAACAGATTATTTTACCTGGATAAGTAGTTATTTATTTTTTAAAGAGTTTCTCAACAATCAGAAAGATTTTAAAGACCTCATCGTCAAGGAACTCTCCAACCCCAGCTCCAACAACATCCTGCCATTGCAAGACCTATGCGACTCCTTAGCCACCTTTTTTCACCGCAAGATTGCTGACATCCACAACAGCCTCAACGCTCTGCCCCGCCCTACAGCGGCCGACACCGGAGACTCACCACCGCCCAGCCTCACCAACACCCTGCTCTCCTGGACCCACGTCAATGACGACACCATCAAGATCATGAACACCATCCACTCTAGCCCTTCATCCGACCCCGTCCCTCACCACATCTTCAACAAAGCAAACTGCATCATCACACCCCAACTCCGGAAAATCATCAACAGCTCCTTCGAGACCGCCACCTACCCGGAAAGCTGGAAACACACCGAGATCAACGCCCTACTCAAAAAACCCACAGCGGACTCAAATGACCTCAAGAATTTCCGACCCATCTCCCTGCTTCTGTAGCCGGAAAAAGTCACCAAAAAGATCGTCAACAAGCAACTAACTCACTTCCACAAGGAGAACAACATCATAGACCCGTCCCAATCTGGATTCCTCAGTAATCACAGCACCAAAACCGCCCTCATTGCTGCCACAGACGACATCAGGACCCTACTGGACAATGGCGAAACCGCGGCCCTCATCCTCCTGGATCCCTCAGCCGCATTCAACACAGTCTGCCACCACACCCTACGCACATCCTTACACAACGTGGGAATATGTGAGAAAGCTCTGGACTGGACCACCTCCTTCCTCACCGACAGAACCCAGAGGGTTCGCCTCCCCACATTCCGTTCTGAAGCCACCAAGATCATCTGTGGCATACCCCAAGAATCATCCCTCAGCCCGACCCTCTTCAATGTCTACATGGCACCGCTCGCCAACATCATCCGCTCGCACAACCTCAACATCGTCTCCTACGCTGACGACACTCAGCTGATCCTCTATCTCACCAAGAACCCCGCCACAGCCAAAACCAACCTCCACGAAGGAATGAACGCCGTCGCCCGCTGGATGAAGAACAGCTGCCTGAAACTCAACTCAGACAGGACAGAGGTCCTCATCCTGGGCTCCACCCCCTCCGCCTGGGATGACTCCTGGTGGCCAGCCGCCCTGGGAGCTGCTCCCACACCCAGAAACCACGCACGCAACCTGGGGTTCATCCTGGACTCATCGCTCTCAAAGACCCAGCAAGTCCATGCTGTCTCCTCCTCCTGCTGCAACATCCTCTGCATACTCCGCAAGATCTACAGGTGGAGCCCCACCAGAACCAGAAGGAAGGTCACCCAGGCCCTTGTCAGCAGCAGACTGGACTACGGCAACGCCCTCTATGCAGGAACCACGGCCGAACTCCAGAAAAGACTCCAGCGCATACAGTACGCCTCTGCGCGCCTTATCCTCGACATCCCCCGCAACACCCACATCACCGGCCACCTGAAGGACCTGCACTGGCTCCCAGTCAACAAAAGGATCACCTTCAAGTTCCTCACCCACGCTCACAAAGCACTCCACAACGCCGGAAAAGCATACCTGAACAAATGTCTCACCTTCTACACCCCAAACCGCCAGCTTCGGCTCCCCCGACCTCGCCCTCGCTGCCGTCCCACACATCCACAGGACCTCCACCGGTGGCAGATCCTTCTCCTACCTCGCTGCCAAGACATGGAACACCCTACCCACACAGCTGCGTCAGACCCAAGACCTGCTGACGTTCAGGAGACTCCTCAAAACCTGGCTATTCGAGCAGTAGCTGCACCCCTCACCCACGCTCAGCGTCTTGAGACCCTCACAGGTGATTAGTGTGCTCTACAAATGAGTGATTGATTGATTGGAAAATGCTTGTATAAGTGTAGGTCCTCCAATTACCTGCACCACTTTCTGGATTCTCGAAAACAGAAGATTCAATATCTGACGCTGAAAGTTAGGGTAAATATACAATAATATTTCACACCATGTTTGCCACATTTACATAAGATACACACAATATAAAAGAAATAAAATACTGGCAAAGTCTAAAAAGAGTCTGTATTCGGAAGCTACCCATGGCTGTTACCTTTTCTTACAGCTAGATGAGCAGCAGCGACCTCTTCCACATCCGGCTTCAGCTCTTCCAGTTCCAAGTGGTGCAGCCGCTCCTCGGCCTCGGCGTCCGAGGGGATGTCATCTGCTCAGTGGCAAGATTACAAAAGGAGGCAAAGATGACCGAAAGGTGACAATTGTGCACAGCCTTGCTCATTCGTTTCACTGCTATTATAAGCGTTGATAAATAACTTTTTGTACTGGAGAACACTCGTTTCTCACTATAATTCAGTCAGATTCGCTGACCAGGCCCGGGGTTATGTAATTTTATTTTGGTTACAAACACTGACATTTCTCCTCACTCCTGCACCCAAAATAAATCAAACTGTTTCACTGCTCAAGGCTTTTTTATAACGCAAGCAAGGAGAGAACCAGAGGGCCGCGCACCACGTGGTCATCACACAGCTGATGCTGTTACAGTGTTTTCATTTTTAAATTAAAAACACAGTTTTTTACCTGCATCAGATACAGGGGGACGAAGCCATCATCTATTGATCTTAAGGTCACCAGAGGATCCAGCAGTTAATGTGGTGCTTTGGCTTCCTCCAATAATAAACCTCACCTTTTTTCACGTGCCTGAATGGAACTATGATTTTGTCATTTTTCTACAATTTATAGTTTGTTCATTTTCCACGCAAGTCTAACTGTGTGTGCTGGATGGTGTTGCACGTCCTATGTATACTATATGCAGTTGGTGAATGTCAACTCTTCTATTTCGTCTACATGCTCTTTGAGGACCTTCGCCTCTATTGAGTATACTTTCCTTGTTTCTCTATTGAATTCTATTATATACGGTTCACTACTAAATACTCCACCTCCTGCGTTTTGGTTAATCAAGCACTGAAACTACCTTGGTGGGTGTCACCAAACAGCTTAGACTGCAGCTAGATAGGGGCGGCGCGGCCCCTATCTTGCTTCTGTTAGATCCAAGTGCAGCTTCAATTCTGTCTCTCACCAAGTGCTTCTTCAAAGGCTGGAGGATATGGATATCCAAGGCCTGGCCACGTTCTTTTTTGCAAAATCTCTCCTTCCAAGTCTGTACTAAATCACATAACTCCATCTCATACACAATATTTTCTGGGGCACTTCAGGGCTTTGCCTTGAGCCTTCCCTTGCTTAGCATCAACATGCGGCCTTTGGCAGCCATAGAGGAAAGTTGAGCTTACATTGTTTTCCAATGCGGATGATACCCAAAATCATTGTATCTTTATATCCCAATGATGATCGCAGTTCAGTTACTTGCAACTCCTGTCTTTACTAGTGTGGTGACTCGGATTAAAAGTAATTGCCTAAACATATATGCAAACAAGTCCGAAATTCTACTGGTCAGTAATCAACTGCATCTTTGGGGCCCACACTGCTGGCCTGGAGATCTGGGGGGCGCTGCTTCCCATACTCATGCTCGGATAGTTAAGAACATGGGCTTCTGGTTAGATGGCAAGCTCACGATAAACCAACAGATCACCAAGGTAGCCTCCTCCTGTTCTGGCGTCCTGAGGTGGCTAAGAAAACTTCTTTGGCTCCTTCCTGTTCAGCCCAAAAGACGTGGTACAGGTACTGAACATTTCTAGCCTTTACTATGGTAACATTCTTTACTTGGGGGCATCGAAAGCTGTATTCCTCAGTCTCTCATCTTCTTCGGGAGCTACATTGGCTCCCAATTAGCAAATGAGTGCATTTAAGGCATTATACTATATGTTTAAAGCTTTGTCTAAATCTGTACGGCTTTACCTTAGGTCACTGGTGTCGCCATATTGTCCCAATCAGCCTCTCTGCTCTAGCAATCTGAACTTTGCGGTGGTCCCTAGGTTTTGTAAGGTGAGGCAAGGTGGTCGCTCCTCATCATATCTGGGCTCCAAATTGTGGAATTCTTTGCCTGCCTTGCTTAGGTCCTGTAAATCTTTAGTTAAGTTTAAGCAACTCCTTAAGACATGGCTTTTCGAATCAGTCTACTTCAGTCTTTTCTGTTGTTACTAGTACAGGGAAACCCCTTTGGGGCAGCCATGTGCTTTATAAATTTGCACAATAATAATAAAGAGGAAATTACTTTGGATATGTAATTTGCGAGTTAATAAGTTAGGACATAATGCTGATAATAAATGACAATTTTCTGTAAGCATATGTGGACTAGTTATGCAATCGGTGATGTAAATATGAACCTATGATAAGCCTGGCTATGTCTGCTTACCCTTAGAGATATAGGTTATGGTGGACAGGGTATAATGTGGCAACAACATCCCTTCATTCTTGGGGTTCGGTATATGTTTTTATACTGATATGTCACTAGGCTAGTCCTTAAAACATCATTCCTTATGACACCTGGTTTGGGAATAATTCACTGAAGCATGATTACGTGTGGATTGTGGTAGGTTTGATTTTCAAGGTAAGACTTCACTTCAAGTTGACACCCGTTGGTCCAGCCGCACAAAATATAACATTTATTTATTTATAAGCTTATAAAGCGGACAGGAGGTAGCGGAGAGGTCAGGCACGGCTAGAGGTTGGAAAACAACCAGGTTTTCAGTTTGCTTCGGAACTCGCTCCCAGCAGGTCTGGATGACTCCCTTCTCATCCTCGGCCAGGGAGGTCTTCACTGGAGTTCCTCAGGGCTCGACGCTGAGCCCTTTGCTTTTTAACATCTATATGACTCCATTGATCTCCCTGGCCGAAGAGCTGGGCGCCAAAATTATGGCCTACGCCGACGACACCCAGCTTTTGTTCACCTGGAATGGCCCTGATTTATGTACGGAAATGGTGCAAGGATGCCTAGCTGCCGTGTTTACGTGGCTTGCCCAGGCCAAACTTAAATGCAACGAGGGGAAATCAGAAATTCTACTCTACGGTAAATTTTCCCTGCTCTTTACAGAAGCATTGTGGCCATTTGATTTCCCCCGCCAACTCTCCGAGGGTGGCCCAGCCAAGAACTTGGGAATCTGGTTTGGGGAGGATCTCAGGTTTCCGGAACACATCAAGAGACTAACGGGAAAATGCTTCGGAACTCTTAGATCCCTTAGCAGATTTCTCCCTTTGCTCCATCAGGCGGCCAAGGAAATGGTGGTGAGGGTGCTTATTTTATCCCGCTTGGATTATGCCAATGCGCTCTTTCTTGGCATCCCTGGCTATCTGGTCAATAAACTGCAATTAATCCAGAACGCGGCGGCCAGACTCTTATTTAACATCTCTAAGAGATTAAGTGTTAGATCACACTTGTGTGACCTGCACTGGTTGCCTGTGTTACAGCGGGTGCAGTTCAAGGCTCTCATTTTAGCCCATAGAGCTTTGCACGAAGCAGGTCTCTCTTACATCAGGAAAAGGGTGGCCTTTTACACACCTCGGCGCTCTTTACGATCCGCTTCCCATCGGCTGATGATCACTCCCCGCTTTCGCCGCTCTAGGATTGGCGGCCAGTCACTGTCAGTCAAAGTAGCCATTTTATGGAATGCCCTTCCTGTTGCGCTGCGTCACACCCAGGATTTTAGGTGCTTCAAGAAGCTTCTCAAAACGTATCGTTTTAAACAGGCCTATTAATTTCCCCTCTAGCCACATGTCTGAGACCACATCGCGCCAGGATACTCCACAGTAATTGTGCGCGTAATAAATCCCATATAACATAACATAACAATGTTTCAGATGTGGTCAGCCGTAGGCCCAGTGGAAGGCTGTTCCACAATTTAGCAGTCACCACAGCAAAGGCCCTGCCCCCCGTTCTAGAACGGAGAAAGCGAGGAGCGCGGAGGAGGCAAAGATGATTTGATCTAAGTGCACGGGTAGACTGAACAGGCTTTAGCCTGCCTCTAAGATAGGCTGGGCCAAGGCCGTTGAGGGGCCTGAAGGCAGGACCAGCGATTTAAATTGGATGCGGTAGGTAACTGGCAGCCAGTGTAGCTTCATCGAATATGGAGCGATTGAATGGCGATAAGGGATGTTACATATCAGCCTAGCTGCGGCATTCTGCACAGTCTGAAGCCGCTTAATCAAATACGCTGGAGCTCCAGCATACATGCTATTGGAGTAATCTAGGTGTGAAGTGATTAGAGCATGTATGACGGTCCTACGCGAGTCCAAGGGAAGAAAAGGTAGAATGTTCTTAATCATGCGGAGTTACCAAAGCAGGCTGAGGTGACCTTATTGATTTGGGTCTTACAGCACATTTCATTGTCAAATTGAAAGCCCAGGTTACGAGCTGATTCGACTGGAACCGGAGGGGGATTAAGCTCTGATGGCCACCACCTCGGTCTTATCAGTATTAAGCTTAAGGGTGTTGGAAGTCATCCAAGAGAGATGTTGGTAAGGGAAGGTCTAAAGTTGGCCAAGCTGCCGTCCGAGTGATCTCTAAAGAAAAACACAAGCTGAGTATAATCAGCATAAGAGATCACTCTGACGCCCCAGGATTCGACTACTTCAGCTAGAGGAGCGAGATAGGCATTAAAACAGAAGAGGCTCAATGCCGAGCCCTGCGGAACACTGCAGAAAAGAGGTTTTTCCTCTGAGACAAAAGGCTTGTTGTGATCTACCCATCAGGAAAGATCTGACCCAGGCCAAAGGAGTAGCCTGTATACCCAGATTGGAAGGTCTATCTAATAAAATAGCATGGGAAACGGTGTCAAAAGCCGGGGACAGGTGGAGGGGCACCAACATAGCCTCCTAGCCTACATCCACACATTAGCGAATGGTCTCAGACACCTCAAGTAGTGCAGTCTCCGTGCTAAAGCCCGGTCCAAAACCGGACTGAGAGTCATGGATAAGTTGTCTAGATTCAAAATAGTCGGGTAATTGCTCTTGCACTGCTTTCTCAAGTATTTTAGCTGGCTTAGGGAGAAGCGAAATAGGGCGATAATTGCTGAACACTGAGGGATCGGCGTCAGTCTTCTTCAGGATGGGAATCAGAATAGCCTGCTTCCATGAGGTGGGGAACTGACCTGAGAGTAACTATGTATTCCAGATTAATAGTAAAGGGCCAGTCACAAGAGGGGCGAGAGTGCTCAACACCTGGGCAGGAGCAGGGTCCAGTGGTGACCCCGATTTACATCGTCGCAGCATTGTCAGAGCAGTTACCGTCGATAGACCTTTAAATGATACAAACGCCTCCACTGGAGGGACCTTGGAGTCCAACGGAGGGATTGCGTGAACCTGATTAAAAGAGGTAGTGATATTAATGATTTTATCATGAAAAAATGTTGAAAGGCCGTCACAGAGGATTTGGCTAGGGGGGATCTGGCAGGACAAGGCTGGAGGGTTAGAAAATTCTTTAATGATTTTGAACAAAGTTTTTGATGAGTTTTCAGCCGCATTGATTTTATCGACAAAATATTCTCTCATAGTGGCACGCTTGAGTTTGTGAAAGTTTTTTTAGGGCGGCTCTATAAGTAACCTTAGTGACAGTATTGTACGTTAGTCGCCAGCTGCGTTCCATTTTTTTACACTTGCTCCTTTCATCGCGTAAAGCTATTGAGAACCAGGGAGCTGAAGGCTTTGATCTCAAAGAGGATAGGGGTTGCATCGGGGCAATGAGGTCAATAGAGGACGAAATACAGGAGTTAAAATTGAGCCGGTGTGCCACACCATTCCTTTTTAATGCTGCTTTCGTTTAGGATTACAGCACGTGGGGTAAAGACAGTAGAGCCGGTGTATGGTATACATGTAATATTTCATGCATCACGTGGGAAGGTTGGCCCTCCGTTGCAACATGGCGATATGCATTTCGACTTGGGAGATATTAATGATGCGTTTGGTTTATTGTGGAAGTAAGTGTATTCTACAACATTTCTTTCCAATATGGTGCCTTTCCCTTTTTGATTACAGCACGTAGATTGAAATATAGGACCATCGTTGCATAGGGATGTCACACAAAAGTACCTATGTATATTGTTTTATAGGACTCGATTGAAGTAGAGATGTGTTATTTTTATAATCCTACGAGCTTAGACTTTGAAAGTTTAACTTATTACAATTGTTATGAGCATATCTTTTGATATATTCCCCTCCAGGATACGCATTTGTTTTAAATTGATTACACAACAGAATCTCTGTAGACCAATGTTAGATATTTATTGCAGCTTAATTACCACGCGACTGCATACAAAATGGAAATGGAAGGGACTTTCAAAGTACCACCATTTTCAATCATTCGATGAACCAATACACTCTCTTGGTATGTTATTTTGAAACTACTATACTTCAATTATTAATTTTGTGGGCTCCGCATTGTATTTTTACATCATAATTGAGATGAGATGTATATAACTATGTTGACTCTGAAAGGAGTATATTCTATTTTCCAATGGACTGTGTGTGATGTTGTTCAATGTAAAAAACATATGGTTATGCCAGTTTCTTTTAGAAATAAGAAGATTTTTTTTATGTATGCATGATTTTTAATTGTATTGCAGTACATGGGGGGCGTGGCCACGCTGAGCAGTGAAATGGCTGCTACTAGAGCGGCTCCGCCGGCCGAGCTTTTAAAATCCGTCATAAATCCGCGCAGGACACGTAGAACCTGAGTCCACTGTGCTGCAGATATCGCCTTCTATCCCAAGACACCATGAGCGGAGTTTGAGGGCAAGCCTACATCGAATAACGGACGGCCGTGCACCGCCGAGAGGAGACCTACCTGCTTGCATGCCGAGTGAAGCCTGGAAGCCTGGAAACTACAGGTGAGAGTGAGACAGGAGTCTCCCCCCACGCCCCTCATCCATCTGACAAAGCTGTGGGGTGCACTGCAGCATAGAATCCCGCTGAGTGGGGAGGTCATTATGTTCCTTTGACCACAGTAGAGGCGACTCCACCCTGTACAGGGACCTGTATGAAGGGATGCCCACCGAGTGTACGGATGTCCTTCCCTGCCTGATGAGAATCGTGGACTGTAGGCATCACTAGTAGACTGCCTGGGTCGGGTGTGGACAGTGACGGAGCAGATATTACTCACTGGGCAGATTGGGGCGCACAAACTGTACTGCACCACCAAACCCCATAAGTCTCAACCTTGAGGACGACCCGGAGATAGCGATGTGAAACAAAACTGGTGAAAGGACTAGTGAAGACACTGCGTGGCCCCTCACTTTGCGGAATTACTGTGCAATGGCGGGTGTGGGCATACACTACTCGTGCCAGTGCTTTGATTGAGCTGCGAGAGATGGATGGCGTGCTGCAGTTAGTCAGACAGAAGAATGAGGACTTGGAAGCTAGGTCTAGAAGGAACAACATACGAATTACAGGGATAGCAGAATCGACAGATATTCAAAACATGGAGAAGTTTATAGAAGAAATTATGAGAGACCTTTTTGGACCAGAGCTATTGGCTATGTTCCTAATTGAAAGAGCTCATCGCACGCTGGGCCCCAGACCAAAGCCAGGTGAGCCGGCAAAACCAATAATAGCCAGGGTCCTTAACTAGAGAGACAGAGATACAAACCTAAGGCTTGCAAAGGAGAAAGGTGAAGTTCAATATAAAGGAAATAACACAGCTCTATACCCGGACTTCACTCTGCAGGTCCAGGCGGCTCGAAGGGAATTCATTCCAGCGAAGAAGATCTTTCAACAGATAGGGACTAGATACGCCTTGATCTATCCTGCCAAGCTGAGAGTTCAAGGTCATGGCAGGCCCACTTTTTTTACGGACGCAAAGGCCACCCTTGCATATGCTAAACAGATGGCGAAAGATCACAAAAAATCCCTAACCATCGGTTAGGGAACTCGGAGTACCGAATGATCCACAGCCTGAAAGAGCCATGAGTGACAATGATTGAAGGACTTGGACATATTCGCTGGATATGCAGATAAGTGTTTCATAGTAGATAATGTAACTGGGTTTGTGTATTTTACGTTGCCAGGGGCAGGTGGTCTCAATGAGGTGGAAGGGTGCCTGCCCGTGTAGTGTTGGGCCTACAGGTTCACGTGATGGTCATGGATGGAGGCTGTTGCAGTACACCTGGACAATGGTGGCGTGTCGTAGTCTCGGCCACCCCAACAAAAGAGTGGGGGAGGTTTGCCAGCATCCTCACGCTACCTCATAGGATGATTCCCTTAAGCCCGATACTATTGTTTGACTGTTTTTTGTATTTGGGGGACAGTGAGGGGTATTCACAACCTAATTGGGGGGGGGTTTGGTGTGGGTGGGGGGAGGGAGGGGAATTTGATCTGGTCTTATTGCCTGCCATATCTTGCAATTACGCTTAAAAATTGTCTTTGCCTAGATCATATGGTTTTAGCCCATATGCTAAGCTGGCGATGGGACATCGCCAAGCCGAAGTTAGCCACCAGAATTCAACCTGTTGCGATAACGCTGGGCACTAGAAAGGGACAGAGCGTTTATTTTTCTCACTGTGATCCACTGCAACTGTGAAGGTCATCACATGTATCTCATGGAATATTAGGGGCTTAAATGACCGAAGGAAGGTACGATTGATCCACTCTTACTTGACACGTCATGAGGTAGATATCTGTCTACTACAAGAGACGCACTTGAGTTCTACACGCACTAACATGCTTAGACACAATAGATGGGGAGAAGTGGTGGAAGCTACTTACTCTAATTATTCTAGAGTCGTAGTCATTTTAATACGCAAAGGATTGTATTGGAAGACACATTCCTCAGTACTAGACAATGAAGGCAGATATATCATACTTCAGGGGACACTTTGTAACACCCCGGTTGTAATAGTGAACATTTACGTCCTAATGTGGATAGCCCATCATTTTTCCAACATATCTGGCAGAAAATCCAGACGTTTGGAAAGGTAGCGATACTGTGGGGTGGAGATTTTAATGTGGTTATGTCACCTATAGCTGATAGACAAGGTACGTCTTGTGTACATCACCCAAAGGCAGCGGCAGAGTTATAGGACATTGTAGAGGATCTACAATTGGTGGAGATCCCTGCACCCATCGGTTAGGGAAGGCACTTGTGCGACCACACACAGGAATGGTTGGTCACAATTGGATTACTGGTTGGTCTCTAAGGACTTGCACTCTTTGGTCACTGAGGCTACACATCTTACACGCACATTTTCAGACCATGCACCCACTCGGATCTCAATGCAAATTCCACCGCAATACGTGCAACCATTCAGCAGGAGATTCCCATCAAAGGCACTGTTGGATCAGGTTTTCTGTGAAGAACTTAGGGTGAAACTGACTGAATATTTTGAGATCAATGAGGGGTCTTTGGAATCGCCTGGGACACTGTGGGAGGCATTTAAGGTGGTCACTAGGGGCCACTGCATGGCACTAAAGACGGGAGTGCTGAGAGCTATACGAAACACATTAAGTACTTTGGAGCGAGATATTAAAGCATTAGAAAGGGAACACCGAGAGCACCCATCCCCTACCACTCAGGCCACACTTCGGGCAAAGCTGACTGAATTTCAGGAGGGGGCAGAGAGGGAAACAGCTTACCTGCACAAATATGCTCAGGCAAGGCGTTATGGCGAAGGGGACCGGGCGGCGAAAACACTAGCTAATCTGCTGCGCGCTCCGAGGGGGCAGAGTACATAACTGACCAGCATACGGATGCTGAGGAGGTGGTCAGAACTCCACAGGGCATTCTTCAGACCATGACCAACTTTTATAAATCATTGTATGCCTCCCACACCAACCCATCGCAATCAGATATCTCTGACTATTTGGATACTATCGCATTAGCATGGTTTAATAATGGTGCTAGAGAGTACATGGAACTTCTACTCACGGTAGAAGATGTGAAACAGGTGATATCTGGCATGCCAGCTGATGACTCTCCAGGGGCAGACGGGCTTACCGCGGCCTTCTATAAGAAATACATAGATATCGTGGCCTGGTGTACCTGGAGGCGATGGAAACTGGCACGCTCCCCCCCCAGTTAGAGAGGCCACAATATTTACTCTGTTGAAACCTGATAAGGACTCTACTAGGCCAGATTCCTATCGACCACTATCATTGATCAACTTGGACGCCAAAATATACGCTAAACTCCTAGCTAATAGACTACAGCCCATGCTCCCACAGATTGCTCTACCTGATCAATCCGGATTTATACCGGGTAGATCTACGTCACACAATCTTAGAGTGATATTCTGGCTACTGCATTACCTAGCCCCACATGTCCAGGCGGGGGCAGCGCTTCTGGACGCAACTAAAGCGTTCGACTCACTCGAATGGAAGTTCCTCTTCGCCCTGCTGTCCAGGATGGGTTTTAGCCCTGTTTTCATGAAACAAATTCAAATAATATACACCAGCCCGATGGCAAGGGTGAGGGTGAACGGGCAGATTTCGGATTTATTTGGTATAACGAGGGGCACGAGGCAGGGATGCCCCCTGTCGTCGTTGTTATTCGCAATTGCTACTGAGTCGCTAGCGGCGAGACTTCGACAACACCATACACAGCATAGCATCGGCTTTACATCAAGAGGGTTGTTGATATCCATGTACGCAGATGACATGACAATTTATTTGATTAACCCCAAAGATAATTTCGACATAGTTATGAGAGAGCTAATCCGATACGGTGGTTTGACTGGCATTCAGATTAACTGGGCCAAATCCGTGTTGCTGCCACTCACTGATAATACCGAGCAATGCGCGACTGAGTTTCTTATCCAATGGACGGAAGGCGACACAAAATATCTGGGCATATGGATTAGTAGATCCATACAGGAAATATGGCTGGGTGATTGATTGGATGGAAGGTAAGATACAGAGATGGAAGCAGTTGACGCTTTCCCTAACGGGGCGTATTGCTATTACAAAAATGGTCATCCTACCCAAGCTATTATACTTATTTGTAAATATACCCATGCCATTAAACACACACTTCTATAAATGACTCCGAACGGGGGCACTTGAATTAGTTTGGGCGGGTAGACAACCCAGAGTTTCTTGGAAGCTACTGACTCTTCTATTTTTCCAGGGTGGCCTAGGGGCCCCAGATTTTGAGCTGTATGCCTCCAGTGCACAAGCGCAGTATCTGCATTACTGGCAACATCCGACCCCATACCAGCCACACGTGGCTATAGAATTAGATATCACTGCGCCCACTCCACTGAATACAGCAGTTTACCACCCATATAAACGGTCTCACTCTGACATAAATGCGATCGAAACGACTCGATGGGCGTGGAGAAATATAGCAAAACGGGCAGGTCATAAAGAACTATATGCACGGTCTATGTCACTGGGAGGGAATCTGCTACTTGGTCCGCTAACAGACAAGGCTGTCACTGAACGCGCTAGGAGGCGCGGCTTAACGGTGGGACGTGACTTATACCCAGATGACGAGTTCTTGTCTCTTCAAAAGATGTGTGAGCCAGATATACCCTCAGCTTCTTACATGCTGTTATATTACCAACTAAGGGCGGCGTGCAGGGCAAGATATAGTTAATTCCCATGCATCCGGCCACACTACCGGCGCTGGAAAATATTTTGGTAAATAACTCTCCTCGGAAACCGATTACACAAATTTATAATTTAACACAAGAGTCCTCCCCTATCATGTTCAGTACGTCGAAAGCTGAGTGGGAAAGGGAAGCGGATATTACGATCACAGACAGTGGCTGCTGTTCTGAATTGGAAAATCTATTGCCAAATTATAGGTTATGACTTATACACTTTATTTATTTACATAGAACTTATCGTACACCTAAACAGTTACATTGTATGGACCTACAGCAGGATGTGAATTGTTGCAGATGTGGGGCGCAGGAGGCATCGTTCCTTCATTTAGCATGGCTTTGCAGCCCGATAGCACATTACTGGTCGGAAATCATTAGACACACTGGTAACATTATAGGCACACAATTGCAGGCTATTCCACTCGTGGCGCTCCTGGGCTTCGTCCTAGATGCACAAGTTACTACTTGTGTAACGATATATCTGTAAGAGACATTAGTTAGTGATAGATTCCTTACCTTAGAATATCCCCAGGCGTCAGACTGGATCCGGAAATTTTTGCGTAGCAATACCCCTGCGCGTCGGTAGGCGTCGTCTGCGGCTCCGCGTCCGTCGTCGGTGTCGTTAGCGCCGGAATGACGTCGTCGGAGTACTTAGACGCCGCCCATGCGCGCTGACGTCAGTTCTGATGCACAGCTTTTCCGCGCCAGATACGCAGAGCCATGATAGAACCAACACTGGTGCCAAGAAACTAGGGCCCTGAAAGGGGATGACCTTAACCCTAGATATCGGTTCGCAGAACGGGGAGGATGGGTGGGTCGGTAAGGAATCTATCACTAACTAATGTCTCTTACAGATATATCGCTACACAAGTAGTAACTTGTGCATCTGAAAGAGACACGTTAGTGATAGATTCCTTACCTTAGAATAGATACCCCAGCAATACCAACCCCGGTGGTGGGTCTGCGAACCAATAATCACACCAGAAAGTCCTGGAGGACGGAACGGCCAAAGAAGCCATTCCTCCGGACTTGACTGTCCAGGCAGTAGTGTTGTGCGAACGTGTGCAGCGAGGCCCACGTAGCTGCCTGGCAAATGTCCTGTAAGGGCACTCCCGGCCCAGGGCAGTTGTAGTTGCCGTGGCTAGAGTGGAATGAGCCCTCAATCCAACAGGGGGCTCCTTCTTAGCCATGGAGTAACATGCCTGGATACACAAGATTATCCACCGGGAGATGGTCCGCTTGTGTACCGCCTTCCCCTTCTTAGCACCCACGTAGCCAACAAAGAGTTGGTCATCCACCCAGAACTGGCGTGTGCGATCCAAATAGAATGAGAGCGCACGTTTTGGGTCCAGACAGTGGAGCCGCTCTTCCTCTTTAGAGGGATGCGGAGGCGGAAAGAAGGTTGGCAAGGTGATGGACTGCCCGATGTGGAAGGCTGAGACAACCTTGGGCAGGAAAGATGGCTTCGTACGTAACACAACCTTGTCCGGATGGACAGAAAGGAAAGGTGGAGTACAAGAAAGGGCCTGGAGCTCACTCACTCTCCTGGCAGAGGTGATGGCAACCAGGAAAGCAGTCTTTAGAGTCAGAAGACGAAGAGGACAGTTGTGAAGTGGCTCAAAGGGAGCGCACATCAGGAAGGTAAGAACAAGGTTAAAGTCCCACTGGGGCATCACGAAGGGAACAGGAGGGAACATGTGCGTGATGCCCTTAAGAAATCGATTTACAATAGGGGACTTGAACAAAGAAGGCTGATCAGGTAGCCTTAAGAAGGCAGAAAGGTAGCCCTTGACAGTGCCCAGAGCAGCGCCCTGCTGGGCAAGAGAAAGAAGGAAGAGGAGAACCTCAGAAAGGGGGGCAGAGAGTGGATCCACAGCCTTTGCTGTGCACCATGCCACAAATCTGTTCCACCTGCAGGCGTATACCGACTTCGTGGAGGGCCGCCTGGCCGCCAGAATGACATTACAGACTTCGGGAGGCAAGTCAAATGGCCTCGACTGTCGCCGCTCAATCTCCAAGCTTGTAGGTGGAGACTGGACAGGTTCGGGTGGAGGACCGTCCCCTGCTGCTGCGACAGAAGGTCCTCCCGAAGGGGCAGACGAATCGGGGGATCTACTGACATGCTGAGTAGCCCGGGATACCAGTATCTTCTTGCCCAGTCCGGAGCCACAAGGATGACTTGGGCCCGGTCGCGCCTGATCTTCTTCAGCACTCTGGGCAGAAGTGGTATAGGCGGAAAGGCGTACAATAGACCGCAACTCCACTCGCGACGAAAAGCGTCTCCGAGCGAGTGCCGCCTTGGAAACTCCAACGTGCAGAACTGATGACATTGCACGTTCTCTTCGGTGGCGAATAGATCTAACCAAGGCTCTCCCCATTGCTGAAAGAGGCCTTGCGCCACGTCCAAGTTCAGACGCCATTCGTGATCCATCATGCACCGACGGCTGAGTACGTCCGCCCTGGCATTTAGAGAACCTGCCAGGTGTTAAACTACCAGGGTCACACCCTGACTTTCCAGCCACTGCCAGAGGCGCAGAGCCTCCTGGCATAGGGTCCACGACCTCACCCCGCCCTGTTTGTTGCAGTACCACATGGCGGTGGTGTTGTCCGTGAACACCTGCACTACACTCCCCCGGACAGAGGGGAGGAATGCCTTCAGCGCTAGACGAATCGCCCGTAACTCCAACAGGTTGATGTGAAGCCGGGCCTCCGCCGGAGACCAGAGTCCACTGATCTCCGCCTCTCCCATGTGGCCACCCCAGCCCTGGAGGGACGCGTCCGTCACAACTACGTGCTCCGGGTGGGGTAGGGAGAGGGATCTGCCACTGACCCAATCGCGGTCCGTGAGCCACCACTGCAACTGTCTTGCAGTGCCCTCCGAGATCAAGACGTGATCGGACAAGTTGCCCTGATGCTGGGCCCACTGAAACTTCAGGTCCCACTGCTGAGCCCGCATCCGCCACCGGGCGTGACGCACCAGTAGGATGCAGGAGGCCATCAGCCCCAGAAGCCGCAGCGTCAACCTGACCGAGACTCGGGATAAAGGCTGAAAGATGGGAATCAGAGCCTGAATATCCCGAACCCGCTGTTCGGGAGGGTAAACCCGAAACTGTGCCGAGTCTAGAACCGCTCCGATGAAGAGGAGCTTCCGAGAAGGACACAGGTGCGACTTCGGCACATTGATGGAGAACCCCAGCAAATGCAGGAGGTCGGCCGTAGTCTGGAGGTGGCTGACGACTGATTGGGGCGAGCCCGCCTTCAACAACAAGTCGTCGAGGTAGGGGAAGACTGACACCCCTAACCTGCGCAGATGAGCTGCGACCACCGCCATCACTTTGGTGAACACCCGTGGGGCGCTGGCCCCCCTTGCCCTTCTTGGGCACCAGAAAGTAGTGGGAGTAACATCCACACCCTACTTCTGGCCCAGGAACGCGCTCGATGGCCCCCTTGGCCAAGAGGGCCGTGACTTCCTCTTGTAGAAGTTGCAAGTGATCCCCCGACACGCGGTGGACTAGCGGTGGCATGGCTGGAGGGGTCGCCTCGAAGGGGAGGGAGTAGCCCCTTCCGACGATTTGCAGCACCCACCTGTCCGATGTGACAGTGCGCCAGTGTAAGTGGTGATGGCGAACCCTGCCTCCCACAGGCGTCACATGGGCCTGAAAGCTCGGACTAGGAAGGTTTGGAGGCAGGTGCTGCGGAGGGAGGTGTGGACTGGCCTCGCCGCTGACCCCGACCGCCGCCGCCACGGCGGTTTCCACGGCCGCCACCGCGCTGCTGGGTATTCTGCGGTGTGGAGCTGGCAGCACGTGTGGGGACGCCCCTTCCGTGGCCACGAAAGGAGCGAAAGGCACCCGATTGCTGGCGCGTGGCCGAGAGGCCTAAGGACTTGGCCGTAGCCCTGGAGTCCTTAAAGCGCTCCAGCGCATGGTCTGCCTTGTCGCCAAAAAGGCGACGGCCATCGAACGGCATATCCAGGAGGGTGGCCTGGACATCGGCCGAGAAATTGGCGGACCTCAACCAGGCGTGGCGGCGAACCGCCACCGTCGTTCCCATCGCCCTGCCCAGTGAGTCCGTGGTATCCAGTCCACACCGGATAGAGTATCGTGCCGCATCTCGACCCTCCACAAGGGCTTGGGCGAGTTTAGCCCGGACCTCCTCCGGGCATTGTGGCAGCATGTCCGCGACCGTGTCCCACAGGGTGTGGGTGTAGCGGCCCAAGAGATACGCGGTATTGACAGACCGCAGTCCCAAACTCAGGGACGAGAACACTTCCTTCCCGAACTGTTCGTATCTCTTGGTTTCCCGATCGGGCGGGGCCGTCGGGAATGCGGTCTGGGAAGTGGAGGCCTGGATAACCAGGCTCTCGGGGGTGGGATGGGTGGCCAAAAAGCAAGGGTCGCCCGGAGCCGGGCGGTAGCGTCTGGCCACGTTCCTATCCACAGGCGGACCCGTGGCGGGCTTGGACCAAGCGCCCACAAGAACGTCACATAAGGCTTCATTAAACGGCAGCAGAGGCTCACTTGAGCTTGCCTGCGGTTTAAGAACCTTAGTGAGGAGGTTAGTCCTCACGGCCGCAACGGGGAGCTCAAGGCCCAAGGCCTTGGCTGCCCTAGTTAACACTACGCTATAAGCAGCCCCCTCCTCCGTAGCCACGGTGGGAGGAGAGACAAATCCAGTGTCTGGCGAGGTGTCAATACCACTGGCCTCCCCAAGCTCATATGTCCAGTCCCCTTGAGACTGGCACTCCTGTGCCAGAGGGTCCTCAGACCCCTCCCAATCACCTCCGTCACCAGTCTCCTGTAACTCAGGGTCAACAGACTGGGCCTCCTCATGGAAATAAAAATCTCCAAAGGCCGTCGGAAGCGGCGCCCAACGGCGCCGTTCCTGCGCCAGAGTCGGACCAAAGGGAAGATTGGGGACGGCGTCCACAATGGGCGCCGGGGGCGACACCCTCGGGGCCGGCGCCGGTGAGGTCGTGAGGTCGACCCGGATCCGGAAGCAGGTCTGGTGAGGACCTGCGGCGCCGGGACCGAAGTCGCCGGCGGCGCCGGGGCCGAAGCACCCAGCGGCGTCGGGGCCGAAGCGTCCGACCCGCTAGGGCCTCCAGCCGGGGCCGCTGGGCCCGAAGGCACCGCGGAACCCGGCTGAGGAGGGAGGGACTTCATGGCCATGAGGTACCGTTCGACCTCCTTCGGCGTCGCGCCGTGCCCAGGGACCCGAAGGTGTGGGGCAGGTGGCGACGCTCTAGGAGCCGCGTGTGCGGAGTCGCCCGAACCCCCAGCCGCATCGTGCGAGCGTCGGGGTGGGTCGGAGGAGCGATGATGCCGCTCCGACCTCTCATGCCTCTTACCTGAGGACTTGGATTCCCGACGACCGATGTCCACTCCCGGAGCTGCGGGGACTCCGACCCCGCGACCGGTCCCTCGACCTCCCGTGGGACCGGGACCTGGAATGGCGTGGGGCCGACTGCCGGAGCTCGAGCCGCTTGCGGGACCGCTCCGGCCTAGCCTTCGACGTCAGGGCCCGGCAGTCGGAGCAGGCGCGGTCGTCGTGGTCGAGGCCTAAGCACTTCAGGCACCGGCGATGGGGGTCCGTGACCGGCATCAGTCGGTCGCACTTCGAACAGGGCTTGAATCCGGGCATCCCTACCGGCACCGTTGGAGTCGAAGACTCGAGTAGAAAAATGATCAAAAGATCAAAAAAGTTTAGTCAAAAAATGACTAGGGGTAGAGCTTCTCCGGATCTGCGCTAGCTGGCGCGGAAAAAAGAAGAACTGACGTCAGCGCGCATGGGCGGCGTCTAAGTACTCCGACGACGTCATTCCGGCGCTAACGACGCCGACGACGGACGCGGAGCCGCAGACGACGCCTATCGACGCGCAGGGGTATTGCTACGCAAAAATTTCCGGATCCAGTCTGACGCCTGGGGATATTCTAAGGTAAGGAATCTATCACTAACGTGTCTCTTTCAGATGTACCTAGTGCTTCCCGTACGTTGGCATCCATGTTGCTGTTACTTGCCAAACGCCAGGTAGCATTGCATTGGAAAAAATCGCATCCGCCTATTGTGGCGGGTTGGATAAATACTGTCATACATTGCAAAGAATAAATTGTCGACTTATTGGGAATTACTGCCCAGCGGATCTAGACCCTTAGATGTGTGGGTGCCTTTCTTGACCTGGTTGGGACAAGGGGGCTCTGACCTTCGTGCAGATTAGCATGGTGAGTAATATTCCGAAGACAGCTATGTGGTTCTGGTACTTACCATGCAACGCTTGATTTGATCAAATGGATGCGTCTCCCTAGGATTATTGTGGGGTGGGCTTCTGTGGCTGTAGACGGACGGGACATATGGCAGGTATTCTCAGGTGGATAAAATCGATCTAGGACTAATGACTTGGTTACTTGGCAGGGAGGTATGAGGGTTGTTTACAAATTTGTAAATAGGTGTTTTACATCGCAAATGACATTCTACATCATTCATATTGTGCACAAGTTGATTAACCTGAACATAAGTAATCCTGACTTGCAGCCGGGCCCCCGGGATGTCGGCTCAAAGGCTGTGTTATTAAAGGGAAAATTAGTTTATTACATGCTGCCGGCCCCAGGGTTGTAGGCGAACAGCTGTGTTGCTTGTGCGGTAATGAAATAAAGGTTTTTGAATAATAAAAAAAAAATTGTTTTGCAGTACATAAAATATTATATAACGTATTTATTTTCTTCACAGCCCTGAAGAAGCTCTATAAAAGGAACGAAAAGTGTTGGCTATTTTGGTATAGTACTGAAAATAAATAAAAAAGGAATGCTGGAATTGGACTGTTGAACTTTTCTTCTCAACTGATTTGACAAAAGACGGTGCTCTTCCCATTGTGAATTTAGTTTATCAATGCTAAACCTTTGCAGTGGTACTGTTTATAGCTTGGTACCGGGTGAATGACTACTCGGGATTTACTGGCTTTTCTTCTCCTTGGCCACAAGCGGTTTACAGTCTGCACTCGTAATATTGCACTATGACCAAATAGGCTTTCCCTAAGCAAAACTGTTGTATTTAATAACACAAAAAGCCCAGAAAACTGTACAGCAGAGACAGGCTGTAAGCAAGGGCCAAAACTGAGCGTTTTGAGATACCAAGGTACTAACTACTCCGCAATTCTAAAAAAAATATATACACCACTTCATTCCTACACACACAGACACACACACACACACACACACACACATATATATATATATATATAGTTAATTTTTTGTGGGAATTAGTGTAAACAGACTCTACTATAACCTTTGCATGTTGGCTTCAAGCATTTAGCACCTTGGAGCCCAATGATGCAAACGTTTAATCACAATTTGTAGCTCTAACAAACCTGTATTATAAAGAGGACTTCTGTTGATAGTGGCTTTGTGTTCGATATGTAGCTTTCCCCCAAGGCATATATCAAAGATTCCGCACAAGCGTTCCTTCCAAGTAGTGTACTTAAAAGCACACACTACATACCATCGACAAGATCTGCACAGGTGTTCCCGTCGCCACCAGCTGTGTCCTCAGCCTCTGCATTGCCTGTGCCCACCTCGTCCTCGGCTCCTTCCTCCTCACAGGGAGCTGGATGTAAAGGAACAGAGACGAGAGGAGCAATGGAAAGTGACATGAAGCAGAAAAAGGGGGGTGGGAAGAAGGGTGAAAGAAAGGACACGGGATAGAAGAGAAGTAGCAAAAAAAGGATTTAAATAAGAGAAGCAGAATTAAATGCAGATCATGTAAAAAAAGCAGAATGACACATCGCAGAAGAGACAAGTCAGAGAACTTGAAAACGCAGTACTGAGATGTGTACTTTGGCTCATGCTGTTGTGAAGAGTGAATGCGGCCACCAGCTTGAGCTTGGACTCGCCTAGTTAGAAAACATTTCCATGCAATGATACACTTGAAAAGCAGTTTTGTGACATGCAAAGTTTTCTAAGAATGCTCTGCAGAAAAGCTTTACATGTCTACAGATCAGGGAATGTGCACACTGAACAGACTTAACAAGATAACACACAGCATTCCGAACTGCTTAAAATAAGCATAATAAGCAACTTCAAAAGTGGGGAAAAAAACAAACACCTGCTGTCATCTTGTTTCCTTAAGCAGAGATATTGTACGGGAGCCTTTTACCAATTACGTTCAGCGCCCTTAGAAATTCAAAATGATGAAATTGGATGACAAACAAATCTTCCAGGAGATGAAAAGGAATAAAAATGTTTCTTCTAAACTGTATTTTTGAGAGGAGGCTTCAAACAAAAGACCGGCTTAAATTTGCAAAAATTTCTGTTTGCATGCTCAGCGGCGTGCTCCTTTCCCTGCTCGTACCTGACGGGATGGAAATAATTGAAAGAATCTGACATGGATACATGCATTGTACTACACATGTCTACGATACAAAGTCAGTTTTTGATTTTCTTTTTATCCCTGAGGGTGAGAAAAGAGGATGGGAATGCCGAGATTGAGAGTGGAGGGTGGCAAGAGGACATTTTGTGTGGACAGCCACATGTACAGTGTGGTGGAGGGAGCCAGGAGCCATACACAGATGCCCTTTACTTAGGTCACTGGGAAAGCTCATGTGGATGAGAAAGGCACACAGGGGTGTATAACTTATACAATTGGACACGAGTAAGTATCAACAAGAGGTTTCCTACCACAGAGCTTTAGTTGACATTGGAAGACATCCTTATTGATGATACTGACTTGCACTGCCTCAAACACTGCCCGTACATCATTCAGACCTGGATGTCCAGCGCTTACCTAAAGCTCAACTCAACGGAGACAGATTTCCTGCTATTTGTCAAGAACGCAGAAACAGTAGAACGCTGGCTCAATGACATGAACCTAGCCGACTTTAAACCCCAACTTTCACTGAATGTGAAGTCATTTGGATTTACCCATGACACCAATTTTACTCTCAAGGTACACATTGCCCAAAAAGCAAAGATGGCCAAGCCTGGCATGTGCTCTCTCTTGTAAGCCAAAACATGTCTTCCAGAAAGAGGCCCAGAGCAATCGCCAGTGGCTACGATAAATTCGAGCATTCCTTCTATCATCTTGATATTTTTGCAATAGATGCCCAAAGTGACAGGCGTGGGTTCCGTGCTCACTGTACAGTAGGAATCAAGCTATACCTCAAGGATAAGACCTGAGAAGGTTGAAAACTTTCTGAGGTTGCTTGTTTTCCCATATGGAGGAGACCTGGCCTGTCAATTGGGGCTGGACTGTTCGTATTAGAGAAGGACCAATTCTGATTTGCATTAGACGGGTCTCTGTCTAGAACGGCACATATGGAGAAAAATGATGGCCTGGAACGCAGCCCAGAGCAATCGCCAGAAGCTGAGATCAATTCAAGCATTCCTTCCATCACCTTATTGTCTTTTCTATTAAGCATAAAAATTAAATTTGAATGACTCTCTTGATAAGGCAAAAAGTATTATAAAAATCACACTGATATTTAGTGTCACGGAGCTCTTTCCATTCAGGAGAAATAAAATGGACATGTGGTGTTTTCATAAAGACTGAGAGCTCAACATCTGTGATTTCCTAAGATTTACAAACAGTGTCTAACTTCCTAATCATGGGAATCCCAAGTTACGTTGTTTGAACATTACCTTTTCTATTAACTGTAAAGCAGGGTCAGATTGGGATCACAATTTGGCCCGGGCACTGACGAAAAAAGTGGCCCACATTTGCAGGGCGTGGCTCACATTTGCAGGGCGTGGCCCACATTCGCGGGTGTGCCCTTTCATGAAACACACAAGAAATATAAGTGGGAGGATATTGTTCTTGGGAAGGACACAGGGCCAAGGTGACAATGTCCTACAAGCTGAGCAGCTGAAAAACAGCCAGGCCCCTCTCTATTACCAAATGATTCCCAGCCCTCCAGCGCAGGAGCACCTGAAAACAGCGAAGCCACTTTCTCTTAAAAAATTATTCCCCAGCCCTCCAGCGCAGAAGTATCTGAAAACAGCGAGGCCCCTTTCTATTAAAAAATTATTCCCAGCCCTCCAGCGCAGGAGCACCTGAAAACAGCGAGGCCCCTTTCTCTTAAAAAATTATTCCCCAGCCCTCCAGCGCAGGAGCACCTGAAAACAGCGAGGCCCCTTTCTCCTAAAAAATTATTCCCCAGCCCTCCAGCGCAGGAGCACCTGAAAACAGCGAGGCCCCTTACTCTTAAAAAATGATTCCCCAGCCCACCAGCGCAGGAGCACCTGAAAACAGTGAGGCCCCTTTCTATTAAAAAATGATTCCCCAGCCCTCCAGCGAAGGAGCACCTGAAAACAGCGAGGTCCCTTCCTCTTAAAAAATGATTCCCCAGCCCTCCAGCTCAGGAGCACCTGAAAACAGAGAGGCCCCTTTCTATCAAAACAATTATTCCCCAGCCCTCCAGCGCAGGAGCACCTGAAAAACAGCGAGGCCACAGCTATTTGTAAATTACTCAGCACTCCCCAGCCCTTCAGTGCCTCAGGGCAATGGCGTGGCAGGAGAGGGGCTAAAGCAAAAACACAGCTTCTGGGCCATCCATGGGGGTGGAGGGGGGAGGCTAAGGTGAAGATGGTGCGAGTTCCCCACATCACCTTGCCCCCATAGTGAGACCCATTCTTCCTCGCCCACTATCCCCTGAATGAGAAGGGCTGTGGGCGAGGACTAATGCAAGCACTGTTTCTGGGCTGCGTGGGCCTCAGGGGGACCTCGGTGAAAATGGCTCATTGGCCTGAGCAACACTGGTCCCCTGGGAGGCCAATTCTGGCACACAATCACCCCTCCCCAGCCCACCATCAGCATGATTGCTTGGCAGGGAGTCCAGGAGAGGCCACGGCTGATCATTGCTGAACGACCGGCGGCACAGCGAAGCTGCTTTCCTCTCCCTGTCAGTGCTCTCTGTGGACTGGTAAAGGGGGAAACAACCGGCCCACAGAGTGCACTGAGACACCGGCCCTTCGGCCCATGCCCAAGTTCCCACAGTGCCAATCCGCCCCTGCTGTAAAGGTGCAGACTTGATTTTAACAGCTTGGTCTCTTCATGCGTAAAACTGGTCCAAGCACATAAGGTCTCCATTGTGTATACAGCCTTTTCAACATATGAACCATTTAATATCATTAAATCCTGGAAAGGATAGCTTTCTTTTCAGGTACCATTGTTAAACCCTCACTCTACCTATATGAAGGGGATCAAAGGTATGAGACAGGACCTATCGAACAAGTTACTTACCTTCGGTAACGCATTATATGGTAGAGGCTGTATCTAGCTGCAGATTCCTTACCTTTGAATTTCCCAAGTGTCAGGCTGGATCTGGAAACTTTTGCTGAGGAATACACCTTGAGCACAAGATTGGGTAGGTCCATTCGGCTGCACGTGACGTCGTCGGCAGCGTCGGTTGTGATGTTGCGGTGCCTATATAGGCGCCATCCAGGCACGCGGACGTAAGTACTTTTCTTTTTTTCCACGACAGAAGCGCAGAACCACAAAGTGATTGACGTAATCGTATGCAAAACTAGGGCCCTGAAAAGGGAGTAACCCTAGACCTACTACATCAGTCCGCAAAGCGGGGAGGCATGGGAGGGGCTGTAAGGAATCTGCAGCTAGATAGTCTCTTTACCAGATAATGCGTTACCGAAGTTAAGTAACTTATTGATCTGATAGAGACTTCTAGCTGCAGATTTCTTACCTTTGAATCAGATACCTAAACCATACCATCCTGGCGGTGGGTTGCGGACTAATGACCTAGACTACGAAGTCTTGCAGGACTGAACGGGCAATGTGCCCAACCCTATGCACTTGACCATTAAGACAATAATGTTTTGCACAAGTGTGCAATGATGCCCATATCGCTGCCTGACAGATGTCTTGAACTGGGACACCCCGAGCCAAGGCCGTAGTCGCAGCCTTCCCCCTTATGGAGTGGGCTCTTAATCCCTCAGGGGGCTGCTTCTTTACCAAGGCGTAACAGATTTTAATGCAAAGAACAACCCAGCGAGAGATGGGTTTTTCCTGCACTGCCTTTTCCTTCTTTGCTCCCACATAACCCACAAAGAGTTGGTCATCCACCCAGAACTCTTTTTTGCAGTCAAGGTAGAACGACAACGTTCTTTTGGATCCAGATGGAGGAGACGCTCCTCTTCCCTAGAGGGATGTAGGTGGGCAAAGTAATGGATTGGCCCAGATGAAAAGGGGTCACAATCTTTAGTAAAAATGTTAACCTGGGGGGAAGCACCACTTTGTCCGGAAAGGACATAAGATAACGAGGCAAGCTGGATAACGCCTGCAAGTCACTCACACTCTGGGCCGATGTAATCGCCACTAAGAAGGCTGTTTTGATGGTCAGCAGCCGGAGGGAGCAATTGTGCAAAGGCTCGCAAAGAGCGCACATCAGGTAGGTGAGGACCAAATTAAGGTCCCATTGTGGCATAATAAAGGGCGTGGGTGGAATAAAGTGAGCCAGCCATTTAAGAAATCTATTTACAACCAGAGATTTAAAGACAGAAGGCTGGTCTAGCAGTCGCAAAAAAGCAGACAGAGCAGAGATGTAACCCTTGAGAGTTTCCAAATCAGAGCCCTGCTGGGCAAGAGTTAAAATGAATTAAAGGACAGTAGAAATAGAGGTAGAAAGAGTGTCAATGGACCTTTCTGTACAGTACAATTCAAACTCCTGCCAACGGCAGGCATATACCGACTTAGTGGAGGGCCGCCTGCCGCCAGAATAAAATTACAGACTTCGGGAGGAAGGTCAAAAGCCATAAACTGCCACCGCTCAATCTCCATGCATGGAGCCTCAGAGTTGACAGGTTCAGGAGGAGAACCCTCCCCCACTGTTGCGACAGAAGATCCTCCCGAAGGGGCAGCCTGATCGGAGGATAGATGCTCATTCTCAGAAGCAGACTCTCCTTGCCCAGTCGGGAGCCACAAGAATGACTTGGGCCCGGTCGCTCCTGATCTTCTTCGGAACCCTGGGCAGGAGTGGTATGGGTGGAAAGGCGTACATCAGGCCAGAGCTCAACATACGTCGCCAAGTGGTAGCAGCCTTGGAAACTCTGGCGTGGTGTACTGCTGACATTGTGCGTTCTCTTTGGAGACTAACAAATCTAACCAAGGTTCTCCCCACTATTGAAAGCTACCTTGAGCCACCTCGGACTGGAGACGCCATTCGTGATCCATCAGGCATAGACGGCTGAGATCGAACGCCCTGGCATTCAGAGAATCTGCCAGGTGTTGAACCACAAGGGCATCTTAACAAAGGGTCCACAACCCCACACCCTCTTGCTTGTTGCAGTACCACATGGCAATGGTGTTGTCTGTGAACCCCTGCACCAACTACCCTTGACAGAGAGAAGAAATGCTTTCAATGACAAGCGAACCGCTTAGAGCTCCAACAAGTTTATGTGGATCCCCGTCTCCACCGGAGACCAGTGACTCCTGATCTCCATCTCTCCCATGTGGCCGCCCCATCCCAGAAGTGATGCATCCGTCAAGATTGTGAAATCTGGTTGAGGAAGGGAGAGGTGTCTGCCGTTGACCCAATCTCGGTTTGTTAACCACCACTGCAGATCCTTCGCATTTCTTTCCGAGATCTGACCCCACGCCGGCGAGATCTCCCTGATGCTGTGCCCACTGGAATTTAAAGTTCCACTGCAGAGCCCGCATGCGCCATCTCCCGTGTCTTACCATCAGGATGTAGCAGTCCATGAGGCCCCAGAGCCTCAGAGCCTCAGAGTTAGTCTCACCGAAATCCAGGATAGAGGCTGAAATATCGGAAACCTAGCCTGAATATCCTGAAATCGCTGCTCGGGAGGATAAGCCCGAAATTGCACTGTGTCCAGAATAGCTCTGATGAAAGGGAGCATCTGAGAAGGAGTGAGATTTGACTTCGGCACGTTTATAGAGAACCCCAGCGAATGCAGGGGGTTCGCCGTAGTTTGAAGCTGGTAGATAACTATCTGAGGCGAGCACCCCTTCAACAGCCAGTCATCGAGGTAGGGGGAGGGAAGACAGACACCCCTAACCTGCACAGTTGAACTGCAACCACCACCATCACCTTGGTGAACACCCGAGGGGCCTGGTAAGGCAGAAAGGGAGCACAGTAAACTGAAAGTGCTTGCGGCCCACCTTGAACCGCAGGTAACGCCTCTGGCCCCCTCCAGCGGGGGAGATGATGAGGAATTCTCCCACCCACTGAAGCAGCCGAGGAGTGCTTGGAGGCTGCGGCTGCTGGAGTCAGTGTGGTAGACTACTTCTGGACTCCATTCCTAGAACGGAATGTACTGCGTCCACGTCCACGCACGGCTTGGGTAGTCTATGCGGGACGGTGGCTAGGATAGGGCAGACGCGGCTGTAAACCCCTTCCGTTGTCGCATAAGGAAGACTGGCCACGAGGAGTAGAGGAGAGACCCAAGGTTCTGGCCGTAGCTTTAGAGTCCTTGAACCTGACGAGGGCCGAGTCTGCCTATTCCTCAAAAAGGTGGGTTTCATCAAAGGGCATGTCCATCAAATTGGCTTGGACATCCCCCGAGAAGACAGTTGTACAAAGCCAGGTGTGGTACCTCAAGGCCACCATTGTTAAAATCGACCCGCCCAGCGAATCGGTCGTATCTAATCCACACCGTATGGATAATTTTGCTGCATCTCTTCCATCCTTGACAGCTTAGGAGAGCACAGCCCAAGCCTCCTCCGGGACTTGTGGGAGCACCTGTGCAACCGTCTCTCAAGGAGAGTGGGAGAAATGGCCCAATAAGCATGCGATATTCACTGACCGCAATGCCAGACTGCAGGAAGAAAACATCTTCTTCCCAAATGAGTCCAGTCTCTTGGATTCCCTATCTGAAGGTCCGGAAGGGAATGCGCCCTGGGAAGTTGAGGCCTGCACCACCAAACTTACTGGTGTGAGGTGTTGGCTGAGGAACTTTGGGTCGCCCGGAGCTGGGCAATGGCGGCGTTCAATCGTCCAATTCACAGGAACCCCTGTGCTAGGCTTGGACCATGTTCCTAGAGGGGCAAAAGGGATTCAGAGGTGGAAGCCCCAGGTTGAAGCACTTCAGTCAGGAGATTAGTCCTGACTTGCACTGAGGTCAGCTCCAGTCCAAGGACATCGGCTGCCCTCTGACCCATCATGGCATAGGACGCCCCCTCCTCCGTAGCCACTGTAGGCGGAGAAAGCATGCCAGTGTCTGTGGAAGTACCCAGACCACTGACTTCCCCAATTTCCCCATACCAGTCCATTGTCTCCTCAGATATCTCCTGGTTCTCTAGAGGGTCTTCAGACTTCTCCCATTCCTCTCCTGAGCCCAGCAGGTCCACAAAGTGCTCAGATGACAATATAGAACCCCTGGGTTTTGTTGACGTCGAAATCGGCGTAGTTAGACGCCGTGCCGGCTCCGTGCCGGCTCCGTGCCGTCGGGACGAGGATGGAGATGGGGATTGCACCACCAACGGGCATCAGCGACGTTGCAGGCACCAACTTCGGATATGACACTGGGGGAGGTTGTGTTGGGACGACCGGCATCAACCTGGATCCGGGATTGGGTCACTGAGGCCCCACTGGAGCCATGGCCGGAGCCAACGGCATCGAACTCGATGGGGCCTCATCCGACCCCACACGTCCCGAGGGCTCACCAGCCGGGTCATCCCGCTCAAATACTAGGCCCATGGCCCCGTAAAATCTTATTCCAACGGGCGTCGCTCCGGCTCCCAGAAAGGGGGGGAGACGCTCAGTCGACTCTGGGTCCGGCTCCGCAGAACCGTGCCTAGAGCGTCGGTGCGCCTTACCTTTCTCGACGACGGGCGCCAACTGAGGTGAAGAAGAAGTCCGCTTGGACTTCTTCTTCTACTTGTGCCTCTTCCCCGAGTGTCCAGAAGAACTCAAATGGAAGAAAGAGGACTTAGGGCTCCGTGAGCAGTCCTGCAACCTCCTCTTCCTCGAATGGTATCGTGACCCCTTGAATGTCTCGCTTGATAGTGCTGACTGCCGGGCCGCGAGCAACTTCATCGCTTGCTCCCTCAAGTTCTTCGGGACCATCGCCCGACAGTCTGAACATGGCTTTGAATCGTGGTCACGTTTAAAATACCAGAGACATACGCGGTGGGGATCGATGACCGACATCATGCAGGAACAAGTCCCGTAAGGTTCAAAACCTGTCTTTCTACCAGACATACCTCGCACACAAAGTTGTATCTCAAAAATTTCAACAAAAGTTGAGAAAAAGCCTGCCAAAAAGCAGCAGAGTGGTAGCTCTTTCCGGATCGGCTCTTAACTGGTGCTGAAAGAAAACAACTGACGACAGTGCGCCTGGGTGGCGCCTAGTTAGGCACCGCAACATCATAACCGGCGCTACCGACGTCAAGCAGAGCTGAATAGAGCCACTAGATGTCGCGCGCAAGGGGAATTGCTCAGCAAAAGTTTCCGGATCCAGCCTGACGCCTGGGAAATTCAAAGGTAAGTAATCAAAGGTAAGAAATCTGCAGCTAGAAGTCTCTATCAGATAGAAGGAATTTGCAAGGTAGATAAGTTGCAAGATTGGGTAATTGAGGGAAGTGCATCTCTGAATGGAAAGTTCTAGAGTAAATCTTCAATCATTCCTTGGAATAGATCGTTGGAGAACCTGAATTCTCAGTTTTCCATCATTTCTAATCCAAAAATAAAAGAAACAGAAAATCTATCTCTTCCTTGCCCTGTGGACCCTCACCACCTGTAATGCCACCCTACTTTGGTTTTACAAAAATGGGAAAAATCCAGCTTTTCAAAAGAAAAGAAAGGGTGAGGCTGACACACTGCTCCTGGGTAAACTGGATAGAACTTTTATTTCTGATGACCTCATAGAACAAAGGCTCTTAAATAGTACCTTTCCACAATTGAACAAAGAAGAACAAGTTGCATACCTTCAGTAACGCCTTTACGTAAGATGCTAAATCTAACACAGGTTCCTCACCTTGTGAATTCCCCAGGCGCCATACAGGATTCAGGGCATTTTGATAGTCATTTCATCAGTTGTTGGTAGGTGGCTTTGTGCAGCTTCACATAGGTTCTGTCCTGCCCTGGGTGTAATGTCGGACCACTATAAACACCACCTCCGCATGTTGACTTCAATTTCTTTTTTGATTTGTCCACACAGTCAGAAGTGGAGCCTTTGAAATCAGAATATGCCAGTGTCTAGATTTTTAGGAGTCCATTCCACATAACGGAGAGGAGAGTGGGTTGGTGAGTAATTTCTGGTTTGATAGTCCCTACCAGAAAAGATATTACCAAAGGTCAGGAATTTGTTCTTCTCTTAGTAATTCTAACCCAAGCAATATCTCCCCCCCTAGGTGGTTGGCCCGTGGACTTCCTCAAACAAAAATGTTCTGCATGACAGAGTGGGCAAAATGCCCAAAGAGACAGCTTTCCAGACAACAGTGCTTCGTGAACGTATGGAGAGATGTCCCCTTAGTCGCCGGACAGAAGCTGACAACCCTTTTTGGATTCAGCTCCTATAGTCTCTCCTCCTCCCCAGAGGAGTGAGGTGGAGCAAAGAACTTCGGAAGGGTGATAGTTTGTCTGACGTGAAAAGAAATCAACACCTGTGGCAAAAAGGAGCCGCATATTCAAAGATCCTGCTTGTCTGGGTAAGAATTAATCTTAGAGGGGTTAACAGAGTCTGAAGCTCATTCACCTTCTGCGCCAATGACCACAATAGGTTTAAATAGAGAACACATAAGAAAAGTCAGACTAAATTCAAGTCCCACTGGGTCATGATAAAAAGACACAGTGGAAACAATTTAGCCCTTTATGAAACATCACAACTGGTGACAAACAAAGAGGGCTGGTCCGGCAAACCTAAAAAGGTCAAAATATCTGAAAGGTACCCTTTAACAGTGCCCAAAGCAAGGCCTTGCTGGTCTAGGGAAAACACAAATAATAAAACCTTGGACAGCTTGACATGGAGTGAGTACACCTGCTTGATAGCGTATCAGGCCACAAACTTGTCCCAACTGCAGGCATGTACAGACTTGACTGAGGGACGTCTGGTTGCCAGAATAACATCCAAGACCTCAGGAGGGAGATCATAAGCTCTCAACTGCCGCTGTTTAATCTTCAAGCATGGAGGTAGCACAACTGCAGGACCTTGCCGCTGCGACAGAGGGTCTACTCTGAGGGGCAGCCTGATTGGAGGATAGATGCTCAAGCCAGAATTTCTGGATACCATAATCTCTGTGCCCAATCCAAAGTCACTAGAATAACTTGGGCCTGGTTGTTCCTATTCTTTCTCCGACTTGGGCATGCAGGAGTCCTGAGTTCCTCTCTTAGTGGAATGCGTATCCAAGCGAGAGCAGCTTTGGAAACTTTAACCCGCGGAAGCACTGACATTGTGTATTCTCAGCAGTGGCAAATAGATCAAGGCAAGGTTATCATCATTCATGGAAGAGACTTATGGCCACCTCCTGATGTAATCAAAATTTGTGATCCACGAGGAGTCAGATGGCTGAGTTTGTCTGCCTTGGTATTCAGGGATCCATCAGGTACTGCTCCACCAGAAAGATGTCCTGGCATTACAGACATGTTCAGAGGCGTGGGACCTCCTGGTACAGAGTCTAGGACCCCACCCTGCACTACTTGTTGCAGTACCACATGGCGGTGATATTGTCCATGAATACCAGAAGCAACTTCTCTTTGATGGTTGGTAGGAAGGCTATCAAAATTAAACTGATGGCTCGCAGCTCCAACAGAATGATGTGAAGTTGGGCCATGCCAGAGATGTGGGCCAAGTTGAGCATTTGCCCTTCCGCAGTAAGGAGCTGAGAGGGAGAAGATTTAATATGGGACAGCTCCTATAGGGCAATAGGACAGGTCTGATAAGACAGTGAGTGGGATGTTTTTTTGTGTTTGTGGGCCCGTTTTATGGTCTGATGGGCAAGGTTTTATTGTTGATTTTCCTGATATTACCACAAACATTGCACCTTCAGCAAGTACAAATGACGTTGCGGAAGCTACTTAGAATCCGCCCTCGTGCGCTGACATCTGTTTTGTACACGACTTTCCGCTCCCGGAACATAAGACACTGACCAACGGTGCACAAAACTAGGGCACTGAAAGGATGTCCTTAACCCTAGAAATCAGTTCACAGAACAGGTAGGATGGGTGGGGTGGTAAGAAATCTATAACTAACCTATGTTTCTCACATATATATTGTTACTGAAGGTAAGTAACTTGTTCATCCGAAAGAAACAGTTAGTTATAGATGCCTTACCTTAGAATAGATGACCCAGCAATACCAACCCCGGAGGTGGGTCTGCGAACCAAGTTCATTCCAGAAAGTCCTGGAGAACTGAACGGCCAAAGAAGCCATCTCTCCGGACTTGGCTGTTCAGGCAGTAGTGCTTGGTGAACGTGTGCAGTGATGCCCACGTAGTTGCCTGATTGTGAGAAGTTGGCCTGATGTGCAGTGCTCACTGTTCTAGTGATCACTATATATCAGTACAAACAACCCTTATTGATGATTGGTTGTAAGTCAACCTTATAGACCAGCTATCCTAGTAGCATGGATACGAGCAGTCTAAGGCTAAGACTCTAGAGGGCGTGTTAAGCCAGCTGTTTTACCATCACATTACCCCTTGAACACCCAGTGAAAGGACACCACACAAGTTGTTATGAAAATAAACAGTGTATTTATTTATAACAAGACTACCCTGGCTCTTTATGAGACAGGGAGCTAAGCACACAACAAAACTCTTATAAAAATACTTAAGTTAGCACAGTATACACAAATGCCCGAGAGGCACGAAAAACCATATACTCTGAAAGTGGAATGCGAAATTACTAGCTGGTAAGTACAGTACTAATAGGCTTTGGAATCGCTAGGACTTGACTATGGAATCGTTAGATTACTTCTAGGAGGCCCAGGGGACTCGGGTGCAGAGTGTGCACTCTCACGCGGGATGCGGGACAAAGTCTATGATAACTAGTAAAGGTAAAGTTAGTGTTCACGGGCGAACCCGACCTGGTAGGGAGAAAACGAAAGTGGATCCTGACCCTTGGATAGTGAGGCTATGCTGGGGCACCGAGATGCCGAAGTTACCTAGCCCAGGGGCTGCAGCTGCATATGTCTCAAAAGACGTCGGGAATCCTCGTAGACGAACCAGGAGCCTGGAAGAAAGATGCTGGCAGGCGACCAGTGAAGAGAGTTCGAAGGGATCCAAGCCTGGATCTCGAAGATGGATGATACCTGAAAGCAGAGGGGACCAAGTTCGTGACTACTAGCCAGTAGTCAGGGGGCACCAGGAGGGCACCGGATGATAGTCACCTCGGCTAGGTGAGTGGGCGACGCTGTCCTCTGCAGATCTCACGGACCAGGAAGCGTTGTCGGCGACCAGGATGGAGGGGCGAGCTGTCCCACGATGGATGAAGCTGTCGGCGTCGAAGAACCCAGGATTGGGCAACAAAGCCTTGGCTAATTCAAGCCCACGCGGTGGACTCAAAATGGCGTCTTGAGTGGACCAGGAGGGTCCGGGGTGCTCCTCTTCTGGAAGGGAGCAAGAGCCAGTCTGGAGCAACCAGACCAGCAGCAGTGATGTCGTCAGGCGTCGTTCAGAAGGCCACAAGCCAGCGGGCTAGTAGCCAAACAACGCGGTGAGCAGCAAAAAGCAGAAGGGCCCCACGCCGATCGTGGAGATGCTGGGGGGCTGCTCTTCGGTGCTGGAGCTGCTCAGGGTTGGGGCTTCTCGAACCCCAAAGCACTCGCCAGGAGATTACTCGGCGGGCTTGCTGTGAAGAAGTCGTGCAGTCTTGGCAATAGTCGGTCCCTTGAGGTCTCGTCGCACTCACGGTTCTCAGCTTGGCTGTAGAGGTGAGTAGAGGTCGGAGGTGCCAGGGAAGCCGGGTCTTGTCGAGCTGGGCAGTCGGATTCCGGAGGAGGGACTTACAGCAGACCGCAGTGTTCTTAGGATGGTGCCTGCGGATGCAGGGTGACTACTCCTTAGTCACAAGGGAGAATCTTGAAGAAGACATCTTGAAGTCCTTTCGCAGAAAGTCGTGTCTTGATTCCAAAGATGATCTGATTTGGAAGGGGGCCAGGTCCTACCTTTATCCTGCAAAAAGGGGCTGGCACGCGACTAAGTCCTGCCCCATGGGTGGGACTAGGAGGGGGGTGGTTACACCCCTCTCCTTTGGCGGGCTTTCCCCAGGCCAGGGGCTGGAGTGCCCCTGGAACTGGTTTCAGCCGGCCTATGCACAGTGAGCACCGGGGTGCCACTTGCAGTCACCTTCCTCTAAAGCCCTGCCTACCTAGGATACACAAAATCCTGTCTGGGACGGTGCTGGCACCGCCCCTGGCAGGAAACCCTTTGTCCTTGCCTCCTGGGCTGGGAGGACTCCCAGCAGCAGGAGGGCAGACTTGTGTCTCGGTGGCAGCATCCATTTTGTGGAGCTAAGGCTCTGTCTAACTTTAACCGGGGTTACAGGTTACCTACATGTCGTGTCCCTCTAGAAGGGTGGAATGCTAACCCCGTCGCCAGAATTGGCGAGGGGTTAGTATTCCAATTCGTATGACACCTTACTCGACATGTTTTGATAAAGCGATACCAGAGTTGGCATATAACCGCGAGGATTATAATGCACTTAAGAGTATATGGTATGCGATATCATGGAAACGGCTAAGGGATGGATCCCGAAAGCCGCAGACAGGCTCAGCTCATGCCAGAGCACTATCTCACACGATTCCAAGCACTCTGCCTTCAGGATTGTCAAGGCCTGCCATAGGAGTGACTGATAGGAGATCTGTGTGTCCATTTTAGGGTTAGATATAGGTATACTATATCTAAAGCAAAGGGTGATTACACCACCTTGCCCCAGCTGTCGGGCAGCCAGTTGTGTCAGATTTGGATGGCCAGCCAGGGGTGGCATAATACATGCTGCAGCCCCTGGTAGGCCCTGGGTACACCTATGCCCTGGGTACCTAAGGTACACTGTACAGGGACGGATACGGTGACTCAGTATCCAATTAGATATGTACCTAGGGTACATGGAATCCATTTTACAGAGAGAGCAGTAGGCCTGGGGTCCTGAATAGCAGGGCCCCAGGTCAACTAAGTCAGAAAACCAGCAAAACACCAGGCAAAAAGTTGGGGGCAACCATAGTCAGGGATCTACCTTCCTACACTGATAGATGTCATTTAGGAGGACTCCTCATTCCAAAGCAGTAGTAGCTGCCGTTGCCCTGTCGCTGTGCGCCCAGGGCGCAATAGTGCAATGGGCGCACAGCCCCACTGGAGGCTCCTTCTTTGCCAAAGAATAGCAGGCCTTGATGCACAGAAAGACTCACCTGGAGATGGTTTATTTGTGCATGGCCCGACCTTTTTTTGGCGCCCACATAGCCAACAAAGAGCTGGTCATCCACCTGGAATTGCTTAGTGCGATCCAAATAAAATGAAAGCGCACCTTTTGGGTCCAGACGGTGGAGCCTCTCTCCCTCTTTTGAAGAATGCGGAGGCGGCAGGAAGGTTGGACAAAATGATGGTTTGGCCAATATGAAAAGAAGTGATCACCTTTGGAAGAAAGGAAGGTCGAGTTCTGAGGACGACTTTGTCCGGATGAACAGTCAAGAAAGGAGGCTTGGAAGACAGATCTTGTAGCTCACTTAACCTGCGCGCAGAGGTGATGGCCACCAGAAAAGCAGTTTTCAGAGTGAGGAGTCTGAGAGGGCAGTTATGTAGCGGCTTAAAGGGAGTGCACATCAGAAAAGTAAGAACCAAGTTCAAGTCCCACTGAGGCATTACGAAGGGAACAGGAGGAAAAAGATGAGTAATACCCTTGAGAAATCTATTTACAAAAGGGGACTTGAAAAGAGAAGGCTGATCAGGGAGCCTGAGGAAGGCTGAAATGGCAGAGAGGTAGCCCTTAAGAGTGCCCAAAGCAGAGCCCTGCTGGGCCAAAGACAGAAGGAACAAAAGTACCTCAGAAAGAGGGGCAGAAAGGGGATCCACAGCCTTTGCTGTGTATCATGCCACAAATGTATTCGATCTGCAGGCATATACCGACTCAGTGGGGGGACGCCTGGCTGCCAAGATTACATCACAGACTTCGGGAGGCAAGTCAAATGACGTCAACTGTCACCGCTCACTCTCCACGTAAAGAGGTGGAGGCAGGATAGGTTTGGGTGGAGGACGGTCCCCTGCTGCTGCGACAGGAGATCCTCCTGTAGAGGCAGTCGGATCAGGGGATCGATGGCCATGTTGAGCAGATCTGGATGCCTGACTCTTCGTGCCCAATCCAGAGCAACAAGAATGACTTGGGCCCGGTCGCGCTTGATCTTCTTCGGCACCCTTGACAAAAGTGGTATAGGCAGAAAGGCGTATAGAAGACAGCAACTCCACTAGCGACAAAAAGCATCGCCTAGCAAGTCCAACGCGTAGAATTGCTAACATTGCGCATTCTCTTCGGGGGCGAATAGATCTACCCGAGGCTCTTCCCACTGTAGAAGGAGACCATGCACCATCTCCGAGTGAAGATGCCATTCGCGATCCATTATGCACCTGCGGCTGAGTTCGTCCGCCCCGGCGTTCAGTGAACCTGCCAGGTGTTGAACCACAAGGGATATGCCCTGATGTTCCAACCATGTCCAGAAACGGAGGGCCTCTTGACATGACCCCACCCTGCCTTGTTTGTTGCAGTACCACATGGCGGTGGTGTTGTCCGTGAACACCTGCACTACTCTTCCCCAGATAGAGGGAAGGAATGCTTTTAGTGCAAGACGGATTGCCCGAAGCTCCAGAAGGTTGATGTGGAGCTCGGACTCCGCCGGAGACCAGAGGCCTCTGATCTCCACCTCTCCCATATGGCCGCCCAATCCCAGAAGGGAAGCATCTGTCACCACTGTGTGTTCTGGTTGGGGAAGGGAGAGGGAAATGCTGTTGACCCAATCCTGGTTCGTGAGCCACCACTGCAATTGTCATGCAGTGTCCTCCGAGATCTGGACGCAATCGGACAGATTCCCCATATGCTGCGCCCACAGGAACTTTAGGTCCCACTGCAGAGCCCGCATATGCCACCTGGCATGATCGACCAATAGGATGCAGGAGGCCATGAGGCCCAGCAGCCTCAGGGTCATGGATAGAGGCTGAAAGATCGGAATCATAGCCCAAATACTCGGACTCACTTTTCGGGAGGATAAACCCGAAACTGTGTTGTGTCCAGAACCGCTCTGATGAAGAGGAGCTTCTGAGAGGGAGTCAGGTGTGACTTCGGCACATTGATGGAGAACCCCAGCGAATGCTGAAGGTCGGCTGTAGTTTGGAGGTGTGAGACGACTGCTTGGGGCGAGCCCGCCTTTAACAACCAGTCATCGAGATAGGGGAAGACTGGAACCCCTGATCTGCGCAGATGAGCTGCGACCACCACCATCACTTTCGTGAACACCTGAGGGGTGCTGGTAAGGCCAAAGGGGAGCACGGCAAACTGATAGTGCTCGTGGCCTACCGTGCACTGCAGTTAACGCCGGAGGGCCGGCAGAACGGGGCTCTGGAAATAAGCGTCCTGCAAGTCAAACTCTACCATCCAGTCTCCAGGGTCGAGGGCAGACGAGACCTGAGCCAGGGTCAACATTTTGAACTTCTCCTTCCGGAAGAAACGTTTGATGTCCCTGAGATCCAAGATAGGACGCAGGCCCTTGTCCTTCTTGGGCACCAAAAAGTAGTGGGAATAGCCACCATGATCTACTTCTGGGGCAGGAACGCGCTCAACGGCTCCATTGGCCAAGAGTGCTGTAACTTCCTGTTTGAGAAGGGCCAGATGATCCCCAGACACGCGTCGGTGGTTCCCACGTCCCCAGCTTTCCTGAGGTTGAACAGCTTGCACTGGCCTGTGGCTCTGAAAGGAACAAGTTGGGGCACCCCTTCCGAGGCCACGAAAGGGGCGAAAGGCAGACCGTGCATGGTGGAGAGGCCCAAGGACTTGGCCGTAGTACGAGTCCTTGAAGCGCTCTAGCCACTGTCTGCCTTGTTGCCGAACAGGTGACGGTCCTCAAAGGGCATGTCCATTAAGGTGTTCTGGACATCCCCAGAAAAGCCAGTTGTACACAACCAGGCGTGACGGCGAAGCGCCACCGACATTGAAATGGTCCTACCTAGTGAATTGGCAGTGTCCAGTCCACAGCGGAGGATGACTAATTTTGCCGCGTCTCTCCCCTCGGCAACAGCACGGGAGAGCAATGCCCGGGCCTCCTTCGGATACTGAGGCAGCACTTGCGCCACGTATCCCACACAAAGTGGGAATAATGGCCCAAGAGGCATGCAGTGTTCACCGACCACAGACCACAGCCCTAAGATGGGGGAAGAAAACAACAACTTCCCAATCTAATCCAGTTTCTTAGATTCCCTGTCCGGTGATGCGGTAGGGAATGCGCTCTGGGACGCTGAGACTTGGACTACGAAGCTCTTGGGGGAGGGGTGTTGTGAGAGGAAAGTGGGGTCACTCAGGGCCAGGTGGGCCCTGGGCGACCCCTCTTTCCATCCTATCCACAGGAGCCCCTGTGTTGGGCCTGGACCAGGTGCCCAAAAGGATGTCCGTGAGGGCTTCATTAAATGGCAGCAGGGGCTCCGAAGAGATCGCTGACGGTTGAAGCACCTCTGTCAGGTTAGTCCTGAATGCCACAGTAGGTAGATTGAGGTTTAGGATTTTGGCCACTCTACGCAACACCACTGCATAAGACGCTCTCTCCTCCGTAGCCACGGTAGGAGGAAACAACATGCCATGGTCTGGTGAGGTGTCCAGACCACTGGCATCCCCCAGGTCCTCTCTCCAGTCCTGATTGTACTCCAGCTGAGCAGTGAGAGGGTCATCAGACCCATCCTGGTCTTCCTCACCCTCCTCTGGCTGCCTAACTGGCTGAAATGGGCCAGGGTGGAATGCAGGCACAAAAGTATCCATCGACGCCGGTCCGGTTCTGTATCAACACCTGGGTGGAAGCCGGGGTCGGCGCCAGCTGGAGATCCAGCCGGCACCACATGCGCCGGTGTAGGTGTTACGAGGACAACAAGCGGCACCAATCCGGATCCATGGGGCCCCAGCTGAGCCAGAGCAGCTGAAGGCATAGGGCCCCCAGCAGAGTCCATGGGGCCCAAAGTCACACCGGCGGAGTTGGGCTGCCCAAAGATGGCATGCATCGCTCTGTAGACCTGATGAAGCTGGGCATAGGTTGCTCCCAGTCCCGGGAGGAAGTGAAGGCCAGAATCAACCCTGAAGGCTCCGCATGCGGAGCCACAGGAGGGACATCACCCGCAACCTTCGTCGCGTCGGCTGAAGTCGAAGAGCGACGATGCTTCTTCGACTTCCTGTGCTTCGACTTACCTGAGCCCGAGTGCGAAGACTTAGAAGAGGAGTGATTGACTTGAACGACGCGGAGCCGAATGTCGGGTCTCCATTAGCTTTCGGTACCGTTCCCGAAAAGACTTCAGGGCCATTGTTCGGCAGTCAGAGCACCACTTGGGATCGTAGTTGCGCTCCAGGCAGTGGAAGCACATGCGGTGCGGATCCGTCACCGACATCAGTCGAGAACAGGAACTGCAGGCCTTGAAACTGGGCATCCCTCGTGCACCAGGACTCGATGTAGACTCGAAAAGAAAACAACAGAAGTCGCAAAAAAGTCAATCAAAAAGAGACTGGGGGTACCGCTCTCTCCGGATATGCGGTTGCTGGTGCGGAAAAATAAACAACTAATGTCAGCCCGCGATGGCGACGTCCAAGTAACTTCCGCGATTTCATCACGGCGACCATGACGACAGCCGCGGAGTCGACCAACGCCATCTAACGATGCGCAGGGGTACTGCTGACAAAAGTTTCTGGATCCGGTCTGACGCCTGGGGGTAATTCCAAGGTAAGGGATCTATAACTCACTGTTTCTTTCAAATAGTGTTGATCAGTTTCAATTCCCTATCTGGAAGGGAATACATTTGGGTTAACTTTACGGGGTGAAGCCTGCCAGTCAGCAATCTGACAGCTGACCAAGGCCACGAGCCGGGTGTGGCCGAGGTCCCCAATAGAATATCGGTCAACAACTTGTTAAAAGGGAGAAAAGGTTCTGAGGTGGATTGGCAGGCTCTAAGACCTCAGTTAACCCATATCTTGGCTTCTTGTGTGTGAAAAGCTAGAGGTCAAGGATTTGCAGAGGTTGGCGCACCACCATGGGAAATGATGCACTTTCTTTGGCACCCAGCCCAAGGGGAAAGAAAACAGTGTCTGAAGAAGTATCCAGGCCACTGGGCTCTTGGAGGTCCTCATACCAGGTATCACCTTGGTATGGCTATACAATGTCATCCCCTACATCATGGGTGCTATTATCATAATCAGTACCAAATATGTCATGAATAAACAGCTCGCTGCCTTGGGGAAAGGAAACATTATGCGTGTCTGATGGATTGCCCGTGTTGAAAGGAATATACGGCATTTAACATTATCTTAAACAAGGTCTCAGACAGCACAAGGGGTCAGTCATTGTTGTGGGTGCCAGAGAAGTTGGCATTGGCACTGGAGGACCACACTCTGGTGTAGGGCTCAGCAACGAAAACAGGTTTGGTACTGGAGTTGGAATGAAACTGGGCACAGATCTAGATGGCGATTCTATTAGTGAGGGAAGGACTCACCACTGAGAGGCCAGTTGGGAGACCTCCCTGCTCCATGGGGGCTGAAAGAACTCCAAAGGAAGACAGTTGCCCAAATAAGCCCATCATCGCCTCAAGAAACTCCTCAATCTGTAACAGAGTCACCATGGGCCCAGAAACCACAAGTTGCGCGGGGGGAAGGGCAAGTACAAACTACGAAGAACAGGTCCTGGAATCACAATGACAGATCTGCACCCTCTTAGAGGGCGACTTAGAGGAGCGCAACTAGCAAGAGTCCCACTTGGACAAGGACTTCTTTTTCTTTGACTTATCTGAAGATCATGACGATGACTTGGAGCAGGACCACTGTCCCCCTGAGTTCAACCAACACAGTCTTCCGGTGTCAGGAGATGAATAACTTCACTTTGCGCTACTGAATGACCTTTGGGTGTATCCCGGCCCAGTCACTGCAAGCTGCGGAGTTGTACAACGACCCCAAGCAGACCAGGTAATGATCAGTCATCAACACCAGTCTGTAACCTTCCCCACAAGCCTTAAATCCTTCCGATCTTTTGGTTCAAATTCGCATCTGTAGGTGCAGAAAGAAGGGAGCTTATGTCAGTGTGAATGGGTGATGCCTATATAGGCCCATGCACATCACATCCGGCGCACAGGGCATCAATGCAGAGTTGCACAAGCCACCACTGTGTGTGCAGAAGAAGTGCTTCAAAGCTATCCAGATCCAGTCTGATGCTTGTGATAGTTTTCTACGGTGAATATGTGGTTTAAAGTTTCTATCAGAAGAAATCTACAAGGGAACGATTCAAAGGGAAGAGTATGGCACAAAACTAAGGTTGTATGGGTGAAGAAATACAAGTATGGGCACCCCAATCTGGAGAAGATCATATTTGTAATTTCTGAATGCAGTTCAAACTTATGATCCTCAAATAGAAGACAGCTTAGAGCATCTGCTCTCACATTGAGGGAACTTTTAAGGTGAGCTGCTACTAGGAAAAAATCCCTGTTGCTCCACCCTCTGAAATAGGGGAAATTGCCAAACATGTTCCACAATCCCATACAGCTGTATTGATATTATGGACAATGCTGGTGTAATCTGATCAAATATCCCTGCAATGGAAGGGAGGAATACTTTCAAATCAAAGCAGACCATCCACAGCTCCAGCACTGGCCTCTCGGCCTTGCACCACCATGTCACAAAGATTGGCGTCACTGCCCAGTAAGTAAGCATCAGTGAGCAAGGAAGCCCATGCCTGCAGAGGGCTGAAAGAACTACACACCCAAACCTTGGAGGAGATCACCCACCAATGTAGATCTGATAGACTGACTCTTGTGCAAGCTAAGACACTCCCTTGGTATTGCAGCCACTCTTTTCTCAGGCATCACCACAGAGCTCACATCCACCATCTGGCACCAACAGGTTGCATGAGACCATGAGGCCCAGTAGGCGAAAGATGTGAAGAACTGGGATAAGTGTTTGAGTCAGCAACATAAGAATCAGAATTCTTTCCTGCTGAGGAGTAAGAAAAGCCTACATAAGGGTCATGCCCAGCATTGCTCTTAAAAATGTTAGCCTCTGCTTGAAAGGCCCAAGTCACAGAGAAGAGTCATTATGCGCCTCATCATGCGAAGGTGTTCTCTGATAAGTGCTGGGGATTCCAGTTGTACGATTCATTTACCTAAGTATGACCATTTATGGACTCCTGACTATCAGAGGGAAGCAGTCACATGGTGTATTTGTCAGTCCAAAAAGTAGAACTGTGAACTGATAGTAAATCTGTGAGGATTGGTAGATGTAGGTAGGCCTCCTGGGGACACAATCACTCACAAAGAGAACAAGCAGAACTTGATTGAAGGACAGAATCTTGCATTTGTCCTGATGAATGATCAGGCTCAAGAGACAAAGAATGAGGAAGAATGTAAGACCACTGTCCTTTTTGGGAACCAGGACATAAAAAGAGTACAACCTGGTGCCTCTTTCTTCCAGTGACAACATTCATAAGGCCCCTTCATTGAATATGACAAGGGCTTATGCTTCTACAATCTATACGAGTTCTGGAGAGCATGTTCTATTGGAAGTTAGACAGTATGGAGAGGTGGACAGAAAGGGTAGGGCATACCTCTTGTTAATTAGTTGGGTACCACAACAATCCATTGCGAGTGTCTCCCAAATGGTAGGAAAGTGGGCTACATTCTTCCCCCCACAAAAAAATGGTGTCTGGTGAGGCAAGAAGTGCCAATGGGAATAGGGGAACCTTCTCGTGGATCAATCCGTGCCCTGGAAGGAGCAGTACATCTGTTGGGAGTTTGGAGCAACTGTGAAGGTTGGCGCTGTCATAAGGCTTGTACCTGGACATAGCCATTATGTATGGTGGAATGGTCCCCCTGAGGAGGCTAGGCCCAGTAAACATGTTATAGCGTTACATTTTTTAGGCACTCTAGAGATCGGCCTTCTAAAAAAAAAATAGCTATCTGGCATCAAAGAGCATGTTCTTGAGGTTGCCTGGACATTTCCTGGGAAGCCGGTGGTATGGCAAAAACAACAGGTGATGGACAGAATGCAGAACATTGTCATACATTCACCCCAGTACAGAGATCTGGGCCTAAATCCATCGTTGTTTTGCACTCCACACCACCCCAGGTCAGACATTGCCATATGCAAATCAGCCTTGACCCTGTGCCTCATGGGAACAGTCCAGCCCGAACTGCCAAGCCATGTCTTTCCCGGACCGGAATCAAGCATCAAAATCTAAGTGTGGCCGTGCAACATGACACTCTGGCCAATGGACTACGACACATTGTCTTCAGATTCCAGGCCGCAGTGACAGGGTTCACTGTCACAAACTCTGACAATATGACCGTTACTGAATATGTCAAATCCTTACAGCTCTCATTATGATGTGAGACTTCTCGGGTTTCTTCATTTGGGGCGAAGTAACAGAAACCGCTAGAAATTACATCAGAGTGTTTTACAAACTGATGAATATCTTTTGTGGATAACCCTTTTAAGTTTGATAATCAAGAGATCAAAGAGAGAGAGGACACAGAACGGAGGAGAGACAGGACATTAAGACCAGACAACGAGAGGACAGCGATGGAGAGAGTGGGAACACAGAGTAAAAACAAAACGGCACATTTACAGTGGGCAAAGCTATCAGACCAAGCACAAACAGGGAGAACACTTCTGAGTCTCTTATTTAAAGTATTATTATTTCTATCTAATCTAGATTGAGAGCAAGCACAATTGCATCTAGAAAAAGATCAGGATATCCCACACAATGTCACTGTTTCCCACCATCACTGTATGAGTCAATCTTGTTTCAGGCCTCTTTTTAAAGGCAGTCGTGCTCATTGTTGGCCAACATTTATCCTGCTCTCTGGAGAGTACAGTAGAGTCCAAATGCAGGATTGAGGAGAGGTGAGAAAAATGATCTGCAGGAGACAGCTGAAGATAAAGGTTCAATGAACTGAGTTAGTTTACAACAGTGAATCCTAAGAGAGCAATCAGTTCTACTGAATTGTTGTAGTGCCACACATATGCTAGTCACATGCCAGACCACCTTTTACCCCAGCACTACCAACATTTCAGAGTGACAAGCTGGTTTTCGAAGGATCTCAGAAGGGAAAAGTGTAGAAAAAAAGTGGATGCAAGAGATTGGAAAGGCAATGGAGGAAGGAGGATACTCCAGAAGCAAAGCAGGAGTATAAGATAGCGCTAAAAAAATCTGCGTAAAATGATCGGAGTGGCCAGGAAAGAGTACTCCGTTAAACAGATTGAGAGCGCAGAGCCCTCAAGCAATGAGATTTTTAGGATCGTTAGATCCTTTACTAACCCTGTTGTGGCGGAAGGGAAAATTCTGCCCTCCTTAGAGTTATGTTCTAACCTATCCAGCTTCTTCGAGAAGAAGATTCAGAATGTATACTCTTCTTTCACATCAGAAGTGTCATTATTGGCTTACCATGTTCCAATAACTTGCAAGACTGATGGCATCTTTACAGAGTTTGCCCATATAACCCCTGCAAGAATACTTACTGAAATCTTGAGGTGTAGTCGGGATCCCTCACTGAACCCTGTCCTCCCAAGATGTGTCCAGGGCAGAGCCCTCACTTGGATCCAGTCCTACATTCATAATCACACTCAAAGTGTATTTCTCCCACCACACCAATCATCACCTAAGTCGTTAAGGTGTGGGGAACCACAGGGCTTGGCACGAAGCCCATTCCTCTATAATATCTACTTGGTACCACTCTTAAAACTGATTGACACCTGGGAGTTGAAGGCTGTTTCGTACGCAGATGATACACAGCTGATATTCTCCTTTTAAGGATCAGTCAAGGGACTCATTTGCTAGATTAATGGGCTGCCTGAAAGACATCACCAGCTGGATGAAAAACAACAAGCTGAAACTAAATGCAGACAATACAGAGATCATGTTCTTTGGTCAGTCCTCTCCCCTGCCGGCAGGACTCTGGTGGCCAGCTGAGTTGGGAACTCCACCCTGTGCGGCTAAGGAAGCTAGAAATCTGGGCATCAAGTGGGACTTGCCTCTATATTTTGAAACCCACATACACCATGTATCGCCGGTCTGCTTTGGCAAGATGAAAACATAAAAAAAGAGGCCTGCACCTTTTGCTAGAGGACAGCAGTCCATGCAACAGTGACATCTCATCTAGATTATGCTAACAGGCTATACCTGGGACTTCCCAGGTATCTGATTCTCAGACTTCAGATGATTCAGAACGCGGCAGCAAAACTTATTCGCAGAGTGCCTTTCTGTCATCACATTTCCCCTCACATCAAGCTCCTTCATTGGCTCCCTGTTGCAAAGCGCATTGAATTCAAGGCTTTGACACTTGCTTTTCGGACAATGCACAACATAGGACCTAGATACCTCAGAAAGAGACTCCTCGCATAACAATCGGCCCACACTCTTAGCTCTAACTCCCAGCACCTATTGTGCGTTCCCTGGTTTTCCAAGGCCAGAAAGGGAGGAAGGGCCTTCTCGGTCAGGACAGCTCTGCTATGGAATGCACTACCTTTACATCTTCGCATAATGGACTCTGAATCCGACTTTCGAACGCACCTGAAGTCGTGGCTATGTGGCTAGGCTAGTCACGTCCCTTATCTGCTCACCTGACGACCGCTAAATCCCCCGGGACACCTCTGTTTGAGGTAGCTGTTTGAGCTATAGAAGTAACACTATTATTAGGGAGGGTGCTGTAATAGGACCTTGTAGGGGTAAAGGGTGTGACTGCAGTTTCTACAGTCTGGGTGGGAAGGGTCCTATAGAAGAGGGCCAGCTCTTTGACTGTCTTCCTGATCACTGATAGGTGTGGCTCTTAATAGCCCGGTGAAAACTGCTCACACCTTTTTGTTGCTTTGTTGCATTGTAGGTGTTTCATTTTGGAGACCACTATGCTGTGAAAAGCATCAGTCAAGACAAGGACTGAATCTGGAAGACAGCCTGAGGAGGGCATAAAGAGAGAAAAAACACAAACATGCCGAAAAAGGCAGACAGAATGCACATACCCGGTCTGCCATCACTGTATAGGAATGAGAACTGTTGACCCACTTGTTCTAGTTCCAAGTTCTTTGTGACCAAGGAGGGGGCATATTCAAGAGTATACAGAGGACTACTGCACAACCAGTTGATGTGTCTGACACCAGCTTTCCGGTAAGAGGGGGCATTACCTGCAGTATGATCTGGAGGAAGAATTATCTGCCTTGTTCTGGAAAGCTGAGGAATCCTGCCTGAGCAAGAGGGAAGGAGCGAGCTGACCCAACAGTAGGAGCAGAATGGCATTGTGAAAAGAAGCGGTTGACTCCGGCGGTGTGGTGTCTCCACAGAGACTCACAACTAGTGTAATGTGTGCTCTAGTCTTGAAGTCTTTCACTGAAATTATCAGGGAAACTGCAGCTCTTCTGAAGCATGCTCGAGTGGCTCTGGCTGTCATCCCCATTAATGCAGTCATAGCACTTGCCCGAGCATACCCGATCAGCCTATACGACTGAATAGGAGATTGACGTGCCCTTTGACACCTACTACGTGCCTATTATTGTGGTTAGTGTGACTGTAGCACAACCAACTTGTAAATGAGCAGTCACTGCCACCAAAGAATCCTGTGTAGCCCATCCCTGGGTACCCTGATGACTGCCTAAGGGGCTAGCCCAGCACTGACCCAGAGTGTGCAGAGTAGACTTCTTTCACCTGATTGGTGACGGTGGAGCTGGAGTCCTGGGCATCCAATCAGAGTAGCAGCGCTTGCCACAAAGCTCCTCAAAGCGTTAAGTCACCATCACAAAAGCAGACCACCATAAAGAATCACCAGATCGGAGGAAACAGACCTGCTGAAACTGCAAAGACCCCCTGCTGCTGACAACATTGACGTCCAGAACAGAGCCAGTGGCAAAAGCAAGCCACCGAAGCCGCAATCTTTGGGACTCTGCAGAGCAGCTCTGCAGCGTGACTTGACTGTCGACCAGCACAACTCCAGTGAGCACAGAAGGCCCACCATCGCCCAGGGAAAGGTAACATGCCATGTGTGGTAAATGAATGATGCACAGTCCACTGTGCAAGTTAAGATCCTTTATTGCAAGTTCCTTCCAAGTTAGGTAGACGGGTCAATATCATAAGTAAACCCCACCAGGAGCCAGCTGTTAGCAGCTCAGCCTGAGATGACCAACTGCCACAGTAAGTTAGAGAGACACTGTGAGCCAGAGGGACACCCAGGCATTCTATGATGTCACAGATATCATAGTACAGTCTATCCAGAGAAGAACAGTGGAGAGGACATTTACTTTTTGCACGCGTGGGTTCGTATCCCATCCTCGTCGCCAAGTTGTGGTAAATGAATGATGCACAGTCCACTGTCTAAGTTAAGATCCTTTATTGCAAGTTCCTTCCAAGTTAGGTAGACGGGTCAAGATCATAAGTAAACCCCACCAGGAGCCAGCTGTTAGCAGCTCAGCCTGAGATGACCAACTGCCACAGTAAGTTAGAGAGACACTGTGAGCCAGAGGGACACCCAGGCATTCTATGATGTCACAGATATCATAGTACAGTCTATCCAGAGAAGAACAGTGGAGAGGACATTTACTACACCATGCCTATGGCTGGAGCAGCCAATTAGTCTACTAAAAGAGAGGAAGTGCGGCATCGGCACTAGCTACCACAAAAGAAGCCCCACATTTACTATAAGAGGGAGTGGGAAGAGTGAGAGGGGCCTAACCTGATAGCATATTGGACGTACCTGTGCACCAGTTATCTGATACCTTGTGTGGTGTTGTGCATTAGAGCATAATGAAGTATGATTCTTTAAATAAAGAGAAATACTGGGCTGGACAATAACATTACTGTCCTGTTGGGCTTTGTGTTGAGTGCTGACCCTGCTGTACTTCCACACTAACCTCCCTGAGATACCTGTGACTGCTCACCATTGCCTCCTCAGAGTCAAGTGCTGAAGGGGTTGGTTTTGGTCTAGTTTTGCAGAGCCATAGTAAAACAGATACTGGGCAGAAAAGGCAAAATACCTCAAAGGAACCACAGCTGTGGTCCACAAGCCATTGCTGCATCCAAAGATTATCCCCCGTACCCTTCAAGAAAACAATCTGACAAGTATCATCAGTTTCCTTCTTTTGAAGCCCTATTTTACGGACACATAACACACTACCTTCTGAGAAGGAGAATTTCAGCAAGGTGTAAGAAAAGGCACCAACTTTAAGGAGATGTTTTCAACCCACAGTTCTGATTTCGCATAGATGTTATGAATAGTTTAATTGGATCAAGCAACTGTATTGGAATCAAGTTCCTTTCATGTACTATTATGCAACCTGGACCTGGATGTCCTCTGGATATTGAATTGCTTTCTTGTAACTTATACAGGAAGGATTATACTAACCTGGGTTGCATACTATGAGTCATCTTTGCCAGGGTAATGTATTGATCATAGAACATGGTAAATGGCTTCAAGGTATAGAAGGATAAGTTAATTATGGTAACACCTTATCTGGTAGAGACTTCTAGTGGCAGGCTCCTGACCTTAGAAGTATCCCCAGGCGTCAGACCGGATTCGGAAATTCTGTGAGCAGTACCCTTTTGTGCCGGTAGATGGTATTGATCGGCCCCATGTGGCGTTGTCTGCGCCAGAAGTGACGTGAGCAGTGACTATATAGGCACCACTTCAGGGAGCTGACATCAGTTACTTTTTGCGATTTTCCACAGCAGGAGAGCAGAGCCATGAAGAACACTGACCACTGGTGTGGAAAACTAGGGCCCTGAAAGGGGAAAGCCCTGTCCCTAGAAATCTGTTTGCAGCATGGGGAAAAGGGGTGAGATGGTAAGGAATCCACCACTAAACAGTCTCTACCAGATAAGGTATTACCAAAGTTAAGTTACTTGTCCATCTGATGGAGACTTCTAGCTGCAGATTCCTTACCTTACAATAGATACCCTAGCAATACCTCCCCAGAGGTGGGTCTGAAAAATAATTTCATACCAAAATGTCCTGCAGGACCGAAAGGGCAAAATGCCCATCATGACAGCCCTGACTGTCTGGGCAATAGGCTTTCGTGAACATGTGCAAGAAGTCCACATTTTAGCCTGGTAAATGTCTAGGATTGGGACTCCAAGTGGCAAGGCAGTGGTCGCAGCCTTGGCACTGGTGGAATGAGCATGCAAACCCTCAGAGGGTTGCTTCTTGGCCAATGCATAGCAGATTTTAATTCAGAGTATGATCCATCTGGAGAAGGTCCATTTATGCACAGCCCTTCCCTTCCTTGCTCCGACATACCCCAAGAAAAGTTGGTTGTCCACCTGGAACTCTTTTGTGCTGTTAAGGTAGAACGACAATGCTCTTTTTGTGTCCAGTCGATGAAGATGATCCTTTTCCTTAGAGGAATGTGGCACAGAGTAAACAGTAGGTAGAGTGATGGACTGGCCTCCATGAAATCGAGTGATTACCTTCGGCAGAAAGAAAACTCTAGTTCGGAGAAACAGCTTGTCTGGGTAGATATTCGGGTATGGAGGCTTGGAGGACAAATCCTGAAACCCCGTGACCCTCCGGGCAGATATTATTGCCACGAGGAAGGCCGCCTTGATGGTAAGGAACCTGAGAGGACAGTTGTGCAAGGGCTCAAAGGGAGTGCACATCAGGAACGTTAGGACTAAATTAAGGTCCCACTGAGGCATGATAAAGGGAGAAGGAGGGAAAATGTGTTCCAGACCTTTCAATAACTTATGTACAATAGGGAATTTGAAGAGGGATGGCTGGTCAGACAACCGCAGAAAGGCTGAGATAGCAGAAAGATAACCCTTTGAGGTGCCCAGAGCAGAGTTCTGCTGGGCAAGAGAAAGAATAAAGGGAAGAAACTGAGAAAAGGGAGCAGAAAGGGGTGAACCTCCCTTTCTGCACAACATGCCACAAACTTGCCCCAACGGCAGGCGTATAGATCCTCCAGGAAGGGCCAGCCTGATTGGAGGATCAAGGGCCATGCTCAACAGCTCGGAATACCGAAATCTCTGAGCCCAGCCAGGAGCCACAAGAATGATTTGGGCCAGAGTGTTCCTGATCTTTTTCAGGGCAGAAGTGGTATGGGCAGAAAGGCATACATGAGGCGTGAGCTCCATTCGAGATGAAAAGCACCTCCAAGTGAGAGCCGCCTTGGAAATTCCTCTCTCTTAACCGGGATCGAGATCGTTGTGGCGCCGCACATTGAGCTGCCAAGAGCTTCAGGAATAGCTCCCTCAAGGCCTTCGGGCTCATGGCGCAGCAATCGGAGCAGGACTTCGGATCACGGTTGAGGCACCAAAGGCATACCCCGATATCGGTCAGTCACTGATATGGGGCGGTAACAAGTGTCATATCGCTTGAAGCCGGCCTTTTGAAGTGCCACACTAGGAAAAGATCACAAAAAAAATTTGACACAGTCGAAAAAGGTTTAGTCAAACAATTATTAAGATGTAGCTCTCTCTCTCTCTCTAGAGAGAGAGAGAGAGAGAGAGAGAGAGAGAGCTGCGCTGACTGGCATGGAAAGAAAAGAACTAAAGTCAGTGTGCTGGGGTGGCGCCTATATAGGCACTGTGCATGGCACTCGTGGGGACGCTCGATGTCACATACTGGCGCGCAGGAGCACTGCTCATTAAACATTTCTGGATCCTGTCTGAAGACTGATAATAATTTAAAGCTAAGGAATCTGCAGATAGAAGTCTCTGTCAGATACTGTATAATGGAGTCTAAATTTGTCCCTGGAATTTTTTGGCAAGTGTCTGCTGACTATGAAGCGTTTGAGATCTAACATATCATTAGTGCACAACTTCAGTGACATCAAGGAACCAGGTTCTGAAGCTAAGGCAGATGATACTGAGCACAAAGAGATGGCTTTGTGGCTCTATGTGCGAGGAGCATAGAGGAACGTAGAGCACTACAACATCTAAGGGGACTTGAAGAAAAAAAAAAAACACCCCCAGAGGCACAGGGGAAGCAATTATTTCAGAATATCTTCCACAGAGGCTTGGTATCGGTTTATCATATTGGCCCTTAAGGATTTTCCACTATCTTCGCTTGCCCTGTTTGGGTAGGGAGATTAGGGTCATAACACCTACCTTCAACGGGTTTAGGGTCAAAGCCTCTAACTTCACCAGGTTAACTTACTTCTCTATATTATTAAGATTACCGAGGCTACGAGTTGAAATAACAAACATGCACAGCGCTCTTTCGCTGCTCCTCAGAATTCGCCACATGTCTCTTGTTGACAACATGCAGACTTAAAAAATAGGCAGTTTAACAAAAGATAATTTAGCAAACACCAATCCAGCTTGTCTAATAATCGAAGTACTTCAGAGAACAAAAAAAGCTAATGAGTAAGTGAGTTGGCGCATAACATATAGCACCTGAAAGTTTTGCACTTCTATGTGCTAACTCATTAGTAAACTTCACTTATTTACATGCAATAGCTTCACTGGATCTACTACTGTTGAACACACTCCTGTCCAACGGTATCCGATTTTTAAGTGTTAAATAGCAGGCTTCTTCCATGCACAAATTAAACAATAAGTTAAGCGTGGCATGCGCTGTGTCCCCCTCGTCCTTTGTCGCCTGGAATAGCGCAGCATGCAGGAAGAAGCCAAATGATGGCTTCTGTGTTAACTTCAGAGAGGAGAGACCAGCCCGGCTAAGGTGGAAGGAGCCAAAAAGGTGTGTTATTGCAAAGTGTGCAATCCGAGAAATATCACCAGCTACCTCCTGAGACTGACTCCAACCAGGCACGTACTGCCTCATGGCGTAGAGAGGGATGATCTGGTGCTGAATTAAAAAAAAACACACATACAAATGATGTGACAAAAAAGATTTGATTAAAGTTTCATTAACTCAGAGGCGGGATGCTGAAACACAAGACACATGATAAATGGTGCTTCGTAATGGGCACACACAGTTAATGACACAGCAGGAATTTCTGGATGTTTTACTGCCTAATGGTTGGGTTAGTTTTGAGATCAGCTAAGCGAAAGAAAAGCGGAAACCCAAGAGATAATGGTAAGAACAAACAAAATCACAAAAAAGACAACATCTGCATTGTTTTTTATGAAGCGGGCTAGGTTCTTTGACATAGATAGCTTTACCTCAACAATCACAGGACCAGTGAGAAAAAACAAGGGATAATACCTACTCAGTTTTTAATGCAATATGAGTCTAGTTTAATTTTTGATAGATATAATTTACAACATTGCGATAATTATGTACTGCAAAGGACGTAGCAAGACACTGGCATCTGATCTCATTGTGCACAATAATAATTTATATAGGCATAACACAAGGCGAACCAATGTTTACCAGCATTAGAACTAAAGTTCAAACCTGCAAGGATTTGAATGCATGTCTTGAATGATACATCAAGCAGTCTGCAACTTTTGTATGAGGATCAAAAATATTTTACCATGATTAATTTATGACCTGCAAATTCCACAGGATCTCAGCAACAAAACTATTAATCCACAGAGCTATGCAACACAGATTCATGTGACCCACACATTACATGAAAAGCTCTCGAGAAGGATCCTTGTGGGCTATTTTAGGATTCAAGCGGGACACCAAAAATTACACATAGATCTGTTCAGTGAGTGCATTACTCAACTAAACTAACGTACCAGTACATCACCCTCAGACATCCAGGATGCACATACATCGCTGGAGATGCTTTTATTTCCCTAATCTATTCATTCTGTTTGTAACCACAAAAGTAAATCAGAATAGCTTCACTAACTTATTTACTTGTTAACTTCCTTGGGGGCAAAGTAAAAATAAAATAATAATTAGGCCTGACAACTTTTGGCATGGTCTTCCCCCAAACACTTTGCCTTCTCCCCTCCCGTTTGCTGAAATCCGTTTTTGTTGTCTTTAGGACTTTGTGTACTTTACCAATGCTAACCAGTGCTTAAGTGTTTGTGATCAAGCCTTAACATATGGTAGAATTGGCTCATACCCAATTGCCACATTTAATTTACTTATAAGTGCCTAATACAATGGTATTACATGTACATAGGGCCTGAAATTAAATGCTACTAGTGGCTCTGCAGCACATATTGCGCCGCCCACTTAAGTAGCCCTATAAAAGATGTCCCATGCCTGCCATTGCAGCATGTGTGCAGCTTTAAACTTCCACTTTAACCCGGCAAAATAAGTCTTTTGCCAGGCCTAATCCTCCCTTTTTAATACATATATATCACTCCTATGGTTGGCCTTAAATAGCCCATAGGACATAGTGTATTGTATTTAAAAGGTAGAACATGTGTTTTTAAGTTTTACATGTGCTGATAGTGAAAATCTCCCAAATTCGTTTTTCACTACTGTGAGGCTTACTTCCCCCATAGGATAACATTGGATTACCTTTTTACATTTAGAAAGTGTAAACCGTTGATTGGTAACAGGTAGAAATTTCACGTTTGGTCTTAAAAGAATTGCAATTTAAAATCCTCTTTAATGGAAAAGTCAGATTTTAAGTTAGCGTTTCCTTGTCCTAACCATTTGGGGTCTGTGTCCTGGGCCACATAACTGTAAATAATTATTAGCTGGCCTTTATGTATTCCTCCCAAACAGTAAGACAAAGGGGGGCAAGTGTCGGCAGGATAGGCCATCATTTCAGGATGGGTGGGCGGAGAGGTTCCCTAACCCACTGTTACATTCTTCTTAATGCTTTTACATCTCTCTTCTCTCTCCTCCATCTTTATTACATCATCCTGCGGCTTGCCAACCTTGGCATAAGCCCTGTTTATTTTCTGATTGCATTCCACACTCTGTATTACTCTCTCTCTCTACAAGGTTCTTTCCAGTTGCATCTGGAGCTGTACATGGATGGATCTACATTGCTGTTCTGACCATAAATCTACATGTGATCTATTTTGAAACTGGACTCTTTTTAACACCCACTTATATTTCAAAGGGCTGTGTCCTCCAGCAAACTCGCAAAGGTACTTGACACCAACCTATTGTCACCCTAGACCACTTGGAGCCTTTAGAAAATTATTATATTTAGGAGAATAAGACATGTGCAAGAGAGAACTCACCATTAAGAATACATTCACAACTGCCCTCATTCCTATCAGAACCACCTCATTTAACTTGAAAAGGAAGCTAGTGAACACAAAAATGCATTTTAGGTGGCTTCCACCTTGACACAGGATCTGGGACAAAGGTCAAATAACAGTTCACACCTAGTGCTGTTGCGTGATTTAGATCATCAGCACTATAAGGACACTCCTTAAATTATTTCTGGAATAACTTCATATTGGGCATGCACGTGCATGTTCTACGGCTCAGTCCAAGAAAGGGAGTCATTCCATAGTTCATTAAAGCACCCACTGAAGCAGAGCCAACCTGACATTGATTTAAAGCACGGAGGCATAGCTTATACTTCTACACAAGATTTTAAAGTCTGCCTAGCTACTTGTAACTGAATAACTGTGTTAATAGGGCGAGTCATAGAGGGTCAGAGGGGTGGTCTTTGCTTAATAAACACCCATGCCCGGGGTCATTAAAAAAGCTCCACCCCTCACCATAGCAGACATCACATTACTTGAAAGTATCGAACTGTGAGGTTGTCAAGATTATAATTATTTATACTGAGAAACTGTTGCTATTTTTTCACTGTATACCATTTCACTGATGTCACTGCCAGGGTTGTATGTATTCAAAGACTTATTTAATTGGTATAAGAGTGGTGAAAGGGCTGTGCATTAACAAGGATTCTGTTGTTGATCGGTAGTGTAGAACTCCATGAAAACCTAAAGATATTTACAAACACACTGAATTACCATAACTACATGATCCCATATCAAAATGTTTGTGTCAAGTAATGCAGCTAACTGTGGGTTCCATCTTCACCACTGGATAACACTGTGTGATCTTGGCTAAATCATTTATTCACTGTATGGTTTAGCTACCTTTTCTGCCAGAATCATGACCACATCAAAACACGCTAAGTACTTTTTACTAAGCACTATAGCTATTGGTAATTCCTTCCACATAGATAAAGACATTGAACAACTCATTCTGTGAGGTATTTGTCCATTGTAGAAAAGAGCAGAATTGGAGGGATTTGGAGGGGGCATTACCATTAGAAGCTGAGAATTTATCGAATCCTTTGTGATAGAATGTATGGTGAACAGAGCACAGTGCAATGAATGTATGCTTTGATCGGGAGACAATGTAATGTACATTGGGCAACAGACACATGGGTTTATTTGCAGACCTGTCACCAGCAGGAATGCCATATTCTATATCTAATGCAGATACTTAATCTGGACCTCATGGACCCCAAGAAAGAGGGTGTTAGTATAGTTGGAGAGGGCAGGTGAGCCAACCACTGCAGCATGAGACTGACTGAAGAAAGGACGAGATTTTTTTCACAACATGGTACAGCTGGAAACAAAAGTTCAAAAATACATACATTTCAAAACTAAAAGATAGTTCCCATTTTAAACCAGACTACAACATTTTTACCCATTGGGGTGGGTAGATACCCCAAGGACTGGGACCACAGACTGTTGAACACAGTCAAAAGATCTTTGCCGAAGAGTACGAAATCAGTCTTGCTTACAACGAGCTGCAACAAATTAGAGGCCTTGCACCCTTAAATTGTGAGAAGGCAATTGAAAAGAGGAGGGATCTTAAGGTCTCATTGCTTTTCAATTTTTAGCAGCAGCAAGGTACCATCCACATAGGAGAGAGCCTAGAACCCAGACTTCCCAATCCTCACCGAAAAGGTTGAAATTATAGCTTACATAAAATAGGTGAAAGGGCTAAACTCCGAGAGACATCATCATCCTACAATCATTTCTTCAAGAGTGCAATAGGGCAGAAAGACTATTTAGCAACAAGCCCGGAAGGATAGATGGAAACCAATTCAAAGCAGGCCAGTCAGATTGTGGTTTGCCACATGATCCAAGAGAATGTTATGGTCCGCTTATCCAATGCCACAGACCGGTCCAGGAGCACAAAGCCAGCAGTCTGAATTGCGTCTATCACAGTGCTTCCCAAACTGTGGGTCTTGATCCACTAGTGCGTCGTGAGCTGATCTTTCTGGTTGGTCCCCAAAGTCCAAGAAATAAATAAAGATGCCTTTAAATTCTGTATTTGTCAGTCACATTTGCTGTGTTTCAAAGACCGAGGTCAAATGTCAGGGTATGTCTTCTATAATTTTTTTAACGTGGGAACTTGTGTTTACAAACTCTTCCCACTTTGCAGTCAGAGAAAGAAAAGTAGAAAAAGCTGTAGGAGGAACTTTTTGTAAAATACAACATGATGTACATACCTGTAAGTGAAACTGAGCAGTTAGGAAAGCAAAAATGAAGCATATTTTATTTGTAATTCTGTCATAACCGAAGGCGAGGATTATGTTTTTCTTTCAAGCTTTATTTCCCCAGCAGCAACTTTAAACCAACATACAATAAACTAACTTTCCCAGAAACCCTCTGGGAAAAAATAAATAGTCCATCTTCAGCCAATCACAGGCCAAGCTGCTGTACATAGTCCTTTGTTTCCCTCTTGCCCCAGCAGCCAGACAGTATTTTTTGGTTGCATAAATGGCACATTATCACCCCTATATTGAGTGCTTTGTTCTGGTTTCTGGACCATATTAACTATACTACAGCATTTCTTATGTGGGGTTGCCAGGCGCAGCACGAAGGTGCTCATTCTTGCATAGAGGGAGCTTTGCCTTCAGCTCTGTGGTCTCTTCCTGGAAACTGAACAGCACACCTCAACCTCGGACCTTCTGATCTCCTCTCTGCCCAGAATCTGAATGCCCCACCAGGAGTCTGAACTGATTACAACGCCCCAATGAGGTCTGTATTAATTCAGGCCACTAAAGCGTGTATAATTTATTTCGGAAACCGACACATGCATTATCCACTGAATTCTTTGAGGTACAGGGTGTCCATGGGTGGACAACCCGATTCAAGTCCCTCTGGCAGCTATATCTGCTCTGGTCTCCTTCATTTTATAAATGTATATTGGTGGTAATTAGAAATGTAGAGTATGGTGGCTAAAACATTGCAATTGATAAACCTATTTATTGGTAAAGTTGCATTTTAAGTCACAATTCTGAAAATGCCCTTTTAGAAACTTGCCATTTTCTTGTCCCCGCACAGCTACACGCTTAATCGGAAGCAACACAACTTGATGCAAAGCCTTTCAGCATACCTTCATCGGAACCGTGGGACGACCCAAACGGACACAGGACCACAGAATACATGCTGGATGAAGCAACGCCGCGCGCCAGGATTTAGCTAACTTTGTTCCATGCTTCACTGCTGTAGACCTGAACTTGTGACTTTGTCCCAGTCCGGGGCTACCAGATTTAGTTCTTAGTGCTGTCATGCACTATTTCTACTCAAATCATTAAAATTGCATATCTCCGGTTCTACTAAATGGATTTTTGTTGTTTTGGTCCCAAATCATTTATCAGATTGTACTCAACTTTTCTTTATTGGAGTGTGAATTTTCTTCTGTGGTTCTTTCACTTTAATACTGTTTAAGAGATGCATAAATACTTTACACATTGCCTCAAAGTTAAGCCTAACTGCTTTGTACCAACCTACCAGAGATTTGAGCACAGATTAATTCGGGGTTTGATTATTTGTCACCCTGACAAGAATTGTGGTTGCTGTTCGAGTAGGGTTTCACTGCCTCAACCATTCACCCAATTTCCTACACCGTGATGGCGATGATTCAATGGGGATTTCGGACGGCGAACCGGGGCTAGGTAGGTCCTGGCGCCATTCATCAGACTCCAAGATTGGTAAGCCTTGCAATCCCCTCTGCTGGGTACGAGTCTAACCCTAACTCAACCATGCTGGATCATCCACGTCAGTAAAACAATTTGGCATGCATAGTCAAACACGTACTTCCAAACCAGCAGCAGTTTGTCAATTAACTCCCAAGTGATCAACTGAAGATTCACCACAAAATGCTACTGAACAATTAGCACACTTTAAATTCAAGAAAATTTGAGGCACTCCTGAAACCCATTTTATTGAAATAAGAGCTGCTGAATTTAAAGCTATTCCTAAGGAAGATGCTGATGTTTGTGAACATTGAGATGATTCTGGTTACAAAAGTGATGTGGCTATTTAGTAATTTGGTGCATAATGTATTTTGAAAATAATTAAATATAGTTAAAGAGAAAGACGTCTGCACAAGTACAGCATCCCCTTTCCTACTCATCAATTTCAGTCGCTTAACATCTCCCTAACTTTAAACTAGCATCATTTGGTATACAAACTTTCTGCGTAGGAGGGTAGGCCACCCACAAAGGGTTGGGCGCCTGGCCAGTTTAAGAATATGATTAACAGAAAAAAACAAAGAACTGAAATTCACTAAAATTAAGACAGTTTAAAATGACGTTATAATTGGGTATCAAAATAAGAAAAGAACATAAAAAACCACTGAAATAGTTTAGTCAACTAAATAAAATGAGTACTGCTTAAGACCTTCCATAGTTCAGTGTTTTTTGGATTTTTAACATTAGTTCATGTCTCATTTCAACACCAACCTATAACTTAACTTTAAGCTTTGGGTTTATACACACAATAGCGAGAGCCAGTGTATTTATGAAAATCTATGGCTGCATCATTTACTGCAAAATTATAGATACACTTCATTTTCCACACAATTTGCATATTTCACAAGAATTGTTGATTCTACCTCAAATGGATGAAAGAAATACTGCCAGAGAATGTGCCATATAATCTCCACTTTTTGCCACAAACGTTGGTCCTCCGTGCTGCATAATCATGGTAGCCTTGACAATGGTAAAGCTCGTTTGGAGGCTGTCACTATGATGACGAAATCTGTATTTTACAGGGAACGGTGAAATATTTTCCATATTTCATCATTCTGTGTTAAATGTGAGATTTTCTGCAACTGCCCTTCGTGCAATAAAAGCACCCACAGTATATTATGTCAAAGTATTTGAGTTGTATTCAAACCCTAAATTGACTCCTGAAGGAATCATCCAGTGCTCATCCTAATGAACAAGTTACTTACCTTTGGTAACCATGTATCTGGTAGAGACACAGTCTAGCCGCAGATTCCTTAATTTAGAATATCCCCAGGTATCAGACTGGATCTGGAAAAAATCCTCAGCAGCACCTCTGCGCGCCGGGAGACGGAGTCGCATGGCTCCGTCCTGAGGTCGTCCATGGATATGACGTTAATGGAGCCATAAGTCCCTCCCGGCGCTTACATCAGTTTTCTACTGTGAAACTTTTCTGCGCCACAACGCGGAGCCACTTTTAAAACTGTGAGAGTGCGGGAACAGTGTGCCAAAAAAGATCAAAAATCGTTGAAACAATGACCAGAAACAACAGAAATGGTGAAAAACAACTCCATGCATGACAGTGAAAGAGGACTACATACTGTAAGGGATTGAAGGGAAAGAGAAGAGTATCCGCTCTTAGAAACAGTCTTGCAGATGCCGAGAACCATTCCCTCCCATGAGGCAAAACGGCGTTGGAAATTAATGTCATGGTAAACGACAGGCAGTCTGCAACCACAGTATGAAACTGTAAGGGGCAACAAGACTGGAACTATATGACCCATGGTAAAAGACCACATTTCCGCAACAACAGAGAATTGTTGTGTGTCGATTTAGATATTGAATAGAGATTTTCCCGAATCATGCCCTTATATCGGTACAATTCACATTGCCCTTATTTAGGCATAGAAATCCAGCCCTTCTTTAGGTATTGCTCATGCTAACCAAATACAGGCATGGTCAACTACATCTGATCCTCTTCGTCACAACGAGTTCTTGGAAACCAGATTCTTAAGCCTTTAGGACTTCCCCTTGCCTGGATATTGATTTCTCCAGGAAATCATTTATTATGCATTAACATCTATTCCTTAGGCGTTCATTCATGATGTTCACATGCCCGACTTGTATGTCAATACTGGCATTCCTAAACATCTTCAAGGTATAAATTTACCTTCACTTGCTATGGCACGGCACAGTGCGGTTCGGCTACCTACTTGCACGACGAGGCTTGCCACAGCAAGTCCAGAAGGAAGTAAACTCCCCAACTGACGCGCTGACCAGGCGCTGTCATCCTCCTCGCTGAGAATCCAGCTCCAGTGTTTCTGACTCCCATTGCGGGGTGTTCGAGATCGAGTCCCGGGAAAGAGATACCAACCTCTCTCATTATAAGGTATGGAGCTGATTAGAACCTAGAGAAACTTTTAGCAATTCTTGGCACAACTAAACTATAGCTAAAACAGCACCTACTTCTTCCCTCATACTACACTTAGGTTAGGTACACTGGGGTAGGATTATTTTAGAAGCACCAGTTGAGTATTTTAGCCTGTGTTATTTATGCATGTAATTGTATATATGTCATAACTACAGACCATGCTATTGCAGTATTGTACTTCGGATTCTGTCTTACGATTATAGCAGATCATATCTCTTGCATGAGAAATAAGACTGTTCAATAAACCCTTTTATTGAAACGCCGGTCTCTCTATTTCTGTGCCACTCTGTAGAAACGAAGCATGCACGATTGGGTGAAACTGTAATCTATTGTTTCCACAACTCTGAAGATATTGTTTCGACTCTAAGGGAAACAAAGTTGTCATGTTTATGCGGTTGTTAGAAACTAATCCCTTCTTGTTCATTCGAGAAGTTTCTAGTAACCTGAGTTAGCTGACACACACACGTAATTAAGTTTCATATACTCGATGGGCACGGCCAGAGGGCTCGCTCAGAGACCACCACAATTGGGATAGCACTGTTGGGGTATCCGTGGCGAAGACAAGGACGCGGGTTGCTACCCCCCCCTCATGACACTCGCCGGGTGGCCTGCCTCCTCCCCAGACGCCCCGGGTAGCGGCTGCACCACGCATCTGACGAGCTGGCTGTGGACCAGGACGACCGCCCACACGGGGGACCAATAATCCATGACATATTGAAATATCCTCCCAGACCCTTTCTCGTAACATCACACCCACAGGCACACTCTCCCCTACCGCTTCCCCTCCCACACTCACACCTATGTTCATCGTTTCGGACTCTTGTCTCCCAGACATAGCCCTGTCTTCCTCACACGCCACGTCCGGAAGACTCACCTGGCTACATCTCCAGCCACGGGACTGGACGCAGGTGGAGTCTCCCCAATATGCAACATGGCTATACCATTTGCCCGTCTGGCACATTACACACTTCGTTGACAGCCCGTGGGGCCCTACCGCTCTACGTGACTGTGGTACACCACGACGAAGACAGACTGAACACGTGCACTACTAACCCCTATCCCATTGACACACCTCCATGGTCTGATGTTACAACCCATGGGTTTCAGTGTTATAGATACCGGAGAGATGCGCGATAGAGCAGCCAAAGATTGGGACACACCGATGAGATTTATTTTGTTTGCAGAGTTAATATGTTTACTTATAAAAAAAAAAGATAAAACAAGACGTCATTTGACAGCATAACTGAATATTGAGCACACGTGGCATGGAAGTTGTACTTAAAAGCTTATTCACTGACGATACGATCGAAGGAACTGAACATCCTCCTCCATGCTCCTTTATTCTCTCGTAACACTGTGATGATGCGGCCGGCCCACGGGGTTGTAGGCTTTGCTATATGTACGGCTCTCTTGACTACTAATAAACGTCTTTTAAATAAAAAAAAAAAAAATTACGTTTCATATACTCGATAGAGAAATACAGACCTCGGTCCTATGTCAAAACTATAGTGTATAGTATTCCAATGCGCAGCACCTATCAGGGATATACAAACTACACTACAGAATGTGCAACCATACACTGAATAAAGGACCTATTTACTGTAACATAGGCAAATAGACACCCATCAATTGACTGCAGCATAGTCAAAGAGACCCCAAGTAATGGATAAAAAATAGATGGGGGTGGAAGGGAGGGAAAAAGAACATGATAAATCCCCACACTGGAGGAACCAGGGTGTAGCAGCATGAAAGGATATAGGAACCCACCACTCAATACAAGAATGGGTGGAGTAGCAACAGATAAATACAGTATGAGCCATTCTGACCAGGAGGGAGGTGAAGTAGACCATCCCAAAGGAATACAACGGCAAGTAGGTAGAACCCAACCTGAAAAGGTTCTCGCAGAACAGGGAGGATTGGTGGGCGTTAAGGAATCTGCGGCTAGACTGTGTCTCTACCAGATAAATCGTTACCGAAAGTAAGTAACTCATTCATCTGATAGAGACATCTAGCCACAGATTCCTTAACTTAGAATAGATACCAAAGGCATACCCCATTGGAGGAATGTCTGCCACTGAAACCCCACCAAGTTCCAAAGAGAACTAAGCTGTCAATTACACTGACTAAAACACAGTGGGGACAGCAAATGCCAGCGCAGCTGACACCAGACCAAGGACGCTCTGTAAGGGAGCTAGAAGAAGGGGAGGCAAAGGCACCACAACCCGTCAGAGGACGGACGAGACCTCCTTTGTCCAGGCAGGAACGAAAGGAAGACACAGAACCAACAAGGTCAGTGCATAATGGAAGAACGTGTATAAACTTCTGCAAAAAGAAGCTCAACTGAGCACCAGATCCCCTGGATCCGCAATAGAGACAGTCCCAGAAAAGGGACAAGATAGTACGACAGCGTCAGAGCATACACACTAAGCATACATCACAGTGGATGCCAAAAAAGAAAGGTGAGGGGACAGAAGTCACCATGCCGAGATACACAGAACCATGACTACAAGGAGGTAGATGTATGTGGAGGACAGGATACACATAAGGAGATATTGTGTACCATGAGAACTACATCACACCTATGCAAAAGACCAAAGAATTGGAGCATCAGCAGCACACATGCAGCGGCAAAGAAAGACGGGCGCAGCATCAGGTAGTCAAGCAGCCAACCGTACTCAGAGGTAGAAAAAGGAGAAGGAAAACTAGCAAAACCGGTGAGACACAGAGGGCTCGCTCCCATAAGAGAAAGAGAGAGAAACAGAGAGAAAGATAAGGGGTAAAGAAAAACAATACTAGGGCAAGAGAAACCCTAGTATGCGTGCTGTCTTGCTGTGGGTATAGCTCAAGACATATACATACATATATAAATATATCACAGCAACAATCCTCCAAACAAACATTCCATTCCAGAAAAATGAAGGAGACGGACCACAAGGAACCAGGCAGGAAGGTATTTAATGTTTCCCCGCTCTGCTGCGATGCGTTTCGAGCACAGCCGTGCTCTTGCTCACACAAAGTTTTAGCAGCAAATATGGTATTTTAAATTCTTACAAACTGCCCGCCCACCGTGCACATGATCATGTGATATGTTTTAAGCATAGACATAAACGACATACTAGTGAAATTTGCCTCGTTTTTTCATTGTAGTGGAACATATTATAATTGTTCACTGTCATACATTAATTTAAATATGTAAACGCAGACTCTGTTTTTGAAATACCTGAGTGAACGCTCTCTGTGCCTCCCAGCTGGCAACCCGGACCGCGACCCTGCCGCTAGACTCCCCCTGCTGCCTTTCCAGACCACGGCACGGCCGCAGTGAGGGGGGGACTCCATTTCCCATCTCCCCTTGCGCCAGGAAGCTGCACACGCCCTGCCCGGAGGCGCATAAAGTTTGGCGAGAGCCTCGGTGGAGCGGGGCTCTCTTTTTGAAATACCTGAGTGTTGACCCTGCCGCCAGTCTCCCCCTGCCGCCGCTGCCTTTCCAGACAACGGCACGGCCGCAGTGAGGGGGGACTCCATTTCCCAGCTCCCCTTGCGCCAGGAAGCTGCACACGCCCTGCCCAGCGCCCGGAGGCGCGTAAAGTTTGGCGAGAGCACCCGCGTCGCGGGATCGCACGCGGGTTAAGCCCGGGACAAGGGCGGGACAGTCTGTGGCCGTCAGGGGCCGAAGGAGGCCGGGCCGGGCCATTCCCCTTGATTCATAACCAAAAGGTACTGTGTATTCCCCATTGTATATTTCCGTGTTCCAATACCTAATCCATGGGGAAGAGGAAACGCGTGGAAGACCTGACCGAAGGGTCAAATGGTATCCCTAGGGGTGGAAAGAAATGTAGAAGATTGAAGCAAACCCCCCCAAAGAAACCCATATTACATGCAGGGGGAAATTGTGTTATGGACCGGATTGACGAGCTAATTGAAGAATGCGAGGAACTCTTGACTGCGAAACCCCCACCTTGTGGGAAGAACTGTGGGGGTGGAAGTAATTCGGACATAAACGATGGTTTGGGGAGTAAGAGGAATGTAACGGTAATTCCCGAAATGTTTATGAATAAATCTAAAACGGGCGGTACCGTAAACATTGTAGATTGTGATGGGGAAAACACATGTAAAGCTCCGGGTATCGAACAAGCCCAGAACACCTCTTCCTCGGCCTCCCCTTTGCCTAAGTCTTCAGTTCTGCTGTGTTCAAACCGGTTTACAGTTTTGGCGCAAACTGATATTTGTGCCACTAATCTTCCTTCACACGCTCTACAGGGAGACGCCTGTTTGAGCGAGAATGACTCCCAGTTGCAAGCTGCTTCTAGCATTTCTGCCCAAATAGAGGCAGCCATTAACCCACTATCTTTAGTAGCTAAACAGCTGTGTACTTTGATTGAGGCTATGCAAACTAAGATAGACCATCTTAGTGACGTAGTAAAGGAAGGCAGGGCTAGACAGGCCATTGTTTCTTGCCCGACTTGTGTACCCACTATGAAAGTTGGTGGAGTAAGAGGACCCCAGGCAGCAGAAGCTGTAAAATGTAGTGGCAAGCAAAATACCCATGTACCAACTTGCAAATTATATAGTGAGATCATTAGAACTGGGAGGGGTGCATTAAAAACACACCATGAAACTGTAAGTGCCCCTAGGATAGCTCCACTAACTGGGAGGGGAATCACCTAAGGAAGAAGGGTAGTGGTATTATACCAACTGGTAGTTTTACTAAGCAGCAGAGTGCTGAAAGCCCAGCGAAGAATGGAAAAGTTACGTTGAGTATAGGCACCTCTCGCCCGGGCCTGAATTGCAATACAGGAAAACCGCCATTGGTCTACCTCGTTAATGTCCCCAAACTGAGCCTTGGAAAGGCCCCGGAAACCAGTGAATCACTAATAAATAAAGCTGTTCATTGGATAAGGTATGTCCGGGGTTGCAGATCTATAATCAGAGATGACATTGTTAGTTCAAAACGATTGTCATTCTCAGGGGACCCAGTAGACTGTATTGAGCTAAGATTTAAGAACACTGAGATGGCAGAAAATCTAATCCATTTGGAATTTAAGAGTTGTTCTCCTGACCACTCCAGAATACAAATGAGATCGTCTCCCCCTCAAAGATGGTTAACGCATTGTAAAGATCGCCTGGGATGGAACACAGAGGGAAGTTCAGGCTTGGATCTTAACGATTGACTATCGAATGACTCAGTCCAGGCGGGAGGATCGGACGGATTGGCTATTGAAAACCTATCTCAGTATATAGTAGGGTTTATTGGTCCCAATGCAACACCAGCACCCTTGAATATTTCTGTGGACCCCCGTAATCCTGTGGTAGATTTGAATTCTAGCCTGAAGCCAAATGATAGTTCCTCCCTAGGTTTGGGTAAATCTTGTTCAATCCTACCTTGGAATGTGGCCGGCCTCAAACCTAAATTAGAATCGCCGGATTGGGCCCTATTTATTAACCAACATAAGATAAGCCTCTTCCAAGAAACCTGGTTATTAGAAGCCTTGCATTTTCCAGGCTATCTAAACTTCAGTGTACACGCAGTTAAGAGTGGTAGAGGACGCCCATCGGGTGGCCTATCGATTTGGATTAGTCAGAGCCTTGATGTCACTATCAAACTCCTCAATTCTAACCACAAGGATCTTCAGATTCTTGCGCTTAGGTACAAAAATGAAAAACCAGTCCATATTTATAATTTGTACGTAAGAAGCACGGGGGGCAGGAATTCGGAAGTCTTAGCACGCCTCGATTACTGTATTGAATGTTATTCACAGCATTCTAACATTATCCTAGGCGGAGATTTTAATACAACTTTTGAGCCCCTCTTAGGTGGCGACTGAACCGTCATGGATGATGAAGATAGGGAGTGGGGTGTCCCGAAGCTTGAAGTAGCTCCAGTTAAAAGGTGGAATGAACTTTCAATTCAGCTAAACTCACTTTGTCTAAATAAAGGACTGAGAGCAACTAATGGCAGGACTATGCATGATAAGCTAGGGGCCAACACCTTTAGGAGTGGCACTCGTGAAAGTAGAATCAACTACATCCTGATTAGTTTGGGACTATGGAAAGATCTAGTGGATATGTCAGTAGTCGAAAGGGTTGAGAGTGACCATAACCCACTTTGCATGTCCCTGAACTACTGGGAGGTACCTACCGATATGAGGGGTCCTGGACAAGACTTGGCAAATGACGTGGTTGTTTCAAACGACATGCGCCATCTTCGATGGACCAAAGTTGTAGAGTGCCAAGAGCACATTGATTTTATTTCAAACAAGCTGTCACAAGCTACGAGTGATTTGGGAGATCTAGCTAGCAAAGGGGCAGTGGTCTTAGCTCTAGAGAAGAGCACAAAGATTCATGAATCCTTTTTTATCGATCTAAGAAGCCTTTTCATAAGACCATCCAAGCCAAGTGGCAATCGTGTTTGTCACCCTCCTCGTTGGTACACTGGGGAGTGTCGTCAGGCTCGAATAGACCTTGGAAAAGCTATAAAAAGTGAATCAAGCAGGAATGTCCGGCTTGCTAGGGCGGCATATAAGAATATAGTCTTTAAATCAAAGCGTGCATGGGACGAGCAAAGGTGGCAGGATCTAAAAGAAGCAGGTACCCAAAAAGACCCAAGAAGATTCTGGAGTGTCCTCAAGTGGGGAAGTGATGGAACTCCAGACAAACCCCAAAACTGGGTGGCTCAAGACCAATGGGTGGCCTACTTTAAACCTCAATATGCTAAGGGCCTGGAATCAAGTATAGCCATGAAGATTCAGCACATATTCCCTAAGGAAGATGTGTTTAACCTTGGTGAGGTCCTCATTGCCTTAGACTTAGTTGTCCCTGGAAGAGCACCAGGCATAGATGGTGTCCCTGCTGACACATTCTTGTATGATAAAGAATCTTGGGCCAGGTATATATTGCTCCTAGCAAATGCCATAGCAAGAGGAGCACCCATACCCAAATCTTTGAACGGGGCTGAAGTCATACCCGTATTCAAGAAGGGAGATAAATCCCTACCTGGTAATTATCGTCCAATCAGCCTGATTGACACCATGCAAAAGGTCTTCGGTAGGCTAATTTTAAACAAGGTCTTAGAGTGGGAACAGGAACAGAATGTCCTATCCCATCTACAGGCAGGATTCAGATCAGCTATCAGCACAATGCACAAGTTACTACTTGTGTAACGATATATCTGTAAGAGACATTAGTTAGCGATAGATTCCTTACCTTAGAATATCCCCAGGCGTCAGACTGGATCCGAATTTTTTTTGCGTAGCAGTACCCTTGCGCGTCGGCAGGCGTCTGCGGCTCCGCGTCCGTCGTGGGCGCCGTGATGACGTCGGAGAACTTAGACGCCGCCTCCGCGTGCTGACGTCAGTTCTTAGACACAGCTTTACCGTGCCAGAAGCGCAGAGCCATTTTAAAAACCAACACTGGTGCCATTGAAACTAGGGCCCTGAAAGGGGATGACCTTAACCCTAGATATTGGTTCGCAGAAAGGGGAGGATGGGTGGGTCGGTAAGGAATCTATCACTAACTAATGTCTCTTACAGATATATCGTTACAAAAGTAGTAACTTGTGCATCTGAAAGAGACACGTTAGTGATAGATTCCTTACCTTAGAATAGATACCCCAGCAATACCAACACCGGTGGTGGGTCTGCGAACCAATAATCACACCAGAAAGTCCTGGAGGGCAGAACGGCCAAAGAAGCCATCCCTCCGGACTTGACTGTCCAGGCAGTAGTGTCTTGCAAACGTGTGCAGCGAGGCCCACGTAGCTGCCTGGCAAATGTCCTGCAAGGGCACTCCCCGGCCCAGGGCAGTTGTAGTCGCCGTGGTCCGAGTGGATTGAGCCCGCAATCCAACAGGGGGATCCTTTTTAGCCAAGGAGTAGCATGCCTGGATACACAAGATGATCCACCGAGAGATGGTCCGCTTGTGCCTTTCCCCTCTTAGCGCCCACGTAACCAACAAAGAGTTGGTCATCCACCCGGAACTGGCGTGTGCGATCCAAATAGAATGAGAGCGCACGTTTTGGGGTCAGACGGTGGAGCCTCTCTTCCTCTTTCGAGGGATGCGGAGGCGGAAAGAAGGTGGGCAAAGTAATGGACTGCCCGATGTGGAAGGCCGTGACAACCTTGGGCAGGAAAGATGGCCTAGTCCGCAATACAACCTTGTCCGGATGGACAGAAAGGAAAGGGGGTTTAGATGAAAGAGCCTGGAGCTCACTCACTCTCCTGGCAGAGGTGATGGCAACCAGGAAAGCAGTCTTCAGAGTAAGAAGGCGGAGAGGGCAGTTGTGAAGTGGCTCAAAGGGAGCGCACATCAGAAATGTAAGAACAAGGTTCAAGTCCCACTGAGGCATCTCAAACGGAACAGGAGGGAACGTGTGTGTGATTCCCTTCAGAAAACGATAAAAAAATAGGGGACTTGAACAAAGAAGGTTGATCAGGCAGCCTTAGAAAGGCTGAAAGGGCAGAAAGGTAGCCCTTGACAGTGCCCAGAGCAGAACCCTGCTGGGCGAGAGAAAGAAGGGAGAGAAGAACTTCAGAAAGAGGGGCAGAAAGTGGATCCACAGCCTTTGCTGTGCACCATGCTACAAATCTATTCCACCTGCAGGCGTATACCGATTTTGTGTAGGGACACCTGGCTGCCAGAATGACATTACAGATTTCAGGAGGCAAGTCAAATGGCCTCAACTGTCGCCGCTCAATCTCCAAGCATGGAGGTGGAGACTAGACAGGTTCGGGTGGAGGACCGTCCCCTGCTGCTGCGACAGAAGGTCCTCCTGAAGAGGCAGACGAACCGGGGGATCGACTGACATACTGAGTAGCTCTGGATACCAGTACCTTCGTGCCCAGTCCGGAGCCACAAGGATGACTTGGGCCCGGTCGCACTTGATCTTTTTCAGCACTCTGGGCAGAAGTGGTATAGGCGGAAAGGCGTACAACAGACCGAAACTCCACTCGCGACGAAAAGTGTCTCTGAGCGAGTGCCGCCTTGGAAATTCTAACGTGCAGAACTGATGACATTGCGCGTTCTCTTCTGTGGTGAATAGATCTAATCAAGGCTCTCCCCACTGCTGAAAGAGGCCTTGCGCCACGTCCGAGTTCAGACGCCATTTGTGATCCATCATGCACCGACAGCTGAGTTTGTCCGCCCGGGCGTTGAGAGAACCTGCCAGGTGTTGAACCACCAGGGTCACGCCCTGATGTTCCAGCCACTGCGAGAGGCGTAGAGCCTCCAGGCAAAGGGTCCACGACCCCACCCCGCCCTGTTTGTTGCAGTACCACATGGCGGTGGTGTTGTCCGTGAACACCTGCACTACACTCCCCCGGACAGAGCGGAGGAATGCCTTCAGTGCTAGACGAATCGCCCACAGCTCCAAAATGTTGATATGGAGCCGGGACTCCGCCGGAGACCAGAGGCCTCTGATCTCCGCCTCTCCAATGTGGCCTCCCCAACCCTGGAGGGACGCGTCCGTCACAACTACGTGCTCCGGTTGGGGAAGGGAGAGGGATCTGCCGCTGACTCAATCGCGGTCCGCGAGCCACCACTGTAGCTGTCTCGCAGTGCCCTCCGAGCCACCACTGTAGCTGTCTCGCAGTGCCCTCCGAGATCAGGACATGGTCGGAGAGGTTGCCCTGATGCTGGGCCCACTGAAACGTCAGGTCACACTGAAGAGCCCGCATCCGCCACTGGGCGTGATGCACCAGAAGGATGCAGGAGGCTATCAGCCCCAGAAGCCGCAGCGTCAACCTGACCGAGATCCGGGATAAAGGCTGAAAGAGTGGAATCAGAGCCTGAATATCCCGAACCCGATGTTCGGGCGGATAAACCCGAAACTGCGCCGAGTCGAGAACCGCTCCGATGAATAGCATCTTCTGAGAGGGGAACAGGTGTGACTTCGGCACATTGATGGAAAACCCCAGCTGGTGCAGGAGGTCTGCCGTCGTCTGGAGGTGGCTGACGACTGTCTGGGGCGAGCCCGCCTTCAACAACCAGTCATCGAGGTAGGGGAAGACTGAAACCCCTAACCTGCGCAGATGAGCCGCGACCACCGCCATCTCCTTTGTTAACACCCGTGGGGCGCTGGTAAGGCCGAAGGGGAGAACGGTAAACTGAAAGTGCTCGTGGCCAACCATGAACCGCAGGTAGCGCCGGTGGGCCGGCAGGACGGGGATGAGGAAGGAGTAGTTTCTGTCCTGTAACTCCAGTTCTGTAGAAGGGGTATCTCTGTTATAGTCATAATCTAGTGAATAGTCCTGCCCATGTGCGTGGACGCCGGAGCAATAAAAAATAATCTCTTAAGGTGTCGAAAAATGCAGAACTGCACACACACTTAAGAGAGAATTTAAAGACAGATAATGCAGCCTATATCCACAGGCTACACTGTCCAGTACTTCAACTAGAAATTCCACCAAAAATCCACAAACAGCAAAGCCTGTCCAGATTTCCCTTGCTTTAACAGCAAAAACCCTCTGGAATGATATAGAGAAAGACCTCCACAGACAAGCCCATAGGCTGCCATTATGTGGCTCAAAACAGGGTACTGTGCTTTTAAGAGAACCTTCCAGAACTTCACAGTATCCCAGAATGCACTGCAGATCCCTTTTACTTTCAGTTCTTTTTGAAAGCGTAACACGCCAGACCTGTAGCATTCTTAAATGAATATCTCTCTCCACCGGGGAGGAGGGCGGGCGCTTATGACTATAACAGAGATACCCCTACTACAGAACTGGAGTTACAGGACAGAAACTACTCCTTCTGTAGTAGGGGATCTCTGTGTATAGTCATAATCTAGTGAATAGAATGGCAAGCCCATCCCCACACCAAAGCGGCGTTGGTAAAGTGTTGTGTAAGGTACCTGTTGTGTGCTCGCTCACTCCCCGGTCCACCGCAGCAACCAGTGCTGTTTGTTGTGGAGGGAGACAAGAGGCACTACTTCCTGGTTGCTCTATCTGAGGCGGCCATATTTGGTGGGTTGACGCGCTAGTCTCCCACTCCGCCTAACCTATTTAGCCCCCCATTTGATCGCGCAGCGGTAGCGCCGTAGACGCGCCGGAGAGGCGCCAGAGAGAAGCCAGTCTGCGCCAGTCCGCGTCCAGACGCTTCCGGCGGACCGGTGGCTAGATTTGTTCGCCATGGCAGGTCTTCCATTTTCTTATGATTCCCCTTCGTTGTTTGCTCTTCGCCCTCCCACTAGTCTGCCATGTGTTCACTCGTTTCGCCCATCTGATATTAATTACTCCTGCAAACACTGTAACTGGAGCCCATCTCTCCTGCATACCGGCTCTTCACATTCACTCTCTACTCTGGAATGGAGAATGTTCCTTTTAAACTGTAGGTCCGTCTGCAAACATCACACGGAAATACACATATTGATTGAAGAGCTCAATCCTCACGCTCTTTTCCTAACGGAAACGTGGCTTCATACAGACAATGATCCAGCTATTGTCTGGGCCACTCCACAGGGATTTACGCTAAAGAGACTAGATCGTCAGACTGGGAGAGGTGGGGGAGTGGCTATTGTTTATCGAGACAGTTATAAATGCCGCATTACCCCCACCACCTCACCAACCTGCGAAAGTGTTCACTTCTCGCTAGAATTCTCCCCTACCACCACCTTCTCAGGCATTCTAGCCTATCGCCCTCCTGGCGCTCTTAAAAATTTCATTACTCAACTAACGGATCTTGCTGCAAGTGTCGTGTTATCTTCACCCAACTTTACTTTGTTGGGGGATCTCAATTTGCATTTAGATGATCCTCACGACACAGAAGCTAATACCCTTCGCTCCAACCTTCAAGCGCTGGACCTTCATCAAAAGGGTTTTCATGTAACCCATAATAGAGGTCATCTTCTTGACCACATTTATAGTAATATCGACGATCTTACGGTTGAACCCCCTATTCCATTACCCTGGACCGACCACTTTCTGGTACCCTTCACTTGGCGCACAGACTCTCCTCCCCCCACTCACCGCCTTGTTAAACATCGAGGTAGGAAGTGGTCCTCACTCCCCCTCCCAGCTTGGGAAGCCGCCCTGGTCAGAGATCCTCCTAAGAAGGCATTGAATGCCAACACAGCAGCCAACAATTTCGATGGTTGGATTTCTTCTACACTTGACATGGTCCTTCCCGTGCAAGCTAGTAATGTCACAAAAAGATCTAAAACGGCCCCATGGTTTACTCCTAATCTTAAATCCAGGAAATTAATCTGCCGTAAATATGAAAGAGCTTGGAGACAGGACTATTCCCAACACAGGAAGGATAAATATAGAGCGGCTATTAGGCTCTACAAACAGGAGCTAAAGGCGGCACAAGCCTCCTTTTACAGTAGCAAAATAAACGCAGCCGCCAATGCTCCAAGGGACATTTTTAAAATTGTTAAATCCCTCATTTCACCCCTGGTGGAATGCCCTTCCGCTGATGGTGCCCAAAATCGCTGTAATGATCTGGCTACTTTTTTCTCCCAAAAAATTCAGACCATATACTCTTCCTTTAGAGATGTTAATAATGATTTGGAACCCTCTGCCCCTACAATCGCGGTCACCTCTGTCCCTTGTCTGCTCAATACAATTCCACTCTTAGACATGCCGGCTTTGGACAGACTCATCTCTAAAATCACTTCTGGCTCTCCTAACGACCCTGCACCCCCCCAGACCCTTATTAAGGTGACGGACGTGATTCGCCCGGTCATATTGGACGTTCTCAACACCTCCATCATCTCTAAATCCGTACCTCCTTTATGGAAGTGCGCGATGGTGAGGGCTTTGTTGAAGAAGCCCAATCTGGACCAGAACAACTTGGCGAACTATCGCCCCATTTCTTTGCTCCCTTGGCTGAGCAAACTACTAGAGAGGCACGTAAATAACATCCTGATGAGCTATTTGGAATCAAATAGCCTTCTGCGTGCCTCTCAGACAGGGTTCCGTCCTCTACATGGGACTGAAACCGCTCTCCTAGCAGTAACTGAAGAAGCAAGAGCTGTGTTGGACCAGGGCGGAAAAGTCGCCATCATTTTATTAGACCTTAGCGCCGCGTTCGACACGGTTAACCATGTCACGCTTTTACAACGCTTGGCGGACATGGGCGTGTCGGGCGCGTCCTTGGAATGGCTGACATCCTTCCTGGCTGACCGTTTCTTCCAGGTCTTTGAGGGCGAGGTGGCATCCCTTAAACATCCACTCAGATGTGGGGTTCCTCAGGGCTCCTCCCTGAGCCCCACTCTGTTTAATGCCTACATGGAACCCCTAGACAGGATAGTCCATCCCTTCGGTGTGCGTATTGTCACCTACGCAGACGATACACAACTGGTGGTCTCTCTAGACCACCCGGAGAGATCGTCCAGCACCTTAGGCCCCTGTCTAGAGGCTGTTGCCAGATGGATGCAATCTTCCTGTCTAAAACTTAACGGGGAGAAGACAGATGTCATCTTACTGGGCAACCCCTCTCCCTCGGGCTTTGCATCCATCTGGCCTCCATGTCTAGGCTCGCCCCCATTCCCAAGTCCCAAATAAAAAGCCTGGGGATTTGGTTTGACACAGACTTGAACTTTTCGGTCCAAGCTACAAAGACCGCAGCTACATGTTTTGGGTTGATGAGGATGTTGCGGAAGGTGCTCCCTCTGCTCCCTTTCCAGGCAAGGAGGATCCTGGTCCAGGCCCTTATACTATCTCGCCTGGACTATGGGAATGCCCTCTATATGGGAGCTCCTACCTTTACCATCCAGAAGCTCCAAGTCACCCAAAACAGTGCGGCCCGTCTACTTTACAACCTTCCCCGATGGCAGTCAGCAAGGAATGCCCTAAGGGAACTTCATTGGCTCCCTATAGCGGCAAGAATACAATTCAAGGCCATGTGTATATTACACAAGGCCTTTCATCGTACTGGCCCCGCAATTCTTCAGTCCCTGGTCACTCCCTATGTTCCATCCCGCTCCCTTCGTTCCTGTACTCTCCAGTTGGCCACTTCCACCAGAGTCAGGAAAGCCCGCTGGGGTGGCCGCTCCTTTTCACACACCGCGGCCAAACTCTGGAACACTCTCCCTCTATCCCTCCGGGGAACTGTAAATCATCTCTCTTTCAGGAAAGCCCTGAAAACACACCTGTATGTTAAACCCTGCTAATCTGCCTTGAGCCCACGCTAAATAAGTTTCCAGTCATAAGCGCTACGAGGCCTCCGGGTAGATAGCGCTATACAAGTGTAGTTTCATTCATTCATTCATTGGAGTCAACAGGCCTTGGCAAAGGCAACCCACGCGGTGAGTGAAAAAGACGTCTGGTGCGGACTAGGAGAGTCCGGGGTGCCCCTCATTTGGAAGGGAGCAAGGGCCAGTCTGAAGATTCAAAGGTTCGTCGTCTAGGAGGCCACTAGCCAGCCGGCAAGTGACCAGACAATGCGTCGAGCAGCAACAAGCAGAAGGGCCCCATGCAGATCTCGTGGAAGCTGGAGGGCTGATCTTTAGTGCAGGGGCTGCTCGGGGCTGGTGCTTCTCAATCCCCAACGCACTTGGTCGAGTTTACCTCGGGAGTCGTGCTGGAAGCGAAGTGCAGGTTCGTTCAAGATGGCCGGTCCCACGTGTCTCGTCGCACCCACGGGTCTCAGCTTTGCTGAAGAGGTGAGTTGAGGTCGGAGAGGTCTGGGAATCCGGGTCTCGTCGGGCTCTGAAGTCTGGATCCTCGAGGGAAGACGACAAAGTGAAGCCGCTGGACGCTTGATGGTGCCTGCAGTTGCAGGGTGGACACTCCTTGTCCACAAGGGAGATTCTTCAGTCTTCTGTGGAGCAGAACGTCGAAGTCCAGAGTTTCTTCTTGTAGAATTGTTCAGGATAATCTAATTTGGAATGGGACCAGCTCCTACCTTTATCCTACTAAAGGGGGCTGCACTACTGACTAGGTCCCTCCCCTGGGTGGGACTAGGAAGGGGGGTGGTTACACCCCTATCCTTTGTCCGGTTTCCCGCCAGACCTTGTGTGCCCCAGGCATGTCTCATTCCTTTCAGGCCTGTCCTACCCAATACACAAAATCCTGTCTGGGGTGGTGCTAGCACCTCCCAAGGCAGAAAACCCTTTGTCCAAGCCTCCCTCGCTGGAAGGACTCCCAGAAGCAGGAGGTCAGACTTGTGTCTGTGGTGGCAGCATCCATTTTGTGATGCCAAGGCTCGAGTTAACTTTAACCGGGGTTCACAGTTACATACATGTCGCGCCCCTCTAGAAGGGTGGAATGCTACCCCCGTCGCCGGAATTGGCGAGGGGGTAGTATTCCAATTCGTATGACACCTTACTCGACATGTTTTGATAATGTTATACCAGAGTTAGCATTTAACCGCAAGGTTGATAATGCACTTAAGAGTATATGGTATAGCGTTATCATGGAAACAGCTAAAGGACTTTGTTCCGAAAGCTGTAGACAGGCTCAGCTCAGGCTAGAGCACCATCTCACATAATTCCAAGCACTCTGCCTTCAGGATTGATAAGGCCTGCCATAGGAGTGACTGATAGGAGGATATGTGTCCATTTTTAGGGTTAGATATAGGTATACTATATCTATAGCAAAGGGTAATTACACCACCTTGCCCCAGCTGTCATGCAGCCAGTTGTGTCAGTTTTAGATGGCCAGCCAGGGGTGGCATAATACATGCTTCAGCCCCTGGTAGGCCCTGGGTACACCTATGCCCTGGATACCTAAGGTATACTGTACAGGGACTGATAAGGTGGCCCAGTACCAATTGGTAAATGCACCTAAAGTACATGGTTGTCAATTTAGAGAGAGAACAGCTAGGCTGTGGGTCTGATTAGCAGGCCCACAGCCAGGGAAAGTCGTAAACCAGTGAAGCAAAAAGCAAAAATCTGGGGTGACCATAGGATTGCAGACCCCACTCTCCTACACGGTGAAGCAGGTCCGTGAACCACCACTGTCTGGGCCATTCCGGGGCAATCAGGATCATCCGTGCCCTGGACTGGGACAGTTTGATGAGCACCGCCGGAATCAGGGGAATGGGTGGAAAAGCTGTTCGACCAGTTGATCCATAGCGCATTCCCCAGCGTCCCTGGTTGGTAGTACCTGGAGGCGAAGTCTCGGCATTTGCTGTTTTCGGCGGTGGCAAACAGATCTACGTCTGGAGTCCCCCACCCTGCGAAGACTTCTCCTAGTACTTCGTCGTTTATGACCCATTCGTGGTTTTCCTGGATCAGTCTGCTCAGTGCGTCTGCCTGAACATTCTGCACACCTGGTAGATGGGTGGCCGTTATCGTCAGTCCTCTGGCCAGAAGCCAGTGCCATATCGCCTGCGCTTCCTGCGACAGAGTGCGCAATCTTGACCCCCCTGCTTGTTGAGGTAATACATCGTGGTCGTATTGTCTGTCTGAACAAGCAACGAGTTGGTCCGGGAGGACGGAAGAAAGGCCTTCAGTGCCAAGTGAACAGCTCTGAGTTCCAGGAAATTGATGTGGTACGTGGACTCCATCTGGGACCACGTCCCTTGAATCTGTAGGTCTCCGGAGTGCGCCCCCCCAGCCGTGGATAGACGCATCCGTCACAATAGTCTGCGTGGGAATGTCCTTGTGGAAGGGAACCCCTCTCAGGAGATTCTCCGCTGAACACCACCACTTCAGAGACTGAAGAGCATGCAGAGACAGTCGTATCTTGTCGTCCCAAGATCCTTTCCTCTGATCCCACTGATCCTCCAAGCACTCATGCAATGGTCTCATGTGCAGCCGTGCGTGTGGCGTGAGGAAGATACAAGAGGCCATCGACCCCAGTAGAGAAGACACCGTCCTCACTGTTGTAGATGGAGCGGTCATAAGAGCCTGAGCCTTCCGAAGGAGTGATAACCGTCTCTCCTCCGAAGGAGACACGCTTGCTGACAGCGTATTGATGGAGGCTCCCAAGTACTGTATGCACTGGACCGGAGTCGGGACAGACTTGGACATGTTGATGTGCAACCCCAGCTTGTTCAAGAGAACGCAAGTCTTCCGGAAGTGGGCTTGAGCTTCCGAGAAGGAGGAGGCCTTGATCAACCAATCGTCCAGGTACGGGTAGACAAACACCCTGTTCTTTCTTAAGTGTGCGGCTACCACTGCCATGCACTTCGAGAATGTCCTGGGCGCAGACTTCCATCCGAATGGCAGTACTGTGTACTGATAAAGATTGGCGCCGACTTGGAATCGCAGGAGCTTCCCGTGTTTGTGTGCAATCGGCACATGGAAGTATGCATCCTGTAGATCTATGGCACACAGCCAGTCTTCCCTGTTGCAGCTGAGGATAAATCTGATGCAACAACAGCATGCGAAACTTCTCTCTGCGAATCCACTTGTTTGCTTGTCGCAAATACAGAATGGGCCTGAACTCGTTCTCGTCCTTCTTGCAGACCAGAAAGAACCGGGAGTACAGACCTCTTCCTCTTTGAGACAGGGGTACATCTTCTATCGCCTTTTTCCTCAACAGGATATTGGCCTCCGCCTGGAGCTCGCGCAGCTGAAACTGCAAGCTGACTGGAGGAATCAATGGAGGCGGGCCGGTGAACCGAAGACTGTATCCAATGCAAACAATATTCGGCACCCACTTGTCCTGAGTAATTTTTCTCCACTCTGCCAGAAAAAATTGGACGCTTTCCCCCACCGGAGCGGGTAACGGATGAAGGGGAAGTAACAGCTCAGGGTCGAGCCCCGGCCGCGCCCTTGTTCGCTGTAGAGGACTGCTGACCTCCTCTACCCTTCTGGCGTTTCTGGAAGGGCCTCCTGAACTGCTGCTGTTGTTGCTGCTGCTGTCCCGAAGCCTGTCCTCGCCCTCGGCCCTGCGCCCCGAACCGTCTCTGGAACGGGCGGTAGGCTTTCTTTTCTTTGGGCTTCTCCAAGCCCACAGCCGTCAGAGTCTCTGCCTCCGCCTTCATACGGGCCATCTCATCATCCGCATGTTTTCCGAACAGGGTCTTCCCCGAGAAGGTCAGATTAGCCACTCGCTGCTGGGCTTCCGGCTTGAGTGATGTGAGCCTGAGCCAAGCATGGCGTCGCTGGTTGATCCCATGACAGTAACCATGGGCCGCCAACAGGGAACCATCCGCAGCTGCGCTGATAACCTGGTTCGAAACCAGCATCCCTTCCTTCAGGATCTCTAGGAAATCCTCCCTCTTTTCTCGTGGCAGGAGTTCCGTGAACTGCTGGAGAGATTCCCACAGGGAACGATCGTACCGTCCCAGCAGAGCCATATCGCTAGCGGTCTTTATGGCCGTAGCTGCTGTCCGACAAGCCTTCCTGCCATTAGAGTCGATCCATCGGCTCTCCTTATCCGGAGGCACGGTAGAAGACGGAGAGGTAGAATGTTGTTTTCTGGCTGCCGTCACTATAACGGAGTCCGGAACCGGGTCAGACCTTAGAAAAGCCGGGTCGGAATCCGGAGCCCTATATTTCTTCAGCAGATGGGATGGAGCAGCTCTCGTTACTGCAGGCGTAAGGAACAGCTCCTCCGCTGGATCTACCAAGCCTGGCACGAGCGGCAGCAGAGGGCGAGACAAATGTTTCTTGTGAAGTGTCTCAAAGATCACGGACGTCGTAGGTGTGGGAGCCGTCACCGTGATTCCTAATTTCGCTGCACCCCTCAGGAGAACATCCTGGAACGTGCTGATGTCATCCACGGGAGACACCCTAGTCCCCGGGGAGTCTGACAAGGTCGGGGAGTAGGACCTCGTCCTGGAAGAGCCCGTGCGGGACTGTGATCCGCGCCTCCTGTGGCGCCGTCTGGACCTCGTCGAGGATCTGTGATGACTGCGCGACCTCCCTCTCCGTCCGGAGCGGGATCGCGACTTCTGTGGCTTTGGTCGCCCTGCCGGTTCCACCGGGACAGGAGTCTGTGGCTTGGGTGGTACCCTCGGCCGAGGGGTACCCTTCGGAGGAGTCAGGTACCTGGGCAGGGAAACCGACCTCGGAGGAAGCGGTGGAGGCTTGTCAACCGGCAGCTGAGGTTGAGGCTGAGGCCGAGGTGGTAGAGGTGGAAGAGGCGGCGGGGTAGGGACCCGCGGAGGAAGCCCTCTCGGCAAAGGAGGCGGAGGAGGAGGCGTCACTGTCCCCGGCTTAGGAGGGGTATACACAAGGGAGTACACCGAGCCCGGTGACCCGCCCTCCTTATCAGGCTGGGATGTGGGAGAGTCTCTCCTAGGCACTTGACGCCTGTCCGACTGACTCCTGGCGCCCAAACTCCTTCTGCACCGTTCCTGCGTCGAAGAACGGCGACCCGACGGCGAGCGTCGGCCCCTCGACGTCGAACTGCGCTTCCTCGACAGCGAACGCCTGTCCCTCGACGGCGAATGCTTCCGCCTCGACGGCGACCTCCATCGCCTCGACGTCGATCGCCTTCGCCTCGACGGCTTCCTGTGCCTCGACGGCGATCTCTTTCTCGACGGTGATCTCTTGTGCCTCGACGCGATCTCTTGCGCCTCGACGGCGATCGCCCCCTCGACGCCGAGGATCCCCTCGACGACGATCTTCTCCTTTTCGCCGACAGCGAACGGCGGTGTCGCCACGACGGCGAGCGCCGACGACGGGCCACCCGTCGACGTCGAGTCCTCGACGACGACGACGAAACCGTCACCGGTGATGTCGACGGCCGTCTGTTCAGATCCCTCGACGTTGAACGTCGACGCCGCTTCGACCCAGAGCCCTGGGGAGACGGGGAACAGACTGTAGTCATCCCTCTCGACGCCGTAGTCGGTGCAATCGACGCCGACGGAGAATGGGGACGCTTGCTGGACTTCCTGCCTCTGGGGAGCCCCCCAGAGGCCTCAGCACTGGCAGATGGAAACTGCCCAGACCCACCTTGTGCTTGCAGTCTTCTCTCCTCCATGCCTTGGAGCCTGATCTTCTTTGTTTCTCAGGGTCCTGGTGGTAAATCCCTGGCAGATCTCACACTCATCAGGGTTATGAGAGGAGGGAAGGCAGAGGATACACACTTCATGTGGGTCAGTCTTGGCCTTCTTCCTTGAACACTCCGGGCATTTGTCAAATAATGCAGGCATATTCGACAAAAAGACTGCCCCAAAAGCACACCAAAGAAGAATTAATCAAAGTACTTTGAACAAAGTACCAAAAAACACTTGAAAAAGTGAGAAATCACAAAAATAAATCCCAAAAGGGAGAGCTCAATGCTCCAGGGTCCTGCTAGCAGGAGCCGGAAAAAAGAACTGAAAGTAAAAGGGACCTGCAGTGCATTCTGGGATACTGTGAAGTTCTGGAAGTTTCTCTTAAAAGCACAGTACCCTGTTTTGAGCCACATAATGGCAGCCTATGGGTTTGTCTGTCCAGGTCTTTCTCTCTATCATTCCAGAGGGTTTTTGCTGTTAAAGCAAGGCAAATCTGGACAGGCTTTGCTGTTTGTGGATTTTTGGTGGAATTTCTAGTTGAAGTACTGGACAGTGTAGCCTGTGGATATAGGCTGCATTATCTGTCTTTAAATTCTCTCTTAAGTGTCTGTGCAGTTCTGCATTTTTCGACACCTTAAGAGATTATTTTTGATTGCTCCGGGGTCCACGCACATGGGCGGGACTATTCACTAGATTATGACTATATACAGAGATCCCCTACTACAGAAATAAGGGTCCTGCAAGTCCAACGCTACCATCCAGTCTCCTGGGTCCAGGGCAGCTAAGACCTGAGCCAGTGTCAGCATTTTGAACTTCTCCTTCCGGAGGAAGCCGTTGACGTTCCGTAGGTCCAAGATAGGGCGTAGGCCCCCTTTGCCCTTCTTGGGTACCAGAAAGTAGTGGGAGTAGCAACCACACCCTACTTCTGGCCCAGGAACGCGCTCGATGGCCCCCTTGGCCAAGAGGGCCGTAACTTCCTCCTGCAGAAGTCGCAAATGATCCCCGATACACGGTTGTTCTGCGGTGGCATGGCTGGAGGGGTTGCCTCGAAGGGGAGGAAGTAGCCCCTTCGGACGATTTGCAGCACCCACCTGTCCGATGTGACAGTGCGCCAGTGGAGGAGGTGATGGCGAACCCTGCCTCCCACCAGCGTCACATGGGCCTGAAAGCACGGACTAGGAGGGTTTTGAGGCGGATGCTACGGGGGAAGGTGTGGACTGTCCTCGCCGTTGTCCCCGACCACCGCCACGGCGGTTTCCACGGCCGCCACCGCGTTGGTTAGTACTCTGCGGTGCGTGGCTGGCAGCACGTGTGGGTACACCCCTTCCTTGGCCACGAACGGAGCGAAAAGCATCCGTTTGCTGGCGCGGGGCCGAAAGGCCCAAGGACTTGGCCGTAGCCCTGGAGTCCTTAAAGCTCTCAAGCGCATGGTCTGCCTTGTTGCCAAAAAGGCGACGGCTATCAAACGGCATGTCCATGAGAGTGTTCTGGACATTAGCCGAGAAGTTGGCGGACCTCAACCAGGCGTGGCGACGAATCGCCACCATCGTTGCCATCGCTCTGCCCAGTGAGTCGGTGGTATCCAGTCCACACCGAATAGAATAACGTGCCGCATCTCGGCCTTCCACAAGGGCTTGGCCGAGTTTAGCCCGTACCGCCAACGGGCATTCTGGCAGCACTTCCGCGACCGTGTCCCACAGGGAGTGGGTGTAGCGGCCCAAGAGGCAGGCGGTGTTGGAAGACCGCAGTCCCAGACTTAGGGAGGAGAATACCTTCTTGCCGTATTGCTCATACCTCTTGGATTCCCTGTCAGGCGGAGCCGACGGGAATACGGTCTGGGAATTGGAGGCCTGAATCACCAGGCTCTCAGGGGTGGGGTGGGTGGACAGGAAACAAGGGTCGCCCGGGGCCGAGCGGTGGCGTCTGGCCACGTTCCTATCTACAGGCGAACCTGTAGCGGGCCTGGACCAAGTGCCCAAAAGAACGTCGGACAAGGCCTCATTAAACGGCAGCAGAGGCTCAGCCGAGCTTGACTGCGGTTTAAGGACCTCAGTGAGGAGGTTAGTCCTCACGTCTGCGACGGGGAGTTCAAGGCCCAAGGCCTTGGCCGCCCGCGTCAGCACCACACTGTAAGTAGCCCCCTCCTCCGTAGCCACGGTAGGAGGTGAGACAAAACCAGTGTCTGGCGAAGTATCCAGACCACTGGCATCCCCAAGTCCACCTGTCCAGTCCTCCTGGGACTGACACTCCCGTGTCAGAGGGTCCTCAGACCCCTCCCTATACTCATCACCCATCTCCTGGTACTCAGGGGTGTCAAATGATGGGGCCGGCTCATGAAAGATGAACTCTCGGAACGGCGTCGGAAGCGGCGCCGGATCGATGGAGGTATCGGGGACGGCGCCGCCCGAAGACGGCGCCGGGGGTGACACCTGAGGGACCGGCGCCGGGGAAGTCGTTAGGTCCACCGGCGACGACCCGGATCCGGGACAGGATCCAGTGGGGGCCTGCGGCGCCGGGCCTGAAGGCGTCGAGGCCGAAGCCCCCGACCCGCTAGGGCCCCCAGACGGGTCCGCTGGGCCCGAAGGCGCCGCGGAGCCCGTCGGAGAAGAGAGGGACCTCATGGCCATGAGGAACCGCTCGATCTCCTCCGGCGTCGCGCGCGGCCCAGGGACCGGAGGGTATGGGGCCGGACGCGACGCCTGTGACTCCGGCGGAGCCGCGTGGGCAGTGCCACCTGAACCCCCGGCCGCGTCGTGCGAGCGTTGGGGGGAGTCGGAAGAGCGATGGCGTCTCTTCGACTTCTTGTGCTTACCTGACGACTTCGACCCTGAGGAGTGATGTCAACTCCAGGAGCTACGATGGCTCCGCTCCCCCGACCGGTCCCTCAACCTCCGTCCGGACCGGGACCTCTCTCGGCGCGGGGTCGACTGCCGGAGTTCGAGTCGCTTGCGGGACTGCTCCCGCCTAGCTTTCGAAGTCAGGGCCAGGCAGTCGGAACAGGTCTTGTCGTCGTGGTCGACGCCGAGACAGTGGAGACACCGACGGTGAGGGTCGGTGACCGACATCAGTCGGTCGCAGTCCTCACAGGGCTTAAAACCTGGCATCCATACTGGCACCGTTCGGAGTCGAAGACTCGAAAAGGAACGATCAAAAGAGATCAAAAAGGTTTAGTCAAAAAAGACTAAGGTACCACTTTTTCCGGGTCTGCGCTTCTGGCGCGGAAAAAAGAAGAACTGACGTCAGCACGCGGAGGCGGCGTCTAAGTACTCCGACGACGTCATCACGGCACCCACGACGGACGCGGAGCCGCAGACAACGCCTGCCGACGCGCAAGGGTACTACTACGCAAAAAAATTCCGGATCCAGTCTGACGCGTGGGGATATTCTAAGGTAAGGAATCTATCACTAACGTGTCTCTTTCAGATTGACCAAGTGTTACATTTTGCTATGTTATATTGGGAAATTGTTCAAATAGGTGGGGGTAGCTTATTTGCTGCATTCGTAGATCTTAATGCAGCATTTGATCTTGTCCCCCGTTCTATTTTGTGGTGTGTTCTTAAAGATATGGGAATGCCGAGTTCCATCCTCACTCTAATCATTAGACTACATGAGCAGAATTTTGCTCAGATTAGATGGGGTCGCCCAGGAAATGTTACCTCCCAGTTTCCTGTGGAACGAGGGGTCAGACAAGGCTGCGTCCTTGCTCCAACTTTATTTTCTCTATACATTAATGATGTGGCAAGTTTGCTGATAGAGTCAAATATTGATGCCCCTACTCTCGCAGGATCAAAAATCCCCATTTTAATGTTCACCGACGACTGTTTGATTATTGCAAAAACCCCGAGTGGATTGCAAAAGGCTCTAGGAATTTTTGAAAACTTTTGCTCCTCTCGAGGTCTAGAGGTGAATGTTCTAAAATCAAAATGTATGTCTTTTAATGAATCGAAATCCTTCAAGGGTACTGTAATTATGAATAAGTTGCCACTTGAGAAGATCCAAGCTTTTAATTATTTGGGTGTTTTCATTCAACATGATCTTTCCTGGAAACAGCAGACTGAGCTGGCGACCCTTAAACACCGACAGCTTGCTGGAGCCTTGAGTCAAGAACATTCTAGGTCGCTCACTAATCCAATAGCTCCGGCATTAACAGTGTATAGTGGCAAAGTTGTTAGTTCTGCTTTATATGGTGTTGAAATTTGGGGATTTGAGAACTTGAGGAAACTTACTTCTTCAGAAAATCTGTTTTTAAGAAATCTTATCAAATTACCCCAGAGTACACCAATGTGTCCTTTATTACTCGATCTGGGATTAAGCCCAATTGCATTAATTACCTCTCTACGCCCAGTTTTATACTGGAGACGTTTATGGATAACACCTGCATTGAGAGCATTTGCAAACGGGCTTATGGACATTATTAAGTCCGACACATTTCATAAGGTAAAGTGGCTGTGCAAGATCCGAGAGGTATTATGAAACCTAGGTTTGAATGAGCTGTGGGTAGACCCCACAAATGCTAGGTTCCCTTCCAAAAAAGTTTTACAAATCATGTATTGGGAGGCAGTTGCCTCGAAAAATTTTAGGAGCGTTGCCCCACTTTCACTGACTGGCATATTTTTGGTGCTTAAGGATCGGCCCAGCTTTGAAGATTTTTGGGATTTTATTACACGACCCCTAGACCGCAAGCTCTATTTTCAACAAGAATTGGGAGCATCCCGGTTAGAGCATTTACCAATCGCTGGTCTAGTGGAGGCAAAGTCGACTGCCCAGGTTGTCAGGCCCCTTAGGAAACTGTTGACCATTTACTCTTTGTCTGCCCTGTATATGCTACACCTCGCAGGGTGTGGCTAACTCCCCATGTGTAAAACTTTGGGTACTAGGAGCGGTTTGGTGGCTGTAAGATTAATCTGTACCTGCACTGACCAATTGGTATCCATTGCTGTGGCAAAATGTTTAGGATGGGCTTGGATAATAAGAAGTAAATTGCTGTAAGAACACTTTCTTTTTAGATTTAATAATTTATCTTTGGACTAAGTGTACGCACTTTAGTTCCCTTGAAGAACCTTGCATATGTTAACATTTGTATGAATTAATTATCTGAACATAATTTTAACTCTATTTATTGTTTTATTTCTTGATGAATTGTATTTGTTCTATATGCTTTTATGACAACAGTCGAATAAAGCTTGTTTGACTTGACTTGCAGACTCTCGTAATCGTCTTAAATGCCTTATTGCTGCAACCCCAAATTAAATTCAGATAACATTGTGCAAAATTCTGCTATAAATAGACCTATACACAATATTCCAAATTATATAAACACTTTTTATAATATGTACATATTTGCTAATTACTAAAAAAATTCATACATATAATTTATATTATAAAACCATAAATATACAAATTTCTAAAAAATTATCTAAGCCGATCTATGTAGCTTCCTGGCTCATTATATGAGTCTATACATATTTTTAAAAAAAGTGCAATATATCAAAAAATGTATCCCTTGGAGTTACAACCTATTCTGGAAACCGAGAGTCATTATTTCTGCATAAATGCACTACACTACACATTGTTAAAACATGCTAAAGGCTGCTTAAAGTGAGGTACAATACTAGATTCTAACAAAATACCCAAAATTGTCATTCTATTTAAATTCTTTTAGCGGTACAGGAGCATGATTATTATATTTGCTTTTAAGCAATCAATTATTTATTATATTTTCTAGATTTCATTTTACTGGAAATGTTTGAATTTATTGTGCGCTATCCTGGCTTTAATTTGTACTATAACTGGAGTTCTATAAACAATGGTGCAGATCTTCTGTGTTATTTAACCCATTGGGGTTATTACTGTCTAACTCAATTATCATTTGAGTTTCCAATTTTCTTAACAGTTTTTCCCTGTCTCTCCCTCTTCGTAGTGGTGCTACTGCATTTATTGTTGTAAAATGTCTTGCCAACGGGTAAGCAGCGTCATTATTAACGATTGCCCTGAGATGCTGCAATATTCTGACATGCACCTGCAGCTTCGTACTACCCACGAAGCGAAGCCCACAGGTGCATGCCAGAACATATACCGCATAAATCTATATACACACAAATATATATATATATACACACACACACACACACATATATATATATATACACACACACACACACACATATACATACATATATATATACACACACACACATATATATACACATACATATATACACAAACATTTATACACACACACACACACACACACACATATATACACATACATATATATATATATATATACACACACACACACACACACACACACACACACACATATATATATATATATATATATTCACTGAAAAAACCATAGGTTATAGACCATATATAGTTAGGAATTAGCATTTACAAAACCTTGAAAATTCACTGAAAAAACCATAGGTTATAGACCATATATAGTTAGGAATTAGCATTTAAAAAACCTTATTTTACTCACACAAAACCATTGAAATTCCATATATAGTTAGTTGCACTAACTATATATTGCGCACCCGCAATCCACTGCTGATGATGTCACATATTACATCATTCATGACATGGTCAGTGACATCACTGATGACAACATCCAGTGACTATGTTTCTGTAAAGTTAAAATATGTCTTACATATTGAAGAATGAGTGGATGTATAAGTGTCTGGACGAAGGATTTAGTAGGTGCATGACTGAATGTATGAGTGAGTGATTAAATGTGTCTCACTGAGTGCATGGGTTAGTGACTAAACTGTCTTAATTTGTGCATCATTATGTCTGTTGTTCTGTAAACTGCTGCATGTGTTGATCAGTAGCTATATGAGTAACTATATGGGTTATTGATTGATTGCCCAAGTATTTGCATGGGAGACTGAGTGTGTGTGTGGCTGGATGGGAGGTGTGTGACTCTGTACAGATCAATGTGTACTTGTATCAATGATTGTATAAGAGAGTAAGTATGTGTTAGTATATGGTTGAAAACGTAAGGTGCTCTATGTTTAACTGTATAGAGTAGAAAATGGAAGTGTGATTGATTCTTTACAGGACTGACTAGGTGTGTGAGTAACTCCATGGATGAGTGGCAGAGTGTGAGTGTCTGTATAGGTGTATGAGTGCATATGATTGTGTTGTAAACATGAGTGATTGTATGTATGAATGATTGTATGGGTGAATGAGTGAATGTGTGTGTAGACGTAGGAATCAGTGAGTACGTATGTAGTAACTAGTATTGGTGTGTCAATGGTTTCAAAAATTATACTCTGTTTTTAACACTGGGTGAAACAGAGGTTATATTAAAATGTGAGGAGATGCATTGTATTGTCACATGAATGATATCATCAGTGATGTGGTCATTGATGTCAAATGAGATGTCATCAGTGATGTCATTTGAGATGTCATCAGTGATGTCATCAGTGATGTCACTGACCATGTCATGAATGATGTAATATGTGACATCATCAGCAGTGGATTGCGGGTGCGCAATATATAGTTAGTGCAACTAACTATATATGGAATTTCAATGGTTTTGTGTGAGTAAAATAAGGTTTTTTAAATGCTAATTCCTAACTATATATGGTCTATAACCTATGGTTTTTTCAGTGAATTTTCAAGGTTTTGTAAATGCTAATTCCTAACTATATATGGTCTATAACCTATGGTTTTTTCAGTGAATTTCAATGGTTTTTTAATAGCAAATATCATAAGCTGTCGAATGTCAAGTACGTGGTAAGAATTTTTTTTTTCGTGTTTATGCACACTGATCTGCTTTGATTGCTGCCCCCCACCCCTCATTTCTATTAGGAGTACTCTCTCTTTGCAGATAGTGAAGGGTAGTTAACGCAGCCCTTTCCCCCTTTGTAATCCGTCGTGCCTGCTTCTCTCTCCATTTGATTGATTGTTCTCTTTGGTTCATTCTCTATTTACAAACAAGCACAGAGTCGCAATACTCTGTTTAGTCTTTGCAGATAGCGAAAAATCGTGTAAAAAAACAAAAGGAATCGAGCAAAATCAGTAGGCCACTAATGGGATCTCTTTTTGACCTCGCTAAAATAGAAACATTAGGAACAACCTGTTGAAAATAGCAATGCGTATGTACATAAGCGGCGTTCATTTGTGTTCACAGTACCCCTTGTTGATTGTTTCAATCGAGCATTGAATTGTTCGATGTTAATTCTCTTAAGGATCTTCTCTACCTGCAAACGAGGAAGAATAGGAATATTCTCTCTCCCTTTGCAGATAGTGAAGGGTAGGTAACGCAAGCCTTTAACACGTCGTACCTATTTCATTCCTCATTGATTGATTGATTGTCCGAACATTGACTGTTTGGGAATTAGTTCTTTTTGGAGGTATTCCCTGTTTGCAAATAAACGTAGGAAAATCTTTGCAAGTAGTGAAAGGGTACGTAATGCGGACCTTTCTCCCCCGTTGTAATCTATCATGCCTATCCCCACTGATTGATGCACCTGTTTCACCCGGACCATTTACTAGACATACGTCATCTGGCCCGACCAGAGAGCACCCCTAGTGAAAAGGACATATGCAATAATAACGAAGTGATCACTGTATCCTGTTAACAGAAACTTTAGCATGAAACAACCTGGAAAGAAAAGAATAGGAAAACGAAAATCAGTAGGCCACTGATGAACATGAACTTTTATTAAACAACGAACAAAGAAACGATAACATAACGTAATGATAAAACCTATTAATGTCCTAGAAACAAGAAAACGTTAAAATATGCCAGTGGTGAGAGACCAGAAAAACAGTAAGAGAAACCAAATCACCCCTCGCTGTCCCACCGCCTGCCACGCCAAAAAAATCGATAGACTAGGGAAAATGCAAGTCAGTAGAACATCCGCCCCCACTCTGGAAACTTCCAAGGTGGGGCAGGGTTCCGGCTACGCCCAGCCGGGAGCAGCCCATATAAGGCAGGTCCTGCTGCCACGCCTCGGCCAGGAGATCCTAACGTAGGGTGTAGCCGGAGGAGAGGCCGAGACCAACGGGACCCGGCCAGGGGATTGCCTTTACAACGCTGAACAGTTGCAGGGGGGGGGGAATGTCTCCTCGACCCTCCCCTCTCTCTCCCAGTCCGGCCGCGGTGGCCCTTGAGAGTTGCAGGTAGTCCCGCCACATGCTCTTCCGGTCCGGCCACCAACGGTCGGGGGGCCGAGGCCGACGGAATCCGGCTGCAGCCGATAAACCAAGAAACCCGTTCATGGGGCCAGAGCCAGGGGCGTCCGGCCGACATCCACCGGAAGCCCGGCCCGAAGACGGACGGGACACTTCTTTCTTTTATAATGGCTGCGACAACACTGGGGGGGGATGTCTTGCACATGCCTCCGACCCCCCCCTCGTCCTCATCGCCTGGTCCGGCCATAACAAATCTCAAGCGAGACGCCGTGGGGTGCACTGGGAGGGAGAGACGGTGCGAACAGGCCTCTCCCGCCTCCCCAGTGTAGGCTTCCCAGCTGCACCCTCAGCGGTCCAGGCGCCCGGAAAAGAGTTCTTCCACTGTGGCCATGCTGCAACGTCTCGCCCGGCAGGGTGGAGCCCGTCCGTTCATTTGACCCCGCGATCGCCAGTAGCTACCGAACTCTCAAAATGGCGGTCGACCTGGCAAGAGCGGGCCCAGCATAAAGAAATGGCCCGGTCACTGGTTGACTCCACCACCGTAGTCCTCCACGACCTTGAAGATTCTAGAGGAGCCGCGGGAGTCTCCCACCCCCGATGGGGAATGACTGCCATGATCACCCGTGGAGTGACGAAACTGTATCCGCGGGACGTCGGCGCCAGCCTCACTTTGAATTACTAGAATCCTGCAGACCTCACTTCCGGTGAAAGCACAGTGTGACCCGGTAGGAAAAATTGTTGCACCCCCTCCCCTTTTTGACTGATAGTTCAAACCACCGATCCTTTCCTTTGCCCTTTTAACGGAACTTTGGACTGCCTCCCCCTCTTTTACATTTTCTAGAGAAAACAAAACATTAACCACTACATTAGCATAGCAGTTGACACCAGAACTGTTTTCAAATTGAAAACCAACAACATCTTCAACAGAATCCTTTTTGTTTCTGCTGTGACCCTGCTCCAGCACAGGCATTGTCCCCAGCAGTAATTCTGCAATGCCGGTAAGAATAGCTGTGGTGCCTACTGGACTCACTCACCCCCGCGGCGCCCCACGCCGTTATTTGCTGGGCGGCAACTTGCTAGACATCACCTTCGTGACATCCAGATTTCAGCGCGTTCTGCTGCCTTGGAACTATTCGCACAACAGACCGCTACTGACAAGAATATTTCATTATTGGTGCTGTCAATTTCAATAAATCTATTACTGTTTTTGTTTTGTTGTATATATTTATATGTTATTAAAGTTTTATATTCCTACTACTTTGTTGGAGTGCTATATATTTTTTATGTGACACATAATTGTAAAAACTTTGATGTACAAAGAGTCATTCCTGGAATCTTCCGCTTCAGGCTCGGTCCCCTCCCCAATCACAATACAGGATAGTTTTCAGATAGTAGGAACACGTGTGGTGTGACGGATCTCATCGGGTGTGGGCCTTGATCTACTATAACTCCTTTGAAGAGGGGTGATTCTTTACAGCTGGGGCCATAAACTACATCTGCAGGGCTAGCTGATAGCCTGGACAATCGGACACAGAGGAAGAGGAGTGTCACAGGGTGCGGTAGTGAATAGGGCGAAAGGGAGGTGTCGGGCGGGCACAGTGTGATTCTCAGGGAAGAGCAGCGCAGATGGGGGGAGGTTTATTGCCCATGCATAAGACAGAGAGCGGGGGTGACCAGTGCCTGGGGAAGATGCTTGCGAGGGTGAGGAGCCATGCTACGAATCGACAGCGTGCAGAGAGTGGGTCTGGTCAAGACATCTAAAATGGCTGCCGTGCACGACAAAAGTGTGGCATTTCAAAAAAGGCAAGATGGCGCAGACAATGTTTTTCAACACTTCCTCATTTCCTTCGAATCGAACGTTAACAGACGTTGGGGCATATTACCAAAGTTAAGCGATATTTATCGCTAACGATGCTTACCAACCAATTTTTTACCACTAAGCATCGTCAGAAATTATCGAAGATAAACCTTACTATTATCAAGGTTTATCGCAAATGCGATAATAAACGGCCGCAATGCATGAATATCGCTAAAAACTCAGCGATATTCATGCATTACCGAGCTAATACTCTTAGCCATGTTATCCACCTCCCATTGGATAACATGGCTAAGAACTGCTCAGGGCAGGTGTTACTTTTTGGAGATATTCGCGCTTAGCGCGAATATCTCCAAAAGTTGGTAATAGGAGATAGATATCTTGCATGTTGTAATGCAAGTTATTGTGGTATATGGAACTCATACCATAATCTCTCAGGAAAGCAGAAACTGATCCTTTTGGGACCGCCTAAAAAGGCCTAGGGGGTGAGGAGTACTCTACTTTGCCCCCTTTTCACGTTCCGAACTATTTTATTTTACTCTCTTCTGTAATTACACAAAATACCAGCGATAAGATGCATCGGAGACACACAGTGAGAGAAAGGAGGCCGGAGATGAAGAAGACATGTCAAATACACATTGGAGATAATATAGTGGCAGAAGGGAAGTAAATATGAGTAAACTTACCATGTAACATAAAAATGTTGCACTCTATACTATAAGTCTCATTTTATACTACAATCACTTCGCTACAACCTCATAAATTAAAAATAAAAATAAATAATGTCTCAAACAATTTTTGATTTCTAAATATAAATTTATTCTTCAAAATTTTCTAAATTTGAAACAACTAGTAACATGTCCTCATCAGTAATTTCCTCTTCAATCATCTCATCTGGAATCTCCTCATTAAAAGTCTGCAATGATGATTCTTGTAACTCTATGGTCTCCAAACACTCGATAAATTCGCCATCAAGAGATTGATCAAAAAAATCATTCAAGTCATCTCCTCCTTCTGACAATATTTCATTATTGGTGCTGTCCATTTCAATCAATGTAGTGGAATCATTCAAGTCATCTCCTCGTGACAATATTTCATTATTGGTGCTCTCAATTTCAATCAATGTAGTGGAATCATTCAAGTCATCTCCTCCTTGTGACAATATTTCATTATTGGTCCTGTCCATTTCAATCAATCTAATGGAATCATACAAGCCATCTCCTCCTTGTGACAATATTTCATTATTGGTGCTCTCAATTTCAATCAATGTAGTGGAATCATTCAAGTCATCTCCTTGTGACAATATTTCATTCTTGGTGCTGTCCATTTCAATCAATCTAATGGAATCATACAAGTCATGTCCTCCTTGTGACAATATTTCATTATTGGTGCTCTCAATTTCAATCAATGTAGTGGACAATTCAAAAGAAATTGCCACGGTCTCTTCATTGTGAGCCATTTTATTTTGAAATTGCTTGCTGTAAATTGCAGAAAAAAATAATCACTTTCATTTATCGTTTTTAGTAATACATAATATAAAACTAACTTCATCAACTATTTAGTATAACAGAAGGACTGCAAATAAATAACAGAAAACATTTTTCAAATTATCTTCAAGTGTACAACATAGTTCCCCTTACAAATTAACAACTCACCTTTTTAAAAGTAGCAGAAGTGTTAGTACTGTGTAAATCAAACACCAGAAATTCACCACCAAAAATTCCTCACAAATGTACCTCAGACAGTAGTATCACAAAATGGCTGTGGTTTCCTCTCATTTGACATATATACATAACCAATTAACTTTCATCACACACAAATACAAAACCAAAGTAACATTTTAATTGGTTCTAAATTTCAACACTTTCAAATGTGTTTTCCCCATGCAATTTTCCATAGGACATTTACATACGTCTACAGCCTGAATGGCTGAACGGAATTACACCAAACTTGGCAAAATGGTACATCAAACCTAAGAGGTCAGGAAGGATCTACTATGACCCCTTATGGTCATTTCCCCCTTCGCTTTGGCCTCCTCTTGTCTCTCAATCCTACCGAGAGACAAGATGGCGGCCGCTACGGACTGTTTGGAATGTTGACAGACGCCGGAGAACCAATCAGCTTCGCAAAGCTCCGTAACGCGAAAAGTACGCGAAGCGGAGCGCTGTTACAGATATATATCTTTTTTTGAACGTTAATTTCTCAAAATCCACTGGAGCACATATATTGAGACCTAGCAAAGGCACATCGGGCTACCAGTCCCTAATATTTTGCCAAGTTTCGTGCAAATCCATTCAGGTGTTCGATTATTATTATTATTATTTTTTTTTGCCCCGCGGGGCCCTTTTAAAACCTCCACATCAAACCTAGGGGGTCAGCGAGGATCTACTATTCCCCCTTATGGTCATTTGCCCCTTCGCTTTGGCCTCCTCTTGTCTCTCGATCCTACCGAGAGACAAGATGGCGGCCGCTACGGACTGTTTGGAATGTTGACAGACGCCGGAGAACCAATCAGCTTCGCTTCACAAAGCTCCGTTGCGCGAAAAGTACGCGTCCTAGGACGCTGCCCGGTCCGCTGTTACAGATATATATCTTTTTTTAAACGTTAATTTCTCAAAATCCACTGGAGCACATATATTGAGACCTACAAAAGGCACATCGGGCTACCAGTCCCTACAATTTTGCCAAGTTTCGTGCAAATCCATTCAGCCGTTCGGGCTAAAAGTGAGGCCAACCGCCCTATGGAAAACTCAATGTTAAAAACACGTTTTGGGACCCCCCTTTTTTCTCGGCCCCCCCTTGACGAACCCCCCCCAAATTTTCAAGGGCTGCTCAGAAACAAAATGTGCCATTTTCCTGAAAATTTCAGCCAATTCCGTCCACAAACGCCAAAGTTATTAGACATAGAATTTTCAAAAAACCCATAGAGAAAAAATCCTAACTATATATACCTACTGGCGACCGCCAGTAGGTAATATATATATATATATATATATACAAAGTTGTGAAAAAATGAAAAGCAAGGGGAAAAACTTAAAGAGCATGCCCCAGGTAAGAAGAGAGACTCCACAAGATGTCCCAACAGCACAGGTGTGCAGCAGCGCAGGATACAACAATGTCAATACACCTAAAAAACGACAGCATCCCCTCAGCGGGGAAGGTACCCTGGCCCCCTTTGAGGCAGGCGGGGACACTGACCACCACACTCACAAGGAATACGTGAGAAAGACACCGACTAAGGCATGACAGAAAAGGAAGCAATATCGCCTTTAGTGTTGACTGAGAAGCCACAACCAGTGAAACACCTGGAGTGGAACACACAACCTTAGGAGTAAGAATCAGATACCACAACCACTAGGCCACAGTGGGTCAGAAGACAGCAGCAGTAGGTACCAGAAGCAGAAGCACCTAAACCTCTGTGCGGCAACTATCAAAGGGACCGGAGACCCTGCCAGGGGAGCGCCAATGGAAATAGAAAACAAGGCAACACACAGCAGTGATGTAGCTGGGGGACACTCCACTGCCTATAGGCAAAAACCCCACAGGGCCTGAGCCATGAGAGAAGACGTATTTACTTCTTCACACCAGGAATGGACCAGAATAGAACGCAGACAAGACAGGGGCGCAAGGAACACCGCCGGCAACCTGTGACAGCAAACATATCCTGTGTATATACACCTGTCGAAACAACACAGAGCACGGAAGAAACTGTTCGGAACGGAACAGAACAACATTTCCCCAAGGGACACGTACAACAGGCAGAAAGAGCACAGCTAAGCCGAAAGAACACACCGTGGAGAGCCAGGCGTAGCAGAAACCCAAACAACACTTCGGGGAAGTGTGCCTCCACAGAGGTAGGAGAGAGCTATGGGCTGACTGTAGACAACCCAGAAGCCCCAGGAGAGAGCCACACCAAACCCATGGGTCTCACCAGAGGGGACATCCTACCACAGCAGGAAGAGCGGGACGAATCAGTAGACTCACAGTATAGACAGAAAATAAATAAATATTCTGAAGAAGACTCTGTGGGAGCCTTCAAAACTTCCAGTGCAAGGAAGAGCAGCTATACAATAGCCAACGAGTACCCCACATAGGGTATGGCACATCCCTATAAAAGCAAGGGACACCTCTTGAGACAAGCTTGTAGGCAGAGGACTCAAAAAGAGATGCAGAAACAGCTGGCCAGCTGTAGCAAAAGAAGGATAAAAACGGCGAAAAAGCTGCACAGTCCGTCTGGGCAATAACCTCTTGAACCCAGAGACGGACCACCAGAAAAAGCAGTGACAATACTGCAACTAAAAGCCAACATCCAGAACAAGGACCATGGAACTCATAGAAACTCAGACATGAGACGTTGAACCGTCGAGTCAGCATGTCTGTCGAACAAGGTGACCCCATCAAAGGGCAAATCCCTAAGACGCTCCTGGACATTGTGCAGCCAGGCATGGCAACTGACCTGGCCATAGCCCGACCCGCCGAATCAGTGGTGTCAATGGCCGACCAAATGAAAAATTGTGCCATTTCCTGGCTATCATGAATCAACCGATACAGGTGATTCTGAGGACCCTACGGAAGAGAGGGAAGGAGGCGCTCAACCGAGTCCCAAACGGCAGAAGTAGACCGTGCAAAAACGCAAAACGTGTTCAGGGATCTTATGCCTGCACTGGTGGACACAAATACATGGTGGCCACACGACTCCAACCAGCGAGACTCCCAAGTGGGAAGGAGTAACGGAGGAGGGGCAGAAGGCAGCGGGACTGAGACCACTTGAATTACTAACCCATGAGCAGGGCAATGTCGATGTGCAACAGCACAATCCACCAGGTTCCCCCAAAGAGGGCCGCACCCAAGGCCCCAGAAAAGTGTTGTATAACGAATCGCCAAAAGGCAACACAGGCTCCACTTCCACGGCGCCCTGGTAGAGCAAATCCAGCAAGGGATCAGAGGGCAGAGAGACTGAGGGTGGCTGGACTTGTATAATGTCAGTAGCCCTGCGAACCGCTCTCGCAAGTGCCACCATGGTCATCTGAGGTGGCTATAACAGGTCCTCCGTAGGGGAAGGCATGAGGCTAATCCGGCCACTAAAACGTGGGGGCTCTACAGCCCGAGGACCTCCAAGTCCCTACCAGTGTATGGATTCCTGCCCAGAGGGACAGCGAAACAACCCAGGGGGTGGCGAACCCACAGGGGCCTACTCAGATTCGGCCTCCACATCCTCCAACAATCGAGGAACAATCGGGGATGGCCCAGGCTTTAATAGGCATCGTCTGGACGTCGATCATTCCCAGAGGAGCCTCCCCCGTCCGGCGTCAACGAGACCACCACTGAGATGGGAACCTGCGGATAGGAACGGAGTCTACTCGGAGTAGAGAACTGCGCTGCAGCCTGCGTCGGCGCAGGGAGCCTTTGAGGGCTGTGCGGAGATGACATGGAAGGTTTGGACGTGCAAGTAGGATGCCCCTCCGGGCCGTATCCTGACTTTGCGGCGACTCCAGAGTCAGGGAGCTCGATCGGCGCCAAGGCCTGAAGGCACGCCAGGGAGAGGGTGTGGCCCAAAGATGACTAGTAAGGCCCAAGAATAGGCCTCCATCTGGGCCCTAGTCGCCCCAGCCAATGGGGTGTAAGTGGGGGCAGACTCTTGAAGGGCAGTGTCCAGCGGAGATCGGGAGCAGCAGGCCCTGCCGTTGTGTGAGGTCGGCAACTTCTGCCCTTTTTCTTGTGCTTACCTGTGACAGGAGAGTGACTTCCGCGGAATGACTCAAAGAGCTGTCCTGAATTTACCCCCCAGCACGAGAAGGAGACCGGCGGTGTGAGGACTCTGAACGGGACATACGGGTAGACAGCAGCTTAATGTGACGATCCCACAGGGACTTCGGCTTCAGCCATTGGCAGGCGTCGCACTCCTCAGAGTCGTGGGGCTCTCCCAAGCACGCACAGATCTGTCGCGGACATCTGCTGTGTACAGGATTCCCACGCCTTGAAGCCCGAAGGCATCACACACTGTTCCCGGATGCCAAAGGCATCGAGAAGGCCTGAAAAATAAAAACAGACCAGAGGTGACGCATCTCCGAATCCGCGTTGGGACGCGGAAAAGAAGAAAACTCACGCCAGCGTGCCGGGAGGGACTTATATGGCTCCTTTGATGTAATATCCGTGGACGATGTCAGGACGGAGTAATGCGACGCTGACTCCCGGTGTGCAGAGGTGCTGCTGAGGATTTTTTCTGGATCCAGTATGAAGCCTGAGGATATTTGAAGTTAAGGAATCTGCGGCTGGATGTCTCTATTAGATCACCAATGCAGAGTCAGGTGTACAATGGAAGAACCTTGGGTACCCAATTAAATGTATTGTCCAGGAATCATTCATTAACCCAGAGCAAATAGCTAACAAACACTTTGGAGCCAATCACAGTTTTGTGCCTCAAGAATACTTTAAGAAGTGCTCTATTGTTGGAGTAAGTTGGCAACTCAAAATTGCCCCAGGTAAAGTGAATGGTTGAGAAAATACTGATCCCCGGATCAGAATTAAAAACAGCTTACATCACGATCTTACTTGGCATCAAACCTGCCTGCCCTTAAGGCACTCACCCGCAGTGACTGGATCCTGACGCTCCAGATGCTGGGAGCGGCTAAGCAGCTTATAGCCCTATACTGGAAAAGAACTGAAGCCCCCCCAATTGCAGCCTGGTTTGTACGGCTCTGGTACGTCATAACGATGGAGCTTTTTACAGCGCGACTGCAAGCACGTGACACGCGATTCAAGGCAGTCTGGCAGCCCCATGTCCAATACCTTTGCTCTATAGAACATGCGCGTCACATGCCTACCAGGCTCAGAACGCTGCGCCTCTTTGAAGATGCCATTGTTCCTCCTGACCCCGGTAGGCTACTTACCTAGACACCCCCGGAGGCGTGGGCGTTGCCTTGGGCCTTCCCTGTTGCTCCCCCCTTAGCACACACTCTCTTTGCTTTTGCTGTCCTTTCCTCTTTTCTCACCTCTAGTGTTCTCCTCCCCCCCCCGTTTCTCTTTTTCTTCTTTTCTTTGATTCTTGGTTACTCTTGTGGATACCGAGCCCCGTTAGGCTGCCTTTAAATGTTGGGCTAGTTGCCCGTTCACCTCTTGTTACTGATTTAGGAATCTGGATTGTCTGCATATCTGAAAGATACACCAGCTTGCATTATGTCACGCGGCCGGCCCCAATGGGTTTGTAGGCAAGACGCTGTGTAAAACATTGCTTTCTTGTGCAGGTCCTGAGGCCCGAACGCTGAGTTACTTTAGGGCCGGCCCTGTTCAGGGTTGTAGGCTTATCGCTGTGTATTACCGAATCAGCAGCAAGTGTTATCGTCTGAAAATAAAATCGACTTGAAACCAAAAACAGCTTATATGTTGCTTCTCTATGACCGACAAAGATGTCCCAGCACAAGCTCTCAAAATACCAAATCTTTAAGGATCGTTCAAAAGAACTAGTTACTTACCTTTGGTAATGCCTGATCTGGTAAAGACTCCATTTAGCCGGGGATTCCTTACCTTAGAATTATCCCCAGGCGTGAGGCTTAATCTGTGATTTTTTCCTGAGCAGTACTACTGCGCACCGGTTCATTGTTCGGCTCCGTGTGGCGTCATTCGAATCAGAAGTGACATACGCAGCGCCTACATAGATGCTACCGCAGAATTCTGGGGTTAGTTTCTTTTCATGACTTTCAAAGCCAGGAGCGTGGAGCCACAAATAACATTGACCTCTGGTATGTAAATTTAGGGCCTTGAAAAGGGAACAGCCCTGTCCCTAGAAATCTGTTCGCAGAGCGGGAAGGATGGGTTGGTCAGTAAGGAATCTGCAGCAAATAAGAGTCTCTACCAGATAAGGGGTTAACAAAGGTAAGGAAATTGTTCATCTCATAGAAACATCTAGCCGCAGATTCCTTACCCTAGAATAGATACACAAGCAATACCTTCCGAGGTCGATCTGCAACCATGATATAAATTGGATGCAGGACCGAACGGGCAACCTGCCCGACACGACTGTCGAGGCAGAAGTGTTTGGTGAACGTGTGCAGCGAGGCCCATGTTGCTGTCTGACAGATGTCCTGGACCGGTTGCAGCCTTTGCTCTGGTTGAATGAGCACGCATACTGGGGGAATCTCCTTGGCCAATGCATAGCTGATTTTAATGCAGAGCACAATCCCTCTGGAGATGGCCCATTTCTGCATGGCCTTCCGTTTCATAGCCCAACAGACCCCACGAATATTTGATAGTCTACCTGGAAGTGGTTTGTGTGGTCAAAGTAGAACAACAACACTATTTTTGGGTCCAACCGGTGGTCTCTCTTCTTCCTTACAGAGATAAAGGTGGGCAAAGTGATGGACTGGACTAAGTGGAACAGGGTGACTACCTTTGGTAAGAAGGATGCTCGACTCCGAAGAACAAGTTGGGAGTAGATAAGTGATCAACCTGTTTCTCAGCAGACCATATCACATATTTATTCCAACAACCTGCATATACCATCTTATTGGAGGGACGCTGAGCTGCCAAGATAACATCACAGACTTCAGGCTGTTGGTCAAAAGCTGTCAACTGTCTGGTTTGGTGGACAGAATATCCTCTAGAAGGGACAGTAGAATCAGAGGTCCAACGGCCATGCTCAACAGCTTGGGATACCAAGCTCTACAAACCCAGTCCAGAGTCACAATGATAACTTGGGCCCAGTTGTTCCTAATCTTCTTGAGAATTCTGGGCATTAGTGGTATGGGCAGAAAGGCGTACAGAAGGCCTGATTTACACTCTAGAGGAAAAGCCTCTCCAAGCTAAAGCTGCCTTGGAAACAATGCACAAAACTGCTGATGTGTATTTTCGGAGGTGGCAAATCGATCTACCCAAGCCTCTTCCCACAGATGACAGAGAACTTGTGCCACCTTCGGATGGGAATGCCACTCTGAACCGCAAGGCTTCTTCGGCTGAGTTTGTCCTCCCTGGCATTCAGAGAGCCTGCCAGATGTTGAACCACCAGACATATGCCCTGGCATCCCAGCCATATCCAGGGATCCATGACCCGCCCCACCCTGTTACCCCTGATGGAGGATAGAAAGGCTTTCAACACCGGCAGGATCACTCAGAGCTACAATTGGTTGATGCACAGTCTGGATTCCGCTGGGACCAGAGGAAAATCTGGCGCTGTGCCTTTAAGACCTCTGTGAGCCTCCAGGCTCCCATCATGCACCACAGGTGACAGTTAGGTCAGTTCTTTTGGACGGCGTATAACCGTGTGATAACTGCATGGTTAACATGTAAAATAGACAGCTCTGGTATTCGCCCTGGGAGGAGGGTGGGTGTGCTTATGACTTTAATGAGTATACCCCTGGAAGAGAACTAGGATTACAGGTAAGTAACTAATCCTTCTCTTCCAGGGGATACTCATCAATAGTCATAAGCACTGAATAGAGTAGCAAGCCCATCCCATACCCTGCGGACGAATACCAGACTCTCTAAACTGTACACTAATATATATATTTCCCAAACAAATTCCTCAGGGATGCCTGACCAACTTGGGCATCCGCCCGAGTATCAGAATCAAGGCAGTAATGGTGAGCAAAGGTGTGAACCGCACGCCACGTAGCTGCCGTACAAATTTCATGAACAGGAACATTTTTAAGCATTGCTATAGTAGCAGCCTTTCCTCTAGTGGAGTGCGCTCTCGGTTTGCCCGGGAGCTGTTTCCGTGCCAACTGATAAGATAACGTAATGCATGACACAATCCATCTAGAAATGGACCTCTTAGAAGCAGGCAAGCCCGTATTCAGAGGACCGTAGTTCACAAACAGATGATCAGTCTTTCTAACACTCTTAGTTTTATCAAGATAAAACTTCAAAACTCTTTTCAAATCCAAAGAGTGTAAAGCTTTTTCAGCTGGAGTCCTCGGATTAGCAAAAAACGTAGGCAGTGTCACTGACTGGTTAATGTGAAAATCCGAGACTACCTTAGGAAGGAATCTTGGATGAGTCCGAAGCACCACTCTATTCACATGGAAAACGAGATAGGGTTCTGTAGCACAAAAAGCCTGAATCTCGCTCATCCTGCGCGCAGAAGTGATAGCTACAAGGAAGGACACCTTCCACGACAGATGTTGAAGGGAGGCCTTATGAATAGGTTCGAATGGAGGACCCATCAATTTAGACAAAACCACATTAAGCTCCCAAGGAGGAGAGGGAGCCCTCACGGGAGGATACACTTTCCTGAGACCCTCCAGAAAATCCTTCACAACTGGAATTTGAAAGAAAGAAACCTGGGTAGGGGACTTTCGATATGCTGTTATTGCTGCCAGATGGACCTTTATAGAGGAATACTGTAAACCTGATTTGGCCAAAGAAAGTAAATATGGTAACAGTACCTGTTCCTGACCTCGAATAGGGTCATGACCTTCAGCAGCACACCACATGAAAAACCGCTTCCACTTGAAAGCATACGACTTTCTTGTAGAAGCTCTCCTGGCCTCTCTTAAAATGTGCATACAGTCCTGCGAGAGGCCTAGATGTCCATACTGGACGAACTCAGGAACCATACTGCTAGCTTCAGGGACGGCAGGTTGGGATGGTCAGCAGATCCGGACAGCAAGGAAGCCTCTTGTGCGGTACTTTGGATAGATACAGGAGATCCGGGTACCACCATTGGCAAGGCCAATCCGGAGCCACCAGGATCATGTCTGTCTTGGACTTGTACAGCTTCTTGATCACCAAGGGAATGAGTGGAATCGGTGGAAAAGCGTAGAGTAATGTCTCTGACCAGTCCATCCATAGAGCATTCCCCTTGGACCCTCGTTGTGGGTACCTGGACGCGAAGACGCGGCATTTTGCGTTTTCGGCGTCCGCAAAGAGATCGATTTCTGGTGACCCCCAGGCCTGGAAGACATCTCTTATCACTTCGTATTTCAAGACCCAGTCATGTGCTTCTGCGAAATGTCTGCTTAGGTCGTCTCCTTGAACGTTGTGGACGCCGGGCAGATGGACAGCTGAAATTTTCATACCCCGAGACAGAAGCCACTTCCAGATTGCTTGCGCTTCCAGCGACAGAGGTCTGGATCTCGTTCCGCCCTGCTTGTTCAGATAGTACATCGTTGTTGTGTTGTCCGTCTGAACAAGCAGAGAGGATGTCTTGATCGCGGGAAAGAAGACCTTGAGAGCTAGATGGACAGCTCTGAGTTCCAACATGTTTATATGATACAGTCTTTCTTTCTCTGACCATACTCCTTGAACTTGAAGGGACCCCAGATGGGCGCCCCATCCCTGAAGGGACGCATCTGTCACCAGCGATCGTCTGGGCATGTCCTCTTGAAAAGGCACTCCCACTACCAGATGACTCCGCTGCATCCACCATCGAATGGAGATCCGCACTGACAGAGGTAGTAACAGTTTGTCCTCCCAACGGTTTGAAAACTGGGACCACTGGTCCTCCAGAGACTGCTGCAGAGGTCTCATGTGCAGCCTGGCGTTCGTAACAAGGAAAATGCAAGACGCCATGGACCCTAGCAGAGACGAGATCTGTCTGGCCGTTGGTCGAGGAATCTGTAGTAAGTTTTGACACTTGAGGAGAATGGAGGATTTTATCTCCTCCGAAGGATACGCTTTTGTGTCCTTTGAATCTAGCAGTGCGCCGAGATAGTGTATCCTCTGCGTGGGGTTGAGGATAGACTTTTTGAAGTTTACATGCAGGCCCAGCCTCCGCAGCTGATGTATGCAGAACGTGAGATGTTGCTGAAGCAGAATCGGAGACGCACTCTTTAGCAGCCAATCGTCTAGATAGGGATAGACGAAAATATGCCTCTTCCTTAGGAAAGCCGCTACGACTGCCATGCACTTTGAGAAGGTGCGAGGAGCTGACTTTAGCCCGAAGGGCAAGACTGCAAACTGGTAATGGCTGGTTTGTATGCAAAACCTTAGAAATTTCCGATGCTTTGGGGCGATGGGGATGTGAAAATAAGCATCTTGAAGATCTATGGAGCACATCCAGTCCCTTTGATGCAGAAGTGGAATTATTTGATGTAACGCCAGCATTCTGAACTTTTCTCGCCGAATGAACTGATTGATACTGGCTTTCTCCCCACTTGCCTGATTCCTGAATCTACGAGGGATTTGGCCCCCTGCCTGTGCTGCTGTTGTTGGGGTTGCGTGGAAGCTGGGAGCGCCATGTTGGCCGTGCCGGAGAGCCGCTGACCCCTCCCTACCGCTGCGGGACTGCGAGGCAATTCTACCAGCTGCAGCCTCTTCCCTCAGCGGCCACGCCCCCCCTTGACTGTTGAGGGCTACAAGAACATTCTGAGTTTCCTGCGACGCGGGACTCAGCACGGGGCTAAGCCGGGGCCAAGGGCGGGCCCGTTCCAGACCGAGCGAGGCCGGGCTGGGCCACCCCCCTTGGCCTTGCGATTGGGTCTACATGTTTCCTAATTAAGGTACATTTGTTGTTTCTTGTTATTTCCATATTATCAGACTAAAAGAATATCCTCGCCTCCCCACCATGACCAGGAGATCTAGAAGCAAGACGGCCACGAAAACTGCCATGCTTACTGGGCCTATCGATCAATTCATTACTAGAACTAATGAGGCCATTAACCTTAGCATTTCTTTACTGGAGCGGAGGGTGTCACAGGACTTGGCAACCGCTAGGAGGTCCTCTTTGGGCCCCTTAGCATCAGCACAATCGCCACAACAACTGACCACATCCATCCCAGTGCTACTTCAACCAAATGTTATAGCTGAGGTCCATTCCATCCCGAAAACGGTCGACATGTCAGCTACAAACATTACTTCTGATTTTGACTCCACGGGGAACCTTGAGAATTCCCCAGACCTTCAGATATTGTTATCCCAAGATCAATGCCCCGAGTCTCAGCCAATTGGGGCAAAGGAGGGCGCGGTCCCAAAACAGGTCAAAGACCTAAAGATAGGCAATCCCATTAATCACCAATCTGCTATCATTAATAAGAAAGGGGCAACCACCATTCCATCCCAGGGTGCCCCGGATGATGATTTCAACCCGTTATCTATTAATTTACTGGAACCCACACCAAATTTAGTGCCTACGGCCAAAGAAGGGGGTGTTTGTACTTTAAGTGATGCCAATTACCAGCTCTTAGTGAATATCAGGAAACTTCTACACCATGTTTTGAAACCCCTAGAACTGAGCATTATGGCGATAGAAAAACAACTTGCTATTCTTACTCAGAAGCCACCGACTCAGCTTAGTTTGGCCCAAGCAAAACCTGGGGTGGGTATTATGATCCCTTCTAGACCAGGAGTCCAAGGGGCTCAGTTGGATAGTGTAGTTAAGTCCTCTATATCATCAAAAACTCAGCCCAATCCAACCAAGCATAAAAAGCCAGAAACATCCTCTTCAACCCCCCTGGGGAGTGTGCGTATGACCGAAAATTCAGCCACCCTTTCCTCCCAGCCTACCCCCACTCAGTCCACCCAGTCCGCCCCCAGTAAGGGTCTGTCTCAACCATCAAATAAAAGGCCCATCACCCCACTTTTGCCCCAGCACCCACCTTTGACTCGACCCGAAGAGGGAAAGAGGGGTTTCAGGTCTAGGCGCCCCGTTCACTTATCCCCAGAAGTGTCTTCTTATACCATTATTCTTACAGGGGTCCCTGAGTTACCCATAAATAAGGAGGAGCCATCCTGGTCCCTCTGGAACAAGGTCTCACAGTGGTTTACTATGAACAGGTCCCTTCAATCCCACCACAATAGTCGAATTTCAGCAGTACGTAGAGTGCCGTGGATTGGGGACGAACCCAAAAACATACAGGGAGACTGTATTATAGTGACCTGTGATGATCCAGATATGGTGGATTACATTTGCTCTTGGCCCGTTTTGGCCAAGAAGGGGGGGATTGATGCCCATCGCCTCTCCTCCTTCTATCCCTATGAACGTAGCCACCAGAATTTGGCAGCACATAACTGGGTACATCCTCCTGAGCGCCAACACCCGATAGCACCTAATTGGGTGCAACCACCTGTGTGCCCACCCCCGATAGTTCCAAATTGGGCACAACCATCTGAGCGCCAGCACCCGATAGCTCCTAATTGGGTGCAACCACCAGAGCTGCAGCACCCGATAGTACCAAACTGGGTGCAACCCCCTGAGCACCAGCACCCGATAGTACCAAACTGGGGGCAACCCCCTGAGCGTCAGCCCCTGTTAGTTCCCAAGTGGGTGCAACCACCTGAGCGCCAACATCCGACAGTTCCAAATTGGGCGCAACCATCTGAGCGCACGTGGAACAATACAGGTTATTGGTACCCACAGAAGAACAGGAGTAGAGAGTGGGGTCTGCGGCCGTGGCGCCCTAACAGCGACCATCCTACTGCGGGGGGCTGGCGGGGTATCCCCGTTAGTAATAGATTTGATTGTCTGGAAATGGTCGATTGACCATCGGCCACCCCATTTAGGGATAACTCTACCCAGTGGGCCCAGGGGACAGATGTGATGACAGGTAGTACCTTGGCCATTCCCCAAGAAACCCGCTTGGCCCCAGACCTACTTAATGTCCCAAATTCTATTATTAATACAGTAGGTCCCCATACCTCATGCAGGATCCCGGACATTAAAGTAGCTATTTCAGTGGCTAACCAGAAGCCATTTGAAGTGCCTTCAGGCGACAAGCAGCTTGCCCCTGACATATTGCCCGCCCCTAAACAAGACAGGGTTACTAATATAGCAGTCGTATTGGCGGGGCTTAATTTTGTTACTTGGAATATAGCAGGTATTTCAAGTAAATTGAATACCCCCTTTTGGGAGGAATTTATAGGGGCCGGTCATGACATTAGCTGTCTTCAAGAAACATGGTGCCAAGAACCAATTTATGTAGAGGGCTATTCCTCCTATTGCCTTAACGCATCCAACTCTCCATCGGGTAGAGCCAAGGGCGGCCTATTGATGTTAATCTCTAACAAGTTGATTGATTTCAAAACCAAAAGTTATTCTTTTATTGAACCTCATAGCCAGGTGTTGCGGTTGGAGGCCAATAAATCTAGAGACCTAATCCTTGTTAATTTTTATAACAACATCTTTGATGCCACTAGGGGAAACATTTTACTCCCCCTGGAAACCGAACTCAAAAGTGTACTGGCATCCTCCCGTAGAGTGGCAGTCATCTTGTGGGCCGGCGATTTCAACATTCAGCCATGCCCTTTAGCATCAGGTAACCCTTGTGGTTTTAGGAGAGAGTTGGGCAATAACGGGGTGATAGACAAAGTGGATCCTCTTCACTTTCCTCACTGTAATTATGGTAGCCTTTTAAATAACATGATAGCTAAATTTGACCTAGACCTGCTTAGCTGCAACAGAAACAAGTTTAATCATACTTGCCCTACATTCACAGGCAGGCATGCTAATACTAATATCGATCACATTTTGCTGTCAAACATTAGTGAATTTACCAACCTAAGGGTGAGGGAAGAGTCCCTGAGCGATCATAATAGTATCTTTTTAACCCTACTGGGTTGGGGATTTAAGTCATCCATTAGAGAATTTTGCTCTACCGATATAGTCCCCACGAGACCGAATGGCCCAAGAATCAAGTGGGCCGGAATTGACCCCGCGACAAAACTTAAGGAGGTCGTGGAAAAATGTAGGAATTAGATTTTCTATTGTTTAGGAGAAGTCACCAACTCTGCAACCATGCTGTCAAGTTACATCAGGATTAAGACAGCCATAGAAGCTGTATTTACAAAGAAGCAATCTAAAACCAGAGTAGCTAGGCTGGGATGGTTTGATAAACCCTGCACCCTGTCCCTACATGAACTCAAAAAGGCACTTTGTCTTAAACCACGCAATCATAATAATATCCAAACTTTGCGTGTTAAATATAAGGAGGCCCTCTCCAACAGGAAAATGGCCTTGCAAGAAGAAGCCTGGGATAATCTTAATCGAGCGGCGGAAACCCAAAATAGCAAACTCTATTGGGAGACCATAAATAGCCCCTTTTTAAACACTGAGGGAATTCCAGAATTAACATCCTATGTAGCATGTAACGCAAGGATTGATCATTTCTCTAATATTTTTAACCCGGAAGGGAAGCCCTTAGAAATTCCGGCCCAAGAGGTTTCAGACTGGTTGCCCTTATCACTGGGAATTACTTTGGAGGAGGTTTACGAAGGCTTGTCTGATAGCAAAGGTGGTAAGGCCCCTTGCCCCGATGGGGTACCTATAGACCTTCTTAAAGCCGAAATGAATTTATGGGCACCCATCCTAGTGAGGGTTTTCAATGCTGCAGCCGAGGGATGTACACCTCCATCTTGGGGCCAGTCGGTCATCATTCCTATATTTAAGAAAGGAAGTAAATCAGAGGCGGGTAATTATCGCCCCATCTCCTTATTGGATGCCTCAGTAAAGGTGATGAGTCGAATTATGTTGCAGAGGTTGGAATTCTGGGCAAAGGAAAAGGACATTTTAACCAAGGTCCAATATGGTTTTAGAAAAGGTATGGGGACATTAGAACAGTGTGTAAATTTAGATCTTTTAATCAATAAATACACGGAAGTTAAAGAGGGGAATTTGTTTTTATGTTTTGCGGACCTGAGTAGTGCGTTTGATTTGGTTGACCACCGTATACTATGGCAGGTCCTGTTAGAGGCAGGAGCACCAAAGGAGATTGTACATTTCTTGGCCAGGTTATATGAGAGACTGTCATGCAAGGTGCGCTACGGATCCCTAGGCGAATGTACCTCCTTTTTTAAAGTTTCAAGAGGCATACGCCAGGGTTATGTTTTGGTCCCCCTTTTATTTTCCCTTTTTATTAACCAAATCCATTCTATTTTGTGCCAGACCCCTGCTGATGCACCTTTGATTGGAGGTAAACCGGTGCCAATTTTATTGTATGCGGATGACGCTGTGCTATTGTCCCGCACACAGATTGGTTTACAGCGCCTTATTGATAGATTTATGATGTTTATAGAAAGTAGGAAGCTACTAGTAAATACATCTAAAACCTTTGTAATGTCCTGTGGGATGAAAGCTAAGAAAACCCATTTCAGTTTCTTTATTGATAAGGTCAAGATGGTACAAGTAAAAACCTTTTGTTATTTAGGAATCACTTTTGCTAATAGTGGGTCATGGCAATCTGAGTTCGAAAACATCAGCCTAAAAACGAAGAGATCCACCAATAGCATCTTTAGATTTTCATCTAAACTTGGGGTGAGGAGCATCAAAGATATGATGAATATTTATAATGTAAAATGTGTGTCCTCAGCACTATATGGTGCCGGGGTCTAGGGTCATTGTGTTGGTCCAAATGTGCAGAGAGACGAAAATAAGTTCCTCAGAAAACTGTTATGTGTACCACCTTCAGCATCAGTGGAACTGATCCATGATGAAGTAGGAATTGAATTTATTTCGGATCTAGCAGCACTGCGCCCCTTGCTGCTTTGGCGCTCAATCTGGACCAAGCCTGAAACCCAATTTACTCAGGAGATAATTCTTGATTGCCTCAGGTTGGATCACTCCTCACGCATTCCCTGGCTTAAGTACATATACCATTGGTTTTATCTACTTTTCCAGTTTGACATTTTTCTTGACCCAAGATCTGTGGTTTCAATCCCAAAAAAAGATATTAAACTAAGGTTTTTAAGTCATAAGAAAGAAGGTCGTGCAAAGGTGTCTGGAAAACTGCAAACTGTGATGACCTACCGGGACTACAATCTACCCACTGGTTTCCAACCTTACCTCTCTGGTGTCACTCGTAACTCTCACCGGTTTGTTTTAACACGCTTACGATTGGGAATCGTCCATCATCTTGTTGCATTTCCTACAATGAATTTTAGATCTGATATAGCATGCCCTTGTGACTATGTTTCTCTCCAGAGCTGCTGCCATTTTTTACTGTTTTGCAAATTATCATTTTTTTAGGGTAACATACTTAAAACCCGTCTTTTTAAAACACAATGTTCGCTCCACCAGGAATGCTTTACGGCTACTTAGTTCCTTAGAGGATATGGATATCTGCTTCTTTGTAGCAACATATATATTAAAATGTACAGCTGTCAGGAAAGCCATAGTTTTATGATATTTCGAACTGTGTCCTGTTTCTACCATGGCCTCCTGTCTGTATATTTTATTAATGTACAGCTGCCAGGAAAACCATAGTTTTATGATATTCCTGTCTGTATATTTGTTTATTTATTCCTGTGCAATATATCATGTATATAGTATACTGTATGAACTTTAAATGAATTTAGTCTTTTGGCTTACAGCTTTTGTCTAGTAGAAATGTAACTTTGGTTATATTATGCTCTTAGAATCCCCTCTTGTTGTGTCCTTGATGCCTTTTATCCATGCATGTTACTATGTATATAATGGTTCCCCCGTGATCTTTTCTTATTGCCGTGCCCTTGACGGCTTTTTAGCAATGTATGTTGTATATGTATGTGTTCTGCTTGTATGGTTTGTTTTACAAATCGAATAAAGCTTTTGAACTATGAACTGATTGAGGCACCTGAGATCTAGTATGGGCCTGAACTCCTTGTTTGGACCTTTCTTTGGAACAAGAAAGTATCGGGAGTAAATGCCTTGCCGACGCTGTGCCCTCAGGACCTCCTCGATGGCCTTCTTTAAGATTAATGCAGACACCTCCTGCTTCAAAAGATGAAGTCGATGGAACACAGTCTTTTGAGGAGGAATGGAAGGTGGAGGAGACTTGAATCTGATTGCATATCCATTTTGTACAATATTCAACATCCATTTGTCGTTTGTGATGTTTTTCCACTCTTCCAGGCAAAAACGAACACTTCCCCCCCACCGGAGTGGGTAATGTGCTCAGGAGAAGCAAACACTCGCTGTTTTTGCTGCTGCTGCTTGTTTCCAGGTGCAGACTGTCTGGAAATGCCACCCCTTCCTCTACCAGGACGACGCTGGGAGAACTGAGACCTTCCCTGATTCTGCTGTGATGACCATTGAGGGGTTTGAACCCTCTGCTGGTTCTGTCTCCGATTGTAAGGACGGTATTTTTTCTTAAAGTCCTTTCTCTTTTCGAGACCAACAGCTCTCACAGTATCAAGCTCCGTCTTCATTCTTGACATCTCATCGTGAGATTTTCCATTAAACGGCAGATTAAGAATTTGTGTTGCGCTTCAGGTTTAAGACCCGTAAGCCTTAGCCAAGCTGAGCGTCTTGCACAGAGCCCATGAGCATAGCCATGTGTAGACAAGTCGGAAGCATCCGCAGCTGCGCTAATCACCTGGTTAGCCACTAGCCCACCTTCATGAAGGATTTCAAGAAAATCATGCTTGTCTTCTTTGGGAAGTTTTTCTGCAAAACGAGACAAGGAATCCCATAGTGCGCGGTCATAGCGACCCAGTAAAGCGGAGGCGCTGGCAATCTTCATGTAGGAAGCAGAGGTGGCACACATTTTCTTTCCTACGGAGTCCATAGCTTTTCTGTCTTTATCAGGAGGCACAGATGATGATGCCGCTCCTGTCTGATTCTTACGTGCCGCTGAGACAATGACCGAATCAGGTTGTGGCTCAGACCTCAGAAATAAAGGATCATTGTCCGGAGCCTTATACTTCTTTGCGATCCGCGAAGGAACCGCTCCCAAAGATGCAGGAGTTAAGAACTTGTGCTCCGCAGGCTCTAACAGACCTGGAACCAGAGGGAGTAAAGGCCTTGAGGATAATTTCTGATGCAACGTTTCGAAAATGACCGTTGTCTTGGCAGTAGAGACAGGCATCTCGATATTGAGTTTCGCTGCTCCACGACAGAGAACTTCATTAAAAGTAATCACGTCATCAATCGGTGATATCCTACTTGGAGGAGTTGATGACAACGTTGGCGAGTAGTTCCTCTTTGAATTTGTAGACCTTATCGAAGATCTATCATCGCGTCTTCTAGAAGAGTGGTGACGCGAAGACCTAGGAGAGGGTGAAGTTCGCCTCCTCTCCGATGGAGACTTTCTTGGAGGAGTACGCTCACGTCTTCTCGGAGAGTGCACCAGCTGTACAAGAGGTGATCTTGATCTTGAAGCAGGTCTGACCGACACAGGAGACCTGGAATAAGACCTTGGAAGGTTAATCCTCCTTATCTTCCAGCCATCGTGGCGAGATATTAGCCCCTGTAGGTGAAGGTGCTCTTGAGGGCTCTGGAGAGATTTGTACAATCCGCAGCCCAGGGGAGGAATAAGGACTCCCAGAAGACACAATAGAAACCTTAGACCGGTCTTTGGACACCGTTCTAGGCCTCTTTGCTGCAGGAGACGTCGAAGACAGCCTCCTCGACGTCGATTTTTCCAATGGCGATTTCCTCGACGGCGACTTCCTTGGCGGCGTCCTCCTCGGCGGCGACCTCCTCTTCGACGACGATTGCCTCTTCGGCGTTGACGTCATGAGCCTCGACGGCGATGATTTTCTCGGCGTCGTGTGCCTCGACGTCTCATGGCTGGGGCTCTTCGACGTCGAAACCTCTACTGCCCGGTTCGAAGTCGACGTCATGGCACCTCTCAACGGCGACCTTGACTGATGTTTCGAGCCTCTCGACGGCAACCGTCGACGTCGATGAGACGACGTCGAGTCCCGCCCTCTTGCAGTCGTAGGAGAGCCAGACCTGGACCGCCTACGCTCATGTCGCTTCTCACCTTGCTTCGACGGCAAATTCTTCTTCGACGGCGAGGGATGTTTCGACGTATGCCGCGACGGTGATTTCGATGCTGATTTTGAGCACACAGGTACCTTAGAAGAAGATCTGTCCCTCGAAGTTGAAGGGGACCGATGTTTTCTCTTCTCCCCTCTGTCCTTGCGCTCTTTGTGTTGAGAAGAAGGCTTCCTGGAATGAAATTCTTCTCTTCCACTCACAGTTTCTCCTCTGTCATGCAGGGACTGAAGCCTGCTCTTCTCTCTCTCTCTCTCTCAAAGTCCTATTTGACAGCTTGCTGCAGTGGTAGCAGAGTTCTGGCTTGTGAGAAGATGTAGACAAGCTAAACAGACCGAATGAGGGTCTGTCTTGGCCATTTTTTTTACCACAGGCCGGACACTTGACAAATAAGGCCGGCATTAGGACTGGAAAAATAGCCCAAAAACAGTAAAAAATTGTTGGATTAGTCAGATAATGACTAAAGACGTCGAGTGAAGACGAAAAAATTAGAGAAATACCAGAAGAAAGTGAAAAAATATCACCAACTGGCGAGCTCAATGCTCCAGGGTCCTCACAGAAGGAGCCGGAAAAAAGAACTGACCTAACTGTCACCTGTGGTGCATGATGGGAGCCTGGAGGCTCACAGAGGTCTTAAAGGCACGGCGCCAGATTTTTCTGTTACAATGCAGCCTATCTAGGCCAAAGCTGCCTCTATGATCCTGCCTGTTTTTACCTTTGAAAATAAAGGTTGTGTGTTTCAAAGAAAACCAAGGCAGTGTTTTCTTCTTTGCATTGTCATATAATGTATGTTATATGTCTTTATTTAGCAAATGTAAAGATTTTACAGGCAATTGTGGCAGTTTTTTGAGCCTAGTATGGTTATATTGGGCTGCATATGTATATGTATATGCATATTATCTATATATATATATATGGTTATTTTATGCGTTTTTATATGTATTATATATATATATATGTAGATATATGCATATTATTGGCTATTGTTCCGGGGTCCCGCACGTGGGTGGAACTATTCAGTGCTTATGACTATTGATGAGTATCCCCTGGAAGAGAAGTAGGGATCCATGACCCCGCCCCACCCTGTTACCCCTGATGGAGGATAGAAAGGCTTTCAACACCAGCAGGATCACTCAGAGCTCCAATTGGTTGATGCACAGTCTGGATTCCGCTGGGACCAGAGGCCTCTGATCTTCAGCTCTCCCAGATGGCTGCCCCATCCCAGGAGTGACTCATCTGTCACTTCTATCAAATGTGGTTAGGGAAAGGAATGAGTAGTCAGCCGAAGACCCAATCTCAGTTCATTACCCACTAATGCAGATTTTTTGCAGTACCCTGAGAGATCGGGACCATGTTGGAGAGATTCCTCTGATGCTGTGCCCACAGGAACGTCCGCTCCCACTTCAGAGCCCGCATATGCCAGTGCGCATGTGTCACAAGCAGGATGCAGGAGGATATGAGACCCAGCAGCCTCAGTCATTTTCATCAAAACCAAGGATAGAGGCTGAAACATCAGTATTGTAGCCTGAATATCCTGGACACATCGTTAGGGAAGATGAGCCCAAACCTGCATTGTGGCAAGAACAGTTCTAATAAAAGGGAGCATCTGAGAAGGGGTCAGGTGTGACTTTGGCATGTTGATAGTGAACCCCAGAGAGTGCAAGAGTTCTTCCCCCTCCAGACTAAGGTGGAAGACAGCCTGGGACGAGTATGCCTTCAAAAGCCAGTTGTCGAGATAGGGGAAGACTGGCACCTCTTATCTCCACAGATGAGCTACAACCATCGCCATCACCTTGGTGAACACCCTAGGGGAGCTGGTAAGGCCAAAGGAGAGTATGGTGAACTGAAAGTGCTTGTGAATTACGGTGAACTGCAAGTAACGTCTGTGGGCAGGCAGGACGGGAATGTGGAAATATGGGTCCAGCAAGTCCAATGCTACCATCCAATCTCCCAGGTCCAGGACAGGCAGCAAGCATGAGCATTTTGAATTACTCCTTTTTCATGAAGAAATTGAGAGGGTGCAGGTCTAGAATAGGACGAAGACCTCCAACCTTCTTGCGGAACAGAAAGTAGCGGGAATACCAACAACGGCCTACTTCTGTTGTCGGCACCCTCTCTACGGCTCTCTGCCAAGAGAGCTGAAACTTCCTGGGCGAGCAAAAAAGGATGGCCATTCATACGACTATCATAAATGGGTGTTTAGAAACAACAAGGAGCCCCAATTCAGTCAGCACAGGACCTCGGGGAACATACTATTTAAGAACAACAGCGGTCCCATGCATGCACAATGCTGTAAGACAATAAATATAGACAGAATCAATTCTATATTTGGAGCGACATGTCCAGCCGGACAGCGGTCTTCAAATTTACTCAATATGCATAGAATTACAACCAGAAGGAATACCTTCCACATTCACCAGTGTGGGGCACAAGCCTGTACCCTGACACTCCTAGATTCCACACTGAGAGGAGAAAAAGGAGGGCTTTTGTAAGGCAAAAGTGATGTTTTCTGTTTCAAAAATTCATATGTACAGAAATATCATAGGGCACCATTTACAATATATTACATATAAATCAGGTTATGTATAAGGTGCGAGGCAGGTCGACGGCGTTTCGGTCCCACTACTTTAGATCATGGGGACCATCATCAGGACATTAAGTAATGCCTTAGCGTATATTAAGCCTCTAAATGCCTAAGGTAGGGAAAGAGGAGAGAATTGGCATATGTACATTTCCATAAAATTATTTCAGTGACTTGAAGTGAGCTATTTATAAACAGACGCGGTGACTACGTGACGTTTCCTACGAACTTGGAGTGGATGTCATGCGGACAATAACCTCTCATCACAATGGTGTCACTACCTAGGGTCATTGCACAATTGTGGATCGATCATGCGCAGGTGAAACGGTAACCGTGTGGGAAACCGGTGGTGAGCTTTAAAATCGTCCGTTTGGGTGGCTAGATGGAGTGCTAATAGAGGTGTGCAGCGTGCGGGCTCGATGATAAGGAGGGGGTAGTTCCAGGTGGTGATTGCAACCGCTCGGGGGTGAAAAGGTGCCGCGGAGTGCAAGTGACATTATGCAGCGAGTGCGCTAGATGAATCGGTGATGAAAAGTCCGTGTCGGGTGGCAAGCGCTTGAAGGTGCTTACCACGTTAGGGGTTCCAACCCGGATTTGCGGCAGCGGGGAATGTGCCGAGTTTAGGCGGGGAGCCCTGAGGGATGATTAAATTAAAGGAATCAAAGTCGTGCAATGCTAAAGCCAGTTGCACAGTGAAAAAACGGTGCCGGTCGGGTCTTACCATAAATCGGGCTCAATGCGGAATTCCGCGTTACAATAATGTAATCGACGGTGCCAGGGGGTACCTGTTGGATAGAAATCAGATCAGAACGGGTTGGGGAGGGGGCAAGGAATGGTTATACACATGCCATAAGGCGGCTGCTTACCGGGTCAGTCGGCAGTTTGGAGTGTATCCTGGCTTCCTCATGGGGGAGTCGGGGTGGATGTTAAGAGGGCTCGGAATGGTTGCCAGAACCGGCGAGGGGCGGGCCATAAAAATAAAGGGTGGACTAACAGGCGGCCATCTTGGGAGTGAAGGGGGTGTTATTACCTGGTGGTGAGGGTGCGCAGTGCAGTGAAGTGATTAGAACCACAAGTATCACATATCTACAATAATTAATTCAGAAAAGGTATTTACAAAGGAGAGCAAGACATCAATTGTCTGAAGCAGCCCAATCAGAAGCATGGAGTTCATTTTTATGGGCAAGTCATTAGATTAGATTAAGGAAGTCCAGTCCTCTTGGAGGTTCAGCCCAGAGTTTAAACTGTCCGTTTTGAGGATCCACTTAAGCTCTTCCTTGTTGAGCATATGTGTCAGGTCGCAGCCTCTTGGTGGGATGATGATTTGGCTGATTACAGTCCAGCGAATTGCATTCTCTGTATGCCCTTTCATGGAAAATGTTCGACTAGGGGGGCATTGGGTGTCCCACAGCGGATCCTGCTTCGGTGTTGGGATATTCGGAGTTTTATTTTCTGTTTCGTTTGACCCACATAAATCAGATTGCATGGACAAAAGATGGCATATATGACGTTACAGCTGTTACAATTGGTAAAAGTCTTTAGTTCACTCTTAACATCCTTAAATACAAATTCCTTACAATCCACTGTGAAGTCACACACCACACATGACCCACACTTAAAGTGGCCTCGTAGAGGGGGTAATTGCCAGTGGTCATTGAGTGTGGCCTTCATGGGAGATGTAGGGGGTAAAGCCGCCCTGACCAACTGGTCCCTCAGATTTTTATTTCTGCGAAAAGCAAATAGAGGGGTTTCCCATTTCAATTGTCCAGAGTTAAGTATGTGCCAGTTCCTTTTTATGCTTTGTTTGACGCGATTGGAGATGGTAGAGAAGGTAGTGACACATACCAGTTTGTCTGTGTTTGGTTTGGGTTTGGGTTCTAGAAGGGTTTCGCGGGGACAGTACCATGCCCTTTTCATGGAGTTTTTTTACCAGGCGGCGTGGGTAACCCCTAGATCTAAGTTTGGCTGAGAGGGTATTGGCTTCACAAAAATAGTTTTCCTTCATGTAACAATTCCTCCTGAGCCTGAGGAATTGGGAGTAGGGCAGGCTGTCTCTCAGAGCCCTGGGATGGCAGCTACTGTAGCTAAGCAAAGTATTTCTTTCAGTGGGCTTGCGGTAAAGTGATGTAAAAATAATACCATCCTGATGTTGTATGGTGAGATCTAAAAATGCAATATGGCTTTTACTGTGGCTAAGGGTAAAGGATAAGCCGTTACAATTATTGTTGAGCCAGTGTAGAAGACCAGGGAGATCATCAAGAGACCGCCCCCAGATGAGGAAAATGTCGTCAATATAACGTTTCCAAGTGAGCAACCCTAGATGGAAAGGGTTAATGGGGGTCAGAATAGTATTACATTCCAACCAGTCCATGTACAGGATGGCCAGAGTTGGAGCAAAAATCGCCCCCATATTGGTTCCGCGTACCTACTGAAAAAATTGTGAGTCATACATGAAAAAGTTTTGGGTGAGGCAAATCTCAAGAAGTTGGACTATGAACAGAGTGGGTACTCTATGTGGGCGCGGTCTCATGTTGAGTATACTTTCCATAACAATGAGCGAATCTCTCTGGGGTATGTTCGTATATTGAGACTTTACGTCTAGAGTACATAGAGTCTCTTTTTCACAGTCGAAAGGGTGATTCTCAATAAGATTTATCAAATGCATACTATCTCGAATGTAGCATTTGGTTTCAGGCACAAAGTCTTTGAGAAAATAGTTAACGTAGTGGCCCAGGGGTTCCAGTACGCAAATCCGGGTTGGAACCCCTAACGCGGTAAGCACCTTCAAGCGCTTGCCACCCAACACAGACTTCATCACCGATTCATCTAGCGCACTCGCTGCATAATGTCACTTGCACTCCGCGGCACCTTTTCACCCCCGAGCGGTTGCAATCACCACCTGGAACTACCCCCTCCTTATCATCGAGCCCGCACGCTGCACACCTCTATGAGCACTCCATCTAGCCACCCAAACGCACGATTTTAAAGCTCACCACCGGTTTCCCACACGGTTACCGTTTCGCCTGCGCATTGTGGAAAAGTAAATTTTGCCATGTTCTGTGTCCCTACGCCTCATCCATCATATGTTATGTGTGCATGACCAATATGCATATGTTATTCCCCATGTCTGATTAATGACGCAATTACAGTTGTGTCCACCTCTAGTATGTTAGTTTCCAGTCCTCGTGAATACTACGAATATCAGGCCTAGGTAAAGTTATGTTGCCACGTTTCCCAGTGTGCACGTTATTCCATAATAAAGTCCTCGTTTCCAGGCCTCAAAAGGGCCCGGACATCAGATTCAGCTTCTGTTTCCTGAAAGCCTCGCTGAGGAGCGATACAGCCCCCACCTGTATCCTCGACCCTTCACTTACTTCCTGCCTCGCAGTGCCCGGTGCAGCTTGGCTCTGCCTCTGAGTCTGCCAAAAGTATGTTATAGTTCCAGTTATCAGTTCAGTACTCCTCCTCTGCATTCCTAAGCTACTGAACTGCATCAATAGTTTCCGTCATTGTCTAGCCTTCTCGTCCCCATGTTAGAGAAATACTGTATTTAATGGTCATTTAGTATTCCTCATCACGCACTACATGTAGAATAATGCATGGTCCAGTCTTAGAATCAAGTTAGCTTTTCCCCTCATGACTTCTAGTTTATATCAACATGTTCCCTAAACATCAGATACTAGATAGGGTTTAGGTACATGTCGCTCCGACCCTCCAGACTCTAGTCTCTGCTCCTAACACAGAGTTCGTAGCCCCCAGCTTCTCCTAGTAACACGTCATTGCCAGTTTTCGCGCACCATTAGGTTAGAGGTCCCGGCTCCTTAGGTAGCCCCCTCCTATGTTTCCGCCCATTCCTGACATATTCTGTTACGTTTGCATCACATGTCTATGTATACTCCCAGTTACACCTCTTTTTACTGTTATCTTTCGCGACTGCTACGCGTCACGCCTTCTGCTCCACCCACTGCTACGCCTACTGCAATGTAATGCTATGTGTTCGCGCTATGTATATATGCCTGTGTTTTGTTATTGAATGTTAGCGCGCTCATCCCAGACCCAGCCCCGGCAGCTGCCGGGCCTTATTGTCCTATTCCCATGCAGGTTGTCCTGATCCTGTCCTTATGCTGTAATAAACCTGCAGAAACTCCTACTACCTCGAATCTTGACTCTTATTTATTGAGCTACCTGTTATGTTATAAATCTAGTCAAAAATAGGGTATTATTTATTTATTTACCACATAATGGCGCCCGAATAGGGACTTGCCCTTTCCCCACGCGTCGGTGAAGCCACGCCGACCCCCTGACCCTCTGCAGCCGTGACGGAACCATACCGGCCAAGTGCAGATATTTCTGCTTCAAGTATCCCTCAGGCCCACGGAGGAGACGGAGGAGGCGGTCCAGCATCCGAACGAGACGGTGGAGGAACGCGGCGAGTCCCGACCAGAGCCCAAGCCGAGAGTCCAAGGTCCGAGGTATCCGGAGGCCCACCCGTAACTGAAGTCCGAAGTCCGAAGTCCGTCGTAGTCCAGTCCCGTCCGAGGCTTTCCGTTCCGTGCTGCCCGGTGAGTACCATTGCTGGGGTAGTATCTAGACAGGGTCAGTCTAAATTGACTCCTGGTCCGTGGGTTGGTGGTACCCAAGCCCACAAACGAAGTGTTCACCTAGGTGGATACGGGTCTTGATGCGTTCCTTTATGGGACCGGTATGTTCCGTACTGTTACAGCAGTGCATCCAGTAACTCCAGTCTGTTCCGTTCTCGAGAATTCTGTTCTGTTTCTGTTTTCAGTATTTTCAGGTAGTATTCTGTTCGAACTGTTATGTTATGATATTGTTTAATGTATTTCCAATGTCGTGGTATGCCTGAATTGTTTTCCCAATTGTTATTGTTTTTCGTGTATTGTATTGTGTTCCGATTCAAGTTTAGAATGCCGCTCTTTTCCAAGTTACGTCAGTTAAAAACTAGAAAGGGTTTGTTAGAGGAAGCAGTTCCTGTCCCGCCTAGGGACAGTCCAGGTCACTTTATGTATCAGAAACATGGCATAAGCGCCATAATGTATCTAGATTTATGGGTAGAGTATACCAAACAGTTAGAAGAAAAGTATAGATGGCCCGTATCGGGTACATGGGATGCCGAATGTATCATGCGAGTAGAAGAAGCATTATGGAAAAAGAAAGCCAGACAGTCACAGAAAGATGCCATCGAGTTATGGCGTAAGGAAGCTCATAAAAGAACGGAAAAGGAAGTCAGAAAGTCAGAGTTAAGTAGAGAATCCCAAGAACGAGCCCAAGAAAGAGAGTTAATCGAGATAGGTGAACAAGTCAAAGCCGAACAGTCAGACAGACAGAGGCATGCCCTCATTAAGGGTATGTATCCTCTTCTTGCCGAGGGCCTGCCAAAAGCGACCCCAGAGGCATCCAGTAATTTCCCGCCGCCATTAGTTCCGACCAAGCTACGTCACAAACCGACCGCAGCTGATATTTTTATTTCGTCCTATTTGGACGACACAGTCCCCGAATATGCCAATCCTGTTCGCGCTCCGCCAGTCCCTGTACACCAGGTAATTCATGTTCCTCCAGACACCGGAGTACCTGTTACGGTACCCCCGGTCCAGCCTATAGTTCCACTTCCCACTCTGCCAGGACGTAGAGCCTCAGTAGACGACTCCAGTCTAGGGGCCGCAGGAGGAGCTACTCCTCAAACCCCGCCGCCACACAAGCGTTTATCAGCACTCGAATTACATGCTCAAGCATCACAGCGTACTCCTAAAAGTAATAAGTCTGTCACAGAAATCAGGCAAGCCCTTAACGAATGTGTCTATGATCCAGTTCCAGGCGAATATACTATGGTTTTATATTCCTTACGTGTAAGGAGAGTGACCGAGTATCTAGTCACCTTGCCGAATATGAAAGAAGATCTAGACAGAATATATCGTTTCATCCGTACAGGGGATGATCCAGAAAGTATTGGCGAGATTATGTCTCAAAGGAAAGCCGAGATTCAGCTCATGATATTAAAGTTCCTGATCAATTGTCTAATAAGAGAACAAGATTACCCGTCTAAAGATCCCGCCGAAATGAGAATCCTGACAAGGTGGAGTGATAATATAGCCGAGGGTAAGCACAAGACCGTCAGTGCCATGGAGAGTATGTACAAGAAAATTCGTAAAGAAATAGTAAGGTTACACGAACAGCGTAAAGCAGCACAAGTAAGCGAGAAAGAAAGTATCTCTGATCCTGAAGAGGAAGAGAACGAGAATCCCGCCAGAATAGCGTATGTAGGAAAATCCAGATTTCCAGATCGCCATTTACGCCTAGAACCCAAGTCTGTTTTTTCATCATCCAGCACCAGAACAAGGTTCTCTAGAACAAGTATTTCAAGCTACCGATCACATTCTGAAATCACGAGTCGGTTATAGTGAGTTAAGTACCATGCATGAACAAGAACTAGCCCGATCAGCAGTCCGATGGATTACTGATTCTACCACTTTTCCAGACGAAATAGTGGCACAAATGTTTCTGAAACTGCCCCCAGCCGAGCAACGACTGGTGGGTATGTATATGATCCAGCACCTCATTACTCTGTATGAGGGTCAACATTCTGATCCAGGCCCGTTACACGATATCCTGAACGAGTTACTCCAGTATAAATGGAGAGGTCTAGGTACCGATTTAATAAGTGTCATTCTAGAACAGCGCCACAAATATAGAACGTTCCTGAACCCGCATTTTGTTCATGTCTCACCCCCAGAAAATAAGCCATTCTACATAGACAGACAGAATCCGTTACGAGAAGTCCACCCAGTCCAAGGGGCGGGTGGCGTAATGCAACGAGTGTTTGTATACACTCCAATATCAAAGATGGAACTTCTTGAAATGAAGAAATTAATTCCCTGTCATGACAAAGATCCAGCAGGGTTCCATAGAGAATTAAAAGACATGCTCCGTATGGGAGAATATACTTACCCAGATATCATTAAAATGTTAAAGGTCCTGTTACCCGCAGGGGTGTATGAAAAGTTAAAAGAAAAAGAATGGGAGGTGGGAGAGAAAAAGATTGATTGGGCAGCTCTAGAAGCTGAAGACAAGGCACGAGTACCAGGTACCGGTCTCGGAGATAAATGTAAAGAATTACCAGAATTATTGATTCAAGTTTTACCCAGATTATTGACAACGAGAAAAGAAGACTGGGATGCAATCTCAGCCTGTAAACAGAAACAAGATGAAGATATTAGTGATTTTTATTCTAGATTTGAAAAATGTTTTAGTATTAACAGTGGTCTCAAGACAAGTAGTGAGTCATACCCTCATCTTTTCGTTACCAAATTAGTCGAGAATTCAAGTCCACAAATTAAAAACCGAGTTTTGAAAGTCGAAAGCACCTGGCAAGCAAATACTCCGTCCCAGATGCTCCAGATGCTCCAGTATCACCAGAATAGAATCAGAGAAGAGCAAGAACACGAGAGAAAACGTATGAAAGACACGAAAATGAAAGTGCTAGTTGCACAATCTATTCCTCAAGACAGTCAGAAGAGGGGTCCGAATCAAGCCAGTCATCCTGCAGCTCCCGTTAAAGGGAACTGCAATTATTGTAAACAGCCAGGTCATTTTATAAACGAGTGTGCAGTTCTGAAACACAACATAGCTACTGGTAAGACTAAAGAAAGACCACGTCCGCCTAGACAAGAACAAGTTTCACAGATTCCTCAGTCACAGAATGCACAACAGACAGTTACAGTACCGCAGCCTATTGCTGCAACACAGCATGTTACATCGCAGATGTACCAGTATGCACAGTCCGAGTATCCAGAGTACCAGTCATATTCATGAAACAGCCTAGAGAGGGAGGTAGGCTTGCCTCTCATCGAGATACCTGTAGATCAAGAAGGTCCTTATGTTCACAGTCAAGTATTAGGGAAAGACAGAAAGTTTTTGATCGATACAGGGGCAAGTAGGACCACAATTAGTCATGCCGAAGTTCCAGGGGCTCCGCTCTCAGGCTCAAGAAATGTTTCCCTTGGATTTTCAGGAAAACCCATCGTTAACGAGATATCACAGCCAGTCACTCTAGAAGTAGGTCCATTGTCCCGTACTACTGATCTGTTACTTACTAAGTCATGTCCAGAAAACCTATTAGGCATTAAGACACTGAAAGAGTTAGGTGCAGTTATTTGCTGTTCCCCAGAGGGAATACGACTGTTCCTACGTGACTTTAAGGGTCACTATGTATTACGAGATTTTGATTCAAGATTGTCTAATGTTCCACAGCATTTATGGGCGCAAGGTCCAACTGATGTAGGTTACATGCAAATCACACCCCATCGTGTGACTCTCAAACCAGGTGTAGTGTTACCCCGAATCAGACAGTACAGATTGCCACCTGAGGCTGTAGCAGCCTTATCCAAAATTATTGACGAGCTCATGGCTCAAGGAGTAGTTGTAGAAACTGACTCCAATGTATGCAATTCTCCGATCATTCCAGTCATGAAACGTACTGATCCGAATGCACCCCCAGTATATCGATTAGTGATTGATTTACGAGAGCTTAATAAATGTATTATTCCTCAGTACCCAGTTGTTCCAGACATTTCTTCCCTGTTAACAGCCATTGATTCCGAAGCCATGTTCTTCACTGTTATTGACCTCAAGAATGCATTTTTTAGTGTTCCAATTCATCCAGACAGCCAGTTTCTTTTCGGATTTTGTTTAAATGGAAGGAGCTATATGTTTACACGCGCTCCTCAAGGTTTCACAGAAAGCCCTAGTATTTACAGTCAAGCACTCAAGAGACAGCTAGACAATATTCACATGCCAACTGACACTGCCCTGCGCTCCAGTATGTCGATGATCTACTGATCACAGCCCGTTCTGAACGTGCTTGCGAGCGAGCATCACTTACAGTTCTGTATTTTCTAGCCGAGATGGGGCACAAGGTGTCACCTTCGAAGCTTCAATTCTGTGTCCAGCAAGTGGTATACTTAGGACACTTGCTGTCCAAGTGGGGTAGGCAGTTGACACCAGACCGTATCCAGTTAATAGCGAGTCTTCCCCAGCCCAGAACCCAGAAGGAGGTACGTGCCTTTATCGGCCTTACTTCTTATTGTAGACAATGGATTCCCCAGTATGCATTTCTAGCCAAGCCACTGATACAGTTAACAACACAGGAGGCAGCCGTATCGACTGTCCTCCATTGGACATCTGACCATACACTTAGTTTCAATGAGTTAAAGAAAGCCCTATGTCAAGCTCCAGTTCTAGCTACACCGAACTACAGTAAGCCTTTTACACTTTTCGTTACTGAACGGGAAGGTACAGCATTATCTGTTCTCACACAAGATCAAGCAGGTCAATACAAGCCCTGTGCTTATTTTTCGAGCACATTAGATCCAGTCGCCCAGGCGTTGCCTGCGTGCCTCAAGTCAGTTGCAGCCACAGCACTAGCTATCAGACAAAGTGATTCCATAGTTTTAGGGCATTCCCTGACAGTACAAGTCCCGCATTCAGTAGAAGTTCTTCTAAACCGAACACAAACTCAGCACTTGACAATTGCACGTTTAACAGGTTATGAATTGACACTGTTCCAGCCACACATAGAAATTAGACGCTGCAACGTCCTGAATCCTGCTACACTGTTGCCATCAGTTAATTCAAATCCAGACACACATGACTGTGTGGAAGTAGTTAATATTACGACAAAGCCAAGACAAGACCTGACAGACATTCCGTTATCAGATCCCGACCTGACACTTTATGTAGATGGTTCATGTATGAGAACTAGTACAGGAGAACTAGTCGCCGCGTATGCAGTGACTACTGACACTGAAGTTATTGAGACACACCGTATTGACACCCTGTCCGCTCAAGCAGCAGAGCTAGTCGCTCTGACACAAGCCTGTATACACGCCAAGAACCTGAAAGTTAATGTTTACACAGATTCACGTTACGCATTCGGAGTTGTACACGACTTCGGAGTGCTCTGGCAGGAGAGAGGTTTCATGACTTCTCATGGAACCAAGATTCAGCATGGTCTCCTTATTCAAGCCCTGTTAGATGCCATACATTTACCGACATCCATTGCTATCATGAAATGCAAAGCACATACGAAAGTTACAGACATTATTTCTCAAGGTAATGATCTAGCAGACCGCACAGCCAAGCTTACAGCACAGACTCCAGCCATTCCAGTTAACCTGACACATACTCCAGATCCGATTATATGCATGACAGTTAAGGACCCTACTCAAGATGTCATAGATATCCAGTTACATGCTACTCCCGATGAAATCAAGAAATGGTCCGAACAAGGAGGGGTCCAGACAGATCAAGGATGGTTAACGAAGGGTAGAGCCACATGGTTTCTCCCCGATTCTATGGTTCAAGTCATTATCAATACCGCACATAGTCCAGCACATTTAGGAGAAAAAGCTATGTTAGACAGTATCCAGAACATTTGGTTCAACAAGCATTTACGAGCTGCAGCCAAGCAGAAAGTCCGTACCTGTATGATATGTTGTCAGTTTAACCCAGGTAAAAGTGTCCCGGTGGAACAAGGTGGTTTCCAGCCCCCTGACCACCCTTTTGAGGTCCTCCAGATGGATTATATTCAGATGGAGCGATGTCGAGGTTTCAAGTATGTCCTTGTAGTTGTATGCGCTTTGTCCAGGTGGACAGAAGCATATCCAGTCCCAGATTACACAGCCGCGACCACTGCTAAGCAGTTGGTTCGTGAATTTTTCCCTAGATACGGACTCCCTAGAGTCGTATATTCTGATAACGGCCAGCCATTCTCATCTGAACTCATGAAACACGTTTCCCTTTTGTTAGGGTACCAGTGGAAGTTCCATTGTGTACGCCATCCTGAAGCAGCCGGTCTCGTAGAGAGACATAATCAGACTCTGAAAATCCGCATTGCAAAAGTCTGTAAGGACAAAGGTGTAGACTGGCTAGTAGCTCTGCCAGTCGCTCTGTTTTATATGCGCATGGTCGCACATTCCAGATCAGGTCTGTCCCCGTATGAGGTCGTATTCGGCCGCCCCCCTAACATGTGGGGTACTCCTAGACCCCGAAGTATTACCGATGTTTCATGTAATATGCTGACAGATTACCTAGCTTCCTTGATGTCTGCCCTCAACTCATGTCGTTCACAGGTTGCTGCCGCCTTTCCAGACAATACCGAGGTGGCACCGCACGAGATCGTTCCAGGCTCCCTTGTGATGGTCCGGAATTTCGACAGATCAAGTCCGCTGGAACCACGTTGGAAGGAGCCACGCCAGGTCCTCTTGACCACCCGAACTGCCGTCAAGTTGGAAGGCAGGAAGGGGTGGGTCCATCTTTCTCATGTAAAACTTTTCAATGGATTGAAATCAGTCTCCAAGAACATTTCCAAGGATTTCCAGGATTCGAAAGATTGCCAGAACATTGTTTTAAAGGACTGTCCCGCACAAGACATTATTACAACCCCTCCCTTGTTAGAGAAAACTCCGCAACAGGAGTATAAGCTCAAATTAAGGTCTAGTAAAATAAGTCAGTCAGTTTGATTGTATAAGTCCTCCCCTAGGTGAAACGGTTAAATTGTTTCTGACATGTATAAAATAGACCCCCATAGTGAGAGAGTCAGTCAAAGTTCAATCAAATGTATCGTTTTTCTGAGTTTCATATTATTTCTCAGCATAATGATTTCCTGCACCAGCTATGCGTTCTATCTGTATTTACCAGTTCCTCATGTAAATATGTCTGCTAATGCTACAGTAGAGCACACGTTTAGTGATCTGCCTCCTCACGAATATTCTTACCGCCTCGCTATGCGCAACAACACATTTATCCGTATGTTACATTATTCACACCAGACCAGCAATGCCACTAATTGTTGGGTGTGTGGTCGACTCCCCCCTTTTCAGACACCGAAGGGAGTTCTGCCACTGTTTCCTTATCCATTCTCACACAATGGTTCGTGTGGAGCATGGTCCACGTTAACGTCATCCTCAACAGATATGTCTTTTCTTAACAGTACATGTTTTCCAGACAAGCAAGGTCTCCCCCACAGAACAGGTTTAGATCTAGAAAATGAAGTATATAATTTAGGTAATTATTCGTCGAATTTCATGGTCCTGAATGTTCAGTCTGATACTACTCCAGACTTACCTGCTATTTCAGTACTACCAGTCAAAGGCGAATTATGTGTCCGTAATTATGGTTCTGTACATGTAGGACATAGTGAATGTACTACTGTTATCAAGTATAGTGACAGTGGGAAATCAGTTTTCAAAGCTTCACGTCATTCTTATTTCATTTGTGGTCAAACCGCATATGTTCGTCTGCCCCTCGATTGGGAGGGAACCTGTTACATTGCTTTCCTACTGCCACCTGTTTTCCTAGCCCCATCTGATTATCACAGAAACACACATCTAGTACACATTAGACATAGAAGGGAGTCCCCAATTGTCGATTATACTGAAACTACTCTAGAACAGTATACAGATTTCAATAAAGGTTTCTTCTTCTTTGTAGGACCTGTCCAGAATAGTAAACTGATCCGTAGGTTAACAAGAACCCTTGAAGCTGTAGTTAATGAGACTGCCTCTGCTCTAGGTAACCTAACCGAAGAACAATCTGCTATGAGATTTATCGTTTTGCAAAATCGTCTCGTCCTTGACGTCATACTGGCCGATAGAGGCGGGGCCTGTAGAGTCATCGGATCTAGTTGCTGCATTTTCATTCCAAATAACGCGCCGTCTGTTTATTCAGCTATAACCAGACTCCATAAAATTGCCCATCTGTTACATCAAGATCCAGGCACCTGGACATGGTCAGGTTGGTTCTGGAATATAATTTCCGCCTGGGGATGGAAAGTCCTGTCCTTTCTAGGTATTGCAGTAGCGATCATATTTAGCTGCTGCCTCTGTATACAATGTGGCCCTGCGATTTGCAGCATGTGTGCTACCTCTTGTATTCCTAGTCCCAAGCCCCGTTCTAAATCCCGTTCCAAGACAATTCGAGACGAGCAAATGGTACTGTATGAAATGATAGACGGTATCATGAATATTGATGTTTCCTGATGGAAACGTAGTGACAAGGAGGGAATGTGGAAAAGTAAATTTTGCCATGTTCTGTGTCCCTACGCCTCATCCATCATATGTTATGTGTGCATGACCAATATGCATATGTTATTCCCCATGTCTGATTAATGACGCAATTACAGTTGTGTCCACCTCTAGTATGTTAGTTTCCAGTCCTCGTGAATACTACGAATATCAGGCCTAGGTAAAGTTATGTTGCCACGTTTCCCAGTGTGCACGTTATTCCATAATAAAGTCCTCGTTTCCAGGCCTCAAAAGGGCCCGGACATCAGATTCAGCTTCTGTTTCCTGAAAGCCTCGCTGAGGAGCGATACAGCCCCCACCTGTATCCTCGACCCTTCACTTACTTCCTGCCTCGCAGTGCCCGGTGCAGCTTGGCTCTGCCTCTGAGTCTGCCAAAAGTATGTTATAGTTCCAGTTATCAGTTCAGTACTCCTCCTCTGCATTCCTAAGCTACTGAACTGCATCAATAGTTTCCGTCATTGTCTAGCCTTCTCGTCCCCATGTTAGAGAAATACTGTATTTAATGGTCATTTAGTATTCCTCATCACGCACTACATGTAGAATAATGCATGGTCCAGTCTTAGAATCAAGTTAGCTTTTCCCCTCATGACTTCTAGTTTATATCAACATGTTCCCTAAACATCAGATACTAGATAGGGTTTAGGTACATGTCGCTCCGACCCTCCAGACTCTAGTCTCTGCTCCTAACACAGAGTTCGTAGCCCCCAGCTTCTCCTAGTAACACGTCATTGCCAGTTTTCGCGCACCATTAGGTTAGAGGTCCCGGCTCCTTAGGTAGCCCCCTCCTATGTTTCCGCCCATTCCTGACATATTCTGTTACGTTTGCATCACATGTCTATGTATACTCCCAGTTACACCTCTTTTTACTGTTATCTTTCGCGACTGCTACGCGTCACGCCTTCTGCTCCACCCACTGCTACGCCTACTGCAATGTAATGCTATGTGTTCGCGCTATGTATATATGCCTGTGTTTTGTTATTGAATGTTAGCGCGCTCATCCCAGACCCAGCCCCGGCAGCTGCCGGGCCTTATTGTCCTATTCCCATGCAGGTTGTCCTGATCCTGTCCTTATGCTGTAATAAACCTGCAGAAACTCCTACTACCTCGAATCTTGACTCTTATTTATTGAGCTACCTGTTATGTTATAAATCTAGTCAAAAATAGGGTATTATTTATTCAGCATGGTCTCCTTATTCAAGCCCTGTTAGATGCCATACATTTACCGACATCCATTGCTATCATGAAATGCAAAGCACATACGAAAGTTACAGACATTATTTCTCAAGGTAATGATCTAGCAGACCGCACAGCCAAGCTTACAGCACAGACTCCAGCCATTCCAGTTAACCTGACACATACTCCAGATCCGATTATATGCATGACAGTTAAGGACCCTACTCAAGATGTCATAGATATCCAGTTACATGCTACTCCCGATGAAATCAAGAAATGGTCCGAACAAGGAGGGGTCCAGACAGATCAAGGATGGTTAACGAAGGGTAGAGCCACATGGTTTCTCCCCGATTCTATGGTTCAAGTCATTATCAATACCGCACATAGTCCAGCACATTTAGGAGAAAAAGCTATGTTAGACAGTATCCAGAACATTTGGTTCAACAAGCATTTACGAGCTGCAGCCAAGCAGAAAGTCCGTACCTGTATGATATGTTGTCAGTTTAACCCAGGTAAAAGTGTCCCGGTGGAACAAGGTGGTTTCCAGCCCCCTGACCACCCTTTTGAGGTCCTCCAGATGGATTATATTCAGATGGAGCGATGTCGAGGTTTCAAGTATGTCCTTGTAGTTGTATGCGCTTTGTCCAGGTGGACAGAAGCATATCCAGTCCCAGATTACACAGCCGCGACCACTGCTAAGCAGTTGGTTCGTGAATTTTTCCCTAGATACGGACTCCCTAGAGTCGTATATTCTGATAACGGCCAGCCATTCTCATCTGAACTCATGAAACACGTTTCCCTTTTGTTAGGGTACCAGTGGAAGTTCCATTGTGTACGCCATCCTGAAGCAGCCGGTCTCGTAGAGAGACATAATCAGACTCTGAAAATCCGCATTGCAAAAGTCTGTAAGGACAAAGGTGTAGACTGGCTAGTAGCTCTGCCAGTCGCTCTGTTTTATATGCGCATGGTCGCACATTCCAGATCAGGTCTGTCCCCGTATGAGGTCGTATTCGGCCGCCCCCCTAACATGTGGGGTACTCCTAGACCCCGAAGTATTACCGATGTTTCATGTAATATGCTGACAGATTACCTAGCTTCCTTGATGTCTGCCCTCAACTCATGTCGTTCACAGGTTGCTGCCGCCTTTCCAGACAATACCGAGGTGGCACCGCACGAGATCGTTCCAGGCTCCCTTGTGATGGTCCGGAATTTCGACAGATCAAGTCCGCTGGAACCACGTTGGAAGGAGCCACGCCAGGTCCTCTTGACCACCCGAACTGCCGTCAAGTTGGAAGGCAGGAAGGGGTGGGTCCATCTTTCTCATGTAAAACTTTTCAATGGATTGAAATCAGTCTCCAAGAACATTTCCAAGGATTTCCAGGATTCGAAAGATTGCCAGAACATTGTTTTAAAGGACTGTCCCGCACAAGACATTATTACAACCCCTCCCTTGTTAGAGAAAACTCCGCAACAGGAGTATAAGCTCAAATTAAGGTCTAGTAAAATAAGTCAGTCAGTTTGATTGTATAAGTCCTCCCCTAGGTGAAACGGTTAAATTGTTTCTGACATGTATAAAATAGACCCCCATAGTGAGAGAGTCAGTCAAAGTTCAATCAAATGTATCGTTTTTCTGAGTTTCATATTATTTCTCAGCATAATGATTTCCTGCACCAGCTATGCGTTCTATCTGTATTTACCAGTTCCTCATGTAAATATGTCTGCTAATGCTACAGTAGAGCACACGTTTAGTGATCTGCCTCCTCACGAATATTCTTACCGCCTCGCTATGCGCAACAACACATTTATCCGTATGTTACATTATTCACACCAGACCAGCAATGCCACTAATTGTTGGGTGTGTGGTCGACTCCCCCCTTTTCAGACACCGAAGGGAGTTCTGCCACTGTTTCCTTATCCATTCTCACACAATGGTTCGTGTGGAGCATGGTCCACGTTAACGTCATCCTCAACAGATATGTCTTTTCTTAACAGTACATGTTTTCCAGACAAGCAAGGTCTCCCCCACAGAACAGGTTTAGATCTAGAAAATGAAGTATATAATTTAGGTAATTATTCGTCGAATTTCATGGTCCTGAATGTTCAGTCTGATACTACTCCAGACTTACCTGCTATTTCAGTACTACCAGTCAAAGGCAAATTATGTGTCCGTAATTATGGTTCTGTACATGTAGGACATAGTGAATGTACTACTGTTATCAAGTATAGTGACAGTGGGAAATCAGTTTTCAAAGCTTCACGTCATTCTTATTTCATTTGTGGTCAAACCGCATATGTTCGTCTGCCCCTCGATTGGGAGGGAACCTGTTACATTGCTTTCCTACTGCCACCTGTTTTCCTAGCCCCATCTGATTATCACAGAAACACACATCTAGTACACATTAGACATAGAAGGGAGTCCCCAATTGTCGATTATACTGAAACTACTCTAGAACAGTATACAGATTTCAATAAAGGTTTCTTCTTCTTTGTAGGACCTGTCCAGAATAGTAAACTGATCCGTAGGTTAACAAGAACCCTTGAAGCTGTAGTTAATGAGACTGCCTCTGCTCTAGGTAACCTAACCGAAGAACAATCTGCTATGAGATTTATCGTTTTGCAAAATCGTCTCGTCCTTGACGTCATACTGGCCGATAGAGGCGGGGCCTGTAGAGTCATCGGATCTAGTTGCTGCATTTTCATTCCAAATAACGCGCCGTCTGTTTATTCAGCTATAACCAGACTCCATAAAATTGCCCATCTGTTACATCAAGATCCAGGCACCTGGACATGGTCAGGTTGGTTCTGGAATATAATTTCCGCCTGGGGATGGAAAGTCCTGTCCTTTCTAGGTATTGCAGTAGCGATCATATTTAGCTGCTGCCTCTGTATACAATGTGGCCCTGCGATTTGCAGCATGTGTGCTACCTCTTGTATTCCTAGTCCCAAGCCCCGTTCTAAATCCCGTTCCAAGACAATTCGAGACGAGCAAATGGTACTGTATGAAATGATAGACGGTATCATGAATATTGATGTTTCCTGATGGAAACGTAGTGACAAGGAGGGAATGTGGAAAAGTAAATTTTGCCATGTTCTGTGTCCCTACGCCTCATCCATCATATGTTATGTGTGCATGACCAATATGCATATGTTATTCCCCATGTCTGATTAATGACGCAATTACAGTTGTGTCCACCTCTAGTATGTTAGTTTCCAGTCCTCGTGAATACTACGAATATCAGGCCTAGGTAAAGTTATGTTGCCACGTTTCCCAGTGTGCACGTTATTCCATAATAAAGTCCTCGTTTCCAGGCCTCAAAAGGGCCCGGACATCAGATTCAGCTTCTGTTTCCTGAAAGCCTCGCTGAGGAGCGATACAGCCCCCACCTGTATCCTCGACCCTTCACTTACTTCCTGCCTCGCAGTGCCCGGTGCAGCTTGGCTCTGCCTCTGAGTCTGCCAAAAGTATGTTATAGTTCCAGTTATCAGTTCAGTACTCCTCCTCTGCATTCCTAAGCTACTGAACTGCATCAATAGTTTCCGTCATTGTCTAGCCTTCTCGTCCCCATGTTAGAGAAATACTGTATTTAATGGTCATTTAGTATTCCTCATCACGCACTACATGTAGAATAATGCATGGTCCAGTCTTAGAATCAAGTTAGCTTTTCCCCTCATGACTTCTAGTTTATATCAACATGTTCCCTAAACATCAGATACTAGATAGGGTTTAGGTACATGTCGCTCCGACCCTCCAGACTCTAGTCTCTGCTCCTAACACAGAGTTCGTAGCCCCCAGCTTCTCCTAGTAACACGTCATTGCCAGTTTTCGCGCACCATTAGGTTAGAGGTCCCGGCTCCTTAGGTAGCCCCCTCCTATGTTTCCGCCCATTCCTGACATATTCTGTTACGTTTGCATCACATGTCTATGTATACTCCCAGTTACACCTCTTTTTACTGTTATCTTTCGCGACTGCTACGCGTCACGCCTTCTGCTCCACCCACTGCTACGCCTACTGCAATGTAATGCTATGTGTTCGCGCTATGTATATATGCCTGTGTTTTGTTATTGAATGTTAGCGCGCTCATCCCAGACCCAGCCCCGGCAGCTGCCGGGCCTTATTGTCCTATTCCCATGCAGGTTGTCCTGATCCTGTCCTTATGCTGTAATAAACCTGCAGAAACTCCTACTACCTCGAATCTTGACTCTTATTTATTGAGCTACCTGTTATGTTATAAATCTAGTCAAAAATAGGGTATTATTTATTTATTTACCACAGCATGATCGATCCACAATTGTGCAATGACCCTAGGTAGTGACACCATTGTGATGAGGTTATTGTCCGCATGACATCCACTCCAAGTTCGTAGGAAACGTCACGTAGTCACCGCGTCTGTTTATAAATAGCTCACTTCAAGTCACTGAAATAATTTTATGGAAATGTACATATGCCAATTCTCTCCTCTTTCCCTCCCTTAGGCATTTAGAGGCTTAATATACGCTAATAGTATCACCACTGGGTCTGGGCACCCAACAGCACAGCTTGCCACAAGCTACTGATAAACAAAACAATGTGCACGTGCTGCTATAAATTCTTATTGTCTGAGCCCTTTTGGCTAAAACATCTGACTTTAAACCAAAAAAAGTCTAAATTGAATAATAGACTCAAAGAAAAGCAAAATAAAAAGTGATTATTTGCACAAGAAACATTGGTTTAAAGTCAGATGTTTTAGCCAAAAGGGCTCAGACAATAAGAATTTATAGCAGCACGTGCACATTGTTTTGTTTATTAATATACGCTAAGGCATTACTTAATGTCCTGATGATGGTCCCCATGATCTAAAGTAGTGGGACCGAAACGCCGTCGACCTGCCTCGCACCTTATACATAACCTGATTTATATGTAATGTATTGTAAATGGTGCCCTATGATATTTCTGTACATATGAATTTTTGAAACAGAAAACATCACTTTTGCCTTACAAAAGCCCTCCTTTTTCTCCTCTCAGTGTGGAATCTAGGAGTGTCAGGGTACAGGCTTGTGCCCCACACTGGTGAATGTTGAAGGTATTCCTTCTGGTTGTAATTCTATGCATATTGAGTAAATTTGAAGACCGCTGTCCGGCTGGACATGTCGCTCCAAATATAGAATTGATTCTGTCTATATTTATTGTCTTACAGCATTGTGCATGCATGGGACCCCGGTTGTTCTTAAATATCATAAATGGGTGGCATGCGTGGAGAGGTGGTCACAAAGGGGTGTGAATAGCCCCTTCAGACAATTTGGAGAACCCAGAGGGCAGATGTTATCAACCTCCAGTGATACAAGTGATGTGTACCCTGTCCCCACCGGTTACCCATGATGGTTCGAGGGCAAGCTAAAGAGGCTTGGAGGCTGCCGCAGTCGAGGACTGGGCCATGCCACGAGGTTTCTGGGTACCGCATCCTTGGTCCCACAGGGGCTGGGAAGCTTGCGTGCTGTGGTGTCTGGGCGGGTAGAGATGTGGCTGAAAGCACCTTCCGTGAGCACAAAAGGAGCACTGGGGGTGTCGTGGGGCCATGGAAAGGCCCTAGGACCTGGCCGTAGCGCTTCTATTCTTTTAGTGCTGCAGCAATTAGTCCGGCTTGTGCCCGAAGAGAAAGTAGTCATCAAAGAGCATGTCCATATGCAAAGCCTTGACATCTCCTGAAAAGCTAGTAGTAAGCTAGGCCCGGCGCCATAAGGCCACTGACAAAGAAACGGCTCTGCCTAGCGAGTCTGGTGTATCCATCCCACATTGAATTGTGAACTATGTCTCGACCATCAGCAATAGCTTGGGAGAGTATGGCCCATACCTCCTCTGGGAAAACGGGCAGTATCTGCTCAACAGAATCCCAGAGTGAATGGGATTAACAGACCAAAAGGCATACAGTGTTCACGGACTGCAGTTCCAGGCAGGCGGAAGAAAACATTTTCTTGCTCAAGATGTTAAGACTTTTAGATTCCATACCTGGTGGGATGGTAGAGAATGCACCAGGATTTACTTAGGAAGTGGAGGCTTGGACCATCAAGCTCGCTAGGGTGGGATACTGTGTGAGGAAACTGGGGGTCCCCTGGGGCGAGGCAATGGTGGCGGGTAATTGTCCTGTTCACAACAACCCCTGTGCAGGGCTTGGACCAGGCCCTGTGTAGGACGTTCATGAGGGCTTCATTAATCAGGGGAAGCGGTTCAGATTGGGTGACTCCCATTTGAATCACCTTTGTCAAGCTGAAGGTCCAGGACCTTGGCTGCCCTCCTCACCACCATAACAAATGAGGCTCCCTCCTCTGTAGCCAAGGAGGAGAGACTAAGCCAGTATCTGGAGAGGTGTCCAGTCCGCTTGCATCTGCCAAACACTCACACCAGGTGTCCTCTGTGGGATGTAGAGGCTGGTATTCTTCAGGGACTAGTGGCCCCTTCCATTCCCAAATCCCAGGCCATAGGAATAGGACATAGGCTACAGCCTAGATGGCATGGCTCCTGTCAGAGCCAGAGGACGACGCCCATCTGGCTCGGTGTCAGAGTCAAGGATAAGAAAGGGGGGCGGGGGAGTGGGGCGCGTCAGGAGTGTCAACATCGGGGCTGGTGCCATTCGACATCAATGTGTGAATCCAAGGGATTCGACTGGCGCAGAGGGCGAACCCACAAGCAGAAGACCAGTAGGAGCACCTACCAAATTTGCGGGGCCCAAAGGCTCTCCAGCAGGGAAGGGCTGCCTAAATAGGACGAGCATGGCCTCATAAAATCCATAAAGGTGGGCGGGGGTCCCTCCGGCTCCTGGATATTAAGGGAGGCGCGGAGACGCACGCATAACCCTCGAAGCCAGGCCACGAGCATCAACGTTACCCGGTCTGATCGGATGACTTCGACAGACGGGGCCTAGTAGAAGATCTCTGTGACCTCTTGCTCTTCTTTTTCTTGTGGGATTTACTGGAGTGGGACGACTGACAGTGATGACGGTTGATGGCACCGCAACTGATCCCGGGACTTTCCTCTCAACTGAGATCGAGACCACAGCTGCATCGCATGTCAAGCGGCAAGGAGCTTCAGGGACTGCTCCCTCAAGACCTTGGGGTGCAATACATGACAATCAACCCATGTCTTGGCATCATGGTCGTGCTCAAGACATAAGAGACAGTAAAGGTGTGGATCTGTCATAGACATTTGTTGGTGACGGGCCCAGCAGGGCTTGAATCCAGCCTTACTTGTTAACATCACCACTTGCCACACCAGGAGACACATCTCACAAAACTTCAACTAAAAGTCAAAAAAGAACAGCAAAAAAGTGACTGAGGGTAGCTCTGGCCAGATCTGCGCAGAAAGAAAAGAACAGATGTCAGCACGCTGGGGTGGCACCTATAAAGGCACCACACAAGTCACTTCCAGTGTAGACACACAGAGCCAAACAATGCCACCTACTGGCCCGCAGGAGTACTGATTATGAAAAATTTCAATATCCAGTCTGACACTTGGGGATAATTCTAAGGTAAGGAATCTGAGGGTAGAAGTCTTTATCAGATTCTTCAAATCTGATGTACGAGCGGCTAAGCTGTGGGACACTCAACCAAAATTTGAGTTTGTTAACAATGGAACTTATAGCTAAATGTTTCTTAGGCTAGCACCGTGGGTAATGAACATGGACCTTGATAGGGGGCCACTGAAAGCTACAGGCCTCAACAAATGTCCGCTAAATAACTACATCTCCTTAACCTGTTCAGTGCTAATGACAAGGACGAAAAGCCTTAGCAGCCAAGTGGTTAACAAAATGATTAGTGGATTTGGTGTCAGACAAACTTAGATACATTAACATTTATAGAACTCTAGGACAGAGGATGAGCTGGCTGCCACAGAAACATGCAGTAAGTGTGTCACCAAGTCCTTGGGAGCTAGCTGATGACATGTGAAGCGCACAAAAGAAACTGCGATGTCTGTCAAACAGGGCCAAGAGTCAGATCCAATAATGAACAGGGAGTACTTGATATGTGCTGCAATTAAACGCCATCCATAAAAAAATGCACTTGTCTTTATTCTATCTTCTTCAAGATCAGATTTATTTTGCAAACCATGCCTTTTTATGCTTTCAAACTTTAAAACAAGTGTTCTTCACTCCTCTGAATACATCAAAACCTATAAATCAGGGCAAAACTCCCCCACCACCTTCCCTACACCCCCCAGGACAGGCCGCACGCAGAACACATTTTGCGGCTAAAGTGAACAATAGCAAAAAGTCACATGTTGGGAAAGCGATCTAGGTAAGCCCCCGGGATAGAAACGATAAAAGTGGCTTTTAAAGTGATTTGAATGGTTCCTGAGTAGTTGTTCAATTGCTAGGGTATTCTATAGACTTAAATTCATGGCTCTGGGTGGGGGTTTAATTTTTTTACCAGAAAACTGCCAGTGTTGTGTTGGTGATTCCCAAACAGTACCACACTATCACTCAATCACATTTTCTTTGGTGTAGTAAGGCGAGGGATCTATAGCCCAGTATTTTAGTAGAGAAGTCTGCCTGTTGCGGGTATCTCAATATCATTTTCATTGCCACAAAGATTTTGGCCCAAAAATTATTAAATCAAAGGCAGTACCACCATATATATTTAAAATCTCCCTGCATTACACCTTTCCATCAGCATAGTATACTTCCTCCTGAGACAAATTTCCTGAGCTTAGTAGACTAATAATGCCAATCAAATACTATTTTATAGAGGGCTTCTTAACCTATTAAGCAATGGAGGATCTTGTATTTAACACACTAAAAATTATCCAAATGGAATTAGTCCCATAAAGGTTAGAGCACTGTGACCCGATGTGGGTACGACTGCATGATGGCTGCATTCAGCGGAATGTTATATACATTTATGACATTACTTGATCCCTAGTCTCTCCAGCCCATTTCTCAAATACATCTACTAGGGTTAAGTCTCTTGTAGCTGCCTCATGTGTGGCCGGATGGAATACCCCCTCCCTCAGCTGTCTATAGTAGAAATGCTCATCCTCGTCTAAGTGAAATTTTTGTTTACAGGTCTCAGAGGATAGTATCTCTTCGTTCTGGGCCATACAATTGCAAGAGGTAAGTAAGCAAAATACACAGTGGTCTCCAGGGGGAAAGACTAAACCATATACTAATAAAGTGTAATGCAAAATGCGACCAAAGTCAGGATTTGGACCAGGAGACTCAGAAGAGCTGGAGACCCAAGGAACCACCCAAGGTAAGTATCCAGGAACCCCATGGAGGTTGAGTGTAGAGTGGAAACACAGCCGCTTACTCAATAGAAGGCAACGGGAAAATGGTGGTTGCAGTTTTGAAGGAGAAGGACCCTTCAAAGTGGACCCCGAAGAAACTCTGTGGACGACAGAAGGCTGGAGAGTCACCCCACCTGCGGATACTCCAGGAACCAGGAAACCTACACCAGGGAAGCCATGTGCATAGGTTTTAAGTGACGTTGGAAACCGCCGTAGACCACAATGGAGGACTGCAGAAAAGATGTCACTGGCAAAGACTGTGCAAGAGCCTGGTGGAATCCAAGGGTGGATTCTTGAAGAGAAGAACCGGCAAGCAGAGGGGACAGAGCCCATGGCACTCTGAGGTGACCATGAAGCACGAAGAGCAATGCCCACTGATGACAGAAGATGCAGGAGTGATGACGGTGATTTGGTCGCTGCAACTGTGAGGGCCAGGCGATGCTGAGGAAGGGCAGAAGCCATTCACAAGCTGCCATTCACAAGCTATCACACATCGGAAGTCGAGAACCAGGGGGCTGGTGTCCGGTAGCAGAAGCAACAAACGCAGAAAACTATGAAGGAACAACATTGGGACCAGCAAGGTCCGAGGGACTCACCAAGTGCAGGAGAGTCAGATCAGGTTCCGAGCACGCAGGGGAGCCCACTACAGCATGAGAAGACTCTCGAAGGCACAGGAGTCGCAAGAGGTCCTAATGCAGCTTACCAAAGATGAAGATCCACAGTGCAGAGACTGCGGTAAGGACCAAGATCTTGGCAAGAAAAGATGCTGGAGCTTCTTGTAGCCCGAAGATCTCTGGAGTACATAGCCAACAAGCCTAGGCAACGGCAAGTCTGAGCAGTGCACAGGGGTTCGGTTCCGACGTGGAATACTGGCCTCTAACTTGCTGAAAGGACAGTTCAGGCCTCGAGGTAGTTGCAGAATGACCACCTGTGTTGCTGAGGCATTCAAAATCCGTGGGACGTCAGATGCAGAAGACCAGTCAGCTTTGTTGGGATGCCTGCAGATGCAGAGGAGTGACTCCTTCATTCCAAGGGAGATTACTTTGTGTGTCCTTGATACTGGAAGAAGCACAAACACAGACGACAAAGAAGACTTGCAGAACAGCAAGACTAGTAGCAGCAGGAGTCTTCCTTGATGCAGTCTCGGTTCCAGGCGAAGTCCATGTGTCCAGACATTTGAAGAGTGACGTGGTTTCAGGCTTGTCGAATCTGAGGACCCACTCATAGGTAATCCCTTTTATACCCTAAGAATGGGGTTAGGACGACTCAGGGGTCCCTCCCAGAGGAGGGTCTGGATAGAGGAGTAGATACTCCCATGTCCTTTGTCCAGTTTTGTGCCAGAGCGGGAGCCAAATACACCCCACATCTGGTCCCAAGTGGAGTATTCAAGGAGGGCACCAAATGTGCCCTTCAAAGCAGTCTGATGGCATTGGCAAGCACCATCACCCCAGCCCAATGCACTAAGACCTGTCTGGAAGGTGGTCACACCTCCCTGTGACAGGAAACCTATTGTTTTACCTTGCCCTGCTCAGCTCAGCAGCAGGAGGAGGAGGGCGGAATCGTGTCTGGGGTCGGCAGCAGCACTAGCTTGCTGGCAGACCCTGAAAGACTGTTACCAGGAGTACTTGGGGCATCCCGGAGGAGCCCCCAAGTGCATGGAATCATACTTCAACACCAGTAACAGTGTTAGAGTATGATTCCAACATGTTTGATATCAAACATGCCATGGTTCGGCATAGCCACTATATAGTTAACCATTGTGTAATGAAGGATGGCCCTTATATGCATACAAATGGCTGACCGCACTTACAAAGCCTGGAGAATCAACTCTCTGGTTAGTTGGGGTATCCTGCTCATGCAGGGGCACCCCCACACTTATAACCCAGCATCCGGCCTTCAGAACTGAACAGCCTGCCTTAGGGGTGACTTAGGTTTTAAGTATAGTGACCTCAGATATAACTAAACTTATATCAGTCATAAGCAGTGCTAGCACCAGCTTACACAGGATGCAATGGCAGGGCTGTAGTCACAGTTTGAGTAGTCTCTCATGGGAGGCATAGTATATGCTACAGTCCATGGGAGACCCCTGGTGTACTTATGTCCTGGGTACATTAGTATCATATACTAGTGCCTTACAAGGATACATCAGTAGTCTATTGTGGAAGTACCAAAGTACATACCCTCAAATTCAGGGATGAACCACAGTGGCTGGGGTCCCGATTAGCAGGATATCTCCTAAAGCAAACTCATCCAGGGCCACGAGGAAGGAGACTAGAAAGGAGTCCCGAAAAGCAAAAACAAGTGAAAAGACAGTTGGCTAAAATTTCTGCACCTCACACCAGTTTTGACATATATACAGGTGCCGCGCAACCAGCTCTGGCATCAACCGTCTAATGATGCCTCTGTGATCCAGATCCTTGAAATACAAATGATGGGCGTGTGCAGAATGGCAAAGTCCAGATAGCAAAGTAAGATTTTCAAAATGTCTTTATTGTTCAATCAATTTCGAAGCTTTATATTCCAGCCAACGTGTTTCGTTCTCCCTGAGAAAACTTCATCGGGGCTCCTAAGGGCATTATGAGGGTGAAATCGAGTTGTTTATGGAAAATCCTTGTGTCCTAAGGATGTCCCGAGCTGTACCAAAGTGTGGCCACAGCAAAGATGTCTAGATCTGTCACAAGTCCAAACAAAGAATAAGAAGGGAATCTGTATGTTGGCTCCCACTGGTTGATGTCAAAGGGCTGCCGTGTGCTCAGAGACAGGTCCGTGTAGAACCTAAGTTCTGGACCAATTAAATATCCATAGAAGTTAAAGATTCGGGTTTCATATAAAAACAATCCCAAATCGGGATGTTGAGGCGAGTCGTGTGATCCCACACTTGTCCGTGAAGGTCCTAAATTCTGTCAAGTGTGAGATAGAACATGAATAAAGTATATTTTCTAGGTAGTAACTGGAGTCTTTGAAAGGAAAATTCCCACGGCCTTGTAGGGCCTGTCCGTGACAGATCAAACGTTTAGAGGGCCGAGAACAGAAGGGAGTCCTGGTTCGTGTTTGATTCAGAGAATGTCACCACAGTGACCTGCCCTACAGTGTTCATTATCATAATGTACCCACTCTCTAACTCCATCTCATGAGTCAATTTTATTTATTTATTTATTTGTGTATTTTATAAAGCGCGCAGCTACCCCAACGGGGTGTCCCGGCGCTGACACTCAGATAGCTAGGAAAAGCAGAGAGGGTACATCCTATGAGAAGAGAAAGGTTTCAAGGGACCTACGGAATTCAGGTTCCGACTGGGCCAGGCGAAGAGAGAGCGGGAATTTATTCCATCGGTTGGAGGCACACACTTGGAAAGTCTTTCCTCCCGTTCGTGCTTTTTTGAATCTCGGAACAAGCAGCAGCAGTTTAGTATTGGAGCGGAGGACTCTGATCTTACAGTATGGACGGAGACTCGATGTAAGGTAGGCTGATCCAAGGCCATTTGTAGTCCGGTAAGCTAGGGTCATGGCTTTAAACTCAATCCTTTTATGATGGGAAGCCAATGTAACTTCCGCAAGTATGGAGAAATGTGTTCTCTCAATGAAATGCCACAGACTAGCCGGGATGCGGCGTTCTGGACTATCTGAAGTCTGTGGCTCAGTCCTGCTGTCAGGCCGAGGTACCGTCCATTAGCGTAGTCCAAGTGCGATGTTATGAGGGCCTGGACTACTGTTTTCCTGGTACTACAAGGCAAGTAATTGATACATTTTTTTATCATTTTAATTTTGCTGAAGCAAGCTGCAGAGACAGTGTGAACTTGATTATGAAAAGTCAAACACATATCCCATCTAACGCCCAGATTCCTGACCGAGTCTTTAGGGTGAGGGGCGGGACTCAAATCTACCGGCCACCAGAGGTTCGGGTTCAACGGGGACTGTTGATTAAAAAAAAGAACCTCGGTCTTACCCGTGTTGAGTCTCAAAAAGTTGACATCCATCCATTTCGCAATAACCCTAGGGCAGTTTTTTAGGGGGTCAAAGGTGGTCGGAGAGGGGTCATCATAAGAAAAAAGAAGTTGAATGTCATCAGCATAGGATGTCATCTTGATTCCTGTCAGCGATATTAATTCGGCCAGGGGGGGAGAAGTAAACATTAAAAAGAAGCAGGCTCAACGAGGAGCCCTGCGGGACTCCCCATTTAAGCGGCCTACTGGGGGAAGTGAAGGGAGGAGTGTGAACTTGTTGTTTGCGGTTAGACCGGAAGGAAGCAATCCAGTTAAGGGCCGTGCCCTGAATGCCGATGGTTCTGAGTCGGTTCAGGAGAATCGGATGAGAGACGGTGTCGAATGCTGCCGAGAGGTCCAGCAGCACCAACACCGCCCTCGATCCCCTGTCTAGTGTCCACCGCACGGAGTCAGCCATTTCAATCAGGGCCGACTCCGTGCTGTAACCAGGGCGGAATCCACGTTGGGAATTATGTAACAGGCCATTTGATTCAATAAAACTGGCAAGCTGTTGATGGGCAAGCCTTTCGAGAATCTTGACCGGGGCCGGGAGTAGGGAAATAGGCCTGTAGTTTCCCGTATCCGCATTGGCCTTCTTCAAAATTGGTACCAGAAGAGCATGTTTCCACGCCTCTGGATAAATACCTGAGCTCAAAGAGGCATTCCAAATAGGATTAAAATGGGGATTTAAAAATGCTGCTAATGATTTATATTGTTTAGCCGGCCAAGGATCACTGGGACATCCTGATTTACATTTAAGTAATTCCTGAAGGGAGAGATCTACCGGAATTTCCAGGAAATCTGCGAAGACAGGTGTCGTGGCAGGGTTAGCTGGCAGTTCTTCCTGTTTATCAGGGCAATCAGTGATGGGGAAGGAGGAATAAATTAAAGCAATTTTCTCTTCGAAAAACTCAGAGAGATGGGTGCAAAGAGACTGAGATACTGGCGATTGTCGATTGAGAGCCTGCGGATCCGTAAAAGATTTAACCGTATTAAAAATCTCTCTTGAGGAATTACGGGCTTTGTTAATTCGCTCAGAAAGATAGCTTCTTTTGTGGGTTATAATCAATTTACGATATTCTTTTAGGGCTGTCCGATACTTTAGTTTACTTTTTGCCGAGAAAGTCAATCGCCAGCAATGTTCTAAGGATTTACAAGCAGACTTTTTTTGTCTCAGATCATCCGAGTACCAGGGGGCCGCTGGAGCAGATCTATAAGTTTTAATAGGTCGGAGAGGGGCCACTAGTTCAATGGCTTCAGTCACCCATTTGTTAAAATGAGAGATGCGCAGGTCTAGGTCGGAGGCCCATGGGGGGTTGGGAGTGGTTAAATGATCATGCAAGGATTCTGGAGAGATCTTACGCCAGTTTCTACCAAATTCCGTAGCCGGGAGAATAGGTCTGTCATGGTGGAACATTTGAATAACAAAAGGAATAAAATAATGGTCTGACCATATAACTGGTAGGGGTTCCTTAACCGAGATGCCCGGGAGATTCAAACAAATGAGATCTAGCATAAGGCCGGCTTTATGGGTGGGCAAGGTGACTAGTTGAGTCAAACTGCAGCCTGCCAAAGTTGATACAAATTTAGAACTGAGAGGGCAGGTGACATCTTCCGCATGGGGATTCAAGTCTCCTAGTAGTGTAAAATTGGCATATCGCGTGCTCGCTTGAAGAATATAGTCCGTGAGGGTAGATAGATGCGATGGGCTGGATTTAGGAGGGCGGTATACCAATAAGCCAGAGCAGGAGATGGATGCAGATATTTTAATGCAGAAAGGAAGAGCCTCAATACAGTCAATTTGCTCATAGTGGGATGAAGTGATTGTCCATTTGGATTTATAAATAATGGCAACCCCGCCTCCGTGTTTGCCGTTCTGACGGTTGGCACATAAAATGCTATAGCCAACGGGAATGGCCAAGGCCAGGGCGGGGTTGGTTTCCTCGCCTAGCCAGGTTTCAGTCAAAAATAATAGATCCCAGTCATTATCGTTGAGAGACTGGGAAATGTCAAATGAATATTTTACCAAGGAACGGCAGTTTATTAGGCCGGCGGTGAGGGTTAATGTGACTTCAGGGTCATGGGACAGCGGCGGGGCAGACGACAAGTATTGTGTCTGCCTAGAATGGATGTTATCCCATAAAAAACCACAAGTCTTACACAAATAATCCTTAGTCAAAGAATAGGGAAAGTATAATTGAGAGTGGGGGCATCCAGTGGGTCTAAGAGACAACAATTCCAGCTGACTATAGGTTGTCATACTCCAGGTATGATAACGGGCAGCATTTCTGTCCCCGGCCGCGGAAAGGTCACGGACGGGCGCAGACGGGCTTGCCTTTGGCGCGCTGCGCTCGTCCGTTGCCGACCGATGATGGCCATATCAAGCAGGTGAGGGCGGGAGGAGCCAGGCTACTGCACCGCAACCCCCAAGATGGCGGCTGAGTTGGAATGTACCCCACGGCAGCTCCTAATCGGCTGCGGGGGGGCCAAATGGAGTAGGGAAGCAGGCAGACTCAACAAAACAGTGGCTGGAGGTAATAACAATGTTTAAAACGAACAATCTTAAAATGCGTCCTCTAACTTTCCCGGCTTTCTGCCTCAGGAAGTGAAAGCTGACTAAGCAGAGCGCGATGACACAGGCGCGACTTATGAGCAGGTGATGGCGGGAGGGGCCAGGCTACTGCACCGCAACCCGAATGCTACCCACAAGATGGTAGCTGAGTTGGAATGTACCCCACGGCAGCTCCTAATCGGCTGCGGGGGGCCAAATGGAGTAGGGAAGCAGGCAGACTCAACAAAACAGTGGCTGGAGGTAATAACAATGTTTAAAACTAACAATCTTAAAATGCGTCCTCTAACTTTCCCGGCTTTCCGCCTCAGGAAGTGAAAGCTGACTAAGTCAATGGCTTAAACCCCAGTGACCTATGAAACCAATAAAGCTACTACATTGTATATAGTAGTTGTGAAAGAGCTTGTGTCGCAGGTGGTTGTCTTTTTACTTGATAAGGTGTCTCTCGTGCAGGACCTAAATATTGCCGCTCCCTTACATGTTGACAGCATTTGGTCCATTAGTTAGGAGAATTTAGGCCTCTTGTATTTAGGGATAGGAGTTTGTCATGATTGGGGTAGTACAATGCGAACGGGTAACACTGGAAGGGCCTGGCATGCTGGACCGAGATTTTATGGGTCATCACACTACACTAACATGTGAAATAAGTCACAAACCACCCTGGGGCCCAGCCCAGAATAGAACTTATTTCCCTCAGCTTTTTTGGGTCGAGCCTTAACAGCTCTTTTGCCGTCTCTTTGAGAAATGTTGTATATGCTTTGTGGGCTTATAGCCCACCTTTTGCTTTTCATTTGTTTATTTTAGTGTCCCTCTACTTGTGTGCATTTAGGCTTGTTCCTGCGCACAATTGTTTTTCTTTTGTTTCGGCATGGTGTGGTCTGGGAAGGCTCTCCTTTCGCACAGCTACTCCCCTGGCCTTTCGATTTCAAGCGCAATTGAATACAGGCCTGTACATCTTGTAGCCATTTTTTTATAGCAGTATGGCACCCACATTCATGTTTCACTATCATGCGCCTTTTATTTTATCAGCACGCACAGCTGGTCTGGGGCACTGCAAGAACTTTGGTATGTAAAGTCTTGGACCTCGAAGCCTTGGCGACTCTTGTTTTTTTTCTTCCCCTGTCGTCGGCGTCTTTCCAGTCCTCCGCTTATTTCTTCCCGGCAACTCTGCGCAGCACTTCTCTGTTAGACTAAAAGGTCACATACCACTGATATTGTGTTTTTAGAAATGTCCATTGTTAAAGAACGAGTGCGATACTTGGAAAGTTAATGGGTATAACTTGCACACTGACATCTCCGAATTTTACAAACTGTACAGATGCAGGTACTGCAGAAAAACGTTCTGAACCTTGCCTAAGCATTTTGCTTCAGATTTTTAATTTGAGGCAGAGGCGCTAAAAGTACAGTACTCTGGAGAAGAAACGTCCAAGTCTACTTACACACGGATGCACGCAAGAAGCATGGTGCCACCCGGGTGTATAGTGAGGGGGACAGACCTGGGAAAGCGTTAGCGAACACGGTTAAGCCCCCTAGATTCGCTAATTACGTCACTGAGATACAAGATGAGGCTGGCAATATTCATAGGAATCTCCCTGACCTGATTCGCATATTCCGAGACCACTATCAGTCGCTCTACTCCTCACACAGAACAGACCCTCTTGACCTCCCTACCTACTTTGAAGATGTTGCATTAGCGTGGCTAGGTGAGGCTCAGCAGAAGTTCCTTCATGCGGAACTAGAACTGGATGAAATAACTGAAGCTATTATGGGCATGCAATCAGGTAAAGCCCCGGGATCGGATGGCCTCCCTATTGATTTTTATAAACTCTTTGCCCCCATACTGGCCCCTATATTGAAACAGGTATATTACACCGCACTTGAGGAAGGTAGTTTACCCCGCACTATGCGTGAAGCTCTCATCACCTCCCTGCTCAAACCTGGTCAGCCCCCTTCCCATTGCGACTCTTATCTGTACTGACTACACGACTCAACCTCCTCATGGAACGCTTGGTACTGCCAGACCAGGCCGGATTTGTGCCCAACCGAGCTACCTCCCACAACGTCCGCACCCTTCATGCCGTGCTTCAGGACCTTGACCCCAGGTGCTATGCCGTGGCAGTATTCCTGGACGCCACCAAGGCCTTCGACTCGCTAGAATGGGATTACCTACTGGGCACTTTACAGTATATGGGGATGCCCTTTACCTTCCTTGACTGGGTGAAGCTGCTGTACCACCAGCTCACAGCCACTGTACTGCTCAATGGCTCTAGGCCCGCCCCGTTTACTGTTCAGAGAGGCACCCGCCAAGGTTGCCCTCTCTCCCCCATCCTATTTGCGATTGCGATTGAACCCTTAGCGGCTACGCTCCGGCAAAAACATAACCATCGTTCCCTCATTTACAGTACCAGGCCACTCCTCATTTCGCTTTACGCGGACGATATGACGCTCTATATAGAGAAGCCCTGTGATAACTTAAATCGAGTACTGTGCGAAATTACAAAATTTGGGGGTATTGCGGGAGTGCAAATTAACGGGGCCAAATCTGCAATCTTCCCGCTCACAGATAATATGCATCCATTCCAACTTGACTACCCACTAGTGTGGGAGCAAGATGAATTGACATAATTGGGCATCCGCATCACCAGGGACAGGGAGGCACTGATGCGAGCCAATTATGGCACTGCACTGAATAAAATCACGGACAATATTACTAAATGGCTGCGCCTCCCTCTCTCTATGGCGGGCCGCATAGCGCTAATAAAGATGACATTGCTGCCGAAATGATTATACGTTTTTGTAAACATTCCGTACAACCCTGGCAGCTTCTTCTTTCGCTCCCTCAGGTCCCAGCTCACTAGACTAATCTGTGTGGGGGGGGCGGGGGAGGGGAAAGCAAGCGCGTCTTAGTCTCAATACCCTTACGCTTCCATTTAACCAAGGTGGGTTTGAAGTACCCAATTTTGAAAAATACTATGATTGTGCCCAGGCGCACTTCGCCGTATACTGGTATCATCCCCCACCATATATGACGCACTTGGCCGTTGAAGAGGGTTATATGGCTCCTGCAGCTCCCACTGGCTACATCCACATCCCGGTGAGCCAAAGAAGCCGTGACCCCTCCACAGTGGATTGTACAGTGCAGGCCTGGAACCGACTGGTGCAGGCCCTAGACAGCCCATTTGTCTATTCCCCCAAATTGCCCTTGTTAAATGATCCGAGATTACAAGTCACCTGGAAGCTATATGTCATAAACTGCTTAGGAAACTGGGTATTTGTTGCTGGGGAGATTTATATATGCAGAGCACTTTCCGAACACCGGCTCAATTTTTTAGGGAACAGTCTCCCTCAGTTATGGATACCTTTTTATTTACTAGACTACGGCAAAATGTTGGAGCCCTTACCCCGTCTTTTCCCACTGAGCCTGACACGTTTGCTCCACTTCATGCCATAGTGCAACCCAAACCCCACGCCATGTAGTATCCACGCTCTACAAACACGCACAGGCCACACCTAGCGCCACTTCCGTCAGGGCCAGAGCGGAATGGGATGGAGACCTTGCTGTGCCGTTGTCGGATGAACAGTGGGAAATGAGTTGCACTCAAACACGCGCGATCACTAGCAATAATAGACTACGGCTCTTGCATTATAAATTCCTTCATCGTATATATCACACACCTGCTCGACTGAAACGGTTTCATTTGCGTGTGTCGGATTGCTGCCTCCGCTGCGGCGCTGCTGGTGCATATTTTATGCACCTTGCCTGGTCCTGCCCTCAGGTTGCTATATTTTGGGAACAGGTTTTCGCTGGTATTTCAAACATGCTTGGCGTAGACCTGGCTCCGTGCCCACTTCACGCGTTATTGGGGCTAACACAGTCATTTGTCACCATTCACAAAAAATTTCTGGCCCTCAGTCTCTTATTGGCCAAGCGCCTAATTGCCTGTCGATGGGGCAGAGGTCGGGCCCCCAAGTTTAAATATTGGATTCGGTCTATGACCACTTGGCAGGAGAGGTTGCATGATTATGCAGAACTTCAGCCCCCGGTATCAAGGCCTAAAGATATATGGGCACCATTCATGGCATACCTCCTTAAACTGCAGGCTGAGGGTGAAAGCGAACGGGAGGGAGGGGATGCAGCCATTGACAATATATCACACTTACCTGTTATGTAATGCCTGGCTCTAAATGTACTTATTGACTGCTCATTGTCTAGCTCCTAGATAATTGTAGGAAACACCTATTTGAATAACTAGAGCCCTTTGGGGAAGCCTTACCTATAACATTATTAGATAGTTGTGCCCACTTGACTGTTTGCCCGACTTGCTCTTTGTGGGACGAGAGGGTCCCTCCTTCCAGGTTGAGACTTCGGGATTAATCTATACTTCATGCTGTGGATAGTTGTCTACGGTTTTGTACTTCGGTACTTAGGATGGGTGTGGGTTGGGGAACATCTCTTGCAAAGCCTTTTCATGTAATACAATGTTCCTAACCCCTGCTTTCTGTGGAACGATGCCACTACTTCATTTACCTAGATTATGTACACCGCCCTGAATTCATTGCATTGATGTACCGTGCATTTAACTACAATAAAGGTTTTTAAAACTCACAAAAAAAAAAAGATTTAAAAAAAAAAGAAGCTTGGTGCCAGCTATATGAACACTGTAGGAGTGTAACTTTGAATATAGTGTGTGGTTTACTAATAAGAACTGCACACACCATTTTGTTGCATTTTTATGAAATATATCCAGTTTTTCTAGTGTGAAAGGTTGAAACCGACTGCAAATGAGGAGTGAATGGCTGAGGAGTTTATTAGGTGCAGTGCGAGCACTGGCATCTTTGCTTGTTTACGTTACTTAGAGGTGCATGCCATCAGAGCAGTGCTTATCTCCTTGCCTGTCGTCGCTTGGTATTGGATCCCTTGCCACTCTCCTCTTGAGGGAGCCTGGAATGGAAATGAGAGGGCTTAGGTGCTTAGTGAAGGGGCGCTGTGCGAGGCTGTCTGGATTGTGGTCTCAGGACAGAAGGGCTGTGTTTTAGCTAGTTTTACACGAATGTGTGTACCATTGGCTGTTGGGTCCTAATATTTTGTTTTACTTGTTTCTCTTCAGTGGGTGCTTGTGCTCCTGTATTTAACAGTTTAAGCCCCCACCCCCGGACTGCCAAAGGCAATAGCTCATTCTCTTCTGTGTTGGCATATTTCTCACATTCAATGAGCGAGATTGCAGCAAGAGGTAAAACACATTTCATACTTTTATAATAGGGTCCAACATTTTCACTGGCTGTTGCATTTTTTTTGTAAGCTACCTTGTCATTATTGGGCTTTGTTAAGTGCATATCTTTCGTTTTCTTGGCGTCTTGGTGCAACAGATCAACATCAACATTCCACATCAATCCCGCTGTTTTATCTCCTTTAAAACAGCCCACTCTTCACTGCACTTCCCAGGAGCAGAGACTAGCTCTAGCACCGACATCCAGGTAAGCAGCTTTCCTGCTCATGCTCATCCGGTCTCTCTGGGGTAACTTTAAGCACACAGTCTTTAATGTGAATGCCATTCCTGACACCGTAATCAAACGGAAGCCCTTAATCCTTGCGTATTCCAAGTGCTGGGCCAGAGCTCCTTGCACTGGCTCTTGTGGGAGTTTCCTGTTTCAGAGTTCCTGTGCTAACAGATTTCAAGGTTCATGCTTTTTATTCATTGTAATATTACGGCAAAGGATTTTTTTTTTTAAACAAGCAGCGTGCTTTGGTGCAGTCACATCTATTGGGGCATGTTTCAGTGGGCACTGTATACAGCTGCCACTTACTAGTGTACGTAAGGAGATAGTATGCCCAAAATATCCACATTTTCTAAACCTTTGTCTCCAATTTGCTTTTCGCACACTTCTATTTTGTTTGAGCTTCTGATATGACATTACAACGTTGTTTTAGTCAGTGTTAACACACGGCATAAATGATTTAAGGATGATTGGCTGCGAGTTGCCTTTCTAACACTTAACTTGTTCTATCTATCCAGAGTGTCACCATGGTAGGGGAAGAAATGTATTTCTCGCTTTCTAATGGAGTCTCAACTTTTCCTTATTGTCTCCCACTGTCAATAAGTGTTGGGATTTGCCCTGAGAGGACCAGCCCAGACTGCACGGTCAGGGTTTGGATTCTGCAGAATGCTCATACCTTCCCCAGAAGCAAGTACAAGGGAACACCATGTGATTTCATCTTTTTGTGGCCTACATCTTTTCTCCCATTGTCATTGAGCACCTGTTTTTTCCAACTTTCTCAATTGCACATCTTACAGGGATGGTTCATTGTGTAGATCGTACTTGTTCCAATCTCTCTTATGGTCTGAAAGAAGGATGTCCACCAGCATGATCTCGGTGTGTGAAGTAGTGTAGTTTGCTTTGGCAATTGAAAGTGATGCTAAATAGCAATATCTATCTCTGTCTTATGTTATCCTTTTGAAGATTATCCGTTATTGGCCTGAACAGCTGTCATTGCAGTGAGGTAAACAGGGATATATCTTGGTACAGTTTGCCTGTGTAATCCTGAAAGAAAATTTGCTCCATTGTCTTAATAGCTTTAGGATATGCACTTTTAGCTTAAAGATTACTTTACCAGGATGTCTCCAAGTTTGCTCATGCTTGTTGGCCGCTTGGGACACACTCAGTTGGCCCTCCCGAAATTGAGGATAGCTTGTGTTTCTTCAAGGAAATGAGCGAAGAGTTCCAATAGGAAAGCTTCCATGTCTGTGCCCTCAGCCCCTAATGCAAAGCTCTTGACGCAGCCATGTGCTGTGCCATTTTTAAAAAAAACATTTTATTGATTTTTTGAATTTTACATCACATCATCATATGACATATTTCGTACCATCATGGATATCTTATTAAGGATACATACGTCTACCGAATTTTCCTGATGCAACACAAGTGCACTTAGTACATTTATACGACAACTGAACAGTCTACAAATAAACTAGAAGATATCAATCGCTGTCATAGTCCAACATATTAAGCCATGTGCTGTGCCATAAGGGAGTCAGCAAAGTGGGTTTGGCATCCCATTTGGTATGACAGAGCGCAGCCCTTCAATCAGGGAAACCACCCGGGTCCCCATGAAGACTAGCGCACAAAATTATCATCAAAGAAGCGGGCATGGTCAGTACGGGGACTGGAGAAATGGCACTGCCATGGTGGGCGGGTGGCTGTCGGGGAAGGGGGATAACTAGCACTGGCTTGGGGAGAAGGATGGGAGCAAGGAAGATTGATTTGAAATATCTGACCTCTTTCCCACTCTTCAAAGTGATCGCATCATCTGAGCTTCCCACTGTTGTGAGGGTCGGTAGCTGCTGATAGAGACCAGCTGTCAAAGTACTGACACTTTAGTGATGTGTCACTCCAGAGATGTGTACATACTCTGTAAAAGGTGCCAGTCCATTAAGGCGTCTTATTTTCATCTACCAAGACATTATGCTTTATGGTAACCATAAAACATTTTAGTGCAAAATAAATTGCTGTCCAATTCAAATGACTGCAGCACCACAGAATATGTCGCCGAAGACATACAACAATTTTTCTCGGCTCTCAGATATATTTTATCATAATTTGTGGGGTAGATGACAACACAGTACACATGCTTGCTCTGCCCAGTTAGCTCGTCAAAGTCAGAGTTTTTCAGCCTTTAATGTAAGTGGAACTAGTTGGGAGAGATGAGAACAATAAGGGAAGCTTTCGCTGCTATCAGGAAGTTTGAAAAGTTTGCGTTCCTTAAAAAATATATACACTGACGCACTTTTTAATGTGTCTTTAAAGACACGAAAATGGTAGCTTTTTATTACTTATCTCATTGTGTGGGATGGGAGCGGCATTCGTGTCAGAACACCACCACCACCAGAGAATGCCAGGGCTCTATGCTGGTGGTAGCAGTGTGTAGTTTTCCACTAAATTCTTCTGTTGAGTGCCAGGGAATAAGGTAATCACCACCAAGAATATTAAATCCCTTTCAGCAAACCATGTTGAATTATATTGTCGTGGCAATTGACAACTTGTGTAGTTTCACTACTCCTTTGCTGAATGCACTACATACTTGGCCTGCTCGCAGAACTCCATGGAATCTCAGTAACTTGAGCTCCGCCCAGGCCTAGAATAGAGGAAAAGATCCTGGGCCGTATAGCATGGCCATAATTTGGGGTAACCCTACGGAGGTCATTTTCACTTAGTATGCAGGGTAAGACCATCCCAGCTAAGCCATTTGTAAATCACCAAGAGCTGTGAGGCTAGATAGCAGATGTTAAGCTTGACCATCTCCAGTCCCCTGTCATAAGGGGCAATTTGACAGTGCATAATCGCAGCCTAGAATTGTGCCAGAGAAACGAGGACGCATACTTATCCTGCTCCTGAAACCATCGGCAAGGTAGCAAGACTGGAAGATTTTGCAAAACAGGCAAACCTAGGCAGCACCATCATTTTTTACTAAGCCATCCTACCCATCACATTCATTGGGAGGGGTTGCCATTTCTTGACGCCCTCCTTGATTCTCCTGGTCACGGGACCAAGAGAGCTTGGTGTGGAGCACGAACCATATACCCAAGTATCGGAAACTGTTACGGCGCACAGGGATCTTGTTTTGCCAGGCCACACAATCGGGCCAAAAGCACTAGAACTGATTTTGCTGGACTGAGACAGAGTTGAAGGATTTGAAGGCAACAGGGGCCAGGGAAGAAAGGAGGCAGCCCTGTCGGGTTCCCAGTCATATGGCGAAAGCGCCGGAGACCACACCATTGTTCTGGACCCAAGCACTGGGGTTGGAGTAGAGCGTGTGACAAAACCACAGAACCGTGGCCCACAGCCAGGTCTCAGCAACAAATGGTCCAGGTAGTCTCAGTCTACCGTGTTGAAAGCTTTCTCAAAATCTATGAGAAGGAGGGCCAAGTGAGATGGAAGAAGAGCAGATGACAGTGGGCAAGAGCAATATGGAGATCATTAAGCAGTGCCACATGCTACCGGCAGCATGAAGCTGCATTGGTCAGGGTGTATGAGTGTGTGAAGGATATGTTTAAAACGAGTGGCCTGGATAGTTGCAAAGATTTTGACCTCCCCATTAATGAGGGAGATCAGACGGTAATCGGAGCAGTTGCGTTGTCAGGATGACCACAATGGTGGCAGTGTCAAGCTCAGGTGGGTAGGCACCAGTCTCTGGTGCTTCTCTGTAGAGAGCCAGTAGTCAAGTAGTAATGATTTATTTGAAAGTGGCATAATATTATGTGTGAAACCCATCAGGACCGGAGGTCTACCCGGAGGCCATGGTGTAAATAGCAGCTCACACTTCTTCAGCTGAAAAGGGATGATCCAGCACCAGAATCTCACCGTGTGAAAACCGAGGGAGGGGTATTTTATCCAGGAAGTGGGGGCAGGTTTGGCTTCTAATCTAGGGGCTGCCATGTAAAGATGGCTGTACTACTCTGCAAACATTTGGACAATGCTCTGAAAGGTGCGGTGAGTAAATGCTCTTCTTATTTCTGGAATCACCCAATCCACCTGGGGACGGGAGGCCAGCCAGAACAACAGCTTGCCATTCTTGTTCCCCCAACCGTAAACCCTAGCTGTTGAGGTGCGCCACATTTGCTACACTGTCTCAAGTGGCAGATTTCTTCAAGCACTAGGTCCAGTTGCAGGGTGACGTCTCCCTTAGGATCAGTGGAAATGTGCGCCTTCAACTGGTTTATGTGTTTTGCGCAAATGCACTCCTGCTCTCTAATTCGGCCTCTACCATGACCCCTAATTGTGGCCTGACTAACTGCCCATAAGGTGTCAGCTAACCTCACGGACCCTTCATATGTTTGGAAGTAGGCTTTTAGCTCAGTTTCCAGAGCTTGCATGTAGGACTCATCCTCGAGCTATTAGGCATTGATTCGCCACATTGGATGTGGATCGGCAGGGGGGGGGGGGGGGGGGGGGGGGGAGTGAAGGGGGCATGATCCGAGATCCCGTACAGGAGGATCTGGGATACCATGCAGCAGCCAGCAGCTGGCATAAAGATAAGTTCAATGCGGAATGGGTATGGTGCGCTGCAGAGGTATAAGTGCATTGGCGCTGCCATGGATTCCAGTGTCTCCTAACATCACCATAGCCAACAGAGGATGTCCAGTTCTTGAGGCAAAAAGCACCGGTTTGGCTGGCGGCAGAGGGAATGCCGGTGGCATTCATGTCCGGGGCAGGGTCTGTCTTAAAGTTGCATTCAACCACCATGAACCCCTCAGGGAGTCCAACAGCACCTTGAAGAGGTCCCGCAGGAGAATGTTCAGGGTCGCAGGAGATGCTTATCTACAAACGAGATTAATGGTGTGTCCTTCCAGACTATCAGTAAGGGCTAGAGACTGACACTGTGGATTCCTCACCACTCAAGTGACTACCATGGGGAAGGAACGATGTAGCAGAATCGCCACACCTCCTGGAACCTCTGGGGTGTCCAGGGTGGTAGACCTCGTCACTAGCCCTGACGCATCAGGAATGGGCAGGAAAGGGCAGTGATTCCCCTGTAGGTGCGTCTCCCGAAGATTCAGGGCGGCGGGAGGAATCATCCCGTGTAGCACAAGACCATAATTCGCTTCACGCGGTCAAGCAACCCATTAACTTTCCATGGCATTATCTGCAGGGGCGCCATATCTATGTGGGGACTTAGCACATAGGCGGAGGAGGCAGGGAATGCCCGGTCCAGCGAGGGCAGCCTTCCAAGGAAGTCGCCCGATGCATGTGGTGAATGTTACTGTACCCATTAGAGTGCTAACAATGTTGTGACCCTTCACATGACTGAGTGTAGTGTGGAACGATAAACACAAACTTAATATTCAAGCCCAGCTCCCCAACAAACCCCCACCCCATATTTCGACCCCCAGAAGTATCTGTTTCCTACAAATTGAGAACAGAAGCACAAAATGATGTGAAACCAGTAGTAGAGAGTTGGACCCCTTCATAAATAGTATAAAATGCATCTTTTAGGAAATGTAGCACACAGTACGCAGCAAAGTGTAATCCCCGGTCATCAATTGATGTGCAACTTCCATCTTGGCCAGGCGGGATGTCCACCATGGTACCAGGCAAGGAGGAGAGCAAGGCACTTAACTGTGGATCCCGCACCCCATGTTGTGGTAAGTATGAATCCGCTCTTGTGGCGCTGCGGCCCCTGCGAGAGCAGGTGCAATGTCTTTTCAGCCTTGGAAAAGGAGGGGGGAGGGGCAAGCCACCTGGCCTGAGGAGAGGTCGCTCTTCAGTGAGCCATGTCCAGGCCACCTAAGGGGTGTTGAAGAAATTAGTTTTACTGGCATGTATTACTCTGAGGGGGGGGCCGGGAACAACAGCATGTAGGGGAGGTTGAGCACCTGGAGTTTTTGTTTGACTGCCGCATATGAGTGGCGCTGCAGTTGTACCGCTCCGGTGTGGACGGAATAGATGAGAACATTTGCGTCATGGCATCTGAGGTCAAAGCAGGCACAGGCCTCTTGCAAGATGGAGCCTCTGTCCCTAAACTTTAAGATGCAAGCAATCACGGGCCTATGCAGAGCTCCTGAAGATGGCTTAGGTGTCAGGACCCTATGCGCCCTTTCGACAGCAAAACAGGGGGACAGTTGGGTCCGTGGCATCCAAGACTTTATCCAATTTTCTATTAATTCTGCGGCTTGTGGTAGCTCCGCACCCTCGGGTATTCCCACAAAGCGTAGGTTATTAGATCGGGGCTGATTCTCGGTGTCTTCAGCGTGGCGATGGAGCTCCGCCATATGTGAGAGGAAACAGGTGACCTTTGTCAGATCCGTAACATCATCTTCCACTGTGGACAGGCATCTCTCTGCTTCGATAACCCTATAAGTGGCATTACACAGATCTTGGGGCAGAAGGGTCACATCAAAATAGACTTCGCCAATCTTTGCTTCAACTGCTGCTAGGGAGATATGGATGGCTTGGAGGATTGTGGCTAGATCCCATTCCGGAGACAAGGTTTTGTCTGCTGTAGAACTCCCGGCGTGTCCATGGCCCATAGTGCATTGGTCCATTTTGGTTTAAGAGGCAGCCAGACGAGTGGGCTTGTCTTTCTCCATTGCGGCGTGGAGTGGGAATGTATTCTCAGAGAGCGCCCAGCCCTCTCACTGCGACACGAGCAGCTGGGCCTCGGGAGAAAGCACCACTACTCAGCGCAATCCCTGATAGCAAGGCACCAGGTGAGCAAGTTGGGTACCGTCAGGAACGTACCTGGAAACCAGCGGTGGGTGTCACCAAAACTGCAAGGAGTGACAGTTGCTTTGCCTGGTGTAGAGGTTTTGCAGACAGTCACAGCCTACTCCTTGTCGGACCACATGTAAGATGATGGGATTCAATTGGGCCGGAAGAGGTGAGACAGGAAGGTGCCTGATGTGGCTCCAAAAAGTGACTTTGTCATCCAAGGCAGGCAGGCTCCCAACCCCGCAGACACAAGGAAGTGTCCAACAGAAATGCCTCTGGGTCCTCCGCACCTCAGGGGCTAGGTGACCAGTGTGGGTATTTGGGTTAGCCAATGTTGTTTGTTGGCCGCGGGCAGCACAGGCCCAGGGACTAGTGGAGAAAGCCAAGATGCACAGCGATATGCAGACACAACAGATGGAGGCAATAAGTGGACGTCAGGCTGAAAGAGAGAGGGAAGCTGCAGAATCATCTTTTGAGGGTTTCTCCCTGTCAAAATATATGCATCAGTACTGCACCATAGAGTTGGCACTAAAGAAGTCTGATTAGTGTCCAAACATATTGAGGTATGTATTTGTGCAATGACGAAATAAGGATTTATAACATTTCAGAGATCATTTGATCCACACAGCAGTGCTCAGAGGGTCGTTCCTTAGATCAAGGGAACGCTTTCGTTTGTGCCAATAATATCATGTGTGTTGGCCTGCCCTGACTAAGGATTGACTGCATTCAAGCAAGCCGGGCTGAAGACGGCTGGAATGCCAGAAACCGGTCCTCGGAAGCTATTTTCCGGTCCAGGGAAGGCATGGCTTGGCAGTTTGGGCTGGACTGTTCCCATGAGGCACAGGGTCAGACTGATTTGCATATAGCCATGTCTGAACTGGGGTGGCGGAGTGGGCTAAAGAACGGTGATGGATCAAACCCAGATCTTTTGACTGGGTGTGAGTGTTTGGTTGGTTCAGATGCTCCGTCCATCACCACCCCCTTTTGTACCGCTTTGGCCGCCATAAGTGTGGCAGGGTATGCTCAGACGTGAGTCCCTTGCTCACTTTGCCACTGGATTCAAGCAAGCCGGGCTGAAGACGTCTGGAATGCCAGAAACCGGTCCTCGGAAGCTTGTTTCCGGTCCAGGGAAGGCATGGCTTGGCAGTTCGGGCTGGACTGTTCCCATGAGGCACAGGGTCAGACTGATTTGCATATAGCCATGTCTGAACTGGGGTGGCGGAGTGGGCTAAAGAACGGTGATGGATCAAACCCAGATCTTTTGACTGGGTGTGAGTGTTTGATTGGTTCAGATGCTCCGTCCATCACCACCCCCTTTTGTACCGCTTTGGCTGCCATAAGTGTGGCAGGGTATGCTCAGATGTGAGTCCCTTGATCACTTTGCCACTAGATTCAAGCAAGCCGGGCTGAAGACGGCTGGAATGCCAGGAACCGGTCCTCAGAAGCTTGTTTCCGGTCCAGGGAAGGCATGGCTTGGCAGTTCGGGCTGGACTGTTCCCATGAGGCACAGGGTCAGACTGATTTGCATATAGCCATGTCTGAACTGGGGTGGCGGAGTGGGCTAAAGAACGGTGATGGATCAAACCCAGATCTTTTAACTGGGTGTGAGTATTTGATTGGTTCAGATGCTCCGTCCATCACCACCCCCTTTTGTACCGCTTTGGCCGCCATAACTGTGGCAGGATATGCTCAGATGTGAGTCCCTTGCTCACTTTGCCACTGGATTCAAGCAAGCCGGGCTGAAGACGGCTGGAATGCCAGAAACCGGTCCTCGGAAGCTTGTTTCCGGTCCAGGGAAGGCATGGCTTGGCAGTTCGGGCTGGACTGTACCCATGAGGCATAGGGTCAGACTGATTTGCATATAGCCATGTCTGAACTGGGGTGGCGGAGTGGGCTAAAGAACGGTGATGGATCAAACCCAGATCTTTTGACTGGGTGTGAGTGTTTGATTGGTTCAGATGCTCTGTCCATCACCAACCCCTTTTGTACTGACTAAGGGCCACAGCACAGCCATGAGGTCCAAGAGCCGCAATACACTCAGGACACAGGGATGGGGGCCACAAGAACAGTGGGCAGGAGCTCACCCAGCTCGCATGCAACCCACAACCCCATAATGAGTCCCAGGAGTGGCCTACGACCTTCAAGGCAGAATCACATAGACGGGTTCGCAACCTGCTGGCAGCTCCAAACAGAACAGGCCAAGTCCCTCGGCATGGCCCACCAGTAGGTCTAGCCTTCAAAATATAAAGGCCCCGTGAGGCTACGCAGGGGTGTGCTTAGCCCCGCTCCAGGGTCTCCTTGCTCCGGGTGATCCTGGAGGCAACCAGGAGGACAAGCGTTCTGTGCCCAGTGAGTTCAGCAGGAGGCCGGTCCCCACGCAACAGATCCGAATGCAGCTCTCTCGTGGCCCAGCGGACAGCAGGAACGTCCGCCTCGGAATCAGCCAGCTCCCAGCAGGAGTGCAGGACGTCACACAAATGGCCTGGGGTGTCCCCTGCGGAAGGCGGCAGGAAGTGCAGACAAGGTGGCTTCAGGCAAGGTATGCCGTCAGGGCCGGTGGATGCAATGTTCACTGGTACTAGGGTGTGCAGCAGCGTTCCTCCTGCACAGGCTGCCATCTTGAGTCAGGGACGGCAGGTCAGCATGGCCCCGCAGGCAGAGGGAGCCCACAGCAGCTGCCTGCAAGGTGTTAACCCACAGGGCAGGTCCGGGGAGACTCCGGGACCACCTTGCTTAGCTGGGTCCTGATGGTGGTGGATCACAGATTGGTCTGGAGCACTTTTAGAGGACAACTGCCATCTTGACACCACCAAGCCCCCCCCCCAAACTGTATATTTTAAGCTTTGTTCCCCCTTTGCATTGTGTCTGTAATCGCTGATTCCCTGTGGTCAGAGGAGGACACAAGTCTAGGAAACTGAGTTGTGGGTGTTGTAAAAAAAAAAAAAAAATTGTAAAAGAGTCAATAAAGAACGGTGCTTTTCTCCAGTACCACCTTTATGGCTATTGAGGACCCTAACCCTTGAGGCATGCCTTGGTCTGCCCCATTCCAAACCCCATGTTACACTGTGGCATCAGTCTCTTTTGGGGGGTTGGGATGTTGCACAGGCTGTCTCTTTTACTGCAGCTTCCTGGCAATGCGCCAGAGAAGACACCTCACCTTCTGATGCCTAAAGTAGTAGTGGAGGTCAGGGGGAAAAGGCCCCTGCTGCCCCTACGACGCAGTGGGGTGCCGGAGCTGGCTGGGTCAACTGAACGCAAACACTGCTGCCTGTGATCAACCAAGCATCAGTGGTGCTTGTTTATCCGTGCTGGCTACACTTCCTCCTGCAGCCATTCGGCAGCAAACCCGGGAAAAAATGCACCTCTTGCTTCCTCAAGTCTCCTATGACCTGCCAGGCCGCGGCAAACATAGAATTTACTATAGTCAGTGGCATTCTCTCCACTTGGGCTTGAACACCCCCAGATCGTCTTGTGGCAGGCCCAGGCTAAGGCCCTTCCACATAGCAGATTTCAACACCGCTGCTGCCTTTATCAAAATGTAGTGCTGATGGGATCTAGTTTCTGGGATTCGTGAAGATAAGGGTTAGGCCCCATTGGAGCCAAGTCTGGGAACGTCTAAGCGGCCATCTTCCAATACCCCCAGAAACCAGGCTCAGGTTTTTAACAATCAAGACAAACTGGCGTTGAAATGATTGATAGCTTGACACAAGGTAACTGTAGCTGGCTTTTGAGTCCCTATGATTTTACAGGAGGGGAAGAGATTACCTTTGGAACAAGAGGACCCTTCCGTTGACACCCTTTCGTCATTTTCCTCTTCTTCCTCTTTTTTCACTCGGATGTGGGTCCAGTGCACATCTGCCTGAATCTCCAAAGGGTCCACTGGCTGGATCGCTTGCTGCAGTTTCAGATTCCCTGCTGTGTTATGGCATGGATTTTGTGTTTTGGGGTTAGGTTACAGGTGAAATGATGCAGGAAAGAAACAGGACAGGAAAGGGAAGGGAAAGATTTGAGCAAAACACAAGGACAATAAAAATAGGGTTCAACAGAAAAGGGAGAAAAGAGTTATTTAAAATTAGATTAGAAGAGATTGAGACATCCACTAAAAACACCAAAGCAAGGAACAGACTGATCTTCCAGCCCAACCCCTCAAAGCAAGCAGCAAGAAAGGAAGGATGCAATTAATTTGCACAGCCAAGTGCCTAAAGCATGCATGCAGTCAAGTTACGCTTCTTACTGGAATTATCAATCTCCACATGCATTTTGTACTGTATCCGCCATATAATGTTTCTGATCAACTAATCCAATGAATGCTTTTAGAAGTATGCACACAGGGAATGAAGGATAAAAAAAAGAGATTGTGAATATCTGCACTATCAGAGTAATGTGAAGATGATAAAATGAAAATGGCCTAGTGAGCATTGATGTGTTTGCCTGTATCAGTCCCTTAAACATCTATTTGTAACGTCAGCGCCTAAAAATTCATTAAAAATAATAGGTTACAACAATTTTGTGTTTTAAAAACATTAATCAACTTACACACATTAAATTGAAATGTCTGAGTGAATAGACAAATTATCTTATCTTATTCGGACCGTCAAGACGAGAACCTGCGCTTTTATCTGCCTCAATGAAACCCTAAATATAAAGATGGACAAGGAGGACGAGTTGTCGAAAGTTTCAGCACGGCCCAAGACCGTCAAAGGGGAAATAATTATCATCAAAAAGAAGTTTGTTGACTCGATTTTAGAAGCGCTGCTGTGTAGCGCGGTTGACACATGAGAAGATTTTCTCGCAACGGAGAATAGTTGCAAGATTAATGTTCAATTATTGAATGCCTGGAGTATATTCTGTCTCCACTTTTATATCAAGAGATATTTGAAGTAACAAATCAACGGATACACTGTGGACGTACTATTTCTTTTATTAACTTGATCAATATTGGGGCAACAAATAGTATGACTATGAAAAGGCACTTAGATTATTGAAACGTCTGCTTCCGATGCAATCATAACATTTTAGAGAGTACAAATTATCTTGTCTTGAAAAAGATGGTACAACAAGTTTAAACCCATCGAAACGCGTCAACGCCCTTTCTTCATACATAATCTGTAGTTAAGGTGGAGGTCTCAGAGTACTGGGCACCAGGACTTCTATCTAAAATATCGGTTTAACACAGATATGTAACAAACAAGGGGCACATTGTATCCTGCCTGTGTTACGTACTCTCTTTTGTACTATAATTTTTATGTATTTTATTTTTATGAACTGTTTATATAGCGGTGATCATATATTAGGACTGATGTGTACAAACCTGACTTGATATTAAGATATCTGGTGTGTGTTAGGGACAGTGTTTTCCCTGGTTTTATCAGTAAAATATATTTTTTATTTGTATCTTTTTTAATCAATAAATCGATTTAAACCTTTGTAACCTTGACTAATAATGATTTCCCATAGGACATGTTTGGTACATTTCTCTCAAATGTATTTGTGACTTTGTATGAATGGTGAGCATATACAAACTAGAGTGTGAGGTATAGATGTATGGTCAATGAAAGGTTGTTATAAAATCCAAAAGGATAATCTTCTTTACTGAATAGACAAATGACATTTTGAAACCTACAATTTCTTTTAAGGGTATCTCATGCTGCAAGAGTCTCCTTGCACAGTTTGGAGCCATTAGGATGACTTGAGCACGGTCAGTGATGATCTTGTTTAGATCTCGGGTAGAAGCAGTATTGGCAGACAGGAGCTTCAAGTTCTACTTTAACTGGAACACATCTCCAAGCGCGAGACACCTTGGAAACTCCAACAACCAAAACTGCTGACCTTGCACATTCTCTGCAGTGGTGCACAGATCGAGCTAAGGTTCTCCCCATTCGCGGAAGACACCTTGCTTTGCCTCAGGGTGTGACCTCCACTTGTGATCTGTGAGGCACCGGTGGGGAAATTTGTCTGCCATGGCATTCAGGGAGCCTGCCACTTGGTTATGGCCCATCCATGTCCAGAGGCACAAGGTCTCCTGGTACAGGTTCTATAACCCCACTGTACCCTGTTTGTTGCAGTACAACATGGCATTGGTGTTGTCCATGAGCACCTGTACCAGCCTCCCTTTGATGGATGGCAGGAATGCTTGCAGCATCAAGCAGGTGGCCCATAGCTACAAAAGGTTGATACGGAGCTGGGAATCTACTGAAACTAGAGGCTTCTGATCTCCATCTCTCCAAGGTGGCTGCTCCGGTCCAGAAATGATACACTGGTCATCACTGTCCGCTCTGGGAAGGGAGGTCTGCCGCTGACTTAATCGTGGTTAAGCAACCACCAGTACAGATCTTTCAAGTCTTCTTCAAAATGTGGACCAGATCAGCGAGGTTCCCTTGATGCTGGGCCCACTGGGACTTCACATCCCATTGCAGAGCCCGTGTAGGCCACCTCCCATGCTCGACCAGCAGGATGAAGGAGGCCATCAGTTCCAGCAGCCTCAGAGTCGACCTAACTGAAATCCACGACTGAGGCTGAAAGAATGGGATAATAGCCTGAATGTCCTGGACTCTCTTTCCAGGGGTAAAGGCATGAAACCAAACAGGGTCCAGAATGGCTCAGATGAAGTTTGCGAGGACTCACGTCTGAATTTTGCACGTTTTTAGCGAACCCCAAAGATGTCACGAGTTTTGCCATAGTCTGGAGGTGGTTTGATGACTGCCTGGGGTGAGCCTGCCTTCAACTGCCAATCATTAAGATACGGGAAGACTGGCACGCCTGACTACCAAAGGTGTGCTGCCATCACTTTCGTGAACACCGGAGACGCACTAGTGAGACCAACGAACACTGGAAATGCTCCTCAACCACCGCCGACTGGTGAGAACACAGAACACTGCAAAAGCTCCTCGCCCACCATGAACCACAGGTAGCGGTGAGGGGCCAGCAGGAGGGCAATATGGAAATAGGTGTCCCGCAGATGCAACCCCATTATCCATTGTCCAGGGTAGAGGGCAGACAAGACCTGGGCTAGGGCGAGCGCCATGAATTTCTTCTTCTGGAGGTAGGGGTTGAGAAGGCACAGGTCAAGGGCTAGAAGCTGCATCCCGCTTTTGGCACCCTCTCAAAAGCACCTTTGGCCAAAAGGGCTTGCACTTCCTGCCACAAAACAGAGAGATGGTCCTCCGTCTGATTTTGGGTGGACGGTGGAATGTGAGGCGGCTAGGAAATGAAAAGTAGTGAATATCCTATTCTGACAATCTGCAGGAACCACATGTCTGATGTACTCTCTTGCCAACCCGAATAGAATCGGAAGATTCTGTCTCTAGCGGGTGGCTGTGGTCCTGCAATGGATTTTGCAGGTGGGGCTGTGTGGGAGAAGGTAGGGGGTAGGTTAAGTAAAAGACAGAGAACTGTGCGGCACGCTGACCTTCGTTGCATGGGCATCTCAGCCTCTCCCCCGTAAGGGCTACACAAGGCCTCAAAAGGAGCAACGGAGCTGCTGGGCCTTGCAAAGCTGAGTAAAAAGAGCAAGAGAGTGAGAGGAAGCACTACTGTCTGCCAACTGTCCAAGACCTTAGTCAGATGTGTCTTAAAGCAAGCGAGTGATAAAGGGCATGTCCCTCAAGAAGGACCAGACATCACCAGAGAACACAGTTCATCATAGCCAAGCATGGTGACAAATGGCAACACTGGTGCTCATGGTGCGTCCAATGAATGCGGTGGTGTCAAAGCCACAATGAATCGTGAGCTTGGCCACATCTGTATAGTGGCTCTAAAAGGAGGTGTTATTGGAATGCAGGGCCAAGCTGGCACAGGTAAAGAGACACATACCAAAGGTCTCCACGCATTTAGATTTTCTGTTGGGGATGGGGGAGGGTGCGGCTAATACAGGCCTGCACCACAAGGTTCTCCAGAGAGCGGTGCTGAGACAAATGCTAGTTTGCCATGAGCAGGGTGGTAGCACCAACAATCTGAAAATTGTTGCGCTGTCCCTCGGGGAAGCGTCCCTTTAGTGCACTGTCGGATTCCAAATTATTATTATTATTATTTATTATTTATTCACTTATAAAGCGCAGGCGAATCATCCCCAGGGGGATCTCTCGGCGCTTTGAGACAACAAGTACTTGGTGAGTGTAAATGTAAATGTGTAAATGTAAATGTAGTTGAGCTTATATAGCGCACAGCTACCCGCAGTGGGTTTCCCGGCGCTTGCTTAGGGAACCCTTCCTGGTATTCCCCTGTGAGATAGCAGGGTATCCACAAGGTGAAAGTCAGGCATCCCGCCGCGAGGGGCCGTTGTGGAGATTAAGCAAGCTATTGCCCAGAGTCGCAGAGTGTGAACCCGTGAGTCGAGGAGGCACCGGGGCGAGAATTATCAAGTCCGTGGAATTTTTAGCCCAAGACCCGCCGAGGCGGGGAATTGAACCCTGGTCCAGGACCGATCTCAGCTTCCGGGTCTGCTGCCTCTAACCCCTGAGCCACACTTCTCCACAGTGCACATCTAAAATAGCCATGTCTTTAGAAGTTTCTTCAAACTGGTTAGTTCACCACAGGCCCTAATGTTCTGTGGCAGGTTGTTCCAGTGGCTGGCGGCCAGCTAAGAGAAAGCTCTCCCACCCATCCTTGCCTTGTGTATTCTCTGAATACACAAAAGGCTGCCATTGCTAGATCTTAGTTGTTGGGCTGGTTGATATCATATACGTTTGTTTCTGAGATAGGCAGGGCGTTTTCCCTGTAGTGATCTGAAGACCACGCAGAGCATCTTAAAAATAGCTTGTTTTCTGACTGGAGGCCAGTGCAGCTGGTTCAATAGAGGGGGGGGGAAGGGGTCCGTGCTGGCTTGTTGAAGGCCAGACGGGCTGCTGTGTTCTGTACCACCTGCAGCCTCGATAGGAGGTCCTCCCTTACTCCCACCAGCAATGAGTTACCACAGTCCAGTCTGCTCACCAGGAGCGACTGGATGAGGGGTTTTCTCGCTGAAAGGGGGATCCAGGGAAAGATCTTCCTGAGCATCTTCAACGTACCAAAACAGGTACCTGCCAATTCCTTCACCTGCTCCTCCATTGATAGTTTATCATCTATCCTGATGCCAAGGTTCTTAGCCCAACTTCTCGGCGCAGGGGCTTCCCCCAGCTCGGCAGGCCACCACTCGGGAGACCAGATTGCTTCAGCCTTCCCAAACAGCAGGATTTCTGTTTTTAAGTTGTAGAAAATTCCTCCTCATCCAACTCGCAATGCTAGACATGCAGCTTTTAAATTTTAATCGAGTTGACATAATGTCCTCCTCAATGGAGACAATTAGCTGCGTGTCGTCAGCATATGAGATAGTCTTAAAACCATGGCCTCTGATGATATCAGCTAAGGGAGTCACATATACGTTGAACAGAGTGGGACTGAAGACTGATCCTTGAGTAACTCCCCTGTCAACCACTATAGTCTGTGATGCAAAGGAGTCCAGCTGAATATTCTGGGTACGCTCTGATAGATAGCTTTGAATCCACTTGAGGGCCCTGCCTTTGACCCCAATCCCCCCAATCTGTCAAGCAGTATCTTGTGCGAGATGGTGTCAAACGCTGCTGACAGATCAAAGAGGACTAGGATCACTGGAGTTCCTCTATCCAGGGTCAGCCTTATGGTGTCCGTAACATCCAACAGTGCCGCCTCTGTGCTATGTGATGCGGGGAAGCCGGACTGGGAAGGGTCCAGAAGGTTGTGTTGTTTAGATAGAGGGATAGCAGTTGATTCACCAGTGTCTCCAGAACCTTCGAACAGCAGGGAATGTATGGCTTCAATTACATTTTATTATTTTTCCAAGTAAATTTTTCTTTCGAGTTTACGATTATTCACATCACGTGTGAAAAATAAACCATGTAAATCAATGGTAGACATCAAACAAGGTAAACAATATCCCAATACATTTCGGGCATGTCAATGCCCTTCATCAGGGGGAATATTCCTTAGTTATCAGCATGAACCATGTGTACACTTTTCCAGATGGAAAAGATTTGAAGAGCTTGAGCATGGCTGCGCAGAATTCTTCGATCTGCTGCGGAATGGCTGGTCACCTTGGAAATCCAGGTTATGGCAGGACCAGCTGTTAAATCGGCTCCGAAATTAGTGACCTTGTGAGCGCGACCATGACGGTTGTTGCTCCCCCCTATGTGTCAGGGCAGTGAGACTGAAGGAAAGGAGTGTAACTCTGCTTACCCTTCTGGTGTTTACCGGAAGACTGAGTGTGATGAAGAACAACCTCGGGAATGGCTCTGGGGACTCCAGGAGCTGGATTGGGCCACTGACTTGAAGCAGGATTGGAACGGCCCGACAACGTCTTTTTGGCTTGGCGACTTAAGAGTTTTGCTGTGTGCTTCCTGGTGGCCTTGGCATTCATCAAAGAGCAGTCTTTGCAGGTCTTACCTAGTGAGGGATCTGTCACCGACATCTGCATGTGACAGTCTTTACAGGGTTTAAAACCTGTTACCAGGGGATGTGGGGGGAGGTGACATTCCTTGCACACTAAAGAAAAAAGTTTGGAAAAAATAATGAGGTAATAATCTGAGACATGAGAGATGCCCCAGATCCACGTTTTGTGGCGCTGAAAGAAAGGAACTGACGTCATTGCCCAGGAGTGGCACATATATAGGCTCTGCAAATCACTTCCAGAAAGGTATCAGTTTGGAGCGGCACACCACCACCTTCTGGCACGCAGTAGTACTGCTGAAAAGTTTCTGAGTCCAGTCTGATGCCTGGCGAATATAAGGTAAGAGGAATCTGCAGCTAGAAGTCTGTAGCAGAAATTATACATATCTATCTATCTATCTATCTATATATCTCTCTCTCTCTCTATCTATCTATCTATCTATCTCTATATATATATATATATATATATATATATATATATATATATATATATATATATATATATATATATATATATATATATATATATATAGAGAGAGAGAGAGAGAGAGAAGATAGACAGATTGGTCTTTCTCTGAAGTCAGTTTCTGAAAATGAAGGTAATTCCTTCATCTTTGGAAGTAACTGATGTCGAAGTAATTTTTATTTTACTTAGTAGCAACAGTTGCCAAGTAGCATCTACCAATGATAGTGGGGTCTCACATTTCCTCTATTTAAGACGTTTTAAATCTTGTAGTGCTGTAGGTCCAGTGCTAGCTGAAACAGCTATTAACTTCAAATCTTCCAAGACAACAACATGGATTTCAGATTGCTTCCACCATCAAGATGAAACTGAGATTGTGCAGTTTGAAAGGAGACGAAGCAGCACATTCACCAGATCCTTCCACCCTAGTGGTGCCAAGGAGAACGCAAATCACTTTAAAAGCATGGCGACCGAAAATTATTTGCTGGGCAGAAGAAACAGAGCGCCACAGACATTTATTTATGTGGTTTTATAGAGCAGGAACATTGCCCAGGAACGCTATAATGATTTACGTTAGAAATATTAGCTTAAAAGAAAAAAAATTGCAGAATTCAGCAATAAAGATGAACACATAACCAGAAGTCGAATAGAATAGTCGAACTGTTAAGGTGTAAGTTCAAAATTGCTAAACTAATCAGAAAGAATATAATGAAAGGATCAGCAGAGAGCCTCCAGTAATGGATGTCATTGAAAGGAAAATGCCTATTATTCAGAGCTCATGGACGAAAATGATATAGATGTGCATATTAGTATTAACAAAGCAATACAGAAGAAAAAGGCAGTGTGGGAAAGATGTGTGAGGGAGGCGTGGACGGAACCGGACACATGAAATGTGAATGTCACGTTGTTTGTGCACTAATGAGGTGGAAAGGGTGTAATGATGAAGGGAGTCCTCAAAGGATGTGGACTTGAAAGGGAGAAAATGAAATGTATTTGAGGGCAACTAAAGTGTCTCTGGAAGAACAACATTTTCAAATCAGTCTTGCATGTAGACTTAAAGGTGATGTGCGTTCCTTTTTTAATGCTAGAGGAATAGGAAGCAGTGATTCCATGCTTCCTAATGATCTCAACCCACCAATTACTTTCCATTTCATGTTCAGGTATATCTGTGTAGAAGAGTGTAAAAACCTAAGAGGGGTCCGAGCTGTTTTCTACATTGCTCTGGGTTCAACAGGAAGGCCATGAAGAGTTAGTAACATCAGTGTAATATGGCCAAAATGTCTGGCTCCTGGCACAAAATGTGCTTAACGTGCGGCAGCATCTACTACTGCTTGGACTGTTCACTTTTTGGAGTCCGGTCAAGAAAGTTACCAGAGTCAATGCTTAATAACACTAAGGTCTGCTTGTCTTATTCAAGGGAAAATTGGCACATCCTCCAAAGCAAAAGTAACCGAAAAGAAGTACTTGTGCCAATTGAGTTGATTAGTGTGATTACTGAGAAGGACACCTAAGGATTTGGAGCAGTCGAGGATGCCACAGAGGGCGATCCAGGACAGAACTGGTAGCAGCGATTAATATGATAGTAGGCGAAGGTCAGTTTTGGCAAGTTTGAATTCTAAATGTTAGGCAAATATCCCGTCTTAAAGAAATTTTAGAGCTTGAGGAAGATGTGAGAGATCATTGGTAAAGGAAATCCAGAGATAAATCTGTTTATCACCCACATTAATTATATAATATCCCGGAATTCTTAGGTATGAGTCCAAGACGTTTGATGCACAAATTGAAAAGAACGCAGGAAGGACCAACGTTTTGTGGCAACCCCTGAGTTAATCGAGATGGGTGTCACTTTTATTCCACTGTGACTGGTTTTACAGGTGTGATGCAAACCAATTATGAAAAATAGTATGGGAAGGTTTTAACCGCATGCGTGCGGCGGCTATTTTTGCGCTGCATGGCTTTTTTCAAAAAGCCGCGTTACATGACGAGCTCAGCCCGTCATGAGCATGCGAGCGGCACAACTCATGACGAGCTCAGCTCGTCATGAGCGCAGAAGGGGTTAATGACCATGGAACGGCTTACTGTGTCAATTGTGGTGGATTAAACAAGGACGACTAGAAGACAGGAATTGCCAGAATTCATGGTGTGAAATGTCCTTAACTACTGGGAGCAAGGAAGCTTCTGTACTGCATAGCAGTTTGAACCCTCAAATGGAACTCTAATTCTCACAAATATGTTGTGTTAGTTGAGTCACAGCTCCGCTCTCAATGCCTTTCAAGGAAATCAGGACAAAAGTTATTCAGATCCCCCTCATCCCTTTTAGGGTTTCTTTGGTAGTTGGGTAACTCGGCGAACAATCAGATAGCACCCTATGTCATAGAGAGACGCTCACAAGTTTAGTCTAATGAGGTATGTCAGATTTACCGACAATCTTAACAATTTACTTCCATCTAAAAAACATTTTTTAAACTAGGAAGCCCAAGGTTTGGGTCTTGTTATTAAGAGGAGTTAAGTCATCAAGAAGTTCAGACAGGACTCATTAAAACCAGAGATGGGTGTATTGATATCGCAAAGAGGACAGGAAATAGGACGTTTATTCAAAACAAGTGCAGCAAGGTTACTCAGGTAAAAAACTTATTGAGTGTCGCAAAACCTTGTTGAATCCTTTTTAGATTGGTTGACAGATGTGATATATGTACAATGAAGGGAAGAAGGGATTATGAAATGACCAGACAAATCTACAGGTAGAGGATCATCCACAGTAAGCAAGCTACTATTTGAGATAATATAGTCCTGTGTAGAGGCTTTTATGTGAGTGAGCTTAAGGCAATGTTGTAGCAGATCATCCACAGAGAGAAATTAAGAGAACAAATAATTTGCACCATTGATATCGCCCCATTGGCAGACTGAAAACATCAAGAAAGATGTTTAGTCGGAACCTATTAATAGCGATATGTTCTTGTAACTTACATCAACACCTCCAGTTGTCCTGCGTTCAAAATCACAATCCATTAGTGAGCACAGGAGCTTCATGATGTTTTAAGAGGTATTTGTGCACCAGGGCTTAAGGAGTGCAAGTATGTCACGATATTGATGATGAATGTAGAATGCAATAAACATTTTGTCTTCTCGCCTCCTGTTTGCTGAATTCGTTTTTGTTGGTGGCAGGACTCTGTGCACTTTACAACTGCAAGCCAGTGCTAACAAACTTATGCTACCTAATTAAATCATGTTAACACTGGCTTACAACGGATTGGCATATTTAATTTACTTATAAGTCCCTAATGAAGTAGTAAACCATATTACCAGGGTCAGTAAATGAAATGCTACTTGTGGTCCTGCAGCACTTAATATGTCTCTCACTTAAAGCATGTCGGCAACCTACCCTTACCGCCTGTGCACCGTTTTAAACTGTCAAATGCGACTTAGAAAAATAACCCTTTTGCCAAGTGTAAAACTCCCTTTTAAATACATACAAGTCACCTCTGTGGTAGGCATACACAGCCTGTGGGGTAGGGTGCAATGTATTTAAAAAGTTGGATATGTACTTACGTTTTTCAAGTCATGTCAGTTAAAAACTGTCAAATATTTTTTTCTCTACTGTGAGGTCCACCACTCCCATGGGATAACATTGGGTTAACCTATTACATTTAATAAGTGAAAACCTTTGTTTGGGGGCAGATACAAATATCATGTAGGGAGTCTAAGGAATTGTACTTCAACACCATTCATCACAATTCTGAAAATGCCAGTATTATAAAGTTAAACCAAAGGGGATGATGGACGGAGTTGTTGAACATTGCAAGCACTCACCCCCAGTCAACTGATCTGGGTTTAATCCATCATCATTCTTTAGCTCACTCCACCACCCCAGTTCAGAAATGGCCATATGCAAATCAGTCTGACCATGTGCTTCATGGGAACAGTCCAGCCCGAACTGCCAAGACATGTCTTCCCTGGACCGGAAACAAGCATCCTGGGACCGGTTTCTGGCTAATTAGCCGTCATCAGCCAGGCTAGCTTGAATCCAGGGACCCACGTCTGGGAATACCCTGCCAACTTCGGGTGAATAAAGCAAAACCAAAAGGGGACGCGAGTCCCGTGCTCTCTCCATGCCACTGTAATCAAGCTATCCTGGCTGAAGAGGGGTGAAAACGCGCAACCGGTCCTAGGATGCTTGTTTCCAGTCCAGAGAGGACCTGGCCTGGCAGTTCGGGCTGGACTGTTCCAATTGGGCGCAGGGTCAAGGCTGATTTGCATATGGCTGGGTCCAAACTGGAATGGCATGGTGAACAAAAAACTATGGATTTAGGCCCAGATCTCTGTACTGGGGTGAATGTATGACATTGTTCTGCATTCTGACCATCAATAGTTCTTTTAGTATCACAAAAGAAGGCCCTGCACCCTTCAGATATTCAACATGTTATTTAAGTATTCTTGATAATGGTCATATTGCATACAATTCAACCAGATGACCACACATTGGACGTATCGAACAAGTTACTTACCTTCGGTAACGCTTTTTCTGGTAGATACAATATCTGCCTGTGGATTCCTCACCTTGTGAATATCCCCTTGCGTCAGCAACATTCGGAAATTCTTTTTGTAGCTTCGCGCCGACGTGGACTTGGACGTCATAGAGGCACGGCATCTCTCGCGACTCCGCTGACGTCACCGACGCCCATAATAGGCTCACGCCGGCGTGATGACATCAGTTCCGCCCTTTTTTCCGTGCCTTCGAGGCACATGGACGGACCAATGACAGTAGACATATACACAGTATACGCAGTACAAATATCAAGGTAAAAAACACACAGTGTGAAACAAATGCAATAAAACATTTGAAATAAACAACCCCTTGACAATAAAATAAATACATTACAGAAACTCTGGTATAGAAGAGTGGACAACGAGGAGGCGGGGGGCTCAGTGAGGAATCCACAGGCAGATATTGTATCTACCAGAAAAAGCGTTACCGAAGGTAAGTAACTTGTTCTTCTGATAGATACATCTGCCGTGTGGATTCCTCACCTTGTGAATAGAGTCCCACAGCAGTCCCCACTCCCGGAGGAGGGTGTCCACACTTCTTAACCACGAAATTCTGGAGGACAGAGTGCGCAAAGTGACCGTCCCGCCTCACTTCGGAATCCAAGCAGTAATGCTTCGCGAAAGTGTGGAGGGAAGACCAAGTTGCCGCTCTACAAATATCTTCTACAGGAACACCTCTAGCCAATGCTGAGGTTGAAGACTTAGCTCTAGTAGAATGAGCCCTTATACCCTCAGGTGGTTACTTACCGGCCAAAGAGTAGCAGATCTTTATACAGAGGACGATCCATCTTGATAAAGTTCTTTTATGGACCGCTCTTCCTTTCTTGCAGCCAGCAAAACCAATGAAGAGCTGGTCATCCAAACGAAAGTCTTTCGATCTGTCCAAGTAAAAGGACACCGCCCTTTTGGGGTCCAGACGGTTCTCTCTTCCTCCTTAAAAGGGTGAGGGGGAGGATAGAAGATAGGAAGGGTAATGGACTGTCCTAGATGGAAAGGAGTTACCACCTTAGGCAGAAAAGCAGCCCTGGTCCTAAGAACCATTCGATCAGCATGAATGGTCAAGAAAGGGGGCTTGTAACTAAGAGCCTGAAGCTCACTTACCCTCCTTGCTGAGGTTATTGCAACGAGGAATACTGTCTTAAGAGTCAGAAGCCTCATAGGACATTTGTGAAGAGGCTCGAAGGGAGCACCCATCAAAAAGGTCAGTACAAGATTTAAGTCCCACTGAGGCACAATAAAAGGAACAGGAGGGAACTTATTTGTGAGACCCTTTAAAAACCTTAAAACTACAGGAGATTTAAAAAGAGATGGCTGGTCAGGCAAACAAAGAAACGCCGACAGCGCTGAAAGATAACCCTTCACTGTGGCAACAGCAAGACCCTGTTGCGCCAGAGAAAGGGCAAACTGGAGAACATCAGACAAATGGGCTCTCAAAGGGTCAATAGATTTATCCCCACACCATGTGACAAATTTTGACCATCTATAAGAATAGATGGACTTAGTGGAGTCACACCTGGCTGACAAGATGACATCCACAACGTCAGGCGGGAGGTAAAAGGAATTCAGGTTGCCCCGTTCAATCTCCAGGCATGAAGGTGTAATGTCTGGAGGTGGGGGTGTAGAACCTGCCCCTCCATCTGAGAGAGGAGGTCTGCCCTGAGAGGGAGACGGAGCGGCGGATGAGAGTAGAGGTGGAGAAGATCTGTATACCACACCCTTCTTGGCCAGTCCGGTACGACCAATATGACTTGGGCCCGGTCCTGGCGAATCTTCCTCAGAACCCGAGGAATCAAAGGTATGGGAGGAAACGCGTAAAGGAGTTTAATTCCCCGACTCAACTGAAACGCGTCCTTGCATCGGATACTGGAGACTGCAGAATGACAGGCAGTGAGCATTCTCGCGAGTGGCGAACAAGTCCACCCGAGGAGTCCCCCACATCTGAAAGATGTCGTGAACCACCTCTGGGTGAAGCCTCCACTCGTGGTCGGCAGAGAACTGCCGACTGAGACTGTCTGCACGAACGTTCAGAACTCCGGCCAGATGATTTGCCATCAGACAAATCTGATGGTCCTGAACCCAGGACCAGAGACGCAGAGCCTCTCTGCAGAGACACTGAGACCCCACTCCTCCCTGTTTGTTGATGTACCACATCGCGTTCGTGTTGTCCGTCAGGACCTGGACTGAACGACCGCGAAGGGAAGGGAGGAAGGCCTTGAGCGCCAAACGTATCGCCCACAATTCTAGAAGGTTGATGTGAAGCAACCTTTCCTCTGGAGACCAAAGACCCTTGATCTCCAGATCCCCCAGATGAGCACCCCACCCTAGAGTGGATGCATCCGTTATCACTGTGGCCACGGGAGGAGGCAACTGAAAAGGCTTCCCCTGAAACAGGTTGCCTTCCACGCCCCCCCAAGACAGATCCGCCGCAGCTTCTCTGGAGATCCTCACAGACTCCCTGAGATCTCCGTTGTGCTGATACCACTGCCTGCGGAGGCACCACTGGAGCGCCCTCATGTGCCAGCGTGCATGGTTGACCAACAGAATGCATGAAGCCATCAGACCGAGCAGGCGAAGGACCTTCAGGACTGGAACGAACGCTCCATTGTAAAATAAAGGAATCATTTCCTGTATGTCGCGAATCCTTTGAATAGGAGGGAATGCACGACATACAGTTGTGTCCAGTACAGCACCTATGAACAGGTTGCGCTGGGAGGGCACCAAGTGAGACTTGGGTACATTTATCGAAAAACCCAACCTGTACAACAACTGGGTTGTCACTCGCAGATGATGGAGCACTCTCTCTGACGACTCTGCTTTGATCAGCCAGTCGTCCAAATAAGGGAATACAGGAATCCCTGACCTTCTGAGATGCGCCGCCACCACTGCCATCACCTTGGTGAAGACTCGAGGCGCAGTAGTAAGCCCAAACGGAAGGACCGCAAACTGATAGTGCTGCGATCCCACCGTAAACCGGAGATACTTCCTGTGCGACTTCAGGATGGGGATGTGAAAGTACGCATCCTGCAAGTCGAGCGACACCATCCAGTCTTCTTCCAGCAGCGCTTGAAGAACCTGAGCAAGGGTGAGCATCTTGAATTTCTCTTGTTTCAGATACAAATTCAAGATCCTGAGATCCAGGATTGGACGAAGCCTGCCATCCTTTTTGGGAATCAGGAAATACCGGGAGTAGCAACCCTGACCCCTTTTCTGCTCTGGGACCACCTCTATCGCACCCTTTCTTAACAAAGTCTGTACTTCCTCCTGTAGAAGCAACAGATGTTCCTCTGAGCCATATCCCTGGCAAGGAGGGTAATTGGGAGGGAATTCCTGAAAGGGAAGGGCATACCCATTTTCTACGAGATTGAGAACCCAAAGAAAGTGGGTAAGCCGACCCCCCACCGGACCCACATGATCCTGAATGGCGGATCTAGGGCTGCTTTTCTGTGACTGGGGGGTTGGAGGAGGTGGAGGAGGAAGAGGTTTGACGTCCTCGAAAACGACCCCTTTGCTTTTCCCTGTATGACCTGTACAAGGTGTTCTGCTGCTGCTGCTGCTGTTGTTGTTGTTGTGGCTGACCTTGTCTAAAGTTCCGAAAGGAAGAGCGTCCAAACCCTCTGAACTTTTTGGTCGAAGCACCTCTAATCTGAAGGCCCAAAGATCTGGCAGTAGCTCTGCTATCTTTAAACCTTTCGAGGGCTGTATCTGCTTTTTTGCCAAATAGTCCTTCTCCGTCAAAAGGCAGATCCAAAAGCGCCGCCTGAACATGAGCAGAAAAGTCCGAGGACTTTAGCCAAGCTGATCTTCGCGTAGCAACTGCAGTACCCATAATCCGAGCCACAGAATCAGCCGTGTCAAGACCGCTCTGAATTACTTGGCGTGCCGCTGCTTGGGTGTCAGACAATACCTCCTCGAAATCACTCCTGTTCTTCTTAGGGATCTTAGGAGCCAAAGCACGCATTGAATCCATAAGTGTGTGCACATACCTCCCCATGAGGCAAGTGGCATTTGTAGACTTCAAGGCCATACTAGCAGATGAGAAAGTTTTCTTGGCCACCTGATCTTGTTTTTTTAGCCTCTTTGTCCCCAGGAACTTGGGGAAAAGCACTTATAGATTTCTTAGAGAATGCAGCCTGAATCACTAGGCTCTCTGGAGAAGGGTGAGATGTTAAGAAAGCAGGGTCCTCTGGAGCTACCCTATATCTCCTAGCCACACTCTTGGTAACAGCAGGAGCAGAGAGCGGCTTCTTCCACACCTCCATAATGGGCTCAGTTAATGCTTCATTAAATGGAAGTAAAGGCTCCACAGCCGAACTCAGAGAGTGAAGAACTTCTGTCAGAAGGTTTGACTTAAATTCAACTGTTGGTAAAGTTAAATTTAAAAGTCCTGCAGCCTTCTTCATTACCACATGATATGCTGGACATCCTTTGAAGGCGCATTATGTCCTGAAGGCAATTCCCACTCTGGGGAAAAATCAAGGCCACTGGCATCAGCCAGCTCTTCAAAACAATCTTCTACCAGATCACCTTCTTCTAAGTCAGGGTGAGAGTCGGCATAACTTCGTTCCTCCAAGAGACGCTGAGCTTCTCTTCTGGATCTCTCCTTAACACGCCTCAGTACTGGATCCATCAACGACTCCGATGGAGTCGTAACCGACGTCGGTACCCACTTCGATGGCCGAGGTGTATGCTCCTGATGTCTACTCGGAGCAGGCGACGTCGACTTCGGACGAGTCGGTGACGACCTCGGTGGGGCCGGAAACTGCCACGGTGTCGATGGGGCTGGCATAAACGGCATGAATGGAGCCGGGGCATAAGAATGAGGAACCCCCAAATTAAATGCCAGAGGACCCATGGGACCCGAAGGTGCACCAGAGGGGTACCACGCCCTTGAGAATACACCATTCATAGCGTTTAAGAACGCTGAAGGGTCTTGACCCGGTGCTGGAAAAGGTGGTTGAACACCCTCAGGCTGACCTCGAGGTGGGATCGAATCCGGCTCAACAAAATGCGCAGATTCCTCAACTTCCACAGGAACCACCTCTTCCTCATCTCGAACCGGAGAAGGCGCCGGAGATGGATTGGACTTCGGAGCCGGGGAGGGAATTTACGACCTCGTAGGCGAAGCCTCACCTTCCTGATCCGGTGACTCCTGCGGAGGGACCACCTTCGAACGAACCTTCCTGGGCGACCTCGACCTCGAGTCCGACTTCTCACCCGAGTGACGTCGAGACTCATGTCTCCTCTTCCTATGCTTCTTCCTTGACCTAGAAGCATGATCCGAAGAAGACTTCGAGGCCGAACCCTCACGAGATCTCGACCTCGACTTATTTTTCTTCGAGCGAGATCTTGATGTCTTCTTACTCTTGTCGGCCTCAAGTTTTGCCACAAGTAGCTTGGTTTCTCTCTCCCGCAGGGCCTTCGGATTCATCTTGCGACATGATGAACATCCATCCACGTCGTGATCGGAGCTTAAGCACCAAATACAGTCCTCGTGTGGATCCGTGATGGACATCATTTTTCCACACTCCCTGCAGGGCTTGAAACCGGTCTTCTTCGACATCTTATCGAAACAAAGAAGCAGAAAATACAGAGAAATGAAACAAAGTAACAGTATTGTAACTGAGATTCCCGAAACCGTTAGCGTCGACGACGTGGAAAAAAGGGAACTGATGTCATCACGCCGGCGTGGGCCTATTATGGGCGTCGGTGACGTCAGCGGAGTCGCGAGCGATGCCGTGCCTCTATGACGTCCAAGTCCACGTCGGCGCGAAGCTACAAAAAGAATTTCCGAATGTTGCTGACGCAAGGGGATATTCACAAGGTGAGGAATCCACACGGCAGATGTATCTATCAGAAGCGCTTACTTGCGACTTTATACTTCGTTTGAGAGACCATACTTGAATTTTACCTTTCCTCTGGAATTTTTTCACCACTTAAACTAAAACCGATTGACTATTCCCAGTATCTAAAGATTTGAATTACGACTGTTATGATGCCAATAAAGCCCTGAAGAAGTCCGGTAATGGACGAAATGCGTTGTCTATCCGTTTAAACAGAAAATTGAATAAAGAATTGATTTCAACTGAAGAGCTTTAGTTTCACTTTTTCTTGGGAAAACTACTAACTATTGTTGAATTGTATGCAATATGACCATTGTCAAGAATACTTAAATAACATGTTGAATATCTGAAGGGTGCAGGGCCATCTTTTGTGATTGTTGTTGAGGGAATAGGGGCCTTTTCACCTTATGGGACGTATATGGATTGCTTTCCCGGCCACTAGCACCTTCTTTTGAGATCAATACTTGTGGAACTTCAGCACCGTTGCAGGCACACTAGCCTTGATCCTGAATTTTTGTTGCAGTTCTTTTAGTATTATAAAGTTGGCATTTTGTTGCCCTAACGATTTAGTGCCTGCAGCCTGTTTCCTGAGTCACATGACCAGGTGTAGTTGGTAGAATGGGCCATCCTGACAGGATCGGAGAGGTGGAGCTGTGCACAGCCCCACTTACACTTCAAAGAACCTGCCACAACCCACACACAAATAACTTCATACTAGCCTCTTGTGACCACAGACATCCTGGGACCAGAGCAGGGATGAAGGAAATCCCAACACTATCTGTGGGGGAAAACTCTAGAACTATCTTCCACTTCAAAGCTGGCACCAGGTATAGAAATAGGATCCTAAGACCTACTCTTCAGTTCCATTCTAGACCTGCCGAGGACTGCCCTGCTGCCCATGGCCAGCTGTGCACATCAGAGGACTGACCTATGCCCCCAAGAGAACTGCCCTGCTGTCTGTGGCTTGCTGTCTACTTCCGAGGACTGCCCTTCTGCCTGAAGCCTGCCCTGTCCTAAGAGGACTGCCCTTCTCCTTGCGATCTGGTTTCTGCTTGAACCCAGGACCATAAGAGTGACTCCAAAGCCTAATTTGCTGGCATCCTGTGCAGAGCCACAGACTGCAGCCGCTACCTGCTGTAGATTTTCGACTTCCCCAAAAAACTTAACAATGACTCCTCCTTGGACACCGTTGTATACCTTGCCCTGCTGAATTTTCCCTTCTCAAACATTTTCTCTGAAGTCCAAAGGGGAGCAGAGACATGGCCAAATCCACTTCCGGTATCGTGATGGCCATAACTTTGGATTTTGCCTCTGTCTTGCATGACTAGATGTCAATGCCTGGCGCTTTAAGGCAGTAGGTTGCACTAAAACTTTAAAAATTCATAACTCTGGTTACACTGATTTGAATTTTAAGCACAGGTTAATTTAAGAAACAACGTGCGCATTACTGGCATGGCGGAGACGACACAAACTGGCCGGATGGACACATTTGTTGAACAGTTGCTAATCGATCTATTTGGCCGCGACTCCTTCACTCAGGGGTTTGGGGTGGAACGTGCCCACAGATCGCTGGGGCCCGGCCCAGAACAGGTCTCCCACCACGCCCAATTATTGCTCGCCTTATGAACTTCAGAGATCGGGACACTGTCCTCCGGGCGGTGCGAGATCGTGGTGTGGTGACATGGCAGGGCAACACACTCTCCTTCTTTCCTGATTTCACTTTCACGGTCCAGGAAGCGCGCAAGAAGTTTAATGGGGTTAAAGCTACACTCCGGAATCTAGGCCTTCGATACGGAATGCTCTACCCAGCTAGACTTAAAGTGGACATTGATGGCAGGTCTCACATCTTTGAAACACTGACGGAAGCCCAGGAATTTTGCCAACGTTACAAGCGGCGGGACGTGAGCCCGTCCCGGTCTGGGGCGCGGCCGCCGACCTCTCCAGTCAGAAATGCCTCCCAGGCGGCAGCTGATCTATTTGCCGAGACGGGCAATGGCTGAACAACATAGCTGGACATTTGGGGCTACAGGTCCACTCTTGTTGCCTCGCAGGCATCCAGACTATTATGGTTACACAAGCTCCGACTCTCCAATATTGTTCACTCCCCGACAGGCGTGGCGTTGCCACACCCCATGGCGGATGCCACTGTCGTCTTACTACTTCTATTCTTCTTGCAGTTGAGCTACAGTTTGTCATTGTACTTTGCAACCCTGTGTTTTGTTTGGCTCGCTGCATGGTTCATGGGAATATGCCTCCCTGGGTTGACTGGAGGCTGGGTTGGGGGAGGGGGTGGGGAGGGAATGTTGGTTAGTTTGATGTCACTCTGCACTCAGGTAGCAGGCACACACCGCATTCCATCACACGTTTCAGTTGACCTTGACACACTCTGGATTGGATATATAGGCACGTGCACTGATGGCTAGACAGCCCACGCGGGACGACTTGTCCCTGATTTCCCTGATGTCATGGAATGTCAGGGGTCTAAACGACACGAGGAAGCGCAGACAGATCTTCAACTATTTGGGCAGGCATAACGTTGACATTGTGTTCCTTCAAGAAACGCACCTGAGCCCTGCAGGGTCCCAGCTCCTGGCCAGAAGCTGGGGTTCGCACCGCTTCTTCTCGGACTTTAGCAGATACTCGAGGGGGGTGGCCATCTTGGTGCATAAGCGAATACCCTTCATACTGCACTCCACAATAGGGGACCCGGAGGGTCGTTACTTGGTGGTGACGGGCTCCCTATTTCATCAGACGGTTACCCTGGTAACTGTATATGGTCCCAATACTGACACCCCTGCCTTCTTTCACGACCTTCAGACGAAGCTAACCACGATAGCCGCTGGCCAGATCATAGTCGGTGGGGATTTTAATTTACTCCTTAATCCCACACGTGACGGGACTTCAGCTGCAGCGGACGCTAGGAAGCACTCCAGACCAGTCCTAGTTGACATATGTGATACCTATTCCCTCATAGACATCGAAGCTAGGCTTCACTGTGAGACCCCGGAGTAATTAAAAAAAGAAAAAAAAAGATTAAAAAAAAAAAACCACAGGTTAATTTAGTGACTTTTTGTGGTTCACCCTGTCAAGGATGGAAGGCTTGTTACCTGTAATCCTTGTTCTCGCTCGGGGCAATCTCCACTGAAATCGAAAGCACTGAATAGTCCCACCCACATGCGGCACCCTGGAGCAGTACCTTTAAAGTCACATCTACTTAGCCTTACTTTGGAGAAGCTAGTAGACATATGTGACACAAATATTACAGTTTTCAGCCTTAAAACAGGCTATAATACCATAATGAATGCATTACTTTAAAAACTAGACGGAAAAAGAGGTAAAACCCTTAAAAGTTACTTTAAGTAAAAAGAGACCTTTTAAAAACATCCTTTTCAAACGCTTTTTACTTCTTTTTAAAGTAAGGGATAGGATAATATATAGCAATGGGTTGCATAGGCTGCATCATTGGGAACAATTATAAAAGGACACTGTGCCTTTAAGGGCCTCAACCTCCAGGGTCCCCACATATCCTGCAGGTGGCAGTTTACGCAGTACTTTTTTCGCGGCACTTGCAGACAGAATTCTGGAGCAAAGCTCTGCCTTTTTTTAAGGCTTTTCATCAAACCTTTTGATCTGTAGCTTTTACAAAACTGATTCACTTGACGTCTTTTAGAGCGTAGAGTATTTTTAAATAATTTCCTTACTTGAAATATTTTGTGCAAAACAACTTCTCTTTTTGCAAATGCCCAAAACGTGGCAGAAAAATGGTAAAAACTGACCCGCTCAGGATCTGTCTTCTCTGCTTGTGGGACTCGCATGACCCCAAGATGTGTTGCTACTGCAGCTTCCGGTGTAGTTTGAGGTGGAGAGAGAAAATCACACCTCCATGGCCAAGTGGAGCACTGCAAATAAGATTTCCTGGCTGGAGAGACTTCTGAGGGGCGAGTAGAGACTGTTTCCACTACCAGTGCCCCTAAGTCATGCTCTGAGGACTCCCTGAGAGGAAGATCCAAAAAGATACAACCTGGGAAAAAAGTGCTCCAGGTCAGCATCGAGAAGAGATACAGCACCCACTTGCTCGCTGTCAAGGGCTGGTGTCGACTTTGAGAACACTTACGGAATGAGGAGGGTTGGCAGGAGAGGGTGTGAAGCGATGGGAGTATGTAAAACTGGATGCAGCCACCTAGATGTATTCCAGGAGTGGCAGGTGCCGAGGTATAAAGACTAGAGATTGGCAAAAGTGAGACTGGTAGAGCAGACAGAATGTGTGCCGTTGATACACAGTAACCCTGAGTAGGTGAAGGGTGAGCCAGAGAAATACAGGTAATCTGTGGCTGACTCAGTAGCCCAGTTTGAGCCATAAAACAAGGTGGTACAACACTGGCAGAGTTGAAAATTAGAAGAAAACTACCAGTGGGGAGAATAGTAACTTCTTGTCAAAACAGAGAAAAGTGGGGAAAAGGAGAGCCAATACAGATGGGATTATGGCCTTGGATTGCGCCTTATTTTAGAAAGAGCAGACACTGTAGTCCTTATAAAAGTGAAGTTCTACAAGGATAGTCAGCCGGCAAACTCCTTTGATTAGTGGAGTGAGCCCTGAAAACTGACTGATCAGTTACAGACTTCCACGGGCTGCTATACTGCATAAGGTTACAAGTGATTGTCTTGCTGTACTAAATAATGCTGAACCTCACAACAAAAATGTAAAACCCTCATCAGCCAATAATTCCATGTGATGCAATGAGGCATGGGGCAAGACACTGGGACAAAGACAGGTTGAACAAATATTAAAACTCCATACGAGGCAAAACATTGGAGGCACAGTTTTCAAAAACTATGCAAAAACAAAGCCACACCCTGTCACATCTTTGCTGCTTGTGCAACAGAGAACTGAGCTTAGAGAATCTGCACTATATTTGACATATAAAATGGAAAGCATCATTAAAAAATTGAAAAAATATATTTGATGTTTCTTATTAGATAAATTGCATAATAAGACCAAAATTGATTTCTTCATCTTTTGGTCTGAAGCAAATTTACTTTGTAACCCTTCATTCATGCAGCAAATACCTTGCGAAAAAAAACAGCTTCTTTCTTCTGGTGCAAACTTTACAATACTTCTGGAGCAAAACTATAAACAACTGAACTCACACAGTATAGATTTCTTCGAAGGATCAGATTGTTCTCCAAAGACACATCATAACTTCATTTCGGCTACCCGGAGCCATAGTTGGCCCTACCCACCGCAGGTCGAAAGGGCTCTATGAGGGACTTCAAGAGTCACTTTTCCAGCATTGAGTAAACTTTGGGACACCTGCTGCAGAAAGCAGGGCAGAGAGCCCTGTCTCATCATTGGAGCTTTGACTGGGGTCACCCAGAAGAGCACCGGAAAGATTGATAGCACTTTAGTCATTCAGTGTGTTGGACTAACTCTGACCCTGATCTGGTATCTTTGAGGCCATGTAGGTTGATGGTAACTTTACCTTATTTTTGGTGCAAAATCAGCCCCTGTTAGTTATTTTTGGTAATGCACCTAGATTGAAACGACCTTTAGATTGCGATTGCTTTTATGGGCTATTTTTTCCAACCATTTTTCCATAAAACTTTAAAAAATACAAATCTCTAGCCCTCCTTGCATGATTTTACATTTGATGTGTCTTTTTGCTTTTTAAATGTTCTCTATTTTTATAAATTGGTTTGGGAAGTTTACTGTGTTACGCTTGTAGCTTTAGTCTTTCATAGTACCGCTTGAACGTAAGTATTTCTCAGAGAAATTAGCTACTACTTGGGCCACAGCTACAAAAGGTTAGCTAGCTAGCTGAAGCGGACAGAGGTGGCTTGCTCTACAGCATGCTCTCAAGCCACTATACAGCTGGATTATTTTCACTAAATGTTTTATCATTATTTTAATACCAAAACAATGTGAGTTGATTGTACCATGATATGGTGTTGAACTATACCTATAACGAGGTCAAACAACGGAAACGCTGTTTATTTTCGGTTACACAAAGCGCTATCTTCATATTTAGCTTGTATGATTTATGTGAAATCATCAGGGTTTACTATATTCCAGAATAAAGATGTAAAACTCTTGAGAACAAATTAGCTGAAACTGCTAGCAGTATTAAACTGCCTTTACAAAATATTGTGAGTATAGTTTAGTTAATATGCTATATTATATACATCCATATACATACATACATATATATATATATATATATATATATATATCTATATACAACAACGCTCCCAAGAGTGCCACAGACCGCAGCACCCTCTCAGAGAAAAACGGACACCAAGTCAGGTAGCGAGTGCAGCAGTGTCTTCTTTATTTTATTTTTTCATGTGTAGCAGGAGTGCCACGATCATATATATATATATATATATATATGTATTCACTAAAAGAACCAACGTTTTAAGTGATGTTATTGTTAGGTGAATATGTTAGTGACAACATTCACGTTCTGCACTAAAAAAAAAAGATGAAAAAATTCACCAGTTATACTTAGCAGAGCTAACATACGCTCCCGCTATGCACTGATTATGACCTCACATATTACTCATGGCATGTACTATGACTTTACTGATGACATCTCGAATTACATCATTGATGACATCATCCATTGAATGTGTTAGTTTGTTTTTAAATAGTGGTGGATAACTACCAATTACTTTTCTACATAATTCTGAACAGCCTCCGTTCAGCTAATGGGTGTGTTTACAAAATGCATGCACTCCTGATGCATCATAGGTGTGTAGAGGTAATGAACATTTATAAATCTTTATACTAAATGCACAAGTTACTTACCTTCGGTAATGATATATCTGTAAGAAACAGTAGTTAGTATTAGATTCTTTATCTTAGAATTAGATTCCTTAACTTAGAATATCCCCAGGCGTCAGTCTGGATCCGGAAACCTTTGCGTAGCAGTACCCCTGCTCGTCGCTAGGCGTTGTCTGCGGCTCCGCGTCCGTCGTCATTGGCGTCGGGATTACGTCGCTGGTGTACTTAGACACCGCCCTCGCGCGCTGATGTGAGTTCTTATACACAGCTTTTCCGCGCCAGAAGCGCAGAGCCATGATAAAAACCAACAAAGGTGCCATAAAACTAGGGCCCTGGAAAGGGATGACCTTAACCCTAGATATCGGTTCGCAGAACGGGGAGGATGGGTGGGGCGGTAAGGAATCTAATACTAACTACTGTTTCTTTCAGATATATCGTTACCGAAGGTAAGTAACTCGTGCATCTGAAAGAAACAGGTTAGTATTAGATTCCTTACCTTAGAATAGATACCCCAGCAATACTAACCCGGTGGTGGGTCTGCGAACCAATAATCACACCAAAAAATCCTGGAGAACGGAACGGCCGAAAAAGCCATCTCTCTGGACTTGGCTGTCCAGGCAATAGTGTCTTGCGAATGTGTGCAGAGAGGCCCACGTAGCTGCCTGACAGATGTCCTGCAAGGGGACTCCCCGACCCAGGGCAGTAGTAGTCGCCGTGGCCCGAGTGGAATGGGCACGCAGCCCCACAGGAGGCTCCTTTTTAGCCAGTGAATAACTAGCCTTGATGCACAAAATGACCCATCGAGAAATGGTCCGTTTGTGCACCGCCCGTCCCGTCTTAGCGCCCATGTAACCAACAAAGAGTTGGTCATCTACCCGGAACTGGCGTGTGCGATCCAGATAGTATGAGAGCGCACGTTTTGGGTCCAGATGGAGGAGCCTCTCTTCCTCTTTTGAGGGATGCGGAGGCGGAAAGAAGGTGGGCAAGGTGATGGACTGCCCGATGTGGAAGGCTGTAACGACCCTGGGCAGGAAAGAGGGACGTGTCCGCAAGACAACTTTGTCTGGATGGACAGAAAGGAAAAGAGGTTTAGAAGAAAGAGCCTGGAGCTCACCCACTCTCCTGGCAGAGGTGATGGCAACCAGGAATGCAGTCTTAAGAGTGAGAAGACGAAGAGGACAGTTATGAAGTGGCTCGAAGGGAACGCAGATCAAATAAGTCAGAACAAGATTCAAGTCCCACTGAGACATCACGAAAGGAACAGGGGGAAACAAATGAGTGATGCCCTTCAAGAACCTATTTACAACTGGGGACTTGAAAAGAGAGGGCTGATCAGGGAGCCTTAAGAAGGTAGAAATGGCAGAGAGGTAGCCCTTAAGAGTGCCCAGAGCAGAGCACTGCTGGGCAAGAGAAAGAAGAAAGAGGAGTACCTCAGAAAGGGGGGGCAGAGAGTGGATCCAAAGCCTTTGCTGTGCACCATGCCACAAATTTGTTCCACCTGCAGGCGTATACCAATTTTGTGGAGGGACGCCTGGCTGCCAGAATCACATCGCAGATTTCAGGAGGCAAGTCAAATGGCCTCAACTGTCGCCGCTCAAACTCCACGCATGGAGGTGGAGGCTGGACAGGTTCGGGTGGAGGACCGTCCCCTGCTGCTGCGACAGAAGGTCCTCCTGAAGAGGCAGACAAATCGGGTGATCGACTGACATGCTGAGTAGCTCGGGATACCAGTATTTTCGTGCCCAGTCCGGAGCCACAAGGATGACTTGGGCCCGGTCGCGCCTGATCCTTCTTCAGCACTCTGGGCAGAAGTGGTATAGGCGGAAAGGCGTACAACAGACAGCAGCTTCACTTGCGACGAAAAGCGTCCCCAAGCGAGTGCCGCCTAGGAAATTCCAACGCGCAGAACTGATGACATTGCGCGTTCTCGTCTGTGGCGAATAGATCTAACCAAGGCTCTCCCCACTGCTGAAAGAGACCTTGCGCCACGTCCGAGTTCAGACGCCATTCGTGATCCATCATGCACCGACGGCTGAGTTCGTCCGCCCTGGCGTTCAGGGAACCTGCCAGGTGTTGAACCACCAGGGTCACGCCCTGATGTTCCAGTCATTGCCAGAGACCCAGAGCCTCTTGGCATAGGGTCCAAGACCCCACCCCGCCCTGTCTGTTAGAGTACCACATGGCGGTGGTCTTGTCCGTGAACACCTGCACTACACTCCCCCGGACAGAGGGGAGGAATGCTTTCAGTGCAAGTCGGATCGCCCAGAGCTCCAGAAGGTTGATGTGGAGCCAGGACTCCGCCGGAGATCAGAGGCCTCTGATCTCCGCCTCTCCCATGTGGCCCCCCCAGCCCAGGAGGGACGCGTCCGTAACAACTACATGCTCCGGTTCGGGAAAGAAGGTGGGCAAGGTGATGGACTGCCCGATGTGGAAGGCTGTAACGACCTTGGGCAGGAAAGAGGGACATGTCCGCAAGACAACTTTGTCTGGATGGACAGAAAGGAAAAGAGGTTTAGAAGAAAGAGCCTGGAGCTCACTCACTCTCCTGGCAGAGGTGATGGCAACCAGGATTGCAGTCTTAAGAGTGAGAAGACGAAGGGGACAGTTATGAAGTGGCTCGAAGGGAACGCAGATCAAATAAGTCAGAACAAGATTCAAGTCCAACTGAGACATCACGAAAGGAACAGGGGGAAACAAATGAGTGATGCCCTTCAAGAACCTATTTACAAAATAAATCCCCAGGCGTGAGTCTGGATCCGGAAACTTTTGCGTAGCAGTACCCCGCTGACCCAATCGCGGTCCGTGAGCCACCACTGCAACTGTCTTGCAGTGCCCTCCGAGATCAAGACATGGTCGGACAAGTTGCCCTGATGCTGGGCCCACTGAAACTTCAGGTCCCACCCGGCGTGATGCACCAGAAGGATGCAAGAGGCCATCGTCCCCAGAAGCCGCAGCGTCAACCTGACCGAGACTCGGGATAAAGGCTGAAAGATCGGAATCAGAGCCTGAATATCCCGAACCTGCTGTTCGGGAGGATAAACCCGAAACTGTGCCGAGTCTAGAACCGCTCCGATGAAGAGGAGCTTCGGAAAGGGGCACAGGTGTGACGTCGGCAAATTGATGGAAAACCCCAGCAGGTGCAGGAGGTCAGCCGTAGTCTGGAGGTGGCTGACGACTGTCTGGGGCGAGCCCGCCTTCAACAACCAGTCGTCGAGATAGGGGAAGACTGACACCCCTAATCTGCGCAGATGAGCTGCGACCACCGCCATCACTTTCGTGAACACCCGTGGGGCGCTGGTAAGGCCGAAGGGGAGCACGGTAAACTGAAAGTGCCCGTGGCCTACCGTGAACCGCCGGTGGGCCGGCAGGACAGGGATGTGAAAATAAGCATCCTACAAGTCCAACGCTACCATCCAGTCTCCCGGGTCTAGGGCAGCTAAGACCTGAGCCAGAGTCAGCATCTTGATCTTCTCCTTTCGGAGGAAGCCGTTGACGTTCCGCAGGTCCAAGATAGGGTGTAGGCCCCATTTGCCCTTCTTGGGAACCAGAAAGTAGTGGGAGTAACAACCACTCCCTACCTCTCGCCCAGGAACGCGCTCGAGGGCCCCCTTGGCCAATCGGGCCGTAACTTCCTCCTGCAGAAGTTGCAAGTGATCCCCCGACACGCGTGGTGTTGCGGTGGCATGGCTGGAGGGGTCGCCTCGAAGGGGAGGGAGTAGCCCCTTCGGACAATTTGCAGCACCCACCTGTCCGATGTGATGTCGCGCCAGTGGAGGAGGTGATGGCGAACCCTATCCCCACTGGCGTTAAATGGGCCTGAAAGCTCGGACTAGGAGGGATTTGAGCCAGATGCTTCGGGGGTGGATGTGGACTGGCCTCGCCGTTGTCCCCTGGCACCGCCACAGCGGTTACCACGCCCATCACTGTGCTGGATGTTAGTCTGCGGCCCGTGGCTGGCAGGACATGTGGGGGTGCCCCTTACTTGGCCACGAAAGGAGCGAAAGGCAGCAGTTTGCTGGCGCGGGGCCGACAGGCCCAAGGACTTGGCCGTAGCCCTGGAGTCCTTAAAGCGCTCAAGCGCACTGTCTGCCTTGTCGCCAAAGAGGCAACGGCCATCAAACGGCATGTCCATAAGGGTGTTCTGGACATCAGCCGAAAAATTGGCGGATCTCAGCCAGGCATGGCGGCGAACCACCACTGTCGTTGCAATCGCTCTGCCTAGCGAGTCCGTGGTATCCAGCCCACATCGAATGGAATACGGTGCCGCATCTCGCCACTCCGCAAGGGCTTGAGCGAGTTTAACCCGGGCCTCCTCCGGGCATTGTGGCAGCACGTCCGCGACCGTGTCCCACAGAGAGTGGGTATAACGGCCCAAAAGGCATGCGGTGTTGACCGACCACAACCCCAAGTGAGAACATCTTTTTTCCGTACTCTTCATACCTTTTGGATTCCCGATCAGGGGGAGCTGTTGGGAATGTGGTCTGGGAATTAGAGGCCTGGATAACCAGGCTCTCAGGGGTGGGGTGGGTGGACAGGAAACAAGGGTCGCCCGGGGCTGGGCGGTGGCATCTGGCCACGTTCATATCTATAGGAGGACCTGTAGCGGGCCTGGACCAAGTGCTTAACAGAACGTCAGTTAAGGCCTCATTGAACGGCAGTAGAGGCTCCGAAGAGCTTGCCTTCGGTTTGATGACCTCAGTGAGAAGGTTAGTCCTCACGGCCGCGACGGGGAGCTCAAGAGACAAGGCCTTGCCTGCCCTCGTCAACACCACACTGTAGGCAGCCCCCTTCTCCGTAGCCACGGTAGGAGGGGAGACAAATCCAGTGCCGGGCGAAGTGTCCAAACCACTGGCCTCCCCTAGTTCACCTGCCCAGTCCTGAAAAGACTGGCACTCCCGTGCCAGAGGGTCCTCAGACCCCTCCCAATCCGCTTCGTCCTCCATCTCCTGGTACTCAGGTTCAAATGATGGGGCCGGATAATAGAAGTATGGCACTTCTCTCGGCGTCAAATGCAGCGTCGTTCGATGCCGTTCCGGCGCCGGAACCGGATCAAGGGGGGGAACGACGTCGCCCGGAGACACCCTAGGAGTCGACGCCAGCGGAGGGGGTCGTTAGGTCGACCAGCGGCGACCCAGATCTGGCGGGGCCCTGCGGTGTCGAGACTGAAGTCGCCGACGGCACCGGGGCCGAAGCACCCAACGGCGCCGGGGCAGGAGCACCCGGCCTGCTTGGGCTCCCAGTCGGGACCGCGGGACCCGAAGGCGCCGCGGAATCCGACAGAGGAGTGAGCGACCTCATGGCCGTGAGGAAGGCATCGATCTCCTCCGGCGTCACGTTCTGCCCAGGGACCGGCGGATATGGAGCAGGCCGCGACGCCTGCGGCTCCGGCGGAGCAGCGGGGGCGGTGTCGCCCGAACCCCAGGCAGCGTCGCGCGAGCATCGGGAGGAGTCAGAAGAGCGATGTCGCTTCTTCGACTTCTTGTGCCTCTTACCTGAGGACTTGGAGCCTGACGATTGGTGGCGACTCACCGAGCTGTGATGACTCCGGTCCCTCGACCTCCTCCTGGACCAGGACTTCGAGCAGGGCGGGGCCGACTGCCGGAGCTCGAGGCACTTACGGGACCACTCCCGTCTAGCTTTTGACGTCAAGGCCCGGCAGTCGGGGCACGACTTGTCATCGTGGTCGGCCCCTAAGCAATACAGACACCGGCGATGGGGGTCGGTAACCGACATCAGTCGGTTGCAGTCGGCACAGGGTTTGAACCCAGGCATCCCTACCAGCACTGATGGAGTCGTTTGACTCGACAAACAGATCAAAAGGATGGAAAAAGTGTAGTCAAAAAATTACTAAAGGGTACCACTTTTTCCGGATCGGCGCTTGCTGGCGCGGAAAAAATTAGAACGGACGTCAGCGCGCAAGGGCGGCGTCTAAGTACTCCGGCAACGTCATCCCGGCGCCAACGACAGACACGGAGCCGCAGGCGCCGCGCAGGGGTACTGCTACGCAAAAGTTTCCGGATCCAGACTCACGCCTGGGGATATTCTAAGGTAAGGAATCTAATTCTAAGATAAGGAATCTAATACTAACCTGTTTCTTTCAGATAGTAACTTTTTGTGCAGATGACTGTTGATGACTTGTATCACACAAGTTTTTTTAGTTCTGAAGAAAAAGTTTTCAACAGGGCAAAGATTTTACATAGTAGATACTAAGTATTGCAAGCAGCTTAGAGTTTTTAAACAGAATTGTTGTAGCATGTCAATTTCAACAGAACATAAACAACTGTGCACCAGGTACTAACCCATGTACATGTGCTTGTTTAGCTTCAAAAGATGGGCTATCTGTAAAGTTTTCACCACAGTAAGAAGGCTGCAGGTAGTATGACTTTTAGCATCTTCAGACATTAGGTATTTTTTAATGAATAGTCTCTTTAGACAAGTTTAGCACAGAGTAGAACTCTGATCTTAATAGTCACATTTTAATACTCTGGTCTATTTTGCATGAGCGTCTCACTGTGTCAACAGTGCGGAACAGAGTAAACTCTCTCCATAGAGTAAACCTGTGTTCAGTATCCACTTTTCTACTCATATCCACTTCATTTCTAACTGTAGATTCGATGACTGAAGAGTTTGATACAGATAAAGGCTGTCTGTAGTAGGGCATTAGTTATCTAAAAGAAGTTGAGTAACTGGACAAACTTGGTTTACTCTTTACAGATGTATAAAGATTGAACACTGTGTGCAGCAGGATTCAATCTGTGGTTAATTCTTAATCTGAACTCGGCTACCCATGAAGTGTATGATATAGGGCAAATGCTGCACATGACACACAAACTTGCTACACCTAAGGGATTTGGATGTGTTATGGCATTACTGATGCTTCATATAATTTAGAGCTATTTTGTACTTACATTTAGACCTCGAATGCCATACACTTTTGTAGACTAATGTGTACAAAAGAAGCTTTGATGATGTCATCAGTGATGCAATTTGAGATGTCAAATGATGTAATAGAACATGTCATGAGTGATGTAATATGTGAGGTAATAAGCAGTTGCAGTGCCTCGCCCTTATGGAATGTGGACCCAGGAGATGGACTTTCCAGGGCTTATAATGGCCTGGAGAGGGAGGGTCATGCGTCTCCTCCCCGTGAAGAATGCGGCCCCAGTGGATGGAGTCCCCGGGGCTCTAAAAGGGATCTGGGAGGGGTTCCACAGCAACACCCCTCCCCCATATATTTTTTTACCAATGGGGATGGTCATTTTGTTTACCACAAGTCTACAGGAGTACTGCAAGATGGTGGCAAAAATCAAGATATTTTTTCTCCAATTTTGCCCAAGTGTGTGTGCAGATAGTTATATATATATATATATATATATATATATATATATATATATATATATATATATATATATATATATATATATATATTCATTCATTCATTCTAACTTCAGGACAGTGGAACAAGTCCTGTAAAGGATACTGCAACATTTTACTCATGATGCTGTCAGCCAATCAGAGGGCTCGCTTCTGCAGGAGTCTGATTCCCACAGAAAAGAATTGGCACCTGGGGGAACTCCCTGGTTCAATGAAACCACTCTAATTTTAAAAACTGGGTTCTCTGGACTCTTGTGGGGGATCTTCGAACCCAACAGTCCAGATATACAAATACATTTGAACCTCAATTACTCAAAAACGACTGAATAGATGTGCACCAAATCCATTCAAGGAAGATTTGGTCTGACACAGACTACAAGGCCCAGGAAACATTGCGTTCAAGCCCATCTGAGGATAGGCGGGAATATTCTAATGCTTACGACTATTGATGAGGATCCCCTGGAAGAGAATTATTATTAATATGGGTGTGTCGTACAACACAAACTTTTGTCGAGCCTCTGATGAAGAGCAATCTGCTCAGAAACGCGTCAGGCTTTTAATGATCGACACAAGAGCTACAAATCTGATTGGGAGACGAAACCTAACCTTACCCGAGTGAACGCCTCTGTGCGAGCTGCTGGTCGAGTGCGCCTTTGCCTGTGGGCATTCAGGAGCAGATATATATATATATATATATATATATATATATATATATAATCACGTTACGCTCCAAACAGCTTTGTCAGGTGTATAAGGAGAAACGGACACTCCAATGCACTCCGGTTGCAGGTTCTTTTTTATTTAAATTTTATCAAGTGAAATGCATGTGCAATCCAAAAAGACGCGTTTTGGCGATCCCAGTCACCTTGTTCACTTTAAACGCTATATATATATCTCCATGTCATCATGAGTGAAATGCATGTGTCATCAGTGAGGTCACTGACCATGTCATGAGTGATGTAATATGTGAGGTCATAAGCAGTGCATTGCATGGCATACGTTATAAGTATAGTTAGCTCAGGTAACTAGAACTGCTGAATTTCTATGGTTTTGTACAAATTAAATCTGAGCCCAACTATAACGTCTCTGTAACCCTTGTTTTTTTCCAGTGTTTTTCTAAGGTTTTTTAAATTTTCTTTCTTAAATAAAACGGCTCTGTAACCTTTGGTTTTTTAAGTGAATCTCTATGGTTTTTTAACTACTGGGTAATTTTGCAGAGTGGTCGAAAAAGGGGATGGGGCCTCCAACCAGCTCTCAGCAATCCTGCTGTGTGGGACTTACTACTGGCAACAGGAGAGCTTCTTGGCCCCTAAAGACCCTCCGTATCCAAAGGGACTTCACTCCAAACATGCGCCAGGATGTGCATCAGCAGAGTGGTAGAGAAAGAGGGCAGGGCCTGCCCCCCAGCTCTCAGCAATCCAACTGCATGGGACTTACTGCTGGTAACAGGATGGCTTTTTGGGCCTCAAGGAACCTCAGCAGCCAAGGGCACTTCATCCCCCAGCCAGTAGTGGACAGGAGATGCGTTGCCAGAGTAGTGGACAAAGGGGGCAGGGCCTGCACAAGTTCACAGCAATTCCGCTATATGGCACTTGCTGGTGGTGATAGGAGGGTTTGCTGACCACCAAGGACCCTCTGTAGCTAAGGGGACTTCATCCACCAACCAGTAGTGCACCACAAGGTGTGTTTGCAGAGTGGTGGAGAAAGGGTGAACGGTCTCCCACAAGCTCTCAGCCATCCTGCTGTCTGGGACTTTCTGCAAGTTATAGGAGGAGTTTTTGGTCCCCAAAAACCATCAGTCGACAAGGGGACTTCATCCCCCAACCAGTACTGTGCCAGGAGGCGTGTTTGCAGAGTGCATGAGAAAGGGGTCGGCCATGGGTGATCTCTAAGCAATCCCGCTGTGTGAGACTTATTGGAGGTAACAGGAGGGGTTGTTGCAGCAACAAAGGGCCCTCTGCAGCCAAGGGGACTTCCTCCCCCAACCAGTACTGCCCCAGGAGCAGCTTTTGTAGAGAGCTGCAGAAAGGGTGCCGCTTTAGGTGACCTCACAGCAATCTGCTGTGTGGGACTTACTGGAGGTAATAGGAGGGGTTGTTGGCTGCCAAGGACCCTCACTATCCAAGGAGACTTCATCCCCCCACAGGCTTTGTGCCAGGAAGCAGAGTGGATAAGAAATGGGACGGGGCCTCCGGGAACATGCCCAGGAGGACTGTCATAAAAAAAATGTTATTAACTTTGTTAGTGAAGAGGGGGAATGCATGGTCACTCTCCCCGGGTCAATTTTGGTCCCGGGGACCCCATTCCCTAGGGCCTGACCTTTTTTTAAATATATTTTTTATTAGGGGAGGGGGACGCGCGGCCCCCTGGGGCCCAGTCAATACACTATGGGGAGGGGGGCCATGGGGCCACCCTCTGCCCGGGAATACCATCACGTGGGGCCAGGTCTCTCTATCCTGTGTTGGTGACCGCGGTTCCTGCTGGCTCCCCGGCTCCTGCGGGAGTCTGCACTGCTTTGACAGAGAGGAGGTTACTTAAAGGCCATTGGCACACCGAAACTTGAGGGGGCTGCCCTGCAAGGCAAGTGGAGGGGCCCCCTCCAGCTCAATCAGGAGCTCTGCAGCCAGAGTGCTGTACTGAGGGGGCCCCATGGAGCTTGGGGGGCCCCCGCACCGCAGGGGCCTGTGTTACACCCCTGTGAAAGGCAGCACTCTGTTATAGCGTTGCTTTTATCTGTATCTCTGCACACATATTTGTGTTCAGAGAAACAGATGAAAACTCTGCTTTCTGCAAGCTGGAGCTGTCAAACAACACTCCCCAGGGCCATAAATGGCTTCACAAGGGAGACTGGACCTGCTGAAAATAAAAATGAAAAATTGTTTTTGGGCCCTGGGTGTCACTGGGGCCACTGACACCCCTCCACTCCCCCCTTCAAGAGGGTATATCTACTCGGTCCCCTTCTCGTTTACCTTTTTTTGTGGGACCCGGCTCAAGCCGAGCTGAGGCCCAAGATGGCTGAAAACACTTCCTGGATTGAAGTCTTAGCAGCCAATCAGATCTCAGCATGAGAGCGGGAGCGGTTGCGGATCCTGCGAGTCCCTATATATACAAATTTGGATTTCGGTTACTTACCTTCACTAATGCTTTTTCTGGTGGATACAGTATCATCCTGTGGATTACTCGCCTTTTGATTAGCTCCATGCGCCTTGAAGACCAGAGGTCTTCTGGAGAAACTGGACGAAGCATAGAATAGACACAAACGAAGCAAAAGACTTGAAGAACAGAAAGACTAGGAGCAGCAGGAGTCTTCCTTGATGCAGTCTCGGTTCCAGTCAAGCTCCAACAAAGTCCAAGTGTCCAGACAACTGAAGAGCGATGTAGTTTCAGGTTGGAGTCTGGTCCCACGACGAATCTGAGGGCCCACCCACAGGGGAGCCCTTAAGTACCCTAAGGGAAGGAAAGGATTGGGATGACTCGGGGGTCCCTTCCAGAAGACCGGCTCGACAGAGGGGAGGATACTCCCATGCCCTTTGTCCAGTTTAGAGCCAGAGCGGGAACCAAGGGTGCCTGATTTGGTTCAAACTGGATTATGCAAGGAGGGCACTAAAGTGCCCTTTAAAGCAGCCTGGTGGTGCTGGCCCCCAGCATAATACACTAAGTCCTGTCTGGGAGGTTGTCACACCTCTCTGTGACAGGAAACCTATTGTTCTACCTTCCCATGCTCGAGCCAGGCTCAGCAGCAGGTGGGCAGAAACTGTTCTGGGAACGGCAGCAGCACTAGCTTGGTTGTAAACCCTGAAAGGCTGTTACCGGGAATAAGGGGTAGGGTTCCCTAGGCCCCCCCCCAGTACATGAGATCATACTTTCAACACTGGAATCGGTGTTGGGGTACGATTCCAACATGTTTGATACCAAACCGGTTTCGGTACAGCTATTATATAGTTCGACATCTTGTAATGACTGATGTCCACTATATGTCTTAAAATGGCTGTCCGCAGTTACAAATCCTGGATAATCGACTCCAAAGTTTGTAGCGATGTCTTGCTCATGCAGGGGAACCCTCACACTTGTAACCAAGCACCCTGATCTCAGGACGGAAGAACCTGCCTTAGGGGTGACTTATAGGTTTTAAGTGCAGTGACCTCAGATATAAGGACACTTATCTGTCATGAGAAGTGCAAGCACCAACTCACATAGGCTGTAATGGCTGGCCTGTAATCACAGCATTAATTGGACTCCCATGGGTGGCACAATACATGCTGCACCCAATGGGAACGCCTGGTGTACCCATGCCCCGGCTCCGTTAGTACCATCTACTAGGAACGTATAAGTGTACACCAGTAGCCAATGGTGGAGGTACCAAAGTACTTACCATGTCAATTTAGGGGTGAAAGCACAGTTGGTGGGGTCCTGATTAGCAGGATCCCAGCAGACTAAGTCAAAAACACTCTGACACCAGGCACAAATTGGGGGAAACTATGCTAGAAAGATCCTACCTTCCTACCGTAAGTAACGTGTGTCAGACCTGGCACCATAGGCATGGGTCTCCCTTCCATTTTTGCTGTTGCCTCAAGTGTTTTTCTGGTGTTAGATGCTTTGGGCACTGTGCCACTGCTGTCCAGTGCCACAGTGCAAGTGCTCCCTACTGTAAATTGATGTATTGATTAGTGGTTCCATGATTGGATATTTGGTTTACTGGTCAGACCCTAGTACAGTGCACTGAGTGTGCCCAGGGCGTGTAAATCCAAATGCTGCTAGTGGGCTTGCAGCACTGGTTGTGCAACCCACAGAAGCGGCCTTGTAAAACGTGTCTAAGGTCTGCCATTGCAGAGCCTGCGTGCAGTCTGGTACTGTCATGCTGACTGGGCAAGTTCACCCACTTGCCAGTCCCTAAACCTTCCCTTTTCTTCATATTAGTCACCCCTATGGTAGGCCCAAGGGCAGGGTGCATTGTAAGTATAAGGTAGGACTAGCCCTGATGTGTGTGGCATGTCCTAATAGTGAATTACAGCCATTTTCGTTTTTCACTATTGCAAGGCTACCTGTTCTCCATAGGCTAGAATGGGCTGCTGGATTGTTACATGTTTTTAATCCTAGCAGACTCAGAGAACAGGGTAGAAATTCGAGTTTAGTATGCCTGGACTCAGAATAATAAAATACATCTTTTAGTAACGTTTATTTTAATATTCTGTGTTTGCAAATACCTCTTTTAGAAAGTAGGTTTTGCTTGCCTAGCCCCTTTGAGCCCGCCTCTGCTAGGTTGTGTATTCCTTGTCTGGGTTTGTGTGTGACAGGACTGGGGACTCCCCGGAGACAGGCTGGGGCAGCCCAGTGGTGAATAGGGAGATCTGTAACCAGATGGGAGGGAGGAGTTGCACCTGGGACCTGAATAGAACTGTGCCTGCCCCCCACAGTGCTGGCTCCACCCCCTGTGGTGCGTCTGATGTCTCTGCCCTGCACACTGAAAGAAGAGAAGTAAGACTGTCAACAAAGTGCTCCTGGATTGTACTTGCCTTCCACAATGCTGGCTCCACCTCCTGTGGGGCGTCTGATGTACCTGCCCTGTGCTGTGAAAGGATAGGAGAAGTCTGGTAAACAGAGGGAAACGGCCACTACAACGAGGCCGTTTCAACGAAAATCTTAACCACGCATGCATTACAACACATGTGTGGTTACAACGAAAGCCTTTACCACGCATGCGTTTACTACGAGGTACGTAGTAAAGGCATGTGTGGTAAAGGGTACAATTAAAAAAAGGGGTGTTGGGGGGCTTCCCCCCCAAAAAAAGACACTAACCTTTAGTCGAGTTGTGCAGGCAATCGGCGTATTAGAGGAAGGAAACAGCCGTTTTTTATTTACTACGTATGACGTCACCACGGAAAATACGTGGAGAAGGATATGCGTGAAAATAGCATTCCGTTGTAACGCATGCGTGGTAAAGGCATGCGTTACAACGGAGTTCGTTGTAAGAACATACAACCGTAAACAGAGTGCTTCAGAACTGGCTTGAACTGGGCACAGACCCCTCTCCCCTTAGAGAACAAAGGATTTGGGGGTATAAGTATTAGGACCCTGATCCCATCAAATTAGATCACTCCTGGAACTGTCAAGAAGAAACCTCTGCTCAGGAGAAGGAACCTGAAGAAACTGAGGAGATACTATTCCCAAGCTGAAGTGCTGCTTGGGGGATTGGCCTGCAGTAGTTGCCTGGCTGCCTAGAGAGGAGAAAGGACTTGGTGGATTTTACCTTTGCTTTAAACTTGTGCTAAAAAGATCTCCAAGGGCTTGGAAGAGAGCATGTCCCCTGACCGAAGTCCCAGAACCAGTGGACTTCATCAGCCTTTGTTAATTGCTGCTGTTCCAGTGGCTACAGAGGCAGGGAGCTGTGACCGACTCTCACGACCGGCCCGGTGTCCTGTTGGCACCGCACTGAGCAACGTTCGCCTCGAACAACGCAAGCTCTGCGCTCACCGACTCAGTCTCGACGCCGTCAGCGAGCCGCAGCCTGCACCGCGACTGGAAGGATACCGCAACGTGCAACGCCTCGCTACACCAACTCGAACTGGTCTGACCGACGGGTCACTGCTGCAGACTTCGAGTCCTGTGACCGCATGGGAGTTGGGCACCGCCTCGCACACTTGGCGAAGCATCGCCCGACTCGCACCGCTGTCCAGACTGACCGATGCCAGCTCCCGAACTCCGGCTCGAACGCGCACCGTGAAGCTGGAAGCACCGCAACGAGCAAAGTCCACCCCTAACAACGCCAGCTCAGAGCTCACCGACGCCGTCAGCGAGCCGTAGTCTGCACCGCGACAGAAGGGACACTGTGACCTGCAACGCTTTCTTTTTGTACACCCCGACGATCCCCGGAACCGGCTCGCACATCCGTGCCGGACGCCTCAAGGAAAAGGTACTGTGTTTGAGTCTGTCGACATTTGAGTGGGCCTGAACACCCGCGGTCCGTGGGATTTGTTAGACTTTGTTCTTTCAGCACGCCGTAGCCGGACAAGGCTACCGACTCGCACAGAACTTTGATTTACACCTTTTTAACCAGAACTCTTGAAATTTAATAGTACTGTGGATTCTTTTTGTCGTTTATTGGTCTTGTGATAATTCTATATAAAGTATACTTATTTTTTTTATATAAATCCTTGAGTGGTGTCCATTTGTAGTGTTGTCACTGGGTTACCGTATGTGGTCACAAATGCTTAACTTACATCGCCTCTTAACTAGCCTTGACTGCTCGCGCCACGCCGCCTAGAGGGTGAGCAGGGGTTATTTTAAGAGGGTAATTCCCTTGGCCTGACTAGAGGTGAGGGTCCCTGCTTGTCACAAGTATCTACCTGTGCCAACCAGAGACCCCCAACTCGAACAGTGTTTATCCAATAGAGACTTCAAGTTGCAGATTCCTTACCTTTGAATAGATACCGAAGCAATACTATTCCCGGAGGAGGGTCTGAAAACTAATTTCAAATGAGAAAGTCCTGCAAGACGGAACGGGCAAGGTGCCCATCCCTGTGGACATTACTGTCCAGACAGCAATGTTCGGTGAATGTGAGCAGGGAAGCCCGCGTTGCTGCCTGGCAGATATCCAGGACCGAAACTTTGCTTGCTAACTCAGTGGCCATAGCTTTAGCTCTTGTGGAATGAGCCTGCAAACCTTCAGGAGGTTGCTTCTTGGCCAGTGTGTAGCAGATTTTGATGCAGAGTCCAACCCAGCTAGAGATGGTCTGCTTCTGCTCCACCTGACCTTTCTTCACACCAACATACCCCATGAAAAGTTGGTTGTCAACCCAGGACGCACGTGTGCGGTCAAAGTAGAACAACAACGCTCTTTTTGGGGTCCTGACGGTGGAGTTGTTCTTCTTCTTCTTTAGAGGAATGTGGTGGAGCATAAAGGGTAGGCAAGGTGATAAAGTGGGGTGACCACTTTTGGTAGAAAGGAGGCCCTGGTGCGAAGCACCAGCGTGACAGGACAGACTGAGAAGTAACGTGGCTTAGATGATAAGGCAGCTCACTTACTCTACAGGCAGATGTAATTGCCACCAGGACGGCTGTTTTCAACGTGAGTAGCGCCTGAGGGGATCGGAAGGAGTGTACATTAAAAAAGGAAAGACCAGCAGGTGTTCACAGTCTTGGCCGAGGAACGACTGGCCGCCAAAACGAAATTGCAAACTTCGGGAGGAAGGTTGAATGCTATCCACTACCGCTGCTCAATGTTTACACAACACAGAGTAAAGTTGACAGGTTCGAGTGGAGAACCTTCCCTTGCTGCTGCGACAGAAATCCTCCAGAAGGGGCAGCCTGATCGGAGGATTGATGCTCAATTGGGGGAAGCTCGGGATACCAGACTCTCTGTGCCCAGTCCGAAGCCACAAGAATGACTTGGGCCTGGTCGCTCCTGATCTTCTTGAGCACTCTGGACAGGGGTGGTATGGGAGAAAGGTGGATAGCGCCTGTGAGAAGTTGGCCTGATATATGATGCTCACTAGTTCTAGTGATCACCTTGTATCAGTCCAAACAACCCTTATGGTGATTGGTTGTAAGTCAACCTTATAGACCGGCTATCCTAATGGTAGCATGGACAAAGCAGTCTTAGGCTAAACTCTTTTGGCATGTGAAGCCAGCTGTTTTACCACAATATAACCCCTTGAATACCAGATGAAAGGACACCACACAGGTTGTTATGAAAATAAACAGTATATTTATTAATAACAACACCTCTGAACTCTTTATGAGGTCAGAGGGCTAAGCACATGACAATCTCTTACGAAAAATACTACAAGTTGCACAAAATTACAATGGTGCCCTAGGGGCACGACAAACCATATACCAAGTAAGTGGAATGTGAGAGTCGACAAAAGGAATGGAGCTGTCCAGAGGCTGTAGGATCGATGGGGCCACGCTATACTAACTCTAGGTAAGTAATAGGAGGCCCACGGAACGCGTGTGCAGTGTGAACTCACACGTGAGATGCGTAACAACGTCTATGGACAGTACAGTTCAAGTAAAAGGTAAGTACGGACAATCCTGACTAGGTAGGACAACAACGACTGTGGAATTGGACACTAGGACAGTTAGACTACCCTTGAGCACCGAAATGCTCTCGTTACCTCACCCACGGGCTGCGGGTGCATAGGTGCCAAAGTGTGTCGGGTTCTCGCGTTGAAGTCAATGGAGCCTGAAAGAAAAGATGCTGCAGGCGACCAGGAGGAAGATGTCCGGTGCGATCCAAGGGTGGATCGGTGAAGAAGAGGACCTGAAAGCAGAGGGGACAGTGTTCAAAGTCACTAGCCAGTGACCGGTGTGGAACCAGGAGGGAACCAAGTGCTGTCGTCGCGATCAGGTGAAGAGTGGACGCTTGACTCTGCAGCCACGTGGACCAGGAGGTGTCTTCGACGACCAGGATGGAGGCACGAGCTGTCCCACGCAGGCTCTCGCTGTCGGCGGTGTTGGACCCGGAATCGGCCTCAACAGGCCTTGGCAAAGGCAACCCACGCGGTAAGTGGAGAAAGCGTCTGGTGCGGACTAGGAGAGTCCGGGGTGCCCCTCTTTTGGAAGGGAGCAAGGGCCAGTCTGGAGCAACCAGACCAGCAGCAAAGATTCAAAGGTTCATCGTCTAGGAGGCCACTAGCCAGCCGGCAAGTGACCAGACAACGCGCCGAGCAGCAAACAAGCAGAAGGGCCCCACGCAGATCTCGTGGATGCTGGAGGGCTGATCTTCGGTGCAGGGGCTGCTCGGGGCTGGGGCTTCTCAATCCCCAAAGCACTTGGTCGAGTTTACCTCGGGAGTCGTGCTGGAAGCGAAGTGCAGGTTCGTTCAAGATGGCCGGTCCCACGTGTCTCGTCGCACCCACGGGTCTCAGCTTTGCTGCAGATGTGAGTTGAGGTCGGAGAGGTCTGGGAATCCGGGTCTCGTCGGGCTCTGAAGTCTGGATCCTCGAGGGAAGACGACAAAGTGAAGCCGCTGGACGCTTGATGGTGCCTGCAGTTGCAGGGTGGACACTCCTTGCCCACAAGGGAGATTCTTCAGTCTTCTGTGGAGCAGAACGTCGAAGGTCAGAGTTTCTTCTTGTTGAATAGTTCAGGATAATCTAATTTGGAATGGGACCAGCTCCTACCTTTATTCTCCTAAAGGGGGCTGCACTACTGACTAGGTCCCTCCCCTGGGTGGGACCAGGAAGGGTGGGCGGCTACACCCCCTATCCTTTGTCCGGTTTCCCGCCAGAGCTGGGGCTGGGATGCCCCAGCAACTGGTTTGAACTGGTGTATACACAGGGCACCTTGTGTGCCCTAGGCATGTCTCATTCCTTTCAGGCCTATCCTCCCCAATACACAAAATCCTGTCTGGGGTGGTGCTAGCACCTCCCAAGGCAGGAAACCCTTTGTCCAAGCCATCCTCGCTGGAAGGACTCCCAGCAGCAGGAGGTCAGACTTGTGTCTGTGGTGGCAGCATCCATTTTGTGATGCCAAGGCTCGAGTTAACTTTAACCGGGGTTCACAGTTACATACATGTCGTGTCCCTCTAGAAGGGTGGAATGCTACCCCCGTCGCCAGAATTGGCGAGGGGGTAGTATTCCAAATCGTATGACACCTTACTCGACATGTTTTGATAATGTTATACCAGAGTTAGCATTTAACCGCGAGGTTGATAATGCACTTAAGAGTATATGGTATAGCGTTATCATGGAACAGCTATTAGGACTTTGTTCCGCAAGCTGCAAACGGGCTCAGCTCATGCCAGAGCACCATCTCACATAATTCCAAGCACTCTGCCTTCAGAATTGATAAGGCCTTCCATAGGAGTGACTGATAGGAAAATATGTGTCCATTTTAGGGTTAGATTATAGGTATACTATATCTACAGCAAAGGGTGCTTACACCACCTTGCCCCAGCTGTCATGCAGCCAGTTGTGTCAGATTTAGATGGCCAGCCAGGGGTGGCATAATACATGCTTCAGCCCCTGGTAGGCCCTGGGTACACCTATGCCCTGGGTACAGGGACTGATAAGGTGGCCCAGTACCAATTGGTAAATGCACCTAAAGTACATGGTTGTCAATTTAGAGAGAGAACAGCTAGGCTGTGGGTCTGATTAGCAGGCCCACAGCCAGGGAAAGTCGTAAACCAGTGAAGCAAAAAGCAAAAATCTGGGGTGACCATAGGATTGCAGACCCCACTCTCCTACATAACCCCCCCCCCCAAACTTAGGGACATTAAACTAACCTTGACCAGGTGAGTCTTCCTGTTCTAAGTGGAAATACCTGGAGAGGCCATCTGCATTGCCATGGTCAGTCCCTGGTCTGTGCTCCACTGTAAAGTCCATCCCCTGTAGGGAAATGGACCACCTAAGAAGTTTGGGGTTTTCACCCTTCATCTGATTTAGCCATAAGAGGGGCTTATGGTCGGTCTGAATCTTGAAGTGAGTTCCAAACAAGTATGGCCTCAACTTCTTCAGGCCCCAAACCACAGCAAAGGCCTCCCTCTCAATAGCTGACCAACGTTTCTCTCTAGGGGTCAGCCTTCTGCTTATAAAAGCAATGGGCTGGTCATGACCATCAATATTCAGTTGAGAAAGAACAGCTCCCACACCCAACTCAGATGCATCTGTTTGGACAATGAAGGTTTTGGAGTAGTCAGGACTCTTGAGAATAGGTGCAGTACACATGGCCTGCTTTAGGTCATCAAATGCCTTCTGACAGCTAACTGTCCACTGAACTTTCTTTGGCATTTTCTTGCTTGTCAAGTCATTAAGTGGTGTCACAATGGACCCATAATTTTTGACAAACTTCCTATAGTAACCAGACAGGCCCAAGAAAGCTCGGACCTGTGTCTGGGTGGTTGGAGGAGCCCAGTCCTTTATGGCCTGTATCTTGCTCTCCAATGGTTGAACCTGGCCTCCACCCACAAGGTGGCCCAGGTACACAACCTGACTCTGCCCTATCTGGCACTTAGTAGCCTTGATAGTGAGGCCTGCCTTTTGCAGGGCCTCCAAAACTTTCCTCAGGTGGATCAGGTGATCCTCCCAGGTGGAGCTAAAGACAGCAATATCATCTAGATATGCTGCACAGAAGTCCTCCAACCCAGTGAGAACTTGGTTTACCAACCTTTGAAAAGTGGCAGGTGCATTTTTCAAACCAAAGGGCATCACCACAAATTGGTAATGACCTCCTGGGGTAGAAAATGCTGTTTTGGCCTTGGCATCCTCAGCTAACCTGATCTGCCAATAACCAGCTGTTAGGTCAAATGTACTTAAGAAAGTTGCAGAAGCCAACTTGTCTATCAGTTCATCTGCCCTAGGTATTGGATGGGCATCTGTCTTAGTGACAGCATTGAGACCCCTACCCCACTCAACTGTTGCTCCCTAGCAAAGGCAAGCTTCTCTTTGGCAAGGTGTAGGAGAGTAGGGTCTGCAATCCTATGATCACCTAGATTTTTGCTTTTTGCTGCACTGGCTTACGACTTTCCCTGGCTGTGGGCCTGCTAATCAGACCCACAGCCTAGCTGTTCTCTCTATCCAAATTGTACTCAGGTACTGAATTGGCACTGGGCCCTCTCCAAGTCCCTGTACCCAGGGCTGAGGTGCACCCAGAAGTCTCCCAGGGGCTGAAGCATGTATTGTGCCACCCCTGGACTGACTAACTAAACTGACACAACTGGCTGCACGACAGCTGGGGCAAGGTGGTGTACTCACCCTTTGCTTTAGATATAGTATGCCTATATCTAACCCTAAAATGGACACACAGATCTCCTATCAATCACTCCTATGGCAGGCCTTAACAATCCTGAAGGCAGGGTGCTTGGAATCGTGTGAGATGGTGCTCTGGCATGAGCTGAGCCTGTCTGCGGCTTTCGGGATCTATCCCTTAGCCGTTTCCATGATTATCGCATACCATATACTCTTAAGTGCATTATAATCCTCGCGGTTATATGCCAACTCTGGTATCGCTTTATCAAAACATGTCGAGTAAGGTGTCATACGAATTGGAATACTAACCCCTCGCCAATTCTGGCGACGGGGTTAGCATTCCACCCTTCTAGAGGGACACGGCATGTATGTAACCCCTAACCCCGGTTAAAGTCAGACAGAGCCTTAGCATCCACAAAATGGATGCTGCCACCGAGACACAAGTCTGCCCTCCTGCTGCTGGGAGTCCTCCCAGAGCAGGAGATAAGGACAAAGGGTTTCCTGCCAGGGGCGGTGCCAGCACCGTCCCAGACAGGATTTTGTGTATTGTAGGTAGGCAGGGCTTCAGAGGAAGGTGACTGCACGTGGCACCCCGGTGCTCACTGTGCATAGGCTGGCTTGAACCAGTTCCAGGGACACTCCAGACCCTGTGCTGGGGAAAAGCCCGCCAAGGAAGTGGGTGTAACCACCCCCCTCCTGGTCCCACCCCTAGGGCAGGACCTAGTCGCGTGCCAGACCCCTTTTCCCAGATAAAGGTAGGGACTGGCCCCCTTCCAAATCAGATCATCTTTGAATCCTGAAACTACTTTCTACGAAAGGAACTCAAGACTTCTTCCTAAGATTTCTCCCTTGTGGCTAAGGAGTAGTCACCCTGCATCCGCAGGCACCATCGCAAGAACACTGCGGTCTGCTGCAAGTCCTTCCTCCGGAATCCGACTGCCCAGCTCGACGAGAACCGGCTTCCCTGGCACCTCTGACCTCTACAGCCAAGCTGAGAACCGTGGGTGCGACGAGACCTCGAGGGACCGGCCATCTTCAAGACTGCACGACTTCTGCACAGCAAGCCCGCCGAGTAATTTCCTGGTGAGCGCTTTGGGGTCCGAGAAGCCCCGACCCTGAGCAGCTCCAGCACCGAAGAGCAGCCCCCCAGCATCTCCACGATCTGCGTGGGGCCCTTCTGCTTTTTGCTGCTCACCGCGTTGTTTGGCTACTAGCCCGCTGGCTTGTGGCCTTCTGAACGACGCCCGACGACATCACTGCTGCTGGTCTGGTTGCTCCAGGCTGGCCCTTGCTCCCTTCCCGAAGAGGAGCACCCCGGACCCTCCTGGTCCACTCAAGACGCCATTTTGAGTCCACCGCGTAGGCTTGAATTAGCCAAGGCTTGTTGCCCAATCCTGGGTAACTTCGACGCCGACAGCTTCATCCATCGTGGGACAGCTCGCCTCTCCATCCTGGTCGCCGACAACGCCTCCTGGTCCGTGAGATCTGCAGAGCCAGCGTCGCCCACTCACCTAGTCGAGGTGACTACCATCCGGTGCCCTCCTGGTGCCCACTGACTACTGGCTAGTAGTCACGAACTTGGTCCCCTCTGCTTTCAGGTGTCATCCTTCTTCCAGATCCAGGCTTGGATCAACTCGAACAATCTTCACTGGTCGCCTGCCAGGATCTTTCTTCCAGGCTCCTTGTCCGGCAACGAGGATTCCCGACGTCTTTTGAGACCTATGCAGCTGTAGCCCCTGGGCTAGGTAACTTCGGCACTTCGGTGTCCCAGCATAGCCTCACTATCCAAGGGTCAGGATCCACTGTCGTTTTCTCCCTACCAGGTCGGGTTCGCCCGTGAACACTAACTTTGCCTTTACTAGCTTCCATAGACTTTGTCCCGCATCCCGCGTGAGAGTGCACACTCTGCACCCGAGTCCCCTAGGTCTCCTAGAAGTAATCTAACGATTCCCTAGTCAAGTCCTAGCGATTCCAAAGCCTATTAGTACTGTACTTACCTGCTAGTAATTTCGCATTCCACTTTTAGAGTATATGGTTTTTCGTGCCCCTCGGGCATTTGTGTATACTGTGCTAACTTAAGTATTTTCGTAAGAGTTTGGTTGTGTGCCTAGCACCCTGTCCTCATAAAGAGTACAGGGTTGTTGTGATTCTAATAAATACACTGTTTATTATCATAACACTTGTGTGGTGTCCTTTCACTGGGTGTTCAAGGGGTAATGTGATGGTAAAACAGCTGGCTTAACACGCCCTCTAGAGTCTTAGCCTTAGACTGCTCGTATCCATGCTACTAGGATAGCTGGTCTATAAGGTTGACTTACAACCAATCATCAATAAGGGTTGTTTGGACTGATATATAGTGATCACTAGAATAGTGAGCACTGCACATCAGGCCAACTTCTCACACAAGGGCAAGTTCTTCCCTCTGGATCCTCAGATTAGCTTCCTTCATCTTTGCCTCATGCTCTCTCCTCTGAGGGGAAGTCATCCTCCTCTGAGCAGATGCATGAGAGGCACGAGAGTGCACAGATCTAATGGAGTCCCTAGAATCAGACACGACATGTATGTAACTGTGAACCCCGAATGCAGCCAGTTGTGTCAGATTTAGATGGCCAGCCAGGGGTGGCATAATACATGCTTCAGCCCCTGGTAGGCGCTGGGTACACCTATTCCCTGGGTACAGGGACTGATAAGGTGGCCCAGTACCAATTGGTAAATGCACCTAAAGTACGTGGTTGTCAATTTAGAGAGAGAACAGCTAGGCTGTGGGTCTGATTAGCAGGCCCACAGCCAGGGAAAGTCGTAAACCAGTGAAGCAAAAAGCAAAAATCTGGGGTGACCATAGGATTGCAGACCCCACTCTCCTACAGCGCCACTCAATATGTAAAGCATCACCGAGCAAGTGCCGCCTTGAAAAACTCCAACCCACAAAACTGTTGATATTCCGCCTTCTAGGTGGAGGCTAACAGATCTAACCAAGACTCTCCCCACTGTTGAAAGAGACCTTGTGCTATCTCCATATGGAGATGCAATTTGTGATCCGCTAGGCATCGATGGCTGAGTTTGTTCGACCTGGCGCTCAGGTAACATACCGGGTGCTGAACCACCAGGGATATGCCCGCCTGTTCTAGGCATGTCCAGAGTTGAAGGGTCTCTTGACAAAGGGTTTACGACCCCACCCCGCCCTGTTTGTTGCAGTACCACATGGCGGTGGTGATGTGCATGAACACTTGAACCAGCTTTCCCTTGACTGAAGAAAACGCTTTCAATACTAAACAAATGCCTCGGAGGTCCAGCAAGTTGATGAGGAGTCCGGATCCTACCAGAGTCCTCTGATCGCCACCTCTCCCAGATGGCCACCCCATCCCAGAAGTGACGCATCTATCATTACTGTGTGGTCTGGTTGGGGAAGGGAGAGGGGTCCACCTACGACCCAATTGTGGTTGGTCAGCCACCACTGCAGGTCCTGTGCAGTTCCCTCCGAGATCTGGATCATGTCAAAGAGATTTCCCTGAAGCTGCGCCCACTGGAACTTGAAGTCCCACTGCAGAGCCCGCATATGCCTTATGGCATGCATCAGCAGCAGGAGGCCATGAGGTTCAGCAGTCAGAGTCACTTCCACCGAAACACAGGATAGACATTGGTATCATATCCTGGATTCGACACTCAGGAGAAGAAACCCTAAACTGCACTATGTCCAGACCACCAGACCTGAGGCAGAGTGAGCATCTTTAACTTTTCCTTTTTGAGGAAGTAGTAGAGGGATCACAAATAGGATGAAGGCCCTTGTCCTTTTTCTGGACAAGAAAATAGCGGGAATAAAAACCACAGCCAACTTCTGGTGCCGGAACCCCCTAGAGCCAGGACTTCCTCTTGAAGCAAAGTCAGGTGATCCTACATTAGCCAGTCATAAGTTGGAGGCATGGAGGGAGAGGTAGTCACAAAGGGGAAGGAGTGACAGGTGGCCAAAGTGATGTTCTGCCAGTAGTGGAGGTGATGGCTAATCCTGCCACCAGCTGGCCACCAATGATCTGTAAGGGCCAGACTAGGAAGGTTTGAAGGCTGAGGCTGTGGGAGGAGGTGGTGAGGGAGGAGAAGAGGTGAAGGGAGGGAGGGGTTTACTCAACCTCTGGCCGCCCAACCCACAGGGTCAGAACAAGCCACATCTATGCCAGCACAGAGGTTGCTGAACTTGCTAGTGCAGTCTTGTGGCTGAGGTATGGCTGATGCGGTTGAAAGCTCCTTCCATTGTTGTGAAAGGCAGACAGGGGATGTGTGGCCACTGAGAGGCCCAAGGACTTGCCCTTAGCCCATGGGTCCCTAAAGAGCTCCAGAACTATGTCTTCCTTGTCTCCGAAGAGACAAGTGCCTGGAAATCCCCTGAGAAGCCAGAAGTTCTCAACCAGGTGTGGCATCGAACAGCCACTGTCGGACAAGTTACTACTACTACTAGTCTTGCAAACGTGTGCAGCGATGCCCACGTAGCTGCCTGACAGATGTCTTGTAAGGGCACTCCCCGGCCCAGGGCAGTGGAGTCGCCGTGGCTCGGGTAGAATGAGCCCGGAATCCAACAGGGGGCTCCTTTTTAGCCAAGGAGTAGCATGCCTGGATAAACAAGATGATCCACCGGGAGATGGTCCTCTTGTGCACCGCTTTCCCCTTCTTAGTGCCCACGTAACCAACAAAGAGTTGGTCACCCACCCGGAACTGGCGTGTTCGATCCAAGTAGAATATGAGCGCACGTTTTGGGTCCAGACGGTGGAGCCGCTCTTCCTCTTTAGAGGGATGCGGTGGCGGGAAGAAGGTTGGCAAGTCGATAGACTGCCCGATGTGAAAGGCCGTGACAACCTTGGCCAGGAAAGATGGCTTAGTGCGCAACACCACTTTGTCCGGATGGACAGAAAGGAAAGGTGGAGTACAAGAAAGGGCCTGGAGCTCACTCACTCTCCTGGCAGAGGTGATGGCAACCAGAAAAGCAGTCTTCAGAGTAAGAAGGCGGAGATGACAGTTGTGAAGTGGCTCAAAGGGAGCGCACATCAGAAACGTAAGAACCAGGTTCCAGTCCCACTGAGGCATCACAAACGGAACAGGAGGGAATGTGTGTGTGATGCCCTTTAGAAATCTATTTACAATAGGGGACCTGAACAAAGAAGGTTGATCAGGCAGCCTCAGAAAGGCTGAAAGGGCAGAAAGGTAGCCCTTGATAGTGCTCAGAGCAGAGCCCTGCTGGGCAAGATAAAGAAGGAAGAGAAGAACCCCAGAGAGAGGGGCAGCAAGAGGATCCACAGCCTTTGCTGTGCACCATGCCACAAATCTGTTCCACCTGCAGGCGTATACCGACTTTGTGGAGGGACGCCTGGCTGCCAGAATGACGTTACAGACTTCAAGAGGCAAGTCAACTGGCCTCAACTGTCGCCGCTCAATCTCCAAGCATGGAGGTGGAGACTGGACAGGTTCGGGTGGAGGACCGTCCCCTGCTGCTGCGACAGAAGGTCCTCCTGAAGAGGCAGACGAACCGGGGGATCGACTGACATACTGAGTAGCTCGGGATACCAGTACCTTCGTGCCCAGTCCGGAACCACAAGGATAACTTGGGCCCGGTCGTGCTTGAACTTCTTCAGCACTCTGGGCAGAAGTGGTATAGGCGAAAGGCGTACAACAGACCGCAACTCCACTCGCGACGAAAAGCGTCTCCGAGCGAGTGCCGCCTTGGAAATTCCAACGCGCAGAACTGTTGACATTGCGAGTTCTCTTAGTTGGCGAATAGATCTAACCAAGGTTCTCCCCAACGCTGAAAGAGGCCTTGCGCCACGTCCGAGTTCAGACGCCCTTCGTGATCCATCATGCACCGACGGCTGAGCTCGTCCGCCCTGGCATTCAGAGAACCTGCCAGGTGTTGAGCCACCAGGGTCACGCCCTGGCGTTCCAGCCATTGCCAGAGTGGCGCAGAGCCTCAGGCAAAGGGTCCACGACCCCACCCCGCCCTGTTTGTTGCAGTACCACATGGCGCTGGTGTTGTCCGTGAACACCTGCACTACACTCCCCCGGACAGAGGGGAGGAATGCCTTCAGTGCTAGACGAATCGCCCGTAACTCCAACAGGTTGATGTGGAGCCGGGCCTCCGCCGGAGACCAGAGGCCTCTGATCTCCGCCTCTCCCATGTGGCCTCCCCAGCCCTGGAGGGACGCGTCCGTCACAACTACGTGCTCCGGTTGGGGAAGGGATAGGGATCTGCCGCTGACCGAATCGCGGTCGGTGAGCCACCACTGCAACTGTCTCGCAGTGCCCTCCGAGATCAGGACGTGGTCGGACAGGTTGCCATGATGCTGGGCCCACTGAAACTTCAGGTCCCACTGCAGAGCCCGCATCCGCCACCTGGCGTGATGCACCAGTAGGATGCAGGAGGCCATCAGCCCCAGATGCCGCAGCGTCAACCTGACCGAGACCCGGGATAACGGCTGAAAGATGGGAATAAGAGCCTGAATATCCAGGACCCGCTGTTCGGGTGGATAAACCGGAAACCGCGCCGAGTCGAGAACCACTCCGATGAAGAGGAGCTTCTGAGAGGGGCACAGGTGTGACTTCGGCACATTGATGGAACCCCAGCTGGTGCAGGAGATCTGCCGTAGTCTGGAGGTGGCTGACGACTGTCTGGGGCGAGCCCGCCTTCAACAACCAGTCGTCGAGGTAGGGGAAGACTGAAACCCCTAACCTGCGCAGATGAGCTGCGACCACCGCCATCACCTTTGTGAACACCCGTGGGGCGTTGGTAAGGCCGAAGGGGAGCACGGTATACTGAAAGTGCTCGTGGCCAACCGTAAACCGCAGGTAGCGCCGCTGGGCCGGCAGGACGGGGATGTGGAAATAAGCGTCCTGCAAGTCCAATGCTACCATCCAGTCTCCTGGGTCCAGGGCAGCCAGGACCTGGGCCAGTGTCAGCATCTTGAACTTCTCCTTCCGGAGGAAGCCGTTGACGTTTCGTAGGTCCAAGATAGGGCGTAGGCCCCCTTTGCCCTTCTTGGGTACCAGAAATTAGTGGGAGTAGCAACCACACCCTACTTCTGGCCCAGGAACGCGCTTGATGGCCCCCTTGGCCAAGAGGGCCGTAACTTCCTCCTGCAGGAGTCGCAAATGATCCCCCGATACACGGTGGTTCTGCGGTGGCATGGCTGGAGGAGTCGCCTCGAAGGGGAGGGAGTAGCCCCTTCGGACGATCTGCAGCACCCACCTGTCTGATGTGACGGTGCGCCAGTGGAGGAGGTGATGGCAAACCCTGCCCCCCCACTGGCCTGAAAGCACGGACTAGGAGGGTTTTGAGGCGGATGCTGCGGGGGAAGGTGTGGACTGACCTCGCCGTTGTCCCCGACCGCCACCACGGCGGTTTCCACGGCCGCCACTGCGTTGGGTATTACCCTGCGGAGCGTGGCTGACAGCACGTGTGGGTACACCCCTTCCGTGGCCACGAAAGGAATGAAAGGCAGCCGATTGCTGGCGCGGGGCCGAGAGGCCCAAGGACTTGGCCGTAGCCCTGGAGTCCTTAAAGCGCTCAAGCGCATGGTCTGCCCTGTCGCCAAAAAGGCGACGGCCATCAAACGGCATGTCCATCAGTGTGTTTTGGACATCGGCCGAAAAGTTGGCGGACCTCAACCAGGCATGACGTCTGACCGCCACTGTCATTGCCATTGCTCTACCTAGTGAGTCGGTGGTATCCAGCCCACACCGGATAGAATATTTGGCTGCATCCCGGCCCTCCACAAGGGCTTGGCCGAGTTTGGCCCGTACCTCCAACGGACACTCTGGCAGCACTTCCGCAACCGTATCCCACAGGGAGTGGGTGTAACGGCCCAAGAGGCACGCGGTGTTGGAAGACCGCAGTCCCAGACTAAGGGATGAGAAGATCTTTTTACCATACTGCTCATACCTCTTGGATTCCCTGTCCGGCGGAGCCGACGGGAACGCGGTCTGGGAATTGGAGGCTTGGATAACTAGGCTCTCTGGGGTGGGGTGGGTGGACAGGAAACATGGGTCGCCCGGGGCCTGGCGGTGGTGTCGGGCCACGTTCCTATTTACGGGCGAACCCGTAGTGGGCTTGGACCAAGTACCCAAAAGAACGTCGGTTAAGGCCTCATTAAACGGCAGCAGAGGCTCAGCCGAGCATGACTGCGGCTTAAGGACCTCGTGAGGAGGTTAGGCCTCACGGCCGCGACGGGGAGCTCAAGGCCCAAGGCCTTGGCCGCCCTCATCAACACCACACTATAGGTTGCCCCCTCCTCCGTAGCCACGGTAGGAGGCGAGACAAAGCCAGTGTCAGGCGAAGTGTCTATACCACTGGCCTCCCCAAGTTCCTCTGCCCAGTCCTCTTGAGACTGGCATTCACATGCCAGAGGGTCCTCAGACCCCTCCCAATCCCCTTCATAACCCATCTCCTGGTATTCAGGGTTAGGAAAAGATGGGGCCGGTTCATGGAAAACGAATTCTCCGAACGGCGTCTGAAGCGGCGCCGGAACCGGGTCGAGGGAGGCGTCGGCGACGGCGCCGCCCGAGGACGGTGCCGGGGGTGACACCTGAAGGGGCGGCGCCGGGGAGGTCGTCAAATCCACCGGCGACGACCCGGATCCGGATCCAGTGGGGCCCTGCGGCGCCGGGCCCGAAGGGGCCGGCGGTGTCTGAGCCAGAGCACCCGACGGCGTTTGGGCCGAAGCCCCCGACCCGCTAGGACCCCCAGACGGGACCGCTGGGCCCGAAGGCGCCGCGGAGCCTGTCGGAGGAGAGAGGGACCTCAAGGCCATGAGGAACCGCTCGATCTCCTCCGGCGTCGCGTTAGGCCCAGGGACCGTAGGGTATGAAGCCGGACGCGGCGCCTGCGACTCCGACGGAGCTGCGGGGGCGGTGCCACCTGAACCCCCGGCCGCGTCGCGCGAGCGTCGTGGGGAGTCGGAAGAGCGATGACGTCTCTTCGACTTCTTGTCCTTACCTGACGACTTCGACCCTGAGGAGTGATGTCGACTCCCGGAGCTATGATGGCTCCGCTCCCGCGACCGGTCCCTCGACCTCCGTCCGGACCGGGACCTCTCTTGGCGCGGGGCCGACTGCCGGAGTTCGAGTCGCTTACGGGACCGCTCCCGTCTAGCCTTCGAAGTCAGGGCCCGGCAGTCGGAACAGGCCTTGTCGTCGTGGTCGACGCCGAGACAGTGGAGACACCGACAGTGAGGGTCCGTGACCGACATCAGCCGGTCGCAATCCTCACAGGGCTTAAAACCAGGCATCCCTACCGGCACCGTATCGGAGTCGAAGACTCGAAAAAGGAGATCAAAAAGAGTTAGTCAAAAAGTGACTAAGGTACCACTTTTTCCGGATCTGCGCTGCTGGCACGGAAAAAAGAAGAACTGACGTCAGCACGCGGAGGATGCGTCTAAGTACTCCGACGACGTCATCACGGCGCCGACGACGGACGCGGGGCCGCAGACGACTACCGACGCGCAAGGGTACTGCTACGCAAAAATTTCCAGATCCAGTCTGACGCCTGGGGATATTCTAAGGTAAGGAATCTAATACTAACGCGTCTCTTTCAGATGATTAAATCACTCTGCCCAGCAAGTGGCTCCCCATCCAGAAGAGATGCCAGTTGAAGATCCTCACACACATCTACAAAACCCTCTACAACCTAGGACTTGCCTGCATTAACTATCAACGGAACTTCCACCAACCTTCAAGACACCTGCGCTCCCTCTCACTTGCCCTTGCACACACTCCTTACATCCATCGCAGCAGTGGCTGCTCCTTCGTCTACATCGCTGTCAAGACCTGGAACCTTGGGCCACTAAGATCTTGGGGGGAGACTGGTTGGTAAAGAAATTTGGGTCGCCCAGTGCAGGGCGATGGCGGTGTGCGATTGTCCGATTCACTGGAGTCCCTGTGCTGGGCTTGGACCAGGTTCCCAGTAGGACATCAGTTAAGGCCTCGCAGCAGGGTAGCCAGGATTCCAATGAAGAGACACGTGGCTGCAGGACCTCTGTCAAGATATTCGTCTGGACTGCCAGAGAAGGGAACTGAAGGTCCAGGACCTCAGCTGTTCTTAGTACCACCATGGTGTATGATTCTTCCTCCTCCGTAGCCACGGTAGGAGGAGAAGGGTTTGGCCACCCAAATATAAGGCACATGGTGTTATAAAAATATTTGAGCCATGCCAGGGTCGCTAAGGCTCCCAGAAAGGCGCAGAAGCGCAGAGCAGGTTCAGAGGAATGAGGCCTTAGAATGCAGAGACTTGTCCGTCATATCGGCCAAGTGATGGGGAGACGAAAAACCCCGCTTCGACTTCTTATGTTTTTTGTTCTTCCTACCTGACCGACTTGACGACTTTGAGTGGGAGGATAGAGACTTAGGATCCCCAGAATGGTGCCTGGACCTTCCTTTAGACTGGGACCACGAATGAGACCTCTGAGGAGATCGACGTGGTGCTGATAGCCGTACCGCAAGTAGCTTTAGGTACCACTCCCTCATAGCTTTCAGCGCCATGGCCTGGCAGTCGAAGAACGACTGAGTCGTCACACTCCAGGCACCAGAGACAAAGCAAGTGTGGGTCCATCACCGACATGGTGTGGAGACAGGCACCGCACGGCTTGAATAGCAAAAACACAAAACCTCTCCCTAGCAATCATTTTGACAAATGGGTATTACCTCAATTCATTACATAAACATCAATATTGTCCCAAACCAGAATTATATAAACAGTTCTTTTTTTTATTAAATCATAAGTTTCAACATGCTATTTATACCCTATACACATTAGTTATCTGTACATCCTAAATATTTACATTAAGCCCCAAACACAAATATATACATGAAGGTCATTCCAATCCTACTCATTCCACACATACCCACACGCATCAATCACAATCATGCCATACACAACACAAACTACATCAGACTAAGATGCATAAAACATTACATACAATATACACAAAAGTTACAATATCTACAAACACTGAATACAATAAAAGAAAAGCGCAGACGCGCGTTTCGGAGTAGGACAATAGAACAATGATATACACAATTATTTACAGCACATTCTATATATACCAGACTAAGCTAGACGGCTGTGGGACAGAACCAGCATCAAGAAAAATTATAATTCCAAAGGCAACTGCACAACTACCTTTTGTGCTGAGACACAACATAGTGCATACCCCCGTGATATCAGTGCTTTAAAGCTTCTTGGTGCTGGTTCTGTCCCACAGCCGTCTAGCTTAGTCTAGTATATATAGAATGTACTGTAAATAATTGTGTATATCATTGTTCTATTGTCCCATCCAGATATAGAGTCTGAGTCCCTTCTGGTGTTTACGCATTTCTGTTTTCCAATATCTTCGGAGGAATCCCGTATCTGTAAAGAATTGCATCCATTGCGCCCTGACGAAGGAATTTGGATCCTTGTCCTACTCCGAAACGCGCGTCGGCACTTTTTCTTTTATTATTGTCTTCAGTGTTTGTAGATATTGTAACTTTTGTGTATATTGTAATGTTTTATGTATCTTAGTCTGATGTAGTTTGTGTTGTGTATGGCTTGATTGATGCATGTGAGTATGTGTGGAATGAGTAGGATTGGAATGACCTTCATGTATATATTTGTGTTTGGGGCTTAATGTAAATATTTAGGATGTACAGATAACTAATGTGTATCGGGTATAAATAGCATGTTGAAACTTATGACTTAATAAAAAAAAGAACTGTTTATATAATTCTGGTTTGGGACAATATTGAGCTCCAAAAATATGGAAGAGCTCTGGAACAGAACTTTTTGGCATCCTGCGCCAAATATGCAACCAGTCTCTGCAACGTGGCTATGTCCCAACCCCGTGGAAACAGGGGCTTGTAACCCCGCTCTTGAAGAAACCCTCCCTGAGCCCAGATTGTCTTTCTAACTATCGACCCATCTCCCTACTGCCTTTCCCTGTGAAGGTAGTGGAACGATGGGTCAGTTCCTGCCTTTCCATTCATCTTGAGCAGAACAACCTTTTAGACGATCTCCAGTTCGGTTTCCGCCCTGCCCACGGCACAGAAACTGCGGTTTTAACAGCTATGGAGGATCTTCGCATGCGTGCAGACAGGGGCCAGCCAGTAGCATTAATACTGCTGGACCTGTCGGCCGCATTTGATACGGTCAACCACAGGACGCTGCTGCTGAGACTCAGGGAAGCTGGCGTGGAAGGCACAGCTTTGCTTTGGTTTCACTCTTATCTGCAGGACAGGAGACAGGCTGTCTCCCTCCCTCCATTCCGATCCGCCTTCTCACCTGTGCCACAGGGAGTCCCCCAGGGATCTTCCATCAGTCCCATCCTTTTTAATGTGTACCTCAGACCACTGATTACATTAATTAAGTCATTCGGGTTAAAAACAATTAATTACGCAGACGACACCCAGCTCATTCTCTCCTGGGAAGGAAAAGACTCTATCTCTCTGTCCTCCTTCCATGAGTGTCTTAGAGAAACGGCTGGATGGCTCCATAGGAACTCTCTTCAATTTAACGCCTCCAAAACAGAGGTTCTGTTCTGTGCTGGCACTACTCCATCTTGCCAGTTCCCGAATGACTTCTGGCCCCCTGAGACAAGGGAGAAACCTAAACCTGTCTCCTCGGTACGCAACCTTGGGGTCATGCTCAATAACAAGCTGAGTATGGAAACCCAGGTGGCAAAAACAGTGGGGATCTGCACGGCTCTGCTACGCTCCTTGCGAAAAATTATGCCACTTCTCCCTGCACAAGCCCGGGCGTTGGTAGTCAGGTGTACGATTTTGAGTCGCCTGGACTACTGTAACGCCCTGCTCCTTGAGTCCCCTGTCACGTTACTGGACCGGCTGCAGCGAATTCAATCAGCCGCGGCCAAGCTGGCTCTTGGCTGGTCGAGAAGGTCTTCGGCCCTACCCCTAAAGCAGCGGGTGGCTTTCAAGTCCCTTTGCATTGTATTCAGGGCTTTGCATGGACTCGGGCCTAGGCCCTTGCAAGCCCTGTTTCAGTGGTATATTCCTGCCAGAGATCTGCGATCATCCTCGGCGTATCTGGTAAGGGTGCCCAGATACAATAAAGCCAGAACTGGGGGTAGATCCTTTAGGGTCGCAGCTGCTAAAATATGGAACAGTCTGCCCATTGACATACGCCAGATCCCTCAACTTCTTCCATTTAGGAAGTGCATCAAGACCTGGCTTTTCCCTTAGACCTCCCCGCCTTTACATACTTTCGGTCTCTTCCTCAGTAAAGTATTTTCCAGCGCCAGGAAGCCTGCAAGGTATCAGATGCGCTATATAAATAATTAAAATAAAATAAAATAAATAATAAATGTTTATGTAATGAATTGAGGTAATACCCATTTGTCAAAATTATTGCTAGGCAGAAGTTTTGTGTTTTGGCTATTGTTATTTCCCTGCCTCCTTTCCTCTCCCTGCGTTCCAGTGTTCAGGGACCCTCTCCTGTTTTTTTAGTTCACCGCACGGCTTGAACCCAGAAGTCATCTTGGACATGAGGATAAACCTACACACCAAAAAAGGGGTTGACAAAAAGTTTTTTAAAACCTGACAAAAAGTGAGAGGATAGCTCTTTTCATGGCTCTGCGCTGGCTGGTTGCCACAATCCTTCCCTAAGTTTGCCCATGAGCTTGCTGCCAGCAACCCCACCCACCCTCCTTTGTCCACATTAATCACAACCCCTTACAATCACCCCACGATGTCCATGCTTCTGTCCCATTCACCCTTCCTCCTTGTTGTCTACCAACACGCCTGTCCTCTGTAATAAATAAATACTGCTACGATGTGACCAGTGATGCTGCGTCAAAACGCTTCTCCCCCAATCCACTCCGTTGTCAGTGTTGCAACACCCAGCATAAAGTCTCCCTCCATGTTGCCCCCTGCACTCCCACCAGCAATAAAAACAACACTTTGATGCAAATAGAGCTGGCCACATCATAGTGCTTTTTTTGTTGCAAACTTTCAGTCATGCACCAGGAGGCAATGCGCTTTCATGCTTACCATGAATAAGAAACAAGTTACTTATCTGTAACTTTAGTTCTCCAGTATTGGTAACTTTCATAGATTCCCATTGCTTGTATCATTCCCCGTCGTCGGACTGGGAGCCTCGGTAATAATAAATATATATATATATATAAATATATACTTAGGTAAATACACCCTCATAGGTGTAAAAAGTAAAAAATTAGGCCTAGGCCTCATATTTTGTAGCCTATAGGTGTCCTTATGTAAAAAGACCCAAACTCACATTAGCAACCAATCAGATTAGCCTCACCCTGTGGAACCTTCCTGAGAAAGCTCAGAGCCTCAGATTTTCGTAGCCGTTGCTTTGCCACATAATCACCTAGCCCAGAAGTGAGCTTTCCCAGGGGAGGCGGGTGGGCGCATGGGAATCTATGAAAGTTACCAATACTGGAGAACTAAAGTTACAGGTAAGTAACTTGTTTCTTACTCCAGTATTGGAACTTTCATAGATTCCCATTGCTTGTATCAGAGTAGATAGCAGTTAGCATACCTCAAACATTTCGTGCATAGTTATAGAACCATTATAAACCAATGATATTATACATCATAACAACTATAAATCAGTAACCATAGCATAATAAACGAAATGTTTGAAAAAACAGGAGGAGGGAAGAGAGGAAAGCTCACCTCTTACTGGAAGAGATTTCTCAGGACTGCTTGTCCAACAGCCGAATCCCCCTTTGCAGCCGCCTCCAGGTAGTAGTGCCTCGTGAATGAGTGAGTACTGCTCCAGGTGGCCGCTCTGCAAATATCCTTTATCGATACTCCAGCAAACAGCGCTGTTGACGATGAGATCGATCTTGTGGAGTGCGCCTTCACCTGTCCTTCCAATGGCTTGCCTGCCGCCTGGTGGCAGAAACGGATCGCACTCGATATCCATCTGGAAATTCCCTGCTTTGACAAAGGAAATCCTTTTCTTGGGGCTCCGAAAGCCACAAACAGCTGGGGCGTCTTCCGAAATCCAGCTGTGCGTTGCAGATAAAATTTCAGACATCTCTGAACGTCCAGAGAATGAAGTGTCCTCTCAGCCTGAGTTGAAGGCCGAGGAAAAAAAGAATTCAGAACCACCGGTTCATTAAGATGAAAGTCTGTCGGTACCTTCGGAATGAACTTGGGGTTCATTCGTAGGATCAATGTATCATTCTTGAACTGCAAGAAAGGTTCTTTGATAGTTAAAGCCTGAAGTTCTCCTACTCTCCTTGCAGATGTGAGTGCCAGAAGAAGCGCGACTTTCCATGATAGGAACTTCAGGTCCGCCCTATGTATTGGCTCAAATGGCGATCTCATCAGTTGAGCCAGGACCACATTCAAGTGCCAAACCGGAGGTGGGGGCCGAACTGGTGGAAAAACTCTAAACAGTCCTTTCAGGAATTGCTTTATTATCCTTGCTGATAGTAGAGAAGGGCCCGATCTTGTTCTTCTATACCTGGAAATAGCTGCCAAGTGGACCTTGATGGAAGCATGAGCCAGACCTGCCTGTGCCAAAGATAGAATGTATGGCAAGAGTTGATGCGGAGCTGATGAGAATGGATGCACTCCTTCTCTCTGGCACCATAAATAGAACCTCTTCCATTTCGCTCTATATGTCTTATTAGTGCTAGGAGCTCGTGCCTGTGCCAAAATGTTCCTGCATTCTTCTGAAATGTCTAAATCCTTAAACTCTCTGTGTTCAGGAGCCAAGCTATCAACTGAAGCGAGCTCGGGTTCGGGTGGAGAACCTGGCTGTTGTACATTGATAGAAGGGTCTGGTTGGGGTGCAGATGAATGGGCCGCTTTTCCGATAGAAGAAGCAACTCCGTGTACCAGAACTGGCGAGCCCAGGCAGGCGCTATTAGTATCATCCTGCACTTGTCCAACTTGAGCTTCTTGAGGACTCGAGGAATCAGGGGAAATGGCGGAAAGGCGTAAACAAATGCGCCTGACCAAGACATCAAAAGGGCATTCCCCAGCGTCCCTCGATGGTGTTCCGTGCTCGCATAACACCGGCATTTCTTGTTCCTTGGTGTTGCAAACAGGTCGATCGCTGGGGTTCCCCAACGGGAGAAGATGTCCTTGACCACTGTGTTGTCCAGTTCCCACTCGTGTGAGACTGCCCTCAGGCGGCTTAGCGTATCCGCCTTCGTGTTGCATACTCCTGGAAGGTGTTCTACCACGAGCGCGATGTTCTGTGAGATCACCCACTCCCACAGCAGCTGGGCTTCCTGAGAAAGCAGTTGCGATCTTGTGCCTCCCTGCTTGTTGACGTAATGCATTGCGGTGGTGTTGTCCGTACGCACCAGGATGGCAGAATTTGAAATCCTTGGAAGGAACGCCAACATTGCCAACCGAATAGCCCTTAGCTCCAGAACGTTGATATGCAAGCGACGTTCTACTGGTGTCCAGTGGCCACTGACCTGGAGATCTTGCATGACCGCTCCCCAACCCTGAAGGGAGGCGTCTGTGGTAATGACTCGAGGAGCCGGTGCCGCTCTGAAACTGAGACCCACTGCGAGGTGAGATTTCTTCATCCACCATGAAACCGTCCGTTTCATCTGCTGGGTGACCATTACTCCGTCGTCGAACGACCCTTCCACTTGTCTCCACTGAAGGTCCAGTTCCTCCTGCAAGGGGCGCATTCGCAGCCTGCAGTGCGGAATCAATTGAATACAGGATGAAATCGACCCTAGAAGAGATTTGTACATCCTGACTGTCATCCAAGTTTTTCTCTGCAACCGAGCGGCTGAAGACATGAGTTTCATCTGTCTCTCTTCCGATGGGAAGGCTTTGCACACCTGAGTATCGAGTATCGCTCCCAAGAACTTCACCGTACCTGCCGGTTGAAGAACCGATTTTTCTCTGTTGAGTTGCAAACCCAGATGAATGAAGAGGCTCAAGCATGTGTTCACTGCTTCTGTTGCCTCTTGGAAGCTTGGTGCCTTCAGCAGCCAGTCGTCTAAGTACGGGAATACTTCCAACGACTGCCTTCTCAGAAAAGCTGCTACCGGGGCCAGCAACTTTGTGAATATCCGAGGTGTGGATTTTAATCCAAATGGGAGCACCATGAACTGGAAGTGACTCTTGCCTACTGTGAAGCGAAGAAAACGTCTGTGAGCCGGATGGATCGGGATATGAAAATAGGCATCTTCCAGGTCTAGTGTAGCCATGAAGTCGCCTGGATTCAAGAGGCGCAATATGTCCTGGAGTGAAATCATCCGAAACGAACTTTACGAGATAGGTATTGAGCTCCCTTAAGTCCAGGATCGGACGCCACTTTAGTTTCGTTTTGCGGATCAGAAAAAATCTTGAATAGAAACCTTCTCCTCTTTGTGATAGGGGAACACGTTGGATCGCCCCCTTCTGAAGCATTTGTTGAACTTCCAATTGCAGAAGGTTTCGATGTTCTGAAGTAGTGGCGTGGGGAGCTCTTGCAGGTGGAAATTCCTGGAATTCTAGCGTATGCCCATGTCGGATGATGTTCAATACCCACTGATCCGATGTTATTTCTTCCCAGCTGCTCAGATGTTGAGATATCCTGCCGCCCACTGGAGATCCCAGAAGCGGAGGAACAGTTGGCAGAGTCAGGAGGCCGCTATTGATGCTTGCCAGCGTCTTTGCCCTGACGCCCTTGACGTCCACGAGCGTTCTGACGAGAGAACGATTGAGACTGTGACTGTCGCTGATAATACTGATTGCCGTACTGCGGTCTGTACGACTGCGACTGCTGCGAGTATCGCTGTTGCTGATAACCACCTCTTGGCGAAGTGAAGCCTCTTCCTCTCGCTCCACGGAATGATGTCTTTCTATATTGTAGGTTCCCCAGAGCCCTTGCCGTCTCTGTGTCCTTCTTTATTCCCTGTAGGGTGTCATCGACATGTTTTCCCAATAACATGTCCCCATCAAAGGGCAAGTCCAGAATCTTATTTTGGACCTCTGGTCGGAAGTAAGTCGCTCGCAGCCACCCCTGTCGTCGAATAACAGCCGCGCTGCCCAGAGCACGGAAAGAAATGGTGGCGATGTCCATCGCGCAATCAATCATTTCCGAAGAAGACCGTTGCCCTTCTTCCAGAAGTTTCTGTGCTTCGGCTCTAGGGTCATCCGCCAGAAGGTCCACATAGTGTGCCACATCACTCCACATCTGGCGGTCGTATCTTGCTAGAATCGCCAAGGCATTGGCCGCCCTGACCAGCAAGCTAGCCATCGACGAAAACCGCTTTCCAGCGTTGTCTAACCTTCTACCCACCTTGTCCGGTGGAGTTGTGAGGGTGGCCGAAGGATTCCGTGATTTCTTCTGCGCCGCCTGCGATATGACCGAGTCTGGTCTAGGTTGTCCAATCAAGCAGGCGGGGCTGTCATCCGGAGCTTTATACTTTTTCTCCAAGCGTGGAAGAGTTGGAATGACCGTCGCTGGAGACTGCATCACCTTCTTTCCTTCTTCCCATATGTGCTCTACAATGGGAATCGAACGCACTGTCTTACGGTATGCCTCTTTAAAATCATACAAAAAACAATCCGTAGATGTTGCCGGCATGGTTAGCTTAAAGCGTGCCGTGGCTCTTTCCATCAAGCTGAAGAAACCTCCCACATCCGCCGGAGGTGAATCTACCGGGTCCGGCACCGGAGAAGCCGGATCCTGTGCTATATACTGGTTCCATTCGTTATCAGGATTCTGATCCTGGTTGTGTTCATCCTCATCCGAGGTATCATCTTGGACTTGTGTCTGCCGAGGATATTCCCTCTCTTCTTCCCCCTGTGAAGGAGGTACAGATTGAACTGCCATCACCTGTGGCTGAACCTGCGCCTGACCTTCCACTGGTCGCGACCCGTGTCTGCTTCTATACTCCTCCAGCATTGCTCTCAAGTCTGTCAAAAGACTCATAGGCATTGTAACCGTGCCCTGCTGTGCCTGAGTTTCCTGGTATGCGACCTGTTTTTGTTGTCGCTGCTCCTGCCTATAATAGTACTCATCATCTTGGTCAGAATCGTGGTATTTCAGATTCAACTGAGATGGACTATATGCATCCCCATACATCTCATTCTCCGAGTACTCATCCTCGTCCAACAATAGGGCTGGGGGTAATGATGACACCTTTCTAGGTGACGTCATATCCGGAGTAATTCTCCTCTTCCTGGCGCCCTCTCTATCACCTGCCGTCGACGGCGTCATAAAAGAATCCACTTCCATAGCCTGAACCGTCGTCGACGGGACTGTCGACGAGATAAACTTCATCGTCGACGGGATCGTCATCGTCGACGGGCTCGTCATCGTCGACGGGCTCGTCATCGTCGACGGGCTCGTCATCGTCGACGGAACTGCCATCGTCGACGGGCTCGCCCTCGTCGACGAGATCGTCGTCGTCGACGGGATAGTCATCGTCGACGGAATTGTCTTCGTCGACGAGGTGGTAACCGTCGACGTAGTCATCGTCGTCGACGCTGTCGTCGACCCAGTCTTCGTCAACGGCATCGTCGTCGAGGTCCTAGTCGACGTCGTCGTCGTCATCCTCGTCGTCGTTGGATGGCTCGTCGACGTATGAGGAGACAAAGTCACCACAGAGGCTTTAGAGCCTTTTTTGACCACTGTTGAAGCCTCTACAGTTGGTTTTCTGAAGGACTTAGAAACTTTCTCCTGATGTGAAGGCCCAGCCGAGCCCTCATCCAGTTTTGCCTTCTGCACCTGAGGTGTCTGCCTTTCCCTCTCCTTTACACTCTCGTGAGGAGATTCGCTAGGCCCAGGCTTGCCAGACCTATCAGAGGTCCCACGCATAGCCTTTGAGGGGGGTTCAGATGAAACTTCCACAGATGATACACCCCTCTTCAAAGATGTCTTGGAAGATGATGATCTGGTATCTTCCTCGTCACTAGATACCACTTCCTCCTTTTCCAACTTTCTGAGCCAAAGAAGTAACCTTCCTTCACGATCACGAAGGGTCTTAACAGACATCATTCTGCATATCTTACAACCCTCTGACTTGTGGTCAGGGTATAAACAGTATATACAGTCCTTGTGTGTATCCTCAGTATAAAGTCGTTTTTTTGCCACAAGTGGCACAAGGCCTGAAAAGGCTCTTCTTTTCCTTATCAGCAATTCAAAGAAATCCTGTCAAAAAAAGCTTAAATAGTACCTCAAAGTAGAAGTTAGAGCAGAGCTCTAAGGAGACTCCCTGTCACCAACGATGCGGTAGAAAATCTGAGGCTCTGAGCTTTCTCAGGTAGGTTCCACAGGGTGAGGCTAATCTGATTGGTTGCTAATGTGAGTTTGGGTCTTTTTACATAAGGACACCTATAGGCTACAAAATATAATGAGGCCTAGGCCTAATTTTTTACTTTTTACACCTATGAGGGTGTATTTACCTAAGTATATATTTATATATATATATATATTTATTATTACCGAGGCTCCCAGTCCGACGACGGGGAATGATACAAGCAATGGGAATCTATGAAAGTTCCAATACTGGAGTAACTATATTTTTCCTAGAATTGTAGAGCTGTGGGGGTAACCCGTTTTAGCACCAAGAGGCCATTTAGAAAGTGATAGATGTGCTCCATATAAAACCACATTGGCAGCTGGTGCATGACCTCTACTGAGTACCGCTTCCAGCAAGCGTCCTTGTACTTTTCTCAGAAATGCCTTGCTTTTCAATCTGAACAGCTTGCATTCGATCTCGGCAACAGATTAGGTCATTGCACATACATGTGACTCTCGTTCCGCGGGTGCAGCACTGGAGGGGGGGGGCTTGACTTCTGGCGTCATTCTAATGCCTCGTCCGATGACTTAGAAGGGCTTGGTGAAGTCAAAGCGTGCTCCAACTTCTTGGACTTCTTTTGCGACTTACCTGAGAACGACTTAAAGGGAAGCAACAACTGGCAGGAACAGCCCGAGAGCAGGCCCAGGACCTTCCATGCGACAGGGACCTGGAGCGGTGTGGAGTCTTTCAATGTCGGGCTGCAAGGAGCTCCATTTCCCGGTCGCGAATTACCTTAGGATTCATGATGCGGCTTTCGGGACAGTTCTGAGAGTAGTGGCCTGACTCCAAGCAAACCAGGTGGATGTCCGTCACAGCCATTTGACTGTGACAGGTTCCGCATGCTTTATAACTAACTGGCTTTTAAGGGGACATCTCTAGCACAAGGGGAGCAAAATTGCTAAAAAAAACAAACAAAAAAAACAATGGCGACAATAACAAAAAAGGTTGATCAAAAATGTACCAGGGTTGCACTTGCAAACCTGCGCTTATGTAGCAGAAATAAAAGAACTGATGTCAGCATGCAAGGGTGGCACCTTTACAGGCACTACACATCACATCTAGTACCTGCCACGCCGAGCCGTTCAATGCCACTTACCGGCATGCAGGGGTACAGCTCAAGATTTTCCAGATCCTGTCTGACGCCTAGGGAATAGTCTATGGTAAGGAATCTGTGGCTAGAAGTCTCTATCACATACAAACCTACAGGTTGACTCAGGGAAGCAATGGAGTAGGTTTATGACTAATTGTGGCTGAGAAGAACACATTAAATAAAAAAAAGGTTGGAGCACCATAGTTGGAAAACATGCTAGGACCAATTTGTTCAGAGGCCTACAATTGCCAAACTAAAGCCACAAAGCAAATCCCAATTAACACTAATCAGATGATGCATGGTGCAGAGGGCAGGGACTGCTGCATGGCAAAGGCTTGTGTGAAGTATCATAGGTATGCAGCAATCTTTCAGCTTCAAGAGGAGTCTGGTTCATGTATGAGGATGTAGCATTTTCCAATGTTTGAGAATATAGTGAGCTGAACATAAAAGAGCACAGGAAAACATATAATCTCTGTGATTTCTTTCCAATTAAACCATTATTCACCTGAGTGTTATTAATCAAGCCAGAGAAGCTGGCGAATTGGAGCAATGTAATGCCGAGAGGGGAGAGGCAAACAAGGCAATGAAGTGTATCTATAGCATAAACACCAAAACCAGCATAGTAACAGTTCACTAGAGAACACTATTATTTGTATTCTTGTTTTGGGAAGTGTGAGACTTTTATGGGCAGGCTAATAATGCGTACAATTAAAGGATCATGCAGGGGTGCCTTGAACTAATGTAAACTGCAAGCTATTATTTTACTCCTGCATTACAAAATGACATTTAATGCAAAAAGTTAGCAATTTTTGTAACCATGTTTAAGTAGTTGGGTAAGTAGTTATTAACAGATGCACGTATGTTTGCAGTCATGCAAGCACTTTTTAATCCTGGTATATGCCTTTGGCAAAATGCCAACTCTTTGCATGTTGAAGAGTGGAGTACCTTTAAATTTACCCGTGTCCTCTTCATCAGAGAGATGCTGGAGCCAAAGGCCTTGTTGGAGCTCCCTGTCCCAGGGGCAATACTCTCCCTCTAAAGAAAGAGTAGGGCAGGGAAGGCACACATGTCCAGATAGAGGAAGACAGAAGCAGAAATCAGAAACAATAGTGTAATCCTAGCTGTACGAAACCAGAATTACTACTTGAGACCAACACACAGAAAAGACCCTTCTACTTTGCTCTACCTTTGCGGATCCATGCTGGGGTGGTCCGACATATACAACAAGGCAAGGACAGAGGCATCCACTCCCAGAGGACTGCTCTTTTCCAAACATGGGAGGCCTCCATGTGAATAACTACCCATTTATAATGCTTAAGTCCTGCAGTGTTAGTCGAGGTACACAAAACCACCCCCAGATCCCCCATTACAAGGCCCTCTCTGTTGTTGGAGGCCAGATACAAAAGACAGCACTGAGGGCAAGTTTAACACAGACAAACAAGGAACTAACACTTCTATGGCAAAATAATGCCAAAATATGTAGAAATGGCAAAGAATAGGTAAGAATTGAGTGAGAAGAAAAGAAAAAAACCACACAACAATTGCACTAAGACAATCAAATGTTTTTGAAAATGCAAAGTAAATAATATACCCCAGAGAAAAACTAAAATAAAAATACACACCCTCGATGGCTAATACAGTGGGATCCAAATGTATTTTTGACAAGTGCATGCAGAACAGAGGAAAATCATTTTGAAAATGATTCTAAAACCAGGCTTAGATTAATCTCCTGCTTAGACTGAAATCACAGTGGATAAAGGGTGCGATGGTGAAATGAGAGAACCAGATGACAACGTGATGGCCAAAAACTCTTCTTAAAAGAAATTGGCAGAATGCTGTGGTACGTAAAGCAGATGTGCAAGTCAAAATAACTTGTAATGCATTAAGGTTTCACTGGACGTAAAGCCATCCGCATCTACGCCAAAACCAACTAGACAAATAAGGCCCATTTTAACATAGTTTTCCACTATGGAGTGGGCTTTATGTTTTTGACAGTACGAGGGACACCACTCCCACTTCTGCTCACCTAAAGAGCATTTAACCTGATCAAACAAGGAGACGGCACTCTGGAAGTTCCTATACTGTGGTGGAACCTACACAGTCCAAACCTGAGCAAAGAGCACAACTACAAGTGTTTCGGTAAATACTTGAAAACTAAATTATTCTGGCTGGTCTTGAACGATACCTTATATGGGGATCGCCATTAAGAATTTATGTCAGCACCCACCAACGATAACTGCACTCAATGTGTTTTCCCTTTTGAACCTATTCGGAAATAACCAAAAGGCAATTTATTTATAAAGATATTCTCGCATTAGCGTATCTGCCAGCTGCATTATTCACTGATAAACAGTGGATTTTATCTCAGGAGCATCAATATTAGTTTTACCACTGTTTTGACATTTGCTTTTATGTTAAAAATGCTTGAAGAAAAAGGATCGTGTGTGCAACTTTTACTGAATCCCAGTGTTTCTGGCACGGATACGGTATTTAGATGTAGATAAACAGTTGCACATTTAGTATTTTTTGATAAATGACAGTTTACACCAAGGGACTTCTCTTGTAAACCTGTAAACAAATGTAACACGTAATCTCACAAACCTTCACTGGATTCATCATCTTCCTCATCCTCCGCCTCCCCATCCTCTTCCTCTTCTCCATTTTCTTCCACCAACACTCCCGCCTCTGGGGCTTTTTCAGCCTCACTGTTCCCCTCTTCCTGTCCCTTAAGAAGGGCGTGGATTCTTACAGCTTCCTTCCAGGGAACACCGCCCAGATCAGATGAAGGGGCCTGTGCTTGATCCTCCTCGTCGTCCTCTTCTTCTTCATCCTCCTCTTCCATTTCAGACTCTGAACTACTAAAAAAGGGGAAAACGAAGAAAAGCATTATTACAGAAAGACAAGTTATGATTCACAACGAATCCAAGTAATTGGCGGTCCTTTAATAGAGCACTGGAAATGCAATACAGTCTTCCACTGAACATCAGTAAACCAGGAGTGTACAAAAGGCCCAGGAATGCGGAATCAATTCAAGATAGCCACTAGCTACATAATCTACTTCCAGCTAGGTCCACTGAATGCACATGTAGCTTGTGGGGACATCCAGAGAAGCTGATATGAATCCAGCTATCAGGACCAACGCTAGACACCGCTGCAGTCAATCAAATCCTTACTTAAGAGAGGGCAACCCTGTATTCTAGTACACGGTTATTTCGAGGGGGGTTTTCATGGGACTGCACTGTATCAATTATTTGTAAAATGTAGATGTAAAGGCCACCAGCTCCACACGTGCATACAGTGTACCCTCCTTTGTGGATGGAAAAAGCACAGATCCAAATCGAGGTGTATATATTAACACACCACCGTCGGCTGATGGGGGGTGGTATGTTTGCTTCCATCCACCGAGAGGCAAAGATTCGAGCCCCTATCGGCCGACGGTATGGAAATACTGGTGTCTGCACAACCCACATAAACGCTCGCACATATGTGGTTCACAGTTTAGATCTGACAATCTATTGCATTTGAGCTCAAAATACACCTGGTAGCCTACAGAGACCCCTCATCTCGGCAATTTGTAAATAACAAAAAAGTAGTTGGAAAAGATTCATAAATATCTGCCTCACATTTACAACAGTACCTGCTGCTGGCACAACTGGCCCCAGGTACGCTACAGCGGGTGTTACCTGCTGAGATGCTTGTGGAGACTCGCATTAACAGCTGCAGTGCATGTGGTAGCTAGCCTTGCTGGTGGGAAGTTTGCAAGGCATCAAGGCATGTGGAGGTAGGTTGTAAATGCAGCTGAGCACATGGAGTCTGTCTCTTTCCTTTACTAGGTAACTGCAACTGCTAAAACACACATCAGCCAGGCTCTACATTGGCTCCCAGCTACAAGAAGATTCTACATCGAAGCCCTCTGCATCACCCGCCCTGCACTAGACTCGATGCGACTCGTCCTCCTCTAGAGTAACATTTGTGAGCATCCCCGACCGAAGTCAACAGAGCAAAGCTCTGAAACAAACTACTCAGGTTAGAACTCTCCAGAACTACTTGCCCTTTTGTAAACCACTGATCACATGGTCATTTCAATTCGCTTGCCTTGAGCATTGCAACCATCATGAGAACCAGCCATCTGCCTCTACAGACCACCGTCAGCAGAAGCTACCGGAGAGGCGTGGCAAGGCTCAGCAACATGGAGGCTGCTGAGACCTAGCGTTCGGGTCTGTGCGCCCTGGCCATGCTGTCAACCGGGGAACTGGGCTCCTTATGTGTGAGAAGTTGGCCTGATATATAGTGCTCACTATTCTAGTGATCACTGTGTATCATACCAAACAACCCTTATTGATGATTGGTTGTAAGTCAACCTTATAGACCAGCTATCCTAGTAGCATGGACACGAGCAGTCTTCAGGCTAAACTCTAGAGGGCGTGTTAAGCCAGCTGTTTTACCATCACATATACCCCTTGAACACCAAGTGAAAGGACACCACACAAGTTGTTATGAAAATAAAGGATATTTATTTATAACAAGACTACCCTGAACTCTTTATGAGTCAGGGAGCTAAGCACAATACAAAACTCTTACGAAAATACTTCCAGTTGCACAATTTACACAAATGCCCGAGGGGCACGAAAAACCATATACACAAAAAGTGGAATGCGAAATACTAGCAGGTAAGTAACAAGATCCAGAGGCTTCAGGATCGCTAGGACTACACTACTGAACCCTAAGGTTAGGAGCAGGAGCCCTAGGGAGATCAGGTGCAGAGTGTGCACTCTCACGCGGGATGCGGGAAGAAGTCTATGGATGCTAGCGTTTCTAAAGTTACTGTTTCCGGACGAATCCGACTAGGTAGACTAAAAACGACAAAGGATCTGGACACTTGGATAGTGAACCTGTGCTGGAGTACCGAGATACTCAAGTTACCTAGCCCAGGGGCCGCGGCTGCATAGGGTTCAAAAGACGTCGGGAATCCTCGTTGAAGTCTATGGAGCCTGAAAGAAGAAGTTGCTGGCGGGCGACCAGTGAAGAAGTTCGGTGTGATCCAAGAGGGGGACTCAGTTCTTAATCACTAGCCAGTGATTATGTGGGCACCAGCATGGCACCGGATGAAGTCACCTCGACCAGGTGAGTGGGCGACGCTGGACTCTGCAGTCACACGGGCCAGGAGGCGTTGTCGGCGTCCAGGCTGGAGGTGCGAGCTGTCCCACGAGGCTGTCGGCTGTCGGCGATGCTGGACTCAGGATTTGAGCAACAAACCTTGGCAAAGGCAAGCCCACGCGGTGGAGTCAAGATGGCGTCTGGAGTGGACCAGGAGGGTCCAGGGCACTTCTTGTTGGACAGGAAGCAAGGGCCAGTCTAGGGGACCTAGACCAGCGGTGAAAACGTCGTGGTACGTCGTCAAGAGGGTCACTAGCCAACGGGCAAGTGACCGGACAACGTGGCAAGCAGCAAAGAAGCAGAAGGGCCCCACGCAGATCTCGTGGATGCTGGGAGGCTGGACTACGGTGCTGAAGCTGCTTAGGGTTAGGGCTTCTCAAACCCCAATGCACTTACTCGAGGGTCTCTCGGGGGTCGTGCTGGTGAAGCGTCGTGCAGGTCTTGAAGATGGCCGGTCCCACGGGTCTCGTCACACCCACGAATCTCAGCTGGGCTGGATGATGTAGGTAGAGGTCAGAGATGGCAGGGAATCCGGGTCTCGTCGAGCTGGGCAGTCTTGATCCGGAGGATGGACGTGCAGCAAACCGCAAGAGCTTCGATGGTGCCTGCTGGTGCAGGGTGGCTACTCCTTAGCCACAAGGGAGAGTCTTCAGAAAAGTCAAGAGTTCCTTTCGTGGAAAGTAGTTCAAGATTCAGAATGATCTAATTTGGGAAGGGGGCCTGCTCCTACCTTTATCCTAAGAAACGGGGCTGGCACGCGACTAGGTCCTGCCCTATGGGTGGGACCAGGAGGGGGGTGGTTACACCCCTCTCCTTTGTCCGGTCTCTCCCCAGCTCAGGGGCTGGTGTGCCCCAGGAACTGGTTTGAGCCGGCATATGCACAGTGAGCACCGGGGTGCCACTTGCAGTCACCTTCCTTTCAGCCCTGCCTACCTGGGATACACAAAATCCTGTCTGGGATGGTGCTAGCACCGCCCCCGACAGGAAACCCTTTGTCCAGGCCTCCGTTGCTGGAAGAACTCCCAGCAGCAGGAGGGCAGACTTGTGTCTCGGTGGCAGCATCCATTTTGTGGAGCTGAGGCTGTGTCTGACTTTAACCGGGGTTCACAGTTACATACATGTTGTGTCCCTCTAGAAGGGTGGAATGCTAACCCCGTTGCCAGAATTGGCGAGGGGTTAGTATTCCAATTCGTATGACACCTTACTCGACATGTTTTGATAATGCTATACCAAAGTTAGCATTTAACCGCGAGGATTATAATGCACTTAAGAGTATATGGTATAGCGTTATCATGGAACAGCTATTTGGACTTGGTTCCGCAAGCTGCAAACGGGCTCAGCTCATGCCAGAGCACCATCTCACATAATTCCAAGCACTCTGCCTTCAGGATTGATAAGGCCTGCCATAGGAGTGACTGATAGGAATATATGTGTCCATTTTAGGGTTAGATATAGGAATACTATATCTAAAGCAAAGGGTGTTTACACCACCTTGCCCCAGCTGTCGTGCAGCCAGTTGTGTCTGTTTGGGTGGCCAGCCAGGGGTGGCATAATACATGCTTCAGCCCCGGGTAGGCCCTGGGTACACCTATGCCCTGGATACCTAAGGTATGCTGTACAGGGACTGATAAGGTGGCCCAGTACCAATTGGTAAAATGCACCTAAGGTACATGGTTGTAATTTAGAGAGAGAACAGCTAGGCTGTGGGTCTGATTAGCAGGCCCACAGCCAGGGAAAGTCGTAAACCAGTGAAGCAAAAAGCAAAAATCTGGGGTGGCCATGGGATTGCAGACCCCACTGCTCGGGGAGAAATATTCGACGTACTCTGCAGAAACGCAAAATTACCCAAATTCCGCGAGCGGAACGGAATTTACAGCCCAGGCCTAGTTCTAACCTTTTCCCTGGGTATTTATGGGCTTACCTGTGGGTGGTTCCTTAGATTCATCGTGGGTCAAGATGGAAGCCTGAAAACACGTCACTCTTCAACCGTCTGGACACTTGGACCTTTGCCTGGAAAGAAGACTGCACCAATGAAGACTCCTGCTGCTCCTGGTCTTGCTGTTCTGCAAGTCTTCTTCGTCATCTGTGTTTCTTCCAGGATCTTCACCAGACCTGGGGTATCAAGGACACCATAAGTAATCTCCCTTGAAGTGAAGGAATCACTCCCCTGCATCTCCAGGCACAGCAAGAAAGCAGACCAGTCTGCTGCTCCTGACGTACCACAGACTTCACAAGGGTCAGCAACACAGGTGCTGGTATTTGCTCGAGGCCTGACCTGTCCTCCCAGCAATTTTGAGGCCAGTACTCCTCTCAGAGCAGCTTGGACCGAACCCCTATCGACTTGGCGCTGCCAAGGCTTGTTGGCTCTGAACTCCAGAGATCTTCGGGCAACAGGAAGCTCAAGCCTCCAGCATCTCTTCCTGCCAAGTACAGTGTACTCACTGCATCCTCAGCACTGTGTGCTTTCCTTCTTGGTGAGCTGCTTGAGGTCATCTTGCGACTCCTGAACCTTTAGCTTGTCGGTCCTCCTGCTTGTGGTGAGTCTCTTGGACCTTGCTGGTCCCAACGTTGCTCCTTTTTCGTACTCTGTGCCAGTTGCGGCTACCAAGGCTTGTTGGTGTACATACCGGACACCAACCACCTAGCCGCTGACAGCCGACTTGGGACAGCTCGTGCACAGATCCTGGTCTTCCTCAGCGTCGCTTGGTCTTCACAGCTGCAGCAGCAAGGTCACCGTCAACTCTGCTGAACTGTCTGACATTAGTGGGCATTGCTCTTCCGTGCCTCCCAGTCACTCCTGAGTGTCAGACTCTGGCTCTTCTGCTTGCAGGTTCTTCACTTCCAGAATACACCCTTGGATTCCAGCGTACTTCCTCACCTTTTTCTCCAGAAGCATTTTTCTCCAAGTCTTCCAGTCTCGTCCACGGAAGTTTCAGACGTCTCTTCACCCCAATGCACCTGGCTTCCCTAGTGTAGTTAGCCTTGTCACCCGGGTATCCACGGGTGGAGTGGCTCTCCAACCTTCTATCATCCAAAGTTATTCTTCGGGGTCCTCTGAGAAGGGTTCTTCTTCTCCAAAACGCAACTTCTCCATTGACTTTCACTGGGCACGCGGCTGTGTTCCCACAATGTACACAGCTTTCGTGGGGTTCCTGGGTACTTAACTTGGGTGGTTCCTTGTGTCCCCAGCTCCTCTGGGTCTTCTGGTCCAACTCCTATCCTCCTTTGCAGTTAGCTTTCCACTTTCTTACTGTATGGTTTGGCGACCACTGTATTTCGTGCTACTGAACTGATCGCATTTGAAGTATTTTGATGTATTGTGTCGATATCTCCGGGTAGGAAATATACCAATGTGTTAGTGAGTGTTGTGTAATAAATAGAAATATTTTTAGATAAACACTGTGTGGTTATTTTTCATTTAACTCACACTATTGATAACCTGGTAAAACAAGCTGCTTAGGACTCCTTCAAGATAAGCATGAAGGCTGCTCTCCACAGCTACCACTTAAAGAGCTTTCAATAGTTATAAAATCACCATAAGAGTTGCCTGGATTAGTGCAAGGTGCATCACTTAAATAAGTGTGCATCATATACTAAGTCAGCCTCCTACAACCACCAATTAGGGGAGACGACTAGCATCCATATTGATGTGGCTGCTTCAGAGCATTACGATGGAGGACTGTATTCTGTACCTCACTAGGCAAGCTAACTGAGATCTACTTTGCGAACAAAGATAATGAACACATTAGTGCTAACAGAGTGGGAAGCCTTAAAATTGCTGCTAAAGAGCCACTGCATTTGCATGGCTGTAGAGGTGAGATGTCAAGATGCCAAACAGCTGGGGGACCTTGAGGCTAAAACAAAATAGCCAGAGTACAGCAGACAAATATAGGAATGCCAGGCCTGACAGGATGGGGCTTCAAGTGACGAGGATCAAGAACACACCCCAAGCGCCCAACATAATTCCCAGGAGGTAATGAATGGAGCGTGCTATGTGTAATATACCGGACCATATGGCAATCAAGCGCACAGCACTGAGAAGGAAATCTTCAGGGTATGTCTCAACAGGCAGGAAAGGACCACCCGCAGCAACCCATCACAGGGCAGGCAGCCAGGAGTGTGTTTTCATCACTAGTTCGCAAAAAAGTACTGGGGACTGATGGCCCTCTAGAATGGATAAGTTACTTACATGTAAACCTAGTTCTCTTCCAGGGGTATACTCATCAAAGTCATAAGCACTGAATAATCCCCGCCCACATGCGGGACCCCGGAGCATATACAAAAATACATATATATGCGTATGTTTAAGCAAAAAAGTACGGAGTGCCTCTAAAAACATACATATTTACATGCATACATATATAAACATGCAGCCTATTATACCTCAAATAAGCTAATATGCCAAAATTACATGGGTTTCTCATTAAGGAAAATAATTTTGCATATAAATACTGTAATAGAGAACATATACTCCAATAATGTTCCAAGACAGCCCTTTATTTTCAGATAAACAATAAGTAAGAGCAGGCAATTAGCCCATAGGCAGCACAGATGAAAAAACATCACAGTACAAAAAACTTTTACTTTGCCTTTAAGACTTCCCAGCACCTGGACACCGAGCCTTTAAGACCTCCAGGAGCCCCCTGCTCCCATCATGCACCACAGGTGAAAGGCCAGTTCTTTATTCCGGCTCCTTCTCTGAGAATCCTGGAGCATTGAGCAACTTTTTTTTTAAATATTTGTATTAACATTTTCTGTTATAAACATTGCTGCATTACCACATGTATTCACTTTGGCATACATTATATTGTAGGACAATAGTCAAACCATAGTCATCAGTAGTTTAACCAGTACATACTTCAGGTATTCTTTTGCACCCTCAACTTTGTTCATGTTTATATCCATTACAGTGGCACATGTTGTTCTCTCATTAACTAGTCACTTTCTTCTGACAGCGATTCCTCTTGTGGGGATCACAAATGTTGCCCCGGTATGCATTCCACTTTCCCCACAACAGGGTACATTTTTTTTATGGTATCGGTACACGAATCTTTTGGTTACCATTACGTCGTCCATGTCCTGACACCACCTTCTAATGGTGGGGGTCTGTCTGGCTCCCCATAATTGTGCTATATTTCTTTTCGCTATTACCATATCCAATGCCACCCAAGCTTGAGCCGCGTGATTTAGATCCGTTGGCTCCAGATGTTGAGCAGACATCTTTCCGGTTCAATCGTTATCCCGGTTACCTGTGAAATTGTGTGCATGATTGCTTTCCAATGTGGTAATTTTTACATATTGCCAGATTGTGTGCCAGAACGTGTTTGGTGCCCTGCACTGCCGAAAGGCAAAGTGGTGTATCTGTCTTGCCTAATTTATGCAGAAGTGTTCTGGTATAAAATCCTCAAGCTGAAGAATTAGAGGGATGGAAGCAATTGCGTAGCGGAGATGAAATGCATAATAGAGATTAAGTGCATCTGCAAGTGCTCCTTGAAGTGGAAACTGTGGGATACCAAACATCAGGCAGTAATAGTTCGCGTGAGAGGGAAACTGGTCCACATAAGTGCCCTAGAGGGTCAAGAAAGAGCAGACTACCTGTGGTTGAAGACGCTACTCGCGGTTGGCAAGATGGCGATGACTGAGATAGCTAGCCCACATGTTCAGTGAGCCCAAAAAGTGATTTAGGACAATTTAGAAACTGTGCACCTGAGCTGAAGACCTCAACTTCTGCACTACTAGAAACACACAATGTGAACCCATGCCGCTGTCTGCTGGCGTACCACATCATGGTTGCGTCATCTATCAGGATGTGACTTGGTTGACTGCACATGGAAGGCAGGAAAGCCTTGAAAGCAAGTCAGACTGCACACAATGTGAGCAGGTTCAAATCAGACTGCTATTTCAAGGGAGACAAAGGGGCTCATTTCTCAAACTTATTGGGATGACCACTAAATATGATGGAGGTGTGATTCTATGGCAGGACCGGAGGCGAGGATTATGCTCTGCTTTCTTTATTTTACAACCCCAGCAGATTTAACATTACAGAAATAACTCTCTTTCCCAGGAACCCCAAGGAATGGGCAGTCCAAGAGGTCAACCAATCAGCATCCACGCATGTCCTTATGGTCCGGGGATTGCTGGGATATCTTCTCTTTCTTTTGTTGCTCACCAGCAGATAAGTACCTTCCATTATCCTCTATGGTTATGGGCTATTTCCTTGCCCTAATGCCTTGTGGTGATTTGTCTTCATTGTTATAGCGCTTCCTTTACAAGTTATTGGTTCTTGCGCTAGTTGCTTGATTTATGCAGTTTTTCTTGTTATGGCGCGATTGCTGCGCTTCATTTTCAGAAATTGTTAGTGATTTGTACCCGATTGTAGCGCCACTACTGTACTTCTTTTTCCAGGTGTGTGTTGGTTGTGTAACTGCGGGAGCGTTCTCATCGCTCCTTTCGCGGTTTCTCCGTGTGGGCTTGCTGTGTTTCTAGCGGCCGCCAGAGGGCGCTAGTGCAGCACGTCTTTTTCAACTCATTCGCTCGGTGGGAACGCTTTCTGTCAGGAAGTTCCTGTCACTGCGTCCCCGCCGAGCGTGAAGCCTGCAAGCCTGGAGCAGTGACACCCGATCTCGGGTCTGTTTATTTGCACCCCGAGGGTCGGGAGAATCCCAGTGAGCCCATTATTTCCAATAAGGCTGTCATTACCACCAGGGCCCAGCCTAGGCTTTTAGTGACTGCCTATAACCTTCGGCAGTGTGAATACCCCTCTTGCACAGTGGGTGTAGGCCCCAGGGTTGGTTACCTAGAATTCCTTGCTTGCAGGGCCTAATAACTACAGGGTTCCCCTGCCACAAGTGTAAGAACCTTAGGTTCGCCAAATACCCCTGACTTTTCAGTCTATTTAAGTTTTGCCACCATTATTATGGAAGCGGAATTTTTAGGTCGAGACGATCCCAATCCACAGGAATGGATAGGGGAGAATTTTAGTGACCAAAATAGGTTCTCAAACCAACTGCCGGATTTCCAACAGTTCACGTGAAGACAAGCACGCGCATTTCCCCACATCAAAGCAATCAGCCTCCCTCCCACAGGCTTCCCCAGCGTGCGCAGTGCGCGCTGGCCTCACTTCTCCTCCCCCCTAATTGCTTTTTTTCGCGGCCTCCAGGCCATGAGCTACATCAAAGGGTTCCAACCCCACCCCCTGCTTCACAGACGATTCTTTATTTCTTTATCACATTAATCTGATCGCGATAACTTTTGCGGCGTGTGCGCACACACAGCACCACTGCTGTGCAGAGCACGGAGCATAGATTTCTGCAGTGCAGGGTTAGATGTGGCCTCTTAATAAATCGTCAGTGAATGTCTTTGAATCATTCATGTCGTATGAGCACCTTCGCATTTGGCTGTCTGGTGTTTCTTCTGCCTGTTTGTGACCCCTTGGAGTCTTTCACTCTGAATACACTTTTCACGGCCGCCAGGCCGTGTCTCGCATTTCTCCTCCCCCTAGTAACATCTACTTTTTTCAACGAAATACACGCATAGCATGTAGAGTAATCGCTTGCTTATTTATGCGCTGTAAAATACACCCCACCGCACTACATAGTTTCTTAGGAATTCACTAGTGCTTTACAATACAAAGTGCTTTCTACATGCTTTTTACAGCCACAAGCTTGCTGTTTCATGCACAGCTGCCATGTGTCTTTATCACGTTAATCTGATCGCGATAACTTTTGCGGCGTGTGCGCACACACAGCACCACTGCTGTGCAGAGCACGGAGCATAGATTTCTGCAGTGCAGGGTTAGATGTGGCCTCTTAATAAATCGTCAGTGAATGTCTTTGAATCATTCATGTCGCATGAGCACCTTCGCATCCGGTTGTCTGGTGTTTCTTCTGCCTGTTTGTGACCCCTTGGAGTCTTTCACTCTGAATCCTGCTCGGACAACCAGGTAGTTTCTTGGGGGGTTAGTGGTGGCTCATTTTGTATATTTTAATTCGATTTTGCTGGCTGCTGTGGTTATTTTGTTTTTACACTGAAGAACTGAAACGCAAGCACACAAACCCACACACACAACTACACAGACAGTGTATCTATCTATCTATTTATCTATGACCCTCACTCTATCTATCCATCGCCCTCACTCTATCTATCTATCCATCTATCGCCCTCACTCTATCTATCCATCTATCGCCCTCACTCTATCTATCCATCTATCGCCCTCACTCTATCTATCCATCTATCGCCCTCACTCTATCTATCCATCTATCGCCCTCACTCTATCTATCCATCTATCGCCCTCACTCTATCCATCTATCGCCCTCACTCTATCTATCCATCTATCGCCCTCACTATCTATCTATCTATCTATTTATCTATGACCCTCACTCTATCCATCTATGACCCTCACTCTATCCATCTATCGCCCTCACTCTATCCATCTATCGCCCTCACTCTATCCATCTATCGCCCTCACTCTATCCATCTATCGCCCTCACTCTATCCATCTATCGCCCTCACTCTATCCATCTATCGCCCTCACTCTATCCATCTATCGCCCTCACTCTATCCATCTATCGCCCTCACTCTATCCATCTATCGCCCTCACTCTATCCATCTATCGCCCTCACTCTATCCATCTATCGCCATCACTATCTAACCCTTATCTATCTATCCATCTATCTATCTATCTATCGCCCTCACTCTATCTATCTATTTATCTATGACCCTCACTCTATCTATTTATTGCCCTCACTCTATCTTTCACCTTCACTCTATCGCCCTCACTCCATCTATCTATCGCCCTCACTCTATCTATCGCCCTCACTCTATCTATTGCCCTCATTCTACCTATCTGTCTATCTATCTATCGCCCTCACTCTATCTGCCTATCGCTTGCACTCACTTTATCTAATGCCATCACTCTATCTATCTATCGCCCTCACTCTATCTATCTATCGCCCTCCCCATATCTATCTATCGCCCTCCCTCTATCTATCCATTGCCCTCCCTCTATCTATCTATCCATCGCCCTCCCTCTATCTATCTATCCATCGCCCTCCCTCTATCTATCTATCTATCTATCTATCTATCTATCTATCTATCGCACTCACTCTATCTGTCTATCGCATCACCACAGCATCACTCCGCACCACCACAGCATCACTCAGCACCACCACAACATCACTCAGGGGCACCACAACATCACTATGCACTACCACAGCATCACTGAACGCCATCACAACATCACTCAGCGCCACCACAGCATCACTCAGCGCCACCACTGCATCACTCAGCGCCACCACAGCATCAATCTGTGCAACCATTCAACAACAACTGGTTCGAATATGTTTTCTCAATGTTTCAAGCTTTATTACAAATGTCACAAAAAGATGTTAATATTTCACTTCTGTTGTTGGATTTTTGTCACAATAAAATACACTGAACATAATTTTCACAAAAGTTATTTACAAAAGTTTAAGCTATTGCCATTATAAATTCCAATAACTTATTTAAAAGTATTAATTATTAAAAAACATTAAAAACCATTGTTATTTGTAATATCAATACATCTAAGTCACGTAAATACAACATATTGCATTAAAAATGCTATAGGTCACATTTGCAAAAGTTAAAACTATTGGCATTGTAAATGACAAAGCTATTAATTTCGCTATTTTCAAAACCAACACATAAATAAAAAATGTGTCATTTACAATACCAATAGCTCAAACTTTCCTACTGCGAGACCTATTGCATTGCAAATGCTTGTTTGAGGAGGAAACCTTTCAGGTTCTCCCTGTGGACGATGATTTTTGCGACGCGGTGGATGCTTCCATCCACCACGCTGTCGCGGCAGCCATGGAACCTTTTGTGAAGCGCATTATGAAAGTCGCTTGCGCCTATGCCTCGAGGGAGGGCCAACCCCCCCCCCCCCCCCGACGCCCCAAGCGTAAAGCCGAGGCGGCCGTGGATGGGGGGGCTTTTGAGTGCCTTAAAGGAGCCTTCTTGGTGCGTTCCCCTTTGCCCCAAGTAGATTCCTTATATGAGGGAAGTCCTTTATCCCCTAAAGGCGGCGATGAATCGCCTGAGGAATCCCTTGAGGAGCCGGGCCCTTTCAGGCCCTGGCGCCCAACACAGAGGGTCCTACAGACAGGCTCGTCCCAGAGGATTTGGTCCACCCCGTTCATCAATGTGGACACCGAGCGAGGTGACGCAATTCATCACTAGCAGAATGAGGAAGCCCCTAGAGAAGGAAGTTAGGGCCTGCTTGCAGGCGGAGTGCCCTCACCCTGCCCTCCTGGGCAAGGTGGCTGTCACCCCCAAGATAGATGCCAGAATGGGCACTTTCCTCCCAAAGTATATTTGTGATCCCAAGAAAGGGATCAATAGGTCCTGGAAGGTTTGACAAGCTCCTAGACACCTGTGGTCCTCTCACAAAAAGTTTAGATCTTGCGGAGGAGGCGGAAGCCTCTGGTACCGCACTTTCCCCGGAGTCAGTCTCTGGCTGGGCCCAGCGAGCTATCGTCATCCTGGGGAATGCAAACTGCGCCCTAGCTGCAGTGAGACGCTGCTCCTTACTGCTCAAAGTGGACAAACTAGGGGATTTGGCCTCCTCGGAGGCAGGAGCAGTGGCGGACGGGGGACTTTTCGGAGAGCCCTTTGTGAAGGAGCTCATGAAATTTGTGTCCACCTTCACCACCCTTGACAAGGCGCAGGCCTCTTTTAAAAGAGTGTTCCATACAAAGGTTTTTGTCTGGGTCGGTCGTGGCCGGGGGCGCTCAACCGGTCACTTCTATACTCAAGCCCCTAACAAAGGCTTCAAGAAGGCGGGTGACTAGCTCAAGCAAGAATTCTTCCAGTCTCACAGATACGGAAGAGGCAGAGGGGGCAGAGGCCAGTTCAAAATCAATCAGGTAAGTCTCTCCCCTTACCCCCATTTGGGGGGAGGGGGCAGGTTGGCTTTGTTGGCGCACAATTGGGAGACCATTACTTCGGATTCCTGGATTCTTCAGACCATAAAAGGGTTTCACATTGAGTTCTACAGGAACCAGAGGCAGGAATCCCGGCCACGGCCTCTGGTTTTTGCATCCGCTCAGACGGCTCTGGTGGACGAAGAGGATCACGATCTCCTCCACAAAGGGGCAATAGTGTGCTCCTCTCTCCACCCAAGCGGTTTCTTAAGCAACATATTTTTAGTGGACAAGACAGACAGGAGTCAACGCCCGGTTATCAATCTAAAGGAGTTCAACAGTTGGTTGGTTTACCGCTATTTCAAAATGGAGGGAATCCACCTACTGCGTGACCTCCTGCGTCCAAACGACTGGATGGAGCACCTCGATCCGAAGGATGCTTATCTTTCCGTCCTGATTTTCCCCCGCATTGCAGATACCTTTCGATCTTTCCTCAGCTTCTTGGTGCTTCACCATGGTGCTCAAGCCTGTGGTGGAGTACCTCAGAGCAAGGGCTTCCGTCTCCTTAATTATCTTGACTACATCCTTCTCTTGAATCAATCTTCAACATTGCTCACAGAGCAACTCCGGACGACGGTGCATCTCTTACAGTGCTTGGGTTTCGTCATCAACGGGAAAGAGTCCCTCTTGATTCCGGCCCAGCAGACGACGTTTCTGGGGTATGTTATAGACTTGGTCAAGAAGACTTTCAGACTCCCCTCTAGGAAAGTTTTCAAGATTCGTTGAGAGCTCAGACGCACGCTGGCCGGCCCACCACTTCTCTTCGGCAAGTGGCCAGGGTGGTGGGCCTCCTTTCCTCCTCCATACAGGCCATCTTTCCGGGGCCCCAGCATTACAGGGCCCTTCAAAGGTTGAAAGCCACTCACCTCAGGAGGGGTTTGCAGTACTCGGAACTCGTTCCCCATACAGACGAGGTGAGGTTGGAAATGCAGTGTGGCTGGACCACATGGAGGCCTGGAAAGGGAGAGCCATTTTCGGCTCAGCTCCGGACATCGTCAGAGTCGGACACCAGCAAGTCGGGCTGGGGGGCGTGTTGCGGGGACTCCTTTACCGGAGGAAAATGGTCTGCAGACAAACGCCGCTTTCATATCAATTGCTTGGAGCTTCTTGCCTATTCCTTCGCCATCAAATGCTGGACAAAAGACAGGATCAGCTGTCATGTCCTTCTCAAAATGGACAATGTGTCAGCTGTCCGCTACATGAACTACATGGGGGGCATGAAATCCAAGGTCCTAGCAGACATGGCCAAGGAATCCAAGGAATGTTGGTTCTTTTCCTGGACAACAGCGTCTCGGTGACGGCGGAGTATCTTTCGGAAGCGGCCAATGTGGTGGCAGACTGGTGGTCCCGAGAGTGTTCAGATGCGAGTCTTCCACGCCCTTTGGGGCCCCTTCTCGGTGGACCTCTTTGCTTCTCGCCTGGACCATCAGCTTCCCCGTTTTTTCAGTTGGAAGCCGGATCCTCTGGCGATGGCGACGGATGCCTTCCTTCAGGACTGGTCCCTGGAGACGGGGTACGCTTTTCCACCGTTTGCAATGATCATGCTCCTCTCAGCGCAGGTTCGCCGAAAGCAGGAGAAGATAGTGCTGATCACGCACCTTATTGGAAGTCGCAAGTATGTTTCCAGTTCTTCTGGAAGTTTCATGGGATTCTCCAATCCTTCTTCCCCTCGGTCATATGATTCTTCGGGATCCCCAAGGAGGGCCTCACCCATTAGGCCTGCAGAATCGAATGCCCCTCATGGCTTGGAGGATTTCTGGCAACGTTGGAGACTCCGGGGCTTATCGGGAGACGCTCAGACTATCTTGGCAGTGGCATTGGCAGACGGCATCAACAAACAATACCGTTCGGCTTGGTCCAGATGGGTGGATTGGTGCCTTAGCCAGGGTCAGGATCCCGTGGGGTGCGAAGTGGTCCACGTACTGAATTCCCTGGCTTCCCTGGCCACAGAGGGTTTGGCTTACCGCACCATAAAGTCGTACAGATCAGCGATTTCGGTGGGCTTTAATCCGATGCAGGGCGCTGCAGTGGGAAGCATCCTTTTGTATGTAAGTTATTGAGGGGTATTCGCTTATACCTGCCTCCCTTTCCTAAGTACTCACATTTGTGGGATGTTAACACAGTTTTGCATCTCTTTAAGTCCTGGCCTTCGAATAGGTATCTGTCTTGCAAACAGCTCTCTGCAAAGTTGCCCGCGCTTCTTTTTTTGGACTTCTGCAGGAGGGTTTCTGATGCGAGAGCTCTGGATCTCCATGGTTGGGTTTCCCCCCTCAAGGGGAAAACCTCATGTTTAATGCCGCACTAAGTCGGACTCTAGGGTAATTTCGTACCCGGCTTTTGATAAACACCCTATGTTGTGTGTGGTGCGCTGCCTCAAGGCTTATGAGAGCATGACGGTGTAAACCAGTTGCTGATTTCTCTCAGGAAACCCTTCAAGGCTGTGTCTCCTCCCACCATTGCAAGATGGGTTAGATGGATCATGTGTGAAGCAGGCATTGACATCTCGCACTTCGGTGCTCATTCAGTTACAGGAGCGATGGCCAACAAAGCCTTTACCCTCGGAGCTCGTCTCGAGGATATTATCAATGCCGCTGACTGGTCATCAGACTCGATGTTTAAAAGATTCTATTTTAAACCGGTCATTGACAGGGATTTCCTGGTGGTGGACAAGCTTTGAACGAGCATAATCCTCGCCTCTGGTCCTGCCATAGAATGGAAAATGTCCTAGTAGACACGAAAGAAAGTTTCAATTCGGTTAAGGACTCGGAGGCGAGGATTATTCCATCCCAGAGTTCCTGAGGATTCAGTCGCTCTCCCACCCTAACCTATGCATCAACTTTGCCATAAGGTATACGTATTGGTCTCAATATCTTTGTTTGAGGGTGTTGCTATTCAGGGTATAACTGTATTTGTATTGACGATTATCCTTGTGCCTTTTTTCTTATAACATTGCTTCTCATTGGTATACCTTTGTGAGCCTTGTGATGGTTAAGTTCTGATTCATTCGATATTCTCTTACTTCTTTCAGGACCGGACACATATAAAACGGACTAATGGAATCCGTTGATGGCTGGACGGTTCGCAGTCAAAGAAAGAGGAGATATCCCAGCAATGCCGGACCCTAAGGACATGCGTGGATGCCGATTGGTTGACCTCTTGGACTTCCCTTGCCCTGGGGTTCCTGGGAAAGAGAATTTTTCTGTAATGTTAAATCTGCTGCTGTTGGAAAATAAAGAAAGCAGAGCATAATTCTTGCCTCTGAGCCCTTAATAGAATTGAAACTTTCCTTTGTGTCTACTAGGAAATGTTTGATTGTTCTATACCGTGGTCACGGTCAGTGAAGGGCAGAAAGACTTCCTGCATGGGAGGTGATCTGAAATAAGTTCCAACCTGCCTCTGGGGCCATGGAGATACTGCCCGTATAGACTCCCCAGTGCAAGGCCCAATGGAAGTGGAGGCACCACTGGGTCACACACATGTGCTACCGATCAAGACACAACCGCAAAATGCATAAGATGAGCAGGCCCAAAATGTGCAGAACTGTCAGATTTGAAGAGCGACCTTTAGATACATGGGGATCATAGTCTGAATATCCCAAAACCAATGGGGAGGTTCTGTGAGAGATAGTGTCCAGTTCTGCGTAGATGAAGAGGATTGGAGGTGCGGCTTAGGAAGGTTGATGGAAAACCCTAGGTCATAATTCAGGGACATTGCCTTCTGTTGATGGTCCGACACCAGCTGGTGAAAGCCAGTCGTTGAGCTACCGAAACACAGATCCCAAACCTTCAAAGATGTGATGTAACCACAACATCACATTCAATGCCGTAGTTGGAACTTCCTCTCAATTTAAGGCACATCTTGTACTTCAAGATCGTATATGAAAATATACGTCATGCAATTTGAGGAACACCAAGCAATCCTTCACCTCCAGTGCTCAAGGAAGCATCTGGCACTTCTAGAGGAATCAGAACACAAAGGTCCACAATCAGGCAAAAGCATCTGTCTTCCTTGTGAGCCAGATAACAGTGAGAGTAGCACTGCTGTCTGATCTCATTCTCTCTCTTTGTTCAAAATCGCCACAACCTCCTTCCGCAAAAGGAGACCGAAGGGACAGGAGGGATGAGAGGGAGGGAACAAGTCATGAAAGGGACCGATGAGAACCTGCATGAAATTCTTCAGAATGCAATGGTGAGATATGACAGTGTACCACGTTATGGACACCCTCATCCTCAGAAGAGACATGTGCTCTCTCAAAGGCAGACTAAAGCAGTTTTGCAGTAACAGATAAATCCCAGGAATAGTCCCCAAACCTGTGGCACTGCTAATGGAACTGGCATGCCTAAGAAGCCAGTGGAAAAGATCAGGTCATGGCCTGCCCCCTCCTTGAACTACTCCAAGTCCAAATCAGTCTGATCACCAGAAATGGGATTTCAGCCTAAAGGTGTGTCCTTAAGGCTTGAATGGACGTCCCCTGATGGCACTGTAGAGTGCACCAAACATGACAGAAGATGGTGATGGAAGAGCCATGGACCACACCACCAAATTCACTGAGTCTAAGCAACTTGTTTTGCTGCATCTTGGCTATTAGGGAAAACATTTGCAAAATGGACAATAAAGATGAACTGGAAAATTCAGGAGGACTATAACCACTATTTTCCCACACGGCACGTAATTAATGGGTAAGAAGGAAAGATTAATTTGTAGACGAAAAGACCTTCTGTAACACAGCCTTAATTGTCTTTGAATACCTGTCAGAATGGGAAAGGATCAGGGTTTTGTTTGGTATTAGAGGATGCCTGAAATTCAAGTTTCTAAGGGAAAGGATTAGCCATAAGAATTTGCTTGTTCTCAGATGCCAGGCGATGGCAGCGTGTGATCTGGCTATTCATTGTTGGAGCAGAAGCTGGCTTGCTCCATGCCACTAAGAGGGAGTCCATCAAAGCCTCTTTTAAAGTAGAGTAACCATTCAACTGTTGAAGAAGCAGGCTGCAAAATCTCTGAACATGTTGGCTTTGTTCTCCTCCACAGGCAATGGCACGTCCTGGACCTCTGTGGCCTTGCGCAGGACTTTAGTGAAGGAGGCTATGTCTTCTGAACTGGTACTTGAAAACAAATGCTTGTAAGGAACCTTGTTTTTAGAACTGCTGTGCCTAGTTTTGGACTGAACCTGGATGGCTTTAGTCTTTTGAAAATGTGCCCAATTGTTCAAACATTCGGAAGACAGTGCAGATGGTGGGGCAACTAGCAATGCTTTCAGCGGAGGGAGCAGTGTGGAAGGTGCGAGAACAATCTCATGCATAGTCACAGGGTTGGAGACCCAGGCTGGTGCTCAGTCTGGTACCCCAAATACTTCAGGGCTCTGAGGCACACAAATGGGAGCCAGTTTGGAGTTCCATAGGGAAAAGGACAGTATCACTTGGGTAGAGGCACATGGTCAGCAGAAGGGACTGTAAAAGCCTGCAGCAAATCAGGGAGTATTGCTTTTGGGGCTACTGCTGGGTTTGAATTGGGCAATGATGGTATCTTCACCAAGTCCATCTCTGAAGTTTATGTACAAAGCTGCTAACTAAGAGAACAGCCAATGGAGCAGGAACATCAGGATAGTGAAGAGTCCCACCTGTGCGACTTGTGTGTTATCGAAGAGAACTTTTCTATAAAGATGGAAGAGGCCCACTTCACGTGTATGCCTACTGAAGGTTAACCTGACCAGGTGAACAAATTGGAGCTGCAACGATGCATACTTACTCCACTGTTCATCTCAGGCCCGCACCATGAAAGTGTAGCCTTTTGCTTCTTGATGACCTTGGCATGCATGCAGCTACTCTTCCACGTTAGCAGTTGGGTACGTTTTTAGGTCTCGTAGTGAATGCAGCGCAGCTGCTTCGCTAGCAAGACTTTATTGCTGTGGCTTTCGTTTGCGAAGGGAGACAAGAGGTGGCAAGCACGGACCGGAGATGTGCACGGGTACGGAGTGCACATCTCCTGTCCGCGCGTGCCACCTCCTGTCTTCCTTCGGCAGAGAAACCGGCGGCACAGCGCGCGTATCGCGCACTTTCACTTTCCCTCTCTCCCCTTCAAGAGCTCGGACATTCCACGACCACAGCTTGTTTGTTAACCTTCAGAAAGTGGTGCAGTATTCTGCAGCGAGCGACGCCAAATATTGCTTCTGTTCCTCTCGGGTCACTGTGAGACTCGGTGCATTACAGAACCGCAGTCTCAGCAAATGCTCAGTGATATTTGGTGAAATGACTACAGTCGGAACTAAAACAAATGGAAAGGCGGGGCCGACATCGGCCCGCCGCACTTATGGCGGGGCGCACCGGCCCCCACTCGCCCCGGGTTCCCTGGGGACCGGGAAGTGATTGAGTCACGTCCGGGCCACGAAGGGAACGAAGGCCAGGCCGGTTAGATCCGGCCTGGCCTGCGAAGGGTTAAAAGGCCGTGCAGCGCTGGAGTCGGCCTCTTTGGCTCCAGCGCGCTACGGCCTGCCCCTTCCAGCCTCTAGGAGGCTGTAATTAATTTTTTCCTTTGTGTTTCAGAATTGGTGAACGATCGAGTTGCTGCGGGGCCGAATCAGCTGGTAGCAGAGTCAGCTGTGCTCTCCGGAGCTGAATCAAGCTGTTTGAGGGGATCGAGACTATTCTAAGAGGAGCTGCAGTCCATTTCAGCTGCTCTGCTTCCGTGAACATGGTCGAGCGATCTGGCAATGGAGACGCATTTAGTTGCGGTGGATTGGGAGAGCATTCCTGGCGGCAATATTAAGGTGAAGGAGCTTGGTGTGTGGTTTGCCTTCAGGTTAAAAGCCCCGCAAAAGTAATTGCATTAGAGTCACTTTGGGGGTAACGTGTGGCCTAGTGGCTAGAGCTGCCGACTTTTGGCACGTGGGGTAACTGGTTCGGATCCGTTTTTTTTTTTGGGGCTCAACATCATGTGATTCTGGGATCGCTTTATGACTAAAAATGTAAAGAAATGTGTACATTTGAGTTTTGTTGGGCAACGGTCTAATGTTTTTTAAACATTTGTACTTCACTGTGGATGGTGTTTGTGTTCAAGGTGCGCATGGCCCACAGGATGGGAGTTTGGCACATGTGCCCGGGATTCCCTTTGCAGGGGCGGAGTACATATTGGCTCTTTGATGCTAATTTACAGACGTCGTCGGCTGGTTAGCTCAGTAGGTTATAGCGTCCTGTTAATACCAGCAAGGTTACGCGTTCGGTCTCCGGATTGACCGGAATTACTCAGTAAAATAGAAACCCAGAGAATGTATTCTGGTAATGCAGTGGCCTTCGCACTCTGCTGAGACTGTGGACTGCGCTGGAGGGTAACGGGGCAGGCTAAAAAAGCATCTATGCATGTATTTGATTGACACTGATCATGCTGTTGTGACGCACTGTGAGGCAGGCAGGGTTACTTGCTGAGGAGGCAAAAGATAAGACCTCACGAGTAATGCATTTGTTTCTATAGATTTTGCTGACACCGATCTTGCTGTTGGGATTTGCTCGCCGGTGCAGTGTGTGTGTGTGTGTGTGCCCCCCTCGGTAATCGCTACTGTGGCACAATGCTTAGGGGTATTGTGTATGGCTTAGCAACACTGCCGAAGGAGAACTGCTTTAAGAAGTACGGTGTGGGAGACATTACTGTGGGTTGCTTCCCCCGCAGAGTGCGAGAAGTGATCAGATTGACACTGCTTTCCGGAAAGCATAATAGGAAGATAGTGTATGTTAGTGTAAAGTAAATTCGCCGCAATATTTAGGTCTCGGCTTAGAGACGCGCGAAACGCGTTCTCACCAGAGAACTATAGCAATCGTTTCAGCCGACAAAGGGAGACAAGAGCTGGCCACGCGCCCAGCATTGTGAATGGGAGAGGGAGCGACAAGAGCTGGCCACACGCGGGGAATTTGGTCGCGCGCACGCTCACGGCGACGGCGTCTCCGCCGCGTGCCGATGACTGCTTTCTTCCTCAGCAGCCTTTGCCTGGCTACATCTCCCGCACCTGATGTGCCGCACAGTGACAGCTGCGCGAGGCAGCGCTTCAAAGCCGCTGCCGAGCGCGTTACCCTATTGTCAAGGATGGTGTAATGAGCCGAGAGTGCCAGAAGTCGAAGCATCCTGGCATTTCAGCTCAGTGAAGTCCCGCTAATGATGTCTGCGCCGGGGGTAAGCGGAGCTGTAATGATGCGTCCTGAGGGCGACTCAACGACCTGATTAAATAAACATCTCGTCTGCGATCCTTGGTTTCATAACATAAACTGTTTGTCATTGTGAAAAATCAATATAACCACTGTGCTCTAATTGGCACGATGCATGCTAACTGCTCAAGACGTGGTCGTGCAAATGAATACACGTGACGAAATACCTTAATTTATTAAGGATATGATTATACACTGTGGGGTTTGTTAATTTAGTGCGTGCTACATTAATAACAATGTTTTTAATAATGCTTATTTCAACAATGTTGCAAGTTCAGAGACTTGTACGATCACTCACATAGACAAACGCACGGGCTGCAGGCTCATTTTCGTTCGTTGTGCACCATGCGAAAAGTATTTTTATTTTACCGATGTTAAAATGTCGGTCTTCTCCCAGATGGGCGAGCGGCGCTCTCTTGGTGTGAAAACGAAAGCAGGTTGCGAAGGCAGAACAAGCCTACAAAGTACTTTTAATTGCTATATTTTAGTGAAGAAAGCAGACGTAGTGTGTCGCAATGAAACCGCTATTATGGGTGTCTCGGGTCACCGTCATGGAGACACGGTAGTTAGCTAAAAACAGCAGAGCAGCGCTGCTGGCCCTTTAAAAAGGCAGCCATGAAGCAGAAGGCTGTTGGTGCAGCATGGATGTAGTTCCTCTCGTCACTCTGGCAGACACACACACACACACACACACACACACAGCCACAGCCACATACACACAGCCACACACACACACACACACATCCACACACACATCCACACACAAACACAACCACACACACAAACAACACACACACACCACCACACGCACCACACACACAACCACACAGTCAGTGCACACTTTCATCAGGCACAGGCACCATCAGTGCACACTTTAACCAGGTACACACACCACCAACCGTCAGTACACGCTTCCACCAGGCACACACACCACCAGCCGGCAGTGCACACTTCCACCAGGCACACACACTACCAGCCATCAGTGCACAATTTCTACAGGCACACACACCATTAGCCATCAGTGCACACATCAATTGTTAACGCATCCACAAATAACTATTGTAGCAATAGCAGTATGGCGCACTTTACTTTCAAACATATTCATCTAAAGCACAGCATGCCACCACTGCTACAAAAATAAATACACATTTTTTTGGCCTACAATTTATAGACTTTTGGTGCAATTGGTGTTGCAAAATTAAGCAATGCCAATAGCTCAAACTTAATTAACCCGAGACCTATTGCATTGTAAATGCTTGTTTTCTTTTGAATCTAGCCTATTTGATCAGGGGGCTTGTACGTCCATTTTAAAAACCAAGCACGGACTTGATATAATTACTAGTGGCATACTGATGCTATCAGTATAAGGCTTTGCACAAACAGGCACGGATTTTTGTAACATGCCCATTTGTACTTTTGTCAAGCTATATAAAATAATGCAGAAAATGAATGACAATTAAATGGATAGAAGTCTGGAATGGGATCTGTTTCGGCATACAGGCAAGCTAGATCTAGCTGCCTGTACTACCATCTAGTGGTCATGTCAAAAATGGCGGAATCAATTGTTGCATGTTTTTCAGACGTGATAGATAGAAAGAAGTGTATTCAGCATGACTAAAGAGGGTTTTCATCACCTGGGGACGCCAAAATCTGCGCCGATGGTTGTGTAGCCATTACTTAAAGCGGTTTATTTTGACAAAGGGCATTTATAACCAGGCTATTTTTAAAGATAGAGAATATCGTATCGAGCATTCATTGTGGGAGGTGAGCGCAGGACACACCAAGAATCATTATCTCAGGCGCTTAATCGAATTGCTGCTCCGGTTTGTTAGCCACTACGAAAGCACATGGAATTTTTGACACCTGAAGCATCCAGCTTGAATTCAGGACGATCCAGTAGGGGGATACTGGTGCTTTATTTGTTAAAAATCAATAGGGAAATGTTTTTAGGGTACTGGGGCCTACGATTGTTTAACTGGTTGGACACACACACACACACCGCAGGTTAAAAGTAGGATTATACCGTTGAAGTAGGTCAGATATAAAATGCAACCCTCGAACTGCAGTTTGATATGCAGAAGGTCTTTCAAACATTATCCTTCTTCAAAGTAAAGCGTAATGAGACAACCGTGCCATTAGATAGTGTTGTAATAAAGGATGCGGGTGCTGTGCAATGCAGAGCAAGGCTTCCATGCATGTAACATAAAAATGCTTTAGATCTGGCATGGGGATGCTCTGAAATAACTATAACGAGTCTCTTTGAAGAGGCATCTAAGGGCAGGAAGGGTCCACTATCACTCACCCTCCTATGAGTTCTCGGTTTCTGTCAAACACACAAAATTAGACTGTGTGACTTGTAAGGGATGTCTGGATATGGAATGCTTCTGCAGATTTACTGGATACTTATCCTTGGCTACAGTATGGTCTGTCACGAGCCTGACTTCTAGGGAGGTTATACGCTAGACGTCCGATTAATACTGGGTAGCGGTAACAGTGATTACACAAGGGGCTCAAAAAAGCAACAGTTCGATATTTAGACCTATGGAGTACAACACATTATTAGGATATGTTACCTATCCAAGGCAGTACTGTGGTGCATGGAGGGGTAAAAGGGCCGTGAGACATTTTACAGCCTGGCATGGATAGCACTGTGCTAATTCTATACTTTAAGACTTTCTGCTGAACTGGCGAAAGACTCTGTCCCTTTCTATCATGGCATGGATGCTATTGTGCTAATCCTATGCTTTAGGGCTTTGATAGACAAGCAAACGTTTTGAAGTAAGGTTATGGGCTTCCAACATCATGTCTTATTTCAGCTATTCTGGATTTACACTGCTCAGAGTCACTTAGCTTCAGGTCAACAAGTCCTGAAAGGAGCCAACGCTCTATTACACTATTGCAAGCGCGCTCATTGGAAAGTACGACGTCAATGTCACTCATGTAAGGAAAATGGTCCTGGCCTTAGCGGTGGGGAGGGAATCTTTCATAAGGGACTGAAAGAGCTCCAATTTATGCTCTATACCTTCCTTAAGTAACCATGAAGCCGCTATTGATGCGTTGTACATACGGCATGTGCCCTCAGTGGAAGTGTAGCAGTAACCAGGTTTAAGGTTCTGGAGCTATAAGGGCACTGGGTTATTCAGCTTCTAACAGAAGGCAGGGCTACGCCACCTGGTTCTATATAGCCACATTTAGCCGGCTGGTCACACTTCCTACCCATAACTGCAAGGGGGGGCCGCTAGTGCTCCGTGATTAACTAGGAAGGCAGTATTATATTCCACTGTATTGTTCCATTTATTATTTGAGGGGGCAATAGGTTAATCAGCTTCTAACAGAGGACAGGGCTACGCCACCTATATGTATTCCAGGCTATTGCAGGCACAGTGATAGGAGTAGATCCTTCACTGGGGTACTGTGAGGTGTAATCTCAGGGACAATGTTGGGAAGAGAAATAGCGGGGAGGGTCACTCAGGTACCCTCCCAACACTGATGGCGTCAAAGCAGTACACCTCAGGTCATGTTGTCATACCTTTAAGGGTATCCCTGCGCACAGTGCGGCGGTACTTAAGAATTTGGGGGCCTGTGTCTAAAGCCCTTGGCACCATGTGCTGGTACACGTGAGCTTTGATGGGGTGTCATGTCACACACATACGCTCATACACGTATGGGTTGACGGACTTCGGGAGTACCGTTAGCATGGGCCTGGCTAGAAATGTCCTTGGCTGCAGCAAAATTTTAGTAACTATGAATGCGCTGTGTCCCCGCACTTCACACTGTGTACTGTCCTTAAGTAGTCATGAAAGCGCTATTTCGTTCCCTGTGGACCCCAGGTCTATTCTTTAATAAGGGTCATACTAACAGGCACCTCTCTGTAACACTACTTCAAATACTCCGCATGTGACACAGGCTGATGCTATGCTAAACACTTGCAGTTGCAAGTGTTATGGGAATGTTTCTGGGGCTAATCTTAGCTAAGGCTTTGCAGGTGACGGCATTGTAATACGGGCATGTGTACTCCATCTTTCGTCAGGAAGCCAGAAACACTAATCGTTTGTTTGTTTTTCATTTATGTGGGGCCGGATCCATGGCGGATACCTGGGAAGTACTCCACACCGCAACAACTGCAAGAGGTGGACAGCCAAGGGGACCCTGTACTTCACGAACAGGAATGGCAAGTAACGACATCAAGTGTGATGGGCGATCGATCAAGGACTCAAGAGGTGCCAACACTGGGTTTGATTGTTTATGGGTGTGTTAACAATAGGTTGGACTGTCCGCAGTAATGCAGCAGGATATTGCTTCACATAATATGGCAGTATGTTCCTTATCAGGAAACAGTATTTCTACCGTAATGGCGCCTGTGCTCGCAGGGCCACCGTGGTCATGGTAGTATATATCGTAGGTTACCAATTGGTGGTGCCAGCCGTAGTAATGTGGCAGTGCACAGGGGGGTGCACTGCCAGCTTGGCCAAACCCAGGAGTAATAGGCGTATGCAACACCTCAGCACCCCTTGCCGGGAAGCAAAGAGGTGGGGGTGGTTCACGGACTTCACGATACGCCAATCGGAGCTTTTGGGGGCTTGTAGTTCCCCGGGTAGGATTTTTTCAGTTGCACCAACAGTGGGTGTCAGCGTCCGGACCGTCGTGTCTTGTCGGGCACAGCATAATGCCATTCAATTAAGCCCATCTGGTAGCCTATGGCGGCACGTTTAATTTCCCTGGATCTATCAGCTCTAGCATAATTAGCAAGCATTTTGGGGGCAGGGGGGGCCTGAATGAACAGGTACACCAGGATGCCTGGGTAGAAGGGGGTCGACATGTCCGTACTCGGGATACACCCCGGAGCAGACATTTCAGATCTCCCGAAGTGGGGAAGCGAGTCTGTGAGGCCATATTGTGCCCATTGAAGCAAATACCTAGTAACTACAGTAGTGAGGCTAATTGCAGACCTAGGCCCAGGGGTGCATCTGGGGGGAGTCGTGCTCCTTGTGAGACGGTGTCCATTTGTACACGTCTGGGGTTGAAACCATTGCAGATAATTTTTTCTTGCCTACGAAAGGGAGTATAAGGACAAGATATGATCTTGCAAGGAGTTGGTAGGGCCCGATAGTTGGACTAAACTTATGATGGCTAGGTGTGAGAATTTAAGGTTAGGGCATGACCTTTCAGTGTAGGAGGGTAGGGGGGGGCCAGATAGTCGGTCAACTATGCAGGCCTAAGGTCATGATTGGTTAGCAGTTAATTTAAGGTCCTTAGGGGGGGCGGCGCCATTCTCGAATGGGGTCGCCCAAAGGAAGAGACAAGTGGTCTCTCTTAGAACTCCAGGGGCAGGTACAGCCTGTTGGGTACATGGGTGCGGGGGAGACAGTCACACTTTCTCTAGGCTGTTTGGCCACCCCGCACGTGCACAATGACGCCAGTAAACGGCGCAGAGATGCAAGGGACCCCTTTAATGGAGTTAATGGAGCGTACGGGGTAACCGGGGGGCCAAAGTACCCTCACGGTAAGCGGGCCCTCTGCGCATGCGCACTTCAACAGAAGGGCATGGTTAAGAGGGCGTACGGGGGTAACCGGGGAGGGTATGTGCCCCCACGGTAAACGGGCCCTCCTCCGCACGCGCACTACGACAGGAGGGCATGGTTAAATCGGGCGTACGGGGTAACCGGGAGGGGATTTGCCCCCATGGTAAACGGGCCCTCCTGCGCACGCGCACTCCGACAGGCGGGCGTGGTTAAATAGGGCATACGGGGGTAACTGGGGAGGGGTTGTGCCCCCACGGTAAACGGGCCCTCCTGCGCATGCGCACTCCTTCAGGAGGGCGTGGTTTAGTGATAAGGATCTGACACCAGTTATTGACCTTGCCGTAGGCCCAAATAGGTAGGCAGAAAATTAACTAGGTTATAATGTGAATTGATATGTTAGTCTCGGATAGGAAATACCTTGTACTAGAAATATGTTAAGGTTAGCCATCTGAATACCTGTATATATCAATTGTAACATTTTCTGCGTAATTGTGTAAATATTGTTTATTTCAATTTTGATTTATTTTGTATGTTTTAATAAATACGGCCGGGGGGGTCGAAAGATCCCCCGCCTTCCAAAGAAAGCCCTCTCACGTCCTGTTAATATTTTCATGTTGGTTACGGAGGGCTGGGGGTCCTCTGGCAGTCCCTGGTCATATTAATCCTGCTTCATTTCTGAAGGACACTACGGAACACCATCTGGGACACTTTTCGTGGAAACATTGGCAGCAGCCGCTCTTTGCTGACTCGCATTGTTTGGAAATAAAGCATGCAATTACAGTCCAGTTGTTATGCTGTGTCACTGCCGAGGCGTTCCCGTGACCCTTTAATTAACACATGAATAAAACATCAGTGCGCGTTTCTGAGGGAACATTGCATCAGTGCTGAGGAGTTCTATGGCTGCCTACAGCTCATCCAGTGTAAATAAAACTCAAATACAAACAACCACACTATCATTACACACAATGATTATATTAATGGTTTCCCTAGTTAAAAAGCATTTTAAGGTTGGTGGTAATAAATGTAGAGAGAGAAATGAGAACACCACACGTGTAATAGTATTTGCATATCAACATTTTCAATAAGATCAAAAGGTAAATGGCCTTGCGGGTGGTTGATAATCAGTTGTCAGTTTATGCTGATGTGATTACCATGTTACGCCCCTTCTGTTTACTTAAGAATATTATAATTTACTCAAGAAATAGGCACTTAAGTAGGATAAAGTGCTCACACGTTGAGACGCATGGTAGGATGTACAGAGAGAGTTCCACAAGCAAGGAACTGTGTATGAAGTTAAACACGTAACATCATGTGTTTCGCAGCCGCTGCACATGCAGGTGGGCATGTTGCATCTATGAAGAACATCCCGCTTTGGCCATATTTGACAATGTGACTTCTAAAGAAATGCTGAAGAAACATTTTCCGGCATGGTCTTTTCATCCCCAGGAACATAGCCTAAACACCCAGTCATTACAAATTCAGGTATGAAAATGAAATAGAAATAGATTTTAATGTCGTGTTTTACCGGTACCATGGGGGAATTATTATTTTTTCTCTTTATGCTAAATGCATTTCAACAGCTTCTCTCATGCCATCCTTGGACTTTGTTGTCGTCAGGGCCGCCTTAGGCATGGGCGAGCTGGGCACCGGCTCAGGGCACCTTGCTTCAAATGGGTACACAGAGCTTACTTATAATTTCTTTCAGCACTAATTCTAGACTCTGGCACTTGTTCATTCTCTTCTAGTCTTCCTTTAGTACCTATATTCCCTCCATTTCTGATTCTCTGCTTCTGACTTCTTTCTCACCAACGGCCCCTTGCCTCTAATGTGGCGCAGATGATCAGGAAGGGTGCATATATGCTTTGCCCGTGATGCGATATGAGAAGAAAGCTCAGCAGTGATTTTTTTGGGGCCTAACTGGAGTCCTATTGTATTACCCCTTGTCCCAGCAGAGTGGCTTTAATTTGTGCTTCTGGGGGGAGTCTGCTTCCGGTGATGGAGACACAGGAAGCTTCCTTGGCTGTGTTAATGTAGTACCTGGCCTGCTGGTAGAATTTGCTCAGGGCAGCTGTAGGCCCCAAACCACTCATGCTTCAACGTAGCCCCTCTGTTGTAAACAAGTACAGATGGGATCTTTCCTGTACATGTACATATGCAGCGCATGCACAGTTAGTGGGAATAACTGCTCCAAATCCATCACAGCATTCACACAAATTAGGCCTGCTGCTTCGTGCTGTCTTTACACTTTCATTTCCTGAAGTCATGTGACATTTGGCTTCTTTCTACAAGGAGCTTTACCTGCTTGCAGATCCTTGTGACAACATAACCTTTCTACATTGCTTTAAGGCACAAGAAAGCATGCATTTTACCAAGAGAAAAGACCTACTACTTACTAAAGCAAACCTGCTACATGTCTAAAACACCCTTTCAGAAAACAAGTCAAGCAGCGAGTGTTCCTGACCTCTTTGTTGCCCTTGCATTTTGTATGGTGGAACATGCCCTCAGCCACAAAGTCCATGGAAGACATTGTTATTTGAGTGGCATGAAAGACCTTTGGAGCAGAAGGGCGCGAGCAAGGGTTTTTAGAATGGGACTCTTTGGGAAAATGCTCTGGTCACAGACCTTTTAAAATGCACACTGTAATCAGGAGAGAAACATTTCAGTCCAATGTTGCCTTCAACATCCAGAAGGTGCTGACGTGGTCTCCTTTTTCTGCGAGAAACAGTGAGGGTGTGCCGGGTTAGACTTCAAATGTAGTAAACTCAATACAACTCCTTCCGGACACTCTATTGTTGCCGTATTGCGTACGTCGTGACCCCAACGTGTTGCGCACTGGAGAGAGTGAGCGAGAGAGCTGAGCCGGAGCCGAGACGCGAGGACGCGAGGAATCGGGACGTGAGGCAAGCCCCGCTTTTATTATAGGGAAGCCTCATTAAAAGTCCCAGTGAGCAACTCCCCCCGCTATTTTTCCAGCCACAGCCAGTCGCAGCCCTTAAAGCGGGCTAAGTACTATACAAGCCCCCTGCCTGAGCCCTATCTGAGCTCTGCCTGAGGGTGCAAGTAGGGCAGAGTAAGGCGAGAGGCAATAGGAAGAGGCAAGAGGAGAGGAAAGAGAGCCGGCACTGGTGTCAAGTGGGGGCTAGGACGAAGCCTTGCCACATATTATGGTTTTTCTTTACCTCCATTAAGCCTCACAGGAGTTTCATAGCGAGGTCGTGAAAGAAGGAAAACCCTTGCCTTATGTTATTGTAATCTAGGATAATTTTACAAGGAGAAGTGGAGAAGGGCACGGGGCACGAGCGCAAGTATAGGAAGAAGGCACAACAGAGGTAAGTGGAAAAAAAATTTCTGGCACCATCTGTATATACCCCTTACACTCTTCTTGAAGACTGTGTGTTGGGGTACTATTGGGTGGATACTTAACTGTAATAGACTATAACCTGAAACGCTTGGCTGAAGTGCTTAAGTACTTAAATGGCCCCTCGGAAAAACAAAAGCACATTAGGAATAACAAAGAAAGCAAAGGCCAATGATGAAAATCAACAAACTGCTCAAGAGAGCCTGACGTCCCTAGGGGCCGAGCAAAAACGTAAACGCACCCAAAAGAAAAAAGAGAAAACTTCCAAAGAACCACAACAAGGAGGAAGTAAGGGAAGTATAGCATCAAATACACTTAAGGATTTCGTGGGAAAGCACTTTAAAAGGGTCTTTTCCCCCCGCTAAAGCCACGGCTACTGAAGAAGAAGAGGAGGAATCATGGAAAGGGGGATCCTCTTTAATCTTTGATGAATGTTTGGCAGACTGTAAACCTGGTCAATCGATCGGTACAGTCTTTGACAGGCCATAAGGGGATAATAATGTCACCGCAACTTTCTCCTTCTCCCCGATTGTTACGACAGACGTTGGAAGAAGTAGATAGCCTGGGCTCAAGGCAAATTGAAGAAATAGCCCATAATTCAGATGGAAGATTGAATGGAACAGAAAGGCTGGTTTTACTCAGAGTTAATGGACCTGCGTATATGGATAAAAACGGTGACATTAACGGCGAAAACCAATCGCTAGAGATAAACTTACAATCTTCAAAAACCCCAGCATCTTCAATTTTGGAACTGATGCTAATGGTGCAAAAATCACTACAAGGACTGTTAGAAGTAACAATGTTAAACCATGATATCTTGAAAAGTCAGAAAATACACCTCTCTAAAATTGAGGGAGAACTACATGGTATTAGGGGGCAAATGCCATCAATGTTAAGACCAGTCTCAGATCCTGTGCTTACGGCCCCGGTGATGGAGTTCCTACTTAAATAGATCCCACCTTCTTAATACATTTGCCCACTGCCCAAACCTAAAAGGAATAGCTACAGAAGATCTGCGACAGGTGGGATTTCAAGTATCTGGTGATGGTAAGGAGTTTACCAAGGTACAGCTCTACTCTGACCTGGTCATAACTGCAATAATAAACGCAGAGCAGGAGATACGTAAAGAAGGGATTAGACTAGTGCCTAAAGAAGAGCTAGCGCTAGTATATAATGTTCCTCAGCAGAAATCCTTCTTACGGTACCATGCGGGGCTAGGAAAGAGACAAGTGAAGCAGTGAAGCTACCTGGAAGGGAAGTGGACCAAGGGCTGGAAAACTTCAATATACTAATAAATAACTCGGACTTGATGGAGGCCTGGAAGAATTGGAGTAATAACATAAGCCCTGCAGGCCCCTCACACAGTTATTTGGAGGATTCCAAATTTAATGGGCCACTAAGCAATGTAGAATAGGTAATGGGGCAGCCACATAGCACAAAAATGGTCTCTTGGAATATAAATGGCCTAGGAACTCACCTAAAACAAGAAGTCTTGAAAGAACTTGCAATAAATAACTAAATCATTTGTATACAAGAGACCTTGCTCTGTGGAGTGCCCCCGGTAGTTGAAGGGTTCCGACAAATCCACCGACCGGCAGTAAAATCTAGATCTGGCCGCCCTGCAGGTGGCTTGCGGACCATGGTATCAACAAACTTAGTGACTAAGGTCTACCAGTTATCTGTGACTTGTAAGTGGCTCTTGGGTTGTAGAATATTAACAACGTTTGCTGACAAAAAATATGAAAACATGTTGATCCTAAATGTGTATATGCAATCGAGTTCACAGAAGGAATATGGGGTTGAACTGACACATTTTAAGAATGATATGGATTCACTCTGTGATACGTATGGGAATGACTTGATTCTGTTGTTGGGAGATTTTAACCATAAATTAAACCCAAAATTGTCAGATCTGTGGTATACAGAAATTTTAGAGTCATATGAAGTAAAAAAAAAGCTGAGTTTTCTGAAAGTAAAGTACCGACTGATGCGGCTAAATTGGGTAATTACTTAGCTAAAAAAAGTTTCTTTTGCCTAAATGGTAGGGTAGCTCAAGACTGTCCGGCAAAGAAAACTTTTAAATATGGGACTCAAAACTGCCCTATGGATTAAGTCTTTATGTTGGCATGGAATTTTGAGCTAGTAAAAGATTTTAGGATTAGCCCCATGGAATGTAGCGACCATAAATTAATAAAATTTGAGTTGCCAATATCCCCACAGTTTGCTTGCGATAAAGTTATTTTTCAAGAGATGGATTATCCAAAGCGGATAACCACTCGGCTATCCGACGCATTTATCGAAAGGTTAACTAGACTGCAACAAAAGATTCAGTTAGGTTGCCTGAGCGGCCAAAACCTATCATGGTTTGTTGAGAAAATAAACCAAGTAATGAAAACCATAAGTGTAAAACTACGGTCTGATGTAAGCGCCCCTAAGAACAAAGGTAGGTTACAAGCTAAGCAAGGAAATTGGTTTAACCACGATTGCTTAATCAAGAAAAGAGAAGTAAGGAGAGGAGAGCATAGCCTACGCAAAAAGTTTGTTCAAGCTAGGGCTGAAAATCTTGTAAAAATAAAGAGAATAAACCGCACTAATCCGCAATGCCAAAAGGACCCACAAAGACACAAAGAAACTTGTTGGGGAAAATTATTGGTAGCAATCGAATCTAAGAATATACGTCAGTTCTGGAAGCGAATTCAGTCAGCTACAGAATCTTCGGTTGCCCCGATGATAGCGTAGTGGACGAGGGGGCTTGGGTAGACTATCTACAGAAATTATACGCCCCGGGGAGTGGAACTGGAATTGAGGTATTAAGGGACTGGAGAGGCCTAGTAGAGGATTTAAAACAAGATTGCTCAGCAGTTAATGTCCTTGGGATAATAAGGACTTTGAACTTAACAAGAGCTGCAGGCCCAGATAACCTACTGGCCCTGATATTAAACTCAAACCAGACCTGGTGGGCGGAATTCTTCTCTAAAATGTTTGCAATAATTTTAGAACAAGGGAAGATCCCCACGAACTGGAAGGGTGCAATAATAAGGCCGATATACAAGAAAGGGGATGTTCATGCCCCTAAGAACTACAGGCTAATTAACCTATTAGATATAGGAGAAAAGATATTTGAGTATAATACTAAGCAAGCTAAAAGACTGGGTAGAACAACGATCTATTGTGCCAGTGGAACAGGGTGGGTTTAAAGAAGGCCATTCCACAATAGATCATTGCTTTGCCCTGTGGGCACTGGCCAGGAAATCGATAGAGCAAAATGGTAAACTATTCTGTTGCTTTGTCGATTTCCGTGCGGCTTTTGATTTAGTGGGCCGTAATAGCCTTTGGGAAGTGCTGGAAAATTATGGAATGCCGGACGGCATTCTGAATATTTTAAAAGAGTTACATAGCGGCAACTGGGCCCAGGTCATTAGAGATACAAAGGGATCACTAACCCATAAAATATTAGTAAAGAATGGCCTTAGACAGGGGTGCGTTCTGGCACCCTTGCTTTTTTTCAATTTTTTTAGCAGATCTTCCTGCAGTACTGGAAATTGAAAGAAGCCCGAGCCTGCGCATGAATAGAAATAAAGTGCCATGCCTTTTATATGCTGACGATCTTGTGATCCTTGACCAAACTGAAATGGGTCTACAAAGGAAATAAATGTGTTTAAAAATTACTGTGACAAAAAGCTACTAACTGTGAATATGGAAAAAACAAAGGTCCTATGTTTTGGGAAGAGAGTAAAACATTTTAATTGGTTTTTAGGACAGGACAAATTAGATATAGTAAGCGAATATAAATACTTAGGTCTTTGGTTTGATAGCGCATTAAAGTGGAGCACTCATTTGGAGGCACAAACTGCAAAGGCTTTTTCATCAGTCTGTGGATTGAAAAAATGTAATAAAGATTATGGCGATATGTCACACAGACCGATCTTAAAGGCATTTGAAGCCATGATCCCCCCGCAAGTCCTTTACGGTGCAGAAGTGCTCTGAGCGGCAAAAGGGGGTGTGATTGTGAAGGAAAGATTCTTAAAATGCTGTTGTCTCTACCATGGTTCAAGCTATTAGAATGGAGGTAGGGCAAATAGCATGGACCGTAAAGACTCAAATGTCCTTATTAAGATTCTGGAAACGCCAGGAGCCTGGTGGCGAACAGAAGGTCTCAATATGGTGCAGAGAGGAAATCCAAACAAGCAGTTATGCTGGGCGCGGTATGTAAGGAAAACCCTCCAGACCGTAGCAGCGCACCTTAAATTGAGCCTTTTACCGCCACCCCTGGATGTAGTCTTTACTAAGAAAATGCTTAGGGACCAAGGGCTTGAATACTCTAGATCACAAGACCATGATTTTCTGAGGGTAAAAAAATCGGTCAACTGGGTAAGGAGCGAATGGGAAAAGGAGGTTCGGTTCCCATATTTGGATTTTCTGCCCAACAAATGGCTAAGACACGAAATCTTTAAGGTTCGTGTGGGCATAAATCCATGGAAGACTGAAGGAAAAATAAAAGCAGCCTTGATACAACCAGATGGTATTTGTAAATGTGGCTTAGGAGCAAGAAATGATATCTTGCATATATTGCCTGACTGTACATTGATTTTAGCAGTACGAAAAGTGTTTTTACGCCCAATATTTTTAAAATATAAGGAGAATTCACGTGCTGACGCTGTTTGTCTTTTTCCAGAAATGTAATTTTTTAGATATTACAATTGCTCTGGGGAAGTTTTTGAAAACAACAAGAGAATCTGTAATGGAGGCAACAAAGGAGGGTTGTAGATTTTAAAATTTTTAGAGCTATCCAAAATTTTATGCATGGTTTATAGACTATGGTCTAAATAAACATCGTTTTATCATCATCAAAACTACTCCAGGTTTCGTGCACTGCGAAATACGAATACCACAAAACCGCCCATGCTTCAAAACATGCTGCTGATGCACATTCAGCAGAAAAAGAGTGGAATACCTACGTGTTTGGTATACGAGAGTTTAAGCTATTGGCATTATAAATGACAATGCCTTTGATTTATGTTTTAAAAATGAAAACAAAAATAAAAGGCATTGTCATTTACAATGTCAATAGCTCAAACTGGTGTAAATGCGAGACCTATTGCATTGCAAATGCTTGTTCATTTGGCTTTGACTTCTTGACGACTGATGCACTATTTTTCTAGGATCATTTCGTCCTGCCATTTAACTGGTTCACTATTAATACTTTGATTGATTCTTTTGTCTACATTACATGTGATTTTTACCTCTGGCAATTTGTCTTTTAGTGTCCACATATCTATACATCATCTGCAACAACATTTGATCCCAAATGTCCTTCTTTATATTATTGTTCAGAAGTTGGTCTTGCTATTTTTCTCCTGAATGGGACTGAAATGTCGACAGACTCTCCATATCATCCTCTAAATTCAATACATACTTCTGAATCGGGACTCTCAATATAAAGACTGTTCACTTTGTTGAGCAGTTGTTTCACTATTCAAGGTAATTTTGGACAAGCATCTACAGTGTGCTTACAAGTGTCCTTATTGTAGTATATATGTAACCCATTGTACTTGTACACAACTGGATTTTTGTTACTGATATCGAAATAAGTTGTTTATTACATATATTCAATGGTTCCTTCAAGTACTAGTGCAGCATATGCTTTCAATCACTTATAATGGATTTTGTAGAAAAGAAATGACCTGATCTAATCCACTGATTGGATCTATTGGCGAATCACATAGTAACTAAACACTACCCATAATAATTTCTTCTGGAGGTTTTTCTGTTAATAGCATATGCTTAACCATCCCCAAAAGGATAATAGGGTTGCCCTGGTGTGTGTATATTGCAGCTACCTCCTTCTCTGCATGAACTGTAGTCATACATAGAGCTAAGCCACCATAATCAGGAATTATGTGATTTTGAGAGCTACATCTGCCTGCCACTTGAGTCGCACTGCTTAAAACGTTCAAATTTGGAGCAGGTATTCTTCCTTTTTAACAATGCAAAAACTAATGTTCAGGAAAATATTCTAAGGAGAGCAACTCTGTATCAGGGTCTTAAGGTGCAAAACAAAAGAACTGGTGTTGGCATGCAGGGGTGCCGTCTTATACTTCTCCGCGATGTCATATCCGGGGTGGATTAGAAGTTCTGGTACGACCTGTCAGTGCAGGAAAGCTATTGCTAGTTTCCACATTTAGCCAGGCACCTTAAGGGTTTGAAAGGGTGAACAATCAGACAGTCGAGGTATCCAATCAAAGCCTGTATCCTATGTGAGAGATCCAGGTAAGAGTAAAAGTGCTGTAGGATTACCATCATAGAGAATGAATTTCTCGTCAATTTATTGAATAGGGACCAAAGAGAGGTTGGTGTACATAATCACTCCAAGGCTTTTCACTTCAGTTAAAGTGGTAGGTGGTTGCCTCATTTCATGGATTCAAGAGATGCAGGGATTTTGTTTTGCCATGATCCACAGTTAAGAACTACTGGTTTTGAGGACTTTAGCTTGAGATGATTCTATGGGACCCACTATCGCACAGCTAATCAGCATTTACCAAGTCTTCAAGTTTTGACCTATACAAATAGTATTAAATTTAAAGAGCGGAGTGTCAAAGGTGTGGTTGGAAGAATGCACGATTTCTAGAAGAGGTCTTCGTAAACAAATAGTAAAAGTTAGCAGTTAAACACAGTGGGGCACCAAGTTAACTGAGGTAAGAAGAAGCCAATGGTGTTAGGTAGTCAATATGTGGTGTGTTCTTAAGGAACAAGTTTACAAAACTGATCCAACGAATCGGTAATGCAGTGAGATATAGTCTCTGGGATAGTATCTGGTGGTAAGGTGTGTCAAAAGTCGAGAAGAGGTCAGGCAGTAGGAAAGCAAAAACACCACTGTTGTCAACAGAGGTCTTAAAGTCATCCCAAAAAGAGAATAGTGTTGATTATGTGTTTCTTCTTGGACTGACTCCATTCAGTGTTTCTAATAGTAGATTATTTTGTCTGATGAAAACTGACATTTGGGGAAGGCATTCTGGTCAAGTTAATGTTTCTTTTAAATATATTTCATATATGATGTCTTCTAGTCATTGGTGTTCTATTTTTTGTCTTATTTTTCCTATGAAGCCCTATCACAAGGTATAAGTGATTATTAGGCTCATCGCAGTCTAAAGCTTCACACACATAATAATGTATAACTGTCAAGTTTTATTTCATTTACGTGAATTCACAGTATAAACACGTTCTATTATTCTTACACAGTGTATTTTAGCTCATATTTTATATATTCATGAAAGTGAAAAGCACAGCGACTTACAGTCTGCACCAAGGTCGCACTTGTTCACCTACTATCTGATTGTTTTTTAGAGCAACACAGCAGACGAGTCTGCCTAACTCCTCCTCACCCAAGTAATTACCAGTGGCTCACTTTAATTCAAGCATTCCATCAATAACTCTTTTGTCTACTTTAGTGTGACACCCTAAGTGGGATGGGTATGCTCCGACGTGGGTTCCATGCACACTATGCCACTGGAACCAAGTTATAAGCAACTGATGAGCTATAATAATAACAAAACCGGTCTTTGGTTGCTTGGGTTGTAGTTTTGGCCAGGAACTGGAACTGGCACTTCAGGCTGGACTCTTCCTATTGGAGCAGGTTCAACGTTGCATCTGCCGGAGTCCAAACCGAGGTGGCATGGTGTGCAAAATAATGGGCTAGGATGTGTCCCCGAGAAATTACCAATGGCTGGGAATAATTCAAGCATTCCATCCATCATTTTCTGTATACTTAAGGGCACGGAGTAGGCTGTAAAATTTGAGCAATGAGTAGGTATGCCTATGCACCATCTGGGAAGTTCTTTCTTTCGGCAAGAATTTGGTGCTAATGTAGAAATTAGCTTGGACTAGAAAAAAGATTTTAAATTGAAGATTTTCACATAATATGCTTTACATTTTCATAGTATTCCTAAATTGTGCCTTTATATCAATCCATTTGATTAGCCTCAATTACACTTTTACCAATATTTTGCACTAAAATTATGTTATGACTATTTGTAGAGCACACATCTCACACAGGAGGGCATCCAGGTACTAGATATGAAAGGACCCTGAGCTGTCAGAGTGAGAGGTCTAGGTAAAGAGTCAGGTCTTCAGGATGTGGAGGTGGGAGGATGAGGGAATTGTTCCTGGCCTTGGGCGCGAGGTACGAGAAGGTGCGTCTGCCAGTTCTGACACTGGGGATGGAAGCGAGCAAGAGATTGGCTGATCGTAGGTTTCTGGTCAGTGTGTGAAATTTGAGGTAAGTGGGGCCTAGATTGTGCAAGGTTTTTATGTGTGGGTGTGGAGCTTGAAAAGTGCTGGATGGGGAGCCAGTGGAGTGCTTTGAAGTACAGGGTGATGTGTGTGTGGAGTGTGAGCCTGAGAGTGAGCCTGCCTGCTGTGTTCTGCATGACCTGCAGTCTCCTGGTTACCTGGGCACCGATGCCAACAAAGTGCATTGCTGTCGTCCAGTTTGCAGGTGATAATGGCCTGGGGGACGGTTCTGACAGCTTTAATATTTTAATGAAGACTTTAAAATTAACAACGTGGATTCCTGGTATGTGCCTCTCTCTTTTAAGGGAAAATATTATTACCACCCCACTAGAAATATACATCAGTTCCTGACAGCCTCAAGCAGAGTCTGATTGTTGCCCAACATGCATTAACTCTTGGTAAGTTGTAGAGATGCGTGGGTCACAGCCTGTATGTTCCTTCCTTGCAAGCTGATAAGTTTGTTCATACTTGCATTCATCTGAGGGCCAAGAAGAAACCACTTGGCCATCGTTACAAGAGGACTTGTAAAAACGTGTGATTAGGAATTAACCACTTGATAGGGAGGGCTTGATGATCTCTCTCACCTGTATGGGAGGAGAAAAGGATTAGTTACTTACCTGTAATCCTAGTTCTCTTCCAGGGGTATCCTCATCAAAGTCATAAGCATTAGAATATTCCCGCCCATGCGCGGGACCCCGCAAACACTATATTATATGTGCCCCACATATATATATATATATATATATATATATATATATATGTATATATATATATATATATATATATATATATATAAGCAATAGCAGCCTACTAAACATCAGAGCTGTATCATGCTGTAAAGAATTTCCACCATACATGAAAAAACATGCATTAGAAACACGAGAAACAACAATAAAGTTTGTTTTAGAACTGTTTTAATGCTCAGAAAACAGTAGAAATTCTTATAAAACACTGAAAGCATAGGAAGCTCCCAGGCTACATTGCAAATTCCCAGTCTAAAAAGACTGAAAAGCTAACCTGCAGCTGAATGCAATAAACTGACACCGTGCCTTTAAGGCACCCATGACCCCCAGCTTCCCATCATGCCTCAGGGGCTGACAGTTAGGTCAGTTGTTCTTTGCGGAGACTGTAAAAAACCCATGAAACAATCAGGTTAACAATATCTCCAAGTTAAACTAGTCCTTTGCCCGGGGAGGCGGGAGGGTTGCTTATGACTTTGATGAGGATACCGCTGGAAGAGAACTAGGATTAGAGGTAAGTAACGAATCCTTCTCTTCCAGGGGATCCTCATCAATATACAAAATTATCAACAAGAGAGAAAGGGCATGAGCAGACACTCCTATACCCCTGTCAATCTATCATAAACAACTAAGGAGTGACTAAGTGAAAAAGAATTGAAAAAGAATTAAAGCAAATATTTATGTTATATTTATTGGTTTTATTCCCCTTCCAAAATAGTGAACCAGGTCAAAGAAAAGGGAAAGAGCAGGTCTTTCTCTTTTAAAAGGACCCTCACTCACCACTAGTTGGTGACATGCTTCATCATAGGGTCCCCGCTGGGGTGGCCGAATGCCTCCACAGCGTGCTACAACGCCTGAATCACAGCGGAGCTGGATGGTGGTGTGTGCAACAGTGCTCAAACTAAAATGTGAGGTTAACTGTGAGTGCAAAGTTAAAAAATACAAGGTTGGAGCCTATACAATTTTTTTTTAATAAAGGCCAACCTGTATTAGGTTAAAAACGAAGTGGGCGGACAGACTAGGTTCTGTATTAGGAAACCTGTGACCTTAAGTAAAACAATTGGTCAACATGTTTCTGCTGTTCGTTCTGCTATTTCGCTCAGCATTCGTCAGGACCTAAGTAAAGTAGAAGATGATCCTCCGGTGGTATGCGGGCGCTAAGGCGCACCCTGCCGTGAGGCTCTTTGTGTGAAAAAGTAAATTATTACGTGTTACTCACGTGAGTAACCGTGAGTAACACGTAATAATTTACTTTTGCCTGCCCTACTTGAGTATCGATCCTGGAATCAGATTCTAAACAGTAATGCCTTGTAAAGGTATGAACTGATCTCCAGGTTGCAGCCTCGCAAATCTCTGACATACGGACATCATGTAGGAAAGCCACTGTGGCCGCTTTCCCCTTAGTAGAGTGTGCCTTAGGTGTCAACAATAAGGGTTTGTCCGCTAACTGATAAGCCAATTTGATACAGGAGACGATCCATCTGGAGATGGATCGCTTGGCAGCTGGAAAATCGGTTCTCATGGAACCATAATTGACAAAAAGCTGATCCGTCTTCCTAATACTCTTAGTGTTTTCCAAATAAAATGTAAGCACTCTTTTGAGATCCAAAGAGTGCAGCGACCGATCAGCCGGGGTCGTAGGGTTTGGAAAAAAGGATGGAAGAGAAATGGACTGATTAATATGAAAATCAGACACAACCTTTGGTAAGAAAGATGGATGTGTCCTTAAAACTACTCTGTTGTGGTGGAAAACAGTGTAAGGCTCTTTTGTACACAACGCTTGGATTTCGCTTATTCTGCGCGCTGATGTGATAGCAACTAAGAAAGCGGCTTTCCAAGATAAATGTTGTAACGTTGCTTTGTGGATGGGCTCAAAAGGAGCTCCCATCAACTTGGATAAAACCAGGTTCAACTCCCAGGGAGGAGAAGGATTTCTAACAGGGGGGTAAACTTTCTTTAACTCCTGGAGGAAGTCCTTGACCACTTGCATCTGGAAGAAAGACTTTTGGCTCGGCGATTTTCTATACGTCACAATGGCTGACAAGTGCACTCTAATGGAAGCATACTTCAAACCAGATGTTGCTAAGGAAAGAAGGTATGGAAGAATAACATCATCCTGCCCTTTAGTAGGGTCAAGATGATGCTCCCTACACCAAATATAAAATCTCTTCCACTTGAACGCATATGATGCTCTTGTGGAAGGCCTCTTAGCTTCCTTTAAAATGCGCATACAATCAGGAGGCAACTTCAGATGTCCGTACTGCAGGACTTCAGGAGCCATGCCGTTAAGTTCAGAGAGGGAAGGTTGGGATGTAGAATCCTCCCGCTCATCTTGCTCAACAGGTCCGGCCTGCAAGGAAGACGTCTGTGTGGACACACAGACAGATGAAGAAGATCCGGGTACCACCACTGCCGTGGCCAGTCCGGAGCTATTAGGATCATCTCCATGTCCGATCTGAGGAGCTTGGAAACCACCTTCGGAATCAGAGACAGTGGAGGAAATGCGTAGGCAAATGTCCCTGACCAATCCCTCAAGAGTGTATTCCCATGCGTCCCTGGGCGGTGGAATCTGGACGCGAAGTCGTGGCATTTTCTGTTTTCGTCGTCTGCAAACAAGTCTATAGTTGGACGACTCCAACAATGAAAAAGTTCTGCCACTACCTCGTTGTTTAGCACCCAGTCTGGCTGATCTTCAAAGTGCCTGCTGAGTGCGTCTGCCTTGATGTTTAGCTCGCCTGGAAGGTGCACTGCTACCAGCGAGAGATTCCGAGCGAGAAGCCAGTGCCAGATCGCCTGGGACTCCAGTGAGAGAGGTCGTGATCGTGTGCCGCCTTGTTTGTTCAGGTAGAACATGGTGGTCGTATTGTCTGTCTGCACCAAGACCGAGTCGGCTTTGATTGCAGGGAGAAAGGCTTTGAGAGCGAGATGCACCGCTCGGAGCTCTAGCATGTTGATGTGGTAGGTCTGTTCTTGAGCCGACCACCGACCTTGTATTTGAAGGCACCCCATGTGTGCCCCCCAGCCTTGAAGAGACGCGTCCGTCACTATTGACAGAGTCGGGAGAGGTTGGTGAAAAGGAACACTCACCAACAAATTTTGAAGTCGAGTCCACACACTTGATGGAAATCCTCGCTGCCTGGGAAACACTGATCCGGTCTTCCCAGCGCCCTGTCGATTGGTCCCACTGGTCCTCCAGAGACTGTTGTAAAGGACGCATCCTCAGCGTGGCATGTGGTATGAGGAAGATGCAGGACCCCATGGAACCCAGCAGGGAGGCTACCTGACTGACTGTTGGACTTCGGATCTCGAGCAGAATCCTGCACTTCTGTTGCATCGAAAAAAGTCTCTCCTCCGAAGGAAACGCTCTTCCCAAGCTTGTGTCCAGAACGGAGCCTAGGTAGTGGATGGACTGGGTTGGCTGTTGCACTGACTTTTCCACGTTGACATGGAGGCCGAGCTTGTGCAATTGTTGTAGGCAAAGGCGAAAGTCACTCTCTACTTGTAGAGGAGATGGACCTTTTAGGAGCCAGTCGTCTAGGTACAGATAGACGAAGAGCCCCTTTTTGTGAAGAAAAGCTGCCACCACCGCCATGCATTTGGTGAAGACTTGAGGTGCCGATTTGAGCCCGAAGGGTAGCAACTTGTACTGGTAGTGTTTGTTGCCGACCACAAACCTCAGGAACTTGCGATGTTGCAGTGCAATCGGAATATGAAACTATGCATCTTGCAGATCCACCGAACACATCCAATCGCCTTCCTGCAGATGTGGACATATTTGGTGAAGGGCCAACATGCAGAACTTTTCTTTGACTATGACCTTGTTTAGCAGACGAAGGTCTAGAATGGGACGGAACTTGTTCTCTTGATCCTTTTTGGGGAAAAGAAAATATCTGGAGTAGACTCCCTTTCCTCTTTGCGAGGGAGATACTTCTTCTATAACTTGTTTTTGAAAAAGAACCTTTACCTCTTTCCGTAGCAGATCTAACTGGTGAGGACGAGATTTCTTTGGAGGAATGTTTTTTGGGGGTGCACGGAAACGAAGCGTGTATCCATTGCACAGTATATTCAGCACCCAACAATCTTTTGTGATGCTGCAGATGTTGTGAAGCACTTCCTCCCACTGGAGTGGGCAACGGCGCTAGAGGAAGCCACTGCTCAGGACTTCCCTCCCCTCATTGATGTAGAGGATTGCTGTTGATGACCTCCTCTACCTCGGTTGGATTTTCCCCCTCGAAACTGCGTCTTGCCCGGATTCTTGTTTTGGGACCACTGAGAGGTTTGAACCCTCTGTTGAGCCCCTCTGCCTTGTTGGTCTTAAAACGGCGCTTTAACTCCTTTTTCTTTTCCAAACCGACTGCTTTGACTGTTGCTTGCTCAGCTTTCATTCTACTCATTTCTTCGTCAGTGTGTTCACCGAAGAGAGAGGAACCAGAAAAAGGAAGGTTTAAGATGCGTTGCTGTGCATCGGGCTTGAGGCCTGTCAGGCGCAACCAAGACGACCTTCTGGCGCAAATTCCATGGGCATATGAATGCGCTGCAAGGGCTGCGCCGTCCGCAGCCGTGCTAATCATCTGGTTTGCTACCAGACAGCCTTCTGTCATTGTCTCTTCAAAGTCCTTCTGGTCTTCTTTCGGCAATTTGGACTTGAAACGCTCCATGGAGCCCCATAAGGCTCTATAATATCTACCCAACAGTGCAGCTGCACTGGAGACCTTCAGTGTAGAAGAGGCAGAGTTACAGACCTTACGACCCCACGAGTCCTGTGATCTGCTGTCCTTATCTGGCGGGACTGAGGAGGTAGCAGTGACCGAGTGTGTTTTTTGTGCTGCTGCTACGATCACTGAGTCTGCAGGAGGATCAGTCTTGACAAAGACCGGGTCAGAGGCAGCTGGCTTGTACTTTTTTTGGATGCGAGCCGGCACCGCTTTAATGGTCGCTGGAGCCAGGAATATGTCTTTGACCGGGTCCATAATCCCCGGAACCAATGGCAGCAAAGGACGTGAAGCAGACTTCTGGTGAAGTGTCTCAAAAATCACTGTCGTAGTGACTTGTGGAATAGACAGTTCAATGTTGAGCTTTTGAGCTCCTCTTTGCAGGACATCATGAAAAGTGTTGATGTCATCAACCGGTGAGACCCTAGAGATAGGGCTATCCGAAAGTGTGGGGGAGTAATCCCTCTTGGAAGATCGGGTAGAGTAGGTAGAAGAAGTAGATGGTGTCCTCCTACTCCTGCGATGAGCACTGTGCCTCCTATCGCGTGATCTTCCTGAACGTTCCTCCCTTCTGGGAGAACGAGATCTAGTAGGCCTCCTCACGGGTGATCTTTCAGCTTGAACCCTGTGTCTGGGAGGACTGCGTCTGTCCACTTCTCCCACTAGTCTCTGAAGTGGAGACCCGTGTGTAGGACTGGCGTATTCTTGCATCCGCCTCGTAGCCCCTGAATCCCGCCAATGATCCAATGGCAGATTCCATCTAGGGGATAACCTCACATCTGCAGAAGAAGGGTCTCGCAAAGGTGACTTGTGGGCAGGGCTTCTAGACTTTGAAGCGGCTTGCCCAGACGAATGCGAGGATGAGTGCGGGCTGATTCCGTCACTAGAATCACCGATTCCCCTCTGGATCTCCCTGAAGCGGAGTTCCTCGGCGTCGACCCAGCCCGCTCTTGATGCCTCGACGTCGGTTCTGAAGTCAAATGCCTAGACGGTGAGCGATGCGAGAATCGGTGATGTCTCGACATCGAGCGGCGATGTGAAGCCGACGACAGAGCCCTCGACGCCGAACGCCGCTGGGGCGACGGCGGAGCAGTCAATTTCGACGTCTAGTGTCTACGCGACGACGGCGGAGGGGTATTGGTCACCCTCGACGCCGAACGCCTATGAGACGTCGACGGAGATCTCCTCCTCGATGCCGATCGACGTCTGGTTGTCGACGGCGGAGGATCTTGGGCTCTCTGCGACGACGACGACGGCGGAGGTCTGGTCCTCGACGCCAATCGTCGCCCGGTTGACGGCGGAGGGGTTATACTTCTCGACGCCGATCGTCGCCTGGTTGACGATGGCGGAGGTGTGATGGTCCTCGATGCCGATAGTCGCCGGGTTGACGACGGCGTAGGGGTCTTTGTCCTCAACGCCGATCGTCGCCGGGTTGACGACGGCGGAGGGGTCTTAGTCCTCGACGCCGATAGTAGCCGAGTTGACGATGGCGGAGGGTCTGGAATTCTAGACGACGACGTACCTGAATCCCCTCTTCTCGACGGCGAGCCCGCCGTTGAAGGTTGTTTTTTAGATGAATGACCCACCGGTAGCTCTCTCCTCAGCGCTGAGTCCGACGCTGAAGTTGAAAGGTGTGAAAACGTATCCTTTGAAGGTGTTCTAGCCCTCTTGGAGCCCTTCCTTAACGGAGACCTTCCTCTGGATGACCTTTGGGCTAGGCCATAGATGCGAATCCTCTCCCTGTCCTTTAAAGTTTTTCCTGACAGGGTCTTGCAGTAAGGACAGGCTTTTGGGTCATGATTTTCAGGTAGACAAAGAATACAGACTTCATGGCTGTCTGTCTTGGCCTTCTTGTTGCCACAAGAAGGGCAGTTGTCAAAAAGGGAAGTCATTTCAAAGTAGAAAATACCCACCAAACTGTCAATAAAAGACAGATTCTTACTTGACAAGATGTAAATGTCAAAGTAAGTCAAAAAACTGTGAAAAGTGAAGAAAATTTCTGTCAGAAAAAACAGAAATGAGTGGAGCTGTGTTGCCAGGATCCTTCCTGAAGGAGCCGGAAAGAACAACTGACCTAACTGTCACCCCTGAGGCATGATGGGAAGCTGGGGGTCATGGGTGCCTTAAAGGCACGGTGTCAGTTTATTGCATTCATTCTGTGGAGAAGCGTGGCTCAGTGGTTAGAGGCGGCAGACCCGGAAGCTGAGATCGACCGTGGACCAGGGTTCGATTCCCCACCTCGGCGGGTCTCGGGCTCAAAAATTCCACGGACTCGACAATTCTCGCTCCGGTACCTACTCGAATCACGGGGTCACACTCTGCAACTCTGGGCAATAGCTTGCTTAATCTCCACTACGGCCCCTCGCGGCGGGATGCCTGGCTTTCACCTTGTGGACACCCTGCCGGGGTTTCTCACAGGGGAATACCAGGACGGGTTCCCTAAGCAAGCGCCAGGATGCCCTTTGGGTGACAGGTTTGCGCTATATAAGTACACCTACATTTACATTTAAACATTTACATTCAGCTGCAGGTTAGCTTTTCAGTCTGGGAATTTGCAATGCAGCCTGGGAGCTTCCTATGCTTTCAGTGTTTTATAAGAATTTCTACTGTTTTCTGAGCATTAAAACAGTTCTAAAACAAACTTTATTGTTGTTTCTCATGTTTCTAATGCATGTTTTTTCATGTATGGTGGAAATTCTTTACAGCATGATTCAGCTCTGATGTTTAGTAGGCTGCTAATGCTTATTTATATATGTATATCTATACTACTATTATAAAGAGAGAACTTGCACCTTTTGGCCAGGTAAACTCGGGAACCACAGCGCCAATCTACACACCCGATACATCTATGAAAATGTCAGGGTGTGTAGATGGACATAGGCTATATAAAAAAAAAAAAAGTAAATTAAAAAAATTAAGTTTGCAAACAAAGTAGTCCCCTGAAAGTAGCGCCGGCCGGGACCTAGCGCTGGCCGCAACGCGACGTGCGTGATGACGACGAAGGAGGAGGGCGGTGCAGTGACGAGCGGCTGTGCAGTGAGGAGCGGCGGCACAGGTAAGGAAAGGGAAAGTGAGACTGTGATGCAGGGGGAGGCAAGAAGGAGGCAGCAGTAAATGAAAATGTCAGAGCGCGAGTGAGTCGGGGCGGGAGGGGGGGCGCGAGTGAGTCGGGGCGGGAGGGGGGCGCGAGTGAGTCGGGGCGGGAGGGGGCGCGAGTGAGTCGGGGCGGGAGGGAGTCGGTGCGGGAGGGGGTCGGGGCGGGAGCGGGTGTACTGCCCCCAGCCCCTTTCTGCCCCAGGCAACGCTTGGGCGGGCTGCTAGTATATATATATATATATACGGTTATATATATGTGGGGCACATATAATATAGTGTTTCCGGGGTCCCGCGCATGGGCGGGAATATTCTAATGCTTATGACTATTGATGAGGATCCCCTGGAAGAGAACTCAAAAAGGATTAAGAACATTTGTGGCCATCATAGGTAAATCAGAGAACCAGCCAAGTTTGTGGCTTTAATTAGGTTGGCCATTTCCACTATGTTCTGTGTTAGAGGATTGAATATGCACAGTATCGGTTAAGGGCTAAGGATAGCCCGTCTTGGTGGGTAAGGCTCTGATGGCATGCTGCTTGGCGAGGAGTTAGGGTTAGAAATTGGCAGCATTTGTGAATACGTGGTTTGCTAAGCTATCACAGAGTTTCCCGGAGTATTTTACTTTTGTTAATGAGCTGCTGTGGCTACAGAAAGCATTGAAGACTCTGTTAGGGAACGTAGCCACCAAGTTATGCTATGCATAGCATGACCTCTTGGCCTTTTTGATGAAGTTCAGAAAATTCTGTCTTGTCTTTAGAGACACACCTCTGTCCTTGTAGTGGAGTGCTTTCCTCCAAAGTCTTTTGGGGGATCATACTTCTTTTTTTTAAATAGTTTTATGACCGTTGAACCAGCTGACTCTCCTTCTATGAGATCACAGGCAGAAGGTTGTAAGAAGACTACATTAAAAAAAGCCCTGCTAACCATTAGTGGAATTGTTTGACATTTCTGGGACCAGGTGTTAGGAGGTAGAAAGGAATGTCTTCATAGAGTTTACATAAACTTTCTTCCAGGTTATGACAGCTCTAATTGTAATGGCTTTCATAGAAGATTTGTCTGGCCTGGAAATGTTCAGTGAGAAATGGATGATGTGACCATCACTGAATGTAACAGAGTCTGTTTGAAGTGCCAGACCATAGCCTAATTGGGGCAAATATAGCATCAAGGTTGTGATCAGACGAATGGACAGGACTCGAGACCAGCTACTGAAAGCTAAGTGCAACAATGTGGGAGAAAAGGCAGGAGGTTTAGCATAGTGTTGGTTTGTCCAACTAGATATAGTGGTCACCTACCACACACAGGTTCTAGTGATCCGCAGTACCATCAGCAATTGAGTGCAGGACCAATGCCAGCAAAAACAGAGTTGTGTGGTGATGGTCTCTAGATAATGAAGAATGAGGCGCAAAAGGTTCAAGATGGAGACTGACCATTCAATCAGCATTGAACTCTACCATCATGAACAATTTCAGATTCTCAGCAGTCAGAATAGATTACTGTTTAGGAAGTGGTGACAGTGTGTTGGGAAAATAATCACATATATGTTAAGACGCACAGAAATTCCTAGGTCTTAGTCATTTCATACAAACAACTAAGAGGACATAAGTTGCACAAGAAGAAAATGTAGCTGGTGACCAAAATAAGGGACACTAAAGTGCAAAACATTAAAATCCTTTCCAAATGTATTTTGAAAGAAACCTCAAGAGAATGAAGAGAATCGACCACAAGGTTCTGTAAAAACACAAATGCTTTCCAAATATGACTTAATTTTGAACATGTCCTGAAATGGAAAAACTTAGCAGTACACAGCTTGGTTTCTTACCTGATGAAAACATCCAAAACACAAGGAAAAATAAAAACCCGAGATTTGCAGGGGCTGACAGGGGATAGAGGCTTGGGGTTACATCACTATTACTGTATTCTTAAGAAGGAAGAGAAGTTCCAGAAATGGGCAGTTATCTGCCTTTAAGGCTTGGGTTTAAACTGCAGCCTTTCATTGTATCTGATTCCTGATGTCTAGCACCAGGCCTGACCTGCCTAATCATGTGCATGTATTTCACACATTAAATACAATGTGCTATAGTGCAATTGTTCTGAAGCTTGGTGCTTCTGTCATAGCTGACCTGCTGGCTGCATCCTGTTCAGTTCTTTGGTCCAACACACTGCTGAGATTGTGTTCTGCCAAAGTCTCCTCAGGTACCTCTTCCAACTCTTCCTCCCGCTGCAGCGATACACGGTAATTCTCCAGTTCAATGCGCTCTGGTGTTCCCCGCAACCGCTTGGCTAAGCTGTGATCCTCTACTCCATTGACATTGCATGCTAGGAGACAAATATATATAAAGAATTAGTGAAACTTTACATCATCCCAAAATATCGAAGTCTAGTTCAAGTATGGGGATAATGGTTAGAATCCACTCACTTGTATGAGGTAAGTGATACAGGCCATGAAAACACGACTTAAAGCTATACAAAATTAGTTATTTGTGGAAGAAGCAGGATTAGGTTTATGGGATCTGATGTGGGCAATGATTGAGGCTTAACTAAAGTTTATGAGACAACTTATATGGAAACAGTCAAGCATTATTGTGGCATACAAAGGAAATCATATATAATGACAAGATTAACGATGTATGGGAAGTCTGACAGGGCCTGATGAAATTTTTGAACATAAACAAGGTCAGCAACGGTGGGATGTGCTCCCCTGAACCAGAAGGCCCAAGGAATGCATATGGGACAAGTAAAGCACATAAAGTCAGTAATGTGGCAATGGGTAAAAATGTACAGAGGGTACTAGATCAGAATGAGTAGACATTAATAAAGTGCTTGATGCTAAGGATGAGAATGAAAATTCAATATGCGACATCATACCACGGACTGGGAAAAAGTCAGGACACTGAAATGTATGATGTCAATGAGAAACTGCATGAAACTCAAGTAAACGGGGGAGGGAAGGTTTGTAGGCAAAGGGCAGTAAGTATGCTTACTAGTAACAAATGTTCTCTGAAATGCTTCATTCACTCCACATAGTTAAAATTTGGAGGGAAATTCCAGGGTTATTCATATTATGTACGAAAAGTAACAGATTACTCATTACATCACCAGTAAACATTTTAAAACAATCAACATATTTGAATATAAACGGGCAATGCATCGGGAACAGCAAGAAGAAAATTGCTTTTATATAAAGTTTAAATGCTAATCAAGTCAATTTACCCAGACTTGTAGCAGAAAAGAGGAGCAGCGACAGCAATCTATGTTAACTTTATAAATGAGATGTATCACTTACACAGATCACCAAATTCAACTAATCCCCTACTGAAGTGTATGTCCTTTACCCTATCTGTAAAGCAATACTATGTCCTTTTGATTCTTAAAATAAAAGAAAATGTGTGTGTGTGTATATATATATATTTATATAGTTGTTTCTTACAACATATATGTTATACCATAATATAAGAATTCAGTGGTGTTTCTTACAACATATATATTATAAAAATAACAATCCTGGTGTTGATGAGATCTCGGAGCAAAGCAATCAACTCCGAGGGATCAGAAAGATGGTAACTAGGCTATGCAGTCTGATGGAGGCTCTCTGGCCTAGGGCTCGCGATCTGTCAAGGGTGAGGCACAAATGGTATAAACGTCTGAGCCCTGTGACACATATGTGGGGCTGTCAGTACTCCTGTACAACCTAAACTATTAAGGAGATGGTTTGCTGAGAAGGGGGCTGTATGGAGGGGAAGGAGGACCCTGGCTTGTTGGTCGGCACAGAGGAATCCAACTAATAGGCAGAGCCACCCCTCAGGGCTGAGAGGTGGCCCCAGTTGTTAATGCAGAGTGCAGAGTTGTTAGGAATACATGGAGAAAATCAGTGTCACTGATTGAAGAGGTGGAGGGGGTGGGGATTTATTTCCGAGTCTCAGCCACAGAGTCATGTTCAGTTTGAGGAGGAGGCCCCCCAGCCCAGAAAGCAGTGCCCCCCAACCCAGAAGATACGGCAGAGGCCAGGGAGGGGCAAAGGAGAGACTAAATTTCTGAAGGGGTGGGGGGTTAGGGGCATGGACAACCTTTTGGACATTCCAGTGACCATATGCAAACTGCCCATTGTCTGAGAGTGTTACGCTCCGTTAAACGAATACTATTGTATACTTTTGCCGTGGAACATTAATAAAGGCAGGCATGTAGGCACAGTTTGCAAGTATGCTTTAATTGTTATTTACAATCACAAAGTAATTAGACTGAATGTGAAAAAACATGTTTTTAAATCATACATCTTCATGCAACAAACAAAAAGGTGGGACGAAAAAATAATAAATTGAAAGCTCTTCGCAATATTCCTAAACCTCAAAATGCAATTGGAATAATATTGGAGTATATTGGAGAGAGAGCTGCTAGAGCAGAAACATGTCCACTTTCTAAACGTGGCATATTTAAAATAGGGACTTTTCACAGTAATGTAAGATATAAGTCTGGTGCTTTTCCAGTTAATAATTGCAACACAATAGTAATGACCAGAAACATATTGCGAAATGGGATATGCTGAAATGTACATGCCTAAGCGAGCATCTTCCCTTGTCACGTATCTTGTTTTCGAGCAAGCCTTGCGTTACTAAAGCGGTTTCTCTGAAGCTAGGGAAAAATGCAAGCATCTTGTGCAGTGTTTATTATGTCAACTTAACAGGGCCTAGAAGCTTAGGGATTAGAAGCTTACTGCATTTGGTATCATAAAGAAAATGGCTTCTACATTGCCCCATCTGATACCAAATCACTATCTCCTAAACCCTCACCTCCATCTCCTCCCCTGAAATCAAACCTTAACAGTAAAGAGGATTTATCATTACCCTTCCAAAGACAAAAACATGATACAGATACTCCTTTCTAAGCAGGAATTACAGCTTAAAAGAGTGTATTAAGGAATTCCCAATGTTAATCTATGAGAGGAGTACGCCTCAAAATAGTAAAAAACCAATGTAGGTGCTTTTCACTATCAGGACAGGCAAAACTTAAAAGTACATGTCCTACCTTTTAGTTACATAGCACCTTGCCCTATGGGCTACCCATGTTCTACCTTAGGGGTGAATTATGTGTAATAAAAGGCAAGTTTAAGGCTTGGCAGGGGATTTTTAATGGCAAGTCGACATGGCAGGAACACTGCCCACAGGATCGGCAGTGGCATGCCTGAGACATGTTTAAAGGGCTATTTGCGTGGGTGGCAATCAGTGCTGCAGGCTCACTAATAGCATTTAATTTACAGGTTGTAGGTATATGGTATACCACTGTACAAGGACCCTTCAAGTACATAAAATATGCCAATTGTGTATACACACCAATGTTACTATGTTTAGGGGAAAAGTGCATGCACTTTAGTACTGGCCAGCAGTGAGTCCTAAGGCCAACAAAAAGAATCAGCAAAAAGAGGAGGTAAGCAGGCCAAAAGGCTGTGGTCGTCAGGTCTAACAGTATGGTTTAGTATTCTGTGTGTCCGTTTGAGTATTTAAGTCAGTCGGAATCCTTTTGGAAGCCCCTGGTTTAGCAGGGCAGAAGGACAGCAAGAATATTTTTTTAATACTGGAAGTTTATCGCCTGCATTCCTGTGGCTGAAGGGTTGAGATACCCTTAAAGCATCACAAAGTATACAACACAATACAGAAACATTTGTTATTGCAGATGGATGATATGAGTGTAGAGGGCACTCAAATCACATTATCTTGCACAAAAATATAAGAAGACCTATGAGATAAATTTGCAATAAGAATTTGCCTTGTGTGGAAAGCCCCCAAAAATTTGATGTACAGTGTTTGTGCGGAAGAGATGCTTACCAATGTAAAAAAGCCTGCTGTGTGAGACACATATGAGATGCTCACAGAAGATCGGTATAGTTAGATATGCAGAATGACGTGTGTGGGAAAAGCTCATTATTGTGGTGTTAGTGATGAACACCAGAAACAGTGTTTGTGAAGTTTACAAATGAATACAGTGGGTGGAAGGTCACAAGTGAGTAGTGCGTGGGATGCACTAAAGCACTAGTTACTACTTGTGTAACAATATATCTGTAAGAGACATTAGTTAGTGATAGGTTCATTACCGTAGAATATTCCCCAGGCGTTAGATTGGATCCGGAAAGTTTTCTGCTTAGCAGTACCCCTGCGCGCCAGAAGGTGGCGTCGTGTGGCTCCGCATCCGTCACTGGCGTCGTAAGCGCTAGGATGACATCACGGAGACTACTTTGCGCCACCCATGCGCGCTGACGCCACTTCTGTACACGACTTTCCACGCCGAAACGCAGAGCCATGCAAGAAACTGACCAGTGGTGCATAAAACTTGGGCCATCAAAGGGGATGACCGTAACCCTAGTAATCAGTTCGCAGAACGGGGAGGATGGGTGGGGCAGTAAGGAATCTATCACTAACTAATGTCTCTTACAGATATATCGTTACACAAGTAGTAACTTGTGCATCTGAAAGAGACACGTTGGTGATAGATTCCTTACCTTAGAATAGCTATCCCAGCAATACCATCCCCGGTGGTGGGTCTGGGAGCAAGATTAAACCAGAACGGCCAAAAAAGCTGTCTCTCCGGACCCGACTGTCAAGGCAGTAGTGTTTTGTAAAAGTGTGCAGCGAGGCCCATGTAGCTGCCTGACAAATGTTCTGCAAGGGAACGCCACGTCCCAAGGCAGTAGTCGCTGCAGTTGCCCTGGCCGAATGGGCACGTAGCCCCACAGGAGGCTCCTTCTTGGCCAAGGAGTAACATGCTTTGATGCACAAAGCGACCCACCGGGAGATGGTCCGTTTGTGCACAACCTGACCTTTTTTGGTGCCTACGTAGCCAACAAAAAGCTGATCTACCCAGAACTGCTGGGTACGATGCAGATAGAATGCTAGCGCAGGTTTTGGGTCCAGACGGTGGAGCCTCTGCTCTTCCCTTGAAGGATGCGGAGGCGGAAAGAACGTGGGCAAAGTGATGGTCTGCCCGATGTGGAAGGGCATAACAACCTTTGGCAAGAAAGTAGGACGGGTCCTTAAAGAACAAGTTACTTACCTTCGGTAACGATATATCTGTAAGAAACAGTAGTTAGTATTAGATTGCTTACCTTAGAATATCCCCAGGCGTCAGTCTGGATCCGGAAACTTTTGCGTAGCAGTACCCCTGCGCGTCGGTAGGCGTCGTCTGCAGGCGTCCCCTGCGGCTCCGCGTCGTCGGCGTCGTGCGCCGTGATGACGTCGCTGGAGTATATAGACGCCGCCTCCGCGCGCTGACGTCAGTTCTTTGCACACAGCTTTTCCGCGCCAGAACACGCAGAGCCATGTGAGAACTAACACTGGTGCCATTTGAAACTAGGGCCCTGAAAGGGATGTCCTTAACCCTAGGTATCAGTTCGCAGAACGGGGAGGATGGGTGGGGCGGTAAGGAATCTAATACTAACTACTGTTTCTTACCGAAGGTAAGTAACTTGTTCATCTGAAAGAAACAGGTTAGTATTAGATTCCTTACCTTAGAATAGATACCCCAGCAATACCAACCCCGGTGGTGGGTCTGCGAACCAATACAACCTACACCAGAAAGTCCTGGAGGACCGAACGACCAAAGAAGCCATCCCTCCGGACTTGACTGTCCAGGCAGTAGTGCCTCGCAAAGGTGTGCAGCGAGGCCCACGTGGCCGCCTGGCAAATGTCCTGCAAAGGGACTCCCCGGCCCAGGGCAGTAGTAGCCGCCGTGGCCCGAGTGGAATGGGCCCTCAGCCCAACAGGAGGCTCCTTCCGAGCCAAAGAGTAGCATGCTTTGATGCACAGGACGACCCACCGAGAGATGGTCCGCTTCTGTACCGCCCTTCCCTTCTTCTCACCCACGTAGCCAACAAACAGTTGGTCATCCACCCGGAACTGGCGTGTGCGATCCATATAAAATGAAAGCGCACGTTTTGGGTCCAGACGATGGAGCCGCTCTTCATCCTTCGAAGGATGCGGAGGCGGGAAGAAGGAGGGCAAGGTGATGGACTGCCCAATGTGAAAAGCAGAGACTACCTTGGGCAGGAAAGAAGGTCTAGTCCGAAGAACCACCTTATCAGGATGAACAGACAAGAAAGGAGGTTTAACAGAAAGAGCCTGGAGCTCACTCACTCTCCTGGCAGAGGTGATAGCCACCAGGAAGGCCGTCTTTAAAGTGAGAAGACGGAGAGGACAGGAATGAAGAGGCTCAAAGGGAGCGCACATCAGGAAAGTCAGAACCAGGTTCAAGTCCCACTGAGGCATCACGAACGGAGTTGGGGGATACATGTGCGTGATGCCCTTCAAGAATCGTAACACAATAGGGGACTTGAATAAAGATGGCTGATCAGGTAGCCTCAAGAAGGCGGAAAGGGCAGAAAGATAGCCCTTGATAGTGCCCAGAGCAGAGCCCTGTTGGGCAAGGGAAAGGAGGAAGAGGAGAACCTCAGACAGAGGGGCAGAAAGGGGATCCACAGCCTTTGCTGTGCACCATGCCACAAATCTGTTCCACCGGCAGGCGTATACCGACTTTGTGGAGGGACGCCTGGCTGCCAGAATTACATCACAGACTTCAGGAGGCAAGTCAAATGGCCTCAACTGCCGCCGCTCAATCTCCAAGCATGGAGGTGGAGACTGGACAGGTTCGGGTGGAGGACCGTCCCCTGCTGCTGCGACAGAAGGTCCTCCTGAAGGGGCAGGCGGATCGAGGGACCGACTGTCATGCTGAGTAGCTCGGGATACCAGTATCTTCGAGCCCAGTCCGGAGCCACAAGGATAACTTGGGCCCGGTCGCGCCTGATCTTCTTCAGCACTCTGGGCAGAAGTGGTATAGGCGGAAAGGCGTACAACAGACCGCAACTCCACTCGCGCCGAAAGGCGTCGCCGAGCGAGTGCCGCCTTGGAAACTCCAACGCGCAGAACTGATGACATTGCGCGTTCTCTTCTGTGGCGAATAGATCTAACCAAGGCTCTCCCCATTGCTGAAAGAGGCCGCTCGCCACGTCCGAGTTCAGACGCCATTCGTGATTCACCGAGCACCGACGGCTGAGTTCGTCCGCCCTGGCGTTCAGAGAACCTGCCAGGTGTTGAACCGTCAGAGTCACGCCCTGACGTTCCAGCCATTGCCAGAGACGCAGAGCCTCCTGGCAAAGGGTCCACGACCCCACACCGCCCTGTTTGTTGCAGTACCACATGGCGGTGGTGTTGTCCGTGAACACCTGCACTACACTCCCGTTGACAAAGGGGAGGAATGCCATCAGTGCTAGGCGAATCGCCCGCAGCTCCAACAGGTTGATATGGAGCCGGGACTCCGCCGGAGACCAGATGCCTCTGATCTCCGCCTCTCCCAAGTGGCCACCCCAGCCCTGGAGGGACGCGTCCGTCACAACCACGTGCTCCGGTTGGGGAAGGGAGAGGGATCTGCCTCTGACCCAATCGCGGTCCGTAAGCCACCACTGCAACTGTCTCGCAGTGCCCTCCGAGATCAGGACATGGTCGGATAGGTTGCCCTGATGCTGGGCCCACTGAAACTTCAGGTCCCACTGCAGAGCCCGCATCCGCCACCTGGCGTGATGCACCAGTAGGATGCAGGAGGCCATCAGCCCCAGAAGCCGCAGCGTCAACCTGACCGAAACCCGGGATAACGGCTGAAAGATGGGAATCAGAGCCTGAATATCCCGGACCCGCCGTTCCGGGGGATAAACCCGAAACTGCGCCGAGTCGAGAACCGCTCCGATGAAAAGGAGCTTTTGAGAGGGACACAGGTGTGATTTCGGCACATTGATGGAAAACCCCAGCTCGTGCAGGAGGTCTGCCGTCATCTGAAGGTGGTGGACGACTGTCTGGGGCGAGCCCGCCTTCAACAACCAGTCGTCGAGGTAGGGGAAGACTGAAACCCCTAACCGGCGCAGATGAGCTGCGACCACCGCCATCACTTTCGTGAACACCCGTGGGGCGCTGGTAAGGCCGAATGGGAGCACGATAAACTGAAAGTGCTCCCGGCCTACCGTGAACCGCAGGTAACGCCGGTGGGCCGGCAGGACGGGGATGTGAAAATACGCATCCTGCAAGTCCAACGCTACCATCCAGTCTTGAGGGTCTAGAGCAGCCAAGACCTGAGCCAAAGTCAACATCTTGAACTTCTCCTTCCGGAGGAAGCCGTTGACGTTCCGTAGGTCCAAGATAGGACGGAGGCCTCCTTTGTCCTTCTTGGGCACCAGAAAGTAGTGGGAGTAGCAACCACACCCTACTTCTGGCCCAGGAACGCGCTCGATGGCCCCCTTGGCCAAGAGGGCCGTAACTTCCTCCTGCAGAAGTGTCAAGTGGTCCCCCGACACACGGTGGTTCTGCGGTGGCATGGCTGGAGGAGTGGACTCGAAGGGGAGGGCGTAGCCCCTTCGAACGAGCTGCAGCACCCACCTGTCCGATGTTATCGCGCGCCAGCGGGAGTGGTGATGGCGAACCCTGCCACCCACTGGCGTCACGTGAGCCCGAAAGCTCGGACTAGGAAGGCTTGGATGCAGCAGCGGGGGGAGGCGTGGACTGACCTCGCCGCTGGCCTCTACCGCCACCACGGCGGAAACCACGGCCGCCACCGCGCTGGGGAGCGTTCTGCGGCGCGTGGCTGGCAGCACGTGTGGGACCGCCCCTCCCTTGGCCACGAAAGGGGCGAAACGAACCCGTCTGCTGGCGCTGGGTCGAAAGACCCAAGGACTTGGCCGTGACCCTGGAGTCCTTGAAGCGCTCCAGCGCGTGGTCCGCTTTGTCACCAAACAGGCGACTGCCATCAAATGGCATGTCCATGAGTGTATTTTGGACGTCTGGCGAGAAGTTGGCAGATCTCAGCCAAGCATGGCGACGAATCGCCACCGTCGTGGACATAGCCCGTCCCAGCGAGTCGGTCGTGTCCAGACCACAACGGATCGAGTACCGCGCCGCATCCCGGCCTTCAACCAAGGCCCGGGTGAGCTTGTCCCGCACTTCCTGGGGGCATTGCGGCAAACACTCCTCGACCGTATCCCACAGGGAGTGGGTGTAGCGGCCCAAGAGGCACGCGGTATTACAAGACCGCAGTCCAGCGCTCAAAGAGGAAAAGACCTTTTTACCAAATTGGTCATACCGCTTTGATTCCCGATCGGGCGGAGCCGACGGGAACGCGGACTGTGAAGTGGAGGCCTGGATCACCAGACTCTCCGGGGAGGGATGGGTGGATAGGAAGGCAGGGTCGTCCGAGCACGGACGGTGACGCCTGGCAACGTTCCGGTCAACCGGTGCACCGGAAGCGGGCCTGGACCAGGTGCCCAAAAGGACATCCGTCAGGGCCTCATTAAACGGCAGCAGAGGCTCCTGGGGGCATGACTGCGGTTTAAACACTTCGGTCAGAATGTTCGGCTTGACCTTCGCGACGGGGAGCTCAAGGCTCAAGGCCTTGGCAGCCCTCATCAGGACCACCGAATAGGCAGCACCTGCCTCAGACGCCACAGGGGTCGGGGAGACAAACCCAGGGTTGGGCGACTCGTCCAGACCACTGGCATCACCAAGATCACCTACCCAGTCCACATCATACTGGCAGGCACGGGATAAAGGGTCCTCAGACCCCTCTCAACCCTCTCCATACTCGTCCTCATCGCCGTATTCTGGATCGACGATATAGACCTCGGGGTCAATGGGCCCCATCGGCGCCGGATCCGGCGTCGGACGACGCCGGTCCGACTCCGCGTCAGGAGTCAGAGGGGGAATGGGGGTGGCGTCGGCGCCGGCCGGAACCGACGGCGGAGTCGCTGCACCGCGCGGAGGCGGTACCACGGGTCGGCCCAAAGGAACCGACGCCGGAGAGGCCGGTAGACCAGCCGGCGACGAACCTGAGGGGCCCAGCGGCGCCGGGGCCGGAGCCACCGGCGGCGTCGAGGCAGGAGCACCCGAACCGCTCGGGCCCCCAGACGGGACCGACGGGCCGGCAGGCGCCGTAGGCCCCGCCGGAGGAGACCTCGCCCTCATAGCTATGAGGAAGGCCTCGATCTCCTCACGCGACGCGCCTTCCCCAGGGACCGACGGGTATGGGGCAGACGGCGTCGGCGACCCACGCGGGGCCGCCCGAGCCCCCGGCCGCATCACGCGGGCGTCGGGGGGAGTCGGGGGTACGATGACGACGCCCCGACTTCTTACGCTTACCTGACGAACCGGAGGAATGGTGGCGACTCCCGGAGCGCTCATGGCGGCTCCGCGATCGTTCCTTCGACCGCTCCCTCGACCTCCGACCGGACCGGGACCGCTCTCGACGCGGGGCCGACACACGGAGCTCGAGAAGCTTGCGGGACCGCTCCCGCCTAGCTTTACCAGTCAAGGCCCGACAGTCGACGCAGGACTCCACGTCGTGGTCCGCGCCCAGACACCGGAGGCAGAGTCGATGGTGGTCGGTGACCGACATCAGGCGGTCGCACTCGTCGCAACCCTTGAAACCGGGCATCATACCGGCACCGTAGAAGATTAAGTAGTTAACAAGAAACTTGGTCAAAAGACCGGAGTACTGCTCTTCGGATCTGCGCTAACTGGCGCGGAAAAAAGAAGAACTGACGTCAGCGCGCGGAGGCGGCGTCTATATACTCCAGCGACGTCATCACGGCGCACGACGACGCGGAGCCGCAGGGGACGCCTGCAGACGACGCCTACCGACGCGCAGGGGTACTGCTACGCAAAAGTTTCCGGATCCAGACTGACGCCTGGGGATATTCTAAGGTAAGGAATCTAATACTAACCTGTTTCTTTCAGATACCACCTTGTCCGGATGAACAGAAAGGAAATGAGGTTTGGAAGAAAAGGCCTGGAGGTCACTCACTCTTCTGGCAGAGGTGATACCAACCAGGAAGGCCATCTTTAGAGCGAAAAGATGTAAGGGACAGTTATGAAGAGGCTCAAAGGGAGCGCACATCAGAAAGGTCAGGGCAAGATTCAAGTCCCAATGAGGCATTATGAAGGGTACGGGTGGAAACGTATGCGTAATGCCCTTAAGAAAATGATTAACAATCAGGGACTTAAAAAGAGAAGGCTGATCTGGAAGCCATAGAAAGAAGGAGATGGCCGAAAGATGACCTTTGATAGTGCCTAGAGCAGAGCCCTGCTGGGACAAAGAGAGAAGGAACAGAAGAACCTCAAAGAGGGGCAGGAAGGGGATCCACAGCCTTCGCTGCGCACCATGCCACAAATCTGTTCCACCAGCAGGCGTTTACCGTTTTGGTGGAGGGACGCCTGGCTGCCAGATTGACATTGCAGACTTCGGGAGGAAGATCCAAAGGTGTCAACTGTCGCCACTCAATCTCCACGCATGGTGGTGGAGGCTGGACAGGTTCGGGTGGAGGACCGTCCCCTGCCGCTGCGACAGAAGATCCTCCCGGAGAGGCAGACGAATCGGGGGATTGATGCTCATACTGAGTAGCTCGGGATACCATACTCTTCGAGCCCAGTCCGGAGCCACAAGAATGATTTGGGCCTGGTCGCGCCTGATCTTCTTCAGCACTTTGGGCAGAAGTGGTATAGGCGGAAAGGCGTACAATAGACCGCAACTCCACTTGTGATGAAAAGCGTGTCTGAGCGAGCGTCGCCTTGGAAATTCCAACGCGCAAAACTAATGACATTGTGATTTCTCTTAGATGGCGAATAGATCTAACCAAGGCTCTCCCCACTGCAGAAAGAGACCTTGCGCAACGTCAGAGTACAGACGCCATTCGTGATCCACTATGCACCGGCGGCTGAGTTCATCCGCCCTGGCGTTCAGAGAACCTGCCAGGTGTTGAACCTGCCAGGTGTTGAACCACCAAGGTAATGCCTTGATGTTCCAGCCATGCCTAGAGGCGCAGAGCCTCCTGACATATGGTCCATGAGCCCACCCAAATGCCAAATGGCGGTGGTGTTGTCCGTGAACACCTGAACTACACTTCCCCGGACAGAGGGAAGGAATGCCTTCAGTAGAAGCCAGATCGCCCGCAGCTCTAGAAGGTTGATATGGAGCCGGGACCCCGCCGGAGACCAGAGGCCTCTGATCTCCGCCTCTCCCATGTGGCCTCCCCATTCCAGGAGTGACGTATCCGTCACCACTGTGTGCTCCGGTTGGGGAAGGGATCTGCCACTGACCCAATCGCGGTTCGTGAGCCACCACTGCAACTGTCGTGCAACGCCCTCCGAGATCTGTCCGTGATCAGACAGGTTGCCCTGATGCTGTGCCCACTGGAACTTCAGGTCCCACTGCAGGGCCCACATATACCATCTGGCATGTGTCACCAGCAGGATGCAGGAGGCCATGAGGCCAAGAAGCCGGAGTGCCATCCTGACTGAAACCCAGGATAGAGGCTGAAAGAGCGGAATCATAGCCTGAATATCCCGGACTCGCTGCTCGGGAGGATAAACTCGAAACAGCGTTGAATCCAGAACCACTACGATGAAGGGGAGCTTCTGAGAGGGACTCAGGAGCAACTTCGACACATTGATGGAGAGCCCCAGCAAATGCAGGAGGTCGGCCGTAGTCTGGAGGTGGGAGACGACTGCCTGAGGCCAGCCCGCCTTCAACAACCAGTCGTCGAGGTAGGGGAAGACTGACAACCCTGACCTGCGCAGATGAGCTGTGCCAATAGCCATCACTTTTGTGAACACCCGAGGGGAGTTGGTAAGGCCGAAGGGGAGCACGGCAAACGGAAAATGCTCCTGGCCTACCATGAACTGCAGGTAACGCTGGTGGGCCAGCAGAACAGGGATGTGAAAATAAGCGTCCTGCAATTCCAACGCTGCCATCCAGTCTCCAGGGTCCAGGGCAGTCAGGACCTGAGCCAGAGTCAGCATCTTGAACTTCTCCTTCCGGAGGAAGCGATTGACGTCCCGGAGGTCCAACATGGGGCGCAAGCCACCCTTTTCCTTCATGGGGACCAGAAAGTAGTGGGAATAACAATCACTCCCTACTTCCTGACCTGGAACGCACTCGATGGCCCCCTTGGCAAGGAGGGCTGTGACTTCCTGACGGAGAAGAGCCAAATGATCCCCCGACATGCGGTGGTACCGAGGTGGCATGGCCAGAGGGGAGGATAGAAAGGGGAGCGAGTAGCTTTGGCAGATTATCTGCAGCACCCACTTGTCCGATGTGATTACACGCCAGTGGTGGAGGTGGTGACGGACCCTGCCTCCCAATGGCGTGGGGTGCTCCCTAAACCTCAGATTAGGAAGGTTTAGAGGTGGAAGCAGCGGGGGTGGAGGTGGACTGACCCGCTCGCTGGTTACCAGACCAGCCCCTGTGGAAGCCACGTCCGCGCTCAAGCTGGCTCTGCACAGGCTTCGTGGAGGAGCGTGCTTGGGTACTTTTACCCTGGCCACGAAAGGAATGAAACCCAGTCGTGGCAGGGCTCTTCGTAGAAATACCCAAGGACTTGGCATGGCCTGCGAATCTTTAAAGCACTCCAGAGCACTATCAGCATTGTCGCCAAAGAGGACGGAACCATCAAAGGGCATGTCCATGACCGAGCCCCGGACATCGGGCGAGAATCCAGTAGACCGCAACCAGGCAAGGCGCCGCAATGCCACAGTCGTGGAAATCGCCCTGCCCAAGGTATTAGCAGTGTTCAGACCACACCTGATGGCGAACTTCGCCGCATCCTTGCTCTACGCAATCGCTTTGGAAAGGACAGCCAGGACCTCCTCAGAACACTGAAGCAGGACCTCTGCTACCGAATCCCACACGGCATGGGAGTAGCGGCCCAATAAGCAGGCGGTATTAACGGAACGCAACCCCAAGCTGGCTGAGGAGAACAACCTCTTGCTATATTGGTCCAGCTTCTTAGAGTCCTTATCCGGCTGAGCCGTGGGAAAGGTACTCTGCGACGTCGAGGCCTGCAGCACAAGTTACTTACCTTCGGTAACGATATATCTGTAAGAGACATTAGTTAGTGTTAGATTCCTTACATTAGAATATCCCCAGGCATCAGACTGGATCCGGAAAGTTTTCGTCAGCAGTAACCCTGGGCGTCGGTAGGCGTCGCCCTGTGGCTCCGTGTCCGTCGTCGGCGCCGTCGTGGCCCCCGGAATGATGTCGCTGGAGTACTTAGACGTCAGACTCGCGCGCTGACGTCAGTTCTGTACGTAGCTTTCCGCTCCAGGAACGCAGAGCCATGCAAGAAACAGACACTGGTGCCATGAAACTAGGGCCCTAACAGGGAAAGTTCTTAACCCTAGATATCGGTTTGCAGAACGGGGAGGATGGGTGGGGCGGTAAGGAATCTAATACTAACTAATGTTTCTTACAGATATATCGTTACCAAAGGTAAGTAACTTGTGCATCTGAAACAAACACGTTGGTGTTAGATTCCCTACCTTAGAATAGATACCCCAGCAATACCAACCCCGGTGGTGGGTCTGCGAACCAAAATCACACCAGAAAGTCCTGGAGAACAGAACGGCCAAAGAAGCCATCTCTCCGAACTTAACTGTCCAGGCAGTAATGCTAGTGTGCAGCTAGGCCTACGTAGCTTCCTGACAAATGTCGCGCAAAGGTACTCCCCATCCCAAGGCAGAAGTAGCTGCCGTGGCCCGAGTGGAATGGGCGCGCAGCCCCACAGCAGGTTCCTTTTTAGCCAAAGAATAACAGATCTTGATGCACAAAACAACCCACCGAGAGATGGTCCGCTTGTGCGCCGCCCGTCCCTTCTTAGCGCCCACGTAGCTAACAAAGAGTTGGTCGTCCACCCAGAACTGTTGTGTGCGGTTTAGGTAAAAGGAGAGCGCACGTTTTGGGTCCAGACGGTGGAGCCTCTCTTCCTCTTTCGAGGGATGCGGAGGCGGAAAGAAGGTGGGCAAGGTAATGGTCTGAACGATGTGAAAGGCAGTAACCACCTTGGGTAGAAAAGGACTAGTCCTCAGAACAACTTTGTCCGGATGGACCGAGAGGAAAGGAGGCTTAGAAGAAAGAGCCTGGAGCTCACTCACTCTTTTGGCAGAGGTGATGGCAACCAGGAAAGCAGTCTTTAGAGTCAGAAGGCGTAAAGGACAGTTATAGAGCAGCTCAAAGGGAGCACACATATAGGTTAACACCAGATTCAAGTCCCACTGAGGCATTACAAAGGGAACGGGAGGAAACAAGTGAGTAATGCTTTTCAAGAATCTATTTGCAACAGGGGACTTGAAAAGAGAAAGCTGATCAGGAAGCCTCAAGAAAGCTGAAACGGCCGAAAGATATCCCTTGATAGTGCCCAGAGCCCTGCTGGGCCAGGGAAAGAAGAAAGAGGAGAACCTCTGAAAGAGGGGCAGAGAGGGGATTCACAGCCTTGGCTGTGCACCATGCCACAAATTTGTTCCACCTGCAGGAGTATACCGTTTTTGTGGAGGGACGCCTGGCTACCAGAATGACATCACAGACTTCAGGAGGCAAGACAAATGGCATCAAGTGTCGCCGCTCAATCTCCACGTTTGTAGGTGGAGGCTGGACAAGTTCGGGTGGAGGACTGTCCCCTGTTGCTGCGACAGAAGGTCCTCCTGAAAAGCCAGTCGAATTGGGGGAATCGATTGACAGACTGAGTAGCTCGGGATACCAGTATCTTCGTGCCCAATCCGGAGCCAAAAGGATGACTTGGGCTCCGTTGCGCCTTATCTTCTTCAGCACTCTGGGCAGAAGTGGTATAGGCGGAAAGGCTTATAACAGACCGCAACTCCACTTGCGCCGAAAAGCGTCGCCGAGCGAGTGCGGCCTTGGAAATTTCAACGCGCAGAACTGATGACATTGCGCGTTCTCTTCGGTGGCGAATAGATCTAACCAAGGCTCTCCCCACTGCTGAAAGAGACCGTGAGCCACTTCCGAGTACAGACGCCATTCGTGATCCATCATGCATTGACGGCTGAATTCGTCGGCCCTGGCGTTCAGGGAACCTGCCAGGTGTTGAACCATCAGGGTGATTTTCCAGCCATGTCCAGAGGCGCAGAGCCTCCTGACATAGGGTCCACAACCCCACCCGCCCTGTTTGTTGCAATACCACATGGCGGTGGTGTTGTCCGTGAACACCTGCACTACGCTTCCCCGGACAGAGGGAAGGAATGCCTCCAGTGCAAGCCGGATGGCCCGCAGCTCCAAGAGGTTGATATGGAGCTGGGACTCCGCCGGAGATCAGAGGCCTCTGATCTCCGCTTCTCCCATGTGGCCCCCCCATCCCAGGAGGGACACATCCGTCAACACTGTGTACTCCGGTTGGGGAAGGGAGAGGGATCTGCCACTGACCCAATCGCAGTCCGTGAGCCACCACCACAACTGTCGCAGTGCCCTCCGAGATCAGGATGTGGTCGGACAGGTTGCCCTGATGCAGTGCCCACTGGAACTTCAGGTTTTAGTGCAGAGCCCGCATCTGCCACCTGGCGTGATGTACCAGCAGGATGCAGGAGGCCATCAGTTCCAGAAGCTGTAGGGTTAATCTGACCGAAATTCGGGATAAAGGCTGAAAGATCGGAATCAAAGCCTAAATATCCAGAACCCGCTGCTCGGGAGGATAAACCCGAAACTGCGCCGAGTCCAGAACCGCTCCGATGAAGAGGCGCTTCTGGGAAGGGCTCAGGTGCGACTTCGTCACATTGATAGAGAACCCCAGCGAATGCAGGAGGTCGGCCGCAGTCTGGAGGTGGGAGACGACTGTTTGGGGCGAGCCCACCTTCAACAACCAGTCGTCCAGATAGGGGAAGACTGGAACCCCTGATCTGCGCAGATGAGCTGCGACCACCGCTATCACTTTCGGAACACCCGAGGGGCACTGGTGAGGCCGAAGGGGAGCATGGTAAACTGAAAGTGCTTGTGGCCTACCGTGAACCGCAGGTAACGCCGATGGGCCGGCAGGACGGGAATTTGGAAATAGGCGTTCTGCAAGTCCAACACTACCATCCAGTCTCCAGGGTCTAGGGCAGCCAGAACCTGAGCTAATGTCAGCATCTTGAACTTCTCCTTCCGGAGGAAGACGTTGACGCTCCTGAGGTCCAAGATAGGGTGCAGGCCCCCTTTGCCCTTCTTGCGAACCAGACAGTAGTGGGAGTAACAACCCCGCACTACTTCTGGGCCAGGAACGCGCTCAATGGCCCCCTTGGCCAAGAGGGCCGTAACTTCCTCCTGCAGAAGTTGCAAGTGATCCCCCGACATGTGGTGGTACTGCGGTGGCATGGCTGGATGGGTCGTCTCGAAGGGGAGGGAGTAGCCCCTTCAGACGATTTGCAGCACCCACCTGTCCGAAGTGATGGTACGCCAATGGAGCAGGTGATGGCGAACTCTGCCTCGCACTGGCGTGGAATGGGCCTGAAAGCTCAGACTAGGAAGGCTTTGAGGCAGATGCTGCGGGAGCTGATGTGTACTGACCGGCTCTCTGGCCCCCTGCTTCGCCACAGCGGAATGCACGTCCGCGTTGAGGTTGGTCCTGTGGCATGTGGCTGGACGAACGTGCGGGGGTGCCCCTTCCGTGGCCACGAAAGGAGCGAAAAGCAGACGTTTGCTGGCGCTGGGCCGACAGGCCCAAGGACTAGGCCGTAGCCCTGGAGTCCTTAAAGCGCTCCCGCGCGCTATCTGCCTTGTCGCCAAAGAGGCGACGGCCATCAAAAGGCATGTCCATGAGAGTGCTCTGGACATCCTCTGAAAAGTTGGTGGATCTCAGCCAGGCGTGTCAACGAATCACCACCGTCGTTGCAATCGCTCTGCCCAGCGAGTCCATGGTGTCAAGTCCACATCAAATGGAACACCGTGCTGCATCCTGCCCCTCAGCAAGAGCCTGGGTGAGCCGTGTCTTGGCCTCCTCCGGACACTGGAGCAGCACGTCCGCCACCGTATCCCACAGATAGTGGGTGTAATGGATAACTAGACTCTCAGGGATGGGGTGGGTGGACAGAAAGCTGGGGTCGCCCAGAGCTGGGCGGTTGCGCCGGGTCACGTTCCGATCCACAGGAGGGACTGCAGTGGGCTTGGACCAAGTGCCCATCAGAACATCAGCAGAGGCATCGAAGAGCTTATTGGCGGTTGAAGCACCTCGGTGAGGATGTTAATCCTCACGGCCGCTGCAGGAAGCTCAAGGCCCAAGGCCTTGGCTGCTGTGCCAGAGGGTCCTCAGACCCCTCCCAGTCCTCCCCTTCATCCGTGTCTTGATAAACAGGCAAAAATGACAGAGCAGGGGCATAGGTGAAAATCTCACCAGTTGGCGTCCGAGACTGAGCGGAGGAGTCGTAAAGTAAACTGGCGTCGACCGGGATCCTGCGACGCCGGGACCGAAGTCGCTGGCGGCACTGGGGCCAATGGCGCCAGCAACACAGGGCTAGGACCCCCAGTCGGATCCGCGGGGCCCGAAGGCGCGCCGGCGGGAAGAGAGTACTTATGGCCACGAGGAAGTCTCTAATCTGCTCCGGAGTCGCATTGAGCCCAGGGACCGGAGGGTGTGGGGCTGGATGCGACTGCGCGGGCTCTGCCGGAGCCGCGTCGGCGGCACCACCTGAACTCTCGGCCGAGTCCCGCGACCGGCAAGGGGAGGTCGAAGAACGATGACGTCTCTTCAGCTTTTTTGCCATGCCTAGACTTACCAGAGTGTGAGGACTTGGATCCAGACGATCGGTGATGACCGCGGCTCCGCGACCCGTCCCTCAAATTCCTCCTCGACCCGGACCTCGTGCGGCGCGGAACCGACTGCCGGAGCTCGAGGAGCTTACGGGAGCGCTCCGGCCTAGCCTTCGACGTCAAGGCCCGTCAGTCGGGGCATGACTTGTCCTCGTGGTCGGCCCCCAAACAGTAGAGACATGGGCGGTGGTGGTCGTTAACCGACATCAGTCGGTGACAGGCATCACATGGCTTGAACCCGGGGATCCCTACTGGCACCAGGAGTCGAGTCGACTGGAAAAAGATAGACAAAATTGTCCCAAAAGTTAGTCAAAACAAGCATTTACAATGCAATGGTCTCGGCATTATTAAAGGTAGAGCTATTGGCATTGCTCATGACTTTTTTTTAATCATAAATAAATTGCATGGTCATTTACATTGCCAATAGCTTAATCGTTAAATAAATGGCATTGTCATTTACAATGCCAATAGCTTAATCGATCGCAAATGCATGACCTATTGCATTTACGCCCACACAGAGCCACACATACAAAGCCACCCACACACACACACACACACACACACACAGAGCCATCCACACAGTCATTCACATAGAGCCACCTACACAGAGCCACTCTCACACAGTCACCCACACAGAGCCACCTACAAAAAAAAGCTATCCACACAGAGCTACACACACACACACACACAGAGCGCTACGCGCTACACACACACACACACACACACACAGTGCTACACACACAGAGCGCTACACACCCACACACACAGACTACACACACACAGAGCGCCACACAGACTACACACACACAGACTACACACACACAGACAGAGCGCCACACACACAGAGCACCACACACACACACAGAGCGCCACACAGCCCACACCACAGCTCTCACAGCCCACACAGCTCTCACAGCTCTCATCCAACACAGCTCTCACAGCCCACACAGCTCTCACAGCTCTCAGCTCTCACAGCCCTCACAGCCCACACAGCCCTCACAGCCCACACAGCTCTCACAGCCCACACAGCTCTCACAGCCCACACAGCTCTCACAGCCCACACAGCTCTCACAGCCCACACAGCTCTCACAGCCCACACAGCTCTCACAGCCCACACAGCTCTCACAGCCCACACAGCTCTCACAGCCCACACAGCTCTCACAGCCCACACAGCTCTCACAGCCCACACAGCTTACAGCCCACACAGCCCACAGCCCTCACAGCCCACACAGCTCTCACAGCCCACACAGCTCTCACAGCCCACACAGCTCTCACAGCCCACACAGCTCTCACAGCCCACACAGCTCTCAACGTACAACAGTCGTAAATGTAAAGAAACTGGCATAGAACCCAATTGCTGTATTTCACGCCTCAGAAGCAACACAGGTTCCAAGAACTCATGCTCAGTTTTCGGGAGATTTAAGAAAGCGTGGAACGCTCACTACAAAAGCAACCAGGCCCATTGTCGAGAGATATTGATTTTCTACAGGGAGATCTAAATCAGAAACGGCATGCCACTGCGCTCTCACCAACTCCAGTCCCGATGGACACGACGCCCTTAAGGAAAGATGGCAATGTCGGGTGTGGGAGTGCGCCCTCACTTTCTCTCACCCGGTACGCAGTCTCTTTCCCCACCGTGTGCACTCACTGCTTTGACTTTCTCACACCTAGTACAATGTCCCTTTCACTTACCCAGTAAAGCCTCTGCCTCATTCACTGCACTGCCTCTTTCTCTCGCTCTGCGCACTGTCTAACCACCCCGTCTCTACCTTCACCGAGTGCACCGGCCCTTTTACTCACCCCTCCAAAATGATTCCGTAGGCTGAGCACATACCTGTGCAGGTGCCAAAACTGAGTCTCATCAAACTCATCACCTCAAAATTTGCAGGACTGTAGCGCCAACAGCAACATTTTTAGTCACAGAATGCGATTTGTTCGAGTTTTAGGATTTCAGATCTATCGTTTGAACCAGTTTAATTCCCTGGGAGTAGAAATGGTTGGAGCACCCACTCTGAAGCCACGCACACGGTTGCTGGGCCACGCTGTGCTCTTAAAAGTACGTGTGTACGCCTGAAGCGCTCTTGCTGTCGCACTGGCATCCGACACCGAGCACACGACAGACTGATGGGCACAGACCACCCATGAAATGTGCAACAACATTTAACAACAATCGCTATGAGCTCAAGTCGGAACTGAAAATTTCCCTCAAACGCGCGTTTAATTGTTGAGTCACAATTCCAAAATGCAAACGTGGAAAGAGCCGGCAGAACACCCGCAGCATTCACCACGTTATTATGGCTTCAGGGCCTAAGTTTGGGCAGCAAGACACATACATACATACATACATACATACATACATACATACATACATACAGGTAGAGCGGGGGAGGGCAGCCGGAGCCTCGGCGAAGAGAGACCGGGGGAAAGGCAGACCGGGGGAAAGGCAGTGCGGGGAGAAGAGAGACCGGGGGAAAGGCAGCGCGGGGAGAAGAGAGACCGGGGGAAAGGCAGCGCGGGGAGAGCATAAGTGGAGCTGGGGGAGAAGGGTGGCTGAGGAGGGTAACTGCGCAGGCTGGGAGAAAGAAAGGGGAGAGAGAACAGCCGGCAGGCAGGAAACAAAATGGCAAATTTTTAATTGGATAAAGTGCTACACTGACGCTGCAGCTCAGGACAAACAAGACGATCCTCACCGGCAGACGAGAAAAAAAAATGGCGGCCGCAAGGGACCAAAATTTTCGGATTCGGGGGCGTGTTTGGCCGCCCCCAAAGGGGCGGGCTTAAAAGTGGAAAGAACAGCACCAACACGCCCCCGAATCCGAAAGAGACGGAGCTTCTTTCGAGGGACGCCTCTCTCCTCCAATGGCTGGCCTCCGTTTAGGAAGCCAGCCAATGGAAGAGAGACGAGGAGAGAGGCGGGTTCAAGCCCCCTCACTGAAAGTCATAAAATCTCAGACTTCCGGCTGGCAAGCCAGCTGTCGGTCCGAGACCTAAAAATGACTACGGGTACGCTCTTCCCGGATCTGCGCTTGTTGGCGCGGAAAAAAGAAGAACTGACCGCGCGCGAGGGCGTCGTCCAAGTAATCCAGAGACATCATTCCGGCGACCACGACGCCGACAAAGGACGCGGAGCAACAGGACGACGCCTACTGATGCGCAGAGGTATTGCTGACGAAAACTTTCCGGATCCAGTCTGACGCCTGGGGATATTCTAAGGTAAGGAATCTAACACTAACGTGTTTCTTTCAGATTGACCAGGCTCTCAGGCGTGGGGTGAGTGGTCAAGAAGGCAGGATCACCAGACGCCGGGCGATGACACCTAGCGACGTTCTTATCCACCGGTGCCCCCGAGGCTGGACGCAACCAAGTGCCCAAGAGGACTTCGGTAAGGGCCTCATTGAAAAGAAGCAGCGGTTCAGACGACGAAGACGCCGTCTGGAGCACCTCCTTAAGGAGGTTGGTCTTAAGGATCACCGTAGGGAGGTTGAGATTGAGAGCCTCCGCTGCTCGACGCAGCACCATAGTGTAGGAAGCGCCCTCCTCCATAGTAGGCGGAGGGGAGGCAAACCCCAGGTCAGAAGACACATCAAGTTCACCCGCATCTTGAAGGTAATCCACCCAATCCTGCTCGGAGTCACACTGCCGCACAAGGGGGTCCTCGGAGCCTTCCCAGTCCTCATCCCGCTCCGGAGTAGAAGGACCCGGCCGGCGGTGGCAGGGCCGGAGAGGGGGCCAGCAGCGCAGGGAGCGGTGCTGGGAGCGGCGCTGGGAACAACGCTAGCCGGGGCCGAACCGGAGCTGCATCCCAATGTGGATCCCAGGTCGGAACAAAATGGTCCGAGAACCGGGGTAGGGGTGGTATAAATGGCACCCAGTGCGGCACCTCTGGCGGAGCCAGGGGCAGCGCTGGGACCGGAGCCACGGGCAGCACCGAGGCCAGAGCCAGCGGCTCTGCACCCTGTGGCCCTGGGGCTGGAGCCGAGGGCGCTGGATCCAGTGGCTCAGGGGCCTGCGCCAGAGGCGGTGCTGCCGGGCCAACATGATCTGGACACGGGGCCCGCAGGCGTGCTGGGCGGGAGCCCGAGGCCTAAACAGACGGTCCATGGCAGCAAGAAACTCTTGCATTTGTTCGGGAGTTGCCGACGGACCCGGGTATAGCGGGTAGGCCACGGGACTCCCAGGCTCCGGAGGAGCTGCAGGAGCCGAGCCCCTGTCCCCCTCCGAGGAGCGACGGGGGAACGTTGGAGAGCGAACACGCTTCCTTCGACAACTTCTTATGGCGACGCTTACCGGAAGGTGAAGACTTGGAGCCCAAGGATCGACGGCTCCGATCCCGTGAAGAGCCCCTAGATCCGGAGCAGCGGTGAGCGGAGTGACGGTACTTCAGCAACTTCTGGCGCCGCTCCCGCAAGGCCTTCAGGCCATGGCACGGCAGTCCCGACAGTCCCGAGAGTCATGGTCGGTCTCCAGGCAGTAGAGGCAGACATCATGGGGGTCCGCCACCGACATATTACGGTGGCACGACCCACAAGACTTAAAGCCGGGCATCCCTACGTGCACCAGGAGACAAGAGGAGACAAAAAGTCTCCAAAAAATGGTCAAAAAATGACGGAACTACGTGCTCAATCCGGATCTGAGATTTCGGCGCGGAAAAAGAAAGAACTGACATCAGCGCACATGGGTGGTGCCTAAGTAGTTTCCGTGACGTCATCCTGGTGCTTACGACGCCAGTGACAGACGCGGAGCCGCACGGCGCAACCTACCGGCGCGCAGGGGTACTGCTAAGCAGAAAACTTTCCGGATCCAGTCTGACGCCTGGGGAATATTCTAAGGTAAGGAATCTATCACTAACGTGTCTCTTTCAGATACTTTGTTATATGGGAAGCTCACAAAAACTATAAAATGCTAAAAAATAGCAAATATCCTTTGTGCTAGGAATATTCATGTCAAAATATTGAGCATTTAATTGAAACAATGACTGAAGGCGCGTAGGGCTGCTCAAGACTATGATGATTCATTTACAAGTGACATTTGGAGAGTTGCGCATCAATAGTGAAGTCGTCTTTGGGGAATAGTTATTGCTACCAAGAAAAGGAGTGACCTAATTTGGTAGCTGTGAGAAGTTGGCCTGATGTGCAGTGCTCACTATTCTAGTGATCACTATATATCAGTCCAAACAACCCTTATTGATGATTGGTTGTAAGTCAACCTTATAGACCAGCTATCCTAGTAGCATGGATACGAGCAGTCTAAGGCTAAGACTCTAGAGGGCGTGTTAAGCCAGCTGTTTTACCATCACATTACCCCTTGAACACCCAGTGAAAGGACACCACACAAGTTGTTATGAAAATAAACAGTGTATTTATTTATAACAAGACTACCCTGGCTCTTTATGAGACAGGGAGCTAAGCACACAACAAAACTCTTACGAAAATACTTTTAAGTTAGCACGTTACACAAATGCCCGAGGGGCACGAAAAACCATATACGCTAAAAGTGGAATGCGAATTACTAGCAGGTAAGTAACAGTTCTAATAGGCTTTGGAATCGCTAGGACTGGACTAGGGAATCGTTAGATTAATACTAGGAGGCCCAGGGGACTCGGGTGCAGAGTGTGCACTCTCACGCGGGATGCGGGACAAAGTCTATGGAAGCTAGAATTCACAAAGTTAGTGTTCACGGGCGAACCCGACCTGGTAGGGAGAAAACGACAGTGGATCCTGACCCTTGGATAGTGAGGCTATGCTGGGACACCGGAGTGCCGAAGTTACCTAGCCCAGGGGCTGCAGCTGCATAGGTCTGAAAAGACGTCGGGGATCTCGTTGCCGGACCAGGAGCCTGGAAGGAAGAAGTTGCTGGCAGGCGACCAGTGAAGAAAAGTTCGATGGATCCAAGCCTGGATCAAGGAAGAAGAAACCTGAAAGCAGAGGGGACCAAGTTCTTGAATCACTAGCCAGTGATTAAGTGGGCACCAGGATGGCACCGGGCGAAGTCACCGCAGTCAGGTGAGTGGGCGCTGCTGGGCTCTGCAGTCTCTCGGACCAGGAGGCGTTGTCGGCGACCAGGATGGAGGTGCGAGCTGTCCCACGAAGGATGAAGTCGTTGGCGTCGAAGTTACCCAGGATTGGGCAACAAGCCTTGGCTAATTCAAGCCCACGCGGTGGACTCAAAATGGCGTCTTGAGTGGACCAGGAGGGTCCGGGGTGCTCCTCTTCTGGAAGGGAGCAAGGGCCAGTCTGGAGCAACCAGACCAGCAGCAGAAATGTCGTCGGGCGTCGTCAGGAAGGCCACAAGCCAACGGGCTAGTAGCCAAACAACGCGGTGAGCAGCGGAAAGCAGAAGGGCCCCACGCAGATCGTGGAGATGCTGGGGGGCTGCACTTCGGAGCTGGAGCTGCTCAGAGTCGGGGCTTCTCGGACCCCAAAGCACTCACCAGTAGATTACTCGGCGGGCTTGCTGGAAAGAAGTCGTGCAGATGGCCGGTCCCTTGAGGTCTCGTCGCACCCACGGTTCTCAGCTGGGCTGTAGAGGTGGGTAGAGGTCAGAGGTGCCAGGGAAGCCGGTTCTCGTCGAGCTGGGCAGTCGGATTCCGGAGGAAGGACTTGCAGCAGACCGCAGTGTTCTTAGATGGTGCCTGCGGATGCAGGGTGACTACTCCTTAGTCACAAGGGAGAAATCTTAGGAAGAAGTCTTGAGTTCCTTTCGCAGAAAGTAGTTTCAGGATTCAAAGATGATCTGATTTGGAAGGGGGCCAGTCTCTACCTTTATCCTGTAAAAAGGGGCTGGCACGCGACTAAGTCCTGCCCTATGGGTGGGACTAGGAGGGGGGTGGTTACACCCACTTCCTTGGCGGGCTTTTCCCCAGCACAGGGTCTGGAGTGACCCTGGAACTGGTTCCAGCCAGCCTATGCACAGTGAGCACCGGGGTGCCACGTGCAGTCACCTTCCTCTAAAGCCCTGCCTACCTACAATACACAAAACCCTGTCTGGGACGGTGCTGGCACCGCCCCTGGCAGGAAACCCTTTGTCCTTATCTCCTGCTCTGGGAGGACTCCCAGCAGCAGGAGGGCAGACTTGTGTCTCGGTGGCAGCATCCATTTTGTGGGTGCTAAGGCTCTGTCTGACTTTTAACCGGGTTATAGGTTACAGGCATGTCGTGTCCCTCTAGAAGGGTGGAATGCTAACCCCGTCGCCAGAATTGGCGAGGGGTTAGTATTCCAATTCGTATGACACCTTACTCGACATGTTTTGATAAAGCGATACCAGAGTTGGCACATAACCGCGAGGATTATAATGCACTTAAGAGTATATGGTATGCGATATCATGGAAACGGCTAAGGGATGGATCCCGAAAGCCGCAGACAGTCTCAGCTCATGCTAGAGCACCATCTCACACGATTCCAAGCACTCTGCCTTCAGGATTGTTAAGGCCTGCTATAGGAGTGACTGATAGGAGATCTGTGTGTCCATTTTTAGGGTTAGATATAGGTATACTATATCTAAAGCAAAGGGTGAGTACACCACCTTGCCCCAGCTGTCGTGCAGCCAGTTGTGTCAGTTTTAGTTAGTCAATCCAGGGGTGGCATAATACATGCTTCAGCCCCTGGGAGACTTCTGGGTGCACCTCAGCCCTGGGTACAGGGACTTGGAGAGGGCCCAGTGCCAATTCAGTACCTGAGTACAATTTGGATAGAGAGAACAGCTAGGCTGTGGGTCTGATTAGCAGGCCCACAGCCAGGGAAAGTCGTAAACCAGTGCAGCAAAAAGCAAAAATCTGGGTGATCATAGGATTGCAGACCCTACTCTCCTACAGTAGCTCTGATTTTCTCGAAGCGTATGTATGGTTGGTGTAATTGCATTTATGTTAAGAAGCTCAGAGTAAAAACACAACCTTTGTGTGAGAACATTGACAATATTGGGACGAAAGGGGGAGGATTATTGGTGTGTGGCCTCTTTGTGGACAATTTTTGGTTACAGAATTTAGAGATGCCTGTTTTGATTGCTTGAAGAAGCTTGAGTGAAGATGCCCTTGATCTGGTAAACTGGAAAACATTGAGTTATGGCGGAGTTACTGATTCACTATGCCTTTGTGAAACACTATTTCCCAGGTTGTATGGAATAGTGCATTTTAGCTACAACCAATTAATTTCTAATTTGTGGCTGCTGTACTTTATGGGCTAGTGTATTTAACCACCTCTTTGTAACATTGTGTGTACTGCACTTAGGCTGAACATTTGTGCCTTGTGTAACAAATAAAACCATTGAGTTTACTGTGAGTAAATATTATATATCAAGGCCGAGGAAACGCGGCCGAAACACATCATGCTAAAACTCCAATAAAGCACTCACTTATAATCTACACGCTGTCGTCCCTACTTGTCTTTGTTGCCAGAATCGGTAATTCAGGAACACATATATATATATCCACCGAATTGAGTTAAGTTTCAAGGAACAAAACAATGTCCAGGCCACTGGTTTCAATAAAGCGCGTTTATTCAATAACGCTCCACTCAAGAGTGGAGCGTTATTGAATAAACACGCTTTATTGAAACCAGTGGCCTGGACATTGTTTTGTTCCTTGAAACTTAACTCAATTCGGTGGATTTGTCGGGATTCGCAACCCCGTCCAGGCTGCCGCTGACAGGGGTTCGATGCGAACGTTTGGCGTTATATATATATATATATATATATATATATATAAAAACTTTTGGGAAGTGTGAAAAGGGAGATCCAGCAGCAGGAAGAGAAATCGTTGTATTTGCCTTTTGATCAGCATTGCAGTAGACGAAAATTATTTGTAGGGGCAGCTGGGACAAGAAGACATTGAGAAACAGTACCTGAACCATGCTTCAGGGAAGAACACAAACACATTGAGTCGAAGTGAAGCATGCATGCGTAGAGATGCGCTCATCAATGAAAAGGAAGGAAAAAAGGGTGACAAGAAAGCCAACCAATAGTAAGTAAAAGGGGGCTAAAAGAAACTGTATATGTTGCTCTTAGTAGCGACTTTCTAAGAGTTTAGCAGTGCCTGAAGTGAAGTTAGATTGAATGACATGTCCAAGATCACACTATGTTGAATGGAGGTGGAGAAGGAGCCAGAATTAGAACAAAGTTTCACCCTCACACTGGCTGTAGTGAAGACCTTGTCTTTTCCTATCATTAAACGCAGCATTATTCAGACACAAACAGCAACGGAAACTCTCAAAATTGTCAACGGAAACTACTTCCGTTGTCTTCGTAGTCAGCGACTAAAATAGGAGTTTGTCTGAGGAGGAGCTATCGCACAACACTGGGCAAAAAAGTGCCCTACTACTCGCCTTTGGATAGTGTAAAGCTAGGCAGACGTGGATTCAAAAAGGATTCTAGAAACATAGAACATACACGCTCTGGTGTGGTACTCTTTCCGGACTGTGTTTGAAATGTAAAATTATGTTTCAAAAACAAGGTTTGTATTTGTTATGGTTTTGTGCTAACTTTAGCCTTTATGAACACTAAAAGCAAAGATAATGTGTTGTGCTGGCAGTGACATCCATGATATCAAATCTTAAGTAAAGATATATCACTGCTGTCACCTCCTGTGACATACAGACTTGTGTGGAAAATTCTGAGGAAACTTAAAGAGTAGCAAGGTTTGCAGAGGATTTGGGATGGCTATCTGGTGGAGTGGGGTGCCATTTTACGTGTTTGCATTAGGGCCCATGGTCACCAAGGTATGTAACTGGTGGAAAGCGATGTCTCCATCCAGCAATACCTGGACGACATCCTAATCTACCGTAACACATCTTCACCACTGGACACGCTTGTACTGTACTTGTAAACATTTACAATATTTTAAGAACTTCTTTATTCTAAATCCACTAAAAAAATAATTCATCCTATTCTTTTACAAGGACAAAAAGTCTTTCAACCCTAACCTGCTGAAGCAATTACACATTATAATTATTTAAAAATGTGTAAAGCACAACAGCTACTCAATAGAGTGTTCCGGTGCCAAGTATCACCTCTGATCCCTCAATAACAGAGGTACTAAAAGGCATAAACAAAGAACCAGGTCTTAAGAAGTCTTGTAAAGGTCATAATGTCCCTGGAAGCAGTGAGCTAAACTGGGAGGGCATTTCACTGCCTGGTGGCCAGGTAAGAGAAGGAGCTACCACTCAACTTTGTTCATTTCACTACCTGGCAGCCGGGTAAGAGAAGGAGCAACCGCTCCACTCAGTTCATCTGAAATGGGGCATTACTACCAGCAAGGAGTTGGATGACCAAAGAGACCGAGTTGATTGGTAAGGTGTGAATCTGTTGACAAACACCGAGGGCCTTTGTGGTAAAAAGCTGTGTGAATTTCTGTCAAGGGTGAGGAGCAGTTGCGTATCATCAGCATAAGATGCTGTCTGTACTCACAGGAATTCAATTAGGGATGCCAAAGGGGTCATATACACATCGAAAATAATGTGGGGCTTAGTGCAGACTCTGGAGGTGCCATAACCCAATGGTTTCAGATCAGAGACAAATGGTACCATCCAGACTGACTAGGACCGGTCTATCTAAAAGGAACGGAGCCATGCCAAAGCAGAACTGCAGACACCTATGGCTTTGAGGTGCTGCAGGAGTGTCGAATGCGAGACTGTGTCAAAAGCTTTGGATAGATCAAAGAGGGTCAGTGCCACCTGCTTCCCTTAATCTACTGCTAGCCTATTTGTATTTGAGACCTCTTACAATGTGGCCTTGGTGCTGAAACCCGGGCGGAAGCCTGACTGGGCAGGGTGAAGCACATTTTGTTCTCGAAAAGGAGAGAGCTGCTTGTTTATGAGCTTCTCTAAAATCTTGGTAAAGGATAGCAGCAGAGTAATGGGACAGAAATTGGCAAGATTGGTCTTGTCCGCTGAGGGTTTCTTTAAAAGAGGAATCACCTTGGCCAGCTTCCAACCACTGGGCACTGTGATCAAACGATTTGACAGATTTAGAAGCTGGTTTAAAACAGGGTTGATGGCCGTACAATGGCCGTACAATTGGCAGCAAAATGTTAGGTGGACAGGGGACTCCTCAATTAAATTAAGGAAAACTCCTGTAGCAAATGGCAATGAGAGGGCACTATTTCTACCTGCAGTGCCGTGTGGTCACTGATCCTCGTGAGATTTAAAGCATCCTCAATGGTTTGGATTTTAGTGTCAATTTTGTTGGACATTTTAGTATATACATTAAGAGAAGGTTTTAAAGGCTAAAGCAAGGCTTCGAGGAGCACAAACCTTTTGACAATTTTAAATATCTCCCCGGACTTGTTTTGAGACATGTCAATCTTATCAGTAAAAGAGTCAGACTGAGATTTCTTAATTGCACAATGGCAGATATTTAGAGCCTTCTTGTAGAGTGCTTTGTCATTAGAAAGATCATGACGCCTCCAATCCCTTTCCATTTTCTTACAGTGCTTACAAAGCACTTTCAGCTCCTCACTAAACCAAGGGGCTGTCTTTTGCCTGAGGAATTAAAATGTCTGTGTTTACTATATATGATGTGGTTGGCCACCTGTGTAATCCAGGAGTTGACCAACTGACATCGAACTCCATGTCCTCCGTCATAAGTGGAGAGTGCTTGCTCAAGGCAAAACTAAAACAAGCATTTGCAATGCAATGGGTCTCGCAGTATTAAAGTTTGAGTTATTGCCCTTGTATATGACAATGTGTTGCATTAAATTTTTAGCAAAGTCTGTATTGGTGTATAAAGATGATTTGCAAGATGATAGCTGTTGCAAAATATTAAGCAATGTTGGCAATAATATTATATTATAATAATATTGCAAGTTACTGTTGTACTTCTAAGCATTTTGGTAGCACATAGTGATGTTGTGGTGCCCCTGAGTGATGCTGTGGTGGTGCCGAGTGATGCTGTGGTGGTGCCGAGTGATGCTGTGGTGGTGCAGAGTGATGCTGTGGTGATAGGATAGATAGAGGAAGGGCGAAAGATAGATAGAGGGAGGGCGAGAGAGAGATAGAGGGCGTAGGAGAGAGAGATAGAGGGAGGGGGAGAGAGAGAGACATAGAGGGAGGGGGAGAGAGAGAGACATAGAGGGAGGGGGAGAGAGAGAGACATAGAGGGAGGGGGAGAGAGACATAGAGGGAGGGGGAGAGAGAGATAGAGGGAGGGGGAGAGATAGATAGAGGGAGGGGGAGAGAGAGATAGAGGGAGGGGGAGAGAGAGATAGAGGGAGGGTGTTAGACGGGGACCTGGAGGGTCGGCCGAGCACAAGGGGAGAGGCCTCCGGTGAGGGCCGTCTCCAACGATCGCACAGACAGGTAACTTCCCCCCCACAGATGGACACCACACGAAGATCAGAGTAACACCTTTTATAGGCAGTTCTTGAAGTGAGGCAGTACGATACAAGGAGATCAGGACACGGTGATCCTCTCAATTCTAGTCTCTAGTAGGGAAAGGGGGTAGCGGGATAGTCTTGGTACCTACGGGTACTGGGGTGGAAACGGCGGTAGCTCACAATCCTCGAGCTCGGCGTTCGGATGGATCGGACCGCGGCAGCGCCAGCAGGTCCCGAAGAGATCGTAGGTGGCCACGGGCCGCGGCAGCGCCAGCAGGTCCCAACGAGGATGACGGTTACAACGGGCCGCGGCAGCGCCGGCAGGTCCCACGAGGATGAAGGTTGCAACGGGCCGCGGCAGCGCCAGCAGGTCCCACGAGGATGAAGGTTGGAACGGGCCGCGGCAGCGCCAGCAGGTCCCACGAGGATGAAGGTTGGAACGGGCCGCGGCAGCGCCAGCAGGTCCCACGAGGATGAAGGTTGCAGAAGGCCGCGGCAGCGCCAGCAGGCAGGACAATAGTTCACAAGGCAGGGCTGCGGCAGCGCCAGCAGTCCGTCAAGGATGAGTTCTTCTCGGTGTCTCTCGACTCCAGGATACAACTGCCTTCCTGTTCTGGGGCTGCCTCAGTTATAGGTCTGGCGCTCTTTGATGTCCGGACCCTCGCTCTTGGAGGTCGGGAGGTCCGGGATGAGGGAGTCCAGACACCCAGCAGGGGGGTGGAGCCAGCGCCCGAGGAGGCTGGGGGTGATCGGCACCTGGCGGGAGAGAGCCATCGACACTTCTTACTCCCATTGACCTGCCAAGTGGTCCGTTCACCTCCTGGGTGGATGGTGGTGCCGGGATGTCGGGGCCTAGCCAGGCCCAGGGTTGGGGTCGAGCTGAGGCCGCGCGGCCGCGTGATGCCGTGTCCAAGATGGCGGCTGGGCCGGGCAATGGTGCTGACGGTGGCCCGGGCCCGTGACACAGCGACATCCAGGAGCAGGCGTCCCATAGGGGACGGGTTGCGGGTTGGTTCTGTGGGTAGCACCCGGAGAGCCGGTGTCTGGGCTCTGTCATGCGGGGGGGAGCGAGCCCGTCATGGGGCCTGTCCAACATGCGTCCCCCCCAGCTGAAGGCGGGGAGAGTCACCCATCCTCCTGGGGACTCTCCTCGTCGAGGCAGAAAAAGCGGGACAGGCCATCCGCGTTGGCGTGGTCTTGGCCAGGGCGATGTTCCACAGTGAAGTCCATCCCCTGCAGGGAGATGGACCATCGCAGGAGTTTGGGATTCTCCCCCCGCATTTGCATTAGCCATTGCAGGGGCCGATGGTCTGTTTGTACCCGGAAGTGGGTTCCGAAGAGGTAAGGCCGGAGTTTCTTGAGGGCCCACACTACAGCGAAGGCCTCCCGCTCAATAGTGCTCCAGCGCTGCTCTCGGGGCAGTAGGCGTCTGCTGATGAAGGCCACTGGTTGGTCGACTCCCTCGGGGTTCAGTTGGGAGAGGACGGCCCCAATACCATGGTCGGAGGCATCGGTCTGAACGATGAACTCGCGGCTGTAGTCGGGGGCCTGGAGCACAGGAGCGGTGCACATGGCGGCCTTCAGCTTCTCGAAGGCCGCTTTACAGTCGGGCGTCCAGTTGACTCTGTTTGGGTGGTTCTTAGACGTGAGTTCCGTGAGGGGCCCCACAATGCTGCCATAGTCCTTCACGAACCGCCGGTAGTATCCGGTGAGTCCCAGAAAGGCTCGGACCTCTGTTTGTGTTTCGGGGGTTGCCAGGACTGAATGGCAGCTACCTTGAGTTGAAGGGGGGCCACCAGACCGCTCCCCACTTGGTGTCCGAGGTAGGTCACGGACCCCTGGCCGATTTGGCACTTGCTGGCCTTTATTGTGAGGCCGGCCTGTTGGAGGGCCTGCAGGACTTCTCGGAGGTGGTGGAGGTGGTCTGTCCAGTGGCGGCTGTATACTGCAATGTCGTCCAGGTAGGCGGCGCTGAATTCTTCGAGGCCCGCCAACACCTGGTTCACCAGTCTTTGGAAAGTGGCTGGAGCGTTCTTCATGCCGAATGGCATCACTCTGAAATGGTAGTGCCCATCCGGGGTGGAGAAAGCGGAACGTTCTTGGGCCCTGGGGGTGAGGCCGATCTGCCAGTAGCCCGCTGTCAGGTCGAAGATGCTTAGGTAGCGGGCTGCCCCCATGCGGTCGACTAGTTCATCTGCTCGGGGGATAGGGTGAGCGTCGGTTCGGGTGACCGCGTTCAGACCCCGATAGTCGATGCAGAACCGGAGTTCAGGTGTGGTGCCCGGGGCCGCGGCCTTGGGGACCAGGACGACCGGGCTGGCCCAGGGACTGTCCGAAGGTTCGATGACTCCGAGGGCGAGCATCTTGGAGACTTCTTCTTGGATGCAGGTACGTACCCGATCCGGTACTCGGTACGCCCGGTGTCGGACAGGAGGACTGTCCCCGGTGTCCACGTCGTGCAGGCACCAGGAGGTGACTCCGGGTGCAAGAGAAAACAGGTTTGCGAACGGTAGCAGGAGGGCCCGACAATCCTGACGCTGCTCCGGGGTCAGGGCCTCGGAGAGTCGGACCCCGTCCACCGAACCATCTCTTTCACGGGACCTCAGTAGGTCAGGGAGGGGCTCGGAGTCTCTTTCTGCGCCACTGTCGGTAGCCATCAGCAGGCTGAGTTCTGAGCGCGCGAAGTGTGGTTTGAGTCTGTTGGCGTGGAGCACCCGTAGGGGGTTCCGGGGGGACTCCAGGTCGATGAGATAGGTGACGGGGCTCTTGCGCTCGATCACCTTGAAGGGCCCCGTCCATTTGTCCTGCAAGGCGCACGGTTCGATGGGGGACATCACCCATACCTGCTGACCCGGTTCAAACTCGATGGAGGAGGCATGTTGATCGTACCACTTCTTCATGTCCTCTTGACTGGCCTCAAGATTGGCTTTGGCGATCTCCCTGAATCGCCGGGTCTGATTGCGGAGGGTCAGGAGGTACTTGTAGACGTCTGGAGGGGTCTTCAGGGGGGCCATTTCCCATTCCTCCTTCACTAGGCTGAGAGGCCCGCGAACGGGGTGTCCGTACAGGAGTTCGAAGGGGCTGAAGCCGAGGGACTTCTGGGGGACTTCTCGGTAGGCGAAGAGGAGGCACGGTAGTAGCACGTCCCACTGGCGGCGTAGGGGTTCTTCTAGTCCCATGATCATCCCCTTGAGAGTGCGGTTGAACCGCTCAACCAGTCCGTTTCCCTGGGGGTGATAGGGGGTTGTGAATCGGTAGGTGACCCCGCACTGCTGCCAGAGGGATTTCATATACTTTGAAATAAAGTTCGTACCCCGGTCACTGACGACCTCCCGGGGGAAGCCCACTCGAGAAAAGATCCCCATTAAGGCTCGACCCACTACTGGGGCTGTTATAGTACGAAGGGGGACCGCCTCAGGATAGCGGGTGGCGTGGTCCACCAGGACCAGGATGAAGCGATGCCCTTGTGCTGTTCGGGGGTCCAGGGGCCCCACAATGTCTATTCCCACCCTTTCGAACAGGGTGGTCACCACTGGGAATGGCTGTAGGGGTGCCTTGAGTTTGCGGCTGCTCTTCCCGCTGGCCTGGCAGGTTGGGCAGGACCGGCAGTGGTTGGAGACGTCATTTCTCATTTTGGGCCAGAAAAAGTGAGTCACCAGGCGGTGGTAGGTCTTGTCTTGCCCCAGGTGTCCAGCCAGGGGGACATCATGGGCCAAGTTCAACAGGAAGTCTCTGAAGTGGAGGGGCACCATCAGCACTCGACCGGCCCCCAGCTCTGCGATTCTTTGCTCGCTGTACAAGAGATCATTGTCCCAATAAACCCAGTGGGCCCCGGTGGTGTCTCCTTGGCCCTGGGCGAGCGCTTGCTGTCGCAGTCCCTCGAGGGAGGGACAGGTCTTTTGCTCCTGCCGGAATTGTTCTTGGGTGGGCCCCCCTTCTTGACGCCACTGAGCCAGGACGGGAAGTTCGGGGGGCTGTGCGGACCCCTCTGGGGTTGGTTCCGGGTGGTCGGTATGGATGGAGTCTTTTTCTGGAGCGATCGAGGGCGGAGGGGCTGACCATTCGGGTTCTTCTGGCCTAGGGATGGTGCGGGTGGCCATGGACCGGGTGGTCACGCACGCCCAGTCCGGGAGACCCAACATCCCCAGATGCTCTCTTCTTTCAACAGCTGCCCACGGGGAGCTCTCGAGATCGTTCCCCAGGAGGCAGTCCACGGGGGCATCGTCGTGGACAGTTACTTTTAGCATGCCGGACACTCCTCCCCATTCGAAGGGGACGCAGGCCATCCGGCACAGGCTCTCCGAATTGTCGGCCGATCGGACGGGGCAAAGCACGTTTGGCAGGATTTGTTCTGGGGTCACCAGGTGACAACGGACGGCCGTCACACTGGCCCCGGTGTCACGCAGGGCTTCGGCTTTGCGCCCATTTATGCTCACCCATTGGCTGTACTTCCGAGTGTTGGCGGGCAGGGGAGTCCGCGGGACCATGTCTCTTCCTCCTAGGCAGGCCAGGGTCATGGCGGCGGGTTCCCACTCGAACTGCTCCGACTCGTATGCTTCAGGGTCTTCGGAGACTTGTTCTTCTCCTAGGGCGGCGGCCCCCACCTGGCGGGGCCCGGGAACCTGGTTCTTCGGGCAGGTCGGGTCACTGGCATAGTGGCCGACTCGCTGGCATCGGTGACACGTAACGTTGGCTCGGAACCCCGGGCGCATCGGGGGGTTTCCCCGGCCGGCTGGGGGCGGGGTGGTGTTAGCGGGGGTGACCGGGACAGCGTCTCTGCCCCGGCCCTGTCCTCCTCCTCCTCCTCCTCCCCGGGGACGATGATGACCTTGGTTGGTTCTGTTCTGCTCGTTCGGCCCACTCCGGGCCACTCGGGTGCTCTCCCACCGATCCGCCTCGGTGGCGAGCTGCCGTGGTTCAGTGAACTTACTGTCGAGGAGGTGCTGCCTGAGCTCGACGAAACAGTTGTTGGAGAGGTGCTCCCACACAATGAGGTTGAAGAGTTGTTCGTAAGTGGCTACGTTGTTACCCTTGATCCATCCCTCGAAGGCTAGGCTGAAATAGTTCACGTATTCCAACCAAGTTGTACCTGGGATCCGGGTGCAGTTGCGGAACCTCTGGCGGTACATTTCGGGCGTAAGCCCATATCGACTGAGGAGGGCGGCCTTCATGTGGTCATAGGACGTCATTTGATGGTCCGGAAGCTGCAGCAGGGCATCACGGCCCTCATTGACGAATCTCCCCCATAGACCGGCTCCCCAGTCACTTCGAGCGATCCGGTGGGCAGTCATGGCGATCTCATAGGCCTTGAACCACTGCGGTATGTCGTTGTTTCGGTGGTATTCTCGGACCACATCCTTGGGGATGTGGACCTTCTGCTCGGTAGTACCCGGGGAGCGCGGTGGCTCGGGCACCCCTAGGTTTTTGTTCAGTTTGCGCATTTCTATCTCTGCTAGTTTGCACTCGTGTTCGTATGCCAGTCTTTTTTCTTCGAGATCCCTCGGTCTCTGTTTTTCCTCTCGCTCTTCTCTGAGCCGTAAGTGTTCTAAGTTTATTTTTTGTTCCGCCAGCTTCAATTCTCCGTCTAATTTGAGCCGTGCCAAGTCTAACTCGTGTAGTCTATTTTTTTCCCGCTCCTGGATCTCTTCTCGAGAGGGGCCTGTTCTCCGTTCTTCCGTCAGGGTGGTGTTGACTTCCGGGGCTTCGGGGTCCCGGGGGGCGGCGGTATTCGTCTCTGTCCAGGCCTCTAGGGCGTTTTTGAAGTCTTCTTTTGTGCTTAGCCCAGTGGTAGCAATGCCTAAGTCCATGCAAAATTGTTTTAGCTCTCGGTGGTTGTATTCCTCCAGCTTTTCCATCTGGAACTTCTCTGCAGATCCGCTCTCTTTGGTCGGCATTGTGGTTTAGTCGTAGGGTGAGTTACTGTCTGTACGGTACGCGTTGGTTCGGATCGCGCCGCTGGCCACCAATGTTAGACGGGGACCTGGAGGGTCGGCCGAGCACAAGGGGAGAGGCCTCCGGTGAGGGCCGTCTCCAACGATCGCACAGACAGGTAACTTCCCCCCCACAGATGGACACCACACGAAGATCAGAGTAACACCTTTTATAGGCAGTTCTTTAAGTGAGGCAGTACGATACAAGGAGATCAGGACACGGTGATCCTCTCAATTCTAGTCTCTAGTAGGGAAAGGGGGTAGCGGGATAGTCTTGGTACCTACGGGTACTGGGGTGGAAACGGCGGTAGCTCACAATCCTCGAGCTCGGCGTTCGGATGGATCGGACCGCGGCAGCGCCAGCAGGTCCCGAAGAGATCGTAGGTGGCCACGTGCCGCGGCAGCGCCAGCAGGTCCCAACGAGGATGACGGTTACAACGGGCCGCGGCAGCGCCGGCAGGTCCCACGAGGATGAAGGTTGCAACGGGCCGCGGCAGCGCCAGCAGGTCCCACGAGGATGAAGGTTGGAACGGGCCGCGGCAGCGCCAGCAGGTCCCACGAGGATGAAGTTTGGAACGGGCCGCGGCAGCGCCAGCAGGTCCCACGAGGATGAAGGTTGCAGAAGGCCGCGGCAGCGCCAGCAGGCAGGACAATAGTTCACAAGGCAGGGCTGCGGCAGCGCCAGCAGTCCGTCAAGGATGAGTTCTTCTCGGTGTCTCTCGACTCCAGGATACAACTGCCTTCCTGTTCTGGGGCTGCCTCAGTTATAGGTCTGGCGCTCTTTGATGTCCGGACCCTCGCTCTTGGAGGTCGGGAGGTCCGGGATGAGGGAGTCCAGACACCCAGCAGGGGGGTGGAGCCAGCGCCCGAGGAGGCTGGGGGTGATCGGCACCTGGCGGGAGAGAGCCATCGACACTTCTTACTCCCATTGACCTGCCAAGTGGTCCGTTCACCTCCTGGGTGGATGGTGGTGCCGGGATGTCGGGGCCTGGCCAGGCCCAGGGTTGGGGTCGAGCTGAGGCCGCGCGGCCGCGTGATGCCGTGTCCAAGATGGCGGCTGGGCCGGGCAATGGTGCTGACGGTGGCCCGGGCCCGTGACACAGCGACATCCAGGAGCAGGCGTCCCATAGGGGACGGGTTGCGGGTTGGTTCTGTGGGTAGCACCCGGAGAGCCGGTGTCTGGGCTCTGTCATGCGGGGGGGGAGCGAGCCCGTCATGGGGCCTGTCCAACAGAGGGCGAGAGAGAGATAGAGGGAGGGCGAGAGAGAGATAGATAGAGGGCGAGAGAGAGATAGATAGAGGGCGAGAGAGAGATAGATAGAGGGCGAGAGAGAGATAGATAGAGGGCGAGAGAGAGATAGATAGAGGGCGAGAGAGAGATAGATAGAGGGCGAGAGAGAGATAGATAGAGGGCGAGAGAGAGATAGATAGAGGGCGAGAGAGAGATAGATAGAGGGCGAGGGATGGAGTGTGGGGCGAGGGATGGAGTGTGGGGCGAGGGATGGAGTGTGGGACGAGGGATGGAGTGTGGGGCGAGGGATGGAGTGTGGGGCGAGGGATGGAGTGTGGGGCGAGGGATGGAGTGTGGGGCGAGGGATGGAGAGTGGGGCGAGGGATGGAGTGTGGGGCGAGGGATGGAGTGTGGGGCGAGGGATGGAGTGTGGGGCGAGGGATGGAGTGTGGGGCGAGGGATGGAGTGTGGGGCGAGGGATGGAGTGTGGGGCGAGGGATGGAGTGTGGGGCGAGGGATGGAGTGTGGGGCGAGGGATGGAGTGTGGGGCGAGGGATGGAGTGTGGGGCGAGGGATGGAGTGTGGGGCGAGGGATGGAGTGTGGGGTGAGACTGTGTGAGATTTTTAAACATCGCCAGCTTGTGTGAAAAACCTGTCTCTACCTATCCTATAGATTAACGTTTTTTTTGTACGTGTTAAACACGGGTGCAAAATTAAAATTGCGCACTTGTTAATTTAAACAAATGTGTTCGTTCAGTGCAGCTTCAAAGGTACCCTACCTGCCCAAAAGGGCATTACTTGACCCACTGGCACATTGTGACGTCGAGTCACGACGCGCACTGGTTGGCTTAAGAGAGGGGTGTCCACTTTGGAGGCGAGGCGAGTCTGGTAATGTATTGATGCAGGTAAGTACCGTAGAGATTATGCCCCGGGCTCTGGTGCAAACATGGAAAACGGGCCCTGCGACTGCTGGGGCGGGAGTAAAATAAGCGGTTGTCAGGGTTTAATGCGCCGCTTGGGAGCCGGTGCCAATGCACCTGCTGCACCAGTGGTCGCTGCGCCTCTGAGTGATGCCGAGAGGATGAGGCGCAAGAGCCGTTGGCTAGGAAGCAGGGCTGCGCCATCCCGAGGGGGGTGGGTGTCAGGTCAGCAGAGGTGAGGGGCCGTTTGTAAGCAGGGCAGGTGAGAGATGGTGGTTGCAAGTAGGGTAGGGCAGAGGGGCCGTTTGTAAGCAGGGCAAGTGAGAGATGGTGGCTGTAAGCAGGGTAGGGCAGAGGTGCCGTTTGTAAGCAGGGCAAGTGAGGTGGTGGTTGCAAGCAGGGTAGCGAAGAGAGGTCCATTGTTGAAGGCAGGGGAGAGGAGGTGGTTGGAAGCAGGGGAGAGGAGGTGGTTGGAAGCAGAGGAGAGGGGCCGGTTGTTGTACACAGGGAAGGGGGGGTGGATGTAAGCAGGGCAGAGGAGAGGGGCCGATTATAAGCAGAGCAGGCAAGATAAGGTGGTTAGAAGCAGGGCTGGCGAGAGGGGTCGATTGTTGTAAGCAGGACAGGTGAGAGGATGTGGTTCAAAGCAGGGCAGTGGAGAGGGGCCGATTGTTGTAGGCAGGGGAGAGGAGGTGGTTATAAGCATGGCAGGTGAAAGGGTCAATGTGTAAGCGGGGCAGGTGAGAGGGGAGATTGCTGTAATCAGAGCAGGTGAGAGGGGCGGGATGCAGGAGGAACTGGTAATAAGGCCGGCTGTAAGCAGGGCAGTGGGGCCATTAGGGTCGGCGGTAGGTGAGCCGCTGGGTGGCAGAATAGGTGAACATAGGTGCTGGCAGCGGAGCAGGTGACACCTGGGAAGTACCCCCAATCCTTCCCTCCTCCCTGTGAGACACGCCGGCGCTGCACCTCACCCAGAACAGGACGCTGAAGGTCTTAAGCAGGGAGAGGCAGCCGCCCCCTAGCCGGTCCGCCATGGCTGGGCCCCCTCCGGACGGTCCTTCTGTCCAAGCCCCGCAGATGCTTCGATGGCCCTCCCTCCGGTGGGGCTTCCCTCCCCGAGTCTCAGCGCACTCCTTGCTCCCTCCCCGTGTTCACACTCGTTAAATATTAAAATGTGATTGTACTGTTACAAATCAACCCATTGGGTGTTTTTACCACGCCATCGCATACTGATGAGGCATGGACAAAAGTTCTCCCCAACTCTGTATCGTAGTAGCGGCAACACAGCGCCCATTCTCAATAGTAGCCTTTAATCACAGGTGTACCATTTCACAGACACTCTCAGCTATGGAGAAAAACGGCCCATCACGGCCTCTTACAGTTTTGTAGGGAGACTCCGGCACCAGTTGTACCCCTCTCTCGTGCGCCGCGACGATGCCGGCGCCGGCAGCCCGGGATGTCCAGCATGTAAATAGAAGTGGTGGGCGTGTACCATGCGTTGTGCGCGTCGCGACGCAATCTCACGCATGCGCACGCCCCTACACTACGTGATAGTGCTGGGAAGTGTAGTTTCTGTGCGTCCGGGGCAAGAATGTGACTCGGTAGTTCGAGACGCCTGTCCCATATTATTTAAATCGGTTGCCAGACCTCGAGAGGCATATTTTAGAAGACCATTATTTTAAATATTACAAATGATGCAGTCAACTATTTGCTGAATTTTGTAAATTTAATGTAAAGAGTGTGTGCATGCCAAAAGGACGTATTGATAAACAAGATGCCTAGCAGTGGGGTACAATCTTAAACAAGGCGCATGGCAGAGTCGGATTCCGACGCGCACGACCCAATCCCAAGGCGCAAGTCGGAATCCAACTCTGCCATGCGTCTCAATTTGCGCGTGGCCTGCTCTTGTTCCCCCCTCGTTTGTCGGCTGACCCGACAGCTATAATGCTCTCTGCCAGAGCGCGCTTTCGCGCGCTTTTCGCAGCGAGCCCTAACCAGCGGTTTTACGACTATTTCCAGAATAAAATACTGCTGAGGAAGAGAAATAAACAGCCGTGTTTGGAGAATCAGGCCACACCTACTTTGTGGGATGGGGGAGACGGAGGCAGGTCAGGGGTGTCTCATATGGCGGGCAGGCGGGGGCGTGGCCTCAGCCTCCAGTCGGCTCTCGGTCCGCTTGTGAGCGCCGCTTCTTCCTTCCATGTGGCTGGAGGCGCCTCGGTCCTGCTGCTTGCTGCTGCTGGCTGGAACCATGCTGAGGAGGCTGGGGCTGTGCTGCCTGCTGCTGTGTCTGCGGGTGAACGGCGCAGAGGAGGCGTTTTCCGAGGTAAAGGTGGAAAGCTGTTGGGGTGATGGGAAGATATTACAAGGTAAGATCGGCACTTTATGTGTGGGGGGGCGGCGGCGTGTGTGTGCTCGTGTGTGCCCGCGTGTGTTCTGTCTGTCTACGTGCGCGTGACGGGGATTAGACTGCCGGAATCGAAGCGCGTGTTCATGCGCGCGACCTGATCCGATTCCGGCAGGCTGCGCGTGACAGTCTCTTGTCTCCCCTTTAACTCCTTGAATGGAAAACTGATTGCAATAGGGCGTCGCAGTGCGAGCCCTAAAAAGAGTATGTGCCAATTGCGATGCGGTAGAGAACAGTGACACACGCTTCCGTGTGGTCCGAGTTCCAGTGACCAATGGAAGTGAACAAGAGTACGGTCGGACCTAGTCTGGGGACATATGTAGATTACTGAAACTTGTGTTAAAAAAATGGTGTCCAAGATTTGACCCGCGATGTATGTGGGCTGAGTCACAAACTGTGACATATCGCAAGATGGCATATGCTCCAAAAGAAGTTGACCATGCGGGTCAGATGTTATATTGAAGTCCCCTAGAACTGTGAAATTCAGTTAGATCAGCATACACTCCGAAAGAACTCCTCCATGGAAGACAGAAACCCCAATGCATGCCCATGGGAGGGGGAGCGGGTTATAGATTAGCATGTCCGCCAAGATTTTATTAGCGGTCAATGAAATGCAAAAGCCCATGGACTCAGACATTGCTGACTTACCATCAATCTCACCCGCTTTTTCATCGCTCATCATCACGTTTGACTCCTCTGTATAAACAAAATCTTTAAAGTGACCCTTGGATCCTGAAAGGATTAAGCCATTCTAGGCTCTTTTCTACTAAAAATACTCTCATGACTGGACTTTGGCCACAGCCTCTTTGTGGGTGTTTCACAAGCCTGCCACTTGCCACTGAAAACTGTCCTACATGCCAAACTAGACGTATGTCTTTATCTCTGAAATTCAATCACATTACTCTGATTCCTATCAAGTTACACTGGCCTCTTAATAAGGCAATGATAACATTTATATTTGATGCCTAGCCTTACAAAACCATCAACACCAGTTCTCCATTAAGTCCTACAAAAATGAAGTGGGGCACTAACCAAGTGACGCACAAGTAACTTACCTTTGGTAACGATATATCTGTAGGAAACAGTAGTTAGTGTTAGATTCCTTACCACAGAATATCCCCAGGCGTCAGACTGGATCCGGAAAGTTTTGCGTAGCAGTACCCCTGGGCGTCGGTAGGCGTCGTCTGCGGCTCCGCGTCCGTCGTCGGTGTCGTGATCGCCAGGATGGTGTCGGAGTACTTAGACACCGCCCTCGTGTGCTGACGTCAGTTCTTGTACATAGCTTTCCGCGCCAGGAACGCAGAGCCATGCCAGAGGCCGACACTGGTGCCATAAAAACTAGGGCCCTCAAAGGGAAAAGACCTTAACCCTAGATATCGGTTCGCAGAACGGGGAGGATGGGTCAGGCGGTAAGGATTCTAACACTAACTACTGTTTCTTACAGATATATCGTTACCGAAGGTAAGTAACTTGTGCATTTGAAAGAAACAGGTTAGTGTTCGATTCCTTACCTTAGAATAGATACTCCAGCAATACCAACCCCGGTGGAGGGTTTGCGAACCAAGATCACACCAGAAAGTCCTGGAGAACGGAACGGCCGAAAAAGCCATCTCTCCGGACTTGGCTGTCCAGGCAGTAGTGTCTAGTAAACGTGTGCAGCGAGGCCCATGTAGCTGCCTGACAGATGTCCTGCAAGGGGACTCCCCGACCCAGGGCAGTAGTAGCCGCCGTGGCCCGAGTGGAATGGGCCCTCAGCCCAACAGGGGGCTCCTTTCTAGCTAAAGAGTAACAGACCTTGATGCACAACACGGCCCACCGGAAGATGGTTCGTTTGTGCACCGCCCGTCCCTTCTTTGCCCCCACGTAACCAACAAAGAGCTGGCCGTCCACCCGGAACTGGCGTGTGCGATCAAGGTAGAAGGAGAGCGCACGTTTTGGGTCCAGACGGTGGAGCCTCTCTTCTTCCTTCGAAGGATGCGGAGGCGGAAAGAAGGTGGGCAAGATGATGGACTGCCCGATGTGAAAGGCCGTAACCACCTTGGGCAGGAAAGAAGGACGAGTTTTTAAAACAATTTTTTCCGGATGGACAGAAAGGAAAAGAGGCTTAGAAGAAAGAGCCTGGAGCTCACTCACTCTCCTGGCAGAGGTGATGGCAACCAGGAATGCAGTCTTAAGAGTCAGAAGACGAAGAGGGCAATTGTGAAGTGGCTCGAAAGGAGCGCACATCAGATAGGTTAGAACAAGGTTCAAGTCCCACTGAGGCATCACGAAAGGAACAGGAGGAAACATGTGCGTGATGCCTTTCAAGAATCTATTTACGACAGGGGACTTGAAAAGAGAAGGCTGATCAGGAAGCCTCAAGAAGGCTGAAATGCAGAGAGGTAGCCCTTAAGAGTGCCCATTGCAGAGCCCTGCTGGGCAAGAGAAAGGAGGAAGAGGAGAACCTCAGAAAGGGGGGCAGAGAGTGAATACACAGCCTTTGCTGTGCACCATGCCACAAATTTGTTCCACCTGGAGACGTATACCGATTTCGTGGAGGGACGCCTGGCTGCCAGAATCACATCACAGACTTCAGGAGGCAAGTCAAATGGCCTCAACTGCCGCCGCTCAATCTCCACGCGTGGAGGTGGAGGCTGGACAGGTTCGGGTATAGGACCGTCCCCTGCTGCTTCGACAGAAGGTCCTCTTGAAGAGGCAGACGAATCGGGGGATCGACTGACATGCTGAGTAGCTCGGGATACCAGTATCTTCGTGCCCAGTCCGGAGCCACAAGGATTACTTGGGCCCGGTCGCGCCTGATCTTCTGCAGCACTCTGGGCAGAAGTGGTATAGGCGGAAAGGCGTACAACAGACCGCAGCTCGTCTCGCGACGAAAGCGTCTCCGAGCGAGTGCCGCCTTGGAAATTCCAACGCGCAGAACTGATGACATTGCGCGTTCTCTTCGGTGGCGAATAGATCTAACCAAGGCTCTCCCCAATGCTGAAAGAGGCCTTGCGCCACGTCCAAGTTCAGATGCCATTCGTGATCCATCATGCACCAGCGGCTGAGTTTGTCCACCCTGGCGTTCAGGGAACCTGCCAGGTGTTGAACCACCAAGGAGACGCCCTGGTGTTCTAGCCATTGCCAGAGGCACAGAGTCTCCTGACAAAAGGTCCACGACCCCACCCCGCCCTGTTTGTTGCAGTACCACATGGCGGTGGTGTTGTCCATGAACACCTGTACTACACTTCCCCGGACAGAGGAAAGGAATGCCTTCAGTACAAGCTGGATCGCCCGCAGCTCCCAAAGGTTGATGTGGAGCCGGGACTCCGCCGGAGACCAGAGGCCTCTGATCTCCCTCTCTCCCATGTGGTCCCCCCATCCCAGGAGGGACGCATCCGTCACCACTACGTGCTCCGGTTGGGGTAGGGAGAGAGATCTGCCGCTGACCCAATCGCAGTTCATGAGCCACCACTGCAACTGTTTTGCAGTGCCCTCCGAGATCCGGACGTGGTCGGACAGGTTGCCCTGATGCTGTGCCCACTGAAACTTCAGGTCCCACTGCAGAGCCCCCATCCGCCACCGGCCGTGATGCACCAGAAGGATGCAGGAGGCCATCAAGCCCCAGGAGCCGCAGCATCAACCTGACCGAGACTCGGGAGGAAGGCTGAAAGACCAGAATCCGAGCCTGAATATCCCGAACCCGCTGTTCGGGGGGATAAACCCGAAACTGCGCTGAGTCTAGAACCGCTCCGACGAAAAGGAGCTTCTGAGAGGGGCACAGGTGTGACTTTGGCACGTTGATGGAGAACCCCAGCGAGTGCAGGAGGTCGGCCGTAGTCTGGAGGTGGGAGACGACTGCCTGTGGCGAGCCCGCCTTCAACAACCAATCGTCGAGATAGGGGAAGACTGAAACTCCTAACCTGCGCAGATGAGCTGCGACCACCGCCATCACTTTCATGAACACCCTTGGGGCGCTGGTAAGGCCGAAGGGGAGCACGGTAAACTGAAAGTGCTTGTGGCCTACCGTGAACCGCAGGTAACGCCAGTTGGCCGGCAGGAAGGGGATGTGGAAATACACCTCCTGCAAGTCCAACGCCACCATCCAGTCTTCCGGGTCCAGGGCAGCTAGGACCTGAGCCAAAGTCAGCATCTTGAACTTTTGCCCCCCACTGGCGTCGAATGGGCCTGAAAACTCAGACTAGGAGGATTTTGAGGCAGATGCTGCGGGGGCGGGTGTGGACTGGCCTTGCCGGTGTCCCCCAGCGCAGCCACGGCGGTTACCAAGTCCACGTTGAGGTTGGTTCTGTGGCCTGTGGCTAGCTGGACGTGTGGGGGCGCCCCTTCCTTGGCCACGAAAGGCGGATGTTTTCTGGCTTAGGCCGAGGCCCAAGGACTTGGCTGTAGCACTCGAGTCCTTGAAACGCTCCTGCGCACTGTCCGCCTTGTCGCCAAAGAGGCAACGGCCATCAAAGGGAATGTCCATAAGCGAGGCTTGGACATCCCCCGAAAAATTGGCGGACCTCAGCCAGGCGTGGCGGCGAACCGCCACCATCGTTGCAATCACCCTGCCTAGCGAGTCCATGGTATCCAGTCCACACCGAATGGAATAGTGTGCTGCATCCCGTCCTTCTGCTAGGGCTTGGGTAAGTTTTGCCTGGACCTCCGCCAGGAACTGCGGCAGCACTTCCGCAACCGTATCTCACAGAGAGTGGGAGTAACGGCCCAAAAGGCAGGTGGTGTTAACAGACCGCAACCCCAAACTCAGTGAGGTGAACTGTTTCTTCCCAAACTGATCGTACCTTTTGGATTCCCGATCCGGAGGGGTGGTCGGGAATACGGTCTGGGAGGTTGAGGCCTGGACCACCAGGCTCTCAGGGGTGGGGTGAACGGACAGGAAGCTGGGGTGAACGGACAGAAAGCTGGGGTCACCCGGAGCCGGGCGGTGGCGTCGGGCCTCGCTCCGATCTACATGGAGGCCTGTAGAGGGCTTGGACCAGGTGCCCAACAGAACGTCAGTGAGGGCTTCGTTAAACGGCAGGAGAGGCTCCGAGGAGCTTGCCTGCGGTTTGAGCACCTCAGTGAGGAGGTTAGTCCTCACGGCCTTGACTGGGAGCTCAAGAGCCAAGGCCTTGGCTGCCCTAGTCAACACCACGCTGTAAGCAGCCCCCTCCTCCGTAGCCTCGGTAGGAGGGGAGACAAATCCAGTGTTGGACGAAGTGTCCAGACCACTGGCCTCCTCCAGTTCATCTGACCAGTCCTGGCTCAACTGGCACTGCAGGGCCAGAGAGTCCTCAGACCCCTCCCAATCCCCCTCGTCATCCATCTCCTGGAATAAATGATGGAGCCGGGTCGGCGCTGGGGGAGACACCCTTGGTGACGGTGCCGGCGGAGGGGTCGTAAGGTTGACTGCCGTCGTCACGGATCCAGGCCTGGATCCTGAGGAACCCAGCCGCATCGGGACTGGAGTCGTCGACGGCGCCGAAGCACCCGACGGCGCCGGGGCCGGAGCCACCGTTCCGCTTGGGCTCCCAGATGGACCCGCGGGGCCCGAAGGCGCCTCGGCAGATTCCGACGGAGGGAAGCGCGACCTCATTGCCGTGAGGAAAGCGCTGATCTCCTCCGGCGTTGCGTGCAGCCCAGTGACCGGCGGGTGTGGAGCTGGACGCGGCGCTTGCGGCTCCGGTGGAGCCACGTGGGCAGTGTCGCCCGAACCCCCGGCCGTGTCGCGTGAGCGTTGGGGATGAGTCAGAGGAGCGATGTCGCTTCTTCGACTATTTGTGCCTCGACTTACCTTGGAGCCCGACGAGTGGTGTCGTCTCGCCGAGCTGTGATGACTGTGGCCCCGCGACTGCTCCCTCAACCTCCTCCTGGACCGGGACCTTGAGCGGCGCGGGCCGACTGCCGGAGCTCGAGGCGCTTACGGGATCGCTCCCACCTAGCCTTCGATGTCAAGGACCGGCAGTCGGGGCACGACTGGTCATCGTGGTCGGCCCCGAGGTAGTAAAGGCACCGACGGTGGGGGTCGGTAACCGACATCTTGCGGTTACAGTCGTCGCAGGGTTTGAACCCGGGCATCCCTATCGGCACCGAGAGTCGAGTATCGACTCGAGAAGATCCAAAAGAGTTCGAAAAAAATAGGTCAAAAATTGACTAGGAGTACTGCTCTTCCCGGATCTGCGCTTGCTGGCGCGGAAAAAAGAAGAACTGACGTCAGCGCGTGAGGGCGGCGTCTAAATACTCCGACGACGTCATCCCGGCGATCACGACGCCGACAGACGCAGAGCTGCAGACGACGCCTACCGACGCGCAGGGGTACTACTACGCAAAACTTTCCAGATCCAGTCTGACGCCTGGGGATAAGGAATCTAACACTAACCTGTTTCTTTCAGATATCACAGTGCGTGACATCACACGTGACATCAAGTCTCATGACCTCACAGGAAATGATCTCACAAAAAACTACATCAGACCTTACATATGTTAAGCAGGACTATAATGACTACATATGAGCTTATTACACTATTCAACACATTAGTTTTTGTGTCAGAGTTGTGCCCAAAAAGTGAATCAACCCCGGCACAAGATCTAGGCCTCCACTTACACTTTTATTTATTAAAACTGCCAGAAAGAATTTGGCAACAAGGAGCAACTTTGCAGTATACCTGTTCTGCCTAATTGGTTGAAAAATCTTTATCATTTTTTTTCTAAGCAGCTGGCTCAGCCAGTGTGCAGGGAGGGGTAGGGCCTGGTCATGGGAGAGGGGAGGAGGAGTGGTATGCTGTCTTAGGTTTCTCTAATCCGTTGGAAGCAGCATAGACTCCCTGAGCGAGCGTCTTTTCAGCCAGCTCAGGCCAATCCCTGCGCTGTTGAATACTGTGAGAGCAGCGCATGGATTGGTTAGGGAGTCTGATGTAGTCCAGTGTCTGCTGGGCAAGGAAGAATCAACACCACGGCGAGTCGCGGGAGGCAGCTGGTAGCAGGTAAGTTTAACTTTTTTTGATTATTATTAAACTCCCCAGCCCCCTGCACTACCACTTTTTCTATGTGGTGGCCGCCGCTGCATGTGACACATTGATGATGGATTCTTATTTTATGTAGATAGGTAAGTGGGTTACTGCTTTTAACAAAGAGATCCTTTAGCTACTTGCAGATCATAAATTGTAATTCTTTGAAGATAGAACAGTGAACTATGGAGGAAAGGACATGAGACTCCTACACCTTGTAACCCTCACTATCTTATGTAATACATCCTGTAAATTGATTTAACCACATATGATTTGTTCTCAATGTATAATGTGTATGTGTGATGTGAAGCGCTCCAACACCCTGGATTGGGTTGTAGCGTTATAAAACAAATAAGACAAAACAGTGGTATTTAAATTGTTATTTATGTAAATACTAGGATTGACTAACGCATCTGACAACGGAATGCAAGATGTATGCTTAATTGACTTAAGTTGCATAGCTGGGTGAGGTTAAACTGCTCAAAATAAACCTTTCAACAAAACATTCGCCTCTGAGTGGCTGAATTGCACAGTGAGAAACAGACAAAATAAGGTAGAGTCAAGCCGAGGAGGGGCAGGATGAAGACAGCATTTAAAACACCTCTCTCTCTCTTTGTCGTGGAAGTTCAGAGAGCACGGCAGCGATGGCGGCAAGGTGAGAAAAATTCCTGGAGGTTTGCAGCACAACAATAGAGAACGTCACAGGTCAAGTGCAGGGCCATTGCAGGTAGTGTTTTGACGTGCCAATGGCATCGCAACTGACAGAAGAGAGGGGGGAAGAAAACAAGTTACTTACATGTAACTACAGTGATCCAGTATTGGTATATTTCATAGATTCACATGCCTGAATCATTCCCCGTCGCAGAGGCAGCAGTCCCACGATAAATTAAAAAAGTAGTGCCATAAGTAAATAATAGTAGTAGGCTAAAAGAAAAAGGACCCCCAACATGCTCTGCTCTGTGTTATCTTGTGGAATGTGACCCACTCCCAAACTTCCTGAGCCTCCTGCGAGAACGTAGCTGATTTTGTTCCTCCTTGCTTGTTGATGTAATACATGCAGGTTGTATTGTCGGTATGGACCAGCACTGAGGAACAAGGATCCTTGGGAGGAACGCTTGCAGAGACAGAAAGATGGTGCAGAGCTCCAGTCTGTTGATGTGCTGTCGATTGTGTATTTGAGACCATGTTCCTTTAATCTGCAAATCTTGCAGATGACCTCCCCATCCATCCATGGAGGCATCGGTCGTTACAACGAAGTCTGGAATGGTCTGTACAAATGTGAGATCTTAGGCTAGATTCGCTGCTTGTGACCACCAATGCAGAGAATTTATCATGTGAGGCGTGACCTTGATGGAATCGTCAAATGAACCCACAGGTTGTTGCCATTGAAGCTGTAACTCCTCCTGAAGAGGTCTCATTTTGAGCCGTGCCAAGGGTATGAGATTTATTGCCGAAGAGCACATCCCCAGGAGTGAAGCAAAACATTCGGACAGAAACTGACCTTCTTGGAATTGTAGATGCTAATTTTTGAAGACGTATTTGGCAGTCGTGTGACAAGAATGCTTTGCACTGGACCGTGTCTAGCATTTCTCAGAGAAAAGGAATGATTTGAAGTGGATGCAACTGAGATTTGCTCTCGTTGATAGTCAGCCCCAGAAAAGCGAAGAGATGGAGACATGCTGTTGTGGCAACCTTGGCTTTGTATTCCGAAGGACCTTTGAGCAGCCAATCATCGAGATAAGGGAACACTTGGATTCCTCGAGATCTCAATGCTGCTGCCACTGGTGCCAAGCACTTCGTGAAGATTCTTGGTGCCGATTTCAACCGGAACGGGAGCACTTGGAACTGATAGTGAGCGCCAGCCACTGTGAAGCAGAGATATTTGCGATGTTTGGGGTGGATAGTGATGTGGAAATAATACGCGTCTTCCATATGCAGAGAAGCCATAAAATCTCCTTTGTTTAAACAGCTTAAAATCTCGGAAAGCGTAACTATCTGGAAACTTTGCTTTTGAGGAATTTGTTGAGCTTGAGGAGGTCCAGAGTCAATTGCCATTCCGCTGACTTCGTTTAGATCAGGAAGAAAGAAGAATAGAAACCTGTTCCTTTTTGAGATGATGGAACCTTCTCTATTGCATTCTTGAGGAGCATCGTTAAGGCTTCTTTGAATAATAAGTGAAGACGAGGGGGACCCCTAGGCGGAGTAGTAGGTGGCTGTTTGATAAATTTCAGGGTGTGACCGTTGGTTACTGGGTCCAGAACCCTTCGGGCTGAAGTAATTTCTTGCCACTTGTGAACAAAAGCTGAAATCTTCACTCCCACGGGTATGGAGGGTAATTTGGTTGGCGCCCTGTGGAGATCATTGTTTCCTGTTGGTATCTCGACTTAGATTCTGTGATCGTTTTCAACCACCCTGACGGGAGAAACTAGCCGTAAAGGATTGGCGGTATGATGACTGGTTGTAAGGCTGTCTATACTGAGATTGATACTGCCTGTTTTGTTGGTATCCACCTCGTGATGTAAAACAACGTCCTCTCGAGGCTCTGAAAGATCCGGGCCTGTATTGAAGGGCGCCTAACTTCTAGCGGTATCCATGTCAGTTTTTATAGCAAGGAGGGCCTCTTCAATGTGTTTACCAAATAAAGACTCTCCGTCATAGGCCACGTCTAGAATCTTTGTTTGTACCTCAGGTCTTAAAGTTGTGGCTTTAAGCCATCCCTGGCGTCTAAGCACTGCAGCCCCGGCCAGCTGACAGAATGGTGTTTACAATGTCCAGTGCACAATCTGTAGTTTCAGATGCGGCTCGCTCTCCCTACAGAACAAGTTACTTACCTCCGGTAACGCTTTTTCTGGTAGATACAATATCTGCCTGTGGATTCCTCACCTTGTGAATATCCCCTTGTGTCAGCAACATTCGGAAATTCTTTTCGTAGCCTCGCGCCGACGTGGACTTGGACGTCACAGAGACACGGCCTCGCACGCGACTCCGCTGACGTCACCGACGCCTATAACAGGCCCACGCCGGCGTGATGACATCAGTTCCGCCCTTTTTTCCGTGCCATCGAGGCACACGGACGGACCAATAACAGTAGATATATACATAGTATACACAGTACACAATAGTCAAGGCAAAACACACAGTGTAAAGCAAATGCAGGAAAGCAGTTGAAACATCTCCTTGACAACAAAATAATTACATTACAGTAACTCTGGCATAGAAGAGTGGACAACGGGGAGGCGGGTGGGTCAGTGAGGAATCCACAGGCAGATATTGTATCTACCAGAAAAAGCGTTACCGAAGGTAAGTAACTTGTTCTTCTGATAGATACATCTGCCGTGTGGATTCCTCACCTTGTGAATAGAGTCCCACAGCAGTCCCCACTCCCGGAGGAGGGTGTCCACTCTTCTAGACCAGGAAATCCTGAAGGACAGAGCGAGCAAAGTGACCGTCCCTCCTCACTTCGGAATCCAAGCAGTAATGCTTCGCGAAAGTGTGGAGGGAAGACCAAGTTGCCGCCCTACAAATATCCTCAACAGGTACACCTCTAGCCAATGCTGAGGTTGAAGACTTAGCTCTTGTAGAATGAGCCCTTATACCCTCTGGTGGTTCCTTACCGGCCAAAGAGTAGCAGATCTTTATGCAGAGGACGATCCATCTCGATAAAGTTCTTTTATGGACCGCTCTTCCTTTCTTGCAGCCAGCAAATCCAACGAAGAGCTGGTCTTCCAAACGAAAGTCCTTGGAACTGTCCAAGTAAAAGGACACCGCCCTCTTAGGGTCCAGACGGTGCAGTCTCTTCTCCTCCTTAGAAGGGTGAGGGGGAGGATAGAAGGTGGGTAAAGTAATGGACTGTCCTAGGTGGAAGGGAGTAACCACCTTAGGCAGAAAAGCAGCCCTGGTCCTGAGAACCATTCGATCAGCATGAATGGTCAAGAAAGGGGGCTTGAAACTAAGAGCTTGAAGCTCACTAACCCTCCTTGCCGAGGTTATTGCAACGAGGAAGACTGTCTTAAGGGTAAGAAACCTCATGGGACATTTGTGAAGAGGCTCAAAGGGAGCACCCATCAAAAAGGTCAATACAAGATTTAAATCCCACTGAGGCACAATAAAAGGTGAAGGAGGGAACTTATTAGAGAGGCCCTTCAAAAACCTTAACACCACAGGAGACTTGAAAAGAGAAGGCTGGTCAGGCAAACAGAGAAATGCCGACAGCGCTGAAAGGTAACCCTTCACCGTGGCAACCGCAAGCCCCTGCTGCGCCAGAGAAAGGGCAAACTGGAGAACATTAGACAAATGGGCTTTCAAAGGGTCAATAGACCTTTCCCCACACCACGTGACAAATTTCGACCATCTATAAGAATAGATGGACTTAGTGGAGTCACGCCTGGCTGACAAGATGACATCCACAACGTCAGGCGGGAGGGAAAAGGAATTTAGGTTGCCCCGTTCAATCTCCAGGCATGAAGGTGCAATGTCTGGAGGTGAGGGTGTAGAACCTGCCCCTCCATCTGAGAGAGGAGGTCTGCCCTGATAGGGAGACGGAGCGGCAGGTGAGAGGAGAGGTGGAGAAGATCTGTATACCACACCCTTCTTAGCCAGTCCGGGGCGACCAATATGACTTGGGCCCGGTCTTGGCGAATCTTCCTCAGAACCCGAGGAATCAAGGGTATGGGAGAAAACGCGTAAAGGAGTTGACCTCTCCAACTCAACTGAAACGCGTCCCCCAAGGCTCCTTGCATCGGATACTGGAGACTGCAGAATGACAGGCAGTGCGCATTCTCGTAAGTGGCGAACAGGTCCACCCGAGGAGTTCCCCACATCTGAAAGATGTTGTGAACCACCTCCGGGTGAAGCCTCCACTCGTGGTCGGCAGAGAACTGCCGACTGAGACTGTCTGCACGAAAGTTCAACACTCCGGCCAGATGATTCGCCATCAGACAAATCTGATGGTCCTGAACCCAGGACCAGAGACGCAGAGCCTCTCTGCAGAGACACTGCGATCCTACTCCTCCCTGCTTGTTGATATACCACATCGCGGTCGTGTTGTCCGTCAGGACTTGAACCGACTGACCGCGAAGGGAAGGGAGGAAGGCCTTGAGCGCAAAACGTATCGCCCGCAATTCTAGAAGGTTGATGTGAAGCAACCTTTCCTCTGGAGACCAAAAGCCCTTGACCTCCAGATCCCCCAGATGAGCACCCCACCAGAGAGTGGATGCATCCGTTATCACTGTGGCCACCGATGGAGGCAGTTGGAAAGGTTTTCCTTGAGACAGGTTGCCTTCCACGCCCCACCAAGACAGATCCGCCGCAGCTTCTCTGGAGATCCTCACTGACTCCCTGAGATCTCCGTTGTGCTGATACCACTGCCTGCGGAGGCACCACTGGAGCGCCCTCATGTGCCAGCGCGCATGGTTGACCAACAGAATGCATGAAGCCAACAGACCGAGCAGGCGAAGGACCTTCAGGACTGGAACGACCGCTCCATTGTAAAATAAAGGAATCATCTCCTGTATGTCTCGAATCCTTTGAGGAGGAGGGAATGCACGACATACAGTTGTGTCCAGTACAGCACCTATAAACAGGTTGCGCTGGGAGGGCACCAGGTGAGACTTGGGCACGTTTATTGAAAAACCCAACCTGTACAACAACTGGGTTGTCTCTCGCAGATGATGGAGCACTCTCTCTGACGACTCTGCTTTGATCAGCCAGTCGTCCAAATAAGGGAATACTGGAATCCCTGATCTCCTGAGATGCGCCGCCACCACTGCCATCACCTTGGTGAAGACTCGAGGCGCAGTAGTAAGTCCAAACGGAAGGACCGCAAACTGGTAGTGCTGCGATCCCACCGTAAAACGGAGATACCTCCTGTGCGACTTCAGGATTGGGATGTGAAAGTAAGCATCCTGCAAGTCGAGCGACACCATCCAGTCTTCTTCTTGCAGCGCTTGAAGAACCTGAGCAAGGGTGAGCATCTTGAATTTCTCCTGTTTCAGATAGAGATTCAAGATCCTGAGATCCAGGATTGGACGAAGTCTGCCATCCTTTTTTGGAATCAGGAAATACCGGGAGTAGCATCCCTGACCCCTTTCCTGCTCTGGGACCACCTCTAACGCACCCTTCCTTATCAGAGTCAACACTTCCTCCTGCAGAAGTGACAGATGTTCCTCGGTGCAATACCCCTGGCAAGGAGGGTAATTGGGAGGGAATTCCCGAAAGGGAAGGGCATACCCATTTTCTACAAGATTGAGAACCCAAAGATCTGATGTAACCGATTCCCAATCCTCTAGAAAATGGGTAAGCCGGCCCCCAACCGGACCCACATGATCCTGAATGGCGGATCTAGGGCTGCTTCTCAGGGGCAGGGGGGTTGGAGGAAGTGGAGGAGGAAGAGGCCTGAGGTCCACGAGGACGTGCTCTCTGCTTTCCCCTATATGACCTATATAAGGAATTTTGCTGCTGCTGCTGTTGTTGCTGCTGCTGCTGGCCTTGCTGGAAATTCCGAAAGGAAGAGCGACCAAAACCCCTGAATCTTCTGCCAGTCGAAGAACCTCTTATCTGAAGACCTAAAGACTTGGCAGTCGCTCTACTATCCTTAAACCTCTCAAGGGCCGCATCAGCTTTCTTCCCAAAGAGGCCAGAACCATCGAAGGGAAGATCTAACAATGTAGCCTGAACATCCGCCGAAAAGTCCGAGGATTTCAACCAGGCGGACCTCCTAGTAGAGACAGCAGTGCCCATGATGCGCGCCACAGAGTCTGCAGTATCCAGACCACTCTGAATGACCTGGCGAGCTGCTGCCTGAGCGTCAGAGATCACTTCCTCAAAGTCCTTCCTGCTGGCATCAGGAACCTTTGGAGCAAGAACACGCAAAGAGTCCATAAGTGCATGCATATACCTCCCCATCAGACAAGTGACATTTGTTGACTTCAATGCCATACTGGCAGAGGAGAAGGTCTTCTTTGCCACCTGATCCTGCTTCTTTGCCTCCTTTTCACAAGGAACCTGGGGAAAAGCACTAACGTTCTTCTTGGAACATGCAGCCTGAATGACTAAACTCTCCGGTGAAGGGTGAGAGGTCAAAAAGGCAGGGTCCTCAGGGGCAACCCTGTACCTCCTGGCTACACTCTTAGAAACAGCAGGAGCCGACAACGGTTTCTTCCATACCTCCAAAATGGGCTCTGTCAGAGCATCATTAAAAGGAAGAAGAGGTTCCACCACTGAACTTGGAGAATGTAAGACTTCAGTCAGAATATTAGATTTAAATTCCGCAGTCAATTTAAGGAGATCAGCAGCCTTCCTCATAACTAAATGATAGGGTTGAACATCCTTAGAAGGCGTACTAGAGCCTGAGGGCAAATCCCACTCTGGAGAGAAATCCAGGCTTCCTGCGTCTGCCAACTCCTCAAAACAGTCCTCATCCAATTCACCTTCTTCCATATCAGAATGTGAATCTAAGTACCTCCTTTCTTCCAACAGGCGTTGAGCCTCCCTTCTGGATCTCACCTTGACACGTTTTGCAACCGGATCCACCACCGAATCCGACGGATTCGGGATCGACGTCGGAATCGAACTCGATGGCTCAGAGGGATGTGCTCGAGGCCGACTCGGAGCAGGCGACGTTGGGACCGGCGTCGATGGCTTCGGTGGAGGCGGAAAATGCCAAGGCGGCGTCGGAGCCGGCATGTAAGGCATAAACGGAGCCGGAGGATAGGAGTGAGGACTAAAAGCCAGAGGACCTATGGGACCCAAAGGTGCACCAGAGGGGTACCACACCCTTGAAAAGACGCCATACATTGCGTTGAGAAACGCAGATGGGTCCTGGCCTGGGGTTGGAAAGGGTGGTTGAAAACCCTCAGGCTGACCTTGAGGAGTGCTCGGATTCGGCTCATCGATAGGCGCGGAATCCACATCCTCTCGAACCTCTTCCTCTTCTCGGGCCGGGGACGGCGCCGGAGACGGATTCGGAGACGGATTTGGAGCCGGAGACCGCACCCGCGACTCCGATGGAGAGGCCTCACCTTCAGGTTCCGAAACATTAAGTGACCTCGACCTCGACCCCGACTCCTTACCGGAACGATGTCGGGACTCATGTCTCCTCTTCTTATGTTTCTTCTTCTTCGAAATATGATCCGAAGCCGACTTCGAAGATGACCTCCCTCGAGATCCAGACCTCGACCTCGATCTTGACCTCGCCCTTCGAGAACGAGATCTCGACGATTTCTCCTTTCCAGCTTAGCCACCAGGAGCTTCGCCTCTCTCTCTCTCAGGGCCTTCGGGTTCATCTTCTTACACGAAGAACAATCATCCATATCATGGTCCGAGCTCAAGCACCAGATGCAGTCGCTGTGTGGGTCGGTAATGGACATCATTTTACCGCATTCCCTGCAGGGCTTGAAACCGGTCTTCTTTGAAGACATCGTCGAAGAGACAGGATACAGAGAAGCAGAAAATAGCAACAAATAGACAACAAAGTATCAGTTGGCTACTGAGATTCCCGATAACCGTTAGCGTCGACGACGCGGAAAAAAGGGAACTGATGTCATCATGCCGGCGTGGGCCTGTTATAGGCGTCGGTGACGTCAGCGGAGTCGCGTGCGGGGCCGTGTCTCTGTGACGCCCAAGTCCACGTCGGCGCGAGGCTAAGAAAAGAATTTCCGAATGTTGCTGACGCAAGGGGATATTCACAAGGTGAGGAATCCACACGGCAGATGTATCTATCAGAAACAGAATTTTCCTTGCTTCCAGCCTACGGCCTTCAGGAATAAGGTCAATGAGACCCGCCCTATCTGACCACATCATGGCGGTCATAACGGCCGATTATCGCTAGAGGTTTAGCAGCTCTAATAGAGGCCGCTGCCTTGGTAGAGAATTTTTTTGCTATGAGGTCCAGACAAAGTGCTTCCTTGTCAGGCGGTGTGGTGATAGGCGTTGCAGGATTTTTAGACCGCTGTTGGGCGGCTTGGGAAATTACCGAATCTGATCGTGGTTGACCAATCAATCAAGATGGGTTGTTAGCAGGGGCACAGTACTTTTTCTCTATGCGAGAAAGCACTGTCGGAATAGATGCAGGCATTTTCGTGATCTTAACCCCTTCATTCCAGATATAGTCTATGGTTGGTACAGCTCGTGTGACCGCAACAGGCAGCTGGAATCTAGCTGCCACCCACTGCATTAAATTATGAAAGCCCCCGATGTCCTCAGGGGGAGAATCAGAAGGTAGAGGAAGGGGTGGAGAAGGCATCGGTATTATATATTCGTCTCAGGGATTCGTAATATGAGTATTTTCTGTTAATTCTCTCTCTTCAACCTCATCTTCATAGGAAGTAGTCACCTGTTCAGAAGAACCTGAAGGATGAGCTGGTGTAACAGGAACCTCATACTGAGGTAACGGATCAGGAACCACCGCTGGTGGGGGTGGATTTTCTGGGACAGCCTGTTGTGGGGGAAACCTTTAACGGTAATCTGCCAGCATGTTATGTTATGTTATGTTATATAGAGTTTTGTTACGCGCTCAGCTACTCGGACCGAGTGTCCCGGCGCTGTCAGACCCAACACAACACAACCATAACGGCCGAGGGGAGTTAATTGCAGAACAACCACGTCTTCCGCTCCTTCCTAAAAGACAAAAGGGTCCCGCATTTCCTAAGTGACAGTGGCAGTGCATTCCAGGCTCGGGGAGCAAGACATCCAAAAGAGCGGCCCCCGATGCGAGCGCGCCTAACTGCCGGGATAGTGGCCAGTGAAAGGGACGCAGAGCGAAGTGCTCTGGATGGAGTGTGAAATCCCAACTGCTTCCTTAGGTAACCTGCACCAGAGCCATGGAGTGCCTTAAATGCCAAGGTCAGCGTCTTAAACTCGATGCGTTTCCGTATCGGAAGCCAGTGGAGGGATTTCAACAGGCCCGCAGCGTGAGACCTCCGGCCAAGGCCGAAAATGGCACGAGCGGCCGAGTTCTGCACCACCTGCAGGCGTGAGAGAAGATAATCAGGGAGGCCGAGGTAGAGTACGTTGGCGTAATCAAGCCTCGAACCTACCAAAGCCTGCACTGTACTTTTCCTGAGGGCAATGGATAGAAAAGGAAGGAATTTCCTGAGCATTCTCAGTATCCTGAAGCATTGACCCACCAGGCCCAGGATCTGTGGTTTAAGGGACAAACCGGTGACCAACTTGACCCCCAGGTTCTTTGCCATCCCCGTCTCCACAGAAGGGGGTGGATATCAGCCGGCCACCAGGACTTCCAACAAGGGTCAGCAGAACACCCAAAAAAAAGGACCTCGGATTTATCTGGGTTGCATTTCAGCTGGTTTATATGAAACCAACCGAACACAGCACCCAGGCAGTTCTTAATAAGCTCTCCATCAAAGTCCCTATTCTTGCCACAGGTGAAGAGAAGCTGGGTGGCATCAGCGTATGAGACATTCTGGGCACCACACGCCTCAGCCAGCACCACCAAAGGGGACATATAAATGTTAAAAAGGGTGGGACTTAGAATCGACCCATGGGGGACTCCAACCTCCAATGGCGGTACTGCGGCCGAGTAAGGCGGGGACCAGACCGTCTGTTGTCGATTCGAGAGAAAGGACTCAAACCATCTGAACACCGTTCCCCTTAACCCAATCTCCAAGAGTCTAGCCAAGAGGCGGTCATGAAGAACAGTGTCAAAGGCCGCCGACAGGTCTAATAACACCAGCAGTGCCTTTCCTCCCTTATCCTGGACTTCCTTGATCGCTTCCGACACCTCTAGCAGTGCCGTCTCCATGCTCATGTTAGCACGAAAACCGGACTGGGTAGAATGGAGGATGCCGTGGGATTCCACAAAATCCGCCAGGACCGCCTGTACATGCTTCTCAGTCACTTTGGCCAAAACCGGAAGCAGCGAAATAGGACGGTAGTTGGCGTGGGCGGCTGGATCTAATGCCCGCTTCTTTAAAAGGGGAAGGACCAGGGCTTCTTTCCACGAAGGAGGCACAACTCCTGTCTCAAGACTCCTGTCTCCTGTCTGAAGATGCTGTATGAGCATTGGAGGGAGGTGACTCATTTCCCTCTGGCGTGACTCCCTTCAGTTAAATCTATGGTGTGGAACCATAGATTCTTCCTGGTAATTGTCACGATTAGGCAATAGTGCTGTGTGCATCTGGAATGAAAGGGGGACTACATATCCCAGAAAACCTATAGCACCTTCTTGTCCTACCTCTCTTTCATTCTGTATCTAAAAACCTCCCTCCCGGATAATGGTGCTTGTCACCTGTGGGTTTCAGTCTACCGGATCGTGAGGAAAGAGAACGTTCCCTCTTCAGGAATAACTTTGTTTTTGAGATGAGATAACTGGCAGATTGCTAGGCGCACAGACTTGCTGCGAGAAGCGTTCGCGCCGGAGCGCGACCGCGTCTGTTCCCACCTTCGTTGTTCACAAGGGCAAGTGCTGAGTCCTGTGTCCTGTCAGCGCTCTTTTCCTCCAGGACTTTCTGAGGGATCTGAGAAAAAAATGTGCTTTGTTTTCCAGGATGCCTTTCAGCTTTGCTGGGAATAACAAGGCACATTTGACCACCATCTCCCGGAGTTTTCATTTACCGCCAAAGAATGAGGCTTTCTGGCATTGGACCGCCAGCATGTCCTCAGGGAAGATGAGGATACACTGGTGGTCTTGAAGTGGGTTCGACTGTCTTACCATCTCCAGGATCGCATTTTGGTCTTTGAAATGTAGGATTTTAGCGACAATAAGATGTGGGGTTGTCTCCAATGGAGGGAGTTTGGTGGGAACTCAGTGGGCCCGCTTGATGGAGAAAAAAGGTGTGAGGTATTTTGGAAGTAGTAAGTCCTTAAACCACTTCTCTAAAAAGTCCCCCATGTCAGAGCTTTCACTGTCCTCGGGAAGGCCCACAATACGGATATTGCTGCATCTAGTTCTTCCTTCCGCATCTTCTGCCATCTCCGTCAGGAAGTGACCCTTTCCGCCTGGTCCCATATTATTGCTTGCAGGTCTGTTGTGCCAGGTTGCAGGTCTGCAAGAGTCTTTTCCAATTAGGTGATGTGTTCCAAGAGATCCCTATGGTCGTCTCACAAGAAGTATAGTCCTCTGGCACAATGTCGACTTTCGCCTCCAGTGTATCTGGGAGGTTTCTATTGCATGAAGTATAGCATCCAGCTTGTCTGCGGTCCCTGAGGAGTTCATTGCCAGGGGAGCAGGAAGTGATGACGACATAGGCTAGGCTTCTGTCTCCTATGTCCCATCATGGAGCTGGCAGTGGAGGATAATTTGATTCTGCCACTGGGGGACTGGGCCTGCTTGCCCCTATGGACACCCAAAGGATGTGGCAAGCAGAAGCAGCCCAGCCTCCACAGAAGAGGTGGAGGTCACTAGTGTCAGCTGTGGATCAGGCCCCATGAGGGATGATGGTTGAAATTATAAGCAGAGTCTCCAAGCCCTGCTAAACCAAGAATAAAATGACTTAACTGCACACAGATGCAAATGAGAACTCCTGAAATCAGAGTTCGGATTCTTCAGGTATTAATTCCCAACTAAAGGGTAGCATTTTACCCCTACAAAGTTAGCAATATCAAATTAGTATTGCCTCCACAGAATGTCTCTGAAGTCAGAGGTGTTTAAGGCATGATAACGTTCTGTGACCAATTCATACACAACCTAAGATTGCAGGTACCGTCTGCACTGACAATGCAGCCTATGGTAGGCAAGCCTGCACAGATGACTTACTTGGCTGCATCCTGCCCATCATGGGTTGTGTCAGCCAAAGGGTCCCTCGGGCACCTTCAGCAAGATCGCACTTGCCATTTCTCAAAGGGAATGTGTATATTGGCCGAAAAGACAGACTGCATTTATGGATTTCAGTGCCACACTGGCAGAAAAAAACATGGTCTCAATTGGCATCAATGCTTTTGGATTCTCCATCCAGGAGATTGATCAGGAATTAATTAAGATCTACATTTCTGGCTAATGCACCTACGATGGGTGCTTGGTGACAAAATCTGAGCTACTGAGCACCAGCCTACATCACCTCGTCGCTTGTCGGCTAAGAGGCAGTTGAGAACATGGTTCCGACTAGGCAGCCATCTGAGTATTTGGGCGGGAGTCATTGAACGGAATAAGGGCATAGATGATGCTGGGAAAGGCTGCTAAAATTCCTGTCAAAACATTTGTTTTAATCTCAAAGGTGGGCAGCTGTAATTCTAGTGCTTCAGCTGCCTTCCAGAACACCACTGTGAATGAGGCACTTTCTTCTAATGGTGGCCCATGTGGGGAGTTTAACTCTGTCTTGGCAGAGGTATTAATCTTGTCTGATTGCCTTGTTCCAACTGTATGAAGGAAAATTCCTTAAATTTCAACCTAGGAAACTAGGTGCGTTCCCCTCTCAGCTGGAGATGGTTCATGGGTGCTTTCTTCAATCCCTTCGCCTCACAGTATCTACAGTCCTGTATGCACCCACACTGCCTCTGCACACCAAGAGGCTAGCATGTCACCACCAGATTGGAACTCTCTACCTGGAGAGCGACGGGGATACAGAAGCTGTGATTGGGCTGGACAGTTAGCACCCTTTGCTACCCTGGCAGATGAAGACGGTTTACCACGAGGCCAGTTCTCTTTCACACCTCACTGACTGCGGCACAACGGAAGATGTGGGGAGACATCACAGGAACCCATGATGCACCTTACCATCCAATACATACATGCGATGGGCACGGGATGACATCTCACTAAATGGTTCACCGGCCACCTACGTACACAACTGCTGGCACCCCTCAGACGTCACTGAGACGCAGATCACGTCAATGGGCAATTATATTGGAGGGACCCATATTTATCCCCAAGAATGCCAGGTTCTGCTTAATACAGTACTATATAGTATGTATACCCAACACCGGTCAAAATAAACAAGTACTTTAGGCGCACTGATGTCCGCTGCCCTAGATGCAATTTGGTGGATGCAGACCTTGCTCACATGCTGAGGAGCTGCACTGCTCTTATTGCTTACAGGCTCAGCACTCATCTGACTGACTGCACTGGACGCACAGAGGAATGCACTTGGGAGGTGTGCCTCCTGGGTTTCTACCGCAGGTCCCAAAAATATAAAGTAATGTCCAGGTTCATAGGCCTAGGATTACTAGCGCGAGAACTTGATTAGCAAGCGCTGGAAGCAACCGGAGCCACTGCCCGTGAAAGCATGGCTCCGATCATTAAAGTGGGCACAAGCAGAGAGCAATGCCTATCACCGCAAGGACACCATGGGACTTTGAAAACTCCAGGACCTCCGCAACAACTGGCAACCAGAGGATGACCTCAGACAATCACCACAGACCCAGACGCAACACCTATAGCGACGTCATGAAGAGTAGTGAGGACACTCAGTAGACCCAGGGACTATATCCCTGAACATTCATCTGTCCCTGGGCCGCTCACGTGTTTGGTAAACACAACACTTGCTAGGAAAGTTAGACATCATCATCGAGTAAAGCCGTGGGTGGAATAGCAGCATTGGGGAGCGACTGAGATCTAAGTTAGGCAAAAGTTTACACTGTGCATACCCCGCACTTCCCCCCTCATACCACATGTAGTTGTGAAAGCTAACCGCGCTGAACACAGCAACCTTTTCCATCTACCACGCGTTATCTAATATTAGAAGCTTACGTAGTGCTCATTCTGGGAAACGCCAGCACCTATGCAATGCAACACTGCTTGGCCGGTTGCGAACTGGAGAATATAAGTTCTGAAGCCTGACTAAAAATGATGTATATTTTTTTGTTATATATATATATATGTGTGATGCCTTTGTCAAACAACAAAAATCAAAGAAATTCAAAGAAAAAAATAAATAAAGGAAAGTTCCTTACAAGTTGATATCAATAAGACTGAAATACTCATTTTCTGACAGGATCAATCCATCTCATCTGGTCCCATGCTTAGTGGCCATCTAAATTTGGAGATCTCCCAGTCCCTGTGAAGTCAGATAGAAATCTTTATGCCACATCTCAAGTGATCCCTCAGTTGCTCTCAGATTTCTGTAGTATCAGCCCCTGCCAATGTGCCCTCATATTTGTGCTGGGCTTACTTCCCTGTCCTTCACACAAAGAAGTAATACGCGCAATAATTTCATCACGATTGGACTGTGCCAATTTGTTGTTTTGGGGGTGTTCCTCAAGCACAATTGACGGAAACTTCAGCTGGTTCAAAATACAGCTGCCCACCTCATTCTTAACATTCGACGTCGCCAACCCATCTGCACTCATCTACAGAGGTTCCGTTGGCTTCCCAACAAAAAAAAGACCTCAATTCAAATAGCCTGTCATTGGTTACTTAGCTTAAAGGAAGTTAGGTCCCATTTTTCTTTATAAGCTGGTGAAATCTTATGGCTACGATCCTCTTCAACTAACTTGATCACTACCCAATGTTTTGTCCAGAGCAGAGAGGGGCGCAAATCATTTTGTTCTTTAGCCTCCACCTCAGACACAGACTCCCTTATGAGCTGAGGTCAGCACCAACTGCTCAAGACCTGATTGTTTAATTCCAGTATCTTCCCTCAGACTTTGGAAAATCCTCCCTCTTGCGCTAGATCACCAAGATGTGGGCAAGTTGTTAGCTCTTTACAAATTGATTCATTCATTTCCCGCTCTTTGAGACTGGAGTCTTCAGATGTAGTAGAAGGTGGCTTAACCAGGAGATGGAATCTGCACATTTGATGAAAGGAAGGCTTGTTTTTTCAAGTTTGTAAGGATGTGTAAGCCTTGAAGCTAACTGAAAGTTGAAATTGTACAGAGTTATCAAAGAAATTATGGCTATCGAAGGACTCCATGAAAGGTGGAGACCTACTTTCCAGGCGTAGGCTTTCATATACATCAGTCATCTATGGAACTTGTAGTCTTGATTTAGTTCAACTGAAACCGCAGGACTATCGCCACGGAAAATAATGACTTCTAATAAATAATGATAACGTTTAAAGCACTATTACTTACTATGTGTAAAGCTCAGAACTAGGTACGTCTGTTTATGGAAATGGCAAGGATTGGAAAATCATGACTGCAAAATGAAGTGCAATATCGGCTGCCTGTGTGGTGATGATGTGGCTGAAACAAGCATTTGCTTTCTATTATTTTGTCCTGGATATGAAAAGGCCAGGAAAAGATGGCTTTTCCATCTGTTCAAGTTTTATAACATAATATGTTATTCTCTCACCATGTGCTATTTAACTGATATTTCTTAGTTTCTTTTCAGATACCAAGCTCTTAACTTCTACTTGGCAGAATCGTTCTATGTTATTTAAGCTGTGGGAATGTTGCGTATCTTTATACATGCTTATTGTACCTAGTGTAAGATTTTGTTGTGTCCAGCTATTATTAGTATTATGCATGTCCTTGCAAAACTTTTTTGAAAGCAGCTTTAAGTTTTATGGTTCACTTATAAAAGGACGCTGTTATGGTTGAATGGGTTTTTAATAAAAAGAAACTATTTTCATACAGATTTTTCATCACCATGATAAGTTAATCCTTTAGATTCGCTCTAGAAAGCCGTAGACGAAGTCTGATCCCAGTTGATCAGGAATATTTAATTATGGAGTTCTACATTCCCAGAGTGCTATATAGCCAAACTTCAGAAAATCCCGATGAAGGGTTTATGGAAAAAGCTATAAGACCTCTATGATAGATGTTGTAATAGAGTCAGAATGTTTAGTTGGATGTAAATGGATAAAGCTCTTTCTGGTGGACACTATCTGACCGCAGACTCTTCACTTCGAGGACTCACCAGATGCCAGACTGGATCCGGAAACGTTCTCAGCAATGCTCCTCTGTGCGGTTAGGTGGCACTGGCTCCGTATTGTCCCAGAAGTGACGTAGTGGAGCTACATATAAGGGATATCGCCACACGCTTACTTTAGTTTGTTACTCTATTCGGGCTTCTAGACACTGAGCATGAAACAGCTGCTGGTACCGAACACCTAACGTGGGACTTTTTTAAATGCTAAAAAGCCGTCCCTCCACTGTCGAGGGCCCTGTGTTTTTCAATGCAGAGAGCTTTTTGTTTCGGCATGAAAACGTGTTACTGAACATGTAACAAGGGAATAACGGATTCCATCACATACACATTTCTAGCATTTTTTTTTTGCAAATGTGTCATGAAGGTATGATAATCAAGCTTATGCAAAAACACATTCATAATAGTTAAATATTTACGTGATTGTTTAGTTTAAAAATGTAAGAACATGCGGATGCCAAGTATTTATTGTAGGAGTTATTTAGGGGATGTCGTAAACAAACTGTTCCCTTTCAGATTGTATTATTTCGATCATTTATCTTCACAACTCTTTAATTTTCAACACTAGTCTTTTCAGACTTTTCAATTTCTTTCATAGAAAACGACATGCTCAGAAGAACAAGTTAATTACCTTCCGTAACGCTTTTTCTGGTAGATACAATATCTGCCTGTGGATTCCTCACCTTGTGAATATCCCCCTTGCGTCAGCAACGTTCGGAATTTTTCTTCGTAGCACGCCGGCGTGGACGACGTCATAGGAGCACGGCATCGCGCCCGACTCCGTCTGACGTCACCGACTCCTTATTAGACCCACGTCGGCGTGATGACGTCAGTTCCGCCCTTTTTTCCGTGCCTTCGAGGCACCCGACGCACCAACGACAGTAAATATACATATATACAATGTACACAGTACATACAAATCAAAACCGCACACAAAGTGCATAGCAAAAGAATCAAAATCAGAAAATATAAATACATAAAACCAGGCATAGGAGAGTGGACAACGGGGAGGCGGGTGGGCATGTGAGGAATCCACAGGCAGATATTGTATCTACCAGAAAAAGCGTTACCGAAGGTAAGTAACTTGTTCTTCTGATAGATACATCTGCCGTGTGGATTCCTCATATTGTGAATAGAGTCCCACAGCAGTCCACTCTGCTATACCAGGAAATCTTGGAGGACAGAACGCGCGAAGTGGCCGTCCCTCCTCACCTCAGTATCCAAGCAGTAGTGCTTCGCGAAAGTGTGGAGGGAGGCCCAAGTCGCAGCTCTGCAAATGTCCTCAACAGGAACACCTCTAGACAAAGCAGATGTTGCAGACTTTGCTCTAGTTGAATGTGTTCTAATACCCTCCGGAGGATCCTTACCCGCCAGGGAGTAGCAAATCTTGATGCACAGGATTATCCACCTGGAAAGTGTGCGCTTGTGCACCGCTCTGCCCTTCTTACAGCCAGCAAAACCCACAAAGAGTTGATCATCAACACGATAGTCTTTAGTTCTATCTGCTCTCTTTGGGTCCAAGCGATGAAGTCTCTCCTCCTCCTTGGAAGGGTGAGGGGGAGGATAAAAAGTAGGAAGGGTAATGGATTGTCCTAGATGGAAGGGAGTTACCACCTTAGGCAGAAAAGCAGCCCTGGTCCTGAGAACCATTCTTTCAGCATGAATGGACAAGAATGGGGGCTTGGAACTAAGAGCCTGAAGCTCACTTACCCTCCTTGCCGAGGTAATTGCAACCAAGAAGACCGTTTTAAAAGAAAGAAGCCTCATGGGACACTTGTGCAAGGGTTCGAAAGGAGAACCCATCAAATAGGTTAACACAAGATTCAAATCCCAATGAGGAACAACAAACGGAGAAGGAGGGAACTTATTAGTGAGACCCTTCAAAAATCTTAAAACCACTGGAGACTTAAAAAGAGAGGGCTGATCCGGCAAACAGAGAAATGCCGATAAGGCTGAAAGGTACCCCTTGACCGTGGCAACAGCAAATCCTTGCTGCGCCAGAGAAAGAGCAAACTGCAAAATATCAGACAAATGAGCCTTCAAAGGGTCAACATCCCTCTCCCTACACCAAGAAACCAATTTAGACCACCTATACGAATAGATGGACTAAGTGGAGTCACTCCTGGCAGAAAGAATGACATCCACCACATCGTGAGGGAGAGAAAAAGAATTCAAGTTGCCCCGTTCAATCTCCAGGCATGAAGGTGTAATGTCTGGAGGTGGGGGTGTAGAACCTGCCCCTCCATCTGAGAGAGGAGGTCTGCCCTGTGAGGGAGACGGAGCGGCGGGTGAGAGGAGAGGTGGAGAAGGTCTGTGTACCACACCCTTCTTGGCCAATCCGGGGCGATCAATATGACTTGGGCCCGGTCTTGGCGAATCTTCCTCAGAACCCGAGGAATCAAAGGTATGGGAGGAAACGCATAAAGGAGTTGCGAGTCCCAACTCAACTGAAACGCGTCCCCCAAGGCTCCTTGCATCGGATACCGGAGACTGCAGAATGACAGGCAGTGAGCATTCTCGCAAGTGGCGAACAGGTCCACCTGAGGAGTCCCCCACATCTGAAAGATGTCGTGAACTACCTCCGGGTGAAGCCTCCACTCGTGGTCAGCAGAGAACTGTCGACTGAGACTGTCTGCACGAACGTTCAGGACTCCGGCCAGATGATTTGCCATCAGACAAATCTGATGGTCCTGAACCCAGGACCAGAGATGCAGAGCCTCTCTGCAGAGACACTGCGACCCTACCCCTCCCTGCTTGTTGATGTACCACATCGCGGTCGTGTTGTCTGTCAGGACCTGAACCGACTGACCGCGAAGGGAAGGGAGGAAGGCCTTGAGTGCCAGACGTATCACCCGCAATTCCAAAAGGTTGATGTGAAGCAACCTTTCCTCTGGAGATCAAAGACCCTTGACCTCCAGGTGCCCCAGATGAGCACCCCACCCGAGAGTGGATGCATTCGTTATTACCGTGGCCACCGATGGAGGAAGTTGAAAAGGCTTTCCTTGCGACAGATTGCCTTCCACATTCCACCAAGACAGATCCGCTGCAGTTTCTCTGGAGATCCTCACAGACTCCCTGATACCACTGCCTGCGGAGGCACCACTGGAGTGCCCTCATGTGCCAGCGTGCATGGTTGACCAACAGAATACAAGAAGCCATCAGACCGAGCAGGCGAAGAACCTTCAGGACTGGAACGACCGCTCCACTGTAAAATAAAGGAATCATCTCCTGTATGTCGCGAATCCTTTGAGGTGGAGGGAATGCACGACATACAGTAGTGTCCAGTACCGCACCTATGAACAGGTTGCGCTGGGAGGGCACCAGGTGAGACTTGGGTACATTTATCGAAAAACCCAACCTGTGCAACAAATGAGTTGTCTCTTGCAGATGATGGAGCACCTTCTCTGGCGACTCCGCCTTGATCAGCCAGTCGTCCAGATACGGGAATACAGGTATCCCCGACCTCCTGAGATGTGCAGCCACCACTGCCATCACCTTGGTGAAAACTCGAGGCGCAGTAGTAAGTCCAAAAGGAAGGACCGCAAACTGGTAGTGTTGCGATCCCACCGTAAAACGGAGATACTTTCTGTGCGACTTCAGAATGGGGATGTGAAAATACGCATCCTGCAAGTCGATAGACACCATCCAGTCTTCTTCCATCAGCGCTTGAAGAACCTGTGCAAGTGTGAGCATTTTGAACTTCTCCTGTTTGAGATAGAGGTTCAAAATCCTGAGGTCCAGGATCGGCCAAAGCCTGCCATCCTTCTTGGGTATCAGGAAATACCGGGAGTAGCACCCCTGACCCCTCTCCTGCTCCGGAACCACCTCTATCGCACCCTTTCTGAACAGTGCCAGGACTTCTTCCTGCAGGAGAAGTAGGTGGTCCTCCGAACAATAACCTTGGCAAGGAGGGTAATTGGGAGGGAACTCCTGGAAAGGAAGTGCATACCCATTTTCTACGAGATTGAGAACCCAAAGATCTGATGTAACCGATTCCCAATCCCGTAGAAAATGAGTAAGCCGACCCCCTACTGGACCCGCATGATCCAGAATGGCGGATCTAGGGCTGCTTTGCTGTTGTAGGTGGGGGGTGGGAATTAGAGGAGGAAGTTGAGGAGGAGGAAGCTTGGCGTCCACGAGCACGTCCCCTTTGTTTGCCTCTGTAAGATTTATACAAAGGGTTCTGTTGTTGTTGTTGGCCTTGCTTAAAGGAACGAAAAGTGGATCTACCAAACCCTCTAAACTTCCTAGTGGCAGAACCTCTAGCTTGAAGACCCAAAGATCTTGCTGTAGCCCGGTTATCTTTGAACCTCTCCAAAGCCACATCCGCCTTCTTCCCAAAGAGGCCTGTCCTATCAAAAGTAACTCCATTAAAGTGGATTGAACGTCCGCTGAAAAATCAGAAGATTTTAGCCATGCAGCCCTTCTGGTGGCAACAGTAGAACCCATAATTCTGGCAACAGAGTCTGCTGTATCCATTCCACTCTGAATGATTAAGCGGGCTGCAGCTTGAGTGTCGGAGACCACTTCATTAAAGTTTTTCCTATCATCCTCAGGAAGCTTAGATGACAGTTGCTTCACAGAGTCCATCAAAGCATGTACATATCTCCCTAATAGACAAGTAGCATTAGTAGATTTTAGAGCCATGCTACTTGATGAGAAAATCTTTTTAGCAGATTGGTCCAATTTCTTTGAGTCCTTGTCTGCTGGTACCTGAGGAAATGAACCTGCTGATCTGTTGGAACAAGCGGCTTGTACCACCAAGCTCTCAGGAGAAGGATGTGAAGAGAGGAACTCGGGGTCACCAGGTGCCACTCTGTAACGTCTCACCACAGATCTGGAAACCGCAGGAGCAGTCAAAGGTTTCTTCCAAACTTCCATTATTGGCTCAGTTAAAGCCTCAGTGAATGGAAGTGTAGGCTCTATAATGGATGAGGGTGAATGTAAAACCTCTGTAAGAATATTAGGTTTGTATTCAACAGTAGGTAATGTCAGATTAAGTAGATCTGCAGCCTTTCTGATCACGGTATGTTAAGGTGCCACGTCCCTTGACGGTGCATCAGAAACTGATGGCAAACCCCATTCCGGAGAAAGTTCTAGTCCACTGGCACTATGAAGGTCTTCAAAACAGTCTCCTTGATCCAGAAGTTCACCTTCCTCCACTTCAGGATCTTCGAACTCCTTTTCTTCCAAAAGGCGTTGATCTCTGCGCCTCGACCATTCTACACGAATCGAAGTCGATGGATCCGGTAAAGACTCCGACGGAGTCGGATCCGGCGTCGAGCGAGGAGCCGGAGCAGCAGGAGGACGAGATTCACGAATCGGCGTGGTACCTCGATTAGACTCACGAGGTCGATCCGGAGTCGGTGAAGCCGTATGCGGAGTCGACGATCTCGGTGGAGCCGTACCGAGCCAAGGTGTAAAAGGCGTCGGCATAAACGGAGCCGGGGCGTAAGATTGAGGAATGCCCAAGTTGAAAGACAATGGACCCACGGGACCAACTGGTGCACCAGTGGGATACATTGCTCTAGTATAGACCCCAAACATCGCATTAAGAAAATGCGAGGGGTCTTGTCCCGGACCAGGAAAGGGAGGATACGAACCAGTTGGTTGTTCCGAAGGAGGTTGCTCAGACATCGGTTCATCCTGGTTTACAGGGACTTCCGGAGTCGGAGTCTGAGGAACTTCTTCTTCTACCTCATGATCCGAAGAATGGTGTGACCCCGGATCAGGTTCTTGTTCCGGCGTCGGGGAACCTCGAAGAGATTGCAAAGGAGAAGGAGATACAAAGTCCTTATGATGTCTTCGAGACTTTTTCTTTGAATCCGAAGAATCTTTACCAGAGTGATGTCTCGAGCTATGTTTTCTTCTCTTGTGCTTCTTTTTGAAGAGCCAGAAGCATGACCTGAAGCCGATTTGGATCCAGATCTGGACCTCGACCTCGAAGCCGACCTCAACTTCGATCGCGACTTCTGTCTCGACTTCGAGCGTCTGGACACCGACCTCGAAGATCTATCAGCTTCTCTTCCTTTCACCTTCGCTAGAAGAAGTTTAGCTTCACGTTCATGTAAAGCCTTAGGGTTCACTTTGAAGCATGATCGACAGTTCTTAACATCGTGGTCTGATCCAAGACACCATAAACAATCACCATGTGGATCGGTGATCGACATCATGCGAGCGCATGACCCACACTGTTTGAACCCTGTCTTCCTCGACGACATTTTCGACGAAGAAGGAACACTCAATAGATGAAATAGTAACACTAAACAGAAGAAGATACTAAGTATTGCAGAAGATCCCAGAAACCGTTAGCGTCGACGACGCGGAAAAAAGGGAACTGACGTCATCACGCCGACGTGGGTCTAATAAGGAGTCGGTGACATCAGACGGAGTCCCGCGCGATGCCGTGCTCCTATGACGTCATCCACGCCGGCGTGCTACGAAGAAAAATTCCGAACGTTGCTGATGCAAGGGGGATATTCACAAGGTGAGGAATCCACACGGCAGATGTATCTATCAGAAATGCCTTTTTAGATTCTTCTATTTCCTTTATACTATGGGTTCAGAGCTTTGTATTTTTAGGTCTCGGAGAGGCGTGGGCTTGAGAAGCGAAGCTGCTGGCCAAGCCTCTTCGAGAGATATTGTTTGTAAAAAAGGTACTGTCAGCCCGCCTCTTTTCCATTGGGTAGCGTCAGCGTTTATGGTAAACGCTGGCTTCCCATTGGAAAAGAGGGGTTTTGGGTGCCACTCTGTCCGCCTTTCGCACTGCCCCTCCGGACAAGGTAGCCTGCTTTCTGGCTGGCTGGCATAAAGACTCCTTATCTGCTTATTTATTTACAAGCAGAAAAGAACATTTTTCACGTCAGCTGTGAAGCAGGCACTGAGCACAGAGGTGCAGGGGGTCACGGGAAGGGCAGGGGGATCCCGGCAGACTCTGATTTGCGCGGGCAGCTTCTCCTCCCTTGAGCCTCCCACCCCCCTTGGAGGACACGTCCGCTCAGAGAGCCTCTCCTCGTCCCCACCCCCTCCCTGCTCGGAGCACACAAGCTGCTGGCCCTTGCAGGAGAAAGGAACGGTGCCCCCGGCCTCATTCACGAGTCTGGAGGTGTCCTTCCTGCCATCACTTCTCTGTGGTGAAATTGCGTGGCTCGCGGTGCGACGCGGGTGTCAGCGCTCGACTGGAAACAACTGCTGAGCCCGTGCGAGTGCGTGAGCTCCAGCAATCCGCAGACAGAGGGAGGCGAGTTTCAATGGCAGTCTCGGTGTATGAGCAGGACTGTTTTACTTTTATCGGGACATTGCCAACACTCCTCAGTATTGCTGCTGTAATGTATTTGGGAGATCTCTGGCACTAGTCAAAGGAAATGATGTACGTGTAAATGGATAACGCCAGAACCTCTCAGTATCACTGCCATGAATTTAAAGTGGCGTTGTCAGAACTTTTCAGCTATTAAATCCTCCTCTTAATGGACCAGTACTAGAATTTCTCCGAAGGACCGCTTTAACTTGCAGTACCATATATTTTCATAAGGGTTGCCTTGCAGACTCAGCAGAGCGGCCTGTGTTTGAATGTACACGGAAACGTGGACTCCATGTAAACTCCTGAGCAGGTAGGTGTCACGTATGACTGTACAGCACACACTCGGCAGTATCAGCAGTGCACCCATTTCTCACAATACAGAAGAATCAGCAATAATAGCGACCTTCTTTCACAAGCAGAAACCGGTCACAGCACAGACCTTAGAAGAACGAAGTTATCTTTCAAATACTGCCGGATACAGCAGAAACAACAGCACTGCATTCCTGTTTTCGGATGTTGTTAAGGGGGCCACGGGCAGAAACGGGGGGCAGGAAGAGGTGCCCGCTGCTGCCCTGGGTGTGTAGCTGCCCCTCCCTCAGGCCTCTACCCTCTACCCCCCAGTGGGCAAATGTCCGGCCCTTCACCGGGTCAGTGGCCGCTCGTCCCACCATAGACGCGTGAGCGTCGTGTGCTGCCTGGCAGATCGGCCGGTCAATGCACCTGCAGGGGTGACCCGAGTGGACAAGCGCAGTATCTGTCTGTCATAGAAGGAGTGCTATGGAGCGTTCGTTCTTGAATAGCGCTGCGAAGCCAGCGTGGGCACGTGCAGATGCACAGTGCTGCAACACAGTGCGTGCACCATACAAGCTGCAGCGCTAACAAATGTAGCAGCCAAGAGTCGCCTGCACGCAGACCGACCGACAGACAGCCAGACCGCCGTCCGCAGAGGTGCTCGGAGTTCTCATAACTGGCTCAGGTATACATAAGTTCAGAATAAGAGCACAAGAGATGAGACAAATAGAGCTTAGAGGGGTATAAAAATATGTTAAAACCGCATCAGAAAAATAAACCGAATATACTGAACATCTTCGTATATATTATACAGCAATTTGCCCACACTTCCACATCGGTCTATTACTCGACACAGTTGCAAATGAAAGCTAGACGAAATATGGAAAATCTATATAGTCATAGCTTCCCAGTTAGTAACATTCCATGACTAGTCGTGTACTCTATATATCATCTTGTGGTGTGGAGCCAAAACTGGAAACACAGGGCAGGGGCGGGTGCTTCCGCCACCAGTTACATGGGCCAACCTTCAACGTCTCTAGGGTGGGTTTTGCTAGCTTTGCACGTTCAGATGATGAACGGTGGAAAGCAGTGCTGGTCTGCAAAACAAGTGCTTTGGTTTAAATGTTTTGTGGGTGGCGGTGCTGAAGTCCCAATGCAGAAGGAAACCCTCTAACGTCTCTCACACTGACACGCTTCCTGTAGCCATACCTCCATTGAAAGCCTTAGAGCAGTGCTATGACAGGGAGTGTCGTTCATTTGTCACGAGGCACATATGAGAAATCAGCGAGGAAGGCACTGTAGTTGATGGTCCAACAACTGGTTTCTCCAAGCGCCTTGAAACATTGGGCCATCTTACACAACAGGTGGCACTAGGAGCAACTTGGCATTTCCATTGGTACGGAGTATCCCCGTCTCAGAATGGTTAGCGACGATGGGTGATGTGCTGTTAGCAGCATTTTTGTGCAGGCATCTTTCATCCAGGAGGCCTCTACGGCAGTGCGGCCATTCGCACCCCCTTCCCCCGCCCGCACTCTCTACGTGGATTTTTGCACCCCACCCCCCGCCCGCACTCCGCTGCTGGAGCTCATTAAACAAGCATTTGCAATGCATTAAGTCTCGCATTTATGCGAGTTTAAGCGATTGGCATTGTAAATGACAATGCCTTCTATTTATGTTTTAATAACGCAAACAAAAATAAAAGGCACTGGTATTTGCAATGTCAATGGCTCAAACTCGCATAAATGCGAGACCTATTGCATTGCAAATGCTTGTTATTTCTGTTTTTTCTATTTCTTTTTAGTACAAAGTGTAATGTTCTTGAAACACATGCAGAACAGGCTATCTTGCATTTAGCCTCCACTGACTGGTGCCAGGATGGTTTGTTCTCGAACTGACATAACGTACTTGCCCCTGTGCTCAGATTAACAGACACATTATTCCAGACAGACCAAAGACTTTGCTGCCCTAAACCAGATACGTGCACTACAGCAGAAACTCGAAGAATCGGCTTATTATTTATTGACTCTGCTAGAAATAACAGATCCTAGAGATAACCCAGTGAGGATGTGAGGGCCACAAAATGTAATTACCATGTTACTATTTTCCCTCTGTTGATTTCCCTGTTCATGAAATGCTTCAATATTTCAATTCTTCTGTAACGTTACCATTTAAGATAGAGTTACTAAAGTAAGCATTTTAAAATAAATATTTTAAATGCTTTATCTGTTTCTAGTAATCCTTGATTGTGTTATTCATTAATAAACGATTTTTGTAGTTTCCCTGTAATACCCGAATTTGGCGAGGGAGAGATCTCGCAGGGCCTTGGAGTGCATGGTGTGGCAGTACTCAAAGGCCTTTGACTTGTGGTCCCGCTCCAAGCATCACAAATAAATTAAATGGGGGTCTGTCACCGACATCTGCCTGTGACAGGCCCCATGTGGTTTCAAACTAGCTGATTCCTTAGGAGATACGTACACACCAGAAGACAGGGCCGGTCCTAGAATTTGTGGGGCCCCGGGCAGAATAGGAACATGCGAGGCCCCTATAATTTGCAGAAGATTTAACCTGACAGGAAGTGACCTCATAGGAGGTAATATCAATTGGACATTAATTATATGGCATTGTTTGAAGCCGCTTTGCAAGAAGCAACGTACCTAATTTTGATACAAGTAAAATAGTTAGAAATAGCTTTAAAAATCCTAATAAAATACGTACATAAGTGGAAATACATTAAATGAATTTAACCTAGTTATTGTTGTCTTGAATGGGATGAATGAAAATGATATGCAAATCGGGAATTCTGGCACTAAGAGAGCTCCAAAGGAGAGGTGCAGACTTTACTAATGTGGAGAAAGAATAGTTTTAAGTGTTTTCCCAAAAATTGGAGTCACGTCATAGCTCAAGAGGGAGAGAGTCTCAGCCCAGCACAACTAGAAAGGAGAAGGCTCTGTCTCCAATCAGGACCATCTAAATTTTAGGATGACACAGGAGTTTGGATGGCACCGAGTATAGGATTCTGGAATGAACAGTACGGTTTACGGAGTGCTTTCGAAAGAAAGGACCCTTTTAATGCAGTGCACAATGATAAATGGATAGTGCCTTGAAGTTGTAGGGTTTCAAATAAAAAACACAGCAGACAGCAGTGCACGATGACAAATGGATAGTGCCTTGCAGTTGTAGGGTTTCAAATCAAAAACACAGCAGACAGCAGAAAGGTGAGAAGAAATAGCATTGCGATGCAGCAGTTTCAGATGAGGAGCCTAGCACTGTCCTGAATGATTTGAAGGGTACTGAATGGGAAAAGGCGGGAAGCCCAGGAAAGAGGGCATAATAATCTAATGAGAAGATAACTGACTGCACAACAGCTTCACTGTAGTGAGAGGGGAGAAAAGGGATGATTTTGTAATGCTTATGGATGTAGTAAAAGCAAGTGGATGAAACATTAATCTGTTCCGAATAAAAGAGAAGATGCAGGAAAATGAATCGAAGATTTTTTTGCCGACTCCGCCAATGTGGGCGATTGACCCAGCTACACCAGCCACCAAAGAGAACACCATATGTTATGAGATCCTTTCAAAATAAGAACCCTTGATTTGCCACTTTAAGGTTTTAGTGAATTTGTCTTCATTCAGAAATCAACTGTTAGCATGCACGTACAAACATATTCTTGGGCAAAGACCGTATTGTCACTGAGGTAAGTGATGTTTGGGTATCAATATGAACTAGATATCAGCAATAAACCAAAGTACAGTGTGAGTAAGACTAACTGGGGATTATATAGATTGAACAGTGGAGACCCAATAAATTCCAAAAGTCAGAGGTTAGAAACATAAAGAAATAGGTGGTGAGTGGATTGTTTCAGATTTCTCAAATCGGATACAGGTAAACCACACCAAGTGTAAACTTAAATTCCAGGTTGCACTAGTTGATTTATAAACACTGGTTGGGAAACAGTGTCAAATGTGGTACTAACTTTTGGTAGTATTAAGGCTGCTCTAACTCTACGATCAAGATTCAACCACGAATGATCTGATACAGCACAAATGCTACTTCAAACTCCTAGAGTTGTCGGAAGCCGGCACATTGTCAATGAGTAAATTATGTTTTATGAAATAGATTTGGAAGTTGATTTCTTTTTTTCTAGGATTCAAATATCTCTTGCTGTTTCTGACCCTTCTAACTTCCACCTCTCCCCTCCGGTCTCATCCCGCCCAACCTCTAACATCTTTCAATGGTACTGCTTTCTTTCATCCATCTCTCACCAATACTTCTCTCTCCATTCTGCTTATGTTCCCTTGCTGGTTCTGTCTCTCTACCACACATCTTATCCATACACTCCCCTTCAACTCTCATCTCTCCTCCAGCCTCATTACTTATTTCCTTGTTCTGCTTCACCTTTCCCCTTCCATTCTCCTGAAGCATCTTACCATTGTTGATGATGACCCTTTTAAATTCACCTTCCCCTCAATGCTCTACTCTTTTTCTCATCTTTTCCTCAGCTTTCTGTGATTGAATCCAGAAATATAAGACAACAACTGACTTACATCTAAAAGAAGCCAAGGGTATTGCTTTTTTGTCAATAGCTGTTTAAGATAAATGAGTAACAACAATAAAATATTTTACATTCACCCTGCAACTGTTTTGACCAATGAGTACCTCCTTCACACACATTTGCACAGAATACCAACTGCAACTGGAATACGGGACTGTTGCTCAGTGTGCTCTTCAGAGTGGCCATGTATTGAATGACCATGTATTCTGGACACCTTTTTGACCCACTGACAGACACAGTGTGAAAGTTGAACTGCCTTCAGCCTCAACTCCAAAGCACTCAACTGTAGCCTGTTAGCCTGTTACAAACACCTAGAGGCGACTCACTACGATGTGTGCCTCATGCAAGAGTAAAATGCTGTGAAATGAAATACAGAAGCACACATCCTGGACATAGCTAACTCTTGGGGAATGCAAGATTAAGTAAAGCATGTGAAATATAAACAGGAAAAAAATCGCTGTCATGGATTACCCTATCATGCAGTGAGACTGGGTCAGGAAATAGGCCCAGCACAAAAATAAAAGTGGCCCCCATTAGTGAATTAGTTAGCTGGAAAAGTGACAAAATTAGGGCAGTTTTTAACTTGTAAAGACATGCTGTTTATGTTTTTGTAAGGTATGGGAGATTGCATAGATTTGATTTTGCTGCAGGCAATGTTTGTTTTAATATCATGAAAATCAACATTAAAAATATGTTCATCTGACCATAAAGCAGGCAAACAAACAGCCCAAAAAACAGGTCAAATACTAACCTGCCCTAATGTCCAACCTGGCCACTGTGTTATACAATTACTGTGCTGATACAGGATTATTGTTTTTGTAGGTAAAGTAAAGGACATGAATATAGGGTCCGATAGGGGCCTGTTTCAATGTCGATTTTAATTTACCATCAGGTAAAGACTCAAGGGACCTAGCACACTGAAAGCCCTAGTCCAGACAATTTTACATTCTGATTGTGCTCCTCTTCCTGCACCGCTTGTCTGGCTGCTATCTCACACCTATCTGCTCCCCCACCCTCCACCCCCTCTCACTTGATTCCGTATCCCTTTCATTCACTCTGTGCTCCCTTTCCCTCGTCCTGGATGAGCTGAGCGGTTTTCAGTGTGAGGCGACCTCATTCTATCTTTTCTTTTGCGCCCTGCAGGTTATCCTGCTTCTTATTCAACCAGGGGCAGGGCGCACTTCACAGGTGAGGGCTATTGAATGACCTGTCTAATCGCCGTTATCCTCATGCAGATGCAGCGATTAGGCCAAGAGAGACGGACCAGCAGGCAGATCTTGATTAAATCCCTTGGGCCTCCTGGGCCTCCAAACTCCTAAGTATTTGAAAGCGCGAGGCCCCCTGGCTGCGAGGCCCTGGGCAGCTGCCCACGCTGCCCATGCCTAGCACCGGCCCTGCCAGAAGAGATCTACAAAAAAGTTGGACTAATAATTGCAAAAAGCCAGTCAAAAAGTGACTGACAGGTAGCTCAGACCGGATCAGCATTATGTGGCATGGAAAGGAAAGAACTGAAATCAGCGCGCAGATGTGGTGTCTATAATGGTACTGTGCACTTTACTTCCAAAGCCGGTGGACACCACGTGGATCTGAATGACGCTACCTACCAGCACACAAAGGTACTGCTCGAAAATGTTCCTGATTCAGTCTCATGCCTGGGGATAATTCAAAGGTAAGGAATCTGCGGCTAAAAGACTCTAGTAGATATTTTATTTTATCTCTGGGGAAACTTCTAACAAGTGGCCAGCTTTTAAACAGTAGCCCCCTTAGGTCCGGCAGCCTAAAACAGACTAACATGCTGGAGCTATGAAAATGCAAACCACCTGCAGTTCCAAATACTTATGCCTATGAAAAGATAGGTGGAGCAGCACTCGCTCATTCTTATTATTGTCAACAATACAAGTAAAGCAAAGCATTGCACAGAGCAGAAGGCAGTGGAACTTTATATTTGTACAAGTAAAACAAAAATTCTTGGAAGGTTCTGACTAACGTTCGAAGAAATGGGTGGATATGTGTAAATTACAATTTAACAAAGCCAATTTTAAGAATTTTGGCAAGTTGCTTTATTGTTAATTCTGTCATGAAGTCTCTAATGTGATTTTGCCAAGAATAAAACTAGTATGAAGCATGGTCCCGGAGATTCTAGAATAATGTAGAATAACCAGACCATCAAGTCCACAGGAGTTCTTTTATTATGTATAGCTCTCACGGAGAGCCATTAGCGTGAATGTCAGATTCCAAATCCAATCATTTACTGCTGTGACGTAGCAATGATGGGTTACAGACCTCATAAATCACGGTTGTTACTTCATAAAAGGAATTCCAAGCTGCTTTGGCAGTGCTCTAGAGAGGTCGTCTGAGCAGCCTGGAATAACGTAAGCACAACGTTTGAAGGGAAGGTACATAGTGGTGGGGATTGGTGACAGGAGCTCATAGCTCATTTGGGGGGGGTGCAAGACAGGAAGGACATTATTTGTCTGCCTATGTGTAGCAGTTGAAAGCAGGGGCAGATGAGTTGGGGGCATATAGAACACATTTATAATTTGGTAAAAAGCAAACTATGGGGATGTTTTTCATCTTGTGGTTCTAAGCGACATCATAGACAACTTGAACTTTGCTCTCATATAATGCATGTCATTCTGAACCACTCGTGAAAAACATCCCCGTAATTCATTATTACCCATCTATAATTCTATGTTCTACATTACTTCCATAGGAAGCCTCTATCGTTTACACCAGATTCTAAATCTGGTAACTCACTGCCATGATGTTGCAACAGTTGATAACAAAACTGTTGCTGGTCACTCCCCACGCCGCACGGCGCCTCCTGGTTGCCCGTGACTGCCCCACTGCTGCTGCTGCCAAGGGTTCACCGCTGGTGGGCCCCTGGGACCTGTTAGTTGGTTCTGTATCGTTTTTCTTCCCCATACCTGACTATCTATTCTGTATTGTGCTCTTCTGTTTGCCGTTCTTCCCCATACCTGGCTGTTTATTTTGCATTTTTGTTCTTCTGTTTGCCGTTCCTTGCGCCCTTGCCCTCTGTGCCCCCCCGCTGCTCCCCGTGGCCCCGCCCCCTTGTTACTTCCGTGCCCTCGCCCATTGGCCGCCCCGCTCCCGCCTCCCAGCTGCTCCTCCCTCCCACTTCGCCTCTTATTGAGAGCGCCGCGCGGAAGCGCGCAGCGGGCGCGCCAAAGGCAAGTCCGTCTACGCCCGTCCACGCCTGGACGGCGCCCAGCACCAGAACCCCTGGACCCCACGCTTCCTGCAACACCAGACTGCACTACGACTCCAGCACCCTCCACGCAAACAACACCGGTCGAGACCACCCCTGCTACCGGGCCACCCCGAAGCGCACCCAAGGGCCCTTCGCCTGCCGGAACTGCAGATACGCCAGCATCCAGCCCTACAAACCACCAGCCAGCAAACCCAACCATCTCCGCTGCATCCTCCTCAACACCAACTCCGCTCGCAAGCACGCCATCGAACTCTGGGACCTCCTAGACTCCACCGCTCCCGACGTCGCCTTCCTAACGGAGACCTGGCTGAACGCCACCTCAGCACCAGACATCACCATAGCCATCCCACAGGGCTACAAGATCTCCCGCAGAGACCAACGGAGTTGGAGGAGGAATCGCCATCATCCACAAGGACACCCTCAGAGTCTCGACAAACACCGACGACGCCCTCACCACCGCCGAGCACATGCACTTCCAGATCCACACCGACCCCAACACCACCCTCCGAGGAACGCTCGTCTACAGACCACCCGGACCACGACCACAGTTCTGCGACACCATCGCCGACCTCGTCAGCACCCACGCCCTCGCTTCCACGGACTACATCCTCCTCGGGGACCTGAACTTCCACCTCGAGAACAACAACTATGCCAACTCCAATTCCCTGAATGCCAACCTTGGACTCAAACAGCTCGTGACGACGCACCCACGCCGCTGGACACACGCTGGACCCCATCTTCTCCGCAAGCCCCCACGTCTCCTTCAACCACACCACCGAACCCCACTGGACTGACCACAGATGCGTCCACTTCACCTTCAGGAAACACACCACCGCACCCGACAGCTACCACATCGCTGCTGGGGCAAGATCACCAAGGACCAACTGATGACCACCCTTGCCCTGAGACCACCCGCCGACCCCAACGACCCAGACACCGCCGTGACCAACCTCAAACAATGGATCAACGAATGCGCCAACACCCTCGCCCCTCTCAAGACCTCCACAACCAACCATACCAACAAGAAAGCCGCCTGGTTCACCAAAGACCACCGGATCTCCAAGCGCATCTGTCGGAAGCTGGAGAAGAAATGGCTCCACGACCGAACACCAGACAGCCACACAGCCCACAAAAGTGCCACCCGCAGACATCACCAACTCATCAGGACCGCCAAGAGGACCGCCTTCAAGGACAGCTTAGACAACAACGCCCACAACACCAAAGAGCTCTTCAGCATCGTGAAAGAACTCTCCAACCCCAGCTCCAACACCAACGACATCTCACCATCGCAAGACTTGTGCGACTCCCTGTCCACCTTCTTTCAACGCAAGATCGCCGACATTCACGACAGCTTTAACTCTGACACCCCCGCACCCACCACCGAGACCATCACCCCTGCGATCCCCACCCGCACCAGCCGCCTGTCCGCCTGGTCCCACGTCAGCGACGAAGACACCATCAAAACCATGAACTCCATCCACTCCGGATCCACATCCGACCACTGCCCTCACCACATCTTCAACAAAGCCAGAACAACCATAGCACCCCACCTCCGGAAAAAAATCAACAGCTCCTTCGAGACAGCAACCTTCCCGGAAAACTGGAAGCACGCAGAGATCAACGCCCTTCTGAAAAAGCCCAAGGCGGACCCCAAAGACCTCAAGAACTTCCGGCCCATCTCCCTGCTCCCGGCAAAAGTGACAGAGAAGATTGACAAACAGCTGACCCGCTACCTCGAAGACAACATCCTGGACCCTTCCAATCCGGCTTTCGCAGCAACCACAGCACCGAGACCGCCCTCATCGCCGCCACTGATGACATCAGGATCCTGATGGACAAAGGAGAAACAGCCGCCCTCATCCTCCTAGACCTATCAGCAGCCTTTGACACGGTCTGCCACCGAACCCTATCAGCACGCCTCCACGACGCCGGAATTCAAGAGAAGGCCCTGGCCTGGACCACATCCTTCCTCTCCGGCAGAACCCAGAGCATCCGCCTCCCACCATTCCGCTCAAAAACCACCGAGATCATCTGCGGCGTCCCACAAGGGTCCTCCCTCAGCCCGACGCTATTCAATATCTACATGGCACCGCTCGCCCACGTCGCACAACAACACAACCTCAACATCATCTCCTACGCCGACGACACCCAGATGATCATATCCCTCACCGAAGACCCCACACCGCCAAAGCCAACCTCCACAGAGGAATGAAGGTCGTAGCCGACTGGATGAAGGACAGCAGACTGAAGCTGAACTCAGACAAGACGGAGGTCCTCATTCTCTGACCCACCCCATCAGCCTGGGACGACTCTTGGTGGGCCACATCGCTAGGCGCAGCCCCGGAACCCACAGACCACGCACGCAACCTGGGGGTCATCCTCGACTCCACCCTTTCCATTACCAGGCAAGTCAATGCCGTCTCTGCGTCCTGCTTCAACACCCTCCGAATGCTCCGCAGGATCTTCAAATGGACCCCCCCGACACGAGAAAAACCGTCACCCACGACCTCGTCACCAGCAGACTCGACTATGGGAACGCCCTCTACTCAGGAACGACAACCAAGCTCCTGAAACGACTACAACAAATCCAGAACGCCTCGGCACGACTGATCTTCGACGTTCCCCGACGCAGCCACATCACACCCCACCTGAGAGGCTTGCACTGGCTCCCCGTGCACAAGAGGATCACCTTCAAGCTCCTCATCCATGCACACAAGGCACTACAGAACACCGGACCCACATACCTCAACAACCGACTCAGCTTCCACACCCCCACCCAAAGCCTCCGCTCAGCCAACCTCGCCCTCGCCACAGTTCCTCGCATCCGGAAAGCCACCGCCGGCGGCAGATCCTTCTCCTACCTCGCCGCCAAGACCTGGAACACTCTCCCCACCAGCCTACGACAGACCCAGGACCTGCTGGCCTTCAGAAGACTTCTCAAGACCTGGCTCTTCGACCAGTAGCAGCTCCCCCCCACCCCCCAGCGCCTTGAGACCCTCACGGGTATGTAGCGCGCTTTAGAAATGCATTGATTGATTGCTACTTCAAAGGCCACCCAGGCGAGTCTGACAAGGCTCACTGAGAGCCTACCAGCTCAATGCGGCTTGTCTGCTTTGAGTGCAAAAATAGCTGCAAGAGAGGGAAGGTGGTGGAGGTTGGTCAGGGGTGGCAGGTTGCTAGCTAAAGCAGAAGTGCCCTTTAGTTGCTAAAACCAGAGGCACAGAACTAGTGGGGTTCCGTGCTCCCAAACATCAAAGACCACTATCTGAATACAGTCCTAGTTCCTTCTTCCCACTGCAAAAGAAGGTGAAAGATATTCAGCAAATATACAGCCATAGTGCTTCCTCCTAGCATATTTTGTAAATCATTTTAGATTGATTAGCTAGTCATTTTAACAAAAAGAGCAGGCTGAAAGAGTGAAACATGCACCGAAGGACAAATAATTAATGATGAATAAACCTCAAGCTCAGTCTTCTGCAAGACCCTCAATCTTAGTATAGATTAGATCGATAATCTACACGTCAAAACCCCCTACAAATAGAGTAAAGGCATGAATCCCAAAAGAAAGTAAGACAAGTGCAAAGTGTCACCAGAGTTGCAAAATGTGTCTCTGCTGGTGGACAAAATTGAAGCTGAGTAGTAGGGCAACATGCTCAGAGTACATATGATGCAAGACCTTCGATTACAAAGCCTTACCATTTTTAAGTGAGAAATTAAGATTGTAGAGGTAACTGTAGGGTCTATTGAGGTCAGGGACCTCTTCCTTCCTCAATGATTTCATGAATACATGAATATTTTATGAATATATCAGAGCTTATTAGAGAATATAAAATATTGCTAAAGCACAAGTTACTTAACTTCGGTAACGATATATCTGTGAGAAACAGTAGTTAGTGTTAGATTCCTTACCTTAGAGTATCCCCAGGCGTCAGACTGGATTCGGAAAGTTTTTGTCAGCAGTACAACTGCGCGGCGGTAGGAGTCGTCTGCGGTTCCGCGTCTGTCATCGGCATTGTGTTCGCTGGGACGACGTCGTCGGAGTACTTGGAAGCCGCCCTCGCGAGTGGACGTCAGTTCGGTACATAGCTTTCTGAGAGAGGAACGCAGAGCCATGCAAGAAACGGACACTGGTGCCATGAAACTAGGGCCCTCAAAGGGAGATACCTTAACTCTAGATATCGGTTCGCAGAACGGGGAGGATGGGTGGGGCAGTAAGGAATCTAACACTAACTACTGTTTCCCACAGATATATCGTTACCAAAGGTAAGTAACTTGTAGATCTGAAAGAAACAGGTCAGTGTTAGATTCCTTACCTTAGAATAGATACCCCAGCAATACCAACCCCGGTGGTGGGTCTGAGAACCAAGATCACACCAGGAAGTCCTGGAGAACGGAACGGCCGAAAAAGCCATCTCTCCGGACTTGGATGTCCAGGCAGTAGTGCTTAGCAAACGTGTGCAGTGAGGCCAACGTAGCTGCCTGACAGAAGTCCTGCAAGGGGACTCCCCGACCCAGGGCAGTAGTAGCCGCCGTGGCCTGAGTGGAATGGGCGCGCAGCCCCACAGGAGGATTCTTTTTCGCCAAGGAATAACAGACCTTGGTGCACAAAACGACCCACCGAGAGATGGTCCGCTTGTGCACCGCCCGTCCCTTCTTAGCGCCCACGTAACCAACAAAGAGCTGGTCGTCCACCCGGAATTGGCGTGTGCGATCTAGATAAAAGGAGAGCGCACGTTTTGGGTGCAGACGGTGGAGTCTCTCTTCCTCTTTCGAAGGATGCGGAAAGAAGGTGGGCAAGGTGATGGGCTGCCCGATGTGAAAGACCGTAACCACCTTGGGCAGGAAAGGACGAGTCCTCAGAACAACTTTGTCCGGATAGACAGAGAGGAAAGGAGGCTTAGAAGACAGAGCCTGGAGCTCACTCACTCTTCGGCAGAGGTGATGGAAACCAGGAAAGCAGTTTTAAGTGTCAGAAGACTAAGAGGACAATTATGAAGTGGCTCAAAGGGAGCGCACATCAGATAAGTAAGTAACAAGTTCAAGTCCCACTGAGGCATCGCGAAAGGAACAGGAGGGAACGTGTGTGTGATGCCTTTCAAGAACCTATTTACAACAGGGGACTTGAAAAGAGAAGGCTGATCAGGAAGCCTTAAGAAGGCTGAAATGGCCGAGAGATCGCCTTTGATAGTGCCCAGAGCAGAGCCCTGATGGGCAAGAGAAAGAAGGAAGAGGAGAACCTCTGAAAGAGGGGCAGAAAGTGGATCCACAGCCTTTGCTGTGCACCATGTCACATATTTGTTCCACCTGCAGGCGAATACCGTTTTAGTGGAGGGACGCCTGACTGCCAGAATCACATCACAGACTTCAGGAGGCAAGTAAAATCGCCTCAACTGTCGCCGCTCAATCTCCACGCATGTAGGTGGAGACTGGACAGGTTCGGGTTGAGGACCGTCCCCTGCTGCTGCGACAGAAAGTCCTCCTGAAGAGGCAGACGAATCGGGGGATCGACTAACATACTGAGTAGCTCGGGATACCAGTATCTTCGTGCCCAGTCCGGAGCCACAAGGATAACTTGGGCCCGGTTGCGTCGGATCTTGTTCAGCACTCTGGGCAGAAGTGGTATAGGCGGAAAGGCGTACAACACAAGGCAGCTCAACTCGCGACGAAAAGCGTCGCAGAGCGAGTGCCGCCTTGGAAATTCCAACGAGCAGAACTGTTGACATTGTGCGTTCTCTTTGGTGGCAGATAGATCTAACCAAGGCTTTCCCCACTGCAGAGAGAGACCTTGCGCCACGTCCGAGTTCAGACGCCATTCGTGATCCATCATGCACCGATGGCTGAATTTGTCTGCCCTGGCGTTCAGGGAACCTGCCAGGTGTTGAACCACCAGGGTCATTCCCTGATGTTCCAGTCATTGCCAGAGATGCAGAGCCTCTTGGCATAGGGTCCAAGACCCCACCCCGCCCTGTTTGTTGCAGTACCACACAGCAGTGGTGTTGTGAACATCTGAACTACACTTCCCCAGACAGAGGGAAGGAATGCCTTCAGTGCAAGTCGGATCGCCCGCGGCTCCAGAAGAATGATATGGAGCCGGGACTCCGCCAGAGACCAGAGGCCTCTGATCTCTGCCTCTCCCTTGTGGCCCCGCATCCCAGGAGGGACGCATCCGTCACCACTGTGTGCTCCGGTTGGGGAAGCAAGAGGGATCTGCCACTGACCCAATCGCGTGAACCACCAGTGCAACTGTCTTGCAGTGCCCTCCGAGATCAGGACGTGGTTGGACAGCTTGCCCTGATGCTGTGCCCACTGGAACTTTAGGTCCCACTGCAAAGCCCGCATCCGCCACCTGGCGTGATGTACGAGAAGGATGCAGGAGGCCATCAGCCCAGGAGCCGCAGTGTCAGCCTGACCGAAACTCGGGATAAAGGCTGAAAGATCAGAATCAGAGCCTGAATATCCCAAACCCGCTGCTCGGGAGGATAAACCTGAAACTGCGCCAAGTCCAGAACCGCTCCGATGAAGATGAGCTTCTGAGAGGGGCACAGGTGTGACTTCGGCATGTTGATGGAGAACCCCAGCGAGTGCAGGAGATCGCCCGTAGTCTGGAGGTGGGAGACTACTGTCTGGGGCGAGCCCACCTTCAACAATCAGTCGTCGAGATAGGGTAAGACTGGAAGCCCTGATCTGTGCAGATAAGCTGCGACCACCGCCACCACTTTCGTGAACACCCGAGGGGCACTGGTGAGGCCGAAGGGGAGCACGGTAAACAGAGTGCTCGTGGCCTACTGTGAACCGCAGGTAGCTCTGGTGAGCCGGCAGGACGGGGATGTGGAAATATGCGTCCTGCAAGTCTAACGCTACCATCCAGGGTCTAGGGCAGTCAAGACCTGAGCTAAACATCAGCATCTTGAACTTCTCCTTGCAGAGGAAGCCGTTGAAGCTCCGGAGGTCCAAGATAGGGCGCAGGCCCCCTTTGCCCTTCTTGGGAACCAGATAGTAGTGAGAGTAGCAACCACGTCCTACTTCTGGCCCAGGAACGCGCTTGATGGTCCGTAACCTCCTCCTGCAGAAGCTGCAAGTGATCCCCGACATGCGGTGGTACTGCGGTGGCATGCTGGAGGGGTCACCTCGAAGTGGAGGGAGTAGCCCCTTCGTACGATTTGCAGCACCCACCTGTCTGAAGTAATGGCGAACCCTGCCCCCCACTGGCGTCGAATGGGCCTGAAAGCTTGGACTAGGAAGGCTATGAGGCAGATGCTACAGGAGTGGATGTGGACTGACTGGCCCTCTGCCCCCTTCACCGCCACGGCAGTTACCATGTCCGCGACTGCGTTGAGGTTGGTTCTGCGGCCTGTGGCTGGACGAACGTGTGGGGGCGCCCCTTCCTTGGCCACAAAAGGGGCGAAAAGCAGAAGTTTGCTGTCGCTGGCCCGATAGCGCTAAGGACTTGGCAGTAGCCCTGGAGTCCTTGAAACACTCAAGCGCACTGTCTGCTTTGTCGCCAAAAAGGTGACTGCCATCGAAGGGCATGTCCATGAGCGTGGGCTGGACATCCCCCAAAAAATTGGCGGACCTCAGCCAGGCGTGGCGACGGATCGCCAACGTCCTGGAAGTCGCTCTGCCCAGCGAGTCCGTGATATCAAGTCCACATCTGATGGAATAACGTGCTGCATCTCGCCCCTCAGCAAGAGCTGTGCCTGGACCTCCTCTGGACACTGGGACAGCATGTCCGCAACCGTATCCCACAAGGAGTGGGTGTAACGGCCCAAAAGGCAAGCGGTGTTGATAGACCGTAACACTAGACTAAGTGAGAAGAACAGTTTCTTCCCAAACTGGTCAAACCTTTTGGATTCCCGATCTGGAGGGGCAGTCGGGAATGCGGTCTGGGACGTAGAGGCCTGGATCACCAGGTTCTCGGGGTAGGGTGTACGGACAGAAAGCAGGGGTCGCCCGGAGCCGGGCGGTGGCGTCGGGCCACGTTCAGATACACAGGGGGCACTGTGGAGAGCTTAGATCAGGGGCCCACCAGAACGTCTGTGAGGGCCTCAATGAACGGCAGCAGAGGCTCCGAAGAGCTTACTGGCAGCTGAAGCACCTTGGTGAGGAGATTAGTCCTCACGGCCGCAGCAGGGAGCTCAAGAGACAAGGCCTTGGCTGCCCTGCGCACCACCACACCATAGGTAGCACTCTACTCCGTAGCCACGGAGGGAGGAGAAATGAAGCCAGTGTCAGGCGAAGTTTCAAGGCCACTGGCAACCCCTAGCTCGTCTGCCCAGTCCTGACTCAACTGGTACTGCTGTGTCAGAGGGTCCTCAGACCCCCCCAGTCCTTCCCTTCATCCGTGTCCTGATAAACAGGCAGGAATGATGGAGCCGGGTCATAGATTGATTGCTCAGCCATCGGTGCCGGAGACTGTGCCCCCTTGTCGGGTCTGCGGGGCCCGGAGGCGCGCCGACAGGCCTTGACAGAGGGAAGTGAGTCCTCATGGCCACGAGGAAATCACGTATTTCCTCCAGCGTCGCATGCAGTCCAGAGACCGGAGGGCATGGGACCGGACAAGACGCCTGCGGCTTCGACGGAGCCGCGCGTGTGGTGCCACCCGAACCCTCAGCCGAGTTGCGCAACCCGCGAGGGGAGTCAGAAGAGCGATGTTGCTTCTTCGACTTCTTTTTAGAGTTCCTCGACTTACCTGAATGCGAGGACTTGGAGCCTGACGAACGGTGCAGGCTCTGGCTCCGCGACCGGCCCCTCGACTTCCTCCTCGACGGGACCTCGAGCGGCGCGGAGCCGACTGCTGGAGCTGGAGTAGCTTGCGGGACCGCCTAGCCTTCAACATCAAGGCCCAGCTGTCGGGGCACAACCTGTCAACGTGGTCGGCCCCTAGGCAGTAGAGACACCGGTGGTGGGGGTCGGTCACCGACATCAGGCGGTGACAGGCGTCGCACGGTTTGAATCCAGTCATCCCTACCGGCACCTGGAGTCGAATCGACTCAAAAAAGATAGCCAAAATAGGCCAAAAAGTTAGTCAAAAAGTGACTAGGGTACTAGCGCTTCCCGGATCAGCGCTTGCTGGCGTGGAAAAAAGAATAACTGACGTCAGCACGCGAGGGCGGCGTCTAAGTACTCCGACGACGTCATCCCGGCGATTAGGACGCCGACGACGGACGCGTAGCAGCAGATGACGCCTACCGACGCGCAGGGGTACTGCTGACGACAACTTTCCAAATCCAGACTGACGCCAGGGGATATTCTAAGGTAAGGAATCTAACACTAACCTGTTTCTTTCAGATACTAAGTGCATCACTTTTAGGGTCTAGAGCTGGAGAGTTAGCTTCAATAACCACATGAGAAAAACTGCACAAGGCTATCATGAGTTCAGGCAAATATGTTTCCTTCTAAGACGTTGCCAGTAAGAAATAATAGCGAGTCAAATCACATGAATTAGTTAGTAGTGTATTGTTAGTTTAGGCTTCCATATAAACAGACCTAGTTTAGGAATTTGTGAGCATCAAGCCATTACACAACACATGCTATGTTACAGGAGGCACATCACCATCAAATGAGTAAGGAATTAGAAAATGTCATAAAAGTAAATGCTCCCCACTCACCTCTGCAGAAGGCCCAATGAAGAGGCTACAGAGAGCTTAAAAGTGGAAATTCAAGCGCACCCATCAACGCCATTATGTCATTATGATTAATATGTGGAGCTTGGTTGCAGTGCCCTGTTGGATAATGCTTTACACAACCTTACACTGAACCTCTTTTGTCTTCTAGGACTTTCATGTGCTCCTTGGAGTACAAAACATGCTGTCTCAGCAGTAGGTGAGACAATGGGATAGCTGATGGAAGATTCTCAGGGGTGTTGTGGGCATAATAAGGTTTAACATCATAAATGTCAGGCTATCAGACGCACTTACAACCCCTTGTGATAATGTGTGTGTTTAGAGGGGACTTGCATTCAATTGGTTTTCATGAGAATACCATTTACTTATCTTCCTTTCCTCCCTCCGGGCCCAGGTTCTGGTTTTTACCAGAAGCCATTAAAGATGTTTTAAATGTCCCAATGCTACAGAGTCCACAGCATGTGAAGCCATTCTGTTACCTGTGTCCCTGAAGAATAAGGGGCCATTTAGAGCATTGCTATGAATCTCACCCTCCAAATTTGCCGTTACCCAATCTTATTAAGAGGCGGAGGCCTGCTTAATGGCCGCTGATGGAGTCACCAGAAATAGTCAATTCTAAGAAGCAACCTTCCCACTTCATTGTGCTCGCCTTTCATGCATTGGGGGTCTCTGCTGTTTATGGTAATCCTCTGTAGGCCTATTTTCCTTGCTTTGCCAGGCACGGAGAACAAACATTGGCCATCAAGAACAGAAAAAAATACATGGGTGCCAGAACAATTTTTCTTTCCAAGTAAGTTTGCTTCGGAAAAAGAATAAAGATGCCTCAACAGATCAGATAACAATGGTGTCCCCAAAATCATACACATGTGCCAACAGTATATAAGCAGCACCAACAGATGCAATTTCAGCACAGAGATCAATGCCAGACAGTTGAAGAAAAAAGATAATCTGTTTGGAAGGTGTATTCTGAAGTGACCAGTCTTCACTTCTTTTCTGAAAGGTAAAAGGTTTTAGTTCAGGCTGATGTGTTTCTAGATAAGAATCCATCATTAAGGGGCTAGGCAAGAAAAGTATGATAGTCTTGAATATTTTGGCGTTTAGCATTTCTACATGATGGCAAACTGAGACAGAGGTTTCACCCCACAGCAACTGCTTGACAGTAATCAAAATACAGATTTTGCCAACAATCCTCTGAAAATGTACAAGTAAAATTAATCATCCTTTTACTTAAAAGAGAAACCACCTTTTATCAACTAAATATACGAAGTAGGTGAAGCTGAATTAGTCTAGCTTAAATAAGATTAGAGTTTTCACCAAGAGAAACATGTACCTTGTGGACAGATGGCAGCAGGTCTTTAGCATCAGGTGGGTTTGGTAATCTCCATTCTTATAAGGCCTCGCAGTGATGGGGAGAAATGAAAGACTATCAAGAAATACCTCTGTTGGATGCAAGACAAACAGCTGCGAGAAATGGCACGATGATATATAATTCATGAATGCAGGAACTGGAAAAATGAACTTAAGTACTGCCAGTCCAGTCAAGGCCAGCCGTATGTCAGGGGTGCTGGCACAGCTGAATCAGTTGACTGCTTTATGGTTTTTCATCCAAAACATACCTGGCATGGTAACTACCAGAAATTGAAACACAAAAAAAAAACTTCTGGGAACGGAGCAAACGTAACTGATACTTTCTGAAAATGAAAAGTCCCTTTTAGGTGAAGTAACTTAAAAGTTCTAAAAGGTTCCGGACTCATTCAGTACTTGCTTAGTAGCTGAAGAGCATCGGTCCATTATCTATTGAACAAAACAATGCACTGTGGTTTAAAAATCTGTGGTGCAGGCATTTTGGATGGTTTGATGAGCGGCCACCAGAGAAGAGGGTGCATGTCAGAGATTCTCACTCTTAGCAACGCTATTGGGTCAAGTAACAATATTGCTGGCGTTTCCTTTAAATGTATCATTTACTACGACCACTGCATGTAGATGGAGTATTACCAAACTAAAGTCAAAACTTCGATTAACGTTTACCTCATTCCCTCCCTGCCCTCACGTTTGCCACTTACCTGCCATATACCCAAAATCGGCTACCTACACTTGCTATTTTGCCCATACTGGCATGAAGAACCGCATTTTGTGGTAAGCCTCTGCATTCACAAGGCACCTTTGATATTATCTCTATCCTGCGCCAGGTTTTACTGTTCCTCTCCCCCACTGTCCTTCAATCAGCCACCATGCCCTGAAATCTCTCCATTTCCCAACATGCCTATTACATCTGAACTGTAGTGAGCCTTTCAGGACTCCCAGAAGCCTGATCATGTACTGAAGATTTGTCATTTCCAGACAGCCTTACTTTATTACAGGAGGATTGAGGCACCTCTAGACCGCTCCATTAGTGTTTTGGGAGTACCGTCTCTAGAAGTTTTGAACTTAACACTGGGGCATTCCTTTAGCCCCCCACTCGCCCTTTGGATGCTTCAGCTTCACTTTCACTTTCCTGAGCCACCTTCCGATATTTAGGGGATCCCCTCACCCTTTCACAACCAACCATACCATGTCTGAACGCAGCCAGATCAAGACAAATAAATAATCGCGGACAATTTGTTTAATATAATTTCCCATTTGCCAGTGTTAATGGCAAACGAGGATCATATCACTGGGCTTCTGTATTCCTGTAGTAGCAGGATCCACAAGTCATGCACAGAGAGCAAGATCTGGGGAATGTGAGGCAGCAAAGGAGAACAGGGCGAGCAAAGAGCACCAGGTGAGCTGTGATGCATCTGAATGAGGTGCTGGGCCTGGGGCTCCAACTGTTAAGAGCTGTGTGCGCGCGCCTTGGAGTGGTGTGCATGTGTAGGGGAGCAATGTTGGAGCAGTTTGATATACATAGGTTATGAGAGTGTAGTACGGTAGGTAGGTTTCTACATGCCACAAGAAAAGCAGCATTTTAAAGGCAAGGTGCAAAACAAACATTCACGTACGTACTTAGGTTCTCCAAGCACCCTCTTTGGCAAATGTTCACATTACAGCGCAAACTTCTTTATTGACGTACACAGTTGTTTTTGTGAACAGCTAAGATCTCCGGCTTGTGAGTCAACGCTCTCAACGTCTGATTTCCAAATCGGTCATGTTCCGATTACTGGCAACACTAACTGCCTCTCAGTTTTCTAGAACGATCCCCCCAATGTTCTATCCAGACTGGTAGGTCTTTCCCCTTCCCCCTCTGCCTCTAGTCCAACTGCCTCCTTTCGAGTCTCCACCTTCTTGTTGAAATAGTTAAGTTTGGTCATAAAACACCACACGCAGAAGTTTTTTTTATCAACACCTTTCTCTTGTTCCCTCATTCCGTTTCTCATGGTCTTAAGGTAACATCTTCTCCCTCAAGCACTTTGAGGCAATTTTAGATTAGCGTAAAACACTATATAACTCAGCAACATAACCTGTAACATATACAAATTACTGATGAAAGAGCTTAGCCCGCTGCCCAGGAATGAGACCTTACAACGAATAACACTGAAGCTTTCTGCCAAATGTATGGAAGCATATTAGAAGGTAGTCCAGCAATGAGCACATGGGAACACAAAATGACAATCGGAAATATCCAGTGTGCCACTTAGACAACCAAACCTTTCATTGTAGACCTTAAGCGACAACACATGATCAGGTTCAGTATAATGCACTGCTCTTGTGGGACAATACTCCACACAATTTTTCTGGAGTATGCTTGCGGGAAGGGAATACTCTTGCCACCTTAGTTTTTCATCCTTATAATAATGGTGCAGGTAGGTTTGCATTACAGACAAATGATCAATCACTCATTTGCCATGCCAACCAGTTGCACGAGAGCAAGCCCAGGTTACAATAAGCCTTGCACGTTCTCAAGTTACTTAACACCTGGTTAATGTTTTTTGGATCATGCCAACACACAAAAACAATTGTGGTGCAAAAACTAAGATGTGGTTGAGGTGCTGACTATTTATCAACCACATTTAGAGAGGCAGATTGTTGGGCAATCTAATACCAGGTTTAAATTAATTTTAACAGATTAGCATGTATTGGGTGTTACACGTTTTCATAGGCATAATCACTTTAGCCTACTATCTACAGAAAGGAATAAAAGGATGAAAAAATTCACACCCAACCTAGCTGGGTATGCAGTCTGAGAACCACAATACCCTCTAATAATGGCGCAGCATCTGCGCGATTCAGGATCCAGTTTTTAAATTCTGTATTATTTGCTTGAGCTTAGGCGAACAGGACGAGCCATCGTTTGAAAGTGTGCCCAGGGTTCATTTAAACAGTAGTGCTGTGCTGGGCTGGTATGTAGGTGTGAGGTTTATAATTCCAAGGACCTACAAATAACAGGTAACAGAGGTCTAGTTAAAGACTTGCATGTCACGCAGCTAGAAAGGAGTTGCTTTTATCATTGGATGAAACTCTTTGATTAGTTCACACAAGGGGAAATTCATAATTTAGTACACCTTCCGTCTTTCTCTGAAAAGGTTAACGGAAACGTCATGCTTAGCAAACTAATTCTGGGACAGGGAAGAGGGAGGTAAGCTTGAGAGAGCAGGAGAGATTTAGGAGGGAGTTTGAAGACACCAAGACCGGTAGTCGGCATTCGAGATCCAAGTGGAACTGACTAGATTGGAGTCGTCGTCAAAAATTGTGTGTTGCCATTGCCAGGGGCTAGCATGCGAGATGGGATGTTGCAGAATGCTTGGAGGAGCCTAAGGCCTGCTAAGAGTCGATAAAATGAGGCTGTGAATAGTGACTAAAGGATTTGCAAATGGTCCCCATGCATTTTCTGTGGTGACCTGCATACAGATGGGGCAGGGTGCAGGAGTTAAACATTTGGTGGTTTATTTAACTAGGAAGTTATATGGCAACGTGAAGTTGGGGAGAAGGAACATGTTTTAAGAGGTGAAACTGGCGTTATGAACTTAGATAAAATAGAGAGTTAAACAGCCATTTACTGGTTACACGCTTTGTTACAATACAACTGCCAAGGTGTAATTATACCCACTTGCGTGCTTTCCGATATGACATGAAACAGCCAGCATGGAATTCCCAAACTTATCACTAGCAATAGTCTACTGTTGAAGATATAGTTAAGTTACACAACAAATGTGTTACTCTGCAGAAAGACTCAACTGAAATATATTACAGAATATAGTAGCAAACAATCAAATGATTAATTTGCTTAGGCGAACCATCATGTGCAAGGTAACAAGAGAATTTTTTTGTGGCTAACCAAGGTTTATAAAATAAAAGGCAGCGAAATGTGGTCAAACTAAAGTAGTGCTCGATTAAGAATCCGAAGCATTAACAGAAAACAGCACCGAATGCCATTCAGAGAAGGGTTTTTAAAAACAGTTCTCTATTGACATGATGTTCCTAATCTCACATCAGTTTGCAAGGGTCTGTCTGGAAAAGCTAACCCACTGAAACCCCCCACTAAACGGCAATGCCAGCAGAATTATTCTTGGAGCTATAATCGCTCGAGGACAGGCTCATGAAGAGAAAGCCAAAGAAAATAGGCAGATAAACTGAATAGCATCCAAATCCTCAAAGATCCTAGGGCAAATTATTTTTACATTATTCCTTCTCTCTTCTATCTTTAAGTCCAGTTGAAAGGTTATTCGAATGACATAGATAACCATAAATAGGGTTTGTGTTGCTGAAAAGTCTGGTTAATTGTCAGATAATATGTGTGTAAACTACGTTGTGCATGTCTCACGCATAAGGAACTTAAGGCTTATGTCCAGGTTCAGCTGTCCCAAGTAAGACCGAACCAGAAACCTAGCAGGAGGCTGAACATACAACACTAACTGAGGCGTAGAAGGGAAAGGGTAAAACAAAAATGACATCCAGCGGTGTATGTTAGTTTTTTTTAATTTTAATTAAGTTACACCATAGACAGCCAGGTCTGGTACCTTCACAACTTGCCATCCATATGCTACAGCCCCTTTTGGGTCTACCCCTTTGCTCATGATTCAATGGCTATGTCCATCTCGCGTCCCTGCTTCTGATTTGATGGCATTGCTCCTATAATTGCTGAACTTGTCCCGCTCAAAGGCGCTTCCTACTGCTGATGTAAGGACACCGCAGTGCATGAAGGAATATTTTCTTTCACTTTGCTTCCTTGTGCTCACTGCTCTTCCCTTTGTCCCAGCTCCGGTCTGTCCGGAGCTTTATCTGCCAATAGTACAATAACAGTTGGCAATCTAGAAATGGCTTTACTCTATCCCAAGATGGCTACCAGTGTGTGTAGATTTCTATTTGATTTTTTTTTTGCACCCTCGGGGCTCCACTTCCCAGCAATGGAAAATAAGAACTTTTCAATCTCTTTTAAAATTCACAGGAGTATTTGAACTTTAGCAATAATATTCCAAGATTAGAGCAACATAGTAAATAAAACCTCCTGTATTAATTTGAGTAAAGTTGTACTTTTCCCAAATGTTCTTAGACTAAAGGTAAAACAGTAATTTTGCCTTTCCAGCACCCAGAAAACCATCTGCTGCTACTCTGTGGGTGTAACATTAGGCAAGAAACTTAAAAGTGCAACTCAAGCATGCACAGCACCCTTTTAGAAATGCTTCTCTTTTACTTTAAGAAAAAACATTCCAAGCTAGCGCATATACATGGGTACGCATCCATGGTGATCATCTTTGCACGGTTTCAATAAACCGCAACAAAAAACATTCTATGATGGCTGCTGTGTATGCTTGCAAATGGTGGCCATCATGGATCGATTTTAGTTATGCATTTTGAAAAACTATTCTGAGATGTCCATCCTTGTGTGCAGATGAACAACTCAATGAGCAACATTTTGGTCATTAGTAATACTAAAACCAAAACTAGCATTGGCAAAGTCAATAGGTCTACACCCATTGTATCACAGACACTTACCAGCTTTGACAATGCTTGTTGACTTGGACAATTATTTAAGATATTTCAACCTGTTTCGAGTCTGAAAAACGATTTTGCATGTGGACAGCAGACTTCAGCAGCAAGAAAACCTACTAATTAGCAAAGTGGTGCAGTAACACATTCCAATAGCGTAGTGTGACCTACTAGGTAACAAAGTAGTGCATAAACATCTCAACTAAGTGCCATCACAATCCACTTGAAGGAGTACGTTTAAGAATCAGTACAGTGATATGCACAAGCACTGCAAGAAACCTTTATGTCAAAGAGCATATGTTTGCCTCCCCCCAAAAAAACTCAGAAAGGTCATCCAAATTAGCATAACACAAAGGATAAAAAAATACTAACTCAAGAAGAACTATTAATTGAAATTTATTCTATTTGGTTTTTTAAAAGTGCAACAAACATCTGAACACAAATGCCAACGAAAACACCACCACAGTGCAATAATATGCAAACATTACAAACAGAAACCATCAGGGAGGAAACCATTAAAACGAATCCAGAAAAAATATATTTGAGCACTTCCTGGTTTTAGAAAACCCTTGCGATATTAAAATTAAAACCTAAACTCTCACCCCCATCTTTAGATTACAAACAAAATCCTATACCAAGCTTGGAACACTATACAGGAAAACTGTTTTTAATGTGCCCTTACTTGCAGTGGTATCCATCGACCAGGAAATGCCAATAAAGATCACAGTCAACAGTTAGATAACGACACAACACTTAAGTACAGCAAAGAATCGGGGGTTCGACTTAGGCACAAACTATTATCCCAGACACTGTAAATTAAACATTACAATAGTTCCAAAATAATGTCTCATTAAAACCAGTTTTGGAAGCTCTGTTTTATGGATAGACAGCTGCAAAGACAACATTCTCTGTCAAAATGTTTTCTCACCTAGAGCTGCTATGAAAAGCAGAAATTATAACGGCCAAACAGGTGTCCTGGAAATCACCATATATTAAGAAACTCTTGTGCCTCTGAGCCACATTCCACCCTTCTCTTCTGAAGGGCTTTCAATTAAAGGAGCACGTATAGCATTAAATCCAGATGAGCATACTAGAATTGATTGTTAAATTGGGACCTGCCTGCCATACAGCAATCAGCACCCCTAATTTTTGCATAAGAGCCGTGCAAAATAATCACGCTTCTCACCCAACAGGTCTTCCTTCACAAGGCTACCTGCAATAATTCCCTTTCCCCCTTGAAGTCTGGCAGCACCCTCGGAACATACCATATAGACTTGTTTTCAGGGGATAAAGGAGCTTTAACGAAGGCTAGTGAAAAAATCAGACAGGGCAAAGGCACTAAAGAGGAAAGATGGGCAATTGAAAGGAAGGGATGGACAAGGTGGTGAAGAAATGCAATATAATTCATGGGGGTGTCACACAGTACAGGTGCTATGTTGGAATGTAAGGAAAACACAACAGAGTCAGTAATATTTGGGAAGGGAACAATCTATAATAGTAGTTTGACACAGGTCCCATTACATTTAGGACATTTGGGAGGAAGACATTATTGGGAGAAAACATGAACTGGCGAAATTAAGACTAAGGATTGCAGTACTTACATGAGATGGAAGCAAGTACACAACTAAATGAAGATTGTGGGTAACAGTGGATATGTTGAAATGGAAGCAGCAAAAAAGGATGTAGGAGGTGTATTGAGTGAATGTAGATGTACAAGCAGCACATAATACAGTGGCATACTAAGAAATGCGGGAGAAATCAGTAGTGAAAGACAAGAATGGTAAAGGTGAAAAGGAAACAAGTTCAAAGATGATTGAAAAAGATCTAAAATAATGGTTGGGCGAGGAGATCTTACAAAGCTGTCAGCAAATCATTTATCAGCCTGTGGTCCAGGAGAAATGCTCCAAGAGGTATAGACAATTAAGGGCAGAATAATGTGTTTGGAAAACCTGCTGGGAGAAAAGATGGCTCATTTGTTTTCCACATAAAGCCAGAAAATCATTGTCTGTGCAAGTCCAACCCCACTAGGAATAACAGTTTGAGAGAAGAAGAGTCACGTCAGAAAAATAAACTACTGAAACTAATACATATAACAATTATCTAGATGTACCCATATCAATTAAAATGTACAGAAAGGCAGTCAAGAAAACGTTTAGCACACTCATAGAATACAGATTTGGTTTGCATAAAACAACAAAATACAGTAGTTAAAGCATTTCTGGCAACAGAAGATATACTTTGGCACAAACAGTGTATGCAAAACCAAAAGCAGGACAGAGAACATAAAGCACAGTCAGATTTCCAAACTTTATATAGCAGCAACTGGACAAAAACAATTAGATATTGCTAATTTCCCTAATTGGCCATCTGTAGAAGAATAACACTTTCCTGGCAGGAGGCAAGAGCAAACATGCTTAAATTTAAGCTTAAGCAGCCACTAAGAGGGAATGTCTGCAGAAAGGCACATGTCTGATTTTGTTAGCTTTCACACAAATGCATATCCATTTGACATTTAAAGTATGGAACTAGGGAAAACAGCAGTAATATGCGTATCCAAATGGAAGGGGGAGGACAAAATATAGATTTTAGGTACTCCCTAAAAAGCCTTATTGTAAAGTTGCAACATACATAGAAATAAAACTATTTTCTAAAATTCAATTGGGTTTCTACTGACCACAATACGTAAGGCTTCCAAAATGTAAGATATATCAGTTTAATAGCACTCACCAAAACATGAGTTTTTTGTTCATTACATAGTGCAGGTTGGGAGTTCAGTGGATATATCCCGCCTATTGCAAAAAAATTATAGTTTAAAAAGCATTGCACAGCGTGAAAATGGCCATTCCCCAAACAGACAGGTCACCTGGCAACTCTGCAAAGACTTTCTGAACACTAAGGAATTTCAGTCTTGGTATTTGTGAAAGGCCTTTTAAACACAAAGGTTGTAAGTGAAGAAAGAACTGCCTTTAAATCTATACACAACACTGAACCTATGTTTTTTATCCCTAGAGTACTGAGTGAAATATTGGGAATATCTTAAATATGTTTTTACATGAAGATGAACTATGGGAAGATGTGCACACCATTAATGAAATAAATTACATTACATGCATTACTGTTCAACAAAGTCACCAGCAGCATGCCACCCCACCCCCCAAAATACAAGCTTACATTAGTATGGTTGAAGCAGTGACTAAGGAGGCATTTGTTGAATAAGACCGTTTCCCTCACAATTCCACCTCTCAGCAGGGAAACAATACATTGTTTTACAAACTGATTTCCTCAAAAACTCTCAAGAAAACATACTGAATAAAATCAATCTGCAAAAACGTGCCTAATGAACAGTTATAGAAAAAACTATATATAAAAATTTAAAATTAAAAAAGCTGCAGATATTAGATGATTATTGAATGATTGCAAAGATTTGGTTTGATGAGCACAAATAAAATACTTTTAAGGGCATGGTTTTGACTTTTTATGCTTTCAGGCTAAAATGGAAACAGATGCATTTTTGACGGGATTGAAGAGAGCATGCTGTATTAGAATAGGAGTAGCAGTGTCTGTGTCAATCTGTTGGACCTGGGGGCAGTTATGTTGGATCCATAAGCCTTTTTTTCCATTTGGGCAGGCAGGTTAAATGTGTGGTTGTTGGTTCCCCTTGTGCGAACACCGTTTCCATGCAACTTGTCATCAAGTGCAGCAGAGTTTAATTCATGAAACTGTCCAGAATACTTTGTGTCATGTCATTGTTAAATTCAAAGATAATTTCTATTCATTTTGATTATTAGACCGGAGAGAGCAATGTGCAGGTAGTACAGACTCCTCTGCTTTTGGGCATCTCACCTGAACATTATTTGAGTGGAGGTTTGCCATTTTTTTCTTTCGATTTCTGTATCCTTGCAAGTGGACAGTTTGAAACGCACCAAAGCGCAGTGCCATTTTGTTTTGCTCCCAGAATCAGGAAAGATGGGCTCTGGGAACCGACCTGTTGATCCTTAGTATGCAAAGTCGGTTTTATTCCTTGCCAGCATTTTCAATTAGGGACATGAAATCCATCCCTATCGATTGTCTTTGGAGTGTGGGGTACCTGGTACTATTCCTTCTTTGTGAGGGAAAGCAGGTTACCAGGTTTTTATTTAGATTTAGGATTTCTGACCCTGACCTCTCTGAAGAATTGGTTGATGCCATTGTTGAAAATAAGCCAGAGTTGTACAAGATCCTTTCATGCTATCAGTTCTGTAAATGGTGTGATCAATATCTAGCTCCCTCATCTGCACAATTCAGTTATATTGTACTTTGCTGTGCAACTAGTTAAGCAAAGGTTAAATTTGTCCCTTGTGTGGCAATGTGGAGCAGCTTTTCTTAAGCAAACATAGCAGGCCTGCAACCTTTAGGTTGGTGACCAAAGCTAAATTGGGTTGCTTCAAAGCTAGAAGTGAATTAGCCAAGATTCAACAGTTGTTTGAGCAGCATGTCTCTTTCACAAATCAATTTTTGGCTTGATGCACAAGTTACTACTTGTGTAACGATATATCTGTAAGAGACATTAGTTAGTATTAGATTCCTTACCTTAGAATATCCCCAGGCGTCAGACTGGATCCGGAAACTTTTGCGTAGCAGTACCCTTGCGCGTCGGTAGGCGTCGTCTGCGGCTCCGCGTCCGTCGCCTGGGTCGTGGGCGCCGTGATGACGTCGGAGTACTTAGACGCCGCCTCCGCGTGCTGACGTCAGTTCTTAGACACAGCTTTTCCGCGCCAGAAACACAGAGCCATGTCAAAAACCAACACTGGTGCCATTGAAACTAGGGCCTTGAAAGGGGTAAACCCTAACCCTAGATATCGGTTCGCAGAACGGGGAGGATGGGTGAGTCGGTAAGGAATCTAATACTAACTAATGTCTCTTACAGATATATCGTTACACAAGTAGTAACTTGTGCATCTGAAAGAGACACGTTAGTATTAGATTCCTTACCTTAGAATAGATACCCCAGCAATACCAACCCCGGAGGTGGGTCTGCGAACCAATAATCACACCAGAAAGTCCTGGAGGACGGAACGGCCAAAGAAGCCATCCCTCCGGACTTGGCTGTCCAGGCAGTAGTGTCTTGCAAACGTGTGCAGCGATGCCCACGTAGCTGCCTGACAGATGTCTTGTAAGGGCACTCCCCGGCCCAGGGCAGTTGTAGTCGCCGTGGCACGGGTAGAGTGAGCCCGCAATCCAACAGGGGGCTCCTTTTTAGCCAAGGAGTAGCATGCCTGGATACACAAGATGATCCACCGGGAGATGGTCCTCTTGTGCACAGCTTTCCCCTTCTTCGCGCCCACGTAACCAACAAAGAGTTGGTCATCCACCCGGAACTGGCGTGTGCGATCCAAGTAAAATGAGAGCGCACGTTTTGGGTCCAGACGGTGGAGCCGCTCTTCCTCTTTAGAGGGATGCGGTGGCGGGAAGAAGGTTGGCAAGGTGATAGACTGCCCGATGTGGAAGGCCGTGACAACCTTGGGCAGGAAAGATGGCTTAGTACGCAACACCACTTTGTCCGGATGGACAGAAAGGAAAGGTGGAGTACAAGAATGGGCCTGGAGCTCACTCACTCTCCGGGCAGAGGTGATGGCAACCAGGAAAGCAGTCTTCAGAGTTAGAAGGCGTAGAGGACAGTTGTGAAGTGGCTCAAAGGGAGCGCACATCAGAAATGTAAGAACCAGGTTCAAGTCCCACTGAGGCATCACAAACGGAACAGGAGGAAACGTGTGTGTGATGCCCTTAAGAAATCTACTTACAATAGGGGACTTGAACAAAGAAGGTTTATCAGGCAGCCTCAGAAAGGCCGAAAGGGCAGAAAGGTAGCCCTTGATAGTGCCCAGTGCAGAGCCCTGCTGGGCAAGAGAAAGAAGGAAGAGAAGAACCTCAGAAAGAGGGGCAGCAAGAGGATCCTTTGCTGTGCACCATGCCACAAATTTGTTCCACCTGCAGGCGTATACCGACTTTGTGGAGGGACGCCTGGCTGCCAGAATGACGTTACAGACTTCAGGAGGCAAGTCAAATGGCCTCAACTGTCGCCGCTCAATCTCCAAGCATGGAGGTGGAGACTGGACAGGTTCGGGTGGAGGACCGTCCCCTGCTGCTGCGACAGAAGGTCCTCCTGAAGAGGCAGACGAACCGGGGGATCGACTGACATACTGAGTAGCTCTGGATACCAGTACCTTCGAGCCCAGTCCGGAGCCACAAGGATGACTTGGGCCCGGTCGCGCTTGATCTTCTTCAGCACTCTGGGCAGAAGTGGTATAGGCGGAAAGGCGTACAGTAGACGCAGCTCCACTCGCGACGAAAAGCGTCTCCGAGCGAGTGCCGCCTTGGAAATTCCAACGCGCAGAACCAATGACATTGCGCGTTCTCTTCGATGGCGAATAGATCTAACCAAGGCTCTCCCCATTGCTGAAAGTGGCCTTGCGCCACGTCCGAGTTCAGACGCCATTCGTGATCCATCATGCACCGACGGCTGAGCTCGTCCGCCCTGGCGTTCAGAGAACCTGCCAGGTGTTGAGCCACAAGGGTCACGGCCTGGCGTTCCATCCATTGCCAGAGGCGCAGAGCCTCCTGGCAAAGGATCCACGACCCCACCCCGCCCTGTTTGTTGCAGTACCACATGGCGGTGGTGTTGTCAGTGAACACCTGCACTACACTCCCCCGGACAGAGGGGAGGAATGCTTTCAGTGCTAGACGAATCGCCCGTAACTCCAACAGGTTGATGTGGAGCCGGGCCTCTGCCGGAGACCAGAGGCCTCTGATCTCCGCCTCTCCCATGTGGCCTCCCCAGCCCTGGAGGGACGCATCCGTCACAACTACGTGCTCCGGTTGGGGAAGGAAGAGGGATCTGCCGCTGACCCAATCGCGGTCCGTGAGCCACCACTGCAGCTGTCTCGCAGTGCCCTCCGAGATCAGGACGTGGTCGGATAGGTTGCCCTGATGCTGGGCCACTGAAACTTCAGGTCCCACTGCAGAGCCCGCATCCGCCACCTGGCGTGATGCACCAGCAGGATGCAGGAGGCCATCAGCCCCAGAAGCCGCAGCGTCAACCTACCGAGACCCGGGATAACGGCTGAAAGATCGGAATCAGAGCCTGAATATCCCGGACCCGCTGCTCGGGTGGATAAACCCGAAACCGCGCCGAGTCGAGAACCGCTCCGATGAAAAGGAGCTTCTGAGAGGGGCACAGGTGTGACTTCGGCACATTGATTGAGAACCCCAGCCGATGCAGGAGATCTGCCGCAGTCTGGAGGTGGCTGACGACTGTCTGGGGCGAGCCCGCCTTCAACAACCAGTCGTCGAGGTAGGGGAAGACTGAAACCCCTAACCTGCGCAGATGAGCTGCGACCACCGCCATCACCTTTATGAACACCCGTGGGGCGCTGGTAAGGCCGAAGGGGAGAATGGTAAACTGAAAGTGCTTGTGGCCAACCGTGAACCACAGGTAGCGCCGGTGGGCCGGCAGGACGGGGATGTGGAAATAGGCGTCCTTCAAGTCCAACGCTACCATCCAGTCTCCTGGGTCCAGGGCAGCTAGGACCTGAGCTAGTGTCAGCATCTTGAACTTCTCCTTCCGGAGGAAGCCGTTGACGTTCCGTAGGTCCAAGATAGGGCGGAGGCCCCCTTTGCCCTTCTTGGGTACCAGAAAGTAGTGGGAGTAGCAACCACACCCTACTTCTGGCCCAGGAACGCGCTCGATGGCCCCCTTGGCCAAGAGGGCCGTAACTTCCTCCTGCAGAAGTCGCAAATGATCCCCCGATACACGGTGGCTCTGCGGTGGCATGGCTGGAGGAGTCGTCTCGAAGGGGAGGGAGTAGCCCCTTCGGACGATCTGCAGCACCCACCTGTCCGAAGTGACGGTGCGCCAGTGGAGGTAGTGATGGCGAACCCTGCCCCCCACTGGCGTCACATGGGTCTGAAAGCACGGACTAGGAGGGTTTTGAGGCGGATGCTGCGGGGGGAAGGTGTGGACTGACCTCGCCGTTGTCCACGACCGCCCTGACGGCGGTTTCCACGGCCGCTACCGCGTTGGGTATTGCCCTGCGGAGCGTGGCTGGCGGCACGTGTGGGTGCACCCCTTCCGTGGCGACGAAAGGAGTGAAAAGCAGCCAATTGCTGGCGCGGGGCCGAGAGGCCCAAGGACTTGGCCGTAGCCCTGGAGTCCTTAAAGCGCTCGAGCGCATGGTCTGCTTTGTCGCCAAAGAGGAGACGGCCATCGAACGGCAGGCATGTCCATGAGGGTGTTCTGGACATCTGCCGAAAAGTTGGCGGACCTCAGCCAGGCGTGGCGTCTGACCGCCACCGTCATTGCCATCGCTCTACCTAGCGAGTCGGTGGTATCCAGCCCACACCTGATGGAATATTTGGCTGCATCCCGGCCCTCCACAAGGGCTTGGCCGAGTTTGGCCCGTACCTCCAACGGACACTCTGGCAGCACTTCCGCGACCTTATCCCACACAGAGTGGGTGTAACGGCCCAAGAGGCAGGCGGTGTTGGAAGACCGCAGACCCAGACTAAGGGATGAGAAGATCTTTTTCCCATACTGTTCATACCTCTTGGATTCCCTGTCCGGCGGGGCCGACGGGAACGCGGTCTGGGAATTGGAGGCCTGGATGACCAGGCTCTCGGGGGTGGGGTGAGTGGACAGGAAACATGGGTCGCCCGGGGCTGGGCGGTGGCGTCTGGCCACGTTCCTATCTACGGGCGCACCCGTAGCGGGCTTGGACCAAGTGCCCAGAAGAACGTCGGTCAAGGCCTCATTAAAGGGCAGCAGAGGCTCGGCCGAGCTTGACTGCGGTTTAAGGACCTCAGTGAAGAGATTAGTCCTCACGGCCGCGACTGGGAGTTCAAGGCCCAAGGCCTTGGCAGCCCTCATCAGCACCACACTGTAGGTTGCCCCCTCCTCCGAAGCCACGGTAGGAGGGGAGACAAAACCAGTGTCTGGAGAGGTGTCCAGGCCACTGGCCTCCCCAAGGTCTCCTGTTCAGTCCTCATGAGACTGACACTCTCTGGTCAGAGGGTCCTCAGACCCCTCCCAGTCCTCCTCAGCACCCATCTCCTGAAACTCAGGGTCCTCAACCAACGGGGCCTGTTCATAGAAGTGAAACTCCCCAAACGACGTTTGGAGCGGCGCCCATCGGGGCCGTCCCGGTGCCGGAACAGGAACGAGGGTGGGACCGGGGACGGCGCCGCCCGAGGACGGCGCCGTAGGCGACACCTGAGGGTCCGACGCCGGTGAAGTCGTAAGGTCCACCGGCGACGAACCAGATCCCGAAGGAGGTCCAGCGGCGTCTTGCGGCGCCGGGCCCGAAGGCGCCGGCGGCGCCGGAACAACTGAACCCCTCGGCGCCGACGGCGTCGTGATAACGGGAACCTGCGGCGCCGGGCCCGAAGGCGTCGGCGTCGTCGGGGCCGTAGCACCCGACGGCGTCGGGCCGATCCCCCCCGACCCGCTAGGGGTCCCAGACGGGTCCGCTGGGCCCGAAGGCGCCGCGGAGCCCATCGGAGGAGAGAGTTTCCTCATGGCCATAAGGAAGCGCTCAATCTCCTCCGGCGTCGGGTTAAGCCCAGGGACCGTAGGGTATGGGGCTGGACGCGGCGCCTGCGACTCCGTCGGAGCCGCGTGGGTGGTGTCACCCAAACCCCCGGCCGCATCGCGCTAGCGTCGGGGGGAGTCCGAAGAGCGATGACGCCGCTTGGACTTCTTGTGCCTCTTACCTGACGACAACTTCGACCCGGAGGAGTGCGGCCTACTCTCGGAGCTGTGGTGGCTCCGAGCCCGCGACCTGTCTCTCGACCTCCCATGGGACCGAGACCTCTCGCGGCGCGGGACCGACTGCCGGAGTTCGAGTCGCCTGCGGGACCGCTCCCGTCTGGCTTTCGAAGAGAGGGCCCGGAAGTCGGAGCAGGCCTTGTCGTCATGGTCGACGCCGAGACAAGTTAAACACCGGCGGTGAGGATCCGTGACCGACATCAGGCGGTCGTAATCCTCGCAGTGCTTAAATCTGGGCATCCCTACGGCACCGTCGGAGTCGAAAGACTTCGAAAAATGATCAAAAGCGATCAAAAAAGTTAGTCAAAAAATGACTAGGGTCACTGCTTTTTCCAGATCTGCGCTTGCTGGCGCGGAAAAAAGAAGAACTGACGTCAGCACGCGGAGGCGGCGTCTAAGTACTCCGACGACGTCATCACGGCGTCCACGATGCCGACGACGGACGCGGAGCCGCAGACTACGCCTACCGACGTGCAAGGGTACTGCTACGCAAAAGTTTCCGGATCCAGTCTGACGCCTGGGGATATTCTAAGGTAAGGAATCTAATACTAACGTGTCTCTTTCAGATTTGCACATTCCTTTTGTGTGAGTATATTTTCTTTCCGTGGTGGGGAAAAGGGTATTATTCCAAAGCAATGCTCTCAAAATGTCTACGGCCTATTTTCATTTTAGACACGTTGAATATTTGCTGCTGAACTAATAAATCCGTCTCTAGGGTGGTGATAAGAAAAAGTACCCCAATAATTCTTAAATTTAGAGGAAGGAGATTCGCTATGGGAAAACTAGTTTTCTTGTTGACGAAAAATACAGTTTAGAGTGCAGCTCCACTACAGTGTCGCATTTCCCATTTTTTTTACGGTCGTAAATGCAAGCCATGAGAATTACAGGCGTGCTCCTTTGTAAATTCCCAAAACTTGAGAAATGTACTCTTAATGTAGGAGGAAACTTACAGGTGTAACTTTTAGACTTGTTTTCTAAATAGGGTTTCATAGGGGATAAAAGAGAATCTGCCAACAGTTGTAACAGAAATGCATTTGAATCCGTTTATGCAGTTACCTGCTTTCTCTGCTACAGCATCGTTCGAAGGTGGCATAAGACTGAAAAAATAGATTGCAAGAGAGCTCCTGGCAACTCCATTTTTCAAGATAGGAAAAATGGAAGAACGAAAGAGCTTTCTGTGGCCTGTGTAGCTTTTTCCAAGGGCTTGACACTGGATTAAGCTACTGTAGTATATTGAAATGTGAATTTGGGTGGTGTGTTTCAGTGAGATTAATGCACATTCCACCTGAAGGAAGCAACCTCTATGGCTATTGTAATGCTACTGATTTTCCAGAAAATTGAAAATGTGGCCACTTGGGCTTCATTACACACCTCTGAAACGTTACTACCTAGATTCAGATGTTATAGCTGGAATTTTCTTTTACAGATAAGTAACTGTAATCTGTTCCCCTTCAACTGAAATTGTAATGTTTTTTTGGTGAGATTTTCAATAGTCACCTACAAGTATTATTTTCTTCCTTCTTTATAAAATGCTGACTTTTATTAGTGGAATATTATTATAAATCACAATTTTGGTCTCTTCAATTATCTATCAACCTCGCTGTGTTGTACTAAAATAGCCACATACTATGGTCCTTTTAGCTCCAGTACTAGCATTCTAACAGGGTTACAAAGTGGTATTTAGGCCTGGCCACATGTAAGCAGTAGAATGCATTCACTTGAGACCAGCTCAACCGTGCTGAAGACAGGTTTTTCAACAATTCCCTATATTGTGCTTTGGTCAAGGTTCTTGAACTTGTGAAAGGTTGTAATCCACGCGTTTATTTTTAGAACTCTTTTTCGTAAGAGCATCCTTATATGCCTTTCTGTCTTCTTTATCATGTAATATCCTGAGTGCTGCAGAGGCACTCATCTCAGTGTCTGTCCTTCTGGATTCTGGAAGGCCATCCAAAAAGTATTTTGTGGTAACTAAACTTAAATAATATCATACCCCTCAGTCAGTAACAGGTTTTTCAGCTGTCCTAGATGTTGTGACTATTGAGTCCTCAATAGATCAATACCCGGTCCCTCTCCTTAACCAAGGTACTGGCTGAATAGATAATGCTATAAGGGCAAAGATAAACAACGTTTGAAGGGGCCATCAAAATTGGAGCACCTTTTAATATTCTTCAAGAAGTGTTCATTGTCACACCAATTAATTACATTTTGGTTCTAGTTGATTCCATTTTAGCAGATTCAAGAAGAAGCAACTCCAAAAGACTGCTTGGTCTTTTGGAGTTCATCAAGAAAATGTCCATGGGAGACATCGTTTAGGAATCCATTATACAGATACAAGAAAAACTGTCAACACAAGACATGCTACTACTACAGCAAGCACTTCAACGAAGAGTCAACATGCAGTCATTAGTTTCAGTGTATCACTAAAATTAAAGTGGCTGCCTCCCACTATACTTTTACTTTGTATGTGCAGGCAGAATGCGGACGTAGAAATAGACATCTAGCACATTAAGGAAGCTCTACAATTTTCTTCCTGCAGCACTATATTAATTTGAGACACCATCAAGAATTCCTTTATTCCTATACTTGTTCAACATCCCTCAATCTAATAGAAGAGAACACTTTCCCCACTTCGTTTTGTGGATAAGGCATTTGTGATGACGCGGTAAGCGCGAGCCACATCTCGGCCTCACCCTTGACAGCCTCCTAGTCTCTGGTCAGTATATATTCCGGATCCACGTCCATTAACCCGTGCCTCTACTTTGGACAAACACTTTATAAGGAGAGAACTTTTCCATATAGGTAGTCTATATTGCGCTGCTTTCTTCATTATATATCAAAGGGGCCAGAGTCCATTGTGATCTTTCATCTACGCTTTACCAATAAGATACCTACATCCACTAACTGAGGCATGATTATTCTGCATGTTGCATGCGTTCCTAAATGAATAAGATAAATCATGTGTAAACAAGCTCAGTGTTTGATGTTAGCAAAGCAGTAAATGTGTGCTACATGTTGTATGTCTCGTTTCTTTTTACTTTACATTTTAGGTTCTTCAAAAGCACTACATAGGCAACCTCAGAATTAAGGGTAACTGCAGTTTTAAAAAAAAAAACATTCCTCTGACACCAGGTGTGGGTCTACTATACGAGTCCTATATGTAGATTAGGCAAAAGAGTATCGGTCTTGAAGAACTGCGACAGGCCCTTTCAGGTACTACGAAAGGCGAAAAGTATGTTGATCCAGATTAGATCCTAGGGAACATTATTTCCTCAAGCTCGCCATTGTTTTTCAGCTTAACCCAAAAAAAACTATGATTAAATATTTTGTTTAGGGTTTTTGTTTTAGTTAATTTTAAGTTTTCCTTATCTACTTTGGCCAATCCACTCCACATGCTGAGTCTATGAACGTGGACTTTCAGGCTGAATCAACAAGGTCTCCAGCAAACAGTCATCCTGAGGGGACCGTAGGGTATTGCAGATGGATCATATGCCCATAATGGAAAATCATTGTAACCAGTTTTAATAAGAATATGGGAAACAAAGAAATACCCAAGTATTGACAAATCCAGTAGGTCTGAAATTGGTCAGCCTTGTGGTTTTTTTCAATTCAGTCTTGTTTTGGCATAGTTTTTGTAAACCCTTATTGGCTTGGGAGCTGCCAAGCCCTCACCATTATAACAAACAGTGTCAAAAGCATAACTTGTTTTTGGTCTCAAAAAGCACCCATTGCAACAATAGTTCCTTGTGAAAGAGCAGAATACGTTCACTCACAGTGAAGCCAGTCAATAGAGAGAGAGAATTTTAATAAACACAAAAGGTCATATTTAATGGCAAACCGAATTAGGGGCCAATTAAGGAAGTCTCAAAAGTGCACCCATGGTATATGTCTTTGTATTAAGGGCAGATTTATGGCTTTTGTGAATTCACAGAAGTAGGCAAAGAAATAGGACTCCTAGAAAATATTTGTGAACTACATTTTAGCATGAGCAAATAGGCATGTGTAGATTTGCTCATGCGAAAATCTGTTGAGTGTCTGCAAGTTCACTTTGCCTCCAACCACATTTTCCTAGCCCTGGAAGAAGTTTTACGTCTACCATTGTCAGGAGTAAATTTCCAACCTTTCTCAGTAGGGGAAAAGATTGTAGAAGAGTTGATGAAAACCCTTATAACATGGAAGTTAATAGATTTGTAGAGACTGAAAAGGGTATTCCAATCCTGCAACTATAGCTAGCCACTACCTGGTAAAATAAGGGAATTGCTAGTATTCAAACCCTACTGTGGTATGAGCCCTGGCATAACCAGAGAGGCTATATCAGAGCTCTTATACAATGAGATTGCTGCCAAAATATGTCACCACATTACATGCACAAAAGGGACAAGTGGATTTTGTTACAGGACTAGTAGATTTATAAAGCAACCAGCCCCATGGACAAGTAGATATGTTATTAAATTTCACACCCCTGCAGTAATAGAAGAAAATATGGAGGTCATAAGTATAGGCTGGCAGCAGAATGTAATTGTTTTTGGTGACAAAGCAAAGTGTTGCAAAGAGGTTAAATAAGGAGAAATATTCAATGATTAGCTTCCCTGTGAAATTGAATCGAATGCATCAGGAATGAGGAAAGACCATCCTACGTTGCCATGCAAGATAGAGAGGCGATTTATGAGACTATGAATGGACATGGCAAACGTGTACTTTGTAGCAAGTAAACATATTGGGTAGCTAGTTCGGGCCTCTAAGTGCAGTGTGGACAAGGATAAACTATCTTGATGGGTTTGATAAACAAAAGAGCCAATGCAAATGCTACAAATAATATGGCTGAAAGAAGGGTTCGAAAATAGAGAATACCAATGTTCAATTATAAAGGTCTTTCTCTGACTGACCAATTTTTTATTTCAATCAGGAATGTTATGTTCTATTATAGAATTTCAAAATAATTGGATGCAAGAGTTATGTTGCATGGCCAGGGTATCCGTACACAATTACACGCTTCTCCTTTTAACTGCTTAATGTACTCATTTCTCTAAGCTGTGTGCCAAGCCACTATTGTTGTTAACAGCTATGTAGAATGTTCATCAAAAACACCGAAGTGAGCTTCCATTATGTATCATGTCTGAGCAATACACAAACGTGAAGTCAAAGCAGATGGCCCTGCTATCATAGAAAAAGGCAAAGCAGCAGCAAAACCAGAATACTACTATTCAAGAAACTAAAACAGCACACCAAAAGAACAAATGCACAGGGCCAAATAAATGAAGTCCTTAGACAAACTCCATGGTTAACTGCAAGGGAACATGAATGGATATGCAGAAAAGTGAAGCCACTCTAGCTACCCAGTCGAGAGATTGCCTACAAAATGTCTGCAGGGACAGAAAAGACATAAAAGGTGCATTTCTGAAAATAAATTACGATTGTCAATATAGAAAAATTAAACAATTAAGCACAAAGTACTTTGTCTCAACAATTTCATACTTTTGCAATGCATTTTGAAAATTCCATACTTCTAAGTAATCCTACAACCCTATCATCCAAAATGTTGTTTTGCTTCCTCTACATTGTTATCCCATTACCACTCTCAGAGTCTAGCTAGCACTGCAGAAACATCCTAGTGCGTCTCTAATCTTTCTACAGGGCCCACTAGCATTATGGTTTGGCTACAACTTTACCAGACCCTCACACATGTAACATCTATTGCTAGTCGTTAAATGATAGCTTTAAGAGAGAAAGTAACAAGCATTGCTATTATGACATATGTGCCAGTCCCCAGTAATCATCCTATCCTGCACGTGGAAAAAACCTTGGGATGCACACTGAGTAAACAACATGCAAAATAAACATAACCAGTCCTCTCAGTCACTGGTGCAACAGGATTAATCAGGATATATTTACAAGAGATACAATAAACAATGTACAGAGGGATGCTTTCATTGGCATAATGCCCAAGTTATGAAGAGAGTTGGCAACACACAAGATTAATACCGAACATTACACAAATATAGTAGAATAAAGGGCATTAATGCCTATGCATGTTGCAAATCAATACTCAACTTTGAAGCATTCTGCAATAGACACCATGACCTCATGAGTGACTGAGTATAGATAAAGAATCTCTTGGAGCTCGAACTTGTACACTCATCAGATCTACATAAAAAGTACTGAGACATGTAAGAAAAGTGTGTAAAACTTTACCGTACAAATTGGTTATCTATGCATATTTGGAATGCACACCCATACTGCCATCACTTGCCACAAAAGTGTGCCTGTGGTTGGTTGAGGCACATACAAAATCAAGTCAAACAAAGTACAAAGGTACATAGATTGTAGGGTTAGCAATTTTACATTGTTAAATTGAAAGGTATAAACTTTATACCTTTCAATGTACATACTATAAAGGATTTCTCTTCTCTCTGTTCTCACTCTTTTTGGGCTTGTTTCCACTGACTCCAAATTCAAACCATGTACTGGAGCACATAAGGACTAATAGAGATCTAAGTGTCCACACTGTGAATAATTTCAGATTCTGAAAGCTACACAATATGGAAATGTCCTGCTTCACAGACTCCCAGACTCCAGAGGCACCCTTGAGGCTACCCTAAATGTCTTTGCATGCTTCATCAAAGGCCAGAGAAAGTAGGATCATATCATACTTACACCATTGAAACTCCGATGGCTAAACTTGCCAGCCCGTACCATCTTCAAAACAAGCTGTAACATCTAAAAAGCCATTACAATCTCATCTATAAGGCTGAGAATTTCAGTGGCAGTCCATCACCAAATGCTACCATCGGACTGGAAATGAAGTGCAACAAAATTTAAAAAGTAAGGGAAAAGACCACTTCCATTTATGCACCCAAGATCTCTAATAATATCCGTATGTCCACTGGGACCTCCCCAAATCTGGTCCAATTTAGGAAAGATCATATGACAGACATCTTTCAAGAACACTATATCATATAGTAATAGTGTAGAAGAATCTACTATATGCAATAACTGGATGTTACCATGGTCTCAATCTACTAAAGATGTGGATGATAATCCATAAGGAACGCAAGATGCATCTTAAACATGTTGATATTATCCTGTGAACTAGATAATGTTGGAAAATATTTTGAGTCTTCACCATGAACACATTGGTTAATAACACCGGGTGGATTTCAGACTGATAGGCCCTTCTTACTTCTAAAGTTCCCTGGATACCCCAAATTATTTTCTGAGTTTCTGCTTCATTGGTATGTCAGAGTAAGCACAGATGTCTAAAGAAATCATCATGGCGTCTGATTGAATGTTTTAGAGTGCCCTCTGTAAATAATTCTCCTCCGACTACAACGAGAAGCTTGAGATCATAGGGCCCATGCCCGTTCACATTCTTCTGCACTAGAAAGTATCTTGACAGACCATATTTATTTGGAAATGTACCAATCTTCATACACAATTTACTCCATTAAGTTTAGATTTCATGAAATGGAGACAAAATAGTTCCAGTGGATCGGTTCTATATAGTGCAGAAGGGCTACTTCTCAAGGAGAGTCCCAGTTCCATAATTGTAGGCTGTATCAATGACTTTAGAATAAAACGTAAGTCTCACAAAAGTTCAAGCCGATTCACAGTCGGCCACCACGTAATGCAGTTAATCTATCCATCTAACAGTTGGCCCATCACATTGTGGTAGATTGAGGTGGTAGAAGCCTACATACCCACGTTTAAAGGAGGACACTTTCTTGATGACTATAGTGCTATTTCTAGTTTATAATGCCCTGCTCTTGTCTGAACCACTTTTTTTTTTACTTTTCTCATTTCGAGCATCTGTTATGTATGAGATTGATTTGTCCCCCAAAACTTAAGATAATTTAAGAATCACAGATTCTTTGCCTAATAGGCGATGTGTTCCTTTACACAGGTGTTATTTTTCTTACATAAACAGCATTTTATAGTAAAGTGCTGACGCCTGGCATCTCGTGAACTTTTCTCACAGAAATGGTATTAAAGTAAAGTTAGGTTTGTTCTTCATTCTTCTCATGGACGGTCTGCGGATACTACATTTTTGAAATAAGAAATAAACACCTAATTTTACAAAATGTATCTTGCAAAAACTACAGTTAAGAGACTGAAATGTTGCACCCATTCTCATCAGGTGACCCATTCAACTAATTATCTGGCAAAATGGATGCTGGCTGGTAGTTTGTAAGAATGGTGGGACCCAAGTGAGGTTTTAATTATTATTTTTTTAACACGGATCATCTTTGCTTTTTTAAAGATGTAGTACTTTTCATAGTATGCATACACAATTTCCTGAACGCCGTGGATTCAACACCCTCCACAAAGAAATCTGTCTCTTCTACCTTTTATCTTGTTGAAAGTCATCTTGTCAGGGCTTTAACCTGAATACAAACAGATTTCTGTGCTTCATAATCTTTTGTAAATTGAAGTATTATCTTCCCTGTCTGAAAATATGTACCTTTTGGCATCCCTAGAGTCTGATTTTCTTAAATACTGACTTTGGAGTTTCTGGCAACTATTTACGAGTACTAAAATCTTGAGTTTCTGGATGTTGAACTTTTTTTTTTACTGCAACTGGTATTAGTTCTTCACAGGTGGAATGTTGGTCTCCAAACTGAAGCATGTGTGTCCCCTTAAATTGTGTAGCCTAGTCTGAAGATGATGCCCTTTCAGAGGATCCAGAGCATTTACTCTGTTTCAAGACAGTGACTTCCACCAAAGGCACCATCAGTGTGGTTTCTGGGGCCTTTTAACCTGAACACGATTCCTAGGTTATTTTGTCTTGCAAGGCTCCAATTTCACGATGCCTTGCTAGGAAGGATATTGGACATCTTTTAAGGTAAATTGTTTGCTCCCAGTTGCTTCTTCCATGGATTGAGCTGAAACGTCATCCTCTATTATATGGCAGAGAGAGCCTATCATTTCTCTCTGTGCAACTCAAGTATAATTTTAACTGTAATCAGAGTTCCCCAGTATTGGCATCTAGTATCTTTCGGAGAGTCACATGATTAAATCATTCCCCTACATGAGGTCTGGGTAGCTTGAAAAATAGAACTAAACCCATTGGCAAACAATAGTGTTCATTTAGTACCACTTCACCTCACGGAAAAGAGCCTAAAATTCAACCATGAGCAGAGCACTCTAAGCGCACTGCTAGCCAACCTAAATCTGATTTCAAGGCACTCACTAGTAAGAATAAAATGCAAACGATAAGTCTCAGAAAGGGAAGAAAGGAGGTCTAGCTGTAACTCTTTGAAATATATGAAAAACTGGAAACCAGTACTTACTGTTTTCTCCAGTACTGGATCTTTTAAAAATTCATATGCTTAAATTGGAATAGCAAGCAGAATAAAGTCAAAGGACAGTGTGTAAATAGGTACACCGTAATGAAATATGTTGTGCTAGGACCCAATGCTAATTCTCATCAAATTTCTGCCCAGCATGTAGTTCTTTGCAAGAGTGCTGATTTGTTTATGGGGCTACCCTGAGGAGAGCAGTCTTGTGCAGTGTGCAGCTAAGGCAGAAACACTTCTCAAGTAATGTACTTGACTGTATTGCTGAAAGCACAGTTTGCTTCTGTATAGCACACTGTAATACTTAGAGATTCATCTGGCAAAGCCCTGCTTGGAGAGAGAGCACCATTTTCTTGATGCACAAAGAGACAAATCAATAGCTGGTCTGAAGCCCTGATGTATTTATCCTCTGAATGTTTATAGGCAAAAGCTGGATAGTTAGTAAATGCAAGATCTCTTATCTGATGTGACTCCGTTTGAAAAGAACGACAGAAGGAACATGTGCTTGTTGATATATAATTTAGTCAAAATCACTGTAATAAACCGAAGGTTTCTAAGCAAGCCAACGTTTCAGAAATGTATTAATGCTTCCAAGGTGATAAAGACTTGAATCTTAATGAGGTCAGAGTATGAACATCTGCTTTCCAAGATTGGTTTTAATGTCAGCCCTATGAAACTACTCAAGTGGGCATTATTATCTATAAAAGAACAGTACTTAACTCAGTGTACTGGTGGTGAGGGCACAGAAGTAGAATATTTAAACATTTCATGCCTAAATTCTTTGGTGAAAAGCTAGACTGGCTGATGAGGGCTGTTAGCCCGAACCCGGTCCCAGAATGCTTTTTTCTGGTCCAGGGAAGACATGACTTGGCTGTTCGGGCTGGACTGTTCCCATGAGGCACAGGGTCAAAACTGATTGCATATAGCTGTGTCTGAACTGGGGTGGTGAAGTGAGCTAAATCAATCAATCAATCAAGGAATTTTTAAAGAGCGCTACTTACCCGCTAGGGTCTCAATGCGCTGGGTGGGGGTGGGAGGAGGGGGGCTGCAGCTAGTGGTCGAAGAGCCAGGTCTTGAGCAGTCTTCTGAATGCCGGGAGGTCTGTGGCTGTCGTAGGAGGAGGGGGGAGGGCTTTTCATGTCTTGGCGGCGCGGTGGGAGAAGGATCTGCCGCCGGAGGTGGTTGTGTGGATGTGTGGGACAGTGGCCAGGGAAAGGTCGGCGGAGCGGAGTTTCCTGTTGGGTACGTAGAAGGAGAGTCTGCTGTTGAGATAGGCTGAGCCGGTCTTGTGGAGTGCTTTGTGTGCGTGGATCATGAGTTTGAAAGTGATTCTTTTGTCGACGGGGAGCCAGTGTAGGTCTCTCAGGTGAGGGGTGATGTGGTCTCTGCGTGGGACGTCTAGGACCAGGCGTGCGAAGGCGTTCTGGATTCTTTGGAGTCTGCTGATGAGTTTGGACGGGGCTCCGGCATAGAGGGCGTTTCCGTAGTCGAGTCGGCTGCTGATGAGGGTGTGGGTGACTGTTTTCCGTGTGTTTGTCGGGATCCATCTGTAGATCTTGCGGAGCATGCGGAGGGTGTGGAAGCACGAGGAGGAGACTGCATTGACTTGGTTGGTCATGCTGAGCATAGAGTCGAGGATGACCCCTAGGTTGTGTGCGTGGTTGGTCGGTGCTGGGGGGGTACCCAGGGATGGAGGCCACCAGGAGTCGTCCCATGCCGAGGGGTTGGGCCCGAGGAAGAGGATCTCCGACTTGTCCGTGTTCAGCCTGAGCCTGCTTGCCTCCATCCAGTCGGCGACGGCCTTCATACCCTGGTGCAGGTTGGATTTGGCGATGAGGGGGGTCCTTGGTGAGGGAGAGGATCAGCTGGGTGTCGTCGGCGTAGGAGATTATGTTGAGGTTGTGTAGTCTGGAGATGCGAGCCATGTAGACGTTGAACAGCATCGGGCTGAGGGAGGATCCCTTCGGGACGCCGCAGATGGTTTTGGTGGTACCGGATTGGAACGGGGGGAGGAGGACTCTCTGGGTTCTGTCGGTGAGGAAGGAGGTGGTCCAACCCAGGGCTTTGTCTCGGAACCCTGCGTCGAAGAGGCGTGTGCGAAGTGTGTGGTGACAGACGGTGTCGAAGGCGGCGGAGAGGTCCAAGAGGATGAGGGCTGCTGTCTCGCCGTTGTTGAGGAGGATTCTGATGTCGTCTGTGGCGGCGATGAGGGCGGTCTCGGTGCTGTGGTTGCTGCGGAAGCCAGACTGGGAGGGGTCCAGGATGCTGTTGTCTTCTAGGTAGCGGGTGAGCTGGGTGTTGACGGTCTTTTCGATGACTTTTGCTAGGAACGGGAGCAGGGAGATGGGCCAGAAGTTCTTGAGGTCGCTCGGGTCCGCCTTGGGCTTCTTTAGTAGGGCGTTGATCTTGGCGTGCTTCCAGCTCTCAGGCAGAGTGGCGGTTTCGAAGGAGAGGTTGATGAGTTTACTCAGGTGGGGTGCGATGAGACTGTTGGCTTTGTTGGCGATGTGGTGGGGGAGAGGGTCCGAAGGGGAGCCTGAGTGGATGTGACTCATGGTCTTGATTATGTCTTCGGTGCTCACGTTGGTCTATGTGGTCAGAAGGTCGTGGTTGGTGGGGTTGGGTGTGTTTGTCGTAGTGGGGTTTGTTGGGTTCATCTGGGGGTTGAAGCTGTTGTGGATGTTGGTGATTATGTGGTGGAAGAAGGCGTCGCACAGGGCTTGCGACGGCGGGATGTCGTTGGTGCAGGAGCTGGGACTGGAGAGTTCCTTCACGATGTTGAAGAGCTCTTTGCTATTGTGTGCGTTGTTGTCAAGGCGGTCTTTGAATGAGGCTCTTTTTGTGGTCCTGATGAGGCGGTGATGGTTGCGACTGGCGTCTTTGTGGGCTGCGTGGTTGGCGGGTGTTCTATCGCTGAGCCAGATGTTTTCGAGTTTCCGGCAGGTGCGCTTGGAGGCCAGGAGCTCCGGGGTGAACCAGCTGGCTCTCTGGCTGGTGTCTCTGTCGGCGGGTAGTCGCACTGGTGCTACGGTGTTGGCGCAGTTTTCCATCCAGAGTCTGAGGGTGCGGGCCCCCTCCTCTGGGTCGGTGGGGCTGGTCGGTGGGTTGATTGCGAGGTGATCTTCCAGCAATTCCTTGGTTACTTTGCCCCAGCGTCGGCGGGGGATATGTGGGGTGCGGTGGTGAGTGACGGGTTTCTGGAAGGTGAAGTGGATGCAGTGGTGGTCGATCCAGGTGACCTCAGAGGCGTGGCCGAAGGCGACGTGTGGGCTGGAGGAGAAGATGGCATCGAGCGTTTGACCGGCGGTGTGGGTCGGGGTTGTGACGATCTGTTTCAGTCCGAGGGTGGCGAGGTTGTCGACCAAGGTGGAGGAGTTGCTGTCGTTGTTGTTTTCCAGGTGGAAGTTCAGGTCGCCGAACAGGATGTAGTTAGCGGAGGTCAGTGCGTGCTGATGCAGTCGGCGATGGAGTTGCAGAATTGGGGGCGTGGGCCAGGTGGTCTGTAGACGAGGGTGCCTCTAAGGGTGGTCTTGGGGTCCGTGTGGATCTTGAAGTGCATGTGTTCGGCAGTGGTGAGAGTGTCGTCGGTGTTAGTGGAGACCTTGATGGTGTTCTTGTGGATGATGGCGATTCCTCCTCCGACTCAGTTGGCGCGGCTAAAGAACGACGATGGATTCAACCCATATCTGTGACTGGTGGTGAGTGTCTGAAAAGGTTCAGCTCTCCGTTCATCATCTCTTTGTGTTTGCTTTGTTCGCCCTAAGTTGGCATGGTATGCCCAGACGGGGTTCCCTTCCTCTCTCTGCCACTGGATTCAAGCTCGCCTGGCTGATGAGGGCTGTTAGACCGAAACCGGTCAGAGGATGCTGGTTTCCGGTACAGGGAAGACATGGCTAGGCAGTTTGTGATTGACTGTTCCCATGATATTTATAAGAACAAGGGAACCCAAAGGCAATATACTAGGGACCTTGGGCACGTAATTGTTACTAAAGACAGAGGTCCCTGGAAACGAGTGTTAGTGATCAAGTTAACATACGCTAAATAGACAGTATGTTCTTTGTCCAGCCGGACAGAGTTTATTTTTTATCAATGTAGGAAATAACGAAATTCTGAACAATAAGTGGGCACAACCAGTGACCACAAACAAACAGGAAATAACACAATAACAGAGTAGCACAGGGGAATTCAGGCAAAAAGAAAAGAGGTCTGTTTCCTAGTAGTCAGTAGACAGACTTGATTGCAGATAAGCACCACTGCGCAATACATTTCAAAATTATATAAGGCATATGGTACATTAGTGTCGACGTTTCGATCCCTTAACTAAGATGCATGGGACCATCATCAGGACAGTTGTAGTAAAATGCCTGTCTTCAATACATGTAAATTTAGGATATGCATATAAATATATCACAATAACAAGGTAGGAGAGGAAAAAGGGGAAAAGAAAAATCAATGTTAAAACAGTTACTAGGCATTGACCATTCTTAGTCATATAATCAGTGACTTTTTGGGTGAATACATTTGTATAAAGTGACAAGGTGAAAAGAGACCTTGCTGTCTATATACTCCGATTCGTTCAATCGACATCAGAGCACACCACTGCAGGAAGCAGACCGGATCGCCTCTGGAGTATTTACTCAGTAAGTTTTAATGCCTCGATGCCCCTCCTTGCCCCGCAGACATTAACTGCACCAACTTAGTTCCCTATATTCCTTTTTTTTCAGTCTCAGCCAAATGTCGCCATTTGCGAAGGCTTTCATTTCTTTGAACAAAAGTAGGACGCCGACTGGCTTCCTTTAAGAGTATTCACTCGGTAACCGCGGCTCCTTTGCCTCCGTCCCGCCTCATGATCCTTAGCGCCATTAATTTGCCCTTTTATTCACTTTTCCTCAGAATCAGCCTCATCACGCTATCCGCGACGCCTTGAAATTATTTATTTAATTATTGAAACGCCGGACTGCCAGCATTTTCTGACCATTGTAACTGGGTCCACACCGAATTGAATCTTGCAGCACAGTTACCCGTTCCTACGGTAATTCCCCCGTTATTCCATTACAGCATGCTTGAGAGCCGCATCTAATTTTTAACTCCACACGGCACGAGTTGCTTCACATACCTACATTAGTGTTTTCAATCGTACCGGTGTACTCGGTTCTAGCATGACAGCAAGCCATGTCATTTTTTAAACCCCACACGGCACGAGTTGCTTCATAGACCCACTATACCGCCCGCAATCGTACCACGGTACTCAGTCCTAGCACAACGGCTTAAACTTCCAACTCTCGTCGAATTTCTTCTACACTTCACCTGACCTTTTGGTATTGTACCTCTGACTACTCTTGCACTTTGTTTATCATGTTTAAACCAGCAATTTCCCCGCGATGAATGCAATTTTGGTCTTGTACCTCTGACTATTCATGTTTAAACCGGTAATTTCCCGCAATGAATATATTTTGCTAATCATGTTGAATTCGTCGCATATAGACAGGAAGGTCTCTTTTCACCTTGTCACTTTATACAAACGCATTCACCCAAAAAGTCACTGATTATATGACTAAGAATGGTCAATGCCTAGTAACTGTTTTAACATTGTTTCTTCTTTTCCCCTTTTTCCTCTTCTACCTTGTTATTTTGGTATATTTATATGCATATCCTAGATTTACATGTATTCAAGACAGGCATTTTAATACAACTGTCCTGATGATGGTCCCATGCTTCTTAGTTAAGGGATCGAAATGTCGATACTAATGTACCATATGCCGTATATAATTTTGAAATGTATTGCGCAATGGTGCTTATATGCAATCAAGTCTGTCTACTGACTACTAGGAAACAGACCTCTTTTCTTTTTGCCTGAATTGCCCTGTCCTACTCTGTTATTGTGTTCTTTCCTGTTTGTTTGTGGTCACTGGTTGTGCCCACTTATTGTTCAGAATTTCGTTATTTCCTACATTGATAAAATAAACTCTGTCTGGCTGGACAAAGAACATACTGTCTATTTATCGTATTTTAACTTGATCACTAACACTCATTTCTAGAGACCTCTGTCTTTAGTAACAATGACTGTTCCCATGAGGCACAGGGTCATGACTGATTTGCTTATAGCTGTGTCTGAACTGGGGTGGCAGAATGAGCTAAAGAACAATGATGGATTCAACCCAGATCTGTGACTGGGGGTGAGTGTCTAAAAGGTTTCAGCGTTCAGTCCATCATCTCCTTGTGTTTGGAGTCACAGTGCATCCTCAAAGAATATAAACCAAAGTAGAATTCACATTGTGTGTGAAGTATAATATAGCAGAAAGGTAACCACCCCTCCCCCACAGAGCTATACTGTAGACCAGAATTCAGAAATCAATGTGTGATAAAAGATGATCAGTCTACGATAAGAATAGATAGAAGTCCTGCTGGTAGCAGCACATACTTAACATCATCCTTTTGCATTACTTGTATGTCTTTAATGTGGTGGAAATTGAAGCTTGAACCAAAACGTTTCTGCAGTCGTTTAGGATGTTTAAGTTGACCAATTCCATGTGCTCAGAAGCCAAGCTGTCAATCTGAGTGATGTCAGCACTCCAGTCTGGAGGGAGAGAAGATTGGGATGATTGTGAAATACTGTCTGATAGATGGAGGAGATCCGTAAACCAGTACTAGCTGGGCCGTGCTTTGAGAATTAAGGATATCTGCTTGGTTCCTTATCAACTATAATGAGTTCCCAGTGGCTGAAGAGAAATGGTGAAAAGCACATGCAAAAGTCCTGGACCAGCCCACTGAAAACCGGCATTTACTGCTAGCAAACAGCCAGCATTTTTTGTTACCTTAGGTTACTAAGAGAGTTTTTTTTGGTTGCTAAGACGTTTTTTTTTCACATAATATCCCACTGGCTGAAAATTCTGTTGAGCTGACCGGATCGGCAGTAAAAGCATGCTATATGGTGGATCAGCAGCATACAGGTTTTTCTGGCACAGGAACACAGCCACATTTTCACTGCAAGACAGTCATTGAGGCACATTCCCATGCCCAGAGAACCCTAAACAATGTACCTCTAGAAAGAGGATCTGTAACAGAATATGCAAAAGAACTTCTAAGGAAAAGGCTTTTAGAACTGAAAAGAAAATAAGCACGTATCTGAAGTAGAACACAACTCTGGTGGGACTCCCTCACACAAGATATCTGAGCTAGGATGGCCTGCTTGGCATACTCACCCTATAGTTGTGCAGTTTTGAATTAGATGAATGTGCTAATCAATAAGAACTGTTTGCCTAGGAGCATGTTGATAATATTTACTATTATGCTCAAAACTACAGCCAAACTGACAAAGGAGAACAATGGAGAGCTTGGCTTTGAATTTCCTACAAGATGAGCATTTGATTTTGTTGTAGTACATTAGCAAACCCAGGTAACAGAATGCTTCGGGTCACAAAAAAAGACAGCACCAACCAAGGCAAAGCAATATGTGCCAGATGGTATGCCTGCTTCAATTGTTAGAACAGCAAAAGGATCAACATTATTAAACATTCTCATGTGATTGGAGCCAAAGTAGATTACAAAATAAAAGAGACTACATTAAAAAGTATGACCACAAATGACAGCTCTTACAATTTTTTCTTTGATAGTGGTGTTCTATGCAGAAATGCCAAGAATTACTCTACTTCACAAAGGGGTCTTGTTACAGTGGTTCTCCCACTGTTTGTTACAAAGAAAAACCTTGAGCAAAAGAAAGTGCAATTTCCAACTCAGCCAGTAGGTAGTGAAATATACACAACATACAAGTCTAAAATAGATGTATGCAGTAAATGTATGAGCCTGCCCAGATCAGTTTATATTACTGTTAAAACAATACAAGGCACAGATGGTCAAATAACTTTGAGGAAACAACTTTAAGGGCACTCTTTTATGGTGAGCAGCAAACTGTTCCAATCGTTGACGCCCAATTGGAAAAGTTGTTGATGACATCCTGATGAATGCTTCACTCACCAGTTACTGATACACCAACTGCTTGCACATTCGACGCAGAAAACAAACCACTTCTTCATAAGGAATTCAGGAGGTTGTAATATGAAACAGGTTTTGGAATAAGAGGAGCATCAAATAAGAGAATGATTTAAGCCAAAACGTGAGCCACGAGGAAATGGTTTGTTTCCGCAAAACTTGTGTTGGCTGAGGAAGTATTTGATGATGGCTCTTATTTTTAGGTCTCGCCTCCGCAGCGCACATGCGCTGCATAGGAGAGAGACCTTTAGCCATCGGCACAGCTTTGGGGGCCAAAACTTGCATGCGTTGCATTGCTTGCAATGGCAACGCGGGCACATCTGGCGATTCCCTTGCGGGAGCGCGTGGCACCATATGGTCACAATCATCGCGCCTTGCTGCACGCTCCTGCAAGGGAATCGCGCACACCCCTTCCCCCTGCTGCCGCACGCTTGTTTTTGTTGTTGTAATTCCGGTGTTGGTTGCCATGGCTCTAGTTCGATGGTGGTCTGTTTAAAGATATGGCATGGAAGAGCAGGAAAACCATTCTGCTGTAGCTCCGCGGGTTGCAGCTCACGCGAGGTTTATATGAATCGCATGGCTGAACTTTCGTCTGCCCTGGATTTTGCATGGGTGTCTGTGCATCTAAGCAGCTGAAAAAAGCTGTTTGTCTTGTATGTAAGTGTTTGAAAGCATACACTATTTCCTGTTTGTAATCGCATATGACTATTGTATTCACATGGTTAAATCTCTTGTGGTGGTTTTCACTTTTGTGGATTTCACTGCATATATCAAGACTAATACTGCATTCATTCTGGGTCAAGCTCAGGACGGAGCACACAATATTTAACAGATGATTCATAAAAACCATTTCATAGTTGCTCGTTTCTATAAGGAAACTCATTCCTCTATAGCATCAAAATAGATTGCCTAATAAAACCTTTTTGCGACTTGAACCAGTTACAGATTCACATGCTCATCCTACTTTTTCCAACTTGTGATTTGCATGGACATTAGTGAGTGACGTTTTACCAAACCACAGGGTGTTAGCAGGCGCCTGTCATACGCTTACATTGACAGAAATCCTCCTTGATTTGACTCCCCTTTTTCTACCTCGCTCACATCATTGTTCTTGCATGCTAGGGTATAGGTTGTAAATGTCAATTTTCTCATGATCCAATTAAAGCAGCAGCGCCTGTCTAGCAAGTTGATAAACTATGATTCCAGGATGCTCCTGTCGCCAATTAGACACTGGAAGCACATTTCAGTTACTTTGTCGGGTAGAATGCGAAGGAGTATACGTCACCCACATGCTTCTCGCTGGCAGTGTGCAGAAATACAGAGTTTCCAGTTTAAAAATCCACAAGCCATATGGACCTCTCTCTAAACAGACTCGAACCCCTGCATTCAAAATACTGATGTACAAGCAGTGAAAGTTCAGGTTTTTCTGTTATCTGAGCAAATCTTTAGAATCTGTCTGAAATTGTATGTCCTATATTCTTTACTAATTTTTCCAGTTCTCTTCTTGGGGCGGGGTGAGCACATTTCACAGCTCTTTGCAAGTTTAGTTCATTAGCTTGCTCGAGTACGGCAAAGCCACACTTCTAAGGCCATATCGCAGTGGGATTCTGAGTCTGTTCTTTGCCATTGTGTTTTACAAAGATTTGACGTATTGCTAAAAGTTTGTTGTCTGTTGTAGTTTTCCAGGTGGTGGTTGACTTATTTGAGTCCAGCTGTATTAACCTCCCTTTAAGAACTTTATCTTTTCTTTCTTTTTGTTATGTTTTGTTATTTTATTGCTCATTGGCCCATTGTTTCCTTTTTCAGAATCAGAAAGGTTAAATTCTTTAACACTGCACTCTGGACTTTTGCAATTGTCTTCTCTATATATTTGTTTCATAGAACACCTGCTTGGATCCATATGTTCTATGGAAGATGTGTGATTGTTCTTAATTTGTGATTAAACCAGAGGCTATTTTTATGCAGGCAACAATTATTGCTAATGCATTAAGGAGATTGCATTAATTAGTGATGTGAACATAGTTAGTGCAAAAAGGTTCAGAGAGGTAGGCTTTCAGATTGATCTGTTGTGGAGTGTTGGGATTTCTTGGGACACAATACCATGAAAATGAAGAGCACCTTTGTAGACCAGGCCGGTAAAAACCTGGCCAGATGGTAACCCTGCAAACATATGAAGGGAATTGTTTGCTTCGATTTTTTGGTACACTTATTTATGAGCATCAGGCACTGAAATGGACACACGTTTATTAATATCACATATAATTAAATAAAATAGTAGTAGTATGTGCACATGTGTACATATGTGCATAGTTACAAATGATAACTAAATCTACAAAACCATCATGATTAACCTTGTCTGATGATCCTCACCTTTTGTTCAAGGAACATATTCAAACTGTGATAACCTTAACTAGTTTGAAATGAAATGAAATGAAAAAGAAACTTGATTGAGCGCACTGTGGCCAAGCGGCTTCCTGGCGCTGGGGGGTAGGGGTGAAGGAGTCTGATTCTACACTGCAGCCGGAGGAGCTAACCGGGGAAGGCCTGGAGGAAGAGAAAAGTTTTTAATGCTTTGCGGAAGGCAGAGTAGGTAGGGATAGATCGGATGGATAATGGAAGACTATTCCAAAACTGGGGGGCCAAAACCGAGAAACGGGTGCCGCCGGTTCGAGTTTTACTGTAGCGGGGGACTTGAAGAAGGAGTTGAGAAGATGAGCGAAGAGTCCGAGAAGGGTTGTAGGGGGTGATCAAGGAAGCAATGAAAAGAGGGGCGGAATGAGTGTAGGCTAAGAAGGCTAAGCATGCTAATTTGAAGGAAGAACGAAAGCGTACGGGAAGCCAGTGAAGGGACTTAAGAACAGGCGTGATGTGAGAGAATTTAGGGAGGTGAAAAATGAGCCGGGCGGCCTGATTTTGGATGGCCTGAAGCCGGCGCATTTCAAAAGCTGGGATACCGGAATAGAGGGCGTTCCCATAATCAAGACGGGAAGTGATGAGGGCTGTAATGATAGATTTGAGGGCATCGGTGGAAAAGAAACGGGAGATTTTGCGGATGAGCCGGAGGGATAGAAAGCAAGATGAAATTACGGAGCTAACTTGGGAATGCATAGAGAGGTCATTACTGACCTTAATGCCTAGAGTGCGAACAGAAGGAACTGGGAGAGGAGGAGTGCCAAGAGAAAGGGGCCAGTGAGTTGGGGACCAGGGATTAGAGGGACCACCAGTGAGGACAAGCTCCGTCTTGTCGGGATTTAACTTAAGGTGGTTCGTGATCATCCAATCCGAAATAAAAACTAGGGTAGAACTGAAAAAGGAAGAGGAGTCAGGAGTAGAGAGATCAAAGTTGAGCTGGAGGTCGTCAGCGTAGTTGTACACGGAGACCCCCAGCTCACGGAGAGAGAAAATAAGAGGGTAGATATAAAGATTAAAAAGAAGAGGGGAAAGGGAGGAACCTTGGGGGACCCCACACACGAGAGGGCGGGGGGGGGGCGGAAAATCCAGCGAGCTGGACTGCCTGGGACCTATCCTGGAGGAAGGACTGCAGCCAGGAAAGTGCTACCCCTCTAATGCCCGCTGCGCTGACACGGTCGAGAAGAATGGCATGGTCAACCGTGTCAAACGCAGCCGACAAGTCGAGGAGCACCAGCGCCTGGGGGAGATTGGAATCAGCCCTTCCCTTAAGCTCGTCAAAGACAGCGGTGACAACAGTCTCGGTAGAGTGGCCAGGGCGGAAGCCCGCCTGGTGGGAGGCTAGGAGGCCATGCTTCTCAATGTGTGAGGACAGGCAGGATGTGACATAGCTTTCCACAATCTTCCCCAAATAGGGAAGAAGGGAGATGGGCCTGAAGTTGGAAGGAGAGGAAGGGTCCAAGCCAGGTTTTTTTATTATAGGTAGAACGGTGGCGGTTTTAAAGGAAGAAGGAACTAATCCGAGGGCCAAGGACGAATTGAGAAGTGTAAGCGGGGGTCCAGGACAGTGAGTAAAAAGGGTTTGAAGTATCCGAGCCGGAGCGCAGTCAGCTGGAGAGCCCGACTTGATCTTGACGAGCAAAGCAGAAAATTGTGCAACAGAGATGGGGGGGAAGTGATCTAACAAATAAGGCGGCGGAGGGGGAGCGGGGATGATCTGGGTTTGAGAGACTGCGGGAATGTTAGCTTTAATGATGGTGATCTTATCAATAAAGTAATTATTGAGTGAAAGACAAAACGATAGGGATGGAGTGAAACTAACGTTAGTACGATCAGATGTGGCGAGTTGCTTTACAAGTGATAAGATCTCTCGGGATTTATTTGAAGACCGGGCACCTTTTTCAGAAAAGTAATCTGATTTTGCTAAGATAATGGCTTTTTTATAACTGTTGAGCAGTGATTTATATTTGATTCGGAGGAGGGGACAGTAGTTGCGCCTCCAATGACGCTCCTATCGCCTAAGATTAAGTTTAAGCTGTTTGAGTTCACTAGTGAACCAACCATCTGTGGGCCTCATGGGGCCGCACAGATTTGATGTTTTTAGGAGGGGCGACGAGGTCACAGGAGGAAGAAAGCCAGGCACGAACAGCATCGGCTTGGTCTTCAAGAGGGAGATCCGTCATGTCGGGTACTGTGGAAGCCAGAGAAGAAGCAAGAAGGGAGAGATCTGTCTGGTTCCAACAGCGGGCTGTCAGATTTTTGGGGAGATGGGTTTTTACATAAGAGGGAAGGGGAATAATAAAAGATATTAAAGAGTGATCCGACCAAAGACAAGGGAGAGTGGAAAGGACAGAAAGGGGGCAACGTAGGGACCAAATTTGGTCCAGAGTGTGACCCTTAAAGTGAGTGGGGGGGGCGTGGCCAAGATGGCGGGCTGACTGGTCGCTCCTTCCGTGAGCTCCTGAGTCCCCGGGCCCTCTGACCCATCTCGCGCCGCTGATCTCCCCCAGATCTGGCGGAGGAAGGAGGGGAGGTGGCTGTGTGCCCGGTGTGTGCGGTTTTGGTGCCCCCGGAGGCGCTGTCGCGGAGATCGACGCCACGCTGTGCTGGCCCCTGAGACGAGCGGGCGCTGCGGCTCGCACGAGGCCGGGCGGACGTGAAGCGGCTGCCCACGGCGCCTTGCAGCGGTGGAGAGTTCCCGGGCCCACTGCCCATCCAGGGCCCGGTCGAGTCCCCCCTGGCAGCACTGGTACCCCCTGGCAAGGGGGTAGACGGCCGCGGCGGAGCGGCGCCCCCCGCACCTGGCTGGGAGTGGAGTCGGGGTAGAGCGCTACGCGACCCCGGGGATTTACGGGGCCTGGAGGCCCGGCAGGCCGAAGACGCCGGCGAACTTCCTCTGAGTGCCCAGGCTCTGGGGTGGCCCGGGTGGGGCCTGGAAGAGACGCCTTGGATCGCCTGGCAGACCCGTGACTGGTGAGATTGTCCCGGGGTGCGGTGGTGTGCCCCCGGGCCCACTGACCGGCGAGGCCCCGGTCGCGTCCCCCCCAGCGGCGCTGGTGTCCCCTGGCGGAGGGGTAGAAGGACACGGCGGTGCGGCGCCCTCCGCCCCTGGTTTGGGAGGACTCGAGGTGGAGCGCGACACGACCCCTGGGATTTGAGGAACCCAGGGCCTAAGGACTGCAGACCAGTGACGCAGACGGGCTGCCTCTGCGGACCCCGGCTCGGGGGTGGCCCGGGTAGGGCCCAGGAGAGACGCCTTTGCCTTTGCCTGCCTGTGATCGGTGTGCCAGTTCTATAGGCTGCGCGCAGAGGGCCCCACCGAACTTCGGCGGTCCTGCCGCTACCGGGCCGGCGCCCCACGGGCTGGTGCGGTCGACCCTTGCTTCCCGGTGGCCTTGCTGGGCCCGAGTGTTGTGCCGGGGCCGGGCGGAAGCCTGGTTGGTTGGCGGATGTTGGACGGAAAGTGACCCGCCGGGCGTTGCATCTCACGGAGCAGCGGTGCCAGTCCGGACGGCGGCGGTGGTGTGGCGAAGCGGCCGGGGGCCTGCGGGCAAGGGGAAGACCCTCTACAGAGCAGCAGGAGCACGTTGGGGGAGTGGTGCAGTGGAGTGCTGATCGTGCTCGCCCAGTCTGCCGGGGGGCGCTGGGGCCTGTCTGTGAGCCCCGGGGTTGCGGTGGACCGACTTGCTACGAGACCCCAGCCTTCTTTCCCTACGACGATCGGCTGCCTCTGCGATGTCAGGTAACAGGGGAGGCAAGAAGGGAGAGCGTACCTTGCCCGAGATGTTGGGCAGAGGTGCCACGAGGCAGGACAGATCCCAGCCAGCACCGAGCCCCTCGTCCGGATCTCGTGGGGCAGAGGGGGGTGAACCCCCGGTCACCAGGTCTTTCCTGGAGTCATTGTTCAGCACCCTCAGGGAGGACTTTCAGACCTTGAAACAAGAGGTGGCTGGCGAGGTCCGAGAAGTGAGAAGGGAAGTTGATTCGCTTGGAGAGAGGGTCGTCGCCATGGAGGAAGCTAATCAATCCAGAGACGAGGAGATCACGCACCTACAACAGGAAGTGCTGCGCCTTCGGGACCAACAGATCGACCTACAGGCCCATGCCGAGGATCTTGAAAATCGGTCCAGGCGCAACAACATTAGGGGCAGGGGTGTTCCGTCCAAAGAGGAGGGGGAGGACGTAACAGCCTACCTACAAGACCTGTTCCGGGATGTCCTGGGCGAAGCGGGTGACTTTCCGGTGAGGATTGACAGGGCGCATAGAGTTGGCCTCCCGCGCAGGGCCTCGGCGCCACCCCCAGATATATTGGCCTTTCTCCTGGATTTCCCTCTGAAGGAGCGAATCCTCCGTGAAGCCCGTCAGAAACAACCGTTGAGCTTCAGGGGTCACCAGATTGCGTTGTTTCATGATCTGTCCACGATTACGTTGCAGAAACGCAAGTCCTTCAAAATTGCCACGGACTTTCTGAGAGAGCATGACACGCAATACTCCTGGGGTCACCCCTTCAGGCTTATTTTTCGCTGGAACGGGACACTGCACCAAATGAGATCCCTTCAGGACACGTGTGGGGTGCTGGGAATCACCGCTACTGATGAGGATGTCCCGACGCCACGCCGCCGCACTTCTAGAGGGGGCTGGCTGACAGTCCGACGGCGCCGGACCACGCCTCAGCCTTCTCGACCGGACTCTCCTACGATCAGAGCGGAAATGGACAGCGCCATACGGGAAGTATCCGGCTCCACGTCGCCCAGTGACATGGCCGTGACGGCTTGAGCATCATCCGGGGGGAGATCGTCTTGGCTTTACTGGCACTGCAGGTTTGAGGGTTCCGGGGGGGGTAGGGGGCTCTGGGGGGGGCATGGATGGTGGCTGGATGTCCACTCGGACACTTTACCACAGACTTGCCCGTTAGGGGCTGGACTTGGACAATGGGGTTTTTCACACCGTTAGGGTTGATGTTGGGGAGAGAGGGGGGGGATCTGTGTAGGGGTTTGGAGGAGAGATGGAGTGATGGGGAGTTGGGGTGTTTGAGGGTTGTTTGGGGTGTTGGGGTGGGGAAGGTTCGGGGTTCGGGATGTGCCTCATTTGTCCTATGCTGTGCTTTTTGTGCCCTCCTGCTGCCTTTCTTGAGTGGGGAGGTATCTGTTTGGGAGGGGATTCTGATGGTGTGCTGGGCTGCCCCTCTGGTTTCAGGGTGCTGTTGTTGCTGTGTTCTTCCTGCGCTGGGAGAGGGGGGGAGATGTCGTGCTGACCCTATATTGTATTCACCCTGGGCCCCTGCTACTTCAGGTTCACATGTCACCGCCCTTTTGTTATTTCACCGTGGCTCGCTCCTACGCTTGCCCCGCTCCGCCCCCCCGCCTGGTGGTGCGTTTCCCGTGTCTCCAGGCCCCATTACCGCTGTTTCTCCTTTGTCTACTCATGGCCCTGAAGATCGTTACCCTTAATGTGAAGGGGTTGAATAACCCGGTCAAGCGCAGGGCGATACTATCCCTTCTTGAGAGCACCCAGGCGGATATCTGCCTTTTACAAGAAACGCATCTTCTGGCCCGAGACTGTCCCAGGTTGCGGTCCCCGAAGTTCCCGGTTCAGCTCTTTTCCTCTGGGACTACTAAAACGGCGGGGGTTGCTATCTTGGTGTCTGGGAAGTTCAGAGGGGAGGTACTGCACAAGGTGGCGGAGCAGAAGGGGAGGCTCCTGGCATACAGAGTTAAGATGGGGGGTTTCCTTTTCACGGTGGGTTCAGTGTATAGCACTAATGATCGCCAGGACTTGTTTTTGCAATCTGCTTTAGCTGACATTGCGACTACCCCAGATAGGCATATACTCATTGGTGGTGACCTGAATATGGTCTTCAACTCATCTTTAGACAGATCCGCGCAGCGCCATCCACAGACTGGGGAAATCTCACAGCTTAGTGCCTCACACTTAGGGGACCTGGACATGCACGATCTTTGGAGACGCTTACACCCCGCCTCGAGGGCCTATTCCTATTACTCCCACGCACATAGGACTTACGCCAGACTGGACTACCTCCTGGTGACGGGGCCGTTGGCTGCACTAGCGACCGCGTCTGACATAGGGGTCCTCACGTTGTCGGACCATGCTCCGGTGTCGGGATGCTTCCAGTTGCCGCCGATATCCCCGCGACGCGGGGTCTGGCGCCTCCGGGACACCCTGTTACACAGAAGAGAGGTACTGACGCAGATTCGGGCCGCGATTGCTGGGTTCCGGGAGCACAACGAGAACGATGATACCACCCGGGCGACGCAGTGGTCAGCCCTGAAGGCGGTGCTGTGGGGAGAGTTTATTTCCATCTCCTCGGCGGAGAATAGGGATAGACAGCGGAAGAGGGACGAACTTACTGGTACGGTTCGGGAGCTAGAACAGGTACACCAGAGGACAGGGGCCCCCAGAATCTGGAGGCAGCTCAAGGCGGCGCGGAAGCTTCTTTCCGCGCTGGATATGGACAGGGCGGAATATGCAACGCTGCGCCTGAAGCACGCATACTATACGGGCGGTGACCGTTGCGGCCGGTTGCTGGCGAATAAACTGCGAGTACGACACCAGCGCCAGAAGGTCGAGGGCCTGTCCGTCCCCGGAGGTGGGTTGGTCACGGAGGACGACCAGATAGCGGAAGGCTTCCGCCGATATTATGCGGACCTCTACGCTGGCGAGCCCCCATCGGCCTCGGCAGAGGCTGATTACCTCACATTGGTCGACCTCCCGGTACTCACACCGGAACAGGCAGAATACCTGGACCGGGATATCCGCCCGGAGGAAGTGATTGGGGCTATCTCTCGACTCAAACATGGGAAGGCCCCGGGGCCCGACGGTTATACTCCACTCTTCTACAAAACATTCTGCCCGGAGCTAGCCCCGTTGCTGACACGACTCTTTAACTCCTTTGCGGAGTCTGGGGCCATCCCCCCGGATCTACTAAGGGCGACGGTGTCGGTTATTCCCAAGCCGGGAAAGTCCCGCACCGAATGTGCATCCTATAGGCCGATCTCGCTGCTCAATGTAGACCTCAAGCTTTACACCGGGATCCTGGCTGCACGTTTGGCGCCTCATCTGCCGGGGTTGGTGGATCCGGATCAGGCCGGGTTTGTCCCGGGCCGGCAGACAGTGGACAACACCAAAAGGGTGGTCCACGTTTTGGAGAAGACCTCTCGGATCCCCGGGGAGCATATGCTGCTTTCGGTGGACGCGGAAAAGGCGTTCGATCGGGTGCATTGGCCCTACCTTGAGAAGGTTCTCTGCAAGCTGGGGTTGGGCGAGAAGTTTCGCACCCTAATACTTAACTGTTACAAGTCTCCTACTGCGACGGTGAGGGTCAATGGTTGCAATTCGGGCCAATTCGCGATTGAACGGGGAACTAGACAGGGGTGCCCCCTGTCCCCACTGCTCTTCGCTCTGTACATGGAGCCTTTTGCCCAGAGGATCAGAAGTAACCCAGAAGTGACAGGTGTCAAGATGGGCGGCTACATCCACACTATCAGCCTCTATGCGGATGAAGTGATCTTTATGCTCGACAACCCGAAGGAAGCGCTCCCTGCCTGCCTCGCAGAGTTGGACGCTTTTGCGGCTGTGGCGGGGTTCAAAATGAACATGAGGAAATCTGCGGCCCTTGACATCTCGCTCGCCTCGGCTACCAGGTTGGAGCTGCAGAGCCGCTTCCCCATGCAATGGTCTAGGGATCTGATCCCATACCTGGGGGTACTGCTGGCACCATCCCTGCCTGCCACGGTTACGGCTAACTATGCGGCCTTAGGGACCAAACTGAAAGAAGAGTTGCTCCGGTGGAGCAAAGGTACGCTATCGCTGTTGGGACGCATCGCTGCAGTGAAAATGACTCTCCTGCCGCAGGTGCTGTATCTGTTCCGCGCTTTGCCTTTACAGCCACCGAAGGGATGGATACGACAGACTCAGGCTGACATCGCTCGATTTGTTTGGCAGGGTCGTAAACCTAGACTCCGTAGAGCCCTCTCCACACTGGCACCCGAGTCCGGGGGCCTCGGCATCCCGGACTTGCACAAGTACTTCCAGGCGGCGCAGTTGCGATACTTGGTTGAATGGAGTAAATGGGAATCGGACAGACACTGGCTGTTTCAGGATCAGGCGGTGGCGGGCAGGACTCTGCAGGAGATACCTTTCCTTCGCAGGAATCACAGGCCCCCCAATCTGTATGCGTCCTTTGTCACGCAGGCCACGCTCCGTGTTTGGGATGCCGTGTGTACTCGACATGAACTTACCACCTTCCCGTCGCCGCTTACTCCCTTGGCGGGAAATCCTGACTTCCGGCCCGGAACAGAACCTGGAGCGTTTTCGCTCTGGCAAACAGCCAGGTGCTGTGCATTGGTTCATATTTATGGCCCGGAGGGTGCTGTGTCGTTCGCTGACTTGCGCAGGGAATACCACTTACCCGAGACGGAGCGTATGCGATACATGCAGGTTCGCCACTGGGCGTTACAGCCGCAGGTGCGAGATCTGGCTGATCGGAAACTCACCCCATACGAGCTGTGGCTTGCGACGCGCTCCTCAGACGCCAAGCTCATCTCGGATCTTTACCGGCTACTACAACCCCCCCCCCATCACTTTTATAGCCCCGGGAGGGCGCGCTGGGAGCGGGAGCTGGGGAGGACGCTGAGTCACAAGGAATGGGACGACATTTCATATCGAGCGCGGCACTCGGCCTACCACACTGGGCTCACGGAGACTTTTACGAAGGTATCCACGTACTGGTACTACACGCCTCAGAGGCTGCACGACATGAACCATCACATACAGGACACCTGCTGGCGCGAATGTGGGCAGACGGGAACACTCTCGCACATTTTATGGGATTGTCCGTTGCTGGGTCAGTATTGGCGGGAGGTCCTGGATGACATAGACCAGTGCTTTGACATAGAATTGCCACGCCTTCCCGCCTATGTTTTGCTAGGGTTACCCAATGGCCTGATGTACCCACTGCGATCTAGGAGGGGCAGACAAATAGCGATCGCTCTGGGGTCGGCGATCCAGAACATCCTTATATATTGGCGTACCACCACGCTTCCCACAGTCACGGGCTGGTTACACAGGTTGTGGCATGTTCTGGGGATGGAGAAGATGTCCCTCACGGTGGCAGGGGAGGTAGATAGATTTGATGACCTGTGGCAGCCTTTTGGTGTCCTATTGCAATCAGAGTTCAAAGAGATCACCTGTCCACGTTATCTCAGACTGCTACGGCTGACCACCCCGATTTCCTAATAGGTGGGGGGGGGAGGAGGGGTGGGCGCGGGGTTCCTTTTTTGAAAGTGAGGGTATTGCTGGACAATTGCTCAGGCACGGGGGGGTGGGGGGGAGTTGGGGTGGGGAGGGGTGGGAGTTGGGGGGGGGGGTTCTGGTTTTGGAATAAGTACATCATGCCGCTCACGCTCTTGTTGGGGCTCTACAATCGCTTGGCTAGTCCTCTCCGGATACTGATGGCGTTCTTGGGGAGAGTCTTTGCAGTATACTATCATGATGTCTGTGTTCCTTGTACGTATTATTGTTTTTTCTTGTTGCAGAAACTCTAATAAAATACTTTAAACCTAAAGTGAGTGGGGGAAAAAATGTGAGGAGTAAAGTTTAGTGACTGGAGAGTCGCAGAGAAGTCTTTGGAAGCTAGACATTCTCTGGGGTCGTCGGGCCAGTAATTAAAGTCCCCTAGTAGGACAACTGACGAGTTGTTCACTGCCAAAGTGGCCAAGATATCTTGTAATAGGGGAACGAATTGAGGCATGGACCGAGGGGGCCGATAAACAAGGACGAAGGTGAGGGGGTCGATAAGATTGGTGGACCGGGCGACCAGAAAGTCCACGTTAGGTATTGGTGAGTGATCAAGAAGCTGAAATTTCAGCGTGGATCGAATAATCATTGCCACACCACCACCGGCTTTACTGGCCGTGCGGTCCATGCGGAGGGCATAATGTGTGTCAGGAAGAATAGCAAGAAGGTCAGGGAGTGAATCTATAGAAAACCAGGTCTCCGTGAGGAAAAGATAGTCGGGACAGTCTGAGGATAGAAGGTTGAAAAGTTCAATTTGGTGCTTAACTGCTGACCGGGTGTTAAGCAGTAAAGCGGAAGCTGCGGGAAGTGATGGTGTGAGAGAGGGGGTGGCCAGATGAGCCACGGGAGAGGAAGCGAGGGGGAAAGAACAAGGGAGTGGGAGTAGACATGGGGGCACAGAAATACCAAGAGAGTCTAGGCGTGAGACTAACGAAGGAGAGACAGGGATAGGAACCACAAGTGCAGATAGTTGTGCAGAGGTGTATGACACAAGTTGGGCAGGGTCTGTGGCCCCTGGTCCCGGGCGGTCGCGGACGGGCGCAGACGGGCTTGCCTTAGGCGCGCCCGCTGCGCCCGTCCGCTGCGCGTACGGGGAAAGCACATGATTTATAATGCTGTTAGGGGCGTGGCCAGGAAGAGTAGGCGTGGCTGGGGGCGCGGCTCGCTCAAGGCGGCGAGCGAGTGATCCTGGGGCCGTTTATCTTGCCCTGAAAACACAAGCAGCCCCAATTGCCGCTGTTTCTCGTGGAACATGTTCTTTCCATGTTTAACTGATTGACCTAAATGGAGTATCTCAAACATATTCATGTTTATTGTACAACATTGCCATACATGCCAACATTTGGAAGGAGGAAGATTTTTAAAAAGCAATATGTGACTTTATTTTCTACATTGACTTGAAATTAAGTTGGGCCAATTTTAGATGAGAAAAAGTTATATTAAAGCCATTTTGGGCTAATAAAATTGGAAGTCTCCCACATGAAGCGGGTCTATTGGCATGTCTGCATTGCACTATTGCATTCCCTGTGTTTTCCCTGCTTTCCCTATTTGTGCCCTGCTTTTCCTTGTGTGTGTTTTTTTGTGCTGCCATTGCATGCTCTGCTAGAATGTTGGTTATGTTAAGAAAGATTCCATGCTGATCGTTAGGCCATTCCTATTTCAGCACTCCTGTTTTGATAAATTAAGTAATTAATTCCCTAGTAGGTCTGACCTCTGCCATCCTGGAAGGGAGTCCCCTTCCCGCCGGGTCTTCTTTTCCTGTCGTTTCCTCAGCAGCTCACAATCAGCTGTTCTATTCTTATTTGGGAGAGACCCCGCAGAATGAACAGGCCAAGGTAAGATCAAAAGGCTGCATTATTAGGACAGATATGCAGCAGAAACGTATAAGCAATGCAAAACATTTAATAACCCCACCTCAATAATACAATAAATTGACCTGTCCCCTCCCAAACTGCACAAATCCCCAACAAAAGATGCTAACATTCAGCACGCTCCTCCTTTAGTTTAAATCTCTGTCCTTTCACACCTAATACTACATCACCCTCGTGTACTCCTGCTAACATCCCTCCACAAGGCCCCAACCCTTCCAGCTTTGTGCGTGAGCCCTCTGCTTGTCTGCCACCTGTCCTAAAGTCACAACTCAAGCAAGTCCAAAACAAGAAACAAGAAAACAGTTTTTAACCGAGAAATGGGGAGGGAGGAAACAAAGGAAAGACTACACCGCCACTGCCTGCAGGTTCACAGCGCTCCTTGCAATGTGCTGTCGTATTCAAGGGGATTTTAACTGCCGCCAGCACCATATCCCTGCCTGCAAACTGGCCAATCCTCTAACCCCTGTGGCCTGGACAAGTGCAAGGGGGCCGAAGTATCCCATCGCTTGCCATCCCTAGGGGAGCCATCTCTGGGAGCCGATATTGTGCTTCATGGGGAGCACTCATTGGACTGCATGATAAACATTCCTTCTTATCAGCCTTGCTCCTGTATGGTGCGTTCCTAGCTGACTAGCGTGCCAATGGCCGCGAAGCAGCTGAATAATTCTGTCATTGAGCCTCTTGCTGTTAGGCACGTCCATGACTGCTGCAAAGGGATTCTAGAGAGTCCAGTGATACAGTTACATTTTGGACTGATTTAAGAAGGATGTAACATTACTGGGTGTATGCAATGAAACAACAATCGGTGTGGGACCAATCAGCTCTTGTAGAACTAATTACAGTAAGAGTGTTGAGAACTCAAGCAAAAGCCATGCACACCAGTGGTCATGGCGTGTAGGATAGGAATCAAGTGTGGTCACTGCAGTGTTAATGATCCATGGCAGAGTAGTGTCGGCAAGAGAATATTGAGTAGGCAGTCAGCAAAAGAATGATTTTATCTCACTCTCCCAGAAAAGAAAACAAAGAAAGCATGTATGCGCTTTTGAAGTGTGTATTTTCCCCTTTCATTTTCTCCTTGTTGCATTTTTTTCAGTTGTTCATCCATACAAAAAATGGCATCGTACTGAATGCAGTAGAAATGTCTGAAACAATATAGATGTTTAAGGAGCGCATAGTGAAATATGGTTGCAGTGCACAAGATGTTTGAAAGGCACCTTCGGGCCCTTAACGGTACAGGATGTAGTGTTCAAAGCAAGCAGCGCTTTTAATTGTCTTTGATTAAAAAGGAGGAAATTCTTTGGCCATATATCACCTTTTGTATTAGAGGAAGATGAACAGGATGTGTACATTGAAGGTTAAATAAACAAGCATTGGCATAGCCGATAGGTCTCGCCTTTGGGACCTTATAAGTGTTTAGTTATCCAGCACAATATCCTTGGTGCAACAACATCAACTTTTGCATGGCTAAACACTTATAAGGTCCCAAAGGGGAGACCTATTGGCTATGCCAATGCTTGTTTTTTATTGAGATATGGTCTACATAATTAAAAATGAGTAGTTCTTTGATGCTAGATTGTATGTATATGAATGTAGCCAATTCCATAAATTAAAAGGCTTAGGTATCATATGAGATTAATATTTGTTTATATTTCAGCTTAAAAACAACAGATGATTTAGGAAATGGTCCGTGAATAATGTTTGAAGATTTGATGTAAATTCGTCTCTCTAGAAGCTCAAGATGGTTGACTTACCAGTCAGATGGGTTACAGACTAAGTAGGGTAGTCGCCAGCGCAGGGCCATGGGCCACTAGTAACTCAAATTAGATCAGAATTCAAGAGAGGTGTGGTGTCCGTCCGTCCATCTGTCTGTCTGTCTGTCTCTGATTACTGGATCACAGAAAGGTTGTGCCCTGCATTCCACATTGGTTCCTGACTAATGAACAGCCTTAGCGAGACCCAGTCTCTGATCAAAAGCAAACAAAGACGATACAAATTACTAACTCCGTTTTGACACAATGAGTGAGGGAAATCAAGATGGCAGTCGCGCCGCTGTTTTCTCTGACCAGGTGACAAACCAAAAGCATTTACCCCGAAGAAATACTGCTAGAAATTTTGTGACAGTTCCACACACTTTTATAACTCATTATTCAAAGCCAAGCACGAGATCCTGTAAGAATGCCCAGAGGCAAGGAGAGCTTTTTCTTTGCTGCTATCGATTGTTAACTTTGCTGGACCATGCTTATTGTAGTGGCTGTCTGGCGCTGTGTTCAACTCGCAGGATGGGTCCTAAATCTGCCAGCGGGAACCAAAGAGGGAGAGCAGCTACTGCTGCCACCCCCCCTGACCCCCCCCCACCCCGCCGTTATGCACGAACGGAGACCCCAGGAAACGTGGCATCGAGCCAGAGCAGGCAGCGACTCCTGCCGTCTACCCGGATTGAGACAACTGGGGAGTGAAAGGTGAAAGGGAGGATACATCCTAGTAACCCCCGGCCGGCTCAACCGAATTGGAGCTTCACAGGGGTAATAAAATGCCTTACGCACTGGGAGGAGACTGTGAAGATTCAGCCAGCAGTGTGATACCCCACCTGGCCCTGAAGAATAACCTTAGCTGCAGATGTACCGGTGCTCATAGGAAAGGGCACAGAAGCAGGAATACATTTGCCAAACCAGTGGTAGAAGTGGGCGGGATCCGAAGGGCACGGCGTGCCCTTACTATTTAAATTTAACACAGTCCGTTCCCCTACTTCTATATTTGAAAAATGCGTCCCGGGACGGCAGGCAATGTTCCGAATGTAAACAATATTGCGTGATCTTCCAGCATGTGTTTTGCACATTAAGGAAGGCGTCTGCAGTTGCCACGGCATCCTCCCTCTTCTCCTCTGTATCTGGGGCAGGGGCCTGGAAAGCAACACTGTAGGAGTAATTAACCAGCACGCGAAAACGGCAACCTTTGGTGGCCACTAGAGTGTGATTTACACCTAATATAGCAAGGAGGCCCCCTGCCTGCCCCCACTGTGACCTATACAATAGTCACATCAGGATGCATTTTAGGCATCACACTTGACCTCATCTGCCCTTTATTTTCGGGCTCACATAGACTGCCGACGCCACAAAGAAAGGAAAAGCACCTCAGTGTAGAATTCCTGGCAGACTATGCCCAAACTTAGGCGCTTTAATAAACAAGCATTTACAATGCAATAGCTCTCGCATTTTCTAAACTTTGACCTATTGGTGTTGTAAATGACAATACCTTATTGCAGTTTTTTTTAAACATAAATAAAAGGCATGTAATTTACAATGCCAATAGCTCAAAATTTCGCGAATGCGAGACCTATTGCATTGCAAATGCTTGTTAGTTTGTTTGATGCAATCTACAAGTTATGGATTATGTGGGGTCAAGGTCAACTACATTACTACTCAATCCAGTTCATTTTTGCTGGCTACTAGAAGTATGTGATTGTGCTGGTGTGGTGATTTCCCTCATAATTATGAATATGCTGCACTTGCATAATATACAGCTGTGACCCAGAACAATTTTGTTTCTAGCTCGAGCTGATGTGAGAATCGTAAGAGAAAGTGCCCAATGTGGTGTTGCAAACTGTTAGACATATTGGAAAGCTTAACCAATCAACCTTCGTTAATGATTGCAGCATTCGGATTATATCACACTGGTACTAACAAGGTGAAATTTAAACCCTGGCAGTATTCATTAGTGTTAAAATAACAGGAAACTAATAATGTCACAGGATGCACTGTGTTATACCACAGAATTTCTAATTTTAATTTAGACAAGTATGCTTTATAACCCGGAACTCCTTAGCCCTTTTACGCTGCTGTATCACCATAAGTCAGATGAGTGAAATCTTCTGCTGTCCTTCTGGGACACGCACTGCTTTCCTAATGCATCTTTTGTCGCGGTATGCGACACTCAGTCACCCTCACTTCCTTAGGGAGACCAGCAATAGCCGGTAATCAAATATATTTAAAGGTGGGCCCGCCAGGGAATAATGGTAACTAGTCCAGCTGCATTAGTATAAGCAATAAATGCATTCTGGGATCTGTAATGCTAACATTAGCATTGCAACTTGGGTCTGCTTGTAAGTCTGCAGAGCATTGTGTCTAAGTTTAAATATGATGGGTGGAGGGGCGTGGCTTCGGCGGCGATGTAAACGGACGCAACTTGGGCGAGCTCCGTCGCCCCGATGCCTTAATAAGCATCTAAAAGCATTCCTCGGGGGCCCTATCGATGTCCCTAACCCTCGCGAGGCTCCTGAGTGGGTAGAGACACGTTTGGTGGCCGCTCCCGGGCGGGGGTTGCTGTGAGGAGTGACTACAGGCTTGTAGACCCGGCTGTCGGAGCATCGCATCGCGGCCATCTTCCCGCCGCGTCCCGGCCTCGCTTCCTTGGCGGGCAGCGCTCTGAGCGAGGGGACCCTTGGCGACAGGCCGGACACACCGAGACAGAATCCGGCTGGGGTTGGCGATCGCGGGCCCTGCAAGCGGCAGAAGTGGAGCCGCCATAGACGGAGTGTCCACGGGCCAGAGAAGTGCTCCCATCCTGGCCGCAGACCCTACGAGAGGACCCCGGCTCTAGAGCGGCGGCGGGGCCGCATCGGAGGTGCAGCGGACCCCGATCGCGCGCCTGTGGAGTCCCTGACGCTGGGGGGGGCTGCCCTGGAGATCCACGCCAGGCGGATCCTTGCAACCGGCGGACCCTTGCTGCCAGGCGCCGGGGAGGTGCCTCGAACTACGGCGCTGCAGATTGGCGCGCTGGAGGAGCCGCCCGCCATCTTGTCTACCAGGCCGGGTGCCTGCCTGCTGACCTGTCTCTCCTTGCCGGCGTCTGTGTCCGGGGCGCCCGATCCAGCGGACGGTGGGAAGCACCGGTGTGTGTTCGGCGGAGGCGGCCCTGCGGGATCAACTGAGCGGGCCCTGGACCCTGACCCCCCCAGCACTTGAGCTGTCCCTCATATACTGGACATAAAGGCGCTCGCTAGCCAAGAGCAGAGAGAGCGTGTGGCCTGCACTGCTGGCGGAGACCTCCTTGAGGCCTGAGGCGGGGGCGTGCGCCCCCTACGAACAGTGAGTACCTCTCCATCTATTAGAGGGTCCTGGAGCCCGACTGCCTCTCGGGGGGAACGTCTGTGGGGCCGCTGTCCGCTGGGGGGCTACCCTGGTGGACTGCGTCCGGAGGACCCTTGCTGCCCCGCCGCTTGAAGTCGTGGAGGCGCCCTGAACTCCTGCACGGGGGGTTGGTGCACTGGAAGAGCGGCCCGCCATCTTGTCCTCCAGGGCGGGGGCCTGCCCGCCTTTTTGCCTCTCCACACTGGCGTCAGGGTCTGGGGCGCTCATCCCGGCGGGCTGTGGGGAATATCGGAGGGCACCCGTCGGCGGCGGCCCTGCAGGAGCATCAGAGCGGACCTTGGCCCCTGACCCCTGGCACCTGATCTACCCCTTGAGCACTTACCGCTGCCTGGCTGGCCATAGGGGCGGTCTGGGCACCCCTCTGCTCGCTCGCTGACCGGTGCCGAGTGAGCGTGTGGCCTGCGCCCCTCCCCTTGCTGGTGGGGGATCCACGAGTGGCTGACTGACCGGCCTGCGCTATCTACTGGAGAACACACCCCCTGCGGCCTGGAAGCCCGACCTGGGGCAGGATCGAGAGACCCCCTGAAACTGTGAGTAACCCCCCTTCTCTCGGAGGGACCGGAGATTCAGCTAAGGAGGGCGGCGGAGGTGGGAAGTGACCCGCACATCGGCCACCTCTGGGAGGCGCAGCCGCTGACCACTGAGATCACCCTGCGACTCCCTGGAGAAAGGGGGCTTGCGTGTCCCATCGTCTGGGAGACAGAGGACGGCGTGGGAGAAGGCACTTGCCACGAGAGAGGTTGTTCGGTGGGGCCCTGCCCTTCTGCCACGCTTCTACAGCACCAGGGGGGTGCTGAACTACAGACAGCGAGCGACGTGTTGGGTGGCTGGGTGCCACGCTCACGACGAACCATGACTCGCGGGAGAGGAGGCAAGACAGCTCAGACGACGGCTTCACAGGGCACCTCGGTGGTGGCCATGTGGGGCAAGGCAGGAGCAACGGCATCGGCTGAAGAAGTGCCACCAACGGCCGCCGACTCCCCGCCGGTGACGCAGGCCTTCATGTCCTCTTTCATGGCGGACCTGAAGTCTGAAATAGGGTCCCTAAGATCGGAGGTGCAGTCATGCGTCAAAGAACTGCGCACGGACGTGACAGAGCTGGGGGACAGAGTCGACGGTCTCGAGAAACTGGTGGACACACGCACTGAAGACTTAGAACAACTGTGGCAGAGAGTAGCAACCCTGGAGGACCAGAATATCGAACTCCAGATTAAGCAGGAGGACCTCGAAAATAGGGGACGCCGCAACAATCTCCGCATCCGGGGTGTGCCACTCGGAGAAGAAGGGACGGACACCATGGCCTACGCGGCACGGCTCCTGCACGAGGTGAGGGGCGACAAGGAGGCCCCCCTACCGCTTCTGGACCGGGCTCATCGAATCTTCGGAGTGGGAGGCAAGTCGGGCCTCCTTCCGGGCATCATCACTCGAGTGCACTATTTCACAGAAAAGGAGGCCATCTTGAAAGCGGCAAGGGACAAGCAGGACCTGCGGTATGGCGCCCACAAGATCCAAATATTCCAGGACTTGGCCCCTAACACGTTGCACAGACGGAAGGTCTTTCGCCCGGTGACCGAGAAACTGAGGGCTCTTGAGATCCCCTACCAGTGGGGACATCCCTTTGCTCTCATCTTTCGCTGGGAAGGTAAACGCAAAGTCATCCGCTCTTATAACGAGGCGGCGCAGCTGCTCAAGCTCTCGGAACCCCCGGAACGCAGTCCCGCTCGCAGCAACCGCCCGGAGAGGCCCCCGGCCTGGCCAGAGTGGACCACAGTGAATCGACGCCGCCGATCCCCCCCGATGGATGCAGGCTCCATGTCTCAGGCAAAGCAGGACATCATAGAACATATCCGCTCCCTTGAGCACGACTGCGAGGATCAAACCCTGGAGCCCCGCACTCCGTGATTGCCCACGCTCTCATCATTGCTATGCACCTCTGGGGTGCACCGACAAGGCGCGGTGGATGGCCACTCAGGGACATCGATGGGACAGTGATTATCCTAGTCAAGAATGGTGCACAGCTATTCTCCCGTAGACGCCACTGACGGCTGCTATTGGCGGCCGAGTGGCCCGGGTAAGGTGTCTCACGGGTTGAGGCCTAACATTGCTGAACCGCCTACAATGGTAAGACTCTCCCTACACTGCCTCCATGCTACCTGCCCCCGAATCAACCCCGAGCAGCGGGGTCGACGGACCTCGGGGTACCTGAGACTCATCTCTCTGACAAGGAAACCCCCCACTTTGTCCCCTAGGAAGTGACATTCCTGAGTACATCCGAACCCTCGGGTAGAGGATGCCCGGAACCTGGGACATTGTACTACGGCCACGTTGGCCTGTTGTGGTTCTATACTTCTTCTATGTTTTCCCCCTACTTGCCTGCTCTATTCTTCCTACTTCTTGCACGACCTTTCCCTTCACCTGGCTTTCATTCCAGTTGCGTGCTGTGGTGACCTGGGGGCTGCAGGGGGTGCTTTCGCGTTTGCGGTGGGTGGGGGAGGAGCACCCCCCTTGCCTGATGGGGTGGGAGATGCTGAGTGTAGAGGCGGCCCTCTTCCCCTTAGTAATATGGCGATGACTATCCCCGCGCCTCTCAAACTCTTGACCCTTAATGTCAAAGGACTTAACTCCCCCAACAAGCGGAACCAGGTGTGGCGCTACCTCCTACAGCACTCCCCTGACATTGTCTTTCTTCAGGAGACGCATCTCCTGAGGGGAGACACTGGACGCATGGCACACCCCAGGTACCCCACACAGTTCTGGGCGTCAGCTGACACTAAAACGGCGGGGGTGGCTATCCTCTGTAGAGCTGGCATTAGACGGGGATCCACCAAGCCCTACAAGAGTGGTGACGGACGCTTCCTCCGGGCCACGGTACAGATGGGAGGAACACAGTACACCCTTGGCAATGTATATGCACCTAACCAGTCGCAAGATAAGTTTCTTCAGACACTTTTACGGGAACAGTTTAAGTCTGGCGCGGCGCGCACAATCCTAGGCGGGGACTTCAATTTAGTGTGGGATCCTGGAGTTGACCGTGGGGACGCAGCCTTTAGCGGTGTGGGTGCAATGTCGGCCACGCTGAAGGACCAGATTACGGACTTAGGGCTAGTGGATGCGTGGAGATATCACAACCCTGGAATCCGTGACTTTACCTTCTACTCGCATTCCCACCGAACGTACTCGCGCATTGACTACCTATTCACATCTCTTGACCTGGCGCGGGACACACTGAAGGTCACCATCTCCGATATCTCGATCTCGGATCACGCACACGTGGAACTGCAGATGCAGGACCCGATGACATGCGCCCCTCGAGAACGACGCTGGACTCTTCCGCCGAGCATCCTTCGAGACCCGGAAGACGTTGACAGCATTCGAGAAGCCATAGACTCGTACTTCGCCCTCAACGACATTCCGGAGACGCCATTTCAGGTGGTGTGGGATGCCTTTAAGGCCACCATACGGGGGCACATCACCTCCCTGGCGATTGCGAGGAGAAGAGCGGCATATAAGCTGGAGGCTGAATTGGCAAGCGAGATCAAACAGGCGGAGGCGCAGGACAGAGAGAGGCCCTCGCTGGCATCCAGAAGGACGCTGGCCAATCTCAGGGGACAGCTTCGCCTCATACGCACTAACAAGGCCGAACATTCCCTTCTTGCGTTGAAACAAAAATACTACGAAGGGGGGATAAAGTGGGGAGACAGCTGGCGGGACGGCTGAGGGCACGGGCAGCCAGAGCTCATATCGCTACAATACGGCATCATGATGGCACATGTGCTGTCACTGAGCGAGCCAAACAGGACGCCTTTGTGGCCTACTATACTTCCCTATACGCGGAGGAACCTACATCGGCGGAGGCGCGGGCGTCCGTCCTCGCTGACTTTGAGGGGACCCCCCTGTCGCCACCCCAAACAGCGGAATTGGAAGAGCCCATTCTAGAAGATGAGATTTCTTTGGCTCTCAAAGACCTCCCCGTGGGGAAAACCCCGGGACCTGATGGCTTGCCGCTATCCTTCTATCGAGTCTTCCAAACCCAGCTTCGCCCTCAGCTGCTGAGACTATACAGCTCCTTCTCGGACTTGGTGGGGCCGTCCTCCGACATGGGAATGGCGGAGATCGCGCTAATACCAAAGCCAGGGAAAGACCCTGCGCTATGTGCCTCCTATCGGCCCATCGCCCTCTTAAACACCGACCCGAAAATTTACACCAAGATCCTGGCCAAAAGACTAGACCCATACATGCCGGGGTTGGTGAACCCGGATCAAGTGGGGTTCATCCGAGATCGACAGGGGGCCGACAACGTGCGCAGACTGGCCCACCTGGTGGGCAAGGCGCGACACTGGAATATCCCCGCGTGCCTTCTCTCGCTCGATGCAGAGAAGGCTTTCGACCGGGTGGACTGGTCCTTCTTAAAGGAGGCCCTCCGGAAGATGGGCCTTGGCCCCAAAATGATAGCGAGCGTCATGGCCCCATATCTGGGACCACAGGCCAGGATCAAGGTAAATGGCCAGCTAACACCACCACTGGCGATCCACCGAGGCACGCGGCAGGGATGCCCGCTCTCGCCGCTCCTGTTTGCCTGGCAGTAGAACCCCTAGCGGCACTGATCAGACGGGACCCCAGAATACATGGCATAGCCCTCGGGGGGAGGGTCAATAAGGTGGCGCTCTTCGCGGACGACCTGATCCTCACTCTCTCACACCCTCGAACGTCTCTGCCGGCAGTCCACGACGTCCTCTGCCTCTACGAACGGGCGTCGGGCCTCAAAATTAACCATACTAAGTCTTGGGCGCTCAACCTCACTGTGTCTACTGAGGACGTCCTTTACCTAAAAGAGGCTGTGCCCTACCAATGGGCGGAGAGCCACATTCGTTATTTGGGCCTCACCCTTACTCCGCATTTGGACTCCTGGTCCTCGGTAAACTGGACGGAATGCCGCAAAGCAGTGCTGGAGGATCTTAGGAAGTGGAAACCTCTGATGATATCCTGGTTGGGGTGTCTCAACGCAGTCAAGATGTCGATCCTCCCTCGCATCCTATATGTGTTCCAATGCCTGCCCACCCCTATTCCCCTGCATTGTATTCGGAGCCTCCAGCGCGAGATCACATCCTTTATCTGGGGAGGGAAGCGCCCCCGGTTCTCACAAAAGGTCCTCATGGAGCCAAGGGACAGAGGGGGCCTGGCGTGCCCCAACTTGGTGCACTACTACTGGGCGGCACATCTCCGCTTCGTGGTGGAATGGGGTGCACGCGAAAGTGATAAACACTGGTTTCATATGGACCGAGCGGTCACGGGCCGTACCATATGGGACCTGCCCTGGCTCCCGCGGACGGCACGATCCAGAAGTGCATACCTTGCAGTCCCCACGATGCTGGATATCTGGGACAGCATGGCAGTGACAAGAGGTTTGACCTCGTTCCCGTCCCCGCACACCCAGATAGCTGGGAACCCGCAGTTCCCCCCGGCCCACCGGACTCGGGCGTTTGACAAATGGACTTAAGGGGACTGTAGAGTAGCTGGGGATCTCTTCCTTGAGGGCATGCCTAAAACTTGGAAGGACTGCAGGGAGGAATTCCGGGTGCCGCCACAAGCTAGCCTTCAACATATACAGCTACGCCACTGGACCACCAGCGACGAAATGTATCAGGCAGCTACTCGGGCATACACGCCCTTTGAGAAGCTGGCGCGTTCTCTCGGGGGCCTGAAGAAGCTGATCTCCCAAATCTATAGCATACTGCAGCACCCTACATTGGCGCCAGCGCATCCCTATCAGAGGAATTGGCATTCAACATCGGGCACAGACATTGGCCCCTCTCAGTGGAGCAGATTATGGCGGGATATACCCAAGATATATCGCAGCATCCCACAGAGGGAAAATGCCTACAAGCTACTTACACAATGGTACTACACCCCTCTTCGCCTTAGCCAGATGTTCCCCAACGCTTCCCCGATGTGCTGGAGGTGTAAATCTGCGACTGGTGACTTTGTGCATATTTGGTGGACGTGTCCGACCCTTGCTGTTTTCTGGAAGGAGGTGCTTAGCCATATCAAGGGGGTACTGGGGTTCCCTCTGCCCGAAGATGTGAACACGATCCTGCTTGGCATACACCCTGCCGCGCTCAAGGCGCTTACCCGCGGCGATTGGATCCTCACGCTCCATATGCTGGGTGCCGCCAAGCAGCTCATTGCATTGTACTGGAAGCGAGTGGAGGCGCCACCCATAGCTTCTTGGTTTGTGCGCCTTTGGCAGGTCCTTGCGATGGAGCTCCTAACAGCGCGGCTGCAGGCGCAGGATACGCGCTTCAAGGCGGTATGGGAACCTTTAGTGCGACATCTCTGCTCTATAGAATATGCGCGATACATGCCCACTAGGCTCCGCACTCTGCACCTCTTCGAAGACGCGCTTGTCCCTAGAGACCCGGCCCGGCTGCGTCCCTGACTTCCATGCGCAACGCAATTGCGTCTACAGACACACACGCCCCCGCACCAGCTGTCCTCCGCCATACCGCCCGTGCCTGACATTCTGCCTCCCCCCCCTCCATGTCCCCACCTAGGACTCTCTGTCTTTCCTACTCTCTTTCTTCCTACTTGCCACTATGGCACTTGTTTCTCTCAGAGACGGTTACGCCCCGTTGGGCAGTTAGAGACAGACGGGCCATCTGCCCTTTACATATCCTACTCACCACTGCAGATAACCTCCTGCCTGCCGCAAACGCTTTGACACTGTATCTGCAAGCCGTGCGGCCGGCCCTTCTGAGAGGGTTGTAGGCAAGGCGCTGTGTTAAAGTTTGTACTCCCGGCCGCTCTGCCGCCGCACTCAAAAATTGCATCTTACGCGGCCGGCCTCGATACGAGGTTGTAGGCTCATCGCTGTGTTAAAAAAATTAAAACAGACTTGAATATAAATATGGTGGGTGGAATTTCAGTGCTGTTTTACCTGGAATTCACTATCATTTATCATCATAAAATATTATTGGACAAATCAATGTTATCTTCCCCAGCCCAGCTGAGTAATAGGAATACATCGAAGCCAAGAAACCTTGCACGGAATGCTATTTGCAAAACGCGCAGATAGAGTATTGCGTAACATTGTAGCATTTATATAGCGCTTTTTCCACTCTGTGTGTGTAGGGGGGCTACAGCGCTTGCCCGCAGGCACGCCTTGCAGGCTGTGTGGCTGATAGAATGTGATCCATGTTTTGATCCCATGTGGGAAGTGCGTACTTATCATGCATGATGACCATGGAGGTGCAGTTACCCAGTTATGAGACGCAGGATTTAGCAGTGTGTCTAATCGAAGAACAATGAGAGAACAGTAGACTACCAGCCAGTGCCTGTTTTTATTCTGATGTTAAGAGTTTTTTTGTCATGAGGCAAATCCCGGACTACCCAAATCACCATATAAAGAAACAGGAACAAGGCTTAATATTGAGCGGTTGTTATATCTGTGTTTTTGACTGTTAGCATCCACCTTTGTATGATTTTACTAACATTTCACTCTTCGCATTGGGGCCTTCTTCCATTTTACTGCCACTACGTTTTCTATATAAGGGCTCAGAAGAAAATGCTGTTTGATAGATACATAAATGAATTATTGGCTGGCTATATTCGGACCAGGAATGCACCGTAATCCCTTACCCAGTTCCTGCAATATCCCGCTAGTGGGCTCCGGGGTCCCTCTCTTTTGTTAGAGAAATATCCCGCTAGTGTACTGAGAAACGCGGGATGTATCAGCAATTCTATGACAAAGCCCGAGCGGAACTCGTGCCCGGTCCTGGTGGCTTCTGGTCCTGTCAGGACAACCAACCAGCTCCTCTGGCTGGCGTTTCGCGGTCTACTCTTCACTCTCTTGGTTTTCATTGCCCGGCAGCAGGGGCGGCTCTTTCTTCTGCCCTAATCTGTGACTTCAAATCTTCATAACCTGGTTGTTGTGATATTTTTATCTCTTTTTGCCCTTTTCTTAAAGTAAAAAAAAAAAAGAAACAGCGCGCGGGGTCCATGAAGCGGACACCGCGCTTAGCATGCAAGTTAGAGCGGCATGGCGCTCTGTAAGAAAAGCACCCGCCATTGTGGGTGCGCTGCAAACACAAAATAGTGCTCACCCACTTATAACGCAGACCATGTAACAAGCTAAGGAAAAGGTCCAGTCCTTAAGGGCGGTAACAAATGCAGACTAGGCGGTACCAAGGAGGGACTAACAAGCCTACTTACGAATCAGAAGCTAGTGTTAATGAAGGACAATGACACAAAGCCAATGATAAATATGGGCGGAGAGTGGGCGGGGCTTCCAGTACATAGTCTAATACTCACATGCATGCTGCTGCTAGGCTCGACCTAAAAATAACTGAAGAAAACATTTAATGTCTTGTCAGCTGTTTTCCTTATTTCATTTAATAAAATGTGTACTGAAGCTCTGTCTGTGTTCATGGATGTGCTCTTCTTAAAAATACTGTTGACCTTCTTTAAGAATATAACATAAAAGCAGCCCGACGTGTCTAGTTCTGTGCCACCCGAGCACCAGAGCCACTTGTGTACCCCATCCAGGATGGGACTTTTGGGACTGTGAAAACAAATAGGTCCAGGCACCAAGACAGGACTGGCGTAATGGGCATTGTGCTGGAGGCTGGAGGAGTGTGACACTGGTTTGTCACTGGGGGCTGCAAAACTGGCCCCATAGCAAACCCAGCAGAACTATCCAGCACACATACTCACTTCTCACTCTCAAAAACGCATAAATCATTGCAGAGTTCCTTGTAAACCCAACAGTTTTCATGCAACAATAAAAGTCAAGATTGATGTCTCTGGTAGTTTATCTTCCTGTTGGAGAGAGATCAGAGTATTGTCTATAGCAAGTTTTGACTCATCTACTGTAGCACAAAGGTTAATATGCCTGTTGCAAAGAACGTGCACCATACAGATCACAGAACTGTATTTATTGTGTGTAGCTCAGTGGGTTACTGCTTTTGTCACAGAGATCTTTTAGTTACTTTTAGTGCATAAGCACAAGTTACTACTTGTGTAACGATATATCTGTAAGAGACATTAGTTAGTATTAGATTCCTTACCTTAGAATATCCCCAGGCGTCAGACTGGATCCGGAAATTTTTGCGTAGCAGTACCCTTGCGCGTCGGTAGGCGTCGTCTGCGGCTCCGCGTCCGTCGTGGGCGCCGTGATGACGTCGTCGGAGTACTTAGACGCCGCCTCCGCGTGCTGACGTCAGTTCTTAGACACAGCTTTTCCGCGCCAGAAACGCAGAGCCATGTTAAAAACCAACACTGGTGCCATTGAAAAGAGGGCCCTGAAAGGGGACAACCCTAACCCTAGATATTGGTTCGCAGAACGGGGAGGATGGGTGGGTCGGTAAGGAATCTAATACTAACTAATGTCTCTTACAGATATATCGTTACACAAGTAGTAACTTGTGCATCTGAAAGAGACACGTTAGTGATAGATTCCTTACCTTAGAATAGATACCCCAGCAATACCAACCCCGGTGGTGGGTCTGCGAACCAATAATCACACCAGAAAGTCCTGGAGGACGGAACGGCCAAAGAAGCCATCCCTCCGGACCTGGCTGTCCAGGCAGTAGCGTCTTGCAAACGTGTGCAGCGATGCCCACGTAGCCGCCTGACAGATGTCTTGTAAGGGCACACCCCAGCCCAGGGCAGTGGTAGTCGCCGTCGCTCGGGTAGAATGAGCCCGCAGACCAACCGGGGGCTCCTTCCTAGCCAAGGAGTAGCATGCCTGGATACACAGGATGATCCACCGGGAGATGGTCCTCCTGTGCACCGCTTTCCCCTTCTTAGCGCCCACGTAACCAACAAAGAGTTGGTCATCCACCCGGAACTGGCGTGTGCGGTCCAAGTAGAATGAGAGCGCACGTTTTGGGTCCAGACGGTGGAGCCGCTCTTCCTCTTTAGAGGGATGCGGCGGCGGGAAGAAGGTTGGCAAGGTGATAGACTGCCCGATGTGAAAGGCCGTGACAACCTTGGGCAGGAAAGAAGGTTTGGTACGAAGCACCACTTTGTCCGGATGGACGGAAAGGAAAGGTGGAGTACAAGAAAGAGCCTGGAGCTCACTCACTCTCCTGGCAGAGGTGATGGCAACCAGGAAAGCAGTCTTCAAAGTCAGAAGGCGAAGAGGACAGTTGTGAAGTGGCTCAAAGGGAGCGCACATCAGGAATGTTAAAACCAGGTTCAAGTCCCACTGGTATTAAGGGCATCACTCACACGTTTCCTCCTGTTCCGTTTGTGATGCCCTTAAGAAATCTGTTTACAATAGGGGACTTGAACAAAGAAGGCTGATCAGGTAGCCTGAGAAAGGCTGAAAGGGCAGAAAGGTAGCCCTTGAGAGTGCCCAGAGCAGAGCCCTGCTGGGCAAGAGAAAGAAGGAAGAGAAGAACCTCAGAAAGAGGGGCAGAAAGAGGATCCACAGCCTTTGCTGTGCACCATGCCACAAATCTGTTCCACCTGCAGGCGTATACCGACTTTGTGGAGGGACGCCTGGCTGCCAGAATGATGTTACAAACTTCAGGAGGCAAGTCAAATGGCCTCAACTGTCGCCGCTCAATCTCCAAGCATGGAGGTGGAGACTGGACAGGTTCGGGTGGAGGACCGTCCCCTGCTGCTGCGACAGAAGGTCCTCCTGAAGAGGCAGACGAACCGGGGGATCGACTGACATACTGAGTAGCTCTGGATACCAGTACCTTCGAGCCCAGTCCGGAGCCACAAGGATGACTTGGGCCCGGTCGCGCTTGATCTTCTTCAGCACTCTGGGCAGAAGTGGTATAGGCGGAAAGGCGTACAGTAGACGCAGCTCCACTCGCGACGAAAAGCGTCTCCGAGCGAGTGCCGCCTTGGAAATTCCAACGCGCAGAACCAATGACATTGCGCGTTCTCTTCGATGGCGAATAGATCTAACCAAGGCTCTCCCCATCGCTGAAAGTGGCCTTGCGCCACGTCCGAGTTCAGACGCCATTCGTGATCCATCATGCACCGACGGCTGAGCTCGTCCGCCCTGGCGTTCAGAGAACCTGCCAGGTGTTGAGCCACAAGGGTCACGGCCTGGCGTTCCATCCATTGCCAGAGGCGCAGAGCCTCCTGGCAAAGGATCCACGACCCCACCCCGCCCTGTTTGTTGCAGTACCACATGGCGGTGGTGTTGTCAGTGAACACCTGCACTACACTCCCCCGGACAGAGGGGAGGAATGCTTTCAGTGCTAGACGAATCGCCCGTAACTCCAACAGGTTGATGTGGAGCCGGGCCTCTGCCGGAGACCAGAGGCCTCTGATCTCCGCCTCTCCCATGTGGCCTCCCCAGCCCTGGAGGGACGCATCCGTCACAACTACGTGCTCCGGTTGGGGAAGGAAGAGGGATCTGCCGCTGACCCAATCGCGGTCCGTGAGCCACCACTGCAGCTGTCTCGCAGTGCCCTCCGAGATCAGGACGTGGTCGGATAGGTTGCCCTGATGCTGGGCCCACTGAAACTTCAGGTCCCACTGCAGAGCCCGCATCCGCCACCTGGCGTGATGCACCAGCAGGATGCAGGAGGCCATCAGCCCCAGAAGCCGCAGCGTCAACCTGACTGAGACCCGGGATAACGGCTGAAAGATGGGAATCAGAGCCTGAATATCCCGGACCCGCTGCTCGGGGGGATAAACCCGAAACTGCGCCGAGTCGAGAACCGCACAGGTGTGACTTCGGCACATTGATTGAGAACCCCAGCCGATGCAGGAGATCTGCCGTAGTCTGGAGGTGGCTGACGACTGCCTGGGGCGAGCCCGCCTTTAACAACCAGTCGTCGAGGTAGGGGAAGACTGAAACCCCTAACCTGCGCAGATGAGCTGCGACCACCGCCATCACCTTTGTGAACACCCGTGGGGTGCTGGTAAGGCAGAAGGGGAGCACGGTATACTGAAAGTGCTCGTGGCCAACCGTGAACCGCAGGTAGCGCCGGTGGGCCGGCAGGACGGGGATGTGGAAATAAGCGTCCTGAAAGTCCAACGCTACCATCCAGTCTCCTGGGTCCAGGGCAGCTAGGACCTGAGCCAATGTCAGCATCTTGAACTTCTCCTTCCGGAGGAAGCCGTTGACGTTCCCTAGGTCCAAGATAGGGCGGAGGCCCCCTTTGCCCTTCTTGGGTACCAGAAAGTAGTGGGAGTAGCAACCACACCTTACTTCTGGCCCAGGAATGCGCTCGATGGCCCCCTTGGCCAAGAGGGCCGTAACTTCCTCCTGCAGAAGTCGCAAATGATCCACGGTGGTTCTGCGGTGGCATGGCTGGAGGAGTCGTCTCAAAGGGGAGGGAGTAGCCCCTTCGGACGATCTGTAGCACCCACCTGTCCGAAGTGACGGTGCGCCAGTGGAGGAGGTGATGGCGAACCCTGCCCCCCACTGGCGTCACATGGGCCTGAAAGCGCGGACTAGGAGGGTTTTGAGGCGGATGCTGTGGGGGAAGGTGTGGACTGACCTCGCCGTTGTCCCCGACCGCCGGGACGTCGGTTCCCACGGCCGCCACCGCGTTGGGTATTATACTGCGGAGCGTGGCTGGCGGCACGTGTGGGTACACCCCTTCCGTGGCCACGAAAGGAATGAAAGGCAGCCGATTGCTGGCGCGGGGCCAAGAGGCCCAAGGACTTGGCCGTAGCCTGGAGTCCTTAAAGCGCTCGAGCGCATGGTCTGCCTTGTCGCCAAAGAGGCGACGGCCATCGAACGGCATGTCCATCAAGGTGTTCTGGACATCGGCCGAAAAGTTGGCGGATCTCAACCAGGCGTGGCGTCTGACCGCCACCGTCGTTGCCATCGCTCTACCCAGTGAGTCGGTGGTATCCAGCCCACACCGTATGGAATATTTGGCTGCATCCCGGCCCTCCACAAGGGCTTGGCCGAGTTTTGGCCCGTACCTCCAACGGACACTTCCGCGACCGTATCCCACAGAGAGTGGGTGTAGCGGCCCAAGAGGCATGCGGTGTTTGAAGACCGCAGTCCCAGACTTAGGGACGAGAAGATCTTTTTGCCGTACTGCTCGTACCTCTTGGATTCCCTGTCCGGCGGTGCCGACGGGAATGCGATCTGGGAATTGGAGGCCTGGATGACCAGGCTCTCGGGGGTAGGGTGGGTGGACAGGAAACATGGGTCGCCCAGGGCGGGGCGGTGGCGTCTGGCCACGTTCCTATCTACAGGCGAACCCGTAGCGGGCTTGGACCAAGTGCCCAGAAGAACGTCGGTCAAGGCCTCATTAAAGGGCAGCAGAGGCTCGGCCGAGCTTGACTGCGGTTTAAGGACCTCAGTGAGGAGATTAGTCCTCACGGCCGCGACGGGGAGCTCAAGGCCCAAGGCCTTGGCAGCCCTCATCAACACCACACTGTAGGTTGCCCCCTCCTCCTAAGCCACGGTAGGAGGGTTGACAAAACCAGTGTCTGGAGAGGTGTCCAGGCCACTGGCCTCCCCAAGGTCTCCTGTCCAGTCCTCATGAGACTGACACTCTCTGGTCAGAGGGTCCTCAGACCCCTCCCAATCCTCTTCTGCACCCATCTCCTGAAACTCAGGGTTCTCAACTAATGGGGCCTGTTCATAGAAGTGAAACTCTGCAAACGATGTCTGGAGTGGCGCCCATCGGGGCCGTCCCGACGCCGGAACAGGAATGAAGGGAGCATCAGGGACGGCGCCGCCCGAGGACGGCGCCGGAGGCGACACCTGATGGTCCGACGACGGGGAGGTCGTAAGGTCCACCGGCGACGATCCAGATCCCGAAGAAAGTCTAGCGACGCCGGGCCCGAAGGCGCCGGCGGCGCCTGGACAACTGGACCCCGCGGCGCCGGGCCCGAAGGCGTCGGTGCCGTCGGGAGAGCGGGAACCTGCGGCACCGGGCCCGAAGGCGGCGCGGGGCCGAAGCAGCCGACGGCGTCGGGCCGAAACCCCCGACCCGCTAGGGGTCCCAGACGGGTCCGCTGGGCCCGAAGGCGCCGCGGAGCCCGTCGGAGGAGAGAGTTTCCTCATGGCCATGAGGAAGCGCTCTATCTCCTCCGGCGTCGCGTTGAGCCCAGGGACCGGAGGGTGTGGGTCTGAACGCGGCGCCCGCGACTCAGACGGAGCCGCGTGGGCGGTGTCACCTGAACCCCTGGCCGCATCGCGCGAGCGTCGGGGGGAGTCCGCAGAGCGATGACGCCTCTTGGACTTCTTGTGCCTCTTACCTAATGACGACTTCGACCCGGAGGACTGCGGCCTACCCTCGGAGCTGTGGTGGCTCCGAGCCCGCGACCTGTCCCTCGACCTCCCGTGGGACCAAGACCTCTCGCGGCGCGGGACCGACTGCCGGAGTTCGAGTCGCCTGCGGGACCGCTCCCGCCTGGCTTTCGAAGAGAGGGCCCAGCAGTCGGAGCAGGCCTTGTCATCGGGATCGACGCCTAGACAGGTCAAACACAGGTGGTGAGGATCCGTCACCGACATCAGGCGGTCGCAATCCTCGCAGTGCTTAAAACTGGGCATCCCTACGGCACCAATCGGAGTCGAAAGACTTCGAAAAACGATCAAAAATCGATCAAAAAGTTAGTCAAAAATTGACCTGCTTTTTCCAGATCTGCGCTTGCTGGCGCGGAAAAAAGAAGAACTGACGTCAGCACGCGGAGGCGGCGTCCAAGTACTCCGACGACATCATCACGGCGCCGACGGACGAGGAGCCACAGACGACGCCTACCGACGCGCAAGGGTACTGCTACGCAAAAGTTTCCGGATCCAGTCTGACGCCTGGGGATATTCTAAGGTAAGGAATCTAATACTAACGTGTCTCTTTCAGATATACATATATTGATGCATTTATCCGATGTGTACAAAAGAACATGACAATCAGTAAATTGTATGAGTTTTAGAATAGTTCTTATAAATTTCTGACCCTATTCCATTTTGCATATTTTACGAATTGAGGTTAAGCTTTACAGTTAATATGGCAATTTAAAAGTATGTAGGTTTACATAGCTGGATAAGCCAATAAATGATTATAAGGAATTAAAAACTCCAGCTTGAAATTGTCCTGCAGAATAAATGTATAAACACACTCCATGATTCTGAACAGTAAATCAAAAGACACTACAAACGAGGCAAGCCAAATGGCCACTTTATAACTACAGATTAGATTTCAACTATTGCAACAGGATTTAAAATCAAACACTCGCCTTTTCAGGACACACACATTTTTATGGTTCACCGAGGACTACATAATTAAAACCCTCATGAGAATTTAAAACAATTCAAAACTAACTTGCTTAAACTGTGGCGTGAATTAATAATAAGGACAATGTGGTCCCATATTCACAACTAAGCACGCAAAACAAACTTCGTGATGTCTCCCTACATTGGTCAGTTACATTTTTAAATTGATATGAAAATGCTCCTGGACGTCGTTTCTTGATACATTTTCAACAGTGAATACGGTGAGACACTTTGGCAGGTGACTAAGATGTCTCAGGCTAAAAGGTCTAAAAGGTAATAGGGCGCAAAGATGATTAAAGCAGTCAGAGGGATTTTGTGGAAGGCGTTTTAAATAGATTTTCTAATCTTGTGAAAAATGCTGTAGATTGCCATGACCAGTTCCCTCTACTATACCAAAGCATTACTTTTCACACTCACAACATAGGCATTGGAAAGGATGGGTTAAGTAAAGGGGTGAGTAAGATCTAGGAGGGTTTATAGCTTTTTTGTCTTGATTAACCTTTTTTGTCAAGCTCAGAGCGCTTAATCTTTGTAATTTTTAATTCTTTCCATTAGTGTTCAGAATGTCTTACAGCCTTACATGGTCTCAAAATTATTTGGGCAGCTAAACTCACTCATGTGGCTCTGTCAGAATCTGCAGCAAAATGGGGCAAATCTTGGACATGTTTAGGGTGAGAAAAGACAAGATCACGTTTACCAAAGATTTGATGCCATTTCACTCCATTTCCCCTTTGATGCAATTTGACATTAAAGTGTTTTCAGTGCAAGTTGAAAAGCTATTTTTAAAACATATTCACAAGTTTTGAGAGGTTTGTAATCGAGTTGGAATATACATTTCCAGAAAATGTTTTAACATACTGTGGCTCTATCGTTTTTCATTGTTATATTTTAAATGCATTAGGAACATAGTGTAATATTACCATTTTAATCTAACTTTCATTCAGGTCTTTTTCAGCGTCTCCCCATAGAAAGGATTTTGTTGGGCTATATTCTAATACAATGTCTTCTGCTTGCTGATTTTGAGAGACAATTCTCTGTGAACAATGCTTCTATCCAACAAGTTGCTAACATTACACTAACTAACAAGTTACTTACCTTCGGTAACGCTATATCTGTAAGAGAGATATATTAGTTATAGATTCCTTACCTTAGAATTACCCCCAGACGTCAGACTGGATCCAGAGAAATTTTTTCAAAGCAGTCCCCCTGCACGTCGGTAGGTGGCATCGGTAGACTCCGTGTTTGTTGTCGTGATCGCCGGGATGGCATCGCGGTATCTACTTAGACGCCGCCCCTGCACGCTGACGTCAGTTCTGTACACGACATTCCACGCCAGAAGTGCAGAGCCATGCAAGACATTAACCACTGGTGCACAAAACTAGGGCCCTGAAAGGGAGTCCGTAACCCTTGAAGTCAGTTCGCAGAACGGGGAGGATGGGTGGGGCCGTAAGGAATCTATAATTAATATATGTCTCTTACAAATATATTGTTACCAAAGGTAAGTAACTTGTTCATCTGAAAGAGACTATTAGTTACAGATTCATTACCTTAGAATAGATACCCAAGCAATACCAACCCCGGAGGTGGGTCTCTGAACCAAGTTCACACCAGAAAGCACTGGAGAACTGAACGGCCAAAGAAGCAGTCTCTCCGGACTTGGCTGCCCAGGCAGTACTGTTTTGTGAACGTATGCAGGGATGCCCACGGGGCTGCCTGGTAGATTTAATTGAGGAGGACTTACCGTCCCAAAGCAGTAGAGTCTTCCATTGCCCTGGTGGAGTGGGCGCACAAGCCTACTGGAGGCTCCTTTTTTGCCAAGGAACAATCGATCCAAATGCAAAGGACGCCCACCTAGAGATGGTCCGTTTTTGCACAGCCTGACCTTTCTTGGCGCCCACATAGCCAACAAAGAGTTGATCATCCACCCGGAATTGTTTTGTGCGATCCAGATAAAAAGATGCACGTTTTGGATCCAGACGGTGGAGTCTCTCCTCCTCCTTCGAAGGATGCGGGAAGAAGGTGGGCAAAGTTATGGTCTGTCCTATGTGGAAAGAGGTAACCACTTTACGAAGGAAAGATGGTCGAGTTTGAAGGACAACCTTCTCCGGATGATGGCAAGGAAAGGAGGTTTAGAAGAAAGAGCCTGAAGCTCAATCACCCTGCGAGCTGAGGTGATGGCAAGCAGTCTCGAGAGTCAAGAGTCTGAGGGTACAATTATGTAATGAGTCGAAAGGAGCGCACATAAGAACCAGATTCAAGTCCCACTGGGGCATTACGAACAGAATAGGAGGAAAGAGGTGAGTAATGCCCTTAAGAAATCTATTTACAATAGGGGACTTGAAAAGAGAAGGCAGATAAGGAAGCTGAAGAACGACCAAAATGACCGAAAGTTAGCCTTTGAGGGTGCCCAGAGCAGAGCCCTGCTGGGCCAAAGAAAGAATTAAGAGTAGAACCTCTGATAGAGCGGCAGAAAGGAGATCCACAGCCTTTGCTGAGCACCATGCCACAAATTTGTTCCATCTACAGGCGTATACTGTTTTAGTAGAGGGACGCCTGGCTGCCAAGATTACATTACAAACTTCGGGAGGAAGGTCGAAAGCGGTCAACTGTCGCAGCTTAATCTCCAGTTAAGGAGGTGGAGGCTGGACAGGTTCGGGTGGAGGACTGTCCCCTGCTGCTGCGACAGAAGATCCTTCCGAAGAGGCAGTCTGATCGGAGGATCGATGGCCATGTGCAATAGCTCGGGACACCAGACTCTTCGTGCCGAATCCGGAACCACAAGAATGACTTGGGCCGGGTCGCGCTTGATCTTCAGCATTCTGGGAAGAAGTGGTATAGACGGAAAGGCTTATAGAAGACCCCAACTCCTCCCACGACGAAATGTGTTGCCGAGCGAGTGCCTCCTTGGAAATGTCAATGTGCAGGACTGCTGACGTTGCATGTTCTCTTTGGTGGCGATCAGATCTAACCAAGGCTCTCCCCACTGCTGAAAGAGACCATGCACCACCTCTGAGTGAAGACGCCAATCGTAATCCATCATGCTCCTGTGGCTGAATTCATCCACCCTGGCGTTCAGGGAATGTGCCAGGTGTTAAATCACCAGGGACATGCCCTGATGTTCCAGCCAAGTCCAAAGGCAGAAGCCTCTCGACCAAGGGAACAGAGCCCCACCCCACACGGTTTGTTGCAGTACCACATGGAGGTGGTGTTGTCTGTGGACACCTGCACTACTCGTCACCAAACAGAGGGAAGGAATGTCTTCAGTGCAAGACGAATCGCCCAGAGCTCCAAAATGTTGAAGTGGAGCCCGGGCTCCACCGGAGACTAGAGGCCTCTGATCTCCGCCTCCCCCATGTGGCCGCCACACCCCAGAAGTGATGCATCTGTCACCACTGTGAACTCTGGTTGGGGAAGGTAGAGGGATCTGTCGTTCACCCAATCCTGGTTCGTAGGCGACCACTGCAATTGATGTGCAGTGCCTTCGGAGATCTGGACGCAATTGGAAAGATTCCTCTGATGCTGCGCTTACTGGAACTTCAGGTCCCACTAAAAAGCCAGCATATGCCACCTGGCATGATGCACCAGCAGGATGCAGGAGGCCAAGAGGCCTAGCAGCCTCAGGGTAATTCTGACCGAAACCCGGGATAGAGGCTGAAAGATTGGAATCATAGCCCAAATATTCCGGACTCACTCGGGAGGATAAGCCAGAAACTGCGCTGTAACCAGAACCGCCCGATAGAAAGGAGCTTCTGAGAGGGAATCAGGTGTGACTTTGGCACACTGATAGTGAACCCCAGCGAATGTAGGAGGTCCGCCGTAGTCTGGACGTGGGAGATGACAGCCTGGGGCAAACTCGCCTTCAACAGCCAGTCGTCGAGATAGGGGAAGACTGGAACCCCTGATCTGCGCAGATGAGCTGCGACCACCGCCTTCACTTTTGTGAACAGGGGCGCTGGGAGGGCCAAAGGAGAGCACAGTAAACGGAAAATGCTTGTGGCTTTCTGTGAACCGTAGGTAACGCCGATGGGCAGGCAGGATGGGGATGTGAAAATAGGTGTCATGCAAGTCCAACATTACAATCCAGTCTCCAAGGTCGAAGGCCGACAGGACCGGAGCTAGCATCAACATTTTGAACTTCTCCTTCCGAAGGAAGCGGCTGATGTCTCCGAGATCCAAGATTGGATGCAGGACTTTGTCCTTCTTGGGTACCAGGAAGTAGTGGGAATAAAAACCACAACCTTCTTCTAGCAGAGGGACTCACTCGATAACTCCCCTGGCCTTGAGAGCTGACGGAGAAGCGCCAGATGATCCTCCGACATGCGATGGAGTGTGGGTGGCATGGAAGGAGGGGTAGTCTTGAAGGGGAGGGAGTAGCTCCTTTGGACTATCTGCAAAACCCACCTGTCCGACATGATGTGGTGCCAGTTGTTAAGGTGATGGCGAATCCTGCCGCCCACTGGCAACTGGTGGCCCCGAAAGGTCAGACAAGAAAGTTTGGAGGCTGCTGCAGAGGGGGTGCTGGTGGGCTGGCTGGCCCGCTAGCTCCCAGACACACGACGCTGGTTCCCTGGCCGGGCAGAGGCTGGGTAGCTTGCGCAGGTCTGTGGCTCTGGGTGCAATGTGGTGGGGCACCCCTTCAGTAGCCACAAAAGGGGCAAAAGCAGAATGCAGAGGGAGATAGGTGGCAGCGAGGCCCAAGGATCTGGCTGTAGACCGAGAATCCTTAAAGCGCTTGAGTGCGTTGTCCGCTTTGTCACCAAACAAGCGACGGCCATCAAAGGGCATGTCCAAAAGTGTTGATTGGACACCACCCGAGAAGCCAGTGGATCTCAGCCAGGCATAGCTGATGTTGAAATCGTCCTGCATAGCGAGTCGGCTGTGTGCAGCCCACATTTTAAGGCGAACTTCGCTGCATCTCTACCCTCAGCCCCTGCACAGGAGAGAACGGCCCAGGCCTCCCCTGGGCACTGTGGCAGCACCCGTGTGACCGTATCCCACACAGAGTGGGTTTAACGGCCCAAGAGACATGCTGGGTTCACCGACTGCAGTCCTAAGATGGCGGAAGAAAACATCTTCCTGTCAAGATAATCCAGCTTCTTAGATTCCCTATCTGGTGGAAAAGTAGGGAATGCGCCTTTGGAAGTTGAGGCTTGGACCACCAAGCCCTGGGGGGTAGGGTGCTGGGAGAAAATGTGGTTATCTGGGACCAGGCAGTGGAGTCAGGCAATCATCCTATCCACAGGGACCCCTGTGCTGAGCTTGGACCAAGTGCTCAGAAGGATGTCTGTGAGGGCCTCATTGAACGGCACCAGGAGCTCCGAAGAGGCCGCTGCCGGTTGAAGCATCTCGGTCAGGAGGTTAGTACCGACCGCCACCGTAGGAAGCTCAAGGTTCACAGCCTCAGCCACCCTACGCAGCACCACAGCTTAAGAGGTTCCCTCCTCCGTAGCCACAGTAGGGGAAGATAGCATGCCACGGTCTGGAGAGGTGTCCAGACCACTGGCCTCACCCAAATGCTCTCGCCAGTCCGGTTCGTCCAACTGGTCTGCCAAAGGGTCAACAGACCCCTCCCAGTCGTCCTCATCACCCTCTTCTGGTTGCCACTCAGGGCTATAGGGAACACCAGGGTAGAACACTGGTACAAAAGTACCGGCCGGCGTCAGTACCGGCAACGGTTGACGCTGGTCCGGCTCAGTGTCCAAGTCGAGGAGGAGGCCGGGTCGAAGCCGACTGGGGACATATAGAGAGGGCAGAGGTGTCGCCAATGGATTCGGCGGCAGAGGTGTCGCAAGGTCGACCGGCGCAGATCCGGATCCAGGTCTGGCTCCCTGGGGGCTCAGAAACAAAGACCTAGAAACCCCAGCCGAGTCCGCGGGGCCTGAAGGCGCGCCAGCTGATTTGGGCTGCCCAAAGATGGTGTGGAGGGCTTCGCAAAAACTACGAGTTGGGCAGGGGCCGCTCCGGCTCCCGGGAGCCAAGGGGAAGCTCGGAGCCGCCCCAGTAGGCTCCGCGGATTGAGCCGAAGGACGACGACATTCCACGTTGCGTCTGCCGGGGAGAATGCGAAGAGCGATGGTGTTTCTTAGCCTTCTTTTTGTGCTTCAACTTACCCAAAGACGAAGACTTCGAAGAGTAGTGATGATGGTGACTTTGTGACTGGTCTCGCGACCTCCCTCTCGACTGGCGCTGAGCTGCCTGCCGGGCCTCCAGAAGCTTTCGGGACAGCTCCCGCAAAGACTTCAGAGTCATGGCCTGACAGTTTGAGCACGACTTTGGGTCGTGGTCACGTTCAAAGCACCATAGGCACATAAGGTGCAGATCCGTAACCGGCATCAATTTGTAACAGGAATCACAAGGTTTGAAGCCAATCCGCCGTTGTGACATACCTGTGCACCAGGAGTCAAACAACTAAAAAAAAATGGTAACAAAAAGTCGGAAAATGACAGTCAAAAAGTAATTAGATGTACCGCTCTCCGGATCTGCGCTGGCTGGCGCGGAAAAAGATTGAACTGACGTCAGCACGCAGGGGTGGCATTAAGTAGATGCCGCAACATCATCCCGGCAATCACGACATCGACGAGAAGCAGACCGATGCCACGTACCGACGTGTAGGTGTACTGCTACGAAAAATATTCTCAGGATCCAGTCTGACGCCTGGGGGGAATTGTAATATAAGGAATCTAAAACTAATAGTCTTACAGATATGGGTTTCCCTCTACGACATTATCATAAAAGTCTCAGAGAGGTCCATATTCTTGTACAAAATCTGGCTACAAGCAAATTAATATGTACACTCTGCCATATTTTATGACAAATAAGCTGAACTGGGGGAGAAGAGGGTATTCATATTTTCAGGCTTCCTTCTATAACACTTCACTCACTTTTACAGACAGCTATAGTGAACCACACTGCATCCATCATGCACATAGACACAACCCCCCCTCCAAGAAAGAAAAAATATTACCATTCTTTCAACAGTACTAAGCACTAATGAGAAATTCACATCACAAACCCATTTGCAGACACAGAAAATCAAAGACCTCTCAGACAGTTCATACAAGCTTCATGGCCAGCAATAGGACCTACAGACTATCTCTAAACGTTTGGCAAATGGAATCTCATAAACCGCAGATGTTTAAGCATATGGCAAAGCTCTCTGGCCATGAAAAAAGTTTCACTAACATCACTCAAGAGTTCAATGAAGAAGATGTGCCATCCAACTGTCTTACTGAAGTACTAATAGGGGTCTACTAAAGGAATATGTATGCTCCTATAAATGCTGAAAACTTGAGAGCAGTTCTTCGAGGTTAAAATGGATCTAAAGAGTCACAAATGGGTTTATTCCAGGTTAAAAAATAAATTTGAATTGAACAATGGAAACCTAATAAAGGTGATGATGTTGAAGATCATAAGAAGAAAAGTTAACTTGAGATTAACTCACCACCTGGCAACTACAGAGGATGCAGCCCAAGCATTTAGGAACTTGGATGTGTACCACAAAGTCAACAGATATGTATACTAGCCTTTCAAAAGGGTTCGCACAATTTTATCCACGACTTTGTTTTGCCAAAATTTAGCAATGCCATCTCGCTTAGCTATCTGTAGTGTAAAGAACACCTATACAAGTTTGCCTGAACTGTTAGATGTAAATAAAAAGTCTTTGTATTCCCACTCCATTCCAAAGTTTAGGTGAAAAATATTTTTAAGGCAAATGATGAAGATATTTAATTTGTCTGCTTTGTTTCCTCTATCTACAATACATTCTTGGTCATAACTGCAAACACCAAAGAATAAAAAATGTATGCAGTTTTAACTAGACAACTATTTTTTTAATTAACTTGCCAGCCTATAAGTGTTAATGTAGTATTTTTATTATGAATTGCAGATTAAAGCATGGCCAACGCAAAGGCCCTGTTAACTGCCAATTAGTGCACTGTTATAATTTAACTTAGTGTCAAATGAGGGACTTTGCAAACATCAAATGTGGCGAACACGGCCTGACAACCAAGCTAAAGAACTGTTTTTATGTTGGCCACAGCTTTTCAATATACTCACAAAGGTAAGAGGGTCATACTGATCCTTTAGCAACAATTTGTACTATATCAGATGAAGTGGACTGCTTTCAAGATAGTTCTGTTTTGCCATTGTAACTCAAAGAGTCACTTCTACAGTTGAAAGAAATTTCAAAATAGTCATCTGTTCCTAAAACGCTTACACCAACAGCAAGTTAGAAGCAATCCAGAACCAATATGGGCACAACATCATGGAAACTAATTACAGTTCTACACATTTCATACTGGAGTTAGTATCCTGAGTTCCATTAGAGACTGAAAACAGTCACTGCTCAACCGCTCAAGAACCTGCTTTGTGCTTGGCACTCTCAACAAGGCTGGCCTTGCCAACTACCAAAGTATGCACATAGAAGAAAAATGTTTGGGCAAGGATTGGTTTAGTGATAAGCTAGCTGACCCTAAAACACAGCTCCCCAAACAGGCTTCATTTATAAAACTAATTAGCATTCTGACAGGTAATTCCTGCTTTTTTTTGTTTGCTTTTTAGAGATGGCACAATAAACAGTGCCATTAACAAATGGTAGTATATCTATCAATTTAGAATATTGTGATCAGGAAATTTACAATAGACTTCATTCGGATATCATAAATACAAGCTATAGAAGAAATGCACAAAAACATGCAGTTCCTCCAGAAACAAGGCAATAGCTCCATTTTATTAACACTGAAGTAACTAGAGTATTTACCTTCACGTAACCAATATGTGAGGATTGCTCCATCGAGAAGAAAAATAGTTTTCTTCTGTTATGAATGGCCTGTGATTTAGGATTAAAAATACTGAAGCATTGGCATTTTACAGCAGCAAACATTTTGGCTGGCTAAGCGGTAATAGAGCACACAATTCTGGGGGATGTTCTAAAATTTAATTCGGATTAAAGTCCAGTAAATGGTTGGAGCACTACTTAAAAAATAAATAATAAATAAGATATATTTCACTTTTCCCCCAAAATCCAACACATCTGACACCGACGATTTACATATTTGATGCCAACTTTTTAGCGGTCAGTACGTACAACATGCTGCTCTCCAAGGATCTGTGAGAGCACTGCCGATTGGGCATATAGGAAGGGGACACCAACTGCTATCAGCTGACACATGAAAAACAAGTCCAGAGGGTTTTGCTCTAGCAGGAAGCTGACAGAGGAGGCTGTGCTCAAGAGGCACAGCCTCACCCCCTTAACCTTGTCAAGGAGGCCGAAGGGTAATCGCGCTGCCCTCCCCAACAAGGAAGTGGAGCTACCTGGAGTTCGATCTGTAGAGGCAGCACTGGTGATCGTTCGGCCAATTTCTTCAGTGGCCATAGCATCTTTCAAAGGCCCCTTGTTCTCCTGTGAAAAATGAGGATTTTGTGTCAACAGGACTCGAAAGGCAGCAATATAAAAATTAAACATTCTTTGGACGAGTAGAATCTGCACTTCACAGTTTATACAATGCAACTTGATTAGTACCTTACAAATCCAGTGACTGCTTTATCACTCAAAAGTACTGTCACCCGCCCAAAAGGACTATACACATGTAATGTCTAATGTATGTTTCTGACCCAGGGCAATTCAATATCGCTTGAAAGGTCTAGAATTTGCAGAAGATGAAATAAAAGGGAGAGGAAAGGGGGAGAACAAGGACACAGCATACGGGCAATCGTTTACTGTGGGAGTGGGTTGAGGAATCATTTTAAATTATATGCCTGTGGGGGGCTTGAACTCATTATAGATCCCAAAACATTTACATCAAAGAAATCATCTGGTATTTAAGTTTCTTTAAAAAAATATTAAAGCATACCCCAATTTCCAAATTTGTTTTATATTTGTGTTAAATAACTGTAATAAAAGCAATTCATCAGTTTCTACTTAAATATTGAGTTTTCCCATCCATTAGGGTATGATCAGGAGTTTGAATGTAAGTACTTGGATGTTGACCAACATGATCGGTTAGGTATAGTCAAGTATGTTCAAAAGAGATATTCATTCCGAGATTGTTTTTTAACTCACATGCTACCAACAAATACAAAATGTTGGTGTGCACAAATACCTAAATCACAAATGATGATTCATTAATGTCAAATATTATCGAGTAGTCCCATTCTCTTTCCCAATTACATGTTAAGCACAGGGGTTTGCAAACAAGTACTCAGGTGCGGACCAAGACAGATTGAGTATGATCAAGTATGTTCAAAGAAAATAATATTAATTCTGAGATTTATTGTTTTAACGTCACAATACCACATACATAAAAAGATGCTTGTACGCGCTAATTTTTCACTCACAAGTAATGATTCAATGTCTATTCTTTATTTTTTGTTCCGTTTTCTTCATTTCTCATCTACACCTCCCTGATGAAACCAGCATTGAAAAGAAGCATTTGCAATGCATTAGGTCTCGCATTTGCTAGAGTTTGAGCTATTGGCATTGCAAATGACAATGCCTTTTATTTATGTGTTGATTTTAAAAACAGAAAAATAAAAGCCATTGTAATTTATAATGCCAATAGCTTAAACTCTAGCAAATGTGAGACCTATTGCATTGCAAATGCTTGTTTTGAGAGGGAGAAAACAGGCTCTTCGCAAGAGAAAGGCTATACTTTTAATTGGAGAGTACCGTCACTTCTCAGAAACAAGCAGGTTCTCTGGCACAAATTACCTGCACTTCTATTGTTCCATTTCAAGCACTGGGCAGCCTTGGAAAGATTCATGGCGTCAGCACTTTCCATGAAGCGAGATGCCACCTGCAAACTATACCACAATCCGGAATGCCTTTAAGCGTTGAACTATGGTTTAGGACAGCAGCGCCACACAATCCCGGCTAGTTTTCACCCATTTCTGAGACCTTGGGCAAATACAACCGACAGTGCCTCATTTTTACAACTCTTCTCAAATGAGCACCTTTACTGGGCGAAACCACTTGGAAAAACGAAAAGAAATTTCTTGTGTTGCCTTGTTCTTTGAAATACACACTGCAATTAGGATTGTGTTACATAATAGTATTTCAATTTAAATTAAGCCAACAAAATGGTTAGCAGTCTGTAGTTCTGCTTTTTAAGAGTTGAACAGAAGCAGAAAACATTACTAGCTCACCCCTACCACTGTGGATCATTCGCGGAGTTTAACAACAGTTAATTTACAATTACAAGCACTGCCATTCATTAGAGCGAGTCCTGGTTGTAGGATAGCTATTTGGTGCAGGGCTGCAGGGACATAAAGACAGAGGAGGGCTTGGAGAGCCAGCATTGTGAAAGTTAGGAGAATAATGGGGGCCAAGAGTTGCTGTAGCTTGGAACTAAAAGGTAAAGGGAATCCCCAAACAAACTTCCCACATTGACTTCTAAGGCATACGCGCTGCAAGAAAGAATTGTGCAGCTCCTTTTCTGCCTGACGAGCGTGGCATGCCATGCCCAGCAGATAAGCCATGAAATAATTTACATACGTGCCACCAAATAGGGAAAACATCTCGAACAAAAATGTAAGTATATTGTGTCCTTTTAAACTTTGCGGGGTACCACACTGCCAGCAACAAGCTAATCAAAATTCACTTCTGGAGTCACCGCATCTACACCGGAAGCCATTTCCTAAACCATGGGCGGAACCCTTTTAGCGAACAAACAGAAGAAGCCCGGGCTGCCAACCAATCATGCGTGCCCCTGTTGTAATGGTGGAAGTGTCACCCCTAGTCGTTGAAACGTTACAATATTACACTTAAATTTGGAGCATGTCACACATAGCAATCTGCCTTGGCAGCTGTGTTAAATCATTGTAACTAACACGCAGTACACTTGTTGTCCTGCTCGTTATAAAACCCTCTGATGCCTTCAGGCCAAGTCCGCGCTATATATAAGAGCAAATAAATTAAACAATCCGACGCACTCCGGCGCAGGACAGAGCACGACGAGAAACACTCCTTCAACGGTAACCACTCAGGCAGCGGTTGCCCAGCTACAACTGGCGCTAGCAGGATGCATGCGCATTCCAGGTTCTACCGGGCCAGTTTGTGCAGAGAACCTGCGACTAACCTTCTGGGCCTAGTCCCCCTGCCGAGAGTGGACCTCGGTCCACGGCAACGCTCACCGCGTGCTCCTGTGAAAACAACTACAAGCACCTGAGAACGATGGAGGGGTGAGGCCTTCGCCCCCATGCAGTCCAGCACCAATATGCTCACCCACACCGACAGCCATGAACACATAAGCCTAAGCCCGTCAGGGAGGTAACTTAGGTTTAATGTCTGGCGTGGACTGGGCCCATCTTGATTTGGGCAAAGGAATATTAATTCGCTGGAGCCGGGACTCAAACCTCAGCCCCATTACGTGACATAAATCTCGCCCGTGGGTCATCTATACCTCTCCGAGATTGGGATCATGGTGCTTTACGCACAGTACCCTATGCCTGGAAACACACAAAACACTATCCCAGCATAACTGCCTTAAAGAGGGAGCCTGTGACAACCAATAAATAAGCCCCTGCCTAGGAGCACAGCCCCTGGGATGAAAACTTACTGCTAGACTTGCTAGTCTTGCCTTATGGGTAGGCACCGGCCCGCTGTGGTTTAAGCCTCGACCCTGGCATCACCCACAATAGCTTGTAAGGCGACCAACCGGCCCGCCATGCAGTGCCCACATCTATTCCTTCCGTGTCACGTGTGAACTGAGGGCCACACAGCCCACTGCTCAATTGCTCCTCTGCTATCAAATACCCGAACTGACAGCCCCGTTCTACAGAAACCCCCCTTGTGGCTGGATGAGGCACGTAGTCACTTCCTGTTGGTGAAGCCCATTGTGGAGTTTGCCAATGGCTGCTGTGTATATGACCAACCTAACCCTACTATGACCAGATGGAACTTCGGTGATGACCCCCTGGACCCTGGGTTTAACTGAATGTTGTGTGCGAAAGGCAACTTTGGTATCTATCTGAATGCTCAGGTTTCCATACCTCACTCGTTCAGCCACTTTCCAGTTCAATTGTAATGGTGGCTCCCATAATGCGGTTATACTCCGCATATTGATAGGCTGGCTTGCTTACCTGACTGCCAGCTGACAAGGGGCAAGTGTACATGAACAGGGGGGTGGGGGTGTGTTCCCAAGGTCATTCAGTTGTGCATAAATAAAAGTGATCCCTTCATAGGAAAGTACTCAACCACTTTCTTAAACAGGATGGTTCCTCTCGGTTTGAGTTTAACTTTCAGCTGACTCTTGCATTCTAAATGAAAGCAAGTGTCGCTGTGTTATAACCTTTAACTGTATACATTAATCCTGCCAATCTACAATAAATATCCATACCCTTCTTACGCCGACTACAAACGTGATTAGAGGCCCGAGGTATGCCTTTTAATGAAATGGAGGCTAGAACCCATTAATTGGGGATGACAAAACTCTGGCGAGGAAGGAGAACATGCTAAACCGAGTGGCAGTGACATTCATTGGCCTAGACACCTCACTGCACCCAGAGTATACATAAACGAGCAATCTGTGTTAAGTGCCCTTTTGAAAACTTCCTTAACCCGGATACTGAACATCCTCCTCCCTGGCGAGGGGCTGGTCCTACAAATCAGTGTTTCGTGAGCCTCTCGGTGTTGGCCTCAATAAACAGCTGCCCGTGTTTCAAGCCAGCACAAAACCAAGATTATTCAAGGCACCTTTAATGGCATGGGCAAAGCAGACCCAGCAAGGGTTTCCCCTCCATGACCTCTAATTCAGATACGAGTGCTGCAAAGATTGGTGTTCAGTGAGCGCCGTTCTACCCAAATGTCTCCCATGCTCCGCTCACCGCCGCAGCCGTCGATAACGCTACCCCTTTGCCTACAAAGATGATCGCACCAACTATGGTGTCAACCAATGCCTCCTACCATCGGTCCGGCAAAGTGGACTTAGACATCAAAGTACTCCTACCGGCAGTCTAAATCCTACACGCAGAAGAAGAGCAGAGGCCACAATACCAATTACCAGATGGGCGAACAGAAAACCCCAAGCATGCTCACTTTAAACAACAAAACAAACTGCCTGCCTCTGCTCATCTCGCCGCGACCAAACAGCGTAATGGGCAGCCTCAAAAAGAACTCACAAACGACCACACAAACAAGCTGCGAGGTGTTACGGGATGGAAAGTGATGTTATTCTGAAAAGCAAGGCCCCACTAGCAAAATAAAAACAAGCGCGCAGTGGGAGCGTGTGAGCGCGCAGTGGGAGCGTGTGAAGCAGAGAGGAGACGCCATGTGCGTGCACATCGCCTGTCCGTGCGCGCACATGGTTTGTCTCCCTTCGCGCACCAAACCGACAACAATAGTCTTGCCAAGGCGAAGCAGCGCATGCGCTGCATTTGCTAGGCCAGACCTAAACACACGTTGGCTTCTGAAACCAACTGGAAATGTAAACAGCCATTATTGAGGTTAACAGTACCTCCTTTGGTGAGAGACCTCTACTGCGCCGAGCAGTTTGTTTTTGCACATCATGGACTGTTATAACATGGAGAGACAGCCGTTATCAAAGTATAAAGCTGAAAGTGTGAGAAGGATGGAGCGGAAGAGGGAACACTTCAGCTAACATAGCTTTACCTAACATAATACAAAAGCATTGGCCCCTATAAAGACAATTCCCAAGCACTGCCAGAAGGTGGAAATTCGACTCTTTGCTGGAAAACTCTGGAGAAAAAAAAGATCAATAGGATTATCTGCAGGTTCACCTCCAGTTCATGGATGGCCCTCGGGTGCACTAGGGAGTATTTGTTGCATGACTAAATCATGCTTATATCAGAGGCACCAAAAACAGACATCATGCGGGTCCCTAACAACAGCTATTGCAGGTGAGGCATGGGTTTATGCCTGCAGACTTTCTAGGTGACATACCTAGAATGCTGACACAAAAAAGCTGTTTTGTAAGTCGGTAAAATACCAACAACGCTCTGGAGTGAAGCTCTCAATTTGTGCCGAAGGGTGTGGGAAAAATCAAATGGATGTCAGCTTAGGGATAGCGTCTAAATACAGATTAGTGCTGAAACATCCGAATGCATAGCAAGGTCACTACGGAGTTTCATGGCACTCCCAACTTGCGCACAGGAGCAACTGCTGGAAATGTTTCCAGATGCAGTCAATGACCTAGGGGCAATTCAGACGGAAACTATGGTTAGGAGTATCATAAAATAGGAGTCCTGAAGGTTTACTATTCTCATCCAGTCTCCTCAATGGTATTAAAGATAGATTTGGTGGAAGGCCAATATTATACAATTATTTTTTAACCATTTGGTGGGTGACTTTAGGTCAAGGAAGGGTTTCAACTCACATCAGTTCATTTTTCTAAACAAAAAGTTACAGGAGTGAATTTTCTCCTTTTGGGGTATTAAGAAAGTCTCGACAGCCTGATTCTGTATTAGACTGTTTACCTCCTGTAAAAGATTTTCTTGATGGCAATTATTCAAATTACTCTGGGAAAGTGGTGGTGGGACTTTGAATAAGAAACAGTAGTCACTTGGCACCATAATCAGCACATCCGACTGTTTTCTTGCATTTGGGCTGGATTTATGACTTCCTCCTTTGGGTTGGCACCCTTGTTGGTATCATTCTTGAGGCTATGTAGGAGTTTGAACCCTATAAATAACCACAAGAATTGTGAGGCTTGAAATGGTGCTGTCTCCATCTACAGACCAATGGTCTTCAAATCGGACTTTGTTTTATGCATTTCTTTGTCTGCATTGGATATGAGCAGCGTATTGTGTGAAAAGAGGTGGATTAGGATGGTTGAGAGCATCATAGGACAAAATGCGGATGTTTGATGTAGTGCCTGGAAAATAACTGCCTTTTTAGGTCTCGCCTACGCAGCGCGCATGCGCTGCCTAGGGGATCTTTAGCCGTCATGCAGCTCTTTTTCAAAGCACATACTGTGCTGTGGCGGCATACGCCTTGCAGGAGTGCGCAGAGGCGCGCCACAAGCATGAGTATGTGCTTTGAAAAAGAGCAGACTGCTCTCACCAGTGTGCGCGCACCACTTGTGGGTGCACCCCTCTGCCTCTCTCTCCCGCTGCAACCTGCACACCTTTTCTTTTTTTTTTAAAACTTTCAGTGCGAGGCGCACGCTTGTGTTATTTTGTTTCACTCCCTCGATATATACCAGAACATGAACTCTACTAAAATTGCCACGTCAGCATGGTCTGTTCTACTGTTTACCTGTAGCTTTGTTTGTCTCTCTCTCTCACTAATCTACTTTTTTGACAATGGATACCTCATGGCATGGGTTGCAGAACTGTTATAGTGCTTGATACTGCTGAGGAGGCTGGTAAGCACTCCGGTTTGCATGATTCCATAGCGCCCTTTAGTGTGTGGTTGGCAAGATGTTGGATGAAATTGGTGTTAAGCAAAATGAGGAGTCTGAGTTTCAAAGACACGTAGGTGTCTGCAACTTCCTTACCTTCACTTGCCTATCTGTATAACTTCAACCACCGTTCTATTTATTCAACATTTGTAAACATGGCGTGCGTTCTCTCATTGGTGTGGTCGCACAAATGTTTGACAGGCCCTGACTTCATTCTAAATTATTATAACTTGAACCTAGAATGAGTCAACTGTGGTAATGTGTTGCGGGTATAGTAATTAACCCCGATGTTACTAAATGTAAATCATCTCTGATCCAAAAACTGGTTCGTACGGCAAGTCCCTTCCTCATTCCAAACTAATCTATTCCATGCCCTCCATTCAGATCAGTGTGGGTTTCTCTCTCTCCTTCCTTCACGTGCTAACCACGCTCCATACCAACCTTCGATTGCAGCCACTCTCCAAATCAGCTTATCTCCTGAAGTAGCCGGTGCGTCTGCACATTTCAGTCTGCCACCCCCAGAACTTCACTGGCCAATATGTTATTTAGGACTGGAATCTATTTTTCGTTAGGATCCTTTAATTTATTGTATTTTTTGGAAATACATGTAAAGATAATTGAGAACACAAATTGCCGGACCTGGCACTCAAAATAAAGCCTGGTAGAAACCGATACACACAGATATATATATATATATCCAAGCAGTAGTTTCCCCGACACTCTCGCGCACTCCAGCCGGCAATGCTGTGAGAAAACGGGAAACGGACACCAATTGTTGTGGTTCAAAGCAGGTCCTGATTTATTTAAGCCATAGGTCCGGTATATGTTTACATACACACACATGAACAATAGTTACTTACCTGTAATCTGTGGTTCTCCAGTATTGGTGTCTTTCATAGATTCACATGCCTGAATCATTCCCCGTCGTCGGAGTGGGAGTCCCACGGTATATAAAAAAGCAATAATATGCCTGTAATAACCAAAAAACCTTGGTAATAACCAACCAGGAAGTAAAGTAGCCCTAGCTACAGGAGCAAAAGCTCCCACACTGATGACTATCCTAGTCATTATGTTAGACCAAACTGCAGCCAATCAGGCGACAGCACCCACCAGAATGTTCTCCCCAGAGGCTCAGGCTCTCAGATTTTCTCGCACAAGAGTGAAACCAACATAATTTTGCCTGAGGGAGCCTCTGAGGGGAGGTGGGCGGGTTGCATGTGAATCTATAAAAGACACCAATACTGGAGAACCACAGATTACAGGTAAGTAACTATTGTTCTTCTCCAGTATTTGGGGTGTCTTTCATAGATTCACATGCCTGAATCAGAATAGATAGCAGTACATAAAACCCAATGCTCATAGACGCCAACAGTATATAGTATACATGCATAATGATAAAATGCAAAAGAAATATGGTAAAGCGTCTAGAAAGAGCATAGAGGAGGCGGGAGAACAGAGGCTCACCTTATTGGAAAAGATTGCGAAGAACTGCTCTTCCCCACCGAAGCATCTGCATCACTAGCTGAGTCCAGACAGTAGTGTCTTGTGAACGTGTGCCTGCTGGACCACGTTGCAGCTCTACAGATGTGCAGAAGAGGCACCCCAGCAAACAGAGCAGTGGAAGAGGAAACTGCCCTTGTAGAGTGCGCTCTGGGTAAGGCCTGTAGGGTTCTTCCTGCCTGTTGATGACAGAGTGCGATTGCTGACGAGACCCATCTGGCGATAGTCTGTTTGGACACTGCACAGCCTTGGCGCAGTCTGCCATAGGCCACAAACAACTGATCAGTCTTGCGTAATGTTGAAGTCCTTGAAAGATAGAACTTGAGGCACCTCTTGATATCCAAAGAGTGCAAAGCTCGTTCAGCCGGTGTTTGTGGATTCGGAAAAAATGTCTTGAGAATTATAGGCTCATTTAGATGAAAGTCTGACGGGACCTTGGGCATGTACCGTGGGTTGGTACGAAGTACAACCGAATCAGAGGTAAATTGCAAAAAAGGTGATTTAGTAGTGAAAGCCTGGATGTCACTGACCCTTCTTGTAGATGTCAAAGCCAATAACAAGGAGACTTTCCAAGTAATAAACTTCAGGTCAACTTTATGTATCGGCTCAAAGGGGTGACGCATGAGCTGGGTTAGTACCACATTCAAATGCCAAGCCGGAGGCGGCCGTCGAATTGGTGGAAACAGGCGAAATAGACCCTTGAAAAATTGCTGGATTATTCTTGATGAAAACAGAGAGTTCGATCCGTCCTGACGGAAACGGGAAATGGCTGCCAGAAACACCTTCAGGGTTGAATGCGCTAAACCTGATCTCGCTAGTTGCAGGAAGAAAGGTAGTATTTGCTCTGGTCTAGCCTGAAAAGGATGTAGATCAACAGTCTGGCACCAGGCACAGAAACGCTTCCACTTAAGTTTGTAGGTTTTGATGGTTGATGGTGCTCTGGCGTTAGCCAACACCTCTTGACAACTATGAGGAATGTCTAAGTGGGCGAATTCATTGTGCTGAGGAGCCAAGCTGCCAATTTCAGTGAAGCTGGGTCCGGATGGTACACTTTGCCTTCCTGAACTGTGAGGAGATTCGGTATTCGAGGCAGTTGCATTGGTTCGCACTCCGAGAGGAGGAGAAGCTCGGTGAACCAATATTGCCGGGGCCACCTTGGAGCGATCAGGATTAGACGACATGGTTGACTCTTCATCTTCCTGATGACCCTGGGAATCAACGGAATTGGCGGAAAAGCGTATGCAAATATTCGACACCAATTCGTCGAAAGGGCATCCCCGCACGAGTCCTTGTGGGGAATCCAGCTTGCAAAGCGTTGGCATTTCCGGTTCTGGGCTGTTGCAAACAAATCCAGGTCGGGATGACCCCACTCGTGGAATATCTGATCCAGGGATGGTTGATGCAGTTCCCATTCGTGATTGCTCCCTGCGGACCTGCTGAGTGAATCCGCGAGGACATTGGCAACCCCTGGGACATAGACCGCCGACAGATTGATGTTGTGATCCAGGGCCCAATTCCAAATCTCCTGCGCCTGGCGGGACAACCTGGCCGATCTTGTGCCCCCCTGTTTGTTCAGGTAATGCATGCTGGTTGTGTTGTCTGTTCGTATCAACACTGTAGAGCCCTCCAAGATCAACTGAAAGGATTTCACAGCGAGAAAAATGGCTCTTAGTTCCAGTAGATTTATGTGCCATTTCCTTTGCTGGATGTTCCATTTGCCACTGACTGTCATCCCTTGGAGATGGGCGCCCCAGCCCTCCAGAGAAGCATCCATGGTCACAATGAATCTGGGACCTTCTGTCAGGAATGTGCAACCCACTTGTAGGTTGCAATCTTGCCCCCACGATTGGATGGAATTTTTCATCCGAGGAGTTAAGTTGACGACGTCCTCGAATGAACCTGTGCTTTGCACCCACTGACGACTGAGTTCCTCCTGCAAAGGTCTCATTCGCAGGCGACAGTTGGGGGTGAGAGGGATACATGACGAGAGCATCCCGAGGAAAGACTTGAACTTGCGAACAGAAACGCACCTTCTTCCTAGCAGAGATGAGGACATCTTGCGAATCTTCGCTTGCCTTTCTTTTGATATGAACACCTGGGCAAGTCTTGTGTCCAGCGTGGCTCCCAGTAAAGACTTTCTCTGAGATGGAGATAGGTGGGACTTTTTGAAGTTCACCGAAAACCCCAGGCTCTGGAACAATGAGAGACATCTTTGAACATGAGTCCTTGAAAGGTCGATGGAACTGGCCTTGATAAGGCAGTCGTCCAAATATGGATAAATTTGAACTCCCTCTAGTCTCAGGCGTGCAGCCACCGGGGCTAACATTTTTGTGAAGACTCTGGGGGCCGAACGTAGTCCAAAGGGGAGTACCTTGAACTGGAAGTCCCTGCCAGCCACTCTGAACCGCAAGAACTTCCGGTGCCTGGGAAAGATGGGCACGTGGAAGTATGCGTCCTGAAGGTCGAGTGTTGCCATGTGATCTCCTACTGAGAGAAACTGGAGGATTTCTTGAAGTGTCAACATTCTGAAAGATAATTTCTTGAGGTACTTGTTGAGGGCACGCAGGTCGAGGATGGGGCGCCATTCCCCCGACTTCTTGCGGATCAGGAAAAATCTTGAATAAAAACCTGTTCCCTTCTGATGGTGGGGTACCCTTTCTATTGCTCCTTTCCGAATCATAGAGTGAATTTGGGAAAACAGCTCCTTGAGGTGGGCTGGGGGTGGTCCTCTTGGGGGAGAATTTGGAGGGGCGTTGACGAATTCGAGAATGTGACCTCTGGAAACCACGTCCAGGACCCATCTGTCCGTGGTAATCTTGGACCAATTTGAGTAAAAACGGGATATTCTTCCTCCAATTTGTTTCAGGCTGGGACAAAGTGGTGGCAGGATGTGACTCTCACTTGCTCTTGTTGTCTCTTCCTCGATAAGAGGCCTTACCCCTTGGCTGAGAGTAATTATTTCTCCTCTGGCCGTATGTTTGTTGACGGTATGGCTGGTATCTCTGATTGCCTTGGGTATTACTGTAGGAGCGTTGCTGTGAATAACCTCCTCTGTTCGAGAAACTGCCTCTTCCTCTTGCACCACGAAAGGAAGACTTCCGAAAGTGAAGAGAGCCCAGCGAACGTGCTGTCTTGGTGTCCTTCTTTATGGCCTGTAAAAGCCTCATCCACATGTTGACAAAAGAGGAACTCTCCATCATAGGCCATGTCCATGATCTTTGTCTGGACCTCAGAGCGAAAAGATGTAGCCTTCAACCAGACTTGCCTTCGGAGAACAGCTGCTCCTGCCAGCTGTCGAAAACCTGTGGCTGCCACATCCACTGCAGCATCAATTATCTCAGAGGAAACGCTCTCGCCCTCTAACAGGATCTTTTTTGCTTCAGATCTATCTGGTTCTGCAAGCTTCTCGATGAAAGGCGATATGTCAGACCACATCTGCCTATCATACCTCCCAAGTATAGCCAGTGAAGTTGCGGCTCGGACTGTGGTTGCCGCAATAGTGGACACCTTCTTTCCGATCGAGTCAAGACGTTTACCGTCCTTATCAGGGGGAACAGAGACCTGTGCAGCTGGATTTCTGGCCCTCCTTTGCTCCTTTGTGCCGCCTGAGTGACTACGGACTCCATCTTAGCCTGACCAATCAGGCATGCAGGTGATGAATTAGGTGCTCTATATTTCTTATCCACCCTAGGTAGTACTGCTGGTAGAGAATTTGGCGTTTTCATTATTTTCAGACCTTCCTTCCATATATAGTCAATAATGGGAATCGACCAACTTTGTCTTTGGGGCAAGTCTTTAAAATCATACAAAAAGCATTCGTCCTGTTTAGCCTCCATCGTGATGAGGAACCTCTTAGTAGCTCTATCCATAATCTTATGGAAGCTGGCAATGTCCACCGGTGGAGATTCCGCCGTAGGCGGGGCTGCTGGAGAAGGGGTTTGAGCCTGATACTCGTCCCACTCCGACGTATCCGACTTGTCATCCAATTCACCATCTTCTCGTTCGTCCTCTGACGAATTGTTCCCCTCCACATGATGGGAAGGTACTGGTGAAGTAGGTAGTGCGGGTCGAGCTTCTTCAGCTGCCACTTGAGGATTAGAAACTTGAAGTCCCAAAGTTGCCGTGGATGTTCTTGGCCTAGGCGTAGAGACATGAGATTCACCCGATTCCGAAGGTGGAAATCTGCGATAATAATCGCTCAACATATATTGGAGGTTTTGGAACAATTTTGTAGGCATTTGCATGCCAGGTGTAGAGACAGTCTGCCGACTAGCGTGCTCTTGTAAATCTTCCTCATCTTCTTGATCCAGGTCTTGTACCTTTATGAGCAAGTCCGAAGGGCTCCTGGCGGCATGGAAATTATCATCCTCGTAGGATTCTTCCTCCTCAGAATCCAACAATTTATCTGGAAGTTTTAGAGGAGACAAAGTTGTGGAGGTGGAACCACGTTTTTGTAGTAGCGAAGCAGTGGTCGCCGGTGATGGGAAAGATATTGAGGATGCACCCGCAGACCACACTTGCATTGTCATACAGGTTGACAGAGGGGGCGTCGACGGAATCACCGATGATGATGACAAGCCTGCTTCCCCCTGCGATTCGAGATCCGTCGTCGACAGAGCGCTCGTCGACGGTAATGGCTTCGTCGACGAGGATGTTTTCTTCTTCGTCGACGGTATCGTCGCCTTCGTCGACGAGGAGTTCGTCGACGGAAGTATCACTTTCTTCGTCGACGGTAACTTAGTCGACGAGGAGGTCGTCGACGGTAACTTCGTCGACGAGGCCGTCGACGGTAACTTCGTCGACGAGGAGGTCGTCGACGGTAACTTCGTAGTCGATGGTGTCGTCGACGGTAGCTTCGTCGACGGGGACGTCGTCGACGGTAGGGATTTCTTCGTCGACGGCAAGAAATTCGTCGACGATTGAGTCGACGTCGAAGAACCCATCGACGGTACCTTCCTGCTTCCCGTCGACGGTGGAGCGTCGACGATCGATGGGACTATCTTCGTCGACGAAATGGGTCTGATTTGCACATGAACCAATATCGACGGTGAGGAGGCTGAGGACATCACCATAGATGATTTTGGTGAGGAGAAGGTCACTGTTGAAGTGGAAGAAGTGACCACATGAAGAGACGGCGACGATGAGGCTGCTCTTGAGTCTGTCCTGGCCAAAGGTGTAATCTGAGGAGACACCTTAGGAGCAGGTGCTTTGGAAACTGAAGATTTTTCAGATTTTCCTGAGGGCGCAGATGTCACAGGAGGAGACACCTTCTTGGAGGTAGTAGGCAAACCAGAATCCTGAGAGGATTGGGCCTTCTTCAAAGTTTTTGCCCTAGGAGAAGCCAACACTGCCTCAGCCTTTCTCTTCCTTGAGGAGACAGAAGACCCTGAGGCAATGGTCCCTACCTCTGAAAGAGGGGCGTCCTTGTCCTTTATCCTCTGGAGCCCCAGGAGCAGACGACCTTCTCTGTCTCTGAGGGTCTTTTGAGGGAAGCTTCTGCAGATCTTACATTCCTTTGCCTCATGATCAGGATACAAACAGTAGATACACTTTTTGTGTGGGTCCTCCTTAAACAGCCTCAACTTCCCACAGGAATCACAAGCCCTAAAAAGGGATTTAGAAGTAGACATTCTTTGAAGGTTAAAAAACCAACCAAAGTAAGTGAAAACTGAGCAGAGCTCAGGGAGACTCCCTTCACACGACGTGCGGTAGAAAATCTGAGAGCCTGAGCCTCTGGGGAGAACATTCTGGTGGGTGCTGTCGCCTGATTGGCTGCAGTTTGGTCTAACATAATGACTAGGATAGTCATCAGTGTGGGAGCTTTTGCTCCTGTAGCTAGAGCTACTTTACTTCCTGGTTGGTTATTACCAAGGTTTTTTGGTTATTACAGGCACATTGCTTTTTTATATACCGTGGGACTCCCACTCCGACGACGGGGAATGATTCAGGCATGTGAATCTATGAAAGACACCCCAAATACTGGAGAAATACATACATACATACACATATATATACATATATACACATATATACATACACATATATACACATATATACATACACATACACATACATACACATATATACACATACATACACATATATACATACACATACACATATATACATACACATACACATATATACATACACATATATACACATACATACACATACATACACATGTATACATACATATACACATACATACACATATATATACACATACATACATATATACATACATACACATATATATACACATATATATATATATATATACATACACATATATATATATACACATATATATATATATACATACATACACATATATACATACACATATATATATATATATATATATATATACATACACATACATACACATATATACATACACATATATATATATATATACATACACATACACATATATATATACATACATACACATATGTATATATATACATACACATATATATATATACATACACATATATATATATACATACATACACATATGTATATACATACATACACATATGTATACACACGTACACATGTATACACACGTACACATATGTAGACATACATACACATATGTAGACATACATACACATATGTATACATACATACAAATATGTATACATACATACACATATGTATACATACATACACATGTATACATACATACACATGTATACATACATACACATGTATACATACATACACATGTATACATACATACACATGTATACATATATATATACACATACATACATTCACACACATATACACATACATACATATATATATATATATACACATACATACACATATATACACATACATACATACACATATATACACATACAGTGACGATATGGCAAGCACAAGAATAAATATTTAAAATTGCACTGAACCTGGGTCTTCCTCGTCTTCTCAAGTTTGTGAAGCAGGACGAGCCTTGCAGCATATACACATATATACACATACATATATATATATATATATATATATATATATATATATATATATATACACATATATACACATACATATATACACATACATATATACACATACATATATACACACATATATACACACATATATACACATACATATATACACACATATATATACATATATACATACATGCCAAACAAACTCGAACCACCGTCCCCCAACATCCACCATACACCGGGACACCGATGGAGGAAGGAACGAGAGCCGACCCAAAATTCGCAGGTGAAAGTAGTTTTTATTCCGTTTTGTAGCGACCTGCAAGCATAACGTTTCGGCCTACCCAGAGGCCTTGATCACATGACGTTATTGAACGAGCAGTTCATTTTTAAAGTGCACAGTGCCATAAGAGCAGTTACATGATTGGTTAACCAAACAAGGCAGCAGTTGAAATAGACTACATACTACCGGGGGATTTTCAACCTCAATGTTACAATACATATAATGTAATTAATTCATGACATTTATATACATGGTAATAAATACACAATGATTAGCCTCTTCATACTTATGTACAAAAAAATGTAAAATGGCACTAAATAAGTTCATGATATCAGAGGTATACCAAGGTATTGAATAAATTGATCAAGCAACGAGGCACAGCCCCATTGCGATAAAACCCAAGTGGGTGAAATCAATAACAACCCTCAGTAAATCCATAAACATTGATATTGATAAACTAATCACACCGCCATAGGAAAACACATGTAACAAAAGCTAAAAAAAAAGTGTCAAACCAGTGCATAAACAAAAATTGTAAAAATCCAAAATCCTTATTAACAAAAGGTTTTTTTTTTTAAGAAAACACATTTCATTCATAAACAAAGGGTAAAAAACCCTGCTGACAAAGTCCAACAAGTGTAGGTTAGCGCCAATAGACCCACCCCTGTCAAGATATTTAAATTGGCTGGGGAAATAGTTCGAAACTCATTGTATATTTAATAGTCTAGAGTGAAGCTAACAATATAAGGAGAAACGGAAGACTATAAACATGTATAGAAATCCTCACTCGCGTTAAGGCCCAGAGGAGACTTGCAGTCAAATTCCACTATATATCTTGTTTCCAATGATCTTAAGACGGCCTCCAGATTCCCACCCTTTCTCAACGGGGGGACTGCATCTATAACAAAATATTTCAACAGCTGACTGTTGTTGCCATGATACTCCTTAAAATGGCGTGCAACCGGGTAAGCGGAGTCACTGGTGTTAATGGCCCTGATGTGCTGGAGTATACGTTTGTGGACCTGCAACTTGGTACTACCAACATATCGCAGGCCACACGGACACTCCAGCACATATACCGCAAACTCCGTTCTGCACGTCAGCTGTCTGTGGATAGTACGGGGGTGTCAGAAAAAGGGACAACATATTCTATATGACTCACCCCGTGTTTGCAAGCCTTACACGATGAGCACTTGCGGAAACCCTTGCTGCCCTGTAGCCATGTAACATTGGTAACTACCTCAGGACTAGATTTAACTAAAGCATCACTTATCGAGCGTGCTTTCCTGAAAGCAATATCGGGCTTCTTAGACATCAGATTGCCGATGATGGGATCATGGCGAACCAAGTTCCAATTTCTGTTGATAATTTGACGGAGAGCTTGGTGCTGTCTGTTATACGTCAAAATGAGTCTAACTGGTTGCTTGGTTTCCCGGGGTAAACCTGGACAAGATTTTTTATGAAGCAAGGCCTCCTTCCTTGGAACAGCGTTAGCTTTCCCAATGGCCTTGTCTATCACTGTCTCAGAATAACCTCTGGCTAAAAAGCGCTCTCTCCATTGCAGCTGGGCTTGTTTACAATGGGACTCAGTGCTGCAAATACGTCTGATTCGGAGCATCTCCCCATAGGGGATACTGCGTATCAGATGCGCCGGATGATGGCTGGTGGCGTGCAGAACTATGTTCCAAGCTGTGGGCTTCCTGTAAAGGACCGTCTCCAAATGATTATTATTCACCACCACCTCAACATCCAAAAAACAAACCCGTTCTTGACTAATGTTTTTTGTGAACTGTAAATTAAATGCATTTTTGTTGATATCATCAATGAAATCTATAGCCTGTTGTCTGGAACCGCGCCAAATTAAAAAAATATCATCAATGTAGCGGAACCAGTGTACCACATGCTCAACACAAATATCATGGAGGACCTGCTGCTCCCAGTAGCCCATATGCAAACAGGCATAACTGGGAGAGAAGCAGGCCCCCATGGCCATCCCCCTGATTTGTTGGAAATATTGATTGTTGAACATAAAAAAATTATTGTTGAGGCAAAACGAAATCATGGCAATCAACATTTTGTTTTGTTCATGCATTTGAATTTGTCTGGTGCCAAGATAACATTTTATGGCTCTCAACTCATCGATGTGCTGAATGATGGTATACAAAGCTGAAAAGTCTAGTGTTACTAACAAGCATTGAGAATCCCATACTACATTGTCCAATTTTCTGAGAAAATCACCAGAATCTTGTACATAAGATGGTAAACGTTTGACAAAATCCTGGAGAAAGGAATCAATGTAAATGGTGGTATTTTCCAGAAGTCCACCTCTGGCAGAGATGATAGGCCTGTCAGGGGGGTTTTGAATGTTTTTATGGACTTTGGGGATCAAATAAAAAAACTGTCATAACCGGATGATCTTGTTTAAGGAATTTGAATTCATCCAGGCTCTATAAGCCTGCACTCCTCCATCCCATCAGGAGCGTATAGAATTTTGCCTGCACAGTTTTCACTGAGGTAACATCACAGCGTCTATAGCATAAACCATCATTCAATTGCAGGTATGCTTCTTCCAAGTAGAGAGACGGTGGCCACAGAACGACATTGCCCCCCTTGTCAGATTGGCGGACAATGATGGTATTATCCGCTTGCAATTTTTGACCAAATTATTGTAGCTGTTGTTGTGAGCCCAATATTTTCGTTTCTCTTTTAACGTTGTGGTGTATAGTTTTTTGACCACAGATATCGTAAGTTCATGAAAAATATCGATATTATCATGTAACATCAACGGTGTAAAGGTAGATTTAGACTTAAAACTGGTATGACTTGGTGAATCCAGAGCCAACTGTTCTTGAGATGGTCCCGAGCTCAAACCTTCATTCCGCAAAGAAGTCAAATCTTGTAACAGCTCCAAGTCATTCGCTACCAAACCAGAAGAAATATCATTCACTGCAATGCCAGTCATTTTGGGTTGAAATTTGTTACACAAAAAATATTTTTTCAATTTCAACTTATGCGTGTATTTGTATAAGTCCACTCGAGTCTTGGCGTAGTTGATTTGATTTGATTTTGGGATTTGTAAAGCGCGCGTATGCCCATGGGCGTCTTGGCGCTAAGTGACCAGGCACCTGCTTTCTCAGAGTGTGGTTCAGAAATTTGCGGTGAACAGCCACGTCTTTATTTCTTTCCTAAAGGAGTACAAGGAAGGGCAATTTTTGATTGATATTGGGAGCTGGTTCCAGAGCCGGGCTGCGTGCACTCTGAAGCTTCTCCCACCCCATCTGACCTGCTTGAATCTTGGCACCTGAATCATTTTTAGTTGGCTGGATCTCAAGGACCTAGCTGGTTCGTACCATTTCAGGTGATTTTTCAGGAACTGACATCCTGTTCCATGGAGTGCCTTGTAAGTTAGGCAAAGGGGCTTAAATTTGACTCTTTTGGCAATTGGCAGCCAATGCAGGGCCGTCAACCTGTGTGCCACTGTTTCGTACTTTGGGATGTCTAGCACCAATCTGGCCGCTGCATTTTGAAGACGCTGCAATGTCGCCAATTGCTTGACCTGAATCCCTGCATATAGTGCATTTCCAAAATCCAACCTCGACAGCGCAAAAGATGTGACCACTGTTTTGCGAGAGTCGAGGGGGATAAAAGGAAGGAGTTTCCTGATTGATTTAAGTATGTACCATACGGAAGAAGCAAATTTGTTTGTTTGTGCCTTGTACGTAAGTTTGTCGTCCAAGAGTACACCCAGATTTCTGACCTTATCGACTGAGGTGGGGCAATGTCCTAGGTCCTCCGGCTACCATTCCTGTGACCAAGATTGTATGTCTGTCCCTAATAGCATAACTTCACTTTAGCTCCCGTTTAATTTCAAGCAGTTAGCTTGCATCCATTGGAAGATCTGTTGCATCCATTTGAAGATCTGTTGCATGCATTTTTTAAATTTCTCTGCCATCTCCTTGATGCTACTTGAGATTGACGCCACAATCTGTGTGTCGTCGGCGTAGGAGACTGGCGTGAAGCCATAATTCCTTATTATTGCCGCAAGGGGGGCCACGTACAGGTTAAATAATGTGGGGCTTAGCGACAACCCCTGTGGTACACCGCAGGGGGAACTGAAAGGTTTGGATTTAATTAATTAATTAATTAATTAATTAATTAATTGCGGGTTTATATAGCGCTAGGATCGACTCCCGGAGGAGTATCTCCGCGCTTCGACCGCTGGGGAACCCGTCCTGGCTCACCCTGAGAGATGGTCCCTAATGGGTATCTCTAAGGTGCGACCAAGCATCCCCGGCGGTCTGGGGGGGCCGTTGTGAAGATGAGGCAAGCTAATGCCCAGAGTTGCCGAGTGTGGTCCCTGACTAGAGTAGGCACCGAGGCGAGAATTATCGAGCCCGCTGACCCTGGTCCACGACCCTGCCGCGTCGGGAATCGAACCCTGGTCCCGGGCCGTCCTCTGCTTACGGGTCTGCCGCCTCTAACCAGTGAGCCACACTTCTTCAGTGAGCCTCCCCTACTTCCACCGTGAAAGTCCTGTTGGACAGGTAGGATGCTATTAGAGTTTGGGCCAATTCATGTACTCCCGCCTCTCTGAGTCGGCAGAGTAGGATGTCGTGGTTTACCGTGTCAAAAGCCGCCGGAAGATCTAATAAGATCAGGGCGGCCTTCCCCCCGGCGTCTAAAATAAACCTCAGTTCCTCCGTGGCAGTTAGCAGGGCTGTTTCAGTTCCATGCCCTTCACGAAAGCCAAACTGCGAATGGTCCAGTAAATTGTTCTCATGCAGAAATTGGGATAATTGCCTATTCAGACGCTTTTCCAGAACCTTAGCTGCAAATGGTATTCTTGCTATAGGTCTATAGCTATTTGGCTCCTGAGGGTCAAGGGTGGCTTTCTTTAGTAAAGGGAGAACAGATGTAGTTTTCCAGGTCTCAGGGAACTTGTTAGTATTGACTATTACTTTAAAGAGCAGTTCTAGCTGTTTACTCAGTAGTTCTGGGAAAAGGTGCATTATCCTAGGAGGGCATGGGTCGGAGGTACCTCCGGACTTAGTTTGCCTCACAACCTGGCTGATCTGTTCAGTTGATGGAGGGTTACATTTAAAAAGGCCCTCGATAGTCTGTGGTATCTGGTGGTCAATTGAATCCCTCGTGGTTCTAACGGACTCGTACACGCTAACCACTTTGTCTATGAAGAACTGGCCCAAGGTATTGCAGAATGCCGAGCTAATCTCGGGGGGTGCTGAGTTGTCTTCCTTGGTTAATTCTTTTACTATGGAAAACAGTTCCTTGCTTGAGTTTTTCGCTTCCTCTATCTTATATGTGTAGTATTTAAATATTTCACTTAGTACCAATTTTTTATAGGTAGCCAGTGAGGATTTGTAATTTTCTCTCATTTCGGGATCATAGTTCGTCCTCCATATCCTTTCCTCTTTCCTGCATATCTTCTTTTGGGTTCTTAGCTCATTAGTAAACCATGGCTGAGATGGGGATTTCCTTTTAGCTATCTTTCTGCTACTCGGTGCCGCCATCATAGTCGCAGCTGTTATCCAATTTGCAATTTGGGTGGAGGCTAAGCTGCAGTCTTTGTCCAGTTCAGGGATGGACTTAGACAGGTGGTCCTCAAGTAGTGTGGTGTTGATTTTCGACCAATTCCGATCATCTGCATGTTTGACTGTAGGAGGGGTTTCTGCTAGTGGAATTCCCATTTTTATAGTACAAAATTATTAACTTGTGGTCGGACCACGCTACTGGGATGATTTCAGATAGTGAGAGCTTTTTATTTGAAGTAAAAATCCCATCTAATGTATGGCCTGCATTGTGGGTGCTTTGAGTGACTATCTGAGTCATGTCTAGACTCGCCATAGCTTCTGACAATGTCATTGTGTCCTTGTCCATGCACTTTTCAAGATGCAGATTGAAATCCCATAACACCGTAGAGTCCGGTTTGTATACTCCTGATTCCAGGTATGGGCTTAGTAGTTGTGTTAGTGACATAGTCCCTTTAAGGGGTTTATATAAAAAGAGGCCTCTGAACGTCTCGTTGTTGGTCAGGTTAGATTGAAACAACAACATTTCACAATCCGGGTTTCCGTCCTCAACTTTGCCTTTGGTACTTATGGTACTGCGATGAATAATGGCCAAGCCCCCCCTCTTTTTCCCTTTCTGTCTGCTCTAATCATGGAATACCCCACCGGAATCGCTAGCGCTAGGTCAATATTAGATGCTTCGTCTGCCCAAGTCTCTGTAATAAAAAGGATGTCCAAATTATATGATTCGATGAGTTCCAAGGTCTCTACATTATGTTTCACAAGAGATCGCGTATTGATAAGGCCTGCCCTGAACGCTTTAGGTGGGGAATTGAACCCTTTTTTACCTTTGTTACCTGGCGTGTTCAGGGCAAAAAGGCATCTTGGACAAACTTTGTTGTCGAGCTGCTAAAATGCGAGGCAGGTCGCTTTGGGTCTGAGGGCGAGTATATCTTCCCTGGAATACCTGATAACGTGGGGATCTGCTTCCGGACCCGCATGGGTTCTGGCCCCTGGCCCGGTCCTGGCGCGGACGGGCGCAGACGGGCTTGACTTTGGCGCGCCCGCTGCGCACGTCTGCTGCGCTTCCGTCCTGACATTGCTAATGAGCGCTTGGGCGTCGGTCGACTAGACCGCTAACGCCCGCCTCCCCGGAAGTGCCCCCGCAGGAAGTAGGTCAGCTCTAGTCCGTTCCACCCTCCGTTCAAACGGCACTAGCCGTGACGGACCGGGGTGTTGGGCAGATCTGACAGTACTTGTGTGGAGAAGCGGAGCGGAGCACCAGGTATCCGTGAGTTTTTGTTTTAAAACTAGTTCCAAGTTACCACAATGTGACAAGTTTAAAAAACACAATTCCCAGTAAGCATATGTGCTTTAAAATTAAGGTCACATTTGTAGGGAGAACACAGTTGTAGGAAGGTGGCTACCTGACTATGGTTACCCCAGATTTTTTGCCTGTGTTTAGCTGGTTTTTTGACTTAGTTGACCTGGTTCCCTGCTAATCAGGGCCCCAGGCCATCTGCTCTCTCTGTAAAATGGATTCCATGTACCCTAGGTACATACCACAATTGGAAATGGACTCCTTGTCAGCCCCTGTATAATGCACTATAGGTGCCCAGGGCATAGGAGCCACCAAGGCCTACCAGGGGCTGCAGCATATCTTTTGCCACCCCTGGCTGGTTCTTAAATTGACACAACTGGCTGATCACTCAGCTGGGGTAAGGTGGTGTAATCACCCCTTGCTTAGATATAGTATACCTATATCTAAACCTATATCTGGACACATATAAACCTGTGAGCCACTCCTATGGAAGGCCTCATCAATCCTGGAGGCAGAGTGCGTGGTTTCATGTGAGATGGAGCTCTAGCATGAGCTGAGCCTGTCTGCAGCTGTCGGGAACAACTCCCTAAGCTGTTTCAGGATAACGCCATACCATATACTCTTAAGTGCCTTATAATCCTCGCGGTTATATAGCAACTCTGGTTTGGCTTTATCAAAACATGTCGTGTAAGGTGTCATACGATTTGGAATACTAACCCCTCGCCAGTTCTGGCGACGGGGATAGCATTCCACCCCTCTAGAGGGGTAAGACATGTTACTTTACTTAAATGCGGTTAATTTCTTAAAAGACCTTAGATCCACAAAATGGATGCCTCTGCCACAGACAAGAGTCTGACCCCCTGAAGCTGACCGAAACTCAGCCAAATGGGGCCTGGACAAAGGATTTCCTGTTGCAGGGAGGTGTTACACCCCCTCAGACAGGAGATAGTGGATTGTAGCAGGGAGGTTTGAAAGAAACCAGACACTGCATGGGGAGCACAAGGCTGCCCCTTGCATAATCCGGCCAAACCGGTTCTGGGGCACTCCAGCCCTCGTGCCAGGGCGGCCTGGATCAAAGGAAGGGGGTGTATCCACCCACTTCCTGGGTCCCACCCATAGGAGGGGACCTAGCAGGTAATCCAGCCCCCAAAATTAGTATAAGACTGGGAGCAGTGCCAATGCACTTTAGATCATCTTTGGAATCAAGATACCACTTTCCACGAAAGGACTTCACGATTTCTTCCTCAAGATTCTCCCTTGTGGCTAAGGAGTAGTCACCCTGCATCCGCAGGCACCATCCAAGAACACTGCGGTCTGCTGCACGTCCTTCCTCCGGAATCCGACTGCCCAGCTCGACGAGACCCGGCTTCCCTGGCACCTCTGACCTCTACCCACCTCTACAGCACAGCTGAGAACCGTGGGTGCGACGAGACCTCGAGGGACCGGCCATCGCCAAGACTGCACGACTTCTGCACAGCAAGCCCACCGAGTAATTTCCTGGTGAGTGCTTTGGGGTCCGAGAAGCCCCCACCCTGAGCAGCTCCAGCACCGAAGAGCAGCCCCCCAGCATCTCCACGATCGGCGTGGGGCCCTTCTGCTTTCTGCTGCTCACCGCGTTGTTTGGCTACTAGCCCGCTGGCTTGTGGCCTTCCGAACGACGCCCGACGACAACACTGCTGCTAGTCTGGTTGCTCCAGACTGGCCCTTGCTTCCCTCCATCGGAGAAGTACCCTGGACCCTCCTGGTCCGGCTAAGACGCCATTTTAGGTCCACCGCGTGGGCCTTGCATTTGCCAAGACTTGTTGCCCAATCCTGGGTCCAGCGACGTCGACAGCAAGAACCTTCGTGGGACAGCTCGCACCTCCATCCTGGTCGCCGACAACGCCTCCTGGTCCGAGAGACTGCAGAGCCCAGCAGCGCCCACTCACCTGACTGCGGTGACTTCGCCCGGTGCCATCCTGGTGCCCACTTAATCACTGGCTAGTGATTCAAGAACTTGGTCCCCTCTGCTTTCAGGTTTCCTTCTTCCTTGATCCAGGCTTGGATCCATCGAACTTTTCTTCACTGGTCGCCTGCCAGCAACTTCTTCCTTCCAGGCTCCTGGTCCGGCACGAGGATTCCCGACGTCTTTTCAGACCTATGCAGCTGCAGCCCCTGGGCTAGGTAACTTCGGCACTTCGGTGTCCCAGCATAGCCTCACTATCCAAGGGTCAGGATCCACTGTCGTTTTCTCCCTACCAGGTCGGGTTCGCCCGTGAACACTAACTTTGTGAATTCTAGCTCCCATAGACTTTGTCCCGCATCCCGCGTGAGAGTCCACACTCTGCACCCGAGTCCCCTGGGCCTCCTAGTAGTAATCTAACGATTCCCTAGTCAAGTCCTAGCGATTCCAAAGCCTATTAGTACTGTTACTTACCTGCTAGTAATTCGCATCCCACTTTTAGAGTATATGGTTTTTCGTGCCCCTCGGGCATGTTTGTATAACGTGCTAACTTAAGTATTTTCATAAGAGTTTTGTTGTGTGCTTAGCACCCTGTCCTCATAAAGAGTACAGGGTTGTTGTGATTCTAATAAATACATTGTTTATTTTCATAACACTTGTGTGGTGTCCTTTCACTGGGTGTTCAAGGGGTAATGTGATGGTAAAACAGCTGGCTTAACACGCCCTCTAGAGTCTTAGCCTTAGACTGCTCGTATCCATGCTACTAGGATAGCTGGTCTATAAGGTTGACTTACAACCAATCATCAATAAGGGTTGTTTGGACTGATATATAGTGATCACTAGAATAGTGAGCACTGCACATCAGGCCAACTTCTCACAACAGTGCAATATTAAAAATCAAAGCGTCACCGTTCAGCAGTGGTGCGCGGCGTGATCAGGTAGAGGCAGCACGGTCTCTCAATCAGACCGGTGCTGCGTGCTGGTTTTTGAAAGAAAATGAGCAGCAGGGTCTCTTAGTCAGGTTGAAATTACAAGCTGGACTGTAGGTTAATCCTAATGAAAGAATGGCCATGTCAGAGCCACTGATGTGAGATTGATGATGGAGGAGTTGCCTGCACTGAGATGGTCATCATTTTGTGTTATGACTGATTGTTTTGATTCCACCTCTTTTTGGGATAGTACTTCTTTTTGGGTTTTTCTTGTGCGGGCTGTTTTGCGGCGTTGTTGCGGCTTTTTGTTGATTCTTTTACTGCGGGCAGAATGGGTTTCCTGGGTCATAAAGTATCTCGCCCGTCTTGCCGCAGACAGTCCACCTCCTGCGCCAGCGAGAAACCGGGTAAACCCCAATCGCGGATCATTCCTTGCAGGTTTTGTATCTGACCCACTGTCGGGCACTGAGCTAACATCCGATGCAGAGGAGATTACATCGGATGCTGACCCCGCCACCTGGCTACCCGAAGCGGAAGAGGAGCTCAAAGTCGCTTTGGAGGCTTTAATGGCGTCGTATTTTTCGTATTCGTATTTTCGCTGCACTTAGTTCGTGTTCGGTTTTGTTGCATGCTGGGAGAGACTTACTTAAAGGGATAATATTGGCTCGAATGTAAATAATATATCTCCCAGCATGCAACAAAACCGAACACGAACTAAGTGCAGCCCATGGAGGGCAGGGAACCAATGGAAAGCATTGCATTGCATGCTTCTAAATGAAATTCAAATAAAAAAGAGCCTCTCAACATCGCATACTGAGCAGCCTATGATTAAGGGGCAGCAGGCCCTGAAACGCGTCAGGCACCATAACTCACCAAGGAGTTGTCAGAGAGAAATATCCAGATAAGCCAGATGGCAGGCCGAACAAGAGTGTGTCCTGGAAAGTTCAAGGGCAATTGATGATTCCCACACATATACATATACACATATATATATATATATATATATATATACACACATATATATACACACATATACATATATATATATATATATACACACATATACATATATACATATATACACACATATATATATACATATACATATATACATACATATACATATACATATATATACATATACATATATATATACACATATATATATACACATACACATATACATATATATATGCACACATACACTGACGAAGGCAGAACGCCGAAACGCGTCTGTGTGCACCCCCTTGCTAAATAAAATCTAGCGTGTTGAAACCCTCCACCTTCGAGTGCTGTGATATTCTTCCACGAGTCTGGGAGGATTTGGAGCGTCATGCACACATACATATACACATATACATATACACACATATATACACACATATATACACATACATATATATATACACACATACATACATACACATACATATATATACATACATATATATATATATATATACATATATGAGACAGGACTGCGCTCGTCAACGGCAGAGGAAGCACTTTTTGAGAGAGGCGCTGAAGAAGGCAAGACACGCCAAAATGCATTCGCCCAGCAAGAACCCTCAATAAAGCATTTCTTTGAGTTCCTCTTCGGGTGCCTATTCTTTTCTTTTGGGAGGAGATACCTTTCATATATATATATATATATATATATATATACATATATACACATACATATACACATATATATATATATAGACATATATATATATATATATACATATATACGTCGAAACGCGTTTGAAACCTTGCCAAAACTGCAAAGTAATTGTAAATAAATCTTGGAAAACCACGCAAAAGAGGCTTTGAGTGCTCTTATTTGGGAAACGAGTCCAGAGGATCAAGGGACCTGGTGTTACAAATATATATATATATATATACACACATATATACACATATCATTGCCACCTCTTCATCGACTGAAGAGATTGGAGTCGCACTTCACTAGGCTCACGCACACTTATTTCATATCATGCAGATTTGGCAGTCCTGACGCGTTTCGTTGACCACTCAAATTTTTCAAAAGGTATGCCGCACGCGGTCTCCCTGTTACGATCCTACAGCAATTGCCATTTCTATTTCAAACCTTTAGTGGGTTGTCCCTCTGGTGGGTGGGTTCTAATCATGGCATGCTGGATCCTGTAGTCCTCGTAAGTAGGTTGTTTGAAACCCTCTGGTGGGTGGTGCAATAATAATGTTAAAAATCAGTCTCTCCGTGTTGTTTAGCCAAAGTGCCCCGTTTCAGCCCCTTTGCAGGATGAACCTGGAGTCATACCGGTGCCAGTCTCCGGTGGCAGCCACTTTCCCTTTTCCGCTTCTGCGAGTTTTCACCTTCGGTTCTTGTCAGGGAAGAAAGGCGCTCTCACTGACTGTGCGGGGTTCCCACGGCTGAACCACGCCGTTAAATATCATTGCCACCTCTTCATCGACTGAAGAGATTGGAGTCGCACTTCACTAGGCTCACGCACACTTATTTCATATCATGCAGATTTGGCAGTCCTGACGCGTTTCGTTGACCATTCAACTTTTTTACACATATATACATACACATATACATATAAATACACATATATACATATATATACATATACACACATATACACATATACACACACATATATACATATACACACATATACACATATATATTTATATACACACATATATATATATATATATATATATATATATATATATTCACAGCTCCTCTGCCAGACCAAAGTCGACACACCAGCACCAGCACATGCATAAAACGGTTAAATCACAATCTTTCAAATAATAAGGTTGGTTAAACTCATATGTATTCCACAGAGTATGCAAGGGATATGAAAGGGCTGAAATAATAGCAGTAAGGTTATTTTCCACATTAGTATCGAATCACTGTTTATGTTGCAGCGTCAGTCTGCTTTCTATGATTATTTTATTTTGTTAACAAGTCACATGTTTCTTTAAATACTTTTTTTGTGAACACAAACACTTTTACTCGTGAGCAAGGGAGGTGAGCTCCTGAAACGCGTAGAGTTGTCCGTTGCGTTTAATCTGCATTAAAAAGCATTTCTTCAGCAGAGGAGTTCGTGTGTTTACTGACCTGGAAGGAGAATGTCAGGAATTGAATTGATATATATATATATATATATATATATATATATATATATATATATATATATATATATATATATATATATATATATTCACAGCTCCTCTGCCAGACCAAAGTCGACACACCAGCACTCCCAGTAAGTTAAACCAATTCGGTTTATTGCACAAAAAAGTAAAGACGCGTTTCGACACTTGCCTTCGTCAGTTTCAACTGGCGACGGCGAGGTGGGTGTAAATAACTGCAATATAATGAACATAAAGGAAGGACACATATATATATACACATATATATATACACATATATACACACATATATATATATAGACATACACATATACATATACACATACATAAACATATATATAAACATACATATACATAAACATATACATATACACATCAACATACATAAACATGCATATATACGTACATACACATACATACACACATATATATATATATATATACATACATATATATATATACATACACATACATATACACACACATATACACACATATACACATATACATATAGCACAAGTTACTTACCTTCGGTAACAATATATCTGTAAGAAACAGTAGTGAGTATTAGATTCCTAACCTTAGAATACCTCCAGGCGTCAGACTGGATCCGGAAACTTTTGCGTAGCAGTACCTTTGCGCGTCGGTAGGCTTTGTCTGCGGCTCCGCGTCTGTCGTCGGCGTCGTGATGACGTCGCCGGAGTACTTAGACACCGCCCTCGCGCGCTGACGTCAGTTCTTATACACAGCTTTTCCGTGCCAGAAAACGCAGAGCCATGATAAAAACCAACACTGGTGCCATAAAAACTAGGGCCCTGAAAGGGGATGACCTTAACCCTAGATATCTTTTCGCAGAAAGGGGAGTTTGGGTGGGGCGGTAAGGAATCTAATACTAACTACTGTTTCTTACAGATATATTGTTACCGAAGGTAAGTAACTTGTGCATCTGAAAGAAACAGGTTAGTATTAGATTCCTTACCTTAGAATAGATACCCCAGCAATACCAACCCCGGTGGTGGGTCTGCGAACCAATGATCACACCAGAAAGTCCTGGAGAACGGAACGGCCGAAAAAGCCATCTTTCAGGACTTGGCTGTCCAGGCAGTAGCATCTTGCAAACGTGTGCAGCGAGGCCCACGTAGCCGCCTGACAGATGTCCTGCAAGGGGACTCCATGGTCCAGGGCAGTAGTAGCCGCCGTGGCCCGTGTGGAATGGGCACGAAGCCCCACAGGAGGCTCCTTTCGAGCCAAAGAGTAACAAGCCTTGATGCACAAGACAACCCATCGAGAAATGGTTCGTTTGTGCACCGCCCGTCCCTTCTTAGCACCCACGTAACCAACGAAGAGTTGGTCATCCACCCGGAACTGGCGTGGGCGATCCAGATAGAATGAGAGCGCACGTTTTGGGTCCAGACGATGGAGCCTCTCTTCCTCTTTCGAGGGATGCGGAGGCGGAAAGAAGGTGGGCAAAGTGATGGACTGCCCGATGTGGAAGGCTGGGACTACCTTGGGCAGGAAAGAGGGTCGCGTCCGCAACACAACTTTGTCCGGATGGACTGAAAGGAAAGGAGGCTTAGAGGAAAGGGCCTGGAGCTCACTCTCTCGCCTGGCAGAGGTGATGGCAACCAGGAAAGCGGTCTTCAGAGTAAGGAGGCGAAGAGGACAGTTATGAAGTGGCTCAAAGGGAGCGCACATCAGAAAAGCGAGAACAAGGTTCAAGTCCCACTGAGGCATCACAAAAGGAACTGGAGGAAACATATGGATGATGCCCTTCAAAAACCTATTTACAATGGGGGACTTGAACAAAGAGGGCTGATCAGGTAGCCTTAAGAAGGCGGAAATGGCCGAGAGGTAGCCCTTCAGAGTGCCCAGAGCAGAGCCCTGCTGGGCAAGAGATAGAAGAAAGAGGAGAACCTCTGAAAGAGGGGCAGAAAGGGGATCCACAGCCTTTGCTGTGCACCATGCCACAAACTTATTCTACCTGCAGGCGTATACCGATTTTGTGGAGGGACGCCTGACTGCTAGAATGACATTACAGACTTCAGGAGGCAAGTGAAATGGCCTCAACTGCCGCCGCTCAATCTGCACGCATGTAAGTGGAGAATGGACAGGTTCGGGTGGAGGACCGTCCCCTGCTGCTGCGACAGAAGGCCCTCCTGAAGAGGCAGACGAATTGGGGGATCAACAGACAGGCTGAGTAGCTCGGGATACCAGAACCTCTGTGCCCAGTCCGGAGCCACAAGGATGACTTGGGCCCGGTCGCGCCTGATCTTCTTCAGCACTCTGGGCAGAAGTGGTATAGGCGGAACGGCGTACAATAGACCTCAACTCCACTCGCGTCGAAAAGCATCAGCCGACATCGCTAGGACCGGCGGCGTTACGTGAAGAAGCATTTGCAATGTAGAACAGTGCTGCCTACTTATCCAATCATGTCTATGTTCTTACATTTTATATATTTATTTGTCCATAAACCTGTAAATATAGTAAAACAACAAAAACTCCTATAACCTTGGTCACTGTGTCACAGCATTCTCCCTCCCCTTTTGAAACTGTCTATCGATACTCATCTCCATTTATCATGCCGCTAACATTCTTGTCTGTTTTATTTGTTTCGGTCTAGTGCGTGTGTCAGCAAATAGTCCCGCAAATACATCCAATAGTCCTTGGGGCGTGAACTAATCGGCAATTCCTCCTCATAAGTGGCCAGTGTGTCCCGACAATATGTTAAGTCTTCCAGCCAGTTTTTCATCTTCGGCCCCATTGTACTATTCCAATGTAATGAGACCCTCCTTTTTGCCATTAAAAGTGCTACCACACAGAACTTACGCCCTTTCACTCTCAGCTGCGGAACAATACCCAACAAACAGACCTTGGCCTTACATTCGATTGACATCCCGAGCATGTCACTTAGGGCCTGCACCACCTGCTCCCAGAATCTAGCCAGAGAGCGACAGTGCCATGCTAGATGCATGAAGTCTGCATTGTCTTGTTTGCATCTAACACATTTGGAGTCGTCTCTTAACCCGTATCTGTGGAGCGGCTGAGGCGTGTAGTACATTTGGTGTATGTATTTATAATGGATGATCCTCAAGTTTCCATTTGGTGTTAGCATGCCAGTGAGCAGGCAAGTGGTTTCCCATTCCTCCTCTGACAGTGTATCATCTAATACATCGCTCCATTTACCTCTCATCCCCTCAGTGTTCCCTCCAATGTCCTTCTGTATGCTAGTGTATAACCTCGACACTAAGTGGGAGGCTGTGGGCATGGTAAGAACCAGTTGCAGGGGAGTTAAGGTCTGGGGCTCCTCCGGAAAAGTGGGAAAGTGTTCCTTTACTGCTCTCTGTAACCTGTAGTAGTTAAAGCGAAACAATAGTGTTGGATTGCTAATGTAATCTAACTTGTCTAGGGTTTGAAAGATTCCATCTTTATATAAATCTCCCATCGTAGCAATACCAGCGTGTCTCAGTAAGTCCATTCCGATCTGTTCTTGTGTAACTGAGAGCGCCGGGTGATGTGCCAGTGGGAGTGCAGGTGCGTAAAGTGGCAGGCTTTTAGCTACCTTGCCCATCAGTCTCCACGCTTCCGTGGTGGTGTTTACCGGGTTTATGTCACGTTCATGTAATCTAACTCGTTTATGCTGCAACATGTTTGCCAACGGGACCGGGTCTGCATCACCCGCTTCCACCGCCACGTGGGTTAGGAAAGGGATCTCGTGGTACCAGTAGTGCGCGAATTGCGCCTGAGCGCATAGGTAATAGAGATATAGATCTGGGACCTTGAAACCCCCCTTAGTATATGGCAGTGTCATTGTTTGTAACTCCAAACTGGCTTGTTTTCGCGCCCAGAGCAGATTTAGTACCAATTTTTTGATATTTCGGAACACCTCCGCAGGAGGTTTAATTGGAATGTTATCGAACAAGTAGAGGAACTTGGGCAGAAGCACCATTTTTATAATTGCAGCTCTGTCCGCCAGCGACAGCGGCAGTTTATTCCATCTTTTAATCTTCTCTTCTAACGCCGATATCACTCCTCCGTAGTTGGTTCGGATGACTAGTTCTGGGTCCCTGTGGAACCACACTCCCAAGTATCTGGTCGGCTCGTCCTGCCACTCCAGTGGATAGCCCAGGGCCGTTGGGTGTGTGCCATCCGTCAGAGCCAGAATGAGGGACTTGGCCCAGTTTATCTGGAGCCCTGAGTGTTGGCTGAATTTTATATATTCGCGCAGTAGGGGGTTGAGATGCTGCTCCGGATTTTTCACGTAAATTACCATATCATCTGCGTACATCGAGATGTGTATAGGGCGTGTCGGGAGCTGTATGGCCGAGTAGTGGTTGTGCTGTCTAATTTTGCAAGCTAAGGGCTCTAGTACTAAAGCAAAAAGCATCGGGGAGAGTGGACACCCCTGCCTAGTACTGCGACATATTGCAAGTGGTTCCGAGACATGCTTGTTTACCCTAATGCGTGCTGTTAAATTCGTGTAAAGCATCGTGATCCATCCTATGAAGAACGGAGGAAATCCCATGCGTAGTAGTACAGTGTGAAGAAAAGGCCAATCTATCGTGTCAAACGCTTTGGCCGCGTCTAACAGAACCGCCACAGCCTGAATCTCTGACGCCAGGTAGTGAGCTAGTGCAAATAATGTGCGCGTGTTATGCGTCGTTGACCTGTTTGGTATGAAGCCAGATTGGTCGGGCCTGATCAGTAGTGGCATTAGTGGTTTGAGTCTGTCCGCCAATAAGCTTGCTATTATTTTTGTATCTACGTTTATGAGTGATAGGGGGCGGTAGGAGTCACAGAGCTCCTCATGTTTCCCTGGCTTTAATAATGCAATTAGCAAGGCCTCCCTCATGGATGCCGGAAGGGTTTGGGCCTCGTGCGCCGCCCCATAAAGGCTCACTAAGTGCGGGGCAGGTAAGTCCGCAAATGTCTTATAGAATTCTATCGCGAAACCGTCGGGCCCCGGTGACTTGCCATTTGGTAGACGTTTAATTGTGTCTACAACTTCCTCTACCGTTATAGGGCATGCCAGGTATTCTCTATGACCCTCAGATAACCACGCTATTTCTACATCTGCCATGTAGGACAATAGTTCCTCCTGTGGTACCGAGAGACGTGCCTCATATAGTTTGCCGTAGGAGGCCATGAATTCACCCATTATGCCTTTAACGTCACGAGTTACGATCCCCGCTCGGGTTTTGATTTTAGTGATGTGTTGGGGCGCTCGTCCTGTACATATCTTCTCAGCTAGGGCTCTGCCTGGCCTGCCTCCCTCTCCATACATTCTAGCAGTTGTGCGTTTGTATATATATTGAAGCTCGTCTGTTGCAAATTGTCGATGTTCTGTCAGGAGTACTTGTATGTCTCCCAATATTGCAGTGTCCCCCGTTTGTGTATATCTCTGTTCTAACGTGTGTATGGCGCTTTCACGTGTTTTTAACTGTTGCCGGATGTCTTTCAAGATGCCTGTGGTTGTGCTTATACATACCCCCCTCAAAGTAGCTTTGAAAGCTTCCCATAGGAGGCAAGGGTCTTCTGTCGTAGGGCAGTTTAGGTCAAAATAATTGATTATTGCTTTATGTATGGTGTCTACGTACAACGGGTCACATAAGGCTACTGCATTAAAGCGCCATGTAAATGGCGGAGGTTCGTAGTGCGGAATTTCCACCTCTAGGAGCACGGGGTTGTGATCTGAAAGTGTTCTTGGGAGATGTTTTATCTATACAGCCCACGATACCACCTCCTGTGTGCCCTGCCAGTAGTCTAGCCTAGACCAACTTTTGTGTGCTGCATTTATGTGTGTTGCAGCTAGCTCCCCTGGGTGTTGGACCCTCCATATGTCAGCCATTCGTAAATCTTCCATAGCATCCTGGAGTGTCGCTCTCGCTTTTACGTGTGGTTCCAGTGTGTTCAGTGATCTGTCTAGTCCCTCCTTTAGTGCTATGTTAAAGTCGCCTCCCCATATGACGTTCTCAACCTGGATATCAGCTATGATGCGCCATATTTTCTCAAAGAGCCCTGGGTCGTCAATGTTCGGGCCATATGTGTTCACTAGTGCAACTTGATGGTGTCTCACCGTACCCACAACAATGACACTTCTGCCTTCGGAGTCTCTGTGTATGTTCGAGATCTCAAAGTGTACCCCCTTTCTTATTAAAATGCTGATCCCTCGAGAATAAGAGGAGTAATTCGAGCTGGTGACTGATTCTGCCCACCTAATTCCCAATGTGGATGTGGTGGTGGCTGCCATGTGTGTTTCCTGTAGGAAAGCCACGTCAACGTGTAATCTATCAAAATAGGCAAACATCTGCCGAATTTTCTTCGGATTACCCAGGCCTCTAATATTCCACGTGATAAATTTCAGTGCGTTGGTTTGTGTCAAGACATCAGTTGCGGATTCTGTCGTGTCTTGTTAGGCCCCTTCTTTCCATACATTATGATTACAGTTTGCATTTTCCCGTATTCAAGTATACATGTTGTAGCGATGAGTATAACTTTAGTTACAGTGCATTTGGTAAATAAAGAGGTCGCAATGCTTCTCAGACACAGTGAGTCAATACGAACACCACCCAATATCCACTCCCTCCCCCCACCCACTTTAGCACCCAAACTTTGCCAAAGCCATCCCTGTGTGGTAACCAAACTAGTAGTAGAACTTGATTTGGGGCACACCCGCTTGGGGGTGTCGCCAGATACACACATCTCCATCCAAATAGTGGATGTGGACGGGTGCGTGCGCTATTCATAATATCCGCTTTATCTTGTTTCACCTCTCTTTCCCTGCCATATCCTTATAGTAGTATTATGCAATACAACAACAATTGCCCATTGTCTCATTTTGCAGCAGTGGGGCTTAAATCAGACCTGCTACATGAGTCTACCCCTGTTTCTCTCGCCCCTCAGTCTTTGTAGTAGGCCTCACCTGCTTGGTCGTGCAGGCTGAGCCCAGTGTTCGTCTGCTCGCTAACACTGTATAACATCTGTGTATTGCAGATGAGGCGCTGCATACATATGTCACAGCCCGGAGGTCCCTCCCTCGTCCCATGTCCGTCGTGGACTACCAGGTTACTCACTGTGCAAGACACTGGCGCGTACTTGGAGTGTCGGTATTGACTCTTCGCTTGGCTCACTCGTGTCCCCACTCCCAGCTTCACCTATCTGTGGGTGACTCCTGTAAGTCTCCATGCGCCGCAATGTTGACCCATAAATGTTGGAAGTGGTTATAGCACTGAGGCGCCACCATCCTCGTGAAGTCTTCTATACAGTTGTGGCACTCGACCCCTTGGCGTCTTAGTCGTTATCACTAGCCTGGTCATCTCGGTCCTGTGCCTTGCGACGTTTTCCCAATTTCTTGATATAGTCCTGTGCTGCTTGCACCGTGGGAATAATCTCGGGCTTGCCCCCATTTGTGATTTTGAGTTTTGCGGGATATAACATTGCGTACTCAACTCCTAGATCCCGTAATTTCTTTTTCACTGGTGCAAATTCCTTGCGTGCCAATTGCACAGCCATGGTGTGGTCTGGGTAGAATTCCAGGGTATTTCCTTGATATGTGATTGTACCCATTTCTCTAGCTAGTCTGAGGACCGTGTCTCTGTCCCTGTAGTTGAGCATGCGGGCGATGATCATGCGCGGAGTAGCACCCGGCTTCGGTTTAGGCGCCAGGGAGCGGTGTGCACGCTCGACAAGGAAAACCGAAGACAGGTTTTCCGCGCCAAATAATTCCTTCAGCAACGTCTCGATGTAACTTTCCATTTTGCCCGTGTTTGTGGATTCCGGCAGACCGGATATGCGAACGTTATTCCGTCTGGATCTCGCTTCCTGGTCCTCCACCTTAGCACGCAGGACCTCCAGTGTTTTTTCAATGCCACCGCATGCCTTCGTTGTGGTCCTGGATTCGTCTTCCACTCTAGAGATCCGCTGTTCCGCCTCCACAATCCGCTCGTCGTGTTTTTCTATTTTAGCTGCCATATTGTCCACGCGTTGCATCACATTATCCAGCTTGCTGTTCATTTCCTGCAGACTTTGCTGAATCGTCCGTAGGACTGCCTCCATGCCTGTCCCGACGTTCGTCTCTTGCTCCCCCTCTGCATCCGAAGTGGTTGCGTTGCTTTTGGCTTGTTTCCTCGTCTCAAAGGGTAGTTTAGTCTGCTGTTTGTCCGGTTTCCCCATACTACCGGTGCACGTTGGAGGGCTACGCCGCAGTTTCCCCGGGCTTACCGTCGTCGAGTTTCTCGCAGCAGGCTGGTTGCGTCGTTGGGGTGTTCTCGTTGCCCACAGTGAAGTAGATTTATTCATCAGATATCCTGCAGGTTCGCATGGTCACCTAGTTGCCGTGCTATACTTGCTCGAGGACGTCAATGGAGGCGTGAGGGCACCTTCGCAGCTCCACAGCGCTCACTGTCATGCCGTTTGCTATGCGTGCAGCTCCATACTGAAGTTGACTGCCGGAGGGCGCGAGAAAATATTGTAATGCTATAAGCCCCTTCCTGTTCAGCTATTCACACTGCTCCCCCACAGTATATTTTGCTTGTGGGCAATGTCTGTAGCGCTAGCAGCCAGTGGGTGTCCGTTATTTTACCTGCTCATAAATTCGGCTTGTATCATTCCAGCAGGCGCTTGAAGGTAAGATACAATCCTCCAGGTCAGGCAGCCATCCCGGCCGTGCACTCGGCGCCGTCACAGATTTTCATGCGTCATATGCCGTCCGAGGTCTTCCCGCCTGTACAGTGGTACAGTGCTGTGATTCTCGATCCCTACGCCAAACTGAGCAGGGGTTCCCTCCTAGCCCGCTATCACATCTAGCCTCTGGCCACACCAATTGTCTCTCGCTCCGGTCGACTGAGAACCCACCGAGCTTCCGCGCGGTCCCGTTATCTCTCTCCGCCGCTGTTCAGTTCTTCCGTTCCACTGCCGACGCCATTTTGAAGCCCATGGAACGCAACCCTTCAAGCGGCGCTCTCAATGCCTTCATTAGATCGGGGCTGTCTTGCCTTGGCACAACTTGGTTGCTATACTGGTTAGACGCATATCGGCCAGAGCATTCCTCATACCTGCTTGTGGATCCGTCCTGATCGCCAGTAGACCCGAGCGTCGGGAGCGGCCATCTTGGATCGCCACACACAGCAGTGTCGTTTTTTGCTGATAGCTCCGTTAATGTCCCTTATTTCGGAGTTTCATCGCCAGTAGCGCAGGGGCTGCATGTTCCGATTTTCAGTTGTATCTTTTCTGGTGTTCTGGCGGTACTTTCAGAGGTTCAAAGGCCGCTTTGTCTTTACCCGTCCGGCGGAGCTGACTTACTAGCCAACCATCCCGCAGTGCGCCCTCCATGGTCGGACAAGTTGCCCTGATGCTGGGCCCACTGAAACTTCAGGTCCCACTGCCGAGCCCGCATCCGCCACCTGGCAGGATGCACCAGAAGGATGCAGGAGGCCATCAGCCCCAGAAGCCGCAGCGTCAACCTAACCGAGACTCTGGATAAAGGCTGAAAGATCGAAATCAGAGCCTGAATATCCCGAACCTGCTGTTCGGGAGGATAAACCCGAAACTGCGCCGAGAACCGCTCCGATGAAGAGGAGCTTCTGAGAGGGACACAGGTGCGACTTCGGCACACTGATGGAGAACCCAAGCAGGTGCAGGAGGTCGGCTGTAGTCTGGAGGTGGCTGACTACTGTCTGGGGCGAGCCCGCCTTCAACAACTGGTCCTCAAGGTAGGGGAAGACTGAAACCCCTAACCTGCGCAGATGAGCTGCGACCACTGCCATCACTTTCGTGAAGAACCGTGGGGCGCTGGTGAGGCCGAAGGGGAGCACGGTAAACTGAAAGTGCTCGTGGCCTACCGTGAACCATAGGTAGCGCCGGTGGGCCGGCAGGACGGGAATGTGGAAATAAGCATCCTGCAAGTCCAACGCTACCATACAGTCTCCCGGGTCCAGGGCAGCTAAGACCTGAGCCAGTGTCAGCATCTTGAACCTCTCCTTCCGGAGGAAGCCGTTGATGTTCCGCAGGTCCAAGATAGGGCGTAGGCCCCTTTTGCCCTTCTTGGGAACCAGAAAGTAGTGGGAGTAACAACCACACCCTACTTTTGGCCCAGAAACACGCTCAATGGCCCCCTTGGCCAAGAGGGCCGCAACTTCCTCTCGCAGAAGATTCAAGTGATCCCCTGACACGCGGTGGTACTGCGGTGGCATGGCTGGAGGGGTCACCTCGAAGGGGAGGGAGTAGCCCCTTCGGACGATTTGCAGCACCCACCTGTCCGATGTGATGTCGCGCCAGTGGAGGAGGTGATGGCGAACCCTGCCCCCCACTGGCGTCTTGTGGCCCTGAAAGCTCGGACTAGGAGGGCTTTGAGGCGGATGCTGTGGGGGTGGAGGTGGACTGGCCGCGCCGTTGTCCCCGGGCACCGCCACGGCGGTTACCACGTCCGCCACTGCGCTGGATGTTAGTCTGCGGCCCGTGGCTGGCAGGACGTGTGGGGGCGCCCCTTCCTTGGCCACGAAAGGGGCGAAAGGCAGCAGATTGCTGGCGCGGGGCCGACAGGCCCAAGGACTAGGCCGTAGCCTTGGAGTCCTTAAAGAGCACAAGCGCACTGTCTGCCTTGTCGCCAAAGAGGCGACGGCCATCAAACGGCATGTCTATAACGGTGTTTTGGACATCAGCCAAAAAGTTGGCGGACCTCAGCCAAGCGTGGCGACGAATCGCCACCGTCGTTGCCATCGCTCTACCTAACGAGTCCGTGGTGTCCAGCCCACATCTGATGGAGTACCGTGCCGCATCTTGACCCTCCGCAAGGGCTTGGGCGAGTTTAGTCCGGGCCTCCTCCGGACATTGTGGCAGCTCGTCCGCAACCGTGTCCCACAGAGAGTGGGTATAACGGCCCAAGAGGCACGCAGTGTTAACTGACCACAATCCCAAACTCAGGGAGGAGAACATCTTTTTGCCATATTGCTCGTACCTCTTGGATTCCCGATCGGGGGGAGCCACCGGGAATGCGGTCTGGGAGTTAGAGGCCTGGATGACCAGGCTCTCGAGGGTGGGGTGGGTGAACAGGAAGCAAGGGTCGCCCGGAGCCGGGTGGTGTCTGGCCATGCTCCTATCTACAGGAGGACTTGTAGAGGGCCTGGACCAGGTGCCCAGAAGAACGTCAGACAAGGCCTCATTAAACGGCAACAGAGGCTCCGAGGAGGTTGCTTGCGGTTTAAGGACCTCAGTGAGGAGGTTAGTCCTCACGGCCGCAACAGGGAGCTCAAGGGATAAGGCCTTGGCCACCTGCGTCAACACCACACTATAGGCTGCCTCCTCCTCCGTAGCCACGGTAGGAGGGGAGACAAAGCCAGTGTCTGGCGAGGTGTCCAGACCACTGGCGTCCCCAAGCTCACCTGGCCAGTCCTGATAAGGCTGGCACTCACGTGCCAGAGGGTCCTCAGACCCCTCCTAGTCCACCTCGCCACCCATCTCCTGGTATTCAGGGTCAAAAGATGGGGCCGGATCATAGAAGTAAAAATCTCCCATCGGCGTCGAATGCGGCGTCGAGCGACGCCGCTCCAGCGCCGGAACCAGACCGAGGGGGGACCTGGGCACGGCGTCGACCGGCAACGACTCGGATCCGGCTGAGTCCTGCGACGTCAGGACCGAAGTCGGCGCCGGGGCCGAAGCACCCGGCCCGCTTGGGCTCCCAGTCGGGGCCGCGGGGCCCGAAGGCGCCACCAAACCCGACGGAGGAGTGAGCGACCTCATGGCCGAGAGGAAGGCGTCAATCTCCTCCGGCGTCGCGTTCTGTCCAGGGACCGGTGGGTATGGAGCAGGCCGAGACGCCTGCGGCTCCGCATGGGCGGTGTCACCCGAACCCCCGGTCGCGTCGTGCGAGCGTTGGGGGGAGTCGGAAGAGCGATGTCGCCTCCACAGGACTGAGCTCCACTCGTGACAAAAATCGATCAGTACCGCTGACACTGTGCGTTCTCTTCAGAGGCAAACAAATCAAATCAAGGTTCTCCTCACTGTTGAAAGAGACCTTGCATCACTTCCAACTGGAGACGCCACTTGTGACCCGCTAGGCATCGACGCCTGAGTTTGTTCGTCCTGGTGTTCAGGGAACCTGCAAGGTGTTGATTCACCAAGGTTATGCCCTGCCGGTCTAGCCACGTCCAGAGATGCAGGGCCTCTTGACAGAGGGCCCACGGCCCCAACCCGCCCTGTTTGTTGCAGTACTACATGGCGGTGCTGTTGTCCTTGAACACCTGCACTAACTTCCCCTTGACAGAGGGACGAAATATCTTCAATGCCAATCGAATCGCTCTGAGCTCCAACTAGTGTCCCCTGATCTCCACCTCTCCCAGGTGGCCGCCCCATCCCAGAAGTGACGCATCAGTCACAACTATGAGATCTGGTTTGGGAAGGGAGAGTCTGACTTTGACCCAATCAAGGTTCGTTAACCACCACTGCAGATCTTTCGCAGTTCCTTTTGAGATCTGAACCACGTCGGTGAAATTTCCCAGATGCTCTACCCTTTGGAACTTCAAGTCCCACTGCAGAGCCTGCATACGCCATCTGATGTGACTTACCAGTAGGATGCAGGAGGCCATGAGGCCCAACAGCCTCAGAGTAGGTCTTACTGAAATCCAGGATAGAGGCTGAAATATCGGAATCATTACCTGGTTATCCTGGACTTGCTACTCAAGAGGATACGCCAGCAACTGCACTGTGTCCAGACCAGCTCAGATGAAAGGGAGCATTTGTGACTTTGGCACGTTTATAGAGAAACCCAGCAAATGCAGAAAACTTTCCATAGTCTGAAGGTGGGAGACGACAAACTGGGACGAGGACGCCTTCAACAGCCACTCGTGGAGGTAGGGGGAAGACTGATACACCTGACCTGCGCAGATGAGCTGCGACCACCACCATCACCTTGGTGAACACCCACGGGGCACTGGTAAGGTCGAAGAGGAGCACAGTAAAGTGCTTGCAGCCTACCTTGAACCGCAGTTAACGCCTGTTGCCTGGCAGGATGGAAATATGAAAATACAAATCCTGCAAGTCCAATGCTACCATCCAGTCTTTTTGGTCTATGGCAGACAAGACCTGAGCCAGAGTGAGCATTTAGAATTTTTCCTTTTTGAGGAAGAGATTGACGGTCCAAAGATCTAAAATGGACCATAGCGCCTTGTTCTTATTCCGAATCAGAAAGTAGCAGGAATAACAACCACTGCCTACTTCTATAGCATCTTTGGCCAAGAGAGCCGTAACTTCCTCTTGGAGCAACTTTAAATGATCCTCTGTCACCAATTCTTGATTTGGCAGAATAGGAGGAGGAAAAGAAAGTCCAGGAGGTCTATTCCATACCTTTTCTATCTACAAGAGCCACTTGCCCAATGTTATGGATCTCCAGTGGGGGAGATGATGACAAATTCTCCCACCAACTGGAGTAGTGTGCTCCTGCAGAATCAGCCTAGGATTGCTTGGAGGCTGCGGCTGATTGGGGCAGTGTGGTCAACGACTTCTGGCCTCCATTCCGAGATCGGAATGCACTACGTCCTCGCATGGCTTGGTCTGTGCAAGACGGTGGCTGGGATATGGCCGATGCAGCTGAAAACCCCTTACGCTGCCACAAAAGGGGCAAAAGTAAGACTGGCCACGGAGGGAGGAGGAGAGGCACAAGGTTCTTGCAGTAGCACGAGAATCCTTGAACCTGACCAGGGCAGTCTGCTTTTCCCCCAAAAAGGCTGGGTTCCATCGAATGGCATGTCCATCAAATTGGCTTGAACATCGACCGAGAAGCTAGTTGAACAAAGCCAGTTGTGGCACCTCAAGGCTATCATTGTTGAAATCGATCTGCTCAGCGAATTGGTTGTATCTAGGCCACACCGCATGGTGAATTTTTCTGCATCCCTCCCATCCTTGAAAGCTTGGGAGAGCACAGCTCTGGCCTTCTCCGGGACTAGTGGTAGCATTTACAAAACCGTCTTCCAAAGTGAATGGGAGAAACGGCCCAATAAGCATGCGTTATTCACCGAACGCAATGCCAGGCTGGAGGAAGAAAACAACTTCTTTCCGCATTATTCCAGGCTCTTGGATTCCCTATCCGGAGGAGGGGCTGAAGGGAATGCGCCTTGGGATGTAGGGGCCTGCACCAACAAACTGTCTGGGGTGGGGTGTTGGCTGAGGAATTTTGGGTTGCCTGGAGCTGGGCGATGGCGGCATGAAATCGTCCTATTCATAGGAACCCCTGTGCTAGGCTTGGACTATGTTCCTAAAAGTATGCCTGTAGGTGCTTTATTAAAGGGCAACAGGGGTTTGGACTTGTAAGCCCCAGGTTGAAGCACCTCAGTCAGGAGATTAGTCCTGACCTGCACTGAGGGCAGCTCCAGTCCAAGGTCCTCGGCTGCCATCTTAACCACCATGGCATAGGATGCCCCCTCCTCCGTAGCCACTGTTGGCGGAGAGAGCATGCCAGTATCTGGAGAAGTATCCAGTCCACTGGCCTACCCACATTCACCATACCAGTTCAAATTCTCAGAGACTTCCTGGGTTTCAAGAGGGTCCCCAGGCCCCCCCCATTCCTTTCCTGAGCCTAGCACATCCTCAAAGTGCTCAGGCAACAACATAGAACCCCGGGGTTCTGTCGAAGTCGAAATCGGAGGAGGATGAGGTTAAGACAAAGTCCGCTTGGACTACTACTTCTTATGCCTCTTCCCAGAGTGTCGAGAGGAATGGGAGGAAGAAGACTTAGGGCTCTGTGAGCGGTCCTGCAACCTCCTCTTCTTCGATCGGGACCATGACCTCCTCGGAGTCTCGCTTGACGGTAGTGACTGCCGGGCCACAAATAACTTCATTGCCCGCTCCCTCAAGGTCTTCGGAGCCTTCGCCCGACAGTCCAAACACAACTTCATATCCTGGTCGTGCTCAAGACATCACAGACATACACGCTGGGGATCTCTGACTGACATCATGCGGGAACAAGTCCCGCATGGCTTAAAACCTGCCTTCCTCGAAGACATCCCTCGCACACTAAGTTAGAAATACAAAACTTTCAACAAAGGTCGAGAAAAACTTGCCAAAAAGCATCAGAGGGGTAGGTAGCTCTTCCCGGATCGGTAGTTAGCTGACACAGAAAGAAAAGAACCGACGTTCGCGCTTAAGGGTGGAACCTATATAGGCACCGCAATGTCATAACCGACGCTGACGACGTCACGCAGAGTCGAATGGAGCCACAAGGCGTCGTGCTCAAGGGGTATTGCTCAGCAAAAGTTTCCGAATCCAGCCGGACGCCTGGGAATTTCAAAGGTAAGGCATCGGCAGCTAGAAGTCTATCAGATCTAGAATTGAGGCTAAAGAAACATGAGCCAGTATGGTTTCGCGAATGCCTCTATAAGAAAAGGAAATTCTCCAACTATGAAGCCCACTCCAATTAATCTAACTCAGAGAGCAAGGACCCTCTGCCACAAGATACGTCATGGCTGGTAGATGGACTGAACAACTGAATTTAGTATAAGGACTCTTGAAAAGTGAAAATGAATTACCATCCAGAATCAGTGGTCCTCAGCAGCCTGATTTTCCTTAAGACATATTTCCTTCAACAAAGATTATTTAAAGATGTATGGCGGAGGGGCTGTGCAGAAGGAAGATGACAACTGATACAGTATATTTTTCGGAAGTGGTAGGAACTATCGAAGGGATATCAATCAGGCTTTTCTGGGCATCTCTAGGAAGACCAACACAGTTCATCTAACTGTTTTTTCAAAAGGTCACAGAGGAATTTATAAACCTGATCACTGAATGCATTGTTTCAATGCTATACAGCAATTTGCTTGGCGTCTTCAATTTGTTCATGAACCACTTTTCCAGTGAGGCCTCTCACTTGGTCCAGTAGAAGTGGAATCACCTTTGTACAATAAGCCAAAGAGCATGGGAGTAACAGCATTTGTTGTATGAATGATGGGAACAATTTATTTCACATTGTCTTGATTCACTGTGACGCTCTGTGGGGTGAAAAAGAAAGAAAAATAATTGTTATTCAGTTTGGAGCAGGGAGGAGCCCAGAGTACCAAATTCGAAGAAAAGGGATTTGAGGATAATAATTTTGGAGCACCCTGGAAGTGGACTGCCTGGGAAGTCCAGCTTAGTTCAAGTAGACATGAGGTCTTAGAAGGCCTCAATGTGAGGCAATGAGTCCCAATACGCATGAACTGTCCTGGAGGATTTCTGTCAGTAGTCACCTCTGCCACTGGAAAAGGCAATTGTAAGACTTCATCTGTCCTGCATACGACTGCCTTAAAAGTAAGAATGCCCTAAAAAACTGCTGATTGATAATCTAGGTCAATATCAAGCATGTATGACAGTGGAAGTCTGGAGACCGAAATCAGGACCCAAAAAAAAGAAGGGTGTCCACCTCACCAATGTCCTTCTGAACATGAAATAATCTGCAGTTTCTACAAGTTCAGCAGAAACGTCAAGTCTGATGTTTCGCATGTGCTCCACCGTGGTCAAAAATGCCCAGGCCCTAGATAACTCAAAAACTGGATCCATATCCAGCGCTGTAGAAGTCGCTGGTTCAGATGCTGAGGCAGGAAAAAAACAGAAAGGCATTCACAGCAACAGAGTTGCTGCCTAGGCTAGAACGGTGCATCAAATGGGACAATAAACGTCATGGTAGATGCCTACAGCAGAGATCCTACCGACGATCCTGCAGGAGCCTTGGTGCTTGATGTCACACAAGGAGCAAGAGGAGGTCAGAAAATAGGCAACAAAGTCTGTGTGAAAGCTGCTACTTCCGCAGGGTTAGCACTAGAGGCCAGAAAAGCTTGTAGATGGGGTAGAGCTAGAAAGCAGCCAAGAACCAGTGCTGGACTAATGTCTGAAGAAAAAGAAACGGGTCTGAAGACAACAATCTAAGTCGGATTTGGGAAATGTGCCTGCCAACCAGAGAACCTTCAGTGAGCAGAAGGAACACTGTGAGGAAGAAGAGTCTTTGGTTCGGTACTGGAGAAACTGACCTATTTAGATGCCGATTTTCTTAAAGGCACAGAAAAATGTCAGCAGATAGCAACCTTGGATTGATTTCAAAGGGGGACAGAGGAGTAAGATTTAATAAAAGGACCTGAAGTAGGAGTGCTGGGATGGTGCCTTATGGTGCTCAGTGTTGTCACATCAGGAGTTGCACCAGAGTAGAGCTGGAGTCATAGAGCCACTTATCAGCACTGGAGAGCTATTTTAACTTTTTGAAACTGGGGGAGATTGACATCACGGGGAATCTGTAGGCAGAAGTATCCATCCGGTAAGCTCCAGAACACAAGAAATTCTGCATAGTTCACCCTTTCCAAACTGCAACTTCGATCTGAAAGCTCAGAATGACATAGGTGAACGGACGTTTGAGGTTAACACAGCACAAGTCCTGCTCTGCGAAAAGAGGTGGTGGAATGATCCTGTTTCCAGTTAGATGCAGAGGCCTGCTTTTAACTAATTAAAAAATATTTCAACGCACAAAATGGGAGTCTACTGGACCACAGTGAACCTGAAACATTGTATCTGCCATCTGTTGTTTCACTGCATACTGTAACAAGCATTTGCAATGCAATAGGTCTCGCATTTGTAAGAGTTTAACCTATTGGCATTGTAAATGACAATGCCTTTTATTTATGTTTTAAAAACTAACACGTAAATAAAAGGCATTGCCATTTACAATACCATTTACAATACCAAGAGCTCCAAAACCGCAATTGCGAGACCTATTGCATTGCAAATGCATGTTTCAAATGCTACAAGTTTTCTGCAAAATTGTGTACAATAAATTAAAGTCAGATTTATGCATTTTATACTAATGCATTTTCTAGAAAATGTACAATCTTGAGAGGCCCTTTCCTCCAAATAGTGAACTAGGGTCCCTAGAGAGAGGCAAGGCCCCTATACAAAGGGTAGTGGGAATAAAGGATATCTGGGTTACAGTGCTTAAAAGCCCCCAGTAGAGAAAGTGCAGGGTTACTTAAGGAGACAAACATTGGCATAGCCAATAAGTCTTGCTTTTGGGACCTTATAAGTATTTAGTTAAGCAGCACAATATCCTTGGTGCAACAACATCAACTGTTGCATGGCTAAACACTTATAAGGTCCCTATGCCAATGCTTATTATGAAAGACAACTGTCCTGGGACAGTTAATTCCGACAGTTGAAATGCTTCAACTGAAGTAAAAGGCATGGAGTATGCTCATCTGTGAAACTGAGGGAGGGTCAGGGAGCTAAACAAGCCTTCTTGCTAGGGTGCGGGCTGCCCGAAAGAAATAAAACTGTTTGCAACTAGTTAATCTGTAATTGTGAAGGTTGCTTGGACGCCGTAATTGGCTTTAATTGATGGAATCACGTGACGCTTCGCTGATAGCACTGGTTTATTCTGTTTTAGTGGTATTGCAAGGGTGTTAAAGCTGAGCTGTGAAGTGTGGGCTTCTAAAGAACAGATATAAGAAATGTACGAGGTACAGTATGGGCATTATAAAAATGTATATTATAAAAAGTCGTTTTTATCTTAAACCTTTTTGTGCAATTCCTAGCTGCCTGTCCTCTTCTGTTTGTAATGCAAGTTTAAAATATTGACTTACATATTCAGTGTTTTCTGTCACAGCACTAAACGTACACAAGTCAGAATTCTAAACTGCACCAACCAGGTTTCATTTACGTGGCGCTCAGACACAGACCTCTGCAGTGGATTAACGAATGGAATGTACTACAATAGTGCATTTCCAACAATCAGGGGGGTGTGAGTGGAACTGGTCCTGAGAGATAAGGCAGCATGCCCTGCAACCTATGAACTTTGCTTTTTTTCCCTACTTACGATTGAGGAATCATGAAACACGTGTCTAGGGATACGAATTGAAACTAATGATACAGCACTGGCTATGAACACTTTGAATTGAGCGAGAAATAATGAACTACATGAACCATCATGCAAGAGGTAATTACGTTGGGGCGTCTCTGGTGCGCTCCCACACCCCCCTGAAAGTATCAAATTCCTGTGAGCTGACGAGCTCGGGAGCCTGCGCTTTCATGCTGTGAGTGGAACTGGTCCTGAGAGATAAGGCAGCATGCCCTGCAACCAATGAACTGTGCTTTTTTCCCCTACTGACGATTGAGGAATCATGAAACATGTGTCTAGGGATACGAATTGAAACTAATGATACAGCACTGGCTATGAACACTTTGAATTGAGCGAGAAATAATGAACTACATGAACCATCATGCAAGAGGTAATTACGTTGGGGTGTGTCTGGTGCGCTCCCACCCCCCTGAAAGTATCAAATTCCTGTGAGCTGACGAGCTCGTGAGCCTGCGCCTTCATGCTGTGAGTGGAACTGGTCCTGAGAGATAAGGCAGCATGCCCTGCAACCTATGAACTTTGCTTTTTTTCCCTACTGACGATTGAGGAATCATGAAACACGTGTCTAGGGATACGAATTGAAACTAATGATACAGCACTGGCTATGAACACTTTGAATTGAGCGAGAAAATGAACTACATGAACCATCATGCAAGAGGTAATTACGTTGGGGCGTGTCTGGTGCGCTCCCACCCCCCTGAAAGTAATAGTGCATTTCCCCCTGATTAACTTAACTTGCATGTATTTGTCATTTAAGCTGTGTGTTATTTTATATGTAGTTACCTGATGAATGACCAATAAAAGTTACAGAATATATTTTTTAACCACGTCTTTGACTACGCTCACTTACCCTGTCCCCATGTGTGCGCAGCATCACAGTTCCCATTAATTTTTTGTTAATGCACTTCGACCACTGGCAGTAATATTAACAACTCGGTGTGTTTGAAAAATAAATAAAACTCAATACAAACAAGATCTTGGGAATGTTTAAATTGCAAAAACGTGTGGACATTTAAAGTGCTGTCTTCTATTTTTGCTGGAAGGAAGGACTGGGGTGGGAGTACCAAAGAGACAGTGCTGACCATAACCCTCTGGGATAATATTTATTTATTTAATGCGATATTCTATAGCGCGAACTTTACCTGAAGGTGTCAGAGCGCATTACATAAGAATAAGAACCAGTTGCAAAACATAAGGACTTAGAATTACATGCGTTACATAAAAGATACAAACAGAAACAATTGCAAATGTACAAGATGTAAAGTTACACAAGGAGGAGACACAAACAGAAAGAAAAATTGCAAATGTACAAGTAGTAAAGTCACTCAAGGAAGAGATACGAATGGATATATTCTAAGAGTCACATAGGAATGGTAGATAGTACAAAGGTCTACTGCATATACTAGTGATTAGAGTTATCTCTATATACATAAGGAAGGGATACGAATGGATATATTCTAAGAGTCACATAGGAATGGTAGAGAGTACAAAGGTCTACTGCATATGCTAGAGATTAGAGTTATCTCTATATACATATATATACACATAGTAGATTTTCTCAGGGAAAAAAAAAACAAAAAAACAGAAAAGCAGAGTTCCATTAAGTGGGGTCGGAGGGGGGAAGCAGTCACAGCACCAAGGGAGGGTGGGAGGGATTTGAAGGTATGCGGAAAAGGTAAATCAGAAAAGGGAAGGAACATTTGAGGATCCTCAAGGGGGAAACGAGGGAAAAGGGTAAAATACGAGGGAATGGACAAGATGTTGGGTCGGGGTCCTGAGAAAAGCGGACGAGAGCAGCAGCAAAATGGCAGGAAGGCAAAAGCAAAAGTAAAGAAGTCCATGAGAGTCCGTGGCGGGAAGGAGACCATCTCCAAAAATGGCTAGATGCACAAAAGTCACCAAAGTCAAGAGTCCAATGAGGAACCCAGAGAGCCCTCTGGTTCGGGGCCCTTGTGAGAGCAATGCTTGCACCTGGTGGTGGAGGGAGTCTGCAGCGCTTCATTTCGTTCCCTCTCTGCTGTTTACTGGAGTCTCTGTGACAGCAATTGCAGGCGTGGTTCAGCCCACACCTTCACCAAGATGGCGCGAGCAGTCTTCCGGGCCTGTTCGGAGTCAAAGGCTGAAGCCGCCGCCCAGCCCCTTCAGCTTTCTGCATCAAGATGGCTGGCGACGAGAGACAGGCCGGAGTGTCTGCTGAACGGCAGAAGCGTCCCAAGACCGAGTCAGGGGCAACCCGGGCCCGACAGAGACCCAGGCCCCCGCTGGGTGGGTTCGGGAGAGGAAGTACGCCAGCACCTTTCCAGTTTACTTCTCTAGCATTTTTGTAGCGACCCATACACCCGCCTTATGAGCCACAGTTTACCTAAGGTAAGGAGGGTTTAACAGCTGTCACCGGGGTCTGTCACTGGGGGCAGAAGCGTTCACCAGGAAGGCAAGTTGAACGCCATTCTCAACTTCTACTTTTTGAGGACAGGACAGGAGGCGGATAAGGGAGGGCTCTTTTAAATGTCCCTCTCTCACCTCCTCCAACCCCCACCCACGCTTTGCTTACAAGAGCGCGTGCTGTCAGTGTTTTCCCCGGGCAGTTTCCCAAATGTCGATGCCTTTTCAAGAGGGAAACTAGCCGTATCATTAACGTTTTATTTCACTTACTCTAATTCTCTACTTTAGTTAGCTGTCCGTGCAACCACATTTTTTCCTTTATCGCAGTATTTCCTCTTTCATCCTCTTTCCGCTGCAATTCATTTTTTCTCACGTATAGTTTTTCTTCTTTTTCCTACATTCCTTGGTCTCCCTTTTTCATAGGTATTTTTTCCTATCCCACTGTTCCGTCGTTCACATAATTCTTTTTCTCTTTCTTTCGTGCGTCTTTCTTTGATTTCAACACAGTCCCCACTAGCTAACTCATTTTTATAATTTCAAGCGTGATGCATTTCTGGGGTTTGATTGTTAAAGCGGCAGTGCTAGAGTTATTTACCCCCGTTAGAAGAAATGGCTTTAGTGCTCCCCAGCGTCATGGCACCACTGTGTTTCTTCTTTAAGCTGTAAAAAACATTCATTCTTGGCTCAGTGGCTCAGTGGTTAGAGGCGGCAGACCCGGAAGCTGAGATCAGCCGTGGACCAGGGTTCGATTCCCCGCCTCGGCGGGTCTCGGGCTCAAAAATTCCACGGACTCGACAATTCTCGCTCCGGTGCCTACTCGACTCACGGGGTCACACTCTGCGACTCTGGGCAATAGCTTGCTTAATCTCCACTATGGCCCCTCGCGGCGGGATGCCTGGCTTTCACCTTGTGAATACCCTGCCGGGGTATCTCACAGGGGAATACCAGGACGGGTTCCCTAAGCAAGCGCCTTGAGACCCCTGGGTGATTCGTGCGCTATATAAATCGAAATACATTTACATTTACATTTACATTTTTGGCCAGTGAGTGGAAGAAAATTGATGTCATTCTAGAGGATGTTGAGGCCTCCTAAATCATGGTGATGGGTAACATTGGCATCCAAGGGTTGCTGCCCGCCCTCCATTCTGCAACACAGCTTTATGTACCGAACACGGCAACGTCACCTTTTTCAGCACTTTCCTTGCATATTGCCTTTTAAGCTCACCCTATACGTTAGCATGTTAGAGCGAGTCACATAGTGTAAATATTTTGACATAAAATACCACTCATTGACATTTTTGGAAAGTTGCCATCCTCCTCCCTCGTTATCTGTCCTCTGCGAATTAAGTGTTTATACTTGCCTATTTCCCACGTGACATACGTATATCTGCCGTATGCACACCTTTGTGTTGCGTAAGAGTTAAACATTTTTGCGTTATTTTGCTTCTCCTGTGTAAAACTTTGAAAGTTATTGAACTCCAGTAATTGTAAATAAGGGGTTTGCATTTTTTGTTCTGTTACCGTTTTAAACATTGTTTTAGCTACTAATCTATATAAGGTGGTGGGGTGGATGTGCTAGATTTTTTACTGAGGCATGTTTACGTTATGTTGCCGAGTAGCCGTACTAGAAGAAACTGGTTCAAAATGGCAAAATGCCAAGGTGGGGGGCTACTGTGTAACTAGGCCCGCTCATTTCACCACTCTGTCCGCACTCTGAAAAACAGAAACCATGTTTATGCCCTCTAGTGGGATGTCAAGCAATGTAATGCGTCTGTCTCCCAGATATGTGCATATATGACCTTAACGTGCTTCTAAATGGCATCAAAGTAACTTTCGAAAGTTGACATTTTATTATTTTAACGTGACCCATTGTGAGAATGATGTTTGCACGCAGTTACAAAACATTAACCCTATTTCATAGTACTGTGCAGCAGAATCGAACTCCTCTAAAATGTGACACGACCAGTTCTCGCATAGTGCTCAATATTTAAGACTCGACCGTATGTGAACTGTCGCGGCATTGGCAGATGCGGGCATGGCGGGTGAGCTCTGTCATGCCTGCGTTTTAGCCTATAGCACATTGTACACTTTAACTTACAGTTTCGTTTTTAACAACGTAAACGTGAGCTAAAAATCTGAGCATGCAAACCGCCGCTGGCTTAAAAGTTAAAACAGGCAGACCGAGTGGCCTATGGCAGCAACGAAAAACATGAAACCTAAAACGTCGATATAAGTTTATTTAATACTTTTGGAGCGCACCGCTAACTCTGGGCGAATCTTGGCTCTACGTCAAAAGTGCAGCCTAATCGCAGAGCTCTAGAATTCGCAGCTAAAGTTGCCATACATCTTCAGATCTATTTATAACAAGACAGAGCGTGCTGCGCTTGGAGGGCGTGTGCGCATTACAAAAACGAAAGTGGAGCTCGCGATGACAGAAGGGAGATGTGCACATGTTCACGGGTGCGTACACAGACCCCAATCGGCGCGTGCCCCGGTCTGTATCACTTGGCAGGCAAGGCGGTAACAATAGGTCTCGCTGGCGACTGCGTCGCCATGTGCGAGACCTAATAAAAGGGAACTAGTAATTTCCTTCAATTGGCATATGCTTCAGAAATTATAAGTTCACATTTTCACTAGTCTGGGGAAGAAGAATATGACCCTTTACAACACAGGCGTTACAGCGTGTGTCATTATAACGCATTTGTTTACATCACAAAATCCATTACAAAGCATGTTGTTACAATGCATGTCATTACAACGCATAATCCTTTGTCAGAAGGGACCCGTTAGGTACACTATGAGTACAGAGCCCTTACCTACAAATACGGAGGGCATCACCTGGGTCAGAGACCAACCAGTTGGAAACCCGGGTAACTCTTAGTCCGGGTCCTCTCTATTGCAGGACGTCGGAGGCGGGCCAAAGAGACGACCAATCAGGACGAGAGCAGCAGGAGGAAAAGGCGAATCAGGAAGCAGGACGGGATGATGTCAGAGAGTCAGGAAAAAGATGGGAGAAGGAGTAGCGAGGACACAAGAAGACGGAACCGAGGAGAAACCGACGAGGGGTCGAGGAAACCTATTGAGGAAGGAGGAGAAGCCGAGGAGTGGTCGGAGGAGTGGTGGATTCCTTCCTCCCCCCAGGAGGGCACAAATGCCGCCGTAACTCAGGAGAGTTACGGCTCGGACGGTGAGTGACACTGCACATGGGGCAAGATTGACCAATAGGGGGAAGCGGGAGGGATGAGGGAGGACGGGGTCGAAGGGAGGGGAAACTATATAGCGGCCGTTAAGCACCATTCCCCTTCGAGTTTCTTTTCCTGCACCCGACCTTCCCTAAAGCACCTCAGGCCCTCACGTTAGTTCGGTAGAAGATTGGTCACCAGAGAATGGCAGTAGTATTCACCCTAATTGTTTAAAGGGGACTTGGATACTGGAGCTCCTTGCATCTAGTGCTGACCATTATTTGAATACACCCGGTGTGGTGACGGTTACCCACTTCAAGTAAGAAGCCCCGCCCTTTTAAGTCAGAGTACTTACCGTCCTCTTTGTTCTTTCTTCGAGCATCCTGGGGGTCGACAGACAAACCAGATAACTCCAGCAGCTCAAAGAAGATGCCAGAGGACTCTACGTTCCACCAGCAAATATGAAGAACACTCAGGAAACATCATAATACCACCACTTATTGAAATAAAACCTAACAATTGACAAACTACTAAAGCCTCCTAGCTTCTATTTCCGCCCATCCCTCCCACACCATTACAACGCAATGACTATTCTAACTCTGCTGGGGCGTTACTTTGGGGAATGTTTTAAAAAAAAATTTTTTTTTTAGAGTTTTATATAACGCGAACTAGAACCGAACCGAATCAGTTATCAGAACGCTTTACATAGCACCAGTTACGTTACATGAGGACACACTTTCATTTTAGGCACGGGGAGATTAAGTGATTTGCCCAGAATCACAGGGGTTTTTTGGCGTCGTTACCGAGACTCGAACCCAGATCCCCAGGTCCGAGGTCGAGCGCCTTAGCCAACCCCTGGATTGTGCGTTGTAAACAATGTTTCCCGGGGAAGAAAGGTACTGAAGGCAAAAAACGGCACTGTAAAGAGAGACAGTTGACCTGACCATACAGGATGGTACTGCCAAAGTTTCAGACAGGAAGTAAGGACCAGGACCAGATATACATTTATGGACTAGACAAAGTTTTTTAATGGCCTGAATTGGAAGCCAGTAGAGTGGTGACAGAATAGGTTTGGCTGACAGTCAGCTGAGCTGCTTGATTTGGAATCACCTGTAAATGTGGATCCGGAAAGTTTGCCCTCAGCAGTAACCCTGCGCGTCGGTAGGTGACGTCGTGCGGCTCCACATCCGTCATAGGCGCCAAGATGACGTCACAGAGACTACTTAGGCGCCACCCATGCGCACTGATGTCAGTTCTGTACACTACTTTCCGCGCCAGGAACGCAGAGCCATGCAAGAAACTGACCACTGGTGCCATGAAACAAGGGCCCTGAAAGGGATGATCTTAACCCTAGAAATCAGGGGAGGATGGGTGGGGCGGTAAGGTATTCATCACCAACTAATGTCTCGTACAGATATATCTTTACACAAGAAGTAACTTGTGCATCTGAAAGAGACACGTTAGTGATAGATTCCTTATATTAGAATAGATACCCCAGCAATACCAACCCAGTGGAGGGTCTGCAAATAAGATTACACCAGAAAGTCACAGAGAACAGAACGGCCAAAGAAGTTGTCTCTCCGGACTGGACTGTCAAGGCAGTAATGCTTGGTAAACGTGTGCAGCGAGGCCCACGTGGCTGTCTGACAAATGTCCTGCAAGGGAACGTCGCGTCCCAAGGCAGTAGTGGCTGCCGTGGCCCTGGTAGAATGGACACGCAGCCCCACAGGACGCTCCTTCTTAGCCAACAAGTAACAGGCTTTGATGCAGAAAACGGCCCACCGAGAGATGGCCCCACCTTTTTTGGCGCCCACGTAGCCAAAGAGATGGTCATCCACTCTGAACTGTTGTGTGCACTTCAAATAGAATGAGAGCGCACATTTTGGGTCCAGAATGTGGAGCCTTTCTTTCTCTTTTGAAGGATGTGGAAGGAAGGTGGGCAAAGTGATGGCCTACTCGATGTGGAAGGGCGTGACAACCTTTGGCAAGAAAGGAGGACGGGTCCTTAAAACCACCTTGTCCGGATGAACAGAAAGGAAAGGAGGTTTGGAAGAAAGAGCCTGGATCTCACTGACTCTTCTGGCAGAGGTGATAGCTACCAGGAAAGCTGTCTTGAGAGTAAGAAGACGCAAAGGACAGTTATGAAGGGGCTCAAAGGGAGCGCACATCAGATATGTCAAGACAAGATTGAAGTCCCATTGAGGCATGATGAACAGCACGGGAGGAAACGTATGCGTAATGCCCTTCAGGAAACGGTTAACAACCAGACACTTAAAAAGAGAAGGCTGATCTGGAAGCCGTAGAAAGATGGCCGAAAGATAACATTTGATAGTGCCCAGAGCAGAGCCCTGCTGGGCCAAAGAAAGAAGGAACAGAAGGACTTTGGAAAGAGGGGCAGAAAGGGGATCCACAGACTGAGCTGTGCACCATGCCACAAACGTGTTCCACCGGCAGGCGTATACAGTCTTAGTGGAGGGACGCCTGGCTCCCAGAATAACATCGCAGACTTCGGGAGGAAGATCGAAAGCTGTCAACTGTCGCCGCTCAATCTCGGGTGGAGGACCGTCCCCTGCTGCGGCGACAGAAGAACCTCCCGAAGAGGTAAACACAAAATTTATCCTGAGCTAGCTCAGGATAAATTTTGTGTTGTTCTCAAGGGCATTGACAGGTTCATGCCTGCTGTGTTTAGATTGGTGGCCTAAACTCTATCCTTTGAGCTTTTTATATTTGTTTCTTTAGAGTAGCATCACTGTTACCCGGCGCAATCATAACCCAGCCATCAATTCCTCTGTTTGCTCCCGAAGAGGTAGTCGGATCGGGGGATCGATAGCCATGTTGAGTATACCAGTATCTTCGTGCCCACTCCAGAGCCACAAGAATGACTTGGGCCCGGTCGCGCCGAATCTTCTTCAGCACTCTGGGCAGTAGTGGTATAGGCGGAAAGGCATAAAATAGACCACTCCACTCGCAACGAAAAGCAGCGCCGAGCGAGTACCGCCTTGGAAATTCCAAGGCGCAGAACTGATGACATTGCACGTTCTATTCGGTGGCAAATAAATCTAACCAAGGCTCTCCCCACTGCTGAAACAGACCTTGCGCCACGTCCGAGTTCAGACGCCATTCGTGATCCATCAAGCACCGGCAGCTGGGTTCGTCCGCCCTGGCATTCAAAGAACCTGCCAGGTGTTGAACCACCAAGGTAATGCCTTGATGTTCCAGCCATGTCCAGAGGCACAGAGCCTCCTGACAAAGGGTCCACGACCCCACCCCGCCCTTTTTGTTACAATACCACATGGCGGTGGTGTTGTCCGTGAACACCTGCACCACACTTCCCCGGACTGAGGGAAGGAATGCCTTCAGTGCAGGTTGGATCGCCCAAAGCTCCAAAAGGTTGATATGGAGTCGGGACTCCGCAGGAAACGAGAGGCCTCTGATCTCCGCCTCTCCCAAGTGGCCTTCCCATCCCAGGAGGGACGCATCCGTCACCACTATGTGCTCCGGTTGGGGAAGGGAGAGGGATCTGCCATTGACCCAATCGTGATTCGTGAGCCACCACTGCAATTGATGTGCAGTGCCATCCGAGATCCGGACATGAGGGTTGCCCTGATGTTGTGCCCACTGGAACTTCAGGTCTCACTGCAGAGCCCGCATATGCCATCTGGCATGTTGCACTAGCAGGATGCAGGAGGCCATCAGGTCCAGGAGCCAGAGGGTCAACCTGACTGAAACCCGGGATAGAGGCTGAAAGATGGGAATCATAGCCTGAATATCCCAGACACGCTGCTCGGGAGGATAAACCCGAAACCGCGTCGGATCCAGAACCGCTTCGATGAATGGGAGCTTCCGATAGAGACTCAGGTGAGACTTCGGCATGTTGATGGAGAACCCCAGCATATGCAGGAGGTCGGTCGTAGTCTGAAGGTGGGTGACAACTGCTTGGGGTGAACCCGCCTTCAACAATTAGTCGTCGAATAAGACTGACACCCCCAACCTGCGCAGATGAGCTGCGACTACCGCCAACACTTTTGTGAACAACCGAGGAGCGCTGGTAAGATCGAAGGGGAGCACAGCAAACTGCAAATGCTCCTTGCCTATCATGAACCGCAGGCAACGCTTGTGGGCCGGCAGAACCGGGATGTGAAGATATGCGTCCTGCAAGTCCAATGCTACCTTCCAGTCTCCAGGGTCGAGGGCAGCCAAGCACCTGAGCCAGAGTCAACATCTTGAACTTCTCCATTCGGAGGAAGCGATTGACGTTCCTGAGGTCCAAGATGGGGCGCAGGCCCCATTTGTCCTTCTTTGGGACCAGAAAGGAGTGGAAATAACACCCACGTCCTACTTTTGGCCCAGGAAGGCGCTTGATGGCCCCCTTGGCCAAGTAGGCCATGACTTCCATGACTTCCTGCTGTAGAAGCGCAAAGTTATACCCGACATGCGGTGGAACTGAGGTGGCATGGCTGAGGGGGTAGACTCGAAGGTGAGAGAGAAACCCCTCCGGACGAGTTGCAGCACCCAACTGTCGGAAGTGACAGTAAGCCAGTGGGGGAGGTGCTGTTGAATCCTTCCGCCCACTAGCGAGAGGTGCACCCCAAAGCACGGACTAGGAAGGCTTTGAGGCAGATGCTGCGGGAGCGAAAGTGGACTGACCAGCACGCTGGCCCCCTGCGACGCCACGGCGGCCTCCACCGCCACGGTCGCGCTGAGGTTAGTTTTGCACAGGCTTCTGACTAAATTAGGGGGCAGGGGCGCCCCTTCCGTGGCCAATAAAGGAACAAACTGTAGACATGGGCGAGCGTGTGCTGGAGAGACCCAAGGACTTGGCCGTAGCCTGAGAGCCCTTGAAACGCTCCAGCGCACTGTCTGCCTTATCGCCAAACAGGCGAGTACCATCAAAAGGCATGTCCATGAGGGAACTCTGGACATCACCCGAAAAACCAGTGGACCGCAGCCAGGCATGGCGACGTAGGGCCACTGTTGTGGAGATCAGGCGCCCTAAAGAATCCGCGGTGTCCAGGCCACACCGAATGGCAAACTTCGCTGCATCCTTTCCCTCCGCCACCGCTTGGGAAAGTACAGCCCAAACCTCTTCCAGACACTGGGGCAGTGTCTGCGCCACTGTGTCCCACACAGCGTGAGCGTTTCGGCCCAAAAGGCATGCAGTGTTGACTGACCGCAGCGCCAGGGTGGCAGAGGAAAACAGCCTCTTGCCAAACTGCTCCAGCTTTTTTGATTCCTTATCCGACGGGGCGGTAGGGAACGCACTCTGAGAAGTGGAGGCCTGAATGACCAGGCTCTCCGGAGTGGGATGATTTGTCAGAAAGGCCGGGTCACCCGGTTCAGGGCGATGATGCCTGTCCACGTTTTTATCCACTGGAACCCCAGTGGCTGGCCTAGACTAGGTGCCTATCAACACATCCATCAAGGCCGCATTAAACGGGAGCAGAGGTTCGGTAGAACTTGCCGCCAGCTGAAGCACCTCGGTAAGGAGGTTGGTCTTGTGAGTGACAGAAGGCAGATCAAGGCCAAGAGCCTCAGCTGCTCTACGGAGCACTATGGTATACATGGCGCCCTTCTCCATAATGGCAGGAGGAGACAAATCCAGGCTCCGAGGAGAGGTCAAGGCCGCCTGCATCCTCCGAGTCATTCACCCACTCATGTTCAGACTCGCACTGCCGTGCAAGAGGGTCTTCCAACCCCTCCCAGTCATCCCCCTCCTCCACAGCCCGTGGTACAGGCAGGAGCGGCGGGGAAGGCACATGGGGAAACAAGTGCTCCAACTGCACCGGGCATGGCGCCATTCCGGATCCATGTCCCAATTAGGGTTCCAAGCCGGGGCAAAATTGACCGGAAATTCGGGCCAGGGCGACGGTGGAACAAACGGAACCCATGGCGGTGACGGGAACGGAGACGCGGGGGGGCACCGGAGCCGCCGGCGGCGGTGCTGACGGCAAGCAAGGGTCCTCAAAAGGGACCACGGGCCGAAAGGCACGCCGGCTCCCCCATGGCTTGAACAGGCGGTCCATGGCGGCAAGAAACTCTTGCACCTGGGCCGGATTCGCCGACGGACCCGGATAAGGTGGGTAGGCCGCAGGACTCCCAGGCTCCAACGGAGCCGCAGGGGAAGGACCTCTGGCCCCCTCGTCCGCGTCCAGAGAGGGATGGGGGGACGTCCGAGAGCGAACACACTTCTTCAACTTTTTCTTGTGACATCTCTTACCAGATTCCGAGGGTGAAGACTTGGACCCCGAGGAGCGATGATGATCGCTCCGCGGCCGGTCCCTCGAGCGACCCCTGCACCTCGAACAGCGCAAAGACGACTGCCTGGCCTCCAGCAGCTTTCAGGACTGCTCCTACAAAGCCTTCGGGGCCATGGCCAGATAGTCGGAACATGACCGAGAGTCATGGTCGCGCTCCAGACAGTAGAGACAGACGCCATGGGGGTCGGCCAGCGCCATCATACGTCGACAGGCCCCGCAGGATTTTAACCCAGGCATCCCTACGTGGCACCAGGAGTCAAATACTCAAAATAAGTAGAGACAAAAGTCTCAAAAATGTTAGTTAAAAAGTGACTAAGGTACATGTTCTAACCAGATCTGCGCTTGAAGGCGCGGAAAAAGAAAGAACTGGCGTCAGCGGGCATGGGTGGCGCCTAAGTAGTCTCCATGACGTAATCTCAGCGCTTACGACACCAGCAACGGACGCGGAGCTGCACGCCGCCACCTACCGATGCGCAGGGGTACGACTGACGAAAAACTTTCTGGTTCCAGTCTGATGCCTGGGGATATTCTAAGGTAAGGAATCTATCACTAACATGTCTCTTTCAGATGGATAGGTTTTATTTTAAGTAACTGATGGGTGAATTTTGAATTCATGAATATGCATATCACAACAAATTCACATAAAACAGGTTCTAGGTGCTGACGCCTTGACCAAGAACCCGAAACATATAATGGCATAAAAATGCATTCCTGCTGTATACTTTATTTGAAATCAGGGTTTCAAGATTTAAAAAAAAAAATAGTAGGCAATAAGATGTAGCCCTATCACTGCAGCACAGCTTCCGCCACACCAAACACTGCAAAATCTGCGCTTTTGTATAGTGAAAGAATTAGTTGATCACAAGGACCTAGCTGGAACATACAAAGAAGAGTTTATGAACACTGAAAGAACGTGAAAATTCAGCTCGAAGAATGAGTTTTTAACTGAATCCTGTTGACTAAAGTTAGCCAATGCAGATCTTTCAGTCTCGCAGACACCAAACAGTACCTTGGGATACTAAGTAACCTCATAGCTGAATTTTGTACTCACTGGAGTCTGCCAATAAACAGTTTAGGTAGACCTAAAACTAGATTAGTTTAGTAATCGAACCTAGAAGTTATTAATGCATGAATTACAGTTTTCTTATTTAGAATTTTACAACTGTTTTTAACATACTAAAACAAGTCGATTTAAAAACCTGGATCTGATATTTAAAAGAGTTGGGTGTCACATGTGACAGCTGGATTGAGTACAACCTCCACAGGGGAGAGGGGCAGGGGAGCTACCAGTCTTTGTTCCATGCGTGATGGTTTGGGCCCAAGACAAGAAGCTCGACCTTACACAAGTTAAATTTAAGGCGCTTCTCACTCATAAAAGATGCTACAGATAAGAGGCATTTCTTAATGCTTTGTTGAGTGAAACCTCATCATTGGTCAGAGATATTATCAGTTGACTATTGTCCGCAAAGCAATGAGGACGAAACTTCGAGACTAAAACCCTGGATATCTTTCGTCAGGGGAGCCATACAAAGATTGAAAAAGTGAAAAGCTCAGGAACGAGACCTGTGGCACCCCACAGCCCAGCAGGACCAGTTTCGAATAGGGTGGGAGTCTGACGGCTTGATAGCTATTGGCGAGAAAATTTTAGAGACAGGCTACAGTGGACCCATCAACACTAATCTCAATAAAATGATTGATGAGAGATAGTATCAAAGGCCGCTGTAAGGTAAGGAATAAACGAGTAGCAGTGTCGTCATTGTTCAGGATATTTTTAGGTGCACCCAGACCGTGAAGAGAATGGATTCAGTGTTCATACGTTGCATGAAAACCAAATATGAAATGTCCAGAAAGTCGTACTATTCTAGGAAGTGGGTTAACAGAGTTATTAGGCATCTCCAGCATTTTGACAGAGGCTGGAAATAGTGAAATGGGTCTAAAATTTGCAGGGACCTTTGGGTCTTTTTGCCCTTATCAGGATAGGGACCAGAAAGGCCGATTTCAATTGATCAGGTACAAGCGTTGAAGGAATCTAAGACTAATACTGCACAAAGCGTGGCCACTGAAGTGGGGGCACCAAGTTTAGGAATGTGAGATGGGGAATGGACAAGGATCAGTAGGAGAGCCAGAGGAACATTCATTCAATAAACTAGACATCTCTAAAATAGAAATAGGGGTGCATTTTCTTAAGCTCGGGCAGTCCCTTGGTCTCATACTAGCTGTAGTAGCTACATAAGAAACCTGAAAGTAGTGATACATTAAGACAATCTTTTCTTTCAAATAGAGTGCCAGTATGTAACACCTAGCATGCGAGTGGATACTCTTTGAATTAGCCACATCCAGATGAGTCATAGATTTGACTATATTAAAGATCGCCTTAAAAGAGTGCTTCACGGTCTCAATCCTGTTGATGTAGAATGAGGATTTAGACAATTTGATCACCTTGTGATAGAGTTTATTACAAGTCGTATATACTTTTTTATTCGAGTAAGCTAGGGTACAAAGCTATTTCTTTTCTATCTGGTGACATGGTCTCTTTAAGATCAATAGACTTGGAGCGAACTAGGGAGAGGGATGGTTTGATTGATCCTTTGATTTTAAGAGGAGCCATGGCGTCTAAGGCTGAAGTAATTAAGACTTGAAATTCTGTTCAATCTTTAGTTACTTCGCCAGGCGGTGGTGGTCAGTTGGTTGCCAGAAGCCAAGGGCATTTCAGATTGATCACTGTATCTTTATTTTTCCTAGTAGATTGTGTAATGTTGAAAGGGACAGCTAGGTGGTTCGACCAGACTAGTGGTTGCAGAGTATCACATTTAAGGTTTTCTTAATTAGGAAAAGTATATCTAATGTATGGCCTGCCTAATGAGCGGCATGAGTTACTAACTACATAAGCGGAGAGAAGACAATTCTTTAGAAGGAGGCAGGCCAGGACATCAGAGGTAACATCTATTGGATATTTGAAACCCCCCAGGACTGTAAAGTTAGATTTTCTAGCACCTTATCAGATCAGAGCATTTATTATATTTTTAGGAAAGGCTGCGTCATATCCTGGGGTTCTGTATATTAGTGCACCAGAAAGGTAATGTTTGTTGTTAAGGTTAGTGATGTAGAATAGAGATGACAGCAGAACAACCTCTGTAGTATCTGGCAAAAATTGGGCTTTTGCCACGTTCCATGAGGAAATGGCATCCAGATTAGAATTAGAAATAAAATCCTAGCATTAAGTGTATTTAGAATTTCTGTTTACTCTGTGATTTAGTTTGGGTAGTATGGGGGAGGGAGGGGCTAATGATTTATGGAAGTGAATGATCAGCAGCGTCCTTTTTAAAGCCCTCCATCCCCATGGCAGGTGTGGTCTGGAAAGACCAGGAGACTGGAGCGGTAACCATGCTGATTTTGTGGGAGGTGGATGGGCGGGGGGGGGGAGTTTGGGGGGGGATACGACAGTGACATCCAATAAAAGTTAAAAGTATAATTGGATCTCTGCAGACCCTGTGATTGAGGTCAAAACTCCCTTGCCTTACACACTAACCAAGGAACAAATCAAAATAAAAGTGAGGAAATTAACACAAAAATAAAACACTCATCTGAGTCAAGTGGCCAGTAGGAGCCAGGCTCATCCATCCCCTACAAGGACATTAAAATCCTCAAATTGAGCCTTTTAATAACACCACTTTCCATTTAGGCATTGAAGTTTGAGATCAAAGGTAAAAGCAAGTTTAAGAGAAGACAGCACTGGAGATATAGTCAGTCCTATTTAGTTGAGCATCTATTTCTACTCCTAAACTCTTTACACTGCTTGCCGGAAATGAGAAATGACCACAAGGATTAGGTCAAAAGTGAGGTAACATTATTAAACAGTTTTTACCCATTGCTAAAATGCTTTTGCGAGACTAATCATAAGCCAGGTAGAATTCATCCAGGCTTTAATACTACAGAGACAACTGGGTAGAAATATTCCATAATGCCTACAGAAGAACAAACCAATAAATGCTGGTGGTTCCAGATTCCATGAATAGAAAGTAAACAACTATTCAACCTAAGAGGGGTACCAAACAAGTTAGCACAGATCAAAGAACATTCAGAGAGAAGCTAAGGAACATGATAGTGTGAGATATTGCTTCTAGTGGCAGCAAAGACGAAATGTCTCAGAGGATGAAAGAAGAAACGTGTTATAGGATGGAAGTGAGATCATATTTTGCAAGATCTGCATACATTCCAATAGAAGGTAAGCCTGTAAAATAGTACAAAACAAAAAAAAGGGTCATGAATGTGAAGGTCTCAATCTGATACCATCTGCGGCAATGCCCTAATCGCCTCCATTCAGAAGGCTCCTTAAAACTCCACTGTTTTAACATGTCCTCCCTCTTGGCCTACTGCAGCACCTCCATAGCGCACAGATACCCCTTCGGGGGTGATTCAGGCACTTTATAAATACATAAATAAATAAATAAAATACCTCACTTGCCTGAGGGGCAAACATAACTGGAATGTATAAGGCATTATTTCAGTGTATATTTCTTGATGAAATGTGCTGGCAACCACTTCAGAAAATAAAAAGTTCTGGAGACAAGAGAAAATCCTAGAAAGTATGTTGAACTGGGAACAATGAAACATGGAGAAAGTGTGTTGCCATTCCTTTTCCATAATTTGATCATGTTTTAAGCTACGATAAGTACTCCGAACGTCTAGTCTAGAGCCAACAATATTAATATAAGACCAATTAACATATAAAACATTGTAAAAAAGAAGGCACAGGCAGAGTCAGTAACTGAGAAAAATTAGAGTAACAAAGTCTGAATAACTCTTAGTAATTGGCTAGGCTTGAACCAGTGTTAGTGTATCCACTGTAAAAACTTTGTAATAATACTAATCAAATAGAGGCCCATCTACACAAAACAAAAGAATAGGGGACTGGAAGAATAATGGTCTCAGTGACTATGTAATACGTAGCTAAGGTAATTTCTCCTACATCTGTGGTTTGAGGATGCCCCAAGTGCCAATAAGAATACTTGTTCAATAGCCCGTCTGAAATCAATATTTATTGCATGCACGGTCTGATGGGGTGCATTTCAGATCCGCTGGTATTATGTACATTGTGATGCTTATTTCTAGGTACCTAACTTTGAAGAAAACTATGAATGAAAGCATGCTTGTTGTGCAGACCAGCCTCACGTATAAAGCGGAGTAATGACCTTAACAGGAAGTCAAGGAAAGCTATAGTTCTTGTCAAATGCTTTAGATTACCAAAAGCAGAGTAGTCAGTTTCCAGGTTTAGTTCAAGTGAGTCTTTAAATGAGCCCGCTAGGTGCACACAATTAGAGACTGCTATATGAACCTTTATGAATGTTGCTCAACATAACAATTGTAACAAATGTCTTGTGTTTTGCTCTCCAGTGAAACTACTAAACACACCAATTTGTGTAAAAGCACAGATTGTTACCTTTCCCAGATGAGAAGGTGCAGCTGGTCTCTTCCGCTGGCCATAACCAGACAGTCTGTAGCAGTAGTGAGGTTTGCAGTAGAATTTTCCTGCGGAAGCAAAATGAATACAAAAACAAGTCAAGGTGGTTGGCGAGTTTCTTATTATAGTTGAATTTCAATCTGTTCTTGCATTACAGTCTCTTCCCTCCCCACAATGGTACATTTATCCTCCAAGCTCTGTTGCAGCACTATAGAACTAGCTCCTGCTGCATGGTACTTCAGTACAATATGTAATTTAGAATTAGTCACTTACTTCTTCTGGAACTTGATATATCTCACAAGTACAAAAGCACAATCTGGAGTGAGGATAAAAGGCAAGGAGAGAAGGAAGTTGAGGGACTGCCGGGAGGAGTTCAGCTTAACATCTATAATAAGCGAGGCTTGCGTGGTGGTATTCACTTCTTTTAACAATGCCGCACTTGTATATCAGACAAAGAGCAATCACATGGAAAAGGGTGGGAAAGGCATTCCTAATGCAATTCACGAATAAATAAATTAGGTTAACTGTACATGCACAGCGTGTGATAGAAAGCGATACCCGGGTCTGTGTACCATTTCAAATTAGTGACAGCCTAAGGTGATATCTACAATACCAACATCTCAATGAGAAGGTACTCAAGTTAAATATAGGTGTTACTGCCCTGTTTTTCAATTCCAATATGAGGGCTTGCATTGAAAATGTCTCTATTATTAATGCTTTATACGCTCCAAATAAATCATGTAATACAATGTTCACAGGGAGATATAAACAAAAGTCTTCATTTCATCTTGTATTAAAAGCATTGCACGGTGAGGTAGCGAGAGGTGGCTGTCGCTGATATAATGCAGTCGAGGAGCCACCACTGCAGATCTCTTGCTGTCTCCTCCAAAACCTGGATGGAATTAGACAGGCTCCTTGGTGCTTGGACAACAAGAGTTCAGATCCACTGCACAATTGAAAACTAAACTCTTGAATAGAGGCCATCCCCATAGACTGATCAGGGAGTCTTATAAGAGGGCTAACAGAGAAGCATTCTTTCAGAAAAGAAACAACAAGGATGATACTAAGTTGGTATGTGTCACCAGACACTTCAACTTTAATCAAAAGCTTCGCCAGATTATCAGTTCTCAATGGCATATTTTGAATTCAGTAAGTCACCCCATGCTTTACCCAGACCACTTTTTGCATTCCGATGGAATAAAAACCTGCAGAATTCCTTGGTCAAATCTGTTGTACCTGTAAGTAGAGCATTGAGTCAGAGATTCATTGTAGGGTCCGATCCCATTTGCGGTACTCACAGATGTGGCAATTGCCATGCCTGTGACTCTGCCCTGGTCTCACCAGAACTTGAGTGGGGAATGAAACAAATCCTATTTAAGGAAATGAATAATTGTAGAATCACCAACGTGATATACCTCATTCTTTGTCCTTGCAAAAAGGGCTATGTTGGCGAAATCAGCAGGGAACTTAGAGTGAGGATTAGCGAGCATAAATCTGCCATCTGCAATAAGCGGGTAGGTGCTCCCTTGGTCACACACTGGCATGAACAACAACATTCAGTACAGGATCTTAAATGGGTGAGACATTCATTGCCGCAAGGATGGTAATATTGACGCATTGAGGCACAGAAGAGAAGTATTTTTGATTTACTCCTTACAAACGGCCAACACTGGCCTCAATGAATCCCTTCCTTAGGAGAATGCCATAATGTGAGCATTTTCTGAATCAGGGCACTAAAGCATCTCATAATCTCTATTACTATGAGATGTACTTAGTTCCCCAGTTAGACATTTTTGAAGTGATCTTTTGAGTGAGGATCCTCCAATTAAAATAATATTTTGTAGTATATTTGTCATCATACCTATTTTTCGGCATATCCCTGAAGTGCTTTTTTATTCAGCCCCAGTTATGAGATATATATATATATATATATATATATATATATATATATATATATATATATATATATATATATATATATATATATATATATAGTTCATTGCTTAGAAAGAGGGGAGACCCATCACTTGGGTTACCTGACTACACAGTAAGTCTCCTACCAATAGCGACCCCAGACACTGCAGTAATCGTGCTCAGCATCAAGATGAAGCTAGCGGCAGTCTGCTTGGTTGCCTGACCTTGCAATGTTCCACATTTAGAACACTGTATTATCTTTGTCTGGCTTCCTTTACTATCTTAGAACAAACAGGTTTCTTCCTGTGTAGTATATGCTAGCCATGTACCAGGCTATGAGTAGCGGCATTTGTTTAGGTGAACTGTGAGGCTGAGCATGATACAGTTATGATACTATGCTTCCGGGCCCCGCCGGACTTAGTCAAAGTACGATTTCCGCTTTATTTCAATATGGCCGCCTATTCAGCCCATGGCGCATACGAATCGTCGCACTAGCCTATTTCCCCACATGTGCGTGTCGTTCCACCATCTAATTCTAAATTGCAACCGGATATAAGGACCAGCTTTCTACACTTTCAAATTAGGTATGATCGCGGAGGTGCAGGGTCGAGTACGATACATATTGGTATTTCAGTAAGTACTCTTAGCCCCGGGACTAAATAGGGGAAGACTATTTAACAGGAGGACACACACACACACAGACACACACACACAGGGACACACACACACACACACAGGGACACACACACAGGGACACACACACACACAGGGACACACACACACAGGGACACACACACACCCACACCCACACACCCCTCCCCCCCGCCGGGTGTGAGGGGATGTGAGGGTGAGGGGGTGTGAGGGTGAGGGTGTGAGAAGGTGAGTGATTATTTTGGAGCATGAGCTCCTTCTATTATGATTGCTGGAACTTAGCAGCCTAGAACAGCTTTGTAAGTTTTCAGTCACTCCGGGATGATAAAGGGCGTGTGAAGGCTTTCTCCACAATAAATGAGATATTTTATCTTACATGTTTGCCGGATATATTTTTGTTTTGTTTCTGTAGATTGTGACATCAGCTTGAAGTATGGGTTTTTCCATTTTGGGCTGGCGAATTATAGCACTATAGGACAGCAGTACAGCCCACAGTCTTACACTTTTTAAAAAAAAAGTAAGTCAGCTTGAATTATCGACCCATCGGTCATTTGCACTGTATGTGGGAAGGTTAACTTACATTTATGCCATTCATTTCCTTTAACTACTGTCTGTGTTCCCGTGATCATTAGATTTTATTATTATTACAGAATCACTGATCGTACTTACTTCAAGCCTGGTTCCATATTGGCTCCCCTCCTTTGAGGATCTCCTATTTATTTACGACATCCTTGTGAATTATTATGATCCATTAAACAATTGGAACTGAGATAGAGATGTAATCTCAACTATCTATTATTTTTTAGGATTTAGGACTACCTGAATATTAGCCGCTTCAGTCTCTAGTTACCTTTGGACCTTTTGAAAATTATCAGTGGTATGGTTCCTGCATTGGGGGGGGGCCCACTATCATCTTTAGAATCTGCTTCCCTGAATTGGAACCGCTTGACAGTATGTAGAATTCAGTATTTTTTAATCTTTTTTTATCAATGGTTCTATGCTGATTTATTTTCTTTCCTTGTGATTTTACTGCTTTATCTTCTTATAGATTTCTCCATTTTCTTTACACCATTAGGTTTCCTTGGAATCATTAATACTCATATCACAGGTGATGGTTTTTATTTTACACTACACTGTCTTTGGGTATTGGTATCTTGGTTAGTTATCTTGCTCCATATAAATAGGTATCTTGAAATGTAAAATAGTATATGAACATTTACTGTTTGTTATCCCCCACAAACTTGTGCTTTACATTGTACAGAGCCCTGTGGCATTACAATATATGGATGAAGTACAACAGTAACAGATGACCTTTCTGACCTTTGCGTAAATTGAGAATCCTGCGCCCTGATGAAGGATCTTTAGGTACATTGTACTTCCGAAACATGCGCCGGCGCATTTTTTTTGTGTTTTACTTACACATTGTATGTAATGTTGTGTATATGTTTAATGTAGTTGTGTATATTATGGTATTGTTTCCTTTTTTCACATGATCTTTGTGTGTTTGTTATTTTGGAGACATGTACAGCAAGTGTATGGTCTTTTATCATGAGTTTGGGGCTCTTCCTCTATTTTTGTAAAATGCTGTTGATTGTCTACCATAAGTACAATGTTTAAATATATGTTTCTTAGAACAAACTTTGATAAAACAAACACAAAAGAATGATATATATATTTTTTGATAATAAATTATTGAATATTAAAAGTCGTGTGGGGCATATATATTTTTCTGGCTATATTACCAAATTTTAAAATATTTAGTGGGGAACGTTGTTTACATTGATTATTACAGGTCCACTGTAGAGCCTGCACATACCAACTGCATGATCGACATGCAGATTTAGGAGGCCAATAGGCCAAGCAGATTTAGGAGGCCAATAGGCCAAGAAGCCTCATAGTCACCCTCAATGAGACCCAAGATTGAGGCTGAAACGGCTAGATCAGAGCCTGAATATTATAGGCTTGTTGATTCAGAGGGAAGGTCCAAAAACGCACATGTATCCAGGATAGCTCAGATGAATAGGTGCCTATGTGAAAGAGTCCGGTGTAACTTTGGTACTCTCATCTAGAAACTCAAACAATTAAGCACCTTCACCATTGTCTGACGAGCCTGCAATTAACAGCCAGCCATTAAGGTAGGGGAAGACTGATACCCCGACCTCCAAAGGTATGCTGTGACCATGCCATCACCTACGTGAACACTCGAGGGTCACAGGTGAGGCCGAAAGGGACCATGGCAAATTGAAAATAATTGTGGCCCACCTTGATCTGCAGGTAGCGCTTGTGAATGTGAACATGGAATTGGTGCCTTGCAGGTCCAACACAATCATCCAGTATCCTGGATTCCAGGCAGATCGAGCCTGATCTGGCATAAGCATCTTGAGTGTGTCCTTCCTTCGGAAGGAATTGAGATATGGGAGACCTAAAATAGGATGAAGGCCTCCACTCTTTTTCAGCGCTAGGAAAAAACAGGAGTTACACCCAGTTCGGTCTAAGAGACGTAAACTCTTCTCTATGGCTCCTTTCACCGAAGGAGCATAAACAATCTGCAGCAAAATGGACAAATTTACTTAGGAAAACTGCTCTAATGTATGGGGATAAAGGGAGTGAGACTGAAAGGTATGGCAGGGCTTAACCCCTTTGCACTATCGGCAGGACAAACCTGTCCAATGTTATGGCCTGTCATCTATGAGAAAAGTACTGATTATGTCTCCTATAGGGTGGTCGTGTGCCGCTAAAGACAAACTAAATCAGTTTGGAAGCTGCTGCCAGACGGGCTGGTGGGTGCGCTGTCCCTGCATGCCTGAACACTGTCTGCTGGAGCCCCTATCCTGACCCCTTGAAGGAGACTCTGTTGCCTGTTTTTGAGGTGGAGGGCCTTGAATCTGCCAGTAAGCAAAGCCCTTAGCAATGCCTCTAAAGGGGCAAAATTGTTGGGGAATCTGCCTTGCAGCTGTGAAGAGACCAAGGAAGCATACAGTGGGTCTACTGTTTTTACATTGCTCAAGGGCAGAGTCGGCCTTTTCACCAAATAGGTGAGTCCCCTCACAAAAGGCATATCCATGAGCGGCACTTTGACATCACCCACAAAGCATGTGTCATGAAGAAGCACCACACTAGTACTACCTGCTCTGTATCAACAGTCAACCGTGTCCAAGTCTGAAAAAATTACATATTTCGCTCCTTGAAATTTTTAATAGTTTGTGTCAAATTGGTGCATAATACTGGACTGCCGGCAAGACCTCTGTGACCATTTTATAATCCATGAGAGCACCCACCCCGGCAAACCGTTAGGTGATAAGAACATCCTATTTCCAAAAGCCTCAATTCTTATCGACCCTGTCTTGGGAAAGAGGGTCTGAGGCATTGTGCCACCTGTCTGTTGAGAAGCAGATGGGAACAGGGTTTAGGCCAAAAACCCATGAGGGTGTTAGTCAGTGCTTCGTTGAACAGCAGCAAAGGTTCGGATGAGGTCTGTTCGGTTTGTAGAAGCTCAGCGAGGATGTTGGTTTTCACCTCAAAAAAGGGCTTTGTGGGGGGCGTGGCTAGCAGCCGATCGCGATGGCTGCCTACTTGAAGAGCTCCGGGGTCGGTGTAGCCCTTCACTCTAATCCGACACACTAATCCGCTATTCCAAGTCACTCCAGGGGCCTGAGCTGCGGTCCGGGACCGGGCGGCACAGATCGGCGAAACTCCGGATTGATTCCGGCATCGGGAAGCATCGGTAAACGTGCGCAATCCGCAGAGGCCTGCTGACTTTACAGAGACCGGGGCCTCGAGTGAATGAAGACCGGCACCTGCGTCAGGAGAGTGGCGGACCGTGGCGAAAGTGACTGAGCGGGCGGAGACACGGCCCAAGCAGCAGCGTGACCTACGGCGAACTGATCACCCCCCGGGGGCCCAGAACTGACAACGGGCAGAGAACAACATATCGGGAGACGCGGCTAACGGGCGGTGAGACACACAGCTTCAACGCCAGCTGGGGGCCCGGACATTAATAAGCCGCGATCACTCTCGGCCTGCACAGAGCAACATCAAAAGCGTTGGCAGCAGCAACGGAGGTGTTGGTGGTGGTGGGAGTGTGGGGTCGCCTCCGGTTTCGGCCCCCCCCCCTCTGGTAGCGGCGGGGCATAATCAAAAAGCGGCTGAAATGCCGGAACATTACCTCAATGGGACATCTTGAAGGGTTATTGCGCCACAGGAGATAAAGGTGCAGTCGGTGAAGGAGGAGCACAAGCCTGGCAATCGAGTACACTAACAGGCAGCAAAACCGGCCTTCAGGACCGAGCAAAGAGCACGGAGGTGCCCCCCGCAAACTACAACTCTTCCACGCGCCAGCACCGGTGCAAGAATCCGCGCCCACCAGCCCACAAAGCCAGCACACCACGAGGGCAATTGCCGCGGTGCATAGAAAATTTGCAGCAGTCGACGCCATGACGGGCCGCGGCCCGCGAAACCACTCAGCACAAGCCAAGCTGGATAAATATGCCTATGAGAAAGGCCTTCCACAACTAACAGAGGGGCGAATATCCACGGACAAAGGGGTGGAAGGCGAAGGATCAAAAAAGGTGACGCTGGAAGACATTATGGCGGCACTCTCGAGCGTCCAAACAGTAGGAGGGACGATTTCAATGGATATTACGCTACTCTGAGCAGAGCTCCGCAAAATGGCAGACCGAGTGAAGGAGGTGGAGATAGTTACTAAATCTTTGGTGACGGACACCTCAGAATTGCAAACTGCTCTATCTCGAATGGAGGTGAAAAATAGACAACTAGCGGAGAAACTCGATGACTAAGAAGGGCGCTCCCGCCGGAATAACGTACGCATTCTTGGTATTCCGAAAAGCGAAGGTGCCCGAGCCATGGATCTATACGTTGAAGAATTGATGAAAACACACCTCCAGCCCAAAGGTCTCTCCAGTTTTTTCTCGGTCGGGAGGGCACATAGGGTTCCAGGCGGGAGACCCAAGCCAGGGGCGCCTCCCAGACCGGTGCTCGGTAGACTTTTTAATTTCCGTGACCGAGATGCCATACTACAAACAGCGAGAGTTTCCCCACCAATCCAGATCAACAACTCACAAATTGCCTTCTTCCCAGACTATACAGTTGCAGTATCGCGACGTAGGCGCAGTTTTATGGAGGTGAAAAAGGCGATGCGAGCGCAAGAATTGCCCTATTTTATGCTGTTCCCTGCCAGGCTCAGGGTGGTGGCAGAAGGCAAGACATGGTTTTTGGAGACCCCAGAAACAGCACATGACTAGCTAGAAGGTTATCGACGAGTTGGTAATCCGAGGCACGAGAATAGGGACCGTCGCAGCAGCGAAGAAGAAGGAAACGCACACAGCCAAGCAACAAAACGCTCGGATCCGACCCACTCACCACGGTCAGATATAGAGGAGGCAGATTAAGGATAAGCCAGCGACCCGGAAATTGCCCGGGATTTAAATTGCTCCACGAGAAGGTACCGATCGTGCAGGCCTTGGACACTGGACTGAGACGGGCCATGAGGGGAGGAAGGACTGGGCCTCCACTGGACTCTTTACCCCCGTCAAGCAAGTACTATGGTTGGGTTTGGGGAGAAGCACTCTGCTGAGTTGGGGTGGCGGGCGGTTTTCAGCCCTTAAAGCAGGGAGGCAGGGAGGGAAGGCGAGTTAAAGGAACGGGAAGTTTTGAACATGTTTAATTTAGTTCTAGTTCATAGCGGCAGGGCTGATAAAGCAAAGAAACAATTGATCTGTGGACTACTGAGAGAGATGGCTAGGCTACACCTCATGATACCCATACATCGATCCCATGGCGCTAGGATCACAACTTGAGAATCCCCCGCACACACTCCTAGAAGCTCCGGTAACCCCTCTAAAATTTATAACATGGAACGTTCGAGGACTGGGAGATAAAATTAAAATGGGCCTGGTACTGCACGCCCTTAAACGCCATGGCCCCGCATTAGCACTACTACAAGAGACGCATCTTACAGGGACAGCATGCAAAGCATTGGACAGGTGGGGGTATAAAATGGTGGTGCACTCCGAATTTTCTTTAGGGTCAAGAAGGACAGGCATTTTGTTAAGGAAAAACTCCCCCTTCATAGTACTCCAGACGAAGACGGATGACCAGGGACGGTTCGCAGCGATACAGGGTCAGTGGGAAGGCAGACTCCTCAATGTGGTGTCCGTTTACATTCCACCAGCACTACACTCAGTGGCATTCCCAGCACTTAGTGCCTTTCTCCTGGCTCTACCTGAGGGAGACCTTATCATCGGGAGAGACTTCAATGCAGTAATAGACAACACAGTAGATAAATACCCAGCTAGGCCTATGACATTGGGAACCTCACGCCTTAAGAGCTTTGTGGAAGCAATGGGGTTAGTGGAAATTTGGAGGCATACACACCTTACGGCTAGTCAATACACATATCATTCCACTGTACATAATAGTCTATCCAGACTAGACTACTTCCTTACACTAGACGCTCACCTGAGTAATGTAGAGGAGATAGAAATCAAGCCTCGAGGGATTTCGGACCACTCCCCGGTAGTGATGACTTACTCATACCGCCGTCTGGCGCGCAAGAGAATGTATCCCATTTACCCCGGTTACCTTCGTGTGCCAGGCATAAAAAAAGAACTTCGTAAAGTTACGAAATACTACTTTGCAGAAAACACATCGGTGGAGTCACAAGCGATAGTATGGGAAGCATACAAAACTGTCCTTCGTGGACAGGCAATAGCATTGATCACAGGGCATAAAAAGGGAGAAACCGAAGGAATTGGGGGATTTGGAACTAGCATTACAAGCGGCTGACACCGAATATTCAACTGACCCCACATCAGATAAGGCACACACACTACTCCTCAGGCAGCAGCAACATAAAGAATATTTACAAGAGAGGACAGCGGCTAACCTGATAGCTACCAAGCATAAAATATATGATATAGGTGATAAAGCAGGTAAAATGCTGGCCTGGCTGGATAAACGGGAGGGTACTGCAGGGGGAATACGTCATAAACGTCAAAGAGGGGGACAAATTACTACAGACCCGGAGTTAATTGTGAATGCGCTAGCAGATCATTTCCGCGTGGTATATACACCAACCTCAGTTGTGACTGAGGCAGGGGTTGAAGAATTCCTACGAATGGTTGACATGCCAACACTAGCGCAAGAAGCATCCTTGGAATTAGAAACAGCATTAACGATCAAGGAATTGCAGTTAGCAATTAGGTCACTACAGTCCGGCAAAGCACTGGGACCAAATGGGATTCCTGTGGAATGGTATAAGCAAGTAACAGAATCAGTGAGCCCGCACCTATTAGCAATGTATAACGAAAGTTTAGAGAAGGGAGAGATGCCAAGGGATCAACGGATAGCCACGATAGTGGCAATCCCAAAACCTGGCAAGGACCCGTCTGACTGCAACTCTTATTGCCCGATCTCTCTACTGAAAGCGGAGGCTAAGATCCTAGCTAAACTGTTGGCAAATAGACTGTTGACCCATCTGCCATACTTAATACACCCTGATCAATCGGGCTTTATGCCGAACAGAAACACGGCCCTTAATCTCAGACGCCTACATGGCGCATTGACAAAGGCTCCCTCTTTGACAGAACCGGCGGTGGTCTTATCCCTCGATGCCAAAATGGCATTTGATATGGTTGAATGGCAATATCTCTTTGGGGTTCTCCCGCATCTAGGATTTGGCCTTAAATTTTGTGCGTGGGTACGACTCCTATATACGAGACCTCTAGCCCGAGTGACGGCCAATGGGCACTTGTCGGGTGAAATACCGTTAGCAAGAAGGACACGTCAGGGCTGCCCACGGTCACCACTTCTATTCGAGCTCGTACTGGAGCCACTGGCAACGCTTGTTAGGAAAGCACCGTTACTAAAAGGTATTCAATGGAAGGAAGAGTGGGAAGATCGAATATCGCTATATGCCGATGACATATTGGTGTATCTCACAGACCCAAACCAATCGATACCAGAGCTCCTTCACATCTGCGACGACTTCGGGCCAATAGCAGGATACACAATAAACTGGTCCAAATCGATACTCTATGTGTTGATGGGCCCTGCGCCACAACTCCTGGCAAGTTGCCCGTTGGTGGTGGTAGAAGACTCCTTTAAATACTTAGGATTACATGTCACACAAGATGAAGCAGAATTCCAAGTCAAGAATCTGGCGCCCCCCTTGGAGCGGCTAAGGAGAGATGTAAAACATTGGGCATCCCTGCCCCTTACACTCCTCGGTAAAGCAGCATTGTTTAAAATGATGGCCCTGCCCCGGTTTCTCTATGCCCTGGATAATACGCCCTTTACGGTCCCTTCCCGATACTTTAAACAAATAGCGGCGCAGGTATCAGTGCTTCTCTGGGGCCACCGGCCCGCACGCATAGCACAAACAAAGCTACACAGAAGCTGGTATGATGGCAGGATAGCACTCCCGAACGTACAGCTATATTATTGGGCGACCCACCTCAAAGTCATTAAACAGTGGATCCATGTATCCCAGGATGACCCAGCATATAGGGCAGACAGGGCACAACTGGGAGATCAAAATATGTTAGCGGTCCTCTAACATCAAAACTACAGGGCCCTACACGACATACTGCTACAATGTGGCACGCAGCACAAACCCGGATGGGTTGGGGAGGGGTTATAACCAAGGTTACCCCGCTATGGGACACAAAGAAACTGGGCCAACTGAGGACAAGCAAAGGGTTCACACAGTGGGACAACATCGGCATCTCCACGGTAGGGGATCTATGGGACAAGGGAACGGTAATACCATTTACCCAACTTCAACATCAATATGAACTGGGCCCAACTGAAACCTATAGGTACATACAGATAAGGCACGCACTGATGGCAGTGATTCCACCAGACACGGACGTCCCTGAGGCTTCCCCGCTAGAAGACAGGATACTTACGGATTACATGCAAAACAGCGCCACTTCTCTCACATATAAGAAATTGATCAATAATCTGCCAGACCCGACGGTCACTTTACGTAGCAGGTGGGTGGCGGATTTAGGTGACATGGAGGACTCGGAATGGCAGGACGCCGTGGCATCGCCCAGAGAGGTAGGGATCCCCGCACGGCTACGTCTTATACAACTCAAGATTTTACACCGAATATATTACACCAGGCTTACCATGCACAAACTGCAGAGAGCACAGCACCCATATTGTCTTAGGGGTTGCGGGGAGGAAGGCTCGTTTATGCATACTACATGGGAATGTGCAGCTTTAGCAGAATATTGGCGACAAATAATGCGAACAATCTCACAGGTAATGACAGTGTCCCTTATGCCGTAGCCGCGTAGGTGCCTACTGAACATATGGGAACCTAATGATGTAACGCATTACGGTCAGTTGTGGGTCACATTGGGACTAATGGTGACAAAACGTAACATTGCGCAAAAATGGGGCACAGCGGAACTACCCTCGTTAACTATGTGGTGTCGTGATATGGATCTGACGATCACGGAAAAGAACAGTATATGTCAATCGGGGATGTCCCCGCAAATGGACAAAAATCTGGACAGCATGGAATACCTACCGAGGGAACATTTGCGACCCACCGCCAGAATCAGAAAGTGATAGCTATGGGGAAGAGTAGGGAGGGAGTGGGGGATATGGGAGGGACTGAATGGTTGAAGAGAGTACTGCATTTTATACAACTTACCTTTCGCCTTTATGAGTAAAATATGTATGGACCTACGTGACCTAGCTGTATCCTGTGGATTTCTGTATGCTGTCAGCAATGCCGCTCTGTTGATAAGATTAATAAAAAAAAAATTTAAAAAAAGGGCTTCGCAAGTCTAGAACTTTAAAGTGCTTGTCTGATCACTATCGCGAATTAGGTTGGCTATTCCATAGATGGCCCAGGGGAGAACCCATTCCTGTGTCAGAGAAAGTGTCCAACCCACTATCTTCTTGTAGAGCAAAATAAAAATGATCATACTGTAAAGGAAATTCATCACTATCATCATTACAAAAAACTGGTAGACTCGGATCGAAAACATTGGAGTGCTGGAGGATGGCTCCTAGGCAAAAGTACTGTCTTATCAGTCAGATTGTAATAGATCTATGTGCATCTGAACTGTTCCGGAGCGCCCCTTTTCAGAGGGATGCACCATCGACGTGGCAGGAACCAGCATGGATTATGGTGACAGGGATGGAGTCAGCTCCTAAGTTGCAGATGAACCCAGGTGGGTTCAGGATGCACAGACCGCACCGGGAGAAGATCTGCAGACCATAACCGGACTAGAAGCTTCCACAGATCCAAGGGGGTCCGAAGGTATGTCTGAGTGAACTGGCAGATTGCCAAAGATTCCTAGCATGCCCTCCTTAAATGTCTCAACTTGTTGGGGCGTTGCCGACGGACTTGGAAATTCAGAGTGCATCGGGATCATCTGCGAAATGAATTCCTCAGTGGGGGACCACGAGTAAGATCGAGGGGCACCTTGACTTCCTCACGAGTCGCATAACTTCTAAGGAGGAGAGTGGCGAGGGTGGCTTGAGATCTGCTTGCACTTGTTATGCTTCTTTTGGGACTTGGACTTAGCCAAAGAATTGGACCTTGATGACTTGGACACTGTCGCAGTGGCAGCCTAAAGAGTAAGAACCGGTCAATGACCTCTACTTTGAGCTGGTCTTAAGTGACTTCCTGCAGTGTTTGCTAACATACAGCTTGGCTTCACACTCCTAGATCTCTTTGAGTGCATAAGGGCACGTCACCAGACTAAGTCATAAACCGAATCCAAACACACCTCGTGGGGATCTGTAACAGACCTCTCTTTGCGACAGTCCCTACTAGGCTTGAGTTAAACCCTGTAGTTTTGGGACAGGACATGTTCCCTTACACACTGGAGTGAACTTTAGAGAAAGAAAAACTCCTCAACTGACAAGAAAAAGTTAGGAGCTACCTCCGGATCTGCACATGAAGGCACCAAAGTCAGTGCTCTTGGGTGGTGCCTAAATTCGGCGTCAGTCGTCACTTCTGTGGTGGATCAGAGTTGATACAGAGCTACAAGACATCACCTACTTGCAACCAGTGGTTATGCTGAAAGATTTTCAGAATACAGTCTGGCGGCCTGGGGTTATTAACAAAGTGAGGAAACTTCAGTTAGAAGTATTAATCAGAACTAGTTGCTTGCTTAAAACCTTGAAATGCGATTTTGGGTGTATGTAGATTTATATTGAGTGCCCAACCCCCCCCCCCCAAAAATTCACTTCTAGAGATACCATTGTTTCACTTATTCAAGATGTGAGCTTAAGCACAGCAGCACTCAAGACAGAGGTTTTGCGTAACCTGATTTGTAAAGAGGGGAAGAGTTGGGAGCAAAAGCACAAGTTACTTACCTTCGGTAGCAATATATCTGCAAGAAACATTAGTTAGTTAGATTCCTTACCTTTCCGCGCCAGGAACGCAGGGCCATGCAAGAAACCGACACTGGTGCCATGAAAGTAGGGCCCTGCAAAGGATGAGCTTAACCCTAGATATCGGTTCGCAGAACAGAGAGGATGGGTGGGGCGGTAAGGAATCTAACTAACCAATGTTTCTTACAGATCTATCGTTACCGAAGGTAAGTAACTTGTGCATCTCAAAGACACACGTTAGTTAGATTCCTTACCTTAGAATAGATACCCTAACAATACCAACGCCGGTGGGGGGTCTGCAAACCAAGATCACACCAGTGAGTCCTGGAGATCCGAACGGCCATAGAAGCCATCCCTCCGGACTTGGCTGTTGAGGCAGTAGTGCTTGGCAAACGTGTGCAACGAGGCCCACGTAGCTGCCTGACAAATGTCCTGCAAAGGGACTCCACGTCCCAGGGCAGTAGTAGCCGCCGTGGCCCGAGTGGAATGGGCGCGCAGCCCTCAGGAGGATCCTTTTTAGCCAAGGAATAACAGACCTTGAAGCAAAAAACGACCCACCGAAGGTGGTCCGTTTGTGCACCGCCCGTCCCTTATTAGCGCCCACGTAGCCAACAAAAAGTTGGTTGTCCAACCTGAACTGTTGTGTGCGGTTCAGGTAAAAGGAAAGCGCACATTTTTGGGTCCAGACGGTGGAGCCTCTCTTCCTCTTTTGAAGGATGCGGAGACTGAAAGAAGGTGGGCAAGGTAATGGTCTGGCCGATGTGAAAGGCAGTAACCTCCTTGGGTAGAAAAGAAGGACAAGTCCTCAGAACAACTTTGTCCGGATGGACAGAGAGGAAAGGAGGCTTAGAGAAAGAGCCTGGAGCTCACTCACTCCTCTGGCAGAGGTGATGGCAACCAGGAAAGCAGTTTTGAGAGTCAGGAGACGAAGAGGACAGTTGTCGAGTGGCTCAAACGGAGCACACATCAGATAGGTTAATACCAGATTCAATTCCCTTTGAGGTATTACGAAAGGATCAGGAGGAAAACATGTGAGTAATGCCTTTCAAGAACCTACTTACAACACAGGACTTGGAGAGAGAGGGCTGATCAGGAAGCCTCAAGAAGGCTGAAACAGCTGAAAGATATCCCTTGATGGTGCCCAGAGCAGAGCCCTGCTGGACCAGGGAAAGAAGAAAGAGGAGAACCTCAGAAAGAGGGGCGGAAAGGGGATCCACAGCCTTTGCTGTGCACCATGCTACAAATTTGTTCCACCTGCAAGCGTATACCATTTTAGTGGAGGGGCGCCTGGCTGCCAGAATGACATCACAGAATTCAGGAGGCAAGTCAAACTGCCGCCGCTCAATCTCCAGCCATGGAGATGGAGGTTGGATAAGTTCGGGTGGAGGACCGCCCCCTGCTGCTGAGACAGAAGGTCCTCCTGAAGAGGCAGTGGAATCGGGGGATCGATTGACAGACTGAGTAGCTCGGGATACCAGTATCTTCCTACCCAATCTGGAGCCACAAGGATGACTTGGGCTCGGTCGCGCCTGATCTTCTTCAGCACTCTGGGCAGAAGTGGTATCAGTGGAAAGGCGTATAACAGACCGCAACTCCACTCGCGATGAAAAGCGTCTCTGAGCGAGTGTCGCCTTGGAAACTCCAACGCACAGAACTTATGACATTGCGCGTTCTCTTCGGTGGCGAATAGATCTAACCAAGGCTCTCCCCATTGCTGAAACAGACCATGCGCCACGTTCAGACACCACTCGTGATACATCAAGCACCGATGGCTGAGTTTGTCCGCCCTGGCGTTCAGAGAACCTACCAGGTGTTGAACCACCAGGGTAATGCCCTGATGTTCCAGCCATGTTATGAGGTGCAGAGCCTCCTGACAAAGGGTCCACGACCCCACCCCGCCCTGTTTGTTGCAGTACCACATGGCGGTGGTGTTGTCCATGAACACCTGCACTACACTTCCCCGGACAGAGGGAAGGAAGGCCTTCAGTGCAAGTCGGATCGCCCGCAGCTCCAGAAGGTTGATATGGAGCCGGGACTCAGCCGGAGACCAGAGGCCTCTGATCTCCGCCTCTCCCATGTGGCCCCCCATCCTAGGAGGGACGCATCCGTCACCTCTGTGTGCTCCGGTTGTAGTAGGGAGAGAGACCTGCCACTGACCCAATCGCGGTCCGTGAGCCACTACTGCAACTGTCTGGCAGTGCCCTCCGAGATCAGGGCGTGGTCAGACAGGTTGCCCTGAAGTTTTGCCCACTGGAACTTCAGGTCCCACTGCACAGCCCACATCCGCCACCTGGCGTGATGTAGCAGCAGGATGCAGGAGGTCATCAGACCCAGCAGCCGTAGTGTCAACCGAACTGAAACTCGGGATAAAGACTGGAATCAGAGCCTGAATATCTCGAACCTGCTGCTCGGGAGGATAAACCCGAAACTGCGCAGAGTCCAGATCTCCTCCGATGAAGAGGAGCTTTTGGGAGGGACTAAGATGTGACTTCGGCACGTTGATGGATAACCTCAGTGAATGCAGGAGACCGGCCGTAGTCTGGAGGTGGGAGACTACTGCTTGGGGCGAGCCTGCCTTCGACAACCAGTCGTCGAGATAGGGAAAGACTGGAACCCCTGATCTGTGCAGATGAGCTGCGAACACCGCCATCACTTTCGTGAACACCCGAGGGGCAATGGTGAGGACAAAGGGGAGCACGGTAAACTGAAAGTGCTCGTGGCCTACCGTGAACCGCAGGTAACGCCGGTGGGCCGGCAGGACGGGAATGTGGAAATAGCGCAGCAGGGACGTGACCGGGTGGCGCCCAGCCTTAGAGCAGGAAGAGGAGGCCTGGGGGTGGTGCGGAGACGAGGTGCCCCCCCTGACCGCCTGTGAAGCGGTGTTTGGCACCAGGAGAGAGTCGGCGGGGCCTGTGCCGGTCCCGGCGCTTTGAGAGAGACAAGGCCTGGGGTGCCGGGGACTTGGAGACAACTGCGACCAGACTCATACGGGGGTGGACTGCTTTCACGGCCCGGACAGCCTTTGGTGGTACTGTAGATCTGGATAACTGGGATTGTCCCTCTCTACCCCGCATCGGCCTTTGACTGCGGAGAACAGCGACGGTCTGGCGGGCCCTGGCGATTGGGGTGAGGCGTGAGGTTGGCTGCCGTGCCCGGTGGGTGGCCACCCGGACTTTGCGCAGGTGCCGCGTTGGCCTTTCCTGGCGTCTGGTTTTGAGCTCCTGGGGAGTCCGTTCCGCAGGCAAGGGGACCAAGCAGTGGACGCCAGGCCCCCACTGCGGAGGGCAGGTGGCAAGATGGCGACGAACAGGCCTAAGAAAGATAAACTGCCGAAGGACTGCGCCCAGAGAACCGCGCCGCCAACGACTTCGCCGGTGGCGGACACGTCTCCACGCCGCGACGATGGCGAGGCGCCAGCCACCAAAGCATTCATGATGGAACTGTTTGCTGCAATAAAGGAAGATATCATGGATCACCGTCCAGTGCTGTATAAAGATCTGGCGGCCTCTACCCTGGCCAAGCGGAGAGATTTCCGGCCGGTCACCAACTTTCTGAGGGAGCAGGGGGTCCCCTATTCGTGGGGACACCCGTTCAGACTTATTTTTAAGTGGAAGGCCAAGCTGATCCAGGTTCGGTCGTTGGAGACGGCCCGTGAACTCCTGGGGCTGGAGCAGCCCACTACCCCGGCAGACGTCGGCGACTCTCCTACCAGACAATAGCGCCATCCACTGGAATGGCAGAAGGTCGGCAAACCGGTAGCAACGAAGAGACCTGACCTGTCAGTAAGCCTTAGAGAAAGAGGAGCGGCAGTGGCGTCCGTGGCTCGGGCGACGGAGGCCCCAGTAGACTCTTGAGGACTGAACCTTTTGCTTGGGCCCTGCAGGCCGACAGCTGGTGCCCGGAGGAGACTATATACAAGGTCCAGATGGGTAATGTTTCACTGTCCTTACTATGGGGGATGTCCTGTATCAGGACCTGTGTGATGAGTGGGTTCATGCCATGTTCCCCTGCTCTTAGGGCCTACCTGACGGACTATCGATCACTTTTTCTTTTTGTCTCGCTGGGGTTTAAGGTCACATTGTTGGGGTTTCTGTTCTTTGGGGGTTTCTATGTTGTGGGGGGGTGGGATGGTGGGGACAAGGAGGGGCAGAGGGGGGATCCGCATCAGTTCAGGGTTGTTGTGCGTCGGCTGTTGAGTGTCCTTCCTCCACGTGCATGGTGTCGCGCGGGGAGTCTTTGGATGCCTGTACGCTGCTTGTCAGGCAATGCCGTTGTGGTTATAGTATTAGGGGTTTGCGCGTTGCCTTAGACACCTGCCAAATGTCCAAGTCTTTGAGTGTAATGAATTGGGAGAGGAGTTGGCCTAACGGCTAAGGCGCTCGACCTCGGAATCTGGGTTTGAGTCTCGGTAACGACGCCAAAAACCTCCTGTGATTCTGGGCAAATCAGTTCATCTCCCCGTGCCTAAAATGAAAGTGTGTCCTCATGTAACGTAACTGGTGCTATGTAAAGCGCTCTGATACCTGATTCGGTTTGGGTCTAGTTCGCGCTATATATAACTCTGCAACAACAACAAGCATCCTGCAAGTCCAACGCTACCATCCAGTCTCCAGGGTCTAGGGCAGCCAAAACCTGAGCTAACAATAGAATCTTGAACTTCTCCTTCTGGAGGAAGACGTTGACGCTCCTGAGGTCCAAGATAGGGCTTAGGCCCCCTTTGCCCTTCTAGGGAACCAGAAAGTAGTGGGAGTAACAACCTTGTCCCACTTCTGGGCCAGGAAAGCGCTCGATGGCCCCCTTGGCCAAGAGGGCCGTACCTTCCTCCTGTATAAGTTGCAAGTGATCCCCCTACATGCGGTGGTACTGCGGTGGCTTGGCTGGAAGGTTCATCTCGAAGGGGAGGGAGTAGCACCTTCGGACGATTTGCAGCACCCACCTGTCCGAAGTGATGGTACGCAGGTGATGACGAACTCTGCCTCCCACTGGCGTGGAATGGGCCTGAAAGCTCAGACTAGGAAGGCTTTGAGGCAAATGCTGCGGGAGCGGATGTGGACTGACTGGCTCTCTGTCCCCCTGCTCCCCCACAGCGGAATGCACATCCGTGACCGCGTTGAGGCTGGTTTTGCGGCCTGTGGCTGCACGAACATGCAGGGGTGCCCCTTCCGTGGCCACAAAAGGAGTGAAAAGCAGAAGTTTGCTGGCGCTGGGCCGACAGGCCCAAGTACTTGGTCGTATCCCTGGAGTCCATAAGCGCTCCAGCGCACTATGCGCCTTGTCACCAAAGAGGCGACGGCCATCAAAAGGCCTGTCCATGAGAGTGCTCTGGATATCCCCTGAGTAGTTCGTGGATCTCAGCCAGGCGCGACGACGAATCACCACCGTCATTACCATCACTCTACCCAGGGAGTCCGTGGTGTCAAGTCCAGATGGGATGGATTACCGTGCTGCATCCCGCCCCTCAGAAGGAGCTTGGGCGAGCCGTGCCCTGGCCTCCTCTGGGCACTGGGGCAGCACGTCCGCCACCGTGTCCCACAGAGAGTGGGTGTAACGGTCCAAAAGGCATGCGGTAATAATGCTTCGCAATCCCAAACTGAGGGAGGAAAACAGTTCCTTGCCAAACTGTTCCATCCTTTTGGGTTCCCGGTGGTGCGGTCGGGAAGACGGTCTGGGACGTGGAGGCCTGGATAACCAGACTCTCAGGGTGGGATGTATGGATAGAAAGCAGGGGTCGCCTGAGGCCAGGCGGTGGCACCAGGCCACGGTCCGATCCACAGGAGGGACTGTGGTGGGCTTGGATAAAGTGCCCATCAGAACGTCAGTGAGGGCCTCATTAAACTGCAGCAGAGGCTCCAAAGAGCTTACTGGCGTTTGAAGCACCTCGGTGAGGAGGTTAGTCCTCACAGCAGCTGCAGGGAGCTCAAGGATAAGTCGCTCCCTCCTCCGTAACCACGGAGGGAGGAGAGATAAAAAAACAGTGTCAGGCGAAGTGTCTAGACCACTGGCCTCCCCTAGCTCCTCTGCCCAGTCCAGACTTAACTGGGTCTGCTGTGCCAGAGGGTCCTCAGACCCCTTCCAGTCCTCCCCTTCATCCGTGTCCTGATAAACAGGCAAAAATGACGGAGCCGGGTCATAAGCGAAGGGCTCACCCATCGATGCCGGAGACGGCGCCACTCCGACACCGGACCCGGACTGAAACCAGGGACGGTGTCGTCCGAGGACGGCGCCGGGAGTGGAACTGTGGGGGGTCGGTGCCAGCGGAGGAGTCGTAAGGTCAACTGGCGTCGACCGGGATCCAGGCCTGGATCCCACGGGGGCCTGCGGCGTCGGGACCGAAGTCGACGACGGCGCCGGGGCCGAAGCCGCCAGCTTGCTAGGACCCCTAGTCGGACATGCGGCCACGAGGAAGTCTTGAATCTCACCCGGAGTCACATTGAATCCAGGGACCGGAGGGTGTGGGACTGGATGCGACTTCTGCGGCTCTGGCGGAGCCACGCGGGTGGTGCCACCCGAACCCTCGGCCGAGTTGCGCGACAAGTGAGGGGAGTCAGAAGAGTGATGTTGTCTCTTTGACTTCTTTTTACCATGCCTCGACTTACCTGAGTGTGAGGACTTGGATCCCGATGAACGGTGAGGACTGCGGCTCTGCGACCGGTCCCCCGACTCCCTCCTCGACCGGTACCTCGAGCGGCAAGGAGCAGACTGCCGGATCTAGAGGAGCTTGCGGGACCGCTCCCGCCTAGCTTTTGACATCAAGGCCCGGCAGTCGGGGCACGACTTGTCATCGTGGTCGTCCCCCAGACAGTAGAGACACAGGCGGTGGGGGTCGGTAACCGACATCAGTCGGTAACAGGCGTCACACAGCTTGAAACCAGGCATCCTTACCGGCACCACGAGTCAAAGTCCATTCGAAAAAGATGGGCAAAATTGTCCAAAAAGACTAACGGTACGCTCTTCCCGGATCTGCGCTTGCTGGCGCGGACAAAAGAAGAACTGACGTCAGCGCGCGAGGACGTCGTCTAGGTACTCCGATGAAGTCATTCCGGCGATCAGGACGCCGACGACGGACACGGAGCCGCAGACTATGCCTACCAACGCGCAGTGCTGACGAAAACTTTCAGGATCCATTCTGACGCCTGGGGGTTAATTCTTAGTAAGGAATCTAACTAACGTGTTTCTTTCAGATAGTACATCCAGTGAGCAGCTCAGCAACTGAAGGATACGTTTAAGGTTAACTTGAAGAAGCCCAGTTGAGAGACAGCAGAGAAGTAGAACACAGGTATACCATCTTTAGTGAGATTTCAGTCAGGAGCTGTCAAACAATTCAAGATCAGAATGGGCTTTAAAACATCCACAGTTACCATTGCTACATCATTACCAGACAAACAGCAAATTAAGATGGAGGCTTAAAGGTCTTTGAACATTAAGCTCTTACCATCTTCTAGGTCATAGGCGTAAGAGGACAAGCGCAGAGTTGCATTGCAGTAGTCGCACTTAAAGCAGCTTCGATGGAAGAACTTGGCTTCAGCGCTTAGACGCTCCATGACATAGACCCGCTTTCCACAGAAGTAGCAGACATCACTTCCACCAATATTCTGTGGAAACTCCTTCCTGAAAGAGCACTGTGAAAGAAGGAAGAGAGTGAAAGCTCTACCCTACACAATGGGTTACACACAAGGCAAACTCCAGACAAAAATGACAACACATATTTTACTTACGAGCCTGAGGTACTCCTGGCCTCTGTCCTAATTAAGTCTGATACGAAACTGGATAGCAACACGTGGTTACATTTTCTCAGCAACTTAAGTACATATTGCACACTTAGAACCTCCCAACATAAATTTGTCTGGAAATCACCAAATTAAACAGGTAGTACAAACGGGGGTCAAAGTACTTGAATGGAGTGCAACTTAACAAAGCTCTGAGTAAAGATGGTATATATCCGAAATCTTGTACCTTCGTAAAATCTACTTCTAGTTTATCCTACAGAAGTCAACAGCGTGAGGTCTGAAATTGAAACAACTCAGTATGGACAATGGAGCGAGGATGCAGTGCTCAACTGTAAGAAGTGACCATAAGATGCCTACAAACTAAGCTAAAGCTAAGATCTTTATTTCAATGAGAATCTGCAGGATGGCTAGTGCACAACAAGTTACAATGGCCAACGTTTATGGTCTCAAAGCCACAAAAACTGATACCTTACATCTGCACATTAAAAACCATGCTTTTTCCTCAATTAAATTTGCCATTGAATGCCCAAAGCACAGGTTCAGATTTTTCATTTTGCGTGGCCGCGCAACAATCCCATTTCATGGTATAGATAAACTGCACAGATATTGGAAACATTTTCAACTGTGTCCTTTACAGCAGAACAATTCAGAACTTCTAATTTACCAAACAGAAAATGACTAGTCAATGTAAATCTTAACCATCTAAATTTTGTGGTATGGTTGACTCAGGTGAATCAAGCCCCATGGGACCGACTCCCAGGGGAAGTACGATAAGACTGTAAGCAGGGGAAATCAGAACTTCAACACCTCTGAATAAAGTCGATCTCGACAAATTAACAGCAGAACAGAAGAAGTGACAAGATCGGGCACACATCAATAAACTGCGGTAAAATATTCCGCACAGTGGAGGCCTATGGCGGACCTGCAAAAAGGGAGGGGGGGGTGTCGTTAACGGAACCTGGTTAATCTGATAGGTATACATATTGAATGTAATTCCGAGCTCACATATTGTTGTGCTGGAGAACAAGAAGAATTTGATATATAGCTGTAATGCAATGTGGAATTTAATGTGACTGAGAATTCAATAAAATAGGTTTTAAACAAAAATTTTAGGTCTTACAATGCACCTTAGGCGACGTCAGATCATTAGTCAAGGTCTCCATAGATCTACAGGCAGCTCAATACACATGCCACTTTATTTTTATGCAATGCATTTTATAAGGGTAAACAGAACTATCATAAAGCCCAAGTCACTTTATTCCGCACCTTAAATTTTGATGGAAGAAAAGGAAGAAGGGAAAACAGAAAAAAAGAGGATGTGCTATTTAGGCGTGCGCCGTCCCCCCTTTTTTTTCTTCTTTTTTTTCTTCTCTCTGAACACAAAGCAGGATGTCTAAAGAAGCCTTGAGGATTATATCATTTAATATCAATGGCCTTAATAATAAGCGTAAAACTAAGGCAATCGGTGTATAGCTAAGAGGTCATACCTCTGATATGCTCTTACAGGAAACGCACTTTGTGGACAGAAACAAAAACTGTTCTAGTAAAATTCTCCAACAATGGGCTGGGATTTTCTGTTCATCGAATGCTAGGGCTGCCCACAGAGGTGTTATTGTCAGTAAGCATATACCCTTGCAGACAAAATTATGCAGACAGATTCAAAGGGAAGATGGGCATTCATTAAAGGAATGATAAATCAAACAAAGTTAAATTTATTGAACTAAAACAGGCCCTTATCAACATCCCAGGCTAGGTAATTTTGCAAAACGTTTTATTAGACACATCCTTTACAGGTTGGAGACAAAATAAGCCCCAAATGGCCACGGTTCTAGTCAATTGGAAGAGAAAGTTAGACTTGATTGACTTATGGCGCACACACTATCCTAAGAAATGTGAATGTTCGTGTTTTTGGCAAAATATAAAAGCTTCTGGAATAGATTTTTTCTCTTTCGCAGAGCTTAGAATTGATTAATTATGAACACATACAGAATGCTTTTTCAGATCATGCTGTGGTAAGAACTGAAGTCACCGGGATCAGGATAGAAAGAACCTACGCCCGTTGTTTTTTTAAACTTGGAGGATGCGAGTGGTGTTCAGGGGTCTATGAGGAGATTTCAAAGTTCTTTAGGTACAATACTAATGCCGAACGCACGGAGATTGTATGGGAAGCTTTCAAGGCCACAATCTGGGGGTATATTACAACTAAAGAGATACAGCTACAAAGAGAGGTACTTTTAAAAAGGCATGAATTGGAAGTTGATTTGAATTAGGCCAGCACGGAGTTTAAAAAAACAAGCAATACCGTAACAAAGCATTTGTTTAACCAATTCAAAATAGATATGAAATAATATTTTTAAGCATTAGGAAGTCCTGCCAACAGTGCGCATCTTGATAGGGGTTACGAGGAGAGCGAATCTACGGGTAGATTACTGGCGTGGCAGGCCCAAGAACGGCACGTTAGTAATAAGATCTTATCACTATTAGACACAAACTAAGGTGTACTAAATCGAATCATTAGATATTCAGAGGGCCTTTCTACAACTTCCTATTCAAAGTCTTTCAAATGAGTATGGCCAGTGGTTGGTCACTAAATTTACCCTTGAAGAAATAGAGAGAGTAGTAAACTCACAATTCACCGGCAATAATTCAGCTTCTAAGCTGAATTATATAAAAAATTTGCTCCAAAACAAAAAAAAATTGTTTAATTGGCTAATTACTTATTGGAAGAAGGGGAACATCTGCCTTAGTTTCGTATTGCAGGGGTAGTTAGTTTCCCGAAGGCAGACAAGGAGAACATCAACTTTTATACGCCTATTAGCTTACTAAATACAGATTACAAAATTTTACCAAGCTCCTAGCTAATAGGCTGAACCAAATCATATGCTCAATTATTCATCCAGATCAATGTGGGTTTGTAGCAGGTAGTCAACTTTTTGCGAATACCAATTTTTTAATAGAAGCTTTAGACTATATGCAACATAATAAAACACTAGCACAAGTGTCATGCAAAAGCCTTCTTCTGATTCTTGAAAGATTTGGATTCTCGAAAAACTTCACACAAATGATAGCCCATTTATATGACGGTGCCATGGAGCATATAATAATTAACTCCAGGAATATAGGGACATGTAGAGTAAATAGAGGCATGCGCAGAGGATGTCCCCTGTCGCCTACACTCTTTGCCTTGTTTATAGAGCCATTGGCGATAGACATCAGGGAAAAAGTAATTATGTCCGCACCAATTAACGGGATGCCCAATATAAAACTATATGCAGCCGATATCGCACTGTTGCTTAAACCTGAGGAAAATACACAGAAAAGAATCTTTATGATTTTCAAAGAATTTCAAGAATTGGGTGGATATAAGATAATCAAGGATAAGACCGAAATTTTATTATGTAATTGCACACAAGACACTATTACTCGAATTCCAGATTTTGATAAATAGAAGACCAAAGCGCTATTTAGGAATATACATCTCTGAAAATGTGAATGATCTTTATATACACAAAATGATATATACCGTTAATACAGAAGATCAAGCAGTTATTTACCAAATGGAATCAAATGCCTCTTTCGATAATCAGACGTGTGGCTTAATTTGTATGTCAATCTTGCCCCTCTTTAATTTTCTATTTTCAGCAATTGCCGAGACATTCGAGATGTCTTTTTTAAAATAAAAAAAAACAAGGTTTATTCTCATTCTTCATATGGCCAAATAAAAAACCTTGATTGGCTCCAATTACTCTCTATAAGCCAACTAAGGCAGGATGTATGTTACCCCCTCACCTGAAGGAATATTACAATGTAAATTTTGCACACAATTCCTACATATTTATGAGCAGCTCTGGCTCATCCAGTATGGACAACTTTTTTATGATTACATTTTTTAAATAATATAACATTTTAGATTTACAGAGACTCATTAAAAACCCCAGTAAAGTATGGTACAAAGTTCTGGAATGGTTATTAAAACAAAAAGGCACAAATGTTTAAGTGCTATAACATACCTGTTAACAGCTCTACACACCTATCAAATATGGGGGAACAACGCTTGGTGGAATTGAATATCACACAAAAATGGGAAGTAAATGGATATTCCATGGTGGCCGATTTTATTAAGTTAGACGCCTGGAAAAACTGGAATTAAATTGAACATGACTGGGCAGTTATAGAGACCTATTACAATGTTCTGTTCTCCAGATCAGAAATTTTCTAAGGAATATAGATCCTATTTTATTATCTATAAAGCTAGATTTCACGGAGGTGTTGTTTAAATCCGCTACACGCAGATCTATCAGCGGGTGGATATCCATTCTCAGGGAAGATACTAATAATAATACATACATAAAGGTTTGGGATAAATGGCAAACTAAAGAGGGCCTTCAGATATCAATGTCCACTTGGAATAAGATGAATAAGTTTAATGTCATACTTTTTAAAGGTGAAAATTTTAGAAAAATGCTATTTTATACTAAATGGCTACTTTATAGGACCCCCGCCTTTCTACACATTATATACCCACAGATACCAGATAGATGCTTCTGATGTACAACAGGAGGTGGTGCTAATTGGTCTCACATTGTGTGGGACTGTCCTAAGATCAAACAATTCTGGGATGACATCGGGAAATGCTGTAAATACAATTTATAGGGGTCGGGGGATAGTTATAGACATGTACATTGCAATCCTAGGTTGTTCTCCGATTATTACAGTTAGTTTCTTACACAAAAAATGCTAGGTCATTAACATTACAGAAGTGGCCAAGTGAAATTATCCCAACATGATCTGGAAAAAAGATATGCTTTAAGATCCAGCACTAACTCTAGGTTTAAAGCTTTATGGCATCACCTTTGAAGCAATGTTTTAAGTTTGATCCCTTTTAAAAGAAAAGTCAACAGACCAATACCAAAAGCCCACAATTCGAAGCTATATGTTCGATCCGCAACCCCTCCATCCGGCCTCTGGGACTAGGAAAGGTCCGTGCGAGCTCGACAGTCTTCTCACAGAGTTCGGAGCCTCTTTCCTGCCAGTCCACGCTGTAATGAGACTTGCACTGCAGCAGCCGGTTATTCAACCCTCTTTTTCTCTTTTGTTTGCCGGCTTACCTTTAAGTGTTAGCATCTTGAACAGCAGGGAAGTTTCTAGGTATAGGCAATTCTCAGTGAGCTACGGTTCAAGGAAAAGATGCTGCTCCGATTGCTTTTTAATTTTCTGTTAATATAAGAATGGCGACCTAATTCTTCATGCATACTTATATACTACCTGGTGGGAGGAATACTTTTCCCTGATCCCAAGGGACACTAGAATTCCAGGTTTTTCTCCCAGCAACAGGTCAATGCATAGTGGCGCCATGCACTTCTGAGACAAAGCAGGAAAGGTATAGGAGGTACTTATTTGTTTCGCATTCCTCAGCGTATTTATCCATATTGATTGTTTAAACATTTTCAGTATTTACAAACTTTATTTCAGCTGGGAAAAATAATCGGCTGGCGTTTGTCAACATTACCTTAACAGAAAAGGTCCACTTACCATAAGTGAAATAATTTTAACTACTTTGCTTTTTATGAGCTACTTGTCTATTTTCACACAATCACACAGTTTTTTAAAACTAAATAGAGACCTCAGTGGTGGAATGGACATGAAGTGCTTCAAGAATGCTAGTTACTTTTAAGAATGTCGTCCATCATCCCACAGTCACGCCCACAAAGCCAATGCGTTATCTGCACAATAGCCATCAATGCTCCAAATTCCATCCCTCCCACCGTGTACCATCTTTTTAGACTGGTACAGCACAGTGATTGTTAGGAAACATCGGACCGGTAACGCCTTGGTCTCAAAGGCCACTCCAACAAATGTGACAACGCTCCTCTGTCCTTCTGCCAACTGCAAAACTCCCCTCTCTAAAGTTAATTCCCAACAGGGCATAGCTTCTTGCTGCGTGTTGTGTCCTCCTGAGGCGGAAGCCGGGAGGTTGTGCTGTGTGTTTCTAGTGTGTATGTAGCTCCTGAGAGCGCCAGAAATCATTTTAACTTTCACTGTGATACTAACAAAATCGGCATATTTTAAAAAACGGCATTTTGAAACTGCAATGTAAGTGATGTACTACCTACTTACACTAGCTTTCTTTTAGCATAGGACTCTCGTCGGCCCTTTCCCCCGCATTACATGGTGAGACTCCGGTGATCAGCCGAGTCAGGCGCTGACACATTCTGACCTCACCTCGGCCTTCGGAATTGAGCAGCGGCCATCTTGGGGGTAAGCTACACCTTCTGCGCTCTAGTCTCCAGCGCTTAAAAGAGCTTCAGTGGCAAGCGCAATCTCTTGCTGCGTGTTGTGTCCTCCTGAGGCGGAAGCCGGGAGGTTGTGCTGTGTGTTTCTAGTGTGTATGTACCTCCTGAGAGCGCCAGAAATCATTTTAACTTTCACTGTGATACCTACAAAATCGGCATATTTTAAAAAACGCCATTTTGAAACTGTGCAATGTAAGTGATTTACTACTTACTTACACTAGCTTTCTTTTAGCATAGGACTCTCGTCGGCCCTTTCCCCCGCATTACATGGTGAGACTCCGGTGATCAGCCGAGTCAGGCGCTGACACATTCTGACCTCACCTCGGCCCTCGGAATTGAGCAGCGGCCATCTTGGGGGTAGGCTACACCTTCTGCGCTCTAGTCTCCAGCGCTTAAAAGAGACTGGCATGGCTCCGCGCAGCGGGCGCGATCAGCGGATGCGCCGTCTCAGCGCCGGAGTCACGCCAGAGTCTAGCCCGTCAGCACCGCGGAAGCGCCGGGGGCCGGGCAGGCTGCTCATTTAGATCCTCCTGTCCCTGGTAGTCCTTTATATTCCTTACGGACCTTGCTATCCTACAAACCCTCATTTAAACCCTGTCACCACACGTTTCCACCTGAGGGTTTACCGGAGGCCCTTAAGTGCCAATGCACGGGGAAAGAGGATACTCCTTTCCCCCACATCTCCCGAAATGGGCACTCAATACTGGAAAACTACAAGCTCCCCCAGCTTAGTAGAGAGACTGGGTTCCTTATCAACACCAGATCCCTAATTAAAAATAATCTTGCCTTCAGGGATTTCATCTCTGATAGAAAACCTCCCTGGGTCTTCATTACGGAGACCTGGGCCGCAGAGCATTCTGGGCCAGAACTCCTAGATGCCATCCCGGAGGGGTACTCGCTGGCAAGAATGGACAGAGAAGGGCGAAGGGGGGGTATTTTTACATAGAACCTATGTAAAATGTCGAACCGAGCACCTTTCTTCACCACGTGACTCCTTTCAGGCCCTATACTTTGCGCTTAGTCCCTCCTCCTCAATCTCCTTCGCTGGGATCTTGATCTACAGGCCTCCTGGCCCCCGGCCTTCCTTTTGTCAGAAGCTACTTAAGCTGGTGGAACCCTATATTGACAGACCCAACCTCACCATTCTTGGAGATTTTAATTTCAACTTGGAGATAGATACCTCCATAGATACTGCCTCCCTGCTGGACTCATTAGCTTCCTGTGGTCTAAAACAGATAGTAGAGGGTCCCACTCTTATAGCCGGTCATACCCTGGATGGGGTCTTTACCAACGACCCTAGGGTAGAGACTGGGATCCCCCTTCCTCTTTCTTGGTCGGACCACGTGGCCATCCCCCTGGATTTTATACACTAACTTTTCCACCCCCCTAGCAGATCCCAGTAAGAGGGAATACAAAAGGAACTTCAGAGGGATAAACTGTGAATCATTAGCTCCCTTTCTGACCACCCACCGCTCATCACTAGTAAGTGATATCGATAGTGCAGCTCTTGACCTGCCTAATTCCATTCTAAAAGCGGTTGACAAACTGGCCCCGGTTAAGCAAACCTATTCGTCCAGGAAGCGCCCCTCGGCCCCTTGGTACTCTGACACCCTCAGGTCACTAAGGCAGAGATGTAGGAGACAAGAGAGGCTCTGGAGACGTAATCTCGATCAAGATCAAAAGAACAAACATAAACTCCTACTCCAAGAATATAAAACTGCGGTTCTTGCAGAAAAGAAACTACACTTTTCCAAACTGACTGCTTCCCTCTGCTCCACTAGGGAACTGTTTAAAATCGTCGACTCTTTGTCGGCTCTGCAATCCCCTGATCCTTTAACAGCAACCCAGGAGCTTTGTGACCAGATATCTTCTTTCTTCTATAAAAAAATAACCAACATTCATTCAGCCCTGGAAGTTCTAAACCAAGAACTAGGACCTGCCGCTGCCCCAGTGCTACATCCTGCGAAAGAAGACCTTATGGAGTTACCACAGGGGAACTCTTACATCTTTCCCCGCTCACCCTAGAGCAGCTTAACTTGCTTTTAGATAAGCTCAAATCAGGATCCCCCCTCGGCCCCTGCCCTCTGAAGTTCTTTAAAGAATGCAGAGATGTCCTGCTTCCTGCTTTTCTGGAAGTCATCAACCTGGCAATCCGTGAAGGTGTCTTTCCGACCTCCTGGAAAATGCCCATAGTTAAGCCCCTTTTAAAAAAGGCCTCGCTTGATCCTAAGATCTTAAAGAACTTTCGGCCTATCTCACTACTCCCAGCTCCCGCAAAAATGCTAGAGGCCCATTTAAACCACCATCTGAGTGCCTTCTTGGAGAACTCCAGCCTACTTGACCCCTCCCAGCACGGCTTTCGGAGGGCTCATAGCACCGAGTCCGCCCTGACAGTTGTCACTAACAACATCCGTGCTAAGGTCGACAGTGGCCAGACTACCCTTCTGGTCCTGCTCGACCTTACAGCCGCATTTGACACCCTGTCCCCCTCCATCCTAGTTAAACGTCTTGGGGAGATAGGAGTGGACGGACCGGCACTTAGATCTTTCCTGGAGGGCCGTGCACAGAGGGTCAAGCTGGGTGATTTTCTTTCCCCAGCAAAACCTGTGCAGTGCGGGGTGCCTCAGGGCTCGTCCCTGAGCCCCACGCTCTTTAACATTTATGTCACACCTCTTGCCAAACTTGTAAGATCTTTTGGCCTGGAAGTTTTCTCCAATGCTGATAACACCCAGATCATGGTCTCTCTTTCACAAACTGTTGACATCACAGCCCGAAATTTTAAGAACTGCATGGAAGCGGTTGCAAATTGGATGGTGAGGAATTTCCTCAAATTAAATGGGGGAAAAACGGAGGTGCTGATTTTCGGAGGCAAGGAGGAGATTTGGTCAATGGACTGGTGGCCTTCTGCCCTTGGAGCCTGTCCTACGCCCTCTCAGTCCGTTCGGAACCTGGGTGTTATTTTTGATACCAAGCTCTCCTTCGAAAAACAAGTCAGTAGGACGACCTCCACCTGCTGTGGCGTCCTTAGAACCCTGAGGAAATTGGTTCACTACCTTTCCATCGACGCCCGTAAACTGGTTACCGTGGCCCTAATTTCCTCAAGGTTAGACTACTGTAACGCGTTGTACCTTGGAATTAATAAACTACAGATACAACGCTTACAAACAGTACAAAACGCAGCAGCCCGGTTTGTTGTTGATGCCCCAAGGCTTGCATCAGCCACTTCAATCAGGAAGGATCTGCACTGGCTCCCCATCCAGGCCAGAATAGAGTTTAAGGTCCTGTGCCTTACCCACCTTGCCTTGCACGGGCTTGGTTCGGAAGATATCAGACCCTTGGTGACATCGTATGTCCCCGGCAGGGCACTCCGCTCTGCCAACAAATATCTTCTGTCTGTACCTAAAAGAAACAAAGTCAGATGGGGCGATAGAGCTTTTTGCTCCCGTGCTCCTAGAATCTGGAACACTCTTCCAGCTGAGATTAAGGGACTTACCTCCCATTCTCTCTTCCGAAAGGATTTGAAGACTTGGCTCTTCAGGGAGTCCTACTACTAACCTGCTCACCTCGTTCACCACTCACACAGCTTTTCCATCCATAGCGCCTTGACGCCTACGGGCAAAGTAGCGCTTTACAAATTTTATCTCAACTCAACTCAAGGAGATTGCTTGTGTCACACACGTTAGAAATCCTTTTCGGGACCAATACCTGTGATTAAGGTTACTTCATGGACTCCTCAGGGATAGCCTATTCCAATTCTGACCTTCAAATTATCAATCCACTATTTCAGGAACGTTATTCCAATTGTTATAGTTCAAACGAATGGGGACTACAAATGTCAGAACGCACCAGGTTAACAAAAAGAACTTGGTTAGATGGAGTTATCGGGCAACCTTAATCTGTGATGGGTTTCTCCAGCACCCCCCCCCCCCCATTCTGAAGGACAGGGAAATATGAAGGCAGTAGATAGGACGCATCAAGAGCACTCATTCAAATCTTCACCTATTTGCTCAGCAGGGTGCAGCTCAAAAAAGTTTATCAATATTAAGTCTGCAAAATATCTTTCACATAACATTCGCACATGATCACTGCATGTGCTGTGTCCTGATTAGCGGAGTGTTCCTAGCTTCATGTGGCATCTAACTTTATGATGTTTTGGGAACATGCATCCTCACCAGCCATGTGCATTTTATTGGGGCCAATCTCCCTGGAACATTGTGATGTCGCTGCCTATCTGTGAGACTAATCTGGCGTTTTCCTGATCACACGTTTCTTCTGCAGGTTATTTGCCACCCCATCTGTGATCTGTCAATCAGTTGCCTCAGGTCTAGGGTGCTGGGTCTGCCTGACCACACATTTCTGACTCGGGGTTGATGGAAAGGTCATCTTGGGTGATTTTGACAACAGTGATTCCATTTTTTGTATGCACACATGCATTATTGTGTACATCCACATCAATATAACACTAGGTTTCCAGTAGGCTTTGAGACCACTATTTGCCTACCATTGCTTGGCTTCATTATCATTTTCATTTGCTTGCTTCTTATTTGTTAGTGTGTGGGGGCGTTCCTTCCTCTTCTTGCGCTTGCCCCTGCCCCTCCTCTGGAGCACAGACACATTATATCCTTCCATTGCTCACTTTTCACCGCTTTTTTGTTTAAGCACTCTACCAGACCACATTATTTCCAGCTGTTTTCTTCGAGCACTTTTCTCCCTACACCACGTTTGCTCATGTTGCTGTTACGCTGCCCATGTGCATTTTGTTGGCACCTCCAAAATGAAGCTGCCAGTTACTCAGGCTTTAATTTTCTTTTTGAAAAGCCATGCTGCACAGCATCGGGGGTAATGTACAGCATGGCGAAAACCACTGGTAAATCCAATAGGTCCTAAAGGTGATACATACTGGCTTTTCCAATGCTTGTTAAATTAGGTACATGGTTCTGTCCCCCCCCCCACCCCCTGTTGGTTACTACTGTGGTTAAGTGAAGCAGACTGGTGTCAGGGGGCGGGGGGTCACACTAATCATCTTTCAACCTAAGTAAGAAAAAGAGGTAAGGTCTCCAATCAAATCTTTAAGGGATCTGTGCTCTGCACATGAAACATCCAGCATTTCCATTTTTGGACCTAGATTTTGGGTATGTACTCCCATCATTTAAAATAAAATTAGCTGGTGTGCACAGCAGAGATAAGTGGCCCTGAACATGTTTCATGTCACATGTACACCCGTGCATGCTAAGATGGACTGTTGTGTGACTCAGCCTGGTATCTACATACAGGTAATACTATGAAAGATGAGATCCAGTTTAAATTGTTTTAATTTAATTGAAGACGTAATTGAACTGCACCAATCCTTTTGGTAAAGCGTGTAAAGTTTCACATTTTGTACTTTATGTTGAAGCAGTATTTGAACTGTAACTGTGGACAGGAACGTGGTACACAAATGAGTCACTCCAATGTCTATATTTTGCTTGTCCTGGAATTATTTCCAAGGTTAATTTTCTATCTTTGATTCATTTCTTGATATAGCTCTTGATGGAAAATATTTCTTTGTGCCAGTTTCTAATGATTGAAATTCTACCTTCAGGCTGCATGGCACAGTGAGTTAATTATTGTGCGCACTACTAGGTGGATCAAAGGCCCCAGTTCCAAATAGGTCCATTCAGTAAGTTAAGAATTTCCTGCTTGATGAAACTGGATGGGGATCTCCAGAGAATGGCCATCACCAACAAATGTCTTACGATTAAAAGCATGGAATCTCCAAATGGTGACAACAGAACAGGCTCAGCTGTCTCTACTGCCCAGGTGTGCCCCCTTTAAAGAGTTTCAAGGGAAGATGCAGGCCTGGATGAGCATAGATCAGCTCAGAGGATAATGTGCTTTGATTTTGGAAGGCACCACCGTTTTGTAGTCTACCCAAAATGCTTCATATACCGGCAGTGAGCACATTTGTTCAGTGTTATGTATGGGTGGGTGGATGGATGACGTGACAGTGTTCACCTGTGTGGATGCCTGTGATCTGGATGAATGTTTCTCTTGTCTAGTTAGGTACAAAATACAGGTTTATGTTCAAGCCAGTAGGGTTAGGGTTTCTACAGTGAAATGTGTTAACAAAGGTCATAGGCCTTTACTATGGACTGTGAAACACTGGGCAAAATGCATGGTAACACCCTTTGTGAAAAGTCACCTGTGACTGTAAGACATTTAAGTGGGGGAGCTAATTTTCCAGATTAAGGTGTGTTCTCATGCAGATTAACACATGGTACCACACAGCTAGCAGGAAAGGGTAGGGTTTTGGGGCATGTGATTTCTGCCCTGGTTGTTCAGGTAGGCCTCTTTTAGGATGGGGTTCAATTTGTCAAAAACAGTATGAAAAAAAGTATATATTAATAATTCTGTGACAAGTACTATGTTTTTAATTAGGAAGGAAAACCACACACAACTAAGTCTCAACATTGATTTATTGAGAGTTATTTATCACTGACTGCCACCTTACATTCTAACACCGTTACCAATAGACCAAGTCCGTGGTGAATTCTGGGCGTTATAAGAATCAACAAATGTACTCTCTTCTATTATCAACCAATCAGATGGCATTATTTTGTACAAATAAACATATACACAACTCCGATAAATCTGGTTTTAGTACAGGATCAACTTTGGTATGCATCATGGATGACCTGAAGAGAACTTGAAAGGCCCTCCTGTCCTAACCATTGTAGGTTGGGATAAATGAAAATAAAAAATAAATAAAACAACACAATGACCTGCATCACATTCTGTCCAGAGGATGAATCTTCGTTCTCAAATTCAGCCATCATGAACGCCCTAGACCAGTGGCGTCCACAGGGATTATCCTTTGTGCCCTACATTGTTTATGTGTATGAGGTACCATAGGCTAGTTTTTTTGTGTCACAGTAATAATAGTGGATGACAGTCAAATTGATGTACGTCTGGAGGATCGTTTGAATTCAACTCAAAATATTTTGTGACTGCCTCTTAATAGTGGGCAATTTAAAAAAAGATGAGGGGAGTGAAGCTTAACACTGACAAAGCTCACATTTTGGTGGTGGGGCACCACTGCTTGCTGGTCCTCCAACTGGATTGATACAGATCTTGGGGATCATGTCCTGTCTCTGCCCCCCAGCTCCCCAAATCCAGTGGCAGTAGGTAGAAATCTGTGATTGTTTCTTGATTAGGGCTCAACTGGTTCTTCACAGAGTGAATTACTTTTACGTGTTTTTATTATATGAGAAAGGTCTGCAAATGATCAGTGTTTTCCTGCCATAACCCATTAATGCAGCTGTATATTTCATCTGACTCATACAATCCTCTGTATTTCGGAGCTCCAAAGGTTTTATTAGACAAGATTAAGATTCCTTTAAAATGCTGCTGGATGCATGTATGTGGCATTTGTATAACGCAAACCTAGCCAAACGGCAGTAGAGTGTAATACAGAGCCAAAGACAAACACAGCAATGTTTTTTTAAAAGGTTGATTTTAAGCTCTTTGTTAATATTGGCAATGTTGATCCAGATCCTAGTTGCATAGGTCTTCAACATTCAATTCAAATTTCACCACATTCCATAGGCTTCCTATGTGCACCAGATTCAATTGTATTAAAACTTGTTCAGGTACATGAGACTTTAGCTAACAAAGGATGAAGTTACAGTCTAAAATTGAGCCATTCCTACCCAAGCATCCTCTGATTTCTCGCTGCTCACCTGGTGGTGGCCACTTGTATTCATAATTAGGATGGACAATCATGTCTTCTCTTCGATAGATATCAGCAATGGAAACAGCTCTCTCACCCAGTGTTTGCATGAGGATCATGCCAGATTTGGTAAGTTTGCTAAAAATGTGGCTGTTTGCACACTCTAGTTAAATGCATTCTTTGTTTACACAGTTGAGTCATTTAGCACCAGGCCATCAAAGTGAATAATCACCTGCTCTATTAAATAACTCAACTTCTGGAAGTCCTAAGCTAGCTTGTGGTATGGTATTTGAAAAAGATAAGTCAGCAGACATGGAGGCATGACAAAATCACATGCATGAGCTCACCTTCAACATACTTCTTGCAGGTCTCACTTCTGCTTTGCCTACTAATAGCCAGTCTGAAGAACTATTATGGCTGTTGCAGATTTGGATAATATAACAGGACATTGGTATAGGGCATAACATTCTGTGCTAAAAACAATGCACTTACTACATGTAAGAATCCGTTTTTTTATTATTATAGCCAACCCCAGTGTCATCGGTTTTCAACACTAGTGAGGGGAATGCCAAATTCAAAGAGCTAAAGTTGAGAGGAGGTTACAGCACGCAGACACATCACAAAATGAGAGACCTAATCTGTTAATTTGTGGTTCACAGGGAATTGCCTTGGATGAGTATCACCAAACTATTACAGGTGATCTGTAAGCAATTGTTCTCACTGTGAAACCTGCACAGATTGCGAATCCGCATAAGTTACAGTTCAGTAATTCAGGTCCTCAGACTAACTTTTTTTATTTTTTTTGCAGAGTTTTATATAGCGCGAACTAGACCCGAACCGAATCAGGTATCAGAGCGCTTTACATAGCACCAGTTACGTTACATGAGGACACGCATTCATTTTAGGCACGGGGAGATTAAGTGATTTGGCCAGAATCACAGGAGGTTTTTGGCGTCGTTACCGAGACTCGAACCCAGATCCCCAGGTCCGAGGTCGAGCGCCCTAGCCGTTAGGCCAACCCCTCTCCCCTAACTTTTTATTATATTTTCTGGGAGCTTCAATTTGGGTACAGCAGTTACCTGTCAATGTGTGCTCTGGATGCAGCAAGTGCCCTCTTTAAAGATTGTGAACACTCAGCTGCTTTGTCACTAGGAATCTGGTATTATGTAGCATAAGAGTGGGACTGGGTTTAGTTAATCAGCATAAAAGGGTCACAAAAGAATCTGAATCAAATGGGCCAGTTTGGTTTCAATTATCTTAGAGAATACACTGAATAAAAAGAATCAACATTACTCACATATCACAAACAATTTCTTAAGAGGTACTCAAAGCTATACACTCACAATACAGACTTTACAGATGTCATTACTCAATTTAAACTTTATTTCGGTCTTTTAGACCATAAAAGTATATAAAAAAAACATTCCCATAATACACTTGGTCAACAGTGGATTTCAACACATGGATTAGGTATCAAAAGCACAATTTCATGACCCATTCTTAATATACAATTAAAACTAGTTATCAGAATAAATATAATAAAAGGACATTTTAAACATTAAAATAGGCAAGTTAAAACCTGTTAAAATCCTTCAGTCGCCCTCCTCATAATTACAATCTTTTGAATTATTTGATCTCTGGTAACTCAACCAATTTCGGGTTTTCAGGGTTGAAAGACAATTCATCACTGGGTTCTTGTAGTTTTAAAGTGCAAGTGCAGAAATCTGTCAAAATGTACTTGAACTACGTAGTACGCTATTACAGTTTAAAACCAATTTTGGCTCTAATAATCTTCACATTGAACAAGAATCTAGTTACACAAAAACTACCAATTGTGTGGTATTTATCCGCATTATAAGCTCAGCCTCTCTGTAATACCTAATATTTAAATTATTGCAGAGCGGTTTGATCAATTTTTTCCTTGGAGTATCGTATAAAGGACAAAAAAATAATATGTGCACATCATCTTCTTTGACCTTGGCCACATTAGTACAAACCGTGCATTTATCATAATCCTTGTCATCACGATTACTGCCCCATTTGGATTTGTTATTATTTGTTTGTAAAACCCCATATCTAAATTTCAGGTACAAGGATTTTGCGATTTGTGGACGCACCTCGTCTAGGAACGGTTGAAAACTGAGCTATATCTTTGAACAGGAGAAATGATGATGTTAGAGAACCCAGACTAGAATCATGTAGCAATTTACTGTTGATATAGGCCCAAAAAAGATGGCTTTACTAACTTGCTACATGCCATGGTCCGCTCTAGGGGTTCCTCCCTACAGTGTGACAACCCTATTTTCCCTAGCCAAGTCGACACATGTTGGAACCATGGTATAGCCTTAAAGAGACCAGTACTCATTATCTCCTGTAGTCCTTTTTTGTAGTTTAAGAGCTCCATTGTTGACCAGATTCTTACCCAGAATAAGAGGTAATACAGCTTGGTTATCAGTTTGTTTCAAGTTCAAATCCATCATTACTGGAATCAGCGGGGTCCTATTTGGAAGGGACAATAATTTTCGAAAGAAATTATTTTCTCCAATTTCAAAATTTAGTTTGAAATATGGCCCCCATATCTCTGCTCCATACAAGGCGGCTGACTGAGCCTTGAATTTAAAAACCTCAATACAGCCTTAGAGGTACTCCCCCGCTCTTATTTATAATAGGAGTACAGTTTTGAAGCAAGATTATTTTGGGTTTTTTCCAGTTGTGGCTTCCAGGTCAGATTCGTATCTAATGTGATACCTAGGTAATTAAAACTGTGTACATATTCTAGTCTTTGGCAATTTAGCTCTAAAGTCTTTTTAAAAGATCTATGAGGATTAATAGACATACATTTAGTCTTGCTGGAATTTATTTCAAGGCCCTTGTTATTGCAATACAACTGGAGTTCATCAAATTTTGGAGTCCACTAGGGGTTTGCGAGATTAAAATGGTATCATCTGCAAAGAGTAATGCAGGTATTACTTCGTCTCCCAACCTAGGAGAATCGTTTTTACAACCTTCCAGATAGCGAGGGATGTTATTTACATAAAGGCTAAACAAGGTGGCGCCAATACACATCCTTGACGTACTCCCTGTCTCACCGGTATTTCCTTAGTAAGTTCACCCCTCGGCCCCAATCTCACTTTGGCATAGTTTCCCAAGTGAAGCCTGATTATTTGGACAAGCAGTTCGATTGGCACTCGCAAATCTTTCAAACAACCCCATAACAGGTTCCTGGGTACGCGGCCTTTAAATCTACAAAGGCAATATATAAACTACCTTTGCTTATGTTTATATATTTCCAGCATATACACATAAATCTGAAGACTTGATCAATAGTACTAGTCTTTTTTCTGAACCCAGCTTGATATTTTGAAAGTAAGTCAACCTCTTCAATCAATGCAGGTAACCTAAATAAATTGTGCCTAGCAAATATTTTCTGTGGGATATCAATTAAGCTAATGGGGCGATAATTTGCCTGATCATGCTGATGTCCCTTTTTAAAAATTGTGACTATTTCTGCCCCTTTCCATGTGTTTGGTATTGGTTCAAAATCAGCTATTGCGTTACAAAGGTGATTAATATAAGGTCCCCAAATACTCGTATCATGTTTTAAAAGATCACCCGGGATTTTGTCTGGTCCTCTTTGCCTGATTTAACTGACTCCTAAATTAGTAGAGTGCTATTAAGGCTAAGTGCAGTTTAGCTACCTTAGCGGTATTCTCCAGATGTTTTGTTACCACAAAGGCATCACCATTGGTTTCGGAGTACAGACCAGAAAAGTGTTTCACCCATGTGTTTTCATCAAGAAATACATCTCTTTGCTTTCTTCCTGACCTATTCCCTTTGGCAACCAGATTCCAAAATCCAGCCTGATCCTTGGCTTTAGCTGCACAAATTGGGACTGACCAGATATCGTCATCCCATAATCTCTTTGCTTCTTCTAGGGCCCATATTGTAGCTATGTTTTCACTCTTGACAGCCTCAATTAACTCTGTCTTGGCCACTTGACAGTTCCCATTGTATTAGGGGTTACCAAAGTTATTCTTATGTGTTGCTCCTGCATTCCCCTCTTTGGATATTTTACTTAACACTGGTCCTAAAGCATTTACCAGCATACCATGCTGGTCCGACATCTTACTTTGGCCTGTTGATTGTTCTATGAAGGATGCAGTAATATCTGCAAAGATAGAATAAATACTAGTCATCGCTTGAGTGTTCCCTAAGATATATGGCAACTCGATTATTTTTACTTAACATTATATCATCTTCCTTAGTACCAGTTTCCTTGGAGCCGGTTTGGATAGGAAGAAAAAATTCCGATAGTACCATCAGCCTCAAGGGTCGATGATCACTCTCCATTCTGGCATAATTTTTTAGATCGACCAGGTGGCTCCAAAATCCTAGTGTCACCAGTATATAATCTATATTTGTTCGGGATCTACCTCTACTGAAAATGTGTGCATTTGGTCTGTCAGAGGGCAGGCGTCCATTACATGTTCTCAAACTGTGGCCCATTGTGAGCCTTAGTAATTGGGTCACAGCAACTGAGCACTTCACCTCCTTATCGCTTTCTATGACAGGGATATTGTACGCCATATCTTCTTCCTCAAACAAATTACCAAATCCCGATACAGGTTCAAAGTTACAATTGAAGTCACCTCCAATTAGAATGTTTGGTCTGTATCCTAATGTGTCAAGAAGGAGCTCCAGCTGGCTTATTACTACTGATTCACAATGTGCACGGCCTGGTCTGTTGTAGATGTGAAATAGAAATAGAGCCTCCCCGTTCTTTGCAACTAATTTTAATCCTAAAATATCTCGGGACGGTACATTTAATGGAACAATATTAATTACCATGGAGACCTGTTGTACATTGGATTATCTCCTTGTAGCTGCTCAGCCAGTATGAATGTGATGTCTGTGTAGAATGTTGAATGCTGGATGACAGAGTGAGTAGAATGTTAGTGTGCCTGGTGTGTATGTGGAATGACAGTTGAAGAGAGTGGGCTGAGCAGTGACCATCCTGTTCCTGGTGGGGTTATCTTCATTACATCTTGTTACCATCTTACATGAATAAAGGAACATCAAGAAACTACATGACTATCCATAATTTTATATACGACATTTTGGCGACGTTTGGAGAACTTAAAGCGTGCAAGAAACTACGTACAAACAAAATAAGGTATCTACAAGGAATAAAACCTTAAGAAACAGAATTGGATCAAGGTAAAGATTTTTTTTTCAATTTAAAAAATACATTTAAGCAAACTGGCACTATTAAACCCCACCAGTGACCCCGAAATCGGTCGCCCTAAACTCTATACCAGTGTCACTTTAGCGTATATATTCGAGATGAAGTCATCTTTAATAGTGTTATGAGCACCTGACTTACAAACATAAGAAAAAATCGTTTAAAGACAATCTGCCACCTAATTACACTGAAGCTTTCTGCTCATTTACAAGCGTAAGAGGAAATGATTTATATATTCCAGCGAATTATAATGCCTTAATGCATGGGGTACTAGCGTCAAATTTCTTAAGTAAAATAAGACATTCTGCTTTACAATGAGATCGTCCTGTGGCATACGAATAGTCTTTTACAAAGTTTGACAAGTGAATGCCGTACGCCATCTAATGGGATTTTCCGGTACTCCTATTTTTATTCAAAATGGTTCGTCATTTCTTGGAACAAAATTTTGATGTGAGCGAGGAGTTATTGTTTAACCTTAACTACAAGCTCCTGAACAAGCAATATGGAAATTCCTACTTTCTAATTCACGTCAAAATGTTTTTACTCAAATTGACTACGAGCTTCTGAACAAGCGGTATGGAAATCCCTGCTTTCTAATTCAGGTCAGACTGTTTTTACTCATATTGGGCAGTTTTCAATAATAACGATGGTTCATTATCAATGCTCCGACAGTTACTGGCACATTTCAGGCAACATTTGAAATTGCCACGAGACTCTCTCATACCTCGAGCTTCTCACTGACAGCGTCTTAAGTGTTCTGTGTAATCCTCCTACGGAGTTTCATCACCTCTATGACGTTCTGCAGTCACCTAGAGCACGCAGCTGCAGTGAGCCACACGACTTTAATGACTCTAACGTGCCACCATCTTGGAATTGCTTGTGAGAACTGCCAAAATATACCGATGATGAAGTTTGTTTGACAAGACTTTCGCGAAGGTGTAATACTCAATTGAAGTTTCCTGCACCTAACTGATAACCCGTTTTTTTAATAAAATTGATTTTATGTGATTCCTCTACAAATAGTAATTCATAATATAATCTACAGTTACTGGAACTGAATTTTGTTACATCTTGTTACCATCTTACATGAATAAAGGAACGTCAAGAAACTACATGACTATCCATCATTTTATATACGACAAGACCCATATCCAAATCGCCAAACCCCTCGAAGGCCTTCCCTTCACTGAGGGGCTGGCCTCCACACTAAATGTTTTAAAACCAACTCTATGTGGTATTTCTAGTAGCCAAGTCTCCTGCAGAAGTGTAATGTAACTAGCCTCTATGTATTCATTCCAAGATGTATCGACTATATTCCTTTTTAAACCTGCAATATTCCACGATGTAACACATAAATTCGAGATCTTAGTCAAGTCCCTAGTCAACATGGGGTCGCTTCCAATATTCCTACTAGGTGTACTTGAGTCTATCGTGGTGGCTATATGCACCTCTATATCTGCCACCTGCAGTTTCTGGGTACCCTCTGCTATCTCTGGGTTTATTGCTTCGTTTGTTCGCTCCCTAGATAAATCAGGCTGATAAACCTCCACTACCAGTGTCCCTGGGGCAATTTCCCTAGCCATGGAATTATTTGTCCGAGACACTATTGGAGCATCCAACCTCTAATATGGGAACTTTAGATGTTAATCCAGATCCTCTAGGGATGACAATGCCTCAAAACCATTGGATAATGGGACTATAAAATCAGCACCAATTGGATTTCCTCTCTCCGTCGGTCTATAGAAGTATCCCAGCGGTAACACACTAATTCTAGTATTCCCTACCGTAGTTATCTCTTTGGTGGCTAAAATAGCCCTGACAGTCTGTGGCCATCTAAAGTTTACCACCACACAGCCGCCCCATATATTCTTCCTAGATCCTCCCTCCCACCAATCCTACCCTACGTACCATTAGAATGTCAGCCGCTCTCAGTAAGTTGAAATGCTTAAACTTTACTAACCAGTCTACCGTCTGGTTTCTAAGGTTCACCCAGTTCTCATTCTGGTCCCTCCTAAGCGCCGGTACCCCTGCTAAGATTAACACGTACGGACATGAAGCAGGAGGTCAATTTTGGACATCATTATTAGGGATTAGGTCTGTACCTTTTGGGATATATAGTACTGGTTTCTCATTTTGATTGCCTAACCTATCAGGAGCTATGTCTCGATATGAACATCCATTCTCATTAGGTTGAGGTTCAGTGCTAGCTCGTGTCTCAACTTCTACTGTTACCACCCTGTCATCTCCCGTGGGCTTAGAATGTAATCTGGAGCTATTCCTGGCAGCACCATGCCTTGTACTAATCTCCGGTTCAAGTGATGTTGTCCTATTATCACCTTGGGCTGTTAGTAGTAATGAATCTCTGTGTTTTTTGGGCCCCTCTCTTCTGAGCACAATCACTTGGGGGATAGCTGCCATTATTCCGTAGTCCTATAGTTTTTTGCAGTTGACCCAAGTTTTCTTCCATGGCTTCAAAACCACGCTAATATGATCCACTAGCTCAGATAACATAGCCTCCTTAGCAGGCTCAAGAGATCTTTTACCATACGCTCAAAATCCCCATATTAGTTACTTAAATCGGGGTAATTTCGGTCGTCGTTGGTCTCTGTCTGGGTACACACACTTTTCACAGATACCCTTAGTGGATCAGTGTTAGATTTTGATTTCACTCCGTGTGCTGACCCCCCTGCAGCCTTAGCCCTAGGTTTCCTTGCAACAGGGATAGCTTTCTTTTTTACACACTTATCTCCCTTTATCCCTAATCTCGGATTTTGCTTTCTTAGTCTAGCTCCCATTGTCGGACTTGGTGAGCTAATTTTGTCATTTTGCCCTGGGGGTATAGAGATGATAGAGCAATTAGTTATCAGCCCATCATCTCTGCCTGTTTCTATGGATACCAATGGAAATAAATGTGGAGTGCCTGAAAGCCTAGGTGAGCATATTTGAGTATGTGTTGGTTCAAGGGATAATCGCCTTTCAGCAATTTCAATCTCACGATTTAATACGGATTCTGCCCTGATGATGAAAGCATCCAGGTTAGCAGCAGGGCCCTGCGTTTGCTCATATTACAATCAGCACCTCTTAATTCTAGACAAGTATAAAATGTACAGGACACTTAAAGGTAAACAAGGAGTTTAAGCAATATGGTGATTCAAGCTTACCACACAGCAACTAAACTACCAGTGTCCAAGTGTCAGAGGGGTGGCCCAGTCCAGTCTCTGCCGGACGTGGACGGGCCCGCCCTTGGCCTGGGTTTTGCCCGGGCGCGGCCTGGGCACGCCCACGCGCGTCCCACTCTGCGGGAGCCCTGGGTCCCTTTTGAGCACCTCTTGGTGCTCGCTCTCGCGATGTGCGGCGAGGTTGCCGTGTGGACTGCTGGGGGATGTGGTCCCTCTGGTGTCCCCAGCAATGGCGGCTTAGTTGCGGCGTCCAGGTGCCGTGATCATGCCCAGCTCTGTGTCCCCGGGTGAGAGTCAGGCGGCGATCAGAGGCAAAAGGTCAGTTTGGGCACAGGGTTCCAGTGGAGGCAAGAATTACGTGCTCCCATTACTCAAAACACCAGACTAAGTCAAGGCTGATAAGTCTGGTAGGAAATCAAAATATTAAACAGCCACCAAATGTAGCTATCACATTGTACACCAAAAACAATAAAAACCAGTCAGAAATCCATATGAAGGTAAATAAAATTGTGGCTAGCGGAAAAGGAATTCAACACAGGCATAACAGCTGAATGGTGTTACTGTTGAGTGTGGGTGCTGAAGGCTTGAAAGAAAATAGTCACAATATACTTTCTAATAGAAGCACATTTTCATTTCCCAACAGTCTGGTAAATCCTCTTTGGTAAAAATTGAAGACATGGTCTCCTATTGGAGAGAAGTGGGTCTACAGAAGTAATTATTCACCACCCTCAAAAGTCTGATCGATCAGAGGCCAGGTGTCCTTTCAATTCTAACCATAATCTTTGCCTCAATTCTGTGACTTAAAGTCTTTGTAAACTTTTCTAAGGAAGTACTCTTCCTTTCAAACTTCCATAAGTTAGCATAGAAAGACTCTAAGATGATATGCGGACCACCATCACAATTCAACTAGCAACACTGCTTCTTTTAAAAAATATCAGTATCTTATCTGGAAGAAATTTGATCTGGCACGTTGCTAACTATATGCCAGGCATCTTAAGAATCAAAACAGCTTGGATGAGTACAGAATATTTTGGTGTGGGTGGAAAGCAGGCCAAGGATTGGTACCAGCTTGGATGTATAATCTGCAGGTTTCCACAGGGATGAAGTGCTGCATTAAAAGAAGGGTGTACAGTTCCTTACTGAAGAGTAAGAGCGAGGAGATTGCAATATGTTGATGGTGAAGAAGTTCTAGATCCAAGACGATGGCAGGAGAAAGCTTGCCATTTTTTCTTCTACTTTCTGCATCATGTGTCCCCCAACACCAATACGAATGTTGCTGTAAGTGTTGTGCAGAGTGTTGCATAGCTTGATCTTGATTGTCATCTGTATATCATTTGAGTGAATAATGGTTGTTTCATCGATGTGAAGGCAAATGTTGGGCTCAGTTCGAAGTGCATAGTGAGAAGAATGCGCAACATTAATGAATATTTTAATATTGTGGCATTGAATCTTTGTAGGCAGAGAAATTAGGAATCGAGATATTCTACAATACTTCTATTCATCCAATTCTTACATAAGAGCTTTTAAGTCTCCATTCCTAACAATGTAAGTATGAGGAGGACGGTGCAATAGACTTCTTGGAGCAAATTGGGTCTCTTAAATTCGAGGTTTGGCACAATCTATACTAATTAGAATTTGAAAAATAAAAGCTGTGGCTCACACGTTAAAAGAAAAAAAGATAAAAAAAAGAATGCATGCACTTTATTAATCACCTATGTTTGTTGTGGCTAAAAGATGAATAGCGAAACTGAACATTGAATGGTTTTTATACATTCACCAATGCGTCCATTAACTAGGAACGGCTGTGTAGCCAATTAACAAGACCTAGAAACACTTACCTAAGTGTCCATTATCATTGATCTTCCATGCATATGGGTTGGTCTCATTTTTGTCCCACAACAAGGAACTAGCAATTCAGAAGCTTATTTAAAGGCCGTTTTGTTTTAGTCAGGTGTAAGTTCTGAACTTTTTAAGGCTAGCACCTGGATCGCTTAGGGTTGAGGTGACGTATTAATTGCACAATGACTTAACTACCCTCTACCTACATGAAAGTCATTCAAAACATCTGATGCTCCCTAAATTAAACATTGTCACGAAGGAGGAGGTGAGCTGATATACACAGAAAACGTAAGCATCCCGACAATCGGGAAAGGATCAGAATATGTTATCTGCACCCCAGCTTAAGGATCGACTCAACCATTCTGTCACTACAGCTACAGAGTGACTGGCCATTCATGCCAGTTTTTTTTGGCCTCAAGTCACTGAAAGGCCCCCTTTGCCCAGACTGCTTTACAAAAGAACCCAGGAATAACAAAGCCCAAATAGTGGTATTCAGTTACTGCCTTCCATGGACCACTGGAGAGGACAGATGTGATGAATGTCAGGTGCAGAGGCCCTGTCCGGTTAGCTTCTTGAAAGCCAAAGGCAAAGAGATTATTCCCCATTTTGATCAAATATCAAACAGTATTAATACAAACTATGACCCTATTTTATAAATACTAAAATTTTGAATTCTTCTAACAGACCAAAAACATTTTCAAAACAGTAAAAGGGCTTTCAGTTTCAGACAGTATCACTCAAGCTACTGCATCCACACAAGAAATCGGATTCGCTTAATGGCTATTTTATAGATTTTTTTTTTTAAATCAGAGATCGCATCCTCAACGCACCCACCAATACTGAGAAGTCCCTTTACATCCTTAGAAAGGAACCCAACCATAATCATTAAGTAACCAGCCTCTCTGATGTCAAAGGCAAAATCGGATTCACCATTAGATCCCTGCCCTCGGTGTATTCAAAACGTTCTCTCACATGAAATTCTAAGTCCTTTATGACTTCACCTTAAAAAAAAATCCCTCTCAAGGGACTGTACCAAACTACTTCAAAGAGGCTTTTGTAATTCTGTTGCCTAAAAAGTAGGGTGAACATCTTTTCATCTTGAAAAACTATAATTTAATTTTCCTTCTGCCTCTCTCTTCTCCAAAATTATGGAAGCTCTTGTGGCACAGGAACTATGTTACCATCTTCAAGTGATTCCTTTTGTTGATCATCTTCAGGCTGGCTATTAGCCAGAACGCAGGATTGAATCTCTCATGTTGTCTGTATTTAACGGTGTGCATTATGCGGAGGATTTAGGACAAACTTCAGATCTGATACAGTTTAATCTGTCAGCGGGTTTCGACATGACTGGCCATGAATTACTGACATGTGTGCGGAAACCGCTGGCTGACAAGGTTCGACTCCTGATGGATCAAATCCTTCCTGGACAATCATACTCAAAAGGTTCAACTTGAGCCTTTCAAGGCACCCACAGTACAGGTGAATTGTGGGGTGCCTCAGGTCTTCCTCATTTTTCCACCTTTTTAACCTATATATTAGGCCACTAATCAACGAACTATGGGCAAAAAACGGTATTTTATATCACTGCACTATTGAAACTCAAATCCTAATTCAGGTAGATGGCACTTCGGTCAGCCAGTAAAACAACAAAAGTCATCATGGGCTTCATCTGGGAATGGAAGGCTAACAAGCAACAAACTTGATGCAGATAAAACCAAAACAGGGATTCTAAATATTGCACTTGGTCTTTGAAGCCAGCTATATTGGCCTGCAGAGAAGGGGACCACCCCTACTCCAATAAGCCAAGCAGAAAGCCTTAAAGTAATTGTGGACTGTAGATTCTCCCTAAAACCCCAAATCGGAGCAGTAATTTCCTTGTGTTTCTAGCTGTTGAATAAGATAAAGATTGTTATGTTTCTCGCTGAAGACGCTCTGAAAACAGTAATAATGGCATTAATCGTATCCAGACTAGACTAGAAAAATTCTATATGTACATGCCTTCCAAAAACCTTGCCCTATAGACTGCAGTCTCTCTAGAACCAAGCAGCTAGATTGAATAATACACTACTGAGGAATTCACTAGCTGACTTGGAATAGAGAATTAGATACAGAATATGTTGCTTGATGTTTGTAGGTCTCTCTGTTGAGGGCTACCAATTCCTAACAAAAAAGATCAATAAGTACACTCTGGCTCAGGAGCTCTGCTCATCATCATCGTATTTCCTAATTAGTCAAGATTCAGAAATTAAAGTGCGGGTACGGCTTTTCAGTTCAAGCCTTGTGTATCTTGAAATCTTTACCATCATCTCTTCGCTCTTAAACTAATTCCGTTACTTTTAAGAAAAATGTGATGACATGGCTATTTAAACTAGCCTACTTATGTAATCAACTATGCTGTATGCTATTCTCCTGATACATCCCTTACAGTGCCAAAAAACATTGGTGAAGGTGTGCTTTACAAGAATCAACATATCATCAATTTATGAGCACCTTACCTATAGGCAGAGTATTTTCTGACAGACTTCCAGATCGACAGAACTAGTAATATATGACCGGAAGATTTACAAACTGTGCACAACTCTTCATTTTCAGGCAAACACAGGATACTTAACTTATTTAGTCACTTGTCAGGACAGAACCACTGTGATCATCTATTAGAGTTCAGGCCTACTCCAAAAGGTTTGTTAGCCATTTTACAGAAGTGACAGACTGATTGCACGAAGTTTTTCCCTTTGTATTTCCTGGCTAGCCCCCTTTAAGAGAGTATTGACACATAGATGTTTGATAACACAACAGACAGATCTTAAATTAAATTGCAGGAAAACTAATAATCAAGAGATTGGAAATAGCAATTTGCTTGAAACCATGCTTGCAGAGCAAAAATCAGTGCTAACACATTAGTACAACCCTCTAATCAGACACTCTTAAGGAGCATGCTTAAACCCTATGCTCATGCAACTAGGAATTTATGAAATAACAGTGCCTGAAAAAAATGTAAACCGTTTGTATGCAATGGGACAGCTATTAATGCAAAGGCAGTAAGTGAGTTTAAAAAATAAAGGTGAGCGAAAAGTATGCCAAATGCCAGCTCTAGCAGTAGGCCTGTCCGAGAACAATAGAGGCTTGCCTGGACAAGGCAGTACAATCAACTGTCACTTAAAAGAATGCTGAGGACAGTCCAAGAAGAAATAAGGAGTGGAGAGGAAAGGGTGTCCCTCGCGAGTGATGGAGCAAGGATTCGCACGTGAAGCGACTTGCTTGTACTCATGAACCTCGAATAACGTTAATAAAAATAACCAACATGTTTGTTTAACTAATTTGCATATTTTACATCAACATGGGGTGTCCGAGTGAAGCTTGCTTATGTGTTTGCTAATCATAATACGCTTGCATTTAAGATGGTTGCTGCTACGCAAGGGTTTCTATCGCGCATGCGTCTGTCATACTCACGTGACATGACATACTCTTTGCTTTGGAGGGAAAACTTTCACTTCTGCGCACTAGTGCTAATATGGCTGCTCTATGTTCTCACTTGCGAGAAGCTTGCACTGCTGCTTTCGCCAAGCTGTTGGTTCTGCCTAATCCTAATGCTATTGTTAAAATTAAGATAATGGGTATGGAGTAGAAATACATGGTATACAGTGTATTAATTTATTCTGTGTTCTAAAACTGTTTCTTCTCCATTTTATGTCGCACTTTGAAAACTGGCCTGGCTTATAACGCTGTACTCCATATTTGTTGAAACTACGACTGCGCGATAATCTCAAGTCTCTGAAACAGTGACATTTGGACTATGGCCAAGGAACTGACTGACTAGAAGATGCTCATGGGAACGTGGACTTGTGAACCCAAATGTATACAATGTTAAACAATGTATTTGCCAGTAGAACATCCATTGTTGGGTGGAATAAAACCTCATATGAACCTGAATTTGATGGGCGGGTACGTAAATTTGAATAAGAGATGGTAAAAGTCTCAAATTTGGTGTGGTGTGACGACCTCTCCTTCTCTTTTGTCCAAACAAAATTGGGGATCCTTACACTTGCAACATTGGGGGGTGGTACACTGACCTGGAAAATAGTATAACTAGTGTAGATTTAGCTAGACAAATTGTCCGACTTGTTCGAATAGCGGACCTGTCACTGACCCAACGCACTCAATAGGTGACTAAGAGCAGAGGGCTGCGGAGCTCTCTGTCAGAAGATTCGCTGACCCAATCGGGGTCTGGGAAGCTGAGGTGCTGGCGGAGCACTTTGTCTGTGAAATCGATAACCCAATCGGGGTTCTGACTGTTAGCCGCAGAGAGGGAGTAGCGCAGGCGTTGCAACTGAACTGCGGGTGCTGGTCTTAACCTTTGGTGGTCCGGTCCTGATCCAAATCTGGTTTATCCTGTCCTGATTCTGATCTGCCACTGCTGGCCTACTGGCAACAGCACCTTTTGGGGTTTCTGTCCTTAACTGACCCGTGGCCAGGGTTGGTCTTCACACCATTCTAGGTAAATATAAATCTGTTTGAGTATCGTCATTATATTTCCGTGTGTCTTTCTCTTTACCTTCCCTATATCGATACAAGCTTTGATTGTATATGTTCCTTTTCTTCCCCTTCCCTTTTAAATGATAAATTCGTCATTTGATTTAATAGTGTGTTCCATTTTCTTACCTTCCCTATAGTTAATGCTCAAATTGTTTTCGTAATTGCATATTATGTTTCCCTCTTCATAACCACCCTTTCATAATTGTTTAAAGTTGTGCTATTTAGCATGTTCCTTCTTTTTCCCACCCTTAGAAAATTGTGCAAGTCTGTTTTAAAATTCAATAGCATGTTCCCTGTTCTTACCTTCCCTTTAAACTGCTAAATGATTGGCATAATATATCTTTTGCATAGCTATACATTATTTCTGATTTTCGTTATTGAGAGTCTTATCGTGTTCAATCTGTGGATCATGACCATTTATGAAGTTTAGATAAAGAGTTTAAAACGTTCCCGAGTCTGTGGTTATTATATGAGAGCACATGTTATTTGCTACCTAATTTAAACTAACTCCCTGATCCAATAGGTTATAGGTACCAGTGACAAGGATTGGTAAGTCAATGCTATAGGACTTAGTAGGTAAAATATCTGGTAGTTAGAGCGTAGGTTACCTGATTTTAGAAATGTGTAATTGATTATGGGCCCAGGTGAGTATGGAAAATTTATAGTCGGGTGACCTGCGCGCTCTATCACGGGCATATATTCTACATATGTATGCTTTGAAAATAAACATGGGACAGGGAGGACCAGGCCTGGAGCACGCAGGCTACAGCAGAAACTGTATCTTCATGAGCACATGCTTCAGAAGCAGGCCCTGGAATTCAACACAAGAGGGAGATGAAAAACATTAGAAAATCTGAGCATGCAAATCAGGTCTCATAATTAAGATAACTACGGCCATGACTAACAGGCAAAAAACAGGCATCTGGTTGCAACAGCACACCAGTGCAAGGATATGATGATATATACTAATATCAAAGAAAACGTATTTGTATGAAACGGAGGTCCCAACAGTTTTGGTCTCGAAACTGCAGGAAAAACTTGGTTTATTAACCAAGTTTATTGAAAGCTGCATCCTATGAAATAATCTGAAGTTTGTGTTGTATGAGCAACACTGGCTAAGTCTATTAAACTATGCTGTGAAGTAAGTCATCTTTTCACAACTAAAAGGCACAACAGTTCAAATAACAAGTAACGATTACAATGTTTGAAACTCAATACTGGCTTGCCAATGTAAAAAAGGTTCGTAAAATACACAAAAGTTAAAATCAGGATTTCTTTTGAAATAGACTGAATTAAGAGTTGTACTTTTCAAACCAGGGAGTTGCGAGGCAGAGTGGCAGGGCAGTCGTCAAAAGCCTGTGAGTGGGAGTCACTAAAACCTGTGAGAGGGAGTCACTAAAAAAACTCACACGAGAAGATATTAATATTTAAAATAAACGGTTCATGGCACTCTGAGACATCTACCAATATAGGAAAATGTGGTCATATTAATTGAAGGTCTAGAAAGCAAATTTTGAGTAACTAACACTGGATGTATGGCACAGATTGTCTTCATGAAACAAGTGTTATTTACATTACCCAATTAGAAAAAAATTAAATCACCAGCAAAGAAAATGGGTAGAGCTTATGGGAACTTTAACTACTGATCTCCAGGTCCCTCACCAAAACATGCCTTGGTCAACACAAATTATGTTGACAGACTCCCTAGAAAGCAGCCCAAACTACCAACTTATTAGTCCTGTCATTTCCACTAATGAAAAGTGCTTTTGAAGTAGTAGTGTACAGACATTCACCTACAACTAGACTGGTCATATACTGGAAGCTACCATTATTAACATAGTCTAACAACATGACACGATCAAACTTGTGCTTTTGGTCAATCTTTCTTCATCAAACCAAACAGATAGACGCACAGGCAAGGTACAGCGACTCGACGATGCTTACATGAGTGAATCATGTTCAACTCAGGATTATAAGACCTAGGATTTGCTCTTCAGCCTCATTAGCTTCAGTACTCTAGTACTGTAAACAAATGGGACACATCACCCAAACAGGCCGGAAAAAGGCAGCCTCATGCACTGCACACCATTCTTACCAGTTCTTTCTTTCCCCGAAGGGGTTTAGGCTGGTCTTTCCTTTGAAGCTGATTGACTATCTGTTCAGCCAGAGAACTCACTCCGCCTGTGTACATCTTTATATACTTCTATGAGATGGAGAAAAAACAGGATGGAGGGAAGCAGGAGGGGAGGAACCACCATTTCAAGGGGAAAACAAACACTAGATCAGGGAAGTAACAATTAAAGACACGAAAATGCAGAGATCAAAGAAGTCACACCATGCCAGAGGGTTGGGTTTTCCAAGGCAAAAGAAGCAAACCGTGGATCTCACAAATCCTGCTCAGCAAGGTTAGCATTTAAATATGCAAGGTGATGCGTCAGACATGTCTCAGTGATTAGCAGCAATACTGTGTGGGTATATGTGAAGCTTAAACAACTATTGCTTCATTGTCTTTTAAAAAAGAACAGCTTGCGGTCACCTTCGGTACCAAGGCATATTTAACATTGGGCTTCTGTATCAAGACTAGATGGGAAAATGGGAAAGCTTTTTCAGCAATGTAAATAAAATGCTTTAATAAAGTAAAGTAGTATAATTTTAGCCTACACAAAAACAACCGGATTGTGGCAGATGTTGGATAGCTAGAAAAGGTTTAATTGCAGAATGTGGCTTCATAATAGAAAAAAATGAGAAGATAACTATCAACACCTACTATACTGTCCATATCTATAGTGGTACAATACAACACTGGACCACATGAGAGTAACGCTCATAACGGTAGCGCTCTCTCTGGTGGATACTCTAACCGGAGATTCCTCAACTTTAGAATATTCCCATGAGCCAGACTGTCTCAAAATATCTACCAGCAATACTCCCGCAAGCGGGTAGGTGGCGCTGTGCGGCTCCACAATGATGACGTTCCGCTCTAGATGTGACGGAGCAGAGCTGAATTTATGCAGACATCAGTTTCTTTCTTTACTTCGTACGTGTCTACAGATCCTGAAAACCAACAGCAGTCATAGATTGTGACCTATTTAGAAGGAACCAGAAACTATTCCACAGAAACAGGGAGGACAGTGAGGAATCTGCAGTTAAGTATCCACCAGAAATGCCATTACCGAAGGTAAGTGACTGGTTCTTCTGATGGATGCTTCTAACTGCAGAGCCCACACCTTTAGAATAGATATCAAAGCAGTACCTTCCCAGAAGGTGGATCTGTGTAATATCTTAGACCAAACCATCCTGCAGTACAGAAACAGCGAAATGGCAAGCTCTTCTGACCGGTCTATCAAGGCAATAGTGCTGCGTGAATGTGTTTACTGACTCACTTCGTGGCAGACATAAGCCAAGAACAGGCACTCTGCATACAAGCACAGTGGTAGCAGCCTTGGCCCTGGTGGAATAGGCTTGGAATAGGCTGCTTTTTTACACAGAGGACCATTTCTGCACTGACACATGCCTTATGTACCAGAGAAACCCACAAAGATCTGATCGTCCAGTTGATGTTCTTTGGTTTAATTGCTGTAAAATCATAAAGCCCTTTCATGGTATAGCCCATGGATTCTCTGCCTCACCTCACCCCTCCGAAGAGGAGAAGAGAACATAGAGAGAGTTAAGAATTGCACAACTGTAGGCAAACTTTAGACGGAAAGTCCTCAACTTTAGGCACACAAATTTAGGCAAAATGTCCTAAACATCACCTTGTCAGGGGAAAAGCTGTGACGACAGCACATGGAGTTCACTCACTTCGCAAGCAAAATTTACAGCGACCGAGAACACAGACTTTAGACACAGTTCAGCTAGTCATCAACAGTCAGTCATCAAGAAGGGGAAATCTGGAACACTGATGTCTGTAAGTGCGCTGTGACCACCCCCATCACTTTTGAAAACATCTTTGGGATGCTGGTGAGGCCGAAGGAAAAATTGCAAATGTTCATCTCGCACCTTGAAAAACAAAAAAGTGTCTTTGGGACTGCAAAATGGGCACATGAAATGTTTAATTATGCAGGTCCAAAGCCACAGTTCAAAAGCCTGGATCCATGGCGGACCGAACAAGGGCCAGTGTGAGCATTTTGAAATTGCCCTTCCGTAAGAAGACGCCAAAATGGGATCACGACTTTCTTCCTCTGGCACAGGAAAATAGCAGGAGTAACTGCCAGTCCAGATTTCAAGAGCTAGAACTTCCCTATGACTTCTTTGGCCAAAGGAGTCTGCACTTCTTGGAGCAAGATAGACAGATGCTCCTCCGTAAGATGCACTGATGCTGGCATATAGTGCAGCAGGTGTAAAACGAATGTTGCAGGACTCACCTTTCGAATGTTATTTGCCACCCATGGAGGAAATATCTGATCCTGCTTTCTGCAGATTGATCATGTGCCACTAAGGGCAAATTAAACAGCTTGGAGGCGGATGTCACATGGGGCGGAACTGGGAGATGCACTGCCTGGGTGTTCTCTTTGGTTCCCCAAACACCCCACCAACACCAGGGCTGAGGTTCATATTGTGGGGCGGCAGTGGGCCTTGGGGCTGTCAGTACTCCAAACACTGGAGTAGCTTTGAAAGGATGGAAGCTATTGAGGAAACTGCCTCGCAGGAGTTGAGAGGCCCAAGGCAGGTGCAGTGTGCCAGCTGTTCAGGGCATAGCCAGCTTTCTTGCCAAATAGGCGGGACCCGAACGCCCTGTCCATGCGGGGCACCTGCACATCCCCAGAGAAGCCCATGCATCTTAGCCACCCGTGACAATAGAGCATCACACTGTTTCCAACTGCTATGCCCAAGCAGTTGGTAGTTACCAGTCCAGAACAAATAATGTATGTGGATGGCTTCAGCCAGGTTGGCCCGAAATTCTTCAGAGGCCGCTGGCAAGATCTTGACAATCATGTCCCACGGAGCATGGGAATATTTTCCTCGCAAACAACTGACACTGACTAAATAGATGACTACGGTGGCTGAATAAAACATCAGTTTCCAAAAGACTACCTGGAGGAGTTGCAAGGAATGAATTGGGGCGCACCCTACAGATGGATTCTTGAGCCACCACACTTTCTGGTATACTGTGTTGTGTTAAGTAGTCATGGTCGCTTGTGCTGGCCTATGGCGTCTGGTGACCGGTCTTAACTGGTGACCATGAACAAGTTTAGGGCCAGGTGCCCATAACAATGACAGTCAGGGCTTCATTAAATTAAAATAAGGGTTTGAAAGAAGTTTGTCCAGCTTGAAAAACAACGGGTACATTCGTGTTTTACCCTCCATTGTTCACAATTTTAAATCCAAAACCGCTGTTGCTTTCCTTATTACAACGGCAAAGAAGGAACTTTCTTCCATTTATAGCCTGGGGAAGAACCCACAGCATGTCTAGGGAAGTATCCAGTCCACTGGCCTCAGGTAAGTCCATGAATAGACTGTAATCATTATAGTTTGGGGCAAAATAATCCCCATTGCTATCATCATCACCAAAAAAGAGTCCCCACCAAAAAGTTGCCGGAGGGCGGTTCCTAGATAAAGGCATGGTTATGTCAGAATTAGGTTGGACAAGGACAAGAGTGCATCGGTACAAAGCTCAGAAAGGGTTGCAACAGATTCAGCTTGGAGTCAGAAATTACTATAGAGGCCGCATTGTGGGCCTTAATGTCAGTGTCAAGGGAACTGGTGTGAATTTTGATAGTGAATTAGAAGTCTCCTCCGGTGGTGCGGAGGGTGGACACACTGGCAGTAACCACACCCTGGAGGTCTCTATGGATCTTTGGGGCCCGAAGCCACACCAGATGAAGCCAGAAGAGTGTGAAACATACGCAACACAGCCTTTCTAATGCTTTTAATCTGTTGCAATGACCCTGATGGCCTTGGACACTCAGGGTGCATCAGGATCATCTGCAGAATCAGTCCCTCTTTTAGAGACCTTGAGTGAGACCAAGAGGCACCAGGACATTCTAGCAACATCTCAGATTTAGATGTCGATACTGGGCCATGAGCCCCAGCAGCCTCAGAGTAAGCATCACCGAAATCCAGGATAAAGACTGAAACATCGGTATCATATCATCCTGAATCCCTCAGGAGGATAATCCCAAAACTGCACTGCCTCCAGAACAGCTCAGATGAAAGGGAGCATCTGAGGGGGAGACACATGACACTCTGACACGCTGATAGTGAACCCCAGCGAATGCAGGAGTTCCATCGCAGGCTGGAGGTGAGAGACAGCCTGGGGCAAGCCCACCTTAAAAAAACAGCCATCGAAATAGGAGAAGACTGCACATCTGATCTCCACAGATGAGCTGCAACCATCACCATGGTCAACAGTGGAGGGGTGCTGGTAAGGCCAAAAGTGAGCACGGCTAATAAAGTGCTGGTGGCCCACCATGAACCACAGGTAAACGCCTGTAGGCAGGCAGGACAGGAATGTGAAAATACGCGTCCTGCGTCCCAACACTACCATCCAACCTCCCGGGTCTAGGGCAGACAGGACTTGAACGAACGTGTGCATTTTGAACAACTTCTTCAGGAAGAAATTGAGAGGGCGCAGGTTTGAGATAGGAAAATGGCCTTTTTCCTTTTTGGGCACCAGAAAAATGCGTGACTAGCTACCACAACCTACTTCTGCCGTTAGTACCTTCTCAGTGGCTCCCTTGGCCCAGAGAGCAATCACTTCCTGGCAGAGCAAGGAGAGACGGTCCTCTGTCGCAAGCATGTGACATGGATGGAGGAGTAGACATGAAGTGGAGGGAGTCCACCTCCAGACAATTTGGAGAATCCATCGTTCTGATGTTATAGACCTCCAATTGGGTAGGTGATGACCTAATCTGCCTCCCACCGGGTGCACAAGGCAAGAGGGCAGACTATAAGGGACTGGAGGTGGCGGCTGCTGGAGGGGGGGGGAGGTTGTGTGAGCTAGCCTGACTTCTGGCTGCCCAATCCAAGAGACGGTAGTCAAAGGGCATGTCTGTAAGCCATAATTGGACATCACCTGAAAAGCCAGTAGTCCTCAGTTAGGCATGGCGCCGTAAGGCCACCGTTGATGAAACCGCTGTGCCCAATGAATGTGTGGTATCCAGCCCATATCCGATAGTTCACTTAGCTGCATTTCTCCTGTCAGCAACAGCCTGGGAGAGCATTGCTTGGTCCTTTTAGAGTGACCATGGGCATCACCTGTACAACCGAATCCCATACAGACTGGGAGTAACAGCCCAAAATGCACACTATGTTCATGGACCACATTGCCATGCTGGTTCAAGAAAACATCTTCCCTAAGGTGTCCAACCTCTTAGTTTCCCTATCCGGTGGTGCGGTAGGGACAGTACCAGAATTTACATGGAGGTAGAGGCTTGGACCACTAAGCGCATCAGGGTTGGATGTTAAGTGAGGAAATTGGGGTCTCCTGGGGCAGAGCGGCGGACAATCGTCCTGTTCACAGGAGCACTATGCTGGGTTTGGAAAAGGTCCCAAGCAGGACATCGGTAAGGGCTTCATTAAATGGGAGAAGTAGTTCTGAGTGGGCCACTCCTGGCTGATGCACCTCAGTCAAAACGTTCACCTCGACAGCCACAGAGGGCAGGCTAAGGTTCAGGAACCCGGCCGCCCTTCTCACCACCACTGTAAATGCCGCTCCCTCCGACATAGCCACGGTAGGAGGAAACAACATTCCAGTATCTAAAGAAGTGTCAAGTCCACTGGCTTCCACCAAATCCTCACACGAGTCCGTGCTTGGGTCGAAAGGCTGGTTTCTTCAGGGTCCAGCAACCCCTCCCAATCCTCCCTGAGTCCTCACCCATAGTAATAGGGCTCATGCTCAAGTCTGGAAGGCATGGCCTCCAGTTGGTGTCGGACATAACCCCCTCCCCCCGTTCTGGCTCTGTGTCAGAGATCAGAAAGGGGATGGAGCTGGCAGCGGCGCAAGATTCGGGACCAGAACTGGTCCGTATCTATCTGTGGATTCAAGGGGTTCAGAACTGCCGGCTCCAATACAGGCCCCTTCCGAACCCATGTGGCCCAAAGGTAGACAGGCGGGAACAGGCCACTCAAATATGAGGCACATGGCCTCATAAAACTCCTGAAGCTGAACCTTGGGTCGCTCCAGCTTCCAGAAACTCAGGTAGGCACAGAGCTGTACCTGGCACTGGCTCAAACATGGAGCCAGGCCTCTAATGTTGACACTTCCTCATCTCATGGTCAATGGACGAGGTGAAGTTAAAGACCCCATACGGCTTCTTGCTCTTCTACCTAACCAAGTGACCCAACAAAGCAGTCAGGAGCTTGAGAGACCGCTCAAGGCCTTCGGATTCATCACACGACAATCGATGCAGGTCTTCACGTCGTGGTCGTGCTCGAGGCACTAATGCAAACAAGGTGCGGGTGTATCACGGACATCGAGTGCTGACAGTCACCGCCTATCCGAGATTACATCCCTGCCACACCAGGAGAAGATTCGCTCAAAAAGACTTCGACACAAATATAAAAAAGGCTCAGCAAACATTGACTAAGGAGTAGCTCTCTCCAGATCTGCGCTGACTGGCAAGGAAAGAGCTGATGTCAGCACGCTGGGGTGGCGCCTCTAAAGGCACCACACACGTCACTTCCTGTGCGTACAAAGCCACATGGAGCCGATCGACAATACCTATCGGCACCCAGCCGTACTGCTCACAAATGATTTCGCGATCCAGTCTGACCCTTGGGGATAAAATAAGGAATCTGCAGCTAGAAGTCTCCATCAGCTAGAATTCATTTGCATAATTAACGATCAGGTTCTGCTAATCAATGTTAAATAATACACACCATAATGATGAATTATTATTATGCATCCTGAAAAAATTATTAAATTCAACAGCGCAACAAGTGAAAGTATTGATTTAATGGAATTAAAGTATTTTTCTGTTGCACACGTAACATACTTAGGTACATTTACATTGTGCTACCAATATGGCCCTCTTTATGTGATGAAGGCAGTTTTATTGGCTGAAATACGTTATGGCAACTATCTACAATAAATGATTTGCACACAGTTTGTGCATCTGAGCCTTATTTTGGATTAGGAATAAAGATTATATTTACACAGAGTTGGTGGCACCGCATTGCAGACAAGCCCACCCGAGTTTGGAGCACCGCAGGAGACAGCGGAAGCGATTCTGATAGTGTAGAAGCATTACAAACTGCTTGCAAATTGTTACATTTTGCAATGCTGCACGCATTTACATTGGAACAAATGTCAGCAATGAAAGCTGAGCTTTCTTCTCAATGTTATTTCCTCAGGGAAGAACAGTAAAAGCTTTGCACTAATGAACCATATAAACTGTTTTGAACATCTTCCACCTGGGAAGCATAGTGACAACAGTCTTATTTGGCCGTAACCATACTGAAGCACTCTAAACTAACAGCCAAAAGGTTTGTGCTTCAGCGGGTTGAGATGACTTTTACATGGGGAAAAATGAAATATGAAAATTTGTTATTCGTGATCCCAAACAGAGAATTGTTGTCAGGCCACAGGAACTCTACACCCCTTCAATATTCCAGCTATATATTTTCGGAATATCTCCGACTAGTGTGAGGAGTAGAAGCACCTGCTCACAGCATCTTCTCCATTTTCAATTCTATGTGAGAAACCAGTAGAGGCATATCCGGGTGTAAAACTATTCCCAGACAGTCAAATCTATATGTTAGTGTAGAGTGAAATCTACATTTGGTTGATGAAGAAGAGTGGTGTGGTTTGTGTTGACCATAAACTACCTGGACTTCAGCACCACATAAAGCCTTCCATATCAAGAAGATGGCACTCACCTACAATGCATTTATAAAGACATATCTGATCTGTCCCAGAAGACAACAATGGAGAGTCCCGCGCACTAATAAGGTAACCAGCCCTGCAAGTTGCCATCCAGTTGTGCTCCCTCAAGCTAGTGGTGGCAGCAAGCTGCAGACAGGGCAGGTAAAAATTATGTCCTAAGTTTGGAACCATTGATGGGTCGACAGGGTGGAGTTTGATGGCTCTTCTTGCAGACCATCACTGTACTGCAGTAGGTGTAAATGAAACATACATATGTGCAGCTTAGCAAGGCTTACCACCCCAATGATTTTACTGAATAAATCCATTCTTTGACCTGCAGAGCTGACAGACAATGGGACAAAAGTAGCATCTTCAACTTGTATACAGGGGAGGAACTAGTTGAGATAGTAAGGATACAAAAAGGAGTATACCCTCTTCCGTGTTTTCCTTATAAGGAAGTAGTGGAAGTGGTATTCCTGTCCCCTACATGCAGGGGACTGGGCCAGAAGCTCTTAAAGTGTAGCGCTGTACCTAGTGCATATGTTCCCACGGTGTTGACTAACTGAGCTGGCTTGAAAAGAAGAGGCTGCATCAAATGTAGAACCTAGTATTTCAACACATAAGAGGTCTATGCCTCATTGGTTATCTTGGTCCTGTAGTGGTAGTAATGGAAAAGCCTTTCCTCCATTAGCATGTAGTGGATACCCCGAGATGGTGCTGAAAACGGCTGCTGGTACTAGAAGGAATCACTACATCAATTGAGGATGGGCAAGTGAGAGCTTGTTTTCCCCCCAAATATTTTTTTGCCAGCTTGCAAGGAGCTATCTGGTGGTATTAAGCCTAAAGGAAGCTCAGGTCATAACAGATTAGAATTCCTTCACCAGCTAGAAGAGAGTACAAGGATATATGGCCTGTAGTGCTTGTGTCACACGTAATCTTGGCTGTGACCATGCTTGCTTTGTATTGCTGGGGAACCTATTCAGTATTAGGATCACACAGGTTTTTCTCAAACGGGCCCCAGCTTCATGAACCGAAGTTGTCAGTCTTGATAACCACTGCAAGGGCAGACTGGTGTTCATGGTCCTAGCAGCTAGTATCAATGAGGTCCGTGGACATCGACAATTCACCTCCCCAGAGTCCTTGCCTATCAGGTTAAGCATGAGCCAGTACTTTTGATGGGCATAATCCAGTAGCAAAAACACAGTGGTCACATTTGGGCCAGAGATGGAGACCGTAGCTAGTTGTAATGACACTGGCCAGCTGCAGTGAGGCATCCACCCACCACCGATGGAGCGAAGGATTCTAGAAAACAAAGGCTGGAATTCCTTAGAGACCCAGTACTTCATTTTGTATGTTTTGCAAAGCCTAATAAACCTGCTTGAGGAGTCTGGGCTTCATGAAAAAGCTTGGTATTAGTGGGGGTGCATTTATGGCAAACAAATTCTATCCACATTCTCCAGTCGGAGGCCAGTGTTGCTGTTGTCTTCACCCCCCCAAAAAAAGAAAAAGTAATGAGGTGATGGAGTGCTTGAATTTATCTCAGCCATCGATGATCACTTGTGACCACACCCTAGTCCAATGTCTTTAATTCACTGTGCCACTCTAGACAGAGATGACAGATATGCAAATCAGTCTTGGTCCTGCTACAATAAGAATAGTTAAGACTAAGTAGGCCAAAATCAGTCTGGGTTGCCCTTATTCCTGTACAGAGGGAACCAGGTATGGCACTATGAGCTAAACTGTTCCAACTGGAGCAGGACCAAGGTTGCTGTGCAAATAATAGCTCTGTGATTGAGGTGGGATGGTGGGCAAAACAATGCTGGACTGGAATGGAGTACGAGAAATTCCCAGTTGCTGAGATTAATTAAAACACTTTTTTGTTTTCCTCCAGTGTTGGTGTTGGCAGCACCTCCAACAGGATTCATCCTGGGTTTTTAGCAGCATTTACTAAAATGCAAGTCATGGTCACCAGAACCAGTCACGAGTGCAGCATTCTGGGGAAGCATGTGGCTCTCCCAAGTCAGATCTCTTGCATTGCAGGGGCCTTGAGGGTTGTTCCACAGAGAAATCATCCATCCCAGAATGTCCCAGCAAGTGTGACTGAGTTTGGGTTGCCACCTGCATCGGAACTGGGAGTATAGGATAAATCAGGGGCATAGGTGTCTAAGGCTGATCCACGGGCCTCCAATGCAGCTCCTATAGATTCTAGTGCAGTTTCTGAGTTTGCCAGAGCTGTACATTGATTTTCGGTAGAGGAGCAAGAGAGTCCCAATGATTTTTACATTTGCATCTAGGAAGGAGGTGGAGGACAGTAGGATAGTGAATTCTGAAGATGCACCATGAGTAAACCAGGAGTGGTGTGGAATCTTCTACAAGTTGCTCCTGATCCACAGGCCCATATAAATTGGACCTGTCCTCCATTGGTGGTTATGTACTACTCCTGGAGGAGGGAATGTAGAAGGGTACTGCACACTAAAGAGATGGACCAGTACTAGGCTGGACTGGTGAGTGAGACATTGCACAGGAGAATCCAGTGCAAAACCTCCTCATCCAGGAAGTGAACTGTCAAGGTAGGCAGAGGAATCACAGTACAATGTGACCTACCAGCCAAAGTGGAGTCGACTTATAGAAAAACTAATGTGATGGGGGCTGGAGATTTGCAAGAGTTGCTTCCTTTTTGCATCTCCTGTTCTTCGAGGTGGCCCAAACACCAAGACAAGCTTATTTCCTGTGCTTTATCCTGTTTTATGGTCCCCGCTGACTGCCTGGAAGAAACTTTCTTTCTCAACAGTTACTTGCACAACCTGGGAGGTTAGATGGCATTACAACCTACTACTTTCACCTTTGTGGAAATTGCTAGCATCACTTGCATAGGACCAGTAATGGTGACCACCATTTTACTGATAAAACGTTTATGGTCGGGAGTCTTCACTGATAGTGAGGGTGTTCAGTTGCACAGACAGTTACAAGGCCCTGTATTCATCACATTACCTTTTCCAGGTCATGAAATCCAAAGTCTTTCAGAATCAGTGCGTTTGATGGGACAGAGATATTTCTCAGTCTATGGGACTTAACAATCCAAAGCAAAAGCAAGTTAAATGGTGAAGACAAGTCTTGATTAGCCTCCCAGTCTGATAACAAGATTCAGTTGGTATGTGCGGCAGTTGCAAAATAGTAAACGGAGTTCAAAACAAAGTTCAATATGTATTAGGTCATCAGTAAGAGATTAATGATGCCAAGAGTGAGATGAGCATGGTTGGTTACGTGTCTTCAATCTCTGCTATCCTTGTCTTCTGTTCTCCAGGTCAAACAAGTGCAATATGAATCATTTCTAGTGTGCATGGCAAGACCAATGAATAAGCAACTGCATCCTAAAATTATATCCAATTGAGAACAGCCAGTAGATGAAGTAGTACTAATTGGGGGTCTGGGTCTTTTCTCCTTTTCAAATGTCTCATTCTTGTAAAACACGAAAAGTGGAGCTTTAAAAAATGTGTTACATTTATGACAATCACTACAGAAGTCATATCAGAACTCTCCAAAAGGGATTATACTGGGGTGTAGGCTCAATAGCTTTTCCCAACTCTGCGGATGTCACAAAGTAGTCCTAGTTGCTTACAAGCAAATCTAGTGATTAACAATGGGTTCCAACATTTCCTGTGGAAAGTAGCTCAAGACATTTCTTATTTGAGCCATTTCAGAATAGCAAACAATGTGTGAAAGCTGAACAGGCAGAAACTGTGCCAGAAAGTCATGATCTGCAGTTATTACATTGACATCTTTGTAAGTCACAAAACACAATCTGGATAACGTCTAAGGGTGCACCGTTGAGGCATTAGGGGAGGACCAAAACCCCAAACTATTACCTATAAAGAGCGACTATCTCTGCTAGTGTAACTTTGTATATGCATTTAAACAAATTCAAATGGAATATATATAGAGATCATCTATATATAAGTTCCAACATTATTTAGGATGTGCAACACTTCTTTTCATAAACCTGTGCCTCTACCACTGAAAACAGCCTGTACTCAACAGGTGCTAGGTATCGGTTTAATTTCAATCTCTCCATGACAGTCAACAGTTATTTTCAGAATCGTCTTGTCAAATGTTGTGCTTGGTGGTACAGACTGATGTCCTCGCCAAGGTAGCTGCAAGGGAATTAGCAAAATGCAGTTTTACAAAAAAACACAACCAGAAAGACCAGAATAGGCACCTCCCAGTATGGTGCCTAGAATCTGTAATTACCTGCATGATCACTTCTGAAAAGCACAGTGTTTTCAGCTGTCAATCAATGCTCAAAACACATTTCCTGACCATCGAGCATGAAATTATTCTATGGTCTTATACCCGACCATACATTTATTGACCCCGATTTAAATTTAGAGGGATATTTATTAAAGATACATTAAAATTCAATAGAACAATACTGGACTAGTTATTGTTTGCTTTCAAAATCACTAAGAGAGACATTGTAGGGTTTGCAGACCGTTCTTGTTACAGCAGAAAAGACCGTAAATGCTGCAGTGCATGAAAGCAAACATGTTAAGTGCATGCATTCACAAAGAAACACTACAAAGGTTACCTTGATTTTGCATGCAGTGAAGTGAAGGATTTCCGACAGATGATTGTGATTGTCTCATCCCTGCAATAAAATAGCTGGCAAGTAGCCTCATGTTATGTGCAACAAACAGTCAACAACTTTTCAACCAATGGCATGTTGAATACTGGGACTTGTAGAGGCATATCTTTAATTGAAAGTAAACCTTCAAGACCCAGAATGTAAAATGCTGTTGGCTGTAAAGCCAAGGCTGGGTGAAGAGAACAGAACACGGGGCCACTCCCTAGCATTATACACTTGAAGCATCAAAAGGTGAAATTGAAGGGAAGAGACAAGAGAATCTAATTGTTGCCCACCTCATGTGAGCATATCCACATGTTCTAGTGGGGGGATCATGCTACCTGTCGGAGGGAGGAATCAGATGAGGGGGACGAAGGGCGCTCGGAGGAGCGTAGACTTTGAGACTGCTGCCACTGGTCAAGATAGAATCGGCGAGAAGGCTCTGCCTCAGACTAGAAAGAAACATTAAGAAAGCAGAATATTCAGAGACACAAAAAAAATGAACATACCTTAGCTGCCTATTCCCTGAAACTAAGGATATAATTATGTCACAATAGCTTCAAATAATCTCATTCAATTAGAAATGCATTGCCATTTTGACCAGAAGGTAACAAGGAACTGGGAAAATCTAAATCCGTTACTGAAACCGCTGATATTCGTAATTACAGTCCCAGGATGTATCGCACCATGTGAGAAGATGAAATCATAAACCAAATGTAATCAATGTCCACCATGTTTAATCGCTTGAATCTTCATTTTATTGTTCATTTGTTGAATTTTATGGAACAAGGGGATTCCAATTTTCAAGTGCATGTATAATGCCCAATCGCCTCTAATACAGCATGTTAAAATACCCTGTTCCATGAATAGATGCAAAATGTTTAACCCAATGCATTTCGGGCTGTTACAGCCCTTCGTCAGGGATTCTTTTCTGTAAAGTTAGAATCAAATCATTGCCATTAGAATATGCAAATCTCAAAACATCAATATTAATCACTGGTTACTTGCATTGTACTCAATTATCTACCATGCCAGCCCTCCCAAAAACAACGCGTTCCCTCAAAACGCTTCCAAAATGTGCTACCAAGCAAGCCGTTTTACTCCTTTTTTTTATAACAATTTTTATTGAATTAAAGAAGCGCAGAGTCATCAATACAATATCACATTGACATTCAAGCATCACATAACACAAACAATCGGTGTTAGTATGTAATAGGCGTCAACCAGTCAAGGGGTCAGCGAGCCGGGTTCTTTCCATTGCCATATCTCCTGTCGAAGTACCACAAATTTTGTCTCTATAGGCGTTCCACCCTCCCCACTTGTCCCATTTCATGGGGCAGCCTCTTAGTTTATAAACTTCTTTCTCTCCGATCATGCACCAGTCCATTTCTCCAACCCACCCGATTGTCAATGGCCTCATACAGGATCCCCGTGCATCGCAATAGCCCGTTTTACTAGCTCTATGTCTGTCAAATCTATGGCCTCCCATATGTTCAGGAGCCCTAACCACGACGACAATGAAGGAGTAGTTTCTTACCTGTAACTCCAGTTCTGTAGTAGAGGTATCTCTGTTATAGTCATAATCTTGTGAATAGTCCCGCCCATGTGCGTGGACTCCGGAGCAATCGAAATAGTCTCTTAAGTTGTCTTCTTCTGCAGTCTTGCATAGACACTTAAGAGAAAATCAAAGACAAATAATGCCGCCTAAAACTACAAGGCTACATTGGTCAGCACTTCATCTCAAAGTGAAAAAGATAGCCAAATAATATTACATTTTACACACTTTGTAAAGTTTCACACCTAGAGAAACTCCCCTTCACAAAAATCCCTTGTCATGATAGAGAGGAAGGGTTGGACAGACAAGCCCCATATGCTGCCATTATATGTCTGGAAAAGGGATACCGTGCCTTTAAGGAACTCTCCAGAGACCCACGGTATCCCAGGATGCACACCCAAAGGCCTTTTACTTTCAGTTCTTTTTGAAGGTGTATAAAGCTAGGCCTGTAGCATTCAGTACATTATCATTTCATCCACCAGGGAGGAGGGAGGGCGCTTATGACTATAACAGAGATACCCCTACTACAGAACTGGAGTTACAGATAAGAAACTACTCCTTCTATAGTAGGGGATCACTGTGTATAGTCATAATCTTGTGAATAGAATGGCAAGCCCATCCCAACAAACGAAACCAGCGGTGGAGGAAACAGACAAAAACCACCACTGTGCAAACAGATTTCTCAACGAAGCCTGCCCAATCTGCGCGTCTGCTCTGGCATCAGAGTGCAGGCAGTAGTGTTTGGCAAAGGTATGGACCGACTTCCAAGTGGCAGCCCTGCAGATATCTGCAATGGGAACATTACGTAGCAAAGCTGTTGTAGCTGCTTTACCCCTGGTGGAATGAGCCTTAGGCTTACCCCCTAAGGTCTTGTTAGCCTGTTGGTAACATAACTGTATACAGGACACTATCCATCTAGAGATGGACTGTTTAGATGTGGCAAGACCAGTCCTGACCGAACCATAATTGACAAACAATTGGTCTGACCTACGAATGTCCTTGGTCTTGTCTAAGTAGAATTTCAACACCCTTTTACATCCAGGGAATGAAGAGACCTCTCCGCCGGAGAGGAAGGATGTTGAAAAAACGTAGGTAAAGTTATCGTCTGATTGACATGAAAATCAGAAATCACTTAGGCAGGAACTTAGGGTGAGTCCTCATGACAAGCTTAGAAGCATGAAACACCATACAAGGCTCTTGGCAACACAAGGCCTGGATCTCACTCACCCTGCGGGCCGATGTTATAGCCACAAGGAAGGCCGCTTTCCAGAAAAGATGCTGCAGAGAAGCCTTATGAATAGGTTCAAAAGGTTCCTTCATCAACCGAGACAGCACCACATTCAGTTCCCATGAAGGCGACGGACGCCTAACAGGGGGAAATACTTTCTTCAATCCCTCCAAAAAATCTTTAATTACAGGAATCTGGAAGAAGGATGTTTGTGAAGGGCATTTCCTATACCAGTTAATGCTGTGAGGTGAACCTTAATAGAATAGCAATTAAGGCCAGATTGAGCCAAATGCAAAAGATATGGAAGGATGACATCTTCCTTGCAGGAGGTAGGATCAGCGTTCTTGGACGTGCACCAGATACAGAACCTTTTCCACTTGTAGGCATAGGAAGTCCTGGTGGAAGGTCTCTTAGCCTCCTTGAGTACCTCCTTGCAGGTGTTAGGCAAGTTCAAGTGTCCATACTGTACTATCTCAGGAGCCATGCGGCCAAACTCAACGATGAGAGGTTGGGGTGCACCATCTGCCCCCCGAACTTCGTTAGAAGGTCCGGCCGACATGGAAGCCGGAGGTGGGGTTGGAGAGACCGGTGGAGCAGGTCCGTGAACCACCACTGTCGAGGCCACTCCGGAGCAATGAGGAACATTTGCGCTATGGATTGAGACAGCTTGATGAGCACTGCCGGAATCAGGGGAATAGGTGGAAAAGCGTACAGAAAGCTGTTCGACCAGCTGATCCATAGCGCATTCCCCAGAGTCCCCGGTTGGTAAAACCTGGAGGCGAAGTCTCGGCTTTTCTGTTTACGGCGGTGGCGAACAGATCTGGAGTGCCCCATCTTCCGAAGATGTTTCCTAGTACCTCGTCGTTTAGGACTCACTCGTGGTTTTCCTGGACCAGCCTGCTGAGTGCATCCACCTGAGCATTCTGCACACCTGGTAGATGGGTAGCCGTTATCGTCAGTCCTCTGGCTAGCAGCCAGTGCCAGATCGCCTGCGCTTCTTGGGACAGTGTGCGCGATCTCGAGCCCCCCTGCTTGTTGAGGTAATACATCGTGGACGTATTGTCTGTCTGTACAAGCAAGGAGTTGGTCTGGAAGGACGGATGAAAGGCTTTCAGCGCCAAATGTACAGCTCTGAGTTCCAGAAAGTTGATGTGGTACGTTGATTCTGTCTGGGACCACGTTCCTTGGATCTGTAGATGATCTGAATGCGCTCCCCAGCCGTGGAGAGAAGCATCCGTCACAATGGTCTGTATTAGAATGTCCTTGTGGAACGGAACCCCCTTGAGGAGATTCTCTGCCGAACACCACCATCTCAGGGACTGTTGAGCGTGTAGAGACAGGTGGATCCTGTCGTCACAGCTCCCTCGATTCTGGTCCCATTGATCCTCCAGACATTCCTGCAGCGGTTTCATGTGGAGGCGTGCATGTGGTGTGAGGAAGATGCAAGAGGCCATCGACCCCAGAAGAGAAGACACCGTCCTCACTGTCGTTGATGGAACGGACATGAGAGCCTGAGCCTTCCGAAGGATCGATAAGCGTTGCTCCTCTGAAGGAGACACGCTTGCTCTGAGAGTATTGATGGAGGCTCCCAAGTACTGCAGGCACTGAACCAGAGTCGGGACGGACTTGGACATGTTGATATGCAAACCCAGCTGATTCAACAGAACGGCTGTCTTCTATCGCCCTTTTTCTTAACAGGGAATCGGCCTCCGCTTGGAGTTCTTGCAGCTGGTAGTGCGAAGGAACCGGTGGAATAGCTGGAGAAGGGCTGACAAACCGAAGACCGTATCCATTGCAAACAATATTCAGCACCCACTTTTCCTGAGTAATTTTTCTCCACTCTGCCAAGTAATTCTGTATGCTTCCCCCCACGGAGCGGGTAACGGACGAGGGGGAAGTAACTTCTCAGGGATTAGACCCGGCCGGGCCCTTATTTGCCGAGGAGGCTGGTATTGCTGTTGTTGCTGCTGCTGTTGGCTAGCTTGGCGATCGTGCCCCCGCTGATATCTCTGGGAAGAGTAACGCCTCTGGAAGGGACGGAATGACTTCGCTGGTCCTTTGGTTTCTCCAAACCTACAGCCTTCAGCTTTTCCACTTCCACCTTCATGCGGGCCATCTCTTCGTCCACATGAACCCCGAAGAGGGTAGATCCCGAAAGAGGCAAGTTAGCAATGCGCTGTTGCGCTTCAGGCTTAAGAGAGGTAAGGCGCAACCAGGAATGTCGTCTCAAGTTTATGCCATGGCAGTACCCATGCGCAGCCAGGAGAGAGGCATCTGCCGCCGAACTGATGACCTGATTGGAGAGATTCATGCCCTCATTCAAGATCTCCTGGAAGTCTTCCCTCCTGTCCCTCGGGAGGAGCTCAATGAATTGCTGCAGGGACTCCCACGTGGAGCGGTCATACCGACCCAAAAGCGCTGATGCACTAGCCACTTTCATCGAAGTGGCAGCTGTACTGCAGACTTTTCTTCCTGCCGAATCCATGTAATGGCTCTCCTTGTCTGGTGGGACCATAGACGAAGGGGCAGTGGAATGCTGCTTCTTGGCCGCTGACAGAATCCGGCACAGGATCTGCTCTCAAGAACGCGGGATCCGAATCCGGGGGCCTGTACTTCACCGAGGCCGGAGTCAGAAACACCTCCATGGCCAGTTCTTCCAGACCTGGCACCAAAGGTAGCAAAGGTCGAGAGAGGTGCCTGTGCTGCAATGTTTAAAAAGTCACAGAAGTGGAAGGGGTGGGCACAGTCAATGTGATCCCCAACTTCGCTGCCCCCCTCAGCAGCACATCCTGGAACGTCACAATGTCATCCACTGGTGACACTCTCGTCGGAGGAGAGTCCGACAAAGTGGGAGAATATCTCCTGTCACTGGACGAGTCCGTGTACCTGTACCATGACCTTTCCCTCCGCCGACGATGATGTGACCTCGTCGAAGACATACGCTCACTGCGAGAGCGATGCCTCCCTCTGGATCTTGACCTTGGCTTTCTGGGCCTTGCAGGAACCACAGGCCCAGGAGTCTGCGGAAACGGAAGAGGTTGAGCCGGAACCAAAGGGTTCGGTTGTGGAGGTCGAGGCGGTGGTGGAGGAGGGGGCAGAGGTGGAGGAGGAGGAGGGGGAGGGGGAGGAGGAGGAAGTTGCGGAAGAGGAGGAGGCGTAGGCGTCCTGAGCTTTGAGGGCGAGTAGGTCCGGGAATAATCAGAGTCCGGTGACCTAAGAACTCTCCTCTTCTTACGAGCAGGCCTCGGGGAGGATGTTCTGGAGGCGGACCTCTCTGAGCGCGAGCGCCGCCGTGACCGGGAACTCGCCGATGATGATAAAAAGGAGACGCTAACCACAGAGGCACTAGACACCGTTCTGGGCCTCGACTTACTCTTCAACGTCGACTTTTCCCTCCTCGACGTCGACCTCATTGACGTCTCTCTTCTCGACGTCGCTTTTCCTGACGTTGACGAACTCCCCGACGTCGAGTGTCTTCGCCTCAACGTTGATCTTTATCTCCTCGACGTCGATCTTCGTGTTGACATTGAAGGCGAACGGTGGTGTCGCCTCGATGGCGAGCGCCTGCCTCTTCGGGACTATAACGACGTCGATGGTGTGTCGACGCCAGCGATGTCATCGACGGCGACCTCATCCAAGGTCTCGACGTCCTACCCCTCGACGCCGAACGTCGACGTCGCTTCGACCCAGAGCCCTGGGTCGACGGGGAGCAGATGGAAGTCATACCTCTCAACGCCGATGTTGAAGCCATCGACGTCGACTCGGACCGGTGCCGTTTCTTGACTGGGGAGCTCCCCAGAGGCCGATGCACGGGCAGAGGATGATGACAGAGTCCTTCCATGCCCAGAAGTCCCACCTGGTTCTTGATGCCTCCTCTGCTCCAGGCCTTGGAGACGAATCTTATCCCTGTCACGCAGGGTCCTCCTGGAGAAAGAGTGACAGATATCACAGGAGTCAGGGACATGGGTAGAAGGGAGACAAAGAGTATGCATACTCTGTGGGGGTCAGATTTTGCTTTCTTCCTACCCTACCACACTCAGGGCACTTGTCGAATAAAGCTGGCATTTCGACAAAAAATAGGTGGCAAAACTGGTCAAAAAAGACAGCAACTGGAAGAGGAAGACCTCAGACATCGAGTGAAACACTCAAAACACTGGAAAAGCTCCAAAAATTGAGGATATACCAAAAAAGGTAGAACTCAATGCTCCAGGATCCTGCTAGCAGGAGCCGGAAAAAAGAACTGAAAGTAAAAGGCCTTTGGCTGTGCATCCTGGGATACCGAGGGTCTCTGGAGAGTTCCTTAAAGGCAGGGTATCCCTTTTCCAGACACATAATGGCAGCCTATGGGGCTTGTCTGTCCAACCCTTCCTCTCTATCATGACAAAGGATTTTTGTGAAGGGGAGTTTCTCTAGGTGTGAAACTTTACAAAGTGTGTAAAATTTAATATTATTTGGTTATCTTTTTCACTTTGAGGTGAAGTACTGGCCAATGTAGCCTTGTAGTTTTAGGCTGCATTATTTGTCTTTGATTATCTCTTAAGTGCCTATGCAGGACTGCAGAAGAAGACAACTTAAGAGACTATTTCGATTGCTCCGGGGTTCACACACATGGGCGGGACTATTCACAAGATTATGACTATACACAGAGATCTACTAGAGAAATGTCTTTGCCTAGTGTGTCAAATAATTTTTTGGGGTGCCCTATCCCAGATGGAGTGTATATGTGGACAGTCCCATATGATGTGATGTGATAAAAGGTACCAGTTTGGCCACATCCCCTCAGGCACAATACATTGGGACGTCTACCAATTCTGGCCAGGACGACTCCGGACATATAGGATCTATGAAGTATTTTTAACTGTATCAGGCGGAGGTGATGGTTTATCGCCGTCTCCTTGGGGGACATCAGCGCGGTCTGTCAATCTTCATCGTCCAATAGCCCTACGTCAGATTGCTAATGTTCTCGTAGAGTCTGAAAGAAGTCAGGCAAATTATTGCATAGTTTACGATATGTGCAGGAGATGGCTTTCGTCAGGAGTGGTTCAGTAAGCAGTCTGTGTAAGAATAGCATGTCGGATCTGTAAATAGCCTCACCCTGTGCAAGAGCATATTTCTGCTGTAGGTCCCAAAAGGTGAGAAGTTTTCCCTTGCTGACCAAATCCCCCAGAGTAGTGATGCCAATAGTGTCCCACCTGTTGAACCCCACGTGGAAGCAAAGTGAGCCCAACCTCTGAGAGGACCACAATGGTGTGGCTTTCGTGAATTTGTCCGCCCACCCCAAACGATTGTTGGCTCTGTGCTATATGGCTACCGTTTGTGCCATCGGTCCTAGGTAGCGGTTCCTCCAGCCTTACTGTAGAGCGTGCCCAAACATCCCTCCCGACCCGTCTGATACTGCTCTAGGTTGAAGGCCAGATTTGTAGGGGATCCGTAAAGCCATTGGTTGATTGCTACCGACTGAGAGGCCCAGTAGTAGAGACGTAAATCTGGAAGAGCAATTCCCCCATCATACCACCCCTTTATGAGCTTTCGTTGAGCGATACGAGGCACCGTTCCATCCCAGAGCAAGAGACGGGGTTCCCCTTCTAGGGTGTTAAAATAGGAGTCCGCAAAATTGCCCCTAGGGAAGGGGCAATTTTGAAGTTCGTATAAAAGTCTAGGGAGCGCTAGCACTTTAAATAAGGCCACTCTGCCCAGGAGGGATAAGGGCAGGGACCTCCAGTGTGTAACATCTTCATGTAGTCGTTTAAGAGGGCCCAGAAGATAGAGTTCGTAGAACAATTTAGGAGCGGGTGTGATAAAAATGCCCAGGTAATTAAAGCCCTCTTAGGTCAGTTTTATGGTGTAACCGTGGGGCAGGTGGGGTGGGGGGCCATGTAATACATATAATACCGATTTGGGCCAGGTAATGGAATAGCCAGCATATTTACCGAAATTGGTAATGACATTAAGCAAGCTAGTGATGGAGGCTCGAGGGGATGCTAAATAAATAAGGATGTCATCCGCATATAGCGAGATTTTGTCTCCTCTATCTTCGCTCCACCTTAATCCTCGTATAGAGGCATCACGTCTTATCCAGTGGGCCAGCGGTTCGAGGGTCAGCGCAAACAATAATGGGGACAGGGGACAAACTTGCCTGGTCCCTCTTTGCAGTGTGAACGAGCGTGATGTGCGATTGTTCACTCTTACCTGTCCCAACAAATCTGTATACAGCAGTGCTACCCATTGTCGAAATCTCTGGCCAAATCCAAATCTCGCCAACACTTCGAAAAGATAGGGCCACTCAATCGAGTCAAACGCCATGGTAGCATCAAGAGACAACACCACAGGATCTTCCTGCAGGTAGGGCTGCCTCCCCAAAACATTGTGGACAAGACGAACATTCAGGGTTGTGTTCCGGCCTGGTATAAGGCCCAATTGGTCTTCATGTACCAAGGGGGGACTGAGAGTAATTTGGTCGCAAGAAGTTTCGCCAAGACCTTGGCCTCAGCACTGATCAGTGAGATAGGTCTGTAGGAGCCACACTTGGTTGCTGGTTTACCCGGTTTGCGGAGGACCAATATTGAGGCCACTCTTTGATCCAATGGCAGAAGACCTCTTTCTCGACTCATCGAATAACATATTTTTAAGGTGAGGAGCTATTTTAAGGTCCATTCCTTTAAGGAATTCAATGGGAATTACATTGGGTCCCATGGCCTTTCCGGAGTTAATGGCAAATATGGCTTTGCAGATTTCTTCTGCCGTTAGATCGGCGTCCAGGGCCGCTATGTAGGCTTCAGAGAGCGTGGGCAGAGTCATCTCCTCTACGAGCCGACAAGAGTCCTCAGAGGTGTAGTCAGTTCTAGAGGTATACACCACCTCTAGGTGATCTGCCAATGTTTCCGCTATTTCATGGGGGTCCGTTATTTGCGTACCATCCGCCCCTGAGAGCATCGGGACCCTTCTAGCCTCCTGATATCGCAGTTCAAGCCATGCCAGCATCTTGCCGGCTCTTTTACCAAGCTCGTACACCTTGTGACGAGTCTCGCTTCGGCCTTTTCCCGTACCATAGCTCTGTATTCTAATCGTTTAATACTGAGTCTGTGGGCTGTGTCGTCAGTGGGAGAGGAGGTGTGTTCAGATTCAATGAGAAGCAATTCACTTTCTATCTGAGCCAACTGCTCATTATGATTGCGGAGATATCCGACCTTTAAGGCCTGGGCCCTTCCCTTGATTACTGCCTTATACGCCTCCCATATTATGTTTGCGGAGTCCACTGATCTCACATTTTCAGTGAAATAGTAGTCTGTGTGCTCAGCCAGGTCCTCTGATGTCTGGAATTTTGAGAAGCCAAAGGCTGATGACTAAGGGGCCGCGGGTAACCTGCCGGTGGAAGGTGAGCTCAAGACTGAGCGGGGATTGATCAGAGATACCCCATGAGAGTCCTTTAAGACGTTGAAAGTGATCTATATCTGCGAGCGAAGTGAAGAAATAGTCAATGCGGGACATGCTGTTATGGGCATTGGAGTAATGTGTAAAATGGGGTATGCCTGAAGCCGTTTTACTCTTGATTGTTACGGTTGAATGTCAATCTACAACATCACCCCAGAGGGTTCGAATAAACTAAAGCTCGAAAAACTGTACAACATTAAACACTACCCTTAAACAAAGTAGGTAAAGCGTTCTTTCATACCTCTATTTGCTGTTCAACTACGAACAACACTTTTCGCTTTTCCTGTAAGATGCTGTTCCTTTCACCCTTCTGCAAAATACGGCCTTTTTTAACAACATAACCACACCCACATAGTTGGCCATTCGTTCAAACACGCCTATTCAAGTCGTTAAAGAATGCAAGTTCCATAAGTTACTATTTCTAACTACTAAAACCTGCTCGAACTTGTTTACCACTTGCAGATGCACTCATGTGCTTGTTATTATATCATGTATCCCATGTTATTACGAATATCAGCGGTTTCGGTGAATGTTATTTTGGCGCTCTAAGGATGAAGCCCACATCAGGATAGCTCCGCTTACCGAATACCTTTAATAAACTTGAGAAAAGAGGTGTTCGAGTCAAACTTTTTCATAAAATCTAAATCGTGACAAAGGGCCTGAAATTGCCCAGTAGGATCACAGTAATAGAAAACAACTTAAGATACTCAAAGTAGGTTTAAAAACAGGTCTGTAAACATTGGCTAACCATGCTCCAGTAGGTTCAGAGTTTTCCAGTCCAGATGGATCTGGGATTCTGTTTCAGTGAGAAGACAGGACTGCAATAAACCACGAACGACCGAAGAGGGAATATGCAATGAAATATACAGAAATGAAGAGACTGGCTATGTAAATTAAGAAAGGCTAGCTAGGCTATATAAAGATAGTTTTGGCACACATACCTAGAATGGATAAAGATAGATAAATGGGTATTAAAAATGGGATGCACAAACATATTACAAATAAAAAGAAAGTGACAAGTCAGAAACAAAGATTCTTATTACCCGAGTTTCTTGTGGTCTGCACGGAAGGTACACGACTTTGAAAAAGTCAACCAAAGCTTGTCATCAAAATATTAGGTGCACTTTGTCATTCACCAGTACTCTATGTATAAAAACATTCTCCTCCCATTATAGCTAAGTATTTATTTTGCATTAATTGTCTTATACACCCTGTAGCAAAGTGTCCTACATAGTATCTTTTACAAAATAATGTGGAGTAGCTATGCTGGCAAGAAGCCATGATGCTTGATATGCAAACTGTTTATAAATGTGATTTTTCTTTGCTTCACGAGGTGAAGAGACCTAGTGTCAGAACAACTATGACCATAATGAAACACAAAGTTATCCAATTAGAGTTAGGAATGCAAACTTGCAAAAGGATCTGCAGTACATGCATGCACTAAACAATTTGTTTATAACTTTTTGAGCCCCCTCAAGTAGAAACATTTTAGAGACCGTAACTCCCCAATAATTTAACTGGTCTTGATGTTTAGATGATTCTTATAAAAAAATGTCAATTTTCGTGACCACATTTTTTCAAATCTATAATTGGCAGGGGGTGGGGAGTCTTGCTGGAGAACTTATTGAATCCACAAAATAGTATACAAATTAGTGTGCGTTGATCCATGATTTTTCACAATAAATATAAGTAAAAAGAAATCCTTGTACGCACATCTACATTTTGTTTTTTAGGAGTAATTGACAAGAACCTCTTGCAGCTATAACTTATTTTCTTAAAACAAACGAGACATTTTAAACATCATTCGTAGCAAACTAAGCATTCGTTATTTTGTTATCACAAGTAACTCCGACCTTGCAATAAAATTCTGCTGTTACTTTTTCAAGGCAATTTCATAATTAAAATCGTATTCGTTTTCAGAAACTTTAGTCAAAGGTCAGTCTCAGACTTCACTATGGTTTGAAAATCCACATCCCCTCATCCTCCTACAAGGATGCACCATGATCTTTGAATACAACACTCATTTGTTCATTGGCATCTCTAGATCATCTTATACTTGATTACGGGGGAGGGGTTAGGCCTCTACTCTGGGTCCATCAAGATAAATGTGCGACCATTTTTTAACGAAAATACATGTAAAATGGCTTTTTTACAACTCTAATGAGACATCTATGGAAGCAGCAAAACTTAAAAGATTGCATAAAGTTACACACAGTACTGTTTGGTGGGTTAGGCAATGGCAATGTATATTAATTAGCTGGATACTGGAAAAGTAGAATCCTTTCCAAAGGTTGGTTCTGACTCCACCTGCTACATATTCATTAATGGAGACCACAGCCAATTACCCCCGAACAGTCATGCAGCAGCTGTGTGAATAAAGAGCGAGGGAAGGGTCTTGAGAGCATAAGACCAGGCAATACTTACTAGCGTGTGTCCTTGGACGAATTACATCACAAATTGTTCCCTTTAAGATGCTTCCCTTTATGAGTCTGCTGAAGGCTACTAATGCACAAGAACCAGCAAGATGGTTGTTGCTAAGAACGCTAAGCAAGCAGTATGCAGATTAACTAGAGTAAACTCGTTAATACAGGCTGTACATAAGGCAGCTTCTGCAACACTCCTCATTGCTTACACACGCTTGTCTGTAAAACAACGCTGGGATGTTGAAGACCCATTTTTATTAAAGTAAAAAAGATGCACTTTTGAGCAATGAAATTGGATTTGCATTTTTTACTGAGTCTCAGACGTCTACAGATGCCGCTCAAATCGAAGGTTTGCACAATAGGTGTTTAGATAAGGACTTCCTGAGCGTTCGGTCGACTGATGGTGTAGACAATATGAAAGATCTGTTGGATATCTTTTTGTTAGAGCTCTTGAAATTGCGTAGGTTTAAAAGCGAGCAACTTGAGGATTTTTGACTGATTGTGGAATAGGCATTCTTCAAGTCAATCAATCAATAAAACTTTACTCTGTTTCCTTACAAGAAAAACACGACTACTAAATGGCCCCTTATTAACAATATCTCAATTATCTGCTAATTTAGACAACTAAGGTGATTGAACACAACTGTACTCAAAAACAGAGTGGAAATAAAACCACACTTGCATGCCCTGCTCTGAAAGGTTCTGCTGTGGTGTAATAACAGTATAGAAGCAGAGGTTATGCCACGTTGAGGTAATTGCTTTTGATCAGTGGAATATATCCACATAGATAAAAGATTATCAATTAATGTTACATATAAACACCCTTTAGTCAAACATTAGAAATCAAGACACTGTTTGATAACAGTTCGAGATGACCGATATATTTAAAGTCATATCGTCTGTGCTTAGTACATAAGAACATTCAGACCAAATACAGACTGTAGACAATGTTTTGTAACATATATATATACATGTGTAAGAATGTGCTTCATAAATAATACTGGTGCTATGACAAAAGACAAAATAAAAGACAGTCAACACAATTAACATATATACACATAAGTTTCTTTTAGCGCCCCAAAAAAGTTGATGCCCTTAAAGAAGGCATGTGTTTTTCATCCTGTCTTAAATAGGTCTATTTGGGTATGACACGCGACGTTTCACCCCCCCGAAAGTGTGTGTAAGTGGGCAACATCACACTGGGGTCTTCATCAGGACTAGGAACACATTGGTGCACAGCCTGTATATTAATGAAAATGTATACTAAATGTCAGTGTTAATGAATAAGCTGAGGTCGTTGTGTAAGGTGGGCATTACAGAATCAAGTTTACCTGTTATGCTAACTTCTCAGGATAGGGGAAAATCGCGTGATCACTTCTCATAAATTCGAACCTGTGTTGCAAGACATAATAGACACTAACAAAGATGCGCTTGATGGGGTCTGAATAATGTGACCCATTAAGATAGCAAACTTGGCCAGTTGCAGAGAAAGAACTGCCTACCTTAAAATGCAGATGCAACCTTCCAATCGACTCTGCTCTTGTAAATAAGCCAATTAATGTGCTTCCTCTGATAGGTCACACATATGCTTAGGTAAACACTTCCAGTTGCCCATGTCTCCTGGAGACAGAATAGAATAAACCTCTAATAATACTTCTGAATAACCCTCTATAAAAGAAGCCCAGGCTTATTTATTAAGTTTGCTCTTAAGACCGGCCACGTTCCAATCTAGAATGCTTATCGGGCTAGCAAACTTCGGGGTGTACCCATAGTAATTTCAGTTCCTGCCTCCACGAATAATCCTCCCTAGGGTCGGGGCCTTTGTTACTCACCACTGGAGGAATCCCCCTCCCCATCTCCTTTCTCCCCTCCCGGACACCTTGCAAAGAGATCTCCAAATCTGGACACACGCCACGTTCCACTATCTCTTCAGGGAACCCAGATCAGCCATCACATCCTGCAGCAACACCGTAAGGCTCCTTAGTATAACCTAGTAAATCAACATTGTTGCAGGTATTTAAAGATGTAAATCTTTTTCTAGTTTCCACATTATTCACTTCAAGAATGATTGTGTACAGGGGCGTGGCTTGGCCAGCGAACATGGCGGTCGTATAGAGCCGGAGCTCCGACCAGCCGAACAACATCCTTCACTAAATATCCTGGCCCTGGTCGAATATCGGGGCTCCCTGCCATCTATACTAACCCCTAACCCCGGGACGCCTGAAACCCGCAACTGGAGCCGCCAGCGTTGCCTTCTGCGGCGGTGAGACGACCCGGAGGGGGGCTGCGAGCCGAGCTGGTGGGCGCGGCCCTTGGAGCCGGGGTCTCGATTATTGAAGCGTCCCGCCCGGCGGGAGAGGCCGCGCCCGGAGCGGTGGGGACGCCTGACCCGGGTGCTGCCGGCGCTCGGGTGCTGCAATAGACCGACGACCCTGGGCCCTGAAAAGGCATACCCCGCCGTGAGACACAACGGGCGGTGACGGCGGAGTGGGCTCGGCGAGTCCCGGCAGCGAGAAGAGCGGAGGAGCGCGGCCGCCATCTTGACCTGCGAGGAGGGCCGCGGTCGGCGCTGTGAGGCTGCGCCGCGCTGCCGGGAGACTGCGTTCGGCAGTGAGTGACTGCTGCGGATCAGAGGGTGGCCGGACCAGGGGGCCACTGAACCGCACTGCCACCTCGGGGGTCGGATCGGGCCCCGGGACCACTTCTGCCCACGTCCCTGAGTCGCCGCGCTGCCATGGGAATCCAACTGAGAGGAGAGCGGGTCCGGAGCTGGGTGGACGCCGCGGTGGGCTCCCGGGGTCGACGGGCGCCGTCGCATCTGGGGGGATCGGATCGGGCCCCAGCACCGGACTTCTGTGGAGAGGACCGCATGGTGCCCACCCCCCCCCCTTTTTTTTTTCTTCTTCCCCCCCACCCCACCCCCGCTGGAGCCAGGTGACCATGGACTGCACATTAAGAAACCCCTTCTTTTGGGGCACCGGCTGCCCTTTGCTAATCGCAGTGAGTGCATCAACACCGGTGTTGCCGCCTTGGCTCGGGGTGCCGGTCGCAGGCGCCATTGTCTGAGCGGCTTCCACTGAGACTGTCTGGGGTGAGGCCCTGCTCAGCTCCAACATCATGACGCGGGGTGGAGGTGGAAGCCAGGGCAAACAGGGCCCCATCGATAAGTTCACCAAAGCCGCTGGTGCAAAGGGGGCGCCGACTTCCGTGCCGGACTATGCCGCGCTCTTGGCGGCGATCACGCAGTCCCGGAGATGCTCTAGACGCCAAGATCGGGGCCGTGGGCTCCGACGTTATGCTCCTCCGGCAGGACCTGCGAAACGCTGTGGAACGCCTAACGGGCGCGGAGACGTGCATTTCAGCCATGGAAGATGACATGACTACCCTAAAGAAGAGGGTGGTGGCCCTTGAGCGGACACAAAAAGGTCTTGTGGCAAGGGCAGAGGAGGCAGAGGGACGCGCCAGACGCAGTAATCTTCGCTTCCTGGGGTTCCCAGAAGATTGCTTACAGGGCAATGCTGAACGCTTCCTTACACAATGGCCGGAGGGGTGGATGCCGCCTGACACCCTCTCGCGCTGCTTCGTGGTGGAAAGGGCCCATCGGGCCTTGACTCAGAAACCTCCAGTGGGAGAACGCCCTCGTCCCATGATTGCCAAACTACTGAACTACGCAGACAGAGACGCTATCCTGAAACAGACGAGATTGAAAGGTCAACTTCTGTTTGAGAACTCCCATATTCTGATATTCCCGGATTACACGAAATTGGTGCAACAGCAGAGACAATCCTTCGCAGCGGCCAAGGCCCGCCTCCGGGGCCTGAAGCTACCGTATGCCCTACTATATCCGGCTCGGTTGCGGGTCGTCTTCCAGTCCCGTACCTTCTTCTTTGATACCCCGAAGGCCGTCTTTCAGTGGACGGATGAGACTGTCAGGGTGCGGGTCCATACGGCAAAAGGTGGTGAGTCCGATTCCTCGACTGGGGGCCCCTCGGGTAGGGGTTCTGAAGGTCAGCGTAGGCGCCGAGGCAGATCTCGCTCAAGTCGCGGCTCGCGGTCGCGGTCCAAGGCGCGCAAAGGACAAGGAGTCACAGGAGGCCGACGAAGAAGTGTCCTGATGGTGGGGGGCAAAGACATTAGCCCATTTGATTGACTGTTATCTTTGACCAGGGTGACTAAGCTTGGCTGGCTGCCACGCTTGGTAGGGGTTGGGAGGGGACCACAGCCTTGTTCGTTATGGGTTGTGCAGAGGGGATCCATTGGAAGGGAGGCTCCCTGGCTCCCCGTTGGGACCAGGAACGCTCCCTGACCGCGACAGGTGCTTCCATGTTTGGGAGGGGTGGGGAGGGTGGGTGGGGGGGTTGTTGGGGCTTGGGGCTGGTTTGGTTCAGGGGAAGGGTCTGTGCGAATTGTGCTGCTTCTGATCCGTGGTGAGTGCTGATGGCGCTGCCTGTAACGCGCTCTGTATGAGTTATATGCCATTACACAAATGTCTTCTGATGTGGGGGGCTCCGTCTAGGTCCCTTTGGGACACGTGTACTGAGCTGGAATGTGAGAGGGATGCTGGACAAGGTGAAGCGGGGGGCTGTCTTTGCTTGGGCCAAAGGGAGGGGGACGGATATTCTGCTGTTACAGGAGACCCACCTATTAGGTACCAAAGCGCTATGTCTCCAGCGAAATGGCTTCACGCAGGCCTTCCCCTCAGGATTCACGAGGGGGTTGCGGGGCGTGGCCATCCTAATCCATCGTAGGGTCCCCTTCATACATAAACGCACTTGGCTAGATGCGCAGGGCAGATATGTGTTCATGCAGGGGGAGATCGGGGGTGAAGTGGTAATTGAGAGGTTGATGTCCCTATGGGTAGATATGCCTACAGCTTTGTCGATTGTGGGGGGGGACTGGAACGACGTTATGGACGTGACGTGTGACAGATGGCGGGGCGCTGCAGGCGAAGTGGCTAGGAGGCAGGGGTAGGTGTCCCGACTGAAAGCGATGGTCATGGGGTTGGACTGGATTGACTCCTGTAGGTACAAACGAGGAGCACGTAGGGACTTCACATATTACTCCTCAGCGCGAGACTCGTTTTCGCGCCTGGACTATATTTTCCTTCCGCGGGTAATGGCCAACAGGCTTATGTCGGTGGAGATCTTTCCACGGGCACTATCGGATCATTCTCCGATCTCTGTCCTGGTTAATACTGGGCGCACCAGGCAGCCATTCCGGTGGCGCCTGTCGCCTTGGCAGTTAAGGCAGCCCCCCTATCGCGCACATGTTGCTTGCGAACTTGTGCACTTCCTGTCCACCAATGTGGGCTCCGTGGCATCCCCGGCTGTGGTGTGGGAGGCCATGAAGTCCACTATACGGGGCGTTGATATCTCGTGGTGCTCAGCGGCACGGAAGTCGAAGCGTGGCGACCTGGTGCGGCGGGAGGCAGAGTTGGAGGACCTGGAGCGTAGAAGCAGGGGGGAGGACGGCGAACGGATAAGGCGTCAGCTAGTGTTGGCGCAACAACAATATACGTCAATACTGTTGGATGAGGCCCGCCAGGCGTGGCTAGCCACACGAAGCCGTATATATCAGTGGGGCGACAAGTCCAGTAAAATGCTCCATCGCCTGTGTCAGGGCATTATGCACGCGCTGCCACTACCCCAGATAGTCTTCCCAGATGGTGAGCCTCTGTTGGAGCCAGGTGCAATTGCTGGTAGCTTTGCCTCCTACTACGAGACTCTGTATGCTCCCCGGGAGTGCCTGGATGCCGATCTGGTGCAGCGATTCCTAGATGACCTCCCACCGAGGGCTCTCTCGGATGAGGTCCGCGATTCTCTGGATAGGCCACTCACGGATGACCAGCTGGCCACGGCCTTGGGTGAACTCAACCCGGGCAAGGCACCGGGCCCGAATGGGTTTCCGAGCGAATTCTTTAGACAATATGCGACGCAGTTGACTCTCCACTTCCGGCCGGTAATCGAGGAGGCCCGTGAAAGGGGGGTGCTGCCTCCGGATTGGAGACATGCGGAGGTGGTAGTGTTTTTGAAGCCAGGGCGCCCTCCGGAGCGACACTAGTCCTACCGGCCTATCTCGCTGCTCAATACTGAGGCCAAGCTATTGGCGAAGGCACTCGCTAATAGGCTCAAGCCTCATGTCACGGACCTGGTCCACCCAGACCAGGCCGGCTTTATGCCCCAGCGCGCCACTCGACATAACATTAGGCGAGCCCAAGTAGCGATTTCAGCCTGGCGAGGTCTGGGGGGGCCGGCGGCGTTGCTGCTGGCGGATATGGATAGGGCATTCGACTCTTTGAGTTGGACATATTTATTTGCCCTCTTGAGTCGCCTGAACCTGGGCCCCAGATTCCTGGCGTATATTCGGCTCCTCTACATGGACCTGACGGCAGCGGTGCGAGTGGGCGGCGGGACCTCCCGCTCTTTTAGTATCCAGCGGGGGACTAGGCAGGGGTGCCCCCTCTCCCCGTACCTATTCACGCTCGCTATGGAACCGCTGGCGGTGTGGGTGCGGATCGATGCCCACATGAGGGGTTTTCAGTGGTCCACTGGCGTAGCTGATAGAATAGCTCTTTACGCCGATGATGTGCTGTTCTTTTTATCCGACTTGGATCGCTTGGGGCCTCGCATTCTGCGGATCCTGCAAATTTTTGGAGAAACGTCGAGGCTCTTTATGAACCACGGGAAGTCCACACTATGGACTCGAGGGGGCCCGCAACCTCTTGGTGAGTGGGCCGACGGAATTCAAGTGGCCGTTGATGGAGTGAAATATCTGGGGGTGTACCTTACAGAGGATGCGACCGTGGCCCTGGAGCGTAATATTACCCCAGTATGGGAACACACACGGGAAGATCTCAAGGCGTGGGCCAGGATGCCGCTTTCCATTCAGGGCAGGTCTGCCATCTTTAAGATAGTCGCCTTGCCGCACCTACTATGTAAATTACAGAATCATCCGGCGTTGATTCCACCTTCTTGGTTCCGGCGCCTGAACGCAGCATTGAAAAGCTTTCTGTGGGAAGGGGGAGCAGTGCGGGTGGCACTGAGGACCTGCTTTCATTCCACATATACAGGCGGCCTTGCTACGTCGGACGTACTGTCATATTACCAGGTATCCCATCTACTGGTTCTGAACGACTGGTGGTATGCGGACAGGGGCGACCCCGCCTATGCAGTTGAAAGAGCCCTCATGGGTTCTGCCTCCCTGCACACGCTACTTTATTCGGCGCCTCTTCGGAGATCCCTACCATCAGTCACACAGGTGGTCTTTCGGATCTGGCGGCAGGCCCTGCGCAGGGTGGGCTGGTGGAATGTACTAACCCTGGAGACCCCGTTGTGGCAGAACGGAAGATTACTTCAGATGGCGGCCCTGGTGGGCCTTCGGAGTTGGGATGCGATTGGCATCTCCACACTGGGAGACGTCATGTCCGGGGGGGTGCTCAAGTCCTTTGCTATGCTGCGGGAGGAGTTTGAGATGCCACACACACAATTCTATAAATACCTCCAATTCCGGAATGCTCTGACCCCGTATCTCCAGGGAGTGGAAGATATACCGGAATTTAGCCCTATTGAGGCCAAGGTCTTCATGGGAGAACTGACGGACAAAAAGATATCCCGCATATACCAGACCCTTGTGCGACATAGCGCTTCAGACCTTGCCCATCTTAAGACCCAGTGGGAGCGGGATGTGGGAGAGTTAGACGAGGAGGATTGGGTGGAGGCGCTGGAGGGACCTAGGGGAGCGGCCATCTCTACGCGCCTGCGACTGATACAATTCAGGTACCTTCACCGTACGTACTATACTAGGCAACGCTTATGGAGGGCGGGCTTAATTGCATCTCCGAATTGTCTTCGATGCAACACAGAGGTGGGGACGCAGCTGCATACAGTGTGGGACTGCGGGGTTCTCCAGCGTTTCTGGGACATAGTGTTGCGTTGTTTGAATGAGGTTCTGGCCTGGGAGCTACAGAAAGACCCTAAATTAGTTCTTCTTCATGTGCTGGCGGGAGTGGGGGGCAACCGATATAAGCGCTACTTAATGCTGTTGGGACTGACCCTCCCCAAAAGGGACATTGCGAGGTCTTGGAAGATGGCTTGTGCCCCTTCCTTCCTAGCATGGCAGAATGGCATGGATTTTTGTATGGGCCTGGAACAACCAGTCTATGTAGCAAGGGGGTGCCCGCTCAAGCATTACAGAATATGGAAGCGTTGGGCCGACTATCGGGGCCTGGACCCGCCCCCAGAGGACGACATGCCACAGTTAATCTGACAGCCAGATGGCCTGTGAAATGGTGGACATTGTAGCGCGCATAGCACGACATGGACAGAGTAAGCAGCGGCACGCATTGGGGGGGACGGGGGGGTTTCTGCAACAATGCATTTCTTTCTTTATTGGTTAGTCACACATGAAAATGTTTGCATGTTAAGGCAATGAATAACTTGTCCTAGTGATTGTCTCTGGAGTTCAGAGAATTACTTGCTGTATTCCTACCGTGCAACCAATAAAATCTGTTTAAAAAAAAAAAAGAATGATTGTGTACACTAGTTTTATATGTAACATCACTATGTGTCAGCGGTCGCTGGCTTATAGAAAAAAAATACAAAGGAACTGCTCTAATCTGTGATTTTATGTTACGTCTGCAATTTAATCTGGGCAAGGATTCAAATAGCCAAATAGGTCTAAATTTCAAGACAACACAATCCTCCTGACATGTTTTAACACTCCATCCATATCTATAATAGTCTCCAAGCCATAATTTTATCAAACCATAAATTATGATCATCTGCCATATTTCCTAATCTAGTGACCTACTTTATTTCTTAGCTGTGACCAGTTTTCTCCCTGTGTACGCACAAGAGGGGGAACGTTCAGCAACACAAAAATATAAAAGGTGGCCTCAGATGACAGATCTAGAATAACCGAGAAATTAGTATGTGTTTAACCTTAATTTCCTGTAGTATGAATAACCTCGGTGCCATCTGACTATGCCAGGTAGATTAACCTCCTTTAACACAGTAGTAGAATGAATATAACAACCCTTACCATGACATGACCTCCGATGGCTATCATCAGTGATTTGCGACTCTACTGCTACACCTGAATTGTCATTATTTAGTTCCAGCTGAGAATGAGTTGTTTTAATCTCAACTTCCACCTAGCACTTAGATATAGTGATCACCATTGCCCTTAGTCTGCTATTCATATTGACTATTTTGACTATTTTTTCGAGGACTTTCCCCCTCACAAATGGTGATCAGTAAATTAATTTGGTCAAATATTGCAGATTGGAGAACCAAAAAGTCCTATCCTTCTGTTCCACCTCCACCCAGTGGGGTATTTACATTTTAATGTGTAGCCTTACTACCACTGCATGTTGAAGGTGGTAGAACCTTTTTTGTGCGTTTTTGGAGGGCAGTGTGGCATCCAGAGATCAAGTGGTAACTTGAATAATTGGCAATAGTTTGGTTACAACCTACTGGTTCTCCATATTTCAAACACCACTTGCCTTCCAAGTCATTGCTGATCCAATATTTTCTTCCATTATAAAAGGGCCCTGTAATTCCTGTAACTCATTTACTACTCATTGAGTTACTTCCAGTCTCTCCTCCACATCATTAATGTCCCTGTTAATCACTCCCACTATGTCTGATAAACAATTTACTGTAGAATTAGCTTGGACTCCATAGAAAGCATAATTTTCCTTTCACCCATTCAAAAAAAAGAAAAAAAACACCCCTTAGCAATTAATCAAGTCAAATAACAGCCAAGAGGGATGGCCCAGTCCAGCCTCCATTGGGCTCTGAAGGACGTAAATAGGCCTGCTATTGGCCTGGTCTTCATTCGGGCCATGTCCCGTACAGTGGAAACCATAAGTGCTCTAAATAGTGACATGACGTTGGTGCCCTTCCTCCTTCACCTGGCGAGCAACAAGCTGGATTCTGGAATTTAAAGTTCTAAGCAGACCTACTATGTACCTCAATATCTCCATTCTTCAAGTCAAAAGCATCCAGAATTCAACACAATGGGTTAACTTCCTATTTTAATTGGTAATTGGGTACCAAACGAAAACCTTTATCTTACTATAGAATGCATACCACTTATATTACGACAGGGTCCTACATCCCTTGTGATTCTTTCTGCGCAAAAGCTGTAATCAGAGAAAACCTTTTATTCTGATTAAGAAGCAATGAAAATACGCTAATGATGGCGAGGGATGTAATTTTATGAAATCTGAGAGAATTGGAGAAGTTAAGGTAAATGAGGAAGAAGTTCTTAGTGCAGTTATGGATGAATTTTGCCTTGAAAGCCTAGATTTCTAAGGTGCTACTTATCAAAATGTTTGTTTTTTAAATTTCTGATGTTTGTATTGGTAATAAAGATTTCCACAGCTGCAAAGGTCTTTTAAGAAAAGGGGCGTTAAAGCAGTGTATTTTGGAACATACACGATTTAAGAGCAAACCATCATTAAGAGAAACACAAAATACACTAAAGATACAGCGGAGAAGTACTCAACTTTCACAGATTAAGGAAATGGTATCACACAGGGTCTGTTTAAAAGCAGTCTAAAGAAGAGTAATTTAAGCTGCATCAATGACGCTACGTAATATCACTCTTGAAAAGCCAGTGGGTGCCTAGAGACTCTTGTTGACTGGATGTCAGAAAGGACTGCTTAAAAGTCTGGTTGGCATGAAAAAGCGAGTGTTCTGCATAATGGGTAAAGAGCACTGTAAGAGAAAATGCCACTGCACACGATCAGCAATCCTACGTTCCTGTACTGAACTTCACAGTTTATAAAAAAAAGTAACAAATTACTCTGTGGTTTACTAAAAATAGGGACATTTTTGAATGAACAGAATGCCTAACACTTATCGAATGTGTCTTAAGCCATGCTTTTTAAAATGATGAGTCTTAAACATCAAACGATTATTCTGATACTCGTCCGGCTTTTCAATTCCATAGGACTTGATGCGCCATTGCCTCCCACCATGCTGGAGGCCCTGATCACGGTCATACCGAAGCCTGGTAAGGATCGACGTCACTGTGCCTCATATGGGCCTATCTCGCTTCTCAACGTTGACCTGAAGATCTTCACCGGGATTCTGGCCTAGCCGCTTTCTACCCATCTCCCCGGGCTGATCGATCCCTACCAGTCTGGGTTCGTGCCGGCCGCCAGTGCTCCGACAACACTAAGCGTCTTCTTCACCTGGTGGACCGATCGGAGCGATTACCGGCAGAGCGTATGATTTTCTCTGTTGACACCAAGAAGGAGTTCGACAGAGTCCACTGGCCCTATCTCCGAGCCACCCTGTCGCATTTTGGCCTCCCTGACCGATTTATTCAGTGGGTGTTCTGTAGTTATGAGAACCCGGTCGCCACGGTGTGGGTGAATGGGACAGCTTCGAGCGCCTTCCCCATATGCAGGGGGACGCGACAGGGTTGCCCCATGTCGCCGCTCCTGTGGCTCTATATATGGAGCCTATGGCCCAAAGAGTACGTGCGGACACTGTCATAAGGGGTGCACAATTTGGTGGCACAGAACATAAACTGAGCCTATACTCAGACGATATCTTGGCCACGCTGGAGCGCCCCAGGAGTCCCTTCCGGCCTTCTTAGCGGAACTTGATAGATTTGCTTCTGTCTCTGGGTTTAAGATTAATTTTATTTATTTATTTTATTTTGAAAGTTTTATATAGCGCAAACCAGATCTTTGCAGATATCAGAGCGCTTTACAGAGCATACATAACAGGCCATTAGATATGGCGTACTTGTGGGTAATAAGTGGGGTGGGGTAAGCATAGGAGGGAGCATAGTAAAACAGTTACATCAATATTGCAAGTGGTACAAATAGGTGAAGGCATAGACCGCCAGGTAAATCAACAACACAAGTAATACAAACAATTGAAGGGATCGAACAGATAATACTGATCGGTGCAGCGACTTTAAAAACGACGTCAATAGCTCAAGTGTATTTAGCCATGAGGATAGCTTTTACTTCTTTCTTAAAGAGTGTGATGGATGATATGAGCCTGGTTTCAGGAGGGAGTGAGTTCCAGATCCTGGGTGCCATTCCTGAGAAGGAGCGTTTATAAGTTTTTTCCTTCCGGAATCTTCGAGGTTTTAGCAGAAGATTGTTTGTGCCTCTAGTGTTTCTAGAGCGGCCAGAGATTGTCAGCTTCTGGGTGAGGTATCCGGGTGAACTCAGGTGTACAGCCTTGTGTGTCATGCAGGCGATTTTCAGATGTATTCTGGCTTCAAAAGGCAGCCAGTTCAGGGATTTCAAGTCAGGGGAGATATGCGAGTGTTTTTTTGAACCAGTGATGAGTCTCGCTGCAGCGTTTAGAGAAGCTCTTAGGGGTGCAGTAGTAGTTAGAGGGAGACCGCAGAGAGCGGTACTGCCGTATTCTATTTGAAGAATGACTAGTGCTTGTACTGCAGTTTGGAAGTCTTTGGCTGGGAGGAAGGGTTTAAGTCTCCTCAGGGTATTGATTTGGTAGTTCGCTCCCTTAGTTGCCTTGCTGATATGTTGCTGCATGTTGAGATTGGTGTCGACTGTTATGCCTAAAGATTTTGCTGATGGTGGGTTGGACATTGAGTGCAGTTAGGTGTTTAAGCCACAGTTGAGTGGTAGAGATCTTCGCGGGAGGTGAGATCAGAAGGAATTCTGTTTTCAGGGCATTGAGTTGGAGATGATTATCGGCAAGCCAGGATTGGGTGCTTCTGATCGTTGAGTTCAGGAGTAGAATGTCTTTGGGGGATTGTAATTTGAGATATAGTTGGGTGTCATCGGCGTACATGTGAAAGAGTACATTGGATGCTTGTAGCAAGGTGGTGAGAGGTTCCATAACTAGGTTGAACAAAGTTGGGCATAGGGAGGATCCTTGGGGGACGCCTAACGATACCGGTATTGGCGAGGACATCAGGTTGTTGCTCTTGAATTTCTGAGACCTGTTGTGAAGGAAGGAAGTGAACCACTTGAGAACAGTCCCAGATAGACCCATTCTTGTGTTTAAAAGTTCGAGTAAATTCTCATGTTTGACGGTGTCGAATGCTGAAGAGAGATCAAGAAGGATGAGGAGGCAGGTATCATTTTGATCTAGGATTTGAAGGACGTCGTCTATTATGTGAGTCATAGCAGTTTCTGTACTGTGTCCTGCTCGGAAGCCTGATTGATGAGGGTTGAGGAGATCAAACCGATCAATGTGTTTAGTCAATTGTAGTTGTGCGCATTTTTCCAGGAGTTTGGCGAGAGTGGGAATATTGGTAATGGGACGGTAATTGTTTAGATCAGATGGGTCGGCTGTAGGTTTCTTTAGTAGAGGTGTGACTTGACCAACTTTGAGGGAGTCAGGGATGGTTCCTTGTTGAAGTGAGCTGTTGATAATTTTAGTCCAGAGTGGAAGGAGCAAAGGGGTGAAGTCTTTGACAGCGTTAGCAGGGATGGGGTCCGTGAGGTGATTGGAAGGTTTCAAGGTGCTGAGCAGTTTGCCAATTTCCTCTTCAGAGTAGGTGTCAAAGGATGACCATGTAGCATTGTTTTTTGGATCATTGGGTGCTATGCAGTGGGGTTTGGAGTAAAGGCTTGCGTCAATGAGGAGATCACTCTTTATGTTGTCAGTTTTTTGGATAAAGAAAGCAGCGAACTCTTCACAGGGGGGTGCTTCGCGCCTAGTGCGGAGTGGTTGAGATTGTTGCTTGGATTGAGTTCTGATTAGCTCAAACAGTTTTCTCGGGCGGTTTTTTGCTTGGTCGAGCTGGAGGCTGAAGAAGTCTGATTTTGAGCGCTTTATTTTCCTGAAGTAGGCGTTTCTCTTTTCCTTCAGGGTTTTTAGGTGCAGTGCAGAGGGAGCTGATCTCCAGGTGCGCTCTGCCATTCGCATGGCTCGTCTATCCTCATTGAGACTCCCGTCGTACCATGGATTGGAGATTTTAGCAGAGGCTCTTTTTAGCTGCAAGGGTGCAGCCTCATTAATTATTGAAGTCATGGCGTTGAGATAGTGGTCAGTCAAGGATTGGACGTCCGTGGCGCCGGTAGGAGGGCGCAGGAGGTCGCAGCTGCTAGGGGGTAGGGAGTTTGGGTTGAGTTTTTTCAGGTCTCTTTTCCAGACTTTAGGCTTGGAGGGGTGCACAGTGTTGAGTTTGACCTTTTCATTGATGAAGAAAGTGACAATATGATGATCTGACCAGTCACAGGGTTGGATAGACTCAAGTTGGATAGCGTCCTCTTTGGAGATGATAAGGTCGAGGATAGAGCCTTTCTCGTGGGTCGGGCTGTTGCATAATTGTTTGAGGTCAAGAGCGTTGAGGAAAATTTTAAGAGTATTTACCACCGCATCATTGTGGTCGTTCCAGTGGAGGTTGAAGTCACCAAGGTATATTTGGGTGAGCTGTCGTCCGGAATTGGTTAAGATCATATCCATGATTTGTTGGGAGAAGGTGAGGTTGTCCCTGGGTGGGTGGTAAATGCCGTGAATAGAGAGCATATCGGTTTGCCCTCACTGATAATATCGAGGCAGATGTATTCACAGGAGGTTGGGGAGGGTAGGGAAGGTGCGGTGATTTTCAGAACAGAAAGGTTGTTCCTGTATATGCATGCGATTCCACCACCTATCTTGCCAGACCTGTCAAGTCTGGTGATGTGGTAGTTGGTGGGGAACCAGAATGTCCATTATAGGTGTAGAAGATTCGGTTAGCCAGGTTTCAGTTAGAATGATTAGGTCAAGGTCTAATGTTGGGATGAGATCAGCGATGGCGGAGGAGTGTCTAGAGGCCGATCTGCAGTTGAGGAGAGTGCATTTGAGACGGGGTGTGTCAAGGGAAGTAGAGGGTACTAGTGAGAGGGGGACTTTTCTAAGGTTATTAGTGACGGAAATTCTGTTGTTTAGTGTGGGGGGTCTACGGGGATTTGAATGTATCGTGGGAATGGAGAGGTGTGTGGCGGTTGTGTTGTTTAGGGGAGCTGGGTCGTAGGAGCAGAGGAGGGTGAGTGTGTCGAGGTCGGAAAGAGGGTTGCGTGAGCGACGGGGGCGGTTGTTGCGATTGTGGATAGGGATCGCGGTCCAGTGTGGGGGGTGTAGAGTGGGAGAGTCATCGGGAAGGGAGGGGGGCAAGTTGGGAGGGGGGGGTGGTGGTGAGTGAGGGGTGTCTGGGGAGTGTGCAGAGTAGTTTTTTGATGGTGTGCATGTCTTCCTTGATGGTGTGAATGTCTTCTTTGAGCTGGAGGAGGGTGGACATAATCTTGTCCAGCATGGGATAAGCCTTGGTGTTGGGGATGGGCATCAAGGGTGCGTGACTGAACTGAGAATGAGCGTGCGGGTGGGGGGGTGGGTTGGTGTTCGAGCAGGGCTCCGTGGTGTCGGTGTACGGGCTGGTGTTAGAGAGGAGGGAGGGTTTTGGAGGGATGGGTGTGGATGAAGTAGGGAGTAGGTTGGTGGTGCAGATGAGGGGGTTGGTGACAGGCGGAGAGAGCCGGGTGGAGGTTGAGTGTAAGTTAGTGGTGATGGGGGAGCAGATAGGGTAGTGGGGGCTGAGAGTGGGAGGGGAAATGGGATTGGTGATGGTTCTGTTGTGGGGAGGGGGAGTTAAGTTAATAGATGTAGTGAGCTCTGCGTGGTTAGTTAGAGGGTGGTAGTGAGGACTGAGAATGGGGGGGATAAAGGGTGGGGTTTGTCGTTATGCGTGTCGTTCTGGTGCTGAACTATGTTAGAGGGGTTGTGGGTGGGGGCTGTGATGTCAGGGGGGAGAGGAGTGGGAGTGGTACGAGTGGGGGTCCCAGGGTTGGAGGTGGGGGGGCGGCTGGTGTATGAGGGGGAGAGATTTGTGTCTGTGATTGAGGAGTGGTTACAGCAGGTGGGTGAATGACTAGTGTGATGGGGAAGAGGTGTGGAGCGTGTCGTTCTGGTGCTGAGCTAGGTTAGAAGGGTTGTGGGTAGGGGCTGTGAAGTCAGGGGTGATATTACTGGAGGGGATGTAAGTGGAAGTCCGAGGATTGGAGAGGTGCTCTTTGAAAGTGGGGAACAGGTTGTCTAGTAGTTCCAGGTTCCTGTCTGTAGATTGAATTAGGACAATCCCGTTATTGTAGATAGTAATGGTGGTTCTGCCTAGGAAGAGTTGGGATGGTGTGATGGAGAGAGTTAGGCCATGAGCGGATTTCCTGGTGGTGGAGACAGTGAGTAAGGTGAGGAACGTTTTTCTCCATTGAGCTCTGCGAGTGGTGTGGAAAATGATATCGATGTTCAGGGATCCATTGACCGGTGAGAAGTAGGTGTCGACAAAGGGGGTTTCAGGGTGGGACCTCAGGAAGTTGTGTTTAAAGTGTTTAGCGGCTTTTTTGGTGAGTGTAGATGGGTAGTTGATTTTATATGTGTGCCTGCCGATGGGCTCCATGTTGGGATGGCGGTATAGTTGGGTATGGGAGGGTGAACGATAGTGATACACATGTGCAAAAAACAATGCAAACAGTAAGTTACATGGGATGCAAGTGACATTAGTGAGTAACAAAATAACCAAAATATAGAGGTAGCAATTTGTGCAATCCAAAAATAAACAGTGAAATGGGTGCAGCTTACACAATGTACAGAAATATACAAAAATATATGAGGTAGCAAAGGGTACAGCTTACACAATGTACAAAAATATACAAAGATATATGAGGTATCAATCAGTGCATTCCAGGAATAAAAGTGAAATAGGTGCAGCTTACAAAAACGTACAGTAAACAAGAGAAAAAATAATACTGATGATATACTGAAAACAAAATACCGGTGCAACCAAAAAGCTGCATGAAGCAAAAATGATACTAGTGAGCAGCCAGAAATATTTGAGGTAGCGATCGGTACATTACCAGTGAAGAAAAGTGAGATGTGTGCAGGTTACAAATAATGTACAAAATACAAGTAGAGGTATAGTACTGCAATAAAAGGCAGACACTTAATCACCCGAGGGTTTAAATACAGAGCTATGCAAAGTGTGCTATCTAAAAAGGCCAGGTCTTAGGGGATGGTCAGATAGTGAGAATGACTAGTCCGTGCTGGCCGCCAAGAGAGAGAGAGAGACCAGTCTAAAATGGCCGCCAAATAGGGAAGATAGAGACGGTAGTCCTCTGTTTGTTGTTGTTGCTTTGAGAACAGGGAAGTGCAGTTTCAGTTTCTATGTGAGCAAGCCCAGTTCTTAGCTTGCTGGGAGGAAGTCCTATCTCTGTTATGGAGGTCTTGTGTGGGGGAGTTAAGTTGAGGAGCCTCGTGAGCAACAGAGGTACAGGAGGGGATTTATTACTACAGTTTTATGACCCCAGCCATTTTGAACAAAGGAGGTTTTTCAAAAAAATGTGTACAAGCGAGAGGGGTAAATAAACACCTTTTTTGTGAATTCTGCTCAGCAAGTACGTTGATAGCAAAGTTATTTATCGATGGTCTAGCCAGAGTGTATACAGCTGCAGTGTGCATCGACTTCTGGCAGGTTGCTGGATAAAGATCGTTCACGGCCAGAGCAGCAGGGCTGCAGCCCCTACCGCCTCGATAGGCGTTGTTGTTTGTTTCCTGATTGCCTGTTCCCCCTTTCCTGCAATTCCCCTGTGTTTTCCCGTCCGCCTCAGGACTCACTCAGGCATCCCCCCTGGGCCGCGCCATCACATCCAGCTCCCTGCGCGGAAAGGGCAAGCTCCTGACGTCCGTTGTCCACACAGATCCCGCCCGCCTTAGGGCTCCACTCCGGCAGCTCCCTGGGCAGCAGCGCGAAACCTCCGAACGCCTCCAGCTCTCGGCGCAGATGGGACAAGCTCCTGTCGTCCGTCGACTTCCCTCCGGCTCCCGCCCACCTCAGGGCACCACTCCGACAGCTCCTGTGGCGGCGCCACACCTCCGAACGCCTCCAGCTCTCGGCGCAGATGGGAAAAGCTCCTGTCGTCCGTCGACTTCCCTCCGGCTCCCGCCCGCCTCAGGGAACCGCTCCGACAGCTCCTGTGGCGGCGCCACACCTCCGATCGCCTCCCGCTCCCGGTGCCGATGGGGGCAGCTTCCAGACGACCGTCGTCCTTCCAGACCCCGCAGATATCTCCCCGATACCGCAGCAGTAGTCCAGGCCGGCAATCCGACCCCTGCAGCCGGCACCGGTGGCGGCGCCCACAGGCGTACCGGACGCCTCTGATGGCCAGAGCAGCTCGGTCTCAACCTCCGACGGGGCGATCAGGTGCCCCACGAAGGCTCCAGTCAGCACCCCAGCAGGCTCCGTCCCAGGCTCCGCCGATGGCCAGGGGCAGCCAGGTGTCCGGAGAAGGGGGTCGACTCGGTCCTCTCCCACGATCACAGCTCCGTGAAGATGAAGGAATACTCAGAGAACTCCAGCCATCGCCAGCCAGGTAAGGGCACCGCAAATAATCCAGTTACTTGATGCAAAATGTTCCTGTTACTTATGTTATTTAAGGTCCAGTAGCGTTCCTCGACAAGAACTGGAATCCCAAGCACTCTTGGGATTCCAGTGAATAAATCCCAGGCATTAGCTCTTGCAATGACGCCTGATACGCTCTATCTCTTGCAACGTTCCTACCCTGTCCAGTGGGCTCGGGAATCCCTCCCATACTTGGGAATGCAAATTGCTGCGGACATTACCTCCACTAAAACACTGAATTACACGGCCCTGCTCTGACAAGTGCTGGACTGTCTCTGGAACTGGAGGCCGCACACACTGTCCTGGCTCGGTTGCATCGCAGCAGTGAAAATGGTAATTCTGCCCAAAATTCTCTACATATTCCAGACGATACCGATGGTTCCTCTCACTAGGGTTTTGAGCTCTTTACAGCGGGATATGGAACACCTTATCTGGCGCGATCAGAGAGCCCGCATTAATAAAGAACTAGCCTGTCGCAGTCCCAACGAGGGGGGCCTGGGGATCCCCGACCTAGTGGCTTACTGGAGGGCAGCCCAATTGCGTACCCTGGTTGAATGGTCTCGACCACAGTCCGAAACGCATTGGCTTTTCATGGACCGCTCCCTCGCTGGCCGCTTCCTCTGGAGCATCCCCTTTCTCACTCAACTGGGAGGCCTTGCAATTTGTACCTCTCGGAGGTGACTCGCCCCATCCTTCTGGCGTGGGACATCGTGACAGTTGATCGTGGGTTAACTACCTTACCCGCTCCCCTTACACCTACAGTCCGCAATCCTCATTTTACACCAGGGCTGGACGAGACTGAATTCCAGAAATGGACGGGGGAAGCAAACAGATCCATTGACCACCTCTTTGATCTTGACGGCCTTCGAACGTTTACAGACCTTCGCAGGGACCTGGGCATACCCGAAACTGAGCGGTACAGGTACCTCCACTTCCGCCATTGGGTACTCCAGAGCGACATTCGTGCAGGCACGGAGCGTCGTCTCACCTCTTTCGAGAAATGGCTTCTTACCCGCCACTTGGACGCTCGCCTTACCTCGGACCTATATAAGTTTGTGTGCCCATGCCTCTGGAGGGGAGAACCCCAGGACAGCTCCGCTGGGAAAGAGATCTGGGCAGAGAACTGACATGGAAAGAATGGTCAACAATCTACTACAGAGCCCCACACACGGCTTGCAACATGACATCCACTGCGACGGCCACCAAGGTGGCTACTTATTGGTATTTGACCCCTGAACATCTCCACCGTGGCAATCCTTCTCGCAGTCCCCTCTGTTGGGAGAGCATGCGGCTCTCTTGGTACTCTCACTCACCTTCTCTGGGAATGCCCACTATTGGAGGATTATTGGCGACAGACGCTTAATGTCATCGACTCTCACTTTGACACACAGATACCTCGCTTCCCTGTGTATGTTTTGCTAGGCCTCCCAAACGCTCTCACATTTTCCCTTAAATCAAGACGAGGCAAACAGATGGCCACGCTCTCACATTGCCGCTTAAATCTAGACAAGGCAAACAGATGGCCCTGGCACTAGGCGCCACAATCCAAAACATTCTTACACACTGGGGCACCTCAACAACACCAACACGCCTTGGCTGGCTCCATAGGTTGTGGGGGATCCTGGGAATGGAGAGGATTTCACGTACCGTGGCCCGCCCGACAGCGTCCTTCCATGACCTTTGGGAGCCTTTCCTTAACCTGCTTACCTCCGAGTTCAGAGAGCTCACATGCCCCAAATATCTCCGGCTCCTGCGCCTCGTAGATCCACCGCGCTTAATTCCTGTCACACCACTTGAGGGCCCCTTACTCTCACGACATAAACCCGAACCTGCCTTACCTAGACAGTTTGCTGGGGAGGGGAGGAGGGGGGAGTTTTGTTGTCTTTTTCACTCCTCGTTGACTTTGTAAGCCAGACGTGGATTTCAAGCCGGATTGTATTCCGATGAATGTAAGGCATTTACTGGCCTATTGTACTTAATGTTGAAAAGCAATAAAAGAAATTTAAACAAAGAAAATGAACTTGTTTTATAGTGTGTAACAGATTTTCAGAGTACAAAGTAATCATGTTGCATATAACTGTTGGAAGCTCAACTACGATCTTAAACTGACGTTTTCTACATAAGTACGCAATAAAGCTGAGATATGTTAGTGATATAATGTTTACTGCAAATAGCTGTGGTGCTTGAGGCGAGAAAGCAACTTTATCCTAGCATCCCCCGAGATGATATGAGCTATTAAGTAAGAAGGAAATTATCATTTTGCATGCTTACAGGTTGAAAGAAAGAATACAAATTATACCCTTAGTAACTGATAAAAGGATGGCCAGAGTATTAAAAAACCTCTTGATAAACAGCAGAATAAGAGCACTTAATTTCATTGATGAACATTAGCCGCAGGTGTAAACCCACTAAATGTTAAAAGTATAATTTGCACATAAACATATTGGTAGTCACTTCAAAACACAAATATGCACAACTCAAAAGGACTAAACGTTTGTCCTCGTAGGCTGCTTAACAATAGATAGTGTAAAGCAATCTTTATTTTAGAAGACCATGTAACGTATACAGTATAGCTTATTAGAAAAATCACTACATGTGCGTTTCTCCAAACTGCACAACTTCACTGAAGGAGCGCTCAACAGTTGCCTTTTATTTATGTTTAAAAATAAAAAAAAAGGCATTTTCATTTACAATGCCAATAGCTCAAACTTGCGTAAATGCGAGACCTATTGCATTGCAAATGCTTATTTTTTTTAGTAGTCGTCGAGCTGCAGGTGGGGGCAGGTGGGGGGGGGGGTTTGGGGGGGGGCTGGGCGGGAAACCTAAAAATGTCCTTGTTTGCACCCGGGTCGATAACAATCTTACTATGTCACTAACCGCAGCAGATCATACATTTCAGGATGGGAAATGCAGAATCTAACCTATTTTAAACATTCTTTCAGTTAACCACTTCACAAATTAAAGTGCAAATCCCTGAAAGGGAGGTGCGACTGTATTGAACAGTTAACAGATCAAACAGGCAGACTGAAGAGCAATTCGTAGACCGTCAGTTACTAAACAAAGCGCTCATTACGGCTGGGGCCTTTCCTTGAACTCCAAAAGGCCCTGGTGGCTTTGAAACGGATGTATTGGGTGCTGTCACCACAAGCTGACTCCCAGCATGCACTTCATCGGTTTTATTTGCCTAGACCCAGCTGTCGGCAGACCCTGCACACAGCATCGAGAGCCGTTGATACTCACGGCTGAACCATGAGCAGGGAGGCTCGGCTCGTAACTTTGGGGTATTGAATGGGAATGTGAAACATTACAAGCAAATAGCATGGGAATGGATGTCTATTTGTGTGGAAGCAAATAACTGTTGATTAATATTGGTGGAGGTCAGATGACAATTGCATCATCAAGTCATACAGGCTAACGACTGCACTCCTTCCATCTGTGCTGCCGGAGATATGCAACATACATTATATCTTTATCGGAGAGAGCCAAGGCAGGGGGCGGAGAGGCGGAAGGGGAGGCAGACATAAGGGCGGGACGCGAGAGAGCCAAGGCTGCGGATGTAAAGGGTGAATAAGTGAGCGCTACGAATGAAGGAAGGAAGGAGTGGAGTGGACTGAGAGTTGGAGACAGCAGCGAGAGGCCAGTGCAGACGGGGCCATTAAACAGGAGGGATAATGATAGTGAAGGGAGGCCGTGAAAGGATGCGAGACGGTGAGGGGGCAGTGCAGGGAGGAAAGAGCCGTTAATGGGTCAGAGGGGGACCCGTGAGGGAGGTAGTCACCCACAAGAGGAGGGAGAGAGAAGAGAAACGAACATAAGTGAGAGGGAGAGCAGCAAAGAGGTAGTGGAGAAACGGGGAGTGAACTGGTTGTAAAAAGAATAGAGTGAGGAGACGGGCGTTGAAGTTGGGCGGTTGTGAAGAGAAGTGTCTGGAAAGAATGTTAGTGGAATGGAGAAATGGATTTAACAAGACGGAGGGGAGGGGGGAGGGGGGAGGAGAAATGCGACACGGCGGGAAGGGGCAGGCAGGATGACTCAGGGGAGGGGGCGGAGCAGGGCAGAGCGGCATGTGGGTGTGAAGAACCGGGCCTTTGAAGTGAAGCTAAGCTTCACTTCAAAGGTGTCGGAGGAATGCGGGCGGCTGTGCACGCGCTTTTAAGCTCAATGCACATGCGCATTGAGCTTAAAAGTCACGGGCACTGCAAGGAATCGCCACGATTCCTTGCAAGTTAGATAAAGTGTAGATGAGCCCCTATAGTCTCGCTTGCTCGATGCGCATGCGCATCGACAGGCGAGACCTAAAAAAATCACTACATGTGCGTTTCTCCAAACTGCACAACTTCACTGAAGGAGCGCTCAACAGTTGCCGGAAGAAGAGAAGCTAGGTGAGGCCCATACACAGATTAACAAAATCTAGTCTGTCAGCCTACACAATCCAATGAAGTAATTTACAAGTTTCCAGCTGTAAAACGGCTATATACAAAAGTGTTCACTCAAGAGTCAAGTCAGGGGAGAGCATTTTATAACAAGTCAATATCATTCAAAAAACCACCTGCTCTAGCACTAGAACATATTGACCTTTGTCTACAGTGCAAAGGATAATACTATAGACGATCAACAGGTCCCAGTTTCCAGCCTGACCGTATATGTGCAAATAAAGATAAACTGCAAATGTTGGATGGTCCACTAGGTCAACAGATGCCCTTTTAAAATGCAAGATCGATACAATGTACTATATGCTGCCATCTTGCTACAGAATGGAGATTCATTCACATGAAAACAGACTATGCAGAAGTCACCTGATGCATCACTGGCCTCTGCTTCAGGAGAGCAGACAAGTGGCATGCCCTCTGTTGAATCTCCAGTGGGCTCACGGGCACCTTGCCGGACTTCTGCAGACAAGGCAGGAGAGAGATCAGATCAGGGCAAAGTAGAGGGATGGACGGGCCCCAAAACATGCAACCATGGTCAAAATCACACGTGTATCTGTGACCCGCGTGGGTATCCAGAACATGCAGAACAGCCAATGTGTTCCAAAGTGATCCCTGCAATTACCACCCAACACCCCTAATCCTATACTTCAAATGCTTATTAATGCAATATACAGACTACTCTCTGTGCCAAAAGCATCCACGGCAAAGCGTTGAAACTGAGCACTGCCTGACTCACCACATTCTTGATGAAGCACCATTAGCACCAAGCAGTGCGATCCTCATGGAACAGGATTACACGGACATGGGTTGGGATTCCAAACAGGCGTTACTTACCTATTGCGTTCCACCTAAGGCTCTTCGTCACTGTAAACATTGGAATGGTCGACGTTCTCAAAGTAAATACATTAACATTCATAATAAAGCTGAAGCAAAAAACGTTTTTCACAAAAGCCCAGTAAAACTTGAGATACAGGAATGGACCCAGAAAAATATATAGAGACGGTAACTTGCAGTAAAATTAATTTAGTCCAATGTGCGCTATGTAGATGCTTTTAAGACATAAGAGATATGTGTTCATATTCCGAACGAGTTATTTTCCATAAAAGGCTCTTCACTTTGCAAATGTAAAAAGAACTGGGTTCGAGTCTCGGCAATGAAGCTGAACATCCTGTGATTATGGGCAAATTCCTTAACCTCCCCGTGCCTAACAAAAAAAAAAATATAATGTAATGCAACTGGTGGTATGTAAAGCGCTCTGATACCCGATTCGGGTCAAGTTCGAGCTATATAAAAGTCTGAAGGAAGCACAGAAGGGACATTCTCATGATAAAATTGCAGCCTGATTTTCCAAATTCTTAGATGGACCAAAAAGCAAACCTAAAAATACCACGGGACATTAAAAAAAAAAGACTGCAAATCTGTCTATTAAAATCATCATTTCCTATCACCAAACTGGGTAATGTGCACAGCAGAAACGAACAGCATCTTAGGTAAATTTGACACATGCATTAAACCACCCAACTCCTCTACCTAGACAATCTGATCCATTCTAAGCACATACTCAATTCATGGTCAGAAAAGTTACACTTAGGAACCGCAGAGTTGGAATTCATTGACACATCTACATTTGTGCAGATGATATGGCAGATAATATAGGTCCCATAAATTACTCTCCCATACAAAAAGGTAACCGGTGCAAAAATATGCAGTTTGTGTCTCAGAAAAGTGAAATTTTTTTTTTACCTTGTCGAAGATTCTGGTGCTCTCTCCCGCTCTCTAAAAGTTAGGCGCAGGTGTTATATAAATTACGCTGGCGGAATTTCAAGTTACACTCAAGTGAAAAAGCCAGATTTACGTCATTATACCATGTCACGTAATTACACCATTTGCGGCAAAATTATTGCATCAGAAGAACACAAACAGCCAGAATGTGTGCTGCACAATTGTCTTAGTGTAAAACGCATTCTGGCCTCAAAAATGAATATGAGGATGCAGTCCAGGCTACAATATACTGATAAAATTCAGTTTTGCATAAGGAGTGCTGTAGAAAGGATAATTCTGAATCCTGTAGGTAGAGGAAAAACAGTCGGGAAGAAGTAAAAGATCAGGCTCGGTGGCAAAATAAGGAGTTTATTTTTGGAGATAAAACAACATTAATTTACACCCACTGTAAATGGGAGGAGTATCACAGGAAGGGAATTTTGCTATCTGGGTTTGCTGTCACAACCGCTATCTAGTATAGTCCTGTTGTGGATGAGCTATATTGCAGGGCTAATAATATGTTGTATAGAGGACTGATGTGGCCTAAAGCTTGCGATTACGCCCACAGTTACGCGCACAGACGCCATCTGGCTTTCCTCTTTCGTCATGGCTCATTACGTGCATCGCTAGCGGGCAACCTTACAGCGCGCGCACATCGCACACCACTCGCAAAACGTGCCTCCTTGTTTTGAATGCTGCCTGGACATTTTAAACACGCACACAAAGCTAATCCTCGTCCACAATTTATACACTTTTGCATTATTAAACAAACATTTCGAACGTGTTATTATTAAATAAATAGAGCGCGGCCCTGTAGCATTTTGAACTCAAGTGCTCTCCCTCAAAGCCAGCCTTGTCCACAATTGATACACTTTTTAGGCATTATTAGTGTACAATTACTATTCTAATATGTGTTATGAAAATACAAAGGCTATTCTTCATATAACCTTGTATCAAGTTCCTTTTATGGTGGGCCTAGTATGGTGTTGCTAGGTACGCATTGCGCACATGCTCTACACATTAACTCAGGGATAAGCCAAACTGCTAGAAAACTTATTTCCACGTTCAATAAAACCCCAAAATTGTTTAATTATCCAAAACAAAATCCTTAGTGCAAAAACAACTGTTACATTGCTACATTATAAGATCCCAAAGGAGAGACCTATTGGCTTTGCCAATGCTTGTTTTCATTTGGTTGTTGTGAGGGTCGCCGACCACCATTTGGTGATGACTCCACCCCCTGTGTGACATCAGGCGATGCACCGGAAGTACCTGTGCGTGATCACTAATCTTCAAGATCACTAATCTTCAGATTCTTTTCTCCCCCCTTTTATTTCCTTTTCGGTATTACTCTTGCCTGGAAGTGTTATTCATCTTCAAGTGCCACTTCCCCCGTGGAGGTAGGTGGACAGCATGTGAATCTGGAAAACTCTTCAGGCAGTGGGTTTGTTCACAGGACAAACTTATCTCTGTGAATTTGAAGGTATGGTTCTTGTAATATTAATGCTTGTAGCTCACTAACTGTGCAGGGACGTGATCGCTATTGTGAATGCTGTCTTAAGGGTCAGAAATTCAACTCTGTCTTGTGCATTGATCCAAAGTCTGATCAATTGTGTGAGCACAGTGTTCAGGTTCCACAATGGCATTGGTCGTCCCCCCCCCCCCCCCCCCCCCCGCTAGTGCTACTCTTTTTGATCATTCAAGGAATCTTTTCATTACCGGGAGTGTGAAGAGACTGTGCTCTGTTGTACCTCTGGTGTAGGCTTGTGTTGCGGCCAGGTGAGGCTGTTTTACACTAGGTGGGTGAGGTATGTTAGCACCGTACTGTGCTCTGTATTTGCTTCCATCTTCATGTTGTTGCTGCACCAGTGAATGTACCTGCTCCATTTCCCTGTGTAAAAAGAAAAGATGATGGGAGGACTGCTGAATTAGTCAATCATTCACCCCCAGTCACAGATTTGGGTTAAATCCATCTTTCCTTGCATGCCACGCCATTAAAGTTTAGACCAAGTCATATGCAAATAAGTCCTGACCCTGCTCCCCATGGGAACAGTCCAGCCTGAACTGCCAGGGCAGGCCCCCCCTGGAGCAGAAACAAGCATCCTGGAACCGGTCTCGGGGTAACACCCTTCATCAGCCAGGCTAGCTTGAATCTGGTGGCGTAGCGAGCACGGGACCCACATCTGGGTATACCCTTCTCAGGGGTATTGGCAAAAAGGTGTGTGCAAATCTGTCTGACAATCAACAGTCCATCCCTCTTGGATTGGTGGTGTGGTAACCTGGACGTGAAAACTTGGCAATTTCCTTTTTCTGGGTTTATGAATAGGTCTATGCTTTGTATGCCCCAATGTCTGAATACTCTGTCCAGTATTTCCTGTTTTATCTCCCAAATGTGGGAGATGCTTTCTTGCCGCTCAATCTGTCTGCCTTCTGTTCGGCTTCCCCGGGAGGTGGATTATTATTAGTGTAGTGTTCCTTTGGATCGCCATTTCCATATCTCCGGCGCTAAACTCGTCAGTGGGAATGACTTTGTCCCTTTCTGCTTGCTGTGGTAGAACATAGTTGTTGTATTGTCTGTCTGGACTAGTACTGCATGCCCCTAAGTGCGGTTGGAATACTTTCAATGCTAAGAAAACTGTCTTTAGTTCCAGATAGTTGACGTGTTAAATGGGGTCCGCAGGCTCCAGAGTCCTACGCAGCCTTTGTGGGTTGCATTAGTCATTATGGTCGCTATAGGCACTTGTAAGTTGTCTACCTATGTTCACATTTGTCGGATTCCACCATTCTATTTCTATTTGCACTCTTGCTGTGACAACCACTAAATCCTCCCAGCAGCTTGTGACCACCTGTTGTAGATTCATTACTGTAAGGGCTGCATGTGCTGTCTCGCATGTGTTATGAGGGGAATGCATGATGCCACCATGGCCATCAATTTCATGACAGTCCTCAATGTCAAATGTCTCTTCTGGTAAAGGCGAGTTTTTTCTGCAATTGCTCCTGTTCCCTTGAGGACTGGGTATGCCTGTGTTATTCTTGAATTCAGGGTTGCTTGCTCCCAGGAATACTTTCACCTGTTCTGATTTGGTGAGTATTTCTTTTAGTAAACCCGAGGCGTGGTAGCGTTGCGAATACTGTTAGCATATCTTGGTGGCATGTTTGCCTCAGCGTCTAGCTATGGGTAGAGATGGATACCCCGTCTTCTCAAATGTGCTGCCACTGCAGCTAGACTTTTTGTAAACATCCTCAGTGTGGATTTTATGCTAAATGGTAGAACTCTAAATTGGTATTGCACCCAGTCCAGGATGAACATGAGAAACGTTTTGTTTCTCTGGTGATGTGTATGTGCAAGTAGGTGTCCTTTAGATTCAAGGTAGCAATGTAATCTCTTCCTTTAGAGTGGGATTACCTCTTATAGCATTGTCATTTTGAAGTGTCGAGTTCGTAGGAACATATTTAGATACACAAGGTTTAAAATCTGCATCAGTGTTAAAATCGTGTTTTGGCACTAGAAATTACATTGAGTAAATGCCACTGCCCGCCTCCTTTGGAGGAGTGCTCTCTATGGATCCTTTTGGGATGAGTTCCTTGATTTCTTTTTGCAATTGTGTGAGTTCCTGTACCTTCAATGTTTTTGCCCTCAGAGGGACATGCAAATAGGGCTGCCTTGAAGGGTATTACCATTGCTGGCGTCTGGTGCTGTGAAACCTGATGATTGAAGCTTTGCTGCTGTTGATTGTGTTGATGGGTGGCTGGACAGCCCAACCTGCTGGTATTCTGGCAACGCGCTACTCTTATTCAAAAGGACGCTTTGAACTACAGTGCCCCAATGGCATACACAGTGTCATTGTCCTTTTTTTTAATTTGTTGTGGTGCATGGCCTACCGCCTGACCGAAAAGGGCCTTGCCTATGAAAGGCATATTGGTCACCGAAGCTGTGTCTCCGGAGTGCGGTACCTATGCACATGGCTGCTGGCTTTGTCTGCTGCATCAAGGGCAGAACTAAGACCGGAGTTAGTGATATTTTTCCATTCTGGACTACGGCCTTGTGGAAGGTGTTGTATCAGCCCTTCGATCTTGTTCCACTGCTGGTGGCCATATTGGTTATAGGAGCAGATTGGAGTTGGCTATCCTCCTTTGTTTGGGATACTCTTCCTGCCTACCAGTGTATTACTCTCCCTCTCTGATGGTGGCCTAGTTGACAGGGGGAGTCGTGTTTTTCTTGTGGTTGTCACAATGATAGAATCCATGTATTGGGCGGGGGTGGTCCTGTGTGGAATGTTTGTACTTCTCCACAAAAGAGGTTATTGCTCTTGCCATGGCTGGCTTTATGAAAGCCTTCTTCCCTTGGTCAAGGATGCTGAGAAGCATGGGCAGATAGATATTTGCTTTCTGGGAATGTATCTGGTAGGAAGCAAGAGTATTCCTTTCCTTCCTCCAGTTGGACCCCATACACGTCTGCTGCCCTTTTAATCAGGCTGCTGTACAAGGACAGGTCATTCAGGGGCGAAGTCCTGAATGTGGAGTTATCCACGCCCCCCTCCGGTGGCATGGGGTTGAGGCTGTGTAATGTGTCCTAGAACTGACTGTTTCTCCAACGTTGCAGTCTTTTTGTCCTCAAACTCAAAGAACAACTCCTGTTCTTCCTCGTGTAGCTCCAGGTTCGAGGAAGCCTCCATAATTGCCTATTCGTGCTCAGTGGATCCCGAGGAACTTGTTCGGGTGCGAAACTCACTCAGGGAATCATCAACTCCTCCTCCTTCGTCTGGAGAAGGGATATTATTTCGGCCTCATGACTTTGCGTTTTCCGTTTGACCTTAAGCGCCCTTTGTTTGGCATTGCTACCACTCGATCACCCGTTTGTATCAAGGGTTTTGTATAAGGCTTACACCCCTATTAGTGGCTTTTGGTCGGGACCCATGCAGCTCCTTATGTTTGTGCTGTTCTTTAGTCACCGGGTGTTTAGATGCAAAGTCTGCTTTCAGGGACTTCGAGTCCAATGACTTAACGCCTGAGACTTTCCGTGGCTTTTTTACAGTCTGCCATTTTTTTTCTGCGTCTTTCACAGCCTTTCTGAGAGCTTCCCTCTTTTCTGCGTCTATGTCTTCAGCATCAGACACCCTTCCATGCGCTGGTTCAGCCTCCCAATGTCCTCCTCATTTTCACTGGATAGGCCAAGGTCTTTCAGGGATTCTTGTGACTTCTAGCCATTGCATCAGTCAGTGTCAGCGTTGTAACTGGAGTGTCTTTGGTACAAAATCGGTGCAGGCTTTGCAATCTTCATCCTTATGGTCTTTAGGCAGGCACAGATGCCGACCTCGTGTGGATCCCTCTGCGCAAACTTGCAGTGGCAGTTGCAGCAGAACATAAAGGTGGCATTTTTCATGACCCTTTGCTGCGTTTCTCCTCTTCATTCTCCGGCCATGAAGGTTTCACCGGCATGGTACCCATCAAGATAGCAAAGACTCCCCAGCTCTGGTATTCCGTCATTCCCATGCCTCCAGTGTTTGTGTTTTTCTGGTTTTCCTCTGTTTTTCCAAGGATTCATCAGAATTCCTGTCATGCTTCTAAGCCTCAAAGCAGAAAAAATAACCTGAAGATGGCTACAATGCACAGGAATTTACGGGGTGCCGTCCGACGTCACACAGAGGATGAACTACCCACCATATGGTGGCTGACTATGCCCACAACAAAAAGAGAAAAGAGAAGGACAAACATGTTTTCGGACTCAAGCTCAAGATGGCAGAATACAGGCACAGCATGTGAATCCAAAAAAGGATTCATGCTCCAAACCCCCTACTGCTATTTTGAGCAAAGAAAATTTCTATCAGAGAACAGTATGTGTAAAGCAAAAACGCAGCACTTAAAACTACTGTCAAGTAAAAAACATCAAACAGCCAAAAATATTGTAAGATAAAATTTGGTACAAATACCAAAACAATAAAAACTGTTAAGGGGATCAGGAGTTACACATGTTTGGACAAAAACATCAAAAGGCGATCATGAGAAATGGGAAGGTGAAACACAGTTTACAGGTTTATGCATGGCAGGAGCCCAAGTAAAAAAAAAAGCCTAATTTGTTAGGATCATGCGCAGCTTTCCTTACAACCTATCCTAAAGCTCCCAAACTGGTGGGTGGCTTCCCAGTTTAGTAGGTCACAGAAAGAGCGCAGAAATCTGCTCAATCGCGCCCTTTAACTACAGTCCAGACAAAAGTTTGTCACAACTAGTTTGCAGACTCTGCCAAAAAAGCACCCTTCAGTGTCATTCATCTGCCTGGAATTACAGGAGCCCAGCTGGTCTAATCCTTCAGTTGCATTTTCAAAACTTGGGCACAAGGGATTACAGTATCCAAGCCTCAGGACTGTCTCAGGCAAACATGCAAAGGGTCCTCCTTCTAACGTTCTTCCAAATCATGTTTTGTTCACAAGTATCTGGAATTGGAGTCTTTCTTATAGTAGTACTAGCTAAAGACAGAGCAATCATTTCCCAATAAAGTTCAAAACTTAGTTCACCAACTTCTGAAGCACTGCTCTGTTTATAGGACATCCACTTACATAGGCCATTTGCTTTCCTATGGGAGTCATGCTTTCCTTTCCTCAGAAACACAAAACCTATTCTTATTCACTAAAGTAGAAGAGAACTTGGAAGAACCTAGGCAAAGATGAACAACGTTTATTAAAATTATCTTTGCAGTACTTTTACGAAAGATCTAAGTTTGGCAATTAATTCAACAGATGGATGTTTTAGTTCTTCTCGGATTCAAATCTACGAAAGTATGGCTTTTATACTTTAAAACCGGTCTTAACAGGAGATATTGGCAGGCCTATGCGGTAAAATAGCACTTTTGAATTTTAATATTGGAGAAAGCATGTATCTGACATGTAAGTCACTGGTGTAATTTGTGTGTGAATGTACTGTGACATTATTTAAAAGCCACATTAGAGTCATGTACCATTTAAGTAGTCTCCAATTGCCTTTAGTGCAAAAATGTCAGTAAACCAAAGGAAATTGACTAACCATTCAAAGAAATACACTTCCTACTTTGATAGCGACCTTGTTAACTCTTTCACTGTTAACGGACGGTTTATCCTCCCAACTGTTAGGTAAGTCCTAAGATTTTTTATGCATTTGTACAGATTTATTTCTACATGGTGAGCCTGAATGCAATTTCTCAAATTAGACATTAATATGCTTTTTCTTAACATAACCTCATTCAAACCCCAGGTTCTGGCACCAGCTACAAGTGTAACAATACAGCTGCATTTCTAAAATAACTGTAGCTCATCAGTACAGTACAGTTACTCTAAAATGTACACATTTGCTCTAGGTTATAATAACCCAAAGTATCAAATTCATAGTCTAAAAATATTTGAAATGTTGTCCAGTCGCGGGCTGTCCTAGCATTTCCCAATTTGAAATTCATGAATTCTCAGAAAAATAGGTTTTATAGGCACAACTATCTTTGAGAATGAATTTTAGTTCTCTATGAGACTATCGAATGTTAATGATTGTTTTCATTACCCATTCAGCTTAACAGAATTACCCTTTTACACCAAAACAGAAGTGTCTCCACCAGACTTTTTCAGAGGTGGTTGTACCCTTTGCATAAGAAAAAACAAGGCATAACCATGTTACACAGTGGAAACTTCAAATGCACTTTAAATGTACCAGCTGAATCAAATTACCATTTCCAATTCAGAGGTATCCCTAACCACTACCATACGTTAGACTTTAACCAATATTCCCTCTATTAAAAAATGCTACAGACAATACTGCAAGGGAAAGTTAGTGCTCACTATAATTGATTCACACTACTGGTACAATTTCTCACACCTAGTTGTTGCCATGGTTTGGATGATGCAGAGTGGCAGTTTACCTAAAATGTATTCAGACAGACACTAGATCTAATCAGTGGGCTTAAGCAGAGCCAAATATTATTTCTAAACAAAAGCACCCAATACTTGAAAAAACATGAGGAGTGTGCTACTAAATTCTGAGCTTGCGACTAAATGGGAAGATGCAGATCAATTTAAGGAATAAATATATAATACAAATGGATAACTACTCTGAATATGGACAACTGCACAGCAGAAGCACAAATTAAATGTGAAGAAAATATGTAGAGTTTGCAGGCAGGTGCAGGCAGTGTTGCTCAGTTGCAATAAGCAGAATTTGTTTAAAATGTAAGCTATTTATGACATTATTAAAATACATGCTTATATCACAGTACAAGGGCACGATTTCAAATACAAATGTATGATATGTCATCTATCACTTCTACTCTCACCCAACTGGTCTCTAAAACCTTCAGCACATTATTTTAAGTCGATGCCCACTCTATGTTAACGAAGGTGCCCAGAGTCTGTTGAGTTTCAACTAGGATCATCTGCTCCTGATTGTAGGTTAGGCTCTACTAGGTGGCTCTGATGGCTCATTAGTTCTCTACAATGATTTGCCAACAAACTCCAACTCATTCGTATATCCCAGCCTCAAATAACCAGACTCATTAGTTAAGTACTTTGTCACTTACCCTCTTATGTACCTTATACCCAAATTCGACTGAAAGCACTCCTGAAGAGGAGTAGTTAACTGGACCACCTCTTTAGTAAGTAAACAGACTAATGAATAACTGACACTGTAAATTGGCAAAGTGCTATATATTGCCATGACAATATTAACCCAATAGATCACTCTGCACTAGTTAAGGACAGACTGCTTTTTCAAGCACGGACATTCAGGTGGCTGGGAGCAGGAACATTCATATAACATCTCTTTATAACAACAATGCTGGATTTTAATTTTAAATATCAACGAAGAACAATCCTGAGATGAATCCTAAATTTTAGTATATTTTGTCCACGTATACTCAATATCAAATGGAAAAAAAATAATTTGAAACGAAAAAAGTAATCATACCTCGGATTATTTTGTAATTATATAAATCAATCTATAACATAACATACATAAACTATATAAATACAAAAATGTAAGCACAATGATCAAGGTTTTTACAAAGAAAATCACATGCAACAAGAGTAGTTTAGTTGCCACTTCTTGCAGACAACAAATGGATATGATAAATTATGGTGTCAACAAAACACGTTTTCTCTCTACAGGACAGTTCCCAATATTCAAATACGTACAGGTTGGAGCAGTGCTTAATTTGAGCCGGTGGTTTCCGGTGCTCGGCACCGGCACTTAATTGTCAACATCGGTGTTTGTGACAGTCTACAACAAGGTAGCACTGTCTGGTTAATTCAGAGACGATCACAACAACAGTTCATTTTTAATTCAATATACTTAAAACTGACTATCACCAGCCGCCCAAGCCCTTCTTATAGCTTTGGGGCCTGAAATAGTCCGAACTGTCAAATTTGTAGGAGTAGGATGGTCAATAGTTGTGTTGTAACTATTATTGGCAGTACTGCATGAACAATATGTGGTGCAAGCTGCAGTGGCGTCCTGACAAGAGCCCTAGACCTTTTTTTTTCCTTTTACCAATTAAGCACTGGGTTTGAGTTGAATATAAGATCATAAATGCTGAGGTGGTTACTATTCATAATCTAGCTTTCTAGATTAGGCAGAAGAAGAAATTTGAAGGTTTTGGAGTTAGATAACCATGTTCTGGGAGAAGAGTTGAAGGGATAGATAGAAGAGCGGGTGTATAGTTGGAGTTTTCCAACTTGCAGGTCAGGAAAGGGGAGGTTGGGGAAGTGGGAACTAGGGAAAAAGTGAGGCTAATGTGGCAGTGAAGTTTTAGTGTATGCAATGCTAGGACAGTGGCATGGTGTGCTAATGTAAACTATTTGCTAATCTACATTTATTAGGTGTGGGAGCTCACATGTTGGTCTATAAATGGCAGACCCAGGCAACAAATAAGTTAGCACTCTCTGAAATAATTTGGGGATAGATTAAAAGCTGGAATGGCATGGACTTCTTGGAGGATGTGCAAAGCCAGACATATAAGATAACTAACCTCTTGCAGCTTCTTTATGTAGACACTGTAGCAAATAAATCTGTATTGGTGTGTGGCAATATGGCTGCAGAGTATCACAAGTTAATCCAGACCTAAGGATCCTTCATTTTTTGGAGATCAACTTTTACTCCTGAATTTGACTTGGGGCTAAATGCTTCCATGCTCAAGTAATGAGTGAAAATACAGAATGAGGTGCTAAAATTGATTTTTTTAAAGGTAAGACATTTGTCATTCATCACTCATGGAGTGAGGTGGATGAGAGGATGGCTTTCAATGGATGTTGCACGAGACATTGACTAAATGGTCCTCACTCTTCTGCAATTTTTGAATACTTGATAAACATCTGCATAACAATGTGGCCAAACAAAACATTCGGTCTACAGCGAGGGGGGCGTATTTGCAACCTAATTAAAGTTCCCAAAGCTTACATTCATGCGTAAGGATGCACTATAAGGAAGAGTTCTAGAACAGGTTTAGAAACGTAAAGAGGCTCATGAGGTATGGAATCGTGTATGAAAATACTACAGATTACATTTTGGATTGAGGAAAACAGTGGTTCAGCTAATAATGTGTGAACACAAGCTCGAAGTCAAAATTGGATCATACTAATAAATGTCTCCAATTATTTTCTCGGCCATAATTACACACACTCAACCATGACAGTCTCCTTGCTGCCACAATGAAATCGACCTTCATGCATTTAATGAAGGGAAAGTTAGCAGCTACATCAACAATTAAAATGAGCGCCAAATTCTCAAGTAAATCGTTATATCGAAAAAAAATGTGGTCTGTTTGTGCATAGGGGCATAAGTGTAAAAATATTTTGCCAGCGGCGAGGTGCCACTGCTTCTCTTATCAAGGCACCTTGATTAACAGGCCTGCGCACAACAGTCTGTGCTGAACCTTTGAGAAAGTAGAGCAAATGTAATTAACACTCAAGAGAACAAACCGCATGTAGCTAAGAAGTTAACTGGCGTGATGTTTTGGAATTTTAGATCATCCACAAACCTCCACATATATTCTTTACAAAGTGCACTTTATTAGCGTCAGCTCGAGCCAGTACAGAATGCAGTTAATTGTTAGTAAAACAGTACGAATCATGTTTAGGTTTCACTGGGCGCATAAGTGCCAAATACATGCCTCAAAAAATGTGAATGTATAGCACACAGACAAGTTCACCACCCGGATGAGGTAAGGAAAAGAGCAGGCTCCAAGAGCATGCGCTGAGAGTCACCTGCTGGATGGGGTACGACAAAGTAGAGAGCAGGATCACTTTTTTTGGGCAGGTCCGTGAGCACTCCTTAACCCTGGACTTCAGATGAAAGGGATAAAAAGTCAGAAAAATACAAGTAGTTAGATTTCACATATTTCCCAAATATCAAAGCTAAGACCTTCTTTAAGTAAGTCCATTAACACCCTGGTAACTAGCAGTGCCTCGTTAGCTAAAAGGGGTCTCTCAATCACATCTAACAGCCTAGAAGCACGATTTAATCAGTCTTGCAATGATTTTAATTAATTGTGCAATAAAAATTAACCATCAGTCTTTGCCTTTAACCAGACCTATGTAAAGTCCAACACAGGCAAGTCAGATATCAACAGGTGGCACCTTTTTCAGTAGCACATGTAGACTATCACCCTTTAGATTAAAGAAAGTAGGTGGTCAGATCTGCATTCTACTATCCTAAGAGCTTCCATATCTTGCCATTCACCAAAATATAACATCGGGGACTGGACTGTGTTGTGCCAGTTCTCCAGATCCTGGGGATGCTGAATTATAATGTAATACTTGTGACAAGTATTAGCTGTTATCCCGGAACCTTCAGGGTAGGGTAAGACTGCATCTCATTGGAAAGAACCTACTACCTGGATTTTCACTAGGGAAGCAGCAAAGGGAAGCGCTCAGCGATTGATATATGAACGTTTAATAATATGATTGTTGAGACAGTGCTACTTCTTTTAAAAACAGAATAAGTTTTTTCTTCAAATAAGTGTAAAATTGTACAGTAAAATACAACAGATCACAAAACAGGGAAAACTATAATCGTGGTCATTTTGTTACTTTTGGTTCTGGTTCTCCCTTCTTCAAGACTGGTTTGGATTATCACTACAACAGGCAAAACTAGAAAAGTCTTCTAAAAACCACAAAAGTCCACACTGGGCATCACCAAATTAGTTCCCACATAGGTTTGGGGCAAGCAAGTCTGTAGCAAATAATATAATGAATGATGGGGATGGCTAGATGGGTCACAGGAGGAAGAGCCAAGAGTACCAGATTTCCCACAGATATAAGTTTGCCACTTAGTTTGGCAATCAGTCCTTCCCAAAAGGCTCGGAACCTGATTCCACAGATGCACAAACGCTGTTTTGGGGAGATTGTAAACGTCACACCAGGCTTAAAGCAACAAAGTTGCACTATACGAAACGTCAAGACCAAAAGGTGAGTCTTTGCAACTATATGAAGAAGGCAAATAATGTTTATAAAAAGGTTTACGTAGTAGCCCAACTGTTTATAGATAGCAGAAATGTGTACATGCCTCTGAAAAGCCACAGATGCTGAAATACTTCTGAGGACTATCATGAAATCTCAGAGAAGGCTGGTCTCCTTTTACTGACTTTGACATGCAAAAAGCTACCCACCTCATTGTAGAAGATTTTGCTATTTTGTTGCCTGGACTGGGAATACTACAGGAGATGAAAAGGTCATCTGATTTCCTGCGAATCAGATGTTCTTTCAAGAGAAAGCATAGGTCTTGTGTGGAAAAACAGAAGAGAGTTCCAATGAGTAGATATTATGTCACCCGTTTCCACTAATTGCTCTTCCTTTAGGGGTTATTACAGGTCAAAAGTGGGCTACTGGTTCAACCCTATGATGTAATCGATTACCATCATCATAATTCTCTATTTCGGTAAAATACCATAACAGAGATACAAAATACAGTGGCTATCGTAAAGTAAAAAATAAGTTAAAAATTTAAGACCTACATCTGGATCATTTATAAAAACAAGAGACCAGAGATTACCTTACTTAATACATAAATAGGATAAACCACCTATTAAATTTTTAAATATATAACCATGGGTTTTTTAAAAACTCAAAATAACTAAGACCATTGTGGTAGGTTGCATCAGCCTGTCTTTTCCTTATCACTCAAGCATGAAACAGAAATAGAAATCTAGATATTGCGAAGACCAGATAGGGTGTCATATCGGTTTGAAGAATCCTATAAGCTACCTCATTCCTACTAGTGCCAAGGTTTCCTCAGAGAGGTATCAACGATGTTGCTCTTGCTCCACTGTAGGCTGGACAAAAAATAACAGATGGGGTACATTTTCTTTCTTCCATCCATACATGTGCACCCCTGATCATTGGTATTTAATGGTCCTAACCATTTCAAAGTAAAGACACAAAGTGGTAATCTTCCATATCTAAACTCGACGAACAATTTTTTGGGTTAGATTATGTTCAATTTCATCACAAAAGGTTTCAAAATGGTAATTGTCCTTGGCCACTAAAAAGGAGGTTGATAAAGTGCCTTGTGCATGCATTAAAAAGTTATTACATTTGAATAAATTACTTTTTTTTTAAACTCCGCACTAATTGATGAACAATTCCACCACCAGATCAAGCCAAAGATTAGCCAAGCCCATCCCCATAAGGGAATCTTTGACACATTTGATACAAGGGAATTTTCTAGCAGCAGGAAGTCTAAATATCTCCTCCAGCCCACTATGCTAGAGCAATAGTTCAGAGGTAAACCACAGGCGTCTGCAGAAAATTAAAGGGGGAAGTTCAGTCTGTTCAGAGATCGGTCTAAGACCTAAATCTAGTCTCAGTGGTATTAGGAGAATGCTAGCAAAAAAGCTGCCTCTAACCTATTTTCGACCATTACCAGTGATTTTCTGTTTTTATGCACCTAGATCTCTGTGTCGTAAAGGGCAACCGCAAGTGCCTGGTATGTATACAACTGAAGAACTGTAAAAACCAATCAGCAGTGGGACCCCTTGAAGAGCTTCAGCAACCCCCACCCCCTCTCACCTTCACCCAGTATGCTGCTTGTTTTAGCCTTCTTTTAGCAGTTTTTATGCACTAAATCCAGCTTTTAGTCTAGGGTAATACCCAAATAGTCAAAAAGGAGGATCTGTTCACGGGGAATGCCATCTAGAGTGGGATTTGAGCGTGTAGTATGGCAAGGATTAAAAACCATATATTTGTTTTTTTATATTTATTTCCAGACCCCTCAGCACACAAAACCTGCTAAAATGGTCAAGTGCTTTTGGAGCCCCATTAGCGACTATGCTAAAAGAGTGTCGTTAGCAAACATGAGGGCCGGAACCCTCATGCCTGATAATCTAGGGGAATCTTTATCACAGCTATTAAAAAAAGTGACTAAATTATTTAAAAAATAAGGTAAAAAGTGTGGGGGTCAGCACACAACCCTGTCTTACACCTCGCTTTACAGGAAAGGGTTTTGTACTCATTCAGCATACCACATTGAACTTGTGCGTAGTTATTCTGGTGTAATTTCTCGATTAGGCCACACAGATAGGCTACGACTCCCATCCCAGCTAGTGTTTTCCACAGCAGGGTTCTAGGTCAAATGCTACTCTGAGATCTACAAAAAACAGCGCGTAACCTTCCGTTCTCTATGCTAATGGTCTTCCAGTAAAGAGTCCGCCTCCCCCTGTTCAGATCGGAGGCCACCAAAGTCATCTGCGGCGTTCCTCAAGGCTCCTCGCTCAGCCCAACACTCTTCAACGTCTACATGAGCCCCCTCGCAGCCATCGCACGCCAGCACAACCTCAACATCATCTCCTACGCCGACGACACCCAGCTGATCCTCTCCCTCACCAACGGCCCCGCCAGAGCCAACCTGCACGAAGGGATGACAGACGTAGCCAAATGGATGTCGAACAGCCGCCTGAAACTGAACTCGGACAAGACGGAAGTCCTCATCCTGGGATCATCACCCTCCACCTGGGACGACTCCTGGTGGCCCCCCGCCCTAGGCAGCGCACCCAAACCCACAGACCACGCACGCAACCTGGGCTTCATCCTGGACTCCTCCCTGTCCATGACCAGACAGGTCAACGCCGTCTCCTCGTCGTGCTTCAACATCCTGCGCATGCTACGTAAGATCTTCCGGTGGATCCCCACCGAGACCAGAAAGACGGTCACCCAGGCCCTCGTCACCAGCCGTCTGGACTACGGCAACTCCCTCTACGCCGGAACCACCGCCAAACTCCAGAAGAAACTCCAGCGGATCCAGAACGCCTCAGCACGACTCATCCTGGACATCACCCACCGCAGCCACATCTCCGGACACCTGAGACCTGCACTGGCTCCCGGTCAACAAAAGAATCACCTTCCGGCTCCTCACCCACGCACACAAAGCCCTACACAACCAAGGCCCAGGATACCTCAACAGCCGCCTCAACTTCTACGCTCCCAAACGCCAACTTCGATCGACCAGCCACGCCCTCGCCGCCGTCCCCCGCATCCGAAGAGCCACCACAGGAGGAAGGTCCTTCTCCTACCTAGCCGCCAAGACTTGGAACTCCCTTCCGACCCACCTCCGCCTGACCCAGGACCACCTCGCCTTCAGGAAGCAGCTCAAGACCTAGCTGTTCGAGCAGTAGCGTACCCTCTCCCCCCCCAGCGCCTTGAGATCCTCCGGGTGAGTAGTGCGCTATATAAATGCTTTGATTGATTGATTGATTGATTAAATCACCTGCAGATTGCTGGATATTTTCAATTTGTAGAGTGTTCTTTCAATCACAACAGTCAGCGGAAACACAGATAAATGTGCCCAACCAATACCTAGGTGCATCTTCTAGTGAGCTCCACCCAACTGCCAGACAAGATGGAAACTCTAGAGAAGGAAGATTAATTTTTTTCTTGATATAAACAGATTTCTCTGAGAGAAAGAGGTACAACCTTCTCCAGTATCCAGGGGAATGTTTTTTCCTTCTAGATGAAAATTACTACAGAGGATAATATGCTGGACTGCCTTGTACCACAGAAGGTTGTCCAAGAGATAACAAAAGGGATTTTGTTTTCGTCTGCCAATCAACTAGAACATTGCTGCTGTATAGTCTATAACAACAGATACAACTTGCTCCTGCAGAAGTGGAAAGGGTATTTTAGCCCCAGTAAGATGGCTTTCATCTCGAGTCATATCCAGGGCTGCTGAATGCCTGCTGGTGTTGAGATTTTTACAATGCACTATCCATTTGTTCTCAGAAGAGTCGGTTGTCACTGCTGATTTTCCAGAGACTACAAATGTTGACAATTAAAAAGAGTTGTATCCTGAAGTCACCATCAGAGTAATTCTGTAATATCATCTGAATAATGATCTTCTTGAACTGTGACTGTTAAAGTTCATCTCTGTATGTTGATTGATGAAGTTGAATAGATCTAATTTTCAAAAGTTAAACAGAAACTTCATGAATGCCAGACGCCTGAAGGCCTAGCCTTATCTGCAACAGCTATTGATATTCATAAGACCTGAAGGAAAAATAGAGATTGATCTACATTCAAGACTCCCCTCCGTCCAGATGAGGAAAGGCCAACTTCAGGGATGTGTTGATAATAGCTACAGTAAAGTGCAGTTTCTGACAAGAAATCAACTGGGTGTCAAAGTTGATCGAGCTCCCCAAATTGGACACAGTATTTAACACTATTTAAAGATTTCTGTCCACTGTCTTCCGAAGGTTGAACTCTGATTATCCAGCCAAAGTAAGGGAAGAGGTGCATTCTCTAAAGGAGAAGACAAGTGGCAAGCAGAGAGCACCTTTGTAAGTACCCCTGAAACTTAGTAGAATTCCAGTAGAAGACCTCTCTGCTGAGTTTGGCACGTTCATTCCCGAGGTGCAGTGGTGAATTATCTAGGGATGAAGACGGACGTCTAGATGCCTTAAGAGTTTGCAGTTGTGAAATCAGCATGCATCTGTAGGGGATTGACGTGTTGGGCATTTGCTGCATGACACTGCTCTTGACTTGGATATTTTAAATGTATAATTTAACAATTGATGTGCGACGCTGTTTTTTGACCCCTGATAATTTTTAAATTAAAGTTTATATTTCCTGCTGTTGCCCACATACTCCCACTTTAAAACTTGATTACTCACATCAGCACTCGAGCGCTTTCTGCTGAGTACTCTTCCTGCCTTTCCCCCGGGTGCCACGAGGAACCGCCATCTTGGAGAGTTGGCGGTCTAGTTCCTCGCTCACCTGGGGTATTTATTTCGTTTGAGAGTCAGAGCGGAGAGCTATAGGAGATTGATGTGTTGGGCATTTGCTGCATGACACTGCTCTTGACTTGGATATTTTAAATGTGTAATTTAACAATTGCTGTGTGACGCTGTTTTTTGACCCCTGATCATTTTTAAATTAAAGTTTGTGTTTCCTGCTGTTGCCCACATACTCCCACTTTAAAATTTGATTACTCACATCAGCACTCGAGCGCTTTCTGCTGAGTACTCTTCCTGCCTTTCTCCCTGGTGCCACGAGGAACCGCCATCTTGGAGAGTTGGCGGTCTAGTTCCTCAGGCTCCTAGTACTATTTCTATGTGCGTGGCTCGGGTGCGCAGCGGACGCGCGCAGCGGGCGTGACAATGGCGCGCCTAAGGCAAGCCCGTTCGCGCCCGTCAGCGTCCCGGAAGCGGCCAGCGCCAGCCACTCTGCTGGAAGCCTCCAGGACTTTGTAGGAAGTATACGGCCACAGCTTTGCAGGCTTTGGATCCTTGCTTCCACTGTCCTGCTGGTTGTTGGAATTTAGCTAGAGTATCTAAAAATGTGTGTCATGTCTGTGGGTTTAGGCTTCCTGGGAAGTTGGGTACCGCAGCTGAACTTGACCCGCCATCTGAGTCAAGCTCACAGGCACTTTTAATTTGGGCCGCCCTGATCAATGTGTGCCCGCTTAAGAAACATCATGCTGATGTTTGAGCTCCTAGAGGACCACGACCTGGATCTACTGTTTCTGACTGAAACCTGGCTCGACCCCTCAGCGGATCAGATTGTCACTCTGGCTATACCGCCGGACTATAAAATTTCTCGAGCAGATCGTCTGAAGGGGCACATTTTACCTTGGGTGCTCACTGATATATAGGCACCCTGGTCCGGCAGGTCCATTTCTTCAGGCCTGGGGAGATGTAGTCACTACTAAAGCTGTCAGATTTGCCCATTACATGGTCCTAGGCGACCTGAACATACTTTTGGACCAGGCCGATAACAAGGATGCACAAGATTTGCTTGAAGGCCTACAACTGGCGCTTCTTGAACAGCAGGTCAGCCTTCCTACTCATCAAGCGGGGCATGTTCTCGACCCCATCTGCACTAATTTTCCTATTCAGGTAGATGATCCCCGCCCAGTTATTTGGTCGGATCATTTTATAACCTATTTCTCTTGGGAGGTCTCTAAGGCAGAGCCTTTAACACCCTTGTGCCATAACTCAGGCTTGGGCAGGATTGATCCTGTAGAGTTCAATGTGGCCCTGGCCGCTTCCAGACCCAGGCTGGTTGGAGAACTTGAGGACCAGGTTGCTGGGCTCTCTAGTTGGATCTCCACTACTGCTGAGTCGGTGGCTCTCCCCCGTTCTGTTAGACGAGCTAGAGATTCGCCATCTAAGCCTTGGTTCAACATGTCCCTTAAAGCTTTGAAGCACAACTGCAAAACGCTGGAACGGGCATGGAGGAAGAGTGGTTATTGTTTGGCTGCTAAGTGTAAGCTTAGGGATAAGCAAAAGATATATTATGCCGCTATTAAGCTGGCTAAAGGGCAATTCTATTCTGCCCGTATTGAAGCGGCTAATAATAACTCTCGCGAAATCTACGCAATTGTCCAGAGTTTTATGTCCCCTGCGGCCCAAGCTAGTGCGATGCCATCCTCGCCCTCTTGGTGCAATACGCTTTCCGGCTTTCTTAGAGAGAAGATCTTGGCCTTTCAATCTACTTTAACATCTGGTAGTAGCTTTCCGGACATCATTTCTGAGGATCCAGCGGTTGATGGGGGACACACATTGTTTGAATTTAAGGTCGTGGAGCAGTCAGACTGTTTGAAATTGCTGAAAAGCTTAAAATTAGGGTCACCTGTCGACCCCTGTCCGGCGAGGCTATTGGCATCCTCGGCTGAGGTTGTAATTGAGGAAGTGAATACCATCATTAATCTTTCCCTCCAGTTAGCGGAGGTCCTTGAGGTGTGGAAGAAGGCAAAGATCTTGCCTCTTTTGAAAAAACAATCTCTTGACCCTTCGATGTCCAGTGAACTATCGGCCTATTTCTCTTCTCCCTGCCTTGGCTAAGGTTTGTGAGAAGACCGTTAACAAACAACTCACGGACTATGTAGAAAGGTGGATTTGCTCCATCCTGCTCAATCGGGGTTCCGGCAGTCGCACAACACGGAAACAGTACTGGTCGAGGTGGCAGAGGCCATTCGGGATTGCTTGGACGCAGGGGGGAGGGCGGCACTTATCTTGCTTGACCTCTCTGATGTGTTCGATACGGTCCCCCACGTTTTGCTTTTGTCACGCTTGGCTAGTATAGGGTTATCAGGTGCTGTGTGGGGATGGCTCCGCTCTTTTTTGAGGGGACGGTCTTAACAGGTATGGATTCCTCCTTGTTCCTCTGCTCCACGGTCAGTTTCTACTGGTGTCCCGCAGGGCTCTTCCCTTAGTCCCCTTCTATTTAATATCTACATGACTCCCCTGCTATATTTAGTGGAGGTATTGGGGGCTAAGGTGTTGGCCTATGCTGCTTTTCACCTGGGCAAAGGGGGAAGATTCTGTGCTCCGGGCCCAACTTTGTCTGTCATCTATTTTTAAATGGATGGCAGAGGCTCAGCTCAAATGTAATGAGGGGAAATCAGAGCTCTTACTCTTTGGTACATTTCCTCAAAATTTTAGAGAACAGCTTTGGCCCCCTGCGTTCTCATGTCCCACCTCTATTGGGCAGCCAGCTAAAAATCTTGGGGTCTGGTTTGACGAAGATCTTTCTTTTGCGGACCACATCAAGAAGTTGGCCGGCGGCTGCTTCGCCTTATTGAAATCCTTTAGAAGCTTTTTTCCCCTCCTCCCCTTGGCGGCAAGGCAAACTATTACCTGCGCATTGATCCCGTCGCGGCTGGATTACGCGAACGCCCTTTTTGCCGGTATTCCTGGCTACTGGCTGAGGAGGCTTCAAGTGGTGCAGAATACTGCTGCCAGACTTCTATTGGGCCTGTCATCTAGAGATACTGTCCATCTTCAGCTGCGACTGTATCACTGGCTGCCCATGGCCGCCAGGGTGAAATTTAAGATATTGGTCATGGCCCATCGGGCGCTTCACGGGCAGGGCCCTATCTATCTTCAGAAGCGTGTCTTTCTACACGCCCACGAGGTCTCTGCTTCTTTATTTCTGGCCCAGATCCCGCGCTTTAAGTGTCAGAGGATAGGGGGTTGTTCCTTCTCAGTCAAGGCGGCAGTTGCCTGGAATGCCCTCCCCCCTGGGTCTGCGGACCATCCAGGAGCTTGACGTTTTTAAGAAAAAGTTGAAGACACAGTTGTTCAGGTAAATCCTCTGTCTTTCCTTTTGGGTCCGCGCCGGGACACTCGTGAGTAGCTGAGCGCGTAATAAATTATTTTAACATAACAAACATAACATCTTAATTCTGTCCAAAGCTTTTCATACCAGACGACCAGAGAGAAGTTGCTGGGTACTGGAGTAAGGCTAAGGCTATGGCCAGACTTTAAAATACCATTTTGGTAACCCGCTGGCCTTGCATGATGGATGACCATTAGTTTTTAAAAAGGGAAAGTTTACTTTGCACTGGCAATCACGCTATTTGATTCGTGAAAAGAAATGAATAAAGGGACCCTCAAAGGAGTTTTTTAGCTGCCCAAACAGAAATGTTGAACTGGTAAATAGCTTTTCTGAATTTACATCTAAAGCATATTGTTTTTCTTTCAACAACTGCTTGACCTTTTAGAGCTGCTAGTGCTAGCAGCTGATGTTTTTGTGGTGTGCAGATCAAAATAAAGAACTTAGGAATCACCACTAGCGTCTTCCATTTTTTGAAGTGGGCGAGAAAAGTCTCTTGTAGTCAAAATAAAGGTTTGTGGGCTATGCAGTATGAAATGTGGAAGGCAACAGTAGCAGATTATTTGTTAGCTATTTTGGCATCCTAGGGCTAACTCTTCAACAGCCACAAGAAGGTAAAGGCTACTTACCAGTATGCATCTGTTCTTGGCACTTTGTTGTTGTCCTGGAAAAGTCTTTGGAAGTTAGGAGATAGGTGACTCCTCCTTTGGAACATAGTGCGCTTGGGCATATGCTCCATCTTCAGATTGTTTTTTTGAAGGTTAGGGAAATGATGGAGTTTTGTGAGAAACTGAAAAGATGCCCATGTATGCTGTATCTAAATAAGATCAAACTGGAACAGATAAAGAAAGCTGGGGAGGCGGGTGGGAGTGTGTGAATCTGCAGCTCGACATGCCAAGAACAGATGCATACTGGTAAGTAGCATTTTCCATTCAAGGCATATGAGCTGCAGATCACATACTGTGCATAGATTGATGGGCAGTACTCCACCATAGCAGCGACCACCAGTATCTGTTGCAGTTGTTTGAAATAATGTTGCAGTACGGCCTGGCCCACAGTAGCTTGTTGCTTTGCTTGCACATCTACACAATAGTGTTTTGTGAATGTGTGTGGTGTAGACCATGTAGTTGCTTTGCAGATGTCATCTAAGGGAATGTTCCCTAAGAAAGCCATTGAAGCCCCTATTTTTCTGGTAGAGTGAGCTTTAGGGGGAATAGATAATTTACGTTTTGCTTTCTGATAGCAAATTTGTATGCATTTGACAATACACCTTGCAATTCCAGATTTTGATATGGGGTTGCATTTATGTGGTGGTGTGAAGGACACAAAAAGTTGTGTTTTGTGAAAAGGTTTTGTTCTGTCAATATAAAAAAGGAGTGCTCTTTTTACGTCTAGCGTATAAAGAGCTCTTTCTGCGACTGTTTGTGGTTGCGAGAAAAATATTGGCAACTCTACAGACTGATTGAGATGAAAGGGAGAAATAACTTTAGGAAGGAATTTTGGATTTGTTCTGAGAACCACTTTGTTATGATGGAGTTGTAAAAATGGTTCTTGAATAATAAGTGCATGTAGCTCACTGACTCTTCTAAAGGAAGCAATGGCCACTAGGAAAGCGACTTTCAATGTGAGAAATTGCAATTTGCATTTGTGTAGAAGTTCGAATGGAGGACCCATTAGTCTTGTGAGAACAATATGTAAGTTCCACACAGGTGAGGGTGGTACTCTGGGTGGAATTATTCTTTTGAGTCCTTCCATAAAGGCTTTGATGGCAGGTACTCTGAATAGTGACAACTGTTGTCCGTTTTGCAAGTAGGCTGATATAGCAGCTAGGTGTAACCTAATAGATGTGTATGCTAGATTAGACCTTTGGAGATGTAGCAGGTAACCTATGATGTGTTGGATTGGCACATCTAAGGGATTGATGTTATTATTGTTGCAGTATATGACAGATCTTTTCCACGGGGGGCGTGGCTTGAGCGCCGAGGGAGATGGCGGCGTGAGCTCGGAGCTCCGTGCCTCTTCCCCACCAGAATCCTGAAATAAGGGCCGGAGAGCCCGTGTGTGCCCCGGCGCCGATAGAGTGACCGGCGGAGACCACCTGGACGAGGTTTGGGCGGCCGGCGGCATCACAGCGCCGAGAACGGCAGCCGATCGTTGTGGCCGCTGGAGAGGAGGGGAGGACGGCGCCGCGCAAGATGGCTGCCGCGGCGGAGCACTGAAGGACGGAGGGCTGTGCCGCAGGACACACTGCCGGCGCGCACAGGGGAGGCGCGGTCTCCGCCAGCGACGAACCCCACACAGCGGGGGACGATCCTTGGACCCCGGCGGCGGTGAGCAGTGGCCGCGGAGGCGAGAGGTGAAGGCCACCCGGGTGCGCCGCTGCGGGAGAGCCTCACGGCCAGACTCCATTGCCGAGAGGGTTGGATCCGGGGCTTCGACCCAGCCCGGAGCGCCACACGAGCCAACTGGTGGGCGGGGGCCGCCTGGAGAGGGGGTTCACGGGGGACGGTGCACGGCGCTGGGCAGCTTGGGTCCCCCCCCTCGCCCCCACAACGGAGGCCTGAGAAGCACAAAGGGGCAAAACGAAGGAGCCCATGGGCCAGTGGAGGGTCTTTGGCGGCATCAGACTTCCGGTAGAGCGTCCAACCTACCACGCCGATCAGGGGGAGTGAGAACAATCCTCCACAGTACCCGGGGATTGTACAACACGGCGGACGCCACCTCTGATGCGCAGTGTTCGAACAGCAAGGCCCCATAGCGCGCAGGAGCTAGCCACGTAGCGGAGGCCCGGAGACAGCAGACAGCCGAATAAGGCGAGGACGGCGAGGCCGGCTACTATGGGGAAGCCAAGAGCTAAGGCGGAGGAGGCGGCGACGTCAGATGTAGCAGAGGGGGGCCCCGCTGAGCCGACGGACCTACAGCGATTGCAGGATCGAATATTGGACGCCATAACGGCCACTAGAGACACGCTACATAACGATATAGCGCAGGTGGCGTCGGGGCTGGGCTTGCTCCGGGCGGACCACGACAAACTAAAGGACAGGGTCAAGGATGCTGAAGCGGTGCTCAATGACCTGGCGCCGGCTCACAAGGTGATGGAGAGTAAGCTAACGGAGGCCCTGGACCGCATCCGCACCCTGGAACGGCGAGCGGAGGATGCAGAAAATAGAAGCCGACGCAGTAATGTGCGGGTCGTAGGCGTGCCAGAGACGGAGGGGACGGGGGACATGATTGCCTACATGGAGGAATGGCTGAAGACCGTGGTGGCGCCGGAAGGGCTTTCGCCATTCTTCACCCTGGAGCGTGCTCATAGAGTCCCCTCAGGACCTCCCAAGCCAGGGCTCCCACCCAGACCGATCATAGCCAAGTTACTCCACCACAAGGACAGAGATCTACTCCTGCAGAAAGCTCGAGAGGATGGCCCTTACCAGATAGCGAACAGCAGAGTCACACTTTTCCCAGACTTCACTTTCGAGACGCAGAAGCAACGGGCCTCCTTCCTCACAATCAAGAAGGAGCTACGAAATGAAGGAATTGCCTACTCCTTGCTTTTCCCAGCCAGGCTAAGAGTGGTAGTGGACGACAAGGCGATCTTTTTTGCAACGTCAGCGGAAGCCTGGGACTGGTGGGAGACATACAAGGCCGGGACTGACGGCGCCAAGGCAAGAGAAGAGCGGGAGAAGGAGCGGGAACGCTCGCCCAAACGGCTGCGGAAATCGAGGAGACTATGGAAACGAGGGCGGGGGAAACTGGGACCGACGGCCTCCCAGACTGAAGCGGAACGGCAGGCCGCGCTGCTAGAAGTGGAGAAGCTCGGACGGGCGGAAGGCACCGGATCTAAAGGGGCCACGGACTCGGACACTCATGTATCGGCCTCTGGCTCGGAGTCGGATCTTTCGGAGATCCACCGCGCTGAGGGACCGCTGGTGACACCGCAGACGGCGGACGAGATCCTGAATGTTTGAACTGCTGGCATTGCTAAGTGGGTAATGTTTGAAGGGCTGGGAGGGGAACCATTGCCTATGCACATAGCGGGGGTCGGGGCACACCAAGGGGTTCGGGGCAAGGTGGTTGTGGGGAATTGGGGAGGAGGCGAGGAGCTGGGCGGCGCAGCCCCCCACTGGACGAAGCCGCGCTCCGTAGGCCCTTAAGGCACCCACAGCTACGGCTGTGTAGTTGAGACCTGGGTCATCAGGTGTGGGAGTTTGGATGGGGACTGATATCTCGATATTGGGGCCTGTTCTGGGGGAGGGGGGGGGCTCCACAGTTGGGGATTGTTTACCTTTTTTGAAGTTGTTGACCCTGGGTGTACCAAGGGAAGGGCTGTTGAGAAGTTTTGTTTTGTTCTGGGGGGGCACCACCACCGTCGAAGGGCTGGAGCTGGAGGGAGTGTTTCGTCCGGATTACTGGGACAATGGCTAATGTGAATGGGTTGACCTGTATTACTTGGAATGTCCGGGGCCTACACACTATGCAGCGCAGACACAAAGTACATGCCTATTTAGTGCGCAGGGGAGTACACATCGCGATGCTACAGGAGACGCATCTTACACGACAAGAGGGGGCAGCGCTACAGAGGCGATGGCGGGGACAGGTTTTTCACACCAGCTACTCGGCCTATGCGCGGGGAGTACTTATATGGGTTAGAGCAGGCACGCCTTTCCAACTCACGCGCCAATGGGTAGACCAGGATGGGAGGTATGTGGTGGCAGAGGGGAAGCTAGATGGTAGAGATATTGTGTTAGCTAGTATATATGCCCCAAACACGGACCAGTTGGCTTTCCTCGCGACGCTTTCAGGGACGCTGGCCCACTCCCTGGCGGGCCCGGTCCTGCTGGGGGGCGACTTTAATTCCATTGCCGACCCCTTGCTGGATAGGTCCCACCCCCCTCTACGTGACTCCCCAGTTCACAGGCTATCCAGAGGTAGGAGGGAATGGCAGGAGCGCTGGGAACTTATAGATGTCTGGAGAGGGCAACATCCGACTGACAGGGATTACTCATTTTTCTCTGGACTGCATGATTTGCATGTCCGGTTGGACACGATACTCTGCTCCCGGGGGGTGCTGCCATGCGTCACTGGATCGGAGTACCTGTCAAGGACAATCTCGGACCATAACCCACTCCTGGTTCGGCTAGCGTGGATAGCAGAGAAGCCCAGGGTTCCGCTCTGGAAACTGCGGCCTGAGACCCTGGAGGACCCCCTCTTCGGGGAGGCCCTTGCGGAAGGAGTGGCCTTATATTTCACGGAAAATGAAGGGACGGTGGACTCTAGAGCGACGGAATGGGACGCCTTTAAGGTAGTGGTGAGGGGTATCTGTATCAAGGATTATGTAGGCGTGCGGAAAGTGTTGCTGGGTGACTTGGCTAAGGCGGATGCTAAGCTGAGGGAGGCGGAGAGGGGGCGGCCTGGACACCCAGAACTCCAGGAGACACTTTGTTCGGCCAGGGAGGCGGTAGCCGTTGAAGTGGAGAGGCTACGAGCCTTTGACTACAAGCGATATGTGCTGCGCTCCCATGTTGAAGGCGATAAGGCGGGCACCCTCCTGGCATGGCTCTCGAACCCCACAAGACGATGCGCTCCCATACTTCAATTGAAGGATAAGGCGGGCGTGATACAACACACTCAGCTGGGCATAGTCGCCGGCTTCCAGAAATATTACGAGGGCCTGTACAAGAGTACCCCGGGAGACAGGAGGGGGCTGGTAGAACCCTTCCTGGCTGATCTACCCCTGCACCGGCTGGAAGCAGAGCAGGCGAAAGACTTGGGGTCGGACATTGACGCGGGAGAGATACGATCGGCGGTGCGGCGCATGGCAAGGAACAAAGCGCCGGGAATAGATGGGCTCCCCATAGAATTCTATAGCAAATATCTAGACGTACTGGCACCGCGACTCCTGACCGTATATAAGGAGGCCAAGGCGACGGGCCGACTACCGCAGTCGATGCGGGAAGCATTAGTGGTCCCGCTACTGAAGCCCGGCAGAGAGGGTAATGACCCAGCGTCCTATCGACCACTCTCTATGCTCACCGCGGACTATAAGATCCTGAGCTCCATACTAGCGGCGAGGCTTCTGCCTCACATGACGGGGCTTGTGCACGACGACCAGAACGGTTTTATACCACAGCGCAACACCACAATAAATATCAGAAGGCTTGTCCGTCTCATGAACGGGCTGGACGGCGGGGCAGGGACGGAACTGGTTCTCTCGGTCGACATTGAAAAGGCCTTCGACAGTCTCGAGTGGGACTATCTATATGTTGTCATGGAGCGCTTTGGGCTGGGAGCTGGTTATATTCATTGGACGAAGGTCCTTTATGCGGGGGCGATAGCAAGGGTGAGGGTGGGACCGACGGTGTCCCTCCGCTACCCAGTGGAGCGGGGCACTCGACAGGGCTGTCCCCTATCGCCGCTTCTATTTGCGCTGGCTATTGAGCCGCTGGCGGCTGCGGCCAGAACGGGGCGGCACATCCGTGGAGTGCGGGCCCGAGACGGGCAACATTTCATCTCGCTATATGCCGATGACCTACTACTGTTCCTCTGCGACGGGGGTGAGGACTTGCAGAGAGCGGAAGCCCTACTGGAGAGCTTCGGAGAGATGTCGGGCCTAAGGGTTAACTGGCCCAAGACGAGTTTGTTCCCACTGTTGGAGGGCGCTGCCCAGCCGCACCACCGGTCGGAGGTGGCCTGGAACCCTACCTGTATTAAATACCTGGGGGTCCATATTTACCATAAGCCGGAGGACCTGCTTGAGGGCAACCTGGGGCGATGCATACGCGGACTGAAGGGCTGCATGGCCTTCTGGGCCACGCTGCCACTATCGGTAGCGGGCCGGATTTCCCTGCTGAAGATGGTTGCCCTACCGAGATTATTGTATTATTTCCGGACGCTCCCAATCTGGCTACCTAGCTCCTTCTTTAGACTATTTAAATCTCAAATTACGACGTTCATTTGGGGAACGGGACTATGCAGAGTAGCGCTGGCCACGCTTTCTCGCCCGAAAGATGAGGGGGGTCTGGCGGTGCCGGACTTTGAGCTTTATTACCTTGCGGCCCAACTGCAAGTCTTCACGCAGGAGGTAGCGAGGGTGTTTCGGGGCCCAGAGAACGACAGCTTGCGAGGGACGCCCAGACACGTCCTGGCATATATAGTCCTCCGGCAACGGCTGGACAGTCGGGATCTGTCGCTGGAGCAGCGCACGTATCGTCAATGTTGGAATCGGGCCCAGAAGAGGGCGGGTATCCAGCGCCCATATGCGCCTGAGATCCCCCTGGGCATGCTAACGGCCTTGCCACATGGCGGCGACTGGTCGCGCCTACAGGAGTGGGAGGAAGCAGGAATACAGGTGGTTGGAGACCTCTTTGAAAACGGCGCACTGCTCCCGTTCCAGGAGTTAATAGAACGCTTTGGCATACCGAGAGGGGGATTTCTACTTCATGCAGCGGTAACCAGGGCAATGCAAGCCCACTGGGGTACGGGACTTGAGGAACCTGGGCCGGCAGCGGCGTGCCAGTACACCATGATGGCGGCGGGCACGATCAAGGCGGTGACGTGCCTCTATAATCGAATGATTAGGGAGAATATCCCTCCTCTCACATCCCTGAAAGCCAAGTGGGAGGCGGACCTGGGTAGGGACGTACCTGACGCGACGTGGGCACAGCTGATCCGTAGGGCTCGCAACAGCACGAGAAACGCTAGGTTTCAACTGATCCACTACTATGTGTTGCATAGGGCGTACATGACCCCGGGTAGAATCAGGCGGTATTTTGGAGATGGGACAGTGACCTGTCCCCGATGTCCGGAAGAGGGGGCCGAGCTAGTGCACATGTTGTGGGCATGCCCGGCCCTGCGGGACTATTGGCAAGACGTTGGGGAGGTGCTGAATGAGGTGACTGAAAGATCAATAGAATATGGGCCAGCGGAATGTCTTTTGCACTGGTTTCCCCATACCCCCAAAAATAAACTCACGAGTAAGTTTATCGACATGGGACTGATGGTGGCTAAGAGGGAGATCACTAGAAACTGGAAGTCGAGAGTGGGGCCAACTCCGCGGAGGTGGCGGCAGGAATTTCTGAAATGGGCTACGGCTGACAGCACGCATAGGTACCAGCTTGCGCGCAGGACCCCCAGCCAAACAGCAGCTGACACTGCGACCTCATGGGAAGTAATGGTGCAGGCACTTAGGGACAGCGAGGCTGAAGACGAGGAGGGGGTCCCCGGGGCGGAAGGGGCGGAGGAGGCAAGCTGAGGCCCTAGGAGCAGCAGGTATGCAGGGGGGTTGATGCCAGCAATCCAGACATAATCGCAACGTGGCCTTAGACGGGGGGTGGTGTGAGGGACGGGATAGGGGGGGAGTTTTAGTTTTGCGCAGGGAATGGGAGTTGGGGATTAGCGCGTAGGTTAGTAGGACTATAAAAGTAGTCATGCACATAATCCGGACACTATCCACTCCTCAATATTGAACGTCAGGCAAGGATGAGCAGAGATAACAACGCCGCCCAACCCCCGGGTTGTGGGCATGACGGCTGTGTACTGATTGACGAAGCATATTGTGTATCTGCTAAATTTTATGATGCTACTGCTATATGTAATGACCTGCACAGGCATGACTACAATAAAAATTATTTAAAAAAAAAAAAAAAAAAAAAAAAAATGACAGATCTTTTCCACTTGGCTGCATATAAACGTGGGACCTCCCTTGGGTATCGCTGCCACCCACCTTTTGCAGCCAATTATGGCCAACCTAGTCCCAACACTATCCACGAATTCCAAATCCCTACCTCCACAACCAGCAGGCCTAGCCTCCCGCGGCACAGCTCTCGGTACAACTTCTGGGGATCTACCTAATGCTAGTATTACTCCCTTATTCCCTGACAGGCCAGCTTCCAGGCCTCGGAGACCCGACTTGCCGCCTGAGGCTAACAGCCTTATGGTGGTTTTGGCGGGTGTTCCCCCTCTTGAAATGGGTGAAAGTGAGAACTTCCACTCACTCAAAAGGAAAATTATCAAATGGCTGAATTACAACAGACCTCTCCCCGCCTATTTTAATAACGAAATCATCATGGTGAGAAGGGTACCTTGGCTGGGGAAAACGAGAAAATCAATAATAGGGGATTGTATTATGGTGACTTTCCGAGACCCTGGGACAGTATTACATATATGTGCTGGGTCAAACAGATCACCAGATTCCACCATACAGACTTTACCAGTCTCTTTTTTCTTCCCCCCTATTCGTATGCAGCATGGATTGTCACAAGGTAACTGGACAAGGGTTGAACGGAGAACCAGACACAGGGGGTATGATGTGCGACCTGCCTATTGACCTTCAGATACACCCTTTACTGACTATAACCGATTTAATTGCCTGAACGGACTGGATGGGGTCGATTGACTGTCCTCAAACCCTGACCTAATCCCTGTGACTTCAGGCATCGGTTTTAGTGAATCACCTGATCCAAACAAACCTAATACTGACAACGGTCCTGACATAACATCTGGTGTAATATCGGGCTTTGGTTCCCCTCCCATTTCTATTTTTATAACCCCCCCTGCAGCTGTCCCGGCGCACTTGAGACTAATTTGGTGGAATGTGGCCGGCCTAGCCAATAAGCTGGACTCATATGATTGGGTAACTTACATTAAGACTGGGGATGTCTGTATGTTCCAGGAGACCTGGGCAAGGGAAGAACACAGCCAACAGGGCTACCTGTCATTTTCCATCCCGGCTAGGTGGGAGGGCAAGGGCCGCCCTTTAGGCGGACTCACAACTTGGGTGGCATCCCACCTAGGGTGCCAGGCTTCACGGTTACCGGTCCCATCGGACGATATTCTAGTGGTTTTACTGGCCTGGCCGAACCTAGCGAAACTTGCCCTAATAAATATCTACTCTAGACCAGTGGGAGTCTCGCGAGAATCTCCCACGATTGATGAGCTCTCAGCTTATCTATCTGAAATCCCAAGGGATATACCCTATGTAGTGGGAGGCGATTTAAACTCACATTTTGAGCCACTGGCTGGCCTTCTAGAGGGCTTTCCCATGGAAGAAGAGTCCAGATGGGCAGCACCTCCTGTAGTAGCGCCCACCCCGAAGGCATGGACACCTGTAGCACTGCAGGTTACAGCCCTAACCCTAAAGTATGGAATCAGAGCTTGCAACGGGCGTGTTAAGTCTGATATACCAAGCAGACACACGTACAATAAAGTGGGAAGAGAGTCCCGCTTGGACTACGCCCTTGTACAGATAGTGAATTGGTCATCTATCCTGGACTTCAGGGTTACTGAAAGACTAGATAGTGACCACAATGCCCTAGAACTAGATCTCATCCATCCTGGTTCAGAACCCTCTATTTTAAATAAGGAGGATAATAAGCCCGAACTTTTACTGGGCAATAACAGGAGAAGAATCAGGTGGGAAAATCTAGCCGCGAGCCAAGTGAAACTCCCGAGGCTCTACGCAGGACTAATTCCAATTTTGGAAATAGTGGGAGATCTAGCTAATGATGTGGGCAACAAAGATTCCCATAATATATTACATCAGGCACATGAGGACCTTATAAAGGGAGCGGCCTCAGAGCTTTTTGGCAAGGCAAAGAATATGAGCAGGGGGCACCACCATAAAACCCCATGGTATAATGCAGCCTGCAGGAAGGCAAAGGGAGAACTCCTCAGAAACATCAAGGAGGGAACAGGCGGAGAGCAGTTACGAGAAAGTAGAGGGATATACAAAAAATTAGTTGCCCACGCTAAAATCAAATGGGAGGAGAACCAATGGGAGGAGCTTACCAGCTCTCTCGTAACAAGAGACTACCGAATGTTTTGGCGAGTAGTCAATGGCGGGTCTGGGCGCCTCCATTCGGCAATAGAGCCAAATATTGCAGCAGGGGTGTGGAAGGCACACTTCCAGTCTCTCTATAGTTCCGAGCTGGGAGAAACTGCGATTGCCATTGGTAATGGATTGACAATGTATGAAGGGGAATTGATAACAGTGGGAGAGGTTAAGGCAGCAATTGCAGGATTGACCTCTGGAAAGGCGCCAGGATTGGACGGTCTCCCCGGGGACCTGTTTAAGCAGGAGCCCGATGTATGGGCTCCCTACCTGGCTACTGTGTTCAATGCAGTCCTGCATGGTATGGAAATCCCGAGTACTTGGCTGGGGGCAGAGGTGGTCCCCATATTTAAGAAGGGCTCGCCTCTGCTCCCAGCCAATTACAGGCCAATCAGCTTAATTGATGTGCCCCAGAAGCTGTTTGGTAGGATACTGTTGAATCGCCTTCAGGACTGGGCGGAGGAGACGGGTGCCCTCAGCCCATATCAGGCGGGCTTTAGGAAGGGAGTTTCGACAGTGGACCAGGTCTTTCGTTTAAATATTATATATTGGAGGACAGCGGTATTCGAAGGCGGCAGCCTATACACTATATTTGTGGATCTGGGGCCGCCTTCGACCTGGTGCCCAGAGGGAAACTTTGGAGTGTCCTGGCCGAGATGGGGGTGCCTCCGGACATACTGATAATTCTACAGAGACTGCATTTTAACAACTATGCTAGGGTCAGGTGCGGGAAGTCTGGGGAATTGACGGACAGATTCCCCGATGACAGGGGGGTTAGGCAGGGTTGCGTATTGGCACCGACCCTGTTTTGCCTCTTTGTCAATGGGGTAATCGCCCATCTCAATGGCATTGAACATACTGATGCTCCAAAGTTGAACGGCAGCAGGGTGCCTGCAATTATGTTTGCAGATGACACCCTGCTGCTGTCCAAAACCCCTATGGGGATACAAAGGATCCTTGATTCTTTTGTGGCTTTCTGCATGGAAAGGGGATTGGAGATCAATGCCACAAAAACTAAGTTTATGGTCTTGAACCCAACCCAAAGATCACGCCCGAACCCCTTACTGGGATCAGCACGACTAGAGAGAGTCTCCACCTTTGAATACCTAGGTGTAACGTTGAATGAAACCATGTCTTGGGGAACACACCAGACTAGGGCTAACCTCAAATTAGTGCAGACCACAGGCGGCATCGCTCGGATGATGATAAGCTCTACATATCGACCATTGGGGCCAGTCATCCAGATCTACAAGGCACAGGCCAGGGGCGCTGTCATGTATGGGGCGGAATTGTGGGGCCATACATCTTCCCAGAGTCTGTCTATAACCGAGAACAACTTTATTAGACAGATAGTTGCACTCCCGTCTAGTACACCCCTCCCCCCCTTGAGGATGGACCTGGGACTGAGACCAATAGCAGATGAACTGGGTCTCAGACCCATAGCCTTCTGGAGAAGGTTATGGAGTAGTGAAGAACTTTCTACTTACAGGGCGGAACTGAAGGAGTTTTTAACCCACCCCAAAGCTTTACAGATCCCCTGGATAAAATATATAAAAAAGGCCTGTGCGAGACTGGGACTCCCCGACCTATGGTCCGATCCAGCCAATGCTTCATTAAGGATCCCACGAAGAGCTTTGGCCAACGTGTATCACGAGCAGAAATTAGGTATGGTCCTAGATTCCCAGGGTGAAGGGTCATTAACATCTGTATTCACGCAAAGCAAGGACTCATACAGGCTGGAGATGGTTCTGGATGGCATGACTCCCGTGCTGGCCAGGAAGCTATTTCTCCAATGGAGATATGGCACACTGCCTCTGCGGTCTTATACTAGCTCCTGGTCTACACCGCCCTCTACCAAGCAATGCCCGGCTTGCATTTGTGATGAGGAAACTGATCTACATGTGGTCTTGTTTTGTCCAACGTACAAGACCGCTAGGAAATATTGGCTCCTACCACTCATCAGAAACTTGGGTTGTAGGGAGTACCTCCCGATGTACAGAATCTTAAAAACCGATGTCTCGGGACCAACGGTCTTTGCATTGGCTAAATTTCTTACAAATGTTTGGCATACTCGCACCCGTATTTTAAAGCTGCAGTCCCCCACTTAATCTTAATACTAAAAATTTTAAATGCATGTTTTTTTTTTCTTGTACATTGTATATTATCTGCCGATGCCCTATTCCGATTGGTTTTTTAATATTGTTTTATATATGTCTTTTGTATATCTTTGATGGTAATTTCGGCCGAAATAAAGATTGAGATGAGACTTGGCTGCATAGCAAGCTCTAGTGGTGGGGCGTCTAGCTTCTCTGATAACATTCATAGTCAGTAGGAAGGTTAAGGTAGCCAAATTCTAAGACCTCAGGAGCCAGATCGTTAAGTTGAGCTGTGCTGGGTCCGGGTGTCTGATATCTCCATGGTTCTGGGTTAAGAGGCGTGGGGAGAGGTGTAGTTTTTGGTGCAGGATTACAGACAGTTCCAGTAATGTGGTGTACCAAGGTTGTCTGGCCCATGTTGGAGCAACTAGGATGAGAGTCAGTGAGTGTTGCTGCAGTTTGTCCACCACTAGTGGAATGAGTGGGAGAGGTGGAAAAGCATAAACAAATTTGCCTGACCAATTCATCCATATCACATTGTCTTTGGACAGTGGGTGTGGATATCTGGCAACGAAGTTTGGGCGTTTTCGTGTGTGGCGAAGAGATCTATCTCTGGCTGCCCCCACAACTGGTAAAATGGTTGAAGAACTTGCGGATGAAGTTCCCATTTGTGAATCTGTTGCGTCTGATGACTTAACAGATCTGCTATGTTGTTCTGGACTCCTGGAACGTGTTGGGCTAGGAGAAACATTTTCTGAGGAATAGCCCATCTCCATATGCTTTATGCTAGTTGAGAGAGCTGTATGGAGTGTGTCCCGCCTTGTTTCTGTATGTAGTACATTGCTGTCATATTGTCGGTGCGGACTAGGACAGCTTTGCCTGATATTTATTTTTGGAATGCCTTTAACGCTAGAAAAATGGCTAGTAACTCCAGGTGATTTAGGTGGAACAACTTGTGTTGCGGTGTCCACATGCCCTGTATAGTGTGATGCAATAGATTAGCTAGACAGCCGGAGAGCGATGCATTCGCTGTTAGCACTATCTGGGGAACCCGGCTGGATGAACGGCTGCCCTTTTGAAAGGTTTTTGGTCTTCCACCACTGCAGAGAGCAATGGGTGAGGCCGTCCACCAACACGAGATCTGTTAGCTGACTTTGAGCTTGGTTCCACTGTTGTGCTAAACATTCCTGTAGGAATGCATCTAGAGTCTTGTGTGAGCTACTATAAATATACAGGAGGCCGTCATCCCTATCAACTGCATGATCACTTGATCTGGAAGAGAGTGTTGCGGCTGGAATTTTGTTATGAGAGTTTGCATGCTTGCTATCCTGGGTGTACTGGGATATACTAATGCTTTTGGGGTGTTGTTAGACCTGTCTGCTTCTGGGAAGACTCTAACCATCGTGATTTATTTTTGTCCCCCTTAGCCTCCCAGAGTTTCTATTTTTATTTTTACATATGTCCATCAGGAATTTTTTAATGCTGTCAGGGGGCTAGGTGTTCCTTGGCGATGACGCCATTTTTCCCTCATAACCTGTGAGGCCTAGTCAGCCCCCTTGAAAATCTAGGGATCTCCAGAAACCTAAGATGGTGTCCACCAACTGCCATAACGGACACTACTGGAGGACAGGTCCATAGGATAACATTAGGGAACTTTCTAGAATTGACTAGAGACTTCTGCAGGTCTCAGGCCACCCTATATAAGGCCAGTGACCAGCAGCCATTGTGTGCTGACCCCAGAGTAGAGGAGTGAGGCAGTGGTGAGAGGAGGTGGACACACTGAGAGCAGCTAGTTTGTCACTGAGGCTGACAGTTACTTCAGAGGATTGTTCCCCCTTCAGCCTTTGACCGATCCCTCTCTCAAGACAACCCCTACTAACAAAGAAATCGAACTACTGAAAGAAGAAGATCCTTTTATCTCAGCGCCCTCAGCAAAACCACCCAGAACACCCTTAACTGTGGGTATTCCTGACTGACCATATCCAGCGCTGTGCTTACCGGTATTGTGGATCAGCTGTAGGAAAGGTGGGCGTCTGTGGCACCTTAGCGCCTTGAAGAGCGAGGGCGCCGTGTCTGCGCAACCTTCCTGAGAGGCCGGAGCTGAAGGTGACTGAGGAGGAGCAGCGGCGCTGTATTAGCGGATTGCGGGACCCCGGGGGCACCAGCTGCGTCAAGCAGAGCAGGTAGTGCTTCCGCGCATGCTCCCAGCGCGCCCGCTATCGAGAGCAGGAGGGGCCTAGGGTCGGGCAGGCCCAGGAGATCAGCGTCAACGTGAAGAGCAGCGTCCTTCCTATGAGCGAGTGCGGAGGCGGAAGAGGTACGAGAGCGTCTGCGCATGCCCGGAGGTTCAGCGCGACTGCCGGCTTAGCTGAGGAGACGCCGGAAGATCTCCAAGAGCGCCGCCTCATCCACAGTGACCCCCCCTGCGTGCGAGCGCTCTCTACGAGGCCAGCGCCTAAGGCGGAGTCTGACCGGCCAGCCCTAGCGTCCTGATGATAACCGGACCATTGTGCTGAACTGCAACACAGCCTCGGAGGCGGGCGCCAAGTAAAGATCTGTGAACTGTGGCGCACCGACCGCCACGACAGTAAGGAGAGAGGGGGGTTGAGAAAGGAACGTGCTAAATCGTTCTGGGTGTAGCGCTAGTATCACAAATCACAGCGCTTAATCGAGTGACCTGATAGCCCAGCAACGTTAAGTCCTGAACTGTGTCAGAATAAGCAAAGGGGGGAAAAAGAGTCACATGACCCCAACTTCACTTCTGTAGGCTTCTGACAAGTGGCTATTAAGCTAGAAATTAGTAGGGAACTTAACCTAATATCAGTAGAGCGCTGACAGGTCTTGCTGGAAGGAAGCTTCCCTCAGAAACTCCTAGTAATGGTTGTGAGAAGCTGTAAAACCAGTGGTATTCTTACAAATCACTCTGTGTGTGTAAGCTAACACAAAGTTAAGGTGTAGATAAAAGTATAAAGGGCATACCCCTGAATGTTGTAAATTAACCAGTGAATTGGCAGGTTGTATTGTTGAAGTATTGCTGACATGGTGTACTAATGTAAGTAATCCTGCATAAGGTGAAACTAAAGGGTTTCCTGTAAATTATCAAAAGAGTTACTTTTATATCGTACTGAAACCTTGTTATTTGAATGTGGTTTTCTGCCCTTTTTCCACAGCTGGAGGAGTGAAAAGTAATCTCTCTAGTAGAAGTGTAATGACTATTCCTAAAAGTAATTGATGTTGTAACTTGTATGATTTCAAATCCAAAGAGCCATATTATTTTTATAAAAGGTAACGGTATTTTTACAAACAAAGGTGTTGTGTCTTTATTTTAGTGGTTCATCACTGTGTTACTGTGGGTGAGACTTGTAAGTACTTAGCCAACGCCTCGAGTTAGCTGTAGACCACTACTGTGCCAAGCTACCATATGTAGGCTTGGGTAATCTAGGTCCAACATAATTGGTGTTTCAGCGGTGGGATCACGGATTTGTACTTACACTCACTTATTAGTAACGCAGTGCTAACCACAAGACCTCACCTGGAGTTTTCTCCCTGCGGCCCTCCTAATTTATATTTTTGATTTTTCTAAATTTACTTCTGGTGGTGGGTGGAGGTTAACCTCAAGTCACTTCGTGGTTTTCTCCTGTGAGTAATTTTATACCATGGCAAAGCTGGAGGTGAATCTTAAAGAGTTGGAAGCCAATACTGTGGCCCAACTCAGGGATTGGTGTCAGCAGAACGGGGTATTTTTCAATAAAGGTGCCAAGAAAGGAGAGTTGCTGACAAGCATAAGGGCATGGTTAGAAGCTCGCCTAAGGGAGGAACCAGAAATGGAAGTGGGTGATGGGGACACTGTTACTGAGGCTGCATTGCTGAACCAAATGGGGAGAGGGAATCTTCTGACAGGTCCCAGGCTACCTTCCAGGGCAAGCAGCAGTGTTTCAGACAGGGGCTTAACCGAAGCCGAGCTGGAAGATAGGAGGGAGGAGAGGAGGTTGAAGATAGAACTAGCCAGGATGGACATGGAAAGGGAGGATAGGAGGTTGGCACATGAGCGAACCATCAAAGAGATGGATTTACAAGCCCTAAACCGAGGATCCCCCAAATCAGGGAATGGTGGCAGCGATACCCAGACCAACATCAAAGAACCTAGACCGTACCTACCAAAAGATATTATGGCTTGTTATGTACCCAGTGACGACATTGCTAAGTGGCTAGCCGCCTACGAGGTCTCGCTAAGGGCCCATGGGATTCTGGAAGTCCACTGGGGAGGTGGGTTGTACAAATACATGCCCCCCACTGGCAGGGATACTTTGTTGGCTCTTGACCAGAGTGAACAGACCTACTATCCGGCTATGAAATCAGCGCTGCTCAAGAAGTTTGGGTTGACCCCTGAGAAATATAGGCAAAAGTTCCGGGGTAGCTACAAGCTGGGCACGCAAAACTGGGTAGATTTCTTGGACTACGCCAGGAAGGCCCTGGAGGGTTGGGTAAGAGGCAGCGAAGTAGGAGACTATGAGGGACTATATGACCTCGTACTCAAGGAACACCTACTCGAGAAGTGTCTTCCCGAACTAAGACAGCATCTGGTGGACAGCAAGCTGACCAGCCCCAGGAAGCTTGCTGAGGAGGCGGACATCTGGGTTAGTACCCGGGTGTCGACAAAGGGGACTGGAGGGAATTCCCAGAAGCAAGGACAGGGCGCCCCCCAGAGGAAAGAGGGAGGGGAAACTAAGAGGGAGTTCTCAAAAGGGCCACAAAATACTTCGCAAGGAAGGGGCAGAGGATTCATCCCCAAGAGTAACCCCCCTCGCAACCCTACCCCTGGCCAAAGCCAGCAGCCAAGGGTTGTTCATTGTTTTGAGTGTGGTGGTGTGGGACACTATAAAGGAGATGTGAGGTGCCCAAAAAGACCACCCCCTCCCACTGGAGGAAAAGCCCCGGGAATCACTAGTGTAGTGCTCGGGGAGGAGATACCTTTGGTTAATGGAGGGGAGCGGGCGGGTGTCACCTTAGTGTCCCTGGGAGATAAAGAGATGGTTCCCAAGACCCAGCTGCCCTCTAATACTACTAAGTATGAGCAGTGGGTCACCATCAATGGCCGAAGAGGGGAGGCTCTGAGAGACACAGGAGCCAGCATGACTATGGTAAGGAGTCAGCTGGTGTCTCCAGAGCAGGTCATCCCAGATGTACTCCATCCCGCCGTAATGGCTGACGGCAGATTGGGCCACTATCCTGTGGCTGAGGTTCCCTTTGAGTGGGGAGGGGTTGCAGGTCCACTTCGAGTTGCCGTAAGCCCTGCCGTGCCTGTTGACTGCCTGTTAGGGAATGATATGGAGCACAATGCTTGGAGGAGGGTGGAATACCAGACTCACTCTGAGATGCTGGGACCCCCTGACTGGACTTGTGTCAGCACAAGGTCCGCGACTGCCCGAAGGGGGAGTTCATTGACGCTGGAGCCTGGAACAATGGCCCAGCCGGCTGCCAGAGAGGAGAAGGACAGGAGGCCGGAGGACCCTGCCTCGACATCTCCACCTCGTGAGACAACTGGACCACCTGCGGAGGTGGATCTGGAGTCCACCGGGGAGAATGTTGCTTCCCTGGAAAACCTACCCATCCCAACTGAATGGCATGTGGAGGGAGGTCCTTCCCGGGAAGAGTTCTGCAAAGCTCAGAAAGAGTGTCCTACTCTCGAGGGGCTGCGGCAACAGGCCAACGCCCAGGCAGCGGGAAACATTGAAGGGAGCTACCAGATTTACTGGGAGGATGGACTCCTCTACAGTGAGCCCAAGACACCTGGCCACGGTTCAGCCAGAGCCTTGGTGGTCCCTCAATGCTTTAGAGCCTTTCTACTGGAACTGGCTCATGAGATACCATTGGCAGGACACCTAGGACAGGACAAGACCTTTGCCCGGCTTGTCCCCCATTTCTACTGGCCTCGAATGATAGTGGCGTCGGATACATATTGTCGGACGTGTGTGTCTTGCCAAGCCAGTGGGAAAACTGGGGTGAAGCTAAAAGCTCCCCTGGAACCACTACCCGTCGTTAGCACCCCCTTTGAGAGGGTGGGCATCGACATTGTAGGGCCATTGGATCCACCAACTTCAGCTGGACATCGGTTCATACTGGTTTTGGTGGATCATGCCACCCGGTACCCAGAGGCAATACCTCTGAGGACCATCACTGCACCTGCAGTGGCAAGGGCCCTGATGGGGATTTTCACCAGAGTGGGTTTCCCCAAGGAGGTCATTTCCGACAGGGGGACTAACTTCCTTTCAGCATACATGCGGGCCATGTGGAAGGAGTGCGGCGTTACCTATCGGTTTACTACTCCCTATCACCCACAAACCAATGGTCTTGTGGAAAGGTTTAACAAAACCTTGAAAGGTATGATACAGAGTCTTCCTGAGAGCCTACGGAAGAAATGGGACATCCTCCTACCCTGTCTCTTGTTTTCCTACAGGGAAGTGCCACAGAAGGGAGTGGGCTTCAGCCCCTTCGAACTTTTGTATGGGCACCCTGTAAGGGGACCTCTCAGCCTGGTGAAAGACGGATGGGAACAGACTCCCAGGAAGCTTCCCCAGGACGTGGTGAGCTACATGCTGGCCTTCCGGAGCCAAATGGCTAAGTTGTGGAAGCAGGCTTCAGACAACTTGGAGGCCAGCCAAGCAGTTATGAAAGAGTGGTATGACCACAACGCTCACCCAGTGGAACTGGAGCCTGGACAGAAAGTGTGGGTAATGGAACCTGGAGAGCTAAATGCCCTCCAGGACCGTTGGACAGGCCCCTTTGAGGTTTTGGAGAAAAAGGGGAAGTCTACCTATTTGGTGGATCTTAAGACCCCGAGGCAGCCCCTCAGGGTGCTGCATGCCAATCGTCTCAAGCCACATCATGAGAGGCCCGAGGTTGTCTTAATGCTGGTGACCGATGGAGCAGAGGAAGAAGAAAGTGAACCTCTCCCTGATCTTCTCTCGTACAAAGAAAAAGATGGATCAGTGGAGGGAGTGATTCTCTCGCCATCCCTGACTTCTGAACAGCAAAGTGATTGCCGCCAGATCCTGGAGCAATTTTCTCCCCTGTTCTCCCTTGTCCCAGGTAGGACCCACCTGTGTACCCATGACGTGGACACAGGAGACAGCCCACCTGTGAAATCTAAAATCTACCGGCTGTCGGACAAGGTGAAGGCCAACATCAAAAGTGAAGTCGCCAAGATGCTGGAACTAGGGGTGATTGAACCTTCTGGTAGCCCTTGGTCTAGCCCGGTGGTTTTGGTACCAAAAGCTGCCCCACCAGGCACCACACCTGAATTGAGATTCTGTGTGGACTACCGAGGCTTGAACTCAGTGACTAAAACTGATGCATATCCTATCCCACGGGCGGATGAGCTTATTGACCGGCTGGGAGCTGCCCAATACTTAAGTACCTTTGACCTAACTTCAGGGTACTGGCAGATTTCCCTTACCGAGGAGGCGAAGGAAAGGTCAGCCTTCTCTACACCTGAGGGACACTACCAATTTCGTGTGATGCCCTTTGGGCTCAAGAATGCCCCTGCCACTTTTCAGCGGCTGGTGAACAGGGTCCTTTCGGGAATGGAAGCTTTTTCTGCTGCATACCTGGACGACATTGCTGTCTTCAGCAGCAGCTGGGAGGACCATTTGCAGCACCTGCAAGCTGTTCTTCATGCCCTCCAACAGGCTGGCTTGACCATCAAGGCCAGCAAGTGTCAGATCGGACAAGGGTCGGTGGTGTACCTAGGTCACTTGGTGGGCAGGGGGACGGTGCAGCCCCTCCAGGCAAAGATTGAGACCATCATCGCCTGGGAGCCCCCCAAGACTCAAACCGAGGTCCGAGCCTTCCTGGGCCTCACTGGATACTACCGTCGCTTCGTGAAGGGGTATGGCACTATCGTGGCCCCCCTCACTGAACTTACTTCCAAGAAGCAACCCCGACGGGTAGTCTGGACAGAGGCTTGCCAGCGAGCCTTCATGACCTTGAAACAAGCATTGTGTTCCGCTCCCATTCTCAAGGCCCCTAATTTTGCTAGAGAATTCATTGTCCAAACAGATGCGTCAGAACATGGCATTGGGGCAGTGTTATCGCAGCTAAATGATGAGGGCTTGGATCAACCCGTGGTCTTCTTGTCCAGAAGGCTACTCCCCAGGGAAAGGAGATGGAGTACAATTGAGAGAGAAGCCTTTGCGGTGGTTTGGGCTCTGAAGAAGCTGCAACCATACCTGTTTGGTTCGCACTTCCTAGTTCAGACTGACCATCGCCCCCTTCGTTGGCTGATGCAAATGAAGGGGGAGAATCCCAAGTTGTTAAGGTGGTCCATCTCCCTACAGGGAATGGACTTTAGGGTGGAACACCGACCTGGGGCAGACCATGCCAACGCAGACGGTCTATCCAGATATTTCCGCCTTAGTGATGAGGACTCCCAAGGGGTTGGGTAGTTCTCCCCACTTTCAGCTGGGGGGGACGCGTGTTAGACCTGTCTGCTTCTGGGAAGACTCTAACCATCGTGATTTATTTTTGTCCCCCTTAGCCTCCCAGAGTTTCTATTTTTATTTTTACATATGTCCATCAGGAATTTTTTAATGCTGTCAGGGGGCTAGGTGTTCCTTGGCGATGACGCCATTTTTCCCTCATAACCTGTGAGGCCTAGTCAGCCCCCTTGAAAATCTAGGGATCTCCAGAAACCTAAGATGGTGTCCACCAACTGCCATAACGGACACTACTGGAGGACAGGTCCATAGGATAACATTAGGGAACTTTCTAGAATTGACTAGAGACTTCTGCAGGTCTCAGGCCACCCTATATAAGGCCAGTGACCAGCAGCCATTGTGTGCTGACCCCAGAGTAGAGGAGTGAGGCAGTGGTGAGAGGAGGTGGACACACTGAGAGCAGCTAGTTTGTCACTGAGGCTGACAGTTACTTCAGAGGATTGTTCCCCCTTCAGCCTTTGACCGATCCCTCTCTCAAGACAACCCCTACTAACAAAGAAATCGAACTACTGAAAGAAGAAGATCCTTTTATCTCAGCGCCCTCAGCAAAACCACCCAGAACACCCTTAACTGTGGGTATTCCTGACTGACCATATCCAGCGCTGTGCTTACCGGTATTGTGGATCAGCTGTAGGAAAGGTGGGCGTCTGTGGCACCTTAGCGCCTTGAAGAGCGAGGGCGCCGTGTCTGCGCAACCTTCCTGAGAGGCCGGAGCTGAAGGTGACTGAGGAGGAGCAGCGGCGCTGTATTAGCGGATTGCGGGACCCCGGGGGCACCAGCTGCGTCAAGCAGAGCAGGTAGTGCTTCCGCGCATGCTCCCAGCGCGCCCGCTATCGAGAGCAGGAGGGGCCTAGGGTCGGGCAGGCCCAGGAGATCAGCGTCAACGTGAAGAGCAGCGTCCTTCCTATGAGCGAGTGCGGAGGCGGAAGAGGTACGAGAGCGTCTGCGCATGCCCGGAGGTTCAGCGCGACTGCCGGCTTAGCTGAGGAGACGCCGGAAGATCTCCAAGAGCGCCGCCTCGTCCACAGTGACCCCCCCTGCGTGCGAGCGCTCTCTACGAGGCCAGCGCCTAAGGCGGAGTCTGACCGGCCAGCCCTAGCGTCCTGATGATAACCGGACCATTGTGCTGAACTGCAACACAGCCTCGGAGGCGGGCGCCAAGTAAAGATCTGTGAACTGTGGCGCACCGACCGCCACGACAGTAAGGAGAGAGGGGGGTTGAGAAAGGAACGTGCTAAATCGTTCTGGGTGTAGCGCTAGTATCACAAATCACAGCGCTTAATCGAGTGACCTGATAGCCCAGCAACGTTAAGTCCTGAACTGTGTCAGAATAAGCAAAGGGGGGAAAAAGAGTCACATGACCCCAACTTCACTTCTGTAGGCTTCTGACAAGTGGCTATTAAGCTAGAAATTAGTAGGGAACTTAACCTAATATCAGTAGAGCGCTGACAGGTCTTGCTGGAAGGAAGCTTCCCTCAGAAACTCCTAGTAATGGTTGTGAGAAGCTGTAAAACCAGTGGTATTCTTACAAATCACTCTGTGTGTGTAAGCTAACACAAAGTTAAGGTGTAGATAAAAGTATAAAGGGCATACCCCTGAATGTTGTAAATTAACCAGTGAATTGGCAGGTTGTATTGTTGAAGTATTGCTGACATGGTGTACTAATGTAAGTAATCCTGCATAAGGTGAAACTAAAGGGTTTCCTGTAAATTATCAAAAGAGTTACTTTTATATCGTACTGAAACCTTGTTATTTGAATGTGGTTTTCTGCCCTTTTTCCACAGCTGGAGGAGTGAAAAGTAATCTCTCTAGTAGAAGTGTAATGACTATTCCTAAAAGTAATTGATGTTGTAACTTGTATGATTTCAAATCCAAAGAGCCATATTATTTTTATAAAAGGTAACGGTATTTTTACAAACAAAGGTGTTGTGTCTTTATTTTAGTGGTTCATCACTGTGTTACTGTGGGTGAGACTTGTAAGTACTTAGCCAACGCCTCGAGTTAGCTGTAGACCACTACTGTGCCAAGCTACCATATGTAGGCTTGGGTAATCTAGGTCCAACAGGTGTTTATTGTGGAACTGAGGTACTGTTGTATGTGGGACGGTAGTAGTTGAGACTTTGCGTGGTTTATGGTAAACCCTAAGTTGTGAAGTAGTTGAATGGTGGCTGAAGTGTGTTGTACACACTGGTTGTATGACTTGGCTTTCATGAGCGAGTCGTCTAAGTATGGGAAGACGTGAATTTGTTGTCTTTTTAGATGATCGGCAACTACTACCAGACATTTGGTGAAGACCCTGGGTGCTGTGGTGACTCTGAATGGGAGTACCTTTAACTGGTAATGCTGACCGTACAGTACAAACTTGAGAAATTTCCTGTGAGATGTGAATGGGAATATGGAAGTAGGCGTCCTTGAGGTCCACAGTGGCAAGGAAGTCTCCTTGTGATAGCAGAGGAAGGACTTGTTGAAGTGTGACCATGTGAAAATTGTTTGATTGTATGTACAGGTTTAGGGGTCTTAGATCCAAAATGGGTCTGAGTGAGCAGTCTTTCTTAGGAATGAGGAAGTAGAGGGAGTAGACCCCTGTGTTTAGCTGATGCAGGGGTACAGGTTCTATTGCTTGTTTTTGGAAGAGTGAAATTACCTCTGGCCTTAACAGCGATAAGTGTTCTAGAGACATTGGGCGCTGTTTGGGGGGGGGGGGGGGGGGGTAGTGGTGAGTTCTAGACAATAGCCTGATTGAATGCTTTGTCTTCCCCCCTTGTCTGTAGTAATGTTGTTCCAGACAGATAGGAATTGTGTTAATCTTCCCCCAACCCGAGTGGGATGGTTCAGGGGGAGTGGAGGAAAGTCATTGGGTAGGGTTGGAGGTGGAACGAGTATTGTTGGTTTTGCCTCAACCCTTATTATTACCTTTGTAGCCTCCTCTTTCATTACCTCTGGTTAATGAGGTTTGCTTGGGAGTTTTGTAAGATGTGGAGGGTTTGTCAGAGGAAAAACCTCTGGAGGTGCCTTTGTAAGAGGAGAGACGAAAAGAGTGTCTGGGAACTTGCGAATGCAAAGCTCCCATTGATTTAGCTGTGTCAGTATCTTTTTTCATTTTTTCTAGAGATGAATCTACAGCAGGGCCAAATAGGTGTTGCTCATTAGATGGTTGATTAAGTATTAAAGGTTTAAATCTGGTTTAAATCCTGAAATGCGTAGCCATACATGTCTTCGTAGAAGGATGGCTCGGGAGGCGGTATCTGCCACGTCTAGAGCGCAGCGAATGGAGGTGTTTGTTATGAGTTTACCCTCATGTATAAGATCATTGGCCTTGGTCTTGTATTTATCAGGGTGACGTTGCAACTGTGTCTCTAGCTCATCATAATGTGCCCTGTCATATCTAGCCAGCAAAGCCTGTGTGTTGCGATTCGCCATATATTGGCCGCGTGCGACGCTGTGCATTTACCAGAAGCGTCCAAGAGTTTTGATTCTTTGTCTGGAGGCAGAGCATCCCCTGACATTTGTGAATTGGCACTTTTTCTGGCATTGGAGACCACTAATGCATCTAATGGTTGTTGTCCCTTGATGTAAACAGGGTCTGTAGGGGCAGACTTGTATTTTTCTCTATCCTGGGGTTAATAATCCTAGCCATAACAGGATCTTTGAATACCTCAGGTGATTGTTTAGTTCCTCCTTTTAACATAGGGAGAACAGAAGAGGACCTTTGTGATGTTTCAAAAGTGTCCATTAAGAAATCCTTCTTTACAGGGTCAGTATGTAAATCTACCCGTGGTATTGTGCAGCTCTGTGAACGAGTTGGTTGAAACCCATGGTGTCCTCAGGAGCGGAAGGCCTTGAGGGATATACGTCCTCCTGTGGTACGTTAGGAACATCTGGTGTGTTCTAATCATACCATGGGTCTGGGGTGTAAGGTGGACTGAAATCCACTAGTGGTTTATTGCCTGCACCGTCCCCCTCTTCATTAGAGGTATCATCATCATCTGGTGTTGGAGAAGATGGGGGTGGAGATGGAGTAGGGGAGTGGTGTGGAGGGGGAGCTGGAGGAGGAGGTCGAGAAGGTATTCTGAGAGGAGATGTTGCAATGTCTCTCTTCTTTGGTGGAGATGGAGCCGGTAGAGGCATGTCCATTTTTCTCTTTTTAGAACTAAGAGTAAGTTGACCTGTCTTTGGGTCTTTTAGTTTTTTGCTTTGGATCTGGTTGAAAAAGCTCTTCTGATTGAGGTTGGTCTTTAGGCCCCGATTTTTTCGGTCCCGAAGGCTTGCGGGGAACCGGTTCCAGTGACTTTAGGCTCTTTTTGCTTGGAAATGTGAGTTGTTCTAGACGGTATAGGAGCTTGTGGAACAGATTTCTTTTTTGGTTCCGAGGATTTGTTCGGCCCTGAAGTTTGAGAAGTAGCTGTCTTGGTAATTAGCTTTTTGCCTAGTTCCGATGACTTTTTGCTCCGTTCCGATTACTTTTTGCTCGGTTCCGATGTTTTCGGAGAGGTCGGTGCCGGCAGCTTTTGGTGTTGATGGTGAGGCAGTGGTTGGCACGGAAGAGGACGCCATTTTCTTTTTCGGTGCCGGGGTTTGTGTTTCGGCACCGTTTGCAGGCTGACTCGGTCGAGAGTGGCCAGTAGTCTTATTTTTGGACTTTTTAGTGGGGCCCCGAGGTGGGGCATAAGAAGTCTTTTGTTGGTGTGCACCTGGGCGTGAAGGTGTTACTGAAGCCTTTTTGGGGTTGGGGGAGTGGATCGGGGTTGACGTCACTACTTATGACCCGCTGCCCTGGAGTGATGTCCTCAACGTCGGAGTCCTGGGCTTCGGAGGTGCTGAGAAGGCCTTCTTTGACTCGCTCCTGTTCCGGTACATCGACGCCCTCTTGGAAGATGCCGTCTGGAATGGACGGCGACGATCGAGCCATGGTTCTTCGAGCTCGCCGATCACGAATAGTCTTCTTGGAGCAGAAGGAGGAACAAGCTGGACAGTGTTTGGCCTCAGGCTCCGGCGAAAGGCAGAGGTTACACACCTCATGAAGATCTGTGTGTGGAAACTTGGATCCATATTGAGGACACTTTTTAAATGGAGTCCTTTCTCTGAGCCAGATATCTTGGCCTAGGTAGGCCCGAAGGCCGTCGTCGACGATCAGAATCAAAGTCTTCACCTTGTAGAGATGCACGTCGACTAGGGATCGCAATCGAAAACAATACTGGAAAATAGGGTGAAGAATTGCATCGAAAGTTGGATCAGTAACTGCACCGAACTGAGGTGCAATAAACACATCCGAGGCCGATGGCGGAAAAAAACAATCTGAAGATGGACCCGATGCCGATGCGCACTATGGTCCAAAGCAGGAGTCATCTATCTCCTAACTTCCAAAGACTTTTCCAGGACAACAACAAAGTGCAAACATCCGGGCCCAACACCAGATGGTGATCTATGCACAGTGTGTGATCTGCAGCTCATATGCCTCGAACATGGAATTTCAGAACATTGTTCAATGTTTTTCTGGTTTACACTGGATATGGCGATAGATTAATTGTGCGTAAAGAGAAGTGAAATGTTTAAGTAGCATTACTTGAGCCGACATTTGCTTGTCCAGAAAAGAAGAACAAGCACTGGCGTTGCCAATAGGTCTCGCAGTAGGAAAGTTGGAGCTATTACAATTGCAAATAACAATGCCTTTTATTTTTGTTTTCATTTTAAAAACATAAAGGGCTTTGTCATTTACAAAACAAATAGCTCCAACTTTCCTACTGCGAGACCTATTGTGCACTGCACAGTGTGGGTGAAAGTGGCACTGCGTGGCGTTGCGTGGACGAGTGGCGTTGCGTGGACGAGTGGCGTTGCGTGGACGAGTGGCGTTGCGTGGACGAGTGGGGCTGCGTGGACGAGTGGGGCTGCGTGGACGAGTGGGGCTGCGTGGACGAGTGGGGCTGCGTGGACGAGTGGGGCTGCGTGGACGAGTGGGGCTGCGTGGACGAGTGGGGCTGCGTGGACGAGTGGGGCTGCGTGGACGAGTGGCGTTGCGTGGACGAGTGGCGTTGCGTGGACGAGTGGCGTTGCGTGGACGAGTGGCGTTGCGTGGACGAGTGGCGTTGCGTGGACGAGTGGCGTTGCGTGGACGAGTGGCGTTGCGTGGACGAGTGGAGTTGCGTGGACGAGTGGCGTTGCGTGGCCGAGTGGCGTTGCGTGGCCGAGTGGCGTTGCGTGGCCGAGTGGCGTTGCGTGGGTGAGTGGCGTTGCGTGGGTGAGTGGCGTTGCGTGGGTGAGTGGCGTTGCGTGGGTGAGTGGCGTTGCGTGGGTGAGTGGCGTTGCGTGGGTGAGTGGCGTTGCGTGGATGAGTGGCGTTACGTGGGTGAGTGGCGTTACGTGGGTGAGTGGCGTTGCTTGGGTGAGTGGCGTTGCTTGGGTGAGTGGCGTTGCGTGGGTGAGTGGCGTTGCGTGGGTGAGTGGCGTTGCTTGGGTGAGTGGCGTTGCTTGGGTGAGTGGCGTTGCTTGGGTGAGTGGCGTTGCGTGGGTGTGTGGCGTTGCGTGGGTGAGTGTGGCGTTGCGTGGGTGAGTGTGGCGTTGCGTGGGTGAGTGTGGCATTGCGTGGGTGAGTGTGGCATTGCGTGGGTGAGTGTGGCATTGCGTGGGTGAGTGTGGCATTGCGTGGGTGAGTGTGGCATTGCGTGGGTGATAGTGGGCTTGCGTGGGTGTGAGTGGCGTTGCATGTCTGAAAGTGGTGCTGTGTGGGTGAAAGTGGCACTGCGTGGGTGTGAGTGGCTTTGCGTGAGTGAGTGGCGTTGCGTGGGTGAGTGGCGTTGCATGTGTGAGTGGCGTTGCGTGGGTGAGTGGCGTTGCGTGGGTGAGTGGCGTTGCGTGGGTGAGTGGCGTTGCGTGGGTGAGTGGCGTTGCGTGGGTGAGTGGCGTTGCGTGGATGAGTGGCGTTGCGTGGATGAGTGGCGTTGCGTGGATGAGTGGCGTTGCGTGGATGAGTGGCGTTGCGTGGATGAGTGGCGTTGCGTGGATGAGTGGCGTGGCGTGGATGAGTGGCGTGGCGTGGATGAGTGGCGTGGCGTGGATGAGTGGCGTGGCGTGGATGAGTGGCGTTGCGTGGATGAGTGGCGTTGCGTGGATGAGTGGCGTTGCGTGGATGAGTGGCGTTGCGTGGATGAGTGGCGTTGCGTGGATGAGTGGCGTTGCGTGGATGAGTGGCGTTGCGTGGATGAGTGGCGTTGCGTGGATGAGTGGCGTTGCGTGGATGAGTGGCGTTGCGTGGGTGAGTGGCGTTGCGTGGGTGAGTGGCGTTGCGTGGGTGAGTGGCGTTGCGTGGGTGAGTGGCGTTGCGTGGGTGAGTGGCGTTGCGTGGGTGAGTGGCGTTGCGTGGGTGAGTGGCGTTGCGTGGGTGAGTGGCGTTGCGTGGGTGAGTGGTGTTGCGTGGGTGAGTGGTGTTGCGTGTGTGTGGTGTTGCGTGTGTGTGTGGTGTTGCGTGTGTGTGGTGTTGCGTGTGTGTGCATCAGCTAAGCCAACCAAACGTAAATATTCTGCGTGCAGTGGAGCGCGAAGGGCAGCACGAAGAGCAGCACGAGTCTCTAATGTAAAATAAATACGCTGTGAGTAGTGAATCGTGAAGGAGACCTCGAGCCTTCAAACTGAAAGGGAAAAGGCGCGAGGATCAAAAAGCGACGAATATCTCATGCTGGAAACACATTATATGAAATGCTACTGCTGCTAATTAAATATAAATAAAAAGTGTTTAGGGAGTCACGGCTGCCGAGAGTAACAAGGCAGCGCTGGGAGTGGGGCTGCGCACCAACTGAAGTGCTCTGGTTGCACGGCCTGCGGCCGTGTGAAGTGATAAGACTTTGAAGTATGTCACGGCGCCTGAGGGGAGAGCAGAGAGAAGAGAAGGCGACATGCTGTGACGGAGGTGTGAGAGGTCTGGCAGGGAACAGATGGCCTGGCCGTGAAGCAGGGAGCGGGGCAGCGCTGGGGAAGCCTGTGAGAGGGTGATTGATGCATTTGATGTGGAGAGGGAGGAGAGCCTTTTGCGAGCCTTGTGCTGGAGAAATGCTGCCTGGTGCACCTTTTGTTAAGTAGAGTCTAAAAAAGCATTTTAAATGCACTAAAGATTTATCAAGTCCCACTCTTAAAAGGCGGAGTGCTGCTACGGGCTGGGGAGGGGGAGGAGAAATGAAAGGAAAGGCTGTGTTTGCGGGGAGAGAGAGGGGAGGTGCTGGTGTGGGAGGAGTGCTGCTACGGCAAGGCTGTGTTTGCGGGGAGACAGAGGGGAGGTGCTGGTGTGGGAGGGGGGAGGTGCTGGTGTGGGAGGAGTGCTGCTACGGCAAGGCTGTGTTTGCGGGGAGAGAGAGGGGAGTTGCTGGTGTGGGAGGGGGGAGTTGCTGGTGTGGGAGGAGTGCTGCTAGGGGAGGAGAAGCCCTGGCCGCGAATGCTCTTGCATGTTTGCTCACGTGATTCATGTGAACTGCAAGAAAACCGCGGCTGAAAGCCCTTTGGTTTGACGAGGATTGTGCCGACTTGAATTCTCGCTCCGCTCGATGCGCATGCGCGCATCGATAGGTCGCGAGACCTAAAAAGGAAGAGAAGGAACTGGACTTTGTCTAAGCCTGCCGTATATCAGAGCAGACTGAGAGGCACAAATTCCCATTACTATGAATGCTTAATTCTTCGTGTGCACTGGGTAGCATCTAAATCCTTTACAACTGTATGTTTTGAATGAAGCTGTAAGCACATTAACATGCATTACAGCATAATGTAATTGTTCTATGGCTAAAAATCAATTTTGGAAGTGTCTGAGGTTGCTAGTCTTGATAAGAAATCCAAAGGAGAAGTAGACTTGGCTGATTCTAAATGCAATGCCTACAGTACAACAAAAAGTAACTGTTTTGTGAGTGTAGGATGATCACATTCTGCACCAGAATCTGTATTGTTATCAGTGTCCATATTAGGATTTGTGGGTGGAATGTCACCCAGAGCCATAGACTGCTCAAATTGTTTGAGGTGACCGAACCAGCACCAATGCAGCACCGTACTGCTGTGTCTACATCCTAGACTAATTGTTCCATCAAAACATCAAGAAAAGAGTTACAGAGGAATTATTTTAGCACAGAATCAGTGAGTTCCTGTGTGACAAAAGCAGAAGGTGCAGTGCTCTCATTAGACAGCTGTGGAAAAACTAATAAACACTTGGTAGCACTACTAAATTACAGTAATTTACAGCACTGATGTCCTTCAAATATTCATATGCTTGATTTGTTAAAGGTAGTCAGGTTAGAAAATTATGGTGCACTTTAAAAAAGCAATATAATAAATTCATTGATGTATGATAAATTGCTTATGATCTCATAATACTGACACACTCAGGTGGATACGCTCAAAATCCTGCTCCATCATCCTCCCAGAGGCTATCACACCAAAGATGTTCAATAGGACTTGTGACAACAATGTATATCTACACCTCTTAAAATGGGAGGAAAGAGAATAGCATGTGCATCTGTTCAAGATACCAATGCAGGAGAACTGTAATGCAAGTTATTTTATCTTCTTAGTACTGGGTTTGGCATGTGATTGTAAAGCAATTGGAGGCAGTAAGAGACTCCCCTTAATGAAAAAGATGCTTAAGGATTAATAGCATCCACAGAGGCAGAAATGTTTAGTACACAGATGCAGTGTGGACTACGTTGCCTCCCTGCAGTTGTCTCAGAGGGACACTGCAATTACTCTTGTGTAATATAAATTTAGAGCTTCAGAAAGGGGGTTTTACTGCTTTTGAGTGACAAGGTGATGCAGCCCTCATATCATCTTAAGATGTCTTGTTAAAAAATAGGACAACCTTTCTTCATATGATCAAATGACAACAGCTGGTTCATAGTCCTAAAAACCTAGTTCAGTCCGAATAGAATTTCCAATATAACAAAATAATGAACTGACTTATCAATTGGAAAACTATGATTTGGTAAAGGGTGTGTAAGATTAGAGATTTTTTTAGATTGACATCTGGAACAACCTTAAGGAATAAAAGGTTGATGTGCTTGCAGTGATGAATGGTCTTTTAGAGAAAAATTAATATGATTTCAGGGAAAATGTCCAGATGCCTAACTATTTTGCAAAAACCACTCCTATCAAGCCTGCCATCTTCCAGGCCAAATAATTTAAACCAATCCTATGCATAACTTCGAATGATATATTCAAGCAACAAGGGAATCCAAAAAAGCCGACCAGGGACCTTGGGGAGTTAATTCTTTTAAACAACAGTGATCCCTGGAAAGGGGAAATACACAAGCAATGAATATAGACTCAGTTGTTACTATATTACGTGGACATGTCCAGCCGGACACAGGTCTAATATTTACTTTTTAGGAAATGGAGAATATATCACAAAACAATACATCAAGTGGGACACAAGCCTGTGCCCTACTTAGTCAATAGAATGCAGAACGGGGAGGAAGTCAAAGACAAACAGGGGGCTCAGGCAAAGCTTTGCGGTTTGTTGTACATAGGAATAAGCAGTGACAAGAAAAACAAAATCGCATATTACACCTTTACAGTTTTGTAAACAAAAGTTTTTGGTGCATAAGGTATTTCAAAGTGTCGACGGCGTTTCGATCCAGCAAGGAAATAAGCGGATCATCATCAGGACATAGAATGTATGCCTAATAATTTAGAGCCTCATATGCCAGGAGGGCGCGACTGGTAGCTAGAATGAAGTGAAGCCAGAGTTAATGCAAGGCGGCTTGAAGCGGTGAATTCAGGTTCTGAATAGGGGCCGAGAGGAGTTACCTCGGCGCGGTGGCTCTCCCAGTTCGTGGAAGCTTTCCAATGTCAAACCGAGAGAAGTAGGAGTCACGTCGGCACGATCGCCGGTTCCGTGGGGTTTAGCAGCGGCTCAATAGCAGGATTCTGCAGACCGATGTGGTGTTCTACAACACCACATCGGTCTGCAGAATCCCGCTCTCCAGGGATAACTTCAAATGATGGCTTAATGAGTTTTGACAAGATGGAATTTAACTCTAAAGATGTGTGAGATTCAATATGGGTAGGAAAAGCGCAAAAAAATAATCTCTTATCAAAATGCTCTATGATTTACATTGAAAATAATGGCACTGCTTATCTTCATTAGCAGTTAAATCAATACAAGTAGACGATTATCTCATACTTGCTTTTGCTAAATGCAGTAGGTAAGGTAAACTTTTCTCTGGTGATACTGCTAAAGATTGCAGTTTGTCATCTTGATTACAGAAATAGAATGCATTCTATTTAAAGATCTAAATCCATCATGGTGGGCATCCTTGACGTGGAGTTTATTTGCCTGCAATCTCTGGATTGCAGTAAGAGTGAAGCACTGCAAGGTAATTATGCTCCACTCTGCCCAGATGCAGCCTAGTGTTAGTAATAATAAAGTACATGGTTCTCTTTTCATTTAGGCTACTACATTTGGTATTAGAAAGATTGGACGAAAAGGATATATAAATAGATCATACCAAAAACTGAAAAGATTCCCTTGTGCCTTTCCCGATGCCACAGCTAAATACCTTTTTTGTTTCTTTTCAATGAAACATTGAGAATAGTCCCTTTCAGGACTTTGGCACCCTTTATATTATTGCCTTAATCACGATGTGTGGCATTTACCCTATCCGACAATCCGATATAAGAGGACTGTTCTTATTGCAGGGGCCACTTACCAAAATTGTAGAGTATGGAGATGTTTAAGTCAAAAAACTCACTTGGTGGTCATTGTATTCTGGACAGTAATGCAAGATACCATGGATACCACCTCTTGCTGAAGTGGAGAAAACTGGCAAGAGGGTAAAGTCATTGATATTTTGGTCCAGAAGATCTAGCCTGGAACTTGATATGAATTGTGCTGGTCTTGTGCATCTCCCTCCAAGTTGAAGTGGCAACTGATGGTCATTTAAACTTTCTGCAGCCAAATCAGTCACCTATATTTCTTTTCAGGTTTAAGGAGTGTCAACGGAAAAAATGATGAATATTATGAGAAGAAAGAATTCTTCCCACGTATGATTTACTAGTGGAAGTGTCCATAGTGAGTTTTATTTAATTAAAGTTATATAAAAACTTTTTTCAGTGGAAGCTTACATTTTGGGGGGGGGGGCAGTGTCCAAAGGTTGCATTAGAAGGAATTTCAATTACAAACTCATCTGCAATAATAGTTTTTCTTCTTCTGTACTACACTTTATTTAGTCATCCAAAGGGTGGTATTCGACTAAGTGACCCACAATTGTAGTAGCCAAATATTTTTTCAATTAATACTTCCCTAATTTCCATAGAGAAGCCCAGATCAGTCCCTGTGCAAAATTCCTTTTGTGCATGGCCATATGCTGTGTTAAGCAGGGGTTGACTGATGGCAAAGGTTTGGGTGGAGGGCTTGGCTGCAAGTTAGGCCTTCCGCCTAACCCGTGTGCATCACAGGGTTAGGCTGATAGCAGTGGGTAGTGTGCAGGAACAGGCTGAAGGCCAGTCCCTGCAGCCATCCTCACAGTCAAAGTCTGTGGCAGCAGAGGTTACCTGATGGGAAAGAGTTGGGGCAGTGGCAAGGTGCTGGGCACCTTTTAGAGCCCTTATGCTGCCAATCATGCTTCATGACTCAAGTAAAAAAAGGCATACATTGAAAAGTGTGAACCTTTTAAAGAATACTAAGTAACTTTTCTAAACATTAATATACCTGCAGGTCTATCAACAAAATACAGTCTTTTCAATCCAATGCCAGCAAAACCCGAGCTAGAGACTGCATCCTGAATTTGTCCTTTCTTAGAAACCAATTCAGGAACCTAAGATGTAGAATTGGACAAAGACGGCTGTTCCTTTTGATGTTATCAGGAAGTACCGAGAATAGCACCCATGCCCAAATTACTGCTCCGGCACTTTCTCCACTGCCCCTTCTGCAGCAGAATAGCCACTTCCTGCTGCCATATCTAACAATATTATAAGAAACCCTTGAAAAGGAAAGGGGGGGTTGGGCAAGAGGACGGGTGCTAGTCGACAGGTAGGGCTTACCCCTTTAGTGAGATCTATTTCCATGAAGTGGTCTTTTAGATGGCAATTTACAAAACAAATGGCAGTGGTAACATAGCACAGGCCAGCACCTCCGTGTTATCATTCAATCAGTATAACAGTTGATATGTACAGGCGTGCTCAATGTAAAACACTGTGCCATTCACCAGTGTTAACATATATAGAGGAGAAACAAATCTCACCCTATAATTCAAAATACAACATTGATTACAGAGCACAACCACAAGTCAGTCAAATGACCTTGTTCTCAGTTCGTTTTAATGAGCATTGCACCATGCAATAATCTAGAATATGCAACCATCTAAGTACAAAAAAAGCTAGAACACAAATGGTCTTGATTGTGTTGACACGAAGTCTGAAATGTTGTTGAAGACAGTGGACAGGTTTTTCGGCGTGTAGACTTTTTCAATGCTTAATGGTATGCTAGTAGGGATGATAAAAAGTTTCTACGGATCCCTAAGTACTTCGAAATAGGCGACAGCAATGGCGGTAGTCCAGACGATCTGCTTGTATTTGTAGTATTCCACTTCAAAACACTATTCCCGATTTGTGATTCGACACAAACGATGCGAGCTGATTAAAGTTATCAGTATATCCACATTTTTATGTACAGATGGATAATCTTATAAATAGTAGGCATTCAGTGGCACTCATCAAAGTAAGTCAAGGCTCAAAAGCCAAGTTTCTGCAAACATTGGTAAAGCATGAATAGTTACAACTGTAGTAAGCCGGGCGTATAGTAGCGTATCCCATTCATCTGGTCAGTCGGATGAGGGAAAAGGCCATTGTGTCCGCAACCCTCCACCCATGTAGGCAACGTGCGGATCTGGTACTGATCACACCAATCTGGAGGTCGGAAGCCTGGTTTCCAGTTCTCATAGAACTTTCTTGGGATTCTCCAATCAGTGTACCCCAGTTTCAGGATCTCCTCAGAGATCCTCAAGGGAATCCCCATCACCTCCTCCTCACGGGCAGTCTTCACCTTCAGGCCTGGCGGGTTTCAGGCAACGTTGGAAAGTACTGGGTTTTTCAAGAGGCGCTGCCTCACTGCTTGCCAAGTCCTGGTCAGAGAGCACTAACAAGAGATACCGCTCTGGCTGGTCTAGATGGGGTAGTTGGTGTCTTTGACAACAGGTGGATCCAATGTGGGCCGATGTTGTCCAGGTCCTTAATTTCTTAGCCGTTTTGGCAACTGAGGGTTTGGCGTATGGTCAATCAACACGTTTAGATCAGCGATATCGGCCAGCCACATTCCAGTTGATGGGCATCCGATTGGGGAACATCCACTGGTGTGCAAACTCCTAAGGGGGTTAAGGCTATTGGTGCCCGATACATTGGCGCCTATCCTAGAAAAAATCTACAAAACTGCTTATGAGGTCGGCCATCTACCGGCCTCGACTATGCAGGTCTTGGTAATCTCCACCCCGAAGCCCGGCAGAGACGCCCTTGATGTGGGTAACTATAGGCCTTTGTCTATGCTCCCCTCGGAGTATAAAATCCTTAGCAAGGCTATCGCCTTGAGATTACAAGCCCACCTCCCTGGCCTGATCCACACTCATAAATGCGGCTTTCTCCCGGAGCGAAGCACTTCTCAGAATACGAGACGACTGCACGCCCTCATGTCAACTACCCCCCCGGAATTACCGCATGCCGGCTGCATAACCCTTGATTTACGACAAGCCTTTGACTCCCTGACATGGGACTTAATGTTTGAAACCGTACGTCGCTTTGGAATCCCAGACGCCCTGATAAAATGGATTCGTCTACTATAAACGAATCCAACGGCTAGGGCACGCACCGGCAGGCACACTTCGGGCAGCTATGACGTCCATAGGGGCACCCCACAGGGTTGCCCGCTGTCGCCGCTGTTATTCGTGCTCACGTTAGAACCCCTGGCGATTGCACTCCGGACTAGGGCAGCCGAGGCGGGCATTCTGGTTGGAGAAACTCATAACCTGATCTCCATCTACGCCGACGACATAATGCTGTTCCTTCGTAATCTGCAGGATGATCACACACACCTGGCGACTATCTTTGCGCGGTTTGAGGGAATATCGGGCCTGGCAGTAAACCCCGGGAAATCACTGGGTTTCTTTTTCCGCGACGGACGCCAGCCCACCCATATACAGTTTGGAGTGCACGAGATCCAAGTGGCTCCGACTACATTTAAATACCTTGGTATTAATGTATACCGGTCCCCTGAAGACCAGATTGAGGGCAATGTGCGGAGGGCAATCAATGGCCTTCGGAGTAGTGTGACCTTCTGGGCGTCCCTGCCCCTGTCTGTAATGGGCCGGGTGGCAATTTTAAAGATGGTCCTGCTTCCCCGAATATTGTACTATTTTGTGAACTTACCAGGCCTCCTCCCACAACACATTTACCACGCTAAACTCGTTACTGATCAATTTGATTTGGGGATCGGGGAGGCGACGGGTAAGCCTCAAGAAACTACAGCTATATACCAGACAGGGGGACTGGGGGTACCGGACCTACGAAGCTACTATTACGCTAGCCAGCTCCAGTGGTTGACAAGGTGGGTGGCGAGTAGAAACCTCCACGAGATTGCTTTTACGACAAACAAGCTGGCGCGTGGAGATCTCCATTCCCTTCTGCTGCCTGCGGCCAGAACTCCTAGGGACTGCCACCCCTTATTACTCGTGGCTTTGAAATGCTGGCGGAATGCGCTAAATTACACGGCGGGGACCCCTCCCTATGCAGACAACATCCCCCTACTTGGCCTCCCAACTCCACAGGGGAACCTATCGAGACGCAGACTACAACCCTGGACGGATGCCGGGGTAGACAGGGTGGGGGACTTATTTGGAGATGATAACCTGTTAGATCATGCTACCTTCACACACTCCACGGGAGCCCCGCAACGAATTTACTTTCTACACGCCTCGGTGTCCCACTATGTAAGACGCACTTGGGCTCCACAACGCACCAAGCCGGAACAACACGAATTGGTCCATCTTCTCCACTATATGGGGTTGGGTGGCCATTTAGTGAAATGGCTCTATGTGGGCATTAGAGAACACGCAGCTTTGCCCCTCACCACACTTAGGGAGGCTTGGAGTACAGACACAGGGGAGGCAATTACAGACGGGGCCTGGAAGACCATCCTTGGCCACCCTAGGAGAGTGTCCAGGAATGTTAAATTCAAATTTATTCAGGCCATGGTGCTACACAGGGCTCATCTCACTCCCCAAAGATTACATAGGATGTTTCCCAACACCCCCCACTACTGCCCTAGGTGTCGTGAAGATGATGCTGATAATATCCACATGCTGTGGGCATGCCCGAGACTGCGTAATTACTGGGTGACGATCCGAAACACACTACGCACTATAACTGGTTTACAGATCCCTGAGGGTGCCTTACCCTGCCTGATAGGTAACAGGAAGAGATCCAAAGCCTGTAAGGCGCAATTGAAATTTATAGATTTGGCTCTCTTGTTAGCACTCCAAACTCTCACTATGAGATGGAAGTCACTCAGACCCCCTGATGTAGAAGTATGGAGGTCCGACATATTGAAATGGGGAAAGGCGGAGGCAGCGGAACTGCGTAGGGAGGAGGAGACGGGCCACCGTAAATACCCTGTTGAACAAGACTGGGACCGCATGCTAGTGGAACTGGAGGCTGCTGACCCAGAACTGCCCCAGGACGAGGTTACTTGAATACCCACCTGTTATGGGGAGCGACTACATGCACGCCTGCCTAGCCTAGATACACTAGTGACCACGCCTATAAATTGCAGTATCCACTCATGCAGCCACACAATTGTTATATACACATTCCGGACGATGTACATGGGAATGACCAGAAGATGGGAGAAGGGCGGGGGGAGTTGGGAGGAACGGGGTAGGAATGGGCGATATGGTATTCTACTGACATGTAATAAATGTTATCCTGATTTGCTATCTGGAAATTTACGAACTACGGTAGTCGAACTGATGCACGGATTTTTATGCCAAAGTTAAGTTTCAGAAAATGGAAAAGACTGATACTATGCTAAATATTAACATGTACACTGTATTGTTTGCTACAGTCACGAATAAAGAGTTTTAAATAAAAAAAAAGGCTATTGGTGCCCCCAGAACCTCGGTATTCTGTCCTTTCGGACGTTAAAGTATTCAATAAGTACCTTTCCAGGAAACAAATGTCAGCAAAATTAGCAACGCTTCTGTGCTTGATATCCTGCCGCAGAGATTGACATGAGAGCCTTGGATCTCACAGACAGAGTATTCACTCCGGAAGGAGTCACATTTCATATATCTAGGGGAACGGAATGTAACTCAAGCTCGGTTTCCTACCCAGCCTTCCCTGATGTCCCGAAATTATGTGTGCTCAGAGGACTCAAAGCCTATGAAGTGGCGACAGTAGATATATGTCCACAAGGCATCAGACAACTGTTTATAGCTCTCACTAAATCACACAGGGCAGTTTCATCACCCATAATTGTGAGATGGGTCTGCGAAGCAAAGCAAGAGGCAGGAATAGATACCTCACATTTCGGGGCTCACTCTGCCCGCGGGGCAATGGTGTTGTAGGCTCTCTCACTGGGGCGTGGCTGGAGGATATCCTTATTGCCGCGGACTGGTCATCAGAAGATTTCATTTCAAGTCAGTGACATCGCTGCATCTTTGGTGGTAGACAAGCTTCAAACAAGCCTAATCAGAAGCCTCCAGTCCTGACATAGAATGAAACATTTCCGAGCTATCATAAAGGAACATTTCTATCCTATCAAGGACGCAGAGGCGAGGATTGGCCCACCCGGTCTTTTATGTACCCTCCCAGAATACCTACATAAAGACGGTGAGTAACATTCCAATTTCTCTGAATGTTGCTGGCTCATTTATTGATATTTTGACACTGCTATTAAAGTTAAATTCGCCTGTCGTTGGAATGAATGTGTGATTTTCTCTATTCTGAAGTTACAACGTTCTCTTTATTTGACTTCGGTGCAGATGCCAATAAACAAGAGTAATACGAAGACTTGACGGATGTGGTCACGGGAAGAAAGTGGAGGGTAGAGTGTTCTCAGGGGAAGTCATGGAAGGCCCCTGCTTCTTGATTGGACATTGTTGATAAAGTTTTCTTCTGTCATTTCCTTGAGCATTTTGGGAAATGTAGTTTGTTGTGTTTCTTTTTTAATACTGGTAGGTGCTGGAGAATAAAGTGTGGAAAGAAAAATCCTAATTATCGCATCTGCGCCCTTAATAGAATTGAAACTTTCCTTTACGATAGCTAGGACATTTTTTATTCTTCTCCTATAGATTCAGTTGGTGCACCAAAGAGGATGGCCAGACACTCTCAAATAATTCCATCATAGCTTGCAAAAAGTTAGAGGAACCCACTCCCGGCACCAGTTACTCTGGATAAGAATACCCCAACACCAGATGAGGAAAAGAAGGAAAAGGCGGAGTCAAGTCCATCAGCGAAATCTCCTCCAATTCCAGTTCAAAAGTGACCTAAATGTGGCTTTTTGCAGACATGAGTCGAAGTTGGACATGTTTTCTTCTTGTAATGTCTTTTGTTTTCCTTAAGAAGACAAGGTGGATGGCGGCGACATCGAATAAGATTTCAATCTGTCTCAGCCTCTTTTGACGACTCAGACAACCTTCGTTGGAACGAGCCAAAAAAAGTTGCCACTGCATTCCTTTATTGGCTTTTTGAATGCATCTGACGGCAGAGGTAGCTTAACAATCTGTTCAGCTTCAGCAAAACCTTAGCCAAAATGAAGCAAAAGTTCTGGAGGAAATTATTACTTTCCTTTGTTTTGCCTCCAGGAACACTTACTATATTGTGTATGTAAGGTAGTCCCACAGGACAAGGTGTGAGCATACCAGAAAAAATATCCCAAGCTGACAAATGATCGGGCACTAAGGGCATTATTAATTCATTAGATGTAGCCACCAGTGACTAGTACTAGGTTTATTTATAACATTACATATAACATTACAGACAGTCACGTTCCATGAAATTATGCATAGCTAACTTCTATTCAGCTGGGATATTTTAGTATAGTCAACCTTTTGGTGCTCCAGGAGCATTTGGTTAGGTTGAGAACCAGTGTGTAAAATATGAATCAAAGGAAGATAAACAACTGATTTTTTGCTCCTCATTTCCAAATTTGTATTGCAAAAGCCTCATATGGGAGTCTGTTAAGGTTACTGGAATATGGGAGTAGTCCATTGACCACTGGTTTCTGCGCCGTTCCCCCACATGGCTCCTCGAGACCAGAACTCTACTCCCAGTCCCCAAGTTTCCTGTTCGATCCTGCTTTAAGCCTGATGCCTCCCACTATTGATGTGTTAACTGGGCATATATTGAATTTTGGCTTTAATTAGAATTTTGGCATTAATTAGAATTTAGCATATAATTTAACTAAGTTTTTCATTTGTATTGCACCTGTAGTTGTTCTGGTCTGAATCTGGCTTAGTTCAGTTCCAGTTACACAGTCTTCCCCTGCCGATTCCTGCTGGTACCTGTCCTCCCGCACAACCCCTCCCACTCCCAAGACTACTTATGGAGGACGTTACGCAGCCGGCACGCCAAAGGTAAGCTTGTCTGCGCCTGTCTGCACCTGGACCGCATCCAACCCAAGACGCCTGGCCTACCCACCACTGGCCGATACACTGCTAGGGTACGCCTGGAACTGAAACCCGAATAGAGGAGACAGCTGCTTCACTTCAACACCACGATCAGCTAAATGACCCTTCATCTGCAGATTCTGCCACTTCTCCTGCATCACAACCTTCGAAGGTTCCCATGCCACTCCCACCCAGAGGACCACAAACAACCTGGAACAGCTCCAATGTATCTTACTCCAAGGCAGTTCCCTCTGCAAGCATGCCACGGAAACATGAGACACTCTCTCCACTGACGTTTGCCTTCATCACCGAAAACTGGCTCAAACTCTCACCGAACCCAGACATTGACATCGCCACCCTCGATGGCTACAGGATGATACACCTAGACCACATCAACAAACAAGCGGGAGGCATCGCCATCATCTTCAAGGAAACCAACGGATGCACCATCACCAACGAAGTACCCATCTCTTTCATGGAGCACATCAACTTCCAAGTACGTACAGATGTGAAGACCACAATAAGGGGCACACTCACCAACAAACCCTCGGGATCCCGACCTACTTTCTGGCACACCATCTCCAACTTCCTCGTACCCTGGCTATTGACTCCCACAACTAAGTCCTCCAGGAGGACCTCAACTTCCACATCGACAACTCAAATGACACCAATTCAGTCACCCTCCTAGAGAATCTGAACAACACTGGCCTCACCCAACTGATCATCAGACCCACGCACAAGCCCCAACATATACTCAACCCCATCTTCACGTCCAGCAACCAAATCAAATTCAGCCACACCACAGAACTCACCTGAAGTGATTACTCCATTGTACAATTCAACATCACCGAAGCCCCACACACCATCACTCAGTGGCACACCTCCTCCCACAGCAGCTGAGGCAGGGTCACTGAAACCCAGTGGACAAAGGCCCTCACCACCACCCAAAACGAAGCTTCAGCAGACCTCATCCAGAACTTCTCCACATGAATCACCAACTGCACCGACAATCGCCCCACTGAAACCAACAAAAGACAACAAAACCTCTAAACATGCCAACGGGTACACCCCAGAGCTCAGGACCACCAAGCGCAACTGCTACCAACTGAAAAAGCGATGGCGCGTCACGAAGAAACTCGCGGACCGAGCCGCCCACAAAACAGCCCTCAGCGACCATCACCGGCACATCAAGGAAGCCAAGAAAGTAGCTAGCAGTGCCGAATTGACACCACGGCCATCCACACTAAGGTACTCTTCAAAATAGTCAAGGAGTTCTCCAACCCGAAAGCCACAGAGAACACCACCCACCCTTCCCAAGATTTCTGCCATCTACAACAACTTTGATCTCCAACCCACCACCCTCAACTCCTAGAACCTAACCACCTACTGGACAACTCACAATCTGGATTCCATGCCAACCACAGGACTGAGACTGCGCAGATTGCACCTGCAGATGACATTGGAACTCTTGCCAACCTCGGAGAAACAGTGGCCCTGATCCTCCACAACCTCTGCTGTGTTCGACACTATCTCCCACGAAATCCTCATAAACAAACTCTACATCGGCATACAGCACTGCATCCTCAAGTGGATCGCCTTCTTTCTTACAGAACACAAGCACAAGCAGAGGATCCGGCTGCCTCCCATCACCTCCGCTCCTAAGGACATAATTTGCGCCATAACCCATGGATCATTACTCGGCCCCACCTTATTAAACACCTACATGCCCCCTCACAGATGTAAGCAGATCCCACACTCAACGATCTCCTACACTCCTCCTACCTCCTACCTCCTACACTTCTCCTGGAGAAGTGTGGCTCACCGGTTAGAGGAGGCAGTCCCTGATGCAGAGGTCAGACCCGGGACCAGGGTTCAATCCCCGACGCGGCAGGGTCTTGAGCTCGAAATGTCCACGGACTTGAAAATTCTCACCTCGGTGCCTACTCGAATCGTGGGTTCACACTCTGCAACTCTGGGCAATAGCTTGCTTAATCTCCACTACAGCCCCACCGCGATGGGATGCCTGGTCTTCACCTTGGGGATGCCCAGTAGGGGTAATCTCGCAGGGAAAGGCCAGGACGGGTTACCAAAGCAAGCGCCTTGAGACCTTACGGTGAAAAGGCGCTATATAAGAACGTATGATTTACGATTTATTTATGACACTCAACTGATCCTCTTGCTCACCGAGAACCCCACCAATGCCAAAACCAATTTCTCTAGCGTCATGACCAACGTAGCCAAGTGGATGAGAGACAACTGCCTCAAACCGAACTCCGATTAGACCGAAGTGATCATTTTTGGGAACACCACCTCATAGTTGGCGGCCAGCTGTACTTGGACCAACCCCTACACCACCAAACCATGCTAGAAATCATCCTAAACAGCCAACTGGCCATGAAACGGGAAGTCAACACACTCGCCTCCTTCTGCTTCCATACTTGGATGGATCCTAGTCAGGACAAGAAAGCCCATCACTCAGGCCCTCGTCACCAGCTATCGACTACGGCAATGCTCTCTATGCCAGCATCTGCACCCAGCTCCTCAGAAGACTCTAGACCATCCAGAACTTATCAGCTAGACTTTCCTGGACCTTCCCATTACCCTCACGCCCAACCGCCCCAACCACCCCAACGCCGAGACTTTTACTGGCCTCCCATCCAGAAGAGATGCCAGTTCAAGGTCCTCACGTAAGCCTATAAAGCTCTCCACGATCTATGACCATCCTACGTCAATCATTGACTGAATCTCAATCAACTCTCTAGACACTTTCGCGGCTCCTCACTCACCCTCAGCCCCAGTATCCATCGCAGCCAGAGCAGAGGCCGCTCCTCCTCCTACAACATTGCCAAGACCTGGAACAACCTGCCTTGCCTGTCCACCTTCAAACAGCTCCCTCCCTGGCAGACATCAGAAAGAGACTCACAACCTGGCTTTTCAACTGAGATACGGAATCCTCAGTGCCCAGACAGTGCGGTCCTCTACAAATACAGATTGTTTCAAATTGATGCTTGCAAACAAGGGTCTATGAGCATGGAACACTGGTCATACTTCAGTTGATCAGGATAAAGTGGCAAAAAAAAAAAAGAGCATCTTATTTTATGGTACACAGGCTTGTGGTCGATTAACCTTCCTTTATGGTCTTCACATCCAATCCAGTGTTTCATTTGTGTTTCAAGAGAATCGTCCCATATCAAATAAGTTAGAGCTACACTACAATTCCGTTTTTTTGTTAACAGTGTGCTATACATTACTTCCTACATAATGTCTTCATGATGATGGCAACTGCCTCTTAAAAGCACTTATTTAGGATTACCTAACTACCAAATCAATACCTCTAATATGTCCAAAACGTTCTAGAGAATAACAGTTTATTGAGGTAATCCACTGAAGTAATTTTGCTTCCTCTTTAAAATAATTTACATAATTACTAAGCAACAAATGTATACCAAATGCCCTTGCTTACTATATGCACTTGTAAGTTTACGCCACTTTTGAAGGGGAAAGGAAAGGCTGCTTGGCATTTGGAGCACAAAATGCAACCTTAGTACTTGGTCTGTCACTTAGTCTTACAAACAGTTCTTATCTTCTAGGTTTATAAAAAATATTTTAAATTTACCCCTTTCGTCTTTAAACTCTCATGGATATGGGCAATATGTTAGTATGTCTGTGTCATCATCTAGGCATCTTGTTGTAAAATCATACTACACCAAGTGTTGGACAATGTAACACGTGCATCGGATTGCCACACACACGCATTAACCATTGGTAAACATTATAAGGACCCATTCAAAGACCCCAGGATGAACCAGAAACACCATTTCCTAACATTATGTATTTTACCATAAACAATACAAAGGGTCTCGCTTCAAATGGCACAGAGTAACTGAGCACAAATGTGACTGATCTCACTACTAATCATCTGGTTGAGGAAAAAAACAACATAAATCTGCACTAAGACATACTACATTAAAAGTCAGTTACACCAGATTTCGATTAGTTAACATACTCCCGGGCATAGGGTCTGGGGAGTATCAGAAATAAGTCTGGTGTATGTAGTTGGAGTCACCATGACATTACTGCCAGTTGGCATTTAGCAGACACAAACCTTTATTAAGCATGTAAAAATTCTATTTGTGGACTCATCACCTGGCACCTTGATACATTTAAGTAGTATGGTGTACATATTTGATTAAAGTCACACTAAGGCCATTGTACAGTTATAGTAACATGAAAACTTTGTTAGCAATGGAGAATAAAAATATGTCTATTGAAGCACAGCTTTTCAATCCAGATTCATCCAGCTGAAGAAATAAGTCTGGTGTATGTAGTTGGAGTCACCATGACATTACTGCCAGTTGGCATTTAGCAGACACAAACCTTTATTAAGCATGTAAAAATTCCATTTGTGGACTCATCACCTGGCACCTTGATACATTTAAGTAGTATGGTGTACATATTTGATTAAAGTCACACTAAGGCCATTGTACAGTTATGGTAACATGAAAACGTTGTTAGCAATGGAGAATAAAAATATGTCTATTGAAGCACAGCTTTTCAATCCAGATTCATCCAGCTGAAGTACATGTAATCTGAAAGTGTGTTTCTTCAAAATTACTGTGAGAACAACATTGTTTATCAGATTAAACAGTGAATTCAAGTGATGAACATGGAACACACGTACACCAAATTGAGAGACAGAGAAAAGAAACAGGATGTCTAAGAGACCGCAGACTGTGACTTTGCCATGCAGAGTCTTAGGCAGTGAGTTCTGCAGCTGATTAGCTGAACTTGTTAGTAATGCAAGGAAAACAAAAAAGGTCCAAGGCTTCAGAACATGCCTCAGAATACAAATACTTATACTTTTGGATTTTATAGTTGCAAAATTACTTGAGGTCGTTCGACTGAGTTATCTGGAGAGAGGCGGGAGGGAAGCCGGATGGGGGAGGGAGAAACAAAGTACGGCCGGCCACCGGCCAGCCATGAATAATTTGGGGAGGAGAAGCCGCACAGCACACGCTGGGCGAAGCCCTTTGATGTGCTGTGCGGCCGTTAAAAAAATGCAATTAGGAGGGAGGGAGGCTGATGCGCGTGCTTGTTTGCTCACGTGATTCACGTGAACTTAAAGAAAACCGCACGAACGAAACCCTTGGTTTCACGATTTTTTTGAGCACTTGAATTCTCGCTCCCTCAATGCGCTTGCGCGCATTGATAGGTCACGAGACCTAAAAAGCGAGGTGGGGCTCTGAAATAGGCAACAGGGCTAGAATAACCTTTGTTAAGTGGCTGTGGGTGTACGTATCTGTGTTTGGTGGAGGTGTAGTGGGAAGAGGTGTGGTTTCAAAAGTGATTGGTATGGAAGCTCAGCAGGATATGGCAGGAGGTGAAACGGTTTCTGTTAGTTGAATTGGCACTCTGGTAGGAAAACGTTCAGTTGCAAGAAACTGGTCACCCCATAGCTGTATAAATTATGGCAGCTCATTTTTACTGAGCCTTTTGGGGAAAAATACATTTACAGACTTGCAGTGTTATGTCTGTTAAAAGAGGTGTGTGTATTTATGCCATCTTCTTAAGAAAATTCATTGTATGAATCATAAAGCTAAACTGAGGGCATATGCAGCTGTCCTTGACAAGGGTGGCCCAATATCCTCATTTTCAATTTTAAAACAATTCAGAGCCTTATATTTCTGAGCATGCTTTGCCACATGGGCCCAAACACTATCAGTGCATCACTAGTTGTACTGTAGGTTTTTATTCAGGCATGCACAAATATAAAATGGCATTTATTGAGGAGATGGAGATTGTTATGAAGGAGGGACGGCAAGGACTACTAATGCCAGTCACCCAGCAATATTTTCGTTCTACAGTTTTCCTACTCCCCATACATCTTGCTAGGAATCTGACTTTACAGCTTCAAGCACCTGCAGAGGCAGATAAAGCATATGCTTAAACAAGCAAAACAGTTGTTTCAATTTCCAGGACAAAAGCCACATATTTTCTAGAAGGTAGGGTAAGGCAGATAAAAACATTTGAAGTAGACCACTTTTCGAACCTACAAGTGCCTGCGATGTTGCTGGAAAGCCACTGATGCGGACTCTGTTCTTATGAAATAAACAGGCTGTCGCTGAGAAGCCTAAAGTCTTCACATTTGAAAGGGTTTTTTACTTTTCAGGTAAAAGTTTAAAACTTTAGTGGCATCTTTTTTAAATTGTGCAAGGTTCTTTCAGTCAGGGAAAAATTGTATTTGAGCTGAAAAACCATGGGTATAATGTCTTAAAATACATTCAATTCTCTTGCTACCCAAGGAATTAACGTAGGGACTAATCAGGAAAGCAAGCATGTCTGTGGCAGACACTGCAAGGCTTGCTAGGTCTTCTGCCAGTCAGTCATAAGATTGCCTAATATTTTGGAATATTGTATAAAGACAATGGCTCTTTGGGAGATAAGTCAATTTCTTTGTCTGGTTCAATCGTTTACACCACTGTTGGAGTATTCTACATTTATATTTTGGAAATACTTTTTTTAAAACACGTGATTTGAAAGGAAAAGGAGAAAAAGGAAAACACACCAAATTTTTGACTTTTACCAGAATTTTCTTATTTTGAAAGTCAGACATTGATTAGTCAAGGTAAAATCAGAAGACGGTTGTCCAAAACATAGTTGGCATAGATATATAAATAACAGAAAAGTGCTCAAGTGAATAGTAGTGACAAGTGATGAACTAACTGTGTAACGACACAATAGCATATATAGACAATAAAGGATCAGTCTACAATTCAAACTCAATTATTTCAACAAATACAAATATTATTCTCTTTTGTCATTGAAACTTGGTATGGACTGATTTAAGACACAACGTCGACGTTTCGACCCTATAAGGTGCTGGCTTTTTTGCAACCGTATCGGGTCTTCATCAGGACTGACAAGGGAAGGGGGACAACCTGCAGAGGAATAAGGGTTGATTTTAGCTCTTGGTGTGTGAACATGGTATAAAACCGTGAGACACTGCCAATCCTGGCTGGCTCACCTGTTGGTTTTGTAGGTCTCCTGCTTCTAGCACTGTCTGAGCAGGTGGGTGTCAACCGACACCCTAACCAAACGTTGGTTGGATGGTAATATCTGGGGGAGAAGCGAAAAATTCACTATCCTTCTATTGTAATGCGAGTATCTGGGAGTCACTATTTTAATGTGGAGGTATTGTTATTTTTACATACCTTCTGTAATTTATGCAGTAAATTTCACCAAAATTTGGGGGGGGGGGGGGTAGGTATTAAGTGCCGCAGTCGCATTCACCTGTGGGCAGTGGGCATAAGTGATGAAAGGGCAGTCGCCAGATCTTGATGTGCTATGGACACATCATGCACTCTTAAAAAGCGGCGACCAGTGCATGTGGGTGCATTCGGAACTAGTCAGTTTGTGAACATAAAAGGTAGGTGTCCAATGAATGGGTCACGAGTGTGCGGTAAATCGTGCGCGTATATGCCTTAAACAGGTCGAGTGAACACGGAACCATTCTGGAAACGCTAGCAGATTAGTGATATGGCGCCTAATGGACAGTTAAAAACGTAGTCCGTGCCTACAAAGTCTAGTGCCTGTGCCGCGAGCGATCGGTAGTAAGTGAGATGGTCTGTCATAGACAGCCGAGTCGAGTGAGGGAACTCGTGGGTGCAAAAGCCCGGATTTGCGGTCTATATGTGAAAACATTCTAATGCAGAGTTATAGTATAAACGTCTTATTTGGTGAAAAGGTGTCTCAAGGGAGGGCTAATGGTGATTGGTGTCCTCATATATATTGTTATTTTATAAAACCGTGCGTGCATAATAAACGATCGTGAACTAATGTCGATATAGTGTTATCAATAGGTGACATTCTAGTATAACGGGGGTGATTCCTGTCAGATCGTGAAAGATTGATTAAACTTACTTTCGGTAAGAGCTGCGACCGTCAGTCTCCTATGCGATGTGGCGACCACCTAATTCCTTTACCACAAAATTAGAGCTGCAACAATTTTTCCGAAAAATTCGATTGAAATATTTCTTTGCTCATAGGAATGAGTACACAAGAAAACCGGCAGCAACCACTTTCCGATTTTGTTCCACCTTCACCCCAGCGAACCATCTAGTGAACGACAGGGTCCTAGCTTATGAAAAAGTAGTCGTGACTGAAGTGATGAGCCTACTTAATGACACCAAATACATCAAACATAATATTTCCAAGGGTGAAAGACAAGCACTCTATGACTTGAAAGCCAACCAGTCTATTGTTATAAAGACAGCAGACAAAGGGGGAGCGGTTGTGGTCCAGAATAGAGATGACTATGTAATGGAGATCCAGCAACAACTTAATTGTGCGAACAGTTACACCAAAATACCAGGAGACCTAACTAAAGAAATTGCCAGACTAATAAGGACCCTGACGACGAAGGGCTTGGAAGATGGATACCTTTCAGATCCTGAGCTTAAATTTCTCAACAAAACAGACCCAAGAATCCCGACTATTTATACCATCCCAAAGATCCACAAAAATATGAACAAACCGCCGGGAAGACCCATAGTCTCCAGCTGGGGATCTATTTTGGAACCAGTAAACCAATATCTGGACGACTTCCTACAACCCTTTGTCCTAAATACTAAATCATACCTCTGCGATACAATGCATACAATTCAGATTTTTGAAAAACAACCCTTCAATAAACAACAGCAACTACTTGTCACCTTAGATGTATGCTCACTTTATACGAGCATACCGCAAGACGAAGCAATAGAGGTGATTACAAATACACTCAATACCCGTCCTTCGCCACATTGGGTACCAACAGAATTCCTTGTACAACTACTACAAATTGCCATGTCAAAAAACTATTTCATGTTCCTGAAAGATTTCTACTACCAATGTAGAGGAGTGGCGATGGGAGCAGGCCTTAACCATAGCCACATTAGTAAGTAAAACACATCTTTGGTGAATGCCCAAATGTCAGTTAATCAAGTAAAAACACAGGACGTGAAGAAACTATTCTTATGAAACTGGAATTATAGTTCCTGAATCGTCAAGGCTTGTATTTTACAGACTCTTCTCATAAATGTTACAGCTAGAACAAGTGGCAGCTTCTAAGAGAATATTTTAATTCTGCTATGTGCATCGGTTCAAAAGGGTTTCTCATTAACTCTAACACTGTAATTAGCTGCCAAAAGACTGGAAGACATCTCACTTGAAGAATCCTGACGAGCCCTTTAATAAATTCCTTGATGACCCTGTTAGCCCAAATATGCAGTTGGCCAATTGCTAAACAAAAACAGGCACGATGCCTGTGGCCAGGGCGCCCCCGATTTTAAGCTTTATGCTCTGTGTGCTCAAGCCAGTTTTTTACATTTCTGTATTCACCCCACTCCTTTCCAGCCGCATGTGGCGGTTGAGGCAGCCCTCGCTGCCCTGTGGCATCTCATCACGACCATGTTCGCCCCAGCCAAACCCCCCACGCACCGAAATAGACACGTTCGAGACCTTGCGTTGGGCCTGGGACAGGCTAAGCCGCTTATCAGGCACTCCGTTGCTTTCGGCAAATGCTTGCCCTCCTCTCCAGCCCTCCGGTATGGTCAAACACGCCACCCGCCAGGGGTTGTCTTCATTGGCAGATCTATACCCGGGAACACATTCTATTCTCTCGCTGACGGTTCCGGCCCCATTGACACTCTACTCTTATCAGCTAAGGGCTATCTGCAGGGGGCTACATCCTACATTCCCCCAGCATCCCCCATCGATGACCACCCTCTACTATTTGTATTAGTCTCCCTCCCCTCGGAAGTAGGTTACCAAACCTTAGGCATTCACGCTGGCGGCCACCTCCATCCCCACTGACCGCGCTCGCTTGGCATTGGGCGAGGACCTCGGAGTGGATATTTCCCATGCTGACTGGCCCCAAACTATCGCCTGTGCCTTATTCATTTTAAATATCGGCATAGACTCTATCACACCCCCGCTCAGCTACATAAGCTGGGACTCATCCCCAACGACAGATGCAAGCGCTGTTCATCTCCCGCAGCGGACTTCTCCCACCTCGCCTGCTTATGCCCAAAAGTTTCCCGATTTTTGGCGAGAGATCTGTATTGCTATCTCCGAGATTACCTCCTCACTGTTTCAGCCCAACCCTCCGCTCTTCCTTCTAGGCTTCGTTAAATACTGTCCAGACGCCTCCCGATTGCTATGCTGCTTGTCCTAGCGCGGCGTAGGTTATCCATGTGTTGGGGTCGCAAACCAGCATCCAAGTTCGCTTACTGGCTCTAAGATGCAGTGCGCTGCCGGACCCTTTTATTTGAATTCTGGGACCTCATGCCTGCCAGATCCCGCCCAATTGACATATGGGGGTCACTAGTGTCATACCTCCAGGTACATACTCCCCAGAGCCCGGTTGCCTCTCCTGCGCTCCCCGCCGGCACTTCGCCCGCGCCGGCCGCCGGTGAAGGTCAGTAGCCGCCCTTAATACTGCCCTTGTCCCTTTCCGGTCAAGTCCCCTCCCTTGCCCGCTGGTCAGGTGATTCATAGCCATTATTGCTCACTGTCTAGACGTGCCAATGTAATATCTGTCTAAGCTATTGCTCTCTGCTGGTCTGAACTACTGGCCCTCCTTGACACCCTTAATTGTATTTATGTATATGGTGCTATGATTTGATGTAAGAATGTAACATGTCTATGCAATTTTGTCAATGAAACCAAGAAAGAAACTGTCAAGATCTACCAGATATGCTTTGACAGGAGCATGTCTCAACCATGAACAAGTTAATTTTAGCAGGTAGTGTAGAATATGGTATGGTAAAGCAGACAGTTGATGGGGACCATGGTTATTGCATGGAACTGGATTGATAACGTTCTGGCGTTAAGTATTTTTCTGCATTTTTGTGGAATGTCTGTCTAAAAGATGGCATTCATTGTTACTCAAAAAACATACTCTAGTTCAGAGAAGCTTGGTTGGCAAACAGGCCTTAGCCTTCTCAAGGAGACAGACATTTTACCAATCACAGATTCTGGGATCTCCAAGAGAGGAAAAGCTCCCTGAACCAGTATTGCACAGCCATTGATGGCTAGCAGAATAAGATGGCCCAGCTCTAGTCTCCTCTTGTTCGGTATCTTCGTGATGAGGGAAGTAGGGGAAAAGCATTGGCAAAGGTCCTCGAACATGCTACGAAGAAGGCATTTCCCCACAAACACAGTAGGGAGTGTCTGTCTCCTGTCATAGTATGGGCATTTGCGGTTCACACTGGTGGCTAACAAATCCAGGTACAGTTTCTCTTAAAAGTAGGAAATTCTGTTGAGTTGACTTTGATGAGGCTCCCACTTTTGACATATTCAGAGCATCAACTGAGGCTGACGGCCTATTTGCTGCTTGACCCCTGGAAGTGTTCTGCACTTTTTGCATATATGCATCTACACATTACACTATATTTATGGGCACGATGATGATTAATGAACAATTTAGTGTGTGCAATTATTATCAATGTGAAAAAGGGTTTCTATAGTCCTAACATTATTTCAATGAGATGTATATGTAAAAACTGTAATGTAGATGAAGCGAATCTTCATTCTGTCGTAAACAAATGAAACTGTGAAGGATGTTAATTGATAGATAATGAACAATGTGATGTATAGATTCATTTATGTAAATAAGGCAGTGCTCGATGAAGCTATGCTTCCTTTACCAGTATTATTACTGGTATTAAGATGGTTATATTTTAATATGTACATATTGTAATATGAATTGTTGTTTATTAAATATATATTAAATATTCACTTATGTATACTTGTGTAGCCCTGAAGAAGTCGTGACTGGACAAAACGTGTTGGTGACAATTGGATTTTAATAACCTTAAGGAGAAGATTGAAAAATGAAGAATGGATTATACTTCCCATTCTAGATTATCTTATTTTTTCTACACAAAGATGAATATTGGACGCTATTCTTCACACTAAGATTGGCTGATTCAAACTGATACTAGAGCTATTGAAAAATCTGATTGATTTGAGTGCTGAGTAATATTGTATTGGTTCAAGTAACAAGAAGCAATACACAAAAGCACTGGGGCCCCAAGAATGGTGCAAATTTGCACAGTGAGAGCTCAATTTAAGAGAATAGACTTGGAAAGGGTGAACTACACAGAGGAAATAGTAAAATCCATAGTTAATCACACAGGAGAGGTCGTCACTGGGAATGCTCAAACTATAGAAGCATTTCAAAACTATCAGACACTATACACAGCACAATTTTTGTAAAAGGAGGCTGATAGGCTATTGAATACATGTTTACCTCCATGATAGCCCAAGGAATTTACTATTTACTACTTTGTTATATGTACCGTGGCACTCCCACTTCAGCGACGGGGATTGATTCAGGCATGTGAATCTATGAAATATACCCCAATACTGGATAATGATCAAACTGTAGCAGCATATCAACCTATCAGACACTCTACACAGCACAAGACTATGGTCCTGCAGATATCGGTCCATACAGAGAAGATGACCACCTGACTAAGCAGACCCAACAACAAACTGAGCATCTATTGCAGTAGATCTGGCAATATCCACCGCAATACATGAAGTTATCTCTGCTATCACCAAATTAAAATCCAATAAATCACCGGGCCCAGATGGGTCTTTAAATTCACTGTAATTCCATAAAGCCTTCTCTCAGACCCTCGCACCTATTCTCACCAGACTATTCAATTCCATAACAGACAGATGCACCCTCAAGCCATCTACATTAGGGACATCCTTTGCAGTTATCCCTATATCAGGTAAAAAATAAAAAGTTATGCAGTTCATATAGATCTATTTGACTTATCAACACAAATCCTAAGATCCTTACAGGCACATAGGCATCCAGGATGAACCACTATATGCTTGGTCTGGTGGATCCTGAACAGACCGGCTCCAATCTCAGAGAGGCACTGTGCATAGTACACAAAACAAACCTTTCTTTTTACGTTACCTTTAACGTGATCTAGAAAGACCGTCTTATTGCTCACTTCTGACCTGGAAAGAGTTTGATAGAGTACACTGGCCATACATACTGAAGACTGAAACACTTCGGTTTTGGAGACAAATTTTGCCTGTGGATCTTACGTGGGTATAGGACTCTAGTAGATAAAGTAAAGATATAGAGCATTTCCTCCCGTTCTTTTCCAATTCAAATGGGGACATGATAATGCTGCCCCCTATAGCTGATGCCATTTGTCTTTTACACAGAGAGACTAGCCCAGAAAATGAGAGATAATACACATAATCAAAGTGACTTCGATTGAGCGAGAGATAGACATAATAAGTCTATCAGCAGATGATGTGATTGCCACACATACAGACCCTGTCCATTTGCTGCCTGCATTGACAGAGATCCGAACATTCAGAAACATTTCAAGGATTATACTCAACCTGCAAAAATTGTAAGTATTCAACCTTTCTGTCCCACAGGATCACCCGGAGGTGCAACAATCCCTAGTTTTCGATAATCTAGGTAGATTTGATTTGGTGTTTGGATTTGTATAGCGCTCAAATGCCCAGAGGAGTCTTGGTGCTGCTGTAAACAGTTGCGATGCTACATGAAAAGTGTTTGCTACCGTTTAACAGCGTGTAAAAAGCTAGGTTTTAACTTGCCGCCAAAGGCTCAGGAAGTCAGAACATTTCCTAATTGGCACGGGTAGGGCGTTTCAGAGTGTAGCTGCTTCTAGTAGAAAGCTCCTACCACCCCAAGCGGTAAGCTCTTAGGAGGGGGTGGTGGTTTAGGGGTGGGGGGGATGATAGTAACATTGCAAAAACAACAGTTGATGGACAGAATGCAGAACAATGTCATACATTCACCCGAGTACAGAGATCTGGGCCTAAATCCATCGTTTTTTTGCTCACCACACCACTCCAATTCAGACATGGCCATATGCAAATCAGCCTTGACCCTGTGCCTCATGGGAACAGTCCAGCCCGTACTGCCAAGCCATGTCTTCCTTGGACCGGAATCAAGCATCCTAGGACCGGTTTCTGGCTATCAGCCGTCTTCAGCCAGGATAGCTTGACTCCAGTGGTGTGGAGAGCACGGGACTCACGTCTGAGCATACCCTTCCCACTCGGGGTGACAAAAGCAAAAACAACAGTTGATGGACAGAATGCAGAACAATGTCATACATTCACCCCAGTACTGAGATCTGGGCCTAAATCCATCGTTTTTTTGCTCACCACACCACTCACTTTTGTACCGCTTTGGCAGCCATAAGTGTGGCAGGGTATGCTCAGACGTGAGTCCCTTGCTCACTTTGCCACTGGATTCAAGCAAGCCGGGCTGAAGACGGCTGTAATGCCAGAAACCGGTCCTCGGAAGCTTGTTTCCGGTCCAGGGAAGGCATGGCTTGGCAGTTCGGGCTGGACTGTTCCCATGAGGCACAGGGTCAGACTGGTTTGCATATAACCATGTCTAAACTGGGGTGGCAGAGTGGGCTAAAGAACGGTGATAGATCAAACCCAGATCTTTTAACTGGGTGTGAGTGTTTGATTGGTTCAGATGCTCCGTCCATCACCACCCCCCTTTTGTACCGATAGTAACATTGCATCAGAGGATCGGAGCTTTCTGCCAGGGGAATACCAGGCTAACTTTTCACGAAAATAGCTTAGCCCAGAATTATACAGTGCTTTGAAGGTTATGCATAGTGTCTAGATGTTTTGCTATGGGTAGCCAATGCAAATTGACCAGTGTTTGGAATGCGGATTTATTTTTGGGAAGTCCAACAAGAAGTCGGGCTGCGGCATTTTGCAATTTTTGTAACGACTTTCTCCGGATACCAATAAAGAGAGCATTTCGATAGTCCAACTTGGTCAGGATGTAGGAGGTAACAACTGTTTTTCGAAGCTCATACGAGATGAATGGACACATTTTCTTTATTAGGTTTAGTGTATGAAATACAGAAGAAGAGAGTGATTTTACTTGATGATCAAAGTGGAGCTTATCATCAAAGATAACTCCCAGGTTCCTTCCTTTTTGAACAGGTGTCGGTATGGGTCCCACATTCTGGGGCCACCAGATTGGGGACCAGAAAGATCTGTTCCTGAAAAGTAGCACCTCGGTTTGGCCGGAATTGAACTTTAGGCAATTTGATTTCATCCAATGATCAATTTGAGCCATATAGGAGCTGAATCGATGACCCACTCTATATCATACTGTAGTGCTGTAAGCAGTCATGCACAAATGTGCATTATGTTGTATATTAGGAAATGAAGTTTTAACCACTGACTTTAACTTGCTCTGACTACATCTTGAATTCCGACTCTTTCTGGCCTGGGTTCTGCAAACACAAGCAGGCCCCCAGGTTACTCACTGTTATTCAGGTTCTTTACGTTCAATATGGTTTTCCTCTTTAAGATTTTTTTGGTACTCTTGAGATGTTTTCTACTTTCTCGAGCTTCACCAAGATTAGGGGCTGGAACATGTTGCGTGGGACGTGCGAGGAAAATGTGTGAGGAATCCTTTGCCTTGGAATGCTTGCATGATCCTGGCCAGTACCGTTGAGTTTCATTAACATAGAGGGTGTCTTCTCAAAACTTCTCTCACATTGAGATGATTATAAAAACTAAGGTTTCTTAGCCCGTACACGGGATCTCGCCCGAGAGGTGGACGCATCTGCTCAGTGCTGAATTTCCCAGCTTGAAGAGTCTCTTGACCCTAGGACTGTCAATGAGGACCCCCAGTCTTGGGAGGAACAGGATGAAGATATTGCAGCCGCAGGCGAGGTATTTTCTCTGATCACTGGTATTAAGATATATGTATAGGGGGGCGTGGCCAAGATGGCGTCGGAGTAGGACGCTTCTCTGAGCCTCTCCGACGCCGTTCTAACAAAGCACCGAATAGCGGGGTCCAAGGTGTACTGACCGGCGTCAGACGGACAGCGGAGGTCGCCGATGCCTGGGGGAGTGGTCCGGTGCTGCTAGCGGAGCGGAACGGGGCCTGCGGCGCCCGCCGGATCAGAGACGAGCTGCGGCCTGTGGAGCACCGGTCTCGCGTGCTCGGGGGGCCGGTCTCGGACTGGGCGGTGTCCGGCGCGGAGAGGAGGCGGCCCGCATTGGTGTCCCCGCTGCGGCTCTCATGGACCTGCCGAGGAGCAGAGGACGCGTCTTGCATGTAGAGTCTCTCGTACATGCCAAGGAAGAGACTCGGCGATACTGGCCTGGCAGAGCGGTGGAGGTCGGGGAGCGGCGGATCGAGACCCGCCGGAGGCATCCAGCAGAATGGACGACCGGAGGAGCCGGGACGACTGTGGTGAGCTGCTCCCCCCCCAAACCACTGAGGGTGCCGATACAGCGGGGAAGATACCAACGGGGGCTGTGGACTGGAGCTCGAGGAGCCAACTTTGCGGGAGCGGGCCTGGTGGAGGGGCAGAGGCGGACCCCACTTTGATTGCATCGCGGACTCTGCCGGGTGTTGCCGCTGAGCCGCGCTGGTTTGCCTACGCTTCTGGGGCCGGTCACTGGAGCGTCATGGGGAGCCTGGAGTCTTTGGCGATGGGGTCCCTGTACCGCACTTAGAGCGGTCCAAACGAACTGGCCACACTACTGCTTAGCTACTAAGTGCGTAGTCGGGCGGAAGACCCGAGCCGCCATTTTGACTGTGCCTTATCGGGCGGCCCTGGCGGCCCGGTCCTGCTTGCTCTCGTGGCCTGGACTGCAATTAGGGGAACCCTGCGGTATCAGTGCGCGCCCCTGTGGGCTTCGGGGCCCGAGGTGGTAGCTCCCCCCCCGCCCTCTATGCTTCCTGGCTTGGAGGGTACGCTGGACGCTTGCAGCATTGCCATAGAGAGTGTCCCTACCGGAGAGGGAGAGGTCACACCCCTGATTGGACTGCCTGGAGGGGGGAAAGCTGCACTACCTGCTGGCGCAGGGCCCCGATTGAGACTTCCAGCTGGGCCTCTGGAGTAGAGGGGACGCCTGACCACGTGCGGCAGCCGGAGCTTCACGATGTCTAACTCGTTGCGGAAGGGGAGGCCGGGGAAGGATGGTGCCCCTAAATCTTCGCAGCAGCCGGCATCGTCGGGAGCCAGTAGCTCGTCAAAGCAATCGGACGATGAGGCACCTGCCACTAAGGCATTCATGTCTGAGCTCTTTGCTTCCATTAGAGAGGATATCTCCGAACTCCGCTCGCAATTGGCCTCAGATCTTCGGGAGGTGAGGCGAGATGTAGATGGGCTTGGCGAAAGAGTGGCGACACTGGAAGACCACGATTTGAGTGTGGCGAATGATGTGCACCAACTGCAACAAGACGTCATCCGCCTCACTGAGCAAAATTTGGATCTGCAGACCCACGCGGAGGACCTAGAGAACCGTTCCCGACGAAATAACATTCGCATCAAGGCGGTGCCGTGGGACGGAGAGGCGGGGGACCTGCGTGGGTACGTTCAGGCCCTGTTTGTGCAGGTTCTAGATGAGGAAGATGTACAAGAAATAAGGATGGACAGAGTGCATAGAGTGGGGTTGCCCAGACGGGGGGGGGGGGGGAGGACCTCCTCCGGATATCCTAGTCTGTGTGCATGACTTTCAGGTGAAGGAACGTATCCTGCGGAAAGCTAGAACCATCCCCTCTCTGCAATTTAGGGACCATCGCCCGCAGCTTTACCAGGACCTGGCGGCATCGACGCTTCAGAAACGGAGAGAGTTCCGTCCTGTGACCGCCTTCCTGCGGGAACGCAATATCTCCTACTCCTGGGGACATCCCTTCCGTATCATCTTTCGCTGGCAGAATAGGCTAGCACAGATCAGCTCCCTGCAGGTGGCAAAGGATCTTCTGGGTCTTGAGGACGTTGCACCATCCCAGGAGACCCGCAACTCGTCACCACGGAGACGACGTCGCTCCTCTTCCTGGCATAGAGTTGGTTCCTCCCCAGACCGGCGACGGCCGGACCGCACGGCCAGCGTGCAGGAGAGGGGAGCTGCGGTGGCTTCGGTGGCTTCGGTGGCCTCCGCCACGATGGCTGATCCTCAAGCGAGCTCTGGAGCAGCATGACCCCCGTTTCGCTGAATGGCGTCGGAGGGGCTCTGGCCCTGAGGTTCTGGGGGTTCAATTGTACTTTTAGAGGAGACACCCCGGTCCGTGGCCCTGGGGGTCACTAGGTTGACACCCCTGCCCTGATATCAGTCCAAAAGGGGCCTTACGAGCTACGGTCTGCTGGAACTGATGACTGGGAGGAGGTGTGGCGCCGCGGCCAGGGCGACTGACGCTGGAATCTGGGGATCACAGTTCGATCCCCGGCTCCGGCGGCAGGTTAGCCCAGCACCATGCGACTCTGGGCAATAGCTTGCTTAATCTTCCCGACGGCCCCCAGCGCCTAGAGACCCTAACGGGTGATTGTGCGCTATACAAATGTGGATTATTATTATTATTATTATTATTATTGACTACACGAGGCTCTGGAGTTGGGGGGCATGTGCTCTTAGATGTGGCATCCTGAGCTATTTCCTATTGGTTTCTTGGTTGGGGGGGTGGGGGGGGTCCGAGGGTGGGGGATCCTGGGGGGGAGTGCAGGGGGGTGCGATGGTGGCGACGTGAGTGTTCTGTGGCGTGTGTGGTGGTGCTGGGGGGGGTGCTTGGGGAGTGCGTGGAACAGGAAGAAGGGTTGTCAGGGTTCCTGGAGGCTGACAGTCATTGTGCTAGTACCTGGGGAGGAGGGATGGGTCATTCTACCAGGCAACATTTGTCGGATGGATTCTCGTCTGTGGGGGGGAGGTTCATGCAATGCCTACTGAGAGCTTTGATTTTATGGTTCCGCTATGCCTGTTAGTATAGGGACTTGGAATGTTAAGGGCTTGAATTCACCGCAGAAACGACAGAAAATATGGAAGTATTTAAATGATCACCAGTTGGATGTTGTGGGGCTCCAAGAAACCCATTTGGCGCGCAAAGACGAGCTGCGCCTTCGGCATAGGGCATATCCCCTTATATACAGGGCATCTGCATCCACAAAACATAGGGGGGTAGCGCTCCTGTTCCGCGCTGCATTGCACTTCCAACCTGTTGACATGCGCAGCGACAAGGATGGCCGTTGGTTAATGGTGAAAGGACTGGTCCTGGGGCGGCTAAGTACTTTTGTGGTAACCTATCTGCCCAATGCTGGCCAAAATCAGTTTTTACAAGGTTTGTTGCAGAGAGTGGGTGACTTTGCTGAAGGCCACTTGTTCATCCTGGGGGACTTTAACTTGGTGTGGGATAAGGCTGTGGATAGCTCTGGGTCCCATAGAGCTGACACGGGGGTGTTCTCTGCTTCCTCGCAGCAACTGGTGGGGGAGCTGGGGCTGGTTGATGGCTGGCGCTTTTTCCATCCTACCACACGAGACGACACCTTTTTTTCTCATGTACACCACTCCTACTCCCGACTGGATCACATATTCATTAGCCAGGCTCTCAGAGGAGACGTTATTGATGCCGCCATTCTTCCACTTTCAGTGTCTGACCACAGTTTGCTGGTGCTTAGCCTTCGTTGGTCGTCGTCCGGTGACGGACAACGGAAATGGTACTTCCCGGCCTCGGTGTTGAGGGATGACTCCTCTAATAAGACGTTGCGGAAGGCCATCAGGGAGTTTTTTTAACTTAATCCCGTTTCCGACACCTCGGTGTCCAATACATGGGACGCCTTTAAAGCGTCCATCAGGGGCACGTGCCTGGGCCTCAATGCTAACCTCAACAGGTTGCGGCGCTAGGACCGAGAGGAACTAGAATCCGAACTGGCGAGCCTCGAACAGGCTCATAAGCTCAAACCTTCGAGGGTGACCGCGGTCCGGGGGAAATTGAGAGCCCACTACAACAATAGGGCCGAACTGACGCTGTTGAGGCTGGGACGGCAATCCTACTCTAGTGGGAATAAGGTGGGAAGACACCTGGCGCGTCAGCTGCGGGACAGGCGGGAACGTGAGTATATCGGGGGGATTTGGGATGCTACGGGTAATGAGCAGCATCGGGACGAGGCGAAGGCGGCCATCTTTGGCCGCTTTTATGCGGACCTCTACACGGGGGACAGGTTGCATGCGGATGCACAGAAGGAGTATTTGCGGCGTTTACCCCTCCCCCAGATTTCCAAGGAATGGAATGAGCTGCTGGGGGGCCCGATTGTCAGGGAAGAGGTACTGGAGGCTATCAAGAAGTTAAAACTACACAAGGCACCCGGGCCGGACGGCTATACTGCCGCTTTCTATAAAACGTACGCCATTGACTTATGCGATTTTTTGGTATCCCTCTTCAATGACATGGCAGAGTCTGGTTCCTCAACCGGTTCATTGGCGGAGGCGGTGATTACGGTTCTGCCGAAGCCAGGGAAAGACCCCACCCAGTGTGCTTCGTACCGCCCCATAGCGCTCCTCAACATCGATGCCAAATTGTATTCGGCGATCCTGGCGCATAGGTTACAAGATCTGATGCCGGCGATTATTCAGCCTGACCAGTCTGGATTTATCAAGGGGCGCCAAACTCACGATAATACGCGCAGGGTGGTACATTTAATAGAAAAAGCTAACCGGTTCCACATACCGGCGGTCCTGGTGGGGCTGGATGCCGAAAAGGCTTTCGATCGTGTGGACTGGAGCTTCCTGTTTCATACGATGGCAGCCTTTGGCTTCTCGGAGAGGTTTATCACCATGGTGAGGGCTAACTTTTCCAACCCTCGGTCTCGCGTAGCGGTGAATGGCCACGTGTCGGCATTTTTTCCGCACTCTAGAGGCACTAGACAGGGTTGCCCTCTTTCACCTCTCCTGTACGCGCTCAGCATTGAACCCCTGGCTGTGGCGGTACGGGAGCGGGAGGGGATTCGGGGCATTCCGTTCACAGGAGAGCAACATAAAATCACGCTCTTCGCGGACGACATTCTCTTCTCCGTGGCGGACCCAGAACGCTCGTTGCCTTGCATCACAGAGACCCTGCGGCATTATGAGGAGGTGGCCGGCTTCAAGGTGAACTATAGCAAATCATATATCCTGAACCTTACTCTCTTGCGCTCCGAGATGGAACGCGTGCGCCCTCTGACGCCTCTGGCTTGGGCCGATAGCTCAATTGTCTATCTGGGGGTCCACTTGACTCAGACTGTGGGCAAACTATTCTCGGCCAACTTCCCGCCTGTGTTAGCAAAGACTCGAGCTGAACTAGAGAGATGGAAACCTAAGTTCCTGTCATGGTTGGGTAGGATCCACGCTGTGAAGATGGTTCTCCTTCCTAAATTCTTGTATTTATTTCAGGCCTTGCCCATACCTCTGGACAGTGACTACTTTTGGCGTCTCAAGACGCAGATTTTGCGATTTGTGTGGCAAATGGGGTCGTGCGCGTTTTTCTTTCTCGGTATTGCGTCGGCCGAAATCCGAGGGTGGAGTAGGACTGCCTGACTTGCAGCTCTATTATAAAGCGGCGCAATTGAGGGTGCTGGTGGAGTGGTCGCAGCAAAAGTCTGAAAAACATTGGCTACACATGGACCGGAGTGTGGCAGGCAGATCGATATGGGACTTGGCTTGGAAGCCAAAGAAGGATCGCCCTGTAAACGCTTATATTAGTACTCCTACGGGTACCACGCTAAAGGTGTGGGACACCCTGGCCTCGGACGAACGCTGGACTACGTTCCCCTCACCGTTCACACCCGTGCACTTTAACCCGGCTTTCCCCCCGGCGTCTCAAGAGGGGCCCTTTGACGCTTGGAGGGAGGGTGGCTGCAGGGCCTTGACCCACCTGTTTCATGGTCAGGATCCCCTCACATTTGCTAACTGCATGAGGGATTATGGGATCCCCCAGTCTGACCGATATCGCCATGTCTCGCTCCATCTAAGGGAAGCCCACCTCAAGACCATTATGCAATGGTACCTGTGTCCTACCAGGCTCCACCGCTTCGATCCGGCTACCTCCGACAAATGTTGGAGGGGATGTGGGCTTCTCGGGGATTTCCAGGATATCTGGTGGGACTGCCCAGTGATTCGGCCATATTGGGAGGAAATCCTCTCACACATCAGGGACATTCTTCAATATCCCATTGAGGACTCTATGGCCTCTGTCTTATTAGGCCTGCGTGAACCCAGCCTTGAACATCAGACCCGAGCAGACAAGAAAATCTTGTGGCTTTGTATTGGAGCTGCCAAGATTACACTGGCTGCTGCATGGAAACAGAAGGAGGCACCGGCAATCTCACTGTGGCACGCACGACTTTGGAAGCTTCTAAGCATGGAGAGAATGGCGGACATCTTCCTCGACAATTTCAAGAACTTTCAGTTTCAGTGGGGTCCTTTGGTCGCATTCCTTTCTAAGGGCCTGCCATCCGCCGTGTGTCCTGCATCTCTACGGTCACTGCACCTGTTTCAAGTCTAGTAATATGGATAGAATGTGTGTTGGTCTGAATGGAGTCGCCACCGTGGGGGGAGGGGGAGGGAGGAAGGGGGGGAGTTTTTTCTCTTTCATGGTTCATGGTTTACTGAGGTACATGTAGATGAGGCCGAAGCCTGTGCGATTTTGATGTGAAGGAGCGCGGGATGGACAGATCTCCTGCTTGAACTTTCCAACGCACGAACACGCAGATAGACTCTCGGAACTGGTTACTGAGTCTTGAGACATACTTCTTGGTTCCATTATGCTTATGTTGCCTCATAAGGCTTCCTTGCGCCCATGTGGGCTCTGTATGGCACCTCGGTAACCTGCATGTGTTGTCTTGTTTTTCTCAAAATACAAATAAAAATTTTACAAAAAAAAAAAGATATATGTATAGACATATAATTATCTTTATATGTATTTTTAGTCGATGTGCACATTCTTATTATTTGACTTGAGAATCCTAGGATTTGCTCTCTTGCATTTCACTTGTGAATTTTACATTTTTATCTGGCTTGTGTTTCATTATCATCATTATTTGCGTGTGCCGTGCTTTACCATTATTATCCGCTTGTATTTTTAATATATATTTGAATGTTGTTTTACCTGTTTCGTTTGACATCTGAGAAAGTCTTTGTGTTGGAGACCGTTGCATTAATAAAACCCTATGCTTTACTTTCAAACTCTCTTTTGATGTGCCTGATTTTTTGAGTATGGAGCCCCCTTTCAAGGTGCCTTTTCTTGCTTTACCGAGTGCCTCTCCTTGAGAATGCGGCATATCTTTTATTTGGGAGCATAAAGCAAGACACATACCTATGGCTCCAAGTAGCAAATACCCTCTCAATAATAGCTGGCATAAATTACCATGGCATCCTTTGACAAACAAAACAAGATCTTTCCCTTTGGTCACAATATAAACTATCTTGTTTCGGAAGAAATGTAGCCTTAAAAATTAACAGCTTCCCTGAACCCCTGTTTGTGTTCCAAACACTCCAAACCAAATGTAATATGATAAAAAAAGCTACAAAAAGAACTGATTTGTTTGCGGGGATCAGAAAACCACATATCAATCATACATTGCCCTTTATATATCCTAAAGAAGATGGCCTTATCATTCCCAACATACAATATTACCAAGATACCCAATTGAGATACATGGTAGAGTTCTGCAGAGTGATGTTGGAGAAGCATTCCTGTTTCCTAGATCAGTTGATACATATATGGCAAGTACCTTGGCTGGCCAAGAGATGGGTGCTATAATCTTCCCCAGTGACCAAATCCACCCTAACAGTCCAGGATAAAATCGTAGCACGGAAAAAAAAAAAAAAAGGAAAAAAAAGAAAATGATAGGACATCGTTTCAGTCGACGCTTATGTCAATGTTAAGACCAAATTTCACTTCTGCCCTATCTAGAGACAACACACTATGTGCAAGAGAGCAGGCACCAATTTTGACACAAGGTATCATCCATTCAGAACAGCTAAAAAAAAAGACTATATTCTCTCTGAGCATGGCAGTGTGCAATATGCACAGGTTAGACCTTCGGTGACTAACTGCTAAGTAACGCCTCTCGTGAGTAGACCATTAAGAATATTCTAAAGATGGCTCATACCAAAAGAGAGTGCTAGGCATCTACTCTGACATACATGATTTACTTAAGCAATCCACCCTGAAGGATAAATCAGTAGGTCAGAAAAGGTGGAAGACTGAACTGCAGCACACCCTTAAAGAAAATAGGAAGATGTTTATCGAACATGTCACACTTTGAGGTGCACCTGTAGCAGAAAAACTGTGTCAAAGTTAGCGACAAACGGTATTTCACCTCAACCCAAATACATAAATGGTATGCAGAGGAAGGAAAATTACTGGACGAGATTCAGTAGCATGGGGAAACTACTCTATCTCCTCTGGAACTCCCCTAAACTGTACTAGATGATACAGATAAGAAATACAGGAAACACCTTCAGCATCTTACTGCATATACAGTGCTCAGCCTTCTTAGAAAACTAAATTCCATTACAAGCAATGAAAGGATGACAAATCAGCCTGGCACTAAGCACAGCACAATAAGAGATCCTTGCCTTCTGGGGAACTGACTAAACCCAAAAGCATACAGTTGGTTGTTCAATATCGAAACCTACTAGGCACGAAGAAGGTGACAATGTCTTTGAAGCATAAAGATTAAGATTTTAAAGAGATGTGGTTGCCTCATATACTTTCCTTTCCACAAACTAATCTGCAATAAATAGCTGAGGCTGCTACATATACTTGCTTAAAGTCATCAAACGTTATCTATACACTGGGGATATAACAAAATATAAGCGCCTTCTTTTTGTGTGAGCTTTAGGAAAGGTGTGGGGTGGGAGGTACGTTATTTTTTCATCCTAGTTACTAGCCGACCTCTGGGTTGTAAGAGGCTTTATCTGTTTTGTTAAAACTGAGAACTTGTCTATATAAACTGATTTGGTCCATAAAATGCACTAAGCAAATCTAGAGAAGATTACATTTTTGAGTTGTCCAGTCCTGAAGCACCAGTCTCAAATTACATGTACTGGTAAGAGGATATAGCAACCTTAAATTCCAAAGTAAGGAGGATTTGCCCAGAGAATGATCATTCTTTTAGCAGGATTTTGCTACAGGAGCCCGATCTAACCCTGGAAGGTCCTTAAAGGGAGCATGGCTCTGTGGTAAAATTCAGAACAGGTCACCTTATACCACACGGCCACAAAATTTGCACTTTAGTGCTTTCCTCATACAAGTATTTACAAATGAGTGCACCCAGTAGATACCTTTCTGGAATAGGCAGTAGAAATCAGTAGGATGTCTGGTGAGAACTTATCACCACTACTGATATTACTTATCAATTTGGTGACTGCAGTCTAAAACGGACAGCATTCACACACAAGAAAATTGACTGTCTTCATCAGTTGATTCTTTCACATTTACAAAAGACGGTTTCTCAGAGACCGCGGGTGACTGCCAGTATAGAAAACACAAATACTTACCAAATGCCAAGAACTGCCCCTATATTCAAAGCATGTCTTGACACCAGTGCAGGCGAGGGATACCCCATGTAGGGGAGATATCACAATAATCAACTTATACTGTCCAACTGTTGACTGTTTTCTCAAGCCTGACAAAAACAGGACCACAGTGTGGTAGTTTGCGAGGCATTGATAAGGGGTGGTGCTCACACAAATGAATTTGCAAAGAAAGCTCACAATATTTTAAAGTGACAGCATTTCTTCTGGAGAGTTTTTTTAAATCCAGTCTCGTGCCTCGTTGCATGCAACTACCAACCCGCTAGAAAGGAGGAGAGCAGGGTTTCATTTTACTAATGCTTCCAATTTGATTTCTGAATACCGTTTAACTGTAGTGTGTTTTATTTTAGGAATAAAAAATATAAAGGGAAAGATTTTTATTGGGCCCAGAGTCTTGCCCTTCAATGAGACGTGAGTTAGAAACCATGGAGTTAATTAGCACACTCAAACAAAATGCTTCAGTTATGGAAACACTAAACATAGAAATAGAATATGGTGCAACATGGGTTTAAATCCACAACATCAGGAAGGAAAAGGTTAAAAAAAAAAAATTTAAGAAAAAAAAGGCAGTACAGTACTTACTTCCTAGTGAAAAAGGCTCTACAAAAACCATGGCCATGCTCAAAGCGTGGGAAAGCAAATTGGCATGATGACTTCCTCAAAGCGAGGGGTGTTGAGCAGCACCTAACAACAAATTAAGTTCATGGCACATGTTCATTTTTACCTGTTTCCATCGTGGCACAGGTGCAAGTCGAGCTTGCTCTCTCTGGTTCAGGAGACGCTCCTGATAAGGCAGAAGAGTTTGCTGCTCACAGGTTGTGAAATGAGACAGAGGTGATAAAGAGGAATTAAAATACAACAGATAAGCAATGTAAAATAAAAATGATGCAGGATAGAAAAAAATATTGAGGGATATCAGACAATAACAAGAACTTAGATTAAAAAAAAATGCGGGTAAATATTTGCATATCATAGAACAACTTTCATTAGGTGTTGTAAGAATGTGGAGGTTCTAAAATATACTTATTCAATTTTTCTGCACCTACAGCCATAAGTATAATGTTACTTACCCAGTAAGCATCTGTTCTTGGCATGTAGAGCTGTAGATCAAATGCTTTGCATACTCCTACCATCTAGTGTGGGTCCGGATGTTTGCAAGTTGTTTTTCTTCCAAGAAGTCTTTCCAGTCAAGAAGTAGGTGACTCCTACTTTCGGTGATAGGGCGCATGGTCATCGACTCCATTGTTAAATTGTTTTCCCACAGAGGGTGAGAATGGAGTTAGTAATGGTAGAATAGAGATATCCATGTGTATGTATGTAAAGTAAGAACAACTACAACAGGTATAGGTACCCAGGGAGGCGGGAAAGAGCATGTGAATCCACAGCTCTACATGCCAAGAACAGATGCTTACTGGGTAAGTAACATTATCCGTTCGAAGCATGTGAGCTGTAGATCACATGCTTTGCATAGATTATACAGAAAACTCCCAGGGCGGTGGCTAACCAGTAGCTGTTGCAGTTGTTTTAAGTACTACCCAGCCTACATTAGCTTGTTGCCTCGCTTACACATCTACACAATAGTGTTTGGTGAATGTGTGCAGAATAGACCATGTTGCTGCCTTACAGTTGTCACCTAGGGGAATATTCCCTAAGAAGGCCATAGTAACCCATATTTTGCAGGTGGAATGCGCTCTAGGGGGGTATTGTCAAGGTTCTTTTCGCTTTAACATAACATGTTTGGATACATTTCACGTCCATCTTGCAATGCCTGATTTACATATGGGATTGCCTTTGTGTGGAGGCGAAAAGGCAAAAAAGAGCTGTTTTGTCTAACGAAAAGCTTTTGTTCTTTCTACATAATATAGTAGAGCTCTTTTAACATCTAGTGTGTGTAGAGCCCGTTCTGCTACAGAATCAGGTTGAGGAAAGAACACGGGTAACACGGGTAACTCAACTGATTGATTCTAAAGTGGTTTCTGCTTTTCACATCAATCAATCATTTTTATTGAGCAGTATTCCATCATGTAACACAGCTTGGCTGCCTACATTCACCGGCCGGCAGAGCACAATCCAACAATATTTGAACACAGCCTTCGGGCCTACACCCCGGGGGGCGACCCGGCGAAGACATATGCAAAGCCAGGAGGAACAGCCATGTCCTTCAGCGTTCACTGCATTTTACAGAGAAAAACAAAACAGTGAACCAATAACACAAACCCCTCCCACAACCCCCTTCCCACCCCCCTCCCTCCTCCGCATCAGCCCCACTAATACCCTAATGCACACTAAGTCCCTCCCAACGCACAGTGCACTCCAGACCTTCCACTCCTATTTGACTGCACCCTGGGGGGCTTGCGGGATAAGGTGCAAGATTTGCAAGTATTTGGGACATGTGACCTCGCGCAAATCTCGAGATAGAAGGTGTATAAATGGCTCCCACAGCTCAGCATACTCCTCACCCTTACCATCCACACACAGCGAAAGCTTCTCCATGGCCAACAATTGCCACAGCCGTCGGATCCAATCCCTCGGGTCAGGAGGAGCAGGGGATCGCCATTGTGCAAGTATAACCAAGCGCGCTGCGAGCAAGGCTAGAGCTATCTGCCTGCCCCTCATAGAACGCAAAGGGAACGCTTTGGGATGGGGGAGCCCTAGCAGCACATGTTCTGGAGCCCTGGCAAATGTGATGTGAAAGGCTTCATCTATATCATCAAGGACCGCCGTCCAGTAACGCTCTAGCTTCGGGCAGTGCCAGAACAGATGCATCAAAGTGCCCGGCGCACTACAGCCCCCCCAGCAAAGACCCGAGCATTTCGGGTCCCAAGCATGAATCCGCGCTGGGGTATGATACCAATATGACGCTACTTTGTAGGCCGACTCATCCCCTGCAACATTGGCCGCAGTGTGCTGTGCGCAATAAAACACTTTTCCCCATTCCTTACGTGACAGCAGGCGGCCCAGCTCTTTCTCCCACCGAACCTGCGCTTTGGTACGCGGTGCCTTAGGGCCCGCCACAATCAGGGCATATAGGTCAGAGTTAAGTCTGTGGTCATCTTTTTTACATATTATCCATCTTTCCAGGGCCGTCAAGGGATGGGAGATTGCGTCACCCAGTGTGCTAACTGCGAATAGGAAAAGGCATCAGATTCTGGGAGGACAAAGAGGTCCCGGCGCAGCTAAGAAAACGAGATCAGGCCATCGAGGTCAAAGAGGTGGCCTACCCTCTTGCAGCCCGCCTCTCTGCAGCGCTGAAAGACCAGTGAGGAGCAGCCTGAAGGGAAGTCCGGGTTATCGACAATGGGCGTCATGGGCGACGGAAAAGTGGTCCAGCCCTTATGCCTTGCCAGTTGATCCCACGCCTTCATCGTTGGTGATGTCACTGGCGACGAATATAAACCCCACGCTCTGTGTTTGCGAGGGAGCCACAATTCACGCCAAATATTGCGTCTCGCCACTGCCTGATCCATGAAAAGCCAGTGTTTGCTGGAGAACGGCCTGTTCCACTCAAGAATATAGCGCAGACAAGCCGCTCGATAGTACGCAACCAGGGAGGGAAAGCCCAGGCCACCGTTGGCTCGAGGGACCGTGATCCACGAGGATGCAAGCCGCGGACGTTTGTGGTTCCACAGAAACCTAGTAAGCAGCCCCTGAAGCTTCTGTAAGGTACCCGGTGGAGGGCCCAGGGGCAACATTTGGAAGAGGTAAAGAATGCGCGGGAGGATCGTCATTTTGACAGCTGCCAGACGACCAAACCAAGCAAGCTGCAAGCGGGACCAGTTAGATAGCGATTTGGTTGTTTGCTCGACTAAGATCTTGTAATTAAGAGCGACTGTCTGCGCTATAGTAGGAGCCAAGTCGGAGTGGACCCACTGGAAGGCAAAGTCCTTCTGGAGGTCTTGCACGTCAGCAGCTGGTACCGAGACGTTAAGGACCTGAAACTTGGAAAAGTTAACCTTGAAGCCGGCTACGCCACCAAAGTCACGAAGTTCCTTCGACAAGTGTCGCAGGGAGGTGTGAGGGCAGGTAAGCGAGAGGATCACATCGTCGGCATATAGGCTTATCTTGTGCTCATCAGTGCCAAAGTGGATCCCTTGTATGGCCGCGTTATCCCGCACCAGTTGAGCAAAGGGCTCCATATAGAGCGCGAAGAGCAACGGCGACAGGGGGCACCCCTGTCGCGTCCCCAGCGTGAAGGGGAAAGGGGCAGATTTGCAACCATTGACCCGAACTGCTGCCCGCGTGGTGGTGTAGAGACAACGCACCCACTTCACGAAGTTGTCCCCCAGTCCGAAAGCCCTCAAGACCGCAAACAAGTATGACCAGTCGACGCGGTCGAAGGCTTTCTCAGCATCTATTGAGAGGAACAGGGCCTGTTTGCGAGAACGGCGCACTGAGTCCATGAGGTGCAAAAGCCTCTTCGTGTTCTCTCCCCCATGCCGCGTTGGAATAAACCCGACTTGGTCCGGCTCAATAATGCCATCCATGAATGGGCTGAGGCGGGCAACTAGGATGCCAGTGAACAGCTTCATGTCGATATTGAGGAGGGTCCTTCCCTGTCTTGGGGATACCCGTGATCACCGCCTCCGACATAGAGGGTGTCACTTCTCCCGTCTCCAGGAAGGAATTGAAGAGGCGGGTTAAAAAGGGCGCTAATTCCCTACAACTTTTTTAAACAAAACGGCAGAGAAGCCGTCCGGTCCAGGGGACTTGGCCAGTTTCAACCGCGAAATCGCGGAAATGACTTCCTCTATGCGTATCTCAGCATCGAGTGCTGCATCCGATGCCTGCGCAAGGGGCGTTATTCCGCAGGATGCCAGATATGCCATCACCCGTTCCGGGTCTGATGGTTCCTGGCAATAGAGCGTGTGATAGAACCGCCGGAAGGAGTCCGCGATACGGGTGTCGGCCGTCTGCTCCACCGCGTCTACGTCCCGGATGGCCTGGACGGCAGCCTGCTGCATGCGAGCCCGTAGCCTATGCGCCAGCATCTGGCCCCCTTTGTCCCCACTGAGATAGAATTTGTGGCGCAAGCGCAAGAGGGCGTACTCCGGTCAAGATATTTAAGGATGCGTCTCTTCGTTTCCAATTCCCTCCAGATGCTTGGTGCCCAAGTCCGCTTATGTATCGCCTCCAAGCCTCCCACATCCCTCTCCAATTCTTCGCGCTTCTCCCTGCGCAGTTTAGGCAGTGACGCAGAAACCGCAATGAAGTCACCCCGCGCTACTAATTTGAGGGCTTCCCACACCGATCCCAGTGACATGTCATCTTTGTCGTTATCCGCGAAATATTGAGTAATGGTGGTTCGCATGCGGTCAATTACCGATTCCGAATTGAGGAGGGAATCCCGGAGGCGCCACCCCAACGACGGTGGCCGCTGCTCATGACAGGAGACCAGATAAGGACATGGAACGCTGGGAGATCTCTGCAGCCAAGAGGCGGGGCATAAGGGACGCAGTAGCGAGGAAATGGTCTAGGCGCGCATAGGTTTTGTGGGCTGCGGAGTAATAGGTGTAATCGCGCTCCAGGGGGTGATGAGCACGCCATACATCGTGGAGCCCCCCCTCCTGTAGCCACTGCTTCCCTCCCTGGGAGATGGCCCCCGCCTGATGTGTGCGCGCAGCTGACCGATCCAGCACCGTATCCATAACCACATTCAGATCTCCCCCCACTAACACACATACATCCGGGGTAGCTAAGACCTCCGCAAGCGCCGACTTCAGGAAGGGTTCCTGCTGAACGTTTGGAGCATACAGGGAGCCTACCGTAAGGAGTGTAGAACCCCATTGAATCCTAACAGCCACAAAGCGCCCCTTAATATCAACGACGTAGGACAGGACCTTACAGTGAGCCTTGGCGCTGATCAGTATAGCCACCCCCTGTTTCTTCACAGCGCAAGAGGACCACACCTGTGTTGGGAAACACCTATCTCTCATCCTCCTAGTATCTTTGGAGAGGAGGTGCGTTTCCTGCAATAAGCACACATCCCCCTCAGCACCCTCCAACAGGGACAAAATGGCTGCGCGCTTAACCGGGCTGTTGAGGCCACGCACATTCAGGCTAACAACCTTCAAATCTTTCCCCAAATGTGCTCCAAAGGGAGGAAAGCATTAAATATGGTTCTTGAGGTCTCGCCCGTCTCGGACTGCTCGGGACCCTTCAATGACAACAAACTCGCAGCCCACTGCACAGAATCGTTGAAACCTCGAACATTGGGATTTTTTTTGTTGCAGAGTTTTATATAGCGCGAACTAGACCCGAACCAAATCAGGTATCAGAGCGCTTTACATAGCACCAGTTACGTTACATGAGGACACACTTTCATTTTAAGCACGGGGAGATTAAGTGATTTGCCCAGAATCACAGGAGGTTTTTGGCGTCCTTACCGAGACTCAAACCCAGATCCCCAGGTTCGAGGTCGAGCGCCTTAGCCGTTAGGCCAACTCCTCTCCCAATTCATTACACTCAAAGACTTGGACATTTGGCAGGTGTCTAAGGCAACGCGCAAACCCCTAATACTATAACCACAACGGCATTGCCGGACAAGCAGCGTACAGGCATCCAAAGACTCCCCGCGCGACACCATGCACGTGGAGGAAGGACACTCAACAGCCGACGCACAACAACCCTGAACTGATGCGGATCCCCCCTCTGCCCCTCCTTGTCCCCAACATCCCACCCCCCCCACAACATAGAAACCCCCAAAGAACAGAAACCCCAACAATGTGACCTTAAACCCCAGCGAGACAAAAGGAAAAAGTGATCGATAGTCCGTCAGGTAGGCCCTAAGAGCAGGGGAACATGGCATGAACCCACTCATCACACAGGTCCTGATACAGGACATCCCCCATAGTAAGGACAGTGAAACATTACCCATCTGGACCTTGTATATAGTCTCCTCCGGGCACCAGCTGTCGGCCTGCAGGGCCCAAGCAAAAGGTTCAGTCCTCAAGAGTCTACTGTGGCCTCCGTCGCCCGAGCCACGGACGCCACTGCCGCTCCTCTTTCTCTCAGGCTTACTGACAGGTCAGGTCTCTTCGTTGCTACCGGTTTGCAGACCTTCTGCCATTCCAGTGAATGGCGCTGTTGTCGGGTAGGAGAGTCGCCGACGTCTGCCGGGGTAGTGGGCTGCTCCAGCCCCAGGAGTTCACGGGCCGTCTCCAACGACCGAACCTGGATCAGCTTGGCCTTCGACTTAAAAATAAGTCTGAACGGGTGTCCCCACGAATAGGGGACCCCCTGCTCCCTCAGAAAGTTGGTGACCGGACGGAAATCTCTCCGCTTGGCCAGGGTAGAGGCCGCCAGATCTTTATACAGCACTGGACGGTGACCTCGGAATTCCAGGGGGTTGTGATCACGTGCCTTCCTCAAAATTCCCTCCTTAAGCTGAAAATCGTGAACACATACCAGGATGTCTGGTGGAGGGGCCTTGGGACCTCGTGGGAGGCCAACTCTATGCACTCTGTCCATTTGGGTCTCCTGCAGGTCTTCCTCGTTCAAGACCTGCTGGAAGAGAGCCTCGACATATTCACGCAGGTCCACCCCCTCTCCCTTCCATGGCACCGCTCTGATCAGTATATTATTGCGGCAGGACCGGTTTTCTAAATACTCAGTGTGTGCTTGCAGATCTAGGATTTGCTCTGTGCGGCGTAAGACATCCTGCTTGAGCCGGTGCACATCCTCCGCCGTCCCCAAATCATGCTCCTCTAGCGTTGCCACCCGTTCGCCCACCGCATCCACGTCCCGCCGCACCTCTTTCAGATCCGAAGCCAGCTAGGAGCGCAGCTCCATGATGTCTTCCTTTATTGCAGCAAACAGTTCCATCATGAATGCTTTGGTGGCTGGCGCCTCGCCATCGTCGCGGCGTGGAGACGTGTCCGCCACCGGCGAAGTCGTTGGCGGCGCGGTTCTCTGGGCGCCGTCCTTCGGCAGTTTATCTTTCTTAGGCCTGTTCGTCGCCATCTTGCCACCTGCCCTCCGCAGTGGGGGCCTGGCGTCCACTGCTTGGACCCCTTGCCTGCGGAACGGACTCCCCAGGAGCTCAAAACCAGACGCCACGAAAGGCCAACGCGGCACCTGCGCAAAGTCCGGGTCGCCACCCACCGGGCGAGGCAGCCAACCTCACGCCTCACCCGAATCGCAGGGGCCCGCCAGACCGTCGCTGTTCTCCGCAGTCAAAGGCCGATGCAGGGTTGAGGGGGACAATCCCCGTTAGCCAGATCCACAGTACCACCAAAGGCTGTCCGGGCCGTGAAAGCAGTCCACCCCCGTATGAGTCCGGTCGCAGTTCCCTCCAAGTCCCCGGCACCCCAGGCCTCGTCTCTCTCAAAGCGCCGGCACAGGCCCCGCTGACTCTCTCCTGGCGCCAAACACCGCTTCACAGACGGTCAGGCGGCGCACCTCGCCTCCGCACCACCCCCAGGCCTCCTCTTCCCACTCTAAGGCTGGGCGCCACCCGGTCACGTCCCTGCTGCGCTACGGGCTTTAGGACCCCACGCCGGGCCCCGAGGGAGCTGCCGGCCCCAGCGTGGGTCCACTGCAGGACACAGTGTTGTCCGCCGATCTGCGGATCGAAAAGCAGGGCCCCCACACGCTTCCTGCCACCCTCTCACCTGCCAGGGGCCCAATCGCCACCGCACTGCTTTGCTGGGGGCCGCCGAACGTAGGCGGGCGCTCTAGCCGATTGCCTGCTCCCCCGGGCCTCTCTGTACCTGTGGTGCTGCGGGGTCCCAGCTGGCACCACTCGTCCGTCCGTGCTGCCGAGGAGTGTTCCCGGCTATCACCCGAGGCCGCGCAATGCCCGCTCCGTCCCTCACCGACACTGTCGGTCCGGGGGCTGCACTTGGCGCGCAGCAGGTTCCGTCCGCCACTCACGCGGCTCCCGGGGCTCGCGGCGGCCGCAGGCTGCACTTCGGCGCGTCCCCGTTCCCGAATGTCGCTGCAAGAGAGAAAGCATCTCAGACCTTCCGGTCAGCCCCAGGACACTGGACGCCTCTTTTGGGCAAAGGATGGGCGCCCTGCAGGGTGATACTCAATGCTATAATTCAGGCGGCGCCGGAGAGACTGAAAGGTACGTCTTACTCCGCCGCCATTGTAGCCACGCCCCCGCAGAAACCACTTTAGGAAGAAATTTGGGATTGGTTCGAAGAACCACTGTCTTTGTGAAGTTGAAAGCAAGGTTCTTGTATAATACGTGCCTGGAGTTCATCAACTCTCCTTAAGGAAGTGATTGCAATAAGAAAAGCAACCTTTCATGAGAGAAATTGTAGTGGACACTAGTGGATTGGTTCAAAAGGTGGACACATTAGCCTTGTAAGGACTATGTTCAAGTTCCCAACTGGTGCAGGTGGAGCTCTTGGTGGCATTACTCTTTTTAGTCCTTCTATAAAGGCCTTAATCACTGGTACTCTGAAAAGAGATGTGTTGTCTGTTTTGTAAGTATGCAGCTACTGCTGCTAAATGCAATCAAATGGATGTGTAGGCTAATCCTAATTGCTGTATGTGTAAGAAATTACAGATGTTTTGCAGTGAAGCACCAAGGGGATTGATATTGTTATAATTTGCACAGAAGCACCAAGAGGATTGATATTGTTATTATTACAGTATATAATAAATCGTTTTCACTTTGCTGCATAACATGATCTAGTAATAGTTTTCCTAGCCTCCTTTAGGATATTCATACAGCCTGGTGGTAATTGTAAATAACCAAACTCTATGATTTCAGGAGCCAAATCGCCAGGTTGAGTTCCTTGGGATTTGGATGCCTGATTTCTCCATGGCTCTGAGTGATGAGACTGAAATTAAAATGAAGCTTTTGGTATGGAACTACTGAGAGCTCTAGCAGGGTGGTGAACCAAGGCTGACATGCACATGTGGGAGTTATGAGAATGAGTTTGTGGGATGATTGCCTGAGCTTCAGGACTACCAGTGGAATGAGTGGGAGAGGCGGAAAAGCGTAGGCAAATATCCCTGACCAGTTCATCCATAGGGTATTGCCTTTGGAGAGTGGATGTGGGAACCTGGAGGCAAAGCTTGGCCATTTTGTGTTTTGAGCTGTGGCGAACAGGTCTATGTGAGGAAATCCCCGTTCCTGAAAGTAGAGAAGAAAAATCTGGGGATAAAGTTCCCACTCGTGGATTTGCTGACAATCTTACTTCTGGAAGATGTTCTGCTAGGAGATACGTATTAGGTGTGACAGTTGGAGAGAGTGTGTCCCCCCGTTTAAGTATATAATACATAGCGGTCATGTTATTTGAGTGGACTAGGACGGTTTTGCCTATTAGGTGAGTGCGAAAGGCTTTGAGCGCTAGAAACACTGCTAGTAGCTCTAGGTGATTTATATGGAGGCTCTTGTACTTTAGACTCCACAATCTTTGAATTGTGTGAGTCTGTAGGTGAGCGTCCCAACCAGTGAGCGATGAGTCTGCTGTTAGCACTGTCTGTGGAACAGGTTCGAGAAAAGGCCCCCATTTGTATAAATGTTGTGGGTCCCACCCCTACAGACGGCGATGGGTGCGGCCATCTATCAACACTAGATCGGTCAACTGACCCTGCGACTGGTTCCACTGACTTGCTAAGCATTCTTGAAGGGGGCGCATGTGAAGTCTTGCGTGGGGAACAATTATAATGCAAGACACCATCATTCCCAGCAGTTGCATAAATTCTTTTGCTGGTAATGATTGGTTGGGCTGAAATTGAGTGAGAAGGGACTGAATACTGTGAATCCTGGCTGTATTGGGAGAGGCTAGAGTTTTCGGAGCGTCTATCGTGGCTTCCAGGTTAGATTGTGTGCTGGAACGCCGTAGATGAGACTTCAACGCATTTACTGTAAACCCTGGTTGGTGAAGTAAGTGAATGGTGGTTTGAGTGTGTTGGTGACACATTTGTTAAGTGATGGCTTTCATGATCCAGTCATCCAGGTATGGGAAGACATGAATGTGTTGTCTTCTCAGATGTCCTGCGACTACTGCTAGATATTTGGTAAATACCCTGGATCAGTGGTGACTCCAAACGGTAGTACTTTGAATTGGTAATGTTGACCCGCTATCATGAATCTGAGGTCTTTGACATGAGCAGGATTAATTGGAATGTGGAAATATGCATCTTTTAAGTCTAGAGTAGACATAAAATTGCCCTGTAGTAGAAGTAGGAGCACTTGTCGAAGTGTCACCATGTGGAAATGCTCTTAAAGTATGTAGAGGTTAAGTTCTCTGAGGTCTAGAATAGGTCCTTTTTGGGTATGAGAAAGTACAGGGTGTACACGCCTGTCCCTTGATGTTGAAACGGCACAGGTTCTATGGCTCCTTTGGATAGGACCGATTGGACCTCTTGCTGAAGTAGATGTAAATGTTCTGGTGACATTTTGTGAGAACGTGGTGGAATGTTTGGAGGATTGTTGGTAAGCTCCAAGCAGTAACCATGTTGGATAATTCCTAACACCCATTTATTTGTCTGTGGTGATAGATTGCCAAATGGGGAGAAATTGTAGAAGACGTCCCCCGACAGGTGTTAAATGATTCGGGGGGAAGTGTAGGTAAGTCACTGTGTTGGGGGGAGGGGGATTACTTGGTGTGGAACCCCTGCCTCGACCTTTGCTATTTTTTGACACTGAATACTCCTCTAAAGAATCCTCTTGTAGAAAAGGATTGTTGCCTTTATAGGAGGTGGCAGTATTGTCTGAGGACATGGTTTTTGACCCTCCACGGTAGAAGGAGCGACAAAAGGAACACCGATTTAAGAGAGACTGTAGAGCTCCCATAGACCTGGCTACTTCTGTATCTTTTTTCATTTTTTTCTAATGATTAATCAACTTCGGGCCCGAAGAGATGTTCCTTGTCAAAGGGAGTATTTAAAATGGTCTTTAATAAAGACTGGATCTGAGGGAGCAGGCTTATATTTTTATCAATTCTAGGGGTGAGAATGCAAGAACGCACTGGATCTTTAAAGATATCCTTGGCATGTCTCATCATACCTTTAAGCATAGGTAGAGTGTGGCTAGCCCTTTGTGAGCTAATGAGCGTTTCAAATAGGATCTTCCTCTAGAGATACCTTGTGTAACTGCACCCCATGATATTCCGCAGCTCTAGCAAGTAATTCTAAATATCCTACATTGTCGTCAGGAGGGGAAGGCTTTGCAGGGTAAAGATCTGGGTCGTTATCTGTAGGTGAATCTGTGTTATTATCTTTCCAGGGGTCTATTGGTAAAATATTGTCTCCCCCCCCCGCCCCATCTCCATCATCATCATCATCATCATTAGGTGGTGGTAGCAGAGAGTTAGTTGGTGCAATCAGCAAATGCTGAAAGGGTGGAGAAGTTGGTGGAGGGGAACGTGGTGGAGGAGGAGAGGGGTTAGTAGCTAGATTCTTCCTCTTCAAAGGAATATGGTAAAGAGTGTCCTCTGACTCAGGTTTGCATATTGGAGATGGTTTAGTTATCGTCAAACAACAAGAGAGTGTCAACAAAATTATTTAAATTAGTAGCACATGTTCAGAGTTTGATATGGCCCTGTACACTACGCATTGGAAGTCGTTATAGGTTTTTAAAGAAGCCCTCACTCACCACCCTGGGTGGTGACATGCTTCATCATCGGGCCCACCAGGAGAAGCCGAATGCCTCCCTGGTGTGCTACAACGCCAGATTACTGCGGAGCTGGTTTTGTGACAGTAGTGTGGAAAAATATGTGATATTTAAAATTGTCAAAGAACTGTACCAGAAAGAAACATTTTTATTCTGTGGTCAGTCTGACCAGGTTAAAATTATGTGTCGGGAAATCTGCCAAGTAATGTATTGGTTATTTCCACTATTAAAGTGGGGTCGACATGTTTCAGCCCTTATGTGTACGATTTACCGGGCTTTCATCAGGACCAATGTAATGTGTACCTCGGCGGTGTGGGCGCGCTAAGGTCCACCCTACCAGAGGACGTGAAAGTTAAAAATGGTCGTGTAAAATAAAGTGCAAAAAAACCACCAAGTAGTGAAAAAACCTCTGATTTAGAGGGACCTGTGTGGTTTGTATAAAAAATGATCCACTCCCCATAGGTCTCGGGAGGTGGGCGGGGCGACAATGGCACACCGCCCGCTACGCCCAGCACCTGTTTGGCACCTAGCGCTCCCTGCAACCGGACCTCGTGGAAGGTCCTGATGAAAGCCCGGTAAATCGTACACATAAGGGCTGAAACATGTCGACCCCACTTTAATAGTGGAAATAACCAATACATTACTTGGCAGATTTCCCGACACATAATTTTAACCTTGTCAGACTGACCACAGAATAAAAAAATTTCTTTCTGGTACAGTTCTTTGACAATTTTAAATATCACATATTTTTCCACACTACTGTCACAAAACCAGCTCCGCAGTAATCTGGCGTTGTAGCACACCAGGGAGGCATTCGGCTTCTCCTGGTGGGCCCGATGATGAAGCATGTCACCACCCAGGGTGGTGAGTGAGGGCTTCTTTAAAAACCTATAACGACTTCCAATGCGTAGTGTATAGGGCCATATCAAACTCTGAACATGTGCTACTAATTTAAATAATTTTGTTGACACTCTCTTGTTGTTTGACGATTTAAGCCTGGGGGACTGAGGGTGCCCCTTTCCCTCTCTCTCTTGTTGTTAAGACTGATGGTTTAGTTATAACACATCCTGTATCTGGGTTATATAAAGTTCCTTCAGTTTCGGGTTCGATTTTGGTGTTACGGCGGCAAACATCAGTCCTGAAGCTTCGGAGGACCAGTTTTCGTTTCAGCACAGAGGATTTGAGTGCAGAGGTGGAATCTGTTTTTGGCATGGAAGTTTTCGGTGCCGAAGGAGGTTTGGATTTTGGTGTCAATGATTTTGCTTCCAAAGTGGTCTTCGGCTTCGAGCCTGAAGCTTTCGGCTCGGTGCCAGACTTTGGCGAACTCTATCCAAAGCCGGAAGGCTTAGTGCCGTGTTTCGGTGCCGAGCCGGAGGGCCGGTCATCTGAAACGTCTTCTCAGTGCCGACTGTGGCCCGAAGGCGGGGGTGGACCAGAGCCTTTTGTTTCTGCTGAATTGGAGTTTGGATCAAGGGGCGTTCAGTACTCACAGGATGTTGATCTTGTGGCAAGTCTTCTTCCATCTCAAGGTCCGATTCTGGAATGGAGACAAGTACCTCTTGTTCTTCCTCGGCCCCCTGAGCGTTGAATTTGTGCTCGGATCCTTCGCTGGAGATGTCTTGCATGTATTCAACGTTTTGACTCTTCATCTCGCGACATGGAGCCAGACGATCTCAGAGCGTTTCCTTCGATCTGATTGATCTGCACGCATCGCAGTACTGTTTGTTGTGCTCCAGAGACCAGCACAAGGTCAATACTTGATGTGGCACCTAGGGAAGAATTTGAATTGAGCCCGTTCCATTGACTGCGAAGAGGACCGACGGCATTATGACGGACAGTCTACCCGAAGATTTTCGATCAAAATAGAGGTTTTCTTAACTGACACGATGCATGGAGAATTGGGGTACGCATTTGAAACAATACCGATGCGCACAGAGGGGAACCCGAAGAAACCGTTTAGAACTGGAGCGCAGCAATACACGCCCGAACCCGACGGCGAAAAAAAACAATCTAACAATGGAGTCGATACCCATGCGCATTATCACCGAAAGGAGGCGTCACCTACCTTGTGACTGGATAGATAAACAACTTGCAAACATTCGGACCCAACACTAGACGGCATGAGTATGCAAAGCATGTGATCTACAGCTCACATGCTTCGAACATGGATTTTATCTTAATTTAGCAAATTTTAGCACAATCTCCACTACAAAGTATCATGTTAGTCTGTTTTCATTTTGACTTCTATTCCCCACTGTAAGCACTGCTTGCTTGTAAGTTTTAACAGTATGCAGACACTCAGTTACAGAACCTGTTATGTAGCAAAAATGTCTAACTCCAGAAAAATGCTTTAGCTCCACTTCAACATCACCGTCGTGTGGCATTTCACAACCTCCAGAATGATGATACCTCCCACCACTGTCAACACCTTGATGTCAGTGAATACGCTGCCCTTTTTAAGTTCAGTCTTATATCGGTACCTACAGCATACTTATAGACTGGCACACGCGCACGAGGGCGGGATAGTCTCCTCCGGGCCAACTGCAGCTGTTCCCTGCTCGGCCCTCTGGTCTCTTTGCGACTGCTGTTCAGCAAATCGTCCCAACTGGAGAAAGAGCAGAGGGGGTTGCGGCCGGCATCTGCTGCAGTCGCCATGGTCTGCACGACTCCACCAGAAGAAAGGACAGAGGAAGAGGGGCAACACCCACAGCAGCATCGCGGCTCAGTGCGGCAAGCAACAAGAGGGTCAAGATGAGTGAGTGCACTAGGCTGCAACCCGCATGCTGCATGGTAGCAGCTGGCTTAAGGCTGGTACGGCTTGCGCCAGTCGTGGTGCTTTCATGCCACACCACCGTTTACTTCCATTACGCTCTCATCAGGCCTAATTACTTCATCATTGCCACACCCTTCCCCCTGCACGTTAGGCACTCTTTACCTCTCCACCGCACACCTCACCAGGCTGCCATTCTAGCTGCCAGAGCCCACTGCAAAACTCCGAGTGGTACAGTGTGGCACTAAAAGCATAGCTTCCTCCACAGTAAACTTTTTCATTATGTCTACACATATGACAATACGTGACCACAAGGACAGCTCACACCAAAATTAAATGGTCCGCAGCATCGCAATGTATCCATGTACTCTAGAGGCAGAAGTGGGCAAAGACATGGTCATAGACCCTAAAATTAGCCACGTAGGAAACATTCAACACCCACAGATCATCCTAGCAGGACCAGAGGCTTCCTGGGATGACCGTCAATGGGGATCAAATCCACCAAAATAGTAAATCATCCATCCCCTCAAGCATACACCCTCGCCTGGCAAATTCAATCAGCATGGTCACCCAAAAGCCCTGTTTCCAGAATCCTGCCTCACACCCTCTCCTTACTCAGTTTCTTCAAGCCCCTCCCAGTAGCCCACACCAACATAACCATGTAAAAATTGTCAAGTACAATGTGTACCCCAAGTAAGTTGATGTTGATAAAGTTGGGAGGCATACAACACCCTACTCCCACCCCCACCCCACCCCCTTGGACCTTGCACTACATCGGCGCTTAAGCATCCAGGATGGGAAGAATACGAGCGCAAATAACTCCCCACTGACCCACTTGCTACTTCCCTTCCTTTGAGTACAAAGGATACAATCTATGTCTCTCACAAATCCCCCCTCCCTCTACCCACCCCGTGACCGCACCACCAGCGAGTATGATGACTGCTGGCCTGCACCGCTACCACTCAATTTCATCGTGCAATCACTCAAGTTTCATTTAAGAAAACTAGAAGTTTAAGTGGATCTTGAACATCATGGGTAGGTTTGTGTCAGGTATAGATGACAAGCTTAACAACCTCATCATAGAAGCGCAAGAGTCATCACCAGCGCCGGACCCTTTGTCTCCACCTTAGCAAGAAAAATGTGCCTGTTCACCTATCCTAAATAAATTGTCGACTCTGCCAGAAGTTCTTGCATCTATCATCGCTGATTTAAAGTCCCAAACAGCTCAAACATTAATGTAATCAGGGCACAACAGTAGCCATGGAAGCAAGTCTGTGGAAGACCCTACCAAATCAGAACTAAATCTTCCACTGCTGTCAAAGTATCAAGGAGAGATTTCAAAACACGCTCCCACTTGCTCCAAGATTTTTATTACCGCAAAGGGCATCCAGAGCTCAGAACCAAAGAATACGCTCAAATCACTGCATTCAATATGGGGCTCACGGAAGACCTTGTGCATAGTGGAGATTCACATAGAAACCGAGTATCACCAAAAAGATCCAGTGCATGGCAGTAGCAATCACAGAAGTTAAATCCCTTCAAATCTCAAAGAAGATAGACAGCACTGAGTTCACCATACAGGGCAGCCATCAGGAGAAAGTTTTTCAGCATCAACAATCGCAGCTTAAAGGAAATCTCCCACAAAGCAAGAATGCAAATTCAACACCCCAAATTGAGGAATTCCATTATTACAGAAGTCTAGACCTGTACCTCCTCAACAATTGGACAGCTGACTCAGACTTCCCCGTAGTGCATCCCCTCTCCCTGGACAGAAAAAAACAGGTGTGAACACACAACCACTAATCTTGGATTAATTTAATAATAATACAGCTCAATGTGCAAGACCAACTCCCAAATCAGGCACCAAGATAGTCCTGTATCCTGAATGTGCCTCAAGAGGCCCACCCAAGATATCTTTAAACAGGGAAAATATTTTAAAACTACTGGGAAGCCATGTGTCCCTGGCTCATCTTACAAGCACAATACACAATAGCGTTCCATCTGCCAAGAGGGAAGCAATCTAAGGAACCAACTCTAATAACCAAGTTCACACCTGAGCAAGCTACACAAATATGACATGAAAAGGAACATTTTAAAAACTGGGGAATAAAGCTAACAAGATATGGGACTGAAGGGTACCCAGCACAGTTCTTCGACACTGTTACGACAAGTACTTATAACAGAGACCGTTCAAAAGAAATTTCTTTCAATCCTGAGAAACACTACAGGCAGTCCAGACTCCTTGGCTCAAACAATGGCTTAAAAATAGGCTCCTGGAATGAAAGAGGTCTAAGCAGCTTAATCGATGAAGCAGAAGTGGTTAAGCACGGGTAAACATTTTAAGTAATTATGCTGCAGGGAATATGGAGCATCACCTCCCAGTTTCCATTCTAGTCAGAGAGTGCATGTTCTTTTACAAGACTAAAGACTTTGAAGTAGGCTTCCAACTCATTTAAAAGGAACTACGCAAACTGTTCAAAACCCTTAAACACAATCCAATTGCGATGGCCTTGGCTGCAAAAATTGTAGTCACCAGGAAGCTATACAAAGAGGAAATATGGGTACTTGGGCGCACTGCTCATGACAATTTCTCAGCGACCCTCCTCTTGCCAAGTAAATCAAGTAATGCAAAAAAGAATTGGGAGATCATGAACTGGTGCCAACAAGCCATCCCAGTGGCAACTCGCAAACATTGCTGTTCATCAATGGGAAGACTATATCACCACGGCTCAAAGTAAGCAGGCATTATCTTACTAAAGCCTCCCAGCAGCTGGAATCATTTAAGACACCTCAGCACAAATGGTCCATCAATCCTTACAAGGTACAGAGTATATAGCAGTCAGAACTGCGGGGGGTAACTATTCACAGAATTAATAAGCTAGTCCTGTAACCAGGTTCTAGATGTCATCGGAAGGGGGACAGGAAAAAGTGCCCCAGGACCAAACGGCCTACCGCAACATTGTTTAAAGACAACCCGGAATAATGGGCCTCTCTACTAACCCTATTTTTCAATCACGGTGTCTCCAGAGTATCGGAAAGGGGCGATAATTCACCCCATTTACAAAGGAGGGAGGCCCTCTGAGCCGGGAAACTATCGACAAATCTTCCTGTTGAACAATGAAGCCAAATACGATGCAGATCTCCTACTAGGAGAATGGGAGACATGGGTGGATGAAAATAACATTGCTCCCCCCCAACCCCCCACCACCACCAAGCAGGTTTTAGAAAGGGGCTGGGAACTACCACAAATCTTGCATTGTCATCACTAGTAGTTAAAACAATCAAAACCAAATCCTTGTTATACCCTTGCTTTGTGGACTTAAAAGAAGAATTTGGCTCAGTTCCACTGAACTTATTATGGCAGAAGCTTGCTGCAAGGAAAGTCCCACCCCAACACACCACCCCAGCGTAAACCTGGCTTGGATTTGGTCTGTACAGTCAAGTCCTGGAAAGACAAGCCGCCTCCCTGAAAAGTTTGTTTCAACTTCACACAGCAGGTACTGCTACATTAGAGAACAAACTCTGCATAGAAATATCAAAAACAGCTAGCTACTCCACTGCCCGGGCCTATCTGGAAGAAACGGTCAAGAACCTACAGGCTGCGGTACTAAGGGCAACCACCACCTCCTATGCTAATTTAAAAAGCATAATCACCAAAATGCCGCATCAGATATCATGGTTATCCAACAAACAAAAAACCGCTTCAAGCTTGCATGCCTGGTCGGTTCTAGGAAGCTTTATTAAATTGGGACAGCATCTGGTCACACACAAATGTACGGCAAAGCATGTCAAACAACAACTTATTCAATATAGGCTTGGGGCTACCGACTTTGGAATGTCTACCAGAACAAAAAAGAAACAGTCCAAATAACCTATGCAAGTATTGGCCATCCTGCAAGGTAACACTTACGCACATTACCTGCATTTGCCCCGCCTTGCTAAAAGAAAGACAGGCTCTTTTAAAACCACAGTTTATGGTTCTGGGCATTTACTCCTGCAGACAGGCCATATTTGCTTGTCTCTCTGCTGAACATTCTGTCCTGGCAGGAAAAATCGTGAAATTTATGAAGGTGTTTGAGAGAACATTGAACAACTAGGCCCATCGTGATTAATGCATCTACCAGTCATCTTCCTGCTGGTCACCTCTTCAACCTGCATTTTTTGCATTAACGAACAAGTTACTTACCTTCGGTAACGCTTTTTCTGGTAGATACAGTATCTGCCTGTGGATTCATCACCTTGTGAATATGACCCTGCATCAGCAATGTTCGGAAAACTCTTTTGTAGCACGCCGGCGTGGACGACGTCACAGGAGCACGGCATTGCGCGCGACTCCGGCTGACGTCACCGACTCCTTATTAGGCCTACGTCGGCGTGATGACATCAGTTCCGCCCTTTTTTCCGTGCCTTCGAGGCACCCAAACGGACCAATGACAGTAGATATACAAATATACAGTGTACATAGTACATACAATTCAAAACTGCACACACAGTGCGTAGCAAAGGTATGAAAAACCCAATATATATACAAATATAAATATAAATATACATGAAAATACATAAACTTAGGTATAGCAGAGTGGACAACGGGGAGGTGGGTGGGTCAGTGAGGAATCCACAGGCAGATAATGTATCTACCAGAAAAAGCGTTACCGAAGGTAAGTAACTTGTTCTTCTGATAGATACATCTGCCAGTGGATTCCTCACCTTGTGAATAGAGTCCCACAGCAGTCCCCACTCCCGGAGGAGGGTGTCCACTCTCCTATACCAGAAAATCCTGGAGGACAGAGCGGGCATAGTGACCGTCCCTCCTCACCTCAGCATCCAAGCAGTAATGCTTTGCGAAAGTGTGGAGGGAGGCCCAAGTCGCGGCTCTGCAAATATCCTCAACAGGTACACCTCTAGATTAAGCAGAAGTAGCAGACTTTGCTTTAGTAGAGTGAGCTCTTATACCCTCAGGAGGGTCCTTACCCGCCAGGGAGTAGCACATCTTGATGCATAATATTATCCATCTTGAAAGAGTGTGTTTGTGCACAGATCTTCCTTTCCTGCAGTCAGCAAAACCAACGAACAGCTGGTCATCCAACCTGAACTCCCTTGTCCTGTCCAGGTAGAAGCTCACCGCCCTCTTAGGGTCCAAGCGATGAAGCCTCTCCTCCTCCTTGGAAGGGTGAGGGGGGAGGATAAAAGGTAGGGAGGGTAACGGACTGTCCTAAATGGAATGGAGTTACCACCTTAGGCAGAAAAGCAGCCCTGGTCCTGAGAACCATTCTTTCAGCATGAATGGTCAAGAATGGGGGCTTTGAACTAAGAGCTTGAAGCTCACTTACCCTCCTTGCCGAGGTAATTGCGACCAGGAAGACCGTTTTAAAAGACAAAAGTCTCAAGGGACATGTGGGTAAAGGTTCAAAAGGAGATCCCATCAAGAACGTAAGAACAAGGTTCAAGTCCCATTGAGGAACAATAAAAGGTGTAGGAGGAAATGTATTCGTAAGGCCCTTAATGAAACGTAAAACAAAAGGAGATTTAAATAAAGAGGGCTGGTCTGGCAAATAAAGGAAAGCTGATAAGGCCGACAAATAACCTTTGATAGTTGCCACCGCAAAACCCTGCTGGGCCAAGGAAAATGCAAATGGTAGTATATTGGACAAACGAGCCCTTCAAGGGTCAACGGACTTCTCCCCGCACCAAGCAATACATTTCGACCATCTATAAGAATAAATGTACTTGGTGGAGTCACGCCTGGCTGACAAGATGACATCCACCACATCGTGGGGGAGAGAAAAGGAACTCAGGATGCCCCGTTCAATCTCCAGGCATGAAGGTGTAAGGTCTGGAGGTGGGGGTGTAGAACCTGCCCCTCCATCTGGGAGAGGAGGTCGGTCCTGTGAGGGAGACGGAGCAGCGAGCACGAGGAGAGGTGGAGTAGATCTGTGTACCACACCCTTCTTGGCCAATCCGGGGTGATCAATATAACTTGGGCCCGGTCTTGGCGTATCTTCCTCAGAACCCGAGGAATCAAGGGTATGGGAGGAAACCCATAAAGGAGTTGCGAGTCCCAACTCAACTGAAACACGTCTCCCAGAGCTCCTTGCATTGGAAACTGAAGGCTGCAGAATGACGGGCAGTGAGCATTCTCGTGAGTGGCAAACAGGTCCACCTGAGGAGTTCCCCATGTCCGGAAGACGTGACGAACCACCTCCGGGTGAAGCCTCCACTCGTGGTCGGCCGAGAACTGCCGACTGAGACTGTCTGCACGTACGTTCAGAACCCCGGCCAGATGGTTTGCCATTAGACAAATCTGATGGTCCTGAACCCAAGATCAGAGACGCAGAGCCTCTCTGCAGAGACACCGTGACCCTACTCCTCCCTGCTTGTTGACATACCACATCGCGGTGGTGTTGTCCGTCAGGACTTGAACCGACCGACCGCGAAGGGAAGGTAGGAAGGTCTTGAGCGCCAAACGTATATCCCGCAATTCCAGAAGGTTGATGTGAAGCAACCTTTCCTCTGGAGACCCAAGACCCTTGACCTCCAGGTCCCCCAGATGAGCACCCCACCCTAGAGTGGATGCATCCGTTATCACTGTGGCCACCGATGGAGGTAGCTGAAAAGGCTTTCCTTGAGACAGATTGCCTTCACGCCCCACCAAGACAGATCCGCCGCAGTTTCTTTGGAGATCCTCACTGACTCCCTGAGATCTCCGTTGTGCTGATACCAGTGCCTGCGGAGGCACCACTGGAGTGCCCTCATGTGCCAGCGTGCATGGTTGACCAATAGAATGCAAGAAGCCATCAGATCGAGCAGACGAAGGACCTTCAGGACTGGAACAACCGCTCCATTGTGAAATAAAGGAATCATTTCCTGTATGTCGCGAATCCTTTGAGGAGGAGGAGGGGGGAATGCACGACACACAGTAGTGTCCAGTACCGCACCTATGAACAGGTTGCGCTGGGAGGGCACCAGGTGAGACTTGGGTACATTTATCGAAAAACCCAACCTGTGTAACAACTGAGTTGTCTCTTGCAAATGATGGAGCACCTTCTCCGGCGACTATTCTTTGATCAGCCAGTCGTCCAGATAGGGGAAAACTGGAATCCCCGACCTTCTGAGATGCGTTGCCACCACAGCCATCACCTTGGTGAAGACTCGAGGCACAGTAGTAAGTCCAAACGGAAGGACCGAAAACTGGTAGTGTTGCGAACCCACCGTAAAACGGAGATACTTCCTGTGCGACTTCAGGATCAGAATATGAAAATACGCATCCTGCAAGTCGATCAACACCATCCAGTCTTCTTCCATCAGTGCCTGAAGAACCTGCGCAAGAGTGAGCATCTTGAACTTATCCTGTTTGAGAAAGAGGTTCAAATCCCTGAGGTCCAGAATTGGACGAAGCCTGCCATCCTTCTTGGGGATCAGGAAATACCGGGATTAGCATCCCTGACCCCTTTCCTGCTCCGGAACCACCTCTATCGCACCCTTTCTGAAAAGCGCCAGGACTTCTTCCTGCAAGAGAAGCAGGTGGTCCTCCGAACAATAACATTGGCAAGGAGGGTAATTTGGGGGAAATTCCCGAAAGGGAAGAGCATACCCATTCTCTACGAGATTGAGAACCCAAAGATTTGATGTAACCGATTCCCACTCTCGTATAAAATAGGTAAGCCGACCCCCTACAGGAGCCTCATGATCCAGAATGGTGGATCTAGGGCTGCTTTGCTGTTGTAGGCGGGGGGTGGGTATTAGAGGAGGAAGTTGAGGATGAGGAGGCTTGACGACCACGGGCACGACCCCTTTGTCCACCTCTATAGGACTTGTACAAAGGATTCTGCCGTTGCTGCTGCTGTTGGCTCTGCTTATAGGTACGAAAAGTAGACCTTCCAAAACCCCTGAATTTCCTGGTGGAAGAGCCTCTAGTCTGTAAGCCCAAAGACCTTGCAGTCGCCTTGCTATCTTTGAACCTTTCTAAGGCAGCGTCAGCCTTCTTCCCAAAAAGGCCAGTGCCATCAAAAGGCAAATCCAACAGAGCAGCCTGGACATCAGTCGAAAATGTGGATGATTTTAAACAAGCGGCCCTTCTAGTGGCCACTGAAGATCCCATTATTCTAGCCACAGAGTCCGCCGTGTCCATGCCACTCTGAATCACTTGGCGAGCCGCAGCCTGCGTGTCAGACACTACCTCATTGAAGTTCTTCCTATCCTCCTCGGAAGCATAGATGATAACTGCTTAACCGTGTCCATCAAAGCATGTACATATCTAACCAGCAGACAAGTAGCATTTGTCGATTTCAGGGCCATGCTACTTGACGAGAATACCTTCTTAGCATTCTGATCCAACTTTTTAGAGTCCTTATCCCCTGGAACCTAGGGAAAAGCACCTGCCGATCTCTTTGAACAAGCCGCCTGAACAACCAGACTTTCTGGCGAAGGATGAGAAGTTAAGAACTCAGGGTCACCAGGTGCCACCCTATAGGGTCTCGCCACTGTTCTAGACACCGCAGGAGCAGTCAAAGGCTTTTTTCAGACTTCCAATATCGGTTCAGTGAGAGCCTCAGTGAACGGGAGAGTCGGCTCAACAACAGAAGAAGGTGAATGTAGAACCTCAGTAAGGATGTTCGATTTAAACTCCACAGAAGGCAAAGTTACGTTCAGCAATTCTGCAGCCTTTCTAATAACAACATGGTATGGAGCCACATCCTTAGAGGGTGCATCAGAAACTGCAGGCAACCCCCATTCAGGGGAAAATTCCAAACCACTTGCACTATGCAGCTCCTCAAAATAATCTTCCTGAGCCTGAAGTTCGCCTTCCTCTACTTCAGGATCCTCATACTCCTTCTCTTCCATGAGACGCTGAGCTTTACGCCTCGACCACTCCAACCGAACCGAAGTCGTCGGATCCGGTAACGACTCCGACGGAGTCGGGCCGATGTCGAGTGAGGAGCTGGAACAGCCGGAGGATGGGAAGCTGGAACCGGCATAGAGTCTCGAATCCGATCCAGAGGACACTCCGGAGCCGGCGAAGCCGTGTGCGGAGTCGATGACCTCGGCGGTGCCGAACCAAGCCAAGGTGGATATGGCGTCTGCAAAAACGGCATAAAAGGCGCCGAGCGTAAGCTTGAGGGACACCCAAGTTGTACGACAATGGACCCATGGGACCAGCCGGTGCACCAGTGGGGCACATTGCTCTCGCATACACGCCATACATAGCATTAAGGAAATGCGAGGGGTCCTGTCCAGGACCAGGAAACGGAGGGTACGAACCCACTGGCTGCTCCAAAAGAGGCTGCACCGGAATAGTTTCTTCTTGACCCTCCTGTTCCTCTGGATGATGCACCAGAGTCGCCGAAGCCTGAGGATCCTCAGCGTCTTCTTCCTCATGCACAGAAGACTGACACGGATCCGGTCCCGGATCCGGAGATGGTGCTCGGGACTGAAAAGGCGAGGCTTCACCTTCAGGCTCACGAGATGGTGAGGGAGACAAAAAGTCTTTATGATGCTTACGAGATGAAGACCTCTTCTTCGAATCAGACTCCCTGCCGGAATGGTGCCTCGAGCTATGCTTCTTCCTCTTATGTTTTTTCTTCGAGGAACCCGAAGCATGTCCCGAAGCCGACTTCGACGCCGATCGGGACCTCGACCTCGTCTTCGACCTCGACTTCGAGCGTCTGGACCTTGACCTCGAAGACCTCTTGGCATCCTTTCCTTTTACCTTGGCCAGAAGGAGTTTAGCCTCTCAATAATGCAGAGCCTTCGGGTTCATTTTAGAACAGGATCGACAGCCTCCGACATCGTGGTCCGAGCCCAGACACCACAAGCAATCATTATGTGGATCGGTTATGGAAATCATCCTGGCACACGATCCGCACTGCTTAAACACGGTCTTCTCCCACGACATCTTCGACGAAAGACAACAGCTCGAAAAAGATACAGAAACACACAAATAGCAACAAAGTTACTATCCGCAACACAAGAGATCCCAAGAAACCATTAGCGTCGACAACGCGGAAAAAAGGGAACTGATGTCATCACGCCGACGTAGGCCTAATAAGGAGTCGGTGACGTCAGCCGGAGTCGCGCGCGATTCCGTGCTCCTGTGACGTCGTCCACGCCGGCGTGCTACAAAAGAGTTTTCCGAACGTTGCTGACGCAGGGGGATATTCACAAGGTGAGGAATCCACTGGCAGATGTATCTATCAGAAGAAATGTATCATGAGGCTCGTGAAATGTGCCTGTGATTTGTGAGGAATCTGTTAAGACAGCACTTCACACACTTTAGGTACTTTCGGGGACTTTAACACTGCTCCAGCGATTACCTGAGGCCCCCCGGACACTAACGAGCATGATTTCAACTGAATTGAGATAAGACGTACATTTTAAAGGCAGGAGTGCCTGGAAAATACAGTAACCTGAAATGCCACTCTGTCTTAAGCCACAGCAACATTTGACAGCGCCTTAATCACTTCATGCACTTTGGGGGCCCACCTACTTTTTAGTGGTGTATATGTCAGGATACCTATGCCTGATTGGCATGCTTTGATACCAATATTTAAATATGTATGTTTAAAAGTGTATGTTCTTTTTATGAAAGCTATTTTTTAATGTTTTTTGTATGCAGAATTAGAGAATTTTTGCAATGGTTTTTATTAGGCATACAAATAAATATTTGACTGAGTGGGAAGTTAGTTTTCCCAACAGTTCCCAATTATAGACTGTTATGGTTTATTGTGCAAGTGACACCATGGAGGTGCTTTTCCTTAAGTAACATGACGTTGAAACGATGCATAAAAATTCAGTACAGATCGGCTCTACATTATTTTGTTTTAATATTCATTCTTCTTGTCACCACAGAAAATGTTGTAAGCCCAACAGTTTAAGTACTAAATATTCAGGCACAAGCATACACAATCTATGCAAAGCAAACCTTTTAATTGACTACAAACAAATAAAAATCAAGCCCCAGCCCCCTTTAAAAGTGCAGCACATTCACTCTGCTTCAACTATTATGGAAATGTGCATGAAACTCCAGCAGCATGATTTTAACTCAGCAATACAGAATTTGGCAGCATGGACAAGTCAATTTTGTAGTACAGGTTGGGTAATTCTTTTACTTTCTAATTAACTAAATCTTTATTGTCTTAGGATATCTCTGTTGTAGCATTTCACCTTCCTGTTTTATCACTTTGTATTTAAGAGGTTTTTTTTTAGAGGGGGGGGGGTTGTTGCTGGTTTTGGTTCATGGCATATTTATTGCTTTAAAATGTGAAGGTTTAAGCTCCATCACTCAACCACAGTCCTAACCTCCCACCTCACCACCCAAAAGGGTGATGGGGACACAATGTCACCTCCATGCCCACTCCTATTCTTCACTAACTATTATTCTTTGTACACACAAACTTCTTGTTAGCCCCCATCTTTAGTTTAGTTTAGAAGAAAGGAATGCAGGTAGAAATACAAATATTGGCAAAAGGGAAATATTGGGGACAGAGGGCCCAGGAAGAAGGAAACTCTAATAGAAGTGAGGGCTGAAAGGGGTATAGCGTAGGCTGATTACACGCGGGGGCTAGAGTAGTGACTTAAGCAAGTCTGAGGGAAGGAAGCATCGCAGAAAGAGGCATGGCTTGCTAAGAATATCTAGGTCACCACACACCTTAATGTTCTATTCGAGCCCCTTTAGCCATACAAGAGACAAAATCTGGAACCAGTGGAGTTCTCACTATTCCCAAAGGAACTTTGTGGTAGCTGGTCACAGATGACCATCAACTATCCAGGTGTTTTCTGCCTCACGCCTTCCTCACTTCCCAGATGCCATTTGCATGTCTGCCAGGGCCACAGTCAGGCTGCTGCTCTTCAGGTCGTCATCCACTTCTCTGCCCAACGTACAAAATATTCCGGGAAGTCCCAGAGTTAAATTACGCTTTGAACTTCCCTGTGTAGGGCTTTCCTCACAAACATCGACAATTAGCGTGGAACCTGCAGGCCTCCCTCAGCAGGCCAGGCAGCAAGAAAGAGGAGTCCCTGTAGCTCCTGCTGCCTAAAACGCAGCACAACTGCATTTCTCGCAGAAGCTGCTCCGCTTTGTTACTGTAATCTCCCCTCATCCAGATTTCACTTGGTGACCATTGGAGCTATGGTGCTTGAGAGCATGGAGCCCAGTACAGTACTCCTAAATGTTGCCATCATGGGTCCAAACCAGCCCCATTCAATCTTTTGAATGCTATTAACTATTATTTAGACTTTTCCAAGTCTAATTCTGTACACTGACAAACTCCAAATTTGTGACTCTACACTGGATGGTTCAAAGAAGTTCTTGGGCATCGTGAAGAAACTAAACGAAATACAAGACCATCATGGCTAGTAAATGGACAGCGTCATAGCTAGTATATAACTAAAAAAATCTATGTGTATTTTGGCATAAGGAACGCTGCTGCTCACTGAAATGAAGTACTCTTCTTAGAGCTCTGACCTCTTATAGGAGCATCCCGAAACAGTTTTAAGAAATTTCAACATCATGGTGGTATCCTATGGCCTTACACGCATAGGAGAAATGCGTTTTACTAGCTTGTAAATCGCACATTAGTGGCATGGTAAACACTTAAAGTTGCTACATCGATTTTAACAGAACTCTTCCTATAAAGCGACCATGCTTCTTAATGTGGACAGAGACTAGTTGGTAAGATTTTACTTGGGCTACATTGATTTATTTCTTGATTTGAACGTTTTAGAAACATTTCCCATACACTGGCAACGGTAAAAAGTAGTGATTGATTGCAGATCTAGAAATCATAATGTTACACTATAGCAGAAGAAGTGAGATTTGAAAGCAGTGAAATGACTGAGCTGAGTAAAGACGGCTCGAGTTTGTTTTGAATGCAAATATTAGTGAAATGTATAACATGATTTTTTTAACTCTTTCGAAAGTTTTGTTGATTGAGGGCGGCCCCATTGAAATATTACAGCCAGAGTTATTTATTGATGTAAAGAAATCGCCAAATTCACTAAGCTCATGGAATGTATACAACCAGATATATGTTGTCATAGTTTTAGGCAGTTGGCTAAATATTCAAAAGGAGCAAAGGTTTCTAGGATTACCTGAAATTACAATACATTTTCATGATACACTGCAGACCCATTTTAAAAGAAAGTTTCTTCAACAAATTACAACCAATGAATTCAACAGAAAAAAATATAAAACAGTAAAAAAAAGAAATGCCATATTCCCGATTCGATGACCACTCCTTTGGTAATTAGCATTGTTTCTAAATGCGTTTGTGTTACATTTACTATGGTTGCACAGACCAACAAACAGTTCAAATGTTTTTATTTTAACTCCTATCAGTGGATTCTTTTTAGTGTAGACAGTAGTACAGAATGCAGTCACATCTATCAGTAAATTCTATGTGATACCTGAGAGACTCTTCTTGACAACATACTTAGTTATTACACCAATAAATTGTTTGTGTAACCTACACAATGGTATAGAACACAAATGTACCTATGTATCTATAAAATACTTCCATTGAGGTATAGTGAATGGCAAATTAAAAAAGAGCATTGAACTATGAATCGGATCAAATTATTATGGAACTTTACTGTGAAATTGTTTATGGTGCATGCTCACGTCTCTTCCTCGGTCATCAAGTGGGCTAACACACACTGTCCATTTGGCATCTGTATCGTACACCCAAGACCCAGTGATGGAATTAAACAGTGCCGGATGCCTAAAGTGGTAGGGAAGCTGGGGGTTAAACTAAAACTAAAAAAAATCTTACCTGCTGCTACGCGCCAGCCCGCCTCATTCCTCCTTTCATCCGGACCGGAAGTGAATGGGCCTGATAGCACAGGCTCCCCACCCAATCCAGGCGCTGCTCTCATGCTAGGAGAGCAGTGCAAGGATTGGTCTAAGCGGCCTCATTTGTTGCTCAGGCAGTACCTGGTAGCCTCTTGGCTTTTCTCCAACACAGCTAAGCAACACAACTGGGCTTGAGAAACATAAATGCACATGTCTGTTTGGCCAGCCTAAGACGACCAGCTAAACTGACATGCCCACTTATAAGTGCACACTACTCCTCTCTGCCATGCCCGGCCCTTCCTGTACTACTTGCTTTGCCTACGTCTCTATCTTGGCTCAGATAGCAATAAATAAAATGATAATAACATAGTGTTATTATCATTTTATATTATCATCTGCTGGCTCTGGGCAGTGGATCGATTACGGAGGAGCTGTCCCTGGAATTAAATAAATAAGGTAAAGAACAATTCATAGAGCAATTTTTACAATGACCTTTGATGGTTATCAGTTCTGAAATCCTTATATCTGTGAACTATTACAGCTACATGCATAACCAACATCAGGAGGTGCCCTGCCTTGCAACTCCTCTGTTGTGAAATATATACCATTTATCCAAGTTAAAGGGTGCCCAGCCATTGGTGACCGCGATTTCATCAAATACATTTTCAAAGCCTCCATTATGGCAAACATAGAAGAGGATGGAGCCAATTCAACAAGAAAAAGAAAAGAAAAAGCAACATAGGTGATAGGAGGGTCATAAGACATCTGCAAAAGCTAATACATCCATCACAAAAACTTTACCCAAGGTAAGTAATCTTTTCTTATAAAAGATACCCAATGAGCACCTTCCTTAACCGAGCCATTTCCACAGCCCCGTCGCCAGATATGATCTTTGCCTTGTAAATTCAAAAAGAATACTGCAATAATGCTGTATGGAAAGATCCCTATTCCACACCAATCAACAGCATGAGCACATTGAGAGACACAGCTGGAGAAGATGCTGGCCGAATACCCACAAATAGTGTTATAGTTTTGTGTGTGGAGTGCAGCTCTAACTACTCTTTTGTTCTCCCCCATAAACCATATTAAGACTCTTGTTACATTACCTGTCTCCGCAAACCGGTGTTCGGGGCTGGAGCATTTTCTTCAAATTTGGCAAGAAGCTGGTTAGCCATGGACTTTACTTTGTTCTGGTTCCCAACAGCAGCATCAATCCTCCTTTCAGTTAGTGCACTGACAAGAGTCGGCCTCTCTTCCCGGACACTTCGTGGAACTTCATCCTGCTACCGAAGGGCAAATGAAAGGATTTATACTGAAAATTCCAACTTCTAGAAGCCGATACAATGTTAAAAACGAAATCATATTCTAGGGCCACACTGTTGCATTGCAAGCCTTATCCTGGCTGACCATTCACTAACAAGACCGCTCAATACCCACGGGTAGAGGGTCATTTGACCTACAGAACAAAATCAAACTTTGTTAATGCATTTGAAAAACCCTCTAACTTGGAAACACATTTAAAGTTATCAATAACTGCGAATAAGTAAGACATTTCCAATAACACTTACATATTCCAGTCCTTCCCTTATAGTCTCTAACGTAAAGAAATAGGATGTCTACAAAGATAAGGGTCTATTTTCCACATTCTCTATTCTTCATGAATAGTGTAAAATAATGTCTTATATGTTGGCCTAATAATTGGAATTTAAAAGCACTTTTTTACATTTACTTCGAGAGACAGGGTGAGTTAGAGGATTAATTGTATTGCATGGGCCTAGAAGAGATCGACAAAGCCAGATGATGAACTCTGCCCCAGATTAGTAGGCATTTAAATACTGCGAGCCGATTTAATATAGTATATCGGCAGTTCTTATCCTTTTGACTTGCGTGGACCCCCACTGTCTCACCTTTTGAAGCCCGGGATATGTCCATAATAACATTTCTTTGATATAAACCCCGAAAGAATACACACAACTAAGGAAATAAGTATAAAAAATAACTACTGAAATATATAAATTATGAAAAATGTCTTTAATGGACACAAAAATATCTACAAAAATCAAAATTTTGAATGAGAAATTGAAATTTAGCAAACCATAGCTTTATTTTTAAAAAACTTTGACTTTTTGCTCCTAATGCATTTTCTTCTTTTCTGCACATATTAGTGCTTTGTTTGAGGCCACCAATTGTCCATATTACTGTTTTCTGTACATGTGCTACTAAGGATGCCAACTTTATTTGCATTGTTACAGCAAACAAATGATGGACGGAATGCTGACAATGCAAACATTCTCCCAGTCAAAGGATCTGGGTTAAAGCCATAGTTCTTTTGCCCACTAAGCCACCCCAGTTTTGACCCAGCCATATGCAAATCAGTCTTCACCCTGTGCCACATAGGAACAGTCCAGACCGAACTACCAAGCTGGTCCTCCCTGGACCGAAAACAAGCATCCTGGGACCGGTTTCAGGGTATGTCACTCTTCATGAGCCAGGCTAGCTTGAATCCAGTTGCACAGTGAGCAAGGGACCCACGTCTGGGCATACCCATCCCACTTAGGGCGAAAAGTGTTACAACAAACAAATGAGGGACGGAATGCGTACAATGCAAACATTCAACTTTATTTTGCAGGCTTCAATTTTAAATTCCTTCACATTTACAGAGTATTTTGAAATTTTACATCTTGCTTTTTTATGTGTATGTCATTTATTAATCTACTAATGTTTGCATCCTGAGTAGGGACTGTATACTTCCAGGGGTCCACAGACAACAGGTTAAGAACCACTGTACTAGATTTCGTACCTACTTCAAGGGTTTCTCATGACAGGTGTGAAAGTGAATTTCTCTTGCACATTTCATCTTTCCAAATCTCATTAAGATTGAAACAGACAGAAATCATTGAGGCACCTCCGCTAACAACTCCGATTTCGCCAGTATATAACTTCTGATCATAAAGCCTTGTCAATAGTGACTATGGTCCGAGGACACTAAGGTGAAATTGTCAGTCATCTGGGAGCACAGAACAATTGAATCAAACAACCTTTGCCCACCTGATCTCAATTTCTCAACTGAGAGGCAGAGTGGTCATTTAACAAAACAAATATTTTAATATTTAGATTAGAAAACATGGTGAGCAAAGAGTATCAAATAAAACGAAGCTTTATAGCATAGCAGATAAAAAATCTTCAACTGCATTTCTTTTGCAGCAAGATATTTTGAGGACTACACAATTATTACATTCCCCAAAACAATGTAAGTATTAATTTATAGTCAAATAATTTTCTAAGTAACAGTAAGGTGAATGGGTTGAGTAGGTGAGAGGTCACAAGATAAGGGTAGCAAGATTAAGGGGGAAATAGGTTATAAAGTTTATACATGTATTCTGGTGCACTTAACATTGTCACTCTAGGAATGCATTAGTAGGTGAGCCTAGTTAATTATATTACACCAAAAATGCCACTTGGTTTTGCTCATTATCTTTTATGGGACTACCATACTACTCAGTCTGCGGGTTAAAGTAACTCTACTGATGAATACCAGCCTCCTAGCTTAGGAGCTCATAACTCAAAGAGCATAAATTGCCCTTATGTTCGTAGGTACTGGTTTGTGTATGACTGCCTTCATACACATGGAAAGACACGATCAAGGTCAGGGATTCGACTTCCTTTGGTTATTTTTCACTGACAAGCTCACACAGACCTGCTTTTTTTTTTTAATAGTCTTTATTAGGGGATCGGACATAGATACAATATGACATATCATAAAGAAAAAGAAAAGAATAAACAACCATATCCGAAACCCCCTTTTTTAACATTTTTTCTAACTTACCCTAACCTCCCTCCACCCCGGTGGATCCCTTCGAGGAAAAGAGAAAGATTAGAAACAAAAACAAAAGAAAAACAGCCATTCAACCTGACATTAGAGTGTCAACCTGGTTTAACCATTTAGTTAAAGATCTCCAGATCTTTTCTCCTTCTCTCCTAGCCCTGTTTCCTCTTCTCCTAAACACCGAAATCTCCCAATGATACCCAAATAATATTTTGCTGAACCAGACATGTATTGACGGTGGAATCGGGTCAAGCCAGACTGTAGCTAAAGAGGCGCAATACAGCCATTGCTAAAAAAACAATTTGCAGTCCGCTTCCTCTATATTTTGGTTAGAAATCCCTAACATGATAACCTGAAGGGTCAGTAAGACTGAATATCCCAAAATATTTTCTAAACGCTGTTTGATTTTGGCTATCATTTGCAGCAAACTAGAACAGGTAGCAAACATATATGTACTATTCGCTGCAAGCAAACCACACAGTGGGCAATTGATCCCTGAGGACCCCCCCCAATCTATAAATACATGCCGGGGTTATATATAGACTGCACCAGGTCTTGAAGCATTGTACCTGCAGGTTTGCGGAAATACAAGTCGTTTGGCTGTACAAAAGAGAATCTTCGCACTCTCCCTGCCCTGCTTGCAATATCGTTTGCCACCTGTAAAACTGTTTCACGAAATCATCACCCCTCTTGCCATTTACCAATTTGTATAAAACAGATGTTGTCGAGTGACCCCACTTGAACAAGTCAAGTAACGGAATACGCACCCAAGTAGCTGATCGTTTACAGAGAAAATCCCTGATCTGCAAATATTTGAAAAAAATGTTTATTCTCTATCTTGAATGTCTCTTTAATAGCTTCAAAAGACATTATTTTATTATCAGAAATAAGATACCCTATACAGCGAACCCAGTTATCTAACCAAACTTTAAAAAATGCATCCCAAAATTTTTCAGGAATAAAAATGCAACCGCCCGATTCCAAACATTTTCCGGACAGCAGTCCAGACCCTAAAGGCGCTAAACAAAACCTTAAATTTGACCCTCTTAAAATAAGCAAAATCTATATGACGCAACAAAAGTCCCCTAGTCTCTACACAATAAATTAAACGATAAATCGATAAATCCAGGCAGCCCGCAGTTCCACCATCTAATAATTCCCCAATCTGTTTCAGAGTGATTGACCAATAATATGTTTGAAAATTGGGCACAGACCACCCTCCCCTATCTCTAGGCAGAGGCATGAGTCTGAGGGCCCTTCTTGGACGTTTACCAGCCCATAAAAACCATGAGACAAGCTGGTCCAATTTTTGAAACCAGGACTTATTTATCAAGAGAGGAATTGCTCTAAAACAATATAAAATTTTGGGGAGAAATAACATTTTAATGGCATTTCAACTGCCGATCATTGTCAGATGTAGATTATTTATTTTGTGGGCATTCCAATCACTGTTCCCTCCAAGCTGCGCAGATGCGCGGGCGCGCACATCTATCGCCTGGAGCACGCATTGTAAATTACACAGCGCGCACAGGCAACTGAGGACCTTCACGCCGCCGCTTTTAAAATGCGTGCAGCGTGAAAACGGTCAGATTGTGTCCCTTTGTTAAAGTAATCATGTTAATCGTGGCGCCCGTCAAGCGCTGCGATTAACATGATTACTTTAACAAAGGGACACAATCTGACCGGTTGTTCAGTGCTGTGCTATCTTAACAAATGAAAGGCAGCATGACTACAACCACTTTGTGCTTGTAGACTTGCTGCCTTTCATTTGTGAAAGGCAGACCAAGCAAGCAGGAGACAGAGAACCGGAATGGGTGTCTCAAAGGGTTGTTAGGGTGAAAGCGTGGTTGCGGGCCCATAGGAGGTGCGGGCGCTGTCACGAAGTGAGGTGGGACCCAGGTAGCGGCGGGGGACACGACAGGAATGGTGTGTGCTGTGTGCTGTCCGCATCCCGGCAATGCGGCATAATAAGTGTGCTTGCTGTTGGATGTGCATAGAATCAACACTCTCACCATCATGGCCGCGCTTGAGTCGAAATCTTGGCCTTTGCGGGGAGCAGCAGTGATGTGCGGCTGTGACCGGTGTGGCTCACTGCCGTCGCACAAAACTTGTGCTCAGAGAGGGAGTGCCAGAGGACTGTGGGCTCACTGAGTGTGTGTTAAGGACTGCATTACGGCACTGTGCAGAGCACTGCTGCTGTGGTGCTGAGAATATGTGTTGAGATTATAATAAAAGTTGACATGGATCTTATATTATTTGTGAGGCTGCTTTCAGTTCTGCTGCGCTTGGCTTGCTGGCTGCAGCAGTGGGGCGGCATTCACGTGCATGCAGCTTTTTGTCAATTTTCAGAGACAGGACTTCGCTAGGGGCGAGCGGGAGACCAACTGGCAGTTCTGGTTTTTTAAGTTAAAGTTTGTCAGCCCACCGCGGCTCGCACCTCCACCAGTGTTGTCTCCCTTCACGACTGAACCGGCTGCTGGAGACTCGTCGTAGCTCACAGACAGTAACTCCTAGTGATATATGACCTTTTTAGAAATAAATATTTAACTTTACGGTGTCAGCCTGTATGTAGCTCACTCTCCTCAAGCTGAGCAGACAGTGTTTGGGACCGGCTGCCGGAGACTCGTCACGACCGCGTTTAACACTCACTGACACTCTCAGGTCTCATCCTTCTTGTGCTGCAGGCATCAGTGAGCACCTTGCTTGCCCGTTTGTTTTCTGCCAAATAATAATTTCCTGAGCGATCCAGGACCCCCACGAGTCTTGAAAAGAGTTGTTTGTAAATTAGGATTCCGGCCGTCTGGAGAGTTGCTTAGTCTAGTGGTTAAATCTTCGGAAGAGCTAGGCATTCACTGTCTAGACTCCACTGAGCGTGTGCTTGCATTTCCACCTTAAGGTAAGCTGCTCCTGTTTACAGCCATCTGACATTACGTGTTTTTTTTTTACCTGCTCTATGTACATTTAAAAAAGGTAAAAAAAATTTAGAACCTTAACAACGTACTTGCATAAAACTCAAAATAGCAAGTTCTCATCCTTTGCATAGAAGTGGTTATAATCTTCTTCAAGGTCACAGCTGTGCAAGCATTGACAAATAAAATCAACTGGGGATACAAATGTCTCCACGCACCACCTTCGCCTTTAAGGCCACTTCTCAATGTGAACCTCGTTATTGGACCTGCTGATAAAAATGATTCTTTTTAGAAATGTTTAATTTGCACTTGAGAGTTTGGGCTGCAACATGGGTTGGAGACTCCAGGGCAGCTGCCTCATTATCTTGAAGCCCAAATTGTTAGGTTACACTTCTCTTGAGACATAGAAAACTGTGGCAACCTGAAAATATCTACAAGGTTTACCCCTAATATTCCATTTGGTCAAATCCAACCATACCTCTCACATCTCCTGATATTTTAAATTTATAGATTGTAAATTTTTACCAGTTGGGATTTGGTTGCGTTATATATATATATTCACTGAAAAAACCATAGGTTATAGACCATATATATTTAGGAATTTGCATTTACAAAACCTTGAAAATTCACTGAAAAAACCATAGGTTAGAGACCATATATAGTTAGCTGGACATTTTATTGATATAAAACCAAATAGTTAGTTGCACTAACTATATATTTCGCGCATCCGCAATCCAATGCTGATGATGTCACATATTACATCATTCATGACATGGTCAGTGACATCACTGATGACATCACTGATGACATCTCAAATGACATCACTGATGACATCATCAAGTGTCTGTGTGTTTTTTTAAAGTTTAAATATGTTTTACATATTGAAGAATGAGTGGATGTATAAGAGTATGGATGAAGGATTTGATTGTTAGTATATCTGTGAAAATGTAAGCTGTTCTGTGTTTAACTGTGTTTAACTGTATAGATGAAGAAATGAAAGTGTGTTTGATTCTTTACAGGACTGACTAGGTGTGTGAGTAACTCCATGGATGAGTGGCAGTGTGTGAGTGTCTGCATAGGTGTATGAGTGTATATGATAGTGTTGTAATGATGAGTGACTGTATGTACGAGTGATTGTATGGGTGAATGAGTGAATGTGTGTGTAGACGTAGGAATCAGTGAGTGCGTATGTAGTAAATGGTATTCGTGTCTCAATGGTTTCAAAAATGATACTCTGTATTTTACACTAGGTGTAACAGAGGTTATATTAGAGTGTAAGGAGGTGCATTGTATTATCACATGAACACATACCCTACTTGCAAAAGCGGATATACTCTCGCATACGACAAGTCCCTGCACAATGCACCCCTAAGCCACGCGGCCGGCCCTCCCGAGAGGGTTGTAGGCAAGGCGCTGTGTTAAAGCTCCTTTCCCGTCCACACTGGGACTGAATCACAAGAGAGATCTCATACGCGGCCGGCCTCGGCATGAGGTTGTAGGCTTAACGCTGTGTTCAAAATAAAACAGAATTGAATATAAAAATGATACTCTGTATTTTACACTAGGTGTAACAGAGGTTATATTAGAGTGTAAGGAGGTGCATTGTATTATCACATGAAGTATATCATCAGTGGTGTGATCATTGATGTTAAATGAGATGTCATCAGTGATGTCATTTGAGATGTCATCAGTGATGTCATCAGTGATGTCACTGACCATGTCATGAATGATGTAATATGTGACATCATCAGCATTGGATTGCGGATGCGCAAAATATATAGTTAGTGCAACTAACTATATATGGAATTTCATTGGTTTTATATCAATAAAATGTCCAGCTAACTATATACGGTCTCTAACCTATGGTTTTTTCAGCGAATTTTCAAGGTTTTGTAAATGCAAATTCCTAACTATATATGGTCTATAAACTATGGTTTTTTCAGTGAATTTCATTGGTTTTTTAAACGCTAATATCTATAGCTGTAAAATATATTCTTTATTACGTGACGTATCACGTAGTCACGTGAGACGCCTCATGACGCGTCGCATAACCGTGACGTATCGGCTCTACAGCGCAAACAAAACCCGTAACATAAGCACGCTTACAGATATATATTTTTTTTTAACCTTAATTAGACAAAATCCACACGTGCACATATCTTGAGGCCTTGCAAAGGCACATCAAACAAACAGTCCATACAATTTTGCCAAGTTTGGTGGAAATCTATTCCCTTAATTTTTTTTTTACTGTTTCTCTTGGTTTTCCCCTTGTTACGTTTACCGGGACGCTACCCGGTACGCGAACCGGACGCTCCAAAAACACAAGATGGCGGACTCCCGTTACGCTGCCGGTTAGCTGCCCGGTTCGCGTACCGGGAAGCGCCTCTACCGCGAAAAATCGCAAACATTTTTTTTTTTTTTTGCCTCGCGGGGCACTTTAATAACCCCCTCATCAATCCTAGGGGGTCAGGAGGGATCTACCTTGCCCCCTTTCCTTCATTACCCCCTTCGTTTTTCACCACATCTTGTCTCTCGATCCTACCGTGAAACAAGATGGCGGCCGCTCCGGACTGTTTAGAATGTTGACAGACACCGGAGAGCCAATCAGCTTCGCTTCGCGAAGTTCCGTTACGCGTCCGGTACGCGAACCGGGGCGCTAACCGGAGCGCTGTCACAGATATATATATTTTTTATAACGTTAATTTCTCAAAATCCACTGGAGCACATATATTGAGACATAGCAAAGGCACGTCGGGCAAACCATATCTACAATTTTGCCAAGTTTCGTGTAAATCCATTCAGCCGTTCGAGCTAAAAGTGAGTCCAACCGCCCTATGGAAATATGAATGGGAAAAATGCGATTTGGGACCCCCCCTTTTTTCTCGGCCCCCCCCCCCTAGACGAAACCCCCCCAAATTTTCAGGGGCTGCTCAGAAACAAAATGTGCAATTTTCCTGAAAATTTCAGCCAATTCAGTCCACAAACGCCAAAGTTATTCGACATAGAATTTTCAGAAATCCCATAGGAAAAAAATCCTAACTATATATACCTACTGGCTATCGCCAGTAGGTAATATATATTATATCCACTCGATCCTCTCGCTCGACAAGCCACACCAGCCAGGTACGATTACATTTTCTTTATTGGGCACAAAAACAGACACGTTTCGAGCTCACGGGCTCTTGGTCATATATATATATTTTTATGACTATTAATTTGTTATATTGTTGATCTCTATTGAGGTCTGTACCAATTCTTAATAAAGGACAGATGTATGTACTATTGCATTGACTACCTTACATTGGTATAGCTGAGATTTGCCTCCTGCACATTCCATTTTTTGTTTCACCTTTCTCTTCACTAGCAGCTATTCAGTATTTTGTGACACTCTTTCACATGAGATATCACCTCTATTGTACATTAGATCTCTTATGACTTTATATCTGATATAGCCTTCTAGCCCGCCGTAGCGTGCTATACCGGCTATTAAAAGCCCGCTCCCGCGTTAAAGGCAGAGCCGAAGGCAAGGGACTTTAACAAGGGAGAGGGACTTTAATAGCCGGTATAGCCCTGCTACGAAGGGCTATAAGGCTATTAGAACATTCTGCCACTAGAGGGCAGAATGTTCTAACAAATAAAACAAAGGCTTCTCGGAGCTCGAGAGAATTTAAATCCCCACGAGCTCCGTGATGCCTTTGTAAAACATTGGAATATTGCTCTGCGGGCCTTTACTGGCCTGTAGAAGCAGGGAGAACAATGGAGCTCTCAACATTCCAATGTTCTAATATTGGTTCCAGTGTTGCTTATGAATTTCTTGAATTCATTTTCTGGATGCTACAAATAATTCCATTCTGTCATGTTTCTTAATCACCGAGGTACAATCTTGGTGACCATCATCCCAGATTATCTATGCACTAAACAGTGCAATGCTGGCTTATTTCTTTGCCTATTTTTGATCCTGAGCTTTGGCATTGTCAGGCCTCACACTTGCTCATCCCACATTCTTCAACTAGCATCTGCCCTGTGGCTGATTTATCACTTTGGCATATGTATTTGCCATCTTTCAGACATGGGAACATCTGTTGCCTTTGTGAAATAACTATGTTATAGAAGTGTGCAGTGATGAGGGTAGATCCATCTTCGGGGTATAAAACTACAATTTCCAGGGAGGAAGTATAGCCAGGCTAATATTGGCGTATTCAAACCCCACATATGTCCCAGTGGAAGTCATGGACAGGAACAGAGAGAGCGAACAAATTCCCAGAGAGCTCTTCACTTTACGTTATGACAGTTGTTTCCTAGTCGTCTCGCTGTTCACAGGCAGTTCTCCTCATGAGTTTCTCACTCTGGCTCCCAGCACTTTTTGCTTCTTACAGGGCCCCTTGCATAATTGTAGCTCAGTTCCTACTGTGGATTGCGTTATTCAGTAATTCTGTCAAAGGCGGATGTATTCGGCGAAACGTTAACATTTGGTGCTAGAATACACACCAGGTAATTCACCAACTCGTGTTTCAAATTTTATGTCGCCGCTAATAAGTCGGGCATGCTAACATACCCTGTGTATGGCTTACGGCTTTGGTTTAGATGTTCCTCAATAGGAGGTCTGGAACTTCCAAAGAAAGAATTTCATGCTCTTTCCCAAAATTACCTCAATTTGATTGTGACTGTTAATACCGTGACTGACCATGGCTGGTGGTTATACTTACTGTGTTTGTTCTGTAGTTCTTTTTCTTAACCTCGGCACCTTGACTCTCCACTGGTGACAACCGGCACTCTCACCGCTGTCTTCTGACTGCATTATGCAGAAGTGCACTCTCCCATACCCAGTGGACTGGAGTCGGCCGCCCGGGGCACCTTGGAAATAATTCTCCAGCATGGCCAATAATTTAGCTCCTGTGCCCCCTGAACAGAGAGGGCCGCCTGGACAGGTCTGAGCACCATCATGCTTTACACGTCGTGCTTTTGGACTTGCTGCCTTTACTTTTAGGTAACACATAAGTTTGAAATATTTGCTTAGCTTGTGTGTCGCCCGGCTGGTGTTATACTGATTCTTTCGGTCGCTGCATCCAGATATATAATACAACAAGTAACATTACAACTACAGCAGTAAAATCAAATGATGGTACCACTGTTGGGGTCTTGTGCTTTTCTAAACCCGAAGTGTAATTGCCTGTGTAACCAATTCATGTCATGATGTGTGTATCCAACTTGCAAACTTACCTTAAGACCCTTAACGCGGCGCTGTATGTGTGGGAATGCAGTTTTGTCACTTTTTTAAGCAAAGTTTTAGAGTGATATTTGGCGCTGCTCCCCCACGCGCGGTATAGTTCCTGGCGCACATAGCCTTCCCTGCAGCGCACATAGACCCTACCTCCGCCCACAGAGGAAAAAAATTAGAGGGTACATTGGTCCCAATCTATTTTTTGTAAAAGTGGTTTAAGATTGATCTCGACAATTTCTTCAGTTTTTGAACTCATTTCTATGCCTAGAAATCTGGCATTTGGTACTACCCGCGTATCTGTCAAGCTGGCATTACTATTGCAGACTATCTGAGTTTTGCTTTCATTTGAATGATACCCAGAGATCCTAACATACTGTGAGGTTAAGATATTAATTTCATCTAAAGCCGCATGTGGAGAGCGTGTCAAAATGGCTAAGTGATCCGCATAACCCAAAATTTTAACATCTCCTCCAATAGCATGCACAGGTTGTATTACTTGATCATCCGAAATCTTCCTGATTAGAGGATCAATGTATAGGGCAAATAACAAGGGGGAACACAGGCAGCCTTGTCTAGTTCCTCACAATATATTAATTACCCCAGGCTGTGCCCCCATCACAGATACTTGAGCGATTGGGTCTTTACATACTCTGTATGGCTTTAATAAATCCATCACCTACACCGTAAAACTTCAGAAAAGCCCATAAAAAAGGCCAGGAGACCCTATCAAACGCTTTATCCGCATCCAACAGAATTAGCGCCATAGGGTCTCCTGTAACCTTAGTATAATCAAACAGGGTAATTGTTCAATGTATATGATCAACGGTTTCGCGCCCGGGCACAAAACCATGTTGTTGGGGAGGTACGATATTTTTTAATAACTGATGCCAGTCTGTTAGCAAAAATTTTAGAGTTGATTTTGATATCGCTATTGATTAAGGTGATTGGCCTATATGAACCTGGATCAGTTGCTACCTTTCCATTTTTCAAAAAAGTAACTATCTTAGCCATCCGCCACGATTCTGGGGGAGTATCGCCACTCTGAACTACTCTAAACATCTCAAACATCATTGGTGCAAGCTGAGCTTGAAAGATATTATAAAATTCCCCTGGCAGAAAATCTGGGCCTACCGCTTTCCCTGTTGGAAGAAAATGTAGGTCATGGGATAGTTCCTCCAGATTAATCGGAGCATCTAATATATCTTGATCCTCAGGTGGCAATAGAGCTAGTTCTAATCCATTAAGATTCCCTTGAATTTCAGCCTGTATCTCACAGCTATCTCTTACATCCTCTCGGTAGAGTTTCTGAAAGGCCACAAGAATTGCCGCTTCATCGGAGACTAAGCCAACCTCCGGATCTGCTATACTAGCAATCCATGAAAATGCCACTTTTTCCTTGGTCCGTACCGCTAACATATGGCCCACCCTTTCGTTGCTCTCATAAACTTTGGATTGCCAAGCTAAATATTTCCCTGCAGATTTGGCTAAAGAAATTTCTGTTATGGCAGATTTCGCAATTAAAATCCTAGTTTGAGCTATTTCGGCCTCCCCACCCACTGACAATACCTTAACAAGGTTAGTTTCTGAATCCCCCAACACTTTATACAGCTCCAAGATTGTCTCCTTTTCTTTTTTCTGAGTTTCCCACCCGTATCGCATGGTCTCGCCCCTGATCCCGGCTTTAAGAATGTCCCAAACGTTTTGTATGCCTGTACTACCCATATTCTCTTTTAAAAACCTCGTTATCCACATCGCCATACACTCTATGTATGAATGAATTATTCCTTAGCAGATCCCTATTGAAGGTCCAGCTGGTCTTTTGCTTCTTGACTTGAATGTTAACTTCTAATACAAGCAGATTATGATCAGACATTACTCTGGGAAACTTAGTTATTTTAGCCCTGTGTCAAACTTTGCGAAATAATCTAATCTAGAATGAATTTTGTGTGGCGCCCAAAAATAAGTAAACCCTGGATCATTACTCATAGCTTGTGCCCAGATATCAACAAGGCCATGCAACTCCTTCAATTGAACCAGAGATTTAAAAACTTTCGGCTTCCGCCCTTCATACCCTCGTTCTGGATAGTTAGCTAGCCCACAATCCAGATTAATATTAAAATCACCACATAATATAATCGGGGATGGCCAACCCACCAACTCTAACCTTAACCAATTATAAAGTTCGGGATCATCCAGAACTGTGCCATAGATGGAACAAAGCGTAAACATGTTAATTATCTATGGAACATTGTATAACAGCCGACCTACCGTACTTACCGGCAGGAGAACGAACTATATTAGCCAACGTACAAATATAGCAACGCCTTTTGCCTTAACTTCTTGCTTTGTCCAAGAAATTAATAGAAACCCTTCAAATTCCAAAAGTTTATTATGACTGGCTTCGATATGTGTTTCTTGGAGGCAGATGATGTCGGCCTTCAAGATTCGAACACCTTCTCTGACCCTGCACCTTTTGACTGGATCGTTCAGCCCACAGATATTGATAGAGGCTACCCTACTACACCCTATTTTTATGACAAAAAATTCTACAAATACAGACACAGCCCCCATCCCCTGTAGTGGATCCACCGCCCTCACCCCACACCCCCCACACCCTTCTATAAGGCAAAAAAGGTCATCAGACCCTTGCGATGCCTCCCGTGTCACTGAGTGGGCCCCCTGTCACTCCCCAACCCCGAAAGAAAAAACAAAAAAGACCGAGGAGAAGAAAGGAAAAAAGAACAGAAAAGCGTCCAGCTCCGTTACTATTAGCAAACTACTCAATAAAGGAAAAATCCCCATTCTTCAAACCATGTACCTCGTTATATCTATGCCAGCGAGCCCCTTGGCTATGAGCAACTGCGGTCCCACAACCAGCCGTAAGTTCCTTTAAGTAGCTTTCAGCCTGGATTTCAGAGGTAAATACACGAACCCTCCCTTGATGTATGATCTTCAAGCGTGCTGGATTCATCAAATATACTTCGCATCCGCTCTTCTGGAAGGGGACAATAAGCTGCCGTAACCGCCATCTTCTCTCCAGTCTTACGTGGCAGAAATCTGGCCGTACAAAAAAAGCCTGTCCCTCAGCTGATTTCTTCGCATCTGGCCTTGCCTTCTCGAATACCGCCTGCCTCAACAAAAAATTCCCCCAAAAAATTAAAATTGCACGAGGCTTTCAGGGGCGGGTTTGTTTTTTGCCATCATGGGGAATCTGTGTATCCGCTGGATCTCAGTTTCCCAGTTCCAGTGCGATAATTCTGGAAAAGCCGATTTGAACAGTTTCATTACAAACCCCCGTACATCGTCCCCCTCGGCTTGGTCTGCAATGCCAAGTAAGCGTAAATTATTCCGCCGCTGTCGATTTTCTGAGTCTTCTAGCTTCCACATAATATCTACAAGTCTAGCATCGTTCACCGTTGTCTTAATCTCTGTATTTTCCAGACTAGCCTCCAAACCAACTACCTGTTCCTCAAGAGCAGTGGTTCTGGCTATAACTTTTGAGCAAGCTTTAGTTGTTTTGCAGATAGCTCCTTGAATCTTCTTTGTTGCCAACTGCGCTCTTTTATGCTCTTGGCACGCCTCTACTTGCATGGCTTTGAGAGCAGCATAGATCAAACTCATTGAGGGGACTGGTTCGGACTTACTGCCAGAAGCTCTTTGGTCATGTTCCTGAAAACCCTCACAGGGGCCACCGGCTACTGCTAGATCGGTCGAGGCATAATCCCATTGAAGATGGTCACTGGCCTGTGAATGCAGACTTTCTCTCCGTGAATCATCCAAGCCTTTCATCCCATATCTGCCAGGTCGGTGAGAAACCCTTCTCAGGGTGTCTGCAGTTGTCGGAGGGCTTTCACTATCATCTTCAGTCACTTCCTCAGTGTTTTCAGGATCACTAGTAGTATCTAGATCAGACTACTCTGCTAATGAAAAAAAATTCTCCCCTTCTGGAGTGCCTGGCGTTGCACCCCCAAATTCCTGCAGATCTCCAGCAATGTCTTTTAGAGAGTCGATGACCACAGCATCTGTATCTATCTATGGTTTTTCCTTATTAGAAATTCCCTCAGCCCCCATTACTACAGGGCTAGGAGCCATTTGCAGGTCGGCAAGCACACAAATACCCAGGGTCTCTCCTATGCGAACAGCTTCCAGAGAAACAGTCTCTGTAATTGCTGCAACTTTGTTACAAATCTTATTGCCAGTTTGATTAGCCAGGGGCAAGAGAATATTGTTACATGTAGCAGATACATTATCTAGCTGTGGTTTTGTTGCTTGCCACTTGGCTTACTTAGCTTACCGGAGAACATTCCTGGGACCGTCCTCCCTCTCCCAGCGCCATCAGACTGCTGCATTCCCCGGTAAGCTGCTTTTACTTCCAGCCTTTTGACCTCTCTCCTGCAGGGGGGAGCATGTTGCTTCATAATCCTTCGTCACAGGCATTTTCTTTAGCGATGCGACCGCCGCTGCTGACAACGCTTTGGACCCAAGCCCAGACTCCTTGGGCACTGGATTTGTCAGCGGCAGCATACTGGTGTTCCTGCACTCTCCCTGTAAACCACGCCCACCAAGCCTGCCGAGTCCACCGATGCACCCGGCTTCTCAAAACAAACAAGCCGCGTTTTGCTTCTCGCAGACACAGCTTGTGATAATAGTCAAGCGGCGAAGTCATCCGGCTCGGGTTTCCTTTACCCCCTCCGTTCTCCGGTCATTACTCATGCGGCATTCAGCAAACCGCTCTTCTCCCAAAATCACACAACACGAAGCAGCGATCGGGGAGTGACACCCGCTCAGCTCACACAGCCGCCATCTTGCCTGCCGGACGTTCCATATTTCCATTGAGTCCCCAGGACTGCTCACACAGACTTCCAAGTGACAAACTACAAACTTAAGTAACTGGCCACTGAGGCAGCTTTCCATTCTTACGCAGTCAATTTCAAATATTAAACAATCTTAAAAATCTGATGTCTTATTAGTGTCACTACGTACTCATTACCCCTGAGGTTTAGATCTCTATTTGTCAATATTTAATATATGATGCAAAAAATGAAACGTATTTACTGATCCTCCAAATCAAAACAGTTTCCATGAGTTCCAACATATGATTTTTTTTTACTTTGTTTGCACATCTTTTCAAATTCAACAGCAGAAAACTGTCATAAGGCCATATAAACGAAAGGAATCCAGTATTTTAGAGTAGAGAGCACACCTGATGCAATTCACATTGCTCTGGCTTTTCTGCCGGAATCAGTCATTTTTATACACACACACGCACGGAGAATGATCTGCAAGGGAGTAGGCAGGACCGAAACTACCTTGAGAGGTTACACTTACAGTGCTTCAAGCAGCATTCTCCAATTGTGGAATGTGGCTTCCAATATCCTTGTGTAAGAAGCAAGTTAGTAATATGAAAACAACTAAACCGGGGTGAGTGTAAACAGCTTTCCAGCGTCTCGCGAATAGCGTCTTGGACACCACCAGGTCCAAATCCAAAAATCTGGTAGTGGCTCTATGTTTTTTGTCTCTGGGAATACTCCCATTATGCATGCCTCCCACATAATAGGGAGCTCTCTGCCTGTATGCGGACAAGTGTTGTATCACTCCTTCCCAGTAAGTTCGTAGTATAGGGCAGACCCATAGCATATGCAGGAAGTCTGCATTATTTAGCTTACAATGCCCGCAACATGCATCTTGTCTGTGAAAATAACAACTGATGTTGTCTGGGGAGAGGTATGCTCTCTGCAATATATAGAACTGGATCAGGCAGAACATTGCTTTCCTAAGGACCAATATGGGACTTGTTAATATCATATTCCACTCTTTGGGGGGGGAGGGGGGGGCGTGGCTTAACCAGCCGCGATGGTAGACGTACCCAGCTGAGGCTCCGTGTCCGGGCGCCCAAATCATCCCTTTTCTACAGTGCCTGAGACGGGATGACGGCGACCTATATGCAGCGGACACCGGCCAGCTCGTGGGGCAGCTAACGTCACCCCTGCGAGCTGCAACGAGCCACTCACCCGAGACCAGACTCCGGCCGTTGAGGAGAAGATGGCGGCGGCCCCGCACCTCGCAGCGCCCGCTCCGTAACGCGGCTTCCTGATACCCCACGGCCTCTCTCACCACCTACATCGAGGCCAGGGGTGCGGCGGCGGACCCGGATCGGGCGCAGAGTTATTGAGCGCAGGGACGGTGAGTGGCGAGGGCGCCTCAGAAGGCAGACTCCGGGAGCGGACCACCATTTTGGACACCAGATCGGGCGGGGTCACCTTAGCGGCCACAACACCTGCGCCCCGACGATCCTGAGGTACCTAGCGCCCCCGCTCGCACAGCCGCACCCAGCGCTCACCTGTTAGCCCCGTCTGCTACCGGCAACATCCACCGGCTGGACCCCTCTTCCCTGCCTGACTATAAAATGGCGCCTGCACGGACGTCGCGGGAGCCATGAACACAGCGCTCACACTGCAAGGGCCATCACCATCAACCGGGGCCTGCAGCTAAGAAGCCCCTTGCACACCAGGACCCCCCCCTCACCTTGGAGCCTATTCCGCCGTTCCTGGCAAGGGTGTGTGACCCGCCCCTGGCACCTCCAGTCCCCTTCTGGCCAGTCTCCCTGGATCTGGACCAAAGGACTCTCGACAGGCGCCCCCCAACGAACAACCCAGACTCCGGTAATCACCAGCAGGCTGCCATTACGACCCGAACCCACCGGAAGAAGTGTATATCACCATACTGTGCATGCTCTGCCCACAGTTTTGGCGCTCACATCTAGATCAGTGCCCTGCCCCCCCTCGGTCACCACAGTACAGACGAGGCGACAATTGGGCTCTACACCCGGAAGCAATGTGTTGCGGCCATTGAGGGCCACGGAGGGGGCGGACACTCCTTTACTGGCGGCTCCTAACTGGCTCGACGGAGACAAAGGCGGGTTCTGATGGACTCTCCCAGGGAGACCTGCTCCGACTACTCTTGACTGCGGTCGCCCGATCCCACAGTGTGAGAAAGGCTTTACTCAAGATCCACTGTGAGGACCACCCAAACACCGACGCTGCGCTATATCCTTCTCCGTGCGAAGAACACAACACGTCCTCAGGCGCAGATACCTCGTCTCTGCCAACTAGAGCCCTCCCGGACCGCCATACAATAGGGTCCGTTTCCCAAGATACGCGGAACTGTGCGATGATGGGGAAACCAAGGTCATCGCACACCAACGCGGTGCCAGAGACCGCCCCAGAGAACATGCCCAAAAGCTCGAAATGGCCCTCCGTGGCTCCCGCCACGCCAGATCTCTCCATATCTAACAAACTGGACTAAGTTCTCGCCGCCATCGAACTGTCTCGCCTTTCCATGGAAGAACGTCTGGGCACCCTGGCAACTGATGTGACTTTACTCAAGGACGACCATCACAAGCTGGCAGACAGAGTTGGCACGGAGGAGAAATTAATCGCCGAAATGCAGCCCACCATCAAGGAACACCACAAGATCTTGCCGGACATCCTACACCGCCTCGCAACATTGGAAGAACGGACACAAGACTTGGAAGGTTGCTCCTGACGCTGCAATATTCGCGTATTGGGACTGCCGGAAGGGATTGAGGGGGCGAATCCTGTCCAATACATGGAAGCTTGGATACAAACGTTCACCCCAGCAGCGGACTGTACCGCCTTCTTCTCCATCGAGTGGGCTCACAGGGTGCCGGCACGAAAACCACCCCCCGGCTCAGCTCCCAGACCACTTTTATTGAAGTTCCTGCATTTCCGAGACCGCGATGCGGTCCTCCGAGCGGCCCGACAGGCAGCACCCCTCAGAGTCAAAAATCAACAGATTATGATTTTCCCAGACTATGCAAGGGCGGTACAGCAGCAAAGATCCACCTTCATGGACGTAAAGCGAAGACTGCGAGAGAACAACATCCAATACGCATTACTCTTCCCAGCCCGCCTGAAAATCATTCATCATGGCTCCACCTACTTCTTCACGGACGTGGACTCCGCACAGGAATGGGCAGATCAACACTGTTCGCAGAAAGCGGGCACTGGCCTGCACCGCACATCCCCCCCTCAACACCTCTCGATCTAGGAGACGCCAGATGAGGCAACGGCACCAGACATAAACCCCTCTGGACGCACAAGATTCGCCGGACCTGGAACTGATCATGAAAGAACGCAGAGAGGCACTGCAAGCCGTCATAGACCTGCACACCCCCCAGAGCCCAGTGAACATTGACCGATTACCATCCTTCTTTTCCTCTGATACCGAAATCGACAGCGACGGAACGACCTCTGGCGTGGACTCAACTGCACCCCCTTGGTCATCCCGCAGACGGCGGACGACCTGCTCGATGGAAAGAATCTCCTTTAATCCTCATGACGGACTTATGCCCCTTGCAGAACATTGTTGCTCTGACATTTGCAGGCTCCCAGCTCCAAGATGTACTTCCTACGACGATAGCCTATACCCGTCCTGAAGGCACTGTACACCAATCCTGCGAACATGCCCGCTCACGGCACTGCTCCGTACACAATCTCTACCACCCCCATTGTTCTAACGTAGTTCCTTCCTGAGCTGTTAAGGGAGTAAGTTTGGACGCATCGTCTTTGACGATGTGTCCGTGGTATTGGGATTATTCCCTGTCCCAGTTTAGTTCTCACCTCCTAGTTCCACTCACCCATCCCCCGTATCGGATCTCACACATAACCCACCCCGGCAAGGCACGACACACATACCCTCCGCGGTCTGCTACCGCCATTGTATTCTGGAGGTGCCCTATTATCGGCCCTATAGGTCACACCCGACACCCCACCCCCCCGCCACCCCCTGCAGATGGCGCACGACACGTCCCAAGCCGATTTTAACATTTTGACACTCAACACACAAAGCGTTCACACCCCATGCAAACGATACACAGTCTATGCATATGCGAAACGGCAGACAGCCTCAGTAATTTATCTACAAGAGACACCTCACACAGGTGGAGGTGAATAAGCTGCAGAAAAAATGGCGTGGGACCATCTGCGCAACGACCTACTCAGCATATGCCCGCGGCTCGCTGATCTGGGTTCGCCCTGGGACCCCATTCCAGGAATTGTCGCGGGTGGTGGATAAAGAAGGCAGATTTGCCCTACTGGAAGGTCTGCTAGATGACCAGTCTGTACTCCTAGGTAGCATTTACGCCCCAAACGTGGATCAGGATAAGTTTTGGGCCCGACTCTCGAAAGTCCTGGCCCAATTTGCGCACACACCGTGGATTCTGGGAGATGACTATAATTGTATCCTAGACCCCACCCTTGATCGGTCCCACCCACTCCCAAACCACTCCCCTACACACAAACAGATCGAGAGATTCAATACATGGGTAACGCAATGGGCACTCACAGACATCTGGCGCCTACACCACCCCAACACCCGACTGTATTCGTTTCATTCAATCCCCCACAACCTCCGAGTCCGATTGGACAGATTTTTATGCTCTGACAACCTAACCACTAAAGTTCTCCGGTCGGATTACCTAGGCAGGGTCGTTTCGGACCATGATTTCCATCTCCTGAGCCTGACCTGGAGACCCCCACACCCCGCAGTCCCCACATGGCGTCTTTCGCGGGATTGCCTCGCAGATCCAGCTTTCACCGCCGAACAAAAGCGCAGCCTCCAAGACTTCTTCACACAACACCGGGACCTCTTCGTCGCCCCTCATAGAGTGGGATGCTTTCAAAGTAGTTGCCCGAGGGGATTGCATCACACAATGGGTAGGGGTTAAACGCACACTTGAACAGGCTCTTACACTGGCGGAAACGCAGGTGGCGGCCGCTACTAAACGAGCAGATTCCTCGTCCGCAACCGCGACGGAGGTAGCCAACGCAAAAACTAAATATCAGGCGGCATGCGCTGACCTCCGTAAGTACAACTTCAGGATATATGCGACCCGAATGCATAAAGAGCGAGACAAGACCGGCACTCTACTGGCTTGGCTAGCCAGACAAGAGGTAGAGCAGCACCCTATAACGGTGATCATCGACCCCCGTGGGCACCTGGTAAGGTCCCAGAGAGATCCTCCAGGCGTTCCACTCTCACTATACCCACATTTATAGCAACCCATCTACGCCCGAGCAAAAAACCATTGATCTATACCTCGACTCCCTCATACTCCCCAAGATATCCGATGCAGATAGAGCAGACCTAGAAGCCAAAATAAAACCTCTGGAAATCGCAGGAGCCATACGCGCCCTGGCTCGCAACAAGGCCCCAAGCCCGGATGGTTTTCCCCTCCAGTATTATGCCACCTTTTCCTCCGTCATGACCCCCCGCTTAGCAGTCATGTTCGACGAGGCATTAGCCTCTGGAATATTGCCACGATCCCTCAGAGAATCAGTCTTAGTAACCTTCCTGAAACCCGGTCGGGATCCACAGCTACTGACTTCCTATTGCCCCATTACACTCCTTTCCGCGGACTGCAAGATCCTTGGGAAACTCTTGGCCGACCAGTTATCCCAAGTAATTTGACTGCTGGTACACCCGGATCAATGTGGATTTATCCCGGGTCGTAACACCTCCCACAACATACGCCGTCTCTTTCACATCTAGGACTAGGTGGGCGACCGATATCCCCGGGCAGCCTGCCTGATTCTGGATCTGGAAAAGGCCTTCGATACCCTAAAGTGGCCATTTCTTTTCTTAGTGCAACATCGCGTGGGACTAGGCCCAACTCTTTTAGCATACATACGGCTGCTATACACCAACCTCATCACCCGGGTTCGCCTACATCTCAGCGGAGATCGAGATTCGAGGGGGCACCAGACCTGGGTGCCCGCTGTCACCCCTACTCTTCGTTCTCGCCGCGGAACGTTTGGCCATCCACCTACGACAGGGGGATCACAGCTGGGGTATTCCATTGGCCGACACTATCCATTGCGTTTCTATGTACGCTGACGACCTTCTCCTCTACGTGCAAGACATTACAGCCGACCTTTCCCCCATCTGGGGTTCACTCACGGAGTTTGCCAGCGCGTCCGGTTTGAAGGTGAACTGGGACAAATCCATAGTATATCCTCTACACTCAGTCTTACCTCCCCAGGACATCTGGCTAGGCCCACAAAAACTGACCTGGCACGCGGAAGCCCCTAGATATCTCGGGGTCCACCTCTATCACTCTCCCGCAGACCTTCTAGAGGGCAACCACGGACGAGCGCTGGTGAGCATCCGCTCGCAGGTTGGTTTCTGGCGGACTCTTCCGCTAGCTCCGATCGGGCGCATAGCTTTAGCCAAAATGATAATGGTCCCTCGACTCCTATACTACTATACCAATCTGCCAGTAGTCCCACCGAGATCCTTCTTTCGCGACCTTGACTCTCTGCTTAGTTCACTTATATGGGGCAATGGTCGACACAGGATCGCGCTCACCAAATTAAAACTTCCCACCACACAAGGTGGACTCAATGCCCCTTCCTTTGAGGCTTACTTCCTTGCAGCTCAGCTGCAATGGCTCTCTTTTTGGTTAGCAGACAGACACCACACTGAGACTCTCACCACCACGGAGAGGATCCCCCTCTCGGAGTTGCGCTGTCTCCTTGTCCCAGGCTATAAGCCCTCGAGGGCCCTCCCCCTTCAGGTAGCAGTAGCACATAGATGTATGCAGCGAATCCACCGCCTATCCCACACAGGGGCCTCATATTCACCTCTCCTACCGTTGGTTGGCTGGCCCAGACGGGAGCATTTTTTCACACCAGCTACGTTACGCGTATGGACAGCCAATGACGTAACGGAGGCGGAGACGTTGTTCGAAGGTGGCCAACTTAAGCCATTCCAGCGGTTAGTGGAAGAGCATGATCTCCCTGCCGGCCAGTTCCTGCTTCACCGCCAACTCCTCCTACATTTCCGACCATACTATGACCTCACCCATGGGGAACCCCCTACACACCCAGTGGTCCACACAACTATACATGGGGAGCGGTCGACACCTAACCACCTGGCTATGTAAGGCAATCCGGGAACTCACCAACAAACCTCTTGATGAATTGCGGACTGTATGGGAAGAGGAAATAGAGAGGCCACTTCACGGGCATTGAAATCCCCCAAGAAAGTCTCGCGTAACTCCAGGTTCAAAAACATACAATTCTACATACTCCACAGAGCATATTGGACACCGGCTCAGTTACAACAAATCTTCCCCAACACCGAGTTTCTGTGCCCCAGATGTCTCGCGCAGAACGCCGGCTTCCTCCATATGTTCTGGAGTTGCCCGGGGTTACAAACTTACTGGTCATCTATCCACGCCACTCTCATAGACCTCACGAAACTCGCACACTTCACCACTTGGGAATGCTGTGCACTAGGCATCTTTCCGCAACGGAAGAAACAAAGTCCCTGCAAGGTTCATATCCCTGGCCCTCCTTTTAGCTAAACGAAACATAGCTATGAATTGGCGTTCCCCACCGGACCCCCCCTTGAGGCCTGGGAGGGCGCCGTACTTAAGTGGGCTGAAGCGGAAGAGGACGCGATCCTGGAGGAGGAGGCAAAAGGGATATGCAAAACACCAATCTCTTTGGAATGGGCATTATTACTCCACCGCTTTAAACAATCACTAACACCACCACCCCAGGCACAGGACACACAATCCTAAACGGACCCTTCCATCGGTCCCCCCAGAACACAGTCAGGACCGGGAGGTTCCTCATAGCATCTCGTTCACACTATCCACAGATCACAATTGCCGGGCATATGCTTGGGTACACCTCGATTTGGCCCAGACTTATCTCCCCTCCTTCATTCCCCTCCAGATACGACACTGGAACGTATCCTACTCAACCTGCCTTGCCACATACCCCCCCCCCCCCAGTACTCCGCTTATCGAGATCCATATTCTATCCCTGGTTCCTTCCCCCAGTTCTGTTTGGCAGATACTTAGCTTAGTACTCCCGTACATGGCAATTATTAGGATTGCATTCTTCTCCCCCATGAGAATAGTCTAACCTTGAATATGTACTTTACCTATACAATGTATATATGCCATGCTTTTCAAAAATGGCAATAAAAAGAAATTTAAACAAAAAAAAACATATTCCATTCTTTTGGTGTGCATGGGCGAGCCAGGTCGGCCTCCCATCGGCTCTGCAATTGCGCTAATTCCATTGCAAATTGTATACGAAGTGCCTCCGCAAACCATTTGGTGAGATGCCATCCTGTGCCCAACACATGTATGTATTACAACAAGAGGTGTGTTTGACATTAGCGTGCCATCATTATAAAGATCTCCTACCGTGTAAATGCCCACCTCGTGCCAGGCTGCAAGTTCAGCTGCCCTTGCCCTGCCGTCTCCACGTCATATACCTAGTATTGGAAGGGCTGTCACATATGGTGTGGTGTTCTTGGTGAGAAACAGACCCCGTCAAAAGCAATTATGGGCCACCTGTATCAACAAAGAAAGAGATCTGGGAGGTTTAGTACATTAAAGAAAATGTGTAGGAGTATGACCAGTGCATACAGGGGACCATTCTGTGCCGTGTCTGCCAGGTGCAATTCCGCCATCCACCTGGCCACCCATTTCAGTTGAGATGCCAGATACTATTGTTCCATGTTCCGTACAACCAATCCCCTCTGGGTCAGGGGCAAGTAGAGCTTTGTGAACGCCACCCCACAGCGTGATCTGTTCCAAATAAGTTCTTGAAGCGGACTCCCTAACAAGTGTAAAAATGACGATGGTCAATAATGTGGGAGGTTGGCAAAGTGATACAAAAGGCGTGGACCACCACCATTTTAACACGTGCCACTCTCCGCACAATTGAGAAATTAAGGGTTTTCCAGAACTCTGTTTGTGATTTCAGAGTTGTGATCGCTCTTGTGAAATTACAATCTAATAAGTCACGGTCCGTGTGATGAATCCGTATCCCCAAATAGCGAAACATGTTCGACTGCCACATCGCCTGGGTGCCACCAACATTGAGTAGGGGGTCTTTTGTGTGGGGGACAAAGGGGAACAAGCAGGATTTACCCCAATTGACTCGCAGCCTCGACAATTTCGCAAAGAACTTGAGGGTATCAGGTATTACAAATGGCACCTTCCTGACATCCCTAATATACAGCAGGATGTCGTCAGCATATAGCGATATGGCATGAATGTCAGTGCCCAGTGGGATACCCTAGTGTTCCACGGATGCCTGCACAGCCAGTGCTAACGGTTCAATGGCCAGGGAAAAGATTTGCAGTGAGAGAGGGCAGCCCTGCCTGGTGCCTCTACAGTTCTTTAAGGGCTGTGAGAACAAGGGCCAGTGCGGACCAGCACCGTTGGCGCTCCATGTAGCAATTTAACTAAGCTTAGAAAGTATGGACCAAATCCATATCTTGGAAGCACCTCACACAGATATGGCCATTCAATGGTATCAAAGGCTTTTCCCAAGTCTAACACCAGACAACCCGATTCTGGGCAGTCACGCTGGGCTTATCTCATTACCCGAAACAGCCTGCGTATATTGAGGGAGGTGTTGCGCAGTGGGAAGAACCCATTCAGGTCCTCGTGTATGAGATGCGGTGTGAGTAGTGCCAACTGTCCCGCCAGAACTCCTGCCAATATTTTATAGTCTACGTTCAGAAGTGCAAGCGGACGGTACGATCCTAAATGTGTGGGTTCTCTGTCAGGTTTTGGAAGGGTAAACAGCATGGCCTCAGTAAGGGAGACTGGTAAACTTGCAAGTTGTAATGCCTCTGTATATACTCGGTGTGGTTGTGGTGCTAGAAGGTCGGCGTATGTTTTGTAGAACTCAGATGAAAAGCCATCTGGGCCCAGGACTTTCCCAGAGGCTAGGGCACACACTGCACCGCGTATTGCATATGGCATGATTGGGGCTTCTAGTACCATGCGTTGTTCTGGTGTGTGACCGGGGAAAACAAGGCCATCTAGAAAGGAGCACATCTGCCTCTGATGCTTCCAGTGTTGACTGGTACAGCTTCTTAAAGTGCAGGGCCAGCTCGTTCTGTATTTCGTGTTGTGTACATTTCATCTCGTCACTGTGTAATCTAAGCGGCATGATGGGGCCTGTCTGCCGATCCTGTTTGATCAGCCAGACCCTGAGCGGCCCACCTTCACGTGTTTTCGCTGAGTGTGCCGTGACGTTCAGGCATCTCAGTCGTTCTAAGAGTATCAAATGTTTTTTGTGCTCATCTAACAATGTTAAGCAGGGGGGGTGCTGTCGCCCCCCGTGTCTTGAGTGATATCAGAGCACGTTTCAATTCTACAAAGTCTGACTATTTGTCGCCGCATACTACTCCCCATTTCTAGGCATTTTTTGCTCAGCATGATCTTTAGAGCATCCCATTCTACTAAAGCCAATGTGTCTTTGCCTGTGTTGTTTCCAAAATACTCCCTGATGGTATTGCCGAATGACTCACGGAGTACGGAATCTTCTAGCATTGCCAGCTGCAACCTCCATGTGGGGATCAGGGGAGTCCTATTTTCCCAGGCAAGTGTGATAAACTGCAGGTTGTGATCTGAGTGTGTGTGTCCTACAAATCTGTATCTGTTACATAGGGGAGTTGGGATGGCGTACTTAAGAATCTGTCTAAGCCAACATGTAACGTGTGGTGAGGAGTAGAAGGAGTATCGCAGCCCACCAAGTCCCAACCATGTGCCCAGTCCTGCAGCATGTTTGTATTAGTGGATGCAGTGGTGCAACGCAAAGGGGGGAACGATCTATCTAGATCTTCATCCCTGCCCCTGTTGAAGTCACCCCTATCAGCCACTGCATGTCACACGATTTAGCCAGTACTTGTGAAAGTGATCTCAGGAAAGAGCCCTGATCTGTTTTAGGGCCATAGATATTACCCAGTGGAACGCAACGTCCATCTAGCCTAAACTTTATAAGCATATATCTGCCTTGTATGTCCGACAACTTCTTCTGCAAGGAAGGGAGTGTTTGGGCAGATCCACATCAGTGTCCCACGGTTATATGAGGAGAAGTCTGTGGCAAACACTCGGCCCCTCCATTTACGCTGCAGCCTAGCTGTCTCTATGTGTGTTAGGTGCCTTTCCCGCAAGGCAATACATATATTGTGTTTATTGATGTAAGAATATACCGCATAGCGGCAGGAAGTTAGGGTCTTTTAGTCAGTCATGGCATTGTTGCAAATCAAGGTATGAATGCCTACGTATATTTAGGTGACCACAGGCGCCACTAGGCACACCCCTCCCAGAGGCCCATGCAACTTGGTTTAAAACAGAAGTGTCAACGTAGCAATGTGTGAATACCCAAAGGGCTGTCTCCATAAACAAATGGAGCTGCCCGAACCCAAGCGTAAAAAAACAGCACAACCAGTTATTTCCCTGAGTAAGAGAGGGAGAAAGAGGGCGTGGGACCTTGCAGAGCTTACCACAGTGACACCCCCTTGCATCAACGTAGGTTTTGCCACTTGAGCACATAGTATAAGAGAGGGGCATTGAAGAGACTACACAGTAGCAGTATACTGTCAGGCACTGATCGGTTGCGTCTACATTAGATTTCGATTGAGGGTTTCACACTGTGTACTACAATTCCCAGAAGGCCTTCAGTAATGGGAGGGGCCATGGTTTATATTAATCAATGACGTACGCTGAGCAGCGTGCGTAGTTCTTGCTTTGTTGGAGGATGCGAGTCTGTGCGGCTGCACAGTTTCAGGATTCTTCCTTTGGAGTCTATGACTGCCTTGCCCTAGGATTCTGTGCTCGTTTGGGAATCTATTGAGTCTGTGGGGGTTTTCTGCCTACCGCTGCATTTTTCGTCAGCAGACGGCGGTCTGCTAGCTCTCACTGGGAGAGCTGTTGATGCTTGTGTGCCGTGCTGGAGTTGGCGAGGAGACCGACGTCAACTGCCTTCCTCGACGGCTAACGACGAGCTGTCCGCGCTAGCTGGGAGAGCATTTTGGTGTTCGTGTGGCGTTCAGGGTTCGGCGAAGAGAAAGGATTCTGCGGCTGCTTGGATCCTAGTGCTGCTCGGGCTCGAGTAACACTGTTCATCTGGATCGGATTTGGTGAACTGGCACTTTCGCGTGTTGCAGAAAACAAGGGGTATTTTGGTTATTTATTCTTTTTTGTCCCTCATTATAGCCAAGGAGGTTATTGGTTTTTCATTTGCTCTAAACTAAAGTCAAGATTGGACATGTGGCTCTGTGTAGGTGTCTCTCTTGCTTACCGATACAGGATACAATTGCTCGTGGGCATTTCTTCATAGACAAAAGAACCAAGAATCATAGTAACAATATTGTTGCAACTCAAGAATCTCAAACTTAAGAAGGGACAACGCTTTCTTTTTGTTTTCTTTTCTTCTTTCTGTTGGAAATGCGAAAGGAGGCTAGGTATGTGTAAAGCTTGGTTTCCTATCATGGGAGGAATTGGTGTGAATGGAGTAGTAATCTGTTTATGTTTTGTTGTTATAGGTACATACTCTTACAGTTTGAGAGCTGTATCTTTACTGTCATAGAGAGGAACACAGCGGCCACTTAAACATGGTTTTCAGGTAATTATCCTATTAGTGAGACAATATGAGAGTAGTCAGTGTTACGGACTGTATTAACCTTGCGTTCTGGCCTGGCAAGTATCCGATTCCCCGCTGTTCCTACCCTAATTCCTTTCCCTCGCTTGATCGCTTCAATACTCTGTGTATACTTGTCAGAGTTGGGGATGTCAAGAGGTGGACCCATTTACACATTGCCCAGATTCTGAGGAGTTCCTGTGGACGTTACACATACTGCCTGCGCCGTTCATCCCCCCTCCCCCGAGTGCCAACAGTATAGCATTATCATTATATCAGTGAGTAGGGGAGTATGGCCCACAACGAAGGACGCATGCCTTATATGCTAGAGTGCACGTTAAATAATATCTGAAGCCTGTGGGCTTCGTCCGGCATATTTAGTGAGGCAGTGTCTGATGGTCACACCAATGATGAGCACTCGTCTCCGGATGAAGGGTTCGATGTTGCGTCTTTTCTGGGATCCTCCAGGTGGGAGCTATGTGTTCCGCTTCACGTACAGCTTTGTTGCTCCTGTATGGTTAGTCCCACATCCGGCACTGCTGCCAGACTGGGTGCGCCTTTCTTATTACGTCTGCCACGGGACCTGGGTCCAACTGTTGCGTTGTTTCACATTCTGGGCATGCCAGATGGACAGGGTCCCAAAAACTGACCAGTTGTTTCCAGCCAGTCCCATGTGCCCTGTGGCGTGTCAAAGAATCTTGCTTTTCCACCTGCCACCACGAGAAGCCTTGCTGGGTACAGCAAAGAGTACTGGATATCCAGTTGATGGGAGTTTCTGTTTCACTTGTAAAAAGGAACCCCCTTTGGTGTTGCACGCTCAGTGTATAATCCGGGAAAAACAACTTGTGTGTTCTCCATTTTGATCTCTTGGAGTTTCATAGTTTTCCGCAGTATCGCATCCCTGTCCCTATCATGTAACACCTTGAAGATGAGCAGGCGGGCCTCAGTTCCGGACGCTGGTCTTCTAGAGGAGATGTGATGCGGCCGCTCAATCGTAAAGAAGGGGGATTATGAGGAGGCGAGCAATATGTCTTTGATCCATTGTTCCACTAATGCGACCGCGTTTTGGCCCTCCTACGGTAGTCCAATCAAGCGGACATTATTGCGCCTAGAATGACCCTCTGCATCCTCCACCCTGGCCTCCAGGTAACGTATTCTGGCCTCCTGTGCACTCTGTTTTTCAATTGAATCTGTTACTGGCTTCAGTTCGGATAGGGTGCGCTCCGTGGATGTCACTCATTCCGACAGCTTCCTGTGGTCTGCATTTAATAGTGTCAGGTCTGCTGCCAAGTTGTCTATTTTAGATTACAGTGATACTCAGGATCTCTCAATGGCATTCAGGATTGTGTACAGTCTGTCTTCTGGGGTATGAGGCTGGACCATATGCGATGTTTGTTCCGTGTCCGTCATGCTTGTGGTGCGAGAGGTTTATCGCCCCTTGTGCAGCCATCCTTGTGGTTTCACGGTTTCATTATTGTGTGGGCTGTTGGCCGCTCTGCAGCCTCAGTAGGGACAATAAGAGAAGGGGAGAGTATAAGTGGTAAAGACACCAGGTGCAGCTGGTGGCACGGCCCTGAAATCAGCAGTGTTATAAGGGAAAGTTCACGATCAAGCCAACCTGCTGCATGGTGCTGTTGCTCCTTAATGGCCACAGCGAACTGTTCATAGTCTCCACGCAGGAGGCCCCCCCGACCAGAAGGGCGTCGCCGGCTACACACACAAAGTCGCATGTCTGTTAGGGGGTACAGGTGGTGTACCGCAGAGTCCATGTAGTTCTGGGCTTTATTGTTCGGTGCCATTGTTGCTTTCTGGTGCCGGGGGGGGGGGGGGGCACATATCGGTCTCCCGTCTGTGACGGAGGGCCCAAACCTGGGCCTCCTGCAAGCACCAACGGCACACAGAGTCCAGTGCCCCCCCTCAGGGGGTGCCAGTATCTGCGCAGGCCCTCAGCTTACAAGTCCCTTCCACACTGGTAAGCACACACTGTCTCTGTACCATGCTAGGCCCGGTGGTACCTCATGACCATCGGCTCGTGCGGCTCTCGTCCACAGGTTCATAGTAGGCAATACCCAGTTCAGTCAAAAGTTCTTCGCCCTCGGTTGTGCTGGAGGCCCGTCATGCCATGTGTTGCACACCCAGATTAATTCTCTGCAGCTCTGGTGAGGCTGGGTACAATCATCCTCCTCAGGGTCAACCGCCCATTGCGTTTCCTTTATAGTCACTGCCGCTCGCTTCCTGCTGCAGATTTTACCACAATTCGAGGCCAGGGCCCGGGCAGGCAGACACCACGCAGCACGTTACGTCTCTGCAGTCCTCCACTGCAGCGCCACCCACAATCACCGTCTGGTTTCCACTCCGGTCTGCAGCTGTAGAGTGTAGGCTCCTAGGCCCCAGCAGCTCGGGCCTTCCTTGTGTGAGTGGCCTGTTCTCTGATATTTCCTAAGCCAGTTCCGCAGTCTCCCTGCCCGGCTCTCTGCTTCAGTGTTGGTTGTTTGCCAGCTAACGAACGCTGCTCCAGGCCCGGTCACGGCCTCAGGCCTAGCAGCGGAGCCAGACAGCTCAAGCGATGGTCTACCAGCTTCCTCCACCGCAGGGCAAACTCCCAAGAATGTGCTGGAGTTGTTGCAGATCTGTCCCATAGAGGATGCTTTGCTTCAGTGAGTAATTTTAGCAGATAAAGGGGATGTGCAGCGGAGCCTCTGCAGGCCACACCCCCCAATATCCATTTCTATTTTAATGTATAAGCATGTGATTATCCAAAAGACACCTGGTGCTGCACCATGAGGATGTTGATATTACTGAAATCAGAGTTTTTAATAACCTACAGAAACTTAAAAAATTGGGTTTGACACAAATCGCAGGAAGTAATACGTTCCAGGCTTGCAATGTGATTACTGAAAAAGCACATCTGCCAAGTTTGACCCTGTGGAATTGTGGGCACATCTACCAGGTTGGAAGAGGCTGAATGCAGCAATTTGAAAGGCGAATATCTTTTGAACATTGTGACTATGTAAGTAGAGCGATGTGTGGGTCAGTTAAAACATAGCTGCTCCTGGGCATCTTTATTGGTTTGGTAAGCTGGAACCTAGGGGCTCCAGGGCATCTTAGTGATCCAAAGCATCCTTCATTCCGTTTGATTAAGACTGGTTGGCCTGGAGTCTAACACTTGTAGTTAGGCCTGCATTTCTCGACACCATATTCTTACAGGCCGTAGCAACCAAGGATTTCTCAAAGACCACCAAATAATGGCCTTGAGAGAACACAGCAAGAAGCAAGACCTTGTTCATGGCAACACTTCTAAACAGGTGGACAGAATTTCCTTACAAAGTCAGAAAGTTCAGAGGTTACAGGCTAAAGGGAGATAGTAATTATTCTACTTTGTAGCATTTTGGGCAGTTAACGCCAATCAAAATACAAGCACTCGGAACACAGTACAACTCTAAGGCTTGGTCAGCTTTCTTGAAGACAGAGAAAAGGCTACCACTAAATGGTTGAGGGCATATGTGCATTGTACCACTACCTCATTGCCAAGTCTCAATGGTTGCTAACTTACTACAGCACAAAAACCGAGAGGAATATATTCAGTGTGAAAAGTAGGAAAAAACTGATTGTTTTGGGACAGGAACACTAGAGAATAAAGATCATACAGGATTTCCATGCACTTAAATGTAACATGGCAACACAAACGTGAGTGGCAAACGAGGACTCCCATTGGGAATTGCACTGACATTTATATGGGAACAGGCTAACAGACACTTACAGGGGTAGAAATAGAGAGTCCACGCCTTACACTACAAACCGTCAGTCTCTTCATAGCTTAGTAAGACAGGCTCATAGACAATCCTGACTAAGAGAAGGGGAACACAGTGATTTCTTTCCTCAATCGTGAGAGCATAGATAGGGTCAGTCGAACATTAAACAAAAACAAATAACATTCAGGTTCTGGGTAGAGGATGGAAGGATGGAAACTATAAAAATGAGCAATGTTGAGCAAGGTGGCTCAGATTTTTCAAGACTATATGACTAAGTCTGTGGTCTTTAAATACCTCCTAAAGGCAGAGTTCGTCTGAGGCCCCCGGCGGCCGTGGGCTGTTCATTGAAATAGAAACAGCACCAGCCACCAGTAAGCCTACGGTGAGCCAAAAGCCGGAAAAACCAGCAGCAAGAAGAGCTGTGAGCACCCCCGATCTCCGGTCTGCTATCAGTGTGCAGTAGGTACCGTGAGCAAGGGGGCGAGGCTCTTGGGGGAGATGTCATCTGTCAGCTGAGGATTGTGCACGATGAAGCAGAGCAAGAAGAGCTGAAAGTCCGCAATAGATCCCCCGGCATCAGTGCTGCCAGTTGTGAGAGTTGAGGTACACAGTTGCGGTAAAGCGGCAGTTGCAGTATAAGGGGTATAAACGACAAGAATAAGTGCTGCACTGGAGCAGTAAGAAGCTGTAAGGAGAGTTGGAGACGTTGCGTCAAACTGGTGGGCGATAAGGGGTAGTGAAGTGGAAATAATAGCAGAAGGAAAGGTGAGCCACAGCTGCTGTTGCAGTCCTTCTTATTGTAATTTTCTTCACTGCAAAGGTTTTTTGCGGAGTGGGGACCCCTGCGGGCTGCCCAATCAGGTCTGCGAGTACAACTTGACTACCGCGACACGACTGACATCTAGCCCAATACCAGTTTGTCATTGCCAGATATTCACCTTAGACATTACTGTATGACTGTATTTTTGGCACAGAACATAGTAGGAATACCTCAAATTTTCCCCCTAAAAAAAACATAAAACTTTACAATCTGAGTAGGTAATAAAATGAGGTCAGGCCGGCTGCGTGGGACATTGCCACGACCTCAAACAAAGCGGCGGAGAAAGAATGAGGCGAGTGGCGAGACTGGGGATGAACTTTTGCATAGCAGTATGAGTAATCCAATAGGAGATAAAGTTAACAAACTAACTAATTTAGCAGAATTTCCTTTAGCTTCTCCTGCAGACGCTCAATACTCTGGAGTTCGTAGCAGGACCAGTCAACCACCCATCACAAGATTCTTCAAGCAGAAACATGAAACTGTAAACAAAGATAATGGAACAGCATCAATAGCCTGTGGTGCTAATGGAGATTAAATACCTGAGAACAAAACAGCGATTGCGAATGGCTTAGGACAAGATCCGGGGTGTATGTTTGATAATGCCCTATATTGCCCAGGGAATTAAGAAGACAGCAGTATTTGCCATTTATCAGATAATAGCACGGACATCTTTCCTACAGCGGCCAGTGTGGCCCCCACATCAACAAAACCACAAACCAACGGCCCGATTTTGGTAAAAGCTCAGGTTTACGCATCCATGGCAGAATCTGGTGGGTGAGAAGGCACAATTATGTAAACACAACAGGGTTTTAGTCAAAATGCGAACAACTCCGTGTAGGAGAGTAGGGTCTGCTATCCTATGGTCACCCCAAATTTTTGCTTTTTGCTTCACTGGTTTTCGACTACTGAGGCTGTGGGCCTGCTGATCAGACCCCCAGCCTGCTGTTCTCTCACTAAATTAATAATACATGTGCTATAGGCACATACCACAATTGGAAATGGACTCCTTGTCAGCCCCTGTATAATGCACTATAGGTGCCCAGGGCATAGGGGCCACCAAGGCCTACCAGGGGCTGCAGCATATCTTTTGCCACCCCTGGCTGGTTCTTAAATTGACACAACTGGCTGATCACTCAGCTGGGGTAAGGTGGTGTAATCACCCCTTACTTAGATATAGTATACCTATATCTAAACCTATATCTGGACACATATAAACCTGTGAGCCACTCCTATGGAAGGCCTCATCAATCCTGGAGGCAGAGTGCGTGGTTTAATGTGAGATGGAGCTCTAGCATGAGCTGAGCCTGTCTGCAGCTGTCGGGAACAACTCCCTAAGCTGTTTCAGGATAATGCCATACCATATACTCTTAAGTGCATTATAATCCTCGCGGTTATATAGCAACTCTGGTTTGGCTTTATCAAAACATGTCGTGTAAGGTGTCATACGATTTGGAATACTATCCCCTCGCCAGTTCTGGCGACGGGGATAGCATTCCACCCCTCTAGAGGGGTAAGACATGTTACTTTACTTTAATGCGGTTAATTTCTAAAAGGACCTTAGATCCACAAAATGGATGCCTCTGCCACAGACAAGAGTCTGACCCCCTGAAGCTGACCGAAACTCAGCCAAATGGGGCCTGGACAAAGGGTTTCCTGTCGCAGGGGGGTGTTACCACCCTCCAGACAGGAGATAGTGGATTGTAGCAGGGCGGTCTGAAAGAAACCAGACACTGCCTGGGGCGCACAAGGCTGCCCCTAGCATAATCCGGCCAAACCGGTTCTGGGGCACTCCAGCCCTCGTGCCAGGGCGGCCTGGATCAAAGGAAGGGGGTGTATCCACCCACTTCCTGGGTCCCACCCATAGGAGGGGACCTAGCAGGTAATCCAGCCCCCAAAATTAGTATAAGACTGGGAGCAGTGCCAATGCACTTCAGATTATCCTGAAGAAACATAAGAAACGAAATTCTGGACCCTTCGACATCCTACTCGACGTAGAAGCCCGAAGAATCTCCCTTGTGGTCAAGGAGTGACCACCCTGTGCAAACAGGCACCATCCAGCCATCGACGTCTGCTTTGTTGCAGTTCCCGCCGGAACTCGAGCGACAGAGATCGACGAGATCAAGCTTGCCTGCCCTCCAACAGCCCGATCCACAGTCCCTGCAGAGCTGAGACCCGTGGAGGCGACCGGAAGCGTGGGGCACGCCATCTTGAATTGACCACGAGACGCTGACCGTGCAGCCCACGAGTGACCCTCGAAGCTGTACACCGGGGTTTGAGAAGCCCCAACCCTGAGCCACACTTGCACCGAAGTTCAGCCCTCCACACTCGACGAGTGCTGCGTGGGGCCCTTCTGCTTCTTTTGGCTCAACGCGTTGGCCCGGTCACTTGCCAGCCGGCTAGTGGCCCCTGTGCCGACGAAACTTGAAAATCGACCTGCGAATCTGGTTGCTCCAGATCTGCACCAGCTCCCCTGAAAAGGAGCCCCCACTCTGACCCTCCTGGTTCGAGTGAGAAGCAATCTCCCGGTTTCGCGTGGATTGCTTTTGCCAAGTGTTGTTTGCTCCAATCTTGAAGCCGACAGCGCAGACGGCAAGAGCCTACGTGGGACAGATCGTGACCTGCTCCTGGACGTCGTAGATGCCCCAGAGCCCACGTGACAGCGGAGAGAAGCTCCTCGACAGCGACCTGATTGCGCCCGACATTGCCTGGTTCCGTCCTGGTTCCACCCTGGTCACTGCTGAGTGACCCAGACTCTGTCCCCTCTGCTTTCAGGTACTTTTCGACTCGAGTCCACCCTTGGACTCCACCGGACACTTCTCTTTCACCCCGCCTGCAGCCCTTTCAGCTTCAAGCACCAAGAGCCTGCGTGACGAAACCCGACTCAACTTCGACCCTGTGCACCCACTTCCTGTGGGTGAGGTAACTTTGCTCCGCCGGTGTTCCCACACTGGTACACATCTCTAGGGTCTGTGTCTTAAGTTTTGTTCCTCTAGGTTCAGCGGAAGTGTCCTTAAACTTTAGCTTTACAACTTTTACGCACCATTGGTTAACATTGGTGCATGCGTGCGCTTTCCGCACTGCTCCCGAATCCCGTGGGCCTCTCCCGACTTCAGCACTGCTTGTCCCGACTGCTCCCAGCGATTCCCTAGGCCCTAGGCCTAACCACTGTTCGATTGGTATCTCTTATACCACTTGTTTAGTATATGGTTTGAGTGCCCCCCGCCCTCATCCATAATTGTGCAACTTTGTATGTTTAAACTGTGCTTTTGATTTAACGCTTGTGCCCCTTTATTCATAAAGAATACTGGGGATTGTTTTTAGTAATAAATACATATATTTTTATAATATATACTTGTGTGGTGTCCTTTCATTTGATATTACAGGATTGTTTGTGGTAAAACAGCTCGCTTAACACGACCTCTTAAGTTAAGCCTTTAGGCTGCTTAGTCCATGCTACCCCTAGGATAGCTTGTCTAACAAGGTTGACTTACAACCTGACACCATAAGGGATTGTTTGGTCTGATAATAGGTGGTTCCAGAATTGGAAACATCACCTATCAGGCCAACTTTTCACACTCCGTGATCAATATATCGTCTGGCCCGGATCAAAATTCAAGTGACTAGGTCTTTATGTCCACCCTCATTCGGATACCCTCCCTTGCTCTGCCTAACTCAGACATAATAATGACAAGTCGACCCTGGTCCCAGGTAAACCTTCCGTATAGAATGTGCCTTCTTTAAATGGTCAAAGTAAGTTTGCGCAAGCTGATTCTTTGATCAATCCGCTTAGCTCCGCAGACTTATCATTGCTAGCCAAATATGATGAACATTTTCAGGATGGAACCTGTGCTTCTGAAGATAAATTAAAAGACCCGCAAAACGGAACATGGGGTAGTTTGCTCAATACAATGCACAACATCACCACTGCTCTTAATTTTCACTCAGTCAAACTGAACAGCCAAGTGGATTTACTAAACACATTGGCTCTCTACATAGCCGGGATAGATACTAAATTGCTTCACTGGTAAGCAAAGCACAATCAGACAATCAACTGTTAACATGCACTTGTGCCCATACGATTGATAACATCTCAGAGCTAAAGACCATAGTAAGATTCATGGTGTAAGAGGTTAAGGCGATGTTAGACAGAATTGTACAAGATAAAACAGGTTTAATTGGACTAAATCTTGTTCTTCACTTTGATACTAAAGCTTCAATTGTGGGAACACCGGATGAAACTCTGAGCACACAGGCAAAAACCGCGATTAGAAGAAAATCAACAAAAAATACAAATTGCTTTAAAACTAGAAAAGCTCAACAATATAATATAGCCTCATCAAAAAGGAAGGTTATAATAAGTGAAAAGCAGTCTCCAAAGAGAGAGACCCTACAAAACATGCCTGAGAAACCCCAGGACTTGATGGAAGGTAACAAATCCATGGACCTATCATCAGTAGTTAATGCCTCCAAAATTACTTCAACTCTGGCACCAACCACTAATATAATTCCAGATGGTCTAACTAAAAGAGCGAGAAAGAGATTAAGGAAAGCTTACAGCAAAATAAAGAATCTAAAAAAAATCCACAAACGCTGGCTCATCTACTGAGCTCACCACAAAAGAAATCTATCCAATCTTTAGATCCTTGGAATCACGTTGGTGCGAAACTACAGCTGGCACAATTGGTTCGGCCAAAATACACCCTCCCACCGAAGTGGCCCATGACTCCACAAAGTCTCAACTTACTGTAACACCCGATTCTCAACTGAGTGGACAAGATCAGGCCCAAAGAAGAATTGATTGTCAGTGTGAGGAGCAAAATGTGGCTGGGACGCTCACGGGCAGCCATGCGCTCTAGAAATCTTTAAACATAAACAAACATAAACAGATGGAAAAGTGTTAACAATGTGGCCTTTTCTGAAAATATTCCAACTAATATCAAGCCTACAGTACCCTCTGAACAACCAAATGTGGATGGCACTGTGCCAGGTGATGGGGATCTTCAAGGCATGCAGCTGTCACCTGAGATCGCTGGTAACATAAAAAACGAAAAATCAGTGAATAACAAATATTCAGATGCAACTATGAAATTAGCATTCTCCCCATGGTATACTTCATGAGGCCCCCATGATATTTTGAATCGAGGTAATATTTTGAAACTGTTGAACGCAATCCCAGAGTTTGAAGATCTAACATCAAAAGACTTCGATTCGGTTGGATTTAAACAAGATCTTAACAATCCGACAAAAGAGATGACTTTTACAACTTGACCCTGAGAATAGACAGCCAGAAAGATTTTAGCCAATAAATGACAATTTTGAGAAATGGGGCATCAAAATATGGAAAATCTGTGAAAATCAATATCCAACTTTGCTGATCCCGAAGTTACCAATTAACAGCCCTGTCCCAATGGATTCCGCTAGAAGTATGAGATCAAGAGGTCATTCCAGGGTATTGAAAGGAGCTTTAGGACCACTATCAAATTTAGATCTCGGGGGTGGGGGGTTGCAACCCGGGCACCCGTGTGTGTGAGGAGATAAAGAAAAATATAGCCCTCAGAGATGACTGGAGCTGGCTTCCTAAAACACTCACAAAAGGGAAAGCTGAAACACACAAATGATGCTTATAGGACTCAAATAAGGACAGAAAACCTTTTAATATTTGCTCATGGAATACCAACGCCTGAAAACCCTTATAGAGGATCTAGACACAGTAACCTTTTTTTAGGGACGTTGATGTTTTATTGTTCCAAGAAACATGGAATATGGAAAAGTAACCCCTAATTGGCTATTATGAGTATTTGAACTTTGCATCCCGTAAGTAAGGCTTTGGTCGCGCAAGTGGCAGCTTATCCATCTACGTTTCGTGGACGTCAAACAGAATGAAACTGATTTCCAATTGACGTGGCTTTTGTGCATCAAATTAGTCCTTAAACAACCTATATAATACTCATAAACGTCTATCTAAGTCTAAAAAACTGTCAAGACATCTCAATTTACTGCACTATGTGAATTAGTCAAAGTACTGTACCATGACCACTCTGATGCTATGCTAATTATCTTAGGAGATTTTAATATGCACCTCCTCACTAAAAACTGCGTTAATAAACCAAGCAGAGCACTGACACAGATGTGTCGTTCCCAGCTCAATAAATATAACCTCGTGTTACTAAAGGAAGACGTCCGAATTCACAATAAGATGTGTACCCACATTAAAAAAATCAGGTCAGTTCTCCATCATCGATTATTCCATCATCTCAATGGAGCGGACATCCTCCCTTTACAATTATCAAGTGATACCTAGGATAGAAAGCGATCATAATCCACAATCTCCCTGGCACTGTCACTTGTTCACCTGCCCGGAGCGAAATCTATGAAAATCGTGCCAACAGCCTTTAGCCTTAAAAGGCTAGTGTGGAACTCGAGAAATCAAAAGGAAATATGGGAATTCCTAGAACCTGCAATCACTACGGCACTGACTGAGAAAAAAGAAGGGAAGTCCATGGTTGATATTTGGCCTTGTTTGTGTGGCTCCATTATGATGCAAAAAAAAAACAAAACAGGATGGTACACTAATTGGCAGCTTTGCCTAAAAAGAGAACTCAATAGAGCTATAAGGGCGGCTTTTAGAAAACCGAACTGAGCACTAAAAACTTTAGAGCTTTACAAATTAAAAAGGCTCAGAAGACAATATAAAAACGAAATATGGAAAGCCAAACAAACATAATATGAAGGAATCTGGTCCAAGCGACATTTCTCAAATAAAACTCAAAATCCAAAATTATTCTAGGGCATAATAAACAATCTCAAAAATGGCAGCAAAAGAGGGAATAGCGCTAATATTACCGAATCCTGCTGGGCGTCTCATTTTTAATCTTTACGGTTCATCTCCGGACATCTTGCTTAATAGTAATGCTGTTTGTCAAAAGTCAAGTGCTTCAAACAGAGAAGGGGGTGGAAAATGTAGGAATGTCCAGCACAATATTCAAGCTGAGCCACAAGTTAAGGAGACTTGGCCTACAGAGCAAGTTAAAATGGCAATCAGCAGGATCAGATCGAATGGTGCACCTGGCCCTAACAGAATTTCAAATTCAACTTTCAAAGCAAATCTTGAGCATTGGTCGGAGATCTTAACGACTTTGTTCAATGATGTTATTAAATTTGGATCAGTTCCCGAGTCATGGCAAGGAAGCATAATTCAGACGATCTACAAAAGTGGACCACAAGACAACCCTGCAAATTATAGGCTAATTGCCCTAGCAGATGTGGAGGCAAACATCTTCTCAAGCGGTCTGCTTAATGACATTGGAAGAATGGGCCGCAAAAGAAGACTTCCAACTTTTCAAACAGGCTTCAGATAGGGGCGAGTCAACGATTACGAACTTGGCCTTACTGACTTTATTGTCCGAAAGAGCAAAGATTAGAAAGCAAAAGCTGTATATCTGCTTTGACGACCTTAAGGCTGATTTTGATTTAGTTCCCCGTAATTTACTTTGGACCAAACTTTCAGAATCCAGATCAAAGTCGGACACGGCAGAAGCACAACTTGCCGATTTGAAACTAAGAGTGGTCTAAAACAAGGTTGGGTTCTGGCTCCATGCCTTTTAAATCTTTTTATGGCCTACCATTACATTTTAAAGAAGTTAACGCCCATTCACCTACCTTCTTAGGGCAAGATATCAAATACTTACAATATGCTGACGATACCATTTTGTTAAGCCACACTGCCATAGGTCTAAGGAGATTAGTTGATTCTTTTAATCACTATATCTCCTCTAATGGTCTACAAATAAATACCAAGAAGACAACAAAAATGACGATAGGTGGTATAAAACAGATGAGAAAGAATGGAAGATTAACGGGTTACATATTGAAACTGTGAAATATTATAAGTATCTAGGAATAATATTTGATGATAATCTGTCCTTTGCTTTTAGAAAGGTGAGGGATAAGTTGTCTTGTTCAAACCATGAGCTTCTACTAAAGGTCATGAAAGCAAATCTGATCCCTTCTCTGGCTTACGGTTCAATGATTTTTCATGGGAAAGACGCAAAAATCCTTGATGACCTACAAATAAAAGTTTTTAAATCAGTCTTTGGGGTCCCTAGATATATGGGGCATGCCAATGTCAGATTGGAATTTGGTCTGAAAAGGCAGATTCTGGTACGGCAATCTGCCTTTTTATGGTCATCAAGGATTTTTGCGTCTTTCACATGAAAATCATTGAACCGTAAGCCAGAGAAGGGATCAGATTTGCTTTCATAACCTTTAGTAGATGTTCATGGTTTGGACAAGACAACTTATCCCTCACCTTTCGAAAATCAAAGGACGTTATATTCCTTGTTTCGCTCAGACCAGGGCACCCTTGCAAACCAATGTTGGCAGGAGATAATGAGGTATGAGCAAGCTAGGAGTTTGAGGGCCTATCTAAGAGAGAGTTTAAACAATTTTAAGTGTCCGCTCTTTGAAGAAGAAGTCAGGAGTAAAGCGGTTTACAAGCAGATAATAAATTGTTCTGTCACTCTTCTATCGAGTCTTTTAGATAAGGATGAGCTCGCCAAAAAAGAGTCACTCCTGGTAAGTTATTAACTCATTTAACAAACTAGAGCCGCAATCATATCTCATGACCCATTTAAAACCATTTTTAAGGAACAGAATTATGTTTTTACGGTTTCGGAGATATCCCTCAAAGGACGGAATGCCTCACAATTTGTAGAGTTCATTCTTTTTGATAGAAAAGAAACTACTAACCAAGTGCGATTCCCAACATCAATCGCCTGCCTAGACTGATAATGATTCTTATTGCAGGAACATGCCACTAAACCCATTAATGCTAAAACGAAAATTGTTCCTAAAGTCTTGTTCTGAAAGGTTTGAAATTGTTTATATTTGGGAAAACAAATTTGAGATTTCAAATGGCTTAAAAAAAAGAAAAAGTAAAGAAGATTTTAATTGTTCGAAACTGGTCATATCTTAACACATGCACAATTATCTACATTGTGTGGGTACGTTCTGCCAAGGAGAAAACATTTTATTTTCAACAGTTTTGAAAATGTCCTCTAGCCGTTAGATTCTGCACAACTGCACTTTAATTATCACTGCTAAATATAAGTCTTTGCACAATTGTACTTCAATTATCGATTGGCACAGGCATTTTTAATCATTGCTGCTAACTTTTCAGTATAAAGTTGTATATGTGCTCTATCGGCAAAAAATGCTCTTAACCGATTACGTTTTATTCTGGATTGTAATGATTTTTATTATTCTACAAATAAAGTATTACTAACCTCCAGTGATCAAGGCTTTCAATTTCACATGGAGGTAAAATGACTGGGACAGACAACTGACAAAGAGCAACATGATGGAGCTGTCTACACAGTACAGGGTCATTCATTCTTCAAGCACACCATCACAACAATCAAAGCTACAGCAAAGTGCCTAAAAGCGTACTCTCCAGTGAGTTTAACTTCTATATTAGTTACACTTAAAGTGCCATCTGAAACAAACAAGTTTGTACTGATATGTGCAAAATCAACAGCTTGGATTTGATTAATCAAACCACACTAGTACGGTCTAATGCAACAATAAACCGAACTAATATCATAAAACTAGCGATGCACACAAAATTATATAGGCATCTTACATCTTCTGATTGGCTTGTTTTCCGTCTCTTCCCTACACCTTCAGATTCTTTTTCTTTCTTGTCCTGTGAAACAAAATCACACAAAGTGGAGATTGTCACTATTTAAGAAGCCCAAGCTTGGTATAACAATTCAGCAGTTGGTATGTGTGGTGCAGAACTTATATCTCATGTGGGACCCAGAAGACTAGTACATGAAAAAACAATCATTACTGCTGCAAAAAGGGATATTTCAGAGGTGAGATAAGCTGCTCATCCACGACCAACAAAGACAGGCTGCACCAAGCACAAAATCCCAGATACAGGAATCTAGAAGCCAACCATGCGGTTCCTGCTCAAGGTAAAGTTATTAGGCAGAGTTTGACCACAAGTTAATACATTAACAGGACCAACCAATGAGGCGGTAGAAACATCTTCATGGCTACTGTGCAGGATACAAAAGGTCTGGAACCAGCAAGAAACCAAGATCTACTGCAAAATGTCACTCATTGATGGTAAAGGATGAGACGTCTGGGAAAAACTCATTGGCCCATCTTAGCTCCAAAGTACTTATCAAACATTTTCTTTTTTTTTTTTTTTAAACAAAAATAAACCCGCAAGAAGGGAGCTTCATGTCATGCCAGAGGCAGAACTTTCTTTATTAGGGCAACACTGAACAATGTCACTAAAGTGCAGACCTCTCCTGGTTTACAGCAATATCTATTGTGAGTTAATTGAACTCCTAGCATGGTGTATCAACTTCCCCTTCAGGTACTAGACACAGATGTGCCGCCTTCATATTAATGCTACACAATAGCTGTAGCAGGTCAAACTGAGAATGAAATGCTGAACATAGAGGCATAGATGTTTTCAAGTAACCACCCTAGGAACCTCAGAGAAAATCTCCCCTATGGGCAGTTCCTTCGAGTCCGCAGGAACTGCACATTTAAAGAAGACTTCCAACATCACTCAGCTAAATTAACATCTAAATTGTGTGATAGGGGTTATCCAAAGAAACTTGTGAAGAGCTGTATGAAGAGAGCACAATGGACACCAAGGGAAACCACTCTAGAACGAAAAATTAAACCTAAACTGAACCGACAGGTGTGTGTCACCACGTATTGTCCTAATGCCAATCACCTCAAAAAAGTCATAAAGCAGAATTGGCATCTAGTAAAAGACCTGGATGAAAGCCTTGTAGACATGCCTCTTTTTGCCTTTAAAAAGGAAAACAACATTGCAAATCACATTGTTCGTGCTGCGATGCCAGCACCCAAGCCGGCAACATTGCGCCAAATGATGGGGATGCCCCCCATCCTCGGCCACCATAAATGTGGAACTTGCCTTTGCTGTGAATCTTCTATCGAGGGTTCATTGTTCCAGCACAACGGTACTTTCTGGAAACACGAATCCTTTAGTAACTGTAAGAGTAAGTTTGTCGTGTATGGCATTACATGCCCCTGTCACCTACTGTACATAGGTAAAACCAATCAGGAGATCCGCCACCGGATCTCTCAGCACAAATCGAGAATTAAAAACAAGGTCGAAAATGCCCCTCTGGTGCTCCACTGGACGCGGATGCAACATGCTGTGAGTGACCTCAAATGGACTGTGATTTCAAAAGTGGAAAAAAACCCTCGCGGTGGCGATCAAAATCTTGCTTTGTCAAAACGGGAAGCTTTTTTAATAGTCAAATTTGACACTTCAGTGTCTGGGCTGAATGAACTGAGTGAAATATTCAAATTGTGAATATTTTGATTTCTCCTATGCATGCAAAATCCTTCTTTTTTGATGAACCACTGAAAAACCTGGAGTGTTTGTTAAATCTGTCCCGGGTTTTCTGTTTCCATATTGAACACCGGAAACGAAGTAGGCGTTTACCAATTAACGACCTGCATATATGGGCGGTTGCACGGCAGCCCTGCTAGCTAAGGCGCCTGTGCCGGAGTGCTCATTTCCTCCCACGCCGTCGACCGAGTGATTCATTTGTGAGTATCAGCACAAGTGTTGTCTCGTAGTGTGAGCCAGTTACACTACTCTGCTCCGTAACTTACTTGGTCTCTGTTGTCTTTCTCTGCAGCAACCCTTTTCAAAATGATATCAGCGGGTCACGCCGCGTTCATGGTAATATGCCTACCATTTTTTTCAAATTAAGTTAGACTCGTTTAAATGGTACGTTATCATTCACTATGTTGCTCGTTGCAGGGCTTCTGATCCGTGTGCAAGTAGTAAACCGCGTCTGGTGGACCACGCCCTCCGCAACAAGTCACGGTCGCCTAAACCAACCCAGATAAGGTGTCTAGTACAGCGACTTTTCAAAACGATACCAGCGGGTCACGCCGCGTTCATGGTAATATGCCTACCATTTTTTCGAATTAAGTCAGACTCGTTTAAATGGTCCGTTATCATTCACTATGCTGCTCGTTGCAGGGCTTCTGATCCGTGTGCAAGTAGTAAACCGCGTTTGGTGGACAACGCCCTCCGCAACAAGTCACGGTCGCCTAAACCAACCCAGATAAGGTGTCGAGTACAGCAATTCCACCTTTGAATGCCCATTCCTTTTGGTAAGAAATAACAGCAGTTATTCCTCAACTTGCTAGCGTTTTGATGTAATCCGATTACACCATGGCTTATGTTCCGTTATTCTCCTGTTTACAGACTTCGTGCTCCTTTTATTCCATTTACGACGGTTGTCGCACTCGAAATTAAAGGCCCCTTAAGAATAGGTAACGACAGTGGTTTTTTAGAACTTGTAGCCCTGCTTTACTAAAATGCATGCCCTGATTAAATGTGTGTCCATCCATTTATAGGTACCAGTTCTGTTCTTTCAAGCGACGCAGCCTCCCACATAGCATTTCTGTCTACCTCCAAGGCAGGTAAGACCTTAAAATGTCTTCACTCCTCAGCCACTTTGATTAGGCCCCGCACTTTGAGCCTGCTTCCACTATTATGCACTCACTCCAGCTTAGTATTTCGAACATCTTGGTTAGCGGCGGATGAGGGGTGGCGACCTGAGTGGGGAATCTGAGGTTGATCCTCTGTATGCATATATCAACTCTCTTTTAAAAAAAAAAAATAATAAAAAAATAAAAATAAAAAACTTTCTTTTCTTTTTCTCTTGCTATAGATACAATTAAAGGCCCTGATGAGAATCCTCCTTGATCTGCAGGATTCGAAACGCGTAGGCCCATAGCCACCTTTGAGTCTGCATGGGTGATAAGCACGTTTGAACCGCTCTGTTGCTTTTCACCATTTTTGTACATTACTCTGTTAACTTTTCTTTAAAACTACAAAAAACCAAGAATACCTCAATTGGTGTGATGAATGTACTTTTGTATATAATTCTCAAGTAATATTTTCTAAAATATTTTGCAGACCGTGGCCGTCTCCAGCCTTGCTGTGTTTGTTTGTCTATTATAAACATATTAATCACTGTAATATATTGCACATGTTAAAAAACTTTTGTTGCTCCTGAATGGTTGAATGTTGTGTGCTTGTGACATGCTTGATATGATGAAAGATCCCCTCACCCTTAATTTTTCTATTTAGCATGTAATATTGTTCATCTGTTTGAATACGTTTTTCTAAAATATAGTTGTTCTTTGGAACTAAATAATAAAAGCAACTAATCGGCATCCATCCTTGAATTTCTTTTTCGGGTTTTGTGTCTAATTGTTAAATAATTTCTGTATCAGTACTGGCACCAACATTTTGCTTTTTTGGATACCGGCTCAGCCATACTGATTAGAGCCATCCCTTATTTGCTTTTTGGTTGAACATAGAGGCACAGCACATGAGGTACACCGATTTTGCTATTCACTGTGAAAAGGCCTCAAGTAAATTGTGAGCTGCTTGAGATGAAGCGTTAACAGAAATACTGTGTTGTAAATCCTCCTTCCCTTGCTATTGACCATCTAAATGATACAATGATTTGGGACACACTGTTTACTCTTTTGAATCTTAATTAATAGCATTGGGAAAATGCTGACTCCGAATTCCTAGCCTTGTGGCAAGTGTGCAGTAACCAGGGGAATTGGAGTGTGTGAAAAGGCTTTAAAAGTGCATGCCTGTGAGCAGCACATGTATTATAAATGTTTCTGATGGCTAAGATATCTACAAAGTTGAAGCACAAGTACTTATATTTCTCAAACAAGGATATGTTCTACTGGAATTAATATCCTGCAATTACTAAAGTGCTTTATGTACCAAATGAGTACTTCCCTACCCAGTCCTACCAAGTCAAAAGAAGAGCAAAACAAAGTGACTTTTCCGGTATAGAAACCCTTTCACACCAATCCTAATATAACATTTTTAAGGGAGAATATCAAGCATTTCAAATATGTAGTAATCCATGGAGTATGATAATGTGGAAGTCCAGTTCATTTCAGAAACCAGGATGTAATAAGGTGCTATGGGACCATCGCACACTGTCCTACGCACATACATATACGGTTTAAGGTACAGGGAAAAGTGATTTGCTAAAATTAACTTTTTTTGGGTCAAGTGCCAAAATCAGAATTAGAATCCAGGAATCAAGTTTCTTTTTTTTTATTTATTAATTATTTTTATTGTGTTTTCATTGACACAGTACATACAAAAAAGACATGTAACATTTGTGGCAAATAGCTCAATTTCACTTATTCAGTTATAGAACATAAAAAGCAACATCAGCGTTTAGTTTGCATTTGTTCGGTGGTTGGTTACATGACCCAATGGGCTATCCTTTTGTGGCGGACCAGAGCTGTTGGCCCTGTGCTCGTTTCTAAACATAAAGAAACATGAACATATAACATACATATATTGGCGTCTTGTTGAAGATCGGCGTGCAGCACCAAGCCTGGTTGACGGTGCTTGTGCTGTCTAAGGAGGTTTGAACAGGTCTAGGGCGTTATCTAGTGGTGACCACATCTCTCTGTTGGGTCTCCTCCATTGTGTGTGTCTGAGTGCAGTGTTGTCGGCTCCTCTTAGGAAGGTTAACCAATTTAGCCACCCTTTGAAGGTGGCCTTGGATGTGTCTTTCCGTTTGGCTAGTACAATCTTTGTGGTGCTCGTGAGTAGGAAGTCTAGAAGGTTTCTGTCTTGTGTGTTGATGTCGGTGTGGAGGTGTGCTGTGGTCAGAGTGCAGAACTCTCTTTTAATGGTGCAGCCTAGTGTCTGGTCTGTGAAGTTGAACACCTTGTCCCAGAATTTTTTGACCTTGCTGCATTGGAATATTAGGTGTGCTAGGTCTCCTGTTTCCTTATTGCAGTTCCAACATTTGCTATTTTCTCTTAGGTCTAGTTTTGCTAGGGGTTCAGGGGTCGAGTGTGCTTGGTGTAATAACCAGAATGTTGTTTGTGCGAGTACTGGCGATATTATGTTTTGCGTGGGGGAAGACCACATGGTAGCTGTTTCCTGCTCTGTGAGATTTCTTCCTATCTGGGTTTCCCAGTAGCTTCTGTTTTTATCGATGAGGTTTGAGGACGTTGGGCGGAGGAATTTATATAGGTGTGATACGTGATGACTGGTCTTGTTTAGGTTTTCCATAAATTGGAAAATTGAGGGGGTAAGACTACTTAGGTTCGCTTTTGTGATTGCCGTTTTAATGGCCAGGAAGTTGTATAATTCCACCTCTGGGAGGCCGAACTTACTCTTTATGGTGTTGAAGGTGAGGGGATTGCCTTTCTCTTCTAGATGTTTCTCTTCTAGAGGTGAGAGAGGGCTAGTGTACTCCACGTTCTCATATCTAGGGGTTTGCCTCTGTATTTAAGTTTAGGATTTGCCCATAATGCCACCCATTTCGAGTTTTTGATGCTAGTCTCTAGTTTCTGGTCTATCTTGAGGAGGGCCAGTTTTGTTGCCTTGCATATTGGATTCCTTTCTAGTGACTGTTTATTGGCTGTGGGGAGGGTTAGGGGGTCTGAGTTTTCAAGGACGGCTCTCTCTAGCGATAACCAGGTCGGTGTGTAATTCTGGTTTTGTACAACCCAGTGCAACCCCTGCCTGGCTATACAGGCTGTCTGAAATGTTTTCAGGTCTGCAACGTTGAGACCTCCTAGTTCTTTCCTCAATCTTAGTTTTTTGAGCGCCATTCTTGGTTTTTTGTCTCTCCAAATGAATTTGTTCAGTGCCTGATCTATTTTCTTATGGAAGTCCTCTGTTAGTGGAAGGGGTAGCATACTGGCTATGTAGTTAACTATTGGTGTGACCATCATTTTGACTGTCTCTACTCTTCCCCACCAGGTGATGAATTTGGGCGACCAGTTCTCCAGCAGGTCTTTTATCTTCTTCAGTGTACTATCCTCGTTTTGTTCGAGTGATTCCTAGGTTCCTCCCAAAGTAGATTCCTAGGTATTTGATCAATTGCGTTTGCCACGCCAGCCCCGAATCACCTAATACTTCTCTGTTTGTGTGTACGTTTATGGGCATGCAATCTGACTTATCTCTATTAAGTTTGTATCCGGAATGGGAAGCGTATGTGTCAATGGTGCTCATTAGTGCTGGTATGGACTCTGTTGGATCCTCTGTAATGATCAACAGGTCATCCGCATAGGCTGCCAGTTTGGCCTTGGTGTTATTAATGGATATGCCAATTATGTGTTTGTTGGTGAGAATGTCCTTGATCAGTGGTTCTTGAGCTAGCAAGAACAGCAATGGGGATAGGGGGCAGCCTTGTCTGGTCCCCCTTTGGAGGTCAAATGGGGCTGAGGTTGTACTGTTAATGGCGATCGAGGGTCCATTCGAACTCGACAAGGCATACAGAGTGCCAGCGATCAAACAAACGAACAGAGCAAACCCAAGGCCGATAATATGCAGACCATTACACTCACACCAAACGGACGATATATTCGGAGTAGCGAGAAAAAATACCAACCTGGTATGGAATGGCCACAAAATCATCCTAACGCAGGATTATTCAAAGCCGACAGTCCACGTCAGGAAAGGTTTCCTAGCCCAGAGAGACAGGCTGAGGAAAGAAAATATCACCTCCTCATTCACAGGCACTGCAAGATTCAGGATACAACAAAGGAATCGCAATGACATTCGAGGACCCAGCTGAACTCTCACGGTATCTACAAGGACCACCAACGCAGGAAATGGAAGACTCAATGCAAACGGGGAAAAGAAGTGCCTCACCAAGCGCAGCAACAGACAGTGGCTGAACACAGGATAATTTAAACAGAAGTGCATAAAAGACAATGATACCTCGCAATGAAGAAAAGGGACATCTACCTCACGTTAAGACTGAAAATGAACATTATAACAAATCTACCTCAGAGACTCAATATACTATATATTTGTTTTTGTATAAGCTAGCCCGAGCAAGATAAGGGGTTCACCTTTCCGGGGTCTAGGCAGGAGGGGGAAGGATCTTGCTGTCGCACACCCACAGCACGAAGCAGCACAGGAAAAGGGGAGGGAGGGAGGGGGAGGAGGGGGAGAGCAGTGGGGGGGGGGGGATGTTTCATCCAGTATGTCATGTATGTCATGTACGTCGCGTTCGTCTTGCCCACGTCTACGTCTTCGGAGTAGCCAATACAGTAGACAGATCGTCCACAGCACCAGAGCAAGCAAACCCTAAAGACAGCGATACGGCATGGCACTCCTCAACTAAAGAGGGGTCACCCACAACCAAATCGCACTTAGCCCACTACACTTCCGAAAAATGACACAGCCAGGTAGCAAAACACTGCTAACAGACCTCAAGATCATATCACTCAACGTCAAAGGTCTCAATCACCCGGTCAAGAGGAAGAAAACACTAGACTACCTAGCCAAAACAAAGGGGGATATTATCCTACTACAAGAAACAAAGCTATCAACGGAGGAGGCAGGAAAACTTAGAGCCAGATGGATAGGCCAAGTAGCCTGCTCACCAGCAGTGGGGAAAAAAAGAGGAGTTGTTACTTTGATCAGTAGCAAATCCAACATAACCATCGAGAACGTGCAGCAGGACAGGGAAGGCAGACTACTGACTACGCAGTTGAAAAGAGGTGAGGAAACCATACTGGTGGCAAACATTTATGCACCCAACACAGACGACACTCCATTCTGGGAGAAGGTAACCAAAGATCTAGAATCCAGCAGCTCGCATAACATGATGGTGGTGGCGTGAGACTTCAACATAGCGCTAGATCAGACACTGGACAGGCAGGCTAAACACAAAACACGAACCCCTACATCTCACAAGGCACTAACGAACCTAAGCAATAAACTGGATCTAGTGGACCCGTGGCGATTGCAGCACCCCGATACCAGAGATTACACCTTCTACTCTCAACCACACAACTTCTACAGCAGAATAGATTACATCCTCATATCAGGCACCTACACTCACTTAACCGAACACACAGACATCGCAGCCAGAACAATATCAGACCATGCCTGCATCAGCCTACATCTCACAGGGAGACACAATGATCAGCTAACACGTAGATGGCGTCTCAATCGCACACCTTAGCCAAACAAGAGGACAGCATCAGAGTCCAGAAAGCCATAGCAGACTACATCTCTGACAACGAGACACCAAAAGGCTAGAAATAACACACATTGGAGCCACTACAAATCAAAACACACTCACAGAACTCACAGAAAAGAAATATGAATGAATTCAACAGAATACTTAGCGAGCGAGCAGGGCTATGGATAAAAAAAATACAGAGAGATCAACCTTTGCGAAGCAAACAAATCAGGGAAACAACTAGCATCATACCTCAAACGCAAACAGAGACAACACAACATCACGTCAATCACAGACGCCACAAGCAAAACACAAACCCGTCACAATGACATAGTACACACCTTCAAGGAATTCAATAAAGAGCTGTACAACAAGGATGATGGGCTAGACACGAAAGGAACAAAATCCTATCTAGAAAAGCTAAAACTACCGAAAATAACAACAGAAGAGGTGAAGGCGCTAGGCCAAGACTTCAAGACCCTTGAGGTCAAGACAGTCGCCAAGACACTAAAAGATAACAAGGCCCCAGGACCGGATGGCTACACAGCTCCTTTCTACAAATCCTTTAAGGAACAAATAGCACCTACCCTAGCAAAAGCCTTCAACCACTGCGGAATGGTTGGGGAAGTAACCTCAACAATGTCACAGGCCAACATTATAGTTATACCAAAGGAGGGTATGGACTCACAATGGCCAAAAAACTACCGACCTATATCACTCATAAACCTAGACTGCAAACTATATGCCAAAATATTAGCAACAAGGCTCAGCAGATTGCTTCCACAGCTAATAGGCAGCACACAGGTAGGATACATGAAAGGCCGCATGTCCAGCGACAACACCACACTCCTCTGCCATGTCATAGAACACTGCTCAAACTCACACAACCCATCAGTCATAATCAAGCTGGATGCAGAAAAGGCCTTCGACAGAGTTTCAAGGTCAACAACATAGCCACAAAATCACATCACAGACAAGTTAAAAGCAGATTTCACATAACCTTGGACAAATTACACTTCTGTCAATCCTTTTAATGAGCGAAATCGAGCTTGCTTACTCCCAGATTAAGTTGAAAGCTTCCAGTTGAGGGTGATGATCCAGGGCAGATAAGGCAGAATGTAGACAGGTCAACTTGTAGGACTCTTCCGCTCTCTGAGACTTCCATTTAATGTGTATGTATTTCATTCAATGAAGAGTTAAGTTGTTTAAATTCAAAAACATTTCGTGGATCACCTTCTTGAAAATAGTCAAGAAGGGGCATCGATGTGAGCTAAACTGTCATACACCTTGATGTTTAGCACAACTCCACTCCTTAGGAGACCTCAGCAAAGTACTGGAGTTTTTCTATTTACCCTATCCTCATGTGTTTCGTTTGTTAGACCAGTGTTTCCAAAATAGTCTAGACAGCACACAACTGGGTAAGTCACCTATGAAAAAGACTGACAGGCTGCCCACATTTTTGACCACTTTTCATCATATACAGGAATTTGAACTATTTAGTAAATGTAAATGTGTTTGTATTTTATATAGCGCACTTCTACCTAGAGGTCTCGTAGCGCTGTATTCATACCGCTGTGGAACCCTTCCAGGCTTTCCTGTGAGATGTCCACTCCTGGGCACCCCCAAGGTGAAGCCAGGCATCCAAGCGCTGCTGGGGCCGTTGTGGAGATTAAGCAAGCTATTGCCCAGAGTCACAGAGTGGGACCCATGATTAGACTAGGCACCGAGGCAAGAATTATCAGGTCCGGGGAGATTGAGTCCAAGAGCCGCCAAGGCAGGAATTGAACCCTGGTCCCGGGCCAGACCTCTGCATCAGGGTCTGCCGCTCTAACCATTGAGCCACGCTTCTCCACTAAGAAGTAGCATGAAACCCCAGGCTTGAATCATCGTGTTTTACTGTGGGTGGATGGAGTTGCCTTTGGACGGAGCAGTTAGACACTAAGCCAGCACTAGTCCTGCCTGCAAGGTCTAAGTATCAGGAACGCATGAAATAGGTCCAAGTGTCTTTGAGGCATGCTCGAGGGTGAGTACTGCCTTGACTGCAGTGCCACCCAATCATTGCCTCGTTCACATATCTGTCATGTCTACCCGTGCGTCCATATTCTCCTCTCACTTTTCCGTATACCTCAAGTGCAGCTGCTCAAAACACGATCGCACTTCTTGTTAATGTTTACTAGATTTTTTTTTGTCTGAGTGGTGTGCATGGTCAGCTGGTGCCTTACAGAACCCAAACTTCACCAGCCAGACTCCATACATCTGCAGAGATGTCACCATAATATCAATCCGAACCATAAGAAACAGGCTATGGAATAGAAAATAGCTAGTGAGTGGTCATTGGCAATAAAGTATTTACAGACGGATGGAGAGTCCATGTATGATGGGCCATTCGTTGACATACAAGATAAAGTTGTCCTGCGTCATAAATGAACAGCGTATCTAGTGCTTTTTTGCACTGTTGTACTTGTAGTTTAGTTATTCACACTAGAAGTAGGGCTAAATGTTCATCGAATGCGAAGAGAACGCAGATCCAGAAGACTGGCCTCTAAGTAGGCAATCTTTACTCATTTTTAGGTCTCGCACCCAACATTGCAGTGTGCAGCAGAGCTCGCCCAGCGCAAGACATTTTGTAAGGGAAAACGGGGTTTGGGTAGCTGACCTAGGAATCGCACACGCCCGTGCGTGTGCTTTTCCCTTGGTGCTACCCGATTGGCCTTTGCGTGCGTCTTTTTATAAAAGACTGCACGCAATTGGCCACAGGCGGGGGCATTGCTCCGCCCATGGCGCTTGGTGAGCGTAATAGACACCAATAGGCTATGTAGTTTCAATTATCGTGCCCAGACACAGGCGCGATAACTGAAACCACATGACTCGCTGTGGCGCACACGCACCACTCGCAAGCTTCTGTTTTTGTTTGGATCCATTTCACTGTGAAGCGACCCGGCCGAGGATAGCGGTGTCAGCGCAGGATCACCGTGTGTCAGCTTGCGCTGCGGCTCTCCCCTCCGGCGCAGAGCGGGCTCGCGAGGATGGCCAGCCCGGGGCTCGAGCTGGCGGGGATGCAGCTGCAGGAGCCAGCCCCCGAGGCAGCCTTCAGCGAGGAGCAGAAATGTGTCGGGGTGAGCGGTCTTGCCCTGGTAGCCCCCGCGCGGTCAGGTTCGGTGGCCCCTTTGAACTTAAACTATATCTTCAAGTTAAAGTTAAAAAAAAGCCCAATAGTACCTTTTATATGCCCCAGAAAGTTGGTAAGCAATCAGCAAGACTTTTTCGTGGCATTAACTTGTAGTGAGAACGTTTTCTTAAAGGGAGATCGTGGTCTGAAAAAACACAGATCGTATTAGAACATTTTATCAAAATGGTTACAACCCACAGGTAATTGGTTTTCTAGAGGCACAATCACTTACTTTATTAGAGTTTTATAAAGTTACTTTTAGACTGTGAAACCATTTTATGTTTGCTCCTCGCAATAGAAGTTTAAACTTTCCTGAGACTCAGCAGACACAAAAGGGCATGTTTCTATTAACACATGCTTGGAGGCGAGCCTTCTGTGTGTTTTCAAAGAAGACCCACGCGCTTCTTTCACTCACCGCAAAGTGGAAGGTGTGTCTGACCCTTGCGATGTACTAAGTGTAGAACATCGAGGTTACTAGTCTCTGCTGTGAAGTTACACACCTCTTCGGGAGGTTGCTGTGGACAGTGCAGCAGGTGCAGTCTCACCAGGGCTCGGGAGTGCGATGAGCCCTCTGCTCTCCAATTATGGCAGTTTTTATTGCCTCGTGACAACCGTCTCCGTGCCTCAGCGCCTCTGCCTGTTGAAGGACTGGTAGGGTCATGTTCAGCCAGGCAGCCGTGTCTGTCCAAGTCTGGAGGCGTAATGCAGGCCTCTGCAGCTCAGGGGTGCCCCAACCTCCACGGGGCTAATCGTTCAGCCATAGGCCTAGAAAGTGTCTGAGATATGGGTGTCTTAGGGGCCCCTAGTCGCATACTTCAGGATGGAGGCGCACCCTTTTTCGTTAAACCTCTGCCGATGTCTGACCCCAGTTGAAAGCCTGTCTCTACCAGTAGTCTGCTCACAGTATAATTCTGACGCTGTGTTTGGTGCTCGGGCCTGTCCCGGGTCGCGGAGCAGAGCAAGGAAGTCCATGGAGGACGTCGCAACCTGTGCAGCTCAGCCGGGAGTGGCTGCAGCTCATCTGGCACCAGAGGCTTAGTGCTGCAGGTACCTCGGTAACAGGAGCCGCAGGCAGCTCGGATAAACCCTTGATTAAAAGGGGCTGGCATTGTGCAGCTTTGTAAGGCGGCCGCATTCCCACAGAGACAGGAGAGCCCTATTCCGTGGCCGGGACACAGGTGAGCGGAGAGACGAGAGGCTGTGACCGGGCGGCGTTGCGTTACCCTTGTCGCCGCTGCCCTGGCACTCCTATCCGGGACAGAGCGGATGAGAAACCATGACCTGCGGCTCCCTCGCTCCTCTCTCAAAAGCCCATGGGCCACGGGTGGAGAGGCGCTCTGGTGCACCGAGGTAAGGCCGAAGAATGCTCGGGACGGTTTCTAACAAAATCGGTGCAGTGTTCTGGTATTTCCTGTGCAGATGTAGCCTTGGGGGCTAAATTCACTTCCAGGTGGGCTGTCCAATTAGCCCTCAGATGGCCTTTGCCCGTTTCATAAGCGTTGAAATCTGAGGTATTCAATGTACCACCACAGGCACGGGTTCAACGTCTACCCCTCCCCACCGCTCTGACCTGACTGGGTACACTGCGAGGCTCGGCGCTAGACAGGCAGCATTCACCCTGTACTGAGAGCGTTGCCTGTGTACCCTACTGCGAGCATACAAGCACATTAAGGATCCTGCAAACTGTGCGCTCCCAGCGTGCCTGCCTGCTTTCTACTTACATGCCTATCTTCCTGTGAATCTCTGCCTCCCTCTAGTGAGTAAATTGTTAGCTGTGGAACCTGGTAAATTTGGGCTTTAACCAATAACCTTCACATTATAATGTGTGATCCTGGGCAAATCATTTTATCTTCCTGGGCTATGTCATTTGGGAAAGGATTTATTTTAAACCCATGATTAAGAACATGGAACATAAACAACTTATCAGTCTGCTGTCAAAATAGCTTTCGAAGTAATTTGCTATTTCAATAGGTTGCTTTCCCTAGTTCACCAAGATATTAATACCCACATTTAATGCCTAAGAGTGCAATGCTATCACAGGCCTAATGACTAAATGCAGGGTGTGTTAATCGAATCACAAGGCAGGTTTCCCTCTAAACTTCTTTCTCATAACACTAGTTGCGTTTCACTAGAGCATTCCACCATCAATGCACGTGCTGGCACATTAAACATTCCGAGCATTCCTGCATGAGACACGCATATTTCCTATTCATTTTGGGCAGTGAAATTCTATTTTCACTCAATAACAAGCATTTGCAATGCAACAGGTCTCGCATTACTAAAAGTTTGAGCTATTGACATTGCAAATAATAATGCTACGCCAATAGCTCAAACTTTAAGTAATGTGAGACCTATTGCATTGGAAATGCTTGTTGAATAAGTGGTGTACGTTTATAGTGTCATCTGTGGAAAACGGTGGTTGCACATATGGGCAAGAGTGGTTCCCCAATCTGGTCATTGCAGACATGAAGTTGGATGCAGATTAGTCAGTAATAAAACTAAAGTTGATATGTCAGCACTATGTTAGTACATATCTAGTTTGAGCGTAAAGGTTTGGGCTTTCTATTGCGTAAACCCATTATCCATATTAGATAGACTTGGCATATTCTTAGCCTTCTTTTGTAATGATAATCTTGTTGTCTGAGATAAGTTTAAAAGAAGGAGGAACAACAAAGTTGCGTTTTCTTATGCAGACTGGAAAAGAGTTCATGATTGGTGGTTTGCATCAAAAAGTTCACCCTACTTACAATTTATGTGCATGATTGGAATAAGTTATGCATTCAATTCCAGCTTCCTTGAGGGGCACATATTTAGCACTTGCTCAAAATAAAAATGGCGTGTCATTAAAGTCTGTGTTCCCGACCACTCCTTTGCTGACCTGTTCATGAGCTTGTTTTTGAGGTCCACCAAGTGTAGGGTACTCCACCTGTGCCTTCCAGAAATTTTCCTGGTCAGACCCTCCAGCAGTTAGCAAACCCTGCAGCTTCAGATAGCGACACAGACACCACCAACTGGCCTGCTTCAGATGCCTCAATCTCACCTCCCTCTGGAGCAGAAGCGGTGACTCCACACCCATTATCTTCCTGGAATCTGCCCTTTCCTGTAAACTGCTTTTGTACTGGTTTCTGCAAATCAGAAATTACCCCAGTCCAACTTGAAACCAATGTGCCGGCTGTGCTCTGGTCAAAACAGCTCATGCTCAAGCCTTAAATGCTTCTGGGTCATAGCATCAAGCCAGGTGCAATCAAATCATTGCCCAAGAGATATTCCGGACCATCCTTTTCCCCTACCCAGACATCAATCATGACCGTCTCGCCACTGAGTTCAATCTCAACCCTCGCAAGCAGATACTCCCTGCCCTCTCCACTGGCTCTCAAAACTGTATACTAGATCCCAGCAAGTATCTACTCAGGCTTCGGTACTATGCTCTCTCTACCATTGATAGAAAGGTTCCAGTATCGTTCAGAGAAGGCACTTTCCCCTCATTGATACCAACGTCCTGCACAAACCCTTTCGTGTTAGGATGAATATGCTTCAGAGCATCGGGAACCCTCTCTGACGTCCATAGCTAATAGGTTGAGTGCAACCAGTCCCTATTGGGTCCCTTCATCCACGTTTAACATGCTCGCTATCATGGATGCTTCTGGGTCAGCGTCCTTTGCCTGACAATCTCTTTTAAAGTTTCCCACCTTGCGGCACTTGAAGCAAATCACCACTTTGGACTAGAACTTCCCTGTCTTCCCTTCTCATGATGCTTCTTCCCAGACACCCCATTGCCATTCCCATTTTTCCAGTGCCCTCTGAGTCCCATGAGAATTACCCTAGCCCTAACCCCCCCAGTTTGGAGCCAGTCTGTTGAAAGTTCCTACAGCCCTTTGGCTTAGTTCAGTCCTGCTCTAGTTCTTTGTGAACCACTGTAAGCTAACCACTCGTCAAGCAACACTGAAAATTTCTTTGGATCCCTCTCTGTCAAATCAGAAAGGTATTGTCTAAGTGGGGTAGATCACTTCCTTGAGCACCTGTCACCATCAACAGATTAAGAGACTGAAGTCGTTGGCCTCCATCCCCTTTACCTACTCATTCCAGTCGCGCAATACACCATGAATCCTAGTACATTAGCACAGTGTATACAAAATGTGTGAACTATTATATTGTCATCACTGTTGATTTACAATGTACTTGACTGAGTTTAATTTTGCCTGAATACAATTTTTTCGATCTTAAAGCTATTGCGTTGACCTCAATAAAGCATCTTTAAACAAACAAAAGAGAAAAAATGCCAGGAGTCGGTAAACTGACTTCAGAAAATCAGCAGTCCAGAAGAGGCACCAGACCAGTGGAGTAAAGATCTCCCACTAAGAAACATTACTTTATGTAACCAAGTTTGCAGCCATCCGGGGCTAAGGGATAATTGGGAGGTTGCATTCTGCCTCCAGAGAGCTAGAGACAGATCTTAAGAGTTATGCTTTATATGTAACTGATGAGAGGGGGGACATGGGGCATTTAAAGGCACATGATATTTACTAGTCAGTTTTAAGCCCAGTGTCTTGTTGGTTCCAAGTTGGGACCATGCTGGTTAGAAGAGAAGTAAAAGTGTATATGTAATGAGGACTATTTATAGTGGGTGGAGTAGGAAGAGTGAGGTCTTAGCTGCGGGAATAGTGGGTAAGTGTTTGTGGGCAAAAATAGCTTGTGGAGATTCAGGTGCCCCCTGCTTCTTGTACAACCGTGGAGGGGGTTCCACAAAAGAGAAATGGCAGTGTAGAGAGGCTGAAGCTGAGCATCCAAGTGTCATAATTCAAGTATGATTACAATCCTATCCGGTGAAAGTGAGCGTCCTTCAATCATTGTGGACCCTTCAGACATGCTTTTGATAGGAAACTATAACTGTATAGTGATAGATTACATTTTCCAAACCAGCAGTTTGCTACAGAGATATTATTTAAACAGTTGGAGTGGACATACATTTTGCCAATCATGCAGACTTTCCTTTTCTGAGATTATGAGACAAAGGCAAATACAGGAAAATACCTTTACAAATATGGGTACTTTCGACACGTTTCCATGCAGAATGATATAACATTGAATATGGAGATTTCAGCCAGGGAACTGGATGGGATCATGCCCCATTTCATCAACCGGTAAACCAGATTTTGTAGGATGTGCGATTTGGGGATGGAGGGAAGCATTATTGTCTGCAACACTGAAAAAACACTTGCTAAGGCATATAGTGGATCCTCCAGTATGCCTAGAAAGGGAACAGATCAGGAGTAGGTTTCTGAAATGGTCTGGGAGAGGTAAGAGGAGCCATAATCAGGGGGTGGATAAATGGGCTTGCAAGTCGAGATACAGCGAAGCACGAAACAGGGTTGCCAGCTCTCGTTTATTGGCTCTCTACTTTTAGCCAACAGGCAACACGGATTACAGAAAATAGGGGAAGTTAAAGGAGCCAAAGCAGGGAGTGATGCCTTCAATCTGCTCACCTTTGCAAATATTAATGATCTAGCTGCTCAATTATATCAGTAATTATGGTTGCACTGTTTAAATAACCACAATTGGTTGTAACTTTAATCCAAGTTCATCAAGTATATAGTTCAGTAATCAAAAGATGAGATGCAGTTTCACCATTCCCCCCCACTGAATTCAAACCTGGCTTAAAAGAAATAGCCATTTTATTGATTTGCATGAGTGCCTTTTATAAACATAATGAAAGTGGCTGCCTGTACATACGATTATTACCTGTTCACTTCTATGCGTTTTTCAACATATGATACAGCCCAAATTTGTTATTTTGTCTGCCATTGCAACTTGTATGTGAAAATTGTACAATTCTATGTGGTCTACAAATAACTACACTACACGAGTAGTTGCTGTACTGTTCTGGTTTAATTAGAAGCACCCATAAAGCTAGAGTGTTATTGTGATTAAACTACATTAATTGTATGCTTAAAATATATTTCTTTGACTATCTACAGGTACTAATGGAAGAACGGCTGCTCCGGTCATATATAGGAGGTTTTCCGGAGTAGCACCAAAATCCGTAGCTACCCACGCTGTATTGAAAAAGAAAAAGAAAACATGGATTCTGCGGAGTAGAATATGATGTTTCCAGGTTGAGTTTTGGGGTGTATTGTGTCGCAGTGGATAGGCCCAGCCACACAAGCACACTTTAAAGGGATAAGTGTGGGAACACAATAGTAGAACATTTTTTATTACAAAATGGATTTCTCTACATTTTCGCTTTCCACATGTAATCTAGCATGCAATAAATAACGTTTGAAAAATACCCTCTGAATTACATGCTAGAATGGGTACCACAAATTCATGGATGTATAAATAACCATTGCTCCTAAACTCAGTATCTGGTGTATATTTCAGAAATAGATAGAATTCATATACCCACTTTCACTCTTTATATGTTACCATACAAATTGCTCTATAATCGGTAAAGAATGAAAAACCATTGCAAGAGTCAGCTCTGTTGTTGGCTTGGGGTACCTTGGGTTCTTGGATTTTTTTTGTTTCAATTTGTTTATTGAGATTTTCGCATTTCCTGGTACAAGTTGTTATTGCATCATTGACATGTCATAACATACATTTACGAGCATTTGGTTAACATTTAGTTTTTTCAATGCATTTAGTGGTCTCATCATATATCAATACAACTTGGATAAGGTAGCATCAGCCCGGGAGTCATCTTCCAGTTTGACCCAGCATATTTTGCTACGTCGTGCAATGTCTTGATGGGCATGTATCCCGGGGATTCGGAAATGTATTCTTTGGCGGATGGTTTTAGTTTAAAAAATGCCATGGAGGATAAACAAACCTGTGAACTTTGGGGAGAGGGGGGGGGAGGGGGGGATTGAAGTACCTTGGGTTCTTGGATAACCTCCAAACCCTACATCTACCTCTACCAGAAGGGCCCAGAGGAAGTAATGGTATATTGTTTCTATATATTGACCATCATGACAAGAACTTAAAGTGGTCACAAATGTCTTATTTTATTTTTTCACTCATTTTCAATTTTGCTTTAATTTTGGGAACAAACCTTGAGGGATCTACCTAAACGATCCCCTAAAACTGCGGTTCCCAAAGCGTGCGCTGCAGCACCCCGGTGATGAGCAGCCAGGGGCGCCGCGCCGCCACGCAGGATGTGGGTGATATAAATTGCAGCCCAACATGCGGGGGGTGGGGGAGGGTTTAAAATGCCACCTTCGGAATGGTTTTGCCCAGCACACTGCCGCCATACGCTTCCGTGCGTACGTACGCACGCATGCGTCGTAATTAAGCTGCGTAGGCTCACCATTACTGCCTTAGCATGCATGGAGCGTCGGAGGAACGTTGCTGGTGACCCCCATGTTGTGCCCTGCCCTGCCCTGCCGTGCCATGCCTCGCCTCGTGGGACCCTGTTCGACTAAAATCGGTAAGTAAGCGTAGTCGCAACCTAATGCAGGAATGTCTAATGCTGTACCCTTCTTCAATTATGTGAATAGTAGCAAGTGTAGTGGCGCGCAATTTTAGTGGGCTCCACATGAAAGTCCCTCGGTGTTTGATTTTGCTGGTAACGTGAGATTTATGCCAAGCCTAAAAAGCGAGCCAGATGATCAAACCCTTCAGAACTATTCATAAAATTAGTGGTGGGTAATTTATTAATGGACAGTGGCTGTTCAAAGTCTCTTTCCAGCTTGTCTTCCTTGTAACCGTGTGTTCTCGGCTTTTCAGTGGGAGACAGTGTGAAGGGAGGTGATATTGTGTGACACGCGGTGGCACGGTGTGAGTCAGCAGGTCTGGGATGTGTTAAATAGTTCGAAATTAACTAGGACAGGTGGGAACAAAGCAAAGCACACACAAATGAAAAATCTGTATTTTGCAGTCATGGCTGCACCCTTGCAGTTTTCCACTGATGGGTTTCCAAAAATGTATTTGCAAAAACTCCTGGTAAAAAGGCAAAACAACAGAGTTTGGTGCTTTAATGCCACACATTCATGTTATGCCCCATTTCCAAGTGTGGAGCTCAGAATTTGGAGGTATTTACCACTTCCAGTAAATACCCGCTCCTCATCTTCCAGTATTTGCAGGTGCATTAATTGCCCCACCCTATGCCACCCTGCTCAAAATCAGGGCCTCATTATATGTAATTTCACCTCACATGGCTATCGTGAAAGTGCTGCACAGGTCAGGCACTTGTGGGCCTACGTGGAATGCCCGAAGGTATCAGAGCGCTTCACAATAGGAACCGTAATGATACATAAGGAGAAAATTACAAGTGACCAAATTACAAAAGCAAATGTTAAGTTACATGAGGCAGTTATGTGAGCAAGAGGTAGCAAAAGGGACATTACAGGAGGAAAAAGTGACATGTGTGCAAGTTACAAAAACCTACAAACTACAAGTAGAGGTATAATACTGCAATAAATGGCAGACACTAAAGCACAACAAACGTTATGTAGGCAATGGTGGCACTTGTGCATGTATCTAAAGCAAACAAAATGTAAGCGGTAGCAAACAGTGTTACAAGAGAAAAGTGACATGTGCATGTTACAAAGGAGTACCAAACACAGGTAGAAGGATAATACTGCAATACATGGCAGACACTCAAATCACAAGAACACACTGGGAAGGCGCTTCCATAGTCATGGAGAATAGAACTTTCTGTACTGGAAGGTCTTGCTTCAGATAATAGAGAGAGCGTGAGTTAAATTTGGAAGTGTCTTTGAAGGAGGAGAACTTTGAGGTCAGTTTTGAAGGCCTGGGAGGAGGTGGTGGCTCCTGAACACATGCAGACAAAATGGGGTTTCTCTGAGAAAAAGGCCCCCAAGCAGGGCGAGTTTGTCACTCCCTGGTGAAACTAGTGACTGGTAAACGGAGTGTGGCTGATCCAGGGGCCACCATGCCCCGAGGCGCCTCCATGCAGCAATACTTTGATGAACATGCTCTCTGTTCATGACTCCAGTCTATCTACGGCTCAAAGCTGCTCTGCTGCGCTCCCATTGTTACTTTATGACAGGTGCCACCCACAGTTCCTGAAGGCTCTTTATTAAGGATGTTATTTAGTTTTTGCACAAATGAAAGCGTTCTGCACTTGGCCCTTGATGCCCTGTTTTGGTGCCAACTGCTGTGTGGTAAGCACGTGGTTTTACTAAATGCCGTTCCTTTGCAGTCAATCTATCCCACACATCTCTTCACTCAATTTCAGTGGGGGAGGCATGGGCCCTCTCCACCAGTAGTAAGGCCCACCAGGATGTTGCAGATGGCTCAAGCCCCCTCCAGGAATGAGAGGGAAGGTAGGAATGGAACCATAAATGCGGTGGGGGTATTCAGACTGTCCACTCCTGTGTCTCGCTCACTTTCACACACATGCTCACACACACTCATCTGCATGCACACGTTTGACAGATTTTTGCACTTCCATGTAGCTGCCTGCCCTGGTTCACTCCAGCTCCTCTCTTGCTAGTGGTGAATGAGTTATGAAGTCAGGCATATAGCTTTCTCCACAAAGGCCTGCGCTGCGCAGCGCAGCATCAAGCCTTTGAGCAGGTACTGAGACGCATAGTCCTGCACCTAGATGCATGACTTACATGAGCTCTACTGCACTTTTGCAGTGGTGTGTGTGTGCTCCACAGCATTTGCTGAATTGGGGTGGGTGTTGTAGTTACATTTTCTGTGATGGTGTGTATGTGTGTGCAGCGCTGTGTTGTCAGCATTTTTCATGCATTTGTGTGTGAATGGTAGTGTATCTGTGTGTGCTGTCGTGTGTTTGCTTCAATGACTTGAATGTGCTCTGTTGCATTTGCTACTAAGCTACTTGGATGCCTGTTTAGCTTTTGCAAAAATTATTCTTGCTTTGCAGCATTTGCCTCTTATCCCAGCACAGTTGATCCCATTGCATCCTGGTAAATGCAGTATGCTTACTTTCAAAGTTACTGTAGTCTTTCACCAAAGTTGATGCAGGTAGTGCTGATATCTATGGACACGTGTTTCTGGGTTTAGCCCGTCATCAGTAGAGAGCGAAACGTATTAAGGAGCAGGAAAAAGTCAGCAGGGGTTGCTGTAATGTCAGTCAAACTACTGCCATGATTTGGATTAAAAACTATATGTCCGTTCTATAGAGTACTCTGTACTACTGTGATATGTCCTTGGCTGGGCCCAGGAATTGTTGAAGTGTGGTCTTTGATGTTACAAATCACAGTCTGATGTACACATTAGCTGCTATTTGGCTTTCTTCACTGTTTGCAAAAATGTGCCATCTTAGATTTTATTACAAAACTGAATGCTCTTTCTATCACTGTGGGGTACCAATAAGAATAATTCATCCAAATGGTCACCATCATCACGGACTGCTATTGGAAATTAACAGAAATAATAGATCCATCATTAGCAAGAGGATAACTTTTGTTCTTCTTATACTTGTCTTACCTGGATGTTTTGTACTTGAGACTTATTATACCGTGGAAACTGGATGAGACCCGGAAGAAACCTGGAAATACTTGAGCAAAGGAAAAGAAAAGAAGACCAGGAACTTTACAGATAGAAAGACCCCTCCATCTGAATAATTCAGACGCGTGGAACTGATTTCCATCTTTCTGATTGACAATGAAGAGATTTCTAATGCCAAGTTCAAGTTCATCTGCACAAAGTGAAGTCGCAGGTTTTCTGACAAAGAGGACGGAAAACGAAAGGCCAAGTACAGAAAGTACGATGACAGGTATCTGGATTATGGTTTCACGTGTGTTCAAGTTAATAATGAGGACCGTCCTCAATGTGCAATCTGTTTAAAAGTTTTGGCTCTGAAATCCATGCTTCCAAGTAAACTTAAGCGGCATCTTGAAAGTCTTCAACCAAATGTGGTCAGAAAGCCAAGGGAATTTTTTGTACGAAAAGTTGCAGAAGCCAAACTACAAAAGACCACTTTCTCTAAACAAACCAAAATGAATAGTAATGCCCTCCTGTCTTCATATATAAGAGCTGATTTTGCCTGCTACTGTTAAAATGGTAACAAACATGCTCGGCGAAGATGCGGGTAAACAGCTGCTGAAAGTGCCTCTTTCTAATAATACTATCAGCCGGAGGATAAATTATATGGCTGAAAATATTAATGACCAGCTCATCTGTAATCGAAGAGGCAAAGACTTTGCACTCCAGATGGATGAGGCAACAGACAACCACAAAGACACCCATCTTATTTGCTATGTCCGGTTTCTACACGAAAAACAAATTGTTGAGGATCTGTTGTTCTGTAAAGAAATCAAAGGTGGAACTACAGGTCAAGACTTGTATGCAGTTGTGGATGATTTTATGCAACAGAATCAAATTGACTGGTAGAGATGTGTTGGAGTTTGTACAGATGGGGGTCGTTCAATGGCAGGATGCTACCAAGGACTTCAAGCTCGCATACGATCTAAAGCGCCCAATGCTGTTTGGACACACTGTATAATACATCGAGAAGCACTGGCAGCAGGAAACCTCAGTGAAGAACTGCATGGTATTTTGAAAATAAAATCAAAGTGGTAAATCATATTAAAACAAGACCAATGAAAGCACAATTTTTTGCTAAACTGTGTGAGGACATGGGTGCCGAACACTCAAGCCTCTTGTTCTACAGCAGTTCTCGATGGCTGTCTCTTGATAATTCCCTGCTTAGAGTGTTTGAGCTGAGGAATGAAATATAATCATATTTACATGAGGATGAACATTGTTTTGCTGACAAATTTATTGATGCAGACTTTCTAATACAAATGGGTTTTCTTTCTGATCTATTTGAAAAACTGAATGTACTGAACAAGTCCTTGCAAGGCACTAACATCTTGCAACTGTCAGACAAAGTTTCAGGCTTTAAGAAGAAAGTGATCCTTTGGAAAAGCAGTGTAAGCAAGAGTGACTATAAATGTTTTCCTTCATTGGACCAGTTTCTGCAGGAGAATGGGGTGGTGTTAAAGGAGGAACTGCAGACAGTTTTTGTTCTGTATTTGTCACAACTGCGTTTTTACCTTGAAAATATTGTCCAGAGGATTAAGTGGAGCCAATAAAATGGGTGAGCAACCCTTTCAATGCTGAGATACCTCAGCATTTCAACAATGAGGAAGCAGAACAGCTTATTGATGTTGCAAGTGACTCAGCATTGAAAGTAAGGTTTCAGTCTCAGTCACTGTTTGAGTTCTGGTGCCAAGCTGGGGATGAATACTCAATGATAAGCAAGAGAGCCCTGCATGTTTTGATCCCGTTTGCTACTTCATACCTCTGTGAAGCTGGTTTCTCAGCAGTTGCAGTAATAAAGTCCAAATATAGGGCCAAAATTAACCTTGAAAAAGAAATGCGTGTTGCGATTTCAAAAATAACTCCAAGATTTCGGGAGCTATGCAAGGAAAAACAAGCACATCCATCTCACTAGGATTTGTAAGGTAAATTCGGACTCCGTTGTTTTTCCTGTTCATTGAAAAAGACATACATTTTTAAACTATTGTTGTGTGGTCAAATAAAGTCTTGTATTGTTTCTCACTTAACAAGTTGTTATTAAATAACTGTTATCTTCTTATTTTGTTACAAATATGATTATAATACCTTCATTGCGTCCCAATTACTTTAAGGAAGACAACAGGAAGTACTCCCTAGGTCGGGCTTACATCCCCCGGTAAAAAAAAAAATGTTGGGGAGCCACGGCCAACTGTCGAATAGGTCAAGGGAGCCACAGGTCAAAAAGGTTTAGGAACCACTGCCGTACAGCTTTCTGGAGTCACCCACAAGTTACAAACCTATTTCCACCACAAACTGGAAGTAGGTTGAAAGCACAAAAATTAGGGAAAATGGGCTACTTAGAAAAATGTATTTTTTTTTCTTTTAAATTCAGGTCTGCTTGTTCGTGAAACTTGATAAGATGGTGATTTTAGCACAGCAGACCTTTTGTTGAAACAATTTTTGGGAAAATCACCACACACTTTCTTGAATAGCATTTTCCCTCCCATTTCTCCAACAAAAAAAACAAATCTAGTTACATTTTGTTTATTTTCTTGGTTTCCTCCGTGGGAATCTACAAACAATGGGCACCCTTAGAAACCCATGATGATGGGGAAAAAAGGAAGCAAATTTGGACTGGATACTTTGTGGCAAAAGCTTATGGCGGCGTAAGTATGAAGTACCTCAAATATCCCAAAAGGATCTCAGCACTGCAGTGGAAAAGTCTGAGCAGTTAAAGGGTTAAATGAAATTAAGAGGTAGTCATTTTGGATTTGCTCTAAAATTAATGTTACCGTTAAGGAAACTCATACAGTTCTTTAAGTGAGAAAGCGCAAAGGTCACTCACGTATGTTGCTGAAGTTAAGGCTGTTTTACATGAAGGGTAATATTGTTTTATGATTTGGCTCAAATGGACTTTTCATCAAGGCCACCAGAACCTGTGAATTCCCAAGCATGTTTATGTAGTGGGCTGCGCCCTGGATGCTTTCAATATCTGTCTGCAGTCATCTTGGATTGTAACCGCATCAAACTAAGCCCTGAGAAGGCAGGCTGTGAGGAGGAAGACTTGGGTCATGGCGGAGTATTTGACCCTTGCCTCATGAAAGAAGATTAGAATCCTCTTCCAACTGAATCGGTCTCTTTACAGACATTCACGTAGTGTTGCCTGAGCCAGGTTAGAGCTATTAACATTGACTTGGAATGCTTAGAGAACTAGCTGGATCAAAGGTACTGCAGGAAATGCATACATGAACTTTCCAATGGATTGAAACAACTTCTTTCGATCCTGAACATGGCCACCTGCTTTTGAATAAATATTTGTTGTTGAGATTCAGGGCAAACAGTTCCAGTAGTTTAACACCCCATCTTTGAAATAACAGACATAGCTGTATGTTGACCAGTTGCCACTTGTGGCTTTCGAACATTTGTCATCTTGACGCACATGCTTGCTCTTGGGAGATATTCCAAAGAGATGTTCCCTCTGTGTTTGATAACTGAGAACCAAAGTTTATGTTGATAGTCCAACGAATATCATAATTTCATTTTTCCAATATAAAATATTGTGGTAGTATTTTTAGTGTACACCATAATACTCCTCTTGTGTAATTAGGGCAACAGTGATAATCTCACCACCCTTAGTTCTAAAAGATTCATACGTATTCTTGAGACCACAAGCCACTTACAAAAAAAATACTTTAAGATAGTCTCTCATCCTGCCAACAATACATCTGTGGTGTGAAATACCTGTGGCTGTTAGAATCTCATTGGTCAGTTAGACGAAAGTATTTTGTTTGATATCCACCATTGTAGAGCAGATTTCATTTATAGAGTGATAATTAATTGTCATCCCAGTATCCACAGCTTGAATCCACGGTTTAATTCTTCCTGAACTGGTCTCATTCTCAACTATACTGTTGTAACAGGTAAATGCAAATTGGACATGCATCCCACTAGCCCTTGGAGTGAAAACATTTTTACTCTCTTGACTGATGTGTACAGATTTCCTTGGTTCTCAGAAAGACTGTCGGCAGTAGGAGTGAAAACTTATTTTTATAAATAGATGGCTAAATCCAGCTCCGATAGGATTACCATTGGTCTTCGAACTTTTTGCTTGGCATTGCTGTAACAACCCTGCTCTTTGAAGTTACACAGCAATTGAATACATAATTCTGGGGGAAATTCAGGGCCCTATTTACAACATGTAAAGATATTTCTGATATTTGAGAAGCATGGGGATATTAAAATATGTGTAACAAATCCACAGAAGCCATGAAACAATATTTTTCTATAAAGGAACATCCTGCAAAGTCACCATGTAAAACCTTGTTTAGGATATTTGTTGAGGTTGAAAAATTCCAACCTGGTTGCGGCTGGGTGCCCAACTATACTCCCGCCGCCTCCCAAGGGAGAGGTGAGGACCGAGTGAGACATCTTTTCTTACTGCTCAATACTAGATCGGTAGGCAAGCATGCCCTGGAGATCTTTGACCTCCTTGTGAGAGAAAAGCCACTCTGCCTTTTGCTGACCGAAACCTGGTTGGGGGAGCTGTCCAATCCGGACATCATGGCGGCGATTCCCCCGGATTATAATATCTTCCGGCAAGATAGAGCTAAAGGCAGGGGAGGTGGGGTAGCGGTGATAGTGAATAAATCAGTTTCCTGCTCTATTCTCCCTCTTAACGTCATCACAGGATCTGAATCTCTTGCATTTACCATCAGACTGACCCCGCAACAAGCCTTGAAAGGGCTTCTGGTGTATAGACCCCCTGGCCCAGTTGGATCTTTTTTTGACGACCTCCAGGCTGCCATTGCTGGGCTGGCCCTGAGTGCGCAGCACTGCCTCCTGGCAGGAGACTTTAACTTTCATATGGATGTCGCCGGTGACTCGGATGCTAACAAACTGCAGGATATCACGGCTCCTCTGGGCCTTGTCCCTTTCCTCACAGGTCCCACTCATGATAAGGGACATACCTTAGACCAGGTTTTCTCTTCAATCCCTCTCCACGACATCGAGCTCCTTCCGGTGCTCTGGACTGACCATAGGCTGGCCAGATTTTCTGTATTAGCCAGCGAGAAACTCCCTTGTAGCGTGCCGAGACAGCATGGCCCGGCGCGGAGGGCTCTGCATAGAGTCACGCCCGAGATGTTAAACCAGGCGGCTGTGGATCATCCGTGCCCTCTATCAGGCAACTTAGAGCAGGACGTTGAGTCCTTACAGGGGTGGTTGACGGCGAGGCTGAATGATCTGGCCTTCGTAATGGCCCCGAGGAATAAGGTCAAGAGGGTTTCGGCCCCGTGGTTTACTGAGGCATTGTGGGCCACTCGTCGCCAATGTAAGGTGGCGGAGAGGGCATGGCGCCTCCACTATGATCTGGAGGCCAGAGTGGCTTATAGGTCGATGGTTAAAGCCTACCATTGTGATATTCTCCGTGAGAAAAAGGTCTTTTTGGCCAGGAGGATTGAGGCCGCCTCAAACTCATGTAAGGAGATCTTTACTGTAGTTAGGGAGTTCATGGCCCCCAGATCCAACCTGCCCCAAGGGGTTCCATCTGAGTCGTGGGTCTGTGACCTGGCCAGATTTTTCACGGATAAGGTCAAGTCCATCCAGGACTCTTTCGCAGTGGGTTCAGCCGAGGTGCTTGCAAGTGTGGTGGCGGGACCGGTGCGGCTGTCCGCGCAGGCGGTGGTTCTCGCAGAGTTCCCACCTATTTCCATCGAAGCCTCCTTGGCGCTTCTGGCCAATCTTAAGTCGGGTTCGCCATTAGATCCCTGCCCGGCCAAATTTTTGGCTAAGATGGCGACTGTGGTCAACCCTGTGGTTAATTCACTTGTGAATTTGTCTTTGAGGGAGGGGCAGGTCCCATCACCCTGGAAAAGGGCTATGGTGATCCCCCTCCTCAAGAAGCCTGGGCTTGACCCGGAGGTTCTGGCCAATTACAGGCCGATTTCCCTCCTCCCGGCATTGGCTAAGATCACGGAGAAGCATGTGCACGGCGCTCTTTCCAGCTTTCTTGAGTCCAGTGATCTGCTACATCCTTCACAGTCCGGCTTCCGCCCTAATTTAAGCACGGAGACGGCACTGTTGGAGGTGTCAGAGATCATTAGGGAGACACTGGACTCTGGAGGCCGGGCCATGCTTGTCATGCTTGATCTGTCCGCGGCCTTTGACACCGTTCCCCACGAGATGCTTCTCGCCAGACTTTATGACATCGGTCTGAGGGGGACGGTGCTTGATTGGTTTTCATCTTTTCTGGAGGGCCGCCGACAAACGGTCTGGGCCTCTCCAAGCTCCGCCGAGATGCCGCCATTGGGAGTCGGTGTTCCGCAGGGCTCTGTGTTGAGCCCGACTCTCTTTAACATCTTTATGACACCGTTGGCGGCACTGGTGGAGTCTTTTGGGGCCCAGATCGTGTCCTACGCTGATGACACGCAGGTGATCTTCACGTGTGGGAAAGATCAGGCTTTCGATGGGGAGAATATCCGGGGCTGTCTGGAGTTGGTCTTCAGCTGGTTCCAGTCGAACGGCCTCAAGGCCAATTCCAATAAATCGGAGGTGTTGTTCTTCGGTTGCTCCCATGACCCCGACTGGCGGGCCTGGTGGCCCACAGATATGTGTCCTCCTGCCTTGGCATCGCTGGTGGCAAAGAATATGGGAGTAAAGATGGACAACAGCCTGACGCTGGTGCCACATGTTCGTGGCCTAACGGGCACTTGCTTTGGGCTACTCAAGATGCTTCGGAAGTTTTTGCCCCTGCTCACAGAAGAGCATAGAAAGACCACTGTGCAGGCCTTCGTTGGTTCCAGATTGGACTATGCTAATGTCCTGTACAGTGGTCTGCCGGACTATCTTGTTCAGCGGCTGCAGGTTGTGCAGAATGCTGCAGCCCGCGCCATTTTTGGCCTCCATAGGCGAGTAGGAGCCTCCGGTTTATTGCAGTCGCTTCATTGGCTGCCCATCCGGAAGCGGATCATGTTTAAAGTTCTGACGTTGGCTCATAAAGCGCTTTTTGGCGTGGGAGCAAAGTACCTCCAACGCAGGCTCGCCTTTTACCGTCCGGCCAGATCTTTGCGATCTGAATCACTGTTCTTGGCTGTGGTTCCTCGAATCAGGAAGGCACGTACTGGGGGCCGCTCCTTTAGTTTGAGGGCCCCTCAGTTGTGGACCACCCTGCCTCTGGCCCTACGGTCCTCCTCTAATCTGCTTCACTTTAGGAAGAGCCTGAAGACCTGGCTTTTTAACCTTTAGTATCTCTGTTGTTTTCTTCCTGTTTCAGTTGTTCGCTGTCTGGTGTTATGTTTTTTATTTTGAGCTGCCTCGATAAAGCGCCGGGACACTCCTTTGGAGTAGCCGTGCGCTATAAAAATAAATGTATAACATAACATAGATGTTCATTTTTCAGGATGAGGAGGAATCTAGAGTAGAATCCTAGATTTCACTGATTCCACAGAACCTCTTCTACTGCCACTTTCTGAAGTAATTTGAATGAAGGTGCTTATGACTCTTAATTTGTAGGAGTTTTCCACTAATCCGAGGGCATGACATTTTCCACAGTATCCAGCACACACCTGTGCAATCGGAACTCTTACCATTTGCTTATCAACTGTTGGATTCAACAAACCCCCTTCACCCCAAAGGGCAACAAAATTCAGGGAACTGGAAGCTAACTAAGATCGCATTTTCTTTGAGTGACCTTGCGATCTAGATTGCTGGTTAGCTCCCCATTTCCTGGCAGATCTCCCTTGGCCTCGTTATCTTTGAGGCTGCTCATAGCGATAGGATCCATCATTTTGTGTTAACTACTTGAACAGAGGTAAATTACCTTTTTGATAATAGTAACTTATTTGCTGATACTGATGCTTGAACGAGAAGTAACTGTCAGGTTTGTAAAGAACACACTGATCTTGGCATATCTGGCTCAGCTTTTATAGTTTGAATTGACTCAAATATATGCTTACAAATGAATTGTTGCCATTGAATGGTATCCATCATTTTGAACTTCCGCCTTAGAGAAAGTACTTAAAGCCACTAATATGTTCTCACAACTAGCATTTCTAATTCGTTCAAAGTTTACAGCTGCAAAACCCATGTCTGAAGAAGATACCATTTTGACATTGTTAAGTACGGATAAGGCCTGGTAGATATCCTCTTCAGGTAACCTTTGCACAAACTGTACGCCATATCTGGTTATTATGACAGATTAATCAGCAATCCTGACAGAGAAAAAGGCTAAGGACTTCACTATTTTTGCCTTAGTATCCCACAGCATGCCTTGCCTTTCTGGAGGAACTGTACAACATGTAGAGGGATTTCTAAACCACCTCTGTGGTGCCATGTTAACAACTGCTTCCATCTTTGCTTGATTAGACATGTTTTGGCAAAATCTAGATTTTCATAGTTTTTTTTTTTTTTTTTTTTTAGACTTGCTATGTTCACCGAGGTTGTTTCTAGACATTTCATGCGGGTAAATCCTTCCCACAATCAAGAAATGGCATTCATCTACTCAACCGCCTGGATTTCTCTTTAAGTAGCAGAGAAAACAGAATTTTTCCACACAAAATATAAGCAATTTAAACGTTTTGCAGGCCTTTTACAAAAATAGTGGTGATGCTCTATATCGTCCAGAGGAGAGTTATTAGGCACTAGTTCTAAAAAGCCTTCATCCGGTGAATGAAATCATGCCATCTGGAGCACAATTTGGACTTTCATAATTTTGATGTTCGTCATCATTCCAGTCGCATATGGAGGACATTCATCGCATTTCCATCATCTTGTCTTACAATATCTGAAGCAACTTTGCCATTATTGTCGTTCTCACACTGTATTTGAGAATTATCTTCAGCAACCTAGCAACGCACAGCCAAAAAAAGCTTACTGTCTGCAGTTGTGGGAAAGACAGGAAATTCACCAAAAAATGTTTTGATTTGAGAAGAGCTCTAAGGATTTCCTTCTTACCCCCAACATTTGGTAAAATAAATAAAGTTATTACAGCCTCTGGGAGGGTGAGTAGCAAGATCAAGATCTCAATAGCTAGAATTTTGGACACATACGTAGGTCTTATTTTATTGCACCTTGTGCATGGTGAAGCAATGTTAAATTACCATTTGTAAACAGTGCTGTTAAAATAGGGACACTAGAAGATTCTCAGTTGACGACATGGTATATAGGCATGTAAATTTTGAGAAATGTGAATCTACATGCCATGAACAGAGGATTACAGGGTAACATTCCGTTTGAGGCATGTTTGGCTGTAGATACGCATGCTCTGCATAGACTGTGAAGCAATCCCTCTCCAAAAGTGGTGGCTATCCTGTGGGCGCTGCAGTTGTTTGAAAGAGAGTATGTAGCACTGCCTGTCTTACATTGGCTTGTTGGCATGCTAAAACACACACAATAATGCCTAGTGAAAGTGTGTAGTCTAGACCATGAAGCTGCCTTAGAAATGTCAGCTATTGTGATATCGCCCAGGAGATCCATGGAAGCCGCTAACGTACCAGTAGAGTATGGTCTAGGGGGTGTCGGCAAATCATTTTAGCTTTGGCATAACATGTTTGAATGCATTTAACTATCCATCTTGAAATGCCGGTTTCAGATATGGGCTTTCCAGTGTAATGGGGCAAAAAAGCAACACATTTTTTTAGTTTTATGGAACTCTTTAGTTCTATCAATATAATACATTAAAGCTTTTCTCACATCTAGTGTATGCAGAGCTCTTTCCGCAACTGAATCAGGGTGTGGAAAGAAAACTGGTAAATCAACTGACTGAGGTGAAAAGGTGAAACCACTTTTGGTAGGAATTTTATGTTGGTTCTAAGAACCAACCTATCTCTGTGTAGCTGGAAAAAAGGTTCTTCCACGTTTAGTGCCTGGAGTTCACTGACCCTTCTAAGTGAGGAAATAGCTACAAAAAAAGCTACTTTCCAAGACAAATGTTGTAGGGAGCAGTTGTGCAATGGTTCAAATGGTGAGCCCACAAGCCTGGTAAGTACTAAATTGGGATTCCATGCTGGTGCAGGTGGAACTCTAGGTGGAATTACTCTTTTAAGGCCTTCCAAGAATGCCTTAATAACTGGTACTTTAAACAAAGATAAATATTGCCTGTTTTTGTAGGTAGGCAGTAACTGTGGCTAAATGTAGACGTATGAAAGTGTAAGCGAGGCCTGAGGTTTGTAAATGCAGAAGGTAGCAAACAATGTTTTGCACAGTTGCATCAAATGGATTAATGTGTTTACTAAGACAGTAGAAAATAAATAGTTTCCACTTCACTGTGTAACATGCTCTATTTGTAGATCTATATGCTTCTTTAAGAATGGTCATACATTCAAGGGGAAGATTAAAGTATCCACATGCTATAAAATACAGCCAGGTCGAGGCTGTATATTAAGCTTTTTCTGCTTTGGATCAAGCGACTCCTGCATGATCTGGAGGATGGGTTTTGAAGGAAACTTTAATGTGGAAGCCAAAGTTTTCGGTGCTGAAGCACAAGTTACTTACCTTCAGTAACGATATATCTGTAAGAAACAGTAGTTAGTATTAGATTCCTTACCCTAGAATATCGCCAGGCGTCGGACTGGATCCAGAAACTTTGGCGTAGCAGTACCCTTGCGCGTCGGTAAGCGTCGTCTGCGGCTCCGCGTCCGTGTCGTTGGTGCCAGGATGACGTCGCCGGAGTACTTGGACGCCGCCCTCCCGCGCTGACGGCAGTTCTTATACACAGCTTTTCCGTGCCAGAAACGCAGAGCCATGATAAAAACCAACACTGGTGCCATGAAACTAGGGCCCTGAAAGGGGATGACCTTAACCCTAGATATCAGTTCGCAGAACGGGGAGGATGGGTGGGGCGGTAAGGAATATAATACTAACTACTGTTTCTTACAGATATATCGTTACCGAAGGTAAGTAACTTGTGCATCTGAAAGAAACAGGTTAGTATTAGATTCCTTACCTTAGAATAGATACCCCAGCAATACCAGCCCCGGTGGTGGGTCTGCGAACCAATAATCACACCAGAAAGTCCTGGAGGACGGAATGGCCAAAGAAGCCATCCCTCCGGACTTGGCTGTCCAGGCAGTAGTGTCTTGCGAACGTGTGCAGCGAGGCCCACGTAGCTGCCTGACAGATGTCCTGCAAGGGGACTCCCCGGCTCAGGGCAGTAGTAGCCGCCGTGGCCCGAGTGGAATGGCCCTCAGCCCAACAGGAGGCTCCTTCTTAGCCAAAGAGTAGCATGCCTTGATGCACAACACGACCCACCGAGAGATGGTCCGTTTGTGCACCGCCCGCCCCGTCTTAGGGGGGGAAAATGAAACCGAAAGGAACCGGAGAATATCTCGAACCAGAGCGCCAAACATCCAAACTAGACGGTGGAAAGAAAACATTCAAACAATGGAGTAGCTGCACATGCATATAATCACCAAGAGGAGTCACTTTGTTTCGTGACTCGAAAGACTACTTCAAGGAAAAACAACTTAAACAGATCCGGACCCAACACCAGATGGCGTAAGTATGCAGAGCATGTGTATCTACAGTCAGCCATGCCTTGAACAGAATGTTTCTTAACCCCTTCTATGCTGATGACGAGCTGAGCCACAAATTTCATCCCAAACAGAGTTCTCTAAGGTCTCCCGATAAAAATGATACCTCAGTCGCATGGGTGGGTCAAGTACCCACGACATGCAAGTGCCCAAAACCTATTGAGGCAACATCAAAATGACCTATCGCAAAACAACCTGGCTTTGCAAGGGGGGGGGGTCACCTGTTTTTCTGTCCCCGGGCTCGGCGGCCATCTTGGGAAACTACCTAACCCAAACATTTCTGAAAACTAGACACCCAATGTTTTCCTACCCAGAATTCCCTGCAAACCTCAAATTTAGGTTAAAAATACACTTTTCCATGGGAGGCGCTAGGGGGCGCACAGCGGAATGGCTGCCTGAAGTGACAGCTCCACCAGGCAGACACCAGCAATGCGGGGTTTCTGATGCCAAATGGATGACATTTAATGAAGTAAACATAAAATGCGGAATGGGATGACACCGGGAGTAGGGTATGAGTGTCTCCGATAATTAACAGACTGCAATTCCCGGAGAAAACCGATGCTACAGCCTGAGGCGACCGGAGGGTAAGATGGCGGCCGCAAGCAATGGAATGCCCAGGACACGCTGCTGCCGTTTTGTGGAGTGCCGCCTGCTGTAGCCGACTGGCTTCTAACATCGGAGAAAGAGATCGGAGGAATAACTGGTGACCTGGACGGCGGTGGTAAGGCGTAATTGCACTGCGGCGCAAAACACCGGGTGGCGGAACGAAAGGGCAGCGAAAATCAAAATGGCGGCACCCATGTCTACATCCACTCGCTGATTGTAATTACGGAGAGAGCAAAGACCCTTCTCTCCTGGGCTCAAAAATCTGATATGGCATGCAACGGGTCGCATTCTGTGCAGAACCTGCGTAATGGGGCGGCAGAGAGGTTGTAATTGCGCCTGATATACTGGATTGATCTGGTTACACACAAAGGCGGGTGTGACCACGAAATGGCGGCGATGTGGCGCATCATCCGAGGTGACGGTTGCGGGGATTGGAACAAAACGTTGAGACGTTAAAACCAGTGGCGCGCTGCTGACATCCCTAAGCAACTATGGAAAACACCTGCGCAATCTCTAGGGCGTCTGCATGTGTGTTCCTTACTAACTAACCGTGTCGGGTGCTTGAGATGACCGCACCCCGAGCTGATTAACAAGGTTTTTGACCCGATTATTGGTGTAGAGTTACACTAGCACAGAACAGGACTGTACGCTCATTGTGGATGGCGGCGGGGGACCTGTGATATAGGGGGCACACAACCTACTGATTCCAGCCGGTAGCGAAGGGAGTGACCTACAGAGGGCTGTGTGGAGAGGTGGACGCCATCTTCCTTGCGACCCTCCTCGGATGTACCGGCTACTGAATGAATAGCGGAAAGAAACTGCTGTAGGTGTGGAAGCCTGGAGCCGTTGGACGAACGAGACCGACTACGACTGCCGCATAGCCTGACACAATTGGTCCCATTAGCTACACAAGAGACACATACCGTGAATTTGCAGTACTGCACGCCATTTTCCCTCCTGGGCACTGGATTCTGTATGGTCATGTAAGTAACGGAAGCATTGGATTAAAACAGCGAAGCGTAAAAACCGTAACTGAACCTCCAGACAGATAGAGCTGCATACCACTCCACAATGGTACGACAGGATAGGCAACAACCCAAGATCAATTTTGAAGCTAAAAAGGCGCCAAAAGGCCTTGCTGAATAGTCGGAGGGCGGACCAACTTCGGATATGCCGGCAGAAAGTAGTATGGAATCCATCCTAAAGGCCATACAGTCCAACTTGCAGGACATTAACGAAAAACTTGATCACTTAACGTGTCGAATGGACAACATGGCTGCAAAAGTGGACAAACAAGGGGAGCGATTGGAGACAGCTGAAACACGCATTTCGGCGATCGAAGACGAGGCGTCGTAACATAAGGATAGCGGGACTACCTGAATCAACTAATACAGGCCGCATGGAAGTGTATATCGAGCAGTTATGTAAAGACATCTTTGGAGCGGATGCATTATCACCGATCTTTATAATTGAAAGGGCGCACCGATCCCTTGCACCGAAATTCACCACTGGGTGCTGCGCCACGACCGATTGTAGCTCGTGTATTCAACTATAGGGATCGAGATAATATTCTACTGTATGCACGAGAAAAAGGTCCTATCACGCACCAAGGCAACAAGTTAGAATTCTATCCAGACCACACTATTGCAGTTCAACAAACACGAAGAGAGTTCGCAGCGGCCAATGCGAAATTGCGGACACTGCAGATAAACTACGCCATGCTCTATCCTGCACGACTGAAGGTAACTTGGGAGGGAAAATCGGTAATTCTCTCCAATCGTAATGCGGCGCAAGAATTTATAAATAAAGTGACGAACAAGAGCAAAACCCCGGAAAGAAGGGAGCAGCAGCAAGACTCGGATTAGCGGGATGGTGTTGGACTGGGAAATGGGAGCAGCGACTGCTGTAACGTCAGACTTTGCGGTGAGAGATCCGGATGTGCTTCACCTGGGTAAGAATGTGCAGCTGCCAATTACAGAGACATTGGAGAGTGTGTGGCGGAGACCAATGACAAGTAATACACTGGACTGAGCAGCTTGATCTGCAGGTAAGCATGTGACACTGTGTAGAGGGTTCAGGCGTGCAGATGAGTACAGACTGAACTATGAACAAGTGATGCAACGACAGCACACTGGAACTGGGAGCACCCTTTTCAATGTTTGTTGGTCGTACCTGGCACTGTCTAGAGGTGACAAACATAATGGCTCATGATGCAAGTCCAGTTGGCTGTGGGACAGATGAAGGGACACGCACTGATGCCGTTCTAATAATAACGCTAGATGTTATATGATGATCCTGGACATATTTCCGGAATGCTTTTAGTCACTCATGTTTATGATACTAAAACCATTAATGTTATTTACTCCAAACTGTTAAATAGATAAAAGGGAAGTGGTAATGCAAGATATTGTTATATTGATTCGAAACGGGTGCTATTGTTGTAATTTGATACACCAATCTATTTCCCAAAGAATACGTCTGTATCTTAAAGTAAAGGTCTGCCTCCATCCATTAGGCTGGATGGTGTAGTGCACCCTCGGTGGACCTCCACATGGGTGATCCCCATACAATTTATGTTATCAAGGGATGTTCCTTGGGGGCTGCGGCTTCGGCAGGATTGGGATGCTGAAGTGGGTGGGGGTGGGTGGAGTTGGGGTTTTGTTCCAGTTAAAAGACCAGAGCATTTAAGATGCATTGCTGAAATTCATGTTGTATTGCAGGTGCATGAAAAGGGTACTGTGCTACCGTGGGGATATGTAAGCATTGAGAATAGACACTATTGCACTGTCATTGTTATGGAAATGTTACACTACACTGAATGGCTCAGGGAGTAACGCATGCAGGTAACACAGGTTTGAACCTTCTCACATGGAATGTGCGGGGCTTCACGAATCCGAAGAAAATTAGACAGATATTTGCCTGTTTAAATCGATGGGGAATCGATATAGCATTCCTACAGGAGACCCATATTGCCCCTAACACGCATAAAACTATTGGTGCGAAATGGGCGGAATCAACGCACGCATCTAACTACTCATCATATTCTAGAGGGGTCATAACACTGGTGCGGAAAGGCACAAATTTCAAAATAAGTGAGGTGATTCTGTATCCAAATGGGAGGTATGCCATAACCACGGGGATGTTAAGGGGACAGCGGATCACATTGGCTAACATATAGGGTCCCAACGTGGACGCGCCTGAATTTTTCCAGGAACTGTGGAATCACATGCATACCCTTCCTGATACGCAAATATTGTGGGGAGGGGACTTTAACATAGCGCTGGTAGATCAAATTGATCGTTCCGCGACTTCCACGGAACCACACAGGAATGCAAGAGCGAAAGTATTGGATATAATGGCTGATCAACCTATGAGAGATATATGGCGGGAGCGACACCCGGGTGATACAGGGGCAACACACAATAATGTGGTCCATAACAGCTGGTCCCGAATAGATTATTGGCTGGGGTCAGATAACACCTTACTATGGACAAGGGACTTGCGTACTCTACCTAAAATCCTCTCGGATCATAATCCGGTTTTATTGTCGCTCCAGATACCACATTATATCCCGCCTCCATTCAGTTGGAAATTCAACGCTAAGGCCCTCATGGACACAGTATACGCTGATACAATACACAAGGCAATAAGGGATTATGTTCAGTTAAATGAGTCAACAGTGGTGGATCCGGGTATTTTGTGGGAAGCGTTTAAAGCCACTTTACGCGGAGTCTGTATAGGTACATCGGTGGGGATCTTACGAGATATAAGGCAACAAATCAAGCGATGTGAAACCCGCATGAAAGAGCTAGAGACAAACTATGAACACACACGATTCAGCCCTACTGGGGGAATTACGACAAATACATACTGAACACCAAACTTTTCTCGAGGACGAGCTCAAGTATATTACCAAAAGATACACTGCTAGGAACTTTGGTGAAGGGGCAGACCGGGCAGAGTCCTGGCATCTAAGATTTGTGAAGGGACAGGCCCTCAGGCAATATTACAGGTACGGGCGGAAGATGGCACGTTGACTACACACACAAAGGGTATATGAGTAATTACAGAGAACTGTACAAGTCCCAATCCACAGCGCCCCCCTCAGAGGTACTTAACTATTTAGAAGATGTGGCCATTGCATGGCTGTCGGACAATCAGAGGGAGTATCTGTCGCTGCTTGTAACTGTGGAGGAAGTGACAGAGGTGATACAATCATTACCAAATGGGAAAGCCCCTGGCCCTGATGGGTTTACTTGCGAATTTTACAAACAATATGTTGATATACTGCCCCCCCCCATTTGGTGGCAATGTATGGCAACGCCTTTGATCAAGCAGAACTACCCCCAACACTTAGAAGTAGTAATAATAGCCCTCTTGAAGCCAACTAAGGACCCGGAAGTATGCAAATCGTATAGACCTTTATCGTTGAAAAATGTCGACTCTAAGATATTGGATAAGATCCTTGAAGTCCGGTTACAACCATTGATGACAAATCTGGTCCTTCCGGATCAGGCAGGTTTTATACCCACTAGAGCCACCTCCCATAACACTAGAACCCTCTTCGCCCTATCACACTATTTAATACCCACTACCAAGACAGTGGCGGTTATGTTGGATGCCATCAAGGCTTTTGATTCTATAGAATGGCCATATATACTAACGATACTGAAAAGGATGGGCTTCCCAACGATGTTCACACAGTGGGTGAAATTGCTGTACACGAAACCGGTAGCCAGAGTCAGGATCAATGGGTATATCTCAAGACACGTTCACCATTGAGAGAGGGACAAGGCAAGGGTGCCCCCTATCGCCTCTATTATTCGCTCTGGTGCTGGAGCCGCTTGCCTGCCTTGTCCGACAGAAACACAAGCTCTCTGCATTGCAATTCCCTTCCGGGCCTCTACACATATCATATGCAGATGACATGCTATTGTATGTCCGAACAAAATTTGGCAGCTCTTTTGAGGGAATACATAAAATTTGGAAGGCATTCTGGCCTTATGATAAATTGGACCAAATCGTTAATCATCCTCCTGACAAACACAACTACACCGCATGACACTGAATTTCCCTTGGACTGGCAGACCGATCCTATCAGGTATCTGGGGGTGTGGTACCATAGAAATCCCGAAGTGGTCATCCACACGAATTATGGGAGAGTTATCTCCACTTTTGAGGACAAAATTAAACGTTGGATACAGCTACCGCTCTCACTCGCAGACCGTATTGCGATTGTGAAAATGAATGTACTACCTAAATTCCTCTACCTATTCAATAATATCCCCATCCCTCCCCGAGTGCAGTTTTTAAAAGTATCACGTCAATGGTGCTAAAATTAATTTGGGCTGACAAGCAGGCACGCATAGAGCCTAGAACATTAACACTACCCTATGAGAGAGGAGGATTCTGTGTACCAGACTTCTTACTTTACTACCTGTGCGCACAAGCGCAATATGCTGCTTACTGGTACCATAAAATACCGTATTTCACGCACACCGCAGTGGAGGAGGGTGATGCCACTGACAGCCATAATCACGCATAAACGTCCACCCTTACATGCAGAAGACAAACACTATTGATACTACGGCGAAGGCATGGCAAAGGCTAGGACAACTGGCATATAAGGTACCATTATATGCACCGGCCTTGCCTTTACACTTTCATCCAGAGATTTCGGTCACTGGGAAGGCTGTGGACATGGGTCTCCTGCGACAGGTGGGATTCAACACGATGGGGGATCTATTTCATGAGGGGCAATTTCGTCAGGTACGGGACTTGACGTACATTAAAAACCAAACTTTATTGTTCTGATTCACCTACTATAGGCTGCAAAGAGCAGTGCAAAAGTTATAGCTGGACTACCCAGCTGAACCAGCCTGCTTAAATACACTCCAACTTATCTTGACGTCATCCAACACTACACAACTAGTCTCACGGCTCTATACAGTCACGCAGGCAGAAATCCCGTATACTACTGATAAAGCCATGACGAGATGGAATGCATTGCTTAGTGACCCATTCACTGAGAAGGAATGGCAGACTGCATGTACACTAGTCCAACTGCTCACGCCTAATGGCAATTTGCGTCTTATACACTTCAAATATCTCCACCAAACATACTACACACCGGTTAAACTACAACGCTGTGGGTTACAAGAAGAGGCAGCATGCAAAAGGTGTGGGGTAGAAGGGGCTGATTTTATCCACCTGGCCTGGAATTGTGTGACGGTACGGGCGAATTGGGAAGAAGTGGCGTCCAAAGTCACGAACATGATAGGAGCTGAAGTCGCTTGGACAGTAAAAATTTGTTTACTGGGTCTACTGACGAATGTGAGAGCAGAGAAGCGTAAGTTCTGTGCCATATCGTTATTGTTTGCAAAACGCCAAATTTCGCAGTGTTGGGGTAGCACAAAAGTCCCCACTGTGATACAATGGTTCCGGGATATTACTTATTGTAGAGATCGTTTGACATATGTAGAAGTGTTGTAGACGAATCTAGGACTCTAGTTAAATATTCCCGATTTATGCCCTTATGTGGTTATATCAAATCATATCCTTATATAGGCATAAGAATCATACCCATATTAAGACATAGCCAATGCAGTCCAAATATGGCAAGGCTACTCCCATAGACTCCTAGAAAGCACAACGTGTTCTTAAACAAACCAACCCTCCAGCAGCCCGGGAATCCCCCCCCTGCTTCTGTATTGATTTGTCCTAGAACTCCCGGAGTCCTGAAAGAACTGCGAGTTCTTAGTGACGTCTTATGTCCAACCTTACGTCAAACTCGGCACCTTCCAGGTATAAATATACCAGCATCTGCCCTAGCAAAACACACGGTGGTTTGGAGCAGATCGACTATCTACTTGCCCGACGCCCTGCTGTAGCAAGTGCCGAAGGAAGCCAACCCTCCCGCTGACGCACAGAGAGACGCTGTCTTTTCTCCTGCCGAGAAATCCAGCTCCAGTGTTTCCCTGTCACCCTTGCGGGTTGCTGGGAGATTGAGTCCTGAGAGAGAGATACAAGACCTCCTTCATTCTATAACCAAGGTACGGAGCTGATTAGACCCTTAGAGAATTCTTGATTTAGATTCTTAGCAGAAACTATCTTAACTCAAACTACATCTCACTTACTCCTTCCCTGTACTAGGCTTAGGTTAGGTACACCGGGGTAGGCGTATCTTAGAAGCACCAATTGAGTACGTTTAGTCATTATTTTATCATTGTATGTATTTTATCCATTTTAAACACCGTATGGCTTAGAAACCATACTATGCTTTTACAGTATTATTTTATACTACTCCTTTTACTGTACGCACTTTACTTTATGACAAGTATTGCGATTGTAGCCATTCACTTCTCTTGCATGAGAAAGTAGACTGTTCAATAAATAAACTCTTTTACTGAAAACGCCAGTCTCTCTGTTTCTCTGCACTTCTGGTGAAACTAAGCATGCACGATTGACTGAGTAAAATAGCTATCTATTGTTTCCGCGACTCTGGAGATATACTCCTTGTTCTAGGGGAGCAAAGTTGTCATGTTCTGCGGTTGTCAGAAACTAATCCCTTCTTGTAAATTCGAGAAAGTTTCTAGTGACCTCTGAGCTAGCTGGCATTCATAATTAAGTCTAACATATTCAATAGAGACCTAGTCGACCTAAATCCTACGTCTAAACTATCGTTTATGTTATTCCAATGCGCAGAGCCTATTGGGAAAATAGGAACTACACTACAGAAGAACTACCGGGCCGATCTCGTCCGAAAGATTACTGGCGATTCTGTACTGAATATGTATGTAACATTGAACTGAATGAGCTAAGGTAATTCACGTAATGTCTATCAATTAGTGCATGGTAGTAGGTGGGCACAGTCTACCCTCAAGACATTGTCTGATGATACTGTTCATGTAATGATTACACATGGATAATGAATGCAGAAATGTAATGGTCTGAGTTATTGTTAAAATATGTCTTGGTTTGTATTTTTTGATGAAAATCAATAAACAAAATAAAAAAAGAAAAACTTTTCCATACTTTTTTGCATGGGATCTCCGTGCCGGCATAAATGTCCTGTCACCCAGCGTTCCCCTTGTTCTCCCGAGTAAAATGATACGTCACTTGTGTGGGTGGGCCAAAGGCCTGTGACTAGGAAGACCCCAAAACAGTGGTATTTACAACAAAGCTCCAAGAATTCTAAACGCTACATTTAAAAAAAAAAAAAGAAAAAATGTTATCCAGTTCTGCTTTGGACACCCACAAAAGTGAGGTATCATTTTACTCGGGAGACTAAGGGAAACGCTGTGGGGTTGGAAATTTGTGCCGGCAAGGTGATTCCACACAAATATGTGGAAAATGTGGGTTTTTTACCTAAATTTGAAGTTTTCAGGGAATTCTGGGTAGGAAAACGTTGGGGGACCTACGCATGCCATGCCTCGCTGGACTCCCCCGGGTGTCTAGTTTTCAGAAATGTTTGGGTTTGTTAGTTTCCCAAGATGGCCACCGAGCCCGGGGCAAATAACTCAGCTCCCCCCCCCCCAAAAAACTGGTAGTTTTGCTATAGGTAATTTTAAAGTCTCCACCGTACGATTTGGGCCTTTTCCTGTTGCAGCCACTATGCCTACCCAGGCAAGTGAGGTACCATTGTCATCGGGAGTCCTGGGAGAACACTAGGTGGGAGGAAATTTGAGGATCCACACAGATTCCACAACTTTACCACACAGAAATGTGAGAAAAAAGTGAATTTGTTTGCGAAATTTGAGGTTTGCAGTGGATTCTGGCTAGGAGAATGATGAGGGACCCACGCAAGCCATACCTCGCTGGACTCCCCCGGGTGTCTACTTTCCAGAAATGTGTGGGTTAGGTAGGTTTCCCTTGATGGCCGCCGAGCCGTGGGCCAAAAACTCATGGGAACCTCCTTGCAAAACCAGGTTGGTTTGTGATAGGTAATTTTGATGTCGCTTCATTACGTTTTGGGCCTTCTCTGTTGCGGGTCATTAAGCCACCAACCCAAGTGAGGTACCATTTGTATCGGGAGACGTGGGGGAACGCTGGGTGGGAGGAAATTTGTGTTAGCCCAGTGATGCAACGCTTTCCCACACAAAAATGTGTGAAAAAACTGATTTTTTCAGCTAAAATTGGGGTTTGCAAGGGATTCTGGGTAAAGGGACATTGGAGAATCCACGCAAGCCATACCTCCTTGGAAGCCCCCGGGTGTCTACTTTGCAGAAATGTGTGGGTTTGGTAGGTTTCCCGAGATGGCCGTCTAGCACGGGGCCAAAAACCCAGGTGACCCTCCTTGCAAAAGCTGGTGGTTTTGACATAGGCGACTTCAAAATTGTTCGGTGGCCATCTTGGGAAACTACCAAACCCAAACATTTCTGAAAACTAGACACCCGGGGGAGTCCAGTGAGGTATGGCATGCGTAGGTCCCCCAACGTTTTTCTACCCAGAATTCCCTGCAAACCTCAAATTTAGGTTAAAAAAACACTTTTCCAGGTTGTTTTGTGATAGGTAAATTTGATGTCGCCTCATTAGGTTTTGGGCCCTTGCCTGCGGTGGGTCCTTGAGCCACCCATGCAAGTGAGGTACCATTTTTATCTTGAGACCTGGGGGAACGCTGGGTAGGAGGAAATTTGTGGATTCACGCAGATTCCAGAACTTTCCACCACAGAAATGTGAGGAAAATGTGGGGTTTTTTGTCAATTTGTTAGGTTTGCAAGGGATTCTGGGTAACAGAACCTTGTGGGAGGCAGTCGAGTCACCCCATCCTGAATTCCCCTGGGTGTCTAGTTTTCAAAAATGTATAGGTTTGCTAGGTTTCCCTAGGTGCCGGCAGAGCTAGGGTTAAAAAACTACAGGTAGGCACTTTGCCAAAAGAGGGCAATTTTTCACTAAGAAATTGAGGTGCGACCACGTTACGTTTTGCGCCGTTTCCTGTCGCAGGCACTAGACTGACCCAAGCAAGTTAAGTACCATTTTTCTTAGAAGACTTTGGGGAACGCTGGGTGGGTGGAAATTTGTTGGTCCACGCAGATTCCAGAACTTTCCACCACAGAAATGTGAGGAAAATGTGTTTTTTTGGACAATTTTTTAGGTTTGCAAGGGATTCTGGGTAACAGAACCTTGTGGGAGGCAGTCGAGTCACCCCATCCTGAGTTCCCCTGGGTGTCTAGTTTTCAAAAATGTATAGGTTTGCTAGCTTTCCCTATGTGCCGGCAGAGCTAGAGTTCAAAAACTACAGGTAGGCACTTTGCCAAAAGAGGGCCATTTTTCACTGCGAAATTGAGGTGCGACCACGTTACGTTTTGCCCCGTTTCCTGTCGCAGGCACTAGACTGACCCACGCAAGTTAAGTACCATGTTTCTCAGAAGACTTTGGGGTACGCGGGGTGGGTGGAAATTTGTTGGTCTATGCAGATTCCAGAACTTTCCACCACAGAAATGTGAGGCAAATGTGTTTTATTTGTCAATTGTTTAGGTTTGTAAGGGATTCTGGGTAACAGAACCTTGTGGGAGGCAGTCGAGTCACCCCATCCTGAATTCCCCTGGGTGTCTAGTTTTCAAAAATGTATAGGTTCGCTAGGTTTCCCTAGCTGCCGGCAGAGCTAGGGTTAAAAAACTACAGGTAGGCACTTTGCCAAAAAAGGGCAATTTTTCACTGCGAAATTGAGGTGCGACCATGTTGCATTTTGCGCTGTTTCCTGTCGCCGACCCACGCAAGTGAGGTACCATTTTTCTCAGAAGACTTTGGGGAACGCTGGGTTAGTAGAAATGTGTTGATCCACGCAGATTCCAGAACTTTCCACCACAGAAATGTGAGGAAAATGCGTTTTGTTGTCAATTCTTTAGGTTTACAAGGGATTCTGGGTAACAGAACCTGGTGGGAAGCAGTCAAGTCACCCCATCCTGGATTCCCCAGGGTGTCTACTTTTCAAAAATGTATAGGTTTGCTAGGTTTCCCTAGATGCCGGCCGAGCTAGGTGTGTTTTGCGCCGTTTCCTGTCGTAGGCACAAGGCCGACCCACACAAGTGAGGTACCATTTTTTATCGGGAGACTTAGGGTAATTCAGATTTGTAAAGCAACTGTTATTACCTATTGAGTTTTGATGCATTTCTGCCTTCCAAATGAAAGACATTGTGTAAAAAAGAAGTCATTTTGAAAAATGACCAATAATTCTCATGCTAGTATGAGTATTCCCAATTTTGAAAATGTGCAAATATATACTGTTTCTAAACTCTATAGTTTGTACCCAATTCAGAAATACATAGGTGTCTTTCATACCGATTTTTCCATGTATACATTTTCCCAGAATAATTGCTCTACACCCGGTACATAATAAAATACCATTGCAAGTTGCTGCTCAGTTTTTGGCTCTGGGTTCGTCGGGTTCTTGGTGAACCAACAAGTCCTATATATCCCCACAACCAGGAAGGTCCTACGGATGTAACGGTATATTGCTTTCAAAGAGCTGTCATAATTACAAAAAGTTACAGATGAAAACATCGAGACAAAAGGCTGTTTTTTTCAACTAATTTTCAATTTTTCCAATATTTAACTGTTAGTTTCAATAAAGAAACCTTCATGGATTTAGACAAATGATCCCTTTCTGAATTCAGAATTTTGTCTACATTACTAAAATGTATAGCTTTCTAGGATCCGATATTGCTTTCATACTCATTTTTACCATTAACTGGAAGGAGGTTAAAAGCACTAAAAATAGGAAAAATAGGCTATGTCCCAGAAAAATGCCAAAACTGTGTGAAAAATGTTGGTTCTCCGACAAAAGACTGTCATTCCCTAAAAGCTGGAAAAATTGTGATTTCAGCCCCACAAACCCTTTTTTGATAACATTTGCAGGGGAAAAACCCAGAGGCTTTCATCTGCAGCCCGTTTTTCCCCATTTTTCTAAGGAAAAAAAAAAAAAGTATTTTACTTAATTTCTGGGACCCCTCCAAGGGAATCCACAAACCCTGGGTACCTTTAGAATCCCCATGATGTTGGAAGAAAAGGACGTAAAATTGGCGTGGATACCTTATGTGGTCAAAACGTTACAGGGGCCTAAGCATGCACTACCACAAAGAGCCAAAAAAAGGCTTAGCACAGGCGGGGAAAAGGCAAAGCAGCGAAGGGGTTAAAAAGGCTGCAGTGGCCACCTTAGATACGGTGAAATGAGCTTGTTATTTTGTTGTATTAAGAGAGTTTTATAAAGCGCAAACATGACCTAAAGAAATCAGAGCCCTATAATACGAAATAAGAAATACCCTGTCCCGCTACATAGCATATGGTTTAAAATTGCAGACACACAATACGGAACAATGTGCGAAATAACATGCACTACATACTTGGTTGTCCTCTTGGTGGTGCAACAGTGAACAACTATAGACAGTTGTGACTCGGTATACCAAGAGTCAGCCCTGAACAAAATCAGTTATGGTAGGAATCTGTTAAATAAGATTCTGTTAACTTCTTTTGAAAAAAGCGGTTTATGGGTTTGTTTGAATCTCCACTGGGAGACAGTTCCAGATTCTTGGGGCAGATCCAGAGAAAGTTGTTTCATAGGTTCTCTTTTTTCTGTATCTTGGAGGTTCAATTAGAAGGGAAATCATACTCCATAGGGATTAGCTGCCTCCTGAGCTTGTGAGCTGTAGCACTAGGTACATGGGTGTATTACAGTGCAGGGCTTTGTGTGGCAGGCAATCTTCAGCTGGATCCTGGGTTTGCCTGGGAGCCAGTAAAAGTGATTTGCGACATGGTGTGCTATAGTCAAAGCATCTCGTTCCCGTAATCAGTGTTGTCACAGCATTGAGGGTTGCCTTCAATGGTGTCGTCCTTGATTTGTGAATTCTGTTCAGGTTTCACTCCCATACTCTGGTCTGGATACTATTCGGGACTGCACTGCGGTCTTGAAGACTTGCGGACTTGAGCAGGTGTAGTTGGTGAAACTTGTTGCATATGGATGAGCTGATGTAACTTGGGTGATGTCCAGATGCAAGTACCAAAGTAAAGCAGGAAAAAGAAACCAATGCCACAGCCAGCATTCATATTTTGCAGTGGCCCCACAAATAAAATCTATTCCAGTGCCCATTAAGGAGTATAGGAAAGTTCCTGCATCAAGTAACCGAATATGAAGACATATTTCTAGCAGAAGAAAATAAAGTACAGTAGAAAAACCTTACATTGTAGGAAAATCTAAAATTCAACATAAAATGCAGGAGAGAGAATGGACACATATGAGCACCCGGGTGTTGCAACTTGAAATTCTGGTACAACTACATCCCGCAAACTCTTTCTGATACATTTGAACTGGAGTGCTTTGAGAGTAGAGTAATACACAGGAACAAAAAATTCAAGGAGGCCCAACATTACATGACTAGGGAAGGGAATTAAATTGTGCAGCCTTCTCAAAGGTCGCAAAAGTTTTTAAAATTAAACAACAAAGCTCCTAAACTGGCCTTGCCACCAGCATGAGATCAGACATACAAAGCAGCTTGATTTATCAACTGAAAACATAATTCAATCATTAAGGTGAACCAGACACCTTTTTCAATTATCAGCAATTATAGATTCCAACAACAACTCACACCTATATGAATCTAGGCAACCAACCCATAACTGGCACGTAGACATTTTTGGCTCTTAATAACAGAGCAATAATATTCACTCTTTTTGCCTCACGGCTACAATATTTACCTTGGGAGTACGTTTACGGGAGATGGTCTGCCCAAGTTTGCTGAAGAAAGATATAGGAGATTTTGCACTTGCAATTAGTGCAGCCTTTTCTTCGACATTCAGGTCCAGGTTATCTGTGCATAAAATGAAGATTTTAGCAGAACAGTATTACAGGTAACAACAACTAATTTAGTTCCAATCAAGTGTTAGGCAACCTATTCCATTATTATTCTATTTAGCAGCCTACCTTAAAAACATACAAAGTGTGTTTTCCAGTTTCAAAAGGCCAATTTTCCTCTAAGGCGACTGATCCTACTAGAACCACTCCTTTTAGCAACTCAAGAATTGATCAGTCTACAGTTGGAAATGAAACCACCAGTTATTCCACATCATGGGTATGTTCTTTGATATTCATGAATGTAATAATACTTCAACCTATGTGCAGTAAACAGAAATCAATTTTAATAGATAAAAGAAAAATGATGCTTACCCTGCAAGCATTCTAAACTAAGGTATGGAGCTGATTAGACCCTAAGAGAAATCTTGGTTAGATTCTTGGCAAAGAAAACCAAACCTATGCTAGACAATACTTACTCCCTCCCACATACTAGACTTAGGTTAGGTACATTGGGGTAGGCATATTTAGAAGCACCAGTTGAGTACTTTTAGCCATTGTTATTTATGGATGTACTTTTATATGGTTTAAAAACCATACAATGCTTTTACAGTATTATTTTATAATTCTATTCTCGCTGTACGCATTATACTTTGCAGCCTGCATTACGATTGTAGCAGTTCACTTTACATGCATGAGAAAGAAGACTGTTCAATAAATCCTTTTATTGAAAACGCACGTCTCTATATTTCTCTGCACCTCTGTTGAAACGAAGCATGCACGATTGACTGAGTAAAATATGTATCTATTGTTTCCACGACTCTAGCGATATACATTTCTTATTCTTGGGAAACAATATTGTCATGTTTATGCGGTTGTCAGAAACTAATCCCTTCTTGTGAATTCGAGAAAGTTTCTAGTGACCTCTAAGCTAGCTGGCACTCACAATTAAGTTTAGTATATTCGATAGAGACCTAGCCGACCTCAGTCCCTACGTCTAAACTACAGGATATATTATTCAAATGCGCAGAGCCTATTGGGAATATAGGAACTACACTACATGGTGCCCAACGTTTGGTAAGGCACTAATTTAACGCTAGATACTAGAGTAACTCAGTTGTGCTTTTCACAGACACCCTTTTTTCCCGTAAAATACTCCAATATACGTCTGGAGGGGGTAAAAGGATAAAATATCCACCATAACGGAGTAGGACAAAAATGCTATGTATTCGTTTCTGGTTTGTTCAACGTTGAAAGTTAGTGTTCCAAAACATTGTGCATCTTATCTTTGTTTCCTTGAAACTTGCTCTGCAAACTTTCATTAAACAATGTCGAATGTAGGAAAATCTAAAATTCAACATAAAATGCAGGAGAGAGAATAGACACATATGAGCTCCCGGGTGTTGCAACTTGAAATTCTGGTACAACTACATCCCGCAAACCATTTCTGATACATTTGAACTGGAGTGCTTGGAGAGTAGAGTAATACACAGGAACAAAAACATTCAAGGAGGCCCAACATTACATGACTAGGGAAGGGAATTAAATTGTGCAGCAATAACGCAACCGGTGGAGCTGCAGCAACTGCAACCCAAACGGGCTTAGACGTTACAGATTTCCAATAAGACGGCCAGATGCTATAATCATAACGGAAAACTTAAGGAAAACCATCACTATAAAGCTTATAACAAATGGCCTATCACCAAGAGGTGGTAGGGTAATTTTTGTAATAGAGGCACATGAATATCGGCAGACGGAGGTATTCTATTCATGGATTTTCTTCCCTGAAACATATAGATAGTTTGGGTGGGAAACCAGTTAAACCCCAACTAACTGAAAGTCCTGAAAAGATCTTTATTAAAAACACTCTCACTGTTCTTAAAAAGAAGAGGGAGAACACTAAAACTTCTAAAGAGAAGCGTTCTCAATCCAGAGAAAGGTCTCCTCAAAAGGAGCCCTCTGAAAAGAGATATAACCTCAGGAACAGGGATAATTTGAAAAAAACCTGATAGATATCAAGATACTGATACACATTGCTCTCGTACCTTTCAGACTTTCTCACAGAAATCGGAAAGAGAGCACAGTCAGAACACAAAGAAGAACGCGTGAAGTCACAAGATGATCAACTCGTTCCAAAAAATAAGAAAAGCCACTTAACCAAAAAGAAGGTAGCAGGTATAAAAATCAGACATGCCAAGTATCTTGAGGACACAACTCAAGAACGGAGAGTGGGCCCAGACAATGTTGGACAGCGCAGCAGAAGTAACCATAGCTCGCAAGATCTTGAAGGATCATCTGGAGACAGTGGACTTGAATGAGTACATCCAAGTTGAAACAGCTGATATCAGGGTTAGAGTACCCCATAAGTTATATGAAATAATGCTCCGGATGGAGGGGGACATAACTAGGAAAATAAGAGCACTCTTTTGGGAGCTGAAAAAGACTGCCCACCTAATTTTGACATGGCGAAGACATAATTATGCCAACCTTCTCCAATCACATTCCAATTCATTCAAAATAGACCTATGCTAGAAAATGGGCTGTAGCCCAGGCTCCAGCATTAAATAAAAATCATGTAGGATGGGATGAGGATTCTCCTCACCATAAAATCCAGTTAAAAACTCAACCAACTGCACAGAGGTAGTATCCAGTTAAGCAAGAAGCTAAAAAACAGGTCAGGGGGATATTATATCAACTTGAATACTAAGGGGTGATTGAAACATGAACCTCGTCAATTAACAATACTTTGTTTCCTGTCTTCAAACCAGACAATACATATAGTCTAGTTTTGGACTACAGACATTTAAATTATTGTTGCAAAACCTTTGCAGTACAAAATGCACACAGTGCAGCACTAATGAATAACCTTGTGCATAAAAAATATAAAACCACATTAGATATTTCTAACGGTTTCTTCTGTCAAAACATTGCACCTGAAAGCAGGTACTTGACCGCTTTCTCAATTATGGAGACACAACGTCACTTCTGTCGTCTCCCCCAGGGATTCAAGAATAGTCCAGTGTTATTTTCACCCAGAGTAACAGAGTTACTACAAAAGTATGATGATGAGGCATTATCTAACAGACGATGACTTGGACAGGCACTTGAACAGAGTGAATACCATTATAATTGGATTCGCCTCTGAAGGGTATAAATTCAATTTTAAAAAATCAAGAATTGCCCTCCTCAATGTCCTTTTTTCTAGGATACGAGGTATCAAGTGAAGGCAAAAGCCTGGCAGCAAACTTTTTAGAAAAGTGTGCGCTGCTCCAACCTCCAAAAACGCTGAAACACTTACAGTCAATTCTAGGTTTCCTAAATTTCAGAAGAACATACATTCTAAATTACGCAGAAGGGGTTAAACCTCTCTATGAATTAATCAAACCTGATTTCAAAACAACTAATTGGATTCAGAAACATACAGAAATTTTACGTTTAGTGCAAACAGACATGTTAGCAGCAACACATTTACAGACACGCATAAACGTACGCAATCTTGTAATCCGAATCATCCCAGGAAGATGCGGATTCACGTACTGAACCTTCAATGAAGGGGAGAAAGTACTGATTGCTTATAAATCACACTTGTACACACAAGCTGAATTGAAATTCACTTCTACAGAAAAAATTATGACAGCGGGTCAAACTGCAGTAGCAAAAGAGAGCCCTCGCACAGGGTAAGCGCATAATGGTTGTTACTCCTGTACCTGCCTTAGAGGCAGCGACAAAAGCAAGCATTCCGAATGCAAAGGCTTTACATCCAAGATGGATACAATGGGTTAATTCTCTTGCTGCAACAGACGTTGAATACGTTTTTGACCCTTATTTGAAAACTCAAGAATTTCTACAATACGAACAAGAATATCCTCTGCCCACTGAGATTCTGCCTTTAGAACAGTACGAATGTATAATTTATACAGACAGATCAGCACAGCCCGCAATTGGGGGTAAACAAGCTTATAGTGCTGCGTGCGTGATCGTTAAAGGTCGCTGGCGCGATGGTAAATTACGACCTACGGTGACAAAAACGCAATCTCTGAGATTGTATAGCTCAGCGAGCTGAAACTCCAAGCATTCAAGATGGCGCTTGAAAATACTGATCGCGAATTCCCCACACTCATAGTGTGCGATTCCTATTACTGCATTCAATCTAACAATAAATACTTGCAGAACTGGATTCAAAACGGTTTCAAAGATGCACAAGGTGGCACAATCAAGCATAAGTTACTTTGGGAATAAGTAGTTCAATTACAGAAAGAACTACAAAAGACTCACGTGATCCATACACTGAATCATCAGCGTGATAGCGTTCACGTTGCAGGGAATTCATTGGCTAATGAAGCCGCGAAGGCAGCTGTGCAAACGGCTTCCGTAGCTGCAATAACTCGTTCGAAAACGAAAAAAGGCGGCTAAATAATGCTAGCTGTCAATGCCACAAGCAAAGGCAGTCGTGCAGCGTTACCTCAAAATTATCCACTCAAATATTCATACATAATTGATGCCAACTCCGTTCCTTATGCTCGAATCCCTGGAGTGCGGGATAGAGTAATTCCAAACAGGAGACGTAGAGTAGCTTTGATACAGGAAGCACATTTGGGAGAGGGTCTGATACATCAAGGGATCTCTAAATCTATACTAGAATTAAAGGAGACATACTGGTGGCCAGGATGAATGCCCACATTCATGAATTTGCAATTAATTTCCATGACTGCAAAAGAGATCGCAGCAAAGAAAGCCGCCAGATACCCGACTACGGTGTAGCCAGGCTAATACAGACACTGTTGTTAGACAGCATTAGACTATCTACACGCAGACGTCCCTATAGACAAATGCGGTCCCACAACTATTAGGACAGATTCATTTGGATGTGGCCTCAGCGCTCGGCTGACACCAAAACTGTTATAAAAGATTTGCAAGTCTTTATCGGCACATACGCAGTTGGCACACTATATTCGGACCAGGTTCCTGCGTTTAGCTCCAAAGCTTACAAGGAGGCCATGGCCAATCTGGGAGTTGCTTTGCAGTATTCTAGTCCATTCCATCCTGAGGGAAATTCTGTAGTGGAAAGAAAAAACCGGGACATAAAGCAACCTATAACAGCTAGGGTATTAGGCTCGGGTGACGGGTTGGGATCCAGTAGCTCCAGTGATTTCAAGTAATCCTAATGCAATAGCTACAATTGGCAGAACTGCATCTGGCTATTTCATTAACTTTGATATGTTTTCCGAGGATCCTAGTGAACCTGAAACAACGCCAGCAAAAAGAACTTTCAAAGAACAAGTAACAGAAGTTTTTTATCAACTTGAAAAAATTATCTGGTTTCACCATGGGTTGAACTTTGGATTAAGCTATGCGTACTTTTTCTCCTACTTTGGCCGATTCTTGTATTAAGTTTGGGAATGCTGATTAATGGAAGATATAGTAACAAGCATTTGCAATGCAATAGGTCTCGCAGTTACGCGAGTTTAAGCTATTGACATTACAAATTACAATGCCTTTTATTTATGTTTTTAAAAAGAAAACAAAAATAAAAGGCATTGTTATTTGCAATGCCAATAGCTCAAACTTGCATCAATATGAGACCTATTGCATTGTAAATTCTTGTTAATATTAAGCACTCAGCCCTGTGGGCTTACAAGGCACACCTTAGCTGTGACTTAGAAGATATATAGAAGTAAAATGTCTATGTGGCATCGACACGTATTCTCGTCTTGTGATACTGTCATTCTTTTACAATGCAGCCGAGGCAGACTGCAATAATACTGTCTAGAGTCATATTTCCGACCTACAGTTTCATATTTGTGCAATTTATCTGTCACCTTGCATTGGACTTAAAAGAAGGTGAAATATCCAATTGAGTGAAAACAATGTTAGAGTATAATTTATGGGCTAGTGCTCCCCCACTATGGAACTGAATGGCAGTGCCACAGTCTACTCTATATCCCGAAATGGTATTGACTGCAGGTGCATCGATGTTTTCATGTCAGACAGTGGCAAAATTCAATCTGAGTCCAGACTGGGCACGAGTAAACTGTGGGGGGGATTCATCTGCTCCTCCAATTCAGTTTCTACAGTGACAGGACATGCATGGCTGACCTCTCTTCTCGCTCCACATTACACAATCATTAGTATCCCAGATTTTTGCCATAACACAAATCGACAACGTTAATGTAGAGACATTTTCAGATTGTTTACAAGTACTTAGATTTATAGTACATATACAGAACGTTTGTATTTAGCTGCCACGTTCACAGAATGTATAAATGTTATGTAGAATCCAAAGGAACTTTATTTTTTACGTGTTTTGGAGATCACGGCGTGCACTTGTTTTAAAAGCACGCTGGGTAGCCGGTGTTATGGTAACGCCAGTGATGCTCTCACCCATGTGCTGTTTCCAGTTACACGGCGGACCAGCAGCAACTCGGAGGCTCGCACTGTGCTGCCTTGTGCCGGCGCATACATGCCATCGGCACGTTCTATTGAAGGCTGAAAAAAACTGTTTTAGGGTTCAGCTTTGAAACAAACCAGAAATTATGATTTTTACCTCTGAGTGTGATAATAAAGCATCCTTCCCAAAATTGACTTTTTTATGTCTGACTGACGTGGACATCGAAGTGATACCACATACCATTTTTACTCTCTGTGACATACATTTGAGGGTGGGCAGCTTGTTCCATTCTTAGCCAGTCAGCCGCATGCTGTTTGCTGCTGCAGGGTCAGGGGAAGGGTAGTTGAATGTGGAAACTACTGAAACTAAAGGGGTCGCTAATACATCTGTTTACGTTGAGAAATTCTGCAGCTTCCTTCTTCGGCTTAAGATGCAAGGGGTACCGAAGGGGCAAGCCAGGATCTGCAAGTCAAGGGTAACATTTGGCCCCAGGCTATGTATAATAATCAACCATGTGTTGTGAATGTTCCTTTTAGGATCTCATTCTCGAACTGGGTTTAGTGAAGCGAGTTAAAGGTAGCGGCATGAGTGCCTTTGTGTTTGGGGCACCAGTCAACACCCTACTCAGCCTTCTCCCGGGCAATGACTGACTCTCAGCTGCCGTCCTCACAGAGAAACCTCAATCCAAACTCTCCCTCGCGCACTCTATTGATGAATTCCATATATGGCGCTATTTCCGGCTAGTGGCGTCACAGCGCTGCACAGTCCAAGAGATGCACAAGCCACATAGCCCGCTCTTCGGAAGGCACACACTGCGAACAGAACCTACCTCTAAACAGGCATGCCACAGTGAACCTACTGTACCCTTAAGTTACGTTACATCTTTACAGGTGCTGATACATTCTAGAGGGTATCAGAGCGTTTTACATTACAGGGTGATTAGGACACAGTTTTAAGAATAGACACTCGTTACATATATAAATAGTGCTACCAACTAAAGATCACAGGGCGACGCGCTGCCCTCTTTAAAGGAAATGCATTGGCCACTTTTGTGTGTACTCTGTGTTATGCTTAACACAAAGAATGAATGAGCTAAGCGTGCTGCTGCACAGCAGGTTCCTCTCTAGACCGTTCTCTCCTGAGCTTCCTCCAGCTGGAAGACGCGCAGCCGCCATCATTTCCGCTTTATACGCAATCTACATGGAAAAAAAGGGGAGTCGACGGGGGAGGGAAACAAAGCGCGCGATGCCAGCCTCTGGGAACAGGAAATGTGCACGCGTACGGAGTGCACATCTGCTGTCCGTATGCGTGCACATATCCTGTCCGCGTGTGCCACCTCCTGTCTCCCTTCGGGACAGAAAGCGGCAACAATAGAGTCTCGGAAGCGAAGCAGCGCTGCGCTGCGTTCGCTACAAGACCTAAAAAGGACACAGCAAGTAAGATCATCAACTTACTGCTCAAGCCACACAAATCATCTCATCGTGAACAAAGAGACTTGACATCAGTGAACATCACAGCCATTCCTATACCTGGTGGTATAGTTTGGGACAGAACTGATTATGACATCTTTGGTCATGCAGAGCTGTTGAAGATTCCACACCAATTCAAGGTTTCCTTGAGTGACTGTGTCACCCAGCACATTTTCTGACACATTTTCTGATGATTGGGACTTCGAGACTGTTAATAATATGATGTCAGACTTAGAGATGTCTGCAAAATTTACAAAACATGAACACTTAGAAGGTTGTACTGTTATAATCACTATGGTCAACATTATTTGCACAAATCTGTAAACCCTAGAAATGATTATACTTTTAATCAATAGGAACATTGTCCAACACCACCGAAGGGTAGCTCAAAAACATTCTATGAAAAATGTCCATACTTGTCAGGTTTTAATGTCTCAAATCCAGAAACGTTTAACTTTAAAAATGTTAATAAGACAGGAATGAAAAGCATGTTGACTAATACCTAGCAAATTTATTCTGCGGCCTTTTATGCTCAGCTGTCCACATTAGGTTTTGACTTTTGGAGAGACAACATTGAGACAAAAACTGTCTGGGGCACAAAAGACTGGCAGGTGCAGGGAATAGGAGTGTTATTTCGAGCCTGCATTATCCCTGAAAAAATAATATTTTTGAACAACACTGTCCAACAGACATCCTGTCTTGGCCTAGCTAAGATAAAAGATTTGAACAACCCATCCATACCTACACCTGATAGTAAAAACACTACAGAGGGGGTGGTTGAAGTAAAAACAATTTTACTTAAAAACAGAACTGATCCTGATTGGAAGAAATAGTTAATCTGGCCCACAGACACAAACAACTGTCAAGATAGATTCCTGAACAAGACACAAGGGTTCACATACACCAGGCCAGATCCAAGATATGTCCCGAGCCAACATCCAGGGATAGTAAAAAACATACAGTGTAGGAAAACTGTGGCTACAAAAATGTACACTAACAGAGGTAAAACAACACTTATCTTTACTTAAAGATGGCGTTTATTTAAGGGACTTCTTACAAGGACCTACTAAACCGCGTCATAAAAGTTTTATATACGCTGGTATATATGCCATTTATAATTAAGCTTGGAAAGTGACACAAGCAGTGACTGCAGAACGAATACGAGAAATTGATCGTATTAATTTAGAGAAATCTCTCTCTGTAGTTGACAATGGGTTAACGACTGTCATCCAGAATTTATTCTTTGGACAGCATAGTATCCTCTGCCATAGACATAATGGAACAGGACTTGCTCATGCTACAGCATGGACAGTCACAATTGTGTTCTATAATGCTTCTAGGCTGGACGTTACAAAATCTTTGTTCTGAATAAGTGCCAGGCGTCTAATCAACACCACGTCATTGTTTGCTCTATTTAACCTTACAGATAAACAAATCACTGGGACAAAGAGGAGCAGACTATACAGTGCTGAGCATTGAGAAACTGGAAAGATTACCATTAACTGTTTCAGAAATACCTGCAACAGAATGGCTAATACACGGGACAATCACACTGCCTGTCACAATTTACCATTTTCAATATTGTTTGAAACATATACCAGCTGGCGTACATGAAAGGTTGGGTAAAGAATATATCAAGTCAACCTGGTAATTACCATATACACACAGATGTTGGAGTGGGGGGACAAATTGCAAGAGCGCACTAACTGGTACAGGGTATTAACATACACCTGCGATGGTTTTTTGACCATCTTATCCTGCCACCTGCAAGGTTCTACAGCTGCAGTGATAGATCCAATTTTTAGGCAGCTTTCTAATGGAAGCTATATTATGTTGAATGATCACAGTTGCTGTGGAATGATGCCAGGAATAGCCTATCTCGTAACTGTGTCAGCCAGGGTCGCTTGCTGTATGCAAGTATTGTTTCCTAAAACTAAGACAGATGGGGAGTCGCCGTTATGGACTTCACTGAACATCTCTTCTATACAAATTGATACTTTAAGTAGAATGAAAGCCATTCTTTTACAAAAAACTGTGCCACTGACCTCGTCCAAAGAGACATATGAAATACAAGTTGCAAGGTCTCCTGCAGAGATGCATCCCTTTTTATCGACAAACTGCCACATACATTTCACAGAAATGTTGGGACGTATCTTAAACATGTCTGATACCAGTGGTATTGTACAAGACAGTTTTTTCGGGACTGTTAGCACCGTTTGAAGCAGTCCTCTGCATATTTCCAAAACTTCGTGCACTCAGTGTTAGGCGGCCTGCCTCTCATTTTGGGACTCGTAGCAGCAATACTATTTTTATTCCTTCTGCTCCGATATGGCAAGTCCAGTCACCAGCGACACCCAGATTAACTTAGAGAAGAAATGCGTTACTTACCTGTAACTGCAGTTATCCAGTATTGGTGTCTTTCATAGATTCACATGCCTGAATCATTCCCCGTCGTCGAAATGGGAGTCCCCGAAACATAAATAAAGTAATGTCCCATAGACATATAGATAACTAGGCCTAAAGGCCTCATATTAGAGAACTATACATGTTCTTTTGTAAAAAGGACCAGACTCTAGAAAAGAGTCTATCAGCTGTCACCTCCCTCTAGAACCCTCCTGGGAGGAGCCTCAGTCCCTCAGATTTTCGTACGCACAATGCTAAGTAAGTGTATTACTGAGAGAAGTAGGTGAGCCCTTCCAGGGGAGGGCTGCATGTGAATCTATGAAAGACACCAATACTGGATAACTGCAGTTACACAGGTAAGTAACGCATTTCTTATCCAGTATTAGGGGTGTCTTTCATAGACTCACATGCCTGAATCAGAGTAGCAAGCAATGAACCAAGCACATTTCGGATGGTATAGGATATACAAGTCATTAGATAAAGACATATCAACGACTAATAGAAACATGCAATCACAAGCAAGAAATACCACCAAATTATACATTAGAGAAATGTGCATATATGAGAAGGATGGAGGGATGAAAAGAAGGCTCACCTCTACTGAAACAGATGACGAAGTACCGCTTGTCCCACCGCAGCATCCTTCATGAGTTCTGTATCCAGGCAGTAATGCCTAGTGAAAGTATGTGGCGACTTCCATGTTGCCTCTCTACAAATGTCTATGACCGCCACTCCTGCAAAAAGTGCCATAGATGTAGATATTGCCCTGGTAGAGTGGGCTCGCAGTCTAGACTGCAGGGGCTGCCATGCCTGTTCATGACAAAACAAAATAGCTGCAGAAATCCAGCGGGAAATACTTTGTTTGGTGAGTGGAATACCTCTTCTGGGCGTACTGTAAGCCACAAATTGCTGATAAGACTTCCTGAAGGCTTTTGTCTTTTCAATATAAAATTTTAGGCAGCGCTTAAGATCCAGAGAGTGTAACGACTTTTCCGCTGCCGTAGTAGGATTCAGGAAGAAAGAGCGTAAGACCACAGGTGCGTTGAGATGGAAGTCCGACGGTACTTTTGGAATACATTTGGGATTCGTCCGTAACACTACTCTATTCTGCTTGAATTGTAGGAAAGGTTCCTGTATTGAGAAAGCTTGGAGCTCGCTCACTCGTCTTGCGGAGGTGAGCGCAAGTAGGAGGGCTGTCTTCCAAGAAAGGTATTTTAGGTTAGCCCTGTGAACTGGCTCAAAGGGATGTTTCATGAGCTGGTTAAGGACTGTGTTGAGGTGCCAGGTAGGTGGCAAAATTCTCACAGGGGGAAAAGTTCTGTAGTGTCCTTTTAAAAACTGTTTGATCAATCTGTGAGACCAAAGAGAAGGGCTAGTATGAGATCTTCTGTAACGAGATATCGCCGCCAAGTGTACACTGATGGAAGCATGAGCAAGGCCTGAGTTCGCCAGATGGAGGAGATAAGGCAATATTTGTTCCGGAGAGGAAGCGGAAGGATGTATACCTTGAGCCTTACACCAGATGCAAAATCTTTTCCATTTTAAAGAGTATGTTTTGTTGGTGCTATCCGCCCGTGCTCGAGTAAGGATGGCTCTACAGTCTGGTGGAATATTAAAATTTTGAAGTTCTCTGAACTCAGGAACCAAGCCGCTAATTTGAGTGAGGCTAGATTCGGATGTTGGACTTGTTGGTTGCTCATCGTGAGAAGTGACGGGAACTGTTTCAAACGGATCGGCGGCTCCAGAGATAGGCGGTGGAGCTCCGTGAACCAATGCTGGCGTGGCCAAGTTGGGGCTATCAGAATAAGTGTACAAGGCTCCGTTTTCAACTTCCTGAGGACCCTGGGAATCATTGGAAATGGTGGAAAAGCGTATGCAAAGACGTTGCACCATGTGATCGAATATGCATTCCCTAGGGACCCTTTCTGGGGATGCCAGCTTGCAAACTGTGGGCATTTGGTGTTGGATCTTGTGGCGAACAGGTCGATCTGAGGAGTGCCCCACCGCAAGAAGATTTGGTTGAGGATCCCTAGATCCAGTTCCCATTCATGAGACGTTGTCCTCTGTCTGCTTAATGAATCGGCGAGTACATTGTCCATGCCTGGGACGTACTCCGCCCGAAGAGATATATTGTGTCCAATTAACCAGTTCCAGATTTTCTGCGACTCGTGAGAGAGTGTTCGAGAGTGAGTCCCTCGCTGTTTGTTGAGATAGTGCATCGTCGTAGTGCTGTCACAAGGGAATTTTAGATTCGTGGAAGAAAGGCTTGAAGGGCGAGGAAGACCGCCCGCAGTTCCAGGAGATTGATGTGGAGCCCTTTCTTTAAGGGGGACCACTTTCCGCTTATCTGTAGTTCCTGAAGAAAAGCTCCCCAACCTTCCAAGGAGGAGTCTGTTGTGATGATATGCGGTGCAGCCGGAAGCAGGAATGGTAAGCCCTGAGAAAGATTCAAAACTGACATCCACCATTGAAGGTTCTTGACCATTTGAGAAGTTACTTTTATGAGATCGTCGAACGACCCTGTGCATTGGACCCATTGCTTTGAGAGTGCCTCCTGGAGAGGGCGCATCCGTAGATGGCAGTGAGGTATCAGGAGGATACATGATGACATCATACCTAGTAGAGATTTGAAAAGGCAGACCGTTAAAGTCCTCTTTGAAGCCACGAGAGTAGCCAGTTGTAAAAGCTTGTTCTTTCTCTCTTGAGATGGGAAGGCTTTCCTCAGTCGTGTGTCGAGGGTTGCACCTAGAAAGTTAATGCGCTGAGAAGGTAGAAGGACTGATTTCTTCCGATTAAGCATGAGTCCTAAATGATTGAAAAGCTGCAGACAGGCGTTGGAAGACCTAGACGCGTCTTCCAAGGATGGAGCCTTGATCAGTCAGTCGTCCAGATATGGAAAGGCTTGATGATGTTGCTGCCTGAGATATGCAGCTACTGGGGAGAGACACTTTGTGAAGATGCGAGGTGCAGACTTGAGCCCGAAGGGCAGGACGTGAAATTGAAACTGACTGCCTGCCATTTCAAACCTTAAATATTTTTTATGATTTCTGTGAATCGGAATATGGAAGTAAGCGTCCTGAAGGTCCAGGGACGTCATGAAATCTTCCCCTTCCAAGAGTTGTAAGACCTCCTGGATCGTTACCATGCAAAACGACTGCTTCTTCAGGAATTTGTTGAGGGCCCTGAGGTCCAAAATCGGTCTCCACTTTTTCTCTTTTTTCTGAAATAAAATGAAGCGAGAATAAAATCCCTTCCCCTGTTGAGACAGAGGGACTTTCTCTATCGCCCCTTTCTGAAGCATGAGAGACTTCTCGGAGAAGCAGCTGTAGATTTTTGTGAAGCACAGGGCGGAGAGGAGTTTTGGGAGGAATAACTATGAATTCAAGAGAGTGGCCGAATTGGACTCATTGTAGAACCCAACGGTCCGTGGTAATCTTCCCCCAATTTGTTTAAAAATTTGAAATCTTTCCTCCAATTTTTGATGATAGAAATGAATCTGGGACTGGCTGAAGAGAAAAGTCATTGTCTACGTCTGTTGTTTTTCCACTGGCCTTTACCACGAAAGGACGATTTGCCATAAGAAGATTGTTGGCTATGTTACTGGCGCTGCTGGGACTGGGATCGACCCTGGCCTGAAGAATATGAAGATCGGTATTGGTAGGTCCCTCTATAAGAGGTCTGTCTTCTACCTCTGGATCCACGAAAGGACTGGTTTTTGTACTGGAGAGTGCACAATGCTCTAGCCGTATCGATGTCCTTTTTCATATATTGTAGCGCCTCATCAATCTGTGATCCAAAGAGAGATTGGCCATCATAGGGCATATCCAATATTTTTGTTTGTATCTCAGGGCGAAAGGAAGTTGCCCTTAGCCACCCTTGTCGTCGTAAGATTGCCGCTCCAGCCAGCTGGCGAAATCCTGTTGTAGCGATATCCATCGCATAGTGTATTATTTCTGATGCCGAGGTCTCGCCCTCTAGTAAAATCTTTTTTACCTCTTCTTTCGATTCGTTAGGCAGCTCAGATAGATATGGGGCGATATCTGCCCAAAGTTATTTATTGGAACGCCCCAAAAGCGCTAAAGCATTGGCTGCCTTCACCGTCACTGCAGACATTGAAGAGAAACGCTTCCCAATGTTGTCTAACCTCCTGCCTTCCTTATCCGGAGGTGCTGATGACAGAGCAGAAGGATTCCTTGAGTTCTTCTGGGCCCCCTGTGTAACAACCGAATCTGGTTTGGGATGTCCTACCAAACAGGCCGGTGCAGTATCAGGTGCCCTATACTTTTTATCTAAACGAGGTACTACCGGAGGTACTGAGGAAGGGTTCTGCATGACTAACACCCTGCTCCCACAGGTAATTAATAATAGGAATCGATCTTACTGATTTCTTGAGAGGCTCCTTAAAGTCATATAAGAAGCAGTCTTGTTCTTGAGAGACCATTGGTATCTTGAAACGTTGAGCGGCCCTCTCAACTACATTATAGAACCCTCCAATATCGGCTGGTGGTGAATCTGCGGGCGCAGGCACTGGAGACGCGGGAGAGGGAATAACAGTCATCCCAGTCATCATGGATAGACTGAGTATCTTGTAGTTCTCCCTCTTCCTGCTGTTCTTCCTCTTCCTCATCCGTAGTAGGAGGATGTGGTAGATCAAACCGTTCTGGCTGTATGCTCAAAGGTGGAGGCCGAGATCTTGGTGAAGGAGAAACTGTGGGAGGTGGAGGAGCAGGAGACTCTGGAAACCTCTGTTTATAGTCCTGTATAAGGTATCGCAAGTCCGTAACTAAAGAGGCTGGAAGGCAAACCATAGGAGGAGGTGGTGGATGATATTCCTCCTCCTGATCTTCTTCATCCGAGCTCTGACATTTCACATGAAGCTCCGAAGGACTTGTCGCCATCTGAAACATGTCTCCTTCATCCGAATCCTCCTCCAGTAGAAGACATGCTGGAGGCAGTGGTGGGACTCTACTTGGCGATGTTAAAGCCGGTGTCAGAGATTTCTTTGTAATCTTTAGGCGCACACATGTGGTTTGTGGACCAGAATCTATCATTGACGACGAGCCCGTCAACGGTGTGGTCATCGACGGTGGAGTGTCGACGGGTGTCTTGGCCAGAGGAGTCATCGTTGACGGGGTGGTCGTCGACGGTGGAGACATCACTGAAGACCTCGTCAACGGTGTCTTTGTTGACGGTGCTTTCGTCGACGACGTTTTCGCCGATGTCGACGATGGTGACTTCGTCGTCGAGGTCGTCGTCGATGCTGTCGACGGCGAGTCCAGCGTCGACGGGTTCTTCTTGATGGTTATCGTCGACGACACAGTCTTACCTGCCATAGAAGATGGTGTCGTCGTCGACAATGACGATGCCGTAGAAACTGTCGTCGTCGATGCCGTAGATATAGCTCTCCTAGACGATAAAGCCGTCGGCGACGGTGTCGAAACAGGCTTTTTGAAGGTGTGAACTTCCTGAGAGGAAACCTTTGCAGAAGTTGCCTTGGAGAGAGCCTCTGAAGACTTCTTTGACGTCTTCTTTTAAGGGGGAGCCGTAGGGCTAGGGGAAGCCACCCTTGGTCTCTTTAGAGAAGATTTTGAAGAGACTGAAGAACCTTCACTTTCTTCAGAAGATTCCAGGTGGTACCAGTCTTTTAGCCTCTGGAGCCAAATTAAGAGGTGTCCCTGACGGTCTTTGAGGGTTTTAGTGGAAAAGGTGCGACATACCGTACAGTCTTTGGCAGAATGGTCTGGATACAGGCAATCTTTATGCTGGTCATCAATATGTAACCTCTTCTTTCCACATGAAGCACAGGATCTAAAAAGACCCTTTTTGGTGTTTCAGCTATGGTGATATCAGCAATCACAGATCGATCGGAAGAAAATATCCTAGAACACTGGAAACCAGTTGTGAAGAAAAAACTGAGCAGAGCTCAGAGGAGACTCCCTTAGCACAACGTGCGGTAGAAAATCTGAGGGACTGAGGCTCCTTCCAGGAGGGTTCTAGAGGGAGGTGACAGCTGATTGGCTCTTTTCTAGAGTTGGGTCCTTTTTACAAAAAGACATGGATAGTTCTCTAATATGAGACCTTTAAGCCTAGTTTCTATAGGTCTATGGGACATTACTTTTTTTATGTACCGGGGACTCCCATTCCGACGACGGGAATGATTCAGGCATGTGAATCTATGAAAGACACCCCTAATACTGGATAACACTCTCCTGGCAATGAAGTGTCGTGAGCGCATGATACAGATTTTGGGCTTGGCTCATGAATACCACGTGATTTCGGTCATTCCGACCAAACTGGCAAGATTGCATCTTACCTGTTCTACGATGCCTGCTATGTGGAGAAGAATGCGTGTTAGACATCTGTCTGACACTCCCATCAGTCCTGCCAACGGATGTTGATACTTTGCTAGCATCGGTAACGGCTCATGCATTGTGTTGTCCCCAGCGGCTACCAATCCTGAGTACAGCATTCATTGAGGTCTCTCAGACGCAAACTGCGGACGGTGAGATACGTGGATCGCCAGGCACACAGGTACCATTTCCATCTCCTTCGAACATTGCTAATACGGCTAACGCTGACGGCGATGCTTCTCATTAACAAAGTGGTCCAACTTTCACCTACTGTGGTAGACAAATTCTTTACCAACTTAGAAGATTTGATGTTTTCTCCAAACAATGAGACTGATTTTTGGAGTGAGCAGACTGTGTTCTATGGGACTCTGTATTCGACCTTCACTTTTCAAAACAAGCTTCTAACTTTGGTACTCTGCTTTTCTACAATTTGTCTTTTTTCCAAAATAGAACTTTTTTGGCACTAAGTACTCTGCTTAAAGTAGAACTTTTCTTAGAGAACAAGAATTCTTTGAATACTTCCAGGAGACAATATTTGACCTTGTCCACAACCAAACAATTTATATATTGGAGGGCTCGCCTGGTGGGGGAAGGAGTGCTCACGTCCCCTATGAGTGGCGGGAGGCCGACATTCACACACTCGGTGACTTGTACAGGGAGGGGAAGCTCATGGCATATGAGACGTTGGTAACAGAGGAGGGGCTCCGATCCCTGATAGCACAGCGGACGGCCAGATGGGAAGATATGGCTACAGAGCCCCGGCAACATTTAACCATACAATATCTCCACGTCATGGGACGGGGCAGACATTTGGTCCGCTGGTTTGCAGCGTCCTTTTGGGAACATGTGGCAGTCAGCTTAGACACCATTAGAGGCAAGTGGGAGCTGGATCTGGGGCGGTCGCTAACAGATAAGGAATGGGAAAAGGTGCTTAAAAGTCCAGTCAGAGTCCCCAGAAACATGCGATTCCGCCAGATCCAGCTTTTCATTGTTCATAGGGCCTACCTCACGCCCGAGTTGATCAACAAATACTTTTCTCGCGTTGATGCACTCTGCCCCAGGTGTAATGAACAGAGGGTGGGGTTCATACACATGCTTTGGAGCTGCCCCGGGCTGGGTACCTACTGGCGAACAGTTAGCTAGCTGCTGCGGAGCTGCACGGACCGAACCATACCCTTTGACTGCCAGAGTAACTCCTACACCATTTTAAGAGATCCTCCAAAGATAAGGTGACATCCCGCTTTTTAGATCTGGGGCTGGTGGTAGCAAAGCGCCTCCTCACAAGAAGGTGGAAGGCACATGACCCGCCATGTGCGCGGGCATGGACCTACTCATTCCAGGCGTGGGCCAGAGCAGAGTGGACTGCCATACGCAGAGAGGAAATGATGGGGCTCCAGAAGGAACCCATTGCGGCACACTGGGAGAAAATGCTTAGTATATTACAGCAGGCAGGCAGAGAAGGAGATACACGAGATGTGGAGGGGATGGAAATCACATGCGTGGATGTGTACATGCCACAAGCCGCTCTCCTGCAAGGGATAGTTTGCGAAGTTTAACCCCTGCTCCATTGAGGCACGAAGCCAGTCAAATCAGTGTAGTCATAGATCAGAGGAGCGCGAACGGAGATGGGCGGGAGCAGAGGGTGGGGGGGGCAGAAGGGGAGTCAGATTCTTTGTGAGGTTTTTGCTGCCACAGTTAATGTTTTTTTTCTGTTTCATATGTACATCATCTGTTTGCAAGCCCAAGATGAATGGTCAGCCCTGAACTGCATGGACTATTGAGCGGATAGCCCTCTGGCTCGTTGGGCAGCCTAGGTATCTACATCCAGGCGGGCGAGTTACAGTTCAGACCATCTTAGATGAACACCTTATGGATTATTCAGTACATAGCTTGCATACTTGCACCATTGTATGATATTGTGCTAATGCACTTATGATAGTCATGTATCCGCCATTAAGCTGTATGAGCAATGTTTGTACTGTAAAGAGTAACTCCAAAAATAACAAAAACAGATTTGACAAAAATACAAAACAATTTATATATTTTGTCATGGAATGGTCTTGACTTTTTGTTCTGTATTTAAGAGCCATTTCATACATATAATTTCATGATTCATTCGGATAGCATTTCTAATGTCATACCATATGCTTTGAATGAAAACATTGTTTTAAAATGCGTACAGCACAAATGCCATTTTCGTGTGCAACCTTTGCGAATGCATTTTTATGTATTTTGGGTGGGGTTTTTACACATCATGCTTTAGATATGTTTTATATGCTTAGAATTTAGTAATGTCGAACATAATAAAGTGGAGTGGGTGTTGTATGGCGTTTTAGGATCCAAGTGAAATTTCCAGATTCATGCCCTTATATAGGTACAATTCACATTGCCCTAATATAGGCATAGAAATCATACCCATATTTAGACATAGCCAATGCAGTCCAAATACAGGCATGGAAACTTTCGCCCGTACCAAAACGTCACAACGATTTCTTGGAAAATCGGCTTAAGCAGTCAGGGACCTTCACTTGCTTGAATATTGATTTGTCCAAGAACTCATGGAGTTTACAAAGAACTACTATTCCCTTGATGTTCTTTACTGACTTTATTATGCCTGACTTTACATCAAACTAGGCACCTGCAAGGTATAAATATGCCTTCACTTGCTCTAGCAAGACACAGTGGTTCGGAGCAGTTTGACTATCTACTTGCCCGACACAGCTCGCTACAGCAAGCGCCGAAGGAAGCCGACCCTCCAGCTGACGCACTGATCGAGAAGCTGTCCTTTCTCTCGCTGAGAATCCAGCTCCAGTGTTTCCAAGCTCCCCTTGCGGGGTGTAAAGAAATCGAGTCCCGAGACAGAGATACCAGACCTCCTTCATTCTAAACTAAGGTATGGAGCTGATTAGACCCTAAGAGAAATCTTGGATAGATTCTTGGCAAAGAAAACCAAACCTATGCTAGACAATACTTACTCCCTCCCGCGTTCTAGACTTAGGTTAGGTACATTGGGGTAGGCGTATTTTAGAAGCACCAGTTGAGTACTTTTAGCCATTGTTATTTATGTATGTACTTTTATATAGTTTAAAAACCATACAATGCTTTTACAGTATTATTTTATAATTCTATTCACTCTGTACGCATTATACTTTGCAGCCTGCATTACGATTGCAGTTCACTTTACTTGCATGAGAAAGAAGACTGTTCAATAAATCCTTTTATTGAAAACGCCCGTCTCTCTCTTTCTCTGCACCTCTGTTGAAACGAAGCATGCACGATTGACTGAGTAATATATTTATCTATTGTTTCCATGACTCCAGAGCTGTATATTTCTTATTCTTGGGAAACAAAGTTGTCATGTTTATGCGGTTTTAAGAAACTAATCCCTTCTTGTGAATTTGAGAAAGTTTCTAGTGACCTCTGAGCTAGCTGGCACTCACAATTAATTTTAGTATATTCGATAGAGACCTAGTCGACCTCAGTCCTACGTCTACACTATAGGATATATTATTCTAATGCGCAAAACCTATTGGGAATATAGGAACTACACTACATTCCTTCATGTGCTGAGCATTCCAGAGCCCAGTTGTGTGATGATGTAGACCTTTTGGAGGTAAGACACGCGGGGGCACCGGCAACAGCGTTCTTGTTGCTGCCACTGACATGTATGGCACACTTAAATTAATATACTTAATGATCTACCTGGCAATCTCCGACTGCCGTTTCCTCGAGCGCTTGATGGACCCCTGCGGAAGCGTTCCTGGATACACGCTGGAGTGAAGCGGAGTCTCACATTTTCGGCTCCAGCGCTTCACTTGACGACTATAATCCTGGTCAGCAGGTGAGGTAATCTTTGTGGGGACTGCGGTAGCGCTTTCTTTCACTAAACTATTCCCCGCCTGCATTTTCATCATGTATTTTGTGAGTAGCGTCATCACGGCACCAGCAACGTTAGCCAGCAATCTTTGTTAGGGTATTTACCCACTGCTCCATTTTAAGAATGTGTGCTATGTCTGTCATGTTCAACTGCCGTTTTGGATTGGGCATCAGTCCATATTCAATATCATTTCATTTTGGAACAGCTTTTCATGTCCATCAACACATTGTTTTGCAATAATTAAGCAGTCATTTTGAATTGGGTATTGGCCTAATATGGTCTTATTTTACATTCTCATTTTGGTTTGTGTAGACTTCATTTGACTTTTTAGGAATATAATTGGCTATATAACTCAGTTTTCTACTAATGTTACTTTACTGAGTGACATTAAGATTTTGTCTCTCTCCATTTTCTTGTTCACGCCAACTCATAATGCAATCAATTAATCCCCCACCAAAATGTTTACAATTCGCAGGAAACCACCCATCAGGTGGAAAAAATGGTTCAGACCTTTCAATGCTTATCTGTGAACGATAGATGATTTTAATTGTAATCCTGACAGGAAAAGGTGGCTTCTAGAGCACTCTCTTGGTTTAGGTCAGGATGTTTTCGAACATCAACTAATATTTGTCTCAGATGATTTTGAGTATTAACTGGACAAGTATGAAGAAGCAGTGAAAAGACTTCAAAGACATTTTTTGCAAACCAACTAACTTCGGTTAGGAGGCATATGTTTTTCTCTCAAGAACACCTGGCCAGTTAAACCAAAAACATTATCTTGCATCTTTGGGAGCACTGGCTTCTAAATCTAAATTCTCAAATTTGACAGCGCAGCTAATTAGAGTCCAATTAGTCACCAGGTGCTTCAATAAGAAAATTCAAGACAGACTAATGACGTGCAAGGATCCCTCTTTGGAAGAGACAACTGATATTGTTAATAGCATTCAAAATTCTTAAGATTTTGTTAAGTGTTTGAATAATTCTTCAGAAGACAGAGTGTGCACTGTTAAGAGTATAAAATCAAATGCTGAAAAGTATGCCATGTTTAGAACGAAGAATTGCAATTCTGAAAGCATGTGTTTTAGATGCAGGTCAATAAGTCATATAGCATCTTTCAAATTGAATCCAGCAAAGAGGGAAAGATGTGTGAAATTTGGTACTTTTGGACATTTTGCCAGAGTTGTCATTCGTCTAGGGCTCCTGTTGGAGTTAACACAATAATTGATTTACAAGAATACCAAGGGTTAAGAGGCAAATTAAATAATTTGATATTGTGCACGAGTATTGGGGATTTGTGCTGGGAGTGTTATGGTTCCTTTAATTACAGATTACAAGTTTTGTAAGATGGTCTCAAGATGTTATAAGCGAGAGCAAATACATTTCAACAGTCTCACCCGAATCCCAATACAAGTCCCATAGATACTTTGAAGGCTTCCCAGAGTACTCGCCTCCTGAACAGTTAGTTTAAAAAAAAGTTGCAATATTGCAATGCGACAACATTTTTTTTGAGAGAACCCCTAATAAATCCAATCAGGGACAGGGGAAATAAGTGTTACAAAGGAAAAACTCCCTATGTGTTGAGAGTATAGAATCTCAGAATGACAGTCCACATTAACCAAGCCACCTTACAATACAAACCACTGTGAAATTTCACACAACAAAGTTATAAAATCATTAATAAGAAAATTATATTCAATACATTTTATTTGGTACAATACATTTATTAAAAAACACAGATGTTTAGGCAACAAAATTAAAATTAGGACATAGATAATACAATTTAAAACATAACAAAGTGCAAATTACAATAGTCACAGACAGTAGTAGATAACCGTATTCGTGAAAAGTAGTTGATTATCCAAATCAAGTTTTTCTGCATAAAAATTTGATTTGGATAATCAACTACTTTTCACGAATACGGTTATCTACTACTGTCTGTGACTATTGTAATTTGCACTTTGTTATGTTTTAAATTGTATGGATATTATCTATGTCCTAATTTTAGTTTTGTTGCCTAAACATCTGTGTTTTTTAATAAATGTATTGTACCAAATAAAATGTATTGAATATAATTTTCTTATTAATGAATTTATAACTTTGTTGTGTGAAATTTCACAGTGGTTTGTATTGTAAGGTGGCTTGGTTAATGTGGACTGTCATTCTGAGATTCTATACTCTCAACACATAGGGAGTTTTTCCTTTGTAACAATATTGCAATGCGCACTTCCTCTCAGAACAGGGAGTCTAAGAGAGCTGAGGCATGAAGCCGCCACTGGAACGGCTTTTGTATATGTGTCGGGAGTGTAAGTAACAGCAGCACTGGGAATGGTCAGACCGGGTCCTCGGCAAATGGCACACATCTGCGACCCATGTGCTCACTCCTTTGGTCCCCAACCAGTAATCCAAGCGAGACCACATACTAAAAGTGCTCTGCCGGGTGGTGTACCCGCCACCCATCCATGAGGTTATATTCTTCCATACTCTCCCTCAGTACCCAGCAGTGTGTCTTGCCAATCTGTGGTAGCAGATCTATCCAGGGCCGGATTTAAAGGAACTTTGAAGTCTCCGCCTCACAGTACAGAGGAGGGTTTCAGGACGTACAAGCGAGCACACAATTTAGCAAAGATAGCTGGGTCATCAATAGTTGGACCATATAAGTTATACGGGCAACGTCAGTATCTCCACATCTACCTTGTACAATACGTATCAACCCTGGTCATCAGTCTCAGAATGAGTGAGAGAGAAGTGTGTGACCCTATTAATGAAGAGAAGGACACCTAATAGAGCATGCGGAATCGGAAGATGCAACATGTACATGCGCCCATCATGCTCCTATGGTGGTGACTGACTGCACTGTGAGGTGCCTCTCTTGTAGGAGTGCCACATGAATCAAGTGGCGGTCTAAATATGCAGGCACCTGCCTAACCTTATTAGGTTTTAACAATATGGTGAAAATCTGGCCACGTGAGAATTCTCTCCCTTCTCAGTATCAAACTTATGGCAAGGTGCGGAGTGAACTCACATTGGAGTAGGGCTTATATTACTTTGCAGTGACAAATTGATTCCCCCTCATAAAATCCGTAACAGGTTGTTGGAGATCTCTCATGAGAGACATCTCGATATGACAGCTAATAACAAGAGGTTGAGAGAAACTTTGGTGGCCTGAAATGGATAGGTATGTGGAGTGTGGGAAAGATGTGTGGCGTGTAAAGCTAATGACAATGGTCTGCAATGCAGGACTCCTGCTATTGGTAGGGTAGAGTGTTCCGGCAATGTATGGGAAAGACTAAGTGTTGATTTTCTTGGTCCATTCCCATTGCTGCCACTGCATAAAAGCTACGCTATTGTCATGATAGACTATGTTTCCAAATGGTTGGAGGTAAGGTTCTTGAGGGAACCCAAAAGTAGGAGTGAAATGGAGTTTTTTTTACAGTATGTGTTTCAAGGGAGGCTTTCCTTCGGAAATTGTCTCCGACAACGGAGTGTAACTTACCTCACGTGAGATGAACTATCCTTTTGTGTGATGCTGGCATCAAGCACAAGAAGTGCAGTTTGTATCATTCCCAAAGCAATGGTCACATGGAAAAGATGAACAGATTGATCAGTGAGTGCATCAGAGATGCTGTCAATTCAGGGTTATGTGTTGTAGATGTTGAGTGCAATGTTGTGGTCATATCACAATACGCCACACAGTGTCACTGGTGTTACACCTTTTATGGCATTGCGGAGGTATAATGTGTGAGATATTCAGTTCCTCCAGTGGCTCACCATGGCCAGGGGAGCGGTGAGTGTGTTACCGGAAGATGGTAGTGCACAGATCCCTGATAGAGCAAGAAACAATATCATGAGTAGTCATCGGGGCTCGAAAAATCCGCTTGCATTTGCGAGCTAGCTTTAATTAGGCCAAGCTATTTTTAGGTTCTACTGGCCCTTTTGGCGAGTAGGAAGACAAACGGACTTTTGACCTCTGCCTCTGAAAGCAGAGCAAATGTGACAAGATAGCAGGATTTCAAAGCATTTTTATTGCTCACAAAGTGAATGAGCAATAAAAATGCATTTAAATCTTGTTAACTTGTCACATTTGCTCTGCTTTCAGAGGCAGAGGTCAAGTGCATTACAGTTAGGTCGAGTAGCTATTTCAAGTTACTAGACCTGCAGGTCTAGTGACATTTGTATGATTTTTTGAACGCTGGTCCCATTAAAATTAAAAATAGATATGATATCCTTAAGAGCACCAAAGGCAGGTTTTGGGTAACTGGAAGTTCTTTACGAGTTAAGCTACCCAAGAATCAAGTTATGAAAGGACATCAGAGGGTTAGTCGTGTACATACAGTGGTGGAGATAAGTGCTGATGGTTTTGCAGTGACACTTAAGAATGGTCACGGGTGGTATTGCGGACGTGTGGTCAAAGTGAAGCTCACTGAAAACAACTTGCCTGACAAAAAAAGAAAATGCTCAGCTTAATGATAACATTTCAGTCTAAACCCATTTCTGAGAAGGAGTCACTTACCCACCAGAGGAGACACATTCAGCAACTAATTTGTTGTCTTCCTTCGAAGGATTTTGTTTTATCATGATTTGTAGGTGTGTTGTTGATGTGATTAGTAAACTTACTTGAGAAACTCACACCAGATGGTCATGTTTCAAATTTTTCTTATTGTTGCAATCCATTTTGTTTGAGTTTATTTGGGAGGTAGGTGTTGTTTTAGGTCTAGCGCTCTGGCGCCAATGCCGGCTTTCTGTTTGAGCGGCAACGAAGGTTCTCAATGCGCTGCAGCTAAGAGACATGCAATGATTTACTATTGAAGTGTGCAAGCTTTGAAAACTAGTGTTTTAGATGGCAGAAAGAGGGAGATATTTTTTATTCCTCTCCAACTGCTTTACACATCTCCTACTATGAGACTCCTGTATCTCCTTTTTTCAAGGTTCTGCTTCCTTCCTGTCTACACTCTGTTCCCTCCCTTTACACATCTTGAAGTATTCTACTGCTTCACTCCGGTTTCTGCTTCCCTTTCCACCATTTTACACATCTTACACTATCCTGCTCCTGTGTCTTATACACTACCCCTTTCTCACATATCTCTTCTATGTGCATCATTTTCCTCACCTATTACACATCTCTCTGTAGTCTGCTATCCTTTCTATCCCTTTTAACTGCCTCCCCCTATAGTGCTCCTCTGTCTTACAATAGGTTCCCTCAATAAATTGAATCACCTCTAGGAAATCGGAAAGTTTAAGGCAAAAATGCCATGGTGCACAAAAATAATTTCAGGAAAGGGACTATTTCAACTTCATTCTCATTGATGGAATGGCTTCTTAGTTGTGAGGGAACTGTACTATTGTACTCAAGGCTTCAGAAGGAGGCAGCACAAAAGCATCCAAGCTAAGATCTGTAATTCTGACTCAAGAAAACTGTAAGCATCAATTGGAAGGTATTGGGAAAGGAGGTGTGTGCCAGGACTGCGTAGCCCAATTAGTACAATTGCCGAGAGGTTTGTCTGTGCCGTCTCCCTCAGGAATACAAGGTGCACCCTTGGTAATGGGACATGTGGTGTAGGCCATAGCTACTTGAGCCACAAACCTGTTGCTAAGAGTCCACACTTGTATGTCCACCTCGACTGGGCATTTGAAGAACCTACACGTCCACCCCAAAAAGATATCATATGAACTCAGGGCCCCCACCCAAACAGGTCCAAGGAAAAGGAACACTGACGAGTTAGTCTGGTTGTTTTGCTATATAATATAGAATTCATACATCGCTTCATACCCCTGAAAAGGCTGCAACTAGCCCAGATTTTCAAATGGATTCACTTTTCAAGTGCATAGTTGTTTGACCTAACTGTTGAGTGAGGTGTGCCACATTTTTAGACATGCTTGAAACATGATACAGTATACGTTGCTATGCTTAAGCATGAGGTGATGCTGATAACGAGAGTTGATACAAAGCAAGGACCAACCTACAGTTTAAAGTCCACAAAAATGCAACTAGAAACCATGTGGTATTACATGATATGGTAGTGGTTGGTAATATAAATCAAAAGCACACAAAAATGCAAATCAAGAAGGGTATTGTATGCAGATGAGCAACAAAACAAGCCATGCTAACTATAAATCTTAGAAATGCTGAAATTGTGATAGTATTGTCGCAACCATGAACTCTCAGAATACGTCCGCTAGATGTAATGATTGCACTCAAAAAGTAAAGGGATGAACTCTGAATTCTTCAACACTGAATGGTCTGTTAGTAAAGGGTCAAACATATATTAGCACAACACTAAGAAGTAGGTGTTTCCACATTAGTTGCCACTTAGATGCAGTGCAACTACAGGTTTCTTCAAATGTCTATGTTTATGATCACATTTAATGGAAATATCCATGAGTGAGATTATGTTGAACAAAGTGGCATAATCCTTTCAATGAAAGCAAATGTTGCTTTGTAATGCTTACAAGTAAATTCAGTGACCAGAAAAAACATGCAGAAAACAGCAAATGAGAAAAAGTCTTCATGGCTTCCGGAACTAGTGGATTTTCCAAGTAAAGACATATGGTTGTTCAAGCACCATTCACGCAAGCAGGTGCAGACCCTGCAGTGGTCAATCTTATACAAATCTCCTACATCCACAAAAATGGGGTGTAGTAATTGTACCCAAGATGATACCCAGAAATGCATTAGCATAGATAGCACTTTAGGCCTCGCTGTGCAAACAAAGGCCTAATGCACAATGCCCAGCAATACGGCTCAAAGCTTTATTTTTGACCAGCAGTTTTTGTTTGTCACATTGTGTTAGATATGCCTCCTGCCTCTCTACAGACAGAAATACTTTGTTTAAATTTGCAAGTAAACCAACAGCAGTCTCTTTCTGTGTCCTTGGTTAAGGAAAAAACCCACACAGGCGCTCATTCACAACCTGAGCCTGCTCAAAACTAAAGAACACCAATTTCAGCAAATGGAATGGATGTTAGGTGTCCTTTAATTATTCTAGACATATGATTTAGTTTTTAATGTTTAATATGCAATTTACATCCACCTTTGCATTTGACTCACGTGATGACTGTTATTTTATCTATTGCACCTTCTGCTATGTGTCCATAGTCGTCATTTACATTGCACGGCTCCTAAAGCACAGGTCACTTTATACTCCTTATATTCTGGCATGACTTAACTACTTTGGGGGTTGTGATGTACTATGTAATTAAGCAATTGTAATGTATTATGTGTCTTAACTATTTGAAATATATGACATCGTTTTTAATGTTTATTATGGTTGCATACTTTGATGGTTGTAATAACCGAATAAAGTTAATATATAAAGAACAAGTTACTTACCTTTGGTAATGCATTATCTGGTAGAGACAATATCTAGCTGCAGATTCCTTACCTTTGAATTTCCCAGGCGTCAGACTGGATCAGGAGCAGTACCCCTGTGAGCTGGCTTCAATCAACTCTGCGTCGTCTGTGCCGGAGTGATGTTGCAATAACTATACGAGCGCCACCCAGGCACGCTGACATCAGTTAATTTTTCACGGCTTTCCATGACAGAAGTCTCTGATTCTTGAGCCTTCTTCTGAGTTGTTGAAGTCAGTGCTGATCAGATTTCAATAGGGATGCTAATCCAGATCCTGGGAGCATGAACTGAATGCTTGCCTTCGTGTTATTTTTCCTCTTGCAAAGGCTAGTTTTTTTGCCAAAGAGGCTGGGGTACTGCTGTTGAGAGCTTTGTAAGTAGTGCAGCTGGTCTTAGCCATGATCTCGGCTGGAAAGCAGAGCCAGGGTAAGCTTTTTAATGTAAGGGTAATATGGTGGAACTATTCTGAACTCTTGATGAGCCATGCTGCTGCATGTAGGATACTTTTCAGGGGTGCTATATTAGTATCTGAGACAATGCTAAGCAGCACGTTGCCTTCATCTACAAAGGAATGTACTAAGGTTTGTACAGTTTACATGTAGCAATTCCCCAGAACAGCACTTTCTTGCAGAGTGAAAGGGTAAGAAACAAGGTGATGTGTTGCTTGAAGGAGAGGTTTGTGTTTAGGGTAAATTCCAGAGATTTTGCAGGGTCTCTCAGCTGGGGGTTAGAGCCTGGAAAGTTTATGTTGGAGAACTGAATCTGGGGTTGTCTGGTGCTGTTGGCAAACAGAAGCAATTCAGATATTTGGGAGGGATGGGGGGGGGAGATTAACTTCATAAAGTTGGAGGATGGAGCCCTGTGGTACATCACAGGAGACTGGGAGTGTTTAATCTTGAGGAACCTATTTGTACCAGCTGGCACCAGTTGGTGAGATAGAACATGACCATTTCAATATAGTGCCCAAAAATCCACTGTGTGGTTTCAGAGTGTTGATACGCGCTGGATGTTTTACTGTATAGAAGTCTGCAGAGAGGTCCATCAGGATCAGGAGCTGGGTTTTTATGTTGTTGAAAAGAGGGATGTTGTTAACTATTTGTAGTGTAGATGTGTTCGCGTCTGAAGCCAGATTGCAGTCCTTTAGAAGATTATCCTTGGTGATCAGTTTCTGTAGCTGGTTGGGGTCTGCTTTCTCAAATTTCGTCCCTATGAATTGAAGGGGAGTAATAGTCCAGGGATGGTTTCATTATCAGGGTAAGAATCGGACCGGCTTTAAGCACATCAGAGAATATTCCTTGGCTTACAGAACCATTGACAATGTGAAGAAGGGATGTCGTAGCCACACTTTGTGGCAATTTGATGATGGAAGAAGGGTGTTGTCTTCATAGAAGTTGACTACATCTAGCTCAGGATATTGGAGAGAACCTTGTGCAAGACTGGATTGAAGTAAGTCCATTTAGTGGTTAGGAGATGGATGGAAGTGAGAGATCCATGGAAATGTTGGATTTGATTTTGTTTATCTGAATTGTATATATTTACGATTTCAATGTCTTTTCACTTAGCTCTCTGATGTTGCCTGTCCGGTAAGGGCAGAGAGCAACTCACATGAGAACAATTTCCAAAAGTGACCTGGAATACCCCTCGCAAACCTGGGGAGGTAAGGTGGACAGTCCAGTCCAAACTTAAGAATTTGTTGATGAGACACCCTACGTGACTGAGGGAGTGATAGTGCTAAATATACCTCTGGCAGGGAAAAGTGGGATATGAGACCGCGTCAGCCCAACTGAGGTTGGTACGTGCAAAACGGCTTTTGCTGAGAGTATCAGTTTTCCTGGCCATAACTAACTGGACTGGTGGGCCTCGCAGGGTGGTTGAAGGAATTCTCTTATATGAATGAACATGAAAGGCCAACATAGTTTGTGTGGGACTCCGTCAAGTGAACAGAACTTGTTAACTCTACCACCAGTGGTGCTGTAGCTTGCAACATGAGCAGCACTAAACTGTTCAGAAGTGCTCACGTAGGCTCATGGGCGAGAGGTTGTGTAGCAGGATGTCCTAACTCTCCTGAAATTTTGGAATGGTGTGGCTTTGCAATTATGTGCAGCAGTAAGCATCTCTGGAAAGCTCTGTGCAGTGCTGCCAATTCAACACCACAGACACAAAGTGGGACAGAGTTCAGGGGAGACCAGGGCAAGAAATGTTGGCTCTGGCCCGTAAAAACAAAGAAATACTGGCCAACCTGTGCTCGGTATGCCTTCATTGCCAACACAGCCTCAGTGAGTTCATTTACCTTTGTTGCTGGTAAAATACTGGCAGGAATGAACCATGCTGCTTAACTGGCAGAAAGCACACCAGAGTGCACTAAGTGGCTGCTCTGCTGCTCCAAGTGTAGTTAGTTGTAAGGACATAAGACTAACAGTGCGTATGGGTGTGTCTGTTCAGGCACTATTGACATCAATCTTTTTATTTTCACAAACGACTGCCTCAATTGCTTCAAAACATTACCTCTACAGTAAGTGCCTTAAAGTCCCAGCTTCTACTCAGAGGGTGCAGAGGGCTGTACAAAAAGACCTAAGAAGAGAAGCTCACGACAGTACGAATCAAACACAAAAGTCTCACAACTCGGGGCATAAAGTCCCTTGCTCTGACACTCTCTAGAAAATACCGGGCAGTATTTACATGTTAAAATGTGTGTTCTTTTTTATAATCTATAACGGGTCTCTTACTGGGTGCAAGACTTCAAGACCATAAAAGAACAATCCCTTCCGAAACTGCACTAGTTCTTGTGGCCTTTTTGTGCCTTCCTACTATGGTCTTGGAAATTAAAGCTTCTGTCCACCTGTATGAAATGGGTAACTTCCTCAACACACCTCCTTGCTGCCAGATCCAGTTTCTGCAAAGAATGCCCCCTCCTATGTAGATATTCCCCGTGAGTACATACGGGGAGTCTAAAAAAGACTCACCAGACAACTTACAACACAATTCAGAAAACAGATCTATGACGGCTTCACCCTCTTGAGATCAAAAACCCCAAGATCCGCAAAACAACATTGTGCGATAGTTTTTTCAAGTGCTCCACTTAAGCCTCAAGTTGTAGCACATAAATGTACCGGGCATTCACATAACTCAGCATAATGTTTGGATTCTGTATGGAGACTCGAGACCTGTCTCAATATCGCCCATTCTCCTGGACAATTCTTCCAGTCCACACTCTACTCTCTCAAAGTCCGTCCTTGCAACTGTTATAGGGTCTTTCCATTTACCCTTAATTATTTTTGGTGGCATGTTGCTGCTGTGTTTATCTCCCAAGTACAGTTCTACCCTCTAATTTAGCCAACAAAGCGATGACTTCACTCCATCAAGAAAACATTGTAGCCAGCTCTGCGTGACTGATCCCACACCAGACTGGTCATTAGCAGGGACTTTGCCTCTGACCTCACATTTTTGCCACAGCCCCAGGCTTGTCACAGTGGTCATTATCTCTCAGGACTGATTCGCTGAAGGCACCACCAGCATTGTGTGTCACCTTGGGCTGTCCACAAGCATTGGTGTAATCCTAGTTTTTAATCAAGCTGTGGGCAAGTAGAATCAACTAGCCATAACAGGGGAGAGTGCCAAAAAGGAAATGGCACCACGGCCACAACCCCTCCAGTATACATACTCCAATTTCTTCCACCCAAAATCAGAGCTAAAATGCCAGTGCCAGAGTTGAAACAGATGGTTGCCACTCCACAACGTGGCACGCTCCACCCTGTAAACCTTTAATAATCATAAAGAACATGGAAAGGTGCCTGGGCTGTCCATATTGTGTATGGACTCTTCAGAGGAACTGTGGACCATGATAGAGAAGATTGGAGCCTTTCCTCACAATATCACTGCAGGAAACTAGAGGAAGGGGGTTGAAAATAAGGTACTTACCTGTAACTGCAGTTCTCCAGTATTGGTATCTTCTATAGATTCACAAGCTTGAATCATACCCCGAAGTGGGAATCCCACTGTACCATAACAAAGCAGTATCTATTACTATCAAAAAACCACCAACACGCCAGCGGATTGTCCAGTCGACTATTCTATCTCGACTGGACTATGCCAGTTCTCTGCTGTTGGGGGCTAATCAGGCTGAAATTATGTGGATGCAGCGTGTTCATAAAGCTGCTGCGAGAATCTTGTTGGGGCTGAACTGTAATGCGTGGGTGGAAATGTGGAAGTATGAATCCCATAAATTGAGAGCCGTCATGTGGTGTCGGAGAGGGTGACCACGTAAAAGTATTGTTCCCTGAAACACTTGTTCCATTTCCACAGGTCTATGATGGATCGTCACCCCCCGTTTCCTTGTCCATAAGGAAAAACCAAGAATAGAAACCTGTTCCATGCTCAGAATGTTGGCCCTTCTCTATGGAACCTTAGGTTAGCTCTAGCACTCCGTTCTGAAGCAGATGGAGAGGAGGTGAGCATCCTCATTTTGGTGGTGTGGTGGGCGGAATCTGGGTGATCTCTAACATCTGGTGATTTGTGATGAGATCCACGACTGATTGGTCTGATGCTAATTTGTGCGACAGATGATAACATTTTGGAATTGTTGCTCCCAAAGGATAGCGTAAGCAGCACCAAAACGTTGTCACTGTAGGTAAGCTAACCTAAGGGCTACTGAGAGAGTTGCTAAGTCTGATTCTTCTGGTATCCTCCTTGACACAGATGTGTCTTTTGCGGGTCCCTCTAAAGAGTACTTTTTTCGAAATTGTAATGTGACAAAAGATCTTGCAGTGTCAGTCAGCCTTGACTGCTTGCCAGGCGATGTCGAGTGCTTGCCAAACAGAGCGCCACCATGGTAAGGTAAAAATATTAGATACATTTGCTCCTCAGGTTCTAAATGTTGTGGCATTGAACCAACTTTGGTGTCTACAGACCAGTGAACCTGCCAGTTGTGGGAACCTAATGAAGCTATATCTATAGTACAATCTAGGTTTCCTGATGAGGACGTTTTGCCCCTATAGGATCTTTTTTGTTTCTATGTATGTGACAATGTCTGACCAGACCTGGTGGATATACCTGCCCCATATTGCTTGTGAATTGGGAGCCCGCACAGTAGCACCGGGCATAGTTGAGAGTCTCCTTGCTGGTTAGGCAGGGTTATGAATGACAAGGTTTTCCATGATTGTAATTCCTCCCCAATATTTCAAGAATTGGAACAGGTCTCACAGCTTTTCTATTTAAAATCATAAAGAGAACAAACAGATTGTTTATTTGCAGTTGTAGGCGTTTGGCAGTCAACTGGATTCCCTATAGGTATGGAAACCATCAAAAGTCATCTGGTGGGGGAATCAACCAGTTGTGGGCCTTCTCTCCATCACCACCAGATGTGGACAGGTCGTTCCCGGGAATCATGGTAATATTTGACACTTGGATAATTCCTTCAGTGCCATGAGCATTGCAGGATGCTGCCATATCAGACATGGTGTGACCTTGCAGGCTTGAGAAAGAATTTGAAGTAATCCTGTAACAGGCTCTGTAGATCTAGTACTAGAGCTAAATTAACCTGACCCATGCTCTGAAGTTGGAGGCGGAGCAAAGTGGTGAAACTGCTTCCCATATTGCCTCTCCATACATTACTGACTGCTGTAGACATGCTCATATTAGTACCCCTAATTCCTGACATTAAGTTACTCTTGATTGTGTGTCTTTTATTCCTATTGATGACTACGGTGCTTTCGTCATCATTTGCATTGTCATCGAGATCGTAGTTGACAAGGTGAATGTAGACGACTAGTCTGACGTTCACATTGTTGGCGACGAGGCCTTTGTCGTAGATACAGTAATAGATTAAGTTACTGAATAAGTCATTATCGTAGACGAGGCTGTCCCTGATGACCATTGTCAACCACCGTTGTAGATGAGGCCGTCATAGACAACAGTCGTAGACGAGGCCATTTGTATACGAGGCCGTCCCTCGACATGGTTGCGGTCGTCTACTTTCTCATCGTAATTGTTGTGAACTATGATTTTGACTGCAGTTTTGCCGTAAACACCTCATTGTCCGGTTATGAGGATTTTCCTGATGTACTGTCAGGGATGAAGGAGGAGTTGTTGGGTATGCCTCTGAGGAAGTATTTTCCAATTCTCTCTCTGTGACAATGGCTGTACACTCTGTCTCTCCATTTCCCCAAGCAATGATCACATATGTGCTGGATATGATTGGTGCATGCTGATTTGAGATATGATAACAGCCCAGAGGACAGTCTGTATGTCCAGTTTTGTCAAGTTATAACTGATGAGGAAAACTGAGTAGGCCCACTGTTTGAAGCTACTCCAACCTTTCCAATCACCTCAGGCACTTGATTGTCAACACATTTTGCTACAACTTTCAAGATGTCTCTTGTAGAGTGAAGGCCTATGCCCACGACAAGCCTGTAAGCAAGGAGCTTCTTGTGCCCTTAAGAAAACTGTTCCCATGTATCACACTACAGTACAGAACGCAGTAGGATAAAACAAAACTAGTGCAGCTTCAGTGTTCAATTCTCCTCTTCATTGGACCATTCTGGAAGGCACAGTATTTTTTCTTGTGGAGGAAAGCTGTGACATGTATATCGTTTTGCAATTTGACTAGGTTGCTCACCAACAGAGTGCTAGACTCTTTGATGATAAAGATCCGCTCAAAGTGGTGTTCCTTTTGATGTGGGTGGTTACTTACTCTTCCCAAGGCCATGACACTTTCCGTTGTAGTAGATAGAGGATTACAGTAATGTGGACGAGGTTTGTCTTTACTTCCGGGGAAGACTACCAACTAACTCTCCCTGTTAAAAGTCAGTGCAGTGTTGCATGACTGATGGTCTAATTCATCCAGCCTATATGTGAAGAGTGCATAAGAGTACCTGGCACCTTACCCAAGGGTACTTATGTAGGGTTTCCCATTGATATATATTGCATTAAGGTTGCAGATTCTGGTTATGTGCCAGTTCCAAGTCTCATTACATGTCCACCTTCACTGCTCCTTTAATTTGCCCGTCCCCATAGACTGATTTCTAAAGCCAAGTGCAATTATCTGGCTTCCATCACTTTAGTGAAAGGAGCACAAAGAATCCTTTGTTGCTAACAGGGCCTGGAACAAGCTTGTTCCAGCAGGTCAGCCTCTGGCCTGATTAGGGCAACACCCAACCAACAGGCTTGTCAAAAGACAGGGCCAAGTCAGCACAAGTCATGCACAGAAGATGGGCTACTCACCTAACCACTTCATCCTGTGCATGGTAGACTGTCTGGGAGTTCCACACAGAGCACCAGTTTCATGTGAAACTGGTTGCCATGCAGATGTGGAATTAAAGAAAAATGCATTGTTATTTTTAATTCAAGAAATGTTCGATTTGAATAGCTGGATTTGGTTAACTTTCATAGGACTGGATACACTTAGACCCTCACAGCATATACAGTATTTGTCTTTACTACAATGAGCTCTTCATACGTGTGTAGAGGATGGCCAAAAAACAGAAGCCCAGTTCTTGGCAGTGTTCCTTTGAGGACTGAGAACTATACCCCATCAACTGAGTGAAGCACTTTGTGGCTAGTGAAGTAAACATGGAGCTCCATTGCCTTGAGAGTATATCATCTGTATTTTCCCGAGATGCCGAAAGGGAAGACTGTTTCCCAGCCCAATTTGCATTCTCCCTATGGGTGGCTTTATCATGCTAACTCTGCTTGAAGGGATAGCTGTGTGACCCTGATGTCCATTTGAGGCCTACGTACCTCCACCCTGCAATGGAGTGTAATTTAAGAGTTGCAGATGCCCATGTGTGACCCGCGAGCCTCCAACCTGCAATGTCAATCACCCAACTTCACCCTTCACGGATGTCTGTGTGAGACCTGCAAGGGGAACTTTTTTCAAGCAGCAAATAAGTCCATGTAAGGCCTAAGTGCTGCACCATCCCCACTATGGATCTTCATCTGCAAGGGTCAAAGTCCATGTACTACCACTGACCAAGGCTGCACACTGCTTCCTGCATTAAGAGTGCACCCTCCCCACAAGCGCCCCCACCCTACGCTGCTTCAGCCATTTGCCTCAAACTGTGCAAATGCTGACAATACTCAAGTGTGGTCCTCATACGCAGATCCTGTACAATCTTGTAGGAGTCGATACAAATAAATCAGGTACTGAATTCTGCCAACAAGAACCTCCAAGCGGTTGCATTGAATACAGGAAGTTTAGTTTCACTATTATATCAGCTGTTAACCACATGTATTCATAAAACAAAGAGAACATGAAATACACATTTAAAAGTACTGTCAATGCCATTAATCTTCTTAAAGTTAAAAGCCATTAACATAATATTAATGAAAATATTCCTAAATGAAGAACACTGCTTGAACAGAATAATTATTAATTGATAAATTTGATGACTGATCTTTAAGTTCAACCCCACACCCCCCTCCAAGAAGTTAAGTCTTGACTGCTTTATTTTGACCTGAAAATGATTGCATAAAGAGCATATAGAGAAGGTACAGGACAATTCACCGACCACTACTACCTGGCATTTTCAATGATTGAAGCTATACTTGAGGAGTAAATTAAGTTGTTTAATCAGATCCATTCTATTATAACAACTAGGCTCATTATTACTTTTCGCCCTGGTGACGTGCACTTTGATTTAGACGTCCTGCCACATATCTTGAAACCCTGCTTCAGCCTTTATCCCGGATATCCATCCTAGGTAAGAATAAGGTCTATCAACTTCTGATGATACCGGGAAGGACTGATAATGACCTTTAGTGATCTTGTGCATTAACCTAGCTAGAGTCTAGAGCTAGTCTTAAGAAACCCTCGGCGCACCCCTCAGACCTCAAACTACAGACCCTCCCTGCTCCTGTTCCCAGCTTAAGTCATCGAGAAAGCCATCAACAGACAACTCGCCACATTCATCGAAGAGCACAACATCCTCAACTCTTCCCAATCCATCTTCAGAAAAAAACAGAGTACGGAAATCGCCCTCCTCGCTGCAACAGATGACATCCGTACCTTACTGGACAAAGGAGAAACAGCAGCCCTCATCCTCCTCGACCTCTCAGCGGCGTTCGACACAGTCTCTCATCGCACCCTAATACGCAGACTCCACGACACCGGGATCCAAGACAAGGCCCTCGACTGGATCCGCTCCTTCCTCTCCGGCAGAACACAGCGGGTCAGACTCCCCCGTTCCTCTCGGGCCCTACACCTACCACCTGCGGAGTCCCCCCAGGGTCCTCCCTCAGCCCTGCTCTCTTCAATGTCTACATGGCTCTGCTCGCCCCCATCGTCCGTACTTACGGACTCAACATTGTGCCATAAGCAGAAAACGCCCAACTCATCCTCGCCCTATCCAACAAACCCAACACCGTCAGACAACTTTCGAGAAGGCATGGAAGCCGTCACCAAATGGATGAAAAACAGCTGCCTACAACTAAACACCAACAAAACGGAAGTACTCATAATGGGCCCAAACCCAGACACCTGGAATGACACCTGGTGCCCCCCGCCCACTCCCACTGACCATGCACGCAACCTGGGAATCATCCTGGACTCAGAGCTCAAAATGGACCGCCAGATCAACTCAGTCTAGTCCTCCTGCTTCCACACGCATTCCTCCTATGTAAGACCTGCAAATGGATCCCACTCGAACACAGAAAGACTGTCACTCACGCCCTGATCACCAGCAGGCTCGACTACGGCAACGCACTCTATGCCGGAATAAACAAAAACCTCACCCACAAGCTACAGTACATCCAAAACGCCGCCGCAAGACTGGTCCTCAACCTGCCAAGACACTGCCACATCTCCCAGCACCTGCGCACACTCCACTGCCTCCCCATCAAAGATAAAGTCACCTTCAAGATGCTAACCCACGCTCACAAGGCCCTCCACGACGCCGGACCAGCATACTCGAACAGCCAACTCAAATTCCACGCACCCCAAAGGACCCTACAATCAGCCCAGCTCCCCTAAGCCGTGGTCCCCCGCACCAGAAAGACCAGATCGGGAGGCCGCTCCTTCTCCTTCCACTCGGCCAGAGCCTGGAACAACCTTCCGCTCCACTTCAGACAGATTACCTTGCTCCCCATCTTTGCAAGAAATCTCAAGCCTGGCTCTTTGACAGACCTCCCTCCTTGACGGACTGGAACCTGCAAACCCCCCACTCCCAAGTGCCTTGAGACCCTTACGGGTGAGTAGTTGCGCTTAACAAACACCTGATTTGATTTGGACATCCACAGAACATGCAGGTACATTAATTTTTCTTTTGGGCAAGAATACCTTAATGAATTGATAACGCTGCTGTTGCTATTGGTTGAACAACCAGGTCTTGAGGTTCATCCAAAATTGCTGGAGCGAAGGTGAGGCTCTGAGCTCAGTGGTAAGGAGTTCCAGTTATTGGCCAAGTGGGAGAAGGAGCGGCCTCTGCTGTTTGCCCAGCGGATGCGCTGGGTAGCTCTTAGAGAGAGGGATGTGGAACGGTTCTCTGGTGGGTTGGTGGAAATTCACAGGTTTGTTGAGGAAGGCCGGTCCTTTGTTGTGTAGTGCCTTGTAAGTGTGGGTGAACAGCTTAAACTGGCATTTTTTGCAACTGATAGCCAATGAAGTTTCCTAAGGTGGGGGGTGATGTGCATCTGTCTGGGGAGGTCGGGAATGATTCTAGCTGTTCTGTATGTTCAGGAGTTTCCTTATGAGTTGGGCAATGATTCCAACGTAGAGGGAATAGCCATAGTCGATTCTGCTGGTGATGAGAGCTTGCGTGACAGAACACCCTGGTGTTGGGTGGGAGCCATCTGAAGACCTTTCTGAGCATACGGAGGGTGAGGAAGCAAGCAGAGGAGACGGTGCTGGTCTGTTTCTTCACGGAAAGCTGGCTGTCGAGGATGATGCAGAGGTTGTCGGCGTGTTCAGGGGTTTGACTGAACTCAGATGGCCATCATTTGTTGTTTCAGAGGGTGTTTTTCCCTTTTCCTAAGATGAGAACTTCTGTTTTGTCGTGTGTTGATTTTGAGACTATTGCTGGTCATCCAGATGGCCATATCTTTCATGCATCTTTGCAACTTGTCTTTGATTGTCGATTATGTCAATAGTCAGGGAGAGGATGAATTGGGTGTCGTCAGCGTAGGAGATGAGGTTGAGTCCGTGGTTCCAGACTATTCTGGCCAGGGCTATGTATCATGTACCGTTGAAGAGGGTTGAGTTGAGGGACGAGCCTTGAGGTACACGGCATGTAATGTTCTTAGGGAACGAGGAGAAGAGGGCGGATGATCTTCCGTGTTCTTCCTGTGAGGTAGGATGCGATCCATTTAAGGACTGCTCCTTGGATTCAGATTTAGTGGAGTCTGTTTATCAGTGTGTGCAGGAATATGATGTCGAAGGCTGCTGAGAGGTCGAGGAGGATGAGTGCGGTGGTTTCTACGCGGTCTAGCAGCATTCTGATGTTGTCCGTGGCTGCAACTAGAGCGGTCTCTGTGCTGTGGTTTGCTATGAAGGCAGATTGGGAGGTGTCCAGAAGGTTGTGGTTTTCCAGATGTGCAGTGAGCTGGATGTTGATGGCTTTCTCAATTACCTTGGTAGGGAAAGGGAGCAAGGAGATGGATCGGTAGTTCTTGGGTTCTCCTCGTACCGTGGATGACTTCTTCAGCAGTGGCTTCACGTCATCATATTTCTATTTCTGGGGGAAGTGGGCTGTGGTGATCAAGGAGTTGAGGACTTTGGTGAGTACTTTGCTGATGGGTTGATTGCAGAGGTTGAAAGTGTGGTGGGGACAAGGGTCTGCTGGGGCTCCAGAGAGGATGGATCTCATGATGGACTCTGTTTCCTTCTCTGTGAAGGCATTTCACGAGGTGAGCAGGCGCAGGTGGACATCCGCTGGCGCGAAGAGGTTGATGATGTCCTAGGAAGGGGGTTGGGATGCGAAGTCTTAGTAGATGGTGTTGATTTTGTTGTGGAAAAGTCTGCGAGTGTGTCACAGACTGCTTGCAAGGGTGTGGTGATGTTTTCAGTAGCCGAGGGGTTGGTGATCTTGACAACGCTGAACAGTTTCTTGCTGTTGTTGGAGCCGTCACTGATGCGGGTGGCTAGAGCAGTCTTCTTAGTGTTTTTCAGGAGACGGTGGTATTGGTTGAGGGCATTTTTGAATCGTTGTCGGTCCTCAAGGGCATGCCATCTTCTTTGTTTCTATCTGCAGTTGTGTTTCTGGGTTTTCAGTTCTGCAGTGAACCAGTTGAGGTATTGCGTTTGTTTCTTAGAATTGGTGGGTTTATTTGGTACAACTCTGTCCACACTTGCTGCGATCCAGTTTGTGAAGTGTTTTGTCGCTTGCTCTGTGTTTTCGGTGGTGACGGGTAGGCAGGAATTAAGGGAATTGGTCCATTGATGCTCTGAAAGAACAAACAATAAGCTAACCCATCAACCCAATTCTTTAGACAGAAGATATGTTCACGTTCAGCCCTTTAGCTGATATAAACAAAGTCTAACGATATGGGTCCGTGTAGCTCATACCAGCCACAATGTGAATAGCTTACCCAGACAAAATGTCCACCAAGGGAAGAAGTATTTTAATAACTATGACATTCAGGAAGAACTACTGAAACAAAAGGTGATGGATGGAATGCTAGCAAAAGGCCCAGCTACCGACAATCACTCCTTTGGCTTTTTATTCCCTTTCTGTTTTGGTCACTATACGACTCCAGTCAGGGAACAACCATATGCAAATCAGCCTTAGTCTTTCTCCAATAGCAACAGTACAGTATAAATTGTCAGGCCACATATCCCCTGAGTGGAAACACAAGCAATATTAGACCCGTTTCAAATTTGTTGGGCCTCATCAGCAAGGTGCAACTTTGAGCCTATGGCGTAGAGAACATGGGGCCCATATCTGAGCACCCCCAATCTTGGTTACTTGTGTTTCCATCTACAGATTTACTTTCCTGACAGTTTTGAAATGATGTTCTTAATGCAGCAGGATCGCAGCAGACTTGTGCATGGTTGGCTCGAGTGTGTAGTGGCAATGGACCGGTATGTGGTCTGACTCTATAGCAGTGGCTGAGCTTAGCTCAAGGTTTCCATTCCTTACTTCTGTTTTTTGCTTTCTAATTGTGTTAAGTACAGCACATATTCCATTCTTCATAAGGCACTCAAACCAAGATAACTGGTGGAGCTGAAAGATGGAATGTGTTTTGTGCCAACTGACCTCGTATATGCAAATGCAGTTTCTGGTAACATCACATTGATTTGAAAATAATATGCAAGTAATTTAACTAACAGTACTATGACAAAAGACTGGAAAGGAAAGACATGGTACTCTATTGTATCCTCTCATTCGCCATACTTTCCTATGAGTGAACTGGTATCACCACCAACTAGGGTTAACTTTTATGAACAAATTGTTACGACCTCCTAACAAGCGGTAAGAGAAACCCCAGGGTTGGATCCAAACTATACAAAGACAGCCAATAAATAAACAAAATAGAATCTTTGTTTATAAATTAGCAATCTGTGGCTATTTCATGCTGCAGTAAATTTAGAACAACCGCAGTTCTTGCATATTACAGCTTTGTTTTCACACCCCTTTACAACACTACTCACATGCAGGGCATGTCCCAAAAACGTGTGCAGTTTAGCATAAACCAATTTCATTGTTTGTTCTCCAGAAACTATTTGCAAATTCATGTTGCGACTCCCACTTTCTTAATGGCAGCCTCTGCAGTAAGCTTGGAAGTCACGTCTTAGCCCATCTAGTTTATATTCCAAACCTGATCTATTGCAACGACTGCTATCCTGGGCAGAGGCGTCTACTTCTTCTACTACACTTAAACCCCCCCTACTTCTGGATTTTCCGATGTAGCCTTATTTATTCATGTCTGCAAAGTGGAGTTAGTGGGAAAACTACCCATATACCTAGTTTGACTACATCCATTCAAATATATTCCCCACTGTGTGCAGAACAATGGATTCCAAGAAACACTACAAAAATCTTTAAACAGTTCCAAGTAGAAAATAAATTAAATTTCTTTGCAAACAGTGCTAAGGTTACGTTACCTAATGATTAACAAGCATATGGAATATCAAGTAAGCCCAGGGAGGGAGTGTACACACACACGTGTACACACACACGCGCGTGTACACACACAGACACACACACACACACACTCACACACACACACACACACACAATATCCCCATCCGCCCCGCCAGCAACAAAAGGTTACAGATTGCTTTAAGTTTCATCTTTACCTCCAGCAGGTACAGTATCCTTGAACATCTCATAAAACTGAGTCAGATACATAACCATGGAAAGTTTGTCAGGCTCCCCAACAGATGCCATTTCCTTGCCGGTCATGATGGGAGAGATACCAAATTCCTTCTCAGCGATGTCGAATGCAAGCTGGTTAGTCCTTTCCACACAGCGCTCATCCAAGGAGTCAAAATCACTGAGAGAAAGGGAAAAGAAAAAAGTGTAAAGGAGGCTAAGAAAATAAAAATGGAGTCGTTGGATGAGAGGAATACCTAAAAATCCAGGTATGTATTCCCTATTGATAGTGAGCTTGGTCCACATCATGCCAGCAAACAGACACTGGAAGCCAAAGGTTGATGATTTTCATAAGTATTCTTAGACCACTGTAGTCATTTTTTTTTATGTCTTTGACCAGCTAGAGTCCCTAAAGACATGATTACTATAACTTATGACAAAAAGTATGCATTGGCTTCAATGACAGTGTACACGTAATAAGAGAGTGAAGCAGAGCACTACAGTGACTTCTGAATAAGCGCTGCTTTCTGCAACCTATACCATGTGCAGAATACTGGGGTATATAGTCTGATTTAGGACAACGAGGAACCATTTCCAGATTACTAACACAAAAACAAAAATCTCAACCCACAGGTTTAACAGAAATGCTGACTGAAAATCCCTTGTAGTTTCTATAAAACATGATATTCTTTAAGGTTCAAACCTGATGCTTTAAGTAGTAACATAGTGCCTCCTGAACCTACTGCTATCATGATCAACAAAATAACAAACATTCTTTATTCAAAAAAGAAGCAAGCCCACTGACATCCACGATTTAAAGGTTGACAACCTGGGCCTCTCCTTGTCATGGGGCAAAAACCTCAATCAAGTATCACCATTTCCCTTAAAAAAAAAAAAGCCAAGCCCCAAATCCAAGATACTCGCTAATTACAGAGCTATAAAATGCTTGCTATGCACCGTAAAAGCACTGGAGAGGAAAGTCACTCATCAGCGGTCTACTCCACTGTTGAGTAAGTTCAAGGCAGGGTATAGGGGGTTCAAAACATGCTAGTAAACATCGGGACAGAAATACTTGGCACCAGGGACAAATGTCTTGCTTGCTCCGTAATACAATGGTCCGCATTGGACCACCTGGTCAAACATGCTGGAATAAAGTAAACCATCATTTTTAAAGTTCGATCCATCTTAGCTATTTGCACTCACCATTCCAAATTAGGTTCTTCTGTAAACAATTTGGGTAGCAAATCATGGATCATTTGTAGGTAAATTAAATTTATTAAAGTGCCTTTAAAACAATTCTTATTCTTATTTATTCTTCAAACAGTTCAACATATTTACAAAATTCACAGTCAACACTAATTCCATTCAGAAAAACTCTCTCAAATATTAAGAGTAGGTACTTGTACAACTGTGGTAATAGCAAAAGGATGGAAGCAAATATTTCAGAATACACTAGCCATTTCTCAGTGTACTGCACAAATCCATTGCCACGAGTGGTGCTTCCTCTCACACATAATAGGATGATACAAACGTTAGGACACCACTCTATAATACCTGGAACAAAATACACTGAAATAAAAGGAAGTAACTGAAGGAAAGATATAGGATTCAAATATCAGTGTTGACTCCCACCATTTGATTGCAAAATTTCAAAAAGTCTAAATTGACGCGAAACTAAAAAAGGCAAATAAAGATAGATCGGAAATGAGGACCATTTTTCTTTATAACATGATTGTCACTTTTACCATGTTATCCTAAGACACGACTGAGTGCAAGTTAGCAACCTAAGTATTGTAGATAGTTGAGGATAAAATATGGCTGCTTCCATGAAATTGTGGAGAGAGGAAAATGTGGGGAGAGGATGTGGCCTAACAGCTAGGGTGATCGACCTTGAAGCTGGGGAACTGGGTTCGAGTCACGGCAGGGACACTCCACATTCTGTGATTCTGGGCAAATCACTTAATCTCCCCATGACAACAAAAAAATTAATGTGTCCATCTGTAACGCAACTGGTGCCCATTTAAAGCGCTTTGATCCCTTTAGGTCTAGTTTGCGCTATATAAAACTCCACCCGCAAAAAAAGTTGCCAAAAACACTGCACTGGGCTCGACCACAAAGCATTAGCAGCATCTTTCATGGAACTGCTATGCAATGTGGTAGTCGAGATCCAGTCGACCCATCATGCCCCCTAGAGTAATCATTCAACAAGGAAAACTACCCTAGTGTGGCGACAGTTAACACGTGGTTCCAGCCAACAAGCGCCACAGAGGTGTTGTGGTCCCTTAAAGGTGCACTCCATTCGGGCAGTCCACATCTCGCACCTCCACCCTACAAAGTGCAATGGCTCCGTGACTTATCCAGAGGACCTCTAAAATGATTCTTTAAAAATTACTTAAATTACAGAATCATGTCGTTAGATTGTTGCCTGTTACTACACTACTACAATATCTCCCTGGTACTAATGTTTAGGTTACGTTTTTGTCTAGTGCAACTCTCAACCTGGATATGTTATCACAACGCTTAAAAGAAAAGAAACCCAAGCTCTAACCAGGACTGAGTGACACATTATGAAGGAATAGGGGATTTAAAGGACACCAAAATAAACTTACAATGGGATGGAAACAGCCAGGTTTTAAGTATTTTCCTTAAGTTTCACTAATTGGTAGGATCCAGAAGGTATTTATCTTTGAACTTAATAGATGACTGGAATCGTAACATCGAAAACAATGGTTAGCGAGAATTGATATACAAAAATGGTTTTAGGTACAAAGCACATTGTTAAATAGCTGATCTTCAAATCAGTCAATGAAGCAAAGCAAGAGCCACATAAATGTAATTTCAAGGGCCCAGGGTTAATCTTGAAGCATCCTGAGGAAAAAGCTACAACCTCTAAATCTGTTAAAATGGAAGATTAGATAAGAGATAAACAGAGTTGCAGTAATCTAGCAAAGAAGACAAATGTATTCTGAGTACTGCATTGAAGAGGAAAATAAAAAAACTCAAGATTAGTTTAAAGAGTAAAGTTGAAACAAACAAGATAATTAAAGATGAAATATCTTTAGCCATTGATAAGGAGTCTATTTTCACTCCCAGAATTCTTTGTTTTTAACTATTGATACAGGTGTTGGTATACGTCCTACGGACTAGTTAGTGCCAGAAAGGGAGCCTTAAGAAGAATCTTTCAAAGGACAATGAATGTATGATTTTTCTCCATTGAGTTGCAGGAGAAAACCCAAAGCGCAATTCCACTCGCTCGGAGACGCTTTTCGTCGCGAGTGGAGTTCCGGTCTATTGTACGCCTTTCCGCCTATACCACTTCTGCCCAGAGTGCTGAAGAAGATCAAGCGCGACCGGGCACAAGTCGTCCTTGTGGCTCCGGACTGGGCACAAAGGTACTGGTATCCAGAGCTACTCAGTATGTCAGTTGATCCCCCGGTTCGTCTGCCTCTTCAGGAGGACCTTCTGTTGCAGCAGCAGGGGACGGTCCTCCACCCGAACCTGTCCAGTCTCCACCTCCATGCTTGGAGATTGAGCGGCGACAGTTGAGGCCATTTGACTTGCCTCCTGAAGTCTGTAACATCATTCTGGCAGCCAGGCGTCCCTCCACAGAGTCGGTATATGCCGGCAGGTGGAACAGATTTGTGGCATGGTGCACAGCAAAGGCTGTGGATCCTCTTGCTGCCCCTCTCTCTGAGGTTCTTCTCTTCCTTCTTTCTCTTGCCCAGCAGGGCTATGCTCTGGGCACTATCAAGGGTTACCTTTCTGCCCTTTCAGCCTTTCTAAGGCTGCCTGATCAACCTTCTTTGTTCAAGTCCCCTATCGTAAATCGTTTTCTTAAGGGCATCACACACACGTTCCCTCCATTTCCGTTTGTGATGCCTCAGTGGGACTTGAACCTTGTTCTTACGTTTCTGATGTGCGCTCCCTTTGAGCCACTTCACAACTGTCCTCTCCGCCTTCTTACTTTGTAGACTGCTTTCCTGGTTGCCATCACCTCTGCCAGGAGAGTGAGTGAGATTCAGAGCTTTTCTTGTACTCCTCCTTTCCTTTCTGTCCATCCGGACAAGGTTGTGTTGCGTACTAAGCCATTTTTCCTGCCCAAGGTTGTCACAGCCTTCCACATCGGGCAGTTTATCACCTTGCCAACCTTCTTCCCGCCACCGCATCCCTCTAAAAAGGAAGAGCGGCTCTACCGCTGGACCCAAAACGCGCGCTCTCATTCTATTTGGATCGCACACGCCAGTTACGGGTGGATGACCAACTCTTTGTTGGTTACGTGGGCGCTAAGAAGGGGAAAGCGGTGCACAAGAGGACCATCTCCCGGTGGATCATCTTGTGTATCCAGGAATGTTACTCCTTGGCTAAAAAAGAGCCCCCTGTTGGATTGCGGGCTCATTCCACCCGAGCCACGGTGACTACAACTGCCCTGGGCCGGGGAGTGCCCTTACAAGACATCTGTCAGGCAGCTACGTGGGCCTCGCTGCACACGTTTGCAAGACACTACTGCCTGGACAGCCAAGTTTCGGAGGGATGGCTTCTTTGGCCGTTCTGTCCTCCAGGACTTTCTGGTGTGATTATTGGTTCGCAGACCCACCACCGGGGTTGGTATTGCTGGGGTATCTATTCTAAGGTAAGGAATCTATCACTAACGTGTCTCTTTCAGATGCACAAGTTACTACTTGTGTAACGATATATCTGTAAGAGACATTAGTTAGTGATAGATTTCTTACCTACCCACCCATCCTCCCCATTCTGCGAACCGATATCTAGGGTTAAGGTCATCCCCTTTCAGGGCCCTAGTTTCTTGGCACCAGTGTTGGTTTTTAACATGGCTCAGCGCTTCTGGCACGGAAAATCTGTGTCTAAGAACTGATGTCAGCACGCGGAGGCAGCGTCTAAGTACTCCGACGACGTCATCACGGCGGCACCGCGGCCGACGGGTACTGCTACGCGAAAAAAATTCAGGATCCAGTCCGACGCCTGGGAATATTCTAAGGTAAGGAATCTATCACTAACGTGTCTCTTTCAGATTCATAATACTCAGGCACTCGTCCACATATGCACCCAGACAGCAATCAATGGGCTTCCCCTCTTTATGCTGCTCTGCAGGAGAAAGACCACCACCAAATGTTACAAATCTCAGTAACATAGCAAAACATGTGATAGACCTGCCTCAAGACAATGCACCCCTATCAAGTATATCTAAAGCTCTACAAGACCGTGCTCCTAAAATGCTCTACCTAAAGAGAACTTATGATCAGGCTACAGATTTGTTCCTAAAGTCCAGTCATGCAGCTGTGGCTTCAATGTGTGTAAAGACAGTGTTTCCCTTTAGCCTCCCCTTCAACTTAGCGGACTGCCATAACGAAGCAGTCAAGCCCAGCCTATTAAGGTCTTTATCACTTAAATCTTCGGTCTGCAAAAAAGGGTCTCCTGGCTGTAGTCTGAAAATAACATGATTGGGTCCCTGCTTGTCACAAGAAAAATGTTCTTACCGGATGCGACCAATACAGGTCCATGGTCTTGAGGGCTGCTCAATTCAACAATCACAGTACCTCTTGGGTATTGCTGGAAACCTATCAGAATTTCCCCTCACTTAACAAGGAAATGTGGTCCCAACTGCTTTTTATGGTCTTCAGATGTACCCCCATTCGCCCACAGAATCTGTGCCATCTGAGAGAAGACTTATATCGGCTTTTGGTCGCGCCTCAGGACTACTTGTCAACATCCAGAAAACCTTACTATTCCCACTGGAGATTCTGGTCATGGTGCCGCCTGAGAGACTGCCTGGGATCGGGATACACTGGTAGAAGGAGAGATGCCATTACCTGGGACTGATGGTCACACATACAAGTGCCTAAATGTGGACAGAGTGTTGAGAGGCTTGACCGGTTCAATCGTTTTTTAGACGAAGCTGCCCCTGTTGGTGATTGGACGGGCAGCTATTGCTAAGATGGTCTTCCTCCCTCGCTGCTAATACCTCTTCCAGAACTCATTGTTCTCTTGTGGAACTGATTTTTTACATCTCCTCCAAGGCCTGTTGATCTCTCTGGTGTGGGCAGGAAAGAAGAGTCGACATGCTCTGTTGGTTCGAAGAGGGGCAGGTGGGAGGGGGTCTTTCGATCCCAGACATGCAACTTTACTAATTTGCAGTGCACTTACGTGTCTTGATGGTTGACGGACGCATATAATTGGGAGAAAAGGTTGCTGAAGGGCATGAACGGGGAGGATACCCTGGCACGCCTGTTGAGGAGTGGCCGCTCTAACGTGCCAACCCCCTACTTGGTGCAGCATATGGCCCAGGTGTGGGAGGTAGCAGTGAAGAAGCTACTACGTAGAGCTCCCTTTGACAGGGAACTGCAGATCTGGGACCTCGAACCCTTTCGGTCCATAGTACAGGACATGTCCTTGGGAGATGAAGGGAACGGATACCTCAAAGAGGGGGTCCTCCACCCAGGGGAAGTTTTTCTTACTTTCCAAGACGTGCAGGACACTTTCAAAGCAGGGCAGGGACACTTCCTTCGCTATGCCAAGCTGGAGAACAAGGTCATAGAGATTTGGTGCATCTACCAGGTGGTTCCACCAACTTCACAAACGTTGGACGGCTTAATCAGATGCGGAGAGAGTAGGCACCTCATTTCACTTTTTTTTATTAGGCCCTTAAAGAGGACTTATCCAGAACCTCCTCCCAGGGAAGGTCGGTATGGGAGGTGGAATTGAGGTTTCGGTTTGAGGATTTTGATCTTGCATGTGGTCTGGTAAAAGGGGTCTCCTGCAACAGGTTTAAACTGTTGCACTTTAATTTTCGCACGCACAGGACTCCTTTTAGGATTCATAGAATAGACCCCACAAGGGTAGAGAAATGTTTGTATTGCGAAGAGGAGAATGATGCCTTTCTACACATGCCATGGGGGAACCACTGGTATAGTTGTCCCACGCACACCTGGGGCATGTCTGCTGGGTATGGTGAAGAGATGCAGGAGACGCAAAACATCATACAAATTTCTGCAACTAGCATTGCTCCTGGGTAAGGATGGAGTGGCCACAGGCTGGATGGGATAACTGGTACAGAGCGTGGACTTGTGGGTCCGGGATGTTCTTGAACGGGGGACCACAAAGGAGCATCACATACATGTCTCCCGCACTGACGAGAGGGCACCAGAAGAGGTGGCAGGTTAGAATCAGCTGCTGGATGAGTTTAATAAATAAGGGACTGCGGACTCTGACCAGAGTGACAGGATGAATACAAATCTACAGGGTGTACATTGATGTTAGTTTAGGGAATCACCTAGTGCGAACTTCTGGATACATAGGTTGAGTCTGCTTGTTGACTTGGCGTATGCATTACTGTTTATTTTGTGCTGCATGCCATTTTCAGGGAGGCTAAACATGGTACATACCGACTGCAAATGATGATATGCACTGAATGTAACGTTTATTGTTCTGAAAAATGCAAAGAAAGTTTGTTTTTAAAAAAAAAGTATATTTATACTGTAAACCAGATATGATTGGTCATTTGCAGCATTTTCAGTTATCAGATGGTCTACCCCAGAAGTAGTTTATTCCTCTTGTTGGATATCTGAGGGTGACTGAAAATGGACCCATCTCGAGTGTATGGAACTTTAACTTTGTGTGTTACATTTCTGCTTGCTATTTAATGTAATGTGTTTATAAGGATCATAATGTCCAATAAATCATTATTGTTATATCACATGAGTTAAGAAGAGGTTTCTTAAGGAGCCCAATTATACAATTTGAGGTGAAAATAAGCCTCTATTAATGGGAGAAAGCACTTGAGTCTTATTTTGGCGGTACGTATGATCAGTTGAGAAGCGATGAATTTTAAGAAGCAGATTTTCCTCCTACTTCATTGAAAGATTTTAAAATATTGGGTCTTTGAAAGATGCAAATGAGGAGCACAATGATATCAGCAACCTAGCACCTGGGAAAAATGTCGGAAGCACAAATCAATACATGATCATTGCTACACCAATTATGTGTTGACACGGAAGTTACAATAGGCCTTATCCATACAATACAGAAGGTAAAACAGAGGTCTCTGCATGATGCATCAATGACCAAAAGGAACTGCTAGTAATAACCAGGGCCACGGGAATTATGCGGCATAAGAGGGCCAAATTTTGCGACAAGGTTGAGTAAAAAATGCGACAAGAAAAGGCAATTTATGCAGTATAATGCAGCACTTTTTGTAATAGGATTACTTCATTATTTTGTACTTTTTACACTTGTTAACATTGGCTGGGCATTAAGTGCACCTCATTAGTACCAGTTTAACCCCATGAGCGCTGGCCGCATTTTCGCACTGTGCGGGCGAAATAGAGAGTGGGTGGAGTTCGGATGGCCCCCGTGTTGAAAATGGCAATGTGTATGTACATAAGCGGCGTTCATTTTGTGTTCACTGTACCCCTTGTTGTAAGCAGAACGGAGATCGCTAAAACACTGACTGTCATCCCGCTAGCATAGACCCATGCACACACGTACACGACAGCCATTTTAGGTATCATGGTCTCCTTGTTCACGATCGATCGTCGTCACACTTCCCTGACCCTGCAAGCTTCCCCCAGGCACCCTGACCGCCCCCGCTCTCACATGTACAAGTCATGAGCACCTCCCCTCCCGCATGACTCTGTCTCTAGGGATCACACCCCGCGCCTGACCAACACCTCCTTTCCTTTCATGAATACCCCTCTTTGGATAAACCCTTTCTCTACGCTCGATTTTCCACACTGACCTTTTCTTTCATGAATATCTCTCCTTTGATGACCTCTTCTTCTGAACCTAATTGTTTGCACGGACCGCTGGTCATCCCTTAGCCCGAGGATACAGTTTATTGCCCACTACTGTATGCACTCGTCTCTCTTGAAAGAAGCCACTATTGATCATGGCCACCCCACCCCCTGAGATTCGATCAGGCACACACATTCCAATGGAATCAGCAGAACACTCAGCTGCGTGACAGCCCCCTCCTATTGCATGAAGGATAAGGGCCCCTACTGTAGCCACGTGTTGGAATACCTTCATACTACACAATGTATTGATTGTAATAAAAGGATGCCTGTGAGCCACGAACCTGTGTATAAAAGGCGAAGCCTCAGAGAAACTTGTTAGAGCACCTCCCGAAGACACTATGCGAGTGTCCCAAATGACATGCTCTCCTCATGAGTAATAAACTCTGTTCTTGTTTCCTGCCTTCAGCGCCCGTCTCTTTATTTGGTAATTATTCGAGATGGGAATTAAGAGTCGCCCTGCACCAGCAGCCTGGGCATCCGGTGCGTTATGGGCTGACTTTTCTACAATTGGCGTCCCAACGCGGGGTCCATCAGCGACATAAGGTCCGGTAAGAGAGGTCCAGACGATGGGGTGAACATCTAAATGATTGGAGTATACCTGCCTTGAGAGGGCCCTCGTCCGGCTGCCGATTGAATGAACTTCACCGATTCCGAACGGACCTCTCTCAAGTGACCTATTGTCCTGACTGGAATCCCACAGGAATGCTGCGGTAAAAACATGGAGAAAGAACGATCGGGCGCTGGAAAAAGGAAGGCGAAGAACTGTCCACATGGTCCGGTCCGGGTAAGGTCGTGACACACGACAAATTGCGAAATTGATTGATTGATTGTTTGAAAATACTAGTATTACTCACTTTATTGACTGTCTCTGAGAGATTCTCTATTTGCAAACAAGCACAGAGTCGCCATACTCTGTTTAGTCTTTGCAGATAGTGAAGGATAGGTAATGCAGACTTTTGTCCCCATTGTAATCCGTCATACCTATTTTTCTCCCCATTGATTGATTGTTTGAATCGAGCATTGAATTGTTCGAAGTTGGTTCTCTTAAGGATCTTCTCTGCCTGCAAACGGGGAACAATAAGAATATTCTCTCTCCCTTTGCACATAGTGAAGGGTAGGTAACGCAAACCTTTAACACGTCGTGCCTATTTCGTTCCTCATTGATTGATTGTTTGCCCAAACATTGACTGTTTGGGAATTGGTTCTTTTTGGAGGTATTCCCTGTTTGCAAATAAACGTAGGAAAATCTTTGCAAATAGTGAAAGGGTAGATAATGCGGACCTTTGTCCCCCGTTGAAATCTGTCATGCCTATCTACTCCCCACTGATTGATACGCCAGTTTCACCCGGACCATTTACTAGAGGTAGGTCATCTGGCCCGACCAGAGAGCACCCCTAGTGAAAAGGACATATGCAATAAATAACGAAGTGATCACTGTATCCTGTTAACAGAAACTTTAGCATGAAACAACCTGGAAAGAAAGGAATAGGAAAACGAAATCAGTAGGCCACTGATGAACTTTTTATTAAATAAACGAACAAGGAAACAATAACAATACTTAATGATAAAACCTATTAGTGTCCTAGAAGCAAGAAACGTTAGAAATAAGCCCGTAATAAGAAACCTGAAAACAGTAAGAGAAACCAAGCGTGACATTGCGACGGCCACAAGGCAACGAGGCTTCATCGCCCCTCACTGCCCCAAACATGTCTGTCCCACCGCCTGCCGCGCCCAATAACGGCAACCTGAGAAAGATACAAAGCAACAGACATCCGCCCCCATTCTGGAAACTTCCAAAGTGCAACAGGGTTGCGGCTACGCCCAGCCGGAAGCAACACATATAGGGCGGGTCCTGCTGCCAACCGTCGGCCGGAGATCATCACATAGGGTGTAGCCGGAGGAGAGGCCGAGGCCGAAGGGACCCGGCCAAGGGGACTGCTACGACAACCCTGGAGAGTTGCAGGGGGGGAATGTCTATGTCCTCGACCCTCCCCTCTCTCTCCCAGTCTGGACCAGCATCCATGGAGGGCCTGGGAGTGGAGAGGCCACTCAGGCGCCACTTCTTTCCTTTTTCTTCCATAATGGCAGCGACAACACTGGGGGGGGGGGATGTCTTGCACATGCCTCCGACCCCCCCCCTCGTCCTCATCGCCTGGTCCGGCCATAACAAATGTCGAGCGAGACGCCGTGGGGTGCGCTGGGAGGGAGAGACGGTGCGAACAAGCCTCTCCCGCCTCCCCAGGTGGAGGCTTCCCAGCTGCACCCTCAGCGCTCCAGGCGCCCGGGAAAGGGTTCTTCCACTGTAACGATGCTGCAACGCCTCGCCCGGCAGGGTGGAGCCCGTCCGCTCATTTGACCCTGCGATCGCCGGTAGCTGCCGAACTCTCAAAATGGCGGTCTACTTTACAAGAGCGGGCCCAGCAGGAAGGAATGGCCCGGTCACCTGTTGACTCCACCATCATAGTTCTCCACGACCTTGAAGATTCTAGAGGAGCCGCGGGAGTCCCCGACCCCCGCAGATATCCCCGATGGGGAATGACTGCCATGATTGCCCTCGGAACGACGGAAATGTAGCCGCAGGACGTCGGCGCTCCCATGCTGTCGCCAGCCTCAGTTTGAATGACTAGAATCCTGCAGACTACAGTTCGGATCAGTTCCGGTGAAAACACAGTATGACCCGGTAGAAAAAGATTGTTGCCTCCCTCCCCTTTTGACTGATGGTTCAGACCACCGATCCTTTCTTTTACCCTTTAACGGAACTTTTGGACTGCCAAAGGAAGCTCTGGGCCAACCACGAGTTAGTAGAGATTTAGACTATGCCTGGTTCTGCCTGACTGCACCCAAAATGGCGCCGATGCAAACGAAACTCTCAACTCCTTAATTGTACCCCGATTGCTCAGCCTTGATGTCATAGGATATGTATGAAGTTTTTTTAAACATATAGATTGATATAGGATGTGTACTGATTATGAGTTCGGACAATGGATTGATATAGGATGTATACTGTCAGCTCGGACAATGAATTGATATGAGATGGGTACGGGTTATATGTTCGGACAAAGAATTGATATTGGATGGGTACTGGTTATGTGTTCAGACGGTAAAATGACATCAGATGGGTATTAATTGAACATTCGGACAATGAATTGTTGTTAAGTTTGACGCATCATGATTATTGAAAATTGGAAGCCCAACACTTATGACACTCGCTCACACTGAAGTCTTGACATGATTTTGTTGCACTTGTCGCACTTTTAGATTATGAAATAAACGACCACCGACTCCATTAAAGTTTTCTGCTAATAAGTATCCCCACATATGACAGTTCCAGCCTGCTCCGTGGCCGGCCCACGAGGTTGTAGGCCCGTATTTATGCACCGACATTCTTATTAAAAGATTTTTGGGAAAAAACAAACGTAGTTGTCACGTGTGAATTAGTACGTTTCGAATAAATGACCACTGTTTAAGGATTAAAAAGTATAGTACGCAGAGATACTGCCAAAAATGAATGGTACAGGTTTTTGTTGTATGTACTTTGCACATTTTTGTACAGCTTAAAGCAACCGCTAAAAGACCCTGGAATTCAGCCTATACTTTATATGCTACCTGTATCAGAAAATTGTGCTAAGATGCCCCTAAGTCGCTCAAACGGAGTGCCATCTGGCCTTCCTACATATGATCCGTAATACCACACTTGGGTGACCTATGCTATCCACCGGCTTCCGATAATCATCTCTCGCACACTAAAAGGTTCATCTGGGCTTAAATGCCGAATTGGCAAGAACTGCGTTCCGGGGAGATAGACCGCGTATGTAGTAAGTAAAAGCCTTTTCGGGTTTATGCGCGCTGATGTATTCTTGAAAGCTGCCCCCGCCCCCTTCTTTTTCCCTCTTTTCTGCAGGTCACTTTGGAACATCGGTTAAAAATACGAAAAAAGAAAATGGTGATCTAACGGACAAAGAGACGGGAAAAAGGCGTTCGATTATGGTGCCCACGCACTCCGAATAATACAACCTAAACTAATGTGCACACATGATTAAACCCTCCACACTTAACTAAATAGGGAAAGTTTAAGGAAAATTCTGAGGTAAGGATTACACAAGTACCCTCCGACGGGAGGACTAGGGATATTGCCGACACTTAAAGACCTACTACCTCCTTTTCGCATCCTCATAGACAAGTAACTAAAAGCTGCCCCATTGTTCTCCAATTGACACCAACTGTTGTCTCAGCCTGGAAACACATTTGCTGAAATGACTCGAAAATACCGCCGTGAGCATTAGCCCGACCAGGTCAGTTCATGACCAATTGCCAACGGCGTAAGTGTGTACAATCAAAGCCACCAGTAAGGGCAGCCGACAAATAAAAGAGAAGAAAAAGGTAAACAAAAGAGCTTAGGATGACAAGGATGCACAGCATACAGAAAAGGATAATTTTGGCCAATAACTGTTTTATGTTTTGTCTTGGATTTTTGTGTATAATTCATGTACTGTCTTCCCCGTCTGAGTTTGTGTGTACGTGATGTATGGATCTACGTCATCCCTCCGTTTGTGTTTCCGTATTACTTAACCCCCGTTGTTCTATGTTGTGCGCGCACTGAATGGTCCATTATTGTACACGTCTCACTCTCTCTCTCTCTCTCTCCCGCTCTCTTTCTCTCTCCATGTCACACGTGTACTGAATGAACCACTTAGAGTGTGGTCTCTCTCTCTCTCTCTTTCTCTCTCCGTGTCACACGTGTACTGAATGAACCACTTAGAGTGCGTGCGGTCTCTCTCTCTCTCTCTCTCTCTCTCTCTCTCTCTCGCTCTCTCGCTCTCTCACTCTCTCGCTCTCTCACTCTCTCGCTCTCTCACTCTCTCGCTCTCTCGCTCTCTCACTCTCTCTCACTCTCTCTCACTCTCTCTCACTCTCTCTCACTCTCTCTCACTCTCTAAAGCCCCCCTGTTCCCTCCTTCCTTGTATGGTAACGTTGTGCCCCTCCCGGCACAACACCTAATTGGGCCTCCTCGAACACAAAGGTGTTTGGAAAAATTGACCGGAACTAAACGATTGTGACTCGCCATATTACTACCTCCCCTTTCCTGTAAAGCGATAGAACCCGAGTTGGTAATGAAGGAAAGGATAGGTAAGACGACGGATGTCCCCTAATCTGGCCTTCTATGGGGGGACTATAACGTCAATGGCCTTCTGTTTCTCAGTTCGCTAAAAATGCAATTCCCAATGCACAAATTACTTCGCTCCTCTGCCCTTGAGTACGAATGTCCAGAGTACCCCACTTCTCCCGATCGACCCCAGCTCCCTGTCCAAAGCGTCCCCGTTTCCCCCGATTAACCCCAGCTTCATGTCATCTACCCTCGAAAGCGAAATTGATGACCTTGATTAACGTTCACTCCCCAAGAAGAGCATGTTTTACGTCCACCCCCTCCCCCTTCTTCATGACGATAACGCCCCACTTACAAGAGTTAGCCGACCCCGAAGGGAGATGTAAGATTGTCGATGCTTGGGTTAAAAGGGAAGGGTGAGTCTCTACATAAGGACTCGACTTTGAGTTTGATATAATACACTGTGTATAAAGGTCCAATTTCTCTCCACGTACGTCACGAATGAGCGCCGAACAAGGTTATGAATTTCATAGCAATGCACTCCTACAGACTCCATAAATGACGACTTCTGACTGTGACCGATGAACTTATCCCCCACCTACATAGGATTGGGGACGGAATTGAGATGTATAAATGTCTTCTCCTGCCAGTTTTTCTAAAAACTTGTTTTCTACTCATTTAAAGATATAATAACCGGAGGAGAGGAGCTGGACGTGACGCACAGCCTGGCCACAGATCATGAAGCACATGCGACCGCAACCAAAGGTGGAGCCGCAGAGCAACGAGACGCGGGACGAGGCACAACTCTCAAACTCGGCAGATGAAAGAATGAAGGGCTACCTTGAAGCCCTCGACTTGCTGACCCACTCGTGCCTGAAGTCCCCGTCCCCTTTTGAGTCCGACTGATGGGCCTGCCTGCTCATTGTCCTTTGCTCCCTTGGTCTCGGTGTGTTCGAAGATCTGGCCCCACTCCGCCCTCTCTTCCCTCGATTATTCAACAAACTCTTTCATATAAACTTTTGACTATGGAGCATGAGGCACCCCTAAGAAAATGAGTTAGGAAACAGGACTGCGATCTAACAGCAGAGGACTGATCGCACCCTGCAACGCGTAAGGATGATTCCGAGCTAGACTTATAGCTCCACCGCCGGTGCTCAAAAGCGCCAACGAAAAGAAAACGGACTACCAGAGTCTACCAGTGGTGGCTCGTCGTTGAAAAATACATTTTCACTAAGACCCCCCCCTTCCTGAACTTTCTACCCACCCCTTGACTAGTTGTTTACATCGAATTACATTCCTCCCTCAATTTTTATTGCTTACAAAAATGTTTCACCGGTCACCCATGTATCTAGCTTTCCAAAGTACTGATAAGACCCGAAGGTATCAGATTACTCTTAATTAATGTCATCGGAGAAAAAGTCTGAACTTGATGCTGTAATGTTTCGGAACCTCTTTTCTTGACTCCGACTAAAATATTATGCCGATCTCTAGGATTGTATGAAGAACCCAACAAATGTAAATTAACATGTAGTGCATTCTGCCTATCGCATTAACTATGTAGAAACTGAACTTGCTTATGTAAAAAAGCAGCGACTGTTGAAAATGGCAATGTGTATGTACATAAGCGGCGTTCATTTTGTGTTCACTGTACCCCTTGTTGTAAGCAGAACGGAGATCGCTAAAACACTGACTGTGTCATCCCGCTAGCATAGTACTGGCAACTAAGGTTTTTTTTTGGGTATTCCAGAATTACAAGGCGCACGACCAGAGTGTCCGTAAAGTTACAGTTTGAAACAAAGGTATTCAATAGTTGATACAGGCAATGGGGCGAACGGTAAAACCTCACAACCGCTCCACTATGGACCAAGCTTGGTACATACTAGAACAAGAAGAAAACCACAATGCCCCTGCACTTGTACAGAAGTGTAATTAAGGTGTATGGTAACAACACTGTCAATTCGCTCAGTATGAGGGAAAAATTAGAACAACATCCAACTCATACAAGTAGCTCAATTGTCGGTAATCATTTTTCAGACAAAATAGGGAAAGAAGTTCAGGATGTAATCCGTTGTTGGTACGAAAGAGTTTCGTTTATTGTTCCTTTAGGTAGGCCTTGGACTCAGTCTGTTTCTAAGTGTTCTCCCTTTTCGAAAGGTGATTTGAGGGGTTGTAGGTATTATAGCTTCCAAGGTCGAATCATCTTTAAGCAGACCCCAATGTTTCGTCATGCTATGTCTCAGTGAGTGATGCATTGCGTTGAATTCAGTAATCAATCTCACTGTAGAGTCTTTTGCTAATGGTTGAGTTTTTGGTTTCAGCGTGTCTGGTCTTTTGATTTTGTGGAGTTTGTTCTTGGCCTGAGTGAGGATGCCTCTGGGGTATCCTCTTTTCTCAAATCTGCTTTCCATATCTTGTATGGTTATCTCAAGATTCTTATTGTCACTGCAATTCCTCTTGGCACGGAGGTATTCTCCAAAGGGAATTGATTTGATTTGGTGGTGAGGATGAAAGCTGTCTGCTCTTAGGATAGCGTTACAAGCTGTCGGTTTTCTGTATAATTTACTGTGTAGATTGTCTTTCTCTACATAGAACTCAAGGTCCAGGAACTCTATGTTTGTTTTACTTGATTTCATTGTGAACTTGATTTCCCAGTCGTTGTGATTGAGATGTTCAAAAAAGTCATTCAGAAGTTCCTCTGTCCCTGTCCATAGTAGAATACAGTCGTCTATATAGCGACCCCAAAACAAGATTGAATCAGTGTATATAGTGCCTTTCGGGCCCCAAATCTGGTCATCCTCGAAGGCACCCATAAACAGATTAGCAAAAGATGGGGAAAATTTTGAACCCATAGCCACTCCGCGTTTTTGCTGGTACCATTTTTTGTGAAAAATGAAAAAATTGTTGTCCAGGATGAGATTCATCATGGAGATCAGCATTTCTGTGTGCGCCCAAAGAGACGCCGGTCGTTTTGACAGAATTTGGGTAATTGCTTTTATACCCAAAGTTGGATTTATGCTGGTATAAAGTGCGACTACATCCATGGTGACTAATATGGTGTTGGGTTGCCATTCTAGGTCACCCAGAACACTAAGTATGTGTTTTGAGTCCTGTATGAAGGAGGGCAGGTTCTTCACCAGTGGGTTGAGAAACATGTCCACGTACTCTGCAAGTCTCTCGGTGGGACCTCCAATACCCGAGACAATTGGCCTTCCAGGAGGAAAAGGTAGATCCTTGTGGATTTTGGGTAGAGTGTAGAGCCACGGGTATGTGGGTTTGAGTACTTTGAGGTATAGGTACTCGTCGTCATTCAAAAGACCCTTCTCTTTCCAAGTTCGTAGGTGGTCATTGATGGTTATTGTCAGAGTGCCCATGGGGTTGTTGGTGATGGCTAAAACACTGACTGTGTCATCCCGCTAGCATAGACCCATGCACACACGTACACGACAGCCATTTTAGGTATCATGGTCTCCTTGTTCACGATCGATCGTCGTCACACTTCCCTGACCCTGCAAGCTTCCCCCATGCACCCTGACCGCCCCCGCTCTCACATGTACAAGTCATGAGCACCTCCCCTCCCGCATGACTGTCTCTAGGGATCACACCCCGCGCCTGACCAACACCTCCTTTCCTTTCATGAATACCCCTCTTTGGATAAACCCTTTCTCTACGCTCGATTTTCCACACTGACCTTTTCTTTCATGAATATCTCTCCTTTGATGACCTCTTCTTCTGAACCTAATTGTTTGCACGGACCGCTGGTCATCCCTTAGCCCGAGGATACAGTTTATTGCCCACTACTGTATGCACTCGTCTCTCTTGAAAGAAGCCACTATTGATCATGGCCACCCCACCCCCTGAGATTCGATCAGGCACACACATTCCAATGGAATCAGCAGAACACTCAGCTGCGTGACAGCCCCCTCCTATTGCATGAAGGATAAGGGCCCCTACTGTAGCCACGTGTTGGAATACCTTCATACTACACAATGTATGGATTGTAATAAAAGGATGCCTGTGTGCCACGAACCTGTGTATAAAAGGCGACGCCTCAGAGAAACTTGTTAGAGCACCTCCCGAAGACACTATGCGAGTGTCCCAAATGACATGCTCTCCTCATGAGTAATAAACTCTGTTCTTGTTTTCCTGCCTTCAGCGCCCGTCTCTTTATTTGGTAATTATTCGAGATGGGAATTAAGAGTCGCCCTGCACCAGCAGCCTGGGCATCCGGTGCGTTATGGGCTGACTTTTCTACACCCGGCCGTCAATAGCACACGCCCACACGCGTGACGGACGGGGGCCTTCCTCAGCACCGAAGGGGTAAATTTCCAAATCTGGCAATAAGCAACAGAAAGGTGTCCAGTCCACCTTTGCAAAGGGCCTTCCACTACGCAGTAACACATGCTGCTGTATTTTTAGTAATTTTTGAACCGCTTGAGCTAGAAACAAAATAATTTTTTGTTGAAATCTGCAGATGATGGATTATGTTGCAAATGTTGCAAATCTATAATTATGCACAAATTGCCACAGCCGCACAATTACATAATTCCAGTGGCCCTGACAAACACTGACAAGGCTGAATTCCATTGGTCATATTAGTTATATAGGACTACTAAAAATGTCTTAGTAATTGAAATTGCTAATAAAAAAATTGTAGAAGTGTCTGGCTCCCAGGTCCTGGGCACGTAAGTGATCAATGTAAGTAGGGTCCTGTAGTGAACGTAACTGACGGCATGATGCCAGCTGGAAGAGATGGTGGCGTCTACCACTGCACATCAAAGGGTTAACTGCTGGTAAAATGGTACAACAGGGTTATGGAAATGATGACCTAGTGCATTATCAAGAATTTCAACACAAGATAGTTTGCTTTGTACCTGCCATAGGGTATCAAATCAAATTTTTGTGTGGAGGTTTAAGACAATAAAAGACAGATGAGAACATATGACTTACATGAGGTCAGGGCGGCATTTGTGAACGATTGCACACAGTGCCAAGCCACTCTTCCATGACATGGTGAGGTCAGTCACATTTACACCCGCGTACCCTTCTGTCAATTTTTGACACCAGCCCAGCAACTTACTGGAACGGGCAACAGATTCTAGAAAAAAACAAACAGAAAGGGCTTCATACACTGAGAAAAGAAATAATTGGGTTTGTAAACTTAGAAAATCATTCAACTCTTTATTCTAAAGCTAAAGGATTTCTCCCACCATTAAAGCACTCATGCTCATACAGCACCCAAAGTAGTAAAATCTGTCAAAGGCAGCTGAAGCGCATTTACCCAGGAGACTTCACTATTTTTGTCAACTGGCCGACTAATCTTCTCTTGTGATCCAGTAGTCAATGATATGATAGAGCTACAACAGGTGAAGCAGATTTCACATGCTGCCATTGACTGAGGCACAAGGCATGGTTCACACTATGCATATAATGGCCTCCTTTCACAAAATTTACCAATACGATATGGAAATGTGCTCAATAGTGATAAGTAAGCACCAGACACATTGACTAGTGGGTCATTCATTGCACAAATCAAACAAAAGGTTGTTGTGTTATGAAAAAAGTACAGTTTTCCTATCAACATGAGCAATTAATTAATGATGCATTAACATTAGAAGTGCCGTAAAAACGGTTTGTAAAAAAAATACTCACCATTACGCCCCAGTCTGGGGGTTCTTGAATTTACTAGATTCTCCATCTCAACCTGAAAGTCTTTCAGTTCATTGGTATTATACAAGTGGCGCACCTGAAACCAAGCAAAACTAATTAAACAGGAGTTTATAATAGGTTTAAACAATGTCTTTCTTGATGCATCCCAACAATTCACATATCAAAACCTTTGGTAACGATTTGTTTGGTGGATGCAATTATCTATCTGCAGATTCCTCAACTTTGGAATATTGCAGGTGCCAGACTGGATCTGGTCATTTTTCAAAGCTCTCCCATAATGACAGAAGAGGCTAACTACAGATTGGTGCTAGAAGCAACACTGTTGTGACGTCACTGAAGACACAGCACCTATACTGGCAGCCTGCCAGCTGCCCATTCATTGTTTCTCACCAAAGTAGCGAAAAGAAAAACATCAATTCTCTAAGGACACAGAGCAGAAATTCAACATGGCCGACAACCATTCTTCAAGATGGGGAAGAGGGTGAGATAAGTGAGAAATCGCCAGGTAGAAAAGAGTACCCATCTTCTTAAGGACACTGCTATCTGCAGGTTCTTCTGCCTTCAAAAAGATTAACAAGCATGCAGATCTGGGAGGGGGGGAGAGAGTGTACTCACACTGTATGTGTGCACGCATAGCACATCTTGATTCATAAAATACTCTACCTTAATGAAGTTCTTTTCTTGGTGGCTTTACCCTTCTTACTATGTGCCTATTTCTAAATCCAGCCTATGTGACCTTTCCTCCTCCTCAGTGGGATATGGGGGAGCCTGAAAAGAAGTTAGGGTAATGGACTGATGCAAGATGTAAGCGTGACCTCCTTGACCATCTTGGCTAGGAAAGCAGCTCTGGTTTCAAAGAACTTGTTGAGAAAGAAACAAAAGAAAGGACATAAGTTCAGGGCTTGCAATTCACTGATGCTTGTCACGAAATCAATTGCAAAAAAAACATTCCGAAAGTCAATAGTTTGTTGACCACTATGAAGGGGCTCAAACGGAAATCCCATTAAAAACATCAAAACAAAATGCGGCATGACAAAAGGAGTGGGAAGGTACATGTTTGTGAAGCGCTTCAGAAAGTGTAACACAATCCGAGCCGTAAACAGTGTTGGTTGGGACACAAAAATGCTGACAAGGCTACCACATATCCTTTGACAGTTCCTACAACACAGCTACGCAGAGCTAGTGTGTGTAAATCTGAGGCTGTCCAATAACCCGGCCTTCAAAGGGTCCACAGTATTCTCAGCAAACCAAAAGACAAGCACTGTTCCACCTTCCATAGTACACTGTTTTGGTGGAGTCCCATCAAGCAGAGAGCATAACTCCTACCATCTCCAGTGCCAGCTGGAAAGGTGGTGACTCTGCTCAATCCTTAGGCATGAAGAAGTATGCTTTCGAGTTTGGTATCAAATTCTTATGATTAAGGCTCTATTTCCAGTACCGCTGCTCCTAATAAACTGGTATTACAATATATTTACAGCATCAAAGCGGCCAAAAAGGAATACTTCACCAAAGCTATAGATGAAGCCCAACAAAAACAACAAACCGTCTTCTCCATAGTCAAGTCCTTTACCCATCCCAAAGCTCTCCTACCTGAAATTCCCCCATCCCAAACCCTATGCAATCAAATCGCCGATTTTTTCATAGATAAAATTGCCAACATTCAGAAGGATTTCCCCCAACCTCTAATCACTACCCATGAAGCCGTTATAAATCCATTCACCCTGGGCAGCTTCTCACCAGTCTCCCTCCAACAAACTCAGAAGGCAATCCTGGCCTGTAAATCGGGAGCTCCTACGGACTCATGCCCTCCTAGCATTCTTCACCACCTTATCGAGGCTGTAAATCCCACAATTAATGCCATCATTAATGAATCTCTTGGCTCAGGTATTGTACCCGATGACTGGAAAAAGGCCATTATAAAGCCCCTAATGAAGAAGCAGAACAAACCCCCTACTGACCTTACTAATATGCGTCCGATTTCTTTATTACCTGCTCTAGGTAAAATCACGGAGCAATTAGTTTATGGGGAGTTAAAAACCTTTGTAGAGAACAACCATATTCTGCACCCACAACAATCAGGGTTTCGCCCCGGCCACTCCACCGAAACTGCCTTGATAGAATTATCGGACTCTATTAAGTTCTTGCAGGATGAGGGGAGACAGGTTGTACTCATCCTGCTCGACCTCACAGCAACGTTCGACACCATCTCGCACGCCATTCTCATTAATAGAATGCGCGAGATTGGTGTGGCAAACACAGTGTTGACATGGATAACTTCGTTCCTGTCCAACAGATCCCAAACGATATCACTAGGCCCTTACCTATCCAGCGAAAGATCAATCACATCAGGAGTCCCCCAGGGGTCCATACTTAGTCCTCTCTTTTTTAACATTTACATGGCCCCCCTCCTTGCAGTGATAGAATCTCACGGAATCCTCGTCACATCGTACGCTGATGACACTCAGCTTGTCGTCACCATTGACAAAAAATGTACGGACGCAGACCTTAGATTCCAGAACTGTCTTTCTGAGGTCTTCTTATGGCTGAACAAAAATCATCTTAGATGCAACAGCGCTAAGACTGAAATAATACCCCTAGGGAAAGATATGTCCTTTTGCCCAAAAGACTGGTGGCCTAAAATTCTGAAGCCCCTCCGAGCGCTGTCTCCTCGGCACGTAATCTTGGCGTTCAATTTGACGCATCCCTTACCTTCGATGATCACGTCCGCATTACTGCAGGATGAAGTTTTAGCCTTATTAGATCACTGAAGAAATTCTTTGACTTTCTCCCCATTGCAGCCAGAAAATCAGTCGCGGTTGCTTTAATTCTTTCCCGACTTGACTATTGCAATGGACTAATGGCAGGAGTGAAGAAGTCTACCCTCAGGAAACTACAAAGTGTTCAACACGCCGCGGCTAGACTCGTGCTTAAACTCCCCAGAGGGTCTTCTGCCTCAGCAGCCCTTAACGCTCTTCACTGGTTACCACTCCACAAAAGAATTTTGTTTAAACTTCTGCTCACTGTTTTTAAAGCCACTAGAAAAACAGGCCCCCTCTACTTTATCAAGCGTTCCATGCATTACAATCCCACACGCTGCCTAAGATCCTCAGGAACAAATCTTGTCATAATTCCAAGATTCAAGTTAAAAACCAGGGGGGGGGAAACTTTCTCTTTCCTAGCTTCCAGAGCCTGGAACAGCCTCCCTGTTAATCTCAGGTTAGTCGAAACTGAGAGCCATTTCAGGAAACTTCTGAAAACCTGGGTGTTTCAGCTATCCGATACCTCGGTTCTAGCAGCTATATGATCCTTCTTATCACTACGTTCCTCTCTTCTGTATGCTCAGCGCCAAGATGCTCCTTCCGGAGCGATAGCCGCGCTATACAAATTCCCATAAATATCAAATATCAAATATAAAATATTTGATGCAAATTCCACCACTGTTATCGAGAAATTACAGGACAAGATTGTTAAAGTGAGTAATAAGCATTTCTCCCTTTTTATTGTATGGATAGGCGATTTTAACTGTGTATTGTGTAAATTTAGTGGGACAAGAGCTTGTGGCATGCTGGATTCAAGTGATCAGCCATTGGCTCACTTCACTCATACAAAACAGGGGGATGCTCTAAACAACATTGTCATGATGCATGAACTCTGTTTCCTGGACATGCCCAGTTTTTCTAGACCTATGGGTATACATACCCACCTTTCAAGGATCAAGGGGCGCGACGAGTACAATTGATTTTGCTCTGGTCTCCCTCAGGTTTGCCCATCTTATTAAGGATTTCCAGGTCGATGTAAATCCCGCCAGCGATCACAACCCCCTAATAGTGAGTTTTAACCCCGTAGTTGGGAGTAGTCAAACCCTGGAACAACCAATAATATATAGCCAGAACCAGGGAGTAGCTCTGAAGTGGGACAAGGTAAATGTGGGGCAACTGGAGTTGGATATTTTTAAGGAAAATAAGGCGGGTATAGAAGCTTGTCTGACGCCAACAAATGAACCAGATGTAATAATTAGAAATTTTGAAGAACTCTTAGGTAATGTGGCTACACACCTCCAAAAAACTGTGAGGGGGAAAATAGTAAGTGGACCCAAATGGTTCGATGGAGAGTGTTCTGCTGCACAATCAAGTTTAAAAAAGGCTTTACATCAGGTACCCCGAGACGTCGACCTTGTCAGGAAATCTAGGAAAAAGTATAGAGCCGCAATTGATAGGCGAAAATCGGAATTAAGGGCCATAGCCTGGGAAGATCTCGGAAAAGCGGCAGAATTGAGGGACAGTAGACTTTTCTGGGAAATAATAAACCAACCTTTTTTAAAGAATGGGGACAAGGGCAATATATTAGTGAACATTCCGGAGGAGACCTGGGTGTTACACTATGGGAAAATCTTTAACCCAAACGAGGTGCTGCTGGCTACTGATGATGGGGTTGGAGATTTTAATCTGATGTCAGCTAAAGAACTTAGCCTCTCTATTACCTTGTCGGAGATAGAGGTTGCCTTGAGGATGGGCATTCCATTGAAGGCTCCCGGGCCGGATTCAGTACCTTTAGATCTCTTTAAACACAACCCGGAGGTCTGGGCACCATTGCTATTAATTTTTTTTAGAGCAATTGTGGTGGGGCGTATCCCAATCTCGTGGCATGAGGCGGTAGTAGTACCGATTTTTTAAAAGGGCGATAAGGGTGACCCTTGCTGCCACCGGCCGATATCCTTACTAGATGCCTCGTGTAAATTGATGGGAAGAGTGATATTAGCACGCCTTGAAGTTTGGGCAGAATCCGCAGGTTTCATAGTGGACTCACAGTACGGGTTTAGGAAAGGTAAGGGAATCACTGAGCAGTGTCTCAATCTGCCATTAATTATGGGCAAGTACATGGGGGCCAAGCATAGTTGTTTTCACTTGGCCTTCATGGACTTGTCCAGTGCCTTTGACACTGTATGTAGGGGTAAGTTGTGGCAAATGATGGAAAACATGGAGTTTGAAGAATCATTAGTGACCCTGCTTCGTAGACTCCACGCTGCCACCTCAGTGAAAATTAGATATGATCCAGGAGGTGAGAAGACAAATCTAATTCCATCCACCGAAGGTGTTCGCCAGGGTTGTATTCTGGCTCCATTCTTATTCCTGGTGTACACCAACGGTTAGAAAGATTTCTGCTTGATAGCGGAGCCGACTTCCCCCAAGCAAATGGTAAAAGGATACCGATGTTGTCCTATGCAGACGACACGGTCCTAATGACCCTTACTTCTAAATGGTATGCAGACTACCTTCGCTGCCTTTGAGGCCTTTATGGGTAGTTTAGACCTCAAGGTTAATTTTGCTAAATGGTTTGCTATGACCTGCGGCCCGAAAGGTGTAAAATCTCGTAGGTACATGGTAAGGGACTCTATTATTGCAAAAGTTGACCATTTTAACTATCTTGGCAACCTTTTTAATAAAAAGTTAAACTGGGACCCTTTAATATCAGTCAGGGTACAAAAAGTTACACAATTGGTCAAGGCTCTGTTTCGCTTCGCTAGCAAATTGGGGCAAAAAACGATTAGAGAATTAATAACTTTATATAAAGCTAAATGTCTCTCTGCCGCCGTATACGGGGCAGGTGTATGGGGGACTCAGAAATGTGATAAAATACAAGTCATGGAAAACAAATTTTTTAAACGGTTGTTATGTGTCCCACCAGGTACCTCTAATAACTTCTGTCATGGGGAGGTGGGCATTGCTTTTGAGTGTGACATTATTCATTTGTCGCCTTTGTTGTTATGGTCTAAAGTTTGGCAGTCAGAAGAGTTAAAATTAACAAAGGAAATCTTGTATGACTGCCTTAAACTTGATCTTTCCATGAATATTCCGTGGCTTCGTTATGTCAGGGACACTTAATATAATCGGGTTAGGGCAAATGTTTAAAGTCCAGATATGGCTGGTAAGGATTATAAGTTAATTATCCAAAAAGCTTATTATTTCAGCCGAGGCACTCTGAGAAATGGTGAGAACGCAGTATATAGGAAGTACGAGCTGCATCAGCAGTTCTACTTATACACACACTCAATGGCGTTTTTTCTTGACAAGATTTCCAATAAATTCTTTACATTATCTCTTTGCTTTCCCAAAACAAGGGGGGTGGTGTGAGAGGCTACCCCCTTGCCCTTGTAATAATAGGGTCTCACAAAGCACTTTGCATCTTATTATTTTTTGTGCATTGTACAAGGATGCAAGAAACAGGTTTATCAAGCCTGTTCTGTTAAGCCTTGGATCACGTTACTACAAAGAAGGCTATGAGTACCTTTTGTCCTTGTCAACTCCAGAGATTTGTAGTGCTGTGCTTAGCTTTATTCGAGTGTCTCTTGACATTAGAAACAAATATGAATCTTCATAAAAATGATAACTGTTTAGCTAAGAATATGGTGTGGACTTAAGATTGTAATGCACTCTATGAAAAGTTTTATAGATGTGCCTTGACTGTTTTGAACTTCTTGTAATTTTAAATTGTAAAATGAATTATGGATTTTTAATCAATCATGTATTTTTGTATAATTAAGTGAGGTTTGAATCTGTGTATACTTTTGTGATTCCCTTGTTGAATCGAATAAAGTTATTCGAACGAGTTTGGAGTGCAGAATCATCTCCTTTTATAGGAGAGAATGGCTGTCATGTCCAGTATGAGAGAAAGACAGGAGATGTGGCACTGGCAAAAGAGCAGGAGGTCTGCGTACCAAACACTTCTCTACCAATCCGGGAAAATGAGGGGGGTTTGGGCCCTTGGTAAATCTTTCACATAACACAGGACTATCAATTGGTAGTGTGTGGACCACACCACAAAACCCAAGTACCTCCTTTGCAACTGCATGATCAGTATAAAGAAATACACGTCCTGCAAATCTAGGGACACCATTCAGTCTCCTGCTTCCAGAGTCAAAAGAACCTGATCCAGGGTCAGCATTTTGAATTGCGCCTTGTTGAGAAGAGATTCAAGATCCTGACGTCTAGGATCGGGTAAAGTCTGCCATCTTTCTTGGGAACGGGGATGTGCAGACAAAAGAATCACAGTTTAATTTTGTGCTACAGCACCAATTCCACCACAGTTTTTTATAGCAGGGCTGTCACCTGTTGTAAAATGTGGAAGGGGACAAGAACAGCAAGGTGGAATGTGGGAAGAGACCTTGCTGAATGGGTAGGGCATGTCACTTTCTACATTTTGAAGAACCGGCTGGACCGAAGGTATGGCCTTCCAGACTTGTAGAAATGAGGACAACCGATCTCTTGTGAACAGACAAAGGTCAATTAGAGAGGCTTCCACGGTGGAGCAGGAGGTGGCCTATTGGATTCCACGGACTCTGCCTTTCCATGCCTAAGAAGCAGACTCTGGGATTGCGGTTGGGGCTACTGTGGCTTGCATTGGCGAAAATGTTTCACATGCAAATCCTCAAACTGACAGTAATCATGGTGAAAGGTCAAAGACTTAAGGTGCATGATGTTACCCTGCTGGTTTAAAAATGCTCCAAGGTAAAATCAGCCTTATCCCCCAAATAGCCTGGAAACATCCAAAGGTAGGTCCATGAGAGTGGACTGGACATTTGGGGAGAAACCAAGCGTCCTAAACCAGGCATGTTGTCTGAAAGTCACTGACAAACCCATGACCCTTCCTTCGAAGGCAGTTTCGAAACCTGACTGGATGATTTGACATCAAGCCATCTGCTAATCTCTGCATCATATCAGAGAAGTGTCCCTGTAGAGGATCTGGAAGGTTTGTAACAACTAGACTTGCCATACATGTTGAACGACTTCAAGGTTAAACTCCCTGTGGAGAAAACTTTCATACCTACAGCCTCCAGATTTTTTGATTCCAGGTCTTCTGAAGCTATAGAGAAAGCTCTAGGAGAGGACAGGATGATCAAGTCCAAAGCGCCAAGCTATTAAGAGATAGATGTGTTGAGAGAAAGCTAGAGTTATCTGCAGCAGGACGATAGAGCCTGGCTATTACCCAACTAACCACCAGAGAAAATGATGGTCTATTCCAGGCAGTCAGAACAGGGTCTAGCATGGTTTCATCAAATGGTAAAAGAGGTTCAGCTGCCTGTGTCAAAGACTATGAATAAGTTAGTCTTGGTCTCAACGGAGGAAAGAGGCAGCTAAAAAACCTCAGCTGTTGCTCAACCACTGAGGTGAATGAGCTCACTTCTGGTGAGAGTGGTCATAATGGATTCAGCATCTCTAACGCCGAAGATGTGTCTATGCCACTGGCCTTACCCAGACTGATATTCATTTGAGTTCCGAGCAAATAGTGGGATAGCTTCATATCGTCTTCAATTCTTGGTTTGTTTAAAGTTTCAGAATCCCGCAAAAAACAACAAACAAAAAAACCTGTAGTGTCTACCTACAAGATGCACATGCCTGCTGCTCTCTATTCTGTTACTCCCCTAGGTGAACCTGGGCCTCCCTCCTGGATCTTAGCGGCATTACCTTAGGCTCCAGATGAGGATTCCTGTCCTTGGAGATGGACTTTGGGATCGCAGTAATTGGTGCGGAAGGAGGAGCAAGTGCCTGTGGCACAAACAGCAGTATTGGTGGTGATGAAATCAAAGGCAATGCTGTAGGGAACAAATGTTGCAAAAGGGGAAAAAGGGCACTAAAGGAACTCCTTGGGGAGGGGACAAGGATGGCGCCATAGTTCTCCTTAAAATCGCAAACATAGTGTTAAAAAAGATCAAGATCTGTGCTTGAATCTCCAGATAGGCCTGTGAGACTCTAGGTCCTGAATTCATCCTGCATCAGGGCTAGAGGAAGTTATAGTTTCTTACCTGTAACTCCCGTTCTCTTGTAGGGATAGTTCTGTGATAAGTCATAAGCACTTGAATAGTCCCGCCCATATGCCAGGACCCCGGAGCATTTCCTTAGATACATCTTCTAAAGTGGATATTTTTCGCCTTTCTTCAGGAAGGCCTGAAAAGACACTTAAGAGAGAGAAAAGATAATAATGCAGCCTAACTAACTAGGCTGCACTGGCCACTGCTTCATCTTGAAGTGAAAAAAGATAGCCAGGAAACTTATATTTTGCAATTTTTATAGAGTTTAACACACAGAGAAAACTACCCTTCACAAAACTAATTTTTTCATGATAGATGAAAGGGCTGGCCAGAGTAGCCTCATAGGATGCAATTATAGGTCTAAAAATAGAAGCTGTGCCTTTAAGAATCTCCATAGACCACCAGCATCCCATGATGCACAGCCAGCGGCAGTTACTTCAGGTTCTTTTTGAAGGCGTAGAGAAGTGAATGCCTATTCTATGTCATGAATATGTCTGACTATTCCACCGAGGAGGAGGGAGGGTTGCTTATGACTTATCACGGCAATACCCCTACAAGCGAACTGGAGTTACAAGTAAAACTATTCCTTCTCTTGTAGGAGATTCCTGTGTATAGTCATAAGCACTTGAATAGACTAGCAAGCCCATCCCTATAAAAACGATGTGGAAGAGACAGAGAATTGACATGCCAGTTTAAGCAAACAGGTTCCGAAGGGAAGCCTGTCCAACTTGAGCATCTGCCTTGGCATCAGAGTCCAGGAAGTAGTGTTTTGTGAATGTATTGACTGACTTCCAGGTGGCAGGATTACAAATCTCGGAAATGGGTATATTACGAAGCAAGGCCGCAATAGCTGCCTTTCCTCTGGTAGAGTGAGCCCTAGGCTTACAAACTAGAGTTTTGTTGGCTTTCTGGTAACAAGAGTAAAATACTGGAAACAATCCATCTGGAGATGGATCGCTTGGAGGTCGCTAGACCTGTACGGAGAGAGCCATAGTTTACAAATAACTGACCTGATTCCCCTAGATTTTTAGTTTTGTCCAAATAGAACTTCATAACCTTTCTAACATCCAGGGAATAAGGTGATCTCTCAGCTGGAGAAGAAGGATGCTGGAAAATATAGGCAAGTAAATAGTTTGATTCACATGAAAGTCCGAAATTACAGTAGGAAGGAATTTCGGATCAGTCCTCATGACCACTTTAGATGTATGGAAAACGGTGTATGGTTCTTGACAGCAAAGTTCCTGGATTTCGCTTACCATGCTGGTGGAAGTGATAGCCACAAGCAAAGCGGTCTTCCAAGACAGAAGCTGAAGAGTAGCCTTATGAATGGGTTGAAAGGGTTCTTGCATTAGCCGAGAAAGAACCACGTTAAACTCCCCAGGAGGAGAAGGACTTCTAATGGGAGGAAAAACTTTCTTCAAACCTTCGAAGAAATCGCTAATGACAGGAATTCTGAAAAAGGAAGTTTGTGAGGGGAATTTCCTGTAAGTAGTCCGAGCTGCCAGGTGAACCTTAATGGAAAAAAATTGAAGGCCATATTGTGCTAGATGAAGCAAGTATGGAAGGATAACATCTTCCTGGCAAGAAGTAGGATCCTAATTCTTTGATGAACTCCAGCTTCAGAATCTCTTCCATTTATACGCATAAGCGGAGCGTGTGGATGGCTGCTTAGCTTCCTTAAGGATGTCCATGCAGTCCTGAAGTAAGTTTAAGTGCCCATACTGCACTAACTCAGGAACAATGCTGCCAAATTCAAGTATAAGAGGTTGAACTGCACCATCTGTCCTCTCAATTTCGTTAGTTCTGATTTGCATGGAAGCCTGAGATGTGGATGGATAGACCAGTGAAGAAGGTTTGTGAACTACCACTGATGTGGCCACTCCGGGGCTATGAGAATCATCTTGGTCCATGACTGAGAGCTTGAGGAGGACTGCCGGATCAGGGGGATTGGAAGAAAGGCGTAGAGAAGCTTTGGCATTTGTTGTTTTCTGCGGTGGTGAACAAATCGACCACTGGAGGACCCCATCTTTTGAATATATCTTGCACCACGTTGTCGTTCAAGACCCACTTGTGATTTTCCTGAAGGAGCCTGCTTGGAGCGTCGGACTGAGCATTTTGAACACCAGGAAAGTGAGTTGCTGTTATTAGGGTCAGGTTTCTAGCTAAGAGCCACTGTCAGATGGTCTGGGCTTCCCTAGTTAACAGTCTGGATCGCGAGCCTTCAAGCTTATTGAGGTAGAACATAGTTGTCGTATTGTCCGTCTGGACAAGCAGGGAGCTGGCACGGAATGATGGCTGAAAGGCTTCCAGAGCCAAATGTACTGCTCGTAGCTCTAGCAGATTGATGTGATAAGTGGATTCCTTTAGTGACCATTTGCCCTGAATTTGAAGGTGATCTGTATGTGCTCCCCATCCTAGGAGAGAGGCATCCGTTACTATGGTTTCCGTAGGTATCTCCTTGTGGAAGGGGATCCCTCATAGGAGAATGGTGGGCGAACACCACTATTTGATGGACCGGAGGGCATGTTGTGACAGTTGAATCTGGTCCTCCCAATCTCCTATTCGCTGGTCCCATTGGTCCACCAGATATTCTTGCAGGGGTCTCATGTGGAGACGAGTATTCAGGGTGAGGAATATACAAGACGCCATGGAGCCCAGAAGAGAAGAGACCTTCTTCACAGTAGGGTGAGACATTGTTATGAGAGTCTGAGTCTTCTGAAGGATCGATAAGCGTCTCTCCTCCGAAGGATACACATTTGCCGTGCGAGTATAGGTGGATGCTCCCAGATATTGTAGGCACTGTACAGGAGTCGAGATAGACTTTATTTGATTGATGTGAAGACCCAAACAAAGGAGAAGGTCTGAGGTCTAATTGAAGTGTAGTTGAGCCTCCAGACACGTGGATGCCTTGATCAGCCAATCGTCTAGGTAGGGGCAGACAAAACACTTTGTGCTTCCTCGAATGGGCAGCAATCACCGCATCGCACTTGGAGAAGGTCCTGGGCGCTGACTTCAGGCCGAATGGGAGTACAGAGTATGGATAGTGGTTGTTCCCCACTGTGAACCTCAGGAACTTGCGATGCTTCCTTTTGATGGGAATGTGGAAGTATGCGTCTTACAGGTCTATTGCACATAACCAATCCCATCGATGTAGTTGAGGGTAGATCTGGTGTAATGCCAAGATTCGGAATCTCTCTCTCCGAATCCACTTGTTTGCCTTTTTTAAATAGAGAATGGCACTGAACTCGTTCTGGTCGTTTTTGACCAGAAAGAATCTTGAATAAAGCCCTTTGCCTCCTTGTAAAGGAGAAACAGGTTCTGTGTTGGAGGTATTGATGGTGGAGGGCTGATGAAGAGTGGAGAGTATCCATTAAGAACAATATTCAGAAACCAATTGTCTTGTGTTATTTTTTGCCACTCTGCCAAGAAATGTTGAATGCTTTCCCCTAGCGGAGTGGGGAACAGAAGAGTAGAGAAGACAGGATTCAGGATTTGGAACCTGTAGGCGTCTTGCCTCCTTGCGCAAGTTGCTGTCCTAACCTTCCTCTTGGTTGTTGCTTTTGGTAAGGTTGGTAAGATTGTTGATACTGGTTTGTCAGCCCTGATACCAGCGAGGGGTTTGAAACCTCTGTGTTGAGTATCTGCGTGAAAAAGAGCGGGAAGATTTATGTTGCCTTTCGGGTTTTTCAAGACCAACAACCTTTAGTGTCTCCATCTCCGCTTTCATTCGGGCCATCTCCTAATCTGCATGAGAGCCAAAAAGAGTTGTTCTTGAAAAGGCAGATTCAGGATACGTTGTTATGCTTCAGGTTTAGGTGAGGTTAAGCAAAGCCATGAATATCTTCTGAGAGCCACCCCGTCGTAATATCCATTTACAGACAGAAGGGATGTGTCCACCGCTGCACTAATGACATGGTTAGACACCATAAGGCCTTCCATTAGGATCTCATTAAAATCCTCTCTTTTGTCCCTAGGTAGGTGACCTGCAAACTGTTGGAGAGATTCCCACAGTGCCCTGTCAACATCTGCCCAGCAGGGCTGCGGCACTAGCAGCTTTAATGTAGGTCGCTGCTGTGTTGCACACCTTCCTCCCCACTGAGTCTATCTTCCGGCTCTCTTTGTCAGGTGGAACTGTGGACGTTGGAGCCGTAGTTTTCTGTGTTTTTCACTGCCACCACAATGACAGAATCTGGAGTTGGGTCCGTCCATAGGAACATGGGATCCTGCTCTGGAGGACACTACTTCTGCAGTCTGCAAGGAGCAAGTTTAATGGAAGAAGGAGTTAGAAGTTCCATTGCCGGTTCTATGTTCTAATAAGCATGGCACCAGAGGAAGCAAGCGACGAGATGCTTGTCTCTGTTGGAAAGTCACAAAAATCACAGAGGTTGATGGAATCGGAGTGGACATTGGGATGTTCAGTTGGGAAGCCCAACGCACCAAAACTTCTTAAAGTAGCAATGTCATCAATAGGAGAAACCCTTTGAAGAGGAGAATCTGATAATGTAGGGGAATATCTTCTAGTACTCAGAGGACGTGTCCCTGGTGTGTCTAGAGCGAGATCTCCCATCATGATGTTGGCAATGAGAACGAGATGAGGAACGTCTATGGCTTTGAGAGCGGTCCCTCGTAAGAGACTTGGACCTTGGCCTTCGAGGTGCAGGAGGAGGAGGCGTAGATTGATCATCTAGTCGATGAGAAGAAGACTGAGCTGGTGACTGCGATCAACGATGGTGAGAACGTCGAATGACGAGACAATGTTCTCGACGGCGACCTCCACGGTGTTTGGTTTCTTGACGGCGAACGAGGAGGTCTCCTCAACGTCGTTTCGACCCAGAGCCCTGAGTCGATGGCGGTCGGTGCTATACTGGCTCTCGACGTCGTAGTCTTCGACGTCTACCGGGACTGGCGCCGTTTTTTAGCACTTCTTCTTCTGGGGAGTCCCCCAGATGCTGAAGACAGAGCCCTGGTAGCGATCCTCTCCTCGCCCTGAAGTCCCACCTGTTGACTGGACTAGCTATTTTCTTCTTTCTTCTGCTCCTTGAAGCCAAATTTTCGGTCACGCAGGGTGCACCTGGAAAAGGTTTTACAAATGGAGCAGGCATCAGGAACAGGAACGTGAGAAGCAGAAAGGCAAATACACACTCTATGAGAGTCAGATTTGGCCTTCTTCCTTCCACAGTCTGGAGACTTATCAAAAAGGGATGGCATTTTTCTCTGAAAACTGGAAATTTCTGCCAGAAAAAGATAGCAATGGGAAAAGAAAGACCAAAAAAGTCGAATGAAATTGTTAGTAGTCAAATTTTGAAGAGATTTTTGATGAAAAAAAACTAATTTGGTAGAGCTCAATGCTCCAGGGTCCCGTTAACCCTGGATCAATTGGAAACTCCGTCAAAAAGGGGAGAAAGGGATTAGACACATAAATAAAATCAATGTAGGATGCAAGCCCCCTCCCTGAGAAGGTTGGACCTCCCACTCTGATCCACCCAGCACATTGCCATAGTCAGGTCAAATGTTTCCAATAGTGATTCTCCCTGCTTGGTATGCTCTACATGCATTCTCGCCCACAGCGGACATCCTGAATTGGGCGAATTGAACACAGATGGGTCCCCTCATAAGAGAAGATTAAGGTCCCCAGCATTCATAAGGAATCAGTTGTGATTAAACTTCGAGATCATGATGTTTAAATACAAACCTAGCTAGAAATTTTACCAACATCTGTGGCAGCAGCAATGGTGTTATAAAAGTTATATTACAATAGCTTATCGGACCCCTGTAAAAATAACAGAGCCTGCAAACAGGCTACACTTTCATGCAACAATGGACGGCCAGGGAAAAAAGAACTGTAGTAACTGCCACTGGTTGTGCATCATGGGATACTGGTGGTCTCTGGAGATTCTTTTTTGACAATCAATTTTATTGAGTTTTGAATTCAAATTTGACACCAAACAGCACCATTCAGAGCTACATAGTACATTAGCAGGATAAGGGAAAAACACATCGCAATGACATCAAGAGCACAGAAAGAAATCCAGAGTAGCATATCCACGTGCACCTGGAGAGCGGACCACATCGTCTCATTCGTCAAGTACCCCAAACCATTTCCCCCACATGCGGTGAAATTTCTCGGGACACCCCCAGGCTACGTATAGAGGCGGTCTCTGGAGATTCTTAAAGGCACAGCTTCTATTTTGAGACATATAATGGTATCCTATGGGGCTATTCTGTCCAACTCTTTCATCTCTATCCTGAAAAAAGGAGTTTTGTGACAGGGACTCTTCACTGGGTGTTACACTCCATAAAAATTGCAAAATATAAGTTTACTGGCTATCTTTTTTCACTTCAAGATGAAGTCGTGGCCAGTGTAGCCTAGTTAGTTAGGCTGCATTACTGTCTTTGAAGGCCTTCCTGAAGAATGACAAAAATATCTATTTAAGAAGATATTTCTAAGGGAGTGCTCCTGGGTCCCGGCACGTGGGCGGGACTATTCAAGTGTTTAGGACTATACAGAGAAACCTCCTACAAGAGAAGTAACTGCGCCAGACCAGGATCTGCTTGTGTCAGATGAGATGGGGCCATACTACTACCAATCCACACCTCCGAAGACAAGTTTGTAGGGGTTGGGGAACATCTTGCTTGTGCTCACCGCGCCTCAACTTTGTGTGCTTGTGCTTTGTGTCTTTTAATGACTCTGAAATCGGAGATCCTAGTGACCTCGAGCAAGGGCATGACCTGCACTTTCCTTGATCGTCATCCCTGGCCATGCCATAAAGAGCTTGGGTTCCGTCTCCTTATTGACCTTTGGATGTATACTTTGAAAGGAGTTGCAGGCATGTGACTCTTGGTACGATCAGAGGCACCAAAGGGAGATGTCTTGAGGGTTAGTAATAGACATCCGCCCCTCACAATCTTTGCCAGTCTTAAAGCCGGATGCTTGGGGGAAGACATGCAGACCTGCTTTGAACATTTTTTTAGATGAAGATTTAAGGACAGGTATGGTTAAGAGGGAGCTCCAGATCAACAAATGCACTCAAAATAACAACGGAAGTGTCAAAGCCTGGGTGGGCGCCTTATGGCCCCAGTGACATCACAAGGGCATTGCTTCTGGCACAGATATGGAGCAAGCATCTCTACTGGCATGAAAGAGAGAAGAAACATTTACGGAACCAACCTGACACCTAGGATACTCGAAAGGTGAGGAATATGTAGGCAGAAGTATCCATCAGAACTTATTTACATGACTCCATGGAATGCCATTAAGATCAATGCAAATACATGTTTAAAGATAATTCATCATTGTCGCTCATAATCGAACTGGTATGGGTTGGTAGACAGCCGAGGATAGCTTGGGAAATCCTGACGCTGCCAGAGGAGCAGGAGGGAATGGCTGCTCCAGATTTTGTCGTATACGCGTACTGTGCACAGGCACAATTCTTGCATTTCTGGGCGCACCCCACGCCCTTCCAACCACATGTGGCAAACAAGGTGGATAAGGTGGCACCTCTACCACTGTCTACGGCGCTATTCCAATCGTATAAGCGACCTCGCGATGAAATAGACACGGTACAGGCTATGAGGTGGAAGGGATCCGCAAGCGGGCATGGTTGGATATACTATACGCTCTCTCTAGGTCACTCCTCCAATACCCACTGTACCCCCGACTAATGGACGGAAAGGCGCAAGAACGCGCATCAAGCCACAACCTGAAAGATGGTGGTGACCTCTACCCAGCAGATACCTTTCTCACCCTACAACAAATGTGTTACCCTGAAAGTCCCTCGGCAATAGACACATTAATATACTACCAGCTTCGAGCATCCTGCAAGGGCGAATTTACGACATTTCCGGACCCGTTGCAGACATTGCCAGCATTAGAAAACCTGTGGACAGTGGAATCAGGACACAAACTCCTCTCCTGCATTTACAAAATTACACAAAAGAAGTCTCCAATTGTTACCCCGGCTTCACGTAGGGCATGGGAGGAGGAGCTAGGTATAACTCTCACAGATCAACAAAAGCACCTTGGTTGTAAACAGCTGGAGCGTTTGTCGCCCAATTACCGTCTCCGCCTAATACATTTTAAGTACTTACATGGCCTGTACCGAACACCCATTTAACTACACAAAATGGGGCTCCGCGATGAGGACTGTTGCTGGCGCTGCGGTGCGCCCCAGGCGACCTTCCTGCATTTGGCATGGCGGTGCAGACTAATAGCAAACTTTTGCCTGACCATAATGCGCCACATAAAATATATCACTGGGTTGGTTCTCCTCTGTACACCATTGACATCTGTGCTGGGGGTCCTGAAGTAAATCCCACCTAAATCACGAAAGGTGCCAGAAATATTACTCTTAATGGCTAAAAGACAGGTAGCTATACAAGGGGGGGTGGCTAGGCCTCCAACGGCGAAGGACTGGTACTGAGTGCGACGTTGTGTAGGGCGCAGTTGACTAACTATTGGGAGCTTATGCCGGCCAGATCACTTCCAAAAGATATATGGGAACCCTATGTGCTGTGGCTTATCTCTGCTACTGTAGATGAATAGGTAACACAATAGTGGTACTAGACATGGTCAGGGGTAATAACTACAAAATTGTGATGTAAAGTGTGGCCCCTGAACTGTATAACACTTTACTGTCTTCCTATGTTACTGCGAATTACCGGATTGTACCCCCAGAAATGTATTAATGTTCCTGAACTATGGCAATATGTAATGGCATTCTGATTAGTCATGTAGATACGATTACGAGTAATCACTTTTGTTTTATTGTACTTATTACGGAAAATGCAAATAAACAGTATTAAAAAAAAGATAATTTATCACTACATGAATCCTATTCCTACATGTAGTTCCGAAAGGAGTTCATGAAAAACATCTTTTGCACTTGTCAATTTAACAATACATTAAAAGCATTCAATTTTAGTCATGTTATAATCCTATCTTTTTATTAATGTTTTTACAAACATTTATACATTGACCCCAGCACAGCAACTCTAACTGAACTAATGGTATAAGAATCAAATTGTGAACTACCTCAGTGCTTTGGAACCTGGAATCTGCTTTATAACCACATAACTGCTGACACAGGAACAACAGAACTATATCAGAGCCTGAATGCACTTCACTGCATCCTGGGTATTCAGTAGGTTGGTAAAAGGCTGAAGATGCAACATTAAAAGAACAAGGATGTTTCTAAAGGTAAACAATCTCAAACGTAGTTCTATCAAACAAATTAATTTTGGAAATTATACATCACCAATTCAACACTGTCAGCTGTAACAAAGGACTTCATATAGACAAGATGAATGTTGAAGACTATATCGATTTGAACTGCCTAACAAACCAAAAGCCAGCACCAGTTTTTAAAGGCCTCATTTTCAAACACACCTACGCTGACTATGCACATCCAAATGCTATCAATTTATGCTGGGGTGAATGTGAAACATTCACCCCAGTACAGAGATCTGGGCCTACATCCATCGTTTTTTTGCTCCCCATGCCATTCCAGTTCTGACCCAGCTATATGCAAATCAGTCTTGACCCTATGGCTCATGGGAACAGTCCAGCCTGAACTGCCAAGCCAGGTCCTCCCTGGACTGGAAACAAGCATCCTGGGACCGTTTTAGGGGCATCACCCCTCATCAAACAGGCTAGCTAGAATCCAGTGGCATAGTGAGACCAGCGCCCATGTCGTAGCATACACGGCGCACTAAGGGCGAGAAAGCAAAAGAGAGACAGATGGACGGAAGGCAGAGCAAATCAAACTGTCACTCCTAGTCAATGGATCTGGGATAAATCCCACTACTTGGGAACGGTTTCAGGGCATCACCCCTCATCAGTCAGACTAGCCTGATTCAAAAGGCATGGAGAGCACGGGACCGCGTCTGGGCATACCCATACCACTCGGGGTAACCAATGGAACAAGAGCAATTGATGGACAGAATGCTGCATAATGTCATCATCTTCAATGAAAACTTTATTCGGCTTTTGTAAAGAAAAATCATTAATTTTAAAAGTACATCACAATACACATAAAGCTACAATACAAATCGGTTACAAAAGAGGTAGGAAATGGCTCTCTGTCCGGTTTTCCCTCGCCCACAATGATTAATCACAGGTCGCTCCGAGCCTTACTGCAGCCTTTAAAAAGCTAAGGACATGCCATACAGTGCTCTCCAAAAGCATTAATAAAAAGGTAAAAGCAGAATGTACTTTTTTTTAATTGGCTTGTTTTAAATAGGGATTAAAAAAGGCCTTCCTGGGCACCTCATGATTGCTACAGAACATTAAGAAATGGAGCATGTCCTATGGAGATGTAACCTCGCAGGCACAGAAATGAAATGAAATGAAATGAAAAATTGCATTTGTATAGCGCATAACTGCCCTGGGGCCTCGCAGCACTTGAAGATAAAATGGTTTTAGCGCAGGCTCGGGGCAGATCAGCGAGATTTAGCAAACAAATGCGTTTTTAGGGCCTTTCTGAACGAGAGGAGGTTGCTGTTACCCCGGATGGCAAAGGGGAGGGCGTTCCAGAGTCTGGTTGCCGAATGGGAAAAAGAGCGGCCACCCCAACGGGCTTTGTTAATTTTAGGAGGTGGCCAGCTGCAGGGTACCAGACCGAAGGGGGCGTGTTGGGACATAAGGCGTAACCAGAGGGTGCAGAATCGCTGGGCCTACACGGTGGAAGGATTTGTGCATGATGCACAGAGCTTTGAACTGCACTCTGGCAGCCATTGGGAGCCAATGGAGGTCTTTCAGAGCCTTCCTCGCCGACTGCCGCCGGGACAGATTGAACAATAGGCGGGCCGCACTGTTTTGTGTGACCTGAAGCCTCTGAAGAACCGAAGCCGGTGCTCCCAGGTAGAGAGCGTTCCCGTAATCCAGGCGGGGGAGAATGAGGGCCTGGACCATGATCCTCCTCGCCTGGAAAGGGAGCAAAGGGAGCACCCGCCGGAGCATCCTCATTAGTCTGAAGCAAGTGGCAGCAGTCTTAGTAGCCTGGACAGAGAAATCAAGGGCAGTGTCAAGCCAGATCCCGAGGCTCTTTATCTGGGACTTGGGCGCAGGAGGAGCGCCAAGACATGGTGGCCAGACGGGTGCAAGAGCAGACGGGGAGGGATTTCCAAGGAGAATGATGTCTGTCTTCTCCCCGTTAAGCTTGAGACAGGAGGCTTGCATCCAACTGGCAACAGCCTCTAGACAGGGGCCTAAGGTGTTGGATGATCCATCTGCGTGGTCTAACGAGACCACCAGCTGCGTATCATCCGCGTAGGTGACTATACGCACACCAAAGGGATGGACTATCCTGTCCAGAGGTTCCATGTAGGCGTTAAAGAGGGTCGGGCTCAGGGAGGAGCCCTGAGGGACCCCACACCTGAGAGGATGTTTAGGAGAGACTGTCTCACCCTCAAAGACCCGGAAAAAGCTCTCACTCAAAAAGGAGGTGAGCCAGTCCAGAGCCGCGCCCGACACGCCCATGCCCGCCAGTCGGTATACTAGCGTGGCATGGTTCACCGTGTCGAACGCGGCACTAAGGTCTAACAGGATAATGGCCACCTTTCCTCCCCGATCCAAAGTTGTTCTTGCTTTCTCTGTGACCGCCAACATGGCAGTTTCTGTGCCATGTTGAGGGCGAAAACCTGTCTGGGAGGCACGCAACAGACAGTTGGACTCCAGATAGTCTGTTAAGATATTGTTGGTGTGCCTCTCCAGCAGTTTACTCAACCAGGGAAGCAACGAAATGGGGCGGTAGTTGGACAGGTTGTTCTGGTCCAGGGAGGGTTTCTTGAGAAGCGCCCTCACCATGGCACACTTCCAAGCAAGTGGGACCGACCTGGACACAATGGAGGTGTTTAAAGCTTCCAGGATCACAGGACGAATAACGTCCAGTGCCTTGACAAGGATCCGGGGGGGTGCCGGGTCATTGGGAGAGCCAGAAGAAACTTTGGAGATTAATCTATCCAGGCTGGCGGCATCAAGAAGCGGAATTGTGTCCAGTTTGCAGGGAGCCGAGGAGTCAGCTGGCCTAGGAGGGACGGAGGGGGTGTTGACCGTAGGATTACTAAAAGAAGAATATATGGTCGAGATTTTCTTGGAAAAAAAGGCAGCTAGCTCATTACAGCGGTCTTGTGCCCCTTCAACAGAAGGACGCTCAGCCGGAGCTGAAATGAGGGACTTAGCTATCCTAAAGATTTCTCTAGGCGCGTTTGCTGCAGCACTAATTTTACCTTCATAGAAGGAGGTTTGCGCCATTTTAATCTCTTATTTATAGAGCCTCATTGCGGACCTGTATTCGTCTTTCCTAGACTGAGAATGGTCCTTCCTCCACGCTCTCTCTAGTTTGCGGCAGTCAAGCTTTAATAACCTCAGAGCAGGAGTGTACCAGGGTGCAACTTTAGGTCTTCTGATGAGATTACAGGGGCGTTTGGGAAGAACTTGGTCTAAAGTGCTGAGATCCAGTGATCAAAGTTGCTAGAAGCAGAGGCAGGGTTCAAGGCCTTTCTCGGGGGGTCTTGAGTAAGGGCCGTTGTCCAATCGGTGAGGGGAAGTGAGGACCATTTCCTGCCCATGTACTTTGTAGAGGCTTCAGGAGGGGGACAAGAGTTAGAAAGCCAAGTGAACGGTATCAAAAAATGATCGGTCCAAGGCAGAGGAACCGGGGACTCTACATTAAGGTTGACATTACTGTATATGTGATCGAGGAGATGTCCCTTCTTATGGGTCGCCTGATAGCCTCTCTGGCAGAGGTCTAACGCTTGCATGTTGGCCCGCAAGTTATTAGCTGCCGTATCCTGGGGGTCATCTGAATGGATATTAAAATCCCCAAGCAGAGTGAGGTTAGATGAGGTCACGGCTGCGTTAGCGGTGAGATCAGTAATTTGAGTGATAAAATTGTTGAGGGAGCCTGGTGGTCGATAGAGTAGAATACCAGAAAAAGTGGTGGTAGGGGAGAGATCAAGTGCAAAGTGTAAGCTCTCACAGGTCAGCAAGGAATTAGAAGTGACCCGACACTTAAAGGTGTCCCTATATATAATAGCTAAGCCCCCGCCTCTCCCCGATTGGCGGTCGAGGTGCTTAAGGGTGTAGCCTGGAGGAGTGGCCCATATTAAGGACGGGTCGTTGTCAATCTGAAGCCAAGTTTCCGTTAAAAATAGGGCGTCAGGATTAAGCTCATCAATCAACAGATGCAACTCTGTGGAGTGTTTAGGTAGCGACCGGCAATTAAGGAGATACAATCTCCAAAACTCTCCCAAAGGGAGGGAGCCGCTACATGGGCGGGAGGTGCTCCATGTACAGTGCTTGCAGTGATGGTCGGTGTTAGCTGGAGAGACGGAATGGCAGCAGGAAGGACTGACAGGGGGCGTAAGGAGTGTAACCACAAAGAGTTGTAGACAACTTGATTACCGACCATGATGCCGGTCACCACCCCAGACCAGGACCAGCGAGAAGCGTCTGGACGCGGACTGGCGCAGACTTGCTTCTCTTTGGCACCTCTTCGGCGCGTATACGGCGCTACAGCTGCGCGTCACCGCTGCGCGGGATAGGAAGAGGTCATATAGATTAGGCGAGGGTGGAGACTAGCCCGTCAACCTCCCCAAGATGGCTGCCCAGAATGGGACAACCAGGAAGTGGTGTCGCTTAAGCCTCCCTCCCCACAATCAGCACAAGCTGTGGTGGACCGGGGAGTAGCGACCAGAAAACAGGTAAGAGGCACAGCAATGTAATTTAAAAACACATATTCTTCAATCAATAGGTTTTTAAATTGTTAAAACGAAGTAGCAGCAATCTAATTTTAAAAACACATATTCTTAGTCAATAGGTCTTTAAAATTATTAAAAACGAAAGTAGCAGCTTGCAGAACTCCTGGTCGCATTCAAGCACTAGCGCTATGATCTTTGTTGGTAAGTGATCGTGCGCGCAATACTCCCGCCCTAAAATAGTGAGGGCGAGGGGGGAGACTAGCCCGTCAACCTCCCCAAGATGGCTGCCCAGAATGGGACAACCAGGAAGTGGTGTCGCTTAAGCCTCCCTCCACACAATCAGCACAAGCTGTGGTGGACCGGGGAGTAGCGAGCAGCAAGATCTCGCCTTTCTTGCTCCCTCCAGGGTGAGCAAGAAGAAGATGGAATAAATCAAGGCGAAATCTAGTCAATAAAAACGGTCATGTGATCTGGGAAGCCCTAGAAAATAAGGTTCAGTAAAAGGGGCCGTTTTCAGAAGGCTGTATCTACGTACGCTTGGCTTCCTTAGTTAGCATTCTTCCCTTTCTGTCGCCTGCAGTCTAAAATAGGATTCCTTTACCCACCGCAAGTCTTTCCTACAAACTGCATCAGTGGTGCAAAAGAGGTCTGGTCTACCTAATTTCCTAAGTCTTTCCTGTATGTAGTTGAGCCAGGGAATATTGTGAGCACCGTTCAGGCCTAGACAGTCCCTTAGTATATCTTTATTGAGGGTAATCTCGTCACTTCAGAGATTTTAAGACAATAATATAAAAGGCGGAAAGATAACCAATCTGTAAGATAGGGCACACCCAAATCGTTGTGAACAATATAAAAACGGTACCCTGAGGGACACAATAGTCATCTCAAAACCCTGATTTCCACTATTTGAAGCTCCTCATGGGAGACATAACTACAGATCTCGCTACCAAACGCTGCCTGAGATACACACCTAGATCTATGAATCTGCCAGAGGGCGCTTATAGGTTATTTGCCCAGACAGGAAGCAAAATAAAAAATGGCTGCGTTCGCACGTAGGAGTCATCCCTGTATTTTTTAGAGAGCTACAGTTTAAGTTGGCATGCAACATAACTCCTAAATAGGAGAAGACACTGGTCTTGGGGTCAGGGATGGTCCCTCCCTTAAAATTGAAGGATTTGGTTTCCCTGTGAGCTATCTGCATCACGTCTGACTTGGAATCTGGAGGAGCAATCCCTCCACCCATCACCGCGAACAACTCAAGACAGCACGCAGAAACTACTACAAACTCATCAGGGAAAAAAATCTTTCTTCTGTTCCGCTCTAGATAATGCAAATAAATCTCCCCAAAGAGCTCTTCAGCATCATCAGAAGCCAAACTTCCAAACCTATCACATCCGATTCAGTGTCCTCCAAAAAACGATGCAACAACTTTGCCAGCTTTTTTAAGGGGAAGATCATCTCTCAGCACAAACCCCTCTTTTCTCAGGGAGACCAAGACTCCATCACAGACTGACCACACCTTATTGACCCCTCCCACTCAATGGTCCGTCTTCACGCCGATTCAGGAAGCAGCGATCATCACCCTGATCGCCAACGCCAAACCATCATCCCACTCCCTGGATAGACTTCCTATAAACCTGGCCAAAGTCCTGAAACACACCCTAGCCCCAATCTGGTGCAAAATCATCAACAGCTCGCTGAGCTCGGGAATTATCCCAGACTGCCTCAAGGTCGGCCAAGTCACGTCGCTATTAAAAAAAACAGTTTTGGACACGGAAGATATGAACAACTTTAGACCCGTGTCAAACCTTCCTCTCTTATCCAAAACACTGGAAAAATGTGTTCTCCCACAGTTAACCCAACACTTAGAGAACATCAAGCTCCTTGACCCCCACCAATCGGGTTTCAGAAAGGGATGCAGCACTGAAACTGCCATCCTAAACGCCATAGACGATCTACACAAATCACTTGACTCAGACCAATGCTGCCTTTTGAATCTCCTTAACCTATCGGCCGCATTTGATACTGTCGATCACACACGGCTCCTAAAAGTCCTTTAAGAAAGAGCAGGCTTGGAATTGACGGTACTGAACTGGTTCTCCTCCTTTCTACACAATCGCTCGCAAAGAGTAAAAATCAAAAACTTTGAATCCGACCCCCTACCCGTCAGTAGAGGAGTCCCACAAGGGTCAGTACTCTCCCCCCAAGTCTTCAATATCGACATGGAACCCCTCACCACAATACTCAGGAATTCCAACATCCCCTTCCACCTCTACGCTGATGACACGCAGCTCTATCTGGAAACACCTCTATGGACGACATTCTCAAACTCAATGAAACGCTCAAAGACGTTCAACAATGGCTCTCACAAAACCACTTGAAGCTTAATCAAGAAAAAAATGAAGTTCTACTCATCTCCAACAGAGACGAAAACCCCCAATTTGAAGAATGGCTCAAAGCCATCGACGCCCTCAATGGCACCCTCAAGCCGAAAGATTCGGTCAAGTCCCTAGGTATCCCCTTAGACCCCAAACTAGACATGAAAAAACACATTGCGAACTCCGCCAAAAGCGCTTTCCTCAATCTGAAACTTCTCTACAAAATAAAACCATTCCTGCCTCCAAAGGACCTTCAACAGGCCACTCAAGCACTGGTGCTTTCCAGAATTGACTATGAAATCGCAGCCCTGACTGGCTCAGCCAAATCACACCTAGGCCCCTTGAAAACCACCCTCAATGCCGCGGCTAGAATGGTCACAGGAACCAAGAAATTCGACCACATTTCCCCCGCGCTCATGGATCTGAAATGGCTCCCTATTGAACAACAAGCCAACTTTCGAACAGCATGTCTTACACACAAAGCCCTTCACACAGGCAAACCAGAATACCTGGCCGCGAAACTCAAAAGGGCTGGCCAATCCAGGAACCTCAGAAGCTCCAACACGCTTCTTCTCATTCCCTTGAAATCGCGGAAACGCAAAACTATAAATAAATCCTTTGCGGGCAATGCACCCAGGATATGGAACGCCATTCCCTCCCCACATCAGAATGACCTCCCATTTCCCGAAATTCAAAACTTTACTCAAAGCCTTCTTCCTTGAGGCCACCTGAACTCTATGGGGATGATCATAGTACCCCTCACCCTTGTAGACCTTATGATCTGTATGATTATGTTACTTGCAAGCCCTTAAGTTGTCAAGTTATCAATCTTCCATCGCCGTTAAGGCACATTGTTGTACCTGCTGTGAAGCGCTCTGATACCCTTGGGTCCAGCTAGCGCTATACAAAACTCATAATAAATAAATACTAGCAGGTCCCGGTCTTCCATAAAAGTCACAAAGGAGTTAAGTAATGTTTGCAACCCCCTCACGGCTCAGACCATAAGAACCGTGTCATCCACATACAGTAATACCGGAAGACCTTGCAGGCCCACCTGGGTAACATCTGCGTGAGTGGCTGTCAGATCCTTTTTTAAGTTAATAATATATGAATTAAATAAGAAGGGAGCCAATATACAACCCTGTCGCACCCCTCTCTGGATTGGGTACTGACTGGTCACTTTGCCGGGGTTGGTATAGCGAATCACCATGTCCCTGAGGAGCTCCTGTAAAAATAGGACGATGTTGTTATCTATCCCCATACACAGAAGGGTCTTCCACAGTTTCCTTCTGTTCACCCGGACAAAAGCAGACAACAGGTCCATAAAGGCTAAGTAAATCATACCTGAACACGCGACCGTGTATTTGTTTAAAATCATATACAGATTAGGTCAATGGTCCACTGTTAACCGCCGAGGGCAAAAGCCAGATTGAATATCTGCTAGGATGTTGTTTTTATCTGCCCATGTGGTTAACCTATCCAATAAAATTCAGCCCACCACCTTTACCGTTGAATCAAACAGTGATAGGGGCCTATAACAAAGAGCACTATCCCTGTTGCCTTTCTTAAAAATCGGTACAATGGTGGATATGGCCCAGGAGGTGAGTGGGGCTTCTCTATTAGCTGCGTTGATAGTAGAAGTGAGGACTGGCACCCACAACTGAGGGTTAGATAAAAAGAGGTCCAGGGGCCTCGTTTCTCAACAGACCCTAAATACCTTTTTTGACCTCGTCAGCATGGATGACAAGGGCTGTCTTTCCTGACCCCGGCAATCCACTAACCTAGTTTCTGTTTGACTAGAAAACATTTCCTGGAAATGACCAACCCAATCATCCTCGGTTAGACGTGCATTAAGTACCTGACCAGCATCTCCCACCAAAAATGGACTGTTAACTATTTTCCAGAATATTTCACTGTTTTTTTAGGGTACTAGCCTTGGCGAGCTTGGTCCAAGCCTCGTCCCTCGAATCGGCCTCACTAATTCTGCCTTGTATTGACCTCAACAGGCTTTCACTAGAGCTGGGTGCCTGGGTTTAGAGCCTAATGCTTCCCTAAATTCCCTTGCTGCTCTGGAACATTTACGGTCAAACCAGCTCGTTCTGGCACCTAGATGGTGCCTTTAGGAGATCCCCAATAGCACAAGAGATAAACACAAATGCATTGGGGATAATCCCTGGCGCTTCTTGCCCTTTGGTGCAGATATCAAGTTCCCTTTTACCCCTTGCAGCGAGGGACTCATGGAAAGGTTCCGGAGTGATCTGGGCCAACCTTAACCTTCTGCCCTGTAGCCTTGAGGGGCCCCATTGGATATATCGATAACAATATATCTGGTAAAGACACAGTCTAGCCACAGATTCCTTAACTTAGAATATCTCCCCAGGCGTCAGACTGGATCCGGAAAATCTTTTTCTCACTCAGAATACCTCTGCACGCCAGTAGGTGGCGTCGCCCGGCTCCGTCCTGACGTCGTCCACGGAAGTGATGTCAATGGAGCCATATAAGCCACTCCCGGTGTGCTGACGTCAGTTTTCAACAGGAAACTTTTCCGCGCCACAACGCAGAGCCATGCAAAAAACTGCGATAGCATAGGAACAGTGTGTGTTAAAAAAGAGCAACATAGTTGAAAAAACAACGATAAGTAACTGAGAGAATAATCCTTTGGATGATAAACAATAGGAAGTAGAAAAGCACCCAGTACCCGGAGGGACTTAGGGGAGCTCACAGAGCACTTGCAAGCAAGGGCCCAACAAATTGCCAAGGCGTGCCCCACCTCGCGGGGGCAATGGCTACGGCACAAATGATATGACAAGCCAGGCATAGCCCGTCACCATAGGAGGGAAATGAGAGGGGCCACAATATCGAGGCAACATTTTGCAAGACAAGTGACTAGGAGTGAACGACCACAGGATAGTTCACGACACACACCCTCCAGAGATTGAAAGACTGTAGCACCAAAGAGAACCCACCCCAACCGACTGCCATAGAAAGAAGAAGGCACAGGCGGTGGGAGGGAATACAAAACAGAATAACTGCACATATGAAGAGCACAGGTGGCACAACATGAGAAGGCAGTGAAAAGTACGCCTGTAACCACCTAAAAACGTGGACTGAGTGGAGAGCCAAAGGCAAAAAAGCCAAACACCCCCCACGCCAAAGGAAGGTGCGAGAACACGTCACCAACCAGGACGGAGGGGAGGCCGAAAGGCCCCATGCAGGAGAACACACCCTACCCCTGAGTGAGGTGCGAGAGCACAAATCCGGAAGGCCAAGGCCACCAGAAAGTTCGGGGCTAGGTGAAAAATTACCACATGAAAAGTCCTTGCAGAGCAGGGAGGATGGGCGGGCGTTATGGAATCTACGGCTAGACTGTGTCTCTACCAGACATATCGTTACCAAAGGTAAGTAACTCTTCCATCTGATAGAGACATCTAGCCGCAGATTCCTTAACTTAGAATTGATACCAAAGCCATATCCCATAGGAGGAGGGTCTGCGAAACAACCACCAAGTTCCAGGAGAACATATTCGTCAACTGCTGACGAAATACGCAATGCCAGGACAACGGACATCAGACCCATGACCCACCTTAAGGAGCATGAACAAGGGATGGTCAAGACACCAATTTGGACGAGGGACAGTGTGAGACCTCTGTCGCCAAGGCACAGACCAAAGGAAAACAGAACTAGAAAGTTCAGTGCTAACGTAAGAAACAATGCAGTGAGACCTTCAAGAAGGATCCCCGCAATGGTCCCTATAATCCAAGAGGAAGGGTCAAAACAACATGACAACGGGAGAGCATACCGCCTGAACACAAACCACAGTGGAAGCCACAAGAAACAGGAGCCAGTCGGAAGACCGTCCGCCCAAGAATAGGAGCCGCAGCAGGAGGCCCCTGGGTGCAAGAAAAAACACCATAATGTGCAACCCCTAGGACATGTGACATCAGTGGCATGGGCGAACCAAGAGCCTAGTGCCAACAGAGACAGAGGAGCCACCATTGAGCAAAGGTTTAGGAGGTAGGCATGAAGCCAAGCGAAATAAAAGGCACCACAGTGATTGGAGAACCTGCAAAGCTATGAACATAGTGGACACTATCCCGAAGGAAGAGTAAGCAAGAATATCTGACATAAGGCAAAAAGATTTAGTAAGAGAGCACCCCAGTGGCATATAGAATACATAATATACACACAAAGAGGCAGGAATGTCGCCACACGTACGACGAGTGACGAAATCCTAAATAGGAGAGTCATACAAGCGGAACCACAGCACCGGTGTGCTGCATAACAGGTAAGAATGCAGAAAAAACAACAGGTCCCCGAGGAAGAAGAAACCAGGTCTCCTGTGAGACACGCGGAAATATAGACCACAAGACTACCTATAAAGGAATGAAAGAAGGCACAGACAGAAGCTTGGCGCCAAAGTCTACACCACCAAGACCGACACCGTCTCCCAAAATGGAGAAAGTCGGGAAGCACACAGTAATGCTACTTACAGAAGCACATGTGCCAGACTGGGAGTACGAACTCACACCCATAAAAACATCAGGGGCGTAGCACAGATCCAGTGGCAGAAACGATAGACAAGAGCCACTCCTTGAGAACTAAGAATGTGCATAGGACAGGAAGGGACAAACCGGGCCCCGTGACCTGCCAGAAACAAGGAACCGGAGACCGTGCCAGGGAAGACCTGCCCCCCCCCCCCCCCCCACCCCCCCGGGCACATGTCCGATAGACAGGCAAGACGTGCACAGCGAGGTTGCAGAAACACGCCAGGTTAACAAATACCCTTACGGAGGCAGGGATGTATTACGGACCAGTCGTAGACAACCAATTGTAGCCCTTGGAGAAAAACGAATCCCATGGATCTCACCAGAGGAGACATCCTACAACAGTAGGAAGAGTCAACGTGCATCAAAAGTGCCTGGGCAAGGAGGAGTAGCAGCTATATGAGTGCCAACAAATACCACACATAGGGTAAGGCACAACTCTACAAAAGAAGGGTCCCTCTTTAGGCAAGCTCGAAGGCAGAGGCTCAAAATAAAGGCAAACACAGCTTAACCATCTGTACCAGAATAAGTAAACACCACAGCTTAGAGCCACACAACCCAGAACATCTGCGGCCCACAACGGGTAACAGAAAAGAGATACATATACAGGAAGCGCCTGACCGCCGAATCAGCACGGGCGTCAACAAGAGTGACCCCATAAATGGTATACCTTTCAGCCACTCCTGAAAATGATCTGAGAAATTGCCATCATGCAACCACGCATGGCACCGTATCGCAACCGACCAGGCCATAGTACGACCCACAGTGTCCGTGGTGTCTATGGCAGACCGAATTGAAAAGTGTGCCATATCATAGCCATCACTGAATAGGCGGGCCAGATTGGCACGAGAGATCCCCGGCAAGGAGGGGAGGAGCCGGTCAACAGCGTCCAAAAGGGCAAATGTAGCCCGAGCAAATACACACAACGTGTGGAGTGACCGGTGTTTTGAGCTGGAGGATGCAAACACATCGCAACCATATGACTCGAACCACCAAGACTCCCGAGTGGGAGAATGCAACGGAACAGGAGTCACAGAGAGAGCTGCTGAAGCACAAGCCCTCCAGCTCTAGGATGGGACAAACAGGCATGGTCAGTGGGAGCTGGCCGATGTGCCACAGCACGATCCACGGGGTCCCATGAGGAGGGCCGGGCCCACGTTCCGAGAAGGATGTCGAACAATGACTCCGCAAAAGGTAACAATTGTTTCCCGCGCCCTGATGGAGAATATCCAGCAAAGGCTCCGAAGGACTAGAGACTGAGGGCGGATCCATCCTTAAAATGGCCACTTAATAGAGGCTCAGCAGCAGGATGAGTAGGCCAATGCTCCAATGGGGCCTGCTATGGAGAGCAGTGAAATGACTCGGGGGATGGAGAACCAACTGGGACCACATCCTCCACCACTAAAGCTGGAGACGGTACCAGCGTCGAGGCGACGTCGAGCCAGCGTCGGAGACCTTTGACAAGGCCCCGACTGGCAGAGTGGGGCAAGCGTCAGCGACCTCCGAAAAGGCCTCGACCGCCCGAGTCCAGCCGGCGACCTCCGAAAAGTTCTCGACCCCTTGAGTGGAGCCGGCGTGGGCGACCTCCTAAGAGGTCTCGACTCCTCGAGTCAAGCCGGCAACCTCCAAAAAGGCCTCGACTCCTCGAGTCGAGCCAGCGACCTTCGAAGGCCCCAACTCTTCGAGTCGAGCCGGCGACCTCAGAAAAGGCCTCGACCGCTCGGAGTTGGACCAGCATAGACAACATTCCCCGAGGTGGAAACCTGCGAGAGAGAGTACGTCGAAGCAGTGTTGTGCACCATGCCGCAGCCACCTCCAGCGATGCCGCAGGGAGCCTCGGAAGGCTGTGTACAGCGCTATGGAAATGCTAGACGTCGTGGGATGCACCTCCTGGCCTTGTCCCGACGTTGCGTCGACTCTGGTGTCAGAGTCAGGACACTCGGTTGGAGCCGAGGGTAAACCCGCCGGCGTTGTCCCAAACTGAGTCCCTAACCCCCCCACCCACCCTCTTGTGGGGCCCGGAGGCACGCCAGGGAAGGGGGGGGTGGGGGGGGGGGGGACAATGCTTACCTTAGGTATGCGAAGGGCGGCGACGGTGCCGTGACCCGCCGCATGGACGACTCCGCTGGAGAAGGAGACCCGAGTCACGAGGGGTCCGTTCGGGACATCCGGGCAGACAGCAGTGTCATTCGGCATTCCCGCAGTGATTGCGGCTGCAGCTGGCGGCAAACGTCACACTCCACGGAGTCATGGTACTCTCCCAAGCACCATATACAGATTTTGTGAGGGTTCGTCGCAGACATCTGAAGCGAGCAGGACCGGCACGGATTGAAGCCCACAAGGGGCATCGAACACACTGATCCTGGAGGCAAAAGGGCATTGAAAAGGCCTGTCATAAAACAATAACCGGCGCGAAGTATTAATTTCCCGGATCCGCGTTAGGACGCGGAAAAGAAGAAAAGTGATGTCAGCGCGCGGGGAGTTTCTTATATGGCTCCATTGACATAATTCCCATGGACGTCAGGACGGAGCCGGGCGACGCCACCTCCCGGCGTGCAGAGGTATTGCGGGGGAAAAAAGATTTTCCGGATCCAGTCTGACGCCTGGGGAGATATTCAAAGTTAAGGAATGTGCTACTAGATGTCTATCAGATACACTTTTCATCCTGGGTTTCCATGACTGGAATCAACAACTAGCACCTAAGGGATTATGGTTGCTATAAATACTATCCTCAATTGGAAACTCTGTCAAAAAGGGGAGAAAGGGATTAGACACAAATAAAATCAATGTAGGATGCACGCCCTCTCCCTGAGAAGGTTGGAACAAGAGACCTCCCACTCCGATCCACCCGGCATGTTGCCATAATCAGGTCAAATTTTTCTACTAGTGTTAAGGGATTCTCCCTGCTTGGAATGAAACAGCAACAACTTTCACATGCCTATGATAAATGTGAGCGCACAGAGTCTCTATATAGTCTGAAATGGGTCTCTCAGCTGGGGAAAACAAAATAACACTACATGTAACATGGTTAATGAAACATTTTAGTGCATACAGGCAAGAATGGGCACACAATGGGCAGAAAACAATACTTTAAGCCAAGAATATTTTTTATATGTAGGGTCCAATACCAAAAGGATAGGACTCAGTTTTCTTTTAAATATGGAGTACCTAGAGACATCTATACATATTCAAACTAAAACTATGATCAAATAGTGTATACAGATATATAATAACAATGAATAAACACACCTTCCCCGGTCAGAAAAAATAAACCACAGGAACGTTAAAACAACTTTCATCCCAGCTCAATCTAAACCATCAGGCACACCATAAATCCATTCATGCTACTAACTCTCTATTGCAATCATAAAATTAAAAAGGTCACAGAACGAGAGCAACGGAAAACAGGATTTGGAGAAAATTTAGAGGAAGCCAGGTCAGGGATAAGGTAACTCAGTGTAACATTAGGGAGAGTTGAAGGATAAATAGTTGACCAAAATCTCCATATAGCTACACGGATTATATACATATAAGAAAACGAGTTACTTACCTGTAAATTCAGTAATGCAGTATTGGTATCTTGCATAGATTCACATGCTTAGAATCATCCCCGCCGACGAGGTGGGAGTCTCGCGATACAATAAAACATATACATTATAGTCATAACAATATAACACAATAGGCTACTATGGACAGCAAAGTCCCTACATTAGCCTATCTTAGTCCTTTTGCAAAAAGAACCAAATTGGAACACAGCCAATCAGGCTGCAGCACCCTCTTAGAACCTTCCACAGAGGCAATCCATCAGATTTTCGTAGCACAAGTAACAGTAAGTATGCCATAGAGAGAAGGTAAGCCTCTCCAGGGAGGAGGGTGAGTCGCATGTGAATCTATGAAAGATAACAATACTGGATAACTGAAGTTACAGGTAAGTAACTCGTTTTCTTATCCAGTATTTGGGTATCTTTCATAGATTCACATGCTTAGAATCAGAATAGCTAGCAGTAAATAAAACTTAGTTGTATAGTGGATGGTGGGTATCATAAGAAAACAATAGATACCTCGTAAACCCAATACATAAACGCAATGCACATTTGAACAATAATAAGGGAAAACCAGCATTTACATATGCTTAAAATATCATATCTATATATTAAACATGTCAACCTGTAAAGATATAACCACTTCCTTACAGAGGCTTCCCTTATTTAAAAAGGTTTCGCAACACTGCTTGACCCACTGCTGGTTCAACTTCTGTAGCCCGATTAAGACAGTAATGCCGTGTAAATGTGTGCACATTCTTTCAGGTTGCAGCAGGGCAAATCTTCTCCAAAGGTACTCCAGCAAAAAGAGCAGCAGATGAGAACACTGCCCTTGTAGAGTGAGCCTTGTGTTTCATGGATAAAGATGTCCAGCCTCAACATGGCAGAATTGGATAGTAGATGCAATCCATCTTGCGATAGTGGACTTCGCCACAGCTGTTCCTGGCTCTTACCACCATAGGAAATAAATAATTGATCGGATTTTCTGATGGACACAGTACGTGAAATGTAGAATTTTAGACACCTTTTGACATCCAAGGAATGCAAAGATTTCTCAGCAGAGGAAGACGGATTTGAAAAGAAAGAATGCAATATAACAGGCTTGTTAAGATGGAATGTACAGGGAACTTTAAGACTAAACGTAGGATTAGTTCTGAGAAGGACATAGTCGTTGGTAAATTTCAAATAAGGTTGCTTGATAGTGAAAGCCTGTATTTCAGTGACTCTCCGAGCAGAGGTAAGTGTCACTAGGAGCGCTGTCTTCCAGGAGACGACGAGATTGGCATCATCGATGGCGATGAAATAATCGTCGACGGTGTCGTAGTTGACGACGAGATTTTCTTCGTCAACGAACCACACCCTCTGAGGAGATTTTATCGTCGACTGAGCTTTTTTCGTCTACGACGAGATCTTGACAGGCTCGGAAGAAGATTTCTGTTGTTTTGAGGCAGTTTTCAATAAAATGAAGAGTGACCAGTCTCGGAATGAGATTTCTTCAGGGTCTTACTCTGTCTCTCAGGGGGATCATCAGATCTAACCCTCTTCTTGGCCTGAGGGGTGGATGCCTGAGGACTTACACTGCCATCATCTCCAGAAACAACATCCGATGAAGCTTTCAATTTGTCCAGCCAAACCAACAGTCTTCCTTCTCTGTCCATCAAAGTGTTGGCAGGAAAGGTTCTACAAATCCTGCAGGCTTTAACCTTGTGTGCTGGATAAAAATAAATACATTCTTTATGTGGATCCTCAAAATTTAATTTTTTCTTCCCACAAGAAGAGCAAGGCAAAAATAAGCTTTTCTTTGAAGAGTCAGACATATCTACTCACAAAGGTCAGCCAAAGGTAAAGAAAACTGAGCAGAGGTCAGGGAGACTCCCCGTCACACGACATGCAAAAGAAAATCTGAGGGTTTGCCTCTCTGTGGAAGGTTTTAAGAGGGTGCTGCAGCCTGATTGGCTGTATTCCAAATTTCTTTTTTTTTTGCAAAAGGACTAAGATAGGCTAATGTTGTGACTTTGCTGTCCATAGTAGCCTATTGTGTAATATTGTTATGACTATAATGTATATGGTTTATTGTACCCCGAGACTCCCACCTCGTCGGCGGGGATGATTCTAAGCATGTGAATCTATGACAGATACCCCAATACTGGATAATGGTAGGTTTCACATTGGGAGACAAATTTTAAAGTGTTGTTTCATTTATAACACTATGCAGTTTCCGTCAAGCTCATGCTCTACATGCATTCCCACCCACCGCGGACATCCTGGATTCGGCGAATTGAACAGAGAAGGGTCCCCACATAAGAGGAGGTTAAAGTACCCAGCAATCATAAGGAATCGGTTGTGATTAAACTTCGATATCAAGCTGTTTAATAACATACCGAGCCTAGAAATTTTACAAACATCTGGGGCAGCAGCAATGGTCCTGCTGCTCCTGCCCCACTAATCGGAATCCTGCAGTATCCTGGCGGATTGTGAGACACCAAATCGGCAGATAATCCATAGAGGACTCCTCCGACCCAGTGGGTCCTGCCTGGAACGAGAAAAAAAACACCTCTGGCTAGGGGAATTGTCTTACGGATCCTGGAGCCTTAGTGGAATGCTGTGGCCTAAGATGGCGACCGTCGCCTGTCCCGTGGGGTAGAGATCGCCGTGGGCTGGCCACTCTGCTTGTGCACTGTGATACCGCGGTCGGATCTTGGCGGGACCCCTCCGGCCACTGGTGTGCTGTCTGGGGACTGCTGACGGGACTGTTGAAGAGGAGGGTTGGTCGAGGACCGAACAGCTGAGGTGCCGCCTGCGACAGGGGGAATGTGAGGCACGCTAGTCCGGTGCTTGGGGCCTGCGGTCATCGGCCCGGCTCGCTTCCCTGCTGGGCGTGCCCACGCAGGCGGCAGCGACGGCCACGGAGCTAGTGATCACCGGAGACAACGGAGGTTCCTCTGGTCCTGAGGACCCTATTAGGAGTGTTTAGCAGAGAGCCCAGCATCGGCAGACTGAATGTGGGACCCCCGGAGCCTCGGAGGACAGCTGAGCCTTGAGAGGGCGGCCCCGGGGTATCCCGAGAGGAAGGGATCACTGGGGGCTACCCCGCCTCAATAGTGTGCAGGTGACCTGGCGGCGGAGACACATCCCCCCCCCCTCCCCCCGTCCACTGCTGCGATGCCTGGGGACAGCTGGAGGGGGTGCTTAGGGGGACAGGCGGACGTGGCTCGCCTGACAGCTGTGGCTCTGGGGAACACGAGTCACGTGAGCCCAGTGCTTGGGGCCTGAGGAGTGCGGCGGCCCTCGGGATCGCAGAGCTGGCGGGACCTGAAGCAGGAAAGTGCAGCTCCCCCTTTGGGGTACTCAGGACGGCAGTGATGGGGGGGGGGGGTTTGAACCGGACGGACCAAGGGCCTGAATTGACCTGGAGCCACGGGCAAGCATAGGGAGCCTGGGAGGGCAAGAAGCGACCTTCGACCATCTACTGGGGAAGGGAGGCGACCACCACGCACTAACACATTTTGGATTTGTTCCCAATATTACCCTGTCTTGCCTGAATTGGAGAAAGGGCTCCTGATTTGAGAAAGCTTGGAGCTCACTTACTCCTCTTGCCGAAGTAAGTGCAAGAAGGAGTGCTGTCTTTCAAGAGAGGTATTTCAGATCAGCCCTGCCTACTGGTTCGAAGGGATGCTTCATGAGCTGATTAAGGACAGAGCTAAGTTGCCAGGTAGGCGGTAAAGTCTTCACGGGTGTAAAAGTCCTGAAGAGACCTATAAGAAACTGTTTGATCAATCTGTGAGACCAGAGAGAAGGACCTGTAGTAGATCTCCTGTAACGGGATATGGCCGCCAAGTGGACCCTGATGGAAGCATGAGCAAGGCCCAAGTTTCCTAGATGGAGAAGGTAAGGCAATGTTTGTTCTGGATAAGAAGAATAGGGATGTATCTTCTGAGTCTTACACCCAAAACCTCTTCCATTTCAAAGAATATGTTTTGTTGGTACTATCTGCTCTTGCCCGAGCCAGAATACCTCGACAATCTGGCGGAATATCTAAATTCTGGAATTTCTTGAACTCAGGAGCCAAGCGGATAATCTGAGTGATGCCAGATTTGGATGCTGGATTTGCCTGTTGCTCATCGTGAGGAGGGATGGAAACTGCTTCAATCGCATTGATCGTTCTAGAGACAGACGGTGGAGTTCTGTGAACTAATGTTGGCGTGGCCAGGTTGGGGCTATCAGAATGAGTGTACAGGGTTCCGCTTTCAATTTCCTGAGGACTATGGGAATCAATGGAAATGGCAGAAAGTCGTACGCAGACGTTGCACCATGCGATCGAAAATGCATTCCCTAGAGATCCTTTTTGGGGATGCCAGCTTGCAAAGTGTTGGAATTTGGCGTTGTCTTTTGTGGTGAAAAGGTCGATCAGAGGAGTACCCCATTGAAAGAATACTTGGTTGAGGGGCTCGTGTTCCAGCTCCCACTCGTGAGACGTTGTGTGTTGTCTGCTTAGTGAATTGGCTCGAACGTTGTCCGTGCCTGGGACATAGTCCGCCCGAAGTGAGATATTGTGCAGGATTAACCAGTTCCAGATTTTCTGTGATTCGCGAGAGAGTGTTAAGAGAGTGAGTCCCTCCCTGTTTGTTGAGATAGTGAATCGTCGTGGTATTGTCCGTAGGTACAAGCACTAGTGAGTTCTTGATTCTTGGGAGAAAGGCTTGAAGGACTAGTAAGACCGCCCACAGTTCGAGGAGATTTATATGAAGCCCTTTTTCGGAGGGGGACCACTTTCCGCATATCTGCAGTTCTTGGGAGGAAAGCTCGCCAGCCTCCCAGAGAGGCGTCCGTTGTGATGACATGAGGCGAAGCCGGAAGTAAGAAGGGCAAGCCTTGAGATTTTGAATAGACATCCACCATTGCAGAGCCTTGACAATTTGAGGAGTCATCTTTATGGGATCGTCGAATGACCCTGTGCATTAGACCCATTGCGCTGAGAGTGCCTCTTGGAGAAGGCGCATCTTTAGGCGGCAGAGAGGAACCAGTAGGATGCATGATGACATCATTCAGAGTAGGGACTTGAAAAGGCGAACCGTTAAGGTTCTCTTTGAGGCTACGAGAACAGCCAGTGTCACTAGCTTTTCCCTTCTCTCCTGTGATGGAAAAGCTTTTCTCAGTTCTGTGTTGTGTAGCGCCTAGCAAATTTATATGTTGAGCAGGTAGAAGGACTGAATTTTCCCGATTGAGTGGGAGTCCTAAACGATTGAAAAGTTGCAAACACGCGTTGGAAGACCTGGACGCGTCTTCTAGGGATGGAGCTTTGATCAGCCAGTCGTCCAGATATGGAAAAACTTGATGGTGCTGTTGTCTGAGATATGCAGCCACTGGAGAGAGGCATTTTGTAAAAATGCGAGGTGCAGACTTGAGTCTGAAGGAAGGACACGAAACTGGAAGTGTCTGCCCGCTACGGCAAACCTTTAAAACATTTTGTGATTTTTGTGAATTGGGATGTGAAAATAAGCATCCTGAAGATCCAGGGATACCATGTAATCTTCCATATCTAGGAGTTGTAAGACCTCCTGGATCGTTACTATACGAAACAACTGCTTTTTTAGGAATTTGTTGAGGGCTCTGAGGTCTAAAATCGGCCTCCACTTCTTTTCCTTCTTCTGAATTAGGAAGAAGCAGGAATAAAAACCCTTTCCCTCGTTGGGACAGAGGGACTTTTTCTATCGCCACTTTCTGGAGCATAAGAGAGACCTCTCGGAGAAGCAGACGCAGATTTTTGTGAAGCATAGATCAGGGAGGGTTCGGGGAGGTATGTGAAGGAACTCCAATGAATGGCCGAATTGAACTAATTGTAGAACCCACCGGTCCGTGGTAATTTTCTAGGAAATGGGAAATTCTTCCTCCAATCTTTGAGGGCACAGAGGAATTGGAGACTGGCCAAAGGGAAAGGTCATTGTCTATGAGCATTGCCTTTTCGTTGGCCTTTACCCCGAAAGGACGTTTTGCCATACGAAGATTGTTGGTGCTGCTGTTGGAACTGTGGCTGATGTTGCTGCCCCGAAGAGTATGATGACCGATATTGATAATCCCCCTTGTAAGAGGACTGTCCTCTACCTCTTGAGCCGCGAAAGGACGGACTTTTGTATTGGAGAGTTCCCAACGCTCTGGCATTGTCCGTGTCCTTTTTTATACTCTGCAACGCCTCATCGATCTGAGGTCCAAAGAGAAATTGGCCATCATAAGGCATATCCAAGATTTTCGTCTGAATCTCGCAACAAAAGAAAGTTATTTTCAGCCAACCTTGCAGTCTCAAAACAGCTGCCCCGGCAAGTTGGAAAAATCCAGTTGTTGCGATATCCATCGCGCAGTCTAATATTTCTGACGCTGAGCGTTCCCCTTCGAGCAATATTTTCTTCGCCTCTTCCTTCGATTCCTCAGGCAAGGTCGTTAGATAAGGGCCTATGTCTGCCCATAACTGTCTGTTGTAACGTCCTAAAAGCGCTAAGGCATTGGACGCCTTTACTGTCAGAGCAGACAGCTCCGGGCTTTCTGAGCGAGCGGCCGGAGATCAATCGGATCCTGCTGTTGCGTCTGGAGTGCTCTTTCCCACCGGCTGCGTGATCTGTGGAGCTGCAAACCAAACTACAGGTGCCCTGTGAGTAGCTGCTGCTTTATTTACAGCTGGTGGAGGCATCTCCTGGGAATGCCCCAGCTGGCAAGGGCTTGGGCTTTATTCTCCTCCTGGTAACCCCTAGCACAGATTACGCTAGATAATGTGTGTTGCCAGTTGTTCATTTCTGTTAGCACCACAGGGATGTTTTACAGTCTCGTCATTTAGAAAGCAAAGTCAGAAATCATCTTTGCAATGTAATATGTATGGTCGTGCTTTTTGCGGACTAACGTGGTGTATGTATTGATAGGCATGTGCTGTGGGATGCTTATTTGTAGGGGGATAATAACAGATTATTACGTAATATGCGGTGTCAACAAAAAATGTTATCATGCGAAATGGTGCTGTTCAAGGTATTGGCAACTAATATGTTGGGGATGAAATCGGAATTTTATTCATTCATTCGTAAGCATGACATCACTCCTCTCAGAGTGTTACAGGTCGCAGCAGGAAGTTTCATTCGCCTGAGGGCCCATAATTCATTCATTTGCGCGTAAGAAGCTATGACTAGAACATATTTTAAACACCAACGCTTTGAGTAAATGTTGGTCCCGACATGCACTCCCACAAACGACAGATTTACCCAAGCAGCCAATCTAGAATCCGCTCCGGGTTTGAGAGGACAGAGTGTTTGCCTCAAAATATTACCGCAGGGTGGCATGCAGTTGAGGTTCGCACGCTTGTTATGACAGTTTCCGCCTGGGCTGATAGAGTCATAGGCGGCCTTTTTCTGGCAGAACAGCAACAGGAAGCGTTTTGTAAAATGGGTTAGGATAGTCCCATGTGGATAGTAAAGAGCAGGCTGGTCAGCGGCCGCATATCTGGTAGCTTGAAAGGGACTCCACAGATTCGACCATGTGTGGGAAGCCAGTGGCGGAGCCAGTATGTCCGGGCAGTGGCGGATGGTGACATTTGAAAGTGGTGGGCCGTAAAATGCTGGTCAAAGTGTACCGTAGCAAGCTTACCTGAACAAACTAAAGGGGGTTTAGGGGTTCTCCCCCCCCAAGAAAACCACTACATGGTTTGCCATGGCCACATGTGATTAGCCATACAGTGCATCAGCACTGAGTACAGCCACCACCCACGCGAAGCACCATCCTGAAGTGTGCGCGATAACTCAGCCAATCCTGGCGCAGCATTAACAGTGCCACTGCGCCAGGATTGGCTACGAGCACGGCTAATACTGCCCATAATGAGACCCGGGGGATGACTGCTAGGGGGGGAGGAGGAGGGAAGGTACTGCACCGTGTGGGCAAGTCGTAAAAATGACTAGTCCAAAATGCGCACACTACTGCTGCCCTGGCCATCCTTCTGCTCAGCTGGCTGTGCGCACACGCACGCAGCCACGCTGCCTGTCATCACTCACTGACACTGCCGCAGGCCCGCCCCCACCCTTCCGCGATGATGAGGTCAGGTCCGATCAGTCTTGCTACACAGACTGGTGACAGCGCTCATAATTGTATTTATTAAATTGATTGAATGCCTTCCAATGCGTGACAGTGACGGTCGTCCTGGCTAGTGGGGCAATGCCCCAACGCCCCCAATGGACGCACCGCCACTGTGTCCGGGGCCGTAATGCAGGGAAGAAAGTGGACCCTCTGGCTCCTGTGTAAATTAAAAAATGAGGTCATAATCAGGAGTTGGTGAAGCACGCAAGCCCGCGCCTTGCGCAAATATGTGCACGTTTTTGTTTCTCCATAATTGGATTTATTGTGTCCCGGGAAGGCTACGTATTATTGGAGGGGGGCTTCCTTGGAAGGGTAGGTGCTCGCTTAAGGAGGTTTTTTATTACTCAATGTAGGTTCATTTTGTTTGGGCTGAAGTCCGGGCTCCACGTAATCGTGACACTCCCGACTGTTTTAGCATGCAATTGCCCTGCGGTTTTCCTCCTGGGCTCCAACACTGGTCCGGATAATAGCGGTGTAATTTGTATGCACACCAGTTCAGCTGGTAAACCCCCCCTTTTTAGGTCTCGCCTGAGCCAATGCGCTTGCGCATTGCTCCGGTGAGATTATAGTGAGCTGAAAAGAACAGTCTACCAAAACGGCTGCGGATCGCATACAGTTCATGTGATCTATGCGCGTGCACACCATCGCCAGCTACATAACACACCACCATTTGTCTGTGCCTCGGCATCAGACTTCAAAGGCTGCCGCTCCCCCCCACCACAGCAATGCCGAGAGCGTGTTTCTGGACGAAAGTGAAAGCCTACCGTGCTTGTTTACAGTAGCCTTGCTCCTCAAATGCTGTTGCTGTTTTGCCATCTCTCTAGGGACACTCAGCTTGAAAACACTCTACTTGCTAGCTGCAATGCTACATCCGCTATGCTTTGCCTTTAGACACGTCGATCCCTCGCAGACTGTGCCGACTCTGCCCCTCCTGATTCTGAAACTGACCAACAAAATCACCACGCAGTCTCTTCTCTCGGTCTTGTGATGTCTGCCCTGCCACCATTTACTTCGGACCCCCATCACCCTCACCCAGTCACCCTCACACAGGGACACCACCACATCACTCTAATACACCACCACATCACTCAGCCCAACCACAGCACTGTCCTTGCTTGCTACCAACAAGCATTGCCATAGCCAATAGGACTCGCATTAGGAAAGTGTAAGCTATTGGCTTTGTGAATAAGAATGCTATTAATTTATATATTTTGAAAGCCAACACATTAAAAAAATGTGTGCATTTACAATACCAATAGCTCACACTTTCCTAATGCGAGACCTATTGCATTGAAAATGCTTGTTTGTGATGTATGTGTGCCATTGTGTTGGTGGAACTGGAACGGTAATGGTAACATTTTTGACAAGACCGTATATTTACTAGCGAAATATAGATTATAAGGAGTTTAAGAACTGTCCAGTAGATGGCAGCGGAAGCACCTTTTAGGTAGGTAGGTAGGTCGGTAGGTAGGTGTAGGTGTGTGTGTATATTTGTTTGTTTGTTTTCTACACTGATCAGTTTACTTACCAGGCTGGGTAAAATGTTCTAATTCTGTCAGGGGACGCCGGGCCAAGAATAGTATGGGAAACAAACCTTGTTTGCAGGTGTTGTCAGTGTTAGAATGACTTAGGTGCAATAAAATGTAACCAGCTTGTGCAGAAAGGGGAGGCTGTATGAGGCAGATACTGTTTATGAGCCAAGTGCCAGTTTCTCCTGCTGGGAGACGCTCAAAGGTGAAGGACACTCTCCAGGCCAAGTATTTCAATGCTGCATGACGCCAAGCACTTACTGAAAAGATGGGCAGACCCGTCGTGGGGCACGAGGCGCACCATAAGCAATTTTGCGACATACTCCTCCTTTGGTTCAGTGATTAATGGTAATCTGTGCTATGTTATACACACAGGGATATTTGAACAGGTTCACTTGAGAACTTGGGAGTGTGTGTGTATGTATATATATTTTTTTTTTTATCGCTATGCATGCAATTATGTAGTACATTGTCTGCAGTTTTTTACGAGACACTGCCTTTGGAATTTGTATTTGGAGAAAAATACACACCAGCAACAAACTCAGGCACCCCTATTTCAACCTCATTGTCTGTTTTAGGCAATCCAAATGCAAACCTGCCACTAAGCTGCTAAGTAATACAATAAGTATCGGTTCCCTCTAACTCACGCAAGTATTCCAGCTTGGTTACTACATATTATCATGTCTATCGTAGCAAGACTGTATCGCATGATACGCAGGAGTAAGGCAAAAGATCACTTAATTTCCGTGATCATTTAATTTCCCTGTGCCTAATAAATATGAACATGTCCTCATATAATGGGAGAGAGGGCTGTGTGTTAAGTGCTCATAATGTCTTCTTTCAACAATGCAAAATGTTTTCAAAAACGCTCCGAGTCTCTCAGCTTCGGGTCAGCCATCCCTTGACATGAGCTGTTACACTCATACTATTCGTAAAGATGCCAGTAAATAATAAAAATATGAGAATTAGAATTTCACCCGTCTAGATGGTTGTCATAAGTCACTGGTGATAATGCATAGTAAACTGAGGTTCTGATATATGGGATGCCATTTTATGACCGAGTTGTCTGACACTGACTTTAATGAGGCTATGTTTACTGATCAAATAATAAGGTACAAGGTAGCAGTCAGGAGGCACACTGTGCGATTCGGCGCAGATCTTGTGAGCTGGCCCTAGTTTGCATTGGGTGCGAGTGGACTTCAGCCTGTTTTGGCCACACTTCAATGTTCAGCAGCTAATGCAACTGGTGCTATGCTAAGGGCTCACATTTGAAAGTATGATTTCAATGTTCCACAGGTAAGGATACTGGTACTACGCTAATCGCTCTCATTTGAAAATGCAAGGTCAATGTTCCTCATGTAATCAAACTGGTACTATGCTTAGCGCTCTCAAAGTCTCTCTGAAAATCTGATTTCAACGTACTTCATGTAATACAACTGGATATGCTAGGCGCTCCTAATTGGTTGGATATCAATGTTCCTCACTTACTGGAGCTGGTGCTATGCTAGGCGCTCCCATTGATAATCGGATTTCGGGGTTCCTCAGGTAAATACAACTGGTGGTATGCTAGGCGCTCTTAATTGGTAAGGAATATGCTGCTTACCAGTATGCATCTGTTCTTGGCATGTAGGGCTGCTGACATTCATATCTGTGCATAGATCGCCGCCTAGTGTTGGGTCCGGATGATTGCACATTGATGTCCTGGAAGAGTCTTCAAAGTATCACGAGATAGGTGGCTCCTCCCCTGGACTACAGTGCGCATGGGCATCCTCTCCATCCTTAGATTGTTTTTTGCCATTGTGCCAGAGGTGGAGTGTTGTACAGTAAGAGATGTCCATGAAAGAAAGTGAGACTTAGAATGACTGCTACAGCTGCGACAGGCACCAGGGAGGAGGGTGGGCGATATGAATGTCAGCAGCCCTACATGCCAAGAACAGATGCATACTGGTAAGTAGCATATTCCGTTCGAGGCATGTGGGCTGCTGAATTCATATCTGTGCATAGAATGTATAGCAGTTTCCCCCTTAGCGGTGGCTACCTGTGCCAGCTGCAGCAGTCTGAAACAGAGTTTTTAGAACAGCCTGTCCTACAGCAGCTTGCTGTTTGGAATGTACATCTACACAATAGTGTTTTGTGAAAGTATGTATGGTGGGCCATGTGGCTGCCTTACATATTTCCTCTAGAGGAATGTTTCCTAGGAAAGTCATGGATGCCCCCATTTTGCGTGTTGAATGCGCTCTTGGGGGAACTGTTGTGCGTTTTGCCTTAATATAACATTTTTGAATGCACTTAACGATCCATCTTGCTAACCCAGATTTGGAAATGGGGTTGCCTTTGTGTTGTGGTGAAAAAGCAACAAACAACTGTTTTGTTTTCCTGAAATCTTTCGTTCTGTCTATGTAATATATATTAACATCTAGTGTGCGCAGGGCCCTTTCAGGTACGGACTGTGGATTTGGGAAGAACACTGGCAGTTCTATTGTTTGATTGATGTGGAAATGGGACACCACTTTTGGCATGAATTTAGGGTTTGTCCTAAGCACGACCCTATTAGCGTGGATTTGGAAAAATGGCTCTTGAATAGTTAGGGCTTGCAGCTCGCTAACTCTTCTAAGCGAAGTAATTGCTACGAGGAAGGCCACCTTCCATGTTAAAAATTGTATTTCACATGAGTGTAGAGGCTCAAAAGGTGGTCCCATTAGTCTGGTTAAAACGATGTTTAGGTTCCAGACCGGTGAAGGTGGGTGTCTTGGGGGGATTACTCGTTTGAGTCCCTCCATGAATGCTTTAATTGCAGGCACTCTGAATAGGGAAAGGTGTTGCCTGTTCTGAAGGTAAGCTGCTATGGCAGCTAAGTGTAATCTTATGGACGTATATGCTAGATTGCAGCGATGTAGGTGCAAAAGATAGCATATGATATTTTGAGTTGATGCGTCGAGTGGGTTTATGTCATTGTTGTTACAGTAAATGACAAAACGTTTCCACTTTGCCACATAGCATGCTCTTGTGGTAGGTCTTCTTACCTCTTTGATAATGCGCATGCAGTCAGGAGGTAAGTTTAGGTAGCCAAACTATGACTTCAGGAGCCAGATTGCAAGGTTCATCTGCTGTGGATCTGGGTGCTGAATGTCTCCGTGGCTCTGGGATAAGAGACTGGGCGTTAGTTTTAGTCTTTGATGAGGCACCACTGAAAGTTCTAGGAACGTGGTGTACCACGGTTGCCTCGCCCATGTTGGAGCAACTAGGATTAGCGTCATGGAGTGTTGGCGCAGTTTGCGTGCCACTAGCGGTATCAACGGTGCTGGTGGAAAAGCGTAGGCAAATTTGCCTGACCAGTTCATCCATATCGCATTGCCCTGAGACTGCGTGTGTGGAACCTTGCGGCGACGTACCGGCATTTTGCGTTTTGTTTTGTGGCGAACAGGTCTATCTCTGGTTGTCCCCACTGTTGGAGGTATGGTTGAAGCACTGTGGGATGAATCTCCCACTCGTGTATCTGTTGGCTGTGTCTGCTGAGCAGATCCGCTATTTGATTGTCCTTGCCTGGGAGGTGTTCGGCCATGAAAAAAATGTTTCTCTGAATGGCCCACTTCCACATGCTTTGAGCTAGATGTGACTGCTGTGGAGAGTGTGTTCCTCCCTGCTTCTGTATGTAGTACATCGCAGTCATGTTGTCCGTCCGGATCAATATAGTCTTGTTGCACAGATGTACTTTGAAAGCTTTCATTGCCATAAAAATTGCTATCAGCTCCAGTAGGTTGATATGCATCTTTTTCTGTTGCGTGGCCCATAAGCCCTGTATTGTGTGGTGGAGGGCATGGGCTCCCCACCCTACTAGGGATGCGTCCGTTGTTAAGACTACTTGTGGTACAGGCTCTTGGAACAGTCGGCCTTTGCAAAGGTTTTGTGGGTTCCATCAATGCAGAGAGTTGTACGCACGACTGGTCATCAACACTAGGTTTTCTAATTGTCCTTGAGCCTGGTTCCACTGACGTGCTAGGCACTCCTGCAGCAGACGCATGTGTAGTCTCGCGTGAGGGACTATGAAAATGCATGAGGCCATCATACCTATTAGTTGCATAAACACTCGGGCTGGGAGCGAGTGTTAGGGCTTGAATCTTTGGATTAATGTCTGAATGCTGTTTATTCTGACAGAATTTGGCTGTGCTTTCCCTGCCAGAGTGTCTATTGTCGCTCCCAGGTATTGTTGTACGTGGGCAGGCTGAAGATGGGACTTTGGGTAGTTCAGCGAGAAACCTAAACTGTGCAGGTGAATAGTGTGTGACATGTGACTGGCACATTGCTGGGCTGACTGTGCTTGTATTAGCCAGTCGTCCAGATATGGATAGACATGAATATGCTGTCTTCGGAGATGTGCAGCTACTGTCGCTAGGCACTTGGTAAACACTCTGGGGGCTGTTGTCACCCCGAAAGGAAGGACTTTGAATTGATAGTGCTGATTTTTTATGGTGAACCTGAGATATTTTCTGTGTGCTGGGTGTACCGGTATATGGAAATATTCATCCTTGAGGTCTAGTGTTGCGAGGAAGTCTCCTTGACGCAACAGTGGTAATACCTGCTGTAGAGTGAGCATGTGGAAATGCTCCGATAAAATGTATTGGTTTAAGGGTCGGAGGTCCAAGATTGGCCTGAGAGACCCGTCTTTTTTGGGAATTAGGAAGTAAAGTGAGTATACCCCTGTACCCTGGTGTTCTAAGGGACTAGTTCTATGGCCCCTTTTTGTAGCATGCTGATGACTTCTTGCTGCAATAAGTGTAGGTGTTCTGCGGACATAGGACGTTGTTTTGGGGGTATGTTGGGTGGTGTGGAGATTAATTCTAGGCAATAGCCATGCTGGATCATTTGCCTCACCCACCTGTCTGTAGTTATGTTTTCCCAGACTTGCAGGAACTGCTGTAATCTTCCCCCGACCGGTGTTATATGGTCTGGGGGCAGTGACAAGAAGTCACTGCTTTGTATTGGTAGAGGATCTGGTGGTGTTATTCCCTCGTCCTCTACCCTTGCTGTTATTGCCACGGTAGCCACCTCTATTGTTTTTGTTGTATGAGGTTTGCTGCGCTGACCCTCCTCTTGCAGCTCCTCTGTTGCCGGCGCGAAGAAAGGAGCTGCCTCTGTATTGTTGTGACTGCAAGGCTCCCATAGACTTGGCTGTCTCTGTATCCTCTTTCATTTTGTCTAATATTGTGTCCACATTAGGGCCAAACAAATAATCAGGGTTCACTGGCTGATTAAGTAAAGTGGTCTGAACCTCATTTTTGAACCCAGAGATGCGGAGCCACGCATGTCTTCTGAGCATGACACTGGTATTGATAGCCCTGGCTGCTGTGTCAGCTGCGTCTAACGCACACTTGATGGAGGCGTTAGATATCAACTTTCCCTCCTGTATTAGGAACTCTTGCCTGTTCCTTATAAAGGTCAGGTAGATGCTGGAGAAGGTGCTCAAGTGTGTCGTAGTGTGTCCTGTCATACCTGGCTAACAGGGCTTGTGTGTTAGAGATTCTCCATATGTTAGCTGCTTGAGCAGCTACCCTTTTGTCTGAAGCCTCAAAAACTTTAGACTCCTTGTCTGGAGGTTGAGCTTCGCCCGTAGTTTGAGAATTAGCACGTTTACGTGCATTGGATACTACCAAAGAGTCCAATAGCAGCTGTCCCTTAATGTATGTAGGGTCCACTGGTGCTGGCCTATATTTCTTTTCTATCCTTGGGTTAATGACTCTTGTCCTGGTTGGTTCCTTAAATATGTCTCCTGCGTGTTTAAGCACCCCTTTAACATTGGCAATGTTTTCACGGATCTTTCAGAAGTGTTGAAAGTGTCGAAGAGGAAGTCCTCCTCAATGGGGTCTGCATGCATTTCCACGTGGTGGTTGTATGCTGCTCTTTCAATTAATGCATTGAAAGCTGCTGTGTCCTCTGTAGGCGAAGTTTTAACAGAGTATGCCGCAGTATCTTGCAAGGTCTGTGAGTCTACGGGATCTACATGACCAGACCACTGTTCATCTTGGTTGTCTTGGTCATCATCCACTGGATAATTATACAGTTCATTATCCTCATATTCCATATCCTCCTCTGTGCGTGTGGGAGAATATGTATAAGTTTCTTGCACATGTGTGCTGATGGGCTCAAAGAGAGTCGGAGATGTAGCAGAGTCTCTTTTCTTTTTGAGTGGAATGTGGTAGGTTTCAGCAGAAGTGTCTGGTCTGATTTTCCTTTTTAGTACGGAAAGTTTGCCAGTATCTGGGTCCACATACAGTTTTGTCTGCTCCTCTGTGGAGGGCTCTTACTCTTCATACGCTTGAGCCCTTTTCCCTGTTATCGCCTTTCTTGTGTGTGTCGGTTCGATTTCCGCGGTCGGTTCGACCGTCTTTTGGCATATGTGCATCGGAAGTCCGAATTTTATCGGTCCAAGGGACTTTTGTGCTTCAACAGTCTTTTTAGGCTGTATGACCTTTTTCGGTGCCGGGAGTGTTATCGACCCGACAGTCTTCATTTGTTCGATAACCACTTTGTGGCCTTGTGTCTTCTTTGGAGCCTGTTGTTTTGGAGCGATGTTTTGCCTCGACTCGATAGCCCCCTTGGGCTCGATTCTTGCCTTCGGCTCGAGTGTCCCCGTCTGCACCGTCTTTGGCTTCTCACATTGTTGTCTCGGTTCGAAAACCGTTTTCCGCTGGAGTCCTTTGTTTGTGTTGCCTGGCGTCGACGTCGATCTCGTCGGTTCGATGGCTTTTAGTTTAGGCATGTCTCTGGGCGTACTGGCTCTTGGCTCGACAGCCCTGATATGCGACCCAGCTATTTCGACGGCCATTTTGTGTTTGGTCGGCGTCGATAGAACCGCACCTTTCGGTCCGAAGAGTGGGAACTCTATTAGTTTCGGTTTCGTTTTTGCTTCTGTAACTTTCGGTTTCGATATTACCACGGAATGGTAATGTTGCACCGATGGCTCTTGCCGTATGTTCTTAGCCGGGCTGGATTGCGGGGCTATAGAATCGATGTTTAGATCTTGGCTAAGGCCTTCCGGCGATGACTCGACCTGAGCCTTTGGAAGCGTATCAGAGAATGTACTGAGCCCCGTACTCACGGTTGGCCCCGTGTCGTCGCCGGAGTCGTCCTCGACGGCTCCGATGCCTGGATCGTCGTCCCCTACCGCGACGATGTCGTTTTCTTCGTCGACGTAGTAGTTGGAGTCATGTTCCGACCCCTGCTCCGACTGCTGGTCTGAGCCCTCAGCTTCGACGACCTCTTCGTCGTCTTCAAAGATGTTCTCCGGGTCAGGCGCTGGCTTCTGCATCGTCTGCCTCGCTGCACGTCGAACCCGAAGTGTCTTCTTTGAACGGAACTGCGCACAAGCTAAGCAGTAGGCTTCATTGTGTTCTGGAGATAAACACTTTTACACACAGGGTGTTTATCTATGTGTGGGAATTTTGAGTTACAATTGGGGCATCTTTTGAATGGACTTCGTTCCATCGACGATTGGCCCTTGGTGTCGAGAAGGCCCGCGGCCCAATTTTTTATCGATTCCAAACTCCGAGTTGGAAATCACATCCGAACACAATGGCGGAAAAAAACAATCTAAGGATGGAGAGGATGCGCACTGTAGTCCAGGGGAGGAGCCACCTATCTCGTGATACTTTGAAGACTCTTCCAGGACAACAATGTGCAATCATCCGGACCCAACACTAGGCGGCGATCTATGCACAGATATGAATTCAGCAGCCCACATGCCTCGAACTATGATTTTCAATGTTCCTCACTTAATGCAAATGGCACTATGCTAGGCGTTCTCATTGAAAGTCACATGCAATGTTCCTTATATAATGGAACTTGGGCTATGCTAAGTGGTCAGAATTGGAAGTCTGATGTCAATGTGAAGTTTTTAAAAAAGCCCTGCTTTAGGTCAGCCAGCAAGGTGTAGATATGTAAGGATATGCTTAACGGTCAGAATTGAAAGTCCAATTTCAATGTTCCTTAGGTAACTGGTGCGATGCGAGGCGCGTGTAATTGGTGATATGATTTTCAATGTTCCTGATTTAATGCAAATGGCACTATGCTAGGCGCTCTCATGGTAAGTCACATGAGATGAAGTAGGAGTTTGTTAAGTAGCATCTATGCACCCATCACAGGTACACATATGCATTCGAAGCTGGTTATGTCCCGCTATAGCTCTGCACCTGTGTGCAGGTACACATGAGCAACATATGTCTGTGGTTTGGCGCATAGTACCTATGCACCCTTGCGCTCCTACACTGATGATGGCTTATGTAGTGTATCACACAGTATCTAGGCACCCTTGTACCTGCAGGCTTAGGCATTGGTTATGTCTGTGTCGTGTCACACGGTACCTATGCACACTTTGTGCCTGCGCAATTAAGCTTTATATGCCTGTGGTTCATCACCCTCTTTGTGCTCATACACTTCTACCATTAGGTACTGTGTCACACGGTTCCTCAGCGCCCTTGTGCCCGAACACTCATGCAGTGGTTGTCCGTTGTTTAAGTCACAATACCTACGCTTGGGCGCATTCCGGCATTAGATGCCTAGGTCGTATCATAAATACCTACGCACCCTGTGTTTTCACACTTTCGCACTAGATACGTAGGTGGTGGCACACAGTACCTATGCGGCCGTTTTACTTGCGCATTCGATGTCCGCATTTTCACACAGTACCTCATCAAAAGGCGTAAGGGACCAACGGGTACAGTCCCACGAGGTAATCGATGGGCCTGTAATGCAAACTGCATCACTTATCCAAAGGCTAGGAGCACTAATCATTTGTGCTTTGTTCCTTTATTTATGGTGGATCAATGAAGGTGACACCTGTGAAGGGGCTGGAGAGGGGCGGAGGGGGGGGGCGGGAGTACCCTCTCGGTAAACGGGCCCTCTGTGCATGCGCACTCCTACGGGAGGGAGTGGCTGATTGATAAGGATCTGACACCAGTTAGCGACCTTGCTGTAGGCCCAAATAGGACATGTAGAAAAGTTATTAGTTTTGGATAGGAAATACTTTGTATTAGAAGTATGTTAGCCAGTTGATATCGGTCTACATGAATTGTAATCTAATGTCAAGTACGTTTTCTGCATAAATAATTGTGTAAATATTGTTTATTCCAATTTTTTTTTATTTGTATGTTTTTAATAAATACAGCCGGGGGGTTGATGACCCCCCCGCCTCCAAAGAAATCCCCTCCTTATGTCGAATTTTTAATAAATGTTGGTTTACACAAGGCGGGGAGGGGAATGTTCGGTAGTCCCTGGCCATACTACACAGTGTCTACTGCATGGCAAGTACTCTCTTCCAATGATAACGCCATGACTTTGCTCTCCCTGTTGCTTTTCACTGTGCTGAATTGTACTGGCCGCCATTGAATAAGATCGTGTCTGAAGTGCTACATTCTCATCGCAATGCAATTGTATTGCCTCCCTGGTTATTGTAACTCATTGCATTATTGGAAACTACATAGCACATATCAATGTACATTGTACTGCAATGCAGCTAGCTGGTGTGTAGCAGCAATTAAGTCTTCGCCCAAGCTACTGCAGGCCCCATTGGCACGCTGTCAGTGCAGAGGAAGCATGAGCGCACACTGCGGTTGATGCAACACAGATGATTTCAGGATAGGTCGTACACGTGGCGTTAGCGCCAGAACTTCCTCACGCTCTTCCTCAATAGCAGACCCCGATCAACTGGATTCCCAGAGTCATCATTCTCACCCTGGGTACAGGTTTGACACTGTATTGGTGGTTATTGAAAGCTCGTGTCTCATTGGAATCTAAAATTGATATTGTGGTGGTGGGCCTCACGTTGCTCCTTGCAGACCACAGGAAGCTGACTGAGTAGCGGCCACAGAGCAAACTCTCTCAGTGGTACAACCAGTCACTGAATTGGTGGAAAAACAGCTGCGGGACTGTGAAGCCAGGATCCGTCACCTGGAGGGCAGGGTGGAGGATGCAGAGAGGCGCTCGAGGCGCAACAATGTTCGCCTCATTGGCCTTCTGGAGAGGGTGGAGAGGATGCAGTGGCATTTACTGAGTGGTGGCTCAGGGAACTACTACCGGCATCCTCCATGTCATACTTCACTAGCGAAAGGGCGCATCACATTCCCTCGAGGAGGCCTAGGTTGGGCTCTAGCCCCCGACCGTTCATCTTTAAAGTTCTGCACTTCCGCGACAGACTCAATATTACGTGAATCACAGATGCTCCAAAAGGTCAGACTGGAGAATGCGCATGATCTTTTGTCCAGACTATACCCTAGGGTTACGATGCCAATGCAGTACTTTTCTAGCAGTAAAGCAGCAACTCCAACAGCTGGATATCCAATATTCTTTACTCTTCCCTGCGAGACTAAGTGTGGTGGATGGTGGCAAAGCAAGGTGCTTTGACACGCGGCAGGATACCAGGGACTGGCTGAAGGTGTTCAGGCAGTTTTCAGGTCCTCCATTGGGTGGCAGGGGAGTAGAGAGGAGTACTGTGGGAAATACACTTGGGTCACGCAGGCTGCGGGGAAAAAGACGTCCGCCTAAACCAATAGCAGTCCCGAACTTGGAGCAAATCATCATGGAGAATCAACAAGCTGTTAGGGAGGCAGAACGGATATCTGACCCTACTAATGACTCCGATAAAGATGCAACATCCGCCCAATCGTCCGGAGACGAGGAATCTTCAGTACTCTGCCCCTCGGATACTAACTCAACTATTTTGCCAGACATTACACCACAGATGTCAGATGAGATTATCTGAGTGAAATGTAGTCTGTCACCAACTATTGCATGCCCTCTGCTGTTCTCGTAATTTACTCTCTTCATGTACCCTGGTATCAGTAGATTGCCTCTACGACCGGGTTGGGTTGGTTCTGTGGGAGGAGAACGTGAGGCTTCCTGCTCCTTTGAGCGGAGGGGCTCGTGGGTTGCTTGCTACTTGATTCAAGACTGGATGTCTCCTGGGACTTCATACTCACTAATCAGTGTTGGGGGATGGTACCTTCAATTGCTCTGTGCGGCCACACACCCTCCAACACGCATTTCTTGGGGGTTCATACTGTTTGACAGAGTTTGAGTCTTGGTTTGGGAAGCCCTTTCTTCTTCAAGGACCGCTCTTTTGGTATTGGTAATCCACCATGTTGGCGCCAAGTTTTAATATTAGGTTGTTTAGGTTCTGCTGCACGTGCTCATTGCGGGCCCTCGTCCTAGCTTTCCAACATAGTCTAATGTACAATTTCAGAGTTTGATGTTTCATAATCTACCACACAGGCATAACTTGACAACTCAACGTATTATCACCTGAAATGTTCATGGTCTATGTACTAATAAGAATGTGATGCCAGTGAGTCACTGGGACCATCCCCGTGGGAACACTATTCACTCCTCCTGATGACAGGATTCCACACAGTTCGTTCAGTTTCTACTTTCTTTTATTTATCACTGTTCATATTTTTGTAAATATTCATCAAGATATATTTTGTGTCATATAACTTCATATCATTCATCATTTAGGACATCATCATGATACATAACATCCTCGTTTGGGGCATCATTATGGTATATAGCATCCAATGCATTTCGGGCTGCTTAATAGAGCCCTTCATCAGGGAATAACGCTGTAAAGATGAAAATAAAATAAAATATTGCTACAAAATGCGTTACGACGTGTGTTGTTAATACATTCCAATAGCATTTCACTACAGTTCAAGGTATCACATATAACATTTCCCAGAAACGTGACCGATAACTTACATGCCTGTCTGTGTCTTTTGCGGGTTTTTGAAGTTTATATTGACTAGTAGGTTTCTAAAAGAAAATAGCGCAAATCAAATGGTGACCAAAAAATTAAACCTGGTGCACCCATTTCTACAAACTAAATAAAGCTGTTGTGGCATAGACTAACCTGTTTTTTATCAAAGATTCAAGACGCCATGAACGCGGCTTCTGTGTTGCACAATCGTCTTGGATTGCAAGTTTGTAACCGTTACGGTGATCAGACCTGCTAGCGGTCATGTGACCTGATGAAACTGAAAAAAGACTATAGACCGGCCGGTCTAAGGAGATTTTATGTTATATTTAAAGCGTTTCTAAGTTCGATATACTTAGTAAGTACTTAGACCCATCTAATAAAGATGGGTAGTATAGTAAGAAATATTTTGGGAAATGTTTTGAAAACTAGCGCTGCTTATATCAGTATCGAACCGAAATGCTTAAAAAGATCATTATTGGTTTAGACAGCGCTGAAGGCGATGCGCTAGGTGTCAACTGAGTTGGAATGTGTAATAAAACGCATTCAGTATGAAAGATGCTGTATAAAGACAACGTAAACAAAAAATATAAAAACAAAAAATATAAAAACAACACAGGGGTTACCAATCTAAAGCACTGAAGCAAATTTACATGTCGTATTTTACAGATAACATGAAAATTCGATTCTTTCGTTGAGTCCAAAAGGTTTTTGGGTACATAGTCTATAAATCCATGAGTTCTCTCTTTGGAGTAGACATTTCGTGTTGTCTCTGCCTTCTATTTTATTGATATTTTCCAAGATCAAGAATTTCAGTTGTGCAATACTATGTTTGGATTCCATAAAGTGTGTCGCAACTGTGGATTTCACATTTTTCAGGCGTATGTTCGATTTATGTTCTGTAATTCTTGTTTTGATTCGACGCTCCGTCTTTCCAATGTATAATTTGCCGCACGGGCATTTAAGGGCATATATGACATTTGTTGAGTCACATGTAGCATTCACTCTTAATTTTATTTCCTGGCCTTTCATGGGATGGTTTATTTTGTTGCCTCTGATGACGTTATTACAATGGCCACAGTTGTGGCAAGGTTTAGTACCATTGTAGATTTCTGTTGTGGAAATTTGTGGTTGGAGCATTTCACCTATATTTTTTGTTCTGGTGAACGCAAATAAAGGGGGATCTTTGAAACAGTTGTTAAAGTCAGGTTCCAGAGTGAGCATTGGCCAATGTTTCAATATGATGTTTTTGAATTTCTGACTTGATGTTGAATATTTCGATATTGCAACTATCCTGGTTTGCTCCTTTGAATGACTGGGTTGTAGTAATGAGTTTCTATCTCTTAGTGCCAATTTATTTTCGATTCCTCCAGAATGTGTTCGGGATAACCTCTTTGTTTAAATTTCTTTTCCATCTCAGATATCCTTTTTTGCAACGTGGTGGGTTCAGATGTGATTCTTTTGATTCTTGCCATCTGGGAGAAAGGTAGAAATCTTTTAAGGTTGTGTTCATGAAAGCTGCCATAGTGGAGCATGTTGTTGCGATCCGTGCTTTTGATATGCAGGTCAGTTTCCAATCCTTTAGGTGTACGGTTTACTTTGACATCTAGGAAGGTAATAGTGGTAATAGACATTTCCCAAGTTAGCTGAATTCTTTCATCAATTTGATTGAATTTTGTTAACACTTCATGTAACTGTTCTTTTGAACTTGACCAGATAATGAAAATATCATCGATGTAGCGAATAAAGAGTTTAAGATTATCGCTCCATTCTTTTTTGGACAAAATATGTTTTTCCTCATAGAACTTCATAAAAAGGTTCGCATAGACCGGCGCTGCAGAATTGCCCATGGCAGTGCCAACTAGTTGTAGGTACCAGCTATCCTTGTATCTAAAGTAACTTTGATATAAGGAAAAGAGCATTAGCTCCATTAGAAAGGTTTGAAAGTTCACATCCAAGTTGGTATTCAGGAGAGCGTCTTCTATTGCTTCTATCCCCATGGAGTGGGGTATGCTCGTTTACAGTGATCTTATATCCGCTGTGCATAGTATTATTTGTTCCTCTGGTTCAAATTTGATTGTATCCAATTTGACAATGAATTCCGTCGTATCCTTTATATATGTGGTCATTATTCTCACTGAGGGCTGAAGATATTTATCAAGTAGTTGACCTACGGGCTCATGTAGGCTATGCCTGGTTGATACGATTGGTCTTAGTGGTGGATCCATTAGATTTTTGTGAATTTTGGGCACCATATTCAAGGTTGGACTTTTTGGGTTCTCTTTTAGTAAGAATTTTTTTGTTCTAGGATTTATTACACCCATTTCATGTGCTTTGTCTACAATAGTTTTGAGGTTATTTGCAAACTCCATAGTTGGATTCTGTTGGAGTCTCATGTACGTATTCGTGTCATTCACGTGTTCTAGTACCTTCTGTTCATATTTGTCTCCATCCATTATAACAATTGCACCGCCCTTGTCAGCTTTAGTGCAGATGATTTTTTCGTTGTTTGATAATTTCCTGAGGGTATCCATATCTTTCTGTGTGATATTCCTCTGTGTATGTCGTCGATGTTTAATTTTAGTTAAATCCTGTTTAACCATCTTCTCAAATATATCAATGGTTTTGTGACTGGTGGGTGCTTGGAAAGAACTGCTAGGGCGTAATCCTTGTAATTGGTCTGTTTCTTGTGAAGTTGATTTTGGTAATATGTTATCAAAGAAATGTCTCAAACGTAACTTCCGTGTTAGTTTAAAAAAACTAACTTCCAATTCCAGGTCATCTGTGGTATGAGTTGGAACATAAGATGTACCCTTTTGTAACAACTGTTCTTCATGTTGGCTTAATGGATGCCTACTTATGTTGATAACTAAGTTATCTTCAGAGTTTTGCTCCTTGTTACTGGTGCTTCTTTTTCCTTCTCCTTTTCTTATTCCTCATCAGGAGGAGTGAATAGTGTTCCCACGGGGATGGTCCCAGTGACTCACTGGCATCACATTCTTATTAGTATTAGTAGGCGTTTTACGAGGTATTAACGCCACCCACGGAGAACCTAACAAGGAGTAACTAAGATTAAATAGCTGTGCATCCACCCTCAAACCTTTCTGTTTACGAATTCACATGGTCTATGTACCCCATCCCGCTGATACGCAGTATACTTGTATCTTAAATGACAATGCCCAAATCGCCTTACTTCAAGAATCACACCGAACGCATTTAAAAGCATCTAAACTGCAGTGTACATGGAGGGGACAAGTATTTGCCACAAGTTGTTCCTCATAAACCCGTGGCATGTTAATCTAGATCCGTACAGGCACTCCTTTCTTGACAGAAGAGGTGGTGATGGACGCTGAGGGCAGGTAAGTCTTCCTTAGGAGAAGACTTGATGGTCGTAACCTCCTGTTGGGTAATATTTATTCCCCTAATATTGATCAGGGCTCCTTCCTGCAGTAATTATAGCAGACCTAGAGCGCTCCTTCCCCTTCTACTGCGATATATGGTGGCCTCATCTAATGCCTCGGCGCTGAGGTACTGGACACAGTGGTGGGGACTAGTGGACATATGGAGATACTGCAATCCCATGACAAGTATACTCTTTTTACTTTTATCCACATGCATTACATGTCCGTCTAGATAGGATTCTGAGCACACCAAACCTACTACCCTCCATCACACATGTTGCTTATTTGGGCTGCCCCCATTCAGACCACAATCCACAATATATAACAGTTGCCTGGGACACACGACCTTCTCTGGTTCCCACCTGACGCGTGCAACCTGCCATGTTGGAAGACCCCTCCCCCCCTTCCGCAAATCCCTCACTACTGCCGTTACAGATTATTTTGAACATGACACAGGCACACCCACATCGGCTCTGGTAGAATGGGATGCACTAAAGGTGACCCCGAGGGGATGCTGCCTGGGTCTGGGTTGTGGTATGTGGAAGCAAGTGGAAGACGAACTGTTGCAGGTGGAGTGAACTCTATAAACACGCTCTGCCACCATACCTTCTGGCGATTCAGAACTAGCAAACGGGAAGAAAACACATACGATCCTGTTCGAATGGCTGTGATGCCTGAATTATATGACACACTCAGCCAGGATACATGCGACAGCTGACCGTTCAGGAATCCTTCATGCTCAGCTGATCCGTCTTGAACGACCAGTACAACCTATCACTGCGATGATGTCTTCTAGAGGCGAAATGCACTATACACAACATGAAATTCATGAAGAGATGGTCCTCCATTTCACAATGCTATAAGAAATGGCACTGGAGGCGTCTGAATCAAAAATCGGTTTCTTATAGGGACTACCTTTTCCTAAGCTGGCCCCAGATCAGCACTTGGATCTGGACGCCCCTATTACACCTGCTGAGATCCAGGGCACGATGCGCGCCCTTGCTTCTGAGAAGGTGCTGGGCCCGTTCTGCTTCCCATCTGTGTTCTACATAGCATATGCGAACCTTCTGGTCCCCCATCTCCAGCAGGTGTATGACCAGGCTTTCCATACTTCGCACCTCCAGGACTCTCTCTGTGAGGCTACACTCGACACTTTATCGAAAGATTCTACTCAGCTGGGCTCCGACCGCCCACTGGCGTAACTAACTACGAATTACAACATTTTGGCTGGGGTGTTAGTGGAGAGACTGGCCTCATTAGTTCTCTATTTGATACATAGCGATCAGAATGGGTTTGCCCAGGCGCGCACCACCTCTTTTAACCTGCACCATCTCTTTCGCATGATGCAATACGATCCCTTTGCTTGGTCACAATCAGGGTGTTTAGTACTCTATCTGGAAAAGACGTTCGATATTATTGAGTGGACCGTCCTCTTTAATGTCCTCTTGAGATATATCATTGGACTTTATTTTATTCACATGGTTAAACTCCTATATGATAGACCAACCATACTGGTCTGAACTGGAAGCTTCATCTCAGCACCAATAAAAGTGTGCAGAGGCACCAGACAGGGCTGCCCTCTTTCGCCCCTTTTCTCCATAGCTATCGAGCCCTTGGCCCTAGCCATCTGTGCCTTCGCAGAATTATGGGGTGTACCACTAGGTGAGGACATGCATGTAATATCGCTAGAAGTGGATAACCTATTGTATGTCAGGGTTTCAGATCCGTCCCGAAAGACATACCTGACATCCTTAATCTTTTTGCATGCATGTTTGGACTGCAGGTCAACTGGGGAAGTCATGCTTGTTCGCTTTTGCTCTCAGTACACCAGACTAGGCACTTATCATTGAAGGTGCCCCAGTTACGTGACTGTTGACCATGTTCCGGTACCTGGTATTTGAATTTATCATAATGACTGAGACTTACTAGATAGCAACCTCACTAGGGCGCTTACCCCCCGTAAGTCATAGATATCATTCTGGAAGATGCTTGATCTTTCAGTGGCGGGGAGGTTTGCACTTACCAAAATGGTGGTGCTCCCACGGCTTCTATTTTGTTTTACTAATCTACAGCTGTACCTACCTCCGCCCTTTTTCTGCTCCGAGGGTATGCTTCGCGATCTATTATGGAACAAATCACAATGTAGGGTGCAGCTCGTGAAGCTGTATTTCCCGTCAACTCAAGGAGGGCTATCGGTGCCCAACCTAGAACATCACTATTTTGCATCCCAGATATAATGGTGGCCCAATGGGTGGCGGGGTTGCTTCTACCGGACATGGCAGTTGATGGTGGTCTTTATAAACTGGTTAATCTTCTCTACCTGTTCCACCCCTGCAATAAAACTTGCAGGCCAATTCCTCTCATGTTGTGGGTGGCCTACCTGTGCTTTTGCCACTGTTTAGTCCTCCCCAAATACATAACACCATATGCTTCAGCAATTCCATTATTGGGAATGCCCAGAGGCAACAAAGATGCTGCCAGCTGAACTTCCAGCTTGTCATGCAGCAGGCATACTCACATTGGGCGACCTCTATCGAGACGGCACAATCATGTCCTTCGAAATCCTAAAACAGTAGGAGGGAATGCCACCGAGACATTTCATTAGTCATGCCTCTTGGACTGGCACAATGCAGCGCCACTGGGGAGACATTGTGCAAGAACTACAAACACACCTCACACTCCAGTACCTACACCTCATGGGAGAGGGGCGTCATCTTACTCAGTGGTTCGTGGACGTACTTCATTTGCAGACTGCCACTGACTTGACTTACCTGCAAAGCCGCTGAGAGACAGATCTGGCTCGCCCAGGAAATGGAATATAATACTAGAGAGCCCTACATATGTCCCTCGCAACGCTAGATTCCGGTTAATCCAGTACTACATAATACACAGGGCATATCTCACTCGGGGAAAAAATGAACCGTTACTTTCACAGGCAGGATGCGGGTTGCCTCCGATGCAGTCATTACGATGCTGACATGTTGCATATGCTGGGGTCATGCCCTAAACTATGACATTATTGGGATTTATGAATCATTATTTTGAATGCACTGACTGGCACCTCACAAACACATGGGAGGTCTGCATATTGGGCATATTTACAAGAGACCAGAAAAAAAGGGCTACTACTCGCTTTTTGGATCTCAGCCTTATTAGTAACCAAGCGCCTCATTACGAGACGCTGGAAATCTAGTCAACCACCATCATTGCAGGCCTAGTCACATTCCGTACTTAATTGGGCTAGAGCAGAAGGACTATCTCTCCATAGAGAAGACACCCTGGGCCTGCGTATATTCCCAATTGCGTTAAATTAGGACGCGATCCTAACAGCTCTCCAAATTGCATTGTGTCCTGAAGGGGAAGCAGATGATACAACAGATATGTAACCAGTACCCGACCAAGAACATACTTGTAGGCCATAATTTCATTGTCTGTAATGTTTATGTGTGTACATACTGTGTTGTATAGATGAAGTTAAACAATTTTAATGCAATGTTTGTACTTAATTCCTGGCGTTCTGGCACTGCATTGACCAATAGCAAACCTCTGTTTACTCCCTTGTCCCAGTCTCAAATTTTATTCTTGCTTTGCTCTTGTATTGCTCATTTCTGATTTTCTTGAGCTAAATCGTTGCTCACAGTTACACAGTTCATATTTAAGTCTGATGTTATTATCACCGAATGTAGCAGACAATACGGTATTTTTTTTCTTTTCCCTTTGACTGGTAATTTTATGAAGCAACTCTTTTTTTTTTAAAAGTTTAAACATATTCTTTATTGCACATCCAAATCATACACAGCTCCGTGTGCCCACAACCCGGAGGCCGGCAGCAGTTCAATGCACCATATTTCCGTGAATTCGCAGCACTTACACAGCCTTTCTGCCAGCATCCCTGGGGCCTGGCGGCAATAAGGAACATCGTGCACATCATAACCCCCCAAACCTGCAGACGGGGTATTGATATCCAGATTGCATGTAATAGTGCCCGACATAATCACGTGGCTGCTAGCAGGCTAGTATCGCCTAACACTCCGTGCCGTGGATCAAGTGTGTTGCATGTCTAAAGAACCTAATTAACTCGTACCCCTCAATTCCTCCCACCCAACCCCAACTAACCCAAACTGCCTCTGTGTGTACCAGCTTAACCTCTCAACTCTGCACCTAGATGTCTACCTGAGGAAGATGTAGACCGCCCCCCGCCCATCCCATCCCTCTACGCGTGTCCCCCCTGACCAGTGAAACTGTTCCCTGACTGCTGCATCGTTCCTCCCCACCTTATGTGTGCCCCTACAGATCCCTTCCCACTCCTCCCTCCCCATACCAGACTACCCTTGTACCTCAGGCCTGTGCCCTGTCCCGCGTGTTGTGAGAGCACCTTTTCTATCCCTTCAGTAGACACAGCCTCCCCCTCCAGTGGGTCCTCTGTCTCCTCCCCCTCCCCGTCCAATTCGCGCTCTGTTTCTTCGCTATTCTTAACCGTGAGGTAGGTCCGATAGAGCCCCCAAAAGTTCTTGGGTCTAGCCTTCGGGGGTAACAGTTCGCCATATGTCTCCGACTGTGTGCAGCAGTACAAGAGGTCTGCTTCCCATCTGTTCTTTGTAGGCAACGGACCCCGCATCCAGCATAGAGCCACCACCCTCTTAGCAATCAGCAGTGCCATATCCACCAACCGCCTCAGGGCCACAGGCAGCGTTTTGGAGTATCCTAGGAGCGCAAGCGCCGGGCAACGCGGAATTTCAGCATCGAGTTTCTTTTAGAGTTCTGCTATAACCTCAGTCCAGAACTTGGAGACTCCGGGACAAGTCCACGCCATGTGGATAAAGTCCGCCGTCGGGAGCCGACAACGCTCGCACTCCGCAGTTGGGCGCAACCCGTACCTATGCAGCCTCTCCGGAGTATAATAGACACGCTGCAAGTATTTGAAATGAATCAGCCGGTGCCGGCTATTCAAAGATATCTTCCTCGTTCTTTCACAACAATAACGCCACATCTCATCAGTAATCTGCATCTGCAGGTCGAATTGCCAGTCCGTTCTAGCCTTAGAGAGTGGTGGGGTCCCGCGGTGATCTCCCAATTTCTTAAGATTGGTGACAAGCTTGCAGGATGCCTGATGTTTAATCACATACGTGAGTTCCGGCACCTCCGGAGGCTCTGCCAGGTCCGGGCCCAGCAGTTCCAGCAGCGCGCTGCGCACTCTGTGGAATTGGAAGCTATGCATCAGCGTTTTCCCCGTCTGTGATTGGAGGACTTGGGGCAAGGTTTTCACACAGCCTTTGAGGAAAAGATCCCCCATCGTGTTGATCCCTAGTTCGCGTAGCGCCTTTATTACTCCTTTCTCCGCAAGAGGGGGTAACCATATTGCCCATTCCACGCGCATGAGTGGTGAGTACAGTATCGTACCACCCTGTGCTTTCAATATCACGTTCCATGCGTGATTCGTTGCGGTAATGGAGTCCAACCCACCAATTCTGCGGTCAACTTGCTGGCATATCGTCGCCGGGAGAGGGGTAGGATCTGCAAACAAGCGCTCCAGTATCACATGGGGGATGTCTGGACTACCATGTATCCACGTATGTAAGTGCGTTGCCTGCGCTATTCTATAGTAGCGCTCCAGATCCGGCGCACCTAGGCCTCCCATAGCATAGGGTAGGATCAGGGTCTTCCATTGGACTCTGGGTTGTTTACCTCCCCACGCCAGTATAACAAGCGTTTGCGTAAGCTGGGTGAAGAAGGCCCTAGACAGAACTATCGGGATGTTGTTGAACAGTTATAAAAATCTAGGCAAGACCACCATTTTCATTATTGCTATTCTTCCCATCAGGGACAGAGGGAGCTTGCACCAAACCTCAACATCATCCACCAGTTTGCTATATGCCACCCCATAGTTCTCGCGGACCAGTATCTCAGGATCGGAGTGTAGTCGGATACCTAGATATCTTATGGCATCCGAGGTCCACTGTAATGGATACTCCGAATCGAACGGAAGGGTCACCGGTGTCAACGGGAAGGCAACAGACTTGTTCCAATTGACCCTAAGGCCGGAAAGCGCTCCAAATCTCACCACCTCTCGCAGCACAGCTGCTAGGTTCAACTCTGGTTCTCTGACATAGAGTAGGGTATCATCTGCATACGTGGATATGCCGATCTTATAGGTGGGAAAATTAATCCCCTCGAACCTGTGGTATTCCCTAATTGCGCATGCCAGGGGCTCCGCCACAAGGGCATATAGTAGGGGGGAGAGCGGACAGCCCTGTCTGGTGCCCCTGCCTATGGGAATTGGGGCGGTAACTTTGTCACCAATTTTCAATCTAGCCGATGGTTTGTAGTATAAAGCACTCACCATCTGCAAGAAGGGCTCCCCCATCCCGTATTTCCTCAGCACTCGTATCATGAAAGGCCATTCCACCGAATCGAACGCCTTTTCCATGTCTAGGAAGATGGCCACCGCCTTATTACCTGGTTTCACATGTTGCATGGTGCCCAAAACCGTGCGGATATTGTACGTCAAATTCCTCTCTGGTACGAATCCAGCCTGTTCCGGTGCCACCAACTCCGGGACAATTATGGCGAGCCGAGTGGCCAGCATCTTCGCGTACAATTTGGCATCCACATTTATCAGAGACAATGGCCTGTACGAGCCGCATTCGTTAGGGGGCTTCCCCGGTTTGGGAATTGTGATGAGTAAGGCCTCTCTCATTGATTTCGGCATGCTACCTTGTTGGCATAAGTCGTCAAAGAGAGTCATTAGGTGTGGTAATAGCTCCTCTTTGAAGGCCTTATAAAAGGCCACTGTAAGCCCATCTGCACCCGGGGCGCTGCCAACCCGCATGCCCTCCAACGCCTCTGAGATCTCATCCCCTTGTATCGGCTCCATCAAAAATTCCCTTTGGAAATCAGCTAGGAATGGCATTTTGATATAACTATGGTAGTCATCTATTTCCTCATCTAGGTGACCGGCTCTCGCCGTGTACAGCTTCGAATAGTAGGCCTGGAATGTTGCAAGTATGTCGTCCTCCTCCGTAACCACTTCCCCATTAGGCGCAATCAGCTCCTCAACTACCAACGGAGGTCTGCTGTTACGCATCAATCTAGCCAGCAGCGAGCCAGGGCGGTCCCTCTCACCATACGTGCGCGCCGTTGCATATTTCCCCTTATGTTTGACCTCTCTATCCGCTTCCTCATTGAACTCAATCACTAGCGCCTTGATTCGATCTGCAATGTCACTATTCGCTGAGTGCCGCTGTTGTCCCTCTAACTCCGATAGTTGTGACTCAAGATGTTTCAGCCGTTGCCTAATGGATTTAAGCACCCCAGAGTGTTTTGTCATCGCCATACCCCTGATATAGACCTTAAATGCCTCCCAAACAGTCTGAAAGTCATCCACAGATCCCACATTAGTCTTAAAATAAGTGTCTATATCCTCTGCAAGTTCCCCTCTAAAGACCTCGTCTAATAGCGCGTGGGGGGGGGACCTCCAAGTGAATGGGGGAATCCTCATACTGGGGGCGCTTAGTAGCAACATCAAGGGTGAGTGGTCCGACAGTGTACGGGGCAGTATTACGCAGCCCTTCACCAAGGATAGCAGAGAGTGAGAAGCAAACCAGTAGTCAATCCTTGTGTGCGTGTCATAATAGGCCGAGTAATGGGTGTATCCTCCCTTCCCAGGGTGCCTGTATCTCCAGATATCTGCCATATCTAGCTTGACCAGTTCTGACTTCATAAGGACCGCAGCAGCCACCGGGTTACGGGGCGCCCCAGCTGATCTATCTAGCTCCGCATTCAGGAAAAAGTTGAAATCGCCACCCCAGAGCAATCTAGAACCAACATATGATCTACACTTACTGGCTAGCGTCGAGTAGAACTCAGGGGAATCATAGTTGGGCCCATATACGTTTACAATCAGTAGGTCATGCCCTTTGCCTGTACATCGTGCCAGAAGGTACCGTCCCTCCGGGTCAGCCGCTACCAGTGCTAGTTTTAACTTGGATTTAGGATTGACCCATGTGACCACCCCCCGCAAATGCGTGGTGAAGCCTGCGGCAACGCTGTGTCCCCCCAAAACCCCTTGCCGATAACATCCTACTTGTGAGTGGGAGATGCGTCTCCTGCAAGAGTGCGATATCTATACAGTGCCTGTGCAGGTAGCTCAGCACCTTCCTCAATTTGCGAAAATCGTTCAGCCCTCTTACATTCCAGGTAAGGGCCCTAAGCATGTCGCTACTATTATCCGTCTGCAAATCCCCTGCACCAATCGCAGAACTGCTATCTGCTGGCCTATCAGCCATCACCCCCCCCATCCACTTATTGGAACCAAGCAAGGCGGTACTGTCACAGGACGAGGGCGTGGAGACAGCAATGTGCAGCAGTGTATCTGTGATGAGGGACTACTCCCTGGTGGCAGTGGTAACAGGTGTACAAACAGTTTCCTATATAGGTCACATATCTTCAGTTGGCGGTGCGGCTCCACTAGAGGCAAATCATCAGTAACAGCACTAACATTTTGGCATTTAGGTACACTCATTTCAATCCCACTCATACCCAAACTACCCAGAATGGCCACCCCAACTCAGCCCAAACAATGGAACCCTCCCCCCTCCCACAGCCGACCACCCCCAACCCGGTCAGACAGAACCCTGCACACCCCCCTTCCTCTCTCTTGAAAACCTAAGTCAACAGTTCCCAAACTGGCTCGGACTAGAGCCTGAAAGCCAAAAGCACAGGGGCAGCGGTTGCCAAAGAAAAGCGGCCAATAACAAGCCCTCTATGGCAGTTCAACAGACCCTCCCGTGCCTGGCCCCATATCAGTTAACAGCGCAAACCTCGCCCTACCATAGGATGTTGCATGAATATTGAAATTCTCCGTACTCTCATGTCCCATTCCCAAACAGCCAAGTGGGTAACAGTTCCAAGCAATTCTACCTCCTGGAAACATAAGGAAAGGCCACACCTCTACAGTACACGCAGTTCAGTATCTCGAACCTTGCCCTGTAAGTTCTCAACTTTCTCAGTGACCCACGCACCCATGGAAGGCAAACCTCTTGCAGTCCTGAGGTAATGACTCATAGTCCAGCACAGCAAGCTTCCGCTCACTCCCCTACATACATGAGTCCTAAACCACGATATTACACGTACAAGGGAAATAGGGAAAACAGAAGGATCTCACCCAACAGAATTCACAGCTAGTCTTTACAGCACGACTCCAGGGTCAGCCGGCTGCAGTCCCGCAGTGGATCAACCCGCCACATGTCCGGGGGCACTTTGCTTCCCCCCAGTAGTCACAGGCGTCGCGCAACTCAGCTGAGTCCGCATTCCAAAGTATCTCAATCCTGTCTCTCCAGATGCGAGGAATCCTCTAGGTCGTCGTTCTGGTTCCGTGGGCTACTCCTGCGTTCTTTGGACCATTCTTTCAGTGATTTCTGCAACTCTTTCGGATCCGTGAAGAAGTGCGAGTGCCCCTGTCTATTAATCCTGAGTTTTGCCGGGTACAGCATCACGTAGTCGAGGCCCAGGTCCGCAGTTGTTTTTTATATGGCGCGAAGTGCTTCCTTTCCTCCTGCACCTTTGCCGTGAAATCCGGGTATAGTGAAATGTCCATGCCTTCGAATTGCAGCTTACCCTTCTCCCTCGCTACTCGCAAAGCTGTGTCTCTGTCCCGGTAGTTCAAAAGTTTGACAATGATTGGGCGTGCAGGAGCGCCCGGTTTGGGAGGTGGTCCCAGCGATCGGTGCGCCCTCTCCACTAAAAACATAGGCGAAAAGATGTCGTCACCTAGCAGAGTCTTCAACAGTTTCTCAACGAAGAGCTCCATTCTGCCCGTCGCTGTCGTCTCCGCCACACCTGTAATCCGTATATTCGATCGCCTCGAGCGCGCCTCCAAATCCTCTGACTTGTCCTGGATGACTTGCAGGAGTCTGGCAAACTGTTTTCGGTCTTTATCCCACTCTGTTTGTGCCTCCTCCGCCTCTGTCAGACGCCTCTCGGCCATGTCTAGTCTCTCCGCGTGTTTGTCTACCCGCTCCGACATGCGATCCATTCGGTACGATAAGGCATCTATCTTAGTCCCCAGGGCAGACATACTGTCTTGGAGTCATTTTTCCATTGAGACTAGCATTTCTCTGATGTCTGCGCCCATGGTGCTTTCTGGGGTGGCACGTCTGGGGGAGGCCTCCGGGGCCGGACGTCAGGGCCCTTAGCTCTGCGGTGATCGAAGGACAGCTTCGACTGCGTTTTGTCTCCCTTCCCCATGGCACTCCTATTGGACATCAGGGACTAATGTACCGCTGTGGCAGACTTCGAGGGGCGCTCTCAGTCGACCCCTGGTATCCCCACTGGTCCCTTCAGGTCTTTAATCACCTCACCGCAATCCGACATGTGCGTTCCCAGGCGGTAACGTGGTGTCTTCAGCAGGGTATTCCTTTCCCGCCTACCGCGGGCCACCCGTCCAAGGACTCTGTGTTACGCCAGGCAGAGCGGCAGATCCCAGCCACTTGTGACCCTTGCTGTTCCCTCCTCAGGCAGGCGTCATCCACCCAGTTCACAAATGGCTACTAGTAGATCAGGCCGCCGTGTGCACTATATACACCTCTCCCCTACGAGTCCACTTCTTCTAATGGCAGCTCGCGCAGGGAGTCCCAACATAGGTTTGATCACGACGTCTGCCAAAATGGCGGCTGCATCGCCACCCAGGAGCGAGATGGCTTGACTAGGACGAGCAGCCAGCGCCGGTCAGGCCCACGATATGAGACAGAGGCGCCTCACCAGTTCCTGTGCTTCCTCCAATATTTCAAGTTACGTGCGGTGACTGCAGCCAGGGGCCAGTCGTATTGTCCCAGATGACTAGCTGTGCCCACCGCAGGCCAAAACACCCCGCATTCGCTGCTTAAGGCAATATAAGCGGCACACCTCTCACCGGGCGTCAGCCGTGGGTAGGGTGACCCCCACGTTCCTGCATGGGCCGGGTTCCGGAGCTCCGTATTAGAGGTATCTGCGGGCCGACTCGTCCCCCGGGCGCTCCGCCGCACGCACAGCCACGCACCTCGGCCCGCGCCGCAGGCAAGTCCCGTGGTTCGGGCCTAGTCCACGACCTCCCACGGCCGCTCCCGCCGAGGCGCACCAGGGTCCTTTTCCCGATCAGGGAGGCGCTGATCGGTGTACCGGCAGTATGTAGGGAGTCCGGTCCACTTTTCCAGGCTTGGCTACGTGCTGTAAGGATCGTTTGTCGGATGTTAAGCAGGGCTCAGGCCGGGAGCTCTACGATCACGCGTCCGCCATGGACGCCAGCAAGCTCCGCCCCCAATTTTATGAAGCAACTCTTACTCCTACTTTTAGCCACACAGGGTTACTATATTCTATACGGTGGGACTGTAACCTAGACTACAAGGGCTGTGCTCACTCAAGTGTTTCTATTGCACAGTCATTTGTTGATACCCCTGTATTGCTATACTGTTTATTTACATGCTGTAACAGTATTATGAAAAACTAACAGATCAGAAAAAAAAAAGTGAAGAACGCCCACCATTAAATACTAACAAGATGAAACAAAATCCAATCCACTATCAAGTCAGAAAAACATCTTTGCGACATCGAGAAAGGCAAACTTCATCCAATTGTGTGCCCTGGCAGTGATGGGCACAGACTCTACGAAGATGTTAAATCGAAGATTGTTTCAGCCAAAGGTACTCAAGCCCCATAACTGGTAAGCATTTACTGTTTTATTTTAACCTTTTGAATGGGTTTTATCCAAAAACATCTAGCTACTCTGAACATCCTGCTTAAAATACACTGCCAGGGTAGCTCTGAAACTTAATTTTCAGCCCCTTTCTGAACTCCCTTAGCTAATAAACATGATGGAACACACAGCTATAATACAATTACAGATTTTTAAACCGCATTCAAACGTCTTACTTCTTTAAAAATAAAGGTTGATACACTCCTTGTATCTGCAGAGGACGCGGAGTAAAATACCTGATAGGGGCAGCGTAAAAGCACCAGGGCTGTTAAACATGTTTGCGTCCTGCAGCATGACCAACTTGGATGAACTGGGAATTTCAATGGGAAAGTAATTCAACAGATCCAATCATTCATTAAAGAACATTGTAAAAACAGTCGATTCTCTTCCTCCATCCCTACCTTCAAAGGTTTTGTCTAAAGATCACCTATGGGGGTTTTCAGTGGGCCACCCAATTGCCTCCATTTTTCAACTCTGATATGAGACCTCTAGCAGACGTAACTGGTAGCTTTATTTGTATGCTGAGGACCCTGTGGTACTCTCCTCCAGAGTGAGAGCCAACACAGAATCATAAGGCTGAAGGTGTGCAAGATTGATCTCTGCAGCTGGATGATTAATCAAAGGGGAAAAAATATAAAAAACAACCACAATGGCTGTTTTGGATTTTCCAAAAGCGTTCCCGACTGGGGTTCGTCCCCTCTTTGCACTGCTCGAAAACCTAACCAGTAGGATTATCCGTAAAATTCATAAGATCCTCATCCCAATTGAAGATCCAATTTTTCAGAATACATTTTTTATTCATAGAATTACCAATGAAGTAATTATAGGTAGTTGTCGTTCATATCCATGTTCAGTGGTAAATAAAATGCACAAAAATCAAAGCGCTTGTTCATAACCAAAATAGAGCAGCCCCATCCCAATGCATTCCGGACCGGATTGCCCTTCATCAGCAGATCATTAATCTGCAAAACAGTAATATGCAAGATTCACAACAATGGCCAGCCACCAGGATGTACAGATATGAATCATATGTGTAAAACGTAAGTTCTGAATGTAACACATACACCTCCTCATCAAATAGGAGTGTCAACCAACCTAATATCCGGGTGATCCCGATAGAGAGCTCTGGAAGTTAGAATAAAGGGTACAACAATTTCAATCAACTGTGTTCATATAGAGCACCAGTCAATCCCCACAGTAAACATGCTTTGGAAAAACATGAACAGAACTGAAAAAAACAGGTCCTCGTGTGTAAACACAGGCCTGGTGTTGATTTAAAATGAGTGAAGGTCCAACTTGTGTGACACGGTGATGAAGATTACCCTTACTCTTGAGACTGTGAATACTCGAACATTATGTGGTGAACCTGATCCGTTTAATAGCATCGTAAACTTGCGTACAACGTTGTGAATGTGACAAAACTCTAGAAACTAAGAGGCGCGTCTTGTAGCAGTGATTTCATACTAGAAATTACCCTGACTCATGAAATAGTGCATAATGAAACGTTACATAGTGAACCTGACCCGTTAAACGACATAGTAAACTCATGTGCAACAATGTGAATGTGACAGAGCTCTAGAAACTAAAAGGCGCGTCTTGTAGCGGTGATTGCATTCATCACATAAATAGCTTCTCAAAACCGAATGCTATGGACGTATCACAGTGCTCAAAACTAATAAGATAAAGAGATCAAAACAGACTTACAAAGCTTTAAGGTCGGTGAGGGACCAGAGAAAGGTTTTCTCCCGTCGGCAGTGATTGCAGCTTTTACCCAGAAACCTTAAAGCTGCCTAGGTTGATTAGGTCAATTAGTGAAAACGTGTGTAGAATGTGGCGGCCATATTAGAACGTGAATTGTGAAACATATGTATCACAATTTACCCAAGTAGATAAAAGCAAAAAACATTGTGCTAATGTTGTAAACAAAAATGTACAAATTTCAGGGACATATTGAAATGTTCAAGCTTGCAAATAAATCAGAATACCTAAAGTGTTGGTACATGTACACAATATGTTGAATTAATGGAGGCCATTTTTAATGTTTAACGTCGCAAGTAAATAAAGAAAAAACTTAAATGTCCACGACTGAGGGTTCTTGATAGCAGTGGTGTGGTTACAGGTAACCGCTGAATTCCATCCTATTCTTCAGACCATTAGGCATCAAGGTGTCCAGACTTTAATTGAATAATTCTCTCTTTGGAGGAGGTGTTTGTCTCTTTCCTCCTTCATTTCCACTGTTTCCAAAATCATAAATTTGAGTTGACAAATGTTGTGACCAAATTCTAAAAAATGAGCCGCACGCACGGATTTAAAAAATCTTGTCCGTTTGCCCGGAGCGGGACTATGAAAATGCGACACCTCTCCGTTTACAGATGGGCAAGAGCAGGGTTTGACTTCTGTGAGGGCGTCTGTGGTTACCACAACAATAAGCAATTGTAGATCCAAGATTTCAGTCGCCCAATTACCATGGTGAAAGACTTCTGTAGAAAGGAGGACAGGAGGGGAGACCAGTCTTGTGACAGGGAAAGTATCCAGTCCAATGGCCTCTTGAAGATCCATATACAAAGGTGCTATATTGCCGTGAGAATTCATCCCCACCACCATCATCAAGAGCTAGTTGGCTCCGATTAGAGTTAGATATGAAAAGTTGTTCAAGTACTGTAGGTGGATCCCGGCCAGGGAACTGTTTTACAAATTAGAATGCATGTGGGTCTGCCGTCTAGGGACCGAGCTTGAGCGTGCCTTTGGCTGAATGTCAAGAAGGATTCCACTCAGAGTCCGATAGAACTATGGCATGGATATTCTCCTCCGGCATCTGCAGTGTCAGTGAAAATTCTTCAGGAACCGGCACAGATCATAATGCCAGGCAAAGAGTCTGCTCTGGAGTCGAAAGTTCTACCTGGAGCAGGTACAGGTGGCATAGATAGTGTTAGGAGCAGGCCCACCAGCTTTAACCTAAGTTATGTTATTAAATATTTTTTAACGCGCTCTGTTACTCGCGAGTATCCTGGCGCGGAGCGTGGAATGGTGTGCGGTGAGCAGAGAGGGGACATATGGGTAAACTAATCGGTAATATTAAACAGATGAGTTTTTAGACCTTTCTTAAAGCATGAGATGGTCTGGGCTGCCCGCAGGTGGAGAGGGAGTGCATTCCAGGCTCTGGCAACCATCACCGAGATAGACTGACCTCCCAGACTGGTGAACTTAAATCTGGGCACAGCCATCCTGCACTGATTAGCTGATCGAAGGAAGCGATTGGGGACATAAAGAGAAAAGCGTTTTCGCAAGTATAGTGGCCCAAGCTGATGGGTCGCTCGAAAGGAAAGGACCAATACTTTAAAGGTAATACGGTGTGCCACCGGAAGCCAGTGTAGGCTACGCAGGTGAGGGGGAATGCTGGATCTCCTGGGCAGATTAAACAGGAGTCTTGCACCGCGTTCTGAATCACCTGGAGCTGTTTGATCAGATAGGAGGGTAGGCCATAAAACAGGCATACGCGTAATCCAGCCTGGAAAGAATCAGGGCGTGCGCCACTGTCTCTTTGGCCTCTCTTGGCAGAGGAGGAAAGAATCTGCGTAAAGCTTTGAGAGTTCCAAAGCAGGCACCAGTAAGTCTTTTAATATGGTCTTCAAACTTCAGATCATTTCCGAACCAGACCCCCAAATTCTTAGCAGGACCGCCCATAGATTTGGGGCAGGGAATGTCAGGAGGCCACAAAAGATTTTTAAAGTTGTCGGTGAAGAAACCATAAAAAAGGACCTCGGACTTGTCTTCGTTGCACTTAAGTTGGGCATGCGCTAACCACCGGAAGACAGATGAAAGACAGTGCTGAACAGCCGATGTGTCCAAATTGTCCGCCGGCCAGGTGAACAAAAGTTGGGTGTCATCGGCGTAGGCCATAATTTTAGCCCCCAGATGTTCGGCCAGGTAGATCATCGGAGTCAAATATACATTAAAAAGAAGGGGGCTGAGGGTAGACCCCTGCGGGACTCCAGTTGTGAGTTTTCTAGGGCGGGAGGCATACGGTGGCAACCACACTTGTTGCGTCCTGTCATCAAGAAATGACGTCAGCCAATCAAGAGCAGATCCGGTGATGCCAATAGCAGACAACCTAGCAAGGAGAAGCCCGTGGGGCACCGTATCGAAGGCGGCAGAGAGGTCTAATAAAATCAGAACCGCTCTGCCGCCTCTATCAAGGCACTCCTGAATCGCTTCTGAGATCTCCACCAGGGCAGTCTCGGTGCTGTAGGCTGCCCGAAACCCTGATTGAGCAGGGTGAATGGCGTGAGATGACTCAATAAAGTGGTCCAGTTGGCGAAAAGCCGTTTTTTCGCAGACTTTAGCCAGTGCCGGCAACAGGGATATCGGCTGGTAACTTGAAGGGGCAGCAGGATCCATCCCGGCCTTTTTTAGGAGTGGCAGTAGTTTGGAGTGGAGGCCTAAGTGGAGGCCTTCGCAGATATCTGGGACTCAAAGGCACACCAGAGGGAGCTGGCAGGGTGCTGAAGATGCAGAGCGGAGCCTCCTTATACACTGCAATCCATTGAAGTGCTCCGAGAATCCCTGAGCAAATCAGACCCAGTTGCTGATGTGGCTCCCCATTAGGGTACTGGAAAGGAGACCGCTAGTTATGTTGACAGCCTTGCATCTTCTCACATGCAGAGTGGTGAGGCAGGGAATGACTGAATTTAGACCTACCTGAAGACTTGGATCGTGATGATCACCTGTCATGGGATGAGCCCCAACAGCAGGTCCATGTCCCCAACTTAGAGCAGGAGCGGCCTTTACACTACTTCCTTCAGTGCTGGGCTATGTTCAGCTTGAGTTCACGTCCCGGATCAATTTCGGATATATAAGGGCACACTTCTCACATGAATCAGAGACATGGCCTGACCCCAAACACCAGAGAGACACCTTGTGGGAATCCGTCAGACATCTGGCTGTGACAGTTGCAACAAGGCCATATTACCCTTGCACACTCCAAAGAGAACTTGGGGAAAAAGCTCATAAACTGATCAGAAAAACTGAAAGCAAGCTCCAGATCCATGTACAAAGGTATGGAAAGAAAGAAATAGATATCGGAGCCGCATGACACCACCTAATGGCACATAGGGAATATGCTGAAAAATCTTCAGTTCCAGTCTTGAGCCTAGGGATTTTCTAAAGGGGAGGAATTTGCAGTCAGAAGTATCCATCAGAATATTCTGTAAATGGCACATGTTATAATGGAGTTGGCTAGGAGGATGCACAGGCCAAAGGAGAGAGGGGGTGAGATGGATGTTAACAGGTGGACACTGTAAAAGAAAAACTTAGGAGATGTTGTGGCTCATTATAGTGTAACACTAGTTTTGGAAAGCAGTGATGATGGAAAGAAATGGGATTAGGGCAAGGGAAATGGAAAAACCGAAATAGGGAAATTGTGAACAAGGAGGAGAAGCCAGTGTACACCTAGCGCTCAATGGCATAAACAACATTGCCAAGAGGTGTTTGAGTTCTGTTGGTGGCTGTTAATAGCTCATTCACATCAGCTGTCAGCAATAACTCTCCCATTAGGATTCCAGGTTTGTGGCATGATGCATGGCCTGAAAACCATCCACTTGACCACTTTTTCTGTCAAAAATGGTCAAATAAAGTTTACGGGAATACTTGAAGAACCAATTCTCAGGTAACGTGCACTGCATAACCTAATATTTTAAGTTCTCAAAAGAATATGCAATTACAAGACATAAGTGTTATAGGAAAGCTTACCTGGTTTGGCCTGAGGACATGTACGCTAATGTTGGGGTATCGTGTGCTAGGGTCGATACTGTACTGGCTGAAATTTTTATTCACATTCTCAGGGGTCGTCTGCGGGAGAAGCCGATAAATACTCTCTCTGAAACAGAAACGTGTGCTTGTTAGATATACAAACGAATGTGGAAAAAAGCTATGAATGAAGGTGTCAGCTTTTCATCATAACATACCCAATTGTGGCCCATTTAAATAGTTAACAAAAGATAAACATAGTAATAATTAACACTGATTTGTTGGGCATGTAAAACAAAATCCTCACTGTTAAACCTTTATGGTCTATATGGCTACTTTTGCTTTTCCTGCCACACTTGTCAAAGTCCATGCCCTGGTGCACGTTGGTGTACATGCCACCAATGCCCTACTGCTTTTACCCTCATCGTAGAGTTAAAAGGGCCAGCAGAAATGCTGCCAGAATAGATTTCTTCTCAGCAAGTACCATTTGGATGTACAAGTGACAGAGGTCAAACAGTGGATCTGCATCTCTAACAACCTGCATATCTGATAGCAACGTATCATTCTGGTGCTGTGAATAGTACAGTGTTAAGGGGCAGGAGCTTACTAAAGTACTGCCAGAACTCTAAACTTTTACTCAACTGCAAGCCCTGGAAACAACGCCTGCATTCAAACCTGATAAAATAGAGACTAGCTTTTGAGTTACAGTACTGACAGGTACCTCTAGTCTCTCCCGCTAAACTGCAGCTCTTAATATCTGTGGTATAAAGTCTATAATTTCAAGACTCTGCTACCCTTATAACTGAGAGAGGGTTCCATTAGAGAAACAGCAGCAAACAACAGAGGTTGCTTTATCAACACAGGACACAAGGTCTTATCCTAGAGTACGTCCTGTCACAAGAGTGGATTGCTTCTTGAGTTTTGCCAGAGAGATGAAGGCCTGGTATTCAGCCTATTCCAGAGATACTTGGACCCACCCTGTACAAATAATACTTCTGTTCTCGACCCCCTCCCCCTCTTCAACTCCTAAACAACAACAAAAACGAAGGGATCTCTTGAATGAAGCAGTTGCAATTTCACAGGTTCTTGCTTTGTCTGCTATTTCACCATCTTTAAGGCATAAGGTTACTCCAAAGCCCTTTCAGGAAATTATTACTTTGGATAATCACCCACAATGTAATGTCCACCTCTCTTATTCTAATGTGCAGAAGTAACTACCTATAGCACCTACCTATGCATTTAAATAAGTTATGAGATCCATCAGCCACGAGAAAATCCCGTTGTGGTTGTGCTAGGAATGCTTTTAGTAGACTATAACAATTCCTCCAAGTGAACAGGTGCATCTGGAAGGATGGTAATAAATGCATAAAATTGTCCGAGATCCGGAACAAAGATTGTAATCAATATAGTTTTTCTGGGAAGTCTACAGTGATTCTGAATATAAAACCAGCAAATTGATCAATTCTGCAAGTGTAGATTACAGCATAAGATTGAAATAAAGTAAATTGATAAAGGTATTGATAGCATACATGCAGAGTCACATATCGAACCTGCAAAAGAACACCACACTTAGAAGAGGATCATCCACAGAGGGAGGCAAAAGACTGATTGACAATGGAGATCAAACAAACAGGAACTTTTTACATTTTCCCTCCACAAAATCATACCAAGGAAAAACTGTGAGAATATGCTAATAAGTCTTACTCATGCACATGTCCAAGGTAAGACACACTGTACTTTTCACTTTTTCATGACTAGTACCAAGTGCTCCTTTTGTACAACTTGGCACTAAGGTATCATCTACCATGCTAATTTTTTATCCATATCAATTCTGTTTACCTCTCTGCAAGGACCTCTAATGGGTTGGCGCCCAAGGACCAGCTGCGCACCATCCATGCAGAATCCATAGCGGCCAAAAAGCCACGAGCAATTCCAGTTCCCATAGGCCAGAAGGGCTGGAAAAAAAGAATATGGAAGACCACCAGAAGAGGGGTGGAGACAAGTTGAGATAAGTTAGAAGAGTGAAAAAATATACAGAAAAGCAAGCATGTCTTTGAAGCTAAATTAATATGCTCATCTAAGGCTAGAGGGGAAAAACAAGACTAACTGCAGGAGGAGCAACGTACATGATGTGAAACCTTCAGTTTTCCATCCATTCCATCAGTCAAGATGTGCTATTTTTATACCCATGAAGCAAAATCTGACTATAATGTTACAAATAAGTATCACTGAAAAGAAATGTTCATGGCTATGAGCAATTAATACTTCGGCAGACTGAAAGACAAATAAGCGAACATTTAAAAAAAAGTCATTGTCATTAGATTATAACACACCTCGACTACTTTTATCCTAGAAAATACTTTTTGGGATTTTAACTTTCATGCATGGCAACATACCTCGTAAACCAATAATTGCAAAATTGGTGGAATGCAAGGGAAGGGGGTTGAGGTTATCAAGAGGTCGTTTTGTGGGAGGGAAAACTAAATAGTTCAGCATTGCATTTTAAATCTGCACACTAATCGGCAATATTTTATTTCCCTACTGGTTTGTGTTGGAGGATTCCCACCTTTCTCCATCACTTTCTTAGATCTGGAGCTAACAGGGCAGATTACTAGAGAAACTAAATTAACGACCCATCAGACAGTAAACTTTATTTCAAAAGCTACATTTTCAACAAGATACACCATAATTACCTCTAACAGGCTGTCCCCAACCAGGGCCACCAGCAAACGGTGGCCGTTCCGCTCCCGTACTAGAGCAGCATTCTCAGAGGCGTACATGCACGTAAAATCGAACATCGCCACATCTGGCTGCCCATAATGATTAATGGCAAAGTCCAAAGACGGCAGCTGCTGATTGGTGGAGAAGTCTGCAGCCTCACGAGCGTAACTGAGCAGTGCTTCCTGGTCCACATTTGCTCGTGACAACAAGAGCTCGGTGTCCGCATAATCCTTTCAAAAAAAGGAAAAAAGGGAATGTAAAACGTGTCAGTAACATGCAACTGAAAATAACGTCGCCAATTTTTTTCAATTGGTCTGAAAAATAGGCTTTTTAGAAAGAGGAAATGACTCCACTGTCCAACATCCTCTAAGCAGACAGTATTGGCCAAAAGCAGTGAAAACCTAGGCTGCAGGTTTACTTCTCCCCTCTCCACACGCTTGAACCACAGGCTCATTTACTTCATCACTAGATGTCATGGTTAACATGGGAAAAAAGACACCATCTGCGAAGTAAACCATATTGAGGATCAATTTTGTCCGTTAATGTTGTCCCCCACTTACCTTGATCTGAACACCACCACTTACTAATATAATCTTTCCATTTTTGTACTTTTGATCTATTTTGTTTTTATTAGAAAAAAATCATTCGCTTCGGGGTAAAATCATGTGAAGTCAAATTCATCAATTAATTTAAAGCAGCAGTCAGTACAAATACATCACAATAGTCCAGTGAACAGAAGTGGTACAAGCATTCGGTGTAAGCAACTAGGTTTAGAGATTAAAACTTCCTTTAAATTTAAGAAGGATTAATTATTATTTTTAGCACTTGTATCGCGCACAGCTACTCCCACGGAGTGTCCCAGCACATGCCTAGCAGATAGATGAGATGATAGATAATGAAAAGCTCGAGAGAACTTATCTGAAAAGAAACGTCTTCAGCTTCTTCCTAAATAAGCTCGGAGCACAGAGATCTCAAAGGTCCACCGGAAGTTGACTCTGACCAAAATACTATATCATCTCAATTTTGCCTTTTAGATTAACTCTAGTAATTTAAAAATTCTTTACTCCGGTCCAGTTAAAACCATAAAAGATACACATAAAATCACTTTTCAGTTATTTAAATAGTCCTTCTCACAGCGCAAATTACCCTTGAGAAACGCTGCATCTTTGCCAACCACCGCCAGTAGAATCAGCTGGGGAATCCTGCAGTCCCGGTTCCGGCTGAGAGCGGAGGTCGCCGGCCGGGACCACAAGTCCCAGCATCCTCAGCGGTAGGAAACGCCGCGCACGCTGCTGTAATGCGCCAGGAGGCGCTTAAAAACAACGTCAGAGACTGGGCTGGGCGACCCCTCTTTTATTGGTGTTCGGCTGATTTGACTACTACGGTGAGCCTAATTGATTTTTGTTACATCTTTATCCACCTTTGGTTAAGCGTGACTATGGGGAAGCGTGCAGCCCAGACGATCTTAAGGCCCGCTGTTACAAGTATTGATAGCATGTTGGAAAGAGTGGTTAGTATTGTGAGTAATGAGATCTATTGACCGAGAGGCGTCTTTCCCTTGGGTTGGGGGTAGCCCCTCTAAGAGGGCATTATGTAGGTCTAGCATTGGTATTTTTTCTACTAGTATATTTATATACGGTGAAATAATGTCTGCAAATATACCGTAGTTATGTATCATGGACTGACTATTTCCTAATATGTAAGGCCACTGTAGAGCTCGACGACTGTTGCTCACTAAGGTATCGTCCGTGACGGTACTGTTGTTTTCGCTGCTCGAGGGCGTGGAAAAAAAAGCAGAGCTGATAATGTCAATTGTAAAGGTCGATGATCACTCTCGGTTCTGGAGTCTATTATTAAATCAAGGACATTTGGCCAGAACTCCATCGATACCATTATATAGTCCATATTACTCTGGGAGTTACCGCTACAAAATGTATATGCGTTTGGTCTGTCCGAAGGTAGACGCCTATTGCAAGCTCTTAGTCCCTGCCCTTTGGTTAATTTCATAATTTGTGCAACTGCGTCTTACCGATGGGCTGGCATTCACACTAAATGTCTGAAACCCAACTCTATGGGGGGTTTCTAATACCCAGGTCTCTTCCAGAAGGCAAATTTCACTCTGTACTATGTATTCATGCCATTCCATATCTCTAAGATTCCTATTGAGTCCAGCTATGTTCCACGAAGTGAGTCGTACTTCCAACTGTTTGTTAGATCCTGCGTCAGGCTGTAACCCACTTTCCAGATTATAATCAGTTCTGATTGTTGTGATGCTATTAATCATAGAATCAAAAGGTGTCTTTAAAAGGGTAACTTAAGAAGAAAAGAAGTTACTTACCTGTAACTTTGGTTCCCCAGTATTGGTAACTTTCATAGATTCCCATGGCTTGTATCATTCCCCATCATCGGAATGGGAGTCTCGGTAACAAAAATAACATAGCAGTAGGTACAAAAGAGATAGAAAAAGGCCTAGGCCTCATTCCCTTTTGTAGCATATCCGCCTCTTTTTGTAAAAGAGACCAAAACTAAGCATCCGCCAATCAGAAGAGCCTCACCCCATAGAACCCTCCTGAAGGAACCTCAGAGCCTCAGATTTTCGTAGCCGTTGTGTAACAGTAACCACATCTGCTGAAGGCTGAGCTTTCCCAGGGGAGGAGTTCCAATGGGAATTTATGAAAGTTACCAATACTGGGGAATCAAAGTTACTGGTCAGTAACTTGCTTTCTTGCCCCAGTATTGGAACTTTCATAGATTCCCATAGCTTGTATCAGAGTAGCGAGCAGTAAGTAATAAAGCACATTTTGTGACATCAATAAAGAGACATGTTAGTATCCGTACTATCATAATAGAAGAAGTGAATCACATACTGAAATAACAATCGGTAGCAACAGTAAATACAAAATGTGCAGAAATAGGAAGGATGGATAGTAGGGAAAGCTCAGCAATTAGTGGAAGAGGTTCCTCAGGACTGCCTGGCCCACAGCTGTGTCTTCCTGTGTCAGGGATTCCAAGCAGTAATGCTTCGTAAAGGTGTGCACGCTGCTCCAAGTCGCAGCTCTGCAAATGTCTGATGTGTACTCCCGCGAAAAGAGCTGTAGATGAAGCCACGGATCTCGTGGAGTATGCTCTGATCCTGCTGTCCAGCGGCTTACCCGCTGTTGAGTGGCAATACAGAATGGCACTGGAGATCCATCTTGCAATATTTTGCTTTGAAAGTGGAAGGCCTTTGCGAGGACCGCCAAAAGCGATAAACAATTGAGAAGATTTACGAAACCCTTTGGTGCGATCCAAATAAAATTTCAAGCACAGCTGCACACCCAGAGAATGGAGTGACCTCTCCGCTGGTGTGGAAGGGTGAGGAAAGAAAGACTTGAGAATCACAGGTTCATTTAGGTGAAAGTCTGAAGGCACTTTAGGTATGAACCTCGGATTAGTTCTTAAAATCACAGTATTTCCTTTGAACTGGAGAAAAGGTTCCTGTATTGTGAGAGCCTGCAATTCCCCAATGCGTCTTGCCGATGTGAGGGCAAGAAGGAGAGCCAATTTCCATGAAAGAAATTTCATGTCCGCCCGATGAATCGGTTCGAAGGGATATTTCATGAGCTGTGCGAGACCTAAATTCAAATGCCAAGTGGGAGGCGGAGGCCTCACCGGGGGAAAAACTCGGAATAAGCCCTTGAGAAACTGTTTAATTATTCTTGAAGACCAGAGAAGGTCCAGATGCAGAACGTCTGTAGCGAGAGATCGCTGCCAAGTGAACTTTTATGGATGAATGAGCCAATCCTGTCTTAGCCAAGGACAAGAGATAAGGTACAAGTTGATGAGGCTGAGAAGAAAAGGGTCAACACTTTCCTTCCGGCACCAAATGCAAAAAAAAATTCCATTTCAAACGGTAAGTTTTATTTGTGGAAGGGGCTCTAGCTTGAGACAGAACTTCTCTCACTTCATTCGAGATGGGAATGTTCATGAATTCTCGCTGCTCAGGAGCCATGCAGTCAGGTGTAATGAATCTGGATCCGGATCCGGATGCCAAATCTGCCCGTGGTGCATCGTGAGAAGATCCAGAATCGCCTGCAAAGGAAGAGGAGGGACGAGAGGCAGAAGGTGAAGTTCCGTGAACCAAAACTGTCTCGGCCAAGCAGGAGCTAATAAGATCATCTTGCACGGTTCCACTTTGATCTTCCTGAGAAGCCTCGGGATTATCGTAATGGAGGGAAAAGCGAACACAAATGCTCTTGACCAAGCTATCGAAAGCGCATTCCCTAAAGATCCTCAATGGTGAAGCCTGCTTGCGTAAGACCGGCATTTCTTGTTGATCGGGATCGGGGTGGCAAATAGATCTATTGAGGGTTTGCCCCACTGTTGAAAAATCTCCTCCAAGACCACCTGGTTTAGTTCCCATTCGTGGCTGACTGACGACACCCTGCTGAATCGGTCTCCCTTTTCGTTTAGAACTCCTGGTAGATGTTCTGCCTGCAGCGATATTCCGTGAAGAATAGCCCATTCCCAAATCTTCTGGGCCTCTTGAAACAACGGAAGAGATCTGGTACTACCCTCTGGTACCCCCTTCCTTGTTTATGTAGTGCATGGCCGTGGTGTTGTCCCTGTGGACGAGAACCGCCGACCCATGCAGTCGTGGGAGAAACGCCTGTAGTGCTAGCCTGATAGCCCTGATTTCTAGGAGGTTGATAAGAAGAAGACAGTGCTGGGGCAACCAATGCCCGCTGACATGAAGATCTTGAAGCTCCGCACCCCAGCCGTCCAGTGAAGCATCCATTGTCACCACTTGAGGAGCCGGATTGCTTACGAAGGATAGACCTTGGGAAAGGTTGTCTTGCTTCGTCCACCACAAGGCTGCTCTTTTCATTGCTACAGAAATCATCACCTTGTCGTTGAATGAGCCGTGAACTTGCCTCCATTGTTTGTCTAGCTGTTCCTGAAAAGTCCGCATCCGCATCTGCAGTGAGGTATCAGAGGAACGCATGAGGAGATCACCCCAAGAAGGGATTTGTAACGGCGTACTGAAAGACACTTTCTTTTTCTCAATAGCAGCGCCATGGATTGCAGTTTTTCCTGCCTTTCAAGGGATGGAAAAGCCTTGTTAAAATTTGTGTCCAAGATGGCCCCCAGGAAACGCGCTGTCCTGGACGGAATCAGAGATGATTTCTCTTTGTTGAGAGTAAGACCCAAATTCTGGAATAGGTACGTAAATGCGTTGACTGCTTCCCTCGCAACCTTCCTGGACGCGGCCTTCAGCAACCAGTTGTCCAGGTACGAGAAGACCTGAAAATTATGTTTGCGTAGGAAAGCTGCCCCCGGTGTCAGCACCTTGATAAAGATCCTTGGGGCAGAGCGAAGTCTGAAGGGTAACACCCTGAATTGAAAGTGGCTCTTGGCTACTGTAAACCGTAGAAATCTCCTGTGCGCTGGGTAAATGGGTATGTGAAAATATGCATCTTCGAGATCGAGAGTGGCCATGAAATCCCCTGGATTGATGAGACGCAATATATCCTGAAGCGAAACCATCCGTAAGGATTAGGAAATTAGATAGGTGTTTAGCTCCCTCAGATCTAAAATAGGGCGCCATTTCTCCAGCGTCTACTTTACCAGGAAGAACCTGGAATAGAATCCTTTTCCTCTTTGAGATAAGGGGACTAGCTCCACAGCTCCCTTTAGGAGCATCTGATGAACTTCAAGCTGCAAGAGACGCAGATGTCTTGAAGGAATGGCAGCAGGGGGCTTGGAAGGTGGGATTTGTGTGAACTCCAAAGTATGGCCCTTTCGAATGATGTTGAGCACCCAACCGTCTGGTGTTGTCGGAGTCCAGTTGCGGAGGTATTGAGTACCCTGCCTCCTACAGATGTTGTGGAGGTGGGTGCAGCAGGCAGAGCCAGAACGCCGCTATTGCCTCATGGACGTATCCCATCCTTGGCGGTTCTGCTTCCCTCTCGTATTCGATCTAGAGAAAGACGAGGCTTGACCTTGCTTTTGGTGATAGGGCTAACGGTACGACTGCGACATTGATCCATATGAAGAGTACCTTTGCTGCTGGTATGAGCCTCTGTATGATGTGGTACTCCTCCCTCTTGCACCCCTGGAAGGAGCTTTCCAGTATTGAAGCGTACCAAGAGACCTAGCCGTCTCTGTATCCTTCTTTATTTCTTGAAGGGCATCATCTATGTGTTTTCCGAATAATGCCTCTCCGTCAAAAGGGAGGTCCAAGATCTTATTCTGGAACTCCGGCCTGAACCACGTCGCTCTGAGCCATCCTTGGCGATGAAGAACTGCTGCTCCAGCCAATGAACGAAAAGCCGTAGTGGCAATGTCCATGGCACAATCTATCACCTCAGCCGATGTTGCTTCCCCTTCTTGCAGTATTTTCTTGGCCTCACCTCTTGCCTCCTGGGGAAGTTGTTCCAAATAAGGCGATAGGTCACACCACAATTGGCATCATACCTGCCCAGTATCGCCAAAGCATTTGCTGCTCGCCCCAGGAGACTAGCCATTGACGAGAACCTTTTTCCTGCGTTATCAAGTCGCCTGCCCTCCTTATCAGGAGGAGTTGTAAGGGGTGCCGAAGGGTTGCGGGACTTCGTCTGTGCCGCCTGCGATACCACAGAGTCTGGTTTTAGCTGCCCAGTCACAGACGCCAGACCATCCTCAGGTGCCTTATATTTCTTTTCCAGGCGTGGCAGGACCGGAATAACAGTTGCCGGGTTTTTCATAGCCTTGAGACCCTCATCCCACACATGCTCCACAATGGGTATAGATCGGGTCACCTTCCTATAGGGCTAAAGTCATAGAGAAAACACTCAGTCTGTACGGAAGGCATAGGCAGCTTGAATCGGCTAGATATTCTCTCCATCAGCTTATGGAAACCCCCGACATCCGCTGGGGGAGAATCCATCGGGTCTGGACTAGGCGACGCTGGATCCGGGATCACATACTCCTCCCACTCTAAGCCCTGATTAGGCCTGTTATCAATATTCTGATCCTCATCCGAGGAATCATCCTGTACGTCCGGTAGTGTTGAAGGTATATTCGGAGCAGGTGTTTGTGGCTGAGAGAACACCTGGGTTGACAACTCTGGAGAAACTATCATTGGGGTTGTGGGGGATGGTAAAGTTTGAACTGCCGGGATAGAAGCAGCCTGAGTTGTAACCTGAGAGAACCTGGTTTTATAGTCCTGCAGCATGCTATGGAGATCCGCCAAGAGTGAGGAAGGAACAGACACCATCTCCGGGCCTGCGGACTCCTGACGTTGATAAGTGTGTTGGTAAGAACATTCATGAAGAAACATGCCTTCAGAATCTGTTTCCTGACATTTTACCAGCAGTTGAGATGGACTGTGAGCATACCCAAAAGAGTCCTGATCATTTTCGTCAGAATCCTCTTCTTCTTCTTCAAGTAACAAAGCGGGAGGCAAGGGGGTAACCCTCCTTGGAGATGTCATGTCCGGAGTTATCCTTTTTAAGGACTGAGTTATTTTCTCTGTCGACGACTGCATCGTCGATGGTACAGTGGTCGATGGAGCAGGTAAAGGAAAACCCGTCGTCGATGTCGTCAACAGAAGAGTCACCGTCGACAGACAGACTGTCGACGAGATGGGCGTCGTCTACACTGTAGTCGACGAGACAGTCGACAATCCTGCCACCGTCGCCGTCATGGTTGTCGTCGTCCAAGCACTCGACGACACCGTCGTCGTCACCATCATCGACGAAATCCTTGTCGTCGCTGCCGTCGTCTACATCCTGGTCGACGTCGCGGTCGTTGACAGTCCTGTCGACATTGACTGTACCGTCGACGAGCCCGGGCTCGTCGACGGTATCACTTTAGATACCTTGGATTTAGACGCCTTCGTCGACGGAGCCTTCTGCTGCGTTGTCGTCGACTTAGAGCTTTTCTCTGACTTCTCAGATGACAGAGAAAATAGTTTCTTGAACGTTGTAGCAGTCTCCATCACTGCTGAAGGCGTAGATGGTCCTTCCCTCTCCTTTACAATGTGGTGAGGAGATTTTACAGGACTTTGGCCCTCAGACTCACGGGGGGTCTTTTTTGAGGCCTTAACTGGACGCTCCACAGAGGTGAAGGGGAAGCCCTACCCGTTTTGACTGACCTTCTGGATGATGTTGCTGAAGAAGAGTCCTCACTGTCGCTTGACACCGTCTCTTTTCTGGACTTCAATTTCTGGAGCCAAGTGAGGAGGCGACCCTCACGGTCCCGGAGGGTCTTTCAAGAGAAGGTGCGGCAGATCTTGCAGTCCGCAGCCTTATGATCCAGATACAGGCAATATATACAGTCCTTATGCCTGTCCTCCACATACAGCCTGTTCTTGCCACAGGTGGAACATGACTTGAAAAGGGCATTCTCCTTGTTGGACATTTCAGAACAAACACCTAACAATCCTGGAGAAAAAAGTTGAAGAAATTCTCAAAAGAGACTCCCTAAGCCCAACGTGCAGTAGACAATCTGGGGCTCTGGGGGTCCTTCAGGAGGGTTCAACGGGGTGAGGCTCTTCTTATTGGCGGATGCTTAGTTTTGGTCTCTTTTACAAAAAGAGGCGGATATGCTACAAAAGGGTATGAGGCCCAGGCCTTTTTCTATCTCTTTTGTACCTACTGCTATGTTATTTTTGTTACCGAGACTCCCATTCCGACGACGGGGAATGATACAAGCTATGGGAATCTATGAAAGTTCCAATACTGGAGCAAGTATTCATATCCCCTTCCCCCTGCTGTTTATTTGACTTGTATCCGAGCAACATTTCGAGTGTTTTGAGACTCTTCTAGGTCCTGAACATATACTTATCTGGTCCATATCGCCATTTATCTGGATATTAACAGGAGTGTTATTTTCCTGGTATAAACCTTTTTGTTGTCAATCTAAAGCGTCTATCACTGATAATTCCAGGAACCTATTTGAAAGTACAACAGGGGTGCTGTCATCATTAACAGTGTTCCGAGGTGATGGTCTATAAAAATATCCTAAAGGAAGAGCACAGATACAGGTACTTTGGGGGGAAATCTACTCATGCATGTTTAGTAGGTTTCGGACCATCTGGGGTCATCGGAAGTTTATTACTACACAGTCACCTTTTATATTTTTGGGGGATTCACTATCAGAAGTGCAGAATTAATAGTTCACAAGTCCCAATCAGGAGGTATGAAGGCCTGCAGCACTGGCATTGAGGCTTACGGCACAGTGACAGTGAGATGGCTCTCAGACGGGAGGAGGATGTAGTCCCAACAGCAACAGCGGTAATATGCCCAAGCAATGCTCAAAATTCAGGGTCTCCGGCTCACCGGGTCAACAGCAGCAGCAGCGGTATTGTGGCCCAACAGCATTCAAGATAACAGCTCCCAGAGAAAACTGATAGCAGACTCCCAATGCAGAAGGATAACCCCGCGCCTGAGCTGAAAGGGGGTGGCCCTGCCCTGCCTCTTCCTGGCTATGATGGCCAAGGACGGGCCCACCCGTGGCCCGGGCTTCGCACAGGCGCCGCCAGAGCGCGTCCCGCGCCATGGGGGGGGGGGGGGAGGGGGGAGGCAGCGCTTTATGCGCAAGCTGGACTGGGTGCCTCCCCCTCGTCAGCGGCAGCTGTGGATGGCGCTGTGCATCCTGGGCTTTGAAGTCTAATGATCAGGGGGATAATGGCAAAGCCTGGAGTGGATTGCACAACAAGAAAGGTCTCACTCCGGGTCCGTGAACACCACAGGAATACCCTCAATGACGGCAAAACGAAGATAAGAGCCCCAGGCAGCAGGTTAAGCAGCGTGCACTACACAGCGCGTCCCGTGCCGCGGGGGGAGAGGCAGCGCTTTATGCGCAAGCTGGATTGGGTGCCTCCCCCTCGTCAGCGGTAGCTTTGGATGGCGCTGTGCACCATGGACTTTGAAGTCCACTGTTCAGGGCGGATGATGCCAAAGCCTGGAGTGGATTGCACAACAAGAACGGTCTAACTCCGGGTCCGTGAACACCGCAGGAATCCCCTCAATGACAGCATAACGGAAGATAAGAGCCCCAGGCAGCAGGTTAAGCAGCGTGCACTACACAGCATGTCCCTTAATTCTAATAAACAACTGGAGTGTCTTAGTGCTAGAGCTCCCTAGTCAGCAAGGCATCAGCACTGCATGTCTAGGTACTGTACTGCAAGCTGTTCCTAGAGGTCCCTAGTGAGTATCAAACTTTTGGTCACATACGGTACTTGCCTAATGCAATGCATGCAATACAGCACCATGAGTACATTGAAATAGCTATTTCCATATATACAATTAATAGCATCAAAATGTGACAAAACAATTATATTAATTCTGGATTAGGTTGTACTCTATGTTGAGCTGATGAAGGGAAATTTATAGACGGTCTAATCTAAATCTGAGATGTGTAGGTGCAGTACTGCAAGCTGCGCCTAGATGTCCCTAGTGAACTTTGAATATATGGTAAATCCACCCTACCCATAATGCATTGCATGCAAGACAGTACCACGAGTACATCTAAATAGTTATGCCCATATATACAATTAGTAGCTTTGAATTGTGACAAAAGGATTATATTAATTCCGTATTAGGTTAGGTTGTACTCTATGTGGAGCTGATGAAGGGAAATTTATAGAAGGTCTAATATAAATGTGAGATGTGGTAGGTGCAGTACCGCAAGCTGCTCCTAGAGGTCCCTAGTGAGTAAGACACCAGCACTGCCAGTAACGCAAGCTCCTCCTAGAGGTCCCAAGTAAGCAAGGCACCTGGTCACATATGGTACTCCCATAATGCATTGCAGGCAAGACAGTACCACGAGTACATTCAAATAGCTATGTCCATGCATACAATTGATAGCTATGAAATGTGACAAAACAATTTTATTAATTCTGTTCAAGTTGTACTCTATGTGGAGCTGATGAAGGGAAATTTGTAGAAGGTCTAATATAAATGTGAGATGTGTAGGTGCAGTACCGCATGCTACGTCTAGATGTCCCTAGTAAACATGATAAACTTTGAAGATATGGTAAATCCACACTACCCATAATGCATTGCATGGAAGACAGTACCACTGTACATTCCATATACACAATTAATAGTGTTATGTTTCACATAAGTACCCCAATAGAGGCTCAGGTAACATCATACCTTTTCACCTACATTACCTCCCCTACACTGAACAGTAAAAGCCTTTGAGGATTGAACCTTTACCTAGTTCTAGTCCTGGGTGTAGAATGAGGGTTTCCCTGAACAATGGCATTCTATGACTTCATCTTTAGACTGACGATATGAATGAATGAATGTATGGGTTCTTGGAAATCAGGCTGGGGCTACATCCACCTGCATAATATCTACGTACAAGGTTCATCCCATATGTCATCCTCGAACCCAACAATGGCTAATAAAAGTAACAAGGGACAAATGAACCTTAGATACTTTCTGTATAAATACAGCTAAAGTTAGCTAGAGGGAACCGAGACTTCCAGGCCAGCACACTGACCAGAGACGCTGAGGCTCCTGCTTGCAGACGCTCCAGCTGACAGCGGTCTAAACATCCTGTGCGGGGTGTCCAACTCGAGACCAGGACCAGTTCCCACACACTCTTGCTTACGATAATGGGGTTAGACTAAACCTAGAGGGATTCTTGGCTTCACACCTACTCACATGCTAGGTACTCTTAGGTACATCTAGATAGGCATCGTAGGAGTATGCACGCTTTCTTTAATCATGCATTTTATATCCATGTATGTGTTTATGACTATTGCAAACCTGTAGTATCCTTTTATATTCACAGAACTGCTTATCAGATATCTCTGCTACTAACGGTTGTCGCAGTACATATATTTTACACTAGAACAACTGTGCAATAAAAACATATTGTAACACGCCCGACTGTTTCTTCTGTGTAACTCTCTGAGAGAAACTAAGTGAGCACGAGTGACTGAGCGAAAGGTAGTACATTCTTTCCATGATCCTAGGGGATCAGGCTTGTCATGTTATAAGGTTGCCAGAAACTATTCTCTCTCCGATAATACGAGATTATAGTGGCACTATTGAGCTAGCTTATGCAAACAGGCATAGGCAGTGGGGGTGCTCAGAGTAAGTCTGCCACCAATCTACAGTTTATGTTATCCAAACGCACAGGTCCTGTATTGGTAATATAGGAACTACACTACATGGCGCCACCAACGTTGGTTGGGTACTTATTTAACAGTAGAATCTGAGTAGTTCAGTCGGGCTTATTCTCAGGGACCCCTACTCACAAAACGCCAGAGATGTCTGGAGTGGGTGAGCAAAAACTCTGCCACAACTGAGTAGGCAAAATATCCTATTTATTGGCTGCTGGCTAATCAAGCTTGACAGGACACAGAGTTCCTAAACAAATATCAATAAAAACTTATTTTAGTTCCCTAGTACAAATTTCTTCGTTTCAAAATGAATGAGGGCAAAGAGCCCCCGGTGGTGGCTCGACGCATCGCAACAGGAGTTGAAGAGGTGGGGGGAATTCTAATTGCACCTGAATACAGACGTACAATCACCCTAAAACTATTGGAAAATGGCTTACAAGCCAGGGGTGGCGTAGTAGCTTTCGTGATTGAGGCACATCAATCAAACAAAACAGAAGTATTCTACCAGTAGGATACCTTCCCAGCAGCAGATGCAATAACACATACATTTCACTCATACACAGAGGGAGATGCACCAGAGGAATATTGTCCGTTCGTAGACAGAGATTCCACTCACTTACCAGGAACACCAATACTGGGTTAATGGCGTCCTACCCCACTTAAAGAGGAGGAGTAAGACTTGGTCCGTTAGGAAGACCAGGTGCAACATGGCCTATATTAGCAGGTTACACACCTCATCCTAACATTGAAACAATGCCACACGGAGACTTACTCACTCAACACAAAGATTTAATTAACATCTACAGAAACAGGACAATTCGTCATGAGGATTCTCACAGTCCAACCAGCAGCAGTTGCAACAAATGGAACTCAATCTCGGAGTACACAAACTAAAATCACTCCACAAACATTACACGCAGTAATGGGCAAAATGCCCACAAAAAGCGAACAAATGCCATTCTGGGTAGCTCAGAAAATAACAGTTAGAAGCAGTATTCCCGAATACTACCCCATTTGAAAAACACAATGCGAACAATCTTCTTGCCCATAGGACTAACACCACAGTAAGAGGATTGTACCACTTGGGGTACAGTCTTTGCTGCCATATATCCCAGAACTCATGGTATTCCTTCATTCGCTGTGATACCAGATATATTAAGACAAATACGAGTACGGGGCAGAGACTGCTCTGAACTTCGGGATGAAGTTATTAAATAACTGAACAGGTATTCAGCCATAATACTAGCTGATATAAAAGGGGAAGCAGCTTCAGTGGCAATCCACCAACGCCCAAGGAAGTTCAGTCCGTTAGAACAACCACAAGAACTACCCAAAATAATTGAAACTGAGTATGCCGAATTAGGCAGAGGCAGTTTGGGTGGGAAAGTTTCAAAACCACAACTGATGGGCAGTCCTGAAAAGGACAATTCTAAGCAGACACCTGCTTCTTCTACTAAAAAGAAGTGAGAAAATAACAAAAAACAAAACTCTACAGAAAAAAGATCTCAAGCCCGAGGTAGATCTCCACCACAGGGGCACTCTGAAAAGAGGTATAATCTTAGGAATAGGGATAATATTAGGAAACCTGACAAGTATCAGGATACTGAAACACGTTCCTCTCGTTATTTTCAGGATTCATCGAAAAATGAAGGACGGTCAGAACACAAAGAAGAGTGTACAAAGTCCAGAGACCAGCAGCATGCTCAAGACTATACTTTCAAAAAAGAAGAGAAGCCAAAATCAAACCCTCAGTTCAAAAAGAAGAAAGTTGCAGGCCTGAAGATGAGACATGCCTAAAATTCTCAGGACACAACTTCTTAAACGGGAATGGGCTCAGACTGTGCTAGACAATGCGGCAGAAGTAACAATAGCTCGCCAGAACCTGAAGGGATTTCTAGTGACAGCGGACTTGAATGATTATTTCACGGAGGAAACACCAGAGAAAAGGGTGGGTGTCCCCCATAAGTTACATGAAATAACACTCCGGATGGAGGGCGAACAAGCCCAGAAAAATCAAAGGTCTCTTTTGGAAGAACCTATCAACTGGTTATGACATCCTGTTAGCCGAAGAAGATTGGCCGCCAGTATTCGTTATGGAGTGCCCTAGGGGAGAAGATATCATTTTTCCATGTTTCGCCGACCACATTCCTGTACACCTTAAATACACATGTGCACAGGAGTGGGCAGTAGCCGTAGCTCCAGCATTATACAAAAATCATGCCGAATGGGATGAGAATTCAACTCACCTCACGATCCGGTTAAAAGTTTCACCAAATGCTCAGAGGCAATACCCAATAAAGCAAGAATCTAAAAAACAGGTTAGGGAGATCTGAGATCAACTTGAATATCAAGGGTTCATTGAAACATGCACCTCACCAATGAACAATTCTTTGTTTCCCGTATCAAAACCGGATAATACATATCGTCTAGTTTTAGATTACAGACATTTAAACACTTGCATAAGGACATTCGCTGGTCCAAAATGCACACAGTGCCGCATTAATAAATAAAATTGTGCAGAAAAACTACAAAACAACCCTTGATATCTCAAATGGATTTTTTTGCCAAAATATACACCTGAAAGCAGGTATTTGACCACATGCTCAGCATTGGGTTCTCAACAACACTTTTGTCGCCTTCCCCAGGGGTATAAGAACAGTCTAGGGGTATTTTCAGCTAGGGTAACTGAGTTACTCCAAAAATTTGATGAGGAAGCATTGTCCTACATGGATGATAGTTAGATGACGATGACTTAGAGAGGCACTTAACCAGAGTGAGCACCATTATTATGGGATTCGCCTCTGAGGGCTACGAATTTAACTTTAAAAAATCAAAAATAGCCCACCTCAATGTAATATTTTTGGGATATGAGCTGTCAGGGAAGGAAAAAGTCTGGCAGCTAACTTTTTATAAAAGTGTTCGCTGCTCTAACCTCGGAAAACATAAAAAAAATCTACAATCAATACTGGGATTCCTAAATGTCGGCAGAACATACATTTTGAATTACGCAGAAAGAGTAAAACCTTTCTACGACTTAATAAAACCAGACTTTTCAGTTAAGACACAGGAGCACACAGATATCCTACGTTCACTACAGGATGACATGATAGCTTCCAAACAGTTACAAATACGTGTAAATGTACGCCACTTGGTTATCCGTGTAATAGCGGGTCAATGCTACTTAACCTTTAAAGAAGACGAAACAGTACCTATCGCATACAAATCACACCTGTACACAAACGCAGAAATGCGTTTCACTTCAACCGAGAACATCCTGACAGCAGTTCAAACCGCTGTAGCAAGGGAAAGAGCACTGGCTCAGGGGAGCGCATAATTGTTGTAACCTCGGTACCGGCTTTAGAAGCTGGTTCAAAGGCTAGCATTCCGAATGAAAAACCTTTACTTCCGAAATGGATACAATGGGCTAATTCTGTTACTGCAACGGATGTTGAATACAGATTTGATCCAAGTTTAAAAACACAAGCATTCCTGCAATACGGAAAATAATATCCTCTACCAAATTAAATCTTGCTTCTCTATCAGTATGACTTTATTATTTACACTGAGGGATCTGTTCAACCAGCCATAGGGAGTAGGCAACAATACAGCGCAGCATGTGCTATCGTTAAAGGTTGCATGCGGGATGGGAAGTACCATCCAAGTTGCACTAAAACACAATCTATAGGAGACTGCACGGCACAGTTGGCAGAGTTAAAAGCATTAATATTGGCACTAGTGAATACGGTTCACGTATTCCCCACACTAATCCTGAGTGATTCCTTTTAATGTGTGCAATCGTACAATGAATATTTATATAATTGGGAGCAAAACGGGTTCAAAGATGCAAAAGGTGGCACAATTAAGCATAAAATGCTATGGGAACAGGTAGTGGAGTTGAAAAATGAACTACCAAGGGCTCACGTGATTCATACACTGAGTCATCCGCGTGATGGCATTCACGTTGAAGGGAAGTCATTGGCTGATGAAGCCACAAAGGGGCCTGTACGCATGGCTTTTGTAGCTGTAATCACCCGTTCAAAAACGAGAACATGCTCAAGATTCCTATGGGTCTGGCCTCAGTACTCGGCTGATGCCCGAACTATGATCATAAAATTTGCGAGTCCTAATAGGGACATAAGCAGTTGGTATGTTTTTTTTTATATTCAAGTTTGATTGGTTTTCAACGTGAAACAAATCAGCAAATACACGGAAATCATTAATATAATTACAATCCCATAGTCAATGCAACCCCCAATCACTAACCCCAAAAGACATACACAAGCAAGATATGAAGGCAGGTTACTCGAAACCCTCAAAACTACCCAACCACTTCCTCCACACTCTACGATACTTTTTGCCGTACCCCTTGGCCATGTACAGGGCTTTCTCCTGGGTGGCACACCAATCCACCCCTCTACGCCACCTCCCCAGCTCCGGTGAATCAGGACTTATCCAAGCCGCCGCTATGTCCCGCTTGGCCACGTTCATGGCTGTATTAAAAAATAACTTCATTTCTGGACCCAACCAGCCAGTCCGTGATTCCCAGAAGTGAGTGACGTGGGTCATGAGGAACCTCTCAACCCAATACCTCTGCAAGTTCCGACTCAAGAGACCCCCAGAATTGTTCCAACTGGGGGCGCGACCAAACCATATGGAAAAAGTCAGCCTGAGTGTGGGCACATCTTGTACAAGACTCATCCGGGCGCAAGCCCGCTCGGAAAAGGCGCAGGGGAGTGAGATACCCAGGTAGTTGAGCTGAATCAATTTGAGTTTGGCAGAAACAGTGACTGTCCTGGGGGCCATGAGAGCATCGCGCCAATCCACTTCATCGAGGGAGCCTATCCATTCCACCCACTGCTCCCTCAACTTATCTAAGGAGACGTGTGAGGTGTTAACTAAAGTGCGGTAAATACGGGAGATTCCCCCCTTCCCCAAGTCCCCTATCATTGTCTGGGCCTAAGTGGGAATGTATTCGGGGAGCCTCGTGTCATACGGGATGTACGTGTGTGGAGGGCGTGCCTACGCAGCTGGCATGTTACATTCTGACTGTGGCACGGCATTTAGCTCTCGGGCTTACAAAGTGGCCATGGAAAGTATGGGCTTAGCATTGCAGTACTCCTCTCCGGACCATCCCGAGGGAAATTTTGTTGTGGAGAGGAAAAACCGGGGCTTAAAGCAATCTTTAACAGCTAGGGTATTAGGCAAGGGCGGTAGTTGGGTCAATCACTTATATGGGGTACAGAGAGCCCTCAACAAACAGCCAAGAAGTTCTCTAGAGGGTGTCACTCCTTATGAGGTCCTATTTGGGATGAGAATGTGGGTACCTGATCATGATTGTGAAGGCGAAGTGACGGATGAGAAACCATTTGATATCCATGATGGTTTTATCTGTTTAACAAGATCTAAATGAATCCAGGACACAACAAAGTAACGTCCACAGAAAACAGACCGCCACTGGGGAAATCAAGGCAGTCACGGCAAGACCTGTTTGGATTCCAAAAGTCGGGGATCTGGTCAAAGAGAAAAAAGCGGACACAAAAAATTCAGACCATCCTACAGTAAACCTGTACCTGTCCTAGCAATTCAAGGAACAAGAACTGTACTTTTGCCACCTCTTGCGGGGAAAAGATTTGTCTCAATCGACTTTTCAAAAACCATACTATGTGGCCGATACTAAGCAGTAGGTCAGGTGGACTCCAAAGTAGTAGACGCCCTCCTCTCGCTACAATCCAAGAAGTTCTAACAGAAAGACTCATCACGTGTGAAGAGCCTCCTGTACCGAATGGACTATGCAACAATTGTATGGAACTCGCTCCTCTTGAACCCAAGGTTGACTTCAAAATCAAACTCAATAATTACCAGGTTGCAATTAGACCTAAAACAGGCGTCTACCTCAACATGCCTCGACGATAGCAAAATGCGATTTCAACAAATCCTGATGCAATTCCAACAACTGATCGAACTGCTTCTGGCTACTTCATGAACTTTGATGCGTTTTCTTTCTATCCAAGTGAACCGGAAACTACGCCAGTCCAAAAGCCATACAAGCAACAAATCAAGAACTTTCTTCACTTTCCTCAAAAGACATACGTGGTATCCCCTTGGGTAGAACTCTGGGTAATTACTGGGATACTGTATTTTCTTTTCTGGATAGGCTTAGTTATAACTTTTAGCATGCTTATTAATGGAATATATATTCAACAAAGCTCTACAGCACAAATGTTCAACTTAATCCTGAAGAAACATCAATTATCACATCGTGAAAAAAGAGGCTTGTCATCAGTGAACATAACAGCAGTTCCTATACCAGACGGTATAGTGTGGGACAAGGTTGATTTCGATATATTCGGCCCGACCGAACTTTTAAAAATTTCATTAAGTGATATCATTACCTCCAGTACATTTTCTGATGATTGGGACTCTGAAACTATTAATAACATGTTGTCTGATTTAGAGAAAACTGCTGCATTTCCGAACACTGAAATGTTAGAAGGTACTTCAGACTATGACACATTGTACTCTTACCAACATTATGGTCATAATTTCTTGCAAAAATCTATTTCACCTAGAAATGTCTGAGTACCATCAATGGGAACATTGCCCTACACCCCCAAAAAGTAGTTCGCAAACATGTCCACGGAAATGTTCATATTTTTCAGGATTTAACACCACAGACCTGACCTCATATTAGCCACTGGTGCTAAAACCTTGGAAAAAACACGGGGCGCGGAACGTAGATTGAAGGGAAGGACATTGAACTGGAAATCCCCTGCCAGCCACTCTGAACCTCAAGAACTTTCGGTGTCTGGGTAAAATCGGGACATGAAAACAAGCATCCTGGAGGTCGAGGGTGGTCATGTGATCCCCGCAGTGAGGAGTTGAAGGACTTCTTGGAGAGTCAACATCCGAAAGCATTCTTTTTTGAGATATTTGTTTAGGGAACGAAGATCCAGAATGGGGTGCCATTCTCCCGAATGTCTTTTTATTAGAAAGAATCTGGAAAAGAAACCGGTGCCTCTTTGTAATTTTGGAACCACTTTGATCGCTCCCTTCTTTAACATCAAACTTATTTGGGAGAAAAGCTCTGTGAGATGAGCTAGGGGCGGGCCTTTGGGAGGAGAATTCGGAGGAAGTTTGACAAACTCTAGAACATGGCCTCTGGCCACAATGTCCAAGTCCCATTTGTCCATTGTTATAGCAGACCAAGTTGAATAAAAACGTGAGATCCTTCCTCCAACTTTTGTAGGATTGAGCGGTAGAGCAGGTGGCAGTTGTTACGACTTCTTAGACGTATCCCGTCCACGGTAGGGTGACTTCCTTCTGTTCTGTGTATAAGATGTAGTTGGCTGTTGCCTGTAGGTCTGTTGTCGTTGAAAAGAGTAACGTTGGTTACCCTGATAGGACTGGTATTGTCTCTACTGGTTATAGCCTCCTCGACCGCAGAAGGATCCATGGCCCCTAGCGCCACGAAAAGGCGTTTTCCAAAACTGAAGAGTACTGAGAGATCTTGCTGTCTCGGTATCTTTTTTAATGGCTTGTAGGGCATCGTCAATATGCTGACCAAAAAGAAACTCACCGTCAAAAGGCATGTTGGTTATGTTCGCCTGAATTTCCTGACGAAAAGATGTGGATTTCAACCAGCCCTGTCGCCGTAGGATAGCAGCACCTATCAGATGTCGAAAACCCTAGATGCAACATCCACAGCAGAATCTATGATCTCAGCCGAGATCTGTTCTCCCTCCTGGAGGATCTTGAGCGCTTCTGCCTAGGAGGCTCAGGTAGCATCTCAATGAAAGGAGAGATGTCCGACCCCATCTGTCTATCCTAACGGCCTAAGATGGCCAGTGAGTTAGCTGCACGGACAGTAGTGGCCGCCATGGTCGAATTTTTTTTTCCAATGGCGTCTAGACGTCTCCCATACCGAACCGGGTGAGCAGACAATGGAGATGAGGGATACCATGCTAGTCGTTGTGCTGCTTGAGCATTAACGGAGTCTGCCTTAGGTGACCTATCAGACATGCTAGTGATTTATCCGGTGCCTTGTATTTCTTTTTGAGGCGAGGCAGGACGCCAGGAATGTAGGCAGGATTCTTCATGACTTTCAGTCCTTCTTGCCAAATAAAAGTCAATAATAGGGAGAGATCAGACTGGTTTCCTCGATTGGTCTTTAAAATCGTAAAGGAAACAATCATCCTTCTTCGTTTCCATGGGAAGAAGGAACTGTTGTGCTGCTCTTTTCATTAGAACATGAAAACCTCCGATGTCAACTGGAGGTAAGTCACCTGGAGCAGGAGTCGAAGGTGTTTTTATTTTATAGTCATCCCCTTCTGTAAGGAGTGATCTGTCATCCAATTCTCCTTCTTCCCTGTCATCATCCGTGGTGTGAACTTCCTGAGGGTGATGAGACATCGAAGGCACCGGTTAAACTGGTCTTGGTGGCCTCAGTACTGTTGAAGATTGAGGAACGGGTGTAGGTGGACAGAAGAAGCCAACTCAGATGGAGGAAATAGGCGGTAATTGGCATCTAAAATACACTGTAAGTTGTTCCGAAGTGATAGAGGCAATAGCGCCGTAGGGTTTGTCCCTGGAGCTGAATGAGTAATCTCAGGGTAGTAGCCGTCCTCTTGATCTACGTCTTGATATTGAATGAAGAGCTCTGAAGGGCTCCTGGCAGTATGAAATCTGTCATCCTCCTCAGATTCTTCCTCACCAGCCCCATAATCCAATAGCTGTTCGGGTAATGTGAGAGGAACTCTACTTGGGGAGGTGTGAACTGGAGGGAGGAACTCCAAAGAAGAACCGCGCCTTTGAAGTAAGGCAGGCGCTGTCATTGACGGTGGCAACTGTGTAGAAGGTACCATAGATGACCTTGAGCATGCTGTGGCTGTAGACGAAGACCATAAATGTAACAAAAGGAGGGAGGGAGAGAGGCAAGTGGATTCGGTCTCCCTTGGTAATACGTTTAAACAAAATAGAATCCACTCAGAAAGTGGTAGTGATCCCTAAAGTGATGGGGAGCACACAGTGTTGTTTAAATGCCCCTCACACACCAACAGGCCCCTTGGTGTCATGCTTCATCATCGGGGCCTTCGCACCCCTCTACGGGATGCGGCGTGCTACGACTCACGGATACGTAGGAGCACTTGATAGTGAACTATGTGTAGGTGTGTGTTTTGGGGAAGAAGTGTGAGTAGTGAGGTGAGGTGAAAAAGTGGAGGTTTAAAAAATACCTGGCTCATAGGAAAAAATTATTTATTATGTCCTCGGCTGGTATTGTTAAAAAGTGCAAGGTGAGGTTGACAGATATACGTATTAGGGTATATCAACCTTTAAAAACGTCGACATGTTTCGGAGTACAACGACTCCTTCTTCAGGACGAGGATATGCACGTTATCCTCACCTTACTCACATGGATGTAGAATGTTAAAATGTATTCTACCAAAAGTACAAACTAGGTGAAATGTACCTATCAATGTTAATAGTGGATAAGCTCTGTTGCGCCCAATTGGCGTTTAGAAGAACTTATAGTTCAAGGTTCTCTGACCTCATGAGCCTAAGCGTGGTATTGGGGGATTCCTTCCTCACTGCTCAGTAAAGGAACGGTTACTGCACGGTTTAATGGACTGCCTTCCCCTCAACGCTGCTCAGCGTTGAGGGGAAGGCAGTCCATTAGACCGTGCAGTAACCTTTTTCCTATGAGCCAGGTATTTTTTAAACCTCCACTTTTTCACCTCACCTCACTACTCACACTTCTTCCCCAAAACACACACCTACACATAGTTCACAAATGTAGACGAAGACCAACTTGAAGATCAGTCCAGGAAGATAGCGTCGACAAGGTAGCCGTCGGCAAGGCAGTCGTCAACGAGGCGGGCGGAGAGAAGGTAACCGCCGACAAGGCAATCATCGACTAGGCAATCGACGGCTAGGCTTTCTTATTCTTCGTCGATGGTGGGACTTCGACGGTAGACTTCAACTTCTTTGTTGACGAGAAGGCAGGAACTGACGTGGTTGGTCTCACGGAGACGGACACCCGCGTCGACGGCGAGGAAGCCGACGACAGTATCATCGGAGGCTTTGGAGAGAAGAAAATGGCAGGAGACATAGTCCTCGCGGCGACGGCAGGCTTCATCTACGAAGACGTCGTTGTCGAGCTCGTCGACGAGGGACCCCGTTTCTGAGGTAAATCTCTGTCAGAAATGGGTTTTTAAGCCTGAGGTTTCACAGTCTCTCGGGGGTGTAGAGGGCAGAGTTTCACCCTTACTAGGTGGAGGAGCCTTGTTGGAAGTGGAAGGCAACTGAGCACTCTTAGAGGTGTGCTGTTTCTTCAACACCTTAGCCCCAGGAGAAGTCAACTCTGTGGTGTTAGTCTTCTTCCTAGAGGAAGCTGTCCCGACAGAGGAAACACTTGAAATGTCAGATAAAGGGTTGTATTGATTCTTAACCTTCTGTAGACACAGAAGCAGACGTCCCTCTCTGGCCCTCAGAGTTTTGAGGGAAAGTTCTGCAGATCTTGCAGTCTCTCACCTGGTGGTCCGGATACAAGCAGTAAATGCACTTTTGTGGGGGTCTTCAGAAAACAGCCGGAGCTTCCCACAAGATCTAAAGAGAGATTTCTTAGAAGAAGACATCATGAAATGAAGAAATTCTGAAGAAACCAGAGAAGTACTGAGCCGAGCTCAGGGAGACTCCCTTCACACGACGTGAGGTAGAAAATCTGAGAGCCTGAGCCTCTGGTGAGAACATTCAGGAGGGTACTGTCGCCTGATTGGCTGTAGTTTGGACTATATATAATGACTTGGACGAGTCATGAAAGTGGGAGATTTTTTCCAATTAATTTCTAGCTATTTCACTTCTTGGTTCTAATGTACCTATGATATGGCTATTTTATGGATATTTATTGCTATTTTTATGTACCGTGGGACTCCCACTCCGACAATGAGAAATGATTCAAGCATGTGAATCTATGAAAGATACCCCAATACTGGAGAATGGGTGATTGGCCATTAGACACGAAAATATGTCATAAAAGAGTCTTGGGTATCACCGATGAGTTCGCTATCCATTGGCCAGACCAACGTTATGTACAGAGAGAACACCCACGGATAGGGACATCCTACAGTGCTTACAAGGTCCCAGGAAACCTCAGAAATGCTCCATATATGCTGGTATTTATGCTGCCTATAATGAAATCTGGAAAATTTCCCAACAAGAGGCCACAAAGAGAATATGGGAAATAGACCGTATTAACTTAGAAACATTGTTCGCTGTGGTAGACAATGGGTTAACAACTTTGACCTCCAGAATGCATTCTTTAGGCAACATGGTGTCTTTTGCGATAGACATACTGGAAGAAGATTTGGCAATATTACAACACGGGCAATCTCAGTTACGTTCTATTATGTTATTAAGCTGGACACTGCAATCTTTGCGTGCAGGCTATGTGCCTTGGCGCTTTATCAACAGTACGTCTCTGTTTTCTGAATATAATCTGCTGTGTATTAAAAAACTGGATAGACTACCATTTACAGTGGCGGAATCACCATCTATTGAATGGCTAATCCATGGCCACGTAACTCGACCGGTCACTGTAGGAAGGTGGATATCTGACTATGGTTACCCCCAACTTTTTGCCTGGTGTTTTGCTGGTTTTTGAATTAGTTGGCCTGGGATCCTGCTATTCAGGACCCCAGGCTTCCTGCTCTCTCTGTTAAAATTGACTCCATGTACCTTAGGTACATATCTAATTGGTACTGGGCCACCTTATCAGTCCCTGTACAGAGTACCTTAGGTATCCAGGGCATAGGTGTACCTAGGGCCTACCAGGGGCTGAAGCATGTATTATGCCACCCCTGGCTGGCCATCTAAAACTGACAACTGGCTGCAAGACAGCTGGGGCAAGGTGGTGTAATCACCCTTTGCTATAGATATAGTATACCTATATCTAACCCTAAAATGGACACATATATTCCTATCAGTCACTCCTATGGCAGGCGGTATCAATCCTGAAGGCAGAGTGCTTGGAATTATGCGAGATGGTGCTCTAGCATGAGCTGAGCCCGTCTGCAGCTTGCGGAACCAAGTCCTAATAGCTGTTCCATGATAACGCTATACCATATACTCTTTAGTGCATTATCAACCTCGTGATTAAATGCTAACCCTGGTATAACATTATCAAAACATGTCGAGTAAGGTGTCATACGAATTGGAATACTACCCCCTCCCCAATTCTGGCGACGGGGGTAGCATTCCACCCTTCTAGAGGGACACGACATGTATGTAACTGTGAACCCCGGTTAAAGTAAACTCGAGCCTTGGCATCACAAAATGGATGCTGCCACCACATACACAAGTCTGACCTCCTGCTGCTGGGAGTCCTTCCAGCGAGGGAGGCTTGGACAAAGGGTTTCCTGCCTTGGGAGGTGCTAGCACCACCCCAGAGAGGATTTTGTGTATTGGGTAGGATAGGCCTGAAAGGAATGAAACATGCCTGGGGCACAGAAGGTGCCCTATGCATACACCGGTTCAAACCAGTTGCTGGGGCACTCCAGCCCCAGCTCTGGCGCGAAACCGGACAAAGGATAGGGGGTGTAACCACCCCCCTTCCTGGTCCCACCCAGGGGAGGGACCTAGTCACCAGTACAGTCCCCTTTAGCAGGATGAAGGTAGGAGTTGGTCCCATTCCAAATTAGATTAATCCTGAACTACTCTACAAGAAGAAACTCTGGACTTCGAAGTTCTGCTCCACAGAAGACTGAAGAAATCTCCCTTGTGGGCAAGGAGTGTCCACCCTGCAACTGCAGGCACCATCAAGCGTCCAGCGGCTTCACTTTGTCGTCTTCTCTCGAGGATCCAGACTTCAGAGCCCGACGAGACCCGGATTCCCAGACCTCTCCGACCTCAACTCACATCTGCAGCAAAGCTGAGAACCGTGGGTGCGACGAGACACGTTGGACCGGCCATCTTGAAAGAAACTGCACTTTGCTTCCAGCACGACTTCTGAGGTAAACTCAACCAAGTGCTTTGGGGACTGAGAAGCCCCAGCCCGAGCAGCCCCTGCACCGAAGATCAGCCCTCCAGCTTCCACGAGATCTGCGTGGGGCCCTTCTGCTTGTTTGCTGCTCGACGCGTTGTCTGGTCACTTGCCGGCTGGCTAGTGGCCTCCTAGACGACGAACCTTGAAATCTTCACTGTTGGTCTGGTTGCTCCAGACAGGCCCTTGCTCCCTTCCAGAAGAGGGGCAACCCGGACTCTCCTAGTCCGCACCAGACGCCTTTTTCACTCACCGCGTGGGTTGCCTTTGCCAAGGCCTGTTGATTCCAAATCCGGAACCGACACCGCCGTCAGCGAGAGCCTGCGTGGGACAGCTCGTGCCTCCATCCTGGTCGTCGAAGACACCTCCTGGTCCACGTGGCTGCAGAGTCAAGCGTCCACTCTTCACTTGATCGCGACGACGACATCTGGTTCCTTCCTGGTTCCACTCCAGTCACTGGCTAGTGACTGTGAACATTGTCCCCTCTGCTTTCAGGTCTTCAGCATCTCTGATCCACCCTTGGATCACACCGGACATCTTCCTCCTGGTCGCCTGCAGCATCTTTTCCTCCAGGCTCCATAGACTTCAACGCCGGAACCCGACACGACTTTGCACCTATGCACCCGCAGCCCGTGGGTGAGGTAACAAGAGCATTTCGGTGCTCAAGGGTAGATTGACTCTCCTAGTGTCCAGTTCCACAGTCGTTTTAGTCAGGATTGTCCGTACTTACCTTTTTCTTGAACTGTACTGTCCATAGACGTTGTTACGCATCTCGCGTGTGAGTTCACACTCTGCACATGCGTTCCGTGGGCCTCCTATTACTTACCTAAAGTTAGGGTAGCGTGGTCCCAACGATCCTACAGCCTCTGGACAGCTCCATTCCTTCTATCGACTTTCACATTCCAATTACTTAGTATATGGTTTGCCGTGCCCCTAGGGCACCATTGTAATTTGTTGTAACTTATCGTATTTTTCCTAAGAGATTGTCATGTGCTTAGCCCTCTGATCTCATAAAGAGTTCAGAGGTGTTTGTTACTAATAAATATATTGTTTATTTTCATAACAACCTGTGTGGTGTCCTTTCATCTGGTATTCAAGGGGTTATATTGTGGTAAAACAGCTGGCTTCACATGCCAAAAGAGTTTAGCCTAAGACTGCTTTGTCCATGCTACAACCAATCACCATAAGGGTTGTTTGGACTGATACAAGGTGATCACTAGAACTAGTGAGCATTATATATCAGGCCAACTTCTCACAGTCACTACTTATCAGTTTTAATATTGCCTAGAGCAAAGGCAGGCAGGCAAATATGTAATAATGGATAAGGAACACATTAAGGAATTCTGTGGAATACCATATAGATTTCGATGCTGGAGTGGGGATCGAGAAGTGTTTCTAAGTGGTACAAACTGCATGAACGCTTTAAGCGGTTCTCTCATGTGCCAGGACATGTTATTGCACAAACTTGTAATGGCTCGGTAGCAAATTTGTCTTGCCACATGAAAGGGACTCCAGCTGTGTTGATTACACCGGTATTCAAGTTGCTCTCGAATGGTAGTTACTTGATGCTGAACGATCAAGGTTGCTATGGTATGCATCCGGGCATTGCTTATCTGGTCACAGTGAACTCCAGGGTACTTGCTGTAGGCAAGTATTGTTTCCTCCGACAAGTACAGTCAGGGAGGCACCATTATGACCTTGGTTGAATGTTTCTTTTATACAATTTGAGCAGACTGAAAGATAGGCTTTTACAGCAAACTGTACCCCTAACCTCCGCTTCAAGTCACAAGGACCTCGACCGATATACAGGCACTTATACGTATAAACTGCCCCTTTCATTTCGTAGAAATGGTGGGTCGTATCTTTAACATATCTGATACGAGTGGTATTGTACACGTATTTAAGACCATAGGATCAGGATTTCTAAGCACCTTTCAGACAATCTTCGGAGTTATTCCAAATTTTATACACTCCGTATTTGGAAGCATTTTTGGAGGTCTACCTCTGATCCTGCTTCTCAATATCTGTAATCCTGATTGTCATCTATCTGCTACGCAATGGACGGCCTAATCACCAACGAGATGGGAAAAGCTCTCCTGGAGCGGAAATACCGTGAACGCATGGTACAACATCTGTGCACACCTCGCCTCCGGGAACAGAGCGCCTCTTGGTTCCCATCATTTAGACCACGCTGGATGGAATGCATCTTACCTGTTCATCGATGCCTGTTTTGCGGTGAAGAATGCACATTGGACCTCTGTCTGACACTTGCAACGGACACGCCTGCGGACTTAAATACCAGGCTGGAACCTCTGAGGTCCCATGCTCGCCAATGTCACCAGCATATTCCTATCCTGATGGCTGCATTCCTCAAGAACCTGCAGGTGCCTTTTTCGACAACTGGGTTGAGCATCAGCTCATCCACTAGCAGTACCACCAGCACCACTAACACTCAGGTATCGACTACAGCACCCGCTGCCTCTACACTAGCGATTGGCAGTGCCGAATATCATTTGTGCTCCATTGACGTACTCTGCGAGGTGTTACAAGGTCCGTCCCCTGTGGCAGCAAGCTATGACTATGTTGCATCTCCCAGCCAGGACACAATCTATAATTGGCTCAATGTGTGCGGGGAAAGAATTCAGATTTTCCTTTAGTTTCAAACTCAACTAAAATTGGAACATTTCCTAAAATGTACACTTGCTAAAAAAAAGCATGGCCTTCAAAATGCTTATAGTTCGACTTATATAAACAAACTCATCTAGGACTTTTGCTTACATAAACAATTCCAAAACTAATTTTCTGAGGATTTTCCCCCCTTAAACTTAAATATATATATTTTAATGTTTTTAAGTGGCTCACTGATAATTTTAAGCGCTGCTCCCTAGTAAAAATTAGTAGTTTGCTAGCATTTTATTATAGTTGACTATTCAGAAGAGGAGTGGGTGTTATGTTTCATAAAGGTACCCTAATATAGGCCTGAGTAACATCATACCCTTTCACCTACATCACCTCCCCTACACTACACAGTAACAAACATTTTAGAATTTAACCGTTACCAAGTTTTGGGCGCAGAAGGAGGGTTTGCCTGAACAATGGCGTTCTATGACTTCATCTTTAGACTCACACAGTATGAAAGAATATTCATAAGGGTTCTTGGAAACCAGGCTGGGGCTACATCCGCCTGCATAATATCTACGTACAAGGATCAGCCCATACGTCATCCTCAAACCCAACAATGGCTAATACAAGTAACAAGGGACAAATACAGCACCTCTTGCTAGAGTTAGCTAAAGGGAACCGAGACTTCCAGGCCGACACAATGACCAGAGAGGCTAAGGCTCCTGCATGCTGACGCTCCAGCTGACAGTGGTCTAAACATCCCTTGCAAGGTGTCCAACTCGAGACCAGGACGGGGTCCCACACTCTCTTGCTTCAAGTAATGGGGTTAGACTAAACCTAGAGAGATTCTTGGCTTCACATCTACTCACATAATAGCTACACTTAGGTACATCTAGATAGGCATCATAGGAGTACACGCGCTTTCTTTAATCATGCATTTTATATCCATGCATGTGTTCATGACTATTGCAAAATGGTAGAACTGTACTATCCTTTTATATTCACAGTACTGCTGAACATATATCTCTGCTACTGTCAGACGGTTGTAGCAGCACATATATTTCACACTAGAAGAACAACTGTGCAATAAATACTTATTGCAACACGCCCAACTGTTTCTTCTGTGCATCTCTCTCAGAGAAACTAAGTGAGTACGAGTGACTGAGCAAAAGGTAGCACATTGTTTCCACGATCCTGGGGATCAGGGTGGTCACGTTCTAAGGTTGCCAGAAACTATTCTCTCCCCGATAGGAGGAGATTATATTGGCACTGTGAGCTAGCTAGTGCAAACAGGCTAACATACGCGGTGGGGTGCTCATAGTTAGTCTGCCACCAATTCTACACTTTATGTTATCCAAACGCACCGGTCCTGTATGGGTAATATAGGAACTACACTACAATAGCTTTGAAAAGTGACAAAAGATTTATTAAATTAATTCCGGATTAGGTTGTACTCTATGTGGAGCTGATGAAGTGAAATTTACAGAAGGTCTAACATAGATGTGTAGGTGCAGTACTGCAAGCTGCGCCTAGATGTCCTAGTGATCAAACTTTTGGTCTCATATGGTACCACCCTAATGCATTGCATACTAGACATTACCACGAGTACATTGAAATAGCTATATCCATATATACAATAAATATGACAAAACAATGATTATATTAATTCCGGATTAGGTTGTTCTCTATGTTGAGCTGATGAAGGGAAATTTATAGAAAGTCTAATCAAAATGTGAGATGTGTAGGTGCAGTACCGCAAGCTGCGCCTAGATGTCCCTAGTGCACATGATAAACTTTGAAGATATGGTAAATGCATGCAAGACAGTACTACAGTACATTCAATATACAATTAGTTGCTTTGAAATGTGACAAAAGAATTACTATATTAATTACGGATTAGGTTGTGCTCTATGTAAAGCTGATGAAGGAAAATGTATTGAAGGTCTAACATAGATGTGTCGGTACAGTAGAGGTCCCTAGGAGCATCAAACTTTTGACCACATATGGTACTCGCCTAATGCATTGCGTGCCAGATAGTACCACAAGTACATTCAAAAAGCTATGCCCATATATACAATTAATATCTTTGAAATGTGACTGAAACCCCTAACCTGCGCAGATGAGCTGCGACCACCGCCATCACTTTCGTGAACACCCGTGGGGCGCTGGTAAGGCCGAAGGGAAGCACGGTAAACTGAAAGTGCTCGTGGCCTACCGTGAACCGCAGGTAACGCCGGTGGGCCGGCAGGACGGGGATGTGGAAATAGGCGTCTTGCAAGTCCAACGCTACCATCCAGTCTCCTGGGTCTAGGGCAGCTAAGACCTGAGCCAAAGTCAGCATCTTGAACTTCTCGTTCCGGAGGAAGCCGTTGACGTTCCGTAGGTCCAAGATAGGGCGTAGGCCCCCTTTGCCCTTCTTGGGTACCAGAAAGTAGTGGGAGTAACAACCACACCCTACTTCTGGCCCAGGAACGCGCTCGATGTCCCCCTTGGCCAAGAGGGCCGTAACTTCCTCTTGCAGAAGTTGCAAGTGATTCCCCGACAAGCGGTGGTATTGCGGTGGCATGGCTGGAGGGGTCGCCTCGAAGGGGAGGAAGTAGCCCCTTCGGACGATTTGCAGCACCCACATGTCCAACGTGCAGTGCGCCAGTGGAAGTGGTGATGGCGAACCCTGCCCCCCACTGGCGTCACATGGGCCTGAAAGCACGGACTAGGAGGGTTTTGAGGCGGATGCTGCAGGGGAAGGTGTGGACTGGCCTCGCCGTTCACTGACCGCCGCCACGGCGGTTTCCACGATCGCCACCGCGCTGTGTATTAGCCTGCGGTGCGTGACTGGCAGAACGTGTGGGAGCACTCATTCCTTGGCCACGAAAGGAGCGAAAGGCACCCGTTTGCTGGCGTGGGGCCGAGAGGCCCAAGGACTCTGCGGTAGCCCTGGAGTCCTTAAAACGCTCAAGCGCATGGTCTGCCTTGTCGCCAAAGAGGCGACGGCCATCAAACGGCATGTTCAGAAGGGAGGCCTGGGCATCGGCCGAAAAGTTGGTGGGCTTCAACGTAGCGTCGAACCGCCACCGTCATTGCCATCGCTCCGCCGAGTGAGTCCGTGGTATCCAGCCCACACCGGATGGAATAGCGCGCTGCATTTCGACCCTCCGCAAGGGCTTGGGCGAGTTTAGTCCGAGTCTCCTCCGGACATTGTGGCAGCACGTCCACGACCGTGTCCCACAGAGTGTGGGTGTAGCGGCCCAAGAGGCATGCGGTATTTGCTGATCGCAGTCCCAAACTCAGGGACAAGAACACCTTCTTACTGAACTGTTCGTACCTCTTGGATTCCCGATCGGGCGGAGCCGTAGGGAATGCGGTCTGGGAGTAGAGGCCTGGATGACCAGGCTCTTGGGGGTGGGGTGGGTGGACAAGAAGCAGGGGTCGCCCGGAGCCGGGCGGTAGCGTCTGGCCACGTTCCTATCTACAGGCTGACCTGTAGCAGGCTTGGACCAAGTGCCCAAAAGAACATCACACAAGGCCTCATTAAACGGCAGCAGAGGCTCAGCCAAGCTTGCCTGCGGTTTAAGGACCTCAGTGAGGAGGTTAGTCCTCACGGCCGCGACGGGAAGCTCTAGGCCCAATGCCCTGGCTGCCCGCGTCAACACTACACTGTAGGCAGCCCCCTCCTCCGTAGCCACGGTTGGAGGGGAGACAAAACCAGTGTCTGGCGAAGTGTCCAGTCCACTGGCATCCCCAAGCTCATATGTCCAGTCCTGTTGGGACTGGCATTCCTGTGCCAGAGGGTCCACAGACCCCTACCAATTTCCCTCGTCACCCATCTGAAATTCAGGTAAAACGGATGGGGCCGGTTCGTGGAAGTAAAAGTCGCCATACGACGTCGAGAGCGGCGCCCAGCAGCGCCGGAACCGAATCAAGGGCAGGCTCGGGGACGGCGTCGCCGGGGAAGACAATCTAGGGGCTGGCCCCGGTGAGGTCGACCGGCGACGACCCAGAACCGGATCCAGTGAGGGCCTGCGGCGCCGGGACCAAAGTCGCCGGCGGTGCCGGGGCCGAAGCACCCGACGGCATCGGAGCCGAAGCACCCGACCCGCTAGGCCCTCCAGCCGGGACCGCTGGGCCCGAAGGCGCCACGGAGCCCGGCGGAGAAGGGAGAGACCTCATGGCCATGAGGTACCGCTCGATCTCCTCTGGCGTCGCATCGTGCCCAGGGACCGGAAGGTATGGGGCAGGTTGCGACGCCCGCGACTCCGTCGGAGCCGCGTGGGTGGTGTCACCCGAACCCCCGGCCGCATCCCGCGAGCGTCGGGGTGGGTCGGAAGAACGGTGACGCCTTTCCAACCTTTCATGCCTCTTACCCGAGGACCTGGATCCTGAAGACCTGTGCCGACTCTCGGAGCTACGAGGGCTCCGACCCCGTGACCAGTCCTTCGACCTCCTGTGGGACCGGAACCTCGAACTGCGCGGGCCGACTGCCGGAGCTCAAGCCGCTTGCGGGACCGCTTCCGCCTAGCCTTAGACGCCAGGGCCCGGCAGTCGGAGCAGGTTTGGTCGTTGTGGTCAAGGCCTAGACACTGAAGACACTGGCGATGGGGGTCGGTAACAGACATCATTCGGCCACACTTGGAGCTGGGTTTGAACCCGGGCATCCCTACCGGCACCGTAGGAGTCGTAGCGACTCGAGAAAAACAGATCAAAAGTTCAAAAAAGTTTAGTCAAAAAGTGACTAAGGGATAGAGCTTCTCCGGATCTGCGCTAGCTGGCGCGGAAAAGAGAAGAACTGACGTCAGCGCGCGAGGGCGGCGTCTAAGTACTCCGGCGACATCATTCCGGCGCTAACGACGCCGACGACAGACGCGGAGCCGCGGACGACGCGCAGGGGTATTGCTACGCAATAGTTTCCGGATCCAGTCTGACGCCTGGGGATATTCTAAGGTAAGGAATCTATCACTAACGTGTCTCTTTCAGATATGACATATCCAATATCATACAACAATAAAATGTGCTTTTCTTACCAACCAAAGGATGGAGGGATGAGAAAGGAGGCTCACCGTTATTGGAAAAGGTTCCTCAGCACTGCTTGTCCCACTGCTACATCGCTTCTTGCATGTGCATCCAGGCAGTAATGCCTGGTGAAGGTATGCGTACTCCTCCAGGTAGCTGCTCTGCAAATGTCCCGAATAGAGACGCCTGAAAATAGAGTAGTAGAGGTTGATACCGCTCTTGTGGAATGTGCACGAACACGTGCTGGTAATGGCTTCCCCGCTGCCTGATGACAGAATTGAATGGCATTTGAGATCCATCGTGCAAATCCTTGTTTTGATAACTGGAAACCTTTCCTGAGGGCACTAAAAGCAACAAACAATTGTGTACATTTTCTGAAAGGTCTTGTCCGTTGCAAATAATATTTCAGGCAACGCTGGACATCCAGAGTGTGGAGAGTCCTCTCCGCCGCCATAGATGGTTGAGGAAAGAATCGTTTCAGGATTAATGGCTCATTTAAGTGGAAATCTTTTGGTACTTTTAGAATAAAGTTTGGATTCGTTCTGAGCACCAATCTGTCTTCCCTGAATTGCAGATAAGGTTCTTGCATCGTAAGGGCGTGGATTTCTCCCACCCTTCTGGCTGATGTTAGAGCTATTAATAGAGACACCTTCCAGGATAGGAATTTTAGATCAGTTTTGTGAATTGGCTCAAATGGTGGTTTCATCAGTTGTGATAAGACAATGTTCAATTGCCATAGTGGCGGAGGAGGCCTAATGGTAGGATAAACTCGAAACAACCCCTTCATGAATTGCTTCACAATTCTTTCCGACCACAGAGATGGACCTGCTGAGTTTCTCCTGTATCCCGAAATCGCCGCCAAATGCAGTTTAATTGAGGCATGAGCTAATCCAGACTTTGCCAGCCTCAGTAAATAAGGGATGATTTGATCCGCCTCTGCTCGCAGAGGATGCAATTCGTTCTTCTGACACCAGAGGCAGAATCTTTTCCATTTCATCCTGTACGTCCTATTAGTGCTTTCAGCTCTTGCCTTTGCCAGGATGTCTCTGCATTCTGCCAGAATGTTTAAGCTACGAAATTCTCCGTAGTCAGGCCGCTAATTGCAGTGATGTCGGGTCTGGATGCCGCACTTGTCCCTTCTCCATAGTCAACAGTGCTGGTATTGGCTGTAGACATATTGGCTCGGTCTCTGACAAAAGGAATAGCTCTGTGAACAAATGCTGCCTGGGTCACCAAGGGGCTATCAGTGTCATCCTGCACGGTTTCTTTTTCATCTTCGTGAGCACTCGTGGCAGGAGGGGAATCGGCGGAAAGGCGTAGGCAAAGAGGTCTTACCATGCCATGGAAAATGCATTCCGCCATGATCCCCTCTGGTGACGCCAGCTTGCAAAGAACTGGCATTTCTTGTTCTGGGCTGTGGCAAACAGATCAGCCGTTGACCATCTTTTCCAAGTGGTGGATGCCCTCAGTGTGTCCTGATATAGCTCCCACTCGTGACAGGTGGTTTTTTGCCTGCGGAGGGTGTCTGCTGTCGTGTTTTGATCTCCTGGAAGATGTATGGCCGTCAGAGTCACTTCGTGATCTATCGCCAAATTTCCAAATGTTTTGAGCTTCCTTTGACAGAGAGATCTTGTGCCCCCTTGTTTATGTAGTGCATTGCCGTTGTGTTGTCTGTTCGCATTAGCACTGATCTCCCTTCTATTCTTGGCAGGAAGGCCAACAATGCCAATCTTATTGTCCTTAATTCCAATAGGTTTATGTGAAGGTGTTGCTCTCGTTTGTTCCATTGGCCGCTGACTTGTAACTCCTGTAGGACTGCTCCCCATCCTTCGAGAGAAGCATCCGTGGTATCTACTAACGGAGCTGGCTCTGTAATGAAGGACAGACCCACAGAGATATTGTTCCTGCAAGTCCACCACTTTACCGCCTGCAACATTGGTTGCGTGACTTTGATCTTGTCCTCGAAGGATCCCTTTGCTTGGCATCACTGAAGGTCTAACTGTTCTTGTAACGGGGCATTCTCAAACGACATAGGGGAATGAGTGGTCTGCATGAAGACATTGTCCCTAGAAGCAATTTGTATCTTTGGACTGAAAGAGACCTTCTTCTGCTGAACTCTTTGGCTAGACATACTAGTCCCAATTGCCTCTCTGTGGATGGGAATGCCTTGTTTTGTGATGTATCTAGGATCGCACCTAGAAACTTGATGGCTGCAGAGATGATTTTTCCACATTTAAGGTCAGGCCCAGATCCGCAAACAGCTCCATGCCAGCCGAAGTCTAAGCGTGAGCCGCCTCCTGCGATGGTGCCTTTACCAACCAGTCGTCTAGGTATGGGAATATTTGGTGTTTTTGTCTTCTGAGATAGGCTGCCACCGGCGCCAGACATTTTGTAAATATTCTCGGTGCAGATTTGAGGCCTAATGGCAGCACTTTGAACACTGTAAAACGAAGGAACATTCTGTGGGACGGATGGATAGGGATATGAAAATATGCATCCTGTATATCTAGGAAGGTCATCTGATCTCCTGGGTTTAAGAGCAGCAGAATATCTTGGAGGGTCACCATTCTGAATGACTGTTTCTTGAGATAGCATTTAGGGACCGTAGGTCCAAGATCGGACATCACCTGAGAGAATCTTTTCTGATCAAGAAGAATCGGGAATAAAATCCTTGTCCTCTTGGGGAGTTCGGCACCGGTTCTATTACTCCCTTTCGGAGCATTGCCCGAATCTTCAGACGCATCTGAGACAGGTGTTTTACTTTTTGATATGTAGGTGGCGTGGGAAGAGGGAAGTGGAGGAATTCCAGAGTATGTCTGAATTCCATTATGTGGAGGACCCATCTGTCCGATGTTATTTTCTGCCACTGTTGTAAATAATAAGTTACTCTTCCACCCAGGGGAACATTTTACAGGGTAGGAGGATAAGCACCCGGAACTTGTAGGTTGTCATTGTCTTTTATTATTATTCTTCCCAGAACGACCTCCACGTTCTCTGGGCGTGGACTTAGAGTAGCCCCCAGAATGCTTCTGGCCATATTGCTGCCAGTAGGGTTGCGAAGAGGAAGAATATGCTGTGTATCTTCCTTGCTGGTAGCCACCTCTATACGAAGGTTGTCCTCTTCCACGGGCGCCTCGAAAGGGCACCTTCCTGTACTGTAACATACCCAAGGCTTTCGCCGTATCAGTGTCATTCTTATTACTTTGAAGGGTCTCATCCACTAGACGTCCAAACAGATCTTCCCCATCAAAAGGCAGGTCCAAAATCTTATTTTGAACCTCCGGTCTAAAGGCGGTAGCCCTCAGCCAACCCTGGCGCCTTAAAACTGCTGCTCCTCCTAGGGAACGAAAGGCTGTGGTAGCTATGTCAATAGCACAATCAATAACTTCAGCTGAAGTTCTCTCCCCTTCCTGCAGAACTTTCTTTGCCTCCTGCTTGCTGTCTTCCGGAAGGAGGTCGACATATGGTGCTATATCGCACCACACCTGTCTGTCATATCTGCCCAGGATGGCAAGGGCATTAGCTGCTCTGACCAGGAGAGCTGACATCGCGGAGAATCGTTTACCTGCGTTGTCTAAACGCCGTCCCTCTATATCCGGAGGTGCAGAAATAGGTGCTGAAGGGTTTATTGACTTTTGTTGCGCTGCCTGCGAAATGATAGAGTCCTGCTCAGGGTGGCCTATTAAACACGCCAGAGCGTCCGCAGGCGCCTTATATAGCCTCGCTAGTACCGGTGTAACCGTCGCTGGAGTAGTCATCACTTGTAACCCTTCCTTCCATACTTGATCAATGATTGGTATGGACCTGACTGACTTTTGATAGGGCTCTTTAAAGTCATAAAGAAAACATTCTGCTTGAGTTGTTTTCATTGGCAGCTGACATTTTTTTGCCGCTCTCTCCATTAAGTTGTGGAATCCACTAATATCCACTGGTACTTGGGTGGGTGATGGTGGAGAGGGAATTAGATAGTCATTCCATTCTCTGAGGGGCTCCGTTAGCTCCCCTTCTTCACGGTCGTCATCATCTGTGGTCATAGGATACTGCTGCTGTTGGACCTGAGGTGTTTGCGGAGTAGTGTCTAGTAGGCTTTCCCTAATGCGGACTGGAGTGGCTGGAATAGAACGAGGACGTGAAGGTGGAACGTCCTGAGGGAGCCCTGATGGAGGAAACCTCTTCTTATAATCCGCCAACATGAATTGTAAATCCATCATCATTGAAGATGGCATTGCAACCATCTCTTCCTGAGGCTCTTGTTGGTAGCGTTGGTGTGAGAAGCTGTGGTATTCTTCATACTCCTCTTCATCGTCATCTTCTTGACATTTTACGTGGAGTTCAGATGGGCTTCTGGCATACCCAAAGGGTACATCATCCTCATCCTCATCCGACTCTTCCTCCTTCAAAAGGTGCAACGGGACCAGAGGAGTAATCTTGCTCGGGGAAGTCACTGCTGGCGTGATTTTCTTCTTTTCTGGAGTTTGTCTCGTCGACGAGCCCGTCGTCGAGACTACCGTCGACGAACTTGTTGTCGTCGTCAGTGCTGTAGAACCATTCCTCGCCGACGACCTAGTAACCGGCGTCGACATTCCTGTCGACGACCCCGTTGTGATCACCGTCGAGTAATCCCGTCGTCGTCATCCCCACCGTCGTCTATGATGTCGTCGTCTATGTTACCGGCATCGACGCTGCTGTCGTCGACGCTCCCGTCGACGCTGACTCTAATACAATCAATGGTAGCTTCTGTACCTCCGTGGTCGTCGCCGTAGACGATGACTATCTAGTCGACGATCCAGTCGACGATGTCTATTTTTTTCACTTTCTCCTCAGGAATACTAGAGGATGGCTTTTTGAATGATGCTGGAGCCAAAGGTGGTGTCTTTTGGATTCTTTTCCTCTCAAAGTGTGTCCTTTGCTCTCCTTTGGTTTTGGTTGAGGAGATTTGGAAGGACTACGCCCTGAAGACCCTTGAGTGGTCTTTTTTAGGGCCTTCTCAGGACGGTCCCCTGAGGAATGAGCCTGAGGAGATCTTGATCTTTTCTGGGATCTCCTTGACGAAGAGGAGGATTCCTGGTCACTATCACTAGAAATCACCTCCTTTCTGGCCTTGATCTTCTGAAGCCAAATTAAAAGGCGTCCCTCACGATCTCTTAGGGTCTTGCTAGAGAAAGTGCGACATACCTTGCAATCCTTTGCTTGGTGGTCCGGATAAAGACCATAAATGAGTCTTCATGTGGGTTATCAGTGTAAAGTCTCTTTTTAGAGCAGGTGGCACAGGCTCTAATAAGACCCTTTTTCTCCTTTTCAGACAGTCTCAAGGATGTAGATGAGAAATAGATTATCAAATTCTCAAATCCACAAGAAATAGAATGAAAATTAAGCTTCAACAAAGTTGGAAATCCAGAGTTTGAGCAGAGCTCAAACGAGACTCCCCAGCACAACGTGCCAGTAGAAAATCTGAGGAGCAGAAGGTTCTCTCAGAAGGGTTAAATCCAGTATTTGTAAAGCGCACAGCTACCCGGAGGCATCCCCACGCTGGGGGCCGTTCGGAAGATTAAGCGAGCTATTGCTCAGAGTCACATGGTGCTGGTCAGACCCCTGCCTCCAGAGCCAGGGGATCAAACCGTGAGCCCCAGCGTCCGTCGCCCTGGCCGCGGCGCCACACCTCTTCCCTAAGGTTCTAGAGGGTGAGTGGCTCTGATTGGCTAAGGGAAAAGTGTGGTCCTTTTTTACATAACAACGGTTATGGGTTGCAAAATGAAATGGGCCTAAAGCCGTTTTTCAGTTAGCTATACTGCTAACCATTGCTTTTTTATGTACCGGAGACTCCCGTCTCGACGACGGGGAAATGATTCAGGTATGTGAATCTATGAAAGCTCCAATACTGGAGTAAGGACCCTTCCCAATGAACCCTTGGGAAACCCCCTGTAAGACAAAGTTAGATATTCACCCCACCTATGGATACCCCAGGAACCAGAAAACCTACACCAGGGATGCCGGGTTCATAGGTGCGAAATGACTTTGGAAACCGCCTTGGACTGAAATGGAGGACTTCAGAGTCTATGCCGCTCAGAGGTACGGAAGACCAATGACCACAGATGACCGAAGATGAAGGAGTGATGACGGTAACCTTGCCGCTACAGCTGTGAGGATCAGGCAATGGTGTGGAAGACCTGGAGCCGTTCACAAGCTGTCCCACGTCAGGAGTCAAGAACCAGGGGGTCAGTGTCCGGCAGGAGCACGCACACGCCTCGGCAGCAGTAACAGAAGTGGTAAAGGAAGAAGGTGCAGTGTTGGGACCAGCAAGATCCAAGGGAATCAGCAAGTGCAGGAGAGTCAAAGCAGGCCCTCAGCAGGGGAGTTCACTGAAGCCAAAGAAGAACCTCAAAAGGACCCACAGTCCGAAGGCACAGCAGCCGCAAGAGGACTGTGAGTAGCTCACCAAAGTTGCAGGCCCACAATGCAGAGGTTGAGGTGTGGACAAAGATCTTTTCAGAAACAGATGCTGAAGGTTCTCGTAGACCGAAGATCCCTGGAGGACGGAGCCAACAAGCCTCAGCAACGGCATGTCGACATGGTGAAAAGGGGTCCTGTGTTTCAGTGAGGGATATTGGCCTTAAACTTGCTAAGAGGACGGGTCAGGCCTCGACAGAGTTGCAGAACCACCACCTGTGTTGCTGAGCCTTTCGGAGTCCGTAGGACGTCAGGAGCAGCAGACCGGTCAGCTTCGTTGCGGTGCCTGCAGATGCGGGGTGACTGACTCCTTCAATCCAAAGGAGATTACTTCTGGTGTCCTTGATGCCCACAGGCCTGGAGAGGAACCTGTATGGAGCACTGGCGCAGACAACGCAAGACGACGAGACCAGGAGCAGCAGGAGTCCTCCTAGATGCAGTCTCGGTTCCAAGCATAGTACAACGAAGTCCTAGGTGCCCAGTCGGTTGAAGTGGTTTCGGGTTGGAATCTTGCCCCACGACGAATCTGAAGAGCCACCCACAAGTAAACCCTTACTTACCCTAGGGAAATGGTTGGGACGAATCAAGGATCCCTCCCAGAGGAGGGGCTGGACAGAAGGAAGGATACTCCTATGTCCTTTGTCCAGTTTCGCGCAGAATGGAAGCAAACGGCTCCCTGAACTGGCTCAAACTAGAGTATGAAAGGAGGGCACCAAATGTGCCCTTCAAAGCAGTCTGGTGGCACTGGCTAGCGCTCCCACCCCAACCCAATACACAAAGTCCTGTCTGGGAGGTGGTTACACCTCCCTGTGGCAGGATACGTCCTTTTCTGCCTTCCCCTGCTCGAGCTCAGCTCAGCAGCAGGACGGCAGAAACATGTCTATGTTCGGCAGGAGCACTAGCTTGCTGTTAGACCCTATAAGGCTGGTACCGGGAATACGGGCGATGGGGCACACTAGGGGAGCCCCCAGTACATGGGATCCTACATCCAACACTGGAATCAGTGGTGGGGTAGGATTGCAAAATTTTTTATAACAAACATGACTGTTTCGGTGCAGCCAATATATAGTTAGACATACCGTATTTGAACTGATTTCCACTATATGTATTAAATGGCTGACAGCACTTACAAAACCTGGAGAATCTACTCCAGGGTTTGTAGAGAGGTCATGCTCATGCAGAGGCACCCTCACACTTGTAACCAAGCACCCTGCCATCAGGACTAAAGAGCCTGCCATAGGGGTGACTTATAGGTGTTAAGTACAGTGACCTTAGATATAAGGAAACTTATATCTTTTGTAGGTGGTGCTAGCACCAACTTACACAGGAAGCAATAGCAGGCCTGTAGTCACAGTATGAGTGGTCTCTCATGAGTGGCATAATACAAGCTGCATCCCATGGGAGACCCCTGGTGTACCTATGCCCTGGCTTTAGTACCAAATACTAGGGACTTACTGGGGTACACCAGTAGACAATTGAGAAGGTACCAAAGTACTTACCGTTGTCAAAATTAGGGAGGAAGCACAATGACTGGTCTTCTGATTAGCAGTATCCCAGTCAGACTAGTCAGAAAACAGAATAACACCAGCAAAAAGTGGGGGTAACCATGAAAGCAGATCCTACTTTACTACACCACATAGCCACAAAGACTACAATAGATCAGAGCAAAGATAACCCAGACACATGCACTTACTTCCACAAATAAACCAGTACATCTAAATTATTTTCTCACAAATGCCTGTTCAATAAGCAAAAATAAATACAACTATGTTTATCCACAGACACATACGGAACTAGACATGCTATTAATCACTAAAACCTGGTAAGCAAAATACATGGTGCCCAAACTGCATGAAGCCATCGCTACAGAACAAGAAGCCATTACACATAACCAAGAAGGAACAAAAGGAGGTAGACTAGCAATGGTATTTAAGGTTATCATAACAATCACCAAATTGGAAGAGGTGACTATACAAGAGTGTGAAGCAAGATGGCAACAAACAATTTTCACCTACCAATTACTCTTCAGATGTCCACCCAATAATGAGGCTTTTACTGATGCTTTCTTAGAGAAATCCATCAACAAAACGGTCTGATATATCTGTTCTTGGTGACCTAAAAACCTAGTTTGATAAATCAAATATGCCTCAAACAAAGATGCCTCAACCAAATGCTATTATATTAGAGCTCAATACACATACACACAACACACATGCACTTAATACACACAACTTACAACAGAGCACCTCTAGTCCCACCTACCAATAAACTCAACTAGAAACAAACTCCAGAAAAACTATGAACGGATGTCCTCAGCCTTTAACATATAATTCTAAAAAACAACTTTTCAATGAGTCAAAAAGAGGAAGACCACCCCTTAGATGAGTGACGAGCTGAAAAAGACAAACAGTTCAACATAAATAAATCTTTATTCGGAAGTAACCATAAAAGATAAAAACATAATAAAACAAGATGACATTATATACAACTGAATAACCTGATTAAAAATGATTTTAACATAAAAAATGTCTTCTAGTTTTTTTGTAGTTGCATTGCTGGCAACTTCTTCCTGCCTGTTCTCATGCTTGTTTGTTATTTTTTTTTGTTATGGGGGTGTGGGACATAAATAACGGGGGGGAGTAGAGGTTGGATAACAGTAATTTAATTAGAACACGAGCAGTGGACAGACACTAGGGGAGAATCAAAAGATGCCAGATTCTGAGGGCAGATTGACGCAATGCTTAGGTGATATTTAGGTGATGCTTATGTGTGTGTAATTATGTGGCACTGAATGGTAATATGTGGAGTGTATTGATGTTGCATTGAATATAGTAATTGTGACGTGTGATTATGTGGTACTGAGTGGTATTATGTGGAGTGTATTGATGTTGCATTGAGTAGTGTGTAATTACGTGGCGTTATTACGTGGCACTGAGTGGTTGTGGAGTGTATTTATGTTGCGCTGAGTGATGCTGTGGTGGCGCTGAGTGATGCTGTGGTGGCGCTGAGTGATGCTGTGGTGGCGCTGAGTGATGCTGTGGTGGTGCTGAGTGATGCTGTGGTGGCGCTGAGTGATGTTGTGGTGCGCTGAGTGATCCCCGCCATGTTGTTGCATACAGAGAGGCAGTATAGCAGTATAAACAGCTGGAAACGGAAGGAGGGCAGCTTGCATTTCATAGTACGCTGTGCTATCTGGACGCTATATTAAACTATCAGGAGATATCCCTGTTTGAATTATCAACCTTTCACTTAAACTATCTACAATTAAGACACTTTACTTCAAACCATTTTTTACGGCTGGCTTCTAGTCAGGGTATCAAATTTCCATTCAGTGTTTCCGAGTCCGGACACGTTTATTATTAACTGACCTACTCTGAAAACAACGAACCCCCAAGAGAAATTGCGGTACTACTACTCTTACACGAACGAAAACTGAACAAAAACACGCACTGAGATTAACAGAATGGCACTCCCTATTTTTCTGTTTGTATTGTTAAATAACATAAAACTGCAAAACAATTAGCATAAATGTAACTCTCAGAAAGCTCTCATGAAGGAGGCATGCAAAGTGCGTGTCTGCATATTATGCTACCCCCAGGCATTGACAAAAAGTGTTTGAAACCCAAACTTGCAAGACTTAATCGGAGAGAAGCTGGGAGGAGGTAGAGAGGCAGAGAGGGGAACAGGAGGAGAGACTGGGGAGAGAGGGTGCTGCTTATACCGAGGGCGGGCGGGTCCAGCGGAGACTGCAGAGAGACTGGGGAGGGCAGGGGGAGCAGTGAAAGTGAGAGAGAAGAGGCAGGGCTGTAAATAATTAGTGTGTTGAGTAACATATACAGCTGTCGACTTTGGAACTGTGTTTGAGTCTTAGCGTTCGCTCTCCCTCTACTTACAAAAACACTCCACTGCTGGCTTTTCAAATTAGTCCTTCACATATCGGATGCCTACCGTCATGTGAGCACCAAATCCGCTGCAATTTTAACGGTGGAGTGTTTCATTATGTAGCCAAAACACAACAGCAGACATGGGGACGCGAAGAGAGGAAGCTGGATTCGCAGAAAGTTTTGCGAGAGGCACCATGTCCACTCTACAACTAGTTCCAAAGAGCAGGCCCTACCACCATGTCTCCATATTGAAACCGAGGTCTTGTTCAAAGTACACCGGAGAAAGGAGCAGAGAGAAACCTTACTCAAAGAAGGACATAAGAGTTTTAAAAGGTTGCAGGAGAACAAGGTCTTTATGAAGCCCTTTAAGAATCAGAAACAAGCACTGGCAATGCCAATAGGTCTAGCATTACAGGACTGTCGCATGATCATGTGAAGCTTTCCAACTAAACAAGGGAATAGATATGCATTTTTTCAGAAGACATTGTACTGCCGATAGATAACTAGATAAAGTATGTTGTTTTTCTCTAAACATGTGGGCGGAGCCAAAAACCCTATTTAGTGCTGCTGGCATATTTGTCTGGTGACAGCTGCACTATCATGCCAGACCATAAAGACTACTTCCATCTGTGATTAAATGCTTAAAAACCAGGGTGCGACTGTACTTGAACTCAGACTGCACTGTGAAGTCATAGTAATGCAAACTGTGCTATACGAATCTCTACAACATAAAGTGAGAGGACTTGCCCATTATATGTGGTGGTGCAGAGACAAAAGCAGCCATCAGCACGTGCAACACCTTGTAAAACAAACACATTGTGGTGCGAAAACGTCATCTTAACCATGCAGAGCGAAGCTAATGTAAATAGCGAGAAATTGCAAAGTGCTTATTTAAAAGAAAGCTTGCCTCACTAGCATACTTAAGTCAACAGACTGCTTAGCAGAAAGCCCGGGTAAATTTACTCTTTAGTTAGCCACCTTGATGCACACTTGTCAGCCCAGCTTTAAGAGAAATAAAAGCTCTTTTACCGCCGAGAGTCCGCTCTGATGTCAAGCCGTTTGACCATTCGTGTAACAGCTTTAGTTGCAAAAATTCTAGCTGTGCACTTGTGCAGCCGTGGGGGATCGCGTATCTAAATGCGGATTACTGCTAACTGGTTTGGAGTCATTTATAGGATATAACTAAACGGCTTCAGTTGCCCTTCTGTACGTGGAGTGGGGATAACACGGATGGCCGCGATGAGACGGAGGTAAGGGAGACAGTGTTGGTGCCCTATTTATCGAAGGGTTGGCAGGGCTCTAAGGGTGACCAAGAAAAGTGCACCAAAAAATGCAGGTGCAGGACGGCGGTAAAAATTAACAATTTAGTTACTCTAACCTTTGATTAATGATACTTTGGCGTGCTACCGGTCCATGTAAACCTGCACTCACACTATACTTGAAACAAGCGTGCGGCAGCAGGCCTGAGCGATTCCATTGCGGGAGCGTGCGACCATATGGCGCTGCGTGCGCTGCGTGCAAGCAATGCAACGCGTGCACGTTTTTGCCCCCAAAGCTGTGCCAATGGCATTAGGTCTCTCTCCTATGCGGCACATGCGCGCTGCATAGGCGAGACCAAAAGATCATCATTACAGTAATAATTCATTAAAAGTATTGTGTAAAGTCGCAAAGTCAAAGTGGCAATCAGTCAGATCTTGAGCTTCTTGATCTAAAAGCAGCCATTAGGAAATACATAAGTACAAATGAGCAAATACATAAGTGCAACAGGGGCTTGTCTAAATTTCACAGCTTTTAAAAGGGGAATGAGGAATAGTCTCCTGGGGTAGCTAAAATATTCATGTAAGAGAACAAAATGTTAGGTGTCATGTGAAGATCTAGCGTCGCAGCCACAGGGCCCTCTTCCTTTTGCAGGAAAGAAACCAGAGATGATGGAGCCGATTGAATCTGAAACAAGTTACTAGAAATCTATCAGAAGCGCTTATAAGGGTAGACGGATATTTCTCCATGTCCTGAACTGATTTTAGCAAGACATGCCATCTCACAGCTGGTTTCATAAGCTCGATATTTTCGTGGGGAACAGTGGCATATTTAAAGAACAGCTCATTTACTATACTCCGGGACCAGAGGCCTCACTGTATTACTTTAAGAAAAATGCCTGCCCTGTCTAAAGCCATAAAGGATTCCGTTACATACAGTTACCATGGGATTTTAAGGGCATGATCTAGTGTCAGTCTAAAATAATCAAGCAGTTGAACTCTGAATCTTCCTTAGACTATATCTTCACCCAACACCCAACACAACGAGGGCTTCATTGCCACCAAATCAACTATGTAATTGACTCCAAGTTCTTTGTGCACGGTGAACAAGGAGGTGCCCTGTTGTATATTCAGAATGTGTCTCATGAAACTTGTTTTGAGCGAACTGTACCTTATTAGCTACAGTATACCCCCAAACCTTGCTACAGTATTAGACATTAGAGATGAGAATGGACTGGTATTACTTTAAAATCAATCCTGGAGACCAAGAGCCCAATCTGTAGGCATATTTGGAAATAGATCCTATAGATTTATTCATGTTGCACAACTATCGCTTCATCCATTGTTTCCTGTTAAGTTTTGCTTCAAATACAATTCCCAGGAAGGGGAAAGTCAAGACCTTCGCTAAGGTGTGGACTGCTGCCTTAAAAGATTTAGACAGAGTCACCCGAGGGCCAAATTCCAAAACGTACGATTTTGTGTAGTTGGCCGTCCGGTCCAACCCAACCATAAAAGAAACAAACCCATTGATCAAAACTATGAGGCACAAAAGAGTGCGAGCCATCAGCACCGCATTGTCGGCGTATAATAGAACTGGCAACGCTTTCCTGCTCACTCGGGGGCAACCAGACCGTAGTGAGGACAGGGCAGCTTCTAAGCCATTAATGTAAATAGTAAATGAAAAAGGGGCTAGAATGCAACATTGGCAGACCCATCGAGTGCAGTTAAAATGATCTGTAAGGCCCGCCCCCTGTGAGTATATAACTGCTGCTGTGGTGTAGGCATGAGGGTTTATTAGTAAAGTTACAATAGCAGGCTTGACACCCAGGGAACTTAGTAGGACCCACAGTTTCTTGTGGTTCACCTCGCCAGAGGCGGATGCAAGGTCAATAAAACCTAAAAATAGGGCACTCGGTTGAACTACCATGTATTTGGACACTAATAAGTAGAGGATAAGACATTACTCGGTGGTTGATTTTTCCGAATGGAAATCAAACTGCACCTCAGATTATTTGATTCGCGTCAGCCCAGGCAGAAAAGCTAGTCAATAAAAACTGACCCAGAACCTTAAATGTGGAGTCAATTAGGGATATGGGCCAGTAATAATAGGTGTTGTCCTTATTCCCCTTCTTAAATATCGGAATAATGGTGGCAGTTGCCCAAGAATACGGCATTCCTTTCCTTGCTGCTGAGTTTAACAGCCTGTCCAGAACCGGGTACCACGCGTCTATATTGTCCCAGGAATAACTGGTGTATCACCTGGTCAGGGTTTGATTTCATTGGGGGGCCCTTCGCTATGTCCAAAGTTGTACAGTCCTTCAAAGTGGCTAACCCACTGTTCTGGGGTAATATGATGGCATACAGCAGGCCTGGATCGCTCCAAAAAACAAGGTCTCTTTATGAAACAAGGTCTCTTTATGACCTGCCAGAAAAGTCTACTATCCCGCTGCTCACTCACTTGGGCTAGCTGGTCACAAGCCCGTCTCTGTAGCAAATGCCTCCGTTCTTGCAGTGCCCCCTTGTAATTACTACAGAAGTGTGCCACCCATGCTCTATCTCAAGGGGACTGCTTCAAGGCTTTCTTCAGGAGGCGAAGGGCCCAAGAGCACGCTGCATCAAGTCATTTCAGGTGTTCAGGTGCAGGGCCGGCCACAGGCACCGTTAACAAACCAGCGACCGACTGGGCGAAGGAAATAAATGAACCTATAATCTCTTCACCAGAGGCTAAGGAGTCTAAGCAGGTTAGTATCGCCTCTTGATGAGTTTTAAATAGGGTACGGTTAAAAACCTTGGCATCTATCTGCGACCAGTGTGGTCGTCTCCCCAGGTCGGTTAAAGATGATGTTCCCGGAGGCATGAGAGGATGCTCTGACTGGCACCTCCACCCCTTCGAGGACTAAGGCCAAGGAGTTGTGATTATAGAATGGGCTGTGTAGAATATTAAAAGAAAATGAAGGCCATCTCAAAGAAGCCGAAACAAAAATTAAATCAATAATCGTTGCACTCCCTCTTCCTCTATAGGTTGGGGGAAATTTGAAACTTGAAAGTGTTAGTCATTTTATCTAGAGTGAATACGAGGTTATGAGTGTGTAAAAAACTGTTCAGTACGACACCTTCTAGGGAGTGCTCCACATGCGTGCCCTCGTTCATCATGCAGATTTGGTTGCTATGCAAAGAATATAATAAGTTTGGGCACAGGTGGCAATTAAAGTCCCCTGCCACGATAAGATTCTCTTGGGTAAGGCCCTCTCCCCTTAATGAATCAATAGCGCTTCTTAAAACAGAGGTTTGAGGGCCCTTGCTTCAAACCTTTTGCATTATAAAAATTGATTAATACCAAGCAAAGAGATCTCCCAACTACCACTTTAAGGCCCCAAACCACTTTCGAGTCCCACTTTGTCTTCACAGACCAGCAATGTTTGAGGGCTACAAAATTAATTAAGCCCCCACTCGCTCTTCCTGCTCTAAACCCCCGAGAAAGAAATTGTTCTCGACTTCCCACGTCTCCTGAAGACAAATGATGTTGAAAGACTTAATAAACAAAATCCACCTTTCCGCCAAAAACTTTGCAGAATGGCCTGCCACGTTCCATGAGACGAGGCCTACATCTTTCCCAGTACCCTGGTTGTGGCTTAAGAAGGGGGTTATACAGCCTACAGAAGGAACTGTGGACCCATGGAAGGTGACCTGCAGAAGTGGTACTCTAAATTTAAAAGGGGCGAGTCCTCTATGTCTGCCGCATCCCATAAGGGTGGCCCTTTGGGGAGGCTCTGAGGTGTGCTTCTGTTGTCACTCAATCCAGATCATTAAGCTCCACCAAGGGGGCATAACTGTTTGAAGGTGCCTGAAGCTCACCTGGGGCTTGTTCTACCGCACCACAGGCTAAAGGCTCAGACCTATTTAGAATGCTCTGATGGGGTCAATAAAACAACCTCAGCAGAAGTAGTTTGATACCAGATTAATGAAAATAAGTCCGGGAAAAGCACCTCAAGATGTTTTATATTATTTCTGGATGTCTGATGGTGACGATCACGCAGTCTCCCTCAAAAAGATTTCCAGGAGGGCCCTATCCAAGAAACCCTCCAGGCCATCAAGATGTTCCTGTGATCTGCAGCATTATAACTAGTGTGTTTGCATAACCAATGTGAGACATAATTGATCAATTGGCCCGTGGTTTCCTGGTTGGGAGAGGCAAGCCCTGGAACCCCTGTCAAGACTAAAATATAAGGGCAGCAAGCTGAGGCGAAGTTAATTTACTGGTAAGATGGGACTATTAGTGGCAGGGCCAGGAATTTGCAAGGCTCCTACAAGGGTGCGTGCTGGGAGCTGCTGGCTAGCAAAGACTAAATCCTTACCACAAGAGTGAGAATCAAGGGACCGAGTAAGCGCATTCTGACTCTTGGCTGCCAGTAGAGTGGAATTACAAATACAACGCTGTCCACAGCTCAAGTGATTAGTTGGGGGCAAGTCAGTATTCATGGTTTGAATCGGCGTGGGTAGGGATGGGGATATTTTATTAATGGAGGAGAGAAATTTCTCAGATCTATCAAGCATTTCTCTTGAATCCGCCACCAGTTTTGCAATTTTGTCCCAGAGTGGGGCCATCAAACCAGTGAGTTTATCTGTAATTGTTTGCATTAAGAGAGCCCAAAAGTCCTCTATGTCTTTGAGAGTGTTTCTTGCATGATCACCCCAGGTCCCTTCCTGTCTTGCGGATAATCACACTTTTTGGCCTCATGCTTCCATTTAGGGGCAGGAGGGATCAAAGTCTGTGGTAGCAAGCGAGGCTAAGGCAGCAGTGCTGTGAGACCAGAGAGCGGAGCCTTGAGAACCATGTTGGGGGTGATAACTCAGTCTCTCACTCCTGAACATTAGAGGCAGCTGAGTGAGGGGCCTCAGGGGGCAATGGCAGGTAAGAGCCTCCAGGACTGACAGAGAGCCTCCTTTCCGCCCCATCAATTTCTTTTGAAATGGCCACCACTGCTTTCGCTAGAAAGGAATAAATGGTTGAGCAATTTGGACCCATAGGTGTAGTACCCGGCATTGGTTTCCTTTTCCCCATAGTCACTATTGCAGAAAACTGCAGGGGGACAGAACCACAGGACAATAAGACAGCTACTTACTGTGGAATCTTCTTTTGGTTCCTGCTGCCAAATATGCTTCTGTTGTCACTTCACCACCAGATTTGGAAGGCAGGGGCATGATCAAGGAGGCCGATGAACCAAGACAATAGGCCCTGTCCAGCCTCCTCTGGCCGCTGACTGGCTCACTCTTGGTCTGGTCTTCCCTGAGCGCATCCCATGCAGGGGGCCGTCTCCCGAAATTTCAAGAGCACCTGCAGGCGCAGGGAACATGTTTCGGTGGCTTCCAGCAACACGGAGTCCTGGGGCTTGGGGTCTTCTCCCTTCGCAGCGATTCTCACAGCCCGGAGCAGCGAAGCTGCCTCCCGGAATTTCACGATTGCCTCTAGGAATTTGAAGTACTACAATAAGCTAGCTGTCCAGCTGACCCCCACCCTCCACACATTTTTAAAACTACACATTTTCCCAAAAATCCTTCAGTCAGCATCTAAACAAGTCACAAATATTATCAATTACTCCTTAAAATCAGGAACTTTTCCAGAGATATTATAGAAGGCATGCATATGTTCACTGAAAAAGAGCAACTTGGAGGCTGTAGACCCCAACAGCTACAGACCAATCTCAAATTTACTTTTCGTTAACAAACTTATGAAGAGCATAGTCATTTGCCAGATCTCAGAATTCATATAAGAAAACTACTCTCAGACTACCAAATAGGATTCCACCCAGGGAGAGTAACCAAGTCTGCCCGAAACACAAAACAAATAAATGAAAAAAATGGCATAGGAGCATTACCACTCTAGGACCCTTCAGCCGCTTTTGACACAGTACACTATAACACATTACTTCTTAGACAAACAAGTTAGTATAGATGGCAACACACTCAATTGAAGGTCCTCTTACCTAAACAGATACAACCAGATGCACATGCTGCATTTCTACTGAAATGCTTACTGCATAAGAACACAATTTCCACAAGGATCCTACATTTCAACTCTATTATTTTTTTACTTGTAGATGAAAACTACATCATGTCAATGGTATCAAACTCCCCTGCTATGCAGACGACACAATTCTAAAATCGGAAAACACTAGGGACACAAAAACATCAAATCTTAACTCCTCCCTCAAAGTCATAGATCAACGAATTATGTGGAATCACCTCAAGCGAAATATGTCAAAAACTGGCAGTGACCTGCAGCTCATGGGAACATTAAGACCATTGATGTATCTGGCCAGATGAACCAGGAGTCTGCCAAAAACAGCAATAAGTATGCAAAATATTGGAATCGTCTTTGACTCTACACAATCCATGAATACTCAAGTGGACAGTCTGTCAATCAACTTTCTACACAATGAAAACACTTGAATGTATATTTTCACAACTTGGATATTCTCAATAAGGTACAAAAAACAAAAATATCTAATCTCCAAACTTCATTATGCTTAGAGACTATACCACAGTATTCCACTTAACTAGCAGAACGCAAAAAAATTTGCAAAATGTAGCAGCAAGACTACTTATAAACGTAAACATATGAACACTCATATCTACAGTCCTGAAAGGACTATAGTGGCTCTAAATGCAAGATGATCATCTTTCGAACCAAAATTCATTCAAGCAAAAGAATTTTAAAAAAAAAAGAAGATCACAAACTACTCCCAACCAGGAAATTACATTCCATACTGACACTGCGCTTAATTCCTGCTCAAAGGTAGAAAAACACTGGTGACACTACTTTCTTTGTTCAAGCAGCAAAACTATGCAATTCTCTACGTGCAAATATCAGAGCCACTAAGAATCACTTAATGTTCAGATTAATGATTCAGGCCGAGTCATTCCTAACATGATCCAACACCAAATCCACATAGTCTTATTTTCTTCCTGCAGTTAGCCTCCAAGGGTAGTGTAGGAGAGTAGGGTCTGCAATCCTATGATCACCCAGATTTTTGCTTTTTGCTGCACTGGTTTACGACTTTCCCTGGCTGTGGGCCTGCTAATCAGACCCACAGCCTAGCTGTTCTCTCTATCCAAATTGTACTCAGGTACTGAATTGGCACTGGGCCCTCTCCAAGTCCCTGTACCCAGGGCTGAGGTGCACCCAGAAGTCTCCCAGGGGCTGAAGCATGTATTGTGCCACCCCTGGATTGACTAACTAAAACTGACACAACTGGCTGCACGACAGCTGGGGCAAGGTGGTGTACTCACCCTTTGCTTTAGATATAGTATACCTATATCTAACCCTAAAATGGACACACAGATCTCCTATCAGTCACTCCTATGGCAGGCCTTAACAATCCTGAAGGCAGAGTGCTTGGAATCGTGTGAGATGGTGCTCTGGCATGAGCTGAGCCTGTCTGCGGCTTTCGGGACCCATCCCTTAGCCGTTTCCATGATATCGCATACCATATACTCTTAAGTGCATTATAATCCTCGCGGTTATGTGCCAACTCTGGTATCGCTTTATCAAAACATGTCGAGTAAGGTGTCATACGAATTGGAATACTAACCCCTCGCCAATTCTGGCGACGGGGTTAGCATTCCACCCTTCTAGAGGGACACGACATGCCTGTAACCTATAACCCGGTTAAAAGTCAGACAGAGCCTTAGCATCCACAAAATGGATGCTGCCACCGAGACACAAGTCTGCCCTCCTGCTGCTGGGAGTCCTCCCAGAGCAGGAGATAAGGACAAAGGGTTTCCTGCCAGGGGCGGTGCCAGCACCGTCCCAGACAGGGTTTTGTGTATTGTAGGTAGGCAGGGCTTTAGAGGAAGGTGACTGCACGTGGCACCCCGGTGCTCACTGTGCATAGGCTGGCTGGAACCAGTTCCAGGGTCACTCCAGACCCTGTGCTGGGGAAAAGCCCGCCAAGGAAGTGGGTGTAACCACCCCCCTCCTAGTCCCACCCATAGGGCAGGACTTAGTCGCGTGCCAGCCCCTTTTTACAGGATAAAGGTAGAGACTGGCCCCCTTCCAAATCAGATCATCTTTGAATCCTGAAACTACTTTCCACGAAAGGAACTCAAGACTTCTTCCTAAGATTTCTCCCTTGTGACTAAGGAGTAGTCACCCTGCATCCGCAGGCACCATCTACAGAACACTGCGGTCTGCTGCAAGTCCTTCCTCCGGAATCCGACTGCCCAGCTCGACGAGAACCGGCTTCCCTGGCACCTCTGACCTCTACCTACATCATCAGTCACGCTGAGATTCGTGGGTGTGACGAGACCTCGAGGGACCGGCCATCTTCAAGACTGCACGACTTCTGAACAACAAGCCCGCCGAGTGAATTCCTGGTGAGTGCTTTGGGGTCCGAGAAGCCCCCACCCTGAGCAGCTCCAGCACCGAAGAGCAGCCCCCCAGCATCTCCACGATCTGCGTGGGGCCCTTCTGCTTTTTACTGCTCACCGCGTTGTTTGGCTACTAGCCCGCTGGCTTGTGGCCTTCCCGACGACGCCCGACGACATTTCTGCTGCTGGTCTGGTTGCTCCAGACTGGCCCTTGCTTCCCTCCATCGGAGAAGTACCCTGGACCCTCCTGGTCCACCCAAGACGCCATTTTAGGTCCACCGCGTGGGCCTTGCATTTGCCAAGACTTGTTGCCCAATCCTGGGTCCAGCGACGTCGACAGCAAGAACCTTCGTGGGACAGCTCGCACCTCCATCCTGGTCGCCGACAACGCCTCCTGGTCCGAGAGACTGCAGAGCCCAGCAGCGCCCACTCACCTGACTGCGGTGACTTCGCCCGGTGCCATCCTGGTGCCCACTTAATCACTGGCTAGTGATTCAAGAACTTGGTCCCCTCTGCTTTCAGGTTTTCTTCTTCCTTGATCCAGGCTTGGATCCATCGAACTTTTCTTCACTGGTCGCCTGCCAGCAACTTCTTCCTTCCAGGCTCCTGGTCCGGCAACGAGATCCCCGACGTCTTTTCAGACCTATGCAGCTGCAGCCCCTGGGCTAGGTAACTTCGGCACTTCGGTGTCCCAGCATAGCCTCACTATCCTAGGGTCAGGATCCACTGTCGTTTTCTTCCTACCAGGTCGGGTTCGCCCGTGAACACTAACTTTGTGAATTCTAGCTACCATAGACTTTGTCCCGCATCCCGCGTGAGAGTGCACACTCTGCACCCGAGTCCCCTGGGCCTCCTAGTAGTAATCTAACGATTCCCTAGTCCAGTCCTAGCGATTCCAAAGCCTATTAGAACTGTTACTTACCTGCTGGTAATTCGCATTCCACTTTTAAAGTATATGGTTTTTCGTGCCCCTCGGGCATTTGTGTATAACGTGCTAACTTAAGTATTTTCGTAAGAGTTTTGTTGTGTGCTTAGCTCCCTGTCTCATAAAGAGCCAGGGTAGTCTTGTTATAAATAAATACACTGTTTATTTTCATAACAACTTGTGTGGTGTCCTTTCACTGGGTGTTCAAGGGGTAATGTGATGGTAAAACAGCTGGCTTAACACGCCCTCTAGAGTCTTAGCCTTAGACTGCTCGTATCCATGCTACTAGGATAGCTGGTCTATAAGGTTGACTTACAACCAATCATCAATAAGGGTTGTTTGGACTGATATATAGTGATCACTAGAATAGTGAGCACTGCACATCAGGCCAACTTCTCACAGGTAGTAAATCAGCAGATCCACCTTAACACTAAAATCAGGGAATCATCTAGAAACATACCACTCATACATTTGTCTCAAACAAATACATATGGAAATGATCAAGGCAAATCCCAGGGATTGTTCTCTCTTCAAAATCTTACCAAACAAACCTAAATAACCCCCTATTCAGAGATCCTGCATAACTAAACTTCCCCTGTTAAAAACAAGTACAAAGTCAAACAATTTAAATAATGTTGAATAAACATGTAGAAAAGGGATGCACTGCATCACCACCATCAACAGCCACACAGAACAACCAATGACATAAGCCTATATATCACCTACCACAGGTAATCAACTTTTAACCTATCTTTCTACTCTTTATACTTCCCCAGATTGCAGCCGATTTACAGCTTGGGTTCATTCTCTCATCTACCTTTCCATTTGAATATTCTCCTTACACCCCATCCTGTGGTTGTCTTAGTGCCTCAGAGTGTATCCTGCTCTATATAATGTGTCTGTCTGCCTGCCATGCTCCCTAGTATACTTCAGTAAATTAACCAAAGCCCTCCTAACAAATCAAATTCTTCCTCTAAGTAACCACCCAAACTCCATCACATCCTAGAAAATGAACAATTGTTACTTACCTGTAAACAGGTGGTTCTCCAGTATTGGTGTCTTTTCATAGATTCACATGCTTGAATATTCCCCGTCGTCGAAGTGGGAGTCCCACGGTAAATAAAATAGCAATAATGCTAAATATATAAAAATATATAAATATATATAAACATAATACAAGAAAAAGAAAGGAAATACAACTGAAATCCTCTAAAAACGATTCCTACATAGGAATGCAAGGTAAAGAGAAAAAACTATTTTTAACACAGTGTCATTATGTTAGTCCAAACTACAGCCAATCAGGTGCCAGCACCCTCTAGAACCTTCTCCTCAGAAGCTCAAGCCCTCAGATTTTCGTAGCACAAAGTACACAAGAGTGTATGAGGAGAAGAGAGCCTCTGAGGGGAGGAGGGTGGGTCGCATGTGAATCTATGAAAGACACCAATACTGGAGAACCACCTGTTTACAGGTAAGTAACAATTGTTCTTCTACAGAATTAGGGGTGTCTTTCATAGATTTACATGCTTGAATAGAATAGAAAGCAGTAACCTCCGAGTACTGAGATTGCTAGGCAGATAAAGAAGAAATCAAGACAGTACTAATAATAATACAGTCATATAACACATCATAGCAATCACAGGAGAACACTAAGGAGGAGGGAACAGAGGCTCACCTTACTGAAAAAGATGGCGAAGCACTGCCTGTCCCACTGCGGTATCCGCTTCATTGATGGCATCCAAACAGTAATGTTTGGTGAAGATGTGCCTGCTGGACCATGTCGCTGCACGACAGATCTGATGAAGTGGCACACCAGCAAACAAGGCGGTGGATGAAGACATTGCCCTCGTAGAATGAGCCCTCACTGAAGCCTGCATTGGTTTGCCCGCTTGTTGGTGGCAGAATGCAATGGCTGAAGAAAGCCACCGGGCAATAGTTGGTTTGGAAACTGGATGTCCCTTGCGCAGTCGTCCGTAGGCAATGAACAGTTGGTCTGACTTGCGGAAGGGGGCAGTTCTGGCAATGTAAAATTTAAGGCATTGTTTGATGTCCAAAGAATGCAAGTGCTGCTCTGCCGGAGACTTTGGGTCCGGAAAGAAAGTCTTGAGGAACACAGGTTCATTCAAATGAAAATCCGTAGGTACTTTAGGTAGGAAGGAGGGGTTAGGGCGGAGCGCCACCCCGTTAGGTTTGAACTGAAGATAAGGCGGCTTGACAGTAAAAGCGTGAAGGTCGCTCACGCGACGAGATGAAGTCAAAGCCAAAAGCAGCGCAACTTTCCAGGTGAGGAATTTGATATCCGCCTTATGGATAGGCTCAAATGGGGACTTCATAACTTGAGATAGTACAACATTGAGGTGCCAAGATGGAGGAGGGCGCCGAACAGGTGGGAACGTGCGGAAGAGCCCTTTGAAGAATTGACGTATGATCCGTGATGAAGAGAGGGAAGAAGAGCCATCATGTCGGAAACGAGATATTGCAGCTAAGAAAACTCTCAGAGTAGCATGAGAGAGCCCTGACTGAGCGAGGCTCAAGAACAATGGAAGAAGATGCTCAGGAGTGGAATGGATGGGATGGATATTGGCTGTAGCGCACCAATGACAGAATCGCTTCCACTTGAGTATGTAAGTCTTGACGGTAGACGGAGCCCTGGCATGAGCTAGGATGTCTCTGCATTCCTGGGATATGTTCAAATCAGCGATTCAAGGTGCTTAAGTTCCATGATCACAATTGTAGCGTGGAGGGGTCCGGATGACACACTAGCCCCCTGTCCATAGATAGAAGGTCTGGACGAGGACGTAGAGGAATGGGCTCGCACTGGGACAGCAGAAGCAGTTCCGAAAACCATGCCTGCCTGGGCCAACGAGGTGCGATCAACAGGATGTGGCAGGGCTGCCTCCGCATTTTCCACAGTACCCGCGGTATTAATGGGAGCGGCGGAAAAGCGTAAGCGAATAGATCGCACCAGTCGATCAAAAGGGCATTCCCGCAGGACCCGGGGTGGGGATGCCAACTTGCATAAGACGGGCATTTCCGATTCTCCGGTGTTGCAAAGAGGTCTAGATCTGGGTGACCCCACTGGCGAAACACAAGATCTAGAGTCGTTGGTGCAGTTCCCATTCGTGTGTTGAGGAAGTGGACCTGCTCAGAGAGTCCGCCAGGAGGTTGGACACGCCCGGAAGGTGGACAGCTGTCAAGGTGATGTGATGGCGGAGAGCCCAATCCCAGATCGACTGGGCCAAGCGGGACAGAAGTGGAGACTTGGTCCCTCCCTGTTTGTTCACGTAGTGCATACTGGTGGTATGGTCTGTTTGGATTAGCACTGACTCCCCGTTAACAACCGGGAGGAAGGACTTGAGCGCTAGGAAGATCGCCATCAATTCTAGCCTGTTGATATGCCACGTGTGTTGCGTCGGCGTCCACTTGCCCTTGATGGATAAGCCTTGGAGATGAGCTCCCCACCCCTCCAGGGAGGCATCCGTCGTCAGCGTAAGATCTGTAGCATGAACGAGGAAGGACAATCCCATTTCCAGATTCGTGGGCTGCGCCCACCAAAGCAGGCTCTTTCTCATGACGGCAACTAGGTCGTTGAAGGACCCGGAGACCTGACGCCACTGTAAGTCCAGTTCCTCCTGAATGGGACGGGTGCGCAACCTGCAATTTGGGATCAGTGCGATACAAGATGAAGCCATTCCCAAGAATGACTTTAACGTCCGAACAGAAACGGACAGTTTTCTTCGAATGAGGGAGACCAGACAAAGGATCTTCTGACGTCGCTCGTTCGAGACGAACGCTTTTGAGAGCTGCGTGTCTAGGATCGCTCCCAGGAAGGTTCTGGTTTGCTGAGGCGCAAACTGTGACTTTTCAACGTTGATGGTCAACCCCAGAGACTGAAACACTTGCTGGCAAAGGCGAGTGTCCTGCCCTAGCTGATGGTGGCATTGAGACTTGAGAAGGCAATCGTCTAAATACGGAAAGATCTGAACTCCTTGTAGACGCAGGTGAGCCACCACAGGGGCCAGTACCTTTGTGAATTTATTTATTTATTTATTTATTTATACCATTTATAGAGCGCACTAATACCAACCGGTGTCCTGGCGCTAAAGTGGTAGCTCCCTGGGATTGTACTCTCGGATCTAACTCGAGAAAAGCCAAGTTTTCAGACTTTTTCGGAATGCCAAAAGGTTGGCGCTCTGCTTCAAGGCTAAAGGAAGAGCATTCCAGGCCAGCGCTGCCCCTCTCACAAAGCTTCGCCCCCCCCCCAACGCACCTTCCTAATGCGGGCGATCTTGATCAGCCCCTGGTTTGCTGATCTTAATTGTCTTTCCGGCGTATACCATTGGAAGAGCTGTTGGAGGAATTTTGGGCCTATACCATGGAGCGCTTTGTAAACAATGCAAAGGGCCTTAAACCTGATCCGCTTCCGCACCGGTAGCCAATGCAACTTAACCAGCTCCCTGGAAACGGGGGCGAATTTTGGCGGGCCAAGAATAAGACGGGCCGCCGCATTTTGCAATATCTGCAACTTATTAAGCAGCCCCTGGTGGGCCTTAAGTAGTAGACTGTTACAGTAATCGAGGCGGGAAAGCACTAAGGCTGACACCACCGTCTTTCTACTCCCTGCTGGTAGGAAGGGAAGGATTTTCCTGATAATTTTCAGGGACCAATAAATGGAAGATGAAAGCGCATTCACTTGGGATTTGTAGGAGAGTTGGTCATCAATAATTACTCCTAAGTTCTTCACCTTTATCGCGGGGGAGGGGGGTACCCATATCTTCCGGCCACCAATCCGGGGTCCAAAGATTGGTTTTCTGCCCAAAAAGTAGCACCTCTGTTTTGGAGGAATTCAATTTCAAGCAGCTTTTTCCCATCCAAATGCTGACTGCTTTCATACAGCCTTGAAACCTGGCAGCAACTCCTAGGTTTTTCCCCGGGAGCAATGATACCACAATCTGGGTATCATCGGCATACGATGTTAGCTCGAACCCATAGGATCGGATCACCGGGGTAAGAGAGGATACATAAAGGTTAAATAAGGTGGGGCTTAGGGAGGATCCCTGCGGGACCCCCCCTGGGAGTTTGAAGGGTTTTGACTCAAAATCTCCCATTGCCACCACCTGAACCCTGTTCCTCAAAAAGGCTTTCAAAATGCTCAGTGCCTTCCCCTGAATTCCGCAGTCTTCTAACCGGTCCACCAACACCTTGTGGTGGACCGTGTCGAAGGCCGCGGAAAAGTCGAGAAGGACCAGGACAGCTTGTCCTCCTGCATCAAGAGCCTTCCTAACCTCTTCCGTGGATTTTATCAGGGCGGTCTCCGTACTGTGACCTTCCCTGAACCCGTGCTGGGCTAGGTCCAGGCCCTGTGTTGTGCGCAGGAAGGCAGATAGTTGGAGGTTCATAGCCTTCTCAATTATTTTGGCAGGGAGCGGCAGCCTGGCAATGGGCCTGTAGCTGTTTGGATCAGTAATATCCAGTGTAGGCTTCTTGAGCAAAGGGAGGATGGAGGCCCGTTTCCAGCATGTGGGAAAATCACCCACCTCAAACATCTGGTTATACAGCCCAGTTAGAGTGTCTGCAATTGGGCGGGCTGCCAGCTTTGCTACTGCCACAGGACAGGGGTGAACACACGAGGAGCTGATCGCAGTCAGAAGGGCAGAACTTTGAACTGAAAATGCATTGGTCCCACCTTGAAACGTAGGTACTGGCGATGTTGTTGGATTATTGGGACATGAAAGTATGCGTCTTGAAGGTCTATGGTGGTCATGAAATCCTCGCTGGATAGAAGACGCAGGATTTCCAGTAACGTCAGCATGCGGAACGATTGGGACTTTAGGAACTGGTTGAGAGCCCTCAAATCCAGAATGGGTCTCCAATCTCCGGTCCTCTTGAGTATGAGGAAGAATCGAGAGTAAAAACCCTTCCCTCTTTGATGTTTCGGGACCACTTCGACTGTACCTTTTAAAACAAGAAGACGGACCTGATGGTAAAGCTCCTCGAGATGTCTACAAACTCCAGCGTATGACCCCGTTTGACAATGTCCAAAACCCAGCGGTCCGAGGTGATCGAGGACCACTGAGAATAAAACAGAGAGATTCGTCCTCCAACACTTTGAGGGTAACAAAAGTAATTGGCGTTTGGGATTGGATCCACGATAAGAAGACTTTCCTCTGTATGGTCTGGAGGGCTGCTGACGAGATTGCTGATTGGGCGTGTAACGTTGGCCGCTCTGATTGTAGGAGCGGTATTGTTGCCCACCTCGAACGTTGGAAGAAGTGCCGCGTCCGCGCGCACCTCGAAAGGACTGCTTCCGAAATTGCAACGTGCCCAAAAACTTTGCCGTATCGGTGTCCTTCTTAATGGACTCAAGGGCTTTATCGATATGGGATCCGAATAGCGATTCCCCATCATATGGCATATCCAGTATTTTAGATTGGACTTCCTGCCGGAAGGAGGTGGACTTCAGCCAGCCTTGTTCACGGAGTGCAGCCGCACTTGCAAGCAGACAGAAACCTGTGTTAGCAATATCGACTGCACAGTCGATCATTTCTTCCGATGCCCTCTGACCATCGCGAAGAATCTGTTGAGCGTCAGCCTTGGAAGCATCAGGTATGAGTGCCATGAAATCTGAAATGTCCGACCACATCTGCCGGTCATAACGTCCCAAGATGGCTAAGGCATTGGCTGCCCGGACAGATGTAGAAGCCATCGTTGAGAACTTGCGGCCAATAGCATCTAAGCGTCGACCCTCTCTATCCGGAGGGGCTGTGATCTGAGACGCTGGATTCCGTGCTCTACGCTGTGCGGCCTGAGTCACCACCGAGTCCGGCTTGGGGTGAGAAATCAGGCAAGCTGGAGAACCAGTTGGGGCCTTGTACTTTTTTTCAAGGCGCGGTATCTGAGCAGGTAAGGAGTTTGGAGCATTCATGAGTTTAATTCCCTCCTTCCAAACGAAATCGATGATAGGAATTGTGTGTACCTGCTTATAAGGTTTATCTTTAAAATCATAAAGAAAACAGTCCTCCTCGCGTTATGACCGTGGTAATTTGAAACGCTGAGCCGCTTTATCCATTAAAAGATGGAAACTGGCGATATCTACAGGTGGGGATTCGCCCGAGTTCCCAGGTTGAGGAGAGGGCGTCTGCGCCCGATAATCGTCCCATTCAGCCATATCCTGGTCGCCTGCATCGTCATCCAAGTTGTCAGGGACCTCTCCGTCCTCACGCTCTGGGACCGCCTCATCATCCGCATCCTGCGGGTAGACAGTGGTATGAATTCGAATTGACGTCTGAACCTGAGACGAAGTTGTAGGTGGTAAGATAGGCGGCAAAGAAGGTGGAGGTAGTGCCACAGGAGCAGGAGATTGTACAGGTGTAGCCTGCGGTGTTGCAGGAAAACGGCGGTTGTAATCGTCCAGCATATGTTGGAGATTAGAGATCAAGGTCAATGGAATGGTAGCCATTGGAACTTGGACCAACTGCTCTTCTTGTTGAGACTCTTGGTCTCCGCCATCGTCGTCAGAATCAGAGTCTTGACATTTAATTATTAAATCAGAGGGACTATGTCCCGCCCCAAACGTGTCCCCTTCATGCTCCGAGTCGGTGTCATGCTCAGATGTAGTTGCAAACATTGGAGAAGGTGGTTGTGGCTCTGGATCAGAGATCTGTTGGCAGGGAACCGTAGTGCGACGATGTGAAGATTCAGAAGTTTTCAACGGCACTCACGGCAAAGAGGCAAACGAAATTGGTGCCGCCGTCGACTGTGCCGTTGCCGTTAACGAGACTGACTTGGCTGTCGACTAAGGTCGTTTTGGAGAAGTCTTCGTCGGCGGTGTGGCCGTCGACGGAGTCGTCGACGGGCGATCCACTGTAGACGAAGTCGTCGACGGGGTCGTCGTCCACGGGGCCGTCGTCCAAGCTGGTAGAGCCTCCGTAGACGGAGTCTTCGTCGACGAGAGCTTGGTCGACGGTGTCTTCGTCGACGAGAGCTTGGTCGACGGTGTCTTCGTCGACGAGAGCTTGGTCGACGGTGTCTTCGTCGACGAGACCTTGGTCAACGGAGTCGTCGTCGACGACGATTTCTTCGGGTCTTTCGTCGACGAGGATTCTCTCTTCTTCGCCGACGAGATGGGAATCGTCGACGGAACAGGCGTAGACGGCAACGAAACCCTCGTCGACATGTAGGCTGTCGACGATACCGTCGTCGACGATGAGAAGGCTGAAGTGGTAGTCAGCGTCGTCGTTGAAGATGCAGGCAATGCTGTTCTCGTCGTCGGAACGCTCGTCGACGCTCTCGTCGACGGCGGAACTTTAAGAGGCGTGGAAACCCCTCGAGAGGCAGCAGAAGATGCCTGAGAGCCAGGTCTCGTGGGCGTAGAGGTGGTAGGAGTGGCAGAAGACACCACAGGAGCCAGAGACAAGGCCAATTTAGGCTTTTTGAGGAAAGGAGATGGAAACTCCTGAACACTACCACGCTTAGAGGCTGCTGTAGAAAGACCAGATTGTGAACTTTCTGTATCAGACAGTGCAGAATCCTTGTCCTTAAGACTTTGCAGCCAAAGGAGAAGACGGCCTACTCGGTCTTTAAGAGTCTTAGTAGAAAAAGTTCTACAGAACTTGCAGCTGGCAGCCTCATGATCAGGGTATAAACAGTAGATACACTTCTGGTGGGGGTCCTTTTCAAAAAGGCGCAGCTTCCCACAAGAAGAGCAAGGTCTGAATAAAGACTTCTTACTTGACATGTTGAGATAAACACTGGTAACTAGATGAGTAGAGTTGAAAACTGAGCAGAGCTCAGGGAGACTCCCTTTACACGACGTGCGGTAGAAAATCTGAGGGCTTGAGCTTCTGAGGAGAAGGTTCTAGAGGGTGCTGGCGCCTGATTGGCTGTAGTTTGGACTAACATAATGACACTGTGTTACAAATAGTTTTTTCTCTTTACCTTGCATTCCTATGTAGGAATTGTTTTTAGAGGATTTCAGTTGTATTTCCTTTCTTTTTCTTGTATTATGTTTATATATATTTATATATATTTAGCATTATTGCTATTTTATTTACCGTGGGACTCCCACTTCGACGACGGGGAATATTCAAGCATGTGAATCTATGAAAGACACCCCTAATACTGGAGAAGTCAGCAACTAAAGCCTCACACAGCATGTGACCAAAGTCACCCACACCACAGGACACCCTTGGGACCAGATTTCCTCTACCTTCAGAGACATCAAGGTAAACAAACCTTCACCCAGGACCTGAAATGACCTCATCCTCAGTCACAAGTCACAGAAGACTCACCATCTCGGACGCTGCACAGGCTGCTGGAAAAAACCCTAGATATGGACTGGGCTTCCGCACTCTCCGGCCCAAACTTACAAACAACCTGATAGAAGAAACTAGCTTCAACAACTGGATTCCCATCTGTGCAGAATCACTGGCCACACTCAATCATGGTAATACGGTAAAAACGTGAACACAAGCAATCCGGTAAACAGAAGACCTCAGGATATATCGCAAAGCAAAATTGAAAGCAAATAGAGAGCAAATGAAACCTTTGTGGATAAAGACGTTAAAATCTGCCATCACGTGCTTCCACCATCAAATTCGAATACCAAGTTCACAGCCATTGCAGACAGCATAAACACGGTATCAGTAACAAACAAAAACTCTTTGCCATCAAAGAGTTCACCACGCCTGCAGCTACCTCAAGTATCATGCCCACTCAAGACCTGTGAAACAACTTATCAGACTATTTCTGAGACCAGATCACATCCATATAAAGGAAATTCATCCCTCTGGCACACCCCATGGCCTCGCTTTCTCAAACAAAGAACAGGCCCGACTACGTGGTCCACCAGCTCCATAAACGAAATAGTTGACACAATCTTGTCCATTCACTCTGGAGCCCCGTCAAACCCATGCCTTCCAGAAGGGACTCATTCCCATTCGTGAAGCCCTTACACCTTGATACTCAATACCTCCATCAACTCCGACACCTTCCCAAAATCCTGGAAAATCACTACAATAATTACAACTCATTACAATCCACAAGAGCTTTGTGTTGTTATGTGAAGCAGACAGCTTGAGCAAATGGTCTCTGGGCCAGAGACCAGACAAGAGGCAGGGGGAAAGAGCTAAACAAGAGGCAGAAGTGCTAAGGGCATTAAGCTGTCCTCACAGGCAGAAAATAATCTGATACTGTTGAATCCACGGAGGAACCCTTAACAAAACAATTGGACTATGAATACAAATAAAACTTACAAAAACAAGAGCATGGAGCTGATGAATGTAAATACAGACAGACTACAAAACCTCCTGTACATATTGAAAGGGGTATGTGCTATACTATGTGTTATATCATGTAATAGGAGACGTTAAATGTTATTTTATTGTATATATTTAACTAAGAAATATACAGCGTTAAGTGTTGTGGTATGTTATTTAATACGCAAGATGATAATGTGTCTATGTAGTTTCGTAATACGTACATATATTAGCTGGTCTACTGACTAAACGTGTTCAACAATCTGTGGCTGCACCTTGTTCGAATCATTCCCAGTCGTCGAAGTGGGAGTCCTAGAGTCCCATACCGTGGGTCTCCCACTTTTACGATGGGGAACGATTCAAGCATGTGAATCTATGAAAGATCCAATATTGTTTAACGCGTGTATATAACACTTTGCATGGTAAAAGAGGCGGAGGGATATTATTTTATTCAGCAGGCAAGGATGTAGTTTGCGTGAAAAGTTTCTTTTTTAGTTTGGTGAGAACAGTCTACTGTCGAATTGGCATCTTTTCAATCTGAGGGAAGACCTGTTTCACTTTAAAAAAAAAGTAAAAAAATTTAAGGTGAGGTTCACAGGTGTTTCAGGGGTGTTGGCCAGGAGGATACTTTTATGTGGTGGTACTGTCCGTGCTGTAACATGGGGTCTATAGGAAATTTCGACCTGCCCATGTATGCAGATAGATGAAAAGTTGGTTGCAAATGGCTTCAGTGTGTAGCTGGGTTGTATACTGACCATGTGGAGGCATAATTGCGAGGGGATGCTTGAAAGGAAAGCTAGATGTGCAAGAAGCAGGGATAGGCTGGAGCCTTAAAGTGGAACTTGTGTGTTGTTTTTATGTTATAAGTAAACATTAACACATTGCTTCAACCCCCAATTTCTCCATAAATTGAAGCATCAAATTTGATCTTCTGAATAGATGGCTCTCTCATGGTAGTGCTACTCTACTTCAAATAACTGGCAACAGAGGCTTTGATCCAATAACACCAACTTCCTGTGACCAGAAATCTATGACATTTTCCTTAAAAATTAAAATTCATCTCCTTCATACAAGCAGTCGGTCTTTCTGTTGAACTGCCAGATGGCTTTTCTATTGCAGTTCCATAGCTCAATCTATAGTCAGTTGGCAAACCTTATGATACACCACGCCAGAGTTGCTCTCTTTGGCGACTTCAATTACTGGTACAACGACGCCAAAACGGGCTCTCATGCCATGGAACTATTCGAAGCCCTAACCAGCCTCAATCTGATCCAACAAATCTCCACGCCCACCCACATCAAGAGTCATACCCTTGACCATATCTGGACCCATGACTTAGCGTTATCCTGTCCAGTCATCTCCCCCTGCATCTGGTCGGACCATCACCTGATTGACGCTACCATCACAGTCAATGGCAGGGTCAAGGCTTCCCCCCTGGTAGGTGGGCTATGACGCAAATGGAGTTCCTACGACTCCCAAGGATTCCTTGCTTTCCTGGCCAACACTCGCCCCTCTATCGACACTGACCCCACCGTCGGGTCAATGGAAGGGGACACCACCAACTGGCTAATGACGGCCAGTGACCAGTTCGCCCCTCTCTCCAAATTTCCACGCACCAGACACAGCAACTCACATAGATGGTTCTCTAGTGCCGTAAAAGCACAGAAACTGAAGGTGCGCCAGTTAGAGCGAATTTGGAGACGCAATTACTCCGACTCCGATAGAGCGATCTTCGTCGCAGCCCGTAAAGACTACAAAGGCGCGATCTCTTTGGCCAAATCTACACACGTCTCTGACAGAATCCTCTCCGCCCACAATAAATCCAAAGAAACTTTCAAAGTCATGAACAAGCTTACCACGGACGACAGAACCCTACCCACTCAGGCCCCAACACAAGAGTCTTGTAACTCCCTGAACTCCTTTTTCATCAATAAAATAGCTGACATTAAGAACTCCATTCCTTCCCTCAATTCCGTTAGACCATCGGACGCCCCCCCTATTAACCAACTGTCCCTAATGCATTTCCCTGCCCTTAACTCAAATTCTCTGGCCAAGCTCGCGGCCCGCATTAAGTCAGGCTCCCCTAATGATTGCTGCCCTCCCTCTGTTCTCCGGGACGTTTGTGTCAATTTACCTGATTGCATATTACCCTTGCTGAATGCTTCCCTCAGTACTGGCATGGTCCCCAGCTCCTTCAAGGAGGCCGTCCTAGTACCCCTGCTGAAGAAACCTGGAGCCGATCCTGCAAATCTCTCCAATTATCGCCCCATTTCCCTCCTGCTCTATTTGTCTAAACTTCTCGAGGCCCATGTCACCAACTGACTCTCCTATTTCATTGAAAGCTCCTGTTACCTTGAACCCAATCAAGCCGGTTTCAGGCCAGCTCACTCCACTGAAGCCGTTATCTTGGCAGTATTGGATACTCTGACGGGGAACGCAGACAAGGGGACATCCCAGGCACTTGTACTACTGGATTTGTCGGCTGCTTTCGACACGGTGGATCATAACATCCTTCTTCACCGTGTCGAACAGGCCGGCATCCAGGGTCCTGCCCTCGAGTGGATCAAGTCCTTCCTCTCGGGCAGAGTACAAGCAATCCGTCAGGGAAACCAAGGTTCCCTCGACCTGCGGAGTCCCCCAGGGCTCCTCCCTTTCCCCCTTGCTATTTAATTTATATCTCCGGCCACTGATTCACTCACTAAAGAGATGGGATATTGTAGTGTTCAATTATGCCGACGACTTACAGATCATCTTCCCCCTCAACTCCCCCGATGCTGCAAACAGCTTTCAAGCTGTCATGCTCCACATACAGCAGTGGATGAATCATAATCAACTCAAGTTAAACCCTGGAAAACAGAGCTTATCTTACCTGGAAATAGCCCTGCACCCTGGGGCCCCCAGTTCTGGCCTAAGGAGCTGGGCCCTACCCCCGTCCCAGCCAGCTCGGTGAAGAGCCTCGGGGTGGTCATCGATGCAGAGCTCTCCCTTAAGGCTCAAGTGAGGGCTGTGATTTCTCCCAGCACGTTCCAACTGCGTAAAATCCGCAAAATTGCCCATTTACTCTCGTACGCAGCACTGGTACAGGTTGTGATCTCCTTGGTGCTATCCCGCCTCGACTTCTCGAACTCTCTGTACCATGGACTTCCACAATCACTGCTTCGTCGTCTTCAAATTGTACAAAATCAGGCTGCTAGTCTCATTCTTCAAACCCCAAAGTGGCAATCTGCTAAACCCCTGCTGCGTAAACTACATTGGTTGCCGATCGAACAAAGGGCAGCCTTCAAGAGCTCTCTATTGCACCAGCCTGGTTTTCCTTAAAACCCTGATGGCGGAGCACCACCCGGTGCGCAATCTCCGGTCGGCTCACCTTCACCTGCTGGTCCCCCCGACCATAAAACTCAAAAAGTTTGGCGGCCGACGGTTTGCCCATCTGGTACCCAAACTGTGAAACACCCTTCCCCTGTCAGTTAAATCCAGCTGCTCCCTTCTGAATTTCAGGAAACTCCTATAAACTAGACTGTTCACTCTGACTGGCTAGCCTACCTCTCTGCAATCTCTACACCCTTCAGCGCCAGGAAACTTATGGTGTCAGTGCGCTCTACAAATTTCACCTAACATAAAATAACATAACATATAGTCAGTTTTCTCAACTTCACTTTGACAGTTAACATTTTTTATTGGAGGTCGGATTTCTACAGCCTGTTCAGTGGTTCTCTCATGGTCCTTTGCACGAACAGCTGTCTACAGACTGCTCTATTGCAATCTCACTGGACTCCCAAATGAGAGCTCTGTGGAGGCTGCTCTACTACAGTGTCACTGACATCGCTGAGAGCAGCGGTTTTAGGTGATCAATGCTGTCTTTTTGGTTGGTGTTTATAAATGTCTGAGGTCATGAAACTCACTGATGTTTTCCATTCCTCTTTTCCCACAAATGCTCCTGTTAACACCTCACTCTCCCATCTTCTGCTGTCATCACCAGTGTTTCTCACTCTTTTCGCCACCAGCCCATAGCTCTGAACAACTCAGTATCCCATTTTCATGTTTCTTAATGTAGTCTTTATTCATATTTTCAACCTAAAATCACTCACAGTCATCTAATTCAGTAGTCTTAGTCCTTCATGCCCCACTCTAGATTGTTCACTCTTCCAAGTTCGACCACCCATCCTCTTGGTCCCAACTTTTCTCTACTTTTATTCACCACCACTAGCAAATCAATTTTTTTTAGCATCTTTATTCGATTCAGAGTCATCAAAGCAATAAAAAACACTTCATTTCCATTAAAAATAGAGTACTTAAATAGAGTAATAGACAATGTTTAAAAAGTGCAAAATTTGGCAGTGTAAACATTGGTTGATAAAGTGCAATTCCCTAACATTCATGTACAGACAAAAGTGCAACTTGATTAATCCCGGCAGCAAAAGGATGGGGATTTAAATAGTCATACAAACTCTTGATGATTATATCACTTTAGACCCTCATGAAATATTCTTCATCATCAATGATAGATACACGTAACAGAGCTATGGATGTATACATACATAAGCCTTGCAGCATTCCATCAACTATAGTTTTAACCTTTAGCTATTATCGCTTTAGTGACAGAATGTACAAATACAAGTGAGTGAATAAAATTACAGTTCTCAGCCAAAACACTAAGAACATGTTTTGACTTATTCCTTCTCTATTTAGAATTTTAAGCCTTGCTTTAATCTAATAAAATTGACTAACAGTAAAAATCTGCTTACTCCAAATACAACCAATCTAGAGGTATCCGTTTTCAAGATACGCAACATTTCAGTATACTGTCTAGCACCAAGATTCCTACCCACGGGTCGTATCCACCTTTTTCTTGGAATTTCGTAAAGGGTACAGAAGTATAAAACATGGGCAAAGTCTTCTTCCCTCCTATAGGAACACTCGGTACAAATACAATCAGTATCCTCACTAGCCTTTTTACCCCACCTAGATGTAAATTTCTTGATTAATAACATACCATATCTAAATTTTAGGTAGAGTATTTTGGCTAGATGGGGTTCGATCTCATCCAGAAATGGTTCAAAGGAGGGGCTTATTTTAAAACTTAAAAACTGATTAGTCAATGAACCATGTTTAAGGCTTACGATAACACTTTGGTCAATAAAGTTCCAAAAGATGGCCTTACATTCCTGTTTTGAATCAGGGGTAAACTGGTCCGGGTGTTCCCAATACCTAATCAAGCCCAGATTCAGGAACCACCTACGGATATGGGCCAACCATGGAAAAGTAATGGAAGTGTCAAGGGCAATCAATTCACTTAATGCCTGCTTGTATATATGTAACTCTTCCGTTGTCCATATTCTGATCCAATATAAGAGCAACATCCAAATAGCCCTGTGCTCGATCCGCTTAATGCCTAAATCCAACATTAAGGGAATCACCGGGGTATTTTGTGGAAGGGCCGTAAATCTCCTCATGATTTTGTTCTCCCCTGAAATTAATGGCGAGAGTACCCCCCTCCCCATAACTCGGAACCATATAATGCTGCTGGTTGGACCCCAGATTTATAAACTAACAATGCTGGAGTGATTGACTTCGATGATGTCAAATGTTTACAATTGGAGCTGCTTTTTGACTAAGAATTGATTTTGATTTCGCAATCTGAGGATTCCATGAAAGTTTAGAATCAATGGTCACCCCCAGATATACGAAATTTGAAACACGCTCCAAACTAACTCCGTTTGATTGCATATTGTTTTCGAAACATTTATGGGGTCTAATGGTCATATACTTTGTTTTTATTGGGTTTATTTCAAGCCCCTTTTGACCACAATACACATCTAGAGCATTTAAAAGGTTCTGAAGGCCTCTGGGGGTTTGAGAAAGTAAAATGGTATCATCCGCAAAGGTTAGCGCACAAATGTGTTCGCCACCCAATTTTGAGGAATCATGGTTAAATTTTTTAAAAGCCGTAACCATATCCTTAACGTACAGAAGAAACAGGGTTGGCGCCAGGACACAGCCCTGGCACACACCCCTTTTTATAGGGATATCTTCTGTAAGTTCTCACGCTTTCCCCCACTGCACCTTTGCATAAGTATTCTCATGTAACCTGACTAACTGAAGTACAATGTTACTTGGAACCCCTTGATCTAAAACACTGGCCCAAAGACGATCTCTAGGAATAGAATTGAATGCTGCCTTCAAATATATGAAGGCTACATATAAATGACCATCACGCAGCTTTGTATACTTCCATGAGATAATTATTAGCCTCAGCACTAGATCATTTGTGCGTATTTTCTTTCTGAAGCCAGCTTGGCAGGGAGAGAGTACATTAGTATCCATGATCCAATCATTTAGCCTGTCTAGAATATTTTTGCGTATACCTTTTGTATAAGGCTAATGGGTCTATAATTCGCAGGATCGTTCCAAGAACCTTTCTTGTAGATTGGGACGATCTCCGCTCCTTTCCATGAGTCAGGAATAGCCTGACCATTTGCAATACCATTACAAAGGAGATTTATGTAAGGGGCCCCGACATCTACATCATGCTTAAAAACATCCCCCGGGATTTTATCAGGACCAGGTGCTTTTGAAGATTTAATAGCAGCAATTGCCCTCAATGTCTCTGCCATACTAAATTGCAGGGGGGTAATCTTAGTGAGTAACATAGATGCATCAACAATGACTAAGGGGGCTTAATTTGGCTGGGCTGGGACAGCATAAAGGCGGGCAAAATGATACCAGGACTTAGGGTCCAGGTTATATTCTTGAGCCGGGATATTTGCCTTAGTACCATTCGCTATGATTTTCCAGAACAGGAATTGATCATTTCTTTTGGAGGCTAAAAGCAATTCCTCCCAGTTATCATCATCCCATCTTCTGCGCGCAAGTCTTTTGGTATGCACCCCTCGCTTTCCAAAATAAGACAGTATTTTTTGTGTCCAGTGCTTTAGATAAATTTTGTTTTGCAAGTGCACAGTCAGAATCAAACCAGGAGTTGTAGTGCCCCAATTTGCTTTTAATTTTAGTGTTTTTACCAACAGGTTTAGTTAAATAGGGCTTAATACCCTCCATCAAGGATTGGTGAGTTTGGGTTATCGTTTGGCCAGTTGAGCGCCTTTCTATAAAGTGTATTACTAAGTCGGCAAAGATGTTATACACTTGTGTTAGGAGCTCAGTATTGCCCAAAACAGATGGGCACTTTAGTGCCCTCCTGTTGTTGGAAGCGTATGGATGGATCACTTCCGGGGCCTTAGCCAGTCGAAGAGGGGAGTGTAACATAAATGGGTTCCCCATGAGATCCAGACAAAGTGGGAAATTATCACTATCCTCCTCCTGCAATCTACCTTAAATCCCTGGATAAAATCCCAATGGCCAATGCTTAACATGATATAATCAATTTGTGAAGTGGATAACCCTCTAAATAAGGTATGTGAACAATTGGGGTCTGACTGGCTTCTGACATTGCATGATCTTAATCCCCTCTCCATAGTAAAATTGAACAATTGAAGTGCCGAAACAGACGGTCTCAACACTTCATCTGTCTCCAATAAGGGAATACCCATTGCCAGGTCTTGCTCTTCAATAATCATACTTACTCCCTGCAATGGTTCATAACAACAATTTAAGTCACCTCCAAGAATCACAAACTCTTTAGGATGAAGAGTGTCAAGAAACATCCTCTAACAAGGTGACAATTATTGACTCCTGGGAGGATTCTCTTGGTCTTATATCAATATTAAAAAAATACAGCCGGAACTTGTTTGGGAAAATGAGTCAAAGGCCCAAGATATCATCGGAGTCAATGGGAACTATGGCAACAATTACATTGATGTCATTTTTTATCCAGACTAACAAACCTCCAGACGGTTTCCCCTTGGAAGATTGGCGCGCCTCAAGGCTAAAAGTCCTATAACCAATTTTAAAAAGGAGGTTCCCTGGCCCATGATTCTTGGAAAAGACAAATGTCAAAAAGATCAATATATGACTGCCAATCTGGTTCATGCATTTTCCTTACAAGCCCGGCTATATTCCAAGATATCATCTTAAGACTACATTGGGATGAGCCGTATGCTGGGGGATAAGAGCTAGGAAGGTTAGTTGAGCGATCCCTACAATGTTCAATTTGGGAACAATTACTAATGGGGGCTATTAATCCCTCCAAGGGCTCGCCACCAGCCGTTGGACTACCATCTATCCAATTATCTTCAAGGGGTAGAGGCACTTCCGGACAATCAATAGGCAATGCTTTTAGAGGGGGGGGGCTTGGCTGTTTCAGATCGACTACTTAGGGCTTTAACTAGTCAATCTAATGCTTCTAGATCACTATAGCATTGTCTGTTATTAAGTCGGTTTGAATCAGTATTCCCCCCTGTTCCACACTGTCCGATGCCAATTTTTGAATTAAAGAGAAGATGGGATCTTAGATTCATAATAATTAAATTTTCATGGATATCTTTAGACCAAAAAGATA